>NC_064629.1:874230891-876730891 GCF_023864275.1 Schistocerca cancellata | reverse complement strand
TGAAATAAGAACACCGTGAATTCATTGTCCCAGGAAGGGGAAACTTTATTGACACATTCCTGGGGTCAGATACATCACATGATCACACTGACAGAACCACAGGCACATAGACACAGGCAACAGAGCATGCACAATGTCGGCACTAGTACAGTGTATATCCACCTTTCGCAGCAATGCAGGCTGCTATTCTCCCATGGAGACGATCGTAGAGATGCTGGATGTAGTCCTGTGGAACGGCTTGCCATGCCATTTCCACCTGGCGCCTCAGTTGGACCAGCGTTCGTGCTGGACGTGCAGACCGCGTGAGACGACGCTTCATCCAGTCCCAAACATGCTCAATGGGGGACAGATCCGGAGATCTTGCTGGCCAGGGTAGTTGACTTACACCTTCTAGAGCACGTTGGGTGGCACGGGATACATGCGGACGTGCATTGTCCTGTTGGAACAGCAAGTTCCCTTGCCGGTCTAGGAATGGTAGAACGATGGGTTCGATGACGGTTTGGATGTACCGTGCACTATTCAGTGTCCCCTCGACGATCACCAGTGGTGTACGGCCAGTGTAGGAGATCGCTCCCCACACCATGATGCCGGGTGTTGGCCCTGTGTGCCTCGGTCGTATGCAGTCCTGATTGTGGCGCTCACCTGCACGGCGCCAAACACGCATACGACCATCATTGGCACCAAGACAGAAGCGACTCTCATCGCTGAAGACGACACGTCTCCATTCGTCCCTCCATTCACGCCTGTCGCGACACCACTGGAGGCGGGCTGCACGATGTTGGGGCGTGAGCGGAAGACGGCCTAACGGTGTGCGGGACCGTAGCCCAGCTTCATGGAGACGGTTGCGAATGGTCCTCGCCGATACCCCAGGAGCAACAGTGTCCCTAATTTGCTGGGAAGTGGCGGTGCGGTCCCCTACGGCACTGCGTAGGATCCTACGGTCTTGGCGTGCATCCGTGCGTCGCTGCGGTCCGGTCCCAGGTCGACGGGCACGTGCACCTTCCGCCGACCACTGGCGACAACATCGATGTACTGTGGAGATCTCACGCCCCACGTGTTGAGCAATTCGGCGGTACGTCCACCCGGCCTCCCGCATGCCCACTATACGCCCTCGCTCAAAGTCCGTCAACTGCACATACGGTTCACGTCCACGCTGTCGCGGCGTGCTACCAGTGTTAAAGACTGCGATGGAGCTCCGTATGCCACGGCAAACTGGCTGACACTGACGGCGGCGGTGCACAAATGCTGCGCAGCTAGCGCCATTCGACGGCCAATACCGCGGTTCCTGGTGTGTCCGCTGTGCCGTGCGTGTGATCATTGCTTGTACAGCCCTCTCGCAGTGTCCGGAGCAAGTATGGTGGGTCTGACACACCGGTGTCAATGTGTTCTTTTTTCAATTTCCAGGAGTGTATAATATGCCACTGGACCAGAAGTCAATAAACAATTTGTTTAAAAATCCAGCATGTACATGAGTATTGACCATTTTTCAATTTTACCTTTTCTATTTCCTTCTGAACAAACAGCGTATCACCTTACTTAAGGCTCCTCGTAGCAAAATTGTGTGGCACGCATTGCTTACTATTTATTTTCCGCCTTCAAGGTACAAAAGGGCAGAAGACTAGGGTTTAGCGTCCCGTCGACCATGCGATTATTAGAAAAGGGCAACTGGCTCTCATATAGCCAGGAAGTCGGCGGGTTCTGGTCAAGGAGCCATTCCGGCATTCACCTTAATCGATCTAGGGAAACCACAGGAAACCTACCCGCGCATAATCCGAATGGATACGAATAACCCAGTCCTCATGAATATCAGCTCAGTGATTTTACTGTAGTTAACACCAGCCTGTTGAGAAACTGCTCCTTTATTCAGTTTTGCACAAACATTACTGTCACCGTACACGGTTCTTCAAAAAAGCTCCACAGTGGTCAGTTTATTAAGTTAAATATGCGTGAGAGTTGCTTGCACTATCGTTTGTCTTAGGTCAGAAGCATTTTGGGGTAACTGTACGTGTTCATTTTCCTTGCATTATTTATTTGTCTACTTAATATTCATTAGCAAACATATGGTCGAACAGTCTGGGTTACTGTCGGTTCATATTGTCAAACTGGCACAATATTTCGGAGATCTGACATGTCGCTATCGTCAGGTGTGCTGATGAACTGACCTGGGACGCACGGACGGCTTATATACCCTCCCCCCCCCCCTTCCCATCTCTGGTCTCTCCGTACGCGGACACTATGAAGCGGCAGTCGGCAGTACACCCGTCAACTGTCCGATCAACTAATACGCCGGGAGAAACCGAAGAATCACAAGGAACAAATAGTTTCATCTACAGAAAATTATACAGGCATGCCGCAAATTTGTTATCCTAGGCAAAAATTAAGAATGAATATATATCAGCGAGTACGAGTTATACTAGGAACGACCAGAATTATAATGTGAGATTTATAGTTAGTCCATCAGACGAATATTTTTCTTTGACTAGAGGTGCGTATCCAGTGGTCAAAATTACGCACGCAGCACAATATAAGAAATATATCTCCCATGTTTCTAATTTAGGATTCTCAACAGTGGCCAATTTTTTGAAATATATTTACTATTATGTTATCCAAAGGTTGCAGCATAGAACATGAAGAGTATGGCTGTGGCAGACTCATAATTTTCATTCTTTTAGGTTACGGGAAATGTCCTCAACTGGAGACTTCTGGGACCAGCTACACCAAAAGTTTATATTTCATGATGTCTCACCTATATTTACTATTTTTATTTTCTGAAAAACCGTGGTTTATAGTACTAATTTTTAAGAGAGCTCTTCATTTAGTTTCAAGCAGACGTCTTAAGTTTACCGAGCAACGTAACAGAGGAAGTGCTAACACGCTGGACTCGAATGTTGCTGAACTCCGGCTCTAGTCTCCGTCCAGCCATCTAGGTTGAAGTTTCCTGTGGTTTGCTTAACTGGTTTAAGGCAAATGTACGGTCTGCAGATTTCCATCCTCAGCCCAAGCTTGTTGTCGGTCTCTTAATCACGGATCTTCAACCCTAAACCTTCCTTTCCTCCTTTCTCTAGTGTGCTCGGGCTGACGTTCTTTAGGTAGCTGCGAACTCAGTTTCCCAGCGCCACAAATATTAGTAGTATTTATTTGGTTCACTGTTTTATTGTTTTCAGCAAGACTGCGGTCATACAGTTTCTCTGAATACAACAATTTCTTCCATTTAGATTTACTGCTAAATAAGTGAGGTTTCTACTTTTACACTTTCGTTTATTAAACTGTATAAAAAAGTATCTTAAGTATTATAAAGTATTATTTAGTTACTGATAAAGTGAATACGACTATGTAGAAAACATTCAGTGTAACGGTTTCTTTAAGATACACAAGACGACAGGTTTTCAAGACAAATAAGTAACTAAAACAAGCCATTCTTCTTTAGATTATCAACTGTTCTTTATTAAAAACCTAACGTAAATAATATGATCGTATAGAGCTAATAATAATAATAATAATAATAATTTCATGATAATAATAATAACAATAATAGTAATAATAATAGTTTTAATGTGTTAGTAGTTATCCAAAGAGCAAAAACAGTAGTAATTACACAGCAGCTACAATTACTGTAAATACGCTGGCAGTAACTTTAAATAAAGGCAGTATTGTAGATTCTACTAAACTGCTGCAGAAGAGGTAGCGTGGTAAAGGAATTCAGTTAGTGAAAGTATCAGAAAGGTTAATTTTTACGCTCTAGACAAAATAGTTATGTTTGGCCGGAGAATGAAATATTGCGTATTGGTGAATTTCATGTAACATAATTTTCTATTCATATTATAAGGATTCTTGTATGATAGCACATTTGAGAAGATTTCTTATTCTCCTCTCACAATGAGGCGTATGACTCTGGGAATAAACATGGTCTCTGGATCTTTGTAGGTTATGGAAATTGATTACTAAGATACTTCTGTCGAAAGAGAAATGAAACCAAGCAGGATCATGATGCGATTATGACGGACACCATTCAGTTCAGAGATGATCATACTGTAGTAAACATTACGTTAGTGTTTTGGTTCGGGAATAGATACCCTGTATTATATTGAAATATAACGACTGAAATAGTGCTGGGTTCGACGTTCTGCCAGGTTATATAAAAACAAATTTGTAGTTCTTGTCTAGAAGGTGAAAACTTAGAAATTTTTTTATGTAGATTTCGATAGATTTTACTTTATAATATTGGGAGACAATTTTTGCGACGGAATGCAGACTCGCAGAATCTTGCTGGAAGCTAGCTCCATCCGTCCGCTATCCTGTAACAAGTAAGCAACACATGTACTTAGCGTTTGTTGTTATAAATAGTAGGACAGACTTGTGTAACTTCTGTGTTATGAAGATGCGAAGGCGTTCACTCTGAACAATAAACAGTACTCACCGCGGTCGGACAGCCACAGCGTAGCTGCCAAGTCTGATACCTGTGAATACGTAAGGTCAGGATTTTAAAGTCGCATACGCTAAACTGCAAGAAGAAATGGCTATGTTTTCCATCATAATTGTCAGAATTGTCTTAGGAAGGAGAAAATCACGTTAACATACAAAAGCTTCTCAGCTGCACGCGCACTTGAAGGTTCAGGTGACATTAAGTTACTAGATGCACGGATGCCAAAATTTCAAAATGACGTCGACGGAATGAGATGGGAAATATTAGTTCGAGATTAGTTCGTAGATTCCACGGAAGGTTTTTCGTTACAAGTTCGGCATTAAAGATCTCTGTAATAAGAGAGGGAAACGACTTTTTGCTCTCTGTATTTATTTTAATAGGAATTTACAGAACTGGTGGTGTGATGTCAGTAGCACGTAATTATTTTTTTCAGTTATGAGACGTGTATTTCTTGCGCAGTCCGTTCCGAGGTTCACTGATGTAAGTTGACTACCAGCATTACATTTCAATATTTCGATTGGAGTGTCAGGCCAAGTCGTGATATCATAGAGATTTTTGATATGCCTGACAATATATTTTTTCTAAGAATATCGATTTGTCGTTGTATTTGATACGTTTACTGCGAATTATGACGTGAAGAGTGCCATTTGAAACATATTTGGCTTAAGTACCCACGTTGCACTTGAGAATATTTCTTCTTCCTGAAAGTAAACATTTATTACTTGTCTTTCGATACGAATTGACCGCGATAGATGCCACTTAGACATGAGCCTAGCAGTTGTCCATATTTTGGACCACATTCATAACATGTAGCATAAGAATGAAATTCAGAAATATATTACGGAATAGATCTGTTGCAGTTGCGTCCCCAGATGTCGCCAATGGTTGTATCTTGACAAGATTTGCAAATCTCATACCTATTAACAAACTGATATTCATATAATGAAACGTAACAGTACGTATAAAAACAAAGCAATTAGCAGAAGAGGGAAAGACGATAATCTTAATCATATTCTGCGTGCAAGTGAGATCTTTGTGACAAGAGTACGAAGGAAAGCGTTCTCGAGAAAGGGAGAAACTGAGAGAAATGTCTCGGTCGGAAAGTTCTTAGATTGTGTAAATACTTATCGGCAGGGCGGGACGGCGGAGAAGTTGAAAGCACGATTCGCTGAAATTGGAATACTTCAAGAAATGGCAGCCAGCACTTAATGAGAGTCCGCGATCCACACGCCGCACGCATGTGTCAATGGCTGCCATCGCAGGCCCGAGTATGTATGTACGTTGTCTCTACAAATCTCCATTTTCGAATCCTTTGGATCGGCGATAAAGGAAATCGACGTTCGTCCAGTCGCGTCTAATTAGCGTAGCAAAACATTACGTAATTTTAATTGGAAACTGGGTGCGTTGTATGAGCTGCGGTGTATGCAATTGCTGCTGCGAGCTTGCTCTTGGATCTGCGTTGTTGTTTGCCTGTGGCACAGAATGTTTGCCTTTCTTCCTTTTGTTCTTACATTAAGCTGGTCACACAAAATTTGACGTGTGTGTCACTGCTGAGCAGCACATGATTCTCTCCCAGTCGTCACGTGCCAGCATTTCAACTTCTCGTTACTGTAATTGTTGCTCTTGCCATGTGTGCAAAGGTCATGTACCGAGTATACAACCTTTCTTCAGCAAAGAAGCGCACATAACGTGTTCCACGTCTCGTTATACTGAATGTATGGTAATTAACAGCGAAAACTGACATTGTTGACATGCCGATATGCAACGTTCTTCCGTTTGCAAGATAACTGCGAGACACCACTGACTTTAGTACGAAACATTGTCTTCCTTAGTTCAAACTTTTCGAATAAGTTTCCATCTGACTGGGATGTGGTTTCACTGATGACCTACCTTAAGGAGACACACAGTAGTACGGCAGAACGTTACATGTTACAATTTACTGTACACTCTACCTATTGAAGGAAATGTACCACGTGTGCCCCTCAAATTTCGATGTGATACTGCACTAGTCTCAGTAGTGAGTTAAACCATGACATTACTATAGAATTCTTTGTTCCAGTTGCTCAACCGTATTAACGGGAGTGCTGAACATTTCACAAAGAAAGAAAAATCCAGAGGACTGTAGTGAGGTGATCCTGCTCGACCTATTCATCTTGGACAACATAAGCGCGGTCGTGTAGCCTTACATTAACAGCAAAATGTGCTGGTGGCCCATCCTGCACCTACCACATTCCCCAAGAATGAGCATAGGTGTATTTTCAGCCCAGTTGAATTCGCCGTAGTCGAAAAGTTTATATTTCAAATAAATTTGTACTTACTACGACTAAAATCAGTCGTGCTTTTAAGTACACGATTACAGTTATGTTGCAAACGGCGCATTCGTTAACCATGTTTAGTGGAACATTTTTGTTTCTACTATCGTATACTTCCGTCTGTGTCTGTTTACACTGTTGGTTACGAGACACCCTGTACCGTTTTTGATATGGATATGAACCAACATATACATTACCAAATATGATAAACAGAAGTAACTTATTGCGTTTGCATTGCTTCGCTGTCAACCTTAAACAATTGAAGTTCTTCCGTGTAAAAAAACACGGAACAAACGAAAGACTATGGTTAGGCAGCAAGACAGCTAGCGTGTGTGGTTTGCGTATGTCTTCCTGCGTGTTTCACGTGCGGATATGTGTGTGTGTGTGTGTGTGTGTGTGTGTGTGTGTGCGCGTGAGTGTGTGGCCTCGTACGGGGTAAGATTACCTTTCAAAACCCTGAATCTTTCGTCCTCAGACATATAATTTCAGCGAAGGAACTGTCGTGTCATGTATATGTGTCCCTCAAGCTAGAATCAGCAGTGTTAGTGCTCTTCTGCTGCCAAGTTTGCTGATGTAGCTGGGACAACAAACAACGTAAATCACGATGTAGGAATATGCAGCGGAGAATTTTTTGCTCGCGACGTGTCGGTCGGTCCGTTAAACGGCAATTATCCCCGCAATCGTGCGTGGTCCCCAGCGCGCAGCCGGTTGTGCGTGTGTGTGTGTGTGCGTGCGTGTGCGTGTATGTGTGTGTGTAGGCGCGTACTCACCGCCAGGCGCCGCTGCTGGCATCTGCAGGCCGCGCTGCCAACTACTGAGGCGGCGCGGCGCGCAGTGCCGGCACGGCAGCCTGGAAGGGGCTAGGCTAGCTGCCGCCGCCGCCGCCGCCCAAGAAACCACACGTGACGCCCGCCTCCGACACACGGCGCGCAATTTTTGCGAATCTGCCGGGCAGCGCATCCCGCGGTGGCTGCGACGCTCGCCGGCGAGGGCCGGGCGGCGCCGGCGAGGGCCGGGCCCGCAGGCCGCCCGCTATTTTCGCCTTTTCTTTTCTCCACGTTCGCGGGGGGGAAGGGACCGAGTAGTTCTGGGACCTCCTCCCTTCCGCCGACGGGGAGGAAAAGCGACGTGGGAGAAGAAGTGGCCGAGATGAAGAAGTGAGAGCCGACTTTGCTTCTCATTATTTTTGTTTTTGCGTCATTTAAGAGTGGGGTAAAATTGTAAGGAGTGGCCGGGAGGGGGGAAGAGGGGGTAGCGCCTCCTCGACCAATGGGAAGCCGGGCCGCGCCGGCGCTCCGCGCCGTCTCAAATATTGATCTTACGCTGAGTCGCCACGCCAACTCTCTTCTCTCCGGGCTTTTTTTTCTTTTCTTGTGAAAGCGAAGCGGAGCGCGCTCGGGGCTGAAGGGAAAGGGGAAGGAGGCGGAGGCGGAGGCGGAGGCGCAGGCGGAGCGGCAGGCGCCGGGCTCGCTTCTCACTTCATAAAATTACAGGCCCTCTGCTCCGGACTTTTTCCTGCCTTGCCGTGTACCACCAGCCGAATCACTAATCGTGCCATTCCAGATGCTCTCAAATCTCATTTCGGCTACCACAATGAAAGAATTTGGAAAGTTTTTCGCTGCTGTAACTAAAAATTCTAGGATGAGCTGTCCGAGCCTCCAATAATTTTTTTTTACCCGATGTCGCCTTTTCGGAGTGTCTGGATTACGCTACAGATTGCTAACATTGTCTTACAACGTGTTTACGAGGGTTAAACTTACATAGCAACACAGTTGATTTCTAGACCTCCTTTTCAGTTCTTAGTCCCATCACGGTGGTGATTTTCCGAGCGATGTTCCCGGCCTAAATGACAGAAGAAATATGCATATTTCATGGTTTCCAGTATACTGACGATATTTCTTTAAAGCCCAATATATCGACGTGCCCTAAATATATCGACGAATGTGTTTTCCCTGTTGTGGGTGAGATATTCGGGACACAACTAATTTTCATTCTGTACCCAGTCTTGTTATCACGGAATGTTTGAATTACCCTTTGCATTGCTTTACTTTACACTTTATTTCAGAAGGTAAAACAGTTTCATTAATTACTTCTCAACACAGACTGTCTCTAGAGCTCCTTTCTGTTTTGTAGTCCAACATTTGTTGCTATTGCCTCAGTGATTTTACCGGCCTGACTGATAGAAACAATACTTCTAAGTGTCCAGCAAGCTGACGCTCCTGCTTTCATGCACAGCATTTCGACGTTGTCGCCATTCACCTCCGTCAAACCACCATTTCCACCACGTGATATAGTTCAAGGCTACAGTCGTATACACTCTGGTTTTGTGCAGCAATATGAAATCCCCAGCCCGGGAGGACACAAGGAAATACATGCTTTCTCATTTATGTCATTTACTAATCAAGTGCCTCTCTTACGTACCACCCCGTCACAGCACTGTAAGTACTGGGGACACGGAAGTATGTGGTGTAGGTGAATTCTACATTAAGCGACGATCCTGTGTATGCAGATGTGGAACAGTAACTGGCCGCAGAGACAGCATGTTTTCACGGATCTTAACACCAATTTTGGAGGGTCGGACTCGGAGGGATCACACGAACTGCTATCGATTCACTGATGCGCACTTCCGGTCGATAGTGGCCAGCGAAATCGTCCTGCTCATCGGAATCTGAAATCTGGCGGGCGTTATTCGGCGCAGTGTGGCGCTTCCGATGGCGATACGTTAGCTGGCACCACGAATTATCTCTAATATCCCGGAGGGCGCAGCAAGCCTCATTCCTTCAAAGCGGACAGCCCACAAACACAGTAGCGGCCTTGCGTGCTCTTTCTGTTTCCTATTTCTGCCGGGATATCATATTCACTGCCCATATTTCGAGTTTCTGTCTTATGACCTTTCAGTGACAATTTCATATCATTGGCTTATTTACTTTATTGCATCTTTTTTAGGTGTTACTGCATGAGTTCACGGTAATGTTGCTACAGCGTCGTGGAATTTTTCGTTACCTTTAATGAATCATTATTTAATATATTAGGTAACAGTAATAATGTGTCTGCATAATATGTTACTTTCGGACTGCAAACAATAGACAGTAAACGAATAAGAACAGAATTATAGCTTATTGTTAGGAAGCATTCTTTCATTAGGCTCGACTGGTTTAGGTGTGATACGCAAAATACAAATCAGGGTCACTAACGGTATTAGTAATCGGTTGTAGCTCTCTGTAACAGATTTAAGTTATTTCTGCTAACGATGTAAGTCTATAAGTGTTCGAAAGTAACTAACGGTGTGGAACAGACACTGTTAGCAGAGGATCTGAGCCTAGGTGGCTGACATCGTAGCGCCAGGGAAGAACATTACCTAAGGCGTTAGGTTCAGCCGCAATGCATTCCCTTCTGTCAGTGTAATTCCAATGTATACAACGTTCCGACTGAATTTCGCACCGAAGTCAATCAATGGGCTGTAACCACTATTTACGTGGCTATTTTCATCGATACGATGCTAAGTACTGATGAAAGTTTTAAAAAATAAAGACTGTAGCAAGTCCAATGTGAGGTAATGCTAGGGGGAATGATGATACGAATTTCTTCATGCGTAGATCCACAACTTCGACATAATTTATGAATGATAAAACCGTTTTAAAGGTACTATTGCGGAGATTAAAATTGTTTTATCATTTCTTACACAATTTTTGCACTTGTGGCGCTTCGTAACGAAAGAACGACTACACTCAGTGGTACATACGAGGGTTAGAACTTTAATAGTGGCAACAATTTATTTACAGCTCGTACAAAACAGATACGTGTTTCAAAGTTTTACTGACCTTCAAAGTAGTGGCCAGCATTGTGTATAGCCCGTTGCCAGCGATGTGGAAGTCGTAGGATACTCGTAGCAGTGCGAGTTGTGTTGACAGTTCGAGCGGCGCGGTCTATTGCCCGATGAATTTGTAGAAGTTCTCAAGCGAATGCCGTGAAGTGTTTCCTTCGATTTAGAAATCGAGCTGAACTCATGAGGGCTTAAGTCAGGGGAGTGCAGTAGGTGGTATAGCACTTAGCAGCCCCATCAGTCAAATAAATCAGTAACAGCTTGCACTGTACGTGCTTGAGCATTGACTGCAAAATGATGGTCAGGTCCTGCAGAAGGTGTTATCACTTCTGTCTCTAAGCTGGTCGTAGGTTGTGTTCCAAAAATGAAAAGCATAGAGACAGAAGTGATGACACTTTCTGCGAGACCTGACCATCATTTTGCAGGAAAATGCTCAAGCACGTACAGTGTTACTGATTCGCCTCGGGCATGAATGTGTGTGATGTCCTTAGGTTAGGTAGGTTTAAGTAGTTCTAAGTTCTAGGGGACTGATGACCTCAGAAGTTAAGTCCCATAGTGCTCAGAGCCATTTGAACCAATTTGTGACTGATTTGTTTGACTGATGGAGCTGCTAAGTGCCATACCAACTACTGCACTCCCCTGACTTAAGCGCTCGTGAGTTCAACTCGATTTCTGAACTGATGGAAACACTTCACGGCATTCGCTTCAGAACTGCTACAAATTCTTCGGGCAGCAGACCGCGCCAGTCAAACTGTCAACACAACTGGCACTGCTAAGAGTATCCTACGACTTCCACATCGCTGGCAACGGGTTATACACAATGCTGGTGACTACTTTGAAGGACAGTAAAACTTTGAAACACGTATCTGTTTTGTACGAGCCGTAAATAAATTGTTGCCACTACTGAAGTTTCAACCCTCGTACACATTGCAATGGCTTGTGTCTGGTCATGGGAAGAGCCCAGAACGAGCACCATATGAATATTCGAACATAGAGAGCAGAAAGAGATGCACATTGCTTACGTTGTCCTTCAACTAGATCACTGTAAAAATGTGAATGCATTACTAACCTATTCTGTAGAACAGGATAACAGCGTACTGCGAAACCTCACAAGGACTATCTTTTAATTTTATTTTCGCTACTTCAGAAAATTTCAGAAAAGTAATTATTTATTGTCCTCCTTTTATTCAATACTTTCTTACTAATTCACCGCAGTCCATTCTTCTTTTTTCACATCCTTGCGTTATTACTATTTTTGCCTTGAAATCTTGCTAGCTATAAAGCTTTCATTCTGAAAACATTTCTTTCTCTTTCTTTTTAACTATGAGTATTTATGAATTTAATTTCTCTGATGCAATTTGTTGTTAGTTATTACTCTTGGAGAGATTTTGTGTGGGTGTAGTCATCTGTAAAAATACTCAAAAATAACTATCTTCTTTTATTTATTGTTGCTGTTGGTTTTCTGAGATGCGAGTTTTTTTCCAAGAGCAGATTTAATATCCAGCCTTCTACGATTTTTACCCTAAGAGAAATAATACCGCGACTGATTTACTAGGAGCTTCACATTTCTTCTTGGTTTTTTAATATTCCTACCTTCAAGCTTAGCCGGATACCTGAGTGCCCCTTGCTGTGACCACCATGTCTCCGTTATTGCTATTCATTTGGTCTCATTTTTCTGTCTTCCTTGAGTTTACAAATAGAGGTTTTAAATTCTAAATAAATATTTCTCTCTTTCAATGTTTGTTACTGAGATATAAAGAAACTGTCACAATGAGAAATATTTCCGCACACAAGAACTGCCATAGAAAAGCTACTTTGTTTCAGCGAACTTAATATGAAGTAGCATTGAGCCGTCTCTGACCACAAGTTCTAAATAGATAATAGCACAGTTCAGCTAACAAAATCCGACAAAACGCAGCTAATGTAATAATAGTTCTAGAAATAGCCCCCCCCCTTAATTAGAATATTATAATAGCTATTTTTCGTCATAGAATATTTTCATTCTTGCTGTTCGATAATACTTTTCCCTTAAATCTGTGAAAACTTAAAAATGTTCTGCAACACTTGATACTTGAAGCCAATATCCACACATACCGCCATACCGAAGCGACCAGGTTACAGGTCCACAGACGGCCAAATGATTTATGATGCAGCTGGCTGGATGTAACAGTATGTTGGTGTTTGAACTGGAACGATCATATGAGCTCATCTGTTAGTAAACAGTTTTAGAAATTTTGGTGGAACTGTGGAAAGCTACAGTGTGTTTAAAGAACAGATAACTTATAAAGCAGCTGCATGACCTGTTGTGAAATACTGGTCAGGTAAATGGTATCCATATTAGGTTGGACTAACAGGGTTAATCGAGAGCATATAACGAAAATTTTTCGATGGCGTTGAGCCACAGTCATGCAATATTTTTTAAAAGAATAAACGGCAATTTGACTGTATATTATTATATATATCTTAATGGTATAACAAATTTTAGCATTGTACTTGATAATGGCATAAAAGCCGAAATATGGATTGTACAGAAGATAAATATAATAATACACAGTCAAATGACGGTTTCCTCTTTTAAAATGCAAATAATGAAATACAGAGCGAATAGTCACTGCATATATGCTCGTGGGAGAGTGAGAGAGAAATTCTGAAAATCGAAACTGACAGACATTCAAAGAAAGTCACCTGCCCCGAGAAAACCTACTTAGAAAATTCAGTGAACCTAGTTTCACGAAAAAATTAACCACTATTTCTCAGCTCCTTATATGTCACACTCTTTGCTACCCTAAAAATAAAATTAGACTAATGAAAGCTGACTCTTAGGCATATAATCAGTTCTTATTTTCATCGAAACAACTCTTTGTC
The DNA here is from genome assembly GCF_023864275.1 of Schistocerca cancellata. Taxonomy (NCBI): domain Eukaryota; kingdom Metazoa; phylum Arthropoda; class Insecta; order Orthoptera; family Acrididae; genus Schistocerca; species Schistocerca cancellata. Next base: position 876,717,468 of record NC_064629.1, on the reverse strand, counting down.
ACGCACTTCATAGTTTGTTGCAGCGTACATAATCTGTTTATTTGGATGTAGAGCCGGACATGGTAATACGCACGTATCTCAATATCCTTACATTATATATCATTTCCCACTGATATACATCGAGTATTTCTACTCTGAAATAATATGTGTAATACTGAGCAACCTGGCACTGCTGCACACAACTGAAGCACGCAAAATAGACCGTCAGAAAAACTTGTCTAAATCCGAGGCTGTAAATAATGAGGTGAACCCCGAAAGTTCTGATATCGTGGAAAAAGTTTTAAAAATAAAAAAAATAAAACAAAAAATATTATTTTATCTTAGGAAGCTGTAATATATAGTTTCCAAAGTGCGGGCGGGCAGTTAGCAAGGAAAACCGTGGGGAGGCGATAAAGTGAATTTCTGAAGTAACTGCTCAATGACAGTATTGAATAAAGTAGGAGAACAAAACTGAAATGGGTAACGACTAAGCGATACTTCAGATAAATAAAGGACGACAGTAATGATGTACGGGATACATGCGGCATGAATTTTTTAAAGTGTCCATTACTGCAGGAAGACAAAAAAAGGGGACAGTACTAAGAGACAATGAGTAAGGTCTTCCTTGTAAGTACCCACACCTTCTCCTGGCCGATCATTACGTAGCGCATTATTAAAAATCATTATTAACAACGTAAATGATACGTGGATTTGTAAGGTCAACAGAAGCAGACACAAAGATATATCACGTTACGAGTTAATGCCAGATCATTTCTGAAATCACATCACATTGTATAGTTTCGCCCTATAAAAACTATCAACTCTAAATAATTTTTGCCCCCGTTATTTTTGAGATATAAAGTAGATACAAGCAAAATTTGCAAGACTAATAAAAAATAACTGATCTTAAACCAAGCTTGTTCTAACAAGTTTTTGTCTTGTTTCTACTTCGTCGGTGCATAATGTATTCTTCTGACGAGACAACACGAAACGTAACTATAACACTTGTGTATTTTGTTGTTCTTAGTGAAAGACTAGCATCCACTTTGTGTTTACCCCTGTGCTTGATAGCGCCGGTCACCGCTTGTTTATCGGATCCGGTGACCTGATAAATAAGCTGCCCGACGAATACCGTTCATAATGAATTGCCGCTCGCCGCTATCCTGCCACGGTCGGCTAGGCCCTTCAAGCACGAGGCCAGTTAACTCGCTTTCATTCCCTAGAGTCACACGTTGAATGAAAGGCGGCTATAGAAGTAAATATGAGAGACTAAAAGTATTCACAAATGTTTAAAACTAACCTAGTACCTTCTAGTTATGTAGTGTCAACTTAAAGACTGAGATTCAGACATTTCAAATACGTTGTGTACTATTACTGGGAGTAACGCGTTTATGCTAGTAGGTATACATATTTTGAAGTCTGCATTCCTCTTAAAGGATGCATTGGTAAGATCTCATTAGATGTACACAAGCTGTGTGCTTACTTGTCAGAATTATGTAACACTTAGATTTTTCTGTGAGCAAATTTTCTTTGCCAATCTATGGTTTCATTTTTAAAATGTTTACGGTGGATTATTTTACTCATCATATATCAGTCGTAATTTGAGGCGTGGTAAGCAGTGCTCGTAACATTTCTATTAATGATAATTCTTATATTGTAAGTTAATCTCCTATCATACAATAGATGCTTATTCCAAGTCCTACTGTGTTGCAAAAAGTCGTCAATGGAACACCCTAACCCATAAAAAAGATGAGTTACAAATTTCACTAACTGCAAAACCTAATAATGGCTTATTTCGTAAAAAAAAAATTGTTTCCCTTTACTTGTCACTGAATCCATTACATGACAATCCGCGGTCTCAGTATTGTCACCGAAAGTCTTCGACAATTTTTACCTGCTTGCCTTCTTTCCCTAGTTCTCATTATTTTGTGTTCTCATTTTTATTCCTTTCGTTATAAGTTAGATAGCTGTTATAATGTAAACTATTTATATATAATCATGTTTGGTCTTCGTCACGACCGCACTGGTAACTGGAAGGTGTGTGTTTTCCTGTAAGGGAGGACGGCCATAATTCGCCAGCGGATAACTGCTAGTAAAAAGTAATAAATAAATTTAATCGCACAGGAGGAAACTTGCAGTGATTTGGAGTTTTCTCAAGTATGGACATATACGGATTTTCAATAGGCTTAAAACAGAAGCAGAATATGTGAACAATAAACCTCAGATTCTTATATCAAAGCAGAAAATCTTCACTATGAAATATTTGCACATAGCACACTCTTTTTATTCTGTAAAATATTTCCTCGCAGTATTTCATAACCTTTGTCTATAACGTAATCGTCATATGTACGTACAACCAAAAACGACTTATTTTTCGTGTTTTTTTAACCGTGACTGTATGAACTTTATGTATAGTGATTTGTTCCATGATCAGATATCTTTGGCTAGGTTCATACCATGGAATCTAAGGGGGAAATGTAAGAAAAAGTCAGATTTGCTAAAATTTCTACCATGTGAAGAACAAATCTCGACGTTGACGTGGTTAGATAAGAAACGTTCTTCGCTTTGAGAAGAAGTGACTAAGTAAACTGGGATAAAGAATACGTTTCTATTTCATCAACAGAGCAGCCAGGATCTTACCGTGAGAAGAACTAGGACTGAATGCCCTTGGAAACAATAGTGTTGAAATTTGATGTCAGTCATTCAGATCTTTGCAGGTCACACTTTTCTTTTACAACATACTAATTCTACATAATGCTAACCAAAGCGAGCAAGCATTTCATATCAGTCGATCCTATTAGAGACCATGGGTACCTAAAAATAAAGGACGCCCATCAGTGGCTCAAAAGAGACTAACCATTGCTGTTATTTTTCTTTCTCTTTCAGTGACTTTATTTTGCAGAGATATATTTATTGGTAGCAAATTTGACGGGGCATCACGGAACTGTCGTGCGAAATTCTGTTTTCCACTGAATGACTGGGATTCATGGTCAGAATAAAATGTTTTGTAACAAGGAACATTTTAAGTTTGACTTGAAAATATAGGGTTTGTAGTAAATAACTTACAGTTCCGCTGGAAGTCTTTCAGAAATATATCTTATAAAATACTGAAAATACTGTTTGAAGAAGAAATTCTATCAAAGCACAAATTGTTTGCTTGTCTAGTATTCTTCTAATGCATTCCAGACTTGATTCCAAACTGTAAACTACAAAACCTTATGAAATAATGTACATTCTTGGTTAGAAACGTAATCTGAATTCTCACAGCCGTCTGATACCATAGAATTTACAAGCATAAAAATACGCAAAGTGAAAATGCTTTCCTGTTTAACTGTCTTCAGTAAACGAGATTATAACATTGCTAAAGATAACCGCATTCAAGATCCTAAACGCATTATTACCAAGAACTCCTGTCAATTTAAATTTTTCAGTTTTTACTGGATGATTTTATTGTGATTCTCTATTTTCTCGATTAAATGACAGAATGTTTTCATAAAAACAACTGCTTGTTTTGAGCCACATAACTTAATCTTTGAACCCCGTTTTTCTTTTTTTCTTTTTTTCTTTTTTTTTTTTTTTTACTTTTTCAATGTTACTGAGCTGCACGTAGTATTTCTATAAGGAGAGAGCAGCCGTTTATTCGTGTGTATTATCTTTTATTGAGAACGTCCAAATTGTGCAGACCTTCAGCTCAAGTCTTGTTACCTGATTTTAGCAATAGCTCCCCGACTTTTAATGTTTTGCAGTGCATCTTGTGGATATTGAGTAATGAGGTCATCTGAGATCCGCAGACCCGAATCGACGTATTGACTAGCACACCAGTCGGCAAAAATTAATGTCTCGTAAATCGCTGGGCGCATGCTAACCGCAGCTGCAGCGCCGTATAAGATAAGATGATAAAGAAACAGTAATTATGCGGAAGAAGTTTTCGCCAAAATGGAGCATAAACGGCCGCTCATATATCCTAATCTTTACAGCAAACTTGGCGCCAAATTTAAGTGGAGAACGTTTTAAACGCAGGGAGGAGTTGGCGGGAAAGTTTTCTGATCACTAATCCTGTTGCACAGTTTAGGGAAAAACGCGAGTGATTAATTGCCGGCGCTTCGTACAATAGGATACTCGCGCTCACAAAATTCTCGGCGTGCAAGTTTCGAAGCGCCTCAACCAGCCGTAATTGTATCGTATCGCCCGGATGAACTGTGTACGCAAGCGTTTAAGAGTTTTTGTTAGGTATCATACCTACCAATCTCATCTCCGCACACTGACTGAAAAAAAGAAATGCCGACGATCTCAATTATTTCTTTCATCTCTGAAATCACTTCTTCAGTTTCATACGTGAATTTTCTGGACGAATGTTTCCGTAAAAGGCAAAATGTGTAATAAAATGCAGCGGAAGACACGAAACGGGTAGATGCGTTACAAAGTCGAATAATTCTTCTTAAAATTTACATGGCTTACGGCAGATGTCGAATAATTCTTCTTAAAATTTACATGGCTTACGCCATCTGCCGAATAGTTCTTTGCATACACGTTCTTTTGCAGTTTATGTACTAGTTTAATAAGAACCACCAGACGACGGAAATGAATTTCAGTGAGCATAAATGTACAGAAACACGTATTGTCAAGTCCACAACTTCACCACGAAATCAAGGTCATCTCACGTAGTAATAAAGGTAGTTCAAAACTGAGTTCTTAAAGAGGAACTTTTAGTTTTTTTAGGCCCTGTGTTTAGCAAAGCATAGGTTTGTTTATCTTCGCTCAAACACATTTCGCTGCTGTTGTAACATCCTCGATGTGTTTACATCAGTGTATTGTAAAATTAATATTGTATTTCCTGTTTGCACATTTATGCGCTGTTCGATTGTTACAACTACTTACATCATGATTTCGTATAGTCACACATTATTGAATTGCCATTTATATATTTACGGTTTCTGTATATCATCTACAACATATGACGCTGATGATTGATAATCGAATTCGGGAACAGAGGAACACTACTCTAGCGACTTTGAAGGAACTTCAAAAGTTTTTGCACATTGTTTCTTTATCTGATTCACAATAAACGTAGCGTTTACTTCAAAGACGATAAGCTGAAATCTTGTATTAGTAAATGTAAGCTACCTTCTCCTCTCACTATTCAGTAACGTAATTTCTGACAACAGTAACGTAACTGTGTAAATGTGAAACCAAATAGTATAATTGTTAATATGAGTATTATTTTCAGAATAAACAGTAGCAAAAACAACAATGCCATCACCGCAGTAGCAAAACGTGTATGTGTGACCATAAAAAATGTACATGTCGGACGGTGTTTCTAACAATACTGATGTACAAATAGTAAGCACAATTACAGTTACTGAAGTAAACAACAATTTAATGTTCCTCAATTGATTCCTTAATAAAGAATTTATTATGTCCCCAGAGACGGAAAACACGTGAAAACTGAGTACCTTACTCATACTTGAAAAAATAATGTGTGCCATTATCATATATCATAATTTTTTCGTGTAGTGCAACGTCAAACATTTCGCCGAATTTTTTTTCGTGTGTGTGCATTTTTTTATACACCTGATAGTTGATAACCAAATTAAGGAACAGAGAAACACTGCTCTAACGACTGGGAAAAATACCATTAGAATTTGTTGACAGAAAAAGTTTAAATCGGTCGCTCAAACGACGTACAGAAATGAATAACTGCAAAACGTTAGCTGCAGCGGCTTATGTAAAACTGAAGAAAGACGTCTTCTTACTCTTCAATAGGTGCAAATTATCTTCGTAGGAAACTTCATTTTGTGATATAGAAGCCGCCTGGAGGTGGCGTCCGTTCGAATATAACAGCGGGAAAATAAATAAAATCAACTACAGTCCACACAATAATTCAGTTCCAGTTTGTTTCTTCAATAAGTTCAGTGCAACCAATATTACGCACTGAGGAGTTTTACACTAGCAGGAGATCGCCTATGGGTGTTTTAAGAGCTTCTTCAGTTACTTTGCCAATTTGTAACCAGAAGGATTCACGGCCTACTGGTTTCCAGAGATCATTTCGTTCCGCATTATGTCCGAAAATACGTTACTGTTATATTTTTACCCAGAGTGGAATTTTTTTGTCAGTTATAACAAGTTTCAGCCGGGAAATAACGCTACTGACGCAGCAGTTTAAGCTAAAACCTTAACAAGATAATTTCACAAGTACCCTGATAAAATTAATATGTAATGTAGGCACGCAAAAGTGAAACTAACTGTAAAAAATGTACGAAGGTGTTTTCTATTATACGTATGTTTAATGAGCCCCGTTCCAGACGCGTGGATATTAAAGAATGCGACTGAAGTAAGTAGTTAGTGTTTCGGTAGTTGGAGGAATTATGATAAAATGCGGATAACATACGCGTGAGAATGCTTATTAAAGACTTGTATGGCCGCAATAAGATACATGCAAAATACTTTCAGAGAAAACTACCCTTGTTTTTTCGACACATAACATTTTATTACACGAATGTTAAACAATTCCAGTTGTTGTATGAGCGCAGGAAGGAACTGTTAATTTCACGTGAAATTTCGACACTGACTTTGGTATTATAAAGCAAAAGATTCCTTCTGCGTGCTACGACCTGTATCAGTTGAAATATCGAAAATATCACACGATTAAACGTGTAAGGTAATATGCACATATGGACTTTATTCTTACAACTCTTCCTTGAATCGAATAATTAACATGCGATTCAAAGCGAAGTAGTTCTGGTACGTACTGTGATGATATGCAGAGTACAGATGCTTTCAGTTTGTATTTGTAGTTGCGGAACAGCATTTGCTTCATTGCTTAGCACAGCGGACAGTCACTGTCCAAGAACATTCCGTTGTGACTCTATAGAGAACTCCTATTTCATCAAGTAAAGATAACTGCCTTCGTGTTTTACGCAATGTCGAGAGTCCAGAATAGCATACAAAGAAAGGAAACACATTGCGTCTTGCATCACAGATCTAACTGTTACTGTCTTGTATTATGGGTCCACAGCTTCTATAAATTTTTTAAACGATGTCATCTTGCTTCCAGCAAACTACAAAATTGGTTGCACCTACCGTTAACCCCACTTTACATTTTTTACATTACGTTGCTTTATGTTTTATAGCAGCTTAAAAATGGCTTAATGTGGAAATTGCAACCGTAAAATAAAAGACTGGCAGCTAAAATCAAGATGAAATCAAATATGGAACTAACAAGTACAACGTAAACGAGAAATGAAAGTAGTTACACGTGTAAGATGAGTGCTGAATTTTCTGCCTCACTCGAAACGTAATAAGTACTTTTCGTTGAATAGTTGGATAGACGAGACTGGCTTCGCGATTACAGCTACTCTCTAAATATCGTTACTACTTTCGATGTAATGCTAACGTTTCTGAATCGTATTTCTTCCTTCGTAGTCGATTTATTATTTTCAGATGCCCCAAAAATGGGCGATTTACCTGTTTTGAATTTTACTTTGCTGTTAGTATCCTAACAAATGCAGAGTTTCATAATATAGTCCCGCAGTTCGTGATATATATGGTGATTAAAGCCTTTGTTTAAGATACACGGCTTTAAGACGAATCTCTTCGCAGCGTAGTACGCAGTCTAAAAGGGCCACTGATTAGTGGCGTAGTAAGATGTTAAATGCGGACTGTTGATGGATCGTCGCTTGGCGATAAGTCATGCCTCGCAGTGCAGAACTAAAGTAGAGGTCAAAGAACATCGAGTCGTCTCGTGGTCTAGTAACCTAAACAGCAACGCAGGTGGTGCAAGTTCCTCTTGCCCGCCAGGAAGTCAGAGATGCAGCAGCCGCGGCCGGAGTCTTGCGGTCGCCTCGGCTTAAGGCTGGTGGAGACGTGTGGTGCTGCCCTCTGTGAGCCAAGAGTAGTACTAGGCAAGCACTCCTTCCCGCTGCCGCCGTAGGCGACGCCTCCGCCGCTCGCAGCGGCACCAGCTACCGCGCCGCCGATTCGCTGACAAAACACACTCGGGCCTAATCAAATGTACGCACGCCGTTGTGAGCTGCTCTTTTATCCCCAACGGGTGTGAGCGCCCGCTAATGACATTTTGCCACACCGGCCGAATGTGAAGTGCCGCATTTCTTTGCTGTAGCTGTTCTACTGTCACAGCGAACGTGACGCGAACAGTGCATTATGTTGCACCATTCGAGTTGTAAAAGCAATTTTTGCGACCACAGACATTCAGTCTCCAGCTCCACGAGAACCAAAATAGCTGCGCATTCTAGTGGCTTTATTATTAGTAATCTGGGTTCGGGGGAAAAAAGATGTTGTCTGGTAACCACACCTCTATATCGGCCGTATACGATTCAGTCCGCAGTTCAACAAAATTCCAATCCTCAAATTCTATGGCCCACGTAATACTTTATTGTCTTGTTTCCTCTTGGAGTAAAAAGAAAGTTAGATCCGTCGGTTACTTCTTATGCTGGGCAACACAACACGTCAGCAGTTTCTCTCGCAGTACAGGGAAAAATGTTAAGTTATCAACGTCTGTGGTAATGTGTCGCAGCAGAAAAATCTGACATCAACCTCAAATGTCACTCAAAATCTTAGCACTTAGTGTTTCTTAGAAGTTCCATTCGCGAATTTTCTTATAGAGGCGGTCCCGAAGCTCGCAGTTTACCATGGTGTAGTTACTGTAGTAGGTATGAGTCGACTAAATTCTTTGGAAAATTCTTAGGTCTGAAGGAGTCATTGAACTTGATTTCCCTATTTCTGTGACTTCAGGAGCCCCTATTTGGCAAACAACTCCATCAGGGATTTCTAATACTATCGTCAGCTTACTTAAATGAATATTTTTCGGGTTTTATGACAATTGGTTCCGTTTCAGTGAAGAACAGGAGCATTTATTCAGAAATTCTACAGTCGTGCCACATCGATGTTTTCTTTGTCGATTATATGAAGTGGATACCATACAGAGGAAATGGTATTTTGATTGGTAATGTCCCACGAAATCGAAGCTATCAAATTACTGGTAGCGGTTAAATTTAACTCTTTTACACAGAAATGACGTATTTAAAATTTTTACTTTACCTCAATGAGCTACGTTCATATATAATCGATCTGAAGGAATTATATTACACTTGCATAATAGATACACGCGATACGTAATAGATACATAATTACCGTAGCTCAATTTTTAGAGCACAAATAAAGCAAATGTGTTTAGAAATAGATTTCAGCATTAAATTCACTGCTTAATATCTCATAAATGTTTCTTACACAGTTATTTTCGCTTGTACAGTGCTGCATAGGTGAGGTGCTCATATCGTTTCTGCTCTTTACAAGTTAATGCCGAAATAATGTCATTTTGATTTTCACAAATAAGCCGGTAGCACATTCACTGAATCTGGAACACAAGTTAATAGCATCACTTACACATTTATGGGTCACGTTTTTACATAATGTACTGAGAGAATTTTTGACAAGAAAAGCATTTTAAAACAGCTAACGTGACAGAATTGGCTACCAGTTCAAGACTCACAGTTCTTCGCTGCCAACTTCTAGAATAAGTAGTAGAGGAAAATTCTTTAGCACAAGATTGCAAACTGAAAATTTCCCGAGTATTTTGACACTGTTCCCCATTCATTATACCTTCAAAAGCAAAGTACATATCGTTTCATATCCTTGACCATTTTACCTTTGAACCACTTTCCAATCAGTCAAGACACAAGTCTATTTCCTGTTCAGCCTTGGGCCACGTTTGCAGCCCTTTTCTGACAGAAGTGATCCTGTTTTTTACACTTAAACTAAAGAATCTGGTTGAAGTGTGTTGGTCCGTTGCTTATTATGTGAGGTATGTTCGTTGCAGCACCTACCACCAAATTGGTCTGCTCTGCGGGACAAAGCACTAGGTTTAGCTGCGCCTGCATCTTCCAACTCCAACTTGATTTTTTTAACTAGGCCACTTCGTAGTCCGGCAACATTACGGCCTTTCCACTAATCTTCATCTATGCATTCCCCTTCTCCCTGGTATTACTATGAATTCCTCAACATTTAGATTTCTTCTCACCTTGCAACTGAAATATACAGATGCTTCTCCTGTCGCACAAAGCCACGTTCATCTGAGATACGAAGATAGAAGAGACAGAGAACATGCAACGAAGAGTGACACGTGGAATCGTTTAGTTAGCGCGAGAGCATAGCACTGATGATGAACACAATCCACTGACAGACGTCGCAAGAGAGGCGCTCTACAGCATTGAATAGTTTACTGTTCAAATTCCGAGAGTTCACAATCCAAGATAAATAAGATAAGGTATTGACTTCTCCCAGATATCTCTGGCGAAACGATCACGAAGAGAAAATCAAATAAATGCAGCTGTTCCCATGCTCTGTTCACGAATGGAACACTGCAGGAGAAACATGATAGTGGAACTAGAAACACTCACCGCCACACGTGATAAGGTTGCTTGTGGATTATAGATCTTGATGTTGATGAACTGCCCCAAAGATCGTTAACCCTGAGCGGGTATTAAACGGCTCATTGGGCTAGAAACTTAGCAATATACTGAGGTATGGCCAAACTTCCAGGAAACATTTCTTACACGTAGAGGAAGAAAACATGTTATGTGGACATGAATCTGGGAACGCTTTATTTCCATGTTAGCTATCAGTCTCTAAAATACCTGAACAAATCAATCACGCAAAGCACATGAAGAACGTATCAGCACAGTGTGAAACTTTCTCCTAAATGAAACATTCAAAATGTCCTACGTTAGCAAGTGTATACATATATATATATATCTATCCGCCGTCGCATTGAATCCCTGATGCACTGATGCAACTCTAGAGAACTGTGTATTGTTTCACAGCCTTCCAAAACACAGGCACAAGGACTCCGTACATTTTGTACCGGTGTTCCGTAAACGAGATCTTCCAAATGCCCACACAAATAACTGTCTAGTGGAGGCCAAGGAACAGGTCCGCCTCTACCTATCCATCTGCTGCCGATTCTGTTATTTAGAAACCTACGTACATTAACACTGAAATAAGGAGGAGTTCCATCGTGCATGAAGTAGCTTTGTCGCACTCGTAACGGCAGATGTAGCAGAATAGGTAGAATATTTTTTAAGAAAGCGTGCTAAGTTTCCCCGTAGAACCTGGATGGAAGAACATGAGACCCTAACAAACACTTAACAACAGTGCCATTCCAGATTTTGACAGAAAATGTTTGTTGATGATGCGAGTGCAAAATTTCGTGAGTATTCTCGATAGCCCATATTACAGTCAGATAACGTCGAAACAGAGCCTCATCCGTGAAAAGTTCATAAGCACTGAACTAAGGGTTTACATATTATTGAATGAACCATTCAAAGAAGTGTACACGGGGAGGAAAATCAGCTGCTGCTAGTGCTGTACATTGTACCGACTCTAGACAGTCATGTGGTCAGTACTGCTTGTTGCAGCTATTTGTAGCGGTAGGCTTAAGCGTGCCATGCTTCCTAAGACGACGATCAGTTGCTTGAATCTTCCTCCTGTTGGGGTACCTTAGTTCTGGAAATCTCCCCCGACACAAAGGTTGAACTCCACGGTCATTAACAGCCACTAATACGTACAGAAAAAGGCACCTGCCAACTCCGTATTTGAGTTCACTTCCATTGCACTGTACCGGAAACCAAGTTCGTGATAAACAGTGTTCATCTAAACGTAAACTACATGCCTGACGCTAATAGACCAATGAAGTTAGTTGCATGTCAACACAAATAATGAAATGAGTTACATATTAACATTATATTCGTTCTAGTGGAACAACGTACACTGGTGGTGAAACTAAGAATTGCCATTTGCTGTACATTCGGTGTAGTTTGCTATAAATTTGATCCAAAGGCAACCAAGAGGGTATTTTGAACATTTCATGTAAGCAAACCTTTGATGTGACGCGGGTTCGCTCTGTTTCTGTGTGTTTCCCACGGTTAAATCGATTATGAAGGGAAGTAGAAAACGTGGAAATAACGCGTTTCTGGACTCGTGTCCACATAATACATTTTGTTCCTCTACGTGTGAGGAATGCTTCCTGACAATTGTGCCATAACATTTTGTTACACCCTGTGTTTAAGGCGCTGCGCATACATAGCAGTGTGTAGCACGTTTCTATAGCTTTACTTTCTGTAATCAGCAGTGGTGAAGACCCTGCATTCGCATTTGGGAGTAGTGGGGATCTCATTCCCGTTTAGTTATTCCGAATTACGTTTTCTTGGTTGTCACAAACCACTTAGGATGAATACCAGAACAATTCATTTGAAATGAACGTGGCCGCTTTCTTTCTCCATGAAAGCATTAGAAAATTACCTTACTTTCCATACTTACACTCACTGATGTCATATGAAATAATTTTTTGAGGCAGTTCCACACATAAATACAGTGTTCATTGAACGGAGACGTGATGTGATGATAATATCTAGTGTCCATCTTCGAACGTCATGTGGATGACTGTTTAAAAAACTAGGCATAGAAACAAAAACATCACGATACATTTATTTTCTCAAGAAGTTTGTAGTGAAGGGACAGTCACAATTCCAAAATAATCGTATCATTCACAAAAAATAATACCAGGAAAGAAATTAAATCTGCTAGGAAATAATGATAGTTTTAAAAACAAATTTAAATCACTTATACTTGAAAATTCTTCTACTCTAGATGAATTTTTGAGTACCTACTACTGTGTGGTTCCTTAAAATTATCAAATTCTGCTGAAGTTCAAGATTTAAACAAATATAGCTATGTAAAAGACCAGCACGTAGCTACGTTGTTATGAAGAAAAGTATAAACCCCAGCTTGTGCTTCCGATCTGATCACCTCGATAATCTCTATCATTCTAATCGTGTAGGAATGGAACTCAACTCACCCAATAACATCAAGTGCATTGACGATTACCTGTGAATCTTCAATCAAACTGGAACTACCACAACGAAAGTCCTTAATTCAGTAGCTATTCTAGAACAACAGAGGTTTAAGAGAAAGCAAACCAGAAGCACGCAACACAGTCAAAACTTAGCAGCATGTGTTTAAGAGGTCGCCAGCGCGATCTCGTGTAACTCAGTGGTCCGCTATTTTCACGTGTCATTTATAGGTCAAGCGTCTCTATTGACTTCGTCTCCGACGGGAAATGAAACACTAATCTTCTTTTTGTTGTGTATGTAAATATATAACATGGCCAACTTTAAAAGGTGGACAGTTCTTGTCCAACGGGTCATTGTCCATTTATATCAGGTATAAATTTTCATCTAAATCTCAAAATAATATACAATTTTCTTTTACTGTGACTAGTAGGCTATAACGATTAATCAGCTGTTCTTATTCACGCGCATGTTAGCTATGTAATTTTTTTAAAAAATGTTCATAGCAGAGTACGCGCTTTATGCATATTATAAGGAAAGTCAGAGAGGATCAAGTCATTAGTACATATCACCGACGTTTTCTCTAACAGACATCAGTACAAACTAAGTTGAACAGAGCACACTACATCTTCCAGAGACTCTATACGGTAATCGTTAAGTAGCAAATGTTTCTTCTTATATTTCTATGGTAGCCCATTTATCTTCTGCACGACACACAATACAGTTTGATTTGAAAATCTTGGCACTGAGGAGGAGGAATTTTCCTCAAATACCAGACATTGTGTTAATCTTTACGTCCACGAAACTACTTACCTTGTAGATGCATTCATTGACTAAACGGCAAGTTACTGAATTTTCAGAGTATATTTATTGTGTGTGGCAGATACTTATGGAGGTCTCGTCCTTACTGTTACTCACAGTTAGTAATGCTCAGCTGCGTGAAACACGAAGCTGACATGCTCGACTTGCGTAGTTACCACTAAGGTTTCGCAATACGCTGGTAACACATTGCTTTAGAAAGACAGGTGGAAAGAACTGAACGATTTTAAGAGAAAAGATTGTGAAAAATCTAAACCATTTAGGTTTTTCTGTCCAAAATTCTGAATAACAACCAAAGAGACGGCTCAACAGTTGTTAGGCAGCGCATAGGGACAAACCTGGAACTAGCTGTGTGAAAATGTTTGAAGACGCGAACGGAGAACCAAACGAACTGTGACGACAGTATTGAGACTACAGCCACCAAGAAACAGTGGCCTAGAGAGAGATACCCATAAAAATGTCGTTTACTTCAATAGATTTCTTTTGACTTTACTTGGAAGACATATGATTTTATTGGTAAGAACCGGCCAACTGCCTGCATCTATTTTTATAAATCTATCCGTATTTCAGGGCTTAAGCTCCATCTTGAGGGCTAAGATATTTAAGTGAAGTCCTCTAACACGACATAGTGAATAGGTCACTAAGAAACGATAATACAGACAGGTGAGATACTTTCATTAATGGTACATATGACGTTTATCGTTCAATCTTTCACATCTTTTCAGTTTTATTTATGATTATTCGATGCTCTCTGGAGGTGCAGTAGAGAGAATGGGTAAACAAAAGAAGAAAATACGGAAGAGGGCAGAACGAAACGAAAATCTTGAGTGACAAATCTCAGATGTGGTCGTTTTTGTAGTATCTTTCTACAACTACTTCATACGAGTGGCTTATGTTGATACCAAATACTATAACATATGCTTGTAAAATGCACAAAATGACAACTAAAATGCACTGTTTGCAGTATTTACTAACGAAAGTCACGTGTCGGATGGATTAGGATTTTTAACTTACAAGTATAAAACAATACTTTATTCTGTGTGTCTATTACGGACTGGGGTAGTGGTTTGAATTACAACTGAAATTCATGGTCCAGATTTTTATAAATGAAAAGGAGAAAACATGATTATCGACAATATCATTGAATGTAGTAAACCGGATTTTCTCTTACAAGCCCTTCATCAGGCTTTAACTGACTATTATCATCAAAGACGGTGGAGTACTCTAAACAACATTAAAAGTATATTAAACATGGAGAGTGAACTGGAAAACAGCTTAAAAGTCATAATGGACAATGCAGTAGTGACGTAACTGAAAATATCGCAGATGAACTAAATAAATATGAAGTCAACATACCAGAAAACATTTAGGCTGAACGAAGAAAAAACAGTGTGTGTGTGTGTGTGTGTGTGTGTGTGTGTGTGTGTGTGTGATGAGGTGAAAGGAGGACAACATGAACAGCGAAATACTCAAGAGAAGGGAAGGTCTACGTTCGGTTAAGCAACAAAGAAGACTATACTCGTACAACAATTTAAGTTAAACTGAAAGTCACAAAAAAACCTAAATACAAGACAAGAGTATTGGAGGGTAGATTGAGACGGTTTTACATATAGAATCCGACAGAGTAAAGGAAATCATTGATACTTGTAACATAGTTGGGAATATATAAGATAAAATAAGTACGAAGAATTACACTTACTTCACGGAAGATGTGAATGTAATAAACATCTCTTCCAGTTGTTTGTCATATATATATATTCTCATATTGCTTAACCAATTTCGGTGGATGTCAGGTAGAAAATCTTTCAAAATAAACAAGCATGTTTGCGCTAATAACACCTTAAGTGCAAGAGGTTAGAAATTATACTGCTACAATAGGAAGGCAAGATCACACAAGTGGAGAATTTCCTTTAAGTCATTGGAGTACAGATATAGTTGTTTAGAGAGCCAATGCCATAGCACATCAGTCTAGTAAAGCAACTATTCTTTTAATCTGAAGCTCCTGCAATGAAGAGTTTGTTACCAAATAATCATCATGCTCAGTTCAGAAACTCCTGCTGCCGTGTTCCCGAGCTCGCTAGTTAAATCTGATTTTTAAGAGACCAGCTCTCATGTCATAAATGCATACCAACAGACCATTCCGTATAACACAACATTTAAATTAATACAACTTTTTCTGAACGGCCACAAATAAAAAACGATAACCATAGTGGATCACATACAGGTGTCGAAAAATGAAAGGATAAATAACAAGAATAAAACATAATGTTTCTCAGAAAGTGGGTCTTTTTAAAAACCAAATTTTGTTGCTAGTGAACCAGTACGATGACATACGTGTCCTCAGTGGACATTCCCGTCCAGACAAACATGGCTTTGATGCTGAGTTAATTGAAGTATGAGAATTGAAGCGCTGATATCTTATAGAGAAGCTGACTCTTATCTTGGGTAGTATCACATGGTGGGATTACCCGTTGTGAATTTGTTAACAAAATAGTCAAATAAACTTCTGGGACAGCCTGACTTAGCGTAACAAGCTTGTATTATTTACAGAAAGCATAGATGACCTTGTGAAAGATAGATGCTATCAAAAGCAAAGTTAAAGAAACCTTTGGAAAAAGAAAAGGAGCTGTGAAAATATCAAGAGCTCAGATAACAAGCCAGTACTAAGCGAGGAAGGGGAAGCTGAAAAATGAAAGGAATATATGGAAGGGGTATACGAAGGACAGAAACCTGAAGACAATATCATGGAAAGGGAAGAAGAAGTAGATCAAGATGAGATGGGAAATACGATATTACGACAAGAATCTGAAAGAACACTGAAAGATCCAAGCAGAAACATGACACCTTACGATTTATCTAAGACAATACGTTTGTAGTACTTGTATATTTAAAGAAAGCTTTTGACACTGTTGACTGGAATACTCTCTTTGTGCCGCTACTAATCGTTTCTCTTCCTGTTCCACTCGCAAATAGAGCGAGGGGAAACGACTATCTATATGCCTCCATACGCGCCCTAATTTCTCTTGTCTTATCTTCGTGCTCATTAGGTGAAATATACATTGGCGGCAATTGGATCGTTCTACAGTCAGCTTCAGATGCCGGTTGTCCAAATTTTCTCAACAGCGTTCGTCGAAAAGTACGTAGCCATCCCTCCAGTGATTCGTATTTGAGTTCCCGAAGCAACTCCATATCGTTTGCGTGTTGATCGAACCTACCGGTCCCAAATCTAACAGCCCGCCTCTAAATTGCTTTCATGTTTTCTTTTAATCCGACTCGATGGGTATCCCAAACTCGCGAACAGTGCTGAAGAATAAGTCTCATTAGTGTTCTATATGCTAGTCTCCTTTACAGATGAACCACAATTTCCTAAAACTCTCCCAATTGGCTGAAGACGACCACTCGACTTCTCCACTACAATCTTTATACACTCATTCCGTTTCATATCGCTTTGCTACGCCGGCTGGTGTGGCCGAGTGGTTCTAGGCGCTTCAGACTGGAACCACGCGACCGCTACGGTAGCAGGTTCGAATCCTGCCTCGGGCATGGATGTGTATGATGTCATTAGGTTAGTTAGGTTTAAGTAGTTCTAAGTTCTAGGGGACTGATGACCTCAGATGTTAAGTCCCATAGTGCTAAGAGCCGTTTGAACTTGGAGCTTTGCTACGTTACGCCTAGATATTAAATCGAGTTGACTGTGTCAAGTAACACACTAATAATGCTGTATTCGAACATCACGGGGCTGCTTTTGCTACTCATCTGCATTAACTTACATCTCTCTGCATTTAGAACCATCTTCCACTCGTCAGAGGAATTAGATATTTTGTTTAAGCCGTCTTGTATCCTCCTACAGACACTTAACGACGAAACCTTCCCGTTTTGCAGAATCATCACCGAACTGTCGCAGACTGCTAACCTTATCCATCAGATCTACTTATGAACAGGTATACCGTAAATAAGAGCGGTGCTATAACATTTCAAATGGTTCAAATGGCTGTGAGCACTATGGGACTTAACATCTGAGGTCATCAGTCCCCTAGAACTTAGAACTACTTAAACCTAACGAACCTAAGGACATCACACACATCCATGCCCGAAGCAGGATTCGAACCTGCGACAGTAGCGGTCGCGCGGTTCCAGACTGAAGCTGCTAGAACTGCTCGGCCACACCGGCCGCCTGTAACATTACCTGAAGCACTTCTGACGATACACCTGTCTCTGATGAACACTCGCAGTCGAGAACAACGTACTGGGTCCTATTACTTAAGAAGTCTTCGAGCTAGTCACATACCTTGGAACCTATTCTGTATGCTCTTACCCTCGTTAACAGCCTGCAGTGAGTCACCGTGTCAAATGCTTTTCGGAAATCTAGAAATACGGAATCTGCATGTTGCCCTTCATTCATAGTTCGCAGTACATTATGTCAGAAAAGGGCAAACTGATTTTCGCACTAGCAGTGCTTTCTGAATCCATACTGATTTGTTGGACAGGAGCTTCTCCGTCTCATTGAACTTTTGTTATATTCAGTATGATAATATGTTCAAAAATTCTGCAGAAAACCGATGTAAAGCGTATTAGTCTGTAATTCTACGAGTCAATTCTTTTGCCATTCTTACTTACAGGAGTCACCTGACTTTTTTTTCAGTCGCTTGGAACTTTGCGCTGGGCTAGAGACGCGCGATAAATGCAGGCTAAGTAAGCGGCTACTGCCGCTAAGTACCCTTTGTAATACCAAATTGGGATTCCACCCAGACCTGGCAACGTATTTGTTTTCAACTCTCCCAGTTGCTACTCTACTCCAGGGATGCGTAGTACTATGTCCTCCATAGGGGAGCCTGTGCGATTGTCAAACGTCTGTATGTTTGTACGACCATCCTGCATGAACGATTTCTTAAACAGTAAATTTAAAACTTTAGCTTTCCTTTTCCTTTTCGTCAACGCGTGACTGGATAGAAGTCTAGGGAGGGAATCAGAGACCGAATACAGAGATCGAAAAGTTATTTGTAATACGTACAAAAACCATACTCCAGAAGTACGAGTACATGAAAGGGAGTCAGGAGGGAGTGAGGCAGGGTTCAATTGTGTCGTTCACGTTGTTCGTCTGTACAACAAGCTCAAGTGCAATTTTATATGGAAACTTGTTCCGCAGATGATGAAAAGAATGAAAGAATGTATAATGAGATAACGGTAATAATCCAGATAGTTAAGGGAGGAAAATAATTAATTGTGATGGATTTCGGTAGTAACATAAGGAAAATAGTGATAGAACATGGACCAGAGGAAAGGTAGGAGATTATCAGCGCCGGAAGAAAGAAATGAAGGAGGAAGGCGCCTGGTAGAATTTTGCACAGAGCATAATTTAATCATCGCTAACACTTGGTTTAAGAATCGCGAAATAGCGTCGTACAGATGAAAGAGACCTGGGGTCACAGCGACATATTCGTTGTATAGCGGTAAGAAAGAGATTTTGCAACCAGATTTTAAACTGTAAGACTTTTCCTGGGACATATGTAGATTCCGGCCATAATTTATTGGTAATAGACTGCAGATTGAATGTGAAGGAACAGCAAAAAGGCAGAAAAATTAAGGGGATTGTTAAGAGTTTCAGAGGGAGCATTAGGCAAGGTTGGATTCAAAGAGGGGAAATACAAAACAGAAGAAGAATGGGCAGCCTTGAGAGATGAAATAGTGAAGGCAGAAGAGAATAAAACTGGTAAAAAGGCAAGGCTTGGTAGAAATTCTTGGATATTACAGGGGATATTGAATTAAGCTGACTAGAGGAGAAAATATAAAACGCAGAAAATGAAGCAGGGAAAAGATATTATAGACGTCTGCAAAGTGAGACTGACAGAGAGTTCAAAATGGCTAAGGCTAGAGGACAAATGCAAGACTGTAGAAGCATGCATGACTAGAGCAACGAAAGGTGCTGCCTGTAGGGAAACTAAAGAGACATTTGGAGAAAACAGAAGCAGATGCACGAATATCAAGAGCTCATATGGAAAGTAAGCAAAGGCGGAAAAGCTGACAGACGGCAGGAATGCGTAGAAGATGTATATAAGGAAGACACACTTTAAGGACAATATTATATAAAGAGGAGAGTAAGTAGATGAAGACGAGACTGGAGATACGATACTGCGAGAAGAATTTTACAGAGCACTGGAAGACCTAAATGGAAGCAAGGTCCCCAGGTAGACGACGTTCCCTCCGAATTACTAAGATCCTTGGGAGAGGCAGTCCTTATAAAATTATTCTACGTGGAGTGCATGATGTATGAGACCCACGGAATACCCTCATACTTCAAGAATAATTTAATAATTCAAATTCTAGAAAAGGCTGGTGCCGACAGTTGCGAATACTGCCGAGCCATCAGTTCAATAAGTCGTGGTAGGACAAGATAGACACGAATTATTTAGAGAAGATTAAAAAAAAAACTTGTACAAGCATACCTCTGGGAAGATGAGTTTGGGTTCTCGAGAAATGTAGCAATACGTGAGGTAGTACTGACCCTAAGACATATACTAGCACATACTTTAAAGAAACACAAAACTGTTTCTATAGCATTCGTAGATTTAGAGGAAACCTTTGACAGTGTTGACTAGAATACAGTCTTTGAAAGTTTGAAGGTAGCAGCGGTGCAATATAGATACCGAAATGTTATTTTCAGCTTGTGCAGACGAGACTGGAGTTGCAAGAGTCTTTGGATATGAAAGACAAACAGCGGTGGAGAAGAGAGTGAGACAGCTTTGTAGCCTATCTTCGATGTTGTTCAGTATGTGCAATGAAAATTCCCTGAAGGAAACCAAGGACAATTTTGGAAAGGGAGTTAATGTTCAGCGAGAAGAAATAAAAACTTTTAGATTTTCTGGTGACACTGTAATTCTGTCAGAGGGTCAATACTGCCTCGCGGATTCCTACATTTCTGAAACTGGTATTTCCCAAGATTGTTTTCTAGCAGCATTACCATTCTTCTGCACTTACAATTTGTCGTGTCAGTGCTTTGAAACTGTGACACATTAAACTCATGGTTCGCTAGTTGACACAGCTGTCAATGGAATTTTAATTATTACATTCTTCTTGCAACCTGAGGGTATTTCCACTGTCTCGTATACCTTGCACGCAGGTTGGAATAGTCCTGTCACGGCTGGCATTTCCAAGGATCTTAATGACTACGTGCGAATTTCGGCGACGCAAGGATCCTTCTTTCTATTGAGTTCTTCTCGCAGTATCATTTCTCCCATCTCATCTTCACCTTCTTACTCTTCCTCTTATTTCTACAATATTGTTCTCAAGTACGCCTCCCTTACATTGACAATTTATTCATCCCTTCCACGTTTCAGCTTTTCCTTCTTTGGGTAGTATACTGGCTTTCCATCTCAGCATTTGATATTTATATAGCCGTTTCTTTTTTTTTTTTTGCAAAAGTATTTTTAATTTTCCTGTAGTTGACATCTATCTTTCCCGTAGTCATGCATGATCCTGCAGCGTTGCATTTGTCCTTTAGCTATTCCTGCTTAGCCGTTTTGCCTTTTCTTTCAGCCTCATTTTTTGTGCATCTGTATTACCTTTCACTTGCTTCATTTGCTGCGTTTTAAAATTTTCTTCTCCCCTCAAGTTAAATTCAGTATCTCCTGTGTTATGCGAGGACATCTACTATCTTTTCAACGACGGTGTTCATCTGCTGCCTCCTTTACTTCATCTCTCGAAGTTATCTATTCTTTTTCTGTTGTATTAGTTTCCCCTGTTTCAGTTCAACGTTGCTTCCTTTAAAATTGTTAACAACGTATGGTTCTTTCAATTATCCAGACCCGTCTTCACAATTTCCTGTTTATTTGCAGTTCTACAGTTTTAATTTGCACTTCATAACCAATAAATTATTGTCAAAGTAACGTATGTCCCTGAAAATATCTAAATTTTTACATCTGGTTTCGAAATCTGTATCTTGCCAGTAAATATTGAATGCATGCTTTCGGGGGAAAGAACGGCTGTCATTTCCCAATGCCTTCAGCCATTCCCATGATACTCTCAGTAAAGCAAAAATGTAAACAATGAAATGGGTCGCTGTAATGAAAGAAGATGTTAAGGATGCATGAGTAATGCAACCTGATATACCAGGCAGAAAATGTTTAGCAGAAAATTCACTATTGGACAGTTTTCCGGGCAGAAACAACCGTTGTAACCGAACAACTTTATCTGACTAGCGGAAAAGAGCACATTCTGAGAAAGGAAGAATTATGGACGCCAGGAAAGACTTTGAATGTGCCCCTCGTTACACACGGAATAGTCCAATATGGCCCAGATGTGAATGATAATAATATTAAAACGTGGAAAAAATTGTGAGAGAGTATACGGATTAATACAACAGCAAAGAGGAAAGTCCTCAGTTGTTGGATGCAACAGAGGGAGTGTACCACAAGGACACCGTTCACCTTAATTCGGAAGACTTGGGGTTTGTCACTTTTGTCAGTTCTTCTGGAAACCTATTGAAAATGAAAGCTGCTGAATGGTGCACATCTTTCTGTACAATGTTTATATAAGTTTTATCCAATTGCAAATCTTTTTTCCGTCTAGGGTTCACTGAATGAACATCGCAGTTTGTTCTAAGTGAGTCACTACTGCCAACAACAAATCGTATGACAGAACATATGTACAGGAATATCAGTGTTAGAATTCCTAGATTCCTGAACAACGCCATAAAGTGCAACGGTATAATGTTTAAACAAATATTTCTCCCAAAAGCTGCTATACGATTAAACCTTTGTTGCTGCAGTTAGTGTAGCAGAGAAGCCATTATCTGATTGAAATTACTACAGTTAAACGATATGAGCAAGCTATTTTTCCTAACAGTTTGTACCATATCGATATTACATCGTCAGAAGTGTATTACCAAGCAAACACATAAAAATTATTTTGTCATTAGTTTCAGCACATCTTCCGTATGCATTAATATGTGAGTCTAATAGTGCAAATATAAATGAAAAATCGGTTTAGAGGACGCATGAAAATAACTGCATAAACCAATAATCACACTTACCTAGTCTGTTAGAACCTTGAGCTTGATAATGGAGATGTACAATATTATGCGGCTTGGCAATAAGAATTTTTAAATTGGGAACTCCACTGCCCTATTAGCACTTCTGGAAGAAAGGATATCGCGGAAAGACGGCTTAGCTACAGCCTGTCGGTTGTTGCCTGAATGGAGCTGTGACGTGGGTCATGAACTGTTCTTGTATAAGGCAGATGGTGAGAGCATTAGCTAGTTTTGAGCCCCGATACATCGCAGAATGCAAGCGACATTTTGGATGGCGAAGACCGAGTTGATGGATCGAAAGATGAGAGGTTTTTGGGATTCTCAGGGTGTAATTCCGATATAGTATTCGGGTAAAGGAAGAAATATCTATTGGGCTTTGTTATGCGATCATTGAGAATAAAAGCTGATAGGTAAAAGATCAAGACTGGTACAGTAATTTAAGCTTAGACGATATGTTTCTACCTTCCAGTTTCAATTTATTTTTATTTATTTTCTTATTTTTTTTGTGAAAAGAGAAAGTTATGTCCTCCGTGGTGGAGCATTTTGCAGAGTTCGACAAAACGTTTTTCCCTGATGGGTTAGAGAAATTAAAAACTCGCTGAGTCAAGTGTGTAAGTAGCAAGGAGACTACTTTGAAAAGTTTTTTTCATTTATAGAATTTTTTTAAAGCTTACTTGACTGTTTGCGTCCATAAACACATTTTCGTCATAGTCGTAGACAACCGCTAGTCAATATGGCTCACAGTGATTTTCAGATTTATCAGTCTACCCTAGAAACTTCAGTTTCACGGCATCCGTTAAAGCTATGCGTTTTACTTCTAGGCCACAAATAAATGGGAGTGTTATGGAATGGTGTTTCGTTTCATTTTCTAACAACTCGTCCCTTTTCATATTCACCTGAAGAAAGCTGTACTCTATAAGAACTACTGTATAAGAGAGGACTAATACATATGCCTCGAACTTCTATTAAGTTTTCCTTGAACGTTAAGAGCTTAAAGAACTATCCTCTTGATGTTAGTTTTCTACTAAGAAAGTATGCAATTGGGTTGGCCATCTAGGCAATGTAATCGTAAAACTGTGTGTATGACTGCCCGTTGCGTGAAGGTGGCATAATAGATAGTGAAGTCTGTATATGTAAAAAGATCGCCAGTTCGAAAACGACGCATAACGTAACCTGTCGTAGTTTTCTTTCCTAACTGTACAGTACGTAATAATGCTTCCTAAAATTCAATTTCAACACTAACAGCACCTAAAGTTGGACGTGTCAACAATTGTTGTTACATTTACCTTTACAGTGTCAGCTGTGTGGCCTATAGACGCTGAACAAGCAGAAAGAACTATAGAACTATTAGGAACAGTTGTGTGCCTTGGCGATTCTTGAAGACATAAGGAGAAAGTGAACAATTCTCAAGTCTGACACAAACAGATATGCTCTGATGATCCAATAACTGTAGTAAGGTGCCAACTCGATCAACGGAATAGCTGTGTTCATGCACCTCTGAAAGTAGTAGTGTTGTCTGTGATTCGTTTGACTGTCACAACCAGAACACTACGCCGACATAACACGTTTTCATTACTTTAGACTTGTTTGTTTTGGAGCATTTACCGACTAAATAAATTCGTCGAAAGTTGTTGAAGATTTCGTTTCTGACAGCTAATAAAAGATTAGCTGAATTCATCCTCTCCTGAAGAAGACCTACGTGATGAAAGTCCCAAACACGAAATCATAGATAAAGCACACAGTACGTAATTAAATGTGTTTGCAGTAGCTGACTCCTCAGGCATGTCACAAGAAAGAACACAGCAAATTTTAAACTAGGAGGAAGCACTGTTCAAAGAGGGTGCCAAGTTTGTCGAATGCTGGCAGGAAACAATTTTTTCAGGAATGTTTTTGAAGTAATAGGTTTAACATCAGAAGAGGCACCAATGTTAGCACTGAATAGGGAATCATGGAGGAATTTTATAAGGGAGCTATGCTCCAGACTGAAC
This sequence comes from Schistocerca cancellata, assembly GCF_023864275.1. NCBI lineage: Eukaryota > Metazoa > Arthropoda > Insecta > Orthoptera > Acrididae > Schistocerca > Schistocerca cancellata. The sequence continues at coordinate 876,692,794 of NC_064629.1, read as the reverse complement.
GCTGAAAGGCATAATCAGTCTTAAATGATGATGATGATGATTTGGAACACTTTAAGAAAGAATTATCCATCTGAATTTGTATGTAACACTGTGGGGAATACGTGGGTCCAGCACTACATACCAGGCTCTAAACGGAAATCAAACTCGATTATGCAGGTTGCATAGCATAAATATGGTCGATTTCGACTGCCGATACGGTTGTGATCATGATTTTGGAAATCCAAACAAATTTTGCTTATTGATGCTTTCGAAAGATTCAGATTGTAAATGCCAAATACTTCGTAAATCTTTTGGAACAAACTCGTGAATTATTATGTGAGAAGTAGCCTGGACAAAAGTCGCCTTTCTTAATGGCTATCCAACTATCCACAAAAAGTTTTTTCACGTTTGGAAAAATGTAGGATTCTGTGTAGGAGTTGTTGGAAGATCCTCTCCTGCCCGCCTGTTACCACACCTAAAGAATGTTTTATCCTCAAACCCTTTTGAGACAAATGGAAAGGTAGGTTAGTGTTTTGCAGAATCGGAATTACTGATTGAAAAAACTGCTGTACAGAGGACATCGACCTCAAAAGGCATTAAACTAAAAAAGTGAGCTTATATTTTCCATAAAGGCACTGCGAGGTAGAAAGAAATGTACATTTTGTCTTCGTGTTTTACATTAGACCATTAGAAACCAGTTGATTTTTAACATTGCTCAAACATTTTAAATATATCCGTGTTTTCACCGATTTTGACTTCCATGGACTACAGGAATAATTTTTATATTTTGATTCAAATGGTTCAAATGGCTCTGAGCACTATGCGACTTAACTTCTGAGGTCATCAGTCCCCTAGAACTAAGAACTACTTAAACCTGACCTAACCTAAGGACATCACACACGTCCATGCCCGAGGCAGGATTCGAACCTGCGACCGTATCGGTCGCCCGGCTCCGGACTGAAGCGCCTAGAACCGCACGGCCACTGCGGCCGGCTTTTATATTTTGCCTTCTGTTTTTTTCCCTTCTGGTTTTATTCACAGTATGTTTTTTAACCAAATCAACCAGAGTATTGCTACTTTCTGACTTCTGACAAAATTGCTCCAGTTCCCCTGCAGACTTTTTTCAAGTATTCACCATTCTGTTGAGTATTTCAGTATTTTTTTCTTCTCTCTTCTTTCTATGTTTTTATTTCTTTTCCCGTAATTAACTCTATGATTCAGTTACACTGAAGCTTTCTGATTTCAGTAAGTGCTGTAATGGTGCAGCTCAGTTTGTATATGCCATGGTACATACGCCGTTCTTGTCCTCAGTTTACTTCGTCATTACGATTGAATTGTTTGGTCTGAACTACATTAATCTGACTCGTAGCATTATTACCGTATAGTAGCCATCGTATTTTCGTGTTCTTGTTAAAGTCCTCCTAATTGTCCATCGTTACAGTAAGTAACATTACGCAGGGAATTAATAAGATTTTTTAATCGTAAATAAATTCCCTATCGAGAGTGTTGTATGCACAGTATTCCACACACATCCTAACTATTCATAACGAAATACTTAATTTTTGTGTACTGAAGATATTAATGGTGCTTCTTATGCTGTTCTTTCCAGAAACCTGGACAAATAAACTCATTAATAACGCTTTGGGTTAGCGTAGGTATTGTGCATGGTATTCCTTGGTAGGTGGTTTATCATTGCATATAACACGTAAACGGTACAACAGAAATGTATGGGAGACTGCAATGTATTTTCTTGAAGTGTGCTCATGTGTCTATACTTTTATTTTTGTAAATGAAGGGCACAATTTTGTATCTGTTCTACAGGATTAATTTATTTAGTTAGCCGGTTTCAACTTACAAGTCCATCCTCATAATTTAACTTACTATCTTCCTCAAAGAAGTTACAGTATTTGTAAAAAACATTGGAAAAGATGTTACTAGTTTAGACTGAGGCACAAACACACAGTAAATATCAGCTCTGACAAAGCGGTGGTAACGCAATTTAAAAGGTAAAATGTTGAACAATAAATGAATATAATGGGAGCAAACCATGGAAAACATTAACACTAAACACGAAAAACATTGCATATATAAAAATTTAAGATTAAATTAACAATTCCAGTAAAACAAATTAGTACTTGACAAGAATACTAAAGAACAGCTTGAGCAGATGTTACATGTGGAGAGTGATACGCAATCAGAATAAAACATACAATTGGCATTTGCAACAACAGTATACGTGGAGTACATAGGAAATAACAATGAAAAAAAGTACTGAAAATGTAGAAATGGAAAGGAACAGACACTGTGGGAAGTAATGAAAAACTGAGAAGATTAAGTTCAGATGAGACGAAGTATTGAGCAATGTTTGATCATTTAATAGTAAATCACGACAGATGTTTATTATTTCCAGGGCTTTCAACAAGTCGAGTGTTGGACTTTGTTCGCTAACTGGAGAACATGGGTCTGTGGCTGGTAACTGTGGCTCTCGCTCACTACATGCTCAGAAAATGTGGAGTCATAATTCTGCCAACCTCCAGCTGTGTTCGTGTTCTGCCAGCCTCGTTGCCATGCCTCTGCCTGATTTTTGGTCTTGCTTATGGTATGAAGGGAAGAGAGGCATAAAGCCTGTGTGTGCACATATTCTGTGTCTCTTTTGGAGCACTCAGGACGGCCTAGTTTGACGTTCCATTCCGACGGATCAACGATGCCTTACTCATTCGCCATGTAAGATAATGTGGAGAAGATCTGGAGTTTAACCTAGGACACTGAAGCACAAGGTGGTATTAGGGATCGCTCCCCAAACTCTGGCGACGAAAATTTCGTTTACGGCTGCTTGTTGATTCTCTCTGAATTTAAAGTTTTCGGTATCGAGATCATTCGATGCGAAATTGTTGAGCATATTTTCTATATCACGATTAAACGATCTGGAAAGGTTGAGGGTGATAAGGGATCTCTTTAACTACTAACATTTCAGGTGTAAAAATACCTGAGGAGAACGTTCAAGCGTTCGCAGTATTTCTGTTGGATTCCGTTGAATACATCACCGGAGTGGCTAGTTCCCTCAGAGTAATGGGTATTACACAAATACACCAGACTTTTAAACGTGTAAATATTCTGTTCATTGCATCACTCGTGAAAGAAATCCTCTTTGTGATTTTTGATTGTTTTTGTGGCATGTCGAGATACGCGATTAATTTTTCAGTGAATGTCTTACATGCCAAATTTTTTAGTCTTACGTTCTAAACACAAGAGTAGTCTTTTCCCCTTGAAGGTAATGCTAGTCATATTCTTCAAAGAGTGAAAACCATTTCAGTGTCTCTACCTGTAGGGCGTATCTTGAATGATTACACAGCAGTAATATCGATTCCGACAGTTCTCTATCGTCACTTTTAAAGTGAGTAGATAATGGCACTGAATTTCATTTTCTTTTTTATAATTTGGAGCATTAATGTAGAAACAGTAATTTATAATTCTGCTAAATAAATTCTAATTCTTCATAATGTATTATGACTGACAGTAAGAATATCTGCTACCCACTGCAGTTGGTTACGACTGAATGCGTCTGTTTGTTCCTCAAAGAGTTCCTCTGGCTTGTGTCAGTTCATCCTACGCAATGCGCAAATCAGTTTCCTCGGAATATTTCATAAATATCATTGTTTCCTTGTTTGTACACGACAGGGCGTATATTGTATGGTCAAGGAATTACACTAATGTTTTGGAAATTAAAAGATCAGAAAACGATCTCACAGAGTCGTCTATATCTTTTCAGGTGAATAAAGTTCATACAGATATTTAATCGTATGCACGTTCGCCCACGAGACGTACACGAAAATACCCCTTTTAGTGGTTTATCAGAAAATTTAGAATATTAATTCACAGGATCTCTACACATTCGGATAATTTGCTGGCAGCGAATTTGACAATATTTTAACTTTCTTCCGAATGCGTAGTGATACAGCGTCAATGTAAAGAGTTCAGTATATGTAGACGGAAGGAGGGCAGCCAATTTTGGAAATGATACCTAATGACAGAAAAGTTATTAGAGACAAAGCTCTATCTCGTGAAGAATAAAGATAAACAAGGAAATCTTTAAGCGCTTTTGAAAGTATTCACATTGTGGAATGTGGTGAAAGTCTAATTCTGGATGGCCAGAAGGGTTCCTTTCGAATTCGTTTACCACTGTTCCGCCTCGCTCGCTGTAAATGATAAGTCCTCTACTGTACTTTCAACATGGGCCACCACACCCACAATAACTGAAACTTTGAATTTTTCACTTACGAAAAAATAGGTGTTAAATGTATATGTGAATCTTTTTTGTAGCTTGGTTCACTACAGAGTACTTAGAATAGTCTCTTTCAAAGATGGTCGAGTACTACCCCAGAGTCCATACAACTACTTTTTTCTCTTTTATTCAGAGTGTGATCAACAAGCTTCTTCGAACAAGTTGTGCCAACAGTTGTACTATCTCTACAGTATCTCACGCTTAGCTCTGTTAGGAATGAGGAAGATTACTTAGACGAGTTGCTCCCTGTTCATCTGGACGCTTGACATCATCTGCTCCTCCACAACATATTCGTTTGACGGCTGAGGCAAAGGATCTTTTTTGTGTGAAACGCTAGATACCTCCTCACTTCAGGTAAGATTGCTGCCTAAGCCATTCAGACACACGGTTATCCATACATTACAGTACAACAGGATGTTCCATGCTCATTTACGACTACGTTTAATGCGAAATTCATTGTCTGATAATTACCAAGGTCTCCCGCACAGAAACTTAGAACACAGGAAAGAGTGGCCGAAGGTGATAGATTTTGCTCACGGAAAGTACGTCTCCTTTTAACTTAGCATCAGCGAGTAATAATAATTAATAAACGTCTTTGTTTCAGGTCCAACAGCGTTGGTAAAACCATGATTCGGGCGACGCTGAAAGTTTTGTCAAAAAGCACGACTAGCAGTTTTGAGATGATCATTGAAAATTTGAGAAGCAAACTGCATGAATATAGGCATGAAGTAACATTTAATCTGTAACATGAATGACATATGAACACATCGGGACCTGAAAACAAATTTCATTCATAGTCACTACAAAAACTTACTATTTTTCTTTGGCATTTTTTCAGTTCCCTAAGAAGGGGCAGTCTCGCAGGGGAATAAAAGCTGCTCTTAAGTCAAAGATGTACATGGATTTCAAGTGATAAATACACAGGAACCATGTGTTAACTGCGGAATTGAAATTATACATAGATGACAATTATGGCATACAACAATATAATGGAATTAATTGATAATAGTTTTGCAGTTGAAATACGTGGCAAAATACATGACACAAGATGACAATATTGATGCTATTATGAGAAGATGATGGTGTATAAAAACAATTGTTTTCATAATACTGATGACGGTAACGTGAAATAACCACAAGAGACACCGAGCGGGGGGGCGCAGTGGTTAGCACACTGGACTCGCATTCGGGAGGACGACGGTTCAATTCCGCGTCCGGCCATCCTGATTTAGGTTTTCCGTGATTTCCCTAAATCGCTCCATGCAAATGCCGGGCTGGTTCCTTTGAAAGGGCACGGCCGACTTCCTTCCCCATCCTTCCCTAATCCTATGAGACCGATAACCTCGCTGTTTGGTCTCTTCCCCCAGCCGGCCAGTGTGGCCGTGCGGTTCTAAGCGCTTCAGTTTGGAACCGCGTGACCGCTACGGTCGCAGGTTCGAATCCTGCCTCGGGCATGGATGTGTGTGATGTCCTTAGGATTAGTTAGGTTTAAGTAGTTCTTAGTTCTAGGGGACTGATGACCTGAGTAGTTGAGTCCCATAGTGCTCAGAGCCATTTTTTTCTCTTCCCGCAAACAACCAACCAACCAATCATAAGAGACAACTTTCAGTGATACTCTTTTGGTCGGAGAGGGAGAGAAGAGAGGCGGAAGAAGATAAAGGAAAAGCTTAAGTCTGTGCAGGGTGTGACGTAACTGTGGCTGATAGGTAGTTTATATTTCGGAATAAATTTCTTTTCTTGGCGAATGGGAAATAACTGAAATTTCTGCGAGGGAAAATTGACAAAGCGTGGAGGTGCCTATCTACAGATGTAACAGCGCATCAGGATGACTAGATCTTTAATTAGACTGAAGGATATTGGATGATGGGACTGGTTTTTTTTCTGTTAATGTTTTGGGTTCTAATTGTTCCAGGAAGAGAAGAGGTGTGACAACTGGATCGCTTGGTGTCGGATGCGGAAGGTGAGACGAAGTATCTGTCTTTTTAGAATTTCGTAGGATCTCCATTGTTACAGGTCCTCAAAACATTGGAAAAGACTAGGATTGGGCCAATAAAAGATTTGTATATAATGGGACATGGATGTGGATCCCGGGTACAGCCTGTCAGTATTAGACGGACAGTAAAGTAATGTCGTTTTTGCGCCTGTCGATATTCATTTGCCATTTATCAGCTAATTGTATACTTCATTATCGTGCCTAAGACATTTTAAGGTTAGAGGGACTTGTTTACTTGTTAATAACTAAACAGTAAATTGATTTTTGCAGTTTACCGTGAAATGGCCAGCCAAACGCCGAAAGAGGTACATATCCGGCGTTGTATACTTTTTGTTTTTCACAAGGGTAGTAGTGCAACAGCTGCTACCAAAACTATTTGCGATGTTTTCCAAGTGCATTAGACGTTCGTAAATACAAAAAGTAGATTATCTAGTTCAAATCCGGCAATTTTGATCTTTCCGACTTGTATCGATCAGGACGACCAACAGTTTTAAACAGTCACATGTTAAGGATGGAAACGGAATCAGATCCGCGTCAGACAGTCGACGGACTGTCAGACACTCTTAAACAACCTCTGTCGACCATCCAAGAACATTTGCAGCAGGTTGGTAAAGACAAAAAGCTAACCGATTCACTACATGTAACTTATTGCTTTTGCGGCACAATACAGAAGCGTTTTTTTTATCACTTGATCACTGGAGACGAAAAATGCGTCTTCTGTGATAAGCCAAAACGCAAAAGGCTGTGGTTCTCTCGGAATAAAACGCCAATAAGGACAGCTAAGCCAGATTTACACCCAAAAATGGCGCTTTTGTGTGTCTGGCGGTGTATTGGCGGGGTCGTTCATTTTGAAGTGCTGAAACCAGGGTAAACGGTGAAACAGACTTTTACTGTGAACAGCTGGGTCGATTAAATCAATCTTTCATTGAAAAGTATTCAGTAATTGTCAACAGAAACGGCATTATTCTGCAAACACAATAATACAAGACCACACTGCACAAGACGAGCCCTGAGAAAAATTAATGAACTGGGGTTGGAGGTACTGTCTCATCCAACATAAACGCCCGATATTCCGCCATCAGATTTCCATTTATTCCATCGCGACAACATTTTCTAAGTGACAAAACATTTGTAGCTTTGGATGATGTCCAAAATATCATCTACAGATATTTTGCTCAGAAATCAATTGACTGTTATCGATCTGGTATTGAAAATATGAACACTAGATTGCAAATGTTGTTGACAAAAGGGGTGACTGCATCGTCATTAGAAATAAAACATTGTTAATAGTTTAGCTGTTTCAATTTAATGTATACAACCGAAATAATTTTCCGGTCCCCCTAATAGTAGTCCTTTTATTAGTTTCTTACTACAAAACGCACTTACAACAGAATGCAACATCGAGTGTGAGAACACCAACATAATGCACGCCGTAGTAGATAGACATAGTTAACAATAAGCTATCAAACACGTGAGCTATTATAATCGAGGGAAACAGGACACAGCACTTATTTAAAACTCGAATCGACGATAACAACAAATCTCAACAAGCTAATTCCTAGCATTCCTCCGGTTACAGAGTCTTTTTTTGGCTTTTGATTCAACGTTGCGTTAATATTAACCTGCCTAACAGACGTCTGAGGTGGATTAAGGAGCGAGAGCGATTGAGACATGTGAACTCATCTGTAAAGTAAATGACGACTGAAGGACTTGTAAACAGAACAGACGCAGCATAAACTGTATACTCGCTATCAAAATGACACAAAATTTACGAGTATGGCCTACAGTCTTACTGCTAGACTTCATGAATTCCACTACTCATTATCTGTAATTATCTGTCTTGAGGGATTGTTTGACATGCTACAGCTCACCAATTCATAACTGAGGGCGGCTATTTTCGTAATCAAAATAAGAATGACAGTAGTAATCAACAGTATTGCTGAAGATTAGACAGAACTTCGATTTCCAGCCAACATTACTAATTTCTACAGGGCAGATTTAGAGTTCAGATGTAGTGTACTTTCTTCATGATGCTTGTGATCTTTTAGAAATTTACCTCAAGAGATACCTCTCCCAGTTATAAACATAACTGGGAAGTGGTGCTGTTGTTAAGGCACTGGGCTGGGGCGAGATTGAAATACAGGTTTGGATTTCCTATGGCATCCATAAATAAATTAAGGTGAATGCCGGGATATTTACTTGGACAGTTCACAATCGATTTCCTTCACAATCATTCTCTTATCCGAGCTGATGTTACACCTCTAAAGACTCTAACGAAACGGTAAACAGTAACATTCCTTACCTTCTCTCTGTTTAAATCACTAGTTACTCTCCAAAAATCAGTATCAAGTGCGCGACAATGAATACCTTTAATTGTAACATTCATTAAGAACCATATCAATAATTGCATACGAGCCACTGTGCGATCTGTTAATATCATCTCTATGTACTCAGCACTATAAGGCTGAGTAATACCTGTAATTTTGTATCTCTTGCAATTTTACACGTAGTTCCTTGCGAAATGTAAGGTATATTTTTATAAGTAAATGCCAGCTGCGATTTTTCGGCTAGTGATGCTCCCTGCTGCCTTTCTACGCGATGTCCAGTACAACTCAAACCCTTTATGGATCATTCACTCTTCGTCAATATTCCAGTATAGCCAGTGCATGCATCGCTTTCGTAGACAAACTGAAATTTCCCACTACCCACGCTGCAAGTCGACTGTCGCCATTTGCTATAATTACAAATGAGGCTACGTACTCGATTCGCTTCATCCCCACATTCACGACTACTTCCAAATATTTCTGTGTCATGACTGATTCCAGTTGCAAATCACTGATCGTGAACTCAGAGGCTACTACATATCAGTTTTCTAGAGAGTCCTCTGTTTAAAGTACTCTGCATTAAAAGCTAATTTCCGATCTTTGAACCATGTTGATTTCCTGTCAGTTTACAATTTTCATGAGATAACCGAGTCACGTACTAGGAAATGTGGATATGATCTATCAGTTAGTATAATCTGCAGTCTCAGATTTCACTGAACTACACCGAAAATTAATTGTGTTAGTGTGTAAGGTCCTCCATACTGGATAACGTGTATATAAGAAAAAATGCGTAACTCTTATCGAACTATGTACTTTTATTAGGAGGAAGGATGAAGATTACGGTTTAACATCCTATCGACGAACCTCAAACTCGAACTGAGAATGGATGAAGATTCAAATCGGCCGTGCCATTTTAAAGGAACCATCGTACCATTTGCGTTAAGTGATTTAAGGGAATCGTGCATAACCTAACTCTGAATAGTTAGACGGCCTAGTATATTCGACTTACTTGTTAAATATTATTCAGGAAAGCCAAATGAAAAATTTTATATGGGCATTGATGCTTAACACATCCCAAAACATTTGTAGCAACTTCACCTCCATCAACGTAGTAGGTGTTTGAATTCGTGCAGCTGTGTTTAGCAAACTATATTCAAGTACCTCGTACCTGTAACGCAGTTTCCTTAAAAGTTACAGGTATTTCTTCTGTGCCCATCTTTCCGCGGTATGTATGTGCAGGGAAAACCTGAACTCCACTGACAAAATTTCGGAGGCTGATAAGGGATACTTTCTATTTTGGTCTAAGAGAGCCATAATCTCTGCCTCGGATATCTTGTTACATAATAATAATGGCATTATGATTACTTTGATATGTTATTACCATTACAGTTTTTTCTGTGAAAATATCTTCAGAATAGTGCAAAAGCCTGTAATATGCAATCACCAAAACGAACAACACAAAACACAGAGATATGAAACATTTTTCAGACGAAACTCGTGTACTTTCATCACAGCGTTTTCGATTTACTCTGTCAGTGTCCAATACAGTGCGAAACAAATTCATAGCTTTTCCGTTACAGGTATTTATCGTGAATAAATCTGTCCATACTGTAATGTATCAACGTTAACGTTAACGTACAACTAACACTACCAGAAAAAAACGAACTCAAGAAACAAGTACTACCGAAAATTACTAATAGCAAGCACAAGTTTGTTTGCAAGCAAGACACACGGCATATACCGTCGAAATTTGCGGTGTTTTGTAGATACAATGTGATACAGATACAAAGATAAGTGAGGGGAAGAAATCAAATGGAAAGCCATCACTCTGCAACGAGTCACCGGAGACCACCACTTCCTTATCCCAAAATGCTTAAAAGATATCCCTTAACGATCACCAAAATTTTGTCGGTGAAGCGAGGGTTGACCCTGTATATGTACCAGATCATACATCTGAAGTGTGTCCACTTCTTTCGAGGTATATTGCTGTTCCCGCGTGGCGACTCATTCCTTCTCTTGTGTTCTCTAACACCAACTATAAGCATATATTTGATTTAATTTTAGAAAACTTTTGAAAGATGTTGCTTTTTCCTAAAGTACGACGGTATTACCAAGAAAATCTTTTCCTCATACCAATTACATACTGTATATCCTACCCATATAAGTAAACTCATTTAATTAATACTAACGCAATTTTTTGAAAAAAGGTCAATCCACGAATTAATCAGCCACCAAGTTTTTTATGTAGAAAATCTAAATACATCTGCTACTTCTGATGCAGAACTTAGATGAGTTACGGCAACCAGTTCGCAGAATACAAGGTTACCCACAATGGTCGTGTGTACTGAGTATAGTTTCATTAATACCAATGACAGCGCCTAATGTGTTGGCTGACTGACGGCAAACGGAAACGAGACTGCCATAAGTACATCCATATCGTAGTTAGGTATGTTTTACGATGACCGTCGCATTTACGTATGTGTGAGATTGTGCGCTGAATATCTGCAGTGAGTTCAGACTTCGATGTGACTGCAGAAAAGTACCCGTTGCCAAGGAAACAAACACAGTTCTATCTCTGATTATTGAGAACAGGGATTGGACAGCGAAATGTGTTTATAGAAACACACGTAAGCATATGAAGCATCGTTCTCCGTTATCCACAGTGCATTTCTTTCGCAATGTTTTGCACCTTAAGCTTCACTGGAGATCACTTGTACGAGTTTAAAGGATACAGAACTAGCGTGTAGTAAGCAAACGGAACCAATGCTATGTGCCTAGCAGTTTCATTCCGTTCAGCTTATTCTATAGAGAATACAGAGAACATTTCTACATTATCGGTTATTAACTTCTCCACCCATTCCTCAAAAACTGTTTGCTTCTCGTAGTTTTTCGAATACCCATTTTTACGCTATTTTCTGTACAGAAAACATCCCGATGACAAAATTTATTTATTTGCTACCATACCTATGGTGTGCTGCCTAGCAGCTTAACCAGACTGTGCGATTGTTACTGCAATCATATAAAAGGTAAAAAGAATCCTAAATCAAAACTGATTTCTGAATGTTGGTATAAGCCCTTCGTATGCTCGTTACACCGAAGTGTGATGTCATGGTCTTCTTCTGCGTGACACATGCTGCTGATTGTAATTATACACCACATGTAATACTCACTTCCCTGTATTTAATTATAATGGAACGAAATATATCACAATAGTTACGTTGCACAGTATGTGACTATCACGTACTGCTATCAGCTCGCGCATCCCGTCCATACAGAGGCACCTTCACGGGGCTCCCTGTTTCCCCCAACTCTTGAACGTTGCTGCCTAACGCAATGTTTCCTACTTGTGTCTGAAATGTGTAGATCGCGGCAGCTTGGAATAGCTCGTAATGGGTTCTCCGTTTATCTGCATCCCTACACGCTGAGAATATTATCTCACATGTTTTGGAAACTGCTCTATTGATTTTTATTACTTACAACCTAAATGCTTCATTGAATTAATGATTGAGATATTTTTACGCGCAGTGTGCTCCTTCTGACTTGTAATTTATACAGCGCTGTGGAATAAAATCAAATTCAAATGGCTCTAAGCATATGGGACTTAACATCTGAGGTCATCAGTCCCCTAGACATAGAACTACCTGAACCTAACTAACCTAAGGACATCATACACATCCATGCCCGAGGCAGGATTCCAACCTGTGACCGTAGCAGCAGCGCGGTTCCGGACTGAAGCGCCTAGAACTGCTCGGTCACAACGTCCGGCGGATTAAAATCGCGAAATTATTAAAACTGAAGCTATTTAGTAAGAATAGATAGTTTTCGTGAATTTAAAATATTTAACTTTTCATGGTCGGGGTGGAATTTTTTGAATAACATCATGTTCACCTCTGACTGTAGAAATATGCAAAGGCGAGTATGATGCCCTTTAAAATATTTATTCTTTGGAACTTATCCGCAGATGAATGATGGTAGTAGGAACAACAAAAGCCACATACATATTTTGATGCTTTTTCTTTAAGTGAAGTAAAAGAAAATTAAACTGACAACCACACTACGCAAAATTCAACAGAGTTGTGCAAAATGCACAAAAAAGGACAAATAATTAGCTAACGTTGTCGTATATAAAGAATCATTAGGCAGAGAAGAAGTTTTCTAGGAATCATTGTATGGCTAATTTGAAGAAAGGTCACTCATTAAATTAAGCCGAAAGTTCTGGGACACAAGTTTTATAGCTGTGAAGCATTTGTGACGACGAATAATTGTGCAACATACAGAGAAGTTTGGAAGTTGCGTCTACTGTGCGCTATTTCGTAATTAATTGGAAAGAAACCCAGACCATTCCGTCTTCTAATCAAATATAACACATAAGCGTTTGATTCCGATTATCGAGAATTATTTCATCCCATTATAGATCTATTAATTAATTACTAAAAGTATAGTTAGCGTTATACCTTAGGTACCATGTTGTTACACTCGTACTGAATTTGTTTAAGGAATAAATCGTACACAGAACAGTCAAGAAGGCGGCAGTAGTAAGGGAATAACAAGATTAGCATTCGAACTGTTCCCTAAACTATTGACTGAGGTATGGGTGCATTTACCCACTGTTAGGTGAGTGCAATTAGCAATAGTTGGTAGAGCAGCATAAGTTACGAATAGGTAGCTGGGAATTTAATATGAATTCGCCACCTGACTCAAGAACCATTCCGTGTCCCCATTTGGGTATTAAAACTGTGTAAAAGATTGCCTTAAAATGTTCTCTTTTGACACGGAAGGATGCTTATTTTGCATGTGATGTAAAGTGGGTGTGGAAAAAGCAGGGAGGCCAAGCTAACAAAAAATCATGCAGCTTCATCAGTACCTGTCATGGGGTTTCCGAGAGTAAGTGATATTTCCTTATTATCAATGACACAAATTAAGTTCAGCTTCGTCTGTTATGTTGGAATCGTAAGCTGGAAAACTATTTTTTTCGGCTGCGGCTTATTGTTACGAAGAACACAACTAAAAAAGGAAGACGACATAAAACTGTCCAAGACAATACATAATACGTACACAATTCGGGTGTATCGTCCAATTTCGCCCCAACCTATAAATTTATAGCTAAAATTAGTTGTAGTTTTTTTGTATTTACATCTAATAAAGGAGCTTCTAAGTTAGCTTATCAAGTGAACCATTAAACTTTGCTCACCGATACTCACAACTATTTGTTTATTATAGTACTTGTCAGAAATAAAACTGTAGTGTCTGTGATTTCCAGCTACATGTATAAGAATGTAATTTTCGTTTCTTATACGTAATTACATCTGTAGATTGGTTCAAATGGCTCTGAGGACTATGGGACTCAACATCTTAGGTCATAAGTCCCCTAGAACTTAGAACTACTTAAACCTAACTAACCTAAGGACATCACACACACCCATGCCCGAGGCAGGATTCGAACCTGCGACCGTAGCAGTCCCGCGGTTGTGTAGATTGAAATATATAAAATTTAACACCTATGTTGGTTACTTTATGGATAGTATAAGATCCAGTATTAGTAGCACTAAAATTCTCTTGCGCATTATACATTAAAAACGCGAGGCCAGTTTTTTTAAAGTACAATTTATTCGCTTTGTGTTCCCTGTTTACACGATACCAAAGTTTCTGGGAGTTATTTGTCCAGTTACTTTTAAATATTGTTGATGGGAGACTGAACTGTTGACGCAGAGACCACGGGAACGTACTGGTGCCAACAGATACCTAATTAGTATCCATCTCATCCCAAACTGTAAAGAAGATGATTAAATATCTCGTTGACGAGGAGGTCATTAGGGACACACTACGAAGACGGACAGGCCAAGGATAGCTCATGTTCGTTTCATCTGCCGTAAGTGTGTTAGGGAAACCACGAAAATGTGTGGAGGACAGCATGGGAATGTGAACTACTCGCCTGGCTAGGCCTGAGTCTGAACGACTGCGCCTATTCGCTCGGTCACAACTTGTAGAATTAACCAACACGTCTAACGCATACTTCCTACAATGTTGTAGAGTAAAAAAAAGGCATTTTCCGAGAAGACAAACATCTAGATCTTTCCGCTTAAATGTAACATCTAAATTATATGGATGTTGCTTTATAGGATGCGTCTCCTAATGTCCTATGCTTTAGAAAATTAACTTCTATGTTTCCTAGTTCTCGCAAAACGATAAAAAATATAATTCAGCAAAAGCGTCCTATGAAAAGAAGAAAGTACCCAGAAATCTATGCAATACTAAAGTGGCATGCAGAGGGGTCCAGTGCCAATAAAAAACTTTTAATTATGCGTTTCATAATTATTTGCAATAACTTCATCACGACGTAGGAGTTTTCAGAAGGATATGTGACCACTGAAATCTCAGTTTTGTCCATCGAAATATACAATGAAGTGCTGGCATCTTCTCCACTCAGTAAAGTTCATACAATGGGAATTAATTTTCAGTGTTACGAATGTTATCTGTTGCAAAATTTGGTTTCTGCGGGTAGCATTACGTATTGGAAGCTAATCACAGCGCGACAAAATGAAGTGTGCATGGCAGTGTTACACTATTTTATGCTTCGGTAAGAAACAAATGGAGTTGTTAGTGTAGTTAGGGCAGATTGCAACTGGAACAATAAGTACAACTTGTTATTGCCAGTACTTCTTCCTCACTTGGGAAGCTATAGCATCTGTGCTCCTAAACTAGTTTCCAAACACAGTGTTACCGATGGTCGTAGGCGTATTGCCGGGTCAAACAGTAGGGCTCGGAAGAAGCGAAAGACGGTTGGTGAGCGTCGTTTAGCAAACAGCGAAAAGGTACCCCGGAGAAGGATGTCAGTCGGCGTGTGTGACTGTCCTTGTCCAATCACGGTGTGCACCAACTTTGGCAGACGTGTAAATAGCGGCTCTGATTAGAGCCGACGGCTTCTGAGGGCAGGCAATCGAAGCTCTGTTCTCCCCATAATGCATACACATGTCTGTACCATTGAATCAGCTTTTTGAGAAACCATCATTCCAAAAATTTTATTGATGAACATGTCCAAAACGAGAGCAGTCTCCCGCAGTAATCACTACGTTGTGATTTTACCTTTTTCCGCTCGTTCGCTCTTCCAGTTAGGTGACAGAAATGGTTAACTGTTGCAGCTTTAGTTGTTGCTTGTTGCTTGAAAGTGCTTTTCGTCATTGTCTTAGTTATTCCAGTTAATTGTGCTGTATTCTATGCATGAAAGAGTGAAAAGAGTTGGAGCTTACGTCCGTACTGGTTCGTTTAACAAGACTCGCGAAATTTTTCATGAAAAATTCTCGAAATTCAGTATTCGTGTGAAAAGTAGTGTTCAGAAGTTCACAACTTTATTATAGTCCACTGGTGATGTCTCTAACTCTAAGCGTAGCTGTAAGCCTTCACATGGGGCTCCGAAAGAGGTTGCATTCACGTAACAGAAAGTCAGTACTAGCACCAAAAAATAAGTCAGGCAACTTTCGTAACAGAGAGGTGCTAGACGTACATCTCGCTATTCTGCACTTATATCATCACACCCGAAATATTACTACGTTTCACGTGTTCAGGCACTTCCAGGCGATAAAGAAGACAGGGTTAAGTATTGCGAGTGTGTGATCAATAATACTGTTGGTTGTAAACTCAATCCTGGATAGTATTTAATGAGTGATACAACCTGGTTTCGAGTTTCTTGTCATGTTAGTAGTCGGGCTAATTGCTACTAGTCCACCTAAAACCCTAACATTGTCCACCAAATTCCTCTTATGATAACAAAAAGTAGCAGCGTGGTGCACGCTTTCTAGTACCCGAGTTAGTTGGTCTATGTTCGTTGTTAACCACTCTCAATACAGACGTTTACTCCATATTTTCGAGGACTTCTGCTCTCAATTAAAAGAGCATAATAGGTAGTAGAGGTGTTCCAGCACAGTGGAACAACTTGCCATTCGTCTCGTTAGTCGCTGGTCGTTGTCTGGCAGTCACGTAGCCTTCACGGAAGAACGGACAATAAGGAAAGGTTTGTGGCCATTTAGCTTGTCGGCCTTTCCGATTGTGCTTTTATGTTAGGGGATATTTAAAACGAAAAGTGTAACAAAGAGCCCTAGACCAACCGAATGGAAAAATATGCCAGAGTATTGAAATCATCGACGTTACAGATGTGTGTAAAGTGAGTTTAAATGTGATTTTAGAAGCACGTAAATGCATCGAGTTGCAGAGCCCTCCTTTACAGCCTACCTTTTAATCTGTAAATTGTTGTAACTTACAAAAAAATCTTAATAATAACATGCAAGTCATTGCCAGACTGTGAGGCAGTGACCACTTTCGTAAGTGCTTCTTCAGTGAATTCATGATTTATTCCAGTCATAGTTTTGAAATAATTCTGATAACGTTACAGCTTCCAGACTTTAAGCATCATTTTCAGCTGTAGAAAAAGACAAGGTAAATTCCTACTGGTTTAAAAATACACAAATGTTTCGGATATATAAAATTATAGCTATACATATTGGTAGCAAAGTAACATTAATATCTTTTATAATTCTTCGCCAGACATACCAGCCCTATACGGGAATGTGTGTGTGCCGGCAGCTGTACCGGCGTGAGACTAAGCTGTAACTGAAGAACCCGGAGGACATATGAACAATTTATGTAGCACTTGAGGAAAATATTTGTAGAAACAAGATCTGTTGTTAAAAATCAAAAACTTGCAAATGCAGCAATATGAAACATAAAAAGTAAATGAAACCCGTAATGATTTCCTGAATTAGCTAACAGCTGTGGCAGAAGTAAGCAAACATGTTGTCTCACTAGCAGTTGTCTTGGTTCCCCACATGCTTCTTTATTCTTCTTTCCCGTAATTGGATCTCTTGAGAAGAAGCGGAAGAAAGGTTTTGTTTAGCTTTTCTTGGAGATTATTACTGTTTCATATGTGACGAGAGGATTTGTTTTTGTGACTTACCTGATCGTATTTCCATCCTGTACAATTGGTGAACCTAATTCTTTGTTTTTAATTTGTCTGTACTAATTAGATCTCACGACGTTGCTTTTAGGTGTGTGTGTGGATATGGTACCTCAGTCAGTTTGCGTCCATTCTTTTTATTTCTCTTACGAATGAACTTTTCGCACCGTACAGAACCTGTGCTTTTCTGGATTTTTTTAGAAGATTTGTGTAGTAGTAACTTGAAAATTCCTTGATTTCTCGTCCACAACTTTTTCATAATTTTACGGTGCTTCTGGTTTGTTCGGTGTTGTCTAATGCCGATAATACAATTTGAGCAAAGTAATTATCTGTAAATATTTGTTTCCTAAATGAAACGCTCTGTTGATTTTCTCAACTCTGGATTTGTGGATTTGTTTTCGTTATAATTTTCAATTATTTTCCCTCTTCAGTACTTAAATTCCATATCAAATACACTATGTTTTCGCCCTTTTTTAATTTCAGACGGTCTTATGCTGCCTGGCAGGTATTTTGTTTCTTTTAGCGAAGTAAGTAGTCAAACTTTTTCTGCTTGTTCCTCTAATATTCTAAGTTGCTTTGTGCTTATGAGGTTTCTTAGCCGCGTCACATCTGTGAATGAAAATGAGATAATGGTGGGATATATCTAAGGAGAATATGGTCAGAAGGTGAGCAAGACAAGGCTACCATCTTTCACCATTGCTCTTTAACATATACTTTATCATATACCTAGATGAAATTATTGAGAAATGCTCAGCTGGTAAAAGTTGAATTTGTGTTCTAGGAAAGAAAAGTGCATGCATGAGGATGATATGGCGTTACTAGAAGGAAGTGAAAGCAGTGGAAACAAAAAGGTTGAAAGGTATGAATGAGACCCGTAGAGAATATGGCATGAAGATTAATCACATAAAAATCAAGTGCATGGTGATCGGCAAAGAAGGTAAAATAGCTAATATTGAGATAGGACAAATTAAAAGTAACCAAATGACAACTTTTAAGTATCTAGAAAGAATAATAACGGAAGATCTGAGGTGTCATCAGGTGGTCAAAGCTCGAATTGCGGTAGGTAACGAAACTCCCGATAGAAATGTAAAATTATTATGTGGAAATCTACGTGAAGAGTATAGCAAAAGTCTAGTTACGTGTTTCGTCTCAAGTGTGGCATTCTATGAAGCTGAATCACGAACGCTAACAAAAGAGGACGAAAGATGGTTGCAAGCATTTGAGATGTGGATGCAGATGGTGGAAAGGGTTAGTTGCATATAGAGAGTGACTAATGAAGCAGTGCTAGAAAGAGAAGGGGAGAGGACTACTGGAAGTTACAATAAAAAGAAAGCAGAACAAGTTGGCCACATGTTGCACGGGACTCATTGATAATGGATCCATTGGAAGGATAACAGTGTGGATGAAGACCGAAAGGAAGAAGACGATATAACATAATGGATCACATTAAGGAATGTGGAAATGAAGAGAGCGGCAGAAGACAGAAGGACTTGGAGAGCAATCGTACGAAGACCTGCCTTCGGGTAAAACACATGATGATAATCGTTAAGAGAAAGGGAACTTATAAGTGCAGCGAACGGATGTATGGTGAAACGTGCTGGATTTTTTAGCATCTGAAATGAAGAGAAAAAGACAGTTCAGTCGTTTTGTCTACTACAAACACGTTTACACTGGAAATGAGGTTAAGGTTTTGCGAGTTTCCTCTAATGAACGAAGAGCCTAGTAGATATTAAAACTATTCTTGATAGTTAATCTACAGGACCGATTACTGAGTAACAAATGCTAGTGTTAGGGACTGCTAAAACCAGATTGAACGCAAGTATCTACTGTATAACGACATTGCATATCGTTATCAGGCGGAATCTTACTGTGAGAGGATGAGAGAAGGTAGAACTACTAGAGAGAAATAATGAGTTTTCTAATACCACCATACACTTAAATTAAAATGTTATTATAAGATATATAATGTAGGAGACGAATGTAGTACGTTCTGTTATCACAACCCGGATTTCATAACC
Source organism: Schistocerca cancellata (assembly GCF_023864275.1). Classification (NCBI taxonomy): domain Eukaryota; kingdom Metazoa; phylum Arthropoda; class Insecta; order Orthoptera; family Acrididae; genus Schistocerca; species Schistocerca cancellata. Next base: position 876,673,251 of record NC_064629.1, on the reverse strand, counting down.
ACATTCGTCGGCTTCACCAAATCACAAGAAACCTAGAACCCTGGTAACGGTACGGAACAGTCTGTCAACACAACTTTCATTGTAAAAAAATATATCAAAGAGAAGTAAAGATGTCATTTCTAATCTGTCTTTTAGTTTTCACGTATCCGCTCGCAGTGAGACAACAGCGTTAAACAAAAACTTTTTGTGCTAGTTTATACGTTTTCTAGAAGAGGCGCAACCATTGCACATCATCAACTTTCCTCTCGCCTCCACTTTTAAGTGTCACTCACAGTTCTCTGCAGGATTTGGTGATTGCTACCGCTAATCACATGATGTTAGCACAAATAAATCTAATTTCTTTTAGGAAACTAATGGACATTCCGATAATATTTTAATTACATTTTGTTGCGTCGATCTTGACGCTGAAGCTTCATTGTTGCGCTCCTCACGTTCATATTCGTGCAGATATTTTATTTGACAGGTTTTTGTAAAATTTCTAGATGAAATCAGTTGCCGTACTTTTCGTTAGTAATTTTCATTTCTTCACTACCCCAAAGGTTGCAAAGTTGCACATGTCTCACCAATACTCAAGAAAGGAAACAGGAGTAATTCACTGGATTACATATCTGTATTACTAACGTCGATGTGCCAGCGGCCTTTTTGGAACTCATACTGTGTTCGAACATTACGAATTATCTCGAAAGAAACGGTTAATTGACAAATAGTCAACAGATTCAGAAAATATCATTTTTGTGAAACAAAAATAGTTCTTCATTCGCACGAAGTAATGAGTGCTATCGACAAGGGATATCAAACTGATTGATATTTACAGTTTTCCAGAAAGCTTTTGACGCCATTCCTCATATGCGACTTCTAAACAAAATTCGTGTCTACAGAGTACCATCTCTGCTATGCAACTGGATTCGTGATTTGTTGTCAGAAAGATAACAGTGACGAAAAATCATCGAGTAAAACAGGAGTGATATTTGGCGGTCCTCAAGTCTATGTTATAGGCCCTCTGCTGTTCCTAATCTACGTAAATGTTTTAGGATACAGTCTGGGCAGCCATTTTATATTGTTTGCAGATGATACTGTCATCTACCCTTTCGTAAAGTCATCAAAAGATCAAAAACAATTGCAGAATGATTTAGACAAGACATCAGTAAGGCGAGAAAAGTGGAAGTTGACTGTAAATAATGAAAAGTAGGAAGTCATCCACATGAGTACTAACAACCGCAAAATTTTGTTTGCACGGTAAACCGTACAAAAACTAAAGGCTGTGAATTCAATTAAATACTGATGGATTACAATTACGATTAACTTAAATTGGAACAATCACATAGATAATCTTATTGGCAGAACACTTAGAAGATGCAACAGATCTACTAAAGGTGCTGCCGACAGTACGCTTGTTCGTCCTCTTCTGGTGTGTTGCTGTGTGGTACGGGATCTGCATCAGATAGGATTGACGGAGGACACCGAAAAAGTTCATAGAAAGACAGTTCGCTGTGTACTACCGTGAAATAGGTGAGACAGTGTCACGGATATGATAGGCAAGTTGGGGTGACAGTCATTAAAACAAAGGCGTTTTCCGTTGCGGCAAGACTTTTTCACGAAATTTCGGTGGCCAAATTTCTCCTCCGATAGCGATAATGTTTCCAGAATGAGATTTTCACTCTGCAGCGGAGTGTGCGCTGATATGAAATTTCCTGGCAGATTAAAACTGTATGCCCGACCGAGACTCGAACTCGGGACCTTTGCCTTTCGCGGGCAAGTGCTCTACCATCTGAACTACCGAAGCACGACTCACGCCCGGTACTCACAGCTTTACTTCTGCCAGTACCTCGTCTCCTATCTTCCAAACTTTACAGAAGCTCTCCTGCGAACCTTGCAGAACTAGCACTCCTGAAAGAAAGGATATTGCGGAGACATGGCTAGCTCAGATGGTAGAGCACTTGCCCGCGAAAGGCAAAGGTCCCGAGTTCGAGTCACGGTCGGGCACACAGTTTTAATCTGCCAGGAATTTTCAGCGATAATGTTTTTCGCGCCCCTTTACATAAGCAAAAATTATAATCGTAATAAAATAATAAAAATCAGAGCTCGCATTGAAAGATTTAAGTGATCGTTTCTCTCAAGTGCTGTTAGAAAGTGACATTGTAGCAAAATAGCTTGAAGCTGATTAGACGAACCCTCTTACAGGGAATTAATTGTTATTTGTAGAGTAATAATGTAGACGTAAATGTAGATGTAGCTCTCACCTTGTGGACTGCCAGTTGAGAGGTCCTTAACATAATATGTCGTTGTGTCCCTCACTAGGTATAAATGGTTTTGTGGCCGATTGTACACTGGCCACCGTCTACCTATATCTTCAAATACTCTACTACCATTTCTGTGTACATGAAGGTCTGACAGTTGAGTTGGTTGGCCCAAGATAATGCTTCTCCCTCAATAAATCGTTTTACAAGCATAATTTTTGTATCATTTTAGGAAGTAAATAATCTTTGCAAAGTTGCATAAAATACACAGGGCGGAATTTTTTATCTCCAGGGAAACTTTCCACAGGCGTGTTGAACCAGTTGTTATACCCAGTACTAAAGGAAGTTTTTGAGCAAGCCCCTGCTTGTAATTACTGTGCACGAAACGAACATTAACAAAATCCTTATGTACAGGTAACATATTATGATCAGTTTCTTTCTGTGCTTTTTTAGTTTTAACAATGTATAAATACAACCAACATTTAGCATACTGATATTTTCAGCTTCAGCCTTACACCTAGCTTCTACAACAGAAATATCATCTCTGAGCTCCGATCACACTTCATTCACTTTCAGTTCTGCTGGTCCCCATCTGGATTCCTTGTGGGTTCCCTGTCACCGACCTGTTCCACTCTTTCACAGAGCTTTCTTACCTTATTATTTATACCCGTTACATGGTCATGTAGCTCACTGACTTCCCCAATTTGAGTGTTCAGTTCGGTTTTTTGTTGCTACAACCGATTTATTTGTTTCTGAAATCTTTGACTCCATGTGAACATTTGTTTCCACGGTAAACTTATCTAAGTTATTGAGGTCTTTTCAAATAACTTCAGTTGATTTCGCACTCGTTTTCTTTACACCTGAGATCTTGGTGTCTATTTCCCAAAGTCCATTTGAAATTTAGGTATCCAGGTGGGTAAGTTCAAGGGAAATTTTAAAACCTAGTTCGGATATTTTTCGAACTATGCCTCTGAACATTTGTTCTAATATATATTTTGAAATCCTACGAAAGCACTGCTCGCACTTTGCTCTAGACCTGCTTGTTCTAGATCAGTTCGATATAGTCCTCCTTACTCTACACCTGATTGATCGTTTCCTACTGTTTCTACAGCTGGTTGAACTAGTTCCATCTCATTAGCCTCCTCTGATTCCTGTTTAATTTCTTTTACTGGCACGATTAGATACGCCATGTAGAAATATTTGAACACCAAGAGTAGCAAAAACTTACGACGTAAAAGTATACGGTCGTCAGCAGTATTCCCCACACTTCCACAAAACACTCCACACTTATATGGTGTCACACGTAACAGAAGTTCATAGCTCATGCTTCCAGAAATTTCAAGCACTTTTTCAATGTTGCCCTCCTGTTCTGCTTTCAGAGTTCTCACAAGTGGTCACAACGCCCGGCATGGGTCTGCATTACAACAAAGATTTTTCAAAACTGTCTAGTTCTTTAAAGCAGACAACAGAATCCATTAATTCCTGCACATAAAAATCCTGCAGCATGGCAGCAATTGAAAAGACACTTACAGTTCCCTGCTGGAATACGTGGTTGCTATCACTCATCATGTGATGTTAGGAAAATGAAATATAGATTCATTAAGAAACTAGAGAGCATCCCGATAATATTTTACTTACATTTTAGTACGTTGATCTCCTTGAGGTTGAAGGTCCGTTGTTGTACATCTCAGCTTCAGATTCGCGCAGATATTTTATTTTAATGTTGCCTTCTGAAATTTGAAATTAAAGTCAACCGCCATACTTTTGGTCAATAAATACCATTTATTCCCTAATAGAGTAGCAATACTTTGCACAATCAGTGTTACTATTGCGAAATATTTTAGTCACAAGATATGGTTCAAAATGGCAGAATTCATACCAATACCAACTATATGATTTCATTTTGACCTTCTTACGCACCCGATTGAAAGAAGGCAATATTTACGCTGAAAACGTATCAGATATTTATGCTTTTCATGAACTATTTCAATATTTGTGTAATCATTATCTTATGCGGAAACATAATTTATAGTTCCTCCATTTACGAATGCATGTAATTTGAACTCAGAAATTGTTCTGAAATTCTCTAGAAAAATACGCGTTTCAAAGTATGCTTTCATCTGGAAGTGTGGTTTTAAGCACTATGCGTTATTTGAGTGGTGTAAAAATCCGAAAGGAATAAACGTGTTAACGATGTTAGAAATAGAGTGTTTTGAAATTCTGAGTTACGAAGCAATTGAAATGTTTCGTATTTATATATTAATTCAATCTAGCAAGTTTGTCAAAATATGAAATGTATTCCGGATACTGCGTCTTATGAGCTTCGTGATAAGGTACAAATTCTTGAAATGATAATTTATTTTTCTAATACGTAAATTTTTCACATTATGTATTTCGTTAATTTAGGTTCCATTTCTATCCTGTATTAATTCATATGGTTGTTTATGCGTTGTGGTAATTGTCAGACTAGACCGAGAGCTATTCTTAATTAAATTGCTTCGTAGTCTATTGGTATTGGATTGCTGCGCATTTTCAAACGTGACTGTTGTTATAGCATTGTTATTTTTATTAAAAGGGAGTGTATAAGTCAACTTTTATGATATTAAGTAAACATAAGTATCACTCATAGTATACTGAAAATTGGCATTTCAGTTAGAATTATTATTCGCGGGAATAGAGAGTGAAAATCTCAACTAGTAATACCGACATTCAGCAACATGTGGTGAACGTCAGTTGACCAGATCACTTAAAGACACGACTGATACCTTTTCTAAACCGTAGTAACTTATATTTAAAGTCAGCCCGAAAAGAATCTGAGAATCTGTGTTTAGATCAACTAGATTAATCTAAACTGGATTCTGCCGTTATATACCAAAATAAACGTAAAACATCTCAGAACAGAGAAGTTACGTCTAAAATCCTGGGACGGCTAAAATTTTTCTTGTCACCTTGTTCACAACTTTTATTCAGAATTATTTGTTTTTGTTGATACCTCTCAGTCTTAACCATTTATTTACTTTTGTGAAGAAAGTAAGTCACATAACTGAATATGTATAGTCGTGAATAATCTTGTATGTTCACTTGCAAGAAATGATTCATGGGAGTAACTTTAAATGGCATATTGCGAGTAATATTTTTAGGGTAAGATCTTTTGTATGTGGGCTTCACGTCCATTGCTGTACCGAATATTGATGCCTTAAAAACTGTGGCAGTTATAAATTTTAACGTAGTGCTTTTGTTCGGATTTGTATTCCATTTTTAACCTGTAAACATTTTATCAAAAAACAGCAACTGCACAAAATCTAGTACTCTTTATAGGGCAGCATCACGTACTGTTCCTACGAAGTTAGAACAAATTTGTGAACTAACAGTCGACAACGGATTATTTCCGCTCATTTTGGAGATTTAAGCCCAGTAACAATCAGACGTGTTAGACACACAATCGCTGAAAATTATATTGAACGATGAGTTACTTGTCTTTGGCACAGAACTTAATTTGTTACGGTAGTAATTATGTAAGCTCTGATTACGAAAAGGTATACGGCCACACACGGTGAGGATATTATAGGCGTAGACCATCTCCTAATATAGACCAAATACACACTGTTAAACGTCGTGTAAGATTAGTTCGCGTTAGTTCGACTAAAAAATTTTCAACATTTTCTACCTCATGTATTATCCTCATAAAAACATATTTACCTTCCTCTGTCTCTGTGTGTTTGAGATAGCTGTTTTCAGGAAAACACTTCTTCAATATTCCACACAATTCAGACTGTAACTGAAGTATTTTTCCATTAATAAAAGCTTTCATTTGATACGTTTTCCTCATTTTTAAACCCTTTGTTATGATTTTGGACTGGCATGGTAAATAATTATTAATATTAGTGCATGGAGCTAAGTACCTAGGTAGCTAGGTTCCTAACTGAAGTGGCCTTCAATTTGAATATTTGGAAGAATGTGAATGATTTGGGGTTCAAAAGTAATTTCGCTTAGAAGAAAAATTAGGAGTTCTTTTTACGCAGCATATGATGCTCTACAGTTTCTATTTGGAATAGCCGTTTTTGAGTTACAGGCGTTAGAACATGATCATAACTCACTTTTCCGCCAACTTGGTAAAAACTTCCAATCTTTGACGATAGATTGTGTCTTAGCTGCTGAACCGATTTTAACTTTTAAGTAAGTCAGTCAACACGAAATTTTATGCTATTTCATTTTGGTATGCTGGAAAAATTTATGTAGGCTACATCGCTTTCGAGTTATAAGCGAAAAAATAAAAAAAAGAAACACTAAATCGTCGTGGTTTTTCCCCATTAAAAGTGTATCATGAAGCAGAAACCGTGGTATACTGATAGAAGTCTTTTTTGGATGCCGAACGTCAGTTAAAATTATTTCCAGCCTGTGCATATTCACTGAGTAGCAAAAATCTAATTTTGCTACGCTATACTCGGTATGTGGCATAAACAAAGGCTGAAGCAATGTGCGTTCGATTCATGTACTTTTGTGACGCCTGCCAAAAATAGTTACTGTCGCATGATATGTCTCGAAACTGACAAACTCATTTGTACACAAAAATGACAAATTTAGAAACTTGGTCCCCCTGAAAAAAATTCTGCAAACGCCCATGGCTGAAGGCAACACGTGTACGATGGCGAGTCGACAAGACGGGTGAGCTGGAAGTGGTAAAGACTAGTAAAGAGCTAAAATAGTCCTAGTAGCCTAGGAGGGTGTTGAAAATTGAAGATTGCACATCTGACATCGTGTGCTAGTTGACCATCAGCATTATGTCCCGAAAATATAATCACGAGATGTACTTGACCTTCATCAAATTGACCAGAAAGTTGAACCGATTCTGAAGAGATTGGAGTAATTGTATACTCAACAGTTTACAGCTGGTATGTGTATCAAGTCCACTGAACGCTTATTCGCGCTTCTAAATTGTAATACGTGTAAATTATCATTCACTAAGGTTTGAACTCCATTTTGTTAACTTATTTTCGAGAAATTCAGTAATGAGTAATTCATTTCTAGGGCAGGTAGCATCATTGTATGAAACACCAGTTTTCTCGTCTTGCCTCGTCGTAGTCACCCATTTCAACTTCATTACGGAAATCCGTCCTTGTTGCACGGACACTTGACATTCTTCAGTGAAATACAGCACACTTTCGGACTGGCTCTTGCAATAGCGTGATCCGGATAGTATCCAAACAATAGCACAGCCATTCAGTTCTGTATTTGGTTATTCTAAATGCATTTATACAGGCCGGTAACAGACCGTCGATGCTAGTGACATGACAAAAAGCTTAGATGTAATGACCTATAGTTTCAAATGGTTGGCTCTGAGCACTGTGGGATTTAACATCTGAGGTAATCAGTCCCCTAGAACAAAGTACTCGGCCACCGCGGCCGGCCGTTTAGTTTCCGGATGCTCTTTAGAGAGTAATTTTATTCCGTTTCATTTCTTGCACCCATTTATCTTTGTATCTGCATTGAAAACATCACTACAACAGTCCAAATGTCGACTATATGCGCTGTGTGTCTTGCCCGAAAAAAAAACTTGATCCGTTCTCTGGCGGCACTTGCCGGTACGCACTTCACTATTTGTCAGATTGCCATTCAGCTCTCAAGCTCCCACTGCTTCGATCTGTCTCGGGTTTGTTATTCTGACATTGTTACTTTCCGTTAGTAGTGTTTCAGAGCAGTATGGATAGGTTTATTGCTTGAGTTGGCCGTTATGCAACTCGTGTGTGGGGTCACTGAACGTAATGGAAGATCGGCACAGCGATCTTTCGTGTTATAATGATTGCTTATTACAGGCTTTTTACTGAACCAATACCGAATATCCGCGTGTGGAATTCGGGTTCATCCTGTATTACGTCAAAAATTTTGTCTGTGAAATCTCTCCTGAATGAAGACCTTTTCAATAGAAAATTTGGTTATGAGGCCATTCTTGTGCTCGAATAGCTGTAATTTCTTGGAGAAATCAGTCAGTAACCAGCCACTGTTCACACGGTAAGTTAAAAAGGAATGTAGGAGTTAAACGTTTCGTCGACAATGAGATCATTAGAGACGGAGCACAAGCTCTGATTATGAAGGATGGGGAGAAACTTGGGCGTGCCATTTCAAGGGTGTCATCCTAGCAGCCTTAAGCTGTTGAGGGAAATCATGGAAAATATAAATCTGGATGGCCGGATGGGAATTTAAACCGCTATCAACCCTAATGCGAGTCCAGTGTGCCAACCAGTCCGCAAAGTCATTCGGTACATGGCAAACTATATGAGGGCGATGGGTGAGTGACGTATAATAATACCGTAATGTTCCATCTGGCAGAAATTGAAGGGTATACACTTCAAGTTCAGTACTAAGTTCTCCCGAAACTGTGACCATGTACTTATTTCTGATCAGGTTTGAAGGGAAAAAAATTAACACGTCCAAGAGACAATTTTTCTCTTAAGAAGCGTATGAGATACATGTTCTTGTGCAGTTTTCAAGAAATTTGGCCTGCTACATTGCGGCTTTCACTACACAAAATTTCGACCACATTGTCATGAATACGCCAGTTTCGAGCCACATACCACCGCCAATAACAAATTATAGACATGTCGTGTAAGGCATGTTTTGACGTCTGATAAAAAAACGTTGTCAGTTTCAAAATCAGCAATGACTCTGTTAAGTAAATAATACAAACAAATCTGTAAGTTACGTGTACATAATGCTCTGAGACGGACATAAAGGTATCCACTCGCAAACTAGTCTGTCTGATGAAAACCGAATGCAAGGAAAATTTTAAAGCAATACAGCGGAAGACCGGAGACACTAACATTCCGCCCAGAAATACGTGGAGAATCATTGAGAAATCTTGCAGGACCTTACGTTGGTTTATAATGAAAGCAGAATAACTGTGCTTATGGCTATAATTATTAATCTCATGACAGAAATGAAGGAGAACGTAAGCTGAAAAAGTGACAGCTTGTAACTGGCTGCCGAAACTGTTAATATAGTAAATAGCTATCGTTAACGGCGTCTATAAAGATGCAGCTAATTAAGCATCTAATCCAGAGTCGTCAGGTCATTATACAGCGTGATTTTGTATACAGTGCACAAACTCTAGGGATTGGTAGATGAGAGGATACGGAACAAAGTAGGTCTGATGAACGTACATCCGGATATGCATAGTTTCCTTGCTAGAGACCATTTATTCGATCATACTTTGCTACAGAGTCCGCGGTCTAATACGCACTGTACAATGCAGCCACAGTTGTATTATGTATGGTTTCCTCCTAAAGGATGGTGCAGTTCCTCATACGTCATGCCCTAGCGCCCTCTCCTACCATAGTAATAGGTAATGTTGTGTCCGATTCACCTCTCTTTTGAGTCACTTTGTAGTGGATGTGATACAGTGGTTCCGTATTCGAATCGACAGCTTGCCGCCATAGTGTTTTCTTACGGAAAGGCAAATGACAACGGGCGACGGACAGCAAGATTTTATTAGGATACATATCCCAGCCAACAACAACCACAGCATTCAAAGTTTGCAACAGTGTTTCGCCGTTTGTCTGAGACAGGATCGTTTCAGGAAGCAGGAAATCGTGAAGGAAATACCCGAAATGTTTCGACACCAGACTTGGAGTGTTGTGGCGTTGCAAGACAGCCACGCCACTCGGAAGTAGCCGAAATGCACGCGTTACACACGCCGGCTGGCGTGATGTCTGAAACAGGATACGTAATGAATGCTATAAAGAAAAGTACGTAGCTTCTTTAATACTTAACTTTAATCCATCATTTGTATACAGCATTCTTGATGATACAAGTGAGACTCTCTCTAGAAATGGTTAATGGCGCCTTGCTAGGTCATAGCCATGGACTTAGCTGAAGGCTATTCTAACTATCTCTCGGCAAATGAGAGAAAGGCTTCGTCAGTGTAGTCGCTAGCAAAGTCGTCGTACAACTGGGGCGAGTGCTAGTCCGTCTCTCTAGACCTGCCGTGTGGTGGCTCTCGGTCTGCAATTACTGACAGTGGCGACACGCAGGTCCGACATGTACTAATGGACCGCGGCCGATTTAAAGCTACCACCTAGCAAGTGTGGTGTCTGGCGGTGACACCACATGGAGTATAATATGATTAACACTGTCTAAGGCGACCACCATGTCAGTACCAGGTAGTTGGCCCGCCAGAACATTGTAAGCCAGAGGACTGTGTGGAACATTCTCCATGACAATCGTTACCACCCTTATCACTTACAGCGTGTGCATTGCTTGCTAGAGACAGACTTTTCACATAGGGAGTAGTTTTGTCAACAGTTTCTTCACCAGGCAACCACGACTCCAGGATATGTGTTATCCGTCCTATTCACAGATGAGGCCATGTTTACGTGGAGTAGTATCTTCAGCTTTCATAACAGTCATCTGTGGGATAGTATGCAGAACCCCCATGGTATGGTGACAGCGAATCATTAGCAACGGTGCAGCTGGGATGTGTAGACTGGGGCAGTTAGTGACCGTATTTTTGGACCAGTCTTCCTTCGACGTCGCCTAAGAAGCGGGAACTATCGGCGTTTGTTGCGGGCGACTTTGCCTGCCCTGCTTGAAGAAGTGCCATCGATGATTCGAAGGGTCATGGGGCTGCTACATGATGGTGCTCCAGCCCACTTCGCCGTTAACGTCCGGACGCATCTCAGTCGTGTGTTGCCTGATTGATGTATCAGACGAGGGAGTCCAGTTGCATGGCCTGCTCGTTCACAGGACTCAACCGGTGCAATTTCCTGTTATGGGACCATCTCAAACGTATCGTGTATGCAGAGTCCATTCCAGATGTGGAGACACTGGAGCAGCGTATTCGTGCTGCCTTTGACACTGTTTGGATGCAGCCTCGCCGATGTGAACGTGAGAGACAGAACATGCTACGGTGAGTCCACACATGCATTGAGGCACATGGAAATCATTTTCGATACATACTGTAACTGTGGCTGCGTGGTACAGCACGCATTAGACCGCAGTCGACTGATGACCTCAGATGTTAAGTCGTATAGTGCTCAGAGCTCTCTAACAAAGTATGGTCCCAAGCATGGAAACCATGCATTTCCCGACATAAGTGCATTAGAACCTTTTTCTTTCCTGTCCTCTCATTGATCAGTCCCTAGAGTTTGTACACGATGGAAAAAAATCACCCTGTATTTGATGAATACCTACTTGGGACTAGAATCCAGGTACTCTATATTAGATCCACAAATATTGCTTAGGGAGCAAGGGAAGAAAAGCAGCAGCCCCACACTTGAATTACACAGTTCGTACAATTAAAGAAAGCTTTTGAAAACGTTAACTGAAATAAACCCTTTCAAATTCTGACTGTAACAGAGATTTAAAAAAAAAAGCAGGGAGCGAAATGTTATCTGGAATTTGTACATATATGAAACTGCAGCATTAAAGTCGAAAGGCTTGTTAGTGAGGCAGCACTTGAGAAGAAAGTGAGAAATTTTTTTAGCCCGACACTCATATTATTAATTCTGTACGCTGAACAAGAAGTAAATGAAGTCAAATAGAATCTTAGAAAAGATATTAATGTTCATCGAGTAGAAATAACGAGTAGAATTTTTACCAGTGACATTGCAGTTCTGTCAGGGACAGAAAAGGACTTGGAAGATAATTTGAACAGAATGGATACTACCTTGAATAGTGGATATTGAATGAACATCTACAAATGTGGAACGATGGTAACTGAATGTAATAAAATTTAGAGAACTGGAATAGGAAACGAGACACACACTGTTGTAGAGGTGTTTCAAGCTTTGGACAGCAAAACACCTGACCGTGGACATAGTGGGAAAAATGCAGAGTAATAATAAAAGGAAAGGCGTCTGTGTGTAAGAGAAACTTATTAACATGGAGTATAAATTGAAGTGTTAGGAGTTCTTTACTGAAATAATTCGTGTGGAATGTAGCCACATATGGAGGTGACGCGTGGGTGTTAAGCAGTACAAACAAGAAAATAAGGGAAGCCTTTGAGATGTGATGTCACAGAAGAATGCGGAATGTTAGGTGGACAGACTGAATACCGGTAACTAATGAAGAGGTTCTGAATGTAATTATGAGAAAAGAGCACTATGGCACAACTTCACTAAAACAAGGCATGCTTTATACGACACATTCCTTTAGACATCATTTTGGTTATGGAGGGAATTTTGGAGGTTACGAATTGTAGAGGGTGAATTAGGGTTGATAACAGTCAGAAGCTTCAAGTGGGTGTACGTTGCAATCGTTATGCAGAGATGAAGGGGTATGCATAGGATAGAATTGTGTGGAGTGCTGCATCAAAGCAGACTTCAGAAGGAAGTTCACAACAAAAGACATATATGAACATCTGGGTCTGCAACTGCAACCAAAACATATCTACATCGTGCCACAGGCCCCATTTAGTTATGGCAGGACTCCATCAAATGGCTGGACGACATAAATCCAAAGCACCTACCTTACTGATGCAAATACAAGAAACCTGACTCAGAGGGAAGAATTAAAGAGAAAGGAAGATTACACCTTTCACTTGTGATACGTCTTGCTTTTACGGTCCATACTTATGTCAAAGCTACCTACGTGACGTGACAGCACACACATGTAAGGATGGAACGCGAAAGACCAACAAAAAAGAATTGTCGAAACCCGTGCCTTCAACGAGGAAGACAGTAGCACATCCATTAATGCGTATTTCCTGATATAATTGCAACTATAATGGATACTAAAATTGCAGAGCTTGCCTCGTTTTGCAGTTTTGCGCCAGACTTAAAAATGTGCGTACGAATCGTGAGCATACCTAAAAGCCTCATTGAAAAGCCACTTTTTTAATTTAAATGAGCTATTCGAAATGTCTCCAGCTTATATGCAAGCAGTATTTAATAAATTTTACACAGTGTTTATCAAAAATATTACTGTACAGCCTGGATGATTTGGGAGTTCTCATAACTAAACATTATCCCAAAAAATACTAAGCACTAACATAGTAGGCAATCCACTAATATTTTTTGATTTCATAGAGAATTTGGTTCGTTCGTCACCTTAATCCTGTAGTAACCCGACATGTACTTCCAGAATGTAGTATTTCGATCATTTTTATTTTTATCCATATTTGGTAATTCATTCCGTCATGAAAACATAGTTAACTGAGTTACCACAAACTTCTCATTCCACAAAAGCAGAAGCTGAATGCCTGAAGCCCAGCAACATGTTGTTAGATAAGGACATTCTCGTCTAAGCAGCTCCCTTGTACTATATGCCAAAAAATCTATTAAAATTTTCAGTGATGACTATTCATTGAGGATAGTGGATAAAAACAACAGAGGAGGGAAACTGGAACGGAGATGGTAGCACACACATCATTAGAGAATGCTATAACGCAGACTCTATAGAAGAACATAGTTATTAACGCGGCTTTTAAGCTCGATGCATGAACTTGCATCAGGCATGATAAACAGTGTTCGCCTTCTCGGAAAACGTAGTTTTACGTTTTTCTTCATCCAAACCAGTTTCACAGCAGACTGTGGAATCTTCAGTGAGGAAGTATTTTTTCTTTCTAAATTTTGTCACATTAGCCACAAATCTGTAATAAATACAACGCCCATTGTTGTTGTGAACCTGCTATGAGTCTTGTTATTAGGTTTCTCGATATCTTTTATTGTGGCTTATGTGTTTTTGGCTAAGTTTTCCTCGTATTCCTTCACAATTTTCTTTCTGTTTCTTGTTTGGCAACACAATTTCCTCTGTTCTCCTTGTGACGCGATTGAGAAGCCCATGGCGGTTTCTTTCTTTCTTGTAAACGCTCATTCAACAAAAATAATCACACAGTTATTGCACTACATTGCGGATTTCAATCGCCCAAGCAGGCAACTTAAAATGGTGCACTCCTTCAGGAAATATGTGTACGATGTTATTACAACGTCTGTAAAATTTTAGAGCATCCAGTAGAATACTTAGGCATGCGTCAAACAGAACATATTTATTGGTGAATACAGGAGCTTTAGGTTCTATGTGTTTTACTGATGTTTTTCTGATAAGTTTAATTTCGACTCAACGCATTAGAATTACGTACCACAGCGCCAAAGCCGGCCTGTGTAGTTTCGATAACAAGAAATCTAGTGTAGTCGGTCCACCAGCTGCCAACCCGAGAAACTTATACAAATACACTGACACAAAAGCAGCTAGTTTTATACATGATAAAATGTCAAGTCAAGGAAAGATATGATACTGGTTGTGAAACAAAATGAAGCGTATATGGAGCCTCCACCGAAAAGATAACGGTTGTGAAACAAAGTTAAATGCGAGTACAGGTGGTTTCCAGCGTAATGAGGGCACGAATAATATTTCACAAACAATTCATAATATCGAACGATGTTTTCAAGCAGCTAGATAATCCTCTACGTTTTTTATTTAACGCTTTATAAGACCTCTATGAGTGTTTAGGAGAGTGACCTCCTGTTCGATAACGTTTTTAGAGCTCTATAAAACAAGAATATACTGATACAATGAACAATAATGTATGGAGAAAGTCTGGAAGTATACAAAATTTCAAAGCTAAGACAACATTTTTTAACAGGACAGTGTTCAACTACACAGGCACGTGTCTCTCTGGACTTTCTGCATGATACTGAGGTACTCTTACGGCGAGCAAGCTCGTCAACTCTGTCCCCAACAGAACGTGTATGGGACCAGCTCGGACATAAGTTCGCCTCAGTGCCAGTATGAAGGACTAGCTACAAGTTGTGGGCCAACCTGCGTCAGGAGAGGATACAACGTCCTTACGACCCCTTTCCCAACCGAGTAAGTTCATGCTCCCAGGACAGAGCTGGTGTAATGCCGTAGTGATAAGTGGGCTAATATTGCCAAGCTCTTTGTAAATTTGACACCATATTGTAATCACTTCACTGAAATGGCGTCACCACCCCCTCAGCCTTTGAAATTTTATTTCGCTTCTTGCTCATTATTTTAGTGCTTTTTTTCAGGTGTGTATACCCTTCTCTAAAGACAATTTTTTCAGATTGTTTCTTTATAGGACTGCTACCAATTTGGTGGATACTTTGCAAATCTTGGAGCGGATGCTTTTTATGGCTTGTCTATGTTCTTAATTTGAAGTTCAATAATTACAACCTTGTCCCAGTTTTTACGGACGCAGATATTCTGCAAACGTTTTTGCAAGTTTCCGATAATACTGTAATATTTTCAGAGACGACAAAGGACTTTGAGAGATTAGTTTCATGGAATGGACAGTGTCTTGAAAAGAAGTTATACGAAGAACATTAATAACAGTAAGAAGAAGGTAATGGAATGTAGTCGAAGTAAAGCAGGCGATTCTGGGGGAATTTCATGGGAATGAGACAGAAGAAGTGGTGTATGAGTTTTTCTATTTGGGCAGGAAATTGATGTCGATGATTGAAGAAAAAAAAGGATATAAGATTCAGAGTGGCAGGAGGAAAAGAAGCGCATCTGAAAAACAGAAATTTGCTAACACAGAATACAAATTTAAGGGTCGGGTATGTATTGTCTGGAATGTGGCTTTGTACGGAAGTGCAACGTAAACGGTATCAAGTTCAGACTAGAAGAAAATACAAGGTTTCGTAATGTGGTGCTGGAAACAAAAGCTATAGATCACATAAGTTGATCGTATAAGTAATGACGAGATAATGAACCGAATCCAGGAGAAAAAATGACATAACTTTAACAGATGAGATAGGTTGATAGGACAGAACTTGTGCCATAAAGAAATCGCCAGTTTCGTAATAGAGAGAAGCGTCAGGTGTAGATACTGTAGATGGAGACCGATGCTTGACTATAGAAGTAGGTTCAAGTGGAGTTAGAATATAGTATTTATGCGTAAATGAATAATCTAGCACAATGTAGACAAACCTTTTCGGACTAAAGACTACAACAACACTTTTGTATTACTTTTTCTCCTGCTTCAATCAGTTCCACTTCAACACTTACCTGACCGAGGACGTTTATTTTCATAGTCCATGGAATGTTCTTCTTCAGATCATCTGGTATTACTTCCGGAATTTCACACTTCTCGTTATTAAGTATCTGCGTTCGTATCTAGAACTATACAAACGTTTCAAAAAATCTTGGATTAATGTGTCTGTTGGTAGTTACTTTTTCGCCACAGTTTACGCCAGAGTTAGACTGTAATCCTGATATTCACACAGCGTCTGCCATACAAAGCATTCCCAGTTTTCAAACGCACTTTTGGTCTCAACAAACAGAATCTCCTTAAGGTGCTAGCCCAGCACTACGTAAGCAGCAGTATTAAATTGTTAACCAAGAAGTAAAATAGTGGCAACTTTGCACAATATGATTTGCTGAAATCGTCGTTCCGATACAGTGAACGGTTTATAAAATATAAAGGATGGGCATGTTTTGGAACAAACGATGTATTCGAATCATTTACGAAACGTACGTATATGAGAACCGTATTATTTACTAAATAAGAATAAGAAATGGAGAAAGAGAGAGAAAAATTTAGCTAGAAACTGTCAATGCTGAAACACTTCAATTTTTACTATCATTTCGGTAATGATACTGTTTTGAAGGAATAAATCTGAACGACGATTCTCTTAAGCCAGTCGTTAAGAACGATTTGTCAGCGTCAGACCGCATACGGCCTCTTGTTTAAAAGACATATTCAAAGAGCGGGTGATAAATGCCCGATGTGGGAAGCGGCGGGTTTTTGCGTCGCTCGTTTTTCCCTTTTTTGCGGGGGCGCTCGCGCCACTTACGGGTTAATTGTTTCCTGAAAGCGAGAGCCGCCGGCCACTTCTCGCCCTTTTTCCCTTTTTTCCCTCTTTTCTTCCCCCGAGTCCGGCCGGCCCGGGGGAGGGGGGTGATGAGCCGCGGAGTTAACTTCGGGGGTTAATTTGCTGAATCGTGTGGTCACTCGGCTGGTTAAACACTCGACGTGCCGCGCCGCCCAGCGCGCAGGGAATTTAAAAAAAGTCCGGCCGCTCTGTGTCATCCCATTAAATCCGGCGCTGGCCGCCGCCGGGGGAAAAAAGGGAAAATAAACACGGCAAAGGGAAACCCGAGCCCGCACCAATTACTGTCAAGCACGCATTTATTTTTCCCTCGCCTTACTTTGTTTTGATGAATTTATCTCGAGCCCCTGGTCCTTCTCTCTAAACTTGCCCTCATCTTCCACAATTTGTCTGCGCACGCTGCCCACGCGAGGCTCGCTGCGCTAAGTGTTTAACGAGTTTTAAAAAGCGTTTAAGAGCGTTTAAAAACGAGGCGACGACAAGAGGCTGTCGGTTGCGAAATCTCGTGCATTTTACGCCGGCTCTCGTCCAGTTTGTGCAGATATCTCGCTCGACTGAGGCATTGGGCCTACGTCTCTATTAAGATCTCCGACACGCCGCTGATAATTGTTTCGATATGAATGTAAGCATGAACAGAAACTTAAGAAGATATTTTCTCACCATAAAAAATCCGTTAATTGTTGATAACTTTTATTAAGAATGTTAGTTTTAAATCACTACTGATGTGAAAGTAGGATCCAGAAACGAAAAAAGTCTTTTAGCACAATCTTAGCAATAGCAACGCATTTTCGGTAATGTATACATCTTGGGGAGGAATACTGTAAGACCACAGAAACAAATTTTTAAGAAATATCAATTTCGTTAATTTTCGTTGATTATTTTTATAAACAGCATACTTTTTAAAGATATACAGATGTCTGTGAAGGGTCCTGAACCTGAAAATAGGACTATCACATTTGTTACGAAAAATTAAACTCACTGCTACCTCTTAAATTTTTAGGTCAAGCTTTATTGAAAAATTTAAAACAACTACGAAACCTGGCACAAGAAATAATTACGAACAATAAACATTTTTAAAATATTTTAAAATATAAAGTACATTACGAGATTACAATATTTTCAAAATGTGGGCGTACAATAACCCCCGCCACCCTTCTTGGTACTGCGTTGGTTAACCACGCCTCCACGGGATCTACTCCAGGAATCTAAAAGACTCAATACCACTCGAAATCATAGTATTTCGCGCAGTGCAGTTCGTTTGATAAAAATATTTTGTAGGTCTTCTGAAAATTGGAAATTTGTGGTAAGGTCTTATGGGGCCAAACTGCTGAGGTCATCGGTCCCTAAGCACTACTTAATCTAACAATCTAACTTACGCTAAAGACAACACACCACCCATGGAAGTCCTCTGACAACGGAGATTGTTAGAAACGTAAAATAACGTTAAGTTCAAAACTCAAAACAGTACCAAAAATGGCTGGCTCTGAGCACTATGCGACTTAACTTCTGAGGTCATCAGTCGCCTAGAACTTAGAACTAATTAAACCTAACTAACCTAAGGACATCACACACATCCATGCCCGAGGCAGGATTCGAACCAGCGACCGTAGCGGTCGCCCGGTTTCAGACTGTAGCGCCTAGAACCGCACGGCCACTCCGGCCGGCAAAACAGTACCACTCACTCAAACTGTACAATATATTTTCAAAGTAGATTGAAGAAATATCTAAAATAAACATTTATTAAAGGGCAGGTAAACCACATCTCTTATGTAGTGCATACTGTACAGTAAAGACTAATCTGTATAAGGCTAATAATGCGCTGGTGCAAACGAGGTATAAATCAATAATAAACACTTCATTTAGTCTACAAATTACTTTCACTGAGTATTGCTTGTTAGAGACAGGTAAATGAGAGACATGAAGAGTGTAATGGAAACACAGCGGTATCATAATGGTAGTGATGTCAACTGAAGGGTTGTGTGTATGTGTGTTTTTGCTTTTGCGATTTGTGAAAGTCTAAAGATGAGGTATGGATAAAGACTGTCACATTAGGTCTGTTGTTTGGAGCTAACTTGTTTGCAAGTATGTATGTATAAAACGGCATTTAAACTCATGTATAAACATTATGACGGCAGACCTGTAACTAATTGGAAATGAAGTCCCATAGTTCTTGACAGAACAGAGAGGAACGATGCGGGAGATCTGCACCGCCGCACTAGGCATGGTCCTAATGGAGATGGTTTACTGTCGCCTTCCTCCGACCGTAGTGGGGACGAATGATGATGATGAAGGCGACACAACAACACCCACTCATCTCGGGGCAGGTGAAAATCCCTGACCCCACTGAGAATCGAAACCGGGACCCCGTGCTCGGGAAGCAAAAACGCTACTGCGAGACCACGAGCTGCGGAGTGGAATTAATTACGCACTGGCATATACGCATTTCGTAACTTCGAATTATGTTTTATTGTTATATTAAGCTAACATGCCTTAAATTGAATTAAAGCTATTTTTGGATGAATAAACAACTAACTACCTAACCATACATATTATAAACAGATGTTCGTACATTTGTAAGTATATATGTATGTTCCACATCTCCTCCTAAACCACTGTACCGATTTCAACCGAACTTGGTACACACATCACTTACTGTCTGGAAAGAATCTTTGTGATGTTAAGAACCACCTACCCATCACAGGAGTGTGGGTGAAAATGCAGTGTAGTCCACGATGAACTAATGTCCATATCTAAGTCATCCAGTATTTGGGAATAAGAGTACTTAGTGACTTACAACAAACATTACACATAATTTCAAAACTTAATGAAACTTTCTGTTGCTGACTTTCCCCACAAAATGATGTGAGGAAAAAAGTTTATCGCTTACAACGTTTTCGCCGTTCATGGGATAAGACTTCGCATGAAGCACGACTTTTAAACTTATTACTTCTTTGCTACTGACTCTACTCACAACACATTTTGCAGACTGTAGCCGTGTATGCCACTGCAATTTCCTGCAAAATTATTTCGGTGTATGACACATAGAGCAGGAGATGCGACGTCACAAATATTGAATTGGCTCTGAGCACTATGGGACTTAACATCTATGGTCATCAGTCCCCTAGAACTTAGAACTACTTAAATCTAACTAACCTAAGGACGTCACACAACACCCAGTCATCACGAGGCAGAGAAAATCCCTGACCCCGCCGGGAATCGAACCCGGGAACCCCACAAATATTGAATTACGTGAAAATAAATTGCAAGGCAAATTTGCTAGAAACGTGTACAAATACAAGTGAAATACGTTAAATTTATGTGAAATACATGTGACATGTGCGTACGTGGGCAAAGCCATGGTTGAAAAGCTCATCTTAAACCCCTTGATCGGTTTCAGCTAAATCTGGTACACATGTTAGTTGCGATCTGAAAAGAAATAGTGTGGCTGTGAGAATCACCAGCCTGCAACTGAAGTAGAAATGATAACATAGAGAGAAAAGGGGAAGGTGGAGATAAACAGTCAAAGAGGGTATGGGAGGAGACGTACACAGACGTGTGGGAGGAGGACGTGGGCATGGACAGGAGCAGGGGAAGGAGATGGACAGAGGGGGGAAGGGTCGATCAACCGACAAAGAGGGAAACATCAGATGGATGGAGAGAGGGACAGGAGGATTTGGACAGAGATTGAGAGTGAAGGAGATGGACAGATATGGGGGTGGACAGGATGAACAGAGAAGGGGGAAGGACGAGATGGGTATTCAACTATTATATATTTAGGGCGTAACGAGTCTAAGTGTGGATATTTTTATATGTGGTGTCTTAAGATGTACAAACAAAAGTATTTTGATTGTTTTTTCTCTGCACTGAACAGTCTTCCCACAAACACGCCACAAACTTTATGATCTGATGTATTCTGCACAGTGTAACTACACCCCTAAGTGGACTATTCATTTTAGTATCGGCTAACTGGTTTGCACCCACGTGTCCACACTTCATCACCTGACCTGCTGTCCAGGGGAAAATAAATATTAATGGCATGCTCTTGCCGTATGTACCTGGAGGTACTACCCAACCTAAGTCATACAACTTGTAATAGCTATAATTATTAATTTGTAAGTAACGTAAATACTGGAGTAAGATGAATACTATCATTGTCCTGTTATATATTTATTTGTATATTCTATTAGTCCATTTCCTCCTTCCCACTCCTGCTGTCCATCTCCTCCTGTCCCTCTCTATGGCCATCTGCACTTCCCCCTTTCTCTGTCCATTTGCTCCTCCCACCTGTGTCCATCTGCTCTTTTTCCCCTCTGTCCATCTCTTCATCCCTCCGACTCTCTGTCAATCTTCTCCTCCCCCTCTCTCTGTCCATCTACTCGTGTCCTCTTCCATGTTCATCTATTCCTCCATTCTCTCGCTGTTCATCTCTTCTTCCTTTCTCCGTCTTCCATCTCCTTCACTGCCCATTCTCTGCCCATCTCATTCTCTTCCCTTTCTCTGTCCATGTCCTCTAACCCTTCTCTTTGTCCATTTGTTCCTCCCCATCTCTTTGCCTGTCCCTTCCTACCCGATTTGTCTCTGTATGTCTTTTCCTCTTTCCTCTCCCAGTCCACTCCTCCTGCTGCTCCTATACGCTATCCCTCTGCCCCTTCCCCCTCCCCTCACTCTCTTCCCATCTCCTTTCTCCCTCTCCATGCCCATCTCTTCCTACACCCTTAGTCTCTCTACATGTGCTCCTCTTTCCATTCTCTGTCCAACTCCTGCTCTTCCCTCTCTCTCTGTCCACTTCCCCCTTCCTTTCCTCTTTCCGTCTACTAGTCTCTATATCTGTGTCCAACTCCTCCTCTCCGTTGTCTCTCCACATCATCACCCCCACGCCAATTGCAGGCTGGTGGTTCTTACACCTACAGCTTTTCTTTCCACATCGTGGCTAATATGTGTACCAAATTTGACAGAAATCCAGGGATTTATGGTGAGCTTTTTACCCGTGGCTTTGCCTCGGTATGCACACGATAAATATATTTTCACATACATTGAACATATTGCACACGTATTTGTACACATAATTGACCTGTATCTCTAGCAAATTTCACCCTGCAGTTCCATTTTCACACAGTTCAATGTTTATGACGTCGTAGCTCCTGAATTAGGTGTCGTACAATGATACAGTATTGCAGGTACATTCAGTGTCATATGTGAATACTGTATGAAAAAGTGTCACAAATGCAGTTAGTAGTAAAGATGTAATAAATTAAAAGTAATGATTCATTCGGCAATTATACTGCATGAACAACGATAATGTAGTAAGCAATAAACAGTTTTCCTTTCAACATTTTGTGGGGATTATCAGTGAGAAAACGTTTCGCAAATGTTTGAAATTATGTGCTAAAGTTTGTTGTAAGCACTAAGTGCTCTCATTCTTGAATACTGGATGGATGAAGTATGGGTATGAGCGTCATGGGCTACAATGCTTTCCCCACCCCCTTTATAAGTAGGTGGTTTCACACCAACAGCGATGCTTTCGAGAAAGCAAGTGACACGAGTACCAAGATTGGTTGAAATCATTCCACTGCCTTAGGAGGAGACGTGGAACGTAATTACAGCCCCTTCCGCCAGCGTTTCGAGTCCTCCCTTGGGCATGGGTGTGTGTGTTGTTCATAGTTTAAGTTACTTTAAGTAGTGCGTATGTCTAGGGACCGATGACCTAAGCAGTTTGGTCCCTTAGGTATTCACACACCTTTGATCATAATTACAGACACATGTATATACATGGATACACACAGATTCATATATTATTTATATTTAAAGTGTGTCACCTACGTTCGTCCGAACATTTATTAGAGTCCCAAGTAAAAATTTGAAGTAAATCGATCAATAACTTATCGAGAACTTTGCTACCAAGTTTTCCCCTTTATAAAGTGTGTTGTTGTTGTTGTTGTTGTGGTCTTCAGTCCTGAGACTGGTTTGATGCAGCTCTCCATGCTACTCTATCCTGTGCAAGCTTCTTCATCTCCCAGTACTTACTGCAACCTACATCCTTCTGAATCTGCTTACAAGGGAACCTCCCCATCGCACCCTCCTCAGATTTAGTTATAAGTTGGCACAGTGGATAGGCCTTGAAAAACTGAACACAGATCAATCGAGAAAACAGGAAGATGTTGTGTGGAACTATAAAAAAATAAGCAAAATATATAAACTGAGTAGTCTGTGCGCAACATAGGCAACATCTAGGATACTCTGAGCCCGGGAGCACCGTGGTCCCGTGGTTAGCGTGAGCAACTGCGGAACAAGAGGTCCTAGGTTCAAGTTTTCCCTCGAGTGAAAAGTTTACATTCTTTATTTTCGCAAAGTTATGATCTGTCCGTTCGTTCATTGACGTTTCTGTTCACTGTAAAAAGTTTAGTGTTTGTTTTGCGACCGCACCGCAAAACCGTGCGATTAGTAGACGAAAGAACGTGCCTCTCCAATGGGAACCGAAAACATTTGATCGCAAGGTCATAGGTCAACCGATTCCTCCACAGGAAAACACGTCCGATATATTCTATACGACACAGGTGACGGCATGTGCATCACATGACAGGAATATGTTATCGACCCACCTAACTTGTACACTTGGCGAATGGGTTTTAGCTTGCCCGTTTTAGGTTTTCTTGTGGAAGTGATAATCACTCCCAAAAACGTGATGAAAACATAAGAGTGTGTCACTTAACTGCAACAAATGAATGCAACAGTTTCACAGTCGCGCAGTTTTCCCTGTGCTCTGTCAAAATATATGTTTTTAACGTTTCAAATTTTTGTTTGTGTAGAGCGTCAAATCCTGAATATATCCAAGCAAATCTGAACATGTCCTGGAATTTTGGAGAGCGAAGTTGATTATGTGTGAGTGCCTGAACTTTGATAATTGTATGAAAATAAAAAATTAAACTTTTCACAAGAGGGAAGACTTGAACCAAGATGTTCTTTCTCCGCAGCTGTTCACGCTAACCACGGGACCACGTCGCTCCTTAGCTGCCACTTGTCCTTGATGCTGCCTATGTTGCGCACGGACTACTCAGTTTGTATATTTTGCTTATTTTTTTTATAGTTCCACATAACTTCTTCCTGTTTTCTCGATTGATCTGTGCTGAGTTTTTCACCACTGTGCCAACTTATAACTAAATCTGAGGGGGGTGCGATGGGGAGGTTCCCTTGTTGGTATATTCATCTCTTGGTGTCCCTCTACGATTTTTACCCTCCACGCTGCCCTCCAATGCTAAATTGGGATTCCTTGATGCCTCAGAACATGTCCTACCAACCGGGCCCTTCTTCTAGTACAGTTGTGCCACAAACTCCTCTTCTCCCCAATTCTATTCAATTCCTCCTCATTAGTTATGTGATCAACCCATCTAATCTTCAACATTCTTCTGTAGCACCACATTTAGAAAGCTTCTATTCTCTTCTTGTCCAAACTATTTATCGTCCATGTTTCACTTCCATACATGGCTACACTCCATACAAATACTTTCAGAAACGACTGCCTGACACTTAAATCTATACTCGATGTTAACAAATTTCTCTTCTTCAGAAATATTTTCCTTGCCATTGCCAGTCTACATTTTATATCATCTCTACTTCGACCATCATCAGTTATTTTGCTCCTCAAATAGAAAAACTCCTTTACTACTTTAAGTGTCTCATTTCCTAATCTAATTCCCTCACCATCGCCCGACTTAATTCGACTACATTCCATTATCCTCGTCTTGCTTTTGTTGATGTTCATCTTATATCCTCCTTTCTAGACACTGTCCATTCCGTTCAACTGCTCTTCCAAGTCCTTTGCTGTCTCTGACAGAATTACGATGTCATCGGCGATCCTCAAAGTTTTTATTTCTTCTCCATGGATTTTAATACCTACTCCGAACGTTTCTTTTGTTTCCTTTACTGCTTGCTCAATATACAGATTGAATAACATCGGTGAGAGGCTACAACCCTGTCTCACTCCCTTCCCAACCACTGCTTCCCTTTCATGCCCCTCGACTTTTATAACTGCCATCTGGTTTCTGTACAAATTGTAAATAGACTTTCGCTACCTGTGTTTTACCCCTGCCACCTTTAGAATTTGAAAGAGAGTATTCCAGTCAACATTGTCAAAAGTTTTCTCTAAGTCTACAAATGCTAGAAACGTAGGTTTGCCTTTGTTTAATCTTTCTTCTAAGATAAGTCGTAAGGTCAATATTGCCTCACGTGTTCCAACATTTCCACGGAATCCAAACTGATCTTCCCCGAGGTCGGCTTCTATCAGTTTTTTCAATCGTCTGTAAAGAATTCGTGTTAGTATTTTGCAGCTGTGACTTATTAAACTGATAGTTCGGTAATTTTCACATCTGTCAACACCTGCTTTCTTTGGGATTGTAATTATTATATTCTTCTTGAAGTCTGAGGGTATTTCACCTGTCTCATACATCTTGCTCACCAGATGGTAGAGTTTTGTCAGTACTGGCTGTCCCAAGGCCGTCGGTAGTTCTAATGGAATGTTGTCTACTCCCGGGGCCTTGTTTCGACTCAGGTCTTCCCGTGCTCTGTGAAACTCTTCACGCATTATCATATCTCCCATTTCATCTTGATCTACATCCTCTTCCATTTCCATAATATTGTCCTGAAGTACATCGCCCTTGTATAGACCCTCTATATACTCCTTCCACCTTTCTGCTTTCCCTTCTTTGCTTAGAACTGGGTTTCCATCTGAGCTCTTGATATTCATACAAGTGGCTCTCTTTTCTCCAAAGGTCTCTTTAATATTTTTGTAGGCAGTATCTATCTTACCCCTAGTGAGATAAGCCTCTACATCCTTACGTTTGTCCTCTAGCCATCCCTGCTTAGCCATTTTGCACTTCGTGTCGATCTCATTTTTGAGACGTTTGTATTCCTTTTTGCCTGCTTCATTTACTGCATTTTTATATTTTCTCCTTTCATCAATTAAATGCAGTATTTCGTCTGTTACCCAAGGTTTCCTACTAGCCCTCGTCTTTTTACCTACTTGATACTCTGCTGCCTTCACTACTTCATCCCTCAGAGCTATCCATTCTTCTTCTGCTGTATTTCTTTCCCGCTGTTCCTGACAATTGTTCCCTTATGCTCTCCCTGAAACTCAGTACAACCTCTGGTTTACTCAGTTTATCCAGGTCCTCCCTCCTTAAATTCCCACCTTTTTGCAGTTTCTCCAGTTTTAATCTACAGTTCATAACCAATAGATTGTGGTCAGAGTCCACATCTGCGCCTGGAAATGTCTTACAATTTAAAACCTGGTTCCTAAATCTCTGTCTCACCATTATATAATATATCTGATACCCTCTAGTATCTCCATGATTCTTCCATGCATACATCCTTCTTTTATGATTCTTGAACCAAGCGTTAGCTATGATTAAATTATGCTCTGTGCAAAATTCTACCAGACGGCTTCCTCTTTCTTTTCTTACTTCCAATCCATATTCACCTACTATGTTTCCATCTCTCCCTTTTCCTACTCTCGAATTCCAGTCACCGATGACTATTAAATTTTCGTCTCCCATCACTACCTGAATAATTTCTTTTATCTCCTCATACATTTCATCAATTTCTTCATCATCTGCAGAGCTAGTTGGCATATAAACTTGTGCTACTGTAGTAGGCATGGGCTTCGTGTGTATCTTGGCCTCAATAATGTGTTCAATATGCTGTTTGTAGTAGCTTACCCGTACTCCTATTTTTTTTATTCATTATTAAACCTACTCCTGCATTACCCCTATTTGATTTTATATTTATAACCCTGTATTCACCTGACCAAACGACTTGTTCCTCCTGCCACCGAACTTCACTAATTCCCACTATATCTAACTTTAACCTATCCATTTCCCTTTTTAAATTTTCTAACCTACCTGCCCGATTAAGGGATCTGACATTCCACGCTCCTATCCGTAGAACGCCAGTTTTCTTTCTCCTGATAACGACGTCCTCTTGAGTAGTCCCCGCCCGGAGATCCGAATGCGGGACTATTTTACCTCCGTAATATGTTACCGAAGAGGACGCCATCATCATTTAACCATACAGTAAAGCTGCATGCCCTCGGGAAAAATCACGGCTGTAGTTTCCCCTTGCTTTCAGCCGTTCGCAGTACCAGCACAACAAGGCCGTTTTGATTAGTGTTACAAGGCCAGATTAGTCAATATCCAGACTGTTACCCCTGCAACTACTGAAAAGGCTGCTGCCCCTCTTCAGGAACCACACGTTTGTCTGGCCTCTCAACAGATACCCCTCCGTTGTGGTTGCACCGGCGGTACGGCCATCTGTATCGCTGAGGCACGCAAGCCTCCCCACCAACGGCAAGGCCCATGGGTCATGGGGGGAGGAAAAATTATTTTCACTCATCCGTGCGCGAACCTACGTCCATTGGCATGGCATTGCCGCGCGCTAACCACTTGGCCACATCCCCCTCATATTTTGAAAAAATATGTAGGCTCTGTCTGTTCGAATGTTTATTACATTATCATGTAAAAATTTGATTTAAAAGAACTTCTCGAGTTTTTTGCTAACAACTTAAAACAATGACTTGTCTTCTACAGAAATACTGATCTTATTTATACATCTCTGTAAACGATAAATATAGAAATATATGTAACTTACATCCGTTCGAACATTCATTAGAATATCGTCAATAATTTGAAGTAAATCAGTCAAAAACCATTGTTAAAACATTTTAACATTTTCCTTTATACACTGAAGCCCCAAAGAAACTCGTATAGGCATGCGTATTCAAATACAGAGATATGTAAACAAGCAGAATACGGCGCTGCCGTGGCAACGCTTATATAAGACGACAAGTGTCTGGTGCAGTGGCAGGTTATCATGATTTAAGTGAGTTTGAACGTGGTGTTATAGTCGGCGCACGAGCGATGGGACACAGTGTCTCAGAGGTAGCGATTAAGGCGGATTTTCCCGTACAAGCATTTTACGAGAGTACCGTGATATCAGGAGTCCGGTAAAATATCAAATCTCCAACATCGCTGCTGCCGGAAAAAGATCCTTCAAGTTCGGGGCCAACGATGGCTGAAGAGAATCGTTCAACGTGACGGAAGTGCAGCCCTTCCTCAAATTGCTGTAGATTTCAATGCTGGGCCATCAACAAGTGTCAGCGTGAGAACCATTCAACGAAACATCATCGATATGGGTTTTCGGAGCGTAAGGCCCACTCGTGAATCCTTGCTGACTGCACGACACAAAGGCTTACGCCTCGCCTGGGATCGTCAATATCGACATTGGGCTGTCGATGACTGGAAACATGTTGCCTGTTTGGACGAGTCTCGTTTCAAATTGTGTCGAGCGGATGGACGTGTACGGTTAAGGAGACAACCTCACGAATCCATGGAACGTGCATCTCAACAGAGGACTGTTCAAGCTGGTGGAAGCTCTGTAATGATGTGGGGTGCGTGTAGTTGGGGTGATATGGGACCCCTGATATGTCTAGATATGACTCTGACAGGTGATACGTACGTAAGAATTCTATCTCATCACCTGCTTCGATTCATGCCCATTGTTCATTCCGACGGACTTGAGAGCAATTCTAGCAAGACACTGCGACACCCCACACGTTCAGAATTGCTACAGAGGAACACTCTTGAGTTTAAACACTTCCGCTGGCCACCAAACATCCCAGACAAGAACGTTATTTAGCATATCTGGGATGCCTTGCAACGCGCTGTTCAGAAGAGATTTCCACCCCCTCCTATTCTTTCTATGTATGTATTTACTTACAGTATATAATTAGGAATGTCTTTAAGGCGATAAAGACGCCATTATCGACGCTTCACTGAGTATGAATGACGTTTTGTAATAGTACTGAGGGATGCTGGATGTTCCTTCTGCGATATTACAGAAAGACTTGGCAGGAATATAGCCTCTGTACATGACTGCTGGCAGCTGTGGTCACGAGAATGTACGATCGCAAGAAGACGGCCACGTGGTATTACCGAGAGGGAAGATCATAGTGTTCGGCGTATGGGTCTGGCGCATTGTACTGCATTGCAGCAACAATCTGAGCAGCAGTTGGCAACAGAGTGACGTAACGAACTGTTACAAATCTATTACTTCAAAGACAGCTGGGAGCCAGACGCCCTGTAGTGTGCACTCCAAAGGTCCCAAACCACCGCCATTTACGACTTCAGTGGTGTCAAGCGAGAGCTCGTGGGAGGGCAGAGTGAAGGTCTGTGTTGTTTTGTGATGAAAACTGCCTCGGTGCCAGTGATGGCCGTGTGTCGATCAGAAGGAAGCCAGTTGGTAGTCTGCAACCAACCTGTCTGCTTGCTAGACACATTGGACCTACAACTGGAGTTTCGGCCTAGAGTGAGATTTCGTATGTCAGCAAGAGCACTCTCGTGGTTATCCGACGCACCCTGACTGCAATACTGTATGTCAGTCTAGTGATTCGACGTGTTGTGCTGCAGGCATCCATGAACAATACCAGGGGGAGTTTTCCAACAAGATAACGGTCGCCTACATAACGCTAATGTTCTACAGAGCATCGAGATGTTGCCTTGACTTGCTCGGTCACCAGATCTGTCTCCAATCGAGCACATATGGGTCGTCATTGGATGACAACTCCAGCGTCATCCACAACAGGATTAACCGCCCCTTTACTGACCGACCATGTGCAACAGGCGTGGAACTCCATCCCACAGGCTGATATACAACAGAATGCATGCACGTTTGCATGCTTGCATTCAACATTCCAGCGGTTACAACGATTATTAATGTACCAGCATATCACACGTACAATGTCTGATCCCGCGCTTACATTAACCTGTGATCTTACAACGTTAATCATTTAAATATGTTACCCAGATAAATGTATTCCCGAAATTTCATTACTCTACATTAATAATGTTTGTGTAATGACTCATTTGTGACTGAATGACCGGTAAGTGGCACCAATACCTCTGACGAAAAAGCGTTAAAGTAACTTTTATAAGTTGTTTAAATTTCAAAAGCACCCATTGCAAGATCACAGTACTAGAATCTGTTGTTTATAAATCAAGCGTTATATATCAAAACATGTTTTTCATCACCCCGGTTCCCACAACTCCTGAAGATAGCAGTCCCTTTGACTGTTCAGAGATGTCAGTAAACCTGCACAAAGTTGTAAACAACCATGCATGAGCAGCATCTATTAGACGGAGGGGGTCTGATATGCCGATAAGTTGCAGTCATTCCACCAGGAAGGAGGAACACGGCTCGTGCTGTCTGTAGTTCAACCATACCTAGACGGTCAATACCGCGGTTCGATCGCGTTCAGGAAGGCCTCTCAACAAGGGATGCGTCCAGGCGTCTCGGAGTGAACCAAAGCGATGTTGTTCGAATATGGAGGAGATACAGAGAGACAGGAACTGTCGATGACATGCCTCACTCAGGCCGCTCAAGGACTACTACTGCAGTGGATGACCGCTATCTACGGATTATGGCTCGGAGGAACCCTGACAGCAACGTGACCATGTTGAATACTGCTTTTCGCGCAGCCACAGGACGTCGTGTTACGACTCAAACTGTGCGCAAAAGGCTGCATGATGTGTAACTTCACTCCCGACGTCCATGGCGAGGTCCATCTTTGCAACCATGACACCATGCGGCGCGGTACGGATGGGCCCAACCACATAGCGGATAAACCGCTCAGTATTGGCATCACGTTCTCTTCACCGTGACTGTCGCATATGCCTTCAACCAGACAACTGTCGGAGACGTATTTGGAGGCAACCCGGTCAGGATGAACGCCATAGACACACTGTCCAGCGAGTGTAGCGAGGTGGAGCTACCCTGATGTTTTGGGGTGGCATTATGTGGGCCCGACGTACGCCGCTGGTGGTCAAGAAAGGCGCCGTAACGTCTGTACGATACGTGAGTTCCATCCTCCGACCGATAGTGCAACCATATCGGCAGCATATTGACGAGGCGTTCGTCTTCATGGACGACAATTGGGTGCCCCCATCGCGCACAGTATAACGTCATCGCTCGACCAGAGTGGCCAGCATGTTCTCCAGACGTGAACCCTATCGAAAATGCCTGGTATAGATTGAAAACGGCTGTTTATGGACGACGTGACCCGCCAACCACTCTGAGGGATCTACGCCGAATCGCCTTTGAGGAATGGGACAATATGGACCAACAATGCCTTGATGAACTTGTGGATAATATGCCACGACGATTACAGGCATGCATTAGTGCAAGAGGACGTGCTACTGGGTATTAGCTATGTGGTGTCACCGTCAGACACCACACTTGCTAGGTGGTAGCTTTAAATCGGCCGTGGTCCATTAGTACATGTCGGACCCGCGTGTCGCCACTGTCAGTACTCGCAGACCTAGCGCCACCACATGGCAGGTCTAGAAAGACGGACTAGCACTCGCCCCAGTTGTACGACGACTTTGCTAGCGACTACACTGACGAAGCCTTTCTCTCATTTGCCGAGAGACAGTTAAAATAGCCTTCAGCTAAGTCCATGCCTACGACCTAGCAAGGCGCCATTAACCATATCTGGAGAGAGTCTAATTTGTATAGTCCCGAGCGATGTACCACAAGGATGAATTAAAGTTAAGTATAAGACAAGCTACGTACTTTTCTTATTAGCATTCATTACTTATCCTGTTCCAGACTTCACGCCAGTCGGCGTGAGTTGACGCGTGCCCTTTCGGTAACCTCACCCTGTGTCTAGACTATCTTGTCTAGACACATCAAGCTATACCTCTGTGTACGGCAGTCTGGACCTCTATCTCTGAAGGTCTCGCTGTATGGTGATACAACATGCAGTGTGTGGTTTTCATGAGCAATTAAAAGGGTGGAAATGGTGTTTATGTTGATTTCTATTCCAATTTTCTGTACAGGTTCCGGAACTCTTGGAACCGAGGAGATAACTGTTACACACACATACACACACACACACACACACACACACACACACACACACAGACAGACACGTCAGCAAAGCCCATTTCAAATGGTAAAGTTGCGCAAGCTACCTGGAAATTACCTAAGGTGGGCATGAATACACGACTACTTGCTGACATGTTGTATGTATTAATAGTAGTGGGAGAGACCTAATGCGTCACGAAGTTTCATATGTAGAGGTACCGTACAGGTACATGATATAGTTGGTTAGAGAGTGGTTCCGGTTAGTGTGGATTATTTCGGTGCTGGTGTAATATGTTTGGCTAAGGGTTCGTCTTTGATAATTTAGTGATGCTAGACAGCCAATATGGAGCATCACCTGAAACAAAACATCTGCACAGACGTCGTCTGTTACTTCCTCCAAAATTTGTCCCACTATAGGAATATATGTTGGTTTACTGACAATCACTCTTTAGGTTCATTGTGAAGTTTTGTAAATCTGTGGAAAACTGTATTGAACAAGCATTTCTTGTGGCGGCGTGATCAACTACGTACAAATCGATTCGGTGATTAACTTACTGAGACTGTGTCCTTGCTATGTAGCCAGTTGAGCCAAGACTGGGAACCACGTTTATTTGAGGTGATGCACTGGTCACCTTGGCTAGCATCAGCTCCACCTTCGTAGAGATTTTTGCAACTGGTACAGACACTCGGCATCGTCAAAAGAGCATTTTATGGTAGAAAAAATCCTGATCGTATTGCTATCCTAAATGCTTTCCAAGCATGGGAAGATGTATGGCCAACGCTGGTTTACTTAAGGGTGTGTTTCTCTATGCAGCTATCGGAACACTTTCGCTTTTAGTTGAAAATTTCCTGTGTGGGTTCACAGTTGTTGAAAAAAAAACGTTACACATAAATTTGGGTTTTGCAGTAATTACCAATACACTCCGCAAGGAGGCACTATACCTCTCAAGCTATGATTTAAACATCACATTAACAGTCTATCTTTCCTCCCTAGGCGGCAGCCACTGCGTTAGAGGTGTCGTGTATAGCGCACAGGCTTACTGTTGCGAAAAAAATTTAAGAGAGTTTGCTACGGGGAATATATTCCTAACACAAATCTCTCGCAAAATGGCTGGAGTGAGGAATTATGGAACTTCACCGACGTCTATTTTTCACAAGCGAATGGAGCAGGATGAGTCTTAACGCACTGTCTGCCACACACCGGAAGCTGGTATGTGCGTGTTACAAATGTAATTTTTGGATACAGTCTACGTATATAGACACAAGGATCATCTCAGAAAGCTCTTATATTTCGAGTGCCGCTTAAGTTCCTGAAAGGACATACATAGGCCACACAGGGGAACGAGTTTGTACTGTTTCCATGTAGGAGGGTTGGGAGATACCCTGCTCTAGTCGGCATCTGATATGCAGATACTATATTAAGCGTACCATAATTAAAATTAAAGGTTTCCTGGATCATTTTTCCAGAAAAATATGAATTACATCGGCCTATATTCTCGCCATTAAAAACTGCTGTCATCTAGATACACAATAAATGCCATTTTCGTGATTTCTGAAAACCCAGTTACCTTATTGTCGCTAGTAGTTCTGTTCATTCATTCTTACATCACAATTTTGGCAATCGTTCGACAGGGCGGAGTGTGCTTGGGACGGATTTTCTGTTGATAATATCACGTATCACTTTTACGGGGTACTTCTATATGCTTCAAGAAGACAACTACATTCTATCTAAATGTTATTCGTCTTAATGTAATGAAGTGATGTACGGTATCGAACAGGCTTCGGCAGATCACTATCAACGAAATTTCTTCGAGGTTACAGCAGCAGATGGAAGAGATATATGCTCTTCCCCCTAAATCCAATATCGGAGTCATTTTCTCTCGAATAGCATGTGGGAAAAAATGAATGCGCAATCTTTATTCATCTTGCTCTTCTGCTTGGAAAATTGTTAAGCGATACAGACCTCGTATTATGACTCATACTTTTCGCCCCATCTATCTGTCTTATACATTCAGAAATGAGACACACTACGAAGGAATTATCCGAATGGGACTGAATTCGATAGATGTGATGTACATGTACAGTAAACAAACTACTACAATTTCGGGAAGTCAGTAGGTCAGTAAATCAGTATCACGTTCATCTACCTCTGGCCCTTATGCAAGCAGTTGTTCGTTTGGTACTGATTGAAAGAGCTGTTGAATGTCCTCCTGAAGGATTTCGTGTAAAATTCTGTCGGATTGGCACGTTAGATCATCAAAATTCCGAGCTGGCTGGAGGGTCCTGCCCACAATACGCCAGACGTTCTCAGTTGGGGAGAGATCCGGGGATCTTAATGGCCAATGCAGCCCTTCTAGGTTTACATTTCAGCAAGATAACGCCCGTCCGCACACGGAAATAGTGTCTACTGCTGGTCTCCGTGCTTGCCAAACCCCGCGTTGGGCAGCAATGTCACTGGATCTCTCTCCACTTGAGAACGATGGGGGTCTCCTCCTCGGATTTTTAACTAATGGTGCATTTCCTCAGCCATTCATCTCCTTTGGTGCCAGTAATTGCTTAAAGCGAGATGTGCGTGTGTATTTTTCTACAAGTCTGCTATGTACAATCTTATGATGGCGTCACACATTAATAATGCTGGGACAAAGCTTGCTACGTATTTTGTTTATTGTAGAACTTGTTTTGCTGGGATAGTCACGTAGTTGTTAGAATCTCTTACTGAGCTATTTGTTTCATGTGGTACATTGCTGTATTTTGCTAAAATAATAAGCTGTAATAGACGTCCAATATTTAACGTCACACATTTACACATATTGTAGAGTGAAAACATTGGTATTTGGAGAAATTGAGTAAAGTAACAGCAAACAGCAAAGGGAGATGGAACTGTTTAAAGTCAATGATTGACATTTTTATATTATCGTAATTCAATGACAAACAGTATTTCCAAAAAATATTACCTCGTGATTTATGCGACCATTTTCTCCTTCCTTCCACAATGGAGTACAAGGCTTTAGTAATACGTGTAGAAGAGGAGGGTTTTCCTATAGGTCTAGAGAGAGAAAGAGAGAAGCGTGTCTCCAGCCTTTTTAAACGCAGACGTTTGGTAGGCAATGGATACGGCGGTCCGCAGCTCGTTGTCGTGCGGTAGCGTTCTCGCTTCCCACGCCCGAGTTTCCGGGTTCGATTCCCGGCGGGGTCAGGGATTTTCTGTGCCTCGTGATGACTGGGTGTTGTGTGCTGTCCTTAGGTTAGTTAGGTTTAAGTAGTTCTAAGTTCTAGGGGACTGATGACCATAGATGTTAAGTCCCATTGTGCTCAGAGCCATTTGAACCATTTGAACCAAGATTCGAACGAAACAGTCTTCTTTTGTCCGCCGCTCGTGGTCTCGCGGTAGCGTTCTCGCTTCCCGAGTACGGGGTCCCGGGTTCGATTCCCGGCGGGGTCAGGGATTTTCACTTGCCTCGAGATGACTGGGTGTTTGTGTTGTCCTCATCATTTCATCATCATCCAGGAAAGTGGCGAAATTGGACTGAGCAAAGATTGGATAATTGTACGGGCGGTGATAACCACGCAGTTGAGCGCCCCACAAACCAAACATCTTCATCACATCATCATGGATACGGCATGCGTCTTAGACTTGCCGCCTTCTTATGACGGCTGGAGAGACGATAGGAGGTAGCTTGCGTGTTATTAGTGACGTCGTCATTTGAGGCAGATCTGGCTTTCGTGATAGGTAATGCAGGGGTATGGAGAGCATTACGTGTACATTTTTAGTTAGTTCTGAATTTCAAATAAAGTACATTTGATGTGTCATTCGTATTCTAAGGTGGGGAGATTGTTTAGAGTGCGATAACTCCTCGTGGCGCTACACAGTGGTATGCCGACTCCATGTGCCGACACACTACGTGCCTCTATTAGTTGCAATTTCTATCTGGAAACGGAGAACATGGTTCAAATGCCTCTGAGCACTATGGGTTTTAACATCTGAGGTCATCAGTCCCCTAGAACTACTTAAACCTAACTAACCTAAGGACATCACACACATCCATGTCCGAGGCAGGATTCGAACCTGCGACCTTAGCGGTCGACAGAATCTCCTAGAACCGCTCGGCCACACCGGCCGACCGGAAAAGGAGACTATCTGAAAATGGATTTATTAATTGGCTATGGAGGGAATATGGGTAGTACTTTTCAATTTAGAAACACAAAAAGTTTCTTAAATGACAGAAATCATGATTGCGGAGACAGGTGGAGGAGGAGGAGGAGGAGATTAGCGTTTAACGTCCCGTCGACAACGAGGTCATAAGAGACGGAGCACAAGCTCGGATGAGGGAAGGATGGGGAAGGAAATAGGCCGTGCCCTTTCGCAGGAACCATCCCGGCATTTGCCTGAAGCGAGGGAGACAGGCGCAGTTACAGGGAAGACAACAGAGACTTTCACAAAAGTTTCAGGGGTGAGCGTAGCAGAAATTCAGGACCAAATAGTACAAGCGATTACAACAGGCCACGGTATGATCATGTTGAAGGGCCAGCTGAGGGGTCAGATAAACCTCGCAACCGGGGAAACGACTAGCTGTCCAGCCTGAGGTCCGAACAGGAATAAAGACTGACAGTGCTGGGAACAGGACCAAGAGAGAAAACCTGGCTGAGAAATAAATGTAAAAGCAGTTTAATTGATTCCAGGTGGAGAAATTTTTGGGGGAAGCTGTATATTTTGAAGCTTTTTTTTAAACTACTGGAAAGAAGGGATAGCTGACGTCAGTAATGCATATCGTTTCCTGTCTCCCCATCTCCACCTTCAATCAACATATTATGTATCACTGCAGCGGATCCAGCGTGGTGTTTGTTCTTTCGGAAGTGTCACAAAGGAGAAACACCACACATTCATATAATTTTTTGAGATCTTACTTAGAATGTGTCACTGGGAACGGCAGAAAATATTTTCTAGTCAAACAATGACTCTGTTACAGTCAAAGTCAGTATGCCCTTCCTCAAAAACCATACTTTCGTTCTTGTGATAAAGAGTCAAGCGTTGCCTTATAGCAACTATTATGTGTAAAAATACATTATCGATCACTCTCCTTTTCACACTTCTTGCACTTCCATGAAAATGAGAAATCTATCTCATTTGACAGCAAGTGAGAAATGGATTGGCGCTGTTCTGTCTAACAGACATCGATCTTCTCCCTCTGAACACACGGTGTCTTCCACTGCCATTTTACCGTTCGATATGGCGTGTTTCGTCATAGCCACTTCACCAAGGTCTAGCCGTCCTTTTCGGTATGCCACATCTCGCACCGTCTTCGGAGGGACATTATCAGCTTTAACGTGTGCAATGTTATCAGTAGAATGAGCCTTTTGTTATTTTACTAATAATGGTAGAGAAACGTGGAGCAAAGGAGAATACACCCCTTACAATAGTGAAGATGTTTGCGCATATCTGCATTCAGCACTGACTGCCAGAAGTCGCCGCTCCTTCCAGAATTCAGTCGAAAGGTAACTCAACTGCCACAAGAGGTCAGACACCATTCCATAAATCGCCAGGAAATGGGCTTTGACTTGAAGTCAAATTAACGTCGCGTTCCGAAAAACATTAAACCAAAAATAGTGTGCCACTTAAGGTAATCGAGTGCAGAAGGAATTAAACTTCGATGATGCCCACACGAATATTTTGATAGCCGAATGGACTCGTTAGTGCGCAACTATCGGGACTTAATTAAATGAAACTGTAAGAAATCGAGAAAATAAGTAGAGGCTGTGCCCTTCGCTCCATTTTGTTAACTTCTTATTGTTATTTTGGATGTGAGTCTGAAAGGTACAGCAAATAGATGGTTCAAATGCCTCTGAGCACTATGGGACTTAACATCTGAGGTCATCAGTCCCCTAGAACTTAAAACTACTTAAACCTAACTAACCTAAGGACATCACACACATCCATGCCCGAGGCAGGATTCGAACCTGCGACCGCACCAGTCGCGCGGTTCCGGACTGAAGCGCCTAGAACCGCTCGGCCACGACGGCCGGCAAGCACATAGAAATTTACATTCGTAAGGCACTTTTCGCATTTCTTGGCCAGGCATCAGTACCAATTATGTGGTTATCGTTGCATATAGATGGCAGTAACGTCTGTGTGTTCAGATTTAGTGGTGGTGGTGCACTTAATCTAGTGCCAACTACCTAAGTAAAGGTCGCCCAGAAAGCCGCGCAGTCTAACGCGCTGCTTCGCGAGCGGGAAGGTGTGCTGGTCCCCCGCACGAATCCGCCCGGCGGATTTGTGTCAATGTCTGGTGTAGAGGCCAGCCTGTGGATGGTATTTAAGGCAGTTTTCCATCTGCCTCATCTCACCATCTATGGCCGTCCTATCGCCCTCACTCCCACCCTTAAGTACCTTGGCGTCACCCTCGACCGTCGCCTCTCCTGGACTCCCCATCTCCGGACAATCCAAGCCAAGACACGCTCCCGCCTCAGTCTCCTCAAGCTCCTCTCCGGCCGTACGTGGAGTCTCGACCCCTCCACCATCCTCCACACCTATAAATCCCTCATCCGCACTATCCTTTGTTATGCCCGTCCGGCTTGGATCTCCGCCCCCCCGACCTTTTACAAATCCCTCCAAATCCTTGAACGCCATGCTCTCCGCCTCGCCTATCGCATCCGTCTCCCCTCCCCCACACGGATCCTGTATGATCTCATCCCCTTCCCCCACCTCCTCCTTTTCCTTGAAAGGATACGGATCCTGTACACCTCCCGTAAACTTGATCCTCCCCACCCGCTCGTATTCCCGATCCTCTCCCACCCCCGCCCGCTGCCGCGCCTGTATTCCCACGTCCCACCTGGTCTCCATCTCTCCACCCTCCTTACTCTCTCCCAAGGTGGCTTCCGCCAGCTCCCCCTCCCTGATGATGTCCTCCTCCCCTCCATCTACCCCTCCTATCAACTTTGACCCTGCCCCCCCACTTCCGGTGTCCTTTCCCTTAGGCACCCTCCCTCCCTTCTCTTCCCTTCCCTTCTCTTTCCTTTTCCCCCGTCCCCTCCCTAGACCCCTCTTCCCCCGGGCTTCCCCTCCCCCTTCCTCTCTCCCCCCTTTCTCCCCTGCCCGTGGCGTCTCTGCTCTCCCCTCTCGCTCTCCCACTCCCCCTCCTCCTCCTCCTCCTCCTCCTCTCTTGGCAGGTCCCCGGACTCGCACACGCCTAGTGAACATTCGCGCGCCGGAGATCGTCGCCCTCGGTTTAGTGTCTGTGCCGTCGTGTTTGTGCATCAGTGTTTTTCGCCGTCCACGCTCCTTCGTTCACATGTGTCGTCTAACTCGTCAGTGTTTGTGCACAGTGCCAACAGTTTTCTTGTTTGTTTCGTCGAGTGTGAACGGCTTCATGTTTTTTAATTATTGTATCTACTGTTTTTTAAACCGCCAGTCTGTTACTTTTCTGTCTCCCTTTCTCTTTTATTGTATTGCATATGGCTGAAGAGCGGAGTAACCTTTTCCGCTGCCAGCCCACCTTGTATGGGGTGTTCAAATTACAATAAAGAAAAAAAAAAAAAACTGCCTCATCGAATGTGGGCTGGTTCCCTTTTTCCGCTCCAGTTACACTATGTCGGCAATTGCTGCGCAAGCACTGTCTCCACGTATGCGTACACCATAATTACTCTACCCCGCAAACATTTGGAGCTATACTCGTCTGGTATGAGGCGAAGCCTCTCCGTCGTTTCTAGGTCCCGGTTCAATACACACACCTAAGTAAAGGTGGCGTGCTGGCGTCGGCGCATTTTATGAGCAACAGCTCTGATTAAGCTCTACTCACTTCGTCCTGCTCCGCGAACAAGCAGACACTATACGCTGCGTTGCCACTAGGAACACCTGCCCATTTACACCGCCTCACGTTTCGCCTCAAGAACAAGCGAAGATTGGAACCAAGAACTGACAATGTTTGAAGGAAACTCTCGTGAATCTGCACAATCTAATATATGAAGCACCTGTTTCAGTAGCACAAATCTGGCACAGTGTTCATTGTTGCGGTAATTGCATCAGTTCCTCAACAAATGTTACCTTCTGCTATGCAATTAAAAAGACAGTCACTATATGTTTTATATGATACAGTTAGTTAAGTAATAAGCTCGCCGCAATCCTGCATCCACTGTTCTGAAAGATACGACCATAAGTTATTTGACTATATGGGCTCGACACTGATGCACGTGTATCAGAGATGAATTAATGCATAGATAGCAAGGCAAATGTTCGAAAATCACTAATATTGTGTCAAAACCAAATATAAATAAAACAAAATCCAAAAAATGTTTGGCACTGAGTGATAGTCAACGGACTTCCAGGACTGGAGCCGAATTATCCTACTACGTTTACTTGTAACTTTGATGAAATATTTTGAACAATCCGTACGTAGTCAGTGACGGCGAGTTGGAAAATTGCGTTTTCGACAGCAAGAACGTTATTTTACAAGTAAATTACAATGTCTCTTATGATTCATGTCGCGGGCAACCTATTTCTTTCTGACTTTGCCTGTACTACAACAATCCGAGAATGTTCACAATCTTGATGTTTCACTAGCTGTGACTGGTTTAATTTTCAACGGCTTTTTGAGCCCACCTTCTCTGTTACTGCGTGTGGTTTCCCGCACAGCAACCTTTCTTGATTGGAACTTTGCTATTCGTAGCTTGCGAAGTCTCTCTTTACAGTCGTGTTATCCCAAAAGCACTCATGTCTCCGCAATATCCTTTCTTTCAGGAGTGCTAGTTCTGCAAGGTTCGCGGGAGAGCTTCTGTAAATTTTGGAAGGTAGGAGACGAGATACTGGCAGAAGTAAAGCTGTGAGTACCGGGCGTGAGTCGTGCTTCGGTAGCTCAGTTGGTAGAGCACTTGCCCGCGAAAGGCAAAGGTCCCGAGTTCGAGTCTCGGTCGGGCACACAGTTTTAATCTGCCAGGAAGTTTCATATCAGCGCACACTCCGCTGCAGAGTGAAAATCTCATTCTGGAAACATCCCCCAGGCTGTGGCTAAGCCATGTCTCCGCAATATCCTTTCTTTCAGGAGTGCTAGTTCTGCAAGGTTCGCAGGAGAACTTCTGTAAAGTTTGGAAGGTAGGAGACGAGATACTGGCAGAAGTAAAGCTGTGAGTACCGGGCGTGAGTCGTGCTTCGGTAGCTCAGTTGGTAGAGCACTTGCCCGCGAAAGGCAAAGGTCCCGAGTTCGAGTCTCGGTCGGGCACACAGTTTTAATCTGCCAGGAAGTTTCATATCAGCGCACACTCCGCTGCAGAGTGAAAATCTCATTCTGGAAACATCCCCCAGGCTGTGGCTAAGCCATGTCTCCGCAATATCCTTTCTTTCAGGAGTGCTAGTTCTGCAAGGTTCGCAGGAGAGCTTCTGTAAAGTTTGGAAGGTAGGAGACGAGATACTGGCAGAAGTAAAGCTGTGAGTACCGGGCGTGAGTCGTGCTTCGGTAGCTCAGTTGGTAGAGCACTTGCCCGCGAAAGGCAAAGGTCCCGAGTTCGAGTCTCGGTCGGGCACACAGTTTTAATCTGCCAGGAAGTTTCATATCAGCGCACACTCCGCTGCAGAGTGAAAATCTCATTCTGGAAGTAAATGACAGTTGGTAATACACTCACAGCGTTCGGCTCGTCGGATGGCGCCTGACGTTAGGCACAGGGTGTGCTCTGTAAGGAGCGGGAAATCGTGAGCCTGAACTGTTGTGATCTTGACGCAACCACGAGCTCTTTCGCGGAATTGTTTCTGGAAGTTTTTGCTATTACTGCTGTGTTAGACAGTGAAGCGAATTATCTTTGAGGATCTATGAGACAGAACTTCAGCAGACACCGGAAACACAAGGATCTCGAACTCAGACTTCATATCTACATTGCGCGACGTTCTCCACTTTTTAAATTTTTTTCCAATTTAACCATCATAGCGCCCAGAGGCAGGCGACGGGGCAAAGTGGTTGGGGGTCGCAATCCGAGGGCACGCCACCAGATCCTGTTCCCTCTTCAGGACGCAAGGACAGCGTAGGGAACGTGGAGTAGACGTTCAAAGCATATAAGTGAGACTAGTTTTGTAATCCTTTTCCAACCTCCAAGCATAGCAGGAAACCGACTTCGAGCCGCGCGGGGTAGCCCCGCGCAATCCAAGCCGTCTTGTCACGGTCTGCACGGCCTTCCCCCGTCGGAGGTTCGAGTCCTCCCTCGGGCATGGGTGTGTGTGTGTTGACCTTAGCGTAAGTTACTTTAAGTTAGATTAAGTAGTGTGTAAGCTTAGGGACCGATGACCTCAGCAGTTTGGTCCCATAAGACGTTACCACAAATTATTTATTTAAAAAAAAAAAAGACAAGTTCGTGTGGACAAGGGAGCGGTAGTAGTTCACTACTCTCGGTGGGACTATCGACGCACAGTTTTTCTGAGAACATTTCAGTGACCAGAGAATAACCGGCACTAAGAGTGAAAAATTCGTGGACCAGCTCCTAGTTGTAGTAACACACCAAGTCCGGTGTGGGTTAAGAAACACATTGAAGAAAATTAGAGAAAAATTGTCTGCATGTGGGATTGCGGACAACTGCACGATGTCGTTCACTAAGGAGGCGCCATAAATCAAGGTCATTCTTTTCCTCGCCATCAAACAAGTAGTGAGCCGTGTGTCTGCAACTCCACTTCACGGAGTTCGTCTGCGTTTGTGGGAAGTATTCCAAGTCCAGAAAGAGTAGTAGGTGAGGAGGAGTCTGATAAAGAGTCGTACGGGTAATTAAGGCAAACATTTGTCGCACCAAGATATCTATCACCAATCCGCACACCAGGAGATGATTATGACGATGTTTGGTTTGTGGGGCGCTCAACTGCGCGGTAATCAGCACCCGTAAAAAGTCCTAGTTTTGACACAGTCCAATATTTACACAATCCAATGTAGCTTCTGTCACGAATGATGATGATAATGACGAAATGAACCAGGAGATGCACATCCGCGTCCAGAACATCACAGGCGACACACAACAGGGTGTCTGCAAGATGAATCTGGTGAAGTCGTGACTGCCATATTTGCTTCCAATTGACCGTAAGGTACGACGCAGACTGAACGTCAATGGCCTGATAAGGAGCGCACGCCAATCGCCAGGCGGCAAGCCAGGCGATATGGGAATGCTTCCCCTCAACCACATTCGATGATCCGTTCTGCTGAAGGAAGCCATAGATCGCCTTCGTGGACATCAAGGATGTTGACAATGCCGCAATACGGACATAGCTGAGTTCGAGGAAAAACTGGTGGATGTAAAAGAAGGGTGGCTGAACATCCGAAAGCTGTAGAGAGCCTAGTGCAATGGCCTCAAGTAACAGACTGCTAAGGCAAGTGGGACAA
This sequence comes from Schistocerca cancellata, assembly GCF_023864275.1. Classification (NCBI taxonomy): domain Eukaryota; kingdom Metazoa; phylum Arthropoda; class Insecta; order Orthoptera; family Acrididae; genus Schistocerca; species Schistocerca cancellata. The sequence goes on along the minus strand of NC_064629.1, from coordinate 876,629,979 downwards.
TGGGACCACAGTACTCTGAGAGCTGACGAAGAGAGATATCGCCTTGTCATGGACATGATACAGGCCCAAACTGCGCCTGCATTGTAGGAAAGTGAGGGTATCATGCCTTATCTTGAACAGCAACCCCTGGCAAACGTATGAACCCAATGCCGCTATCATGAGGCAGGTCATGGATGGTGGAACAGGGAGCGTCTGTGCCACATGGGGCATATGTGACGCCAGATATACATTTACATTTTGTGTCTATTGCATAAGACTGAGGACTTGTAAACAATGATCTAGAAGCACAGCTCATAACTGGGACAATAGACGCTGGGAGTTGAGGGCAATCTTGCGCCGCACATCACTCGCGATATCGAGTTCTAAGCATCGGAGAGTTGCAGCTATATACACTGAAGCAGCGCTGTCCTCAGGAAGCCTCGCATCTATAGCCATAGCTCTAGACTTTTGGAGGTTAATGCAGATACTAGAAGCTTCGCTGTAGGCAGTAACACGCCATTGACTCCCTGACCCCAGCACCACTACAAAGAATGAGGACGAGATCATTCGCATAAGAAATGAAGCAAAAGACATGGCCACGGAGAGGCATCCCAGACAGGCGTTGACAGAGGCCAAAGAGCAATGGTCCTATGGCGAAAGGATTTATCAGTATAGACATCGGGCAGCCTTGACGCACCAGATGACTGATCAAGATGACAGGAGTGAGACGACCATTGCGGAGTACGTGGGACGTTGCCCCACGAAGGAGACGCATTACGACATCGATAGGAGTGTCAGGGTGTCCCATATTGCTGAGCACCCCTTCCAGCTAGTCGTGATCGATCCAATCGAACGCTTGGCTGAAGTCATGAGCTGCCAAAAGTCCAGCAAGAGTGATTACGTCTCGATAGTGACAAAGGGCAGTGTAGATGTTATTGGCGCCTCCCAAAAATGTTTAGCAGGGGAAACCACATACTGGGCGGTCCGTTTAAGATGTGCGGCCTACAGCCACGTAAAAATCTCCATGTCACTGTTGAGCAGTCTCAAGAGGGATTGTCATAACACTATCAGTAGGGAAAGCATGGGAGAAGTTCAAATGGTTCAAATAGCTCTGAGCACTATGGGACTTAACAGCTGAAGTCATCAGTCCCCTAGAGCTTAGAAGTACTTAAATCTAACTAACCTAAGGACATCACACACATCCATGCCCGAGGCAGGACTCGAACCTGCGACCGTAGCGGTTGCGCGGTTCCAGACTGAAGCGCCTAGAACCGCTCGGTCACTCCGGCCGGCATGGGAGAAGTATGCTGTAAAGCCATGTAGAGCACAAAATGTTGTAACATGCTCCTCCTGGAGGAGGGGAACGTCAACATCACCAGCATACAGCATTTCATCGAGTAATGCTAGTTTAAGGTGTGTGCAGATAGTATTGAAGCTGACCGTAGGTACGCAATAAGTCAGAAAAGCTGACATGGCCAGAAGGTCAAGCAATGCCAACACAGAGGAAGCATGGCTAGCTCCCCGTTAGAGCCCCATGAAAGGGCACATCACTGTAGCAGGGAGGGAGGCGACACTACCAAGGGGATTACATCGCCCTGTATACCTCCAGAACGTTCATTCTCAACACGGACATCCAGGAGACAGACGTCTCCCTGGGCTGGTTCAGTGGAACACTATCAGAGATATGCCCACAGGTAGCGTCAGACACAGAAAGGGGGCAACTGCATCAGACGCAGGCAGGGGAAGGTCGGTGTTTGTAGGTGGATGCTGACCGAAGACGGTGGGGAGTGACATAGTGTCGTACAGTGCCAGGGCATCGGGCGATATCACACCATCAGTAGGAGGGTCGTCATACGGTCCACGCGGAAGATAGAGGTAACAGATTGGGCGCTACAGGGAGAGCGATGTCTCCGGTTGGCGTCTGAACTAGTCTGTCAGTGAGATTCAGAATGGACATGGCCATCCTGGCCACAAACTGAATAAGTGTGCGGCTGGCCATCGTGCATGGCGACAGTCATGCAGCTGGCAATAAACAAGTAAGAGGCACGTGTTTCTGTAGTTCAGTTTCTAACTGCTGGACACCATTGAATACACGGTAGGTTTCAAACGAATTCCACCTTTCAGCAACATGACTGACGACATGGCTGTCAGGTGTAAAAGCGGCCACCACAAGGTCTGATGGCACCTCAAATGGGAGTTCGAAACCTCAACGTTCGAAGGCCAAGACCAGAGTGATCAACCACGAAAGCCTCTATATGGCTGTTAGAGTATCGGAACCTGTTATCCTTAGCATGGTAACGCACAACGTCTGTGCACAGCAATTTATTCGCCCCTTTTATGCACTCAGTTGTACTAAGGATCGAAAAATCAGTTATGTGAAAATCTTGTGGTGGGAGCCATATTTTGTCCTGTATAAACCATTCTCGTTCATACACTTGTGGTCGTTCATGATCCAGAGAAAACGTTAATTTAATTGTAGCTCTGTGATAGGAAAATGCCATGATGTTCGATAAATTCAGACAAGAAAACAAGCCGCTACGCAGAAGTAAACAAACATTCACTCGCCTGCAAGCAGCACAACAGGCGAGACACAAACAAGACATGCTCGCCTTACCACTGCTGAAGGCGGACTGTTCTCCAGACTACAAGCAGATACAGCTCCGTAGTGGCTAGCGGATAATGACAGCACTCCTTCTACACACTTCCGCACCTAATGGTGTTGTCAGATCATGCGTATAGTTGGACTTGGAATTCCGAGTGACACCCATTTAAGAAGGAGAAGAAAAATCCAAGGATGTTTAAAAATTGCATTCAATCATAACTGTTGGCAGCTAAAAGTGTCCTGAAACAGAAAGAAGTATGAAGAAGAAGGTAGCCCTAAGCACTACGCGTTTTACCTATAACTAAGACATCAGGTGGAATTATCCCATTCGTAATACCTGCACTTGCAACACTTTCAGCTATTTAATCATTAGCGGGAGAAGCATCAACTACAGCCCAAACAGTGAAAAAATGCACAAAGGGCACAAGAGCAGTTTGAGGAGGCGAAAAGACCATCATCACGAAAGGTCTATATTTCAACCACACAGAAAAGGGCTTGGGCTGTTCACAAAAAGCTACCCTATAGACTACTTACAAATACAAATCTGCTTAAATTCGTAAAAAAATCCAAATTCTGAGATTTCATTGAGTTTTTATGTAGAATACGACGCTAAGTCATTTTAAATCTAGATCATGTACGAGGACACAGAGACTTCGATACGAATCCATGCGAACATTTCTGCCTCATGTTCCTCTTGACGACTGCTTAAAAGGGAGCAGCATGTACATAACTGCAACAACTGAGGTATAGATGTGATGTCATATGCTCTAAATTTAAAACAATGGTTCAAATGGCTCTGAGCACTATGGGACTTAACATCTGAGGTCATCAGTCCCCTAGAACTTAGATCTACGTAAACCTAACTAACCTAAGGACACCACACACATCCATGCCCGAGGTAGGATTCGAACCTGCGACCGTAGCAGTCGCGCGGTTCCGGACTGAAGTGCCTAGAACCACTCGGCCACCGTACTGGCTTTAAAACAATGATCATCAGTTATAAGTACGAATTATCTTCTGTCATTTGATCTAAGCGAGAGGGAATGGGGTATTGCAGTGACTGGTTTGTAAAGATAAAACAGCATGCATAGTATGACAGAGGGGAAACGTTAACTAATGTAGGAAGTGGTAACGTTGCGGAAATACCCCCTAGATCATACGATATTGACGGTTTAAATCTAAGTATAAAACAATCTTTAGAAGGGAGTGATTAATGTGCAAACGTTAAAACGTTTAGAACAGAAGCAAAAACCACAGCCGGGAAGGTTCAGTGGGGTCACTGGAATTGAAAACGAGCGTTTGGCGTCATTGGCCGGGAGGCCCCTTGCGGGGCAGGTTCAAATGGTTCAAATGGCTCTGAGCACTATGGGACTCAACATCTTAGGTCATAAGTCCCCTAGAACTTAGAACTACTGAAACCTAACCTACCTAAGAACATCACACACACCCATGCCCGAGGCAGGATTCGAACCTGCGACCGTAGCAGTCCCGCGGTTCCGGACTGCAGCGCCAGAACCGCATGGCCACCGCGGCCGGGCGGGGCAGGTCCGGCCGCCTTGGTGCACATCTTTTTACATTAGACGCTATGAAACGTCCCCTTAGAACAATTTATACACGACTGTGCTTAAACTGACACACAATGTTTTTAGCGCAACGCAATCTGACTTTCAAAAATCCCTGCAAAAGAATGGCCCTGAGTAACATTAAACTATACCTTTCAGAAATCACTTACCTCACAAAAATCTTCGTTACTCGAACTACTGCAATACAGCGAGCGTCACTACTGCCAGCTAAATAAAAGATTCAAACTACTGAAGGCACTAACTACTGATAGGGATAGTTAGCATTTGAAAGATATTAATAGAGAACAAACAATGTATTTACCTTAATATTCATAATTGACATCCAGTATTACAAATTATCAAAACTCCGCCATCTCTCTCCCCACATCCACCACTGCTGGCGGCTCACCTCCAACTGCGCAACGCTACGCGCTGTTCACATCCAGCTGCCGCTGCCCAACACTACAATGGCAGACAACAATGCAAACTAGCCACAGGCTGCACACAGCACAGCCAGTGATTTTCATACAGAGCGCTACGTAACGTTGCCAATAAGAAAACATAAACAGCCTACTTACAGCTACATTGGGCGACCTGCGCGCCGGATGGGGATGAAATGATGATGAAGACAACGCAACACCCAGTCCCTGAGCGGAGAAAATCCCCGACCCAGCCGGGAATCGAACCCGGGCCCCTGGGCGGACGTCATGAGACATCCGTTCAAGTTGATCGTAGGTTCCTTTACTCAGGTTTTCTTATTACAGAGGGCGAGCAGCCCTCTGACCGAACACGCTGAGCTACCGTGCCGGCTTAATAATGTCGTGTGACGAGGGCCTCCCGTAGGGTAGACCGTTCGCCTGATGCAAGTCTTTCGATTTGACGTCACTTCGGCGACTTGCGCGTCGATGGGGATGAAATGATGATGATTAGGAGAACACAACACCCAGTCTCTGAGCGGAGAAAATCTTCGACCCAGCCGGGAATCGAACCCGGGCCCTTAGGATTGACCACTCAGCTATCGGGGCGGACAATGGAGTCAATAATGGGTTTCTTTAGGCGTAAAGTTTGGAGAAGAATTCTGATAAATATGACGAGTCAGCACAGCCTGTCGGTATGTCACCAGTTAGCTCGACTCTTGTTGGGTGTAATAATGCAACGAATTCGTATCTTAACTATAGACTGATTTACACAGTCTACAAGTTCTTCCCGACTTTGAGCCCAGGATATAAAATCGTCTAGGTACCCGCCATAGCCATACACCTACCAGTGGCTGCCAAATCATTACACCATCTAGAGCTGAATATTGTAGAACACGCCAGCAATCTAGTCAACTATCATGCTGAAGAGATTGTGATACGTCTACACCTGAAGCAGTAGGAGCGGCAGTGGAGTAAGGTATAAAAGTGTTGTACTTAGTCATTAGTACATAATTTTGCTGTAGAAGCAAAACATTATAACATGGGAGAATTTAAAATTCCTTAAGTCGATAGGCTTAAAACCACGCATTCATGTCAGTCGATGTAACAGTTGCTATTAAATTTGACGAGCGAATTTTACGCAAGGAAATTTTCCCACAAATATTTTTTTGACGTCATTGAAAAACACTGATGATATTAGGATTCTTATGAAACACCAGGGTGCTTTAAATTTCAGAGCAGCATTTTCGTATATCTAGAAGGAAAATTTATAAAAAAGGATTGAGGCCCTACAGCGACATTGCAACTTACACATAATGCATTCACATTTCCGTTTCAAGAAACAAGATAAAACCTGAATGGGGGTGAGTCCGACAGCAGAGGAAATGTTGAAATCAGGACCCTTAAAGCATATGTTTCTGTATCAAATTCAGATTTGAATGGTTTGCAAAATGCAGGATAGATTCTTTACGGATTGATAAGCGAATACGATCGGTTTAGTGTGTCAGGACCTCTCAAGATGCTTATGAGATCCTTTGAAGACGTATGGCATCATAAATGTGAAGCAACAATTAATTCTGGTACGAAGTGCAGTGGATAATAACTCATACACCAGGGTGAGCATGAAGAGAATAAACTTGTGTACGAGAAATGAGGTGGAAAATGACTCATATTTCTGTTAACAGACAAGCAGAATCTGAAATTTTTAAAGGTGCTACATTCAGGTAGTCAACTGCCATTAACTCTTTGTTCAAGGGAATTGCCTGACTATCCAATTCTGCTGACTATATCCAGAATTTAATACTTTTAAAACAGGTGTTCAGTTAGAAACAATTTGTTTCATTATACTGCTACTGATGCAAACCGACAGTAAGGGGAGCCTGAAACAGGATTCGAGCATATTCGATAATCGTAAACTAACCAATGGTAACGTTTACGTTAACTCGGAGAGCCATCCATATTTAAGCCGGCTGCGGTGGTCTAGCTGTTCTGGCGCTGCAGTCCAGAACCGCGGGACTGCTACGGTCGTAGGTTCGAATCCTGCCTCAGGCATGGGTGTGTGTGATGTCCTTAGGTTAGTTAGGTTTAAGTAGTTCTAAGTTCTAGGGGACTTATGACCTAAGATGTTGGGGCCCATAGTGCTCAGAGCCATTTGAACAATTTTTTTTTTTGAGGCTTCCATATTTACAATCGAAGTGGGATTGTACAGTAACGTCTGCAGTGTATTGTATGGCATGTATGCAATGTTTCCCCCTCCTTACTGTGAGAGTGATGATAGCTCAGAAGTATGCTCAACCCACAGAAGTTTAAGGAGCTAGCGCCCATGATCATGATAGACTGCTCAAACGAGAATAATACTGTGAAATCTGGGCCAATACGTGTACATATAGAATTAAAACCATTATAAAATTTCTCCAAAGAAACTGTAGAATATACATTGTTAGTACATGACTGTGTGATTAACTATTTGCTTTACATTGGAATTGTTCAATGAGTTGCATAAATTTACAGGTGCTATCTCACATCTGAGGCATTTGTTATGACACCTCAGAGTACGAACATCATTAGTGACACTCAAGGCTTCTACGATGAATATGGATATTTTGTATTTAAGGATATTGCTTTCAGACATTGACAAACGATGTACGTTTTACCACTACGTTCTCTGCAAATGTTGTATCTCCCAAGCCATTCAGAGAAGTGAATTGTGCCAAGAATGTAAGAAGTGTGTGATAGTTAACTCGCAGTTTTATGCAGTACACTGGGACGAATCTGGAATGGTGATATCGCCTCGAATTTTCAACCACATTGACGTGATTGTGTATGTTAAAGGCAGTGTGAAAATTCGTGGCCACGCAATATTAAAAGCACTCTTCAATTTACTACCTGGAGTCGTGCAACTGCCCATCTGTCTGGTGACTCAAGCAGAAGTATAGAGAGGAAGAGGAAAATTCATGTTTAGATAGTGTAAAATTTCTTTTAATTTGGGTGACAAATATATGATGATTTATTTAAAAAATATATTTTTTCATTCATTTCATCCTCTAACGGCTACTTTGAGATAGCTCTTACTCATTCACTGACAAATTGCTGCGCATATGCAGTTAAAAATTTGTGTATGATATCCTGCTCCTAAGTACCAATATGTGTTGTATGATATGCAAACTCTCATGCAATTATTCGATGAACTGAGCTACACTCATTATCTGCAAACTGCGCTTTCTTCTCCATTGCACACGCGACGTATGTTTCTCTGAACCTTTTATAGTGATAGCGTGCCAGGAGAGATGAAAATTCTGCTTCACCACGCTGTCTGGCCTGGCTGTCACACCAGCAACAGCATGACTTGCGGTCGGTGGCACCTACTTTGTGTTAATACAGCAGGGCTGACCCTCTGTTTATCGGCCTCATGTGGATATGTCACACAGTATAGCAGAGTCTTTGTATTGATGCTCGCTACTGCAGTTTCTGCATTTTAAAGGGAGAGGCGCATTTTGGTGGCCTGTGCTGGCCAATATAAGATAATCGACTGCAGAAATGTTATATATATATTATTCTTAGCACATGTGTCCACCATGAGGCTGTAGAGTAAAAAACTCCCACTGACCATGGTATAAACACCTAACACAGCAACTTGAATAGATAATACTGCACATAAAAGATACAGACACGTGGTTCATTCAGTAGGGCCGAGCGAGGTGACGCAGTGGTTAGCCCTTTGGACTCGCATTTGGGAGGACGGCGGTTCAAACCCGCGTCCAGCCATCCTGATTCAGGTTTTCCATGATTTCCCTAAATCGCTTCAGCTAAATGCCAGGATGGTTCCTTTAAAAGGGCACGGCCCACTTCCTTCCCTATCGTTCTCTAATTCAATGGGACCGATGACCTAGCAGGTTGGTCCCCTCCCCTGAATCACACATCCCATTCAATAGATAAATGCACTCACACAAACTTAATGGTACATTTAGTACTTCTTGCAGAGTTACGTGCATCATCAGTCCCCCAATGTTCACTCATCCAGTACACTGGCCAGATGGATTTCATCACCACCAACACACAGAGAAGCTAGTGCATTCAGCTTCCCTCACTACCCAACTATTAATAAGATGGTCTGTGCAGCTGCAATACACTTCAGTCTTATTCAGACCAGTGACAGCAGCAGTTATTAAGTACCAGATGTACTACGGCGTGTACGACATTCATTACGCCAGAGATTGCAATTGTGTGCAGCAAATGATGGCCACTACATTGAACATCTATTGGCCTGACATGTCGGGACACACTATTCCACTCCGTAATTGAAAACGGAAACCACGTGTGTACGTGTACCTCACCCCTCATGGTAGTGTACATGTGCGTCAGTGAAAAAGACCAATAAAAAGGTGTTAGCATGTGGACGTAATGTGCTGTTCCAGTCTCTTCTGTACCTAAGGTCCATCACCGTTCCCTTTGGATCCCTACGTAATTCGGTGCTCTCCGATACACACGATCGAACAGCGGAGGAGTGGTACTCAAGCGTCAACTTTAGGTTACAATATCTCCGGATGTAATTAACATTTTAAAATGCAACAAACGGCACTGATTACGTATTTGTTTATATGTTCAGATGCGCTAACAAAATTAACGGGGTTCCATTTAAAAAAACGTAGGTTTGTGTTAAGAAACATACTTCCGTGCATTTTTTTATAGTTTGTATTAACCAATTACACTAGCCCCTCTCCTCACGTTCGATCTGTGGAATCGATTCGTCAGTATTTGACGTGGTTTACGAAATATATCCAGTGGTAACGTTAGGTGACTCACCCTGTATATGCAAATGTTCTGTTTTGATTAATATGTTTGGTTACTGTTATGTAAATTGCTGATCCTCACTTAGGGTTCTTAGTTATTTTGAATGTAAAAGGTGTTGTGGTTCCCCTCGGGAACGGAACTGTGTAGCGCGCGAAAACTGTGATTGGCCTAGGTAGAAAAGGTGGAAACAAGAGTCAGTCGGGGACGAGCTACCAAACCGTCAACTGCTCATGTAAAAGTTGTGTATTGTGTTGGTTCTGAGAGAAGCTTTTCCTGGCGCTTTCCAATGCCTCGGACGGATGGATAAAAAGCTGGAGCTATTCTGAAATTGGTATCTATCATCGCCACCAAGAAATGACAGAGTCCAGACATTCTACCTGCAAATCCACCTACCAACATGCAATCACCACCACATTGCGCAATCACTGTTAATGGAACATTATAGTAATGTAAAGTGAAGGATCGGCTCATTGGATGTTTAGTGTACTCAAATACAAGGTAAATTTTAACTGAAATTTTTTACCTACCGTGATTTATCCTCAGTCACATATCCACTTAGGGTCCCTCCCACGCTAAAGTGCGTACCGAGTGTCCTTTATAGAAAGAAAGTTAAAGTTAATGTGGCAGGAGAGTGAGCTAAAGTATATGATGCTGCTGAAAATAATTTTTCTATTAAAACTGCTTATTAATATGTTGTTGCCAATTTCAAAATTAAAAGTTCTTAAAACTGAGGATTGTAAAGTTTTGCTTAGTGAATGATCACATTGCTGAGTGTTGCAAATCGCAAAAGGTGAGTCAGTTTCTTACAGATATGTCAAGTTGTGTTCTACTGCAGTATGAGTTGAGAACTAATACCTTGTTTCTTTAGTGTACTGAAAGTGTGTTTAGTATGCTGTGCTACAGTGGTCAAGATTAAGGGCCTCCCTCCACTGAAAGTAGTGCAAATGCACAAAGTTACTTAATTATAGCAAGTTTCAATTACTCTTCCTATTCAAGTGAACTTCTGTACAATATTGGACTCCCCTTGTGTATTAAAAGTGCATATTAATGGTGTAACAGGATCAACAGTTAGTCTATTGTGCTCATGCTAGATAACGATTAATAGAAAGACTGCTATCTATGAAAACAACAATTTCTTTATTCAAAAGACAGTGAGAAGTAACCTGTTAGTGTATTCCATTTAACTTTCGTAGTATTATAATTTTGCAGTGAACTACATTTACAATTTCATGTCAGCTAGGAAAATGTTTGAAAAGTAATACTGAATCTATGTCCAATTTATGATTCTACAGTGAATATTAATAGTAATGTTATAAAGACCATTCAGGTTGAATAAGCCCTGAAAGTAATAGTGTGTATTGTTATCTGTTATATTTATGCAAATAGTTTGTTCTGCTCTGTCAGCTTATAATCTTACCGTGAACATATGCAGGTGTCTGAGTCCATTGCACTCGCGTGTGGCAAAGTATAGGTTGTGTTTGTCCGTTAATGTTACTCATGCTTATTTTCTTGTACAAGAATGTGAATCATTCTCTTGCCTAATTAGGCTGGCGACCGTTTTCCTTATTCTTTGAACAGTGTAGATAGGTAAAATATTGTTTGTTACTGTTTAAATATTTACGTAATTCTGACTTTCACTTCCGATAAGCCACCTCCGTTAGGTACAACACGGTCAACATAACGAAATTCCTCTCAGAGCTGCTCTGTTGCTTTATACCATAATTGCTTTAACAAGATAGTTTTATTTCACGACCAGCCATCAACTTTAAGGTTATGGTATAGCAGTAGCGGACGGTAGTATTATAACTGTTAACTAACAAAGATTCGAATCATGAGTACACATCTTTATATATCTGTGTTTGTGTGTGAATAATATAATTATCTGCCGTAATCCTTTTTTCCCTCATATGACTTTTCAGTGGTGTTTTAGAAATGGGGATGGATGGGTGTGCTGTGGTCGAGCCCAGTCCTCTGTCTGTGTGCTTCCAGAACTTTGGCTCTCCACCCAATCCACAGGCTCTACGAGAGGTTACAACGCCGTTCCCAGATAGGGGCAGTCTTCTGGCTGCACATCTGTGTGAGTAAAAATGTGATCCAGCTATACTGAGGTGACAAAAGTCACGGAATAGCTATATGCACATATATAGATGTCGGTAGTATCGTGTACACAAGGTGTAAAAGGACAGTACACTGGTGGAGCTGTGATTTGTGTGTGTGTGTGAAATCTTATCGGACTTAACTGCTAAGGTCATCAGTCCCTAAGCTTACAAACTACTTAACCTAAATTATCCTAAGGACAAACACACACACACACATGCCCGAGGGAGGACTCGAACCTCCGCCGGGACCAGCCGCACAGTCCATGGCTGTAGCGCCTAAGACCGCTCGGCTAATCCCGCGCGGCTGTCATTTGTACTCAGGTGAGTCATGTGATACGGTTTCCGATATGATTGTGCTCGCACGACGGGAATTAACAGACTCTGAACGCGAAATGGTAGTTGGAGCTAAATGCATGGGACATTCCATTTCGGAAATCGTTAGGGAATTCAGTATTCCGAGATCCACAGCGTCAAATGTGTGCCGAGTACAAGTTTCAGCCATTACCTCTCACCACGGACAACGCAGTGGCTTACAGCCTTCACTTAACGACAGAGAGCAGCGGCGTTTGCTTAGAGGTGTCAGTGCTAACAGACAAGCAGTAATGCATGAAATAACCGCAGAAATGTATGTGGGACGTACGACGAACGTACCCGTTAGGGCAGAGCCGTGAAATTTATCATTAGCGGGCTATGGCCGCAGACGACCGACGCTAGAGCCTTTGCTAACAGCACGACATCGCTTGCAAGCGCCTCTCCTGGGCTCGTGACCGTACTGGTTGTATCCTAGACGACTGGAATAGTTTGACCTGGTCAAATGAACCCTGATTTCATTTAGTAAGAACTGATGGTAGTGTTCGAATGTGGCGCAGACCCCATACAGCCATGGAACCAAGTAGTCGACATGATACTGTGCAAGCTGGTGGTGGTTCCATAATGGTATGTGCTCTGTTTACGTTGACTGGACTAGGTTCTTCGCTCAAACTGAATCGATAACTGACTGGAAATGGTTAAGTTTCACTACTTGGGAACCATTTGCAGGCATTCATTGACTTTACGTTTCCAAACAACGATGGATTTCTTATGGATAGCAGTGCTCCATGTGACTGAGCCATAGTTGTTCACTATTGGTTCGAACTTTATGGACATTTCTAGCGAATGATTTGGCCATCCAGATTGCCCAACATGGAATTCATCGATCATTTATATGATATAATCGAGAGGCGGCTGCAACGCTTCCGCAGTTACGGACGGATATGTAAGCAGCATGGGTCCATATTTCTGCAGGGAACTTCCAATGACTTGTTGAGTCCATGCCACGTCAAGTTGCTGCATTAGGCGGGGAAAAGGAGGTCTGACACTATATTAGGAGTTATTCCATGACTTTTGTCACCTCAGTGTTTATGTGGGCATGGGTCAAATGGCTCTGAGCACTATGGGACTTAAGGGGGGTAGGACGTCAAATGGGACGACTTGGAGCAGGAGACACACCACAGGAATTTTTAATTTCCACTGTCTATACCTTTAAAAATAAATTCAAAAACTTTGTCAGATTGACCAGAAAGGATTCAGGATTTACACTTATAGTGGTGGAAGTTCAAAAATATAAGAAAACAGTTTATTTTTTTACATTTGTATTTCACATTTTTTCACTTACCATTGGCTGCATTTGTTGCTATAGGTACACTTTTCTTCATAAGTAAGGGAGATTCTTCGATGAATTTTGCACAGCACACAAACCATACGTACAGGTGTATGAAACTCTAGAATTTTCCAAATCTATTAAAAACTGTGGTAAAAATTGATATAATTAACTACAAAATTTTTTCTAAACATGAAGTTTACAATGTAACAGCACATTAAATTTCTCATAAATTAAATAATTTCTAGAGTTTCGTACACCTGTAAGTATGGTTTGTATGCTGTACAAAATTCATCGAAGAATCTCTCTTACTTATGAAGAAACGTGTACCTATAGCAACAAACGCAGCCAATAGAAGTGAAAAAATGATGAACTTTCATATATAAAAAAAAAATTTTGTTATTTTTTTGAACTTCCACTATTATGACTGTGAATCCTTAATCTTTCCTGGTCATGCTTACAAAGTTTTATGAATTTATTCGTAAAAGTATAGACAGTGGAAATTAAAATGTCCTGTGGTGTCTCTCCTGCTCCAAGGTGGCCAGTTTGACGTCCTACCCCCCTTAACTTCTGAGGTCATCAGTCCCCTAGAACTTAGAACTACTTAAACCTAACTAACCTAAGGACATCACACACATCCATGCCCGCGGCAGGATTCTAACCTGTGACCGTAGCGGTCACGCGGTTCCAGAGTGTAGCGCCTAGAACCGCTCGGCCACTCCGGACGGCTATGTGGGCATGCAGGGGTATACAAGATGAGCCAAAACATTATGAGCACCTGTTTAACAGCCCGTTGTTCCACTTTTTAAACACAGTACAACAGAGATTCTGCTTCTCAGGGATTCTGTGTGTCCTTCATAGGATTCCAGAAGTATGTGGCAGCAGATGTCTTCGCACAGGTCAACCAATTCCCGCAAATTATGGGATTGCGCTTTACTGGCACGCAGTTGGCGCTATGGATGTGTTCCAGTGCCGGCCGGGGAGGCCGAGCGGTTCTACGCGCTACAGTCTGGAACCGCGAGACCGCTACGATAGCAGGTTAGAATCCTGCCTCGGGCATGGATGTGTGAGAGGATAGCTCTAAGTTCTAGGGGACTGATGACCTGAGACGTTAAGTCCCATAGTGGTCAGAGACATTTTTTTTGTGTTCCAGTGGGTACAGAGCAGGCACATTTGCTGGTCAAGAAATCAATGTGATTTCACTACAATGCCAATGAAGCCACTGTATCACGATTCTGACCTTGCAACATGGACAGTTATCCTGCTAGAAGATGTCACCACCACAGGGAGAGACTTCAAGCACGAAGCGACGCAGCTGGTCTGTAATAAAGTTCACATAGTTCAGTGCTGTCACGATGCCTTCGATTATCACCAAAGATCCCCTGGAAGTCCAACTCACCGTACCCCACAGCATAATTCTGCCCTCAACAGCCTGCATCTGTGGCTCTGTGCCTCTTTCGTGAATGTGTATAAGGACCCAACCATCGACCTGATGTCACAAGAAATGCGATTCATTCGACAGGTGACACGTTTCTGTTGATCTAGGGTGAAATTTCAGTGCTGTGTCCACTGCAGTCGTAACTGACGATGTCGTTGGGTCAACATAGGAACACGTAGGGGTCATGCGGTATGGAGCTCCATGTTCAACAATGGCTTTTTAACGGTGTGCTCCGAGACACTTGTGCTGAGCCAGCATTGTGCCGTGTCGTCAGATCTGCCACGCATCGCTGCCTTTCCTGGATTACACACTGGAGGATCCTCTGACCTCTACTTTTTGTGATGAGACGTGGTCATCCAATACCATACAACCTACTCGTTATTCCACCATCCTTCAACAACTTTCCATAGGTGCTCACGGCAGTAGACGACTAGCTTCGCCGTTTCAGAGATTCCCATTTCCAGCCGTAGGGCCACAACGACGTCCCCTTTGTCAAAACCGCTTATAGCAATGGATTTCCACATTTACGGCCCGTATCTATGCTATAATGCCCCCTGGCTCAGCAGGTGTTGTGGCTGAGCACCTGAAGGATAATTTGGAAAATATTTCGAGTAGCTTTCCCCACCGTGTTATAGTTCTGGGTGGAGATTTTAATTTGCCGGATATAGACTGGGAGACTGAAACGTTCATAACGGGTGGCAGGGAGAAAGAACCCAGTGAAAATTTTTTAAGTGCTTTATCTGAAAACTACCTTGAGCAGTTAAACAGAGAACCGACTCGTGGCGATAACATATTAGACCTTCTGGTGACAAACAGACCCGAACTATTTGAAACAGTTAACGCAGAACAGGGTATCGCGATCATAAAGCGGTTACTGCATCGATGATTTCAGCCGTAAATAGAAATATTAAAAAAGGTAGGAAGATTTTTCTGTTTAGCACTAGTGACAAAAAGCAGATTTCAGAGTACCTGATGGCTCAAAACAAAAGTTTTGTCTCAAGGACAGATAGTGTTGACGATCAGTGGACAAAACCATAGTACAATATTTGTTAGATGAGTTTGTGCCAAGCAAGATCGTAAGAGATGGAAAAGAGCTACCGTGGTACAAAAACCGAGTCAGAAAACTGCTGCGGAAGCAAAGGGAACTTCACAGCAAACATAAGCATAGCCAAAGCCTTGCAGACAAACAAAAACTACGCGAAGTGAAATGTAGTGTGAAGAAGGCTATGCGAGAGGCGTTCAATGAATTCGAAAGTAAACTTCTATGTACTGACTTGGCAGAAAATCCTAAAAAATTCTGGTCTTATGTCAAAGCGGTAGGTGAATCACAACAAAATGTCCAGACACTCTGTGACCAAAATGGTACTGAAACAGACGATGACAGACTAAATGACGAAATACTAAATGTCTTTTTCCAAAGCTGTTTCACAGAGGAAGACTGCACTGTAGTTCCTCCTCTAGATTGTTGCACAGATGACAACGGCCTGATGGGATACCAGTTCGATTTTACACGGAGTACGCGAAGGAACTTGCCCCCCTTCTTGCAGCGGTGTACCGTAGGTCTCTAGAAGAGCGTAGCGTCCCAAAGGATTGGAAAAGGGCACAGGTCATCCCCCTTTTTCAAGAAGGGACGTCGAACAGATGTGCAAAACTATGGACCTATATCTCTAACGTCGATCAGTTGTAGAATTTTGGAACACGTATTATGTTCGAGTAAAATGACTTTTCTGGAGACTAGAAATCTACTCTGTATGAATCAGCATGGTTTTCGAAAAAAACGATCGTGTGAAACCCAGCTCGCGCTATTCGTCCACGAGACTCAGAGTGCCATAGACATGGGTTCTCAGGTGGATGTCGTGTTTCTTGACTTGCGAAAGGCGTTCGACACAGTTCCCCACAGTCGTTTAATGAACAAAGTAAGAGCATATGGATTATCAGACCAATTGTGTGATTGGATTGCAGAGTTCCTAAATAACAGAACGCAGCATGTCATTCTCAAAGGAGAGAAGTCTTCCGAAGTAGGAGTGATTTCAGGTGTGCCACAGGGAAGTGTCGTAGGACCGATGCTATTCACAATATACATAAATGACCTTGTGGATAACATCGGAAGTTCACTGAGGCTTTTTGAGGATGATGCTGTGGTATATCGAGAGGTTGTAACAATGGAAAATTGTACTGAAATGCAGGAGGATCTGCAGCGAATTGACGCATGGTGCAGGGAATGGCAATTGAATCTCAATGTAGACAAGTGTAATGTGCTGCGAATACATAGAAAGAAATATCCCTTATCATTTAGCTACAATATAGCAGGTCTGCAACTGGAAGCAGTTAATTCCATAAATTATCTGGGAGTAGGCATTAGGAGTGATTTAAAATGGAATGATCATATAAAGTTGATCGTCGGTAAAGCAGATGCCAGATTGAGATTCATTGGAAGAATCCTAAGGAAATGCAATCCGAAAACAAAGAAAGTAGGTTACAGTACACTTGTTCGCCCACTACTTGAATACTGCTCAGCAGTGTGGGATCCGTACTAGATAGGGTTGATAGAAGAGATAGAGAAGATTCAACAGAGAGCAGCGCGCTTCGTTACAGGATCATTTAGTAATCGCGAAAGCGTTACGGAGATGATAGATAAACTCCAGTGGAAGACTCTGCAGGAGAGACGCTCAGTAGCTCGGTACGGGCTTTTGTTGAAGTTTCGAGAACATACCTTCACCGAGGAGTCAAGCAGTATATTGCTCTCTCCTACGTATATCTCGCGAAGAGACCATGAGGATAAAATCAGAGAGATTAGAGCCCACACAGTGGCATATCGACAATCCTTATTTCCACGAGCAATACGAGACTGGAATAGAAGGGAGAACCGATTGAGGTACTCAGGGTACCCTCCGCCACACACCGTCAGGTGGCTTGCGGAGTATGGATGTAGGTGTAGATAATAACTGCCCATTCGTCTCTCTTCCGTTTGGATTATTTCCTCACTGCGTCACATGCCCGCAACAGAACCAGGAGGCATTCAAGCTCGCGGTGGACAGCGGTGGCAATGTTTTGGCTCGTCAGTGTATTTACGTCTGACATACCCCATCATCTGCTGAGTTTCTTGGGACTACCTCAGGGTTTTGAAAACATTTTTATCACTAATTTCGCAGGGCTGGACTCCAATTATAAACTATCAAATACATGTGCAGTAGTAATTCATTCTTCTTCTGCAGTAATAATAGTAATAACAATAATAATAATAGAAATAACAATAATAATTTAAGCTTGCATGTATTGTTTATGTGATTTTTTTAAACTTTATTCGTAGGTGCTGTTTATAACGATATGGCAGTTAACCTACCTCAAACTATGATTCCTTTCTCTAATACGAGTTCAGAGGTATATGCTCCTATTATAGACAAGAGGATACGTGAGTCTTAATTCATATTTGTACAGTAATAATTTATATATGCATACAATGATAAATAGATGTTTTACTCTCTCTTTTGTTCCTAGGGAGTCTGGATAGTAATATTACGATGGGTGACGTAGTCCCAGTGTAGAATGTGATGGAATGTTAAGAAGCATCTTACTAATAGATAAGAAATGAAATCCATATTAAGTAATAGAGTAGCTAGTGACTTTCTATACAAGCACCAACGAAATTACTGACACTTGCATATGACGGATCGTTACACACAACATACTTACCCATGTGATCATTTTTTCTTCCCTGCAGGAAACTTGGGATCGTCTGAAGGCAGGCTTGTGACAACAACACTGCAGCCCAGTCCATCACACTGCTATCTACGACCTGACCCGTAGACGTTGCGTTGCGTTCACGGATCCCAAGCCTGTTGACAGAAGGCTCGACTCAGCCCTGTCCGTCAATAATACGATCGCCTCAGCCAGGACAATCTACCTACGCTCGCCTCAGCCCTGAATGTTGCGATTGTTGCCTTACTTTGATCATGTATCGTCTAGCAGCAGTTCTCTCGCCAGACCTATTAGTTTTGGCAGAACCAGGTTGGTCGTACACCAGCTTTAAACCACTCAGTGGTTGCAGGCGTATTTAGGGCAGGATCTCGTATATCCACGTTGATAACTCTGCTGCAAGCTACCGACCCCCTACCTGCTTCCTAAACGTGTGTCTACCTGTTACGGAAAGAGTGTTTCCCAAAATGGTCTGCGATCTGTTGTATCCCACCATTAAGTGAGGTGCAGGTTTATGTTGCGAACTCGCATATCCTCTGAAACAAGGCTGTGGTGGTGTTGGAAATAAAACCAGTGTCTTTATCCTGAGGGAAAATGGCGGGATATCGTGCGGTACTTCAGTTGGTGGGTGGCACCGTGACTTCACTACAAGTGTCAAACTGAGCTAATTTTCCAAAATGCAGGAAAGAGGTTTTGGTAGGGCACTCTCCTCGATATTCGTTCACATTTTTAAACCCACTAAATGAGATGTCCTATACTCCGCTTTCTGACGATATAGGTGCTAATGTACAACGACGATTTTTGCTCTGCTTGGTAGGTACTGGCTTACCGGAAAAGTTATACGAAAAATTCACAGCACCTGAGAACCTATGAAGTAGATGGATTTGTGCAGCATATCATTTTGAGGGCATCTATTTCCCATTAAACTTTAGGATATACCTGAATTTGAGAGGTAAATTCTCCATATATCAATTCATGTTTACAGCTTGATGAAGGAAGAAGAAGATGGCAAGTTGGAAAATGAGCACGATGTGCAGAAAAATGATGTAAAGTATAAAGTAGTCAGATCCCTCTCTTTTCCCAAACTAGCAGTTTAGCGTGACATACAGATTTGTTGTTACTCTATCAGAGGAAGAAACAACACCACATATAGTTCGAGAACACGCAGGCGTTTTGAAACCTACATCGGGGATAAGCCTGCGATTGGTTGCTCTCTGGTCTTGAATAAACTTGCAAATAAAGTCGATGAGATTTATCACCCCAACATTCCCATGACCAATCACAGGAAAATGACGATTTATCCAAGAAAACTGTTGAATGTCATATTTGTGGACTGCCACTAGCTAGAAAACTCGAAACAGAGATCACTGTCTTTTAACAGGGAAGTTCCGTGGTGCAGCACACTACGCGTGCTACTTGAAATACCAACTGCCACGACCAGTACCTGTTTTCTTTCACAATTTGAGCAGGTATGATGGTCATTTCATTGTAGAGAACTTGGCTTATTTCGGGCTGCACAATGATTAGATTAGTGCACTGCCTGATAGCACCGAAAAATACATTTCATTGTCCAAGTTAAAAAATCAAATGTGTGTGAAATCTTATGGGACTTAACTGCTAAGGTCATCAGTCCCTAAGCTTACACACTACTTGACCTAAATTATCCTAAGGACAAACACATACACCCATGCCCGCGGGAGGACTCGAACCACCGCCGGGACCAGCCGCACAATTCATGACTGCAGCGCCTAAGACAGCTCGGCTAATCCCGTGCGGCTCTCCAAGTTAATGAACATGAATGTTGCACTGTGGTTCTCACGGCGATCTATGCACATACTGCTTTAAAAAGTTACTGAAACCATTTTTCAGGAGTACATGAACCTCATTATAGCTGCAAATCTCTATGATGTAAGGTTTCAGCTCGTGACAAAGAAGGGAGTCTTTTCATAGCAATAACTGATTCGATGGAAAGATTCAACGAAACCGCATTGCTCGACATAACTACATTCACCAGTAATCTTACAGGCAGTGTCATAATGAATGCGGAGTATGAACATGCAGTGGATGTTTGGTAGAAATTCAACAATTGTAATTCAGGGGAGTATACATGGGTAGCGATGTATGCTTACTTGCAGGCATTTTCAAGAAATTCAGGAGTGTGTGAATGAGCACATATATGACGGATCCTGCCTTCTATTACACCGCACCAGGGTTTTCGTGGGATGCAATGCTCAGAATGACATGTGCCAGAATCGCACTATTTACCGATGTCGACCTTTTTTTCTTTTCTGAATGTCGGATTCGCAGGGGACTTTGCCAATATGTTCATAGGTGCACAAAGGCAAATAATGCGTGTATGAGTGAAGAGTTCATTACACACAAAGATTTGAGTTACATCGTGTATCTCGATATAAGCACTTACACGGGCATGTCATGTAGCAGTCTCTACGATTGGAGGGTTTCGATGGCTGTCCGATTGGAAAATTGTCGAATTAGGGGAATGCACGGATATGACTGCAGACTCATGTTGTATCATAATTCGTGCAGGTGGACCAGACATATCCTAATAGTGTGTATGAAGCACACAATGATCTGCACTATGTCCAGGGCGCGAAGTTCCATGGCCGGCCGGATTGGACTTCAGTCTGGAACCGCGCGACCGCTACGGTCGCAGGTTCGAATCCTGCCTCGGGAATGGATGTGTATGATGTCCTTAGGTTAGTTAGGTTTAAGTAGTTCTAAGTTCTACCGGACTGGTGACCTCAGATGTTAAGTCCCATAGTGGTCAGAGCCATTTGAACCATTTTTGAACCAAGTTCCATGCAGTGGTTCCCTCCACAAGCTGATGATGATGATGATGCTGGGGGTAAACATTTCACACATCCAAAGTTACTTTGTATGGATACAAACAGCTCCATCTATTGGGTGAAGTGTTTTGACCCTTATGAAGTATAAGTAATAAGGTATCATACCGATACATTCGACACATCTGGATATGCAGCTGAAAATCCTTATAGCGTTGAGTTGTCTGAGACAAAGCAAATGAGAGTTTGTGAGTTTGAGACAAAAAAATGTAGGCATTCTGCTCAGACAGAGATGTTACTCAAAGGCGGATGAAGTGTGTGTATTATGCGGCCTCAGTGGTTCTTCCGACTGATGGTTACAAGGACTGCCTGTTCAGCAGTGTTGGCGCTGCTCCGTCTCCTCCTCCACATATGGTGCGCAAAGTAAGCATTCGATCACGAGGCTATGTAGTACACACCGTATCGCAACTAAAGTCGGTCTGTCACATCATGACAACAAAAGAGTCATTTGTGAGAATGGAATCGAAACACTGCCATTCTCGCGCGAATCACTAGGGTGACAGAGGGAAAGAGTCAATTATTTAATTGATGCATACACAATTAAAAGTTGTGTGTGAATGCAGAACAATATGAATCATTTGTCATAGTGTAAATAGGTGTAAATGTGTACTATGTACACGTCTGAGTTGACTGCTTACTATGTGTGTGTGTGTGTGTGTGTGTGTGTGTGTGTGTTTTGTACAGTTTTTCTTAACATGCTGCTGGTTGTCCCAGTCTGTAGTATTACTAGTGTAAGTTATTTCGCATTTCACATGTAATAAAACAGTCCTATGAATGAAGGATGAGCATTAAGGAATGATAAATAATAAAAAAAAATGTTCCTGGTCACGCCACTGTAATAGAAGTGACTTCAGCTTGGCAGGTATGGATTGGGAGTGTCATGCTATCACAACAGGAGCCGGAGACAGGGATTCGTGTGACATTGTTTTGTATGTCTTGTCCGAAGATTACTTTGAGCAGATATCTAGAGAATCAATTCGTGAGGGTAACCTCTTAGACCTCCTGCCAACAAACAGACCTCATCTTATCGAATCTGTTAACGTAGAGGAAGGTATCAGTGATCATAAGTCTGTGATAACATCTAAGACAACGGGTTAAAATGGTTCAAATGGCTCTGAGCGCTATGGGACTTAACTGCTGAGGTCATCAGTCCCCTAGAACTTAGAACTAATTAAACCTAACTAACCTAAGAACGTCACACACATCCATGCCCGAGGCAGGATTCGAACCTGCGGCCGTAGCAGTCGTGCAGTTCCAGACTGTAGCGCCTAGAACCGCTCGGCCACCTCGGCCGGCTAAGACAACGGGTCTTAAAAAGAATGTTAAGGAAGATAGGAAGATATTTCTGCTTATCAAGAGTGACAGGACACAAATGTCAGAGTATCTGAGCAGTCAGCATCAAATATTCGGTGGTGAGGACGAGGATATGGAGAACTACTGGAAAAAATTCAAAGGTATCGTGCAATATGCCCTATACAGGTATGTTCCGTGTAATGTACTAAGGGATGGGGAAGAACCACCACGGTTTAATAGCTGTGTTAGAAAACTGCTATGTAAACAACGAGTAGTTCATCTCAGATTCAAGAGAAGTAAAAACCTATCTGACAAACAAAAACTGAACGAAGCGAAAATGAGCGTAAGGAGAGCAATGAGAGAAGCGTTCAATGACTCTAAAAGTAAACCTTTGTCAACCTATCCGAGTAAAAAGCCTAAGAGGTCTTGATCGTATGTAAAATCAGTAAGTGGGTCAAAATCATCTGTTCATGCACTCAGTGACCACACTGCCACCGAAACGGAAAATAACAGAGAGAAGGCCGAAATACTGAATTCGACCTTCCGGAATTGTTTCACGGCGATAAATCGTAATACAGTCCCTCCTTTCAATCACCGTACGGACGTCGAAATGGTAGATATTGAGATAACCGATCGCGGAACAGAAAAACAGCTACAGTCTCTTAATAGTGGAAAGGCGTCAGCACCAGAGGAGATCGCTGTAAGTTTCTACAAAGATTAAGCGAAAGAACTTGCTCCCATTCTAGCAGTAATTTATCGTCGATCCCTTGAGCAACGAAGGATACTTAGCGATTGGAAGTAAGCGCACGTCATTCAGGTTTTTAAGGAGAGCCGTAGGACAGATGCCCACAATTACAAACCTATATCGTTGACGTCAATCTGTCATAGAATTATGGAATATGTTCTATGTTCAAGATTTATGACGCTTGCGGAGAATGAAAATCTCCTCCATAAAAATCCACACGGATTCCGCAAATAGAGATACTGCGAAATTCAGCTCGCTCTGTCCCTCCACGAGATCCACAGTGCAGTAAGCGCCGGCGCTCAAGTTGATGCCGTGTTCTTTGACTTCAGGAAGGCGTTTGACATCGTCCCTCACTGCCCTTTATTGAAAAAGTACAAGCCTATCGAGTATCGGAGCAGGTTTGCAACTAGATTCAAGACTTTCTTGCAGACAGAACTCAACACGTCGCTCTTAACAGAACAAGATCGACAGATGGAAAATGGAAATTTGTGTTAAGGTCTTATGGGACCAAGCTGTTGAGGTCATCGGTCCCTAAGATTACACACTACTTAATCTAACTTAAACTAACTTCCGCAAAGGGCGACAAACACACCCATGCCCGAGGGAGGACTCGAACCTCCGACGGGGAGAGCCGCGCTAACCGTGACAAGACGCCCAGACGGCGCGGCTACTCCGCGCGGCCCATCGACAGATGTAAAGGTAAGTTCCGGGGTACTCCAAGGAAGTTTGATAAGGCTGTTACTGTTTACGGTATATCTAAATGATCTAGTAGAAAGCATCGAATGCTCGTTAAGGCAGTTCGCAGGTGATGCGGTTGTCTATAACAAAGTAGCAACGCCAGAAGATAGTAACGATTTGCAGAAGACCTCCAGAGAATTGATGAATGATACAGGCTCCGGAAGTAGACCCTGAACGTAAATACATCTAACATAATGCACATAGATAGGGAAAGAAATCCACTAGTGTACAGTTACACTGTTGATAACAAACAGCTGCAAACAGCATCTACCGTAAAATATCAACAAGTAACTACCCAGAGCTACCTTAAGTGGAATCACCACATAAACAAATAGTGGGAAAGCAGATCTTAGACTCAGATTCACGGGGACAATCTTTAGGAAATGTAATTCATCCACGAATGAACTGGCTTATAAGCCGCTTGTTTGATCGATTTTTGAGCATTGTTCATCCACATGGGATCCCTACCAGGTGGGACTTATAGAAGAGCTAGAGCAGATCCAACGAAGAGCGCCGCGTTTCGTCACGGCATCGTTTAGCCGGCGCGAGAGCGTTAAGATGGTCAACAAACTCCATTCGCAGACATTGCAAGAGATGCGTTGTACATCACAGAGAGATTTACTATTGAAGTTTCGAGAGAGCGCTTTCTGGCAAGAGTTGGATAATATATTACCTTCCCCCCCCCCCCCCCCCCCCCATATGTCTCGCGTAATGACCACGAGAAGAAAATTCGAGAAATTAAAGCCAATACAGACGCCTACCGACAATCATTCTTCCCACGCGCTTCCGGGAGTGGATCAGGATTGGAGGTCTCCGTTAATGGTAAAAAAGTACCCTCCACCAAACACTATCAGGTGGCTTGCAGAGTATGATGTAGATGTGAATGTCTCTATTGAAACAGTGGTATCAAACGACATTTTAACATTGTGTTAAAGACCGTAGTATGAAATGCACTATATAGATACTTCTTTTAGTTTTTCATTGTAGTGGCACGAGTGTAAAAAGCATCTCTGCAAACATAAATTTCAAGTCATTATTTTTAAAGTATCTCTGAACATACTATTATCAAAGGAAAAGTATCTGTAAACATTCTATGCGAAAAATTGTTACGACAGAAATTATTGTATGTATATCTAGTGAATCTATAATAGAAATTAATTTGCTTCCGTACATTCCTATTATCATTCTTATTTACAAAAACCACATATCCTGATTCCCCACAAATCCAACTACATTGGCAGTTCTACTGCATATACACGGTCCAGTCACATTCACTTGACCACTCCCAATGTTCGACGTCAAAGTACATTAACCACTCACAGTCGCCTGGTTGCAGGACTAGCAGCGGTGGGTATATAAAGCATGTTGACGTCATGCAGAAAACAACACACTCGTTGCCTCATTGGCTTTCAGGCCAAAGGTGGCAGCATCTCCGAAACGGCTAAGTTTGTAAACTGTTCACATGTCATCATGGTTAAAGTATACTGTGCATGGTAAAATGGCCCTATCCAAAAACGGGACCGAGGCAATTGTGGTGCGCCATAGTCCATGGGTAACAGGTGTCAGCTGTGGCTGCGGAGATGTTTACGGAGGAAAAGACCCTGCAACGAAAGCTGGGTAAGTCCAAGCCAGAGGAAGGAGCGTTAGGGTCTGGGGAATCTTTTCGTGGCATTGCCTGAGTGATCTCGTCATTCTGGAACGAACAGTGGATCAACACAATTATGCATCTATCCTTGGGGACCATGTCCACTCCTATATGCAATTTGTTTTTTCTCTGCGCGATAGCGTCTGCCAAGAGGATAATGCAACATGCCACACAGCTTGCAGTGTACGAGCATGGTTTGTAAAGCACCTGTATGAGTTTGCCGTACTCTCCTGACCACCAAACTTCCCGAATATAAAGACAATCGAGAATCTGTGCACTCACTTGGAACCAACTTTCAGAACCTTTAAGTTTCCTGACTCTGTCATCCAGTGTGCAGTGAATGACCATCTCGAGTGGTGGTATCTGCATAGATTTTTTGGAATTGTATGGTACGCGTTTATAAAGATTATACATAATAACTTTTGTATCCCGCCTGGAAGGAGGCGCGTGGGTGTGCTCCTGTAAACTGAAGGGTAGGATGAATGTAGGAAGCGAGTAGGAACAGGAGAAGGTGAAGTACTAGATTGGGTTGTTCGTGTCATGGATCTTCAACCGAGAAATATTGTGCAACTGCCCACGGCACGGGAGTCGTCATGGCTCCACATCCCTGTCAGTACCTTCAGCCTCTTCACTGACTCTCCTTCCTGCGCATGCTGCAGCGGTCCATGCCGCAAAAGGTGGTTATTCAGGTTTTTGACAGGTGGTCACATTAATGCGACTGGACTGTGTAAATGAATATGAAGTTCTACTTGTAATGAAATACGATTTAGAGAGATAAATCTTCTCTTTTAATTTCAGCTCACATTGTAGGATATATGAACAAGCACAAAGATGCACATGTATCCTTAGCAACGTCATGTTGTGGTGATGCATCATACATACTGTGTACAGAAGCAAAATACACTGTTAAATTAATAGCAAAAAGTCTTCTGAAGTCTTATTGTGGTATCGATAGCTACGATGCCACAACGTAGGTGCACTCTACTAGGTTGGCACTACGAGACCGACACCGACGACAGCACCCTCTAGCCGGCGCCGTGCAGCTCTACGAGTGCCGCTCCGGATTCATCCCATTTGATGCCGAGCAGACGACCAAGCAACATTGTTTCTATTTCATAGTGGGCGAGCCACTACTTGTAAAAAGTTAAGTAAAACCACTTTTAATACGCAGTACCGCAGTACTTCACCATTTCCTGCTCCTACTCGCTTCCTACATTCATCCTACCCTTCAGTTTACAGTAGCACACCCATGCGCCGCCTTCCAGGCGGGATACAAAAGTTATTATGTATAATCTTTATAAACGCGTACCATACAATTCCAAAAAATCTATGCAGATACCACCACTCGAGATGGTCATTCACTGCACACTGGTTGACAGAGTCAGGAAACTTAAAGGTTCTGAAGGTTGGTTCCAAGTGAGTGCACATTCTGTATGATAGCCCAGTAACACTGGAACTGTTTCGAGGCCGGCCGCGGTGGCCGTGCGGTTCTGGCGCTGCAGTCCGGAACCACGGGACTGCTACGGTCGCAGGTTCGAATCCTGCCTCGGGCATGGGTGTGTGTGATGTCCTTAGGTTAGTTAGGTTTAAGTAGTTCTAAGTTCTAGGGGACTTATGACCTAAGATGTTGAGTCCCATAGTGCTCAGAGCCATTTGAACCATTTGAACCAACTGTTTGGGTGTTGAACAGTGCTGTTATCTTGGCAGAATTCTGACTTCATGAAAGTGCGACTTTCATGAGACTAAACTTGGGCAGTGGGGGATTTTGAAGCACTACCACTACGTTGAAGTCATTATTAGAGGACATGCCGACAACAAGTTTACCCCCCACTCACATGTAGTCTGTACGTTACAGAGAATAAGATCACTTTAACAGGCGAGGTATGCAACTATAACCACCTGCGTAGCGGTGCCAACGATTTTGGCACCAGGAAGTCGCGGAAGAAGAGTTCTTGCATGTCCTGCCCTGATACATCGCCACTGCGCTGCTGTGGTGCATACTCAGAGTTGGATGATAATCGCGTGGGCTGGCTGGGTGCTGCTGCTGTCACTGTGAGGGTATACATAATGGAAATTCAAATCTGATCCCATTAATAAGGCAGTTCGACTGTCTGCGGCTGTAGCTCAGGGGCATGTTGCATTGTGGGAGAAACAGCAACCAATGAAGACACATATAATAATGAGCAATGAGAGATACGTAAGGATTAATAATACATTCGAATGTGAGAATCTCCTTTTTTCTGCCTGAGGACGGTGGCTGCTACTGCTGATGCCTCACGGTGATCGACTGATGTACAGAGCTTGAACGACGGGTACATAGCATAGAAGGAGTGGCGAAGAGTGTTGAGGTGGGGAGGGAGGGCCTTCTGGCAGAGGTCGGACTCCATCCATAGGATAACACCACCACACTAGAGGAGTAGGGGTGGCCACTTCGGGGTCATTAATTATGGTAAGTAACATCAGGCTAAACGCATCACGCCGGCCGCGGTGGTCTAGCGGTTCTGGCGCTGCAGTAAGGAATCGCGGGACTGCTACGGTCGCAGGTTCGAATCCTGCCTCGGGCATGGGTGTGTGTGATGTCCTTAGGTTAGTTAGGTTTAAGTAGTTCTAAGTTCTAGGGGACTTATGACCTAAGATGTTGAGTCCCATAGTGCTCAGAGCCATTTGAACCATTTTTTTAAACGCATCACAAATTAGACTAATATAAACTAGAGCGGTGGGAAAAGGCAGCAGTTTTGGGTAATAAATTACGGTGATTAAGAATAGGCTAAGAGCATTTGGTCACAAATAAAACTTGCATAAACATAACAAAAGTTTACATAGCTGTTTTGTTTCTATAAGGGTCATAAATTATACTTGCATAAACATAAAAAGTGAGCAGTTTGCTTACGTAAGGAGGCTGGGCCAATTGCTCACTTTGCATAAGGACAACAATTGGTCCTTTGTGCTAGGACCCACTATGTACTGTTACTAGCGTTGACTCTTCATGTGAATTTATGCTCCTTGTTGTTCTGTGATAGTTCAGTGTAATAACACAAAGTCTTGTCACCGATGATTATTTCCAGAAAAGAATTGTCCGCGTTTTGCGTTTCAATCAAGTAGAGGCAGGTATCCACAAGTTGTTGTTATTATTCGGGGGTTAAGGTATTCGAGACGAACTCTGCACACGCTTTTCTGTTCTTCTAAAAATTCTGGTGTTTTGACCACCTTATTTGGAGATGTTGCTCCATTGCTATTTGTGACACAATACCGTTGACACACTACGGCCGTACGTCCGCTACTTAACTCTGTCTGCTCATAACTGAGTGGTCGAAAGCACATGTGTTCTTGTATACAGCTGTTAGTTCAAGCTACCAACGTACTTACTGCACTGAGGGCACTTATACGCAAGCAATGAAATCAGATTCGGAACTTTTTGGTCAGACTGTGAAGCTGTCAACTTACACAGCATTTTCGTAACTCTGTCTACAAACTTTAGAAACTCCATTTAATTTTACAGTCTCTTGAAGAACGTAAAGATTTTCAACAGGTCTTTTCCAACTTCCTTTCGTTACAAATAAAGTATTTCAACTGAAACTTTCCAATGTAGGCAAAGAACATTTGTTAGCAAGTTTCTTGTTATCCGATATACTCAGCTGAGCTCAGACACCGGACTTTTAAGTCAATCAAAGACGTCCGTTAGCACCGACCTGTTATTTGTTATAGCAATATCTTCCCAGCTAAAGTTGTGTTGGGTACATTTGTCAGCATCAATCTATATCTATATGTAAATGTTTCTGTTGGTTTTTGAGAAGAAAAATTAGTCAGTCTTAAGAGTCGTCACGTTAAGACAGTGTATCTCCAGCTGTAGCCTTGATAACGGCCTCAGTTCAGCGAGGAAGAGAACTCAAAAGTCTCCTCATGAATGTCATATCCAGGTGAAGTCTCACATTGGAGATTAGGTCTCGTAGCCCCAGAAAATTACGAGCATGTTGAATGTTACGTTTCACCCGCCGTTTCAAATAGTCCCACACATTTTCTGTGGGCTTAAGATCTGGTAATTTAGAAGGCCAGTCGAGTGTTAGTGTGTCTTAGATTTCGTCCAACCAGGATGGTATATGTGCAACCGTGTGAATATGGCTGTTGTCAACTTAGACGGCAAGAATGTCCACAGCATACTCATAATACACATATAGAGGAATGGACATTTGATCACTGAGAATGTAGAAATAAACCTAGTGCTTCAGGCTCACGATAACCTGAGTTAATGGGCCTCAGGCTTAGTGCGTAACAGATAAAAGTTGACAGAACCACCTCTAGCTTTAACTACGCCATCCACACCCTGCAGGTTAAAAGTCTCAATGGGCTGTTGTTGCATTCGAAGCCTCGCATCATTTGAAAACAGCCAAATCCGTCACTCGTCTCACAAAACTATCCACCTTCAGTCAACAGATAGCCAGATTATGTGTTTATTGACCCACTGAAGACGTGCAACTTTATGTGCCGCTGTGAGCAATGGTACCCAAACTTACACGCAGTCCGTTTGCAACGTTCGCTCGGAATTTCGACCTTTTATTCATCGACAGCAGCAACTCTATACGAGTTTGAAGACGAGTGTCATTAACAAGGCTTGACATACCTCTACCGCACACACCCATCTAACGGCAGTGATTCCATACAACCGACTGCTACGTACACACCACATCACTGCCATGACTTAGGGCAGTAAACTGGTAACGATCTTACACTATCTGCAGCACTTCAAAGGATGATATTTTAAAGGGATGACTGATCTAAGAGTGTGGTCCATGCAATGGCGATTACAGTCATACGCATCCATGTCGTTCCTTAATGTTTTCCAATGAAATATAGATCTTCTTCTCAGTTCTTTTGTTATCTCTGTGAATCAAGTTCTTTCTTGGTCCGTGTAGCAACTGTTTGTCTGGCTTCATGTTCGACCCGTATTTTTTTCACTTTTATCGTAATTATCGCGATGTTCTTGAGGACAATATTATAGAAAGGGAAGAGAATGTAGATGAAGCTGAAATAGGAGATATGATACTGCGTGAAGAGTTTGACAGAGCACTGAAAGACCTAAGTCGAAACAAGGCTCCGGGAGTAGACAACATTCCATTAGAAGTACTGACAGCCTTGGGAGAGCCAGGCCTAACAAAACTCTACCATCTGGTGAGCAAGATGTATGAGACAGGCGAAATACCCTCAGACTTCAAGAAGAATATAATAATCACAATCCCAAAGAAAGCAGGTGTTGACAGATGTGAAAATTACCGAACTATCAGTTTAATAAGCCACGGCTGCAAAATACTATCGCGAATTCTTTACAGACGAATGGAAAAACTGGTAGAAGCCGACCTCGGGGAAGATCAATTTGGAAATGTTCGAACACGTGAGGCAATAATGACCTTACCACTTATCTTAGGAAATAGATTAAACAAAGGCAAACCTACGTTTCTAGCATTTGTAGATTTAGAGAAATCTTTTGACAATGTTGACTGAAATACTCTCTTTCAAATTCTGAAGGTGGTAGGGGTAAAATACAGGGAGCGAAAGGGTATTTACAATTTGTACAGGAACCAGATGGCAGTTATAAGAGTCCAAGGGAATGAAAGGGAAGCAGCGGTTGGGAAGGGAGTGAGACAGGGTTGTAGCCTATTCCCGATGTTATTCAATCTGTATTACGAGCAAGCAGTAAAGGAAACAAAAGAAAAATTCGGAGTTGGAATTAAAATCCATGGAGAAGAAATAAAAACTTTGAGGTTCGCCGATGACATTGTAATTCTGTCAGAGACAGCAAAGGACCTGGAAGAGCAGCTGAACCGAATGGACACTGTCTTGAAAGGAGGATGTAAGATGAACATCAACAAAAGCAAACGAGCATAATGGAATGTAGTCGAATTAAATCGGGTGATGCAGCAGGAATTAGATTAGGAAATGAGACGCTTAAAGTAGTAAATGAGTTTTGCTATTTGATGAGCAAAATAACTGATGTTGGTCGAAGTAGAGAGGATATAAAATATAGACTGGCAATGGCAAGGAAAGCGTTTCTGAAGAAGAGAAAATTGTTAACATCGAGTGTAGATTTAAGTGTCAGGAAGTCGTTTCTGAAAGTATTTGTATGGAGTGTAGCCATGTATGGTAGTGAAACATGGACGATAAATAGTTTGTACAAGAAGAGAATAGAAGCTTTCGAAATGTGGTGCTACAGAAGAATGCTGAAGATTAGATGGGTAGATCACATAACTAGAATTGGAGAGAAGAGAAATTTGTGGCACAACTTGACTAGAAGAAGGGATCGGTTGGTAGGACATATTCTGAGGCATCAAGGGATCACCAATTTAGTATTGGAAGGCAGCGTAGAGGGTAAAAATCGTAGAGGAAGGCCAAGAGATGAATACACTAAACTGATTCAGAAGGATGTAGGTTGCAGTAGGTACTGGGAGATGAAGAAGCTTGCACAGGATAGAGTAGCGTGGAGAGCTGCATCAAACCAGTCTCTGGACTGAAGACCACAATAACAACAACATCGTAATTATAGTTACGTCTTCCACTCGAACTTGTATTCTTAAATACTGACAGGGGCACCCGTTCATCTACTGATAACTTTCTGCCTTCTTATTTGTACTTCATCTTTATGGATGTCAACACAGGCACATTTACGCCATGTAATCGAGAAGTTGATATGATCACTAAACATTTTTACTCTCGTTCTTAACTGTCTCTTTCATACGACTTGCTCCTCACAGCAATTACTTTTATATCAGATTATGCCACAGTAATTCAGTATGTTACGTAGCGACATGTCTCCGAGCACTCACATTTAAAAAATGGTTCAAATGGCTCTGAGCACTATGGGACTTAACATCTATGGTCATCAGTCCCCTAGACTTAGAACTGCTTATACCTAACTAACCTAAGGACATCACACAACACCCAGTCATCACGAGGCAGAGAAAATCCCTGACCCCGCCAGGAATCGAAACCGGGAACCCGCTACCGCACGACCACGAGCTGCGGACACTCCCATTTAAAATGGTCTGTATATCTTCAGGCATACAGATGCGTTATTATTGTAGCCGCGTTCCTTGTCAGCGTTAGCTAACCCAGAGAGCTCACTGAATGTGATTGTAGAGGGCCAAGGGATCGGACACTGTATCACAGAAAATTGCATCTCCAAATGTCCAGCGACCTCTCTCGGTTATTTGGAAGCGCTGGTCGATTGTTAACCCCAATGATAACTCTTACAGGACAATACAACCCTTCCGCACTCCACAGCCAAATGAGAGAAATAACCGAGACACGTCTTTGTCATCTACTGCACGGGAAGTTCCCTGCAGCCCAGATTCGGAGGTCAGATAAAAGACGAGAAGCAATACCACTCTGTTGTCACGGCCATTTTCCTACCCAGGAGGCACTAATTACGTGACGAATTAGTGTTGTCGTTAAGAATGGTAGCGATATCGACGTCAGTTGCCTGTGGCACCGTTACAGGATGTTTTATGGGGAACGAAATTCGATGCTTCAGAGCGTTGCAGTGATAGTAAAATAAAAGTTGCTTTTTACAAAAAAATTACACAATGCAGGAAAAGCTTCGTACAATACAGAGTGCTGCAAAATGTTTGAAATCCTAAGAAAAATGGATATGCGCCGTGGGAAAGAACGACAACTGGATAACAGCACGTGCTGAAAAGGACGTTACACAGAGATGCAGCCTTTCTCCGCTACTGTTCAAGCTGTATATGAAGCTGTAAATGGAGGAGATAAAATATGTCGCTTTAGGTATTACATCTGTACCTATTACAGTTAAGATGAATTTCAAGAATAAGTTTCTATAAAGGAAAGGCTTCGAAGTGGGACTAAATTTAAAGGTGAAAGAATATTAAAGATTAGATTCTCTGACGAAAATGCTGTTCTTTATGAAAGTGAGGAGGAATTTGTGACATGATGAATGAGGCGAGCCGCCTATTGAGGGCGGAATATGGTCTGAAAGTAAACAAAACAAGGACGATTTGGGCACCACGATGTACCTGGACGCAGTGAGTTCTGCTAATTTGGAAGCAAAATAAGCTAAGGTGGGCGAAGCAAGAGTTACATGTTATCGGTGGCAGTACCACTAAAGCGGACTTCGTACACACGGATTTCCGAAATTATTTCACCAAACAAGACGACGTACATATTCATCAACTTGAATCAAGAACAGCCGCCAAAGTAACTTAGAAGTAGATATCCTCAGTGCAGCGAAGTAGCTTAAATCACTTACTAAATGCAGGTCTTTCCTTGCAGATTGCATACCATTTAGGTTCCTTTCAGAGTATGCAGACACACTAGTCC
This sequence comes from Schistocerca cancellata, assembly GCF_023864275.1. NCBI lineage: Eukaryota > Metazoa > Arthropoda > Insecta > Orthoptera > Acrididae > Schistocerca > Schistocerca cancellata. The sequence goes on along the minus strand of NC_064629.1, from coordinate 876,596,144 downwards.
TATACATAGTAATGATACACAGTCGCTCGCTCAGAGGATGGTCCGTACGTAAGAACTACACTCCTGGAAATGGAAAAAGAACACATTGACACCGGTGTGTCAGACCCACCATACTTGCTCCGGACACTGCGAGAGGGCTGTACAAGCAATGATCACACGCACGGCACAGCGGACACACCAGGAACCGCGGTGTTGGCCGTCGAATGGCGCTAGCTGCGCAGCATTTGTGCACCGCCGCCGTCAGTGTCAGCCAGTTTGCCGTGGCATACGGAGCTCCATCGCAGTCTTTAACACTGGTAGCATGCCGCGACAGCGTGGACGTGAACCGTATGTGCAGTTGACGGACTTTGAGCGAGGGCGTATAGTGGGCATGCGGGAGGCCGGGTGGACGTACCGCCGAATTGCTCAACACGTGGGGCGTGAGGTCTCCACAGTACATCGATGTTGTCGCCAGTGGTCGGCGGAAGGTGCACGTGCCCGTCGACCTGGGACTGGACCGCAGCGACGCACGGATGCACGCCAAGACCGTAGGATCCTACGCAGTGCCGTAGGGGACCGCACCGCCACTTCCCAGCAAATTAGGGACACTGTTGCTCCTGGGGTATCGGCGAGGACCATTCGCAACCGTCTCCATGAAGCTGGGCTACGGTCCCGCACACCGTTAGGTCGTCTTCCGCTCACGCCCCAACATCGTGCAGCCCGCCTCAAGTGGTGTCGCGACAGGCGTGAATGGAGGGACGAATGGAGACGTGTCGTCTTGAGCGATGAGAGTCGCTTCTGCCTTGGTGCCAATGATGGTCGTATGCGTGTTTGGCGCCGTGCAGGTGAGCGCCACAATCAGGACTGCATACGACCGAGGCACACAGGGCCAACACCCGGCATCATGGTGTGGGGAGCGATCTCCTACACTGGTCGTACACCACTGGTGATCGTCGAGGGGACACTGAATAGTGCACGGTACATCCAAACCGTCATCGAACCCATCGTTCTACCATTCCTAGACCGGCAAGGGAACTTGCTGTTCCAACAGGACAATGCACGTCCTCATGTATCCCGTGCCACCCAACGTGCTCTAGAAGGTGTAAGTCAACTACCCTGGCCAGCAAGATCTCCGGATCTGTCCCCCATTGAGCATGTTTGGGACTGGATGAAGCGTCGTCTCACGCGGTCTGCACGTCCGGCACGAACGCTGGTACAACCGAGGCGCCAGGTGGAAATGGCATGGCAAGCCGTTCCACAGGACTACATCCAGCATCTCTACGATCGTCTCCATGGGAGAATAGCAGCCTGCATTGCTGCTAAAGGTGGATATACACTGTACTAGTGCCGACATTGTGCATGCTCTGTTGCCTGTGTCTATGTGCCTGTGGTTCTGTCAGTGTGATCATGTGATGTATCTGACGCCAGGAATGTGTCAATAAAGTGTCCCCTTCCTGGGACAATGAATTCACGGTGTTCTTATTTCAATTTCCAGGAGTGTAGTAAGTTTCGCAGGTCACACCAATACCCAAGAAAGGAAATACGAATAATCTGTGATATCACTGACGTCGATTTGGAGTAGGATTTTGGAATATATACTGAGCTCTAACGTTGTAAAGTACCTCGAAGAAAACGTCAGATAGTCAGCACGGATTCAGAAAATATCGTTCTTGTGAAGCACAACTTTTTCTTCACATGAAGTAACGAGTGTAATCGACAGGGCATCTCAAATTGATTCCATATTTCTAAATTTCCGGAAGTCTTTTGACACATTTCCCCTCAAGCACCTAATCATATCGCGTCCCTATGGAATACCGTCTCAGTTGTGCGACTAGCTTCGTGATTTCCTCTCATAAAGATCCTTGTTCATACTAATTAACGAAAAGTCCTCCGCCAAAGTATAAATGAAATCTGACGTTCCCCAAGGAACAATAATTGGATCTCTGTTGTTCCTAATCTATATAACCAATTTAGGAAAGGATCTTAGTAGCCCTCTTAGATTGTTTGTAGATGATTCTGTCGTTTATCGTCTAGTAAAGTCATCAGACAACCAAAAACATCGTAAAATGATTTAGACTAGATATCTTTATGGTGCGAAAAGAGCCAGTATCTCTAAAAAATGCATCAGATCTTCCCCATAAGTACTAAAAGGAATCCGTCAAATTTCGGTTACCCGACAATCCATAAAAATCCTAAGGCTGTTAATGCAAATAAATACCTAGGGATTACAATTACTAACAACCAAAATTGGGACCATCGCAAAGAAAATGTTGTGGTAAAGACAAACCAAACACTGTATTGATTGGCAGAACACTTGATGCAAGACGTCTGCTGCTTACATTGCACTTGTCCATGCTCTTCCGGAGTACTGCTGGGTAGTAGGGGATGCTTACCAGATAGGATTGTCCACCCCGATTGCTGAGTGGTCAGCGTGACGGGTTGCCGTCCTACAGGCCCGGGTTCGATTCCCGGCTGGGTCGGAGATTTTCTCCGCTCAGGGACTGGGTGTCGTGTTGTCTTCATCATCATTTCATCCCCATCCGGCGCGCAGGTCTCCCAATGTGGCGTCGAATGCAATAAGACCTGCACCAAGGCGGCCCGACCTGCCCCATAAGGGGCCTCCCAGTCAATGACACCAAACGCTCATTTCACTTCCACTACCAGATAGGATTGGCAGAGGACATCGAGAAAGCTCAAAGAAGGGAAACTCGTTTAGTATTACCGCGAAATAGGGGAGAAAGCCTCACAAATATGATATGAGAGTTGGGGTGGCAGTTATTAGCACAAAAGCCTTTTTTAGTTGCAGCGGGAGCTGTTCACGAATTATTAATTGCCAAGTTCCTCTTCGGAATGGGAAAGTGTTTTGTTAACGCTCATCTATGCAAGGAGAATTGACCATCGTAATACGGTAAGAACTCGCATGGAAATATTTAAGTGTTCATTTTTCCTGCGCGCTGCTCGAGAGTGGAATGGTAGAGAAATAGCCTGAAGGTTGTTCGATGAATCCTCTGCGAAGAACTTAAGTGTGAACTGTAGAGTAGTCAAGTGGCTGTAGACATATGAAGCACACCAGCACCTTTATAGAAACTATTGCTCTTCGAAGGTAATGTAGTACTGTACAGTAAAACATATGAAATAATTTGGGAATGAAATTTCTCAGAAAGTACTGAAGAGAACAGAATTGTATGGAAGTTAATAAAAGTAGATTTTGGGAAAACGAAAAAAGGAAAGAATACAAGAGTCTGAGATATGGTGTTACAGATGGTTCAAATGGTTCAAATGCCTCTGAGCACTATGGGACTTAATTTCTGAGGTCATCAGTCCCCTAGAACTTAGAACTACTTAAACCTAACTAACCTAAGGACATCACACACATCCATGCCCGAAGCAGGATTCAAACCTGCGACCTTAGCGGTCGAGCGGATCCAGACTGTAGCGCCTAGAACCGCTCGGCTACTCCGGCCGGCTGTTACAGGTAGATGCTGATGATTTAGAGGAATGATATGATCTGAAATTAATTCTCCCCAGAATCGATGAATATGCGAAAAACACTGATTAGAAAAATGTCTGCCACCGTAGCTGAGTGGACAGCGCTCCGGCTTGTCATGCTGGGGGCCCGGGTTCGATTCCCTGCTGGGTTTGAGATTTTCTCCGCATGGGACTGGATGTTTGTGTTGTCATCATCATCATCATTATTTCATCCTCATCGACGCACAAGTCGCCGAAGTGGCGTCACCTCAGAAGACTTGCACCATGCGATCAGGTCTACCAGCCGGGAGGCGCTCGCCACACGACATTTCATTTCAGTACAAAAATAGACATAATGATATCACATGTATTAAGATTTTAGGGAATAACCTCTACAGTATCGAACGGAACCGTAGGGGGCAAAAATTGGAGGAGATTCCCGGCTGGGTTGGAATATATACAGTAACTAACTGGGGAAGTTGGGTGTAAATTCCATCATGAGATGACGAGAACCTATCCACAAACCAAAGAGCGTAGCTTACGGTTCGTATATTACTCAGACCCTTTCACTGAACTGGTCTGCTAAAATTTCCGATTTTATCCCTTTGGGCTTAAGGAGAGACTGCTTGCTGATCAGTTGGCTCTTCGAAACAGCATTGTCGTCATTTCCTTACACAGCTGATGGTTGTTCGTATTCTCAACTGCGGATACCTTTCCGGTAGAAACTGTACTTATGGTCCATATACAGTATAGTAAGAAGAATAAACTATTAAATTTGTGTATGTTTTGAGGGTATATGGGGTGTTTCATTTAGGGCGCCGAACTGCCACCTTAGGCAGTAACAACGAGTCTAACCCGGCTTGGCTTTTAGTCGAACTCAGCTCGGATGACAAAAGCATGCAAGTCATTCTATGCTGTTTCAATTCAGTTCCACAGTTAATGAAATGCAGTCAATGGCTCGTTATGGCGTGTAAGACTCTCGCAAACCATGACCAGATGTTTTCTGTCGATGTGGAGAAAAGGCTGACTAATCAACAGTCCGTATCGAGGAAGTTGAGGACAGCTCGCCGAAGTTACTGGATTGCGTTACATTATTGAAAGATAACATCAGAGATACCTCGAAAACAATTCACAGCCACTGCTATTAACACGTCTGAAATGTAGCGGCTGGTTTCCATATTACCTGCTATGCAAACCCGAAGCGAAGGTATTGTGTACCCGATGGCACCAAATGCGATCACTATGGGTGCCGACGATGACGAGTGTAATTTGGCAATATTCGATCTCTTCCGAGCCTCCTCACACGGATACGTCCATACTGATGTTGTACTCGGAACCACGTCTCGCCAGTAAAGACGGCACTGTGCCACTCCCGTGTGCAGTGTCTGGGTACACCACTGCCTGCGGGCCTCTCTTCGAGTCCGTCCTAAAGAAAGTCAGAATTCCAACAGTTCGAGGTACCCCAAATGTCATCAAACTGTCCCATTTCCTTATTCGAGGTAATTGACATGGCTGTAAGAGTCTCCACGACCGACCGAACCGTATGTCGGTCCTTTTGGGCGCTAGTCACGTAGAGCTACTGAAATCCTGCACAACGTGAAGTGCTGCCCTCACGAACCCATCGATTACAATTTGACGTCTGATGCACGCCCCCTTCGTGGTACTGCAATTTTAATGGTCAGCAGTGTATTTCGTTTGTGTACGGGAAACGATATCACCTGAATTCTGCCTCTGAAGGATTTTTTTTTTTTGTTAATGAGGAATTTAAATACGCGAATAGACGAAGATGGTAGATATAGCCACCTCTGCGGTTTTTAATGGCCGTTAGAGATGCACCGCAGAAGCGTTACGCTGGTAGCGAGGCGTCGGCCTTCTTGGGCGATTGCTCTGTCAGTTGCGGAGGCGCAGTTTAGGAGAGCGCAAGCAGAAAAGTGTGACGGCGGAAGATGGATTGCGGGGGGGCCGGCCGGAAGTTTGGTGGCCAGCGAGGGCCGCAGGCCACTCTCCCAGCGAGCGGGGCAGCAGCTGGGACACCTCAGCCGCTTGCAGCCACGGGCCTCATCTTCCGCACCGCTCTAATATGCACTTAGTGCGGTGCGCTCCTCATACGTGTCTCAGAAATGGAGTTTCAAAATTTTACCGTTGATTACTAGTACAGGAGCAGGGGCGTCGGCACAAGCGGCCAGTCCGGCAGGCTAGAAATCTGTCCATACTGCACTGCAGTCCCGTCAGATTTTTTTGTTATCTCCACCAAACACATCATCGCATAATGATTCTTCAAACACCGTTGAAGATGAGGGTAACGGCTCTATTATAAAAACACAGTAAGCGTTTCTTTGCCTTGTATCGAATGAGCGTCCATAGCGGTTATACATTGTTCACTAACGACTAGATCACTTCTAGTTCCACGATGACTATCGTAATACCTGCACCTATTATTTACATTTCATATTTTCTCCCTATATTGAAACACAGCCGACACAGTGGTGTGCAAAATTTAAGGACGTAAGTAACTTTCATACGATGTGTCACTAACAAATGACATAGCTCGACGAAACCCGGTCCATATATGAAAAGTGCTACAGCGTGCTACATACGGTAATTGAGAGGGATACACAGTGAGACGACAGAAGCGAAACATTTAATGGAGGACAGTAGTTACACTGATGTCTCCGCGGTTTATGATGGTCCTCTGGAAATTACAAAAGAAGTGACGTGGTTCTTAATAAGGTGTGAGATCGACAAGGACGACAATGTATGCTGCGCACCTTGCTCCCATGCTGGTCCCGAAGGTGGTAACGAGTTTTTATGGTAGACCATTCCGCGGTTGACAGCTGCTGGTGCATGTAAGTCCACATTATGTCTCCCCACCGCATCTCTAATTTGCGATTTAAATCGGGGAGTTGGCAGACCAGTCGATTCGCCGGATATCTTCTCGTTCCATAAGCTTTTCAACCCACGCAGTTCGATGCTGTCGCTCTTTGTCGTCAATAAAGATGAAAACAGGGTCGAATGTACCCCTGAAAAGACACACCAGGAGAAGGAGTACAGTTGCACATTGACACTGTCCAGTGAGTGTACCATGTTCAGAGATTTGGAGGTCAGAATGCACGTACAACATAGTGCTTCGCCACACCGTAACACTTGCACGACCAAAACGAGCCGGCCGGGGTGGCCGAGCGGTACTAGGCGCTTCAGTCTGGAACCAAGTGACCGCTACGGTCGCAGGTTCGAATCCTGCCTCGGGCATGGACGTGTGTGATGTTCTTAGGTTAGTTAGGTTTAAGTATCTACATATACATCTACATCTACATCTACATCCATACTCCGCAAGCCACCTGACGGTGTGTGGCGGAGGGTACCTTGAGTACCTCTATCGGTTCTACCTTCTATTCCAGTCTCGTATTGTTCGTGGAAAGAAGGATTGTCGGTATGCCTCTGTGTGGGCTCTAATCTCTCTGATTTTATCCTCATGGTCTCTTCGCGAGATATACGTAGGAGGGAGCAATGTACTGCTTGACTCCTCGGTGAAGGTATGTTCTCGAAACTTTGACAAAACCCCGTACCGAGCTACTGAGCGTCTCTCCTGCAGAGTCTTCCACTGGAGTTTATCTATCATCTCCGTAACGCTTTCGCGATTACTAAATGATCCTGTAACGAAGCGCGCTGCTCTCCGTTGGATCTTCTCTATATCTTCTATCAACCCTATCTGGTACGGATCCCACACTGCTGAGCAGTATTCAAGCAGTGGGCGAACAAGCGTACTGTAACCTACTTCCTTTGTTTTCGGATTGCATTTCCTTGGGATTCTTCCAATGAATCTCAGTCTGGCATCTGCTTTACCGACGATCAACTTTATATGATCATTCCATTTTAAATCACTCCTAATGCGTACTCCCGGATAATTTATGGAATTAACTGCTTCCAGTTGCTGACCTGCTATTTTGTAGCTAAATGATAAAGGATCTATATTTCTGTGTATTCGCAGCACATTACACTTGTCTACATTGAGGTTCAATTGCCATTCCCTGCACCATGCGTCAATTCGCTGCAGATCCTTCTGCATTTCAGTACAATTTTCCATTGTTACAACCTCTCGATACACCACAGCATCATCTGAAAAAAGCCTCAGTGAACTTCCGATGTCATCCACCAGGTCATTTATGTATATTGTGAATAGCAACGGTCCTATGACACTCCCCTGCGGCACACCTGAAATCACTCTTACTTCGGAGGACTTCTCTCCATTGAGAATGACATGCTGCGTCCTGTTGTCTAGGAACTCCTCAATCCAATCACACAATTGGTCTGATAGTCCATATGCTCTTACTTTGTTCATTAAACGACTGTGGGGAACTGTATCGAATGCCTTGCGGAAGTCAAGAAACACGGCATCTACCTGTGAACCCGTGTCTATGGCCCTCTGAGTCTCGTGGACGAATAGCGCGAGCTGGGTTTCACATGACCGTCTTTTTCGAAACCCATGCTGATTCCTACTGAGTAGATTTCTAGTCTCCAGAAAAGTCATACTCGAACACAATACGTGTTCCAAAATTCTACAACTGATCGACGTTAGAGATATAGGTCTATAGTTCTGCACATCTGTTCGACGTCCCTTCTTGAAAACGGGGATGACCTGTGCCCTTTTCCAATCCTTTGGGACGCTACGCTCTTCTAGAGACCTGCGGTACACCGCTGCAAGAAGGGGGGCAAGTTCCTTCGCGTACTCTGCGTAAAATTGAACTGGTATCCCATCAGGTCCAGAGGCCTTTCCTCTTTTGAGCGATTTTAATTGTTTCTCTATCACTCTGTCGTCTATTTCGATATCTACCATTTTGACATCTGTGCGACAATCTAGAGAAGGAACTACAGTTCTACGTTCTAGGGGACTGATGACCTCAGAAGTTAAGTCCTATAGTGCTCAGAGCCATTTGCACCATTTTTGAACCAAAACGATAATATTCGACAATTTTCCTATGTCAATTACGTTTCTCGTCTATGGCCAAATCAGAGTACGTAATGCACCCGCGAACGTTGTGGAACATCATAGTTCTGGTGGTCCAGGTGTTACGGTGTGGAGAGGCATAATTTGACATTTACACTAACCTCAAAGTCTTTGAACACGGCACACTCACTGGTCAACGTCACTGTGCAACTAATCTCCTACCCCACGTGCGTCTGTTCAGTGGTGCATTGGACCTTGACTTCGTTTTCATGTACGATAATGTGCATCTGACTAGACGATAATCGGCGCATGGACTTGCCTGCCCGTTGTCCTGTCCTATATCCGATCAAGCACATATGGAATTAGTTGGGAAGACGTATTTCAGCGCTTACACATGCATCAGCGACCGTCCAGTAGTTGTCACCCGCGCTAGTGGAGGACTGTAAAACCCTACCACAACAATTTCTTACCAACTTTGTCTCCAGCATGTGAGCACGTTGCAGAGCATGCTTTGTGGTTGTTGGTGATTTCACACCCTATTAAGAATCACCTCTAACCTTCTGTAATGTCCAGAGGACTATCATAAACTACGGTGACTTCAGAGTAATTATTGTCTCTGATTAAATGTGCCGTTTCTGTTCGTCTCATTACGTATTTCTTTCAGTTAACTTCTGCACCTTACTGTAGCAGCTCTTCCTACATTGTCCAATCATATTATTGTGGCCACCGGTCAAAATCCTAAATAACCATCTTTTACAACGTGAACGTGCAGAAAGAGAGCCATTGAGATTATGGAATAGGGAGCCATGCCAAGTCCAGTGCTGTGACCAGCTGCGCTAAGTTCCTCGGTTGAGAATCCATGGTGCAAACAGCCCAATTGAGGTGGTCCCACATATTCTCGAGTGGGTTTAAATCGGGAGAGTTTGGTGACCAGAGGAGTACGGTAAAGTCATCCGCGTGTTCTTCGAATGACGCAGGTACACTGTGAGCTGTGTAAGTCGTTGCATTGACCTGCTGATAGATAATATCGAGTCGAGGAAAAACAAACAGCATGCAGGCGTGGACATGGTCCCCAGGGATGTATGCATAATTTGTTTCGTCCATTACTTCTTCCAGAATGACGAGATCACTCGGGGAATGCCACGAAAACATTCCCCAGACCATAAGCCATCTAGGATGTTTGATTTCAGACCTTTCACGGTGTACACGCCAGCGGCTACCTGTCCAATGGGGCGTAAAACGCGATTCATCTGAAAAGGCCACCTATCACCACTCACTGGACGTCCAGTTGTGGTATCGGCGTGCAAATCCAAAACGAGATCACTCGGGGAATGCCACGAAAACATTCCCCAGACCATAAGCCATCTAGGATGTTTGCTTTCAGACCTTTCACGGTGTACACGCCAGCGGCTACCTGTCCAATGGGGCGTAAAACGCGATTCATCTGAAAAGGCCACCTATCACCACTCACTGGACGTCCAGTTGTGGTATCGGCGTGCAAATCCCAGCCTTCGTCCCCGACGAACAGCAATCGGTTTGGCTGCATTAACCAGGCGCCTGCTGCTGGCTTGACGGTCGTTGAGGAGACGCTGTTAGTAGCCCATTGGTTCATCTGGGTGGTCAGCTGCTCATCAGCTGCATGTTCATTCGCCTGTAGACATCTCTGCAGCCGTCGTTCACCCCTGTCCTCTGTGGCCAATGCTGTACCACAGTTGCCTCGGAGTCTGTTTCGGGTAGCATCATTTTGCCTTGCACGTATCCTTTAACTACGGCGGTACCCGAACAGTTCAAAAACTTATCCTTCTTCGATATTCTTGCCCCCTTTGCCCCAAAGCCAATGATCATGTCCATTTGGACGTCAGATAAATCGCCCCGTTTTGCATTACAACGACTGCCCTGTCTCCTCGTTCACTAGATATTTTATGCGTACCCTCCACTGCTAGTGCTGCCGCCTGCCGTCCGTGAATAGTTACTGCACGCTGACGTGGAACATAGGCGGTGGTCACGTTGATGTGATCGGATCGTATACGTATGGTCCAAGTTTCATCTAGTTAAGTTACTTCTCAGTAACGCATCATGCGAAAGTTACTTTCGTCGCTAAGTTTGCAAACCAGTGGAGTAAACAGGCATTATTTCATTACTGTTTTCCTACACATATCCGAGTATTTTAAATAATTTCAATACATGAGCTGTCAGACTCTTCATCTACATTTACATCCATACTCCGCAAGCCACCTGATAGTGTGAGACGGAGGGTACTTTGAGTACCTCTATCGGTTCTCCCTTCTGTTCCAGTCTCGTATTGTTCGTGGAAAGAAAGATTGTCGGTATGCCTCTGTGTAGGCTCTAATCTCTCTGACTTTATCCTCATGGTCTCTTTGCGAGATATACGTAGGAGGGAGCAATATACTGCTTGACTCTTCGGTGAAGGTATGTTCTCGAAACTTTAACAAAAGCCCGTACCGAGCTACTGAGCGTCTCTCCTACAGAGTCTTCCACTGGAGTTTATCTATCATCTCCGTAACGCTTTCGCGATTACTAAATGATCCTGTAACGAAGCGCGCTGCCCTCCGTTGGATCTTCTCTATCTCTTCTATCAACCCTATCTGGTACGGATCCCACACTGCTGAGCAGTATTCAAGCAGTGGGCGAACAAGCGTACTGTAACCTACTTCCTTTGTTTTCGGATTGCATTTCCTTGGGATTCTTCCAATGAATCTCAATCTGGCATCTGCTTTACCGAGGATCAACTTTATATGATCATTCCATTTTAAATCACTCCTAATGCGTACTCCCAGATAATTTATGGTATTAACTGCTTCCAGTTGCTGACCTGCTATTTTGTAGCTAAATGATAAGGGAACTATCTTTCTATTTATTCGCAGCACATTACACTTGTCTACATTGAGATTCAATTGCCATTCCCTGCACCATGCGTCAATTGGTTGCAGATCCTCCTGCATTTCAGTACAATTTTCCATTGTTACAACCTCTCGATATACTACAGCATCATCCACAAATAGCCTCAGTGAACTTCCGATGTTATCCACAAGGTCATTTATGTATATTGTGAATAGCAACGGTCCAACGACACTCCCCTTCGACACACCTGGAATCACTCTTACTTCGGAAGACTTCTCTCCATTGAGAATGACATGCTGCGTTCTGTTATCTAGGAACTCTTCAATCCAGTCACACATTTGGTCTGATAATCCATATGCTTTTACTTTGTTCATTAAACGACTGTGAGGAACTGTATGAAAAGCCTTGCGGAAGTCAAGAAACACGGCATCTACCTGTGAACCCGTGCCTATGGCCCTCTGAGTCTCGTGGACAAATATCGCGAGCTGGGTTTCACACGATCGTTTTTTTCGAAACCCATGCTAATTCCTACAGAGTAGATTTCTAGTCTCCAGAAAAGTCATTATACTCGAACATAATACGTGTTCCAAAATTCTACAGCTGATCGACGTTAGAGATACAGGTCTATAGTTCTGCACATCTGTTCGACGTCCCTTCTTGAAAAGGGGGATGACCTGTGCCCTTTTCGAATCCTTTGGAACGCTATGCTCTTCTAAAGACCTACGGTACACCGCTGCAGGAAGGGGGGCAAGTTCCTTCACGTACTCTGTGTAAAATCGAACTGGTATCCCATCAGGTCCAGCGGCCTTTCCTCTTTTGAGCGATTTTAATTTTTTTGTATCCCTCTGCCATCTACTTCGATATCTACCATTTTGCCACCTGTGCGACAATCTAGAGAAGGAACTACAGTGCAGTCCCTCTGTGAAACAGACTGTGCTACAGTTTGCAAGTTTTCTCGCCTGTACTCGCCTGGGAATGTGAGGTTCACGTTTTACAGAAACGTCACTGGTATTCTCTCATATGATGAGGTATTGACGCTTTCATTGAGAATTTCGACGAAACAAAATATATTAACCGATTTTAACAATGATGAGAGCACCTGTAAATAGCCGTAGAATCACTGCTGATCGTTAATTTTTCTTACCTTCACTGCATCAGACTGAAGCATCACTATTACCGGACCTGTGAAATAAAACGTCGGAGGATATGGCATATTGCGAAATCTTCTAGGAAAATACTTATAAAGAACTAGAGCCTACTTGAGTGTCTTTAACAAGTTTTTTGACTTTTATTTGCCGATATACATGAAAAAGGAAGGAAGGAAAATTGGGTCTAACTTTCCCTCGATATTGAGGTCATTAGAGACGGAACCCAAGCTCGAATTGTATCAAGGATGTAGAAGGAAGTCGGCCGTGGCCTTTCAAACCAACCGTCCCGTTATTTGCGGGGAGTGATCTAGGGAAATCACTGACGACCTACACCTAGACGGCTGTACGCGGGTTTGGACCGTCGTCCTCCCGATTGCGAGTTCTGTGCGCTGATCACTGCGCCATCTCACTCGGTGATGTACATCGCCCCATCAGCTGACATATAGTTAAATCGAACTGGCGCAGCGTCGAAATGCCAAACTACGGATCTAACTCTGCCAAGTCCGAGTTTTTTATATGTCACTTACCATTTGTTTCACCAATGGCAATATTCTATCATATTTCGGGCCTGCATCTTGGACAGAAATACTTCATATTCCGTTATTTCGGCTGTCAATCATACAGCCATCTCAAAGGTGAGTCTGTGGCTGAATGCCGATTCTCCAAGTACGCGCTAAAGCGCTAAAACTTTGTGACAAGTACATTCTGTCAGTCCAAAACGTTTCGGGATTGGATGTATCAAATTTGAAAAAAAGTTCGTGTGGTAGTTTTAATGCTTCAGGTATCCTACATAGTCACTCGAGTTCAACGGATCTAGCTTTCGTGAAGAAATGTGTGTGAAATCTAATGGCACTTAACTGCTAAGGTCATCAGTCCCTATGCTTACACAGTCTGTAACCTAAATTATCCTAAGGGCAAACACACACACCCATGCCCGAGGGAAGACTCGAACCTCGGCCGGGACCAACCGCACAGTCCATGACTGCAGCGCCCAAGACCGCTCGGTTAACTTTCGTAAAATCATATGAAACTGTCAGAAGAACCCTTCTGTGGGATGTTCAACTCCCGCCTCACATTGGCTTGAAAGTCGGCGGCAATGTTTTGACCCTTCACGTGAGTACTACTTTTATGGTTTTGTGGTAGGCTCGTACTGATGACGCAAAGTCTCGTCATCCTTGATAATTTTTCTAGGAAAGCGTTTTTCGCTTTTTTCATTTCAGGCAAGTCGCCCCAGGTAACGATGCGTCATTGTTTTTGTTCGCGAGTGAAATTGTGCGGGAAAAACTTTGCGCATACTTTGCTCTCCTTTATAACATTCCGGAGAACGTCGTGCACACTTGATGTGGACATTTTGCTCCAGTTTGATTTTTGACACAACAAAGTTGACACAGTACGTGGCCATACGTCCACTGCTTAAGGCTGCCCGCTCACAACTGACAGCCCGAATTCACATCCGTTGTTCAAAGTTGGTAACTCAAGCTGCCAACATAGCGTTGGCGTGGATTATACACCAGGGAAAACACCAGTCTCGAAACTTTTTGGACGGTCGGTGTACGGTGGTGCGAAAAGTGCATGAGTCAAACATAAGATAGTCGGCACAACATAGTCTGACGTGGATAAAACTTACGCTCCCAACTTCAAATGTAGCAAGCACCGAGTCTAGAAATTCACTATGCTTACGAATTATGCTATTAATTATTAAAACGGATTACAGGCGTTGGAATGACAGTCATGGAAGACTCAGATCAATAATTCCTGTGGGAACGCGGACGTGAAATGAAAGGCGTTCATGAATTATCATTGTGGATGTCCTCGTCGCGACTGAGCATGTTGTCTCACAAATGAATTTCTAAAGCTTAGTTGATCACTGAATCTCAGTATTATGTGGCTGCGGCTAGTGTTTCGAATTTCCCGCTGTTATAATTCTGACTGTTTCCTGCTTGGAATTCCAACACCTGCCATTGATTTTAATAATTAACCACAAAATTCGGAAGCACTCTGGATTCTCTGACTCAGCGCTTGCTATATTCTTATACTAGCTGACCCGGCGAACTTCGTACCGCCTAACAGTCAATGAATGTCGTGTTACCTTTTAGCTGAACTAATTTAGGCTTTGATGAACGTAATACAATGATACAAAATAATATTAATATAGATAGAAATATAAAAGTATTTTATTTTGATGAATGATGATGAATACATACAAAATGAGAATAAAAATTAAAAAAATAATAATAATTGAGTATTTCAAACACATGTCAGAAAAAAATCATTGAAAACTATGTTGTGCAGGTTGGGATACACTCTGATTAATTCAGTAATCGGATTTTCATTCAAGCACCTTGTGGTAAACGACATTCCTTGTTTTTTGGTCAGGCGCAAGAACAAATAATGCGGATGGTTTGCCGACACGTGAGCATGCCACGTACAATTGACCATGAGAAAAACACGCATTTTCTAGATTGAGGCCACAAATAGTCAAGGATTGGCCCTGTGATTTGTTGATCGTCATGGCGAAGGCAAGACGGAACGGGAATTGAATTCGTTTAAACTCAAAGGGCATATCTGTTGGGATCATCGGAATCCTTGGAATAAGAACTTCCTCATCTTTAAATTTTCCTCTAAGTATCGACGCGTGAATCACATTGCTCATCAGTTTTCTTATCACCAAACGCGTTCCATTGCACAGTTTTGGTTGGTTTAAATTTCTAAGCATGATGACTACCGAGCCAACCTTCAGTTGTAAATTGTGCGGTGGTAAACCAGGCACATCCAAGGAGTTCAAAAATTCAGTTGGATAATTAGTGGCTTCTTCTTCGTTTGTTACACAGTCGATAGATTTGAATGAATACAGAGTACCTACGATTTGATTTTGAATTGTAAAATTGAGGTCACCTACATCTTTATTTTTAGCCGCCAAAATTGCTCGCTCACTTAACCATTTAGTATTTTTGTGGTTAGCAATGATTTCCAGAAATACCTTGTTGATAAGCTCGTCTTTTGATGAGACGAAATTGCAAAAATTTGGAGGAAATGAAATCAAACCGCTCGATTCGTCAACAGGAACACGGCCATTACCGATAGTCAGCAATTGCTTCGAGAAATCATCAACAGATAGATCGTTCAACAATGCAACTCTCATATTTACAGACAGTTGAAGTTTGTTTACATATCGCCACAGATTTGATGCTTTGAGGCAAGCGTTTATTTCGTCGGCAGCAGTAGATCTTGGAATTACTGGTAGTGTTTGTCGGAAATCGCCAGATAATAAAATCATTGAACCACCAAAACATCTCGAGTCATTGCGCAGATCTTTTAATGTTCGGTCTAGTGCTTCCAATGCGCGTTTGTGCGCCATTGTGCATTCGTCCCATATGATGATTTTTGATGCTACTAAAACTTTGGCCATTGCGGAGTGTTTCGAAATGTTACATGTCGGTTGTTCAGTAGTTTGAAGGATTAATGGCAATTTTAACGCTGAGTGAGCCGTACGGCATCCGTCTAACAATGTGGCCGCTATTCCAGAAGAAGAAATTGCTACCGCAATTTCGGATCTCGCACGTACAGTGGCCAAAATCAATGACATGAGGAATGTCTTCCCAGTTCCACCGGGGGCATCAAAAAAAAAAAAAAAAAAAAAAATAAGCCACCATTTCCATCATCAATTTCATTAATCAGTGTATTATAGACTTCCTTCTGCTTAGGATTCAACAGTGGTACATTCGTTTGAACTGATTGGATTAGTTCATGTGGATCATATTCACGTTCACGTTCCAATTCTCTATTAAATGCGTCATTCATTCCGCGAACTGGCGCTGGCATTCCTAACCTAACTAACAAACTGCCGCACATGAGGTAACACATATCTTCGATCAAGAGCAAAGCCTGGTTATGCATCTCCTCATTCGCCTCAAGATCGGGATTTCTTGAGCTGACACGAATTCGATATAAAATGTCTTCTGACATGTTATCTTTGTATTTGTTCCAAAGGTCACGTGGGTTCGATGGGAAACATGTCGAAATGATGATAGCAAATAATGTGCGTATCTGACTTGGAGATGCAGAAATAATTGCTTCAGCGATTGTCGTGTCCCAATGAGTATCGTTTTCAAGCAAATTCAGCTCTTGACATGCTGCACGAAATGTGGGGCACACTATACCATTAACAGTTCGTAGTGATTCAAATGATGTTGGCCCTCGAACATGTACCAGCAACAACCGCAAATAGAAGCATTCATCAGTCTTCGGATGAACTGTGTAAATACGACCAAGAGCATCAGCAGAACGCGTATCTGGATGACCAGCAACTGCATCGCCTTGCTTCCGTCGTTGAAATTTCTTCGATGTAGCGTTCCAAGTGTAATAACGTGGCATTTCCGAGTAAAGCAACGTTCGTGCGAACGGATCGTTTTGACAAATCGCAAAGAAACTGGTCAGTGTTGTCGCTGGAGGTGTTTCGGCACGTTGAGCAGCATTCGACGCTGTGAAATATACTCTCTGACCGTTCTCTAGATGCACCCCCAAATGTACAACAGTGGGATAACGTTCGTGAATAGGGAATGAGAATATACGCCAAATTGCTTCATTGCAGTTCACATATCTACCAACTTGATAGCGCGTGATTTCATCGTTGATATTGGATGTATGGATACCAAAAACCGCCATGTAGCTCCCTTTCGTGACATATTTGCAAACGTATTTAATAGATTTGACCAAATTGCAATACTCAACATTACAATGTGCCTTGAATGTTTTGGAAAGAAGTGGCGAATATGGAACAATCCAACTGTTGTCAACTATGAAATCGTTTCCTTTCACTTTAGTTGTGATAGTTCTACCATTATCATTGGGTGATCGACGCCGATACAATGGATAACCATTGGCGGTTGATAGTGCCACATGGTCCATGAATCATATTCGTGATTACAACATCATGTAGGTCTGGATCGGTTTCAGGAGCAGGAATCTCCGCACATATGATGTCATCTATTTGATCTGGCCGAATTCTGTCTACTAACCAAATTAGAATGAGAGCATGCGGTAGGCCTCGTTTTTTCCATTCGACTGAATACATCCAGCATCGAGTAATCCCAAAGACGTGTTGCTTAACAATGTAATTTATTAGTGACTGAATTTTCTGCTTGAAAACCCGTGCGGTGATGTCGTGTCGATCACTTGATGTTTGTCCGGGAAGCAGCAATTGAATAATTTCCATCCATTTCGGATTACATGTCAATGTAATGAATAGATCTGGCCGACCATAATGACGAACATATGGCATTGCATCTTGCGCATATTCATGCATATGACGCGGGCTACCTGTGTATGTCGCTGGTAAAATAGTCAATCGACCAACATTTTCTGAATCTCCTTCTGTGCTTATTGCATCGCGTAAATGAATATACTCTTCCGAACGCAATTTAGCTTGATTCAACCGGATGAAAGTCAGGCGCTCCGTTTCGATTTTAACGTACATGTCAACGCAGTATTGTTGAAGCAGTCGACGAAATCGCAACAAATAATTGTCAGAATTTTCACGAATCATCAAACGATATGCGTAATAATTCATCGAACTAACCTTCTTGGTAGTTTCCTCACCTGAAACAAACACAGTAAAAATTGTATTTTAGAACCCCTAATAGGTTAACGACTCTTACAGCTACTCTCTACTAAATTAGGAGTGACAACTTTTTTTGTGTACCAAAAGCAAACAGAATAAAATGTATATCAAGTTAAAATGAAAACAATGATATTGATCTTACCATTCAATGAATTAATCATTTTGATATTAAAGTGATATCCATCGTCTCCTTGCCAAAACATCAGCGGGTATTGTAACGCGTCATATGAACGGTGTGTTTCATATATTCTTTGTAGTTGCCCAGTATTGCGTCGTGTAAGCACAATATCACGTGTTTCCAAGTTTTCACCAACAATCAGGATTGCCACTTCATCGATTGTTGGAGCATTAAATGTGCGTTCATGTGTTCCAGCTGGTCTTTTATCTGCTCTGATTACAACTTTATAGTCATCACTTGGCATGCGCTCTAAAGCAGTCTTGAACAGCCTGACCAATGCATGATGTTCATGAAGCATTTGCTGCAAATCTTGGAGAATTGCTCTTTTCGTAGCTGTGTTGATCCCTTGACGCCGGTCAAGTTGTTCTTCCATATTGCCCATGAAGTATATTTGCAAGAATTTGTGCTGTTCACCTTCAATAGGTTGCAATGATCCAATGCGATGGCAAATCTGGCCTTGAATCTGTAAATTCAAAGCCATAGTTATAGTTAGATTTACAAACACTTTTTTTTCAAAATAATAACATACCATTTTTATTTTAGAGACAAATGCAGAAATCTAACAAACTACATTCCAAATTTTTTTTACAATCACAGAAAATAAAGTTTTTAACGTAAATTACCTTAAATGTCGGATTATATCCGTGTTCTTCGATAATTTCCGCCCCAAATGAAGACATTTGGAAACAGACATTGTATTTTTGAGTGTTCGCTAGAAAATGTCGTGATTCTAGTGTTTCGCCATAAAGCAGGGTACGCAATGGCTCTAGTGGCGGGACCACTAATGGCAATGACACTTTACCACTAAGGCAGCACAAACCAGGCGTTTCACCAGCAAACTTCAATGCGCCACAATGCTGGCAAACAACGTCCATTGGACCAATGCAAACTAAACGATGCAAGCTGTAGTCGATGGTGCAATCATATCGAAACGCTGCTCGATTCCAATCAATACTTGAACCATTTCTTCTTGCACTTCGAAGATTATTCCTCTGTTCATCTGTACGATAAGCTCGACGATTTCTCGTTTCTAATCTAGCCGTTTCACGGGCTGCCTCTCTTTGCTCTTGTGTTTGAGAAGCACGAATTGAGGCCCTTCTTTGCTCCATCCTAACGCGGCGATCTTCTCGGGCAATTTCTCGTTCTTCGTCAGATAATTGACTCGCGATATTCCGTTGCCTAATTGCATTACGGCTCCGCTGGGAAAGATTAGATATTCTAGGACGCGGCATTTTTATTAATAGTAATACTGAATATACACTCGCACAAAACCACATAAAACAATCGAGACATAGACAATAGCTTATCAAGAAAAATCATAGACAACCTATGAAAAGACATTTACACTTTTGTTAACCTGTAGAATAAATCTTTAATTAATTTAATGAATAATTTACACAAATTAATGTCTAAAACAAACAAATATAACAGTACCTACCTGAACTTTCGAGAAATTTTACACAAAATAAATTTCTGAACACACACAAATAGTTATTACAGTATTTGACAGGATTGGACAACAAATGTTTGACATGTAATAAACAAATGAGCATTTATTGAAATGATTAAGTATTCATTACACATTTCTGAACGCACGCGTAATATTTTTCAATCTTTAAAAAAAATACACATAATAGTTTATTCATCCATTTTAAATAGTTTATGAACGCATGCATAAATGTCAATCATTACTTACAGATTTTTACAAAAAAATTTGACAGCTCCGAAACTAAAGAACTTTTAGGGAAAATAACGCATTTTTCAAGTATTCGTCAATTTTTCATTATTTTTAAGATGTATTCTGCTATTCGGGGCGGAGACAAATCCAACAAATCAAAAACCATGAAAATTGGTCCAGCAGATCTCGAGTTATAAGTGTTGTAACAAACCCGACTTTGTTTTATATATATAGATTAGGTGCTTAAGTATTATGACTAGAGCTGAGCCGGCCGCTGTGACCGAGCGATTCTAGGCGCTTCAGTCCGGAACAGCGCTGCTGCTACGGTCGCAGGTTCGAATCCTGCCTCGGCCATGAATGCGTGTGATGTCCTTAGGTTAGTTAGGTATAAGTACTTCTAAGTCTAGGGGGACTGATGACCTCAGATGTTAAGTCCCATAGAGCTTAGAGTCATTTGAACCATTTGACTAGAGGTGTTGTGCCAACTTTCTTATGTGGGACGCATGACCATTTTACTCTACAGGAGATCTTCGTGCCAAGTGGATTTAGCATTCTGGCGCTTAAACATGCATGCCAGAAGAGTGAGAACCCATTCACTGACTCACCTTGAAGATGACCGTACGGTAAAGAGGCGAAATATCGAAACAAGAATTACTAGTATCCCGGACGATTTTCTTTTCAATAACACCGATGGCGTACATGGAAAAATTCCGCGATAAAACATTCAAAATAGGCTAACAGTTTAGTCCGAAAAAGGCATTAAAATGGCGAGCTCTAGTAGAAAAACGAAAAAAAGAAACCTCTAAAGCGGCAGGCTATAAGACTGCCTGGACTGTAATCGAGTGACGTGGACTACTTCTTATTTAAACACTCATATTGTTACATTTTTTAATCCTCTTGCGTAGCATGTATACACTACTGGCCATTAAAATTGCTACACCACGAAGATGACGTCCTACAGACGCGAAATTTAACCGACAGGAAGAAGATGCTGTGATATGCAAATGATTAGCTTTTAAAAGCATTCACACAAGGTTGGCTCCGGTGGCGACACCTACAATGTGCTGGCATCAGGAAAGTTTCCAACCTATTTCTCATACACGAACAGCAGTTGACCGGCGTTGCCTTGTGAAACGTTGTTGTGATGCCTCGTGTAAGGAGAAATGCGTACCATCACGTTTCCGACTTTGATAAAGATCGGATAGTAGCCTATCGCGATTGCGGTTTATCGTATCGCGACATTGCTGCTCGCATTGGTCGAGATCCAATGACCGTTAGCACAATATGGAATCGGAGGGTTCAGGAGGGTAATACGGAACGCCGTGCTGGATCCCAACAGCCTCGTATCACTAGCAGTCGAGATGATAGGCATCTTATCCGCATGGCTGTAACGGATCGTGCAGCCACGTCTCGATCCCTGAGTCAACAGATGGGGACGTTTGCAACCATCTACACGAACAGTTCGACGACGTTTGCAGCAGCACGGACTGTCAGCTCGGAGACAATGGCTGCGGTTACCCTTGACGCTGCATCACAGACAGGAGCGCCTGCGATGGTATACTCATGATGATGATGATGATGATGTTCGGTTTGTGGGGCGCTCAACTGCGTGGTTATCAGCGCCCGTACAATTACCCAATCTTTGCTCAGTCCAATTTCGCCACTGTCCTGGATGATGATGAAATGATGAGGACAACACAAACACCCAGTCATCTCGAGGCAGGTGAAAATCCCTGACCCCGCCGGGAATCGAACCCGGGACCCCGTGATCGGGAAGCGAGAACGCCACCGCGAGACCACGAGCGGCGGTATACTCAACGACGAACCTGGGTGCATGAATGGCAAAACGTCATTTTTTCGGATGAATCCAGGTTCTGTTTACAGCATCTGTTTACGTGGTCGCCGCACGGGATTAGCCGAGCGGTCTATGGCGCTGCAGTCATGGACTGTGCGGCTGGTCCCGGCGGAGGTTCGAGTCCTCCCTCGGGCATGGGTGTGTGTGTTTGTCCTTAGGATAGTTAAGGTTAAGTAGTGTGTAAGCTTAGGGACTGTTGACCTTAGCAGTTAAGTCCCATAAGATTTCACACACATTTGAACATTTTTGGAACGTGGTCATGTACCTAGAAAAAGATTTTCGATTGAGGGTTGCAGCAGCTGATGGTACACGATACCGACCAGGACGCATTCTTTCATTCACCTCAAAATCGTTGTCTTCGAATCATTGAAACAAGACTCTGTACGTCTTTTACCGACAGAGCATGTTCTCCAAATGCTAGCAAACGATGAGATGAAAAAAGAAGAGTGACACTAACCGCACATGCTGTTTTTTAGGTACGAGACCCGACATGCCGAGGCACTAAACAGGTATGTTATTTTCAGTTCACTCAAATGTCGCACACAGATACGAAAACTTACATGTTTCTACTGTTAAATCACTTTCGTGTCGCTGTCCGCTATGCTGCACCAGTACAACTACTGTCCTTTCTTCGCCAACAGCGAGAATTATTCAAATTACCAACAGGACTTAAGAATAATTTAGTCATGTATTGCCCATGAATTATGAGATGTGTTTAGGACCACACATTTTCAACCACCACGTAAAATGTAAAAACAATAAAGGAAACTTTAATTGGATTTTCATTTAAAATTAACAATTCCACATCACGTGAGTGCTACCTAAATCCTGAATTTTGCACATCTTCAATACAGTAATGTGATCTGCTTAAATAAACATTGTAAAGTGGCTTCCTTAGACGGTGTTTGACTACAACTGCCTAGGGATTTTGCTTAGCGAGTCTACATTCACATGTCTGTATTAATTTTAATATTTTATGTGACTTTCTAAATAATATCATCAGTTTTCTTTCCTAATTAAACAAGATTTTTTTTTAATTAGCGTGCACGTATTGGATATGAATCTGGATATTCATTACGTTTACATGCTATTCCTTTTCCTTATATCTAGCGATTCCCTTACTTTTATCCTAGCTGACGCTTTCTATGTCGCAGTTTTGAGCCTAAATAACGAAAAGTTGACTTTTCGCACGTCAATATTAGTGCATGTAACGGTTACGTGGTGCATGTGTGTTTTTAGAGTTGTCCATATCCATGTTCCGCAACTCTGAAGTATGGATGAAATTAAACTCTATGGGAAGTCTGTGGTGCCTCTCTTTTTGGATGAATCCCGTGTCATTTAGGACAATTGCATACTTTTAATAGTGTGTTGTAAGATCATGTCATTAAATTTTTTCTTAGGTGAATAATCCAATAAAAATCGACACGGATCGCTATTCACGTGTCTACGTGTGAACTTAAATGCTGCTAGTTATTTTAAAACAAATGAGACCTTCAGCATTTTGCTTTTTGATTGTCTTTCTTTTTCTTTATTTGGACCACACCTCACACATGTGCAGGTCACTGGAAGTCATTAAGAAGAGAGACAAAAATTCTCATAGTATTCAGTAAGAGAAAGGTCTCACGGTAGTATGTTTTTACTATCCAGTGAATGACCCACAAGCGGAATTAGCTTCACTGTACAATAACTTGCTACTGGCAATGTTTGTGCATAAGAAGTGAAACACCATGCACGCTTTTATGTTGGTAAAACAAACACTGGGTTCCGAAGTTTTGATAGACTACTGTGAAGCAACAATATTTTTTTTTACAAAAGGAACCGTGTAAAGATACTCTTGCGCCTATACTGCACAGGTGTGTGAGGTCCGTATTATGTAGTATAAGCAAATACAAAGAAGGCCTGCGTAGTTATACACAGATTAATTTAGACAAATTGAGATGTCTAATCTAGCTGACGGTCTAAGAAAGACTCACAATATTGAACGGAAACCTGCTAAGAAAATACCGGAAATGAGTTCTGGCGAGAATGCACCAAAATTCGTCAGCTTGCTACATTATTGGTCAATTAAATGTCGAGACAATAAAACTAGGAAAATGACACGTCGAACAGTGGCGTGCAAAATCTGATCCACCCTGTAAGCACTGCAATATTTGCGTGAGGTATTGGGTTGGTGCGGGGGGAGGAGGCGGAGGGAGGTATAAAAGTGAATAAATATTTCCGTTTCACAAACCTCATAACAGATGCGACAGAAGGTGATTTTACAGAGTTCGTGCCGTCAGTATTTCCTTGCTGTGGGTTGTGACATAATTCAATTGCATTTTCCGCTCGTTGTTCTTAAATCAAATATCGGCTACGAGCTCTCGATTTACACCTAACCGACTGCTTCAGATGGGAAACTTTTTGTTCAACAATAACGCAAATTTCTGTGTAGCTTTGATGACATGGATTCTCCTTGCGTCACTCTTCTTTCGGTATTGAATTTGCCATGTTGTATAATGGACGCTGGAGCTCTGACGCATGTATATTCTCAGGTATGTTAACACACGATGAATTAGTGCATCGTTTTTCAAATTCAATCAGTACAGTTTTCGTCATGCTACTCAGTGCATCACCGGCTAATGAAAATGCAGCGTGTTTCAAAACGATCCATCCGAAGTTACGGAAGTAAATCATTTAGACGAATGAGGATATCAACTTGGGTTCGATTTGAACTTACGCATAAGACTATAGGGTTTTTCTTTTCCGAAGAGCCACCCAATACATTTTACATGCATGCATATATAACCGTGACATACTTTTCACAGTTACGTTTATCATCAAAGTTTTCATTTAGCTTTCACTAATCTCTTCAATGATCGCATGCCGTCTTAAATTAATTAATTTTAGTTTGTTTATGCACTACTGCACATTTTCCATCTTAAGCCTCTTCAAAGTACCCAAAGGGATTAGGCATGATTCAACGACTTGCTCTGAAGTAGGGTCCACAGGTGCCAAAATCGTATAATAGTGCATATTTTCATCAACTGGCGGCGGCATGGAGTCATTTAAGAAAGTCGTGGCAACTTTGTACCCTGATTCCTACAGAACCTTTAACAAATGTCGCCCTATGCTTTTGCGAGCATATCTGAAGTTACTGCAGCTACTGCTGTTGCTGTACGGGGTCGGAACGCACCCAACCCTATTCGAAGGAAGGGAATGCAGATGGAGTCTTTCTTCTCTCTCAAAAAAAGAAAAAAATCATATGTTGTGAAATAAGGCTTCCCTGAAGGCCAATGCGAGATCCGTACTCCCATTACGCCGAATCCACCGTTCAGGCAGCTCAAAGTTAACAAATGCTCTTACGAGGAGGTACCCAAAAACAACCGGAAGTATTTTTTAAAAGCTAGAAACCGAAATTATTTTTTAATAGCTACTTATTTTCAAATTGTTTACAAAATAGACTTATCCTGTTCCAGTATAGCTAATGCATTTGTCACACTGGTGCTTCCAATGTTCGAAACTTCAACTTTAGAAATAGATGACTGCCCCTCCCTTGTTTTTTTCTAGGCTTCTTCAATGTTGTCAAATCGGCGTCCTTTCATGCCCCTTTTAGTGCGCGGTAATAAGAAAAAGTCGTACGGAGCAAGATCAGGCGAATACGGTTCGTGGGGGCAGCTAAACTATGCGATTTGTAGCCAAACCCTTTCTAACAGAGACGGCTGTGTTTCCATTTGCGTTTTCGTGGTGGAAGAACCAGTTTCCTGTCTACAACAAATCGGGTATTTTTGACGAACACTGTTCCAAAATCTTCTTAAAACTTCTATATAAGTTGATCAATTGTCGACGGTCTGTGAGCACAAGATCTAGAATTTTTTCAAGATTTTCGTCGTTTCGGACAGTTGATGGACGTCCAGAATGAGGTTTGTCATCAATCGACGTGTCGCCATTTTTAAATCGAGTGAACCACTCGTACACTTGAGTTTTTCCCAAAGCGTCATTTTGATAAGCTGTTTTCAACGTTAAAACTGTTTCAGCAACATTTGTACTGAGTAGAAAACAAAATTTCACAGCTGCAAGTTTTTCACTTAACCTTGCCATACTAAAAAACGAAACAAGAACAAAACAGCGCTAGCAAAAAGAATCACTGCAGGTGAATAGAATCACCCAGGTCGACAACGCAGGCGTCACTGAACTGGCAATGAGTTCTCTGTCCGCGTCTAGCGGCAGAAGTGCGTACTACACAAGCTCCGCCCACGGCAGTGTTATTCCGCTATTTCTGGGTACCCCCTCGTACATGTAGGTGCTGTGCTCTGTTGGGCCGTCCTGAAGAAAAACGAAGCTTGCAGCATTGTCTCGCTGTTGTGGAAAAAGATGAGCTAGCGGCCTAGTTGCATTAGGGAGAGCCCTGTAGGCAGGCCACTTGCAACAAGCGCTAAGCTAACCTCTTACAGGGTGTTTCAAAAATGACCGATATATTTGAAACGGCAATAAAAACTAAACGAGCAGCGGTAGAAATACACCGTTTGTTGCAATATGCTTGGGACACCAGTACATTTTCAAGCGGACAAACTTTCGAAATTACAGTAGTTACAATTTGCAACAACAGATGGCGCTGCAAGTGATGTGAAAGATATAGAAGACAACGCAGTCTGTGGGTGCGCCATGCTGTACGTCGTCTTTCTGCTGTAAGTGTGTGCTGTTCACAACGTGCACGTGTGCTGTAGACAACATGGTTTATTCCTTAGAACAGAGGATTTTTTTGGTGTTGGAATTCCACTGCCTAGAACACAGTGTTGTTGCAACAAGACGAAGTTTTCAACGGAGGTTTAATGTAACCAAAGGACCGAAAAGCGATACAATAAAGGATCTGTTTGAAAAATTTCAACGGACTGGGAACGTGACGGATGAACGTGCTGGAAAGGTAGGGCGACCGCGTACGGCAACAACAGAGGGCAACGCACAGCTAGTGCAGCAGGTGATCCGACAGCGGCCTCGGGTTTCCGTTCGCCGTGTTGCAGCTGCGGTCCAAATGACGCCAACGTCCACGTATCGTCTCATGCGCCAGAGTTTACACCTCTATCCATACAAAATTCAAACGCGGCAACCCCTCAGCGCCGCTACCATTGCTGCACGAGAGACATTCGCTAACGATATAGTGCACAGGATTGATGACGGCGATATGCATGTGGGCAGCATTTGGTTTACTGACGAAGCTTATTTTTACTTGGACGGCTTCGTTAATAAACAGAACTGGCGCATATGGGGAACCGAAAAGTCCCATGTTGCAGTCCCATCGTCCCTGCATCCTCAAAAAGTACTGGTCTGGGCCGCCATTTCTTCCAAAGGAATCATTGGCCCATTTTTCAGATCCGAAACGATTACTGCATGACGCTATCTGGACATTCTTCGTGAATTTGTGGCGGTACAAACTGCCTTAGACGACACTGCGAACACCTCGTGCTATATGCAAGATGGTGCCCGGCCACATCGCACGGCCGACGTCTTTAATTTCCTGAATGAATATTTCGATGATCGTGTGATTGCTTTGGGCTATCCGAAATATACAGGAGGCGGCGTGGATTGGCCTCCCTATTCGCCAGACATGAACCCCTGTGACTTCTTTCTGTGGGGACACTTGAAAGACCAGAAACAATTGAACAGCTGAAGCAGTACATCTCATCTGCATGTGAAGCCATTCCGCCAGACACGTTGTCAAAGGTTTCGGGTAATGTCATTCAGAGACTACGCCATATTATTGCTACGCATGGTGGATATGTGGAAAATATCGTACTATAGAGTTTCCCAGATCGGAGCGCCATCTGTTGCTGAAAATTGTAACTACTGTAATTTCGAAAGTTTGTCTGCCTGAAAATGTACTGTTGTCCCAAGCATATTGCAACAAACGGTGTATTTCTATCGCTGCTCGTTTAGTTTTTATTGCCGTTTCAAATATACCGGTCAATTTGAAACACCCTGTATTAGTCGCCCACAATACTACTGCACCTGGGACTCAGGGCACTTCGGTTGGTTTATCGTGACATTTGACGAGAACACGCTGGACATCTTGATAAAATACGTACAACTGTCACGAAAGCATACACAGTGCGTTACGTTTTCCTTAGTGGCCACTACACTTGTTTAAAAAGACCACAGGAGCCCAAGTGTAACATTATCGTCGTAGGGTAGTAGTTTCGATGCGTACGTTACGAACCACCGCGAGCTCCTATTTTCTTTCGGGTAGGAGATCCTGTGTCGTGAAACACGCTGTATCTTAACTGTTCGTAGGTGGCGCTATGGTTTCAACTAGGAGGTTTTTGTGCGCTGTGACGTATGCGCCGCAGTGCAGCCGGGCGGCACCGTCGTTTGTTCGTCAAGCCCAGCACGGCGAGAGCTCTGCGGAAGCTGATAGCACAGTCGTCAATAATTACGGCGTCCTCAGACGCGCCGAATTACTCCAGCCTGCGTTGTTACCAGCCGGCCCCATGATTCGATATTGCACAAAGCCATTAATCATTTCTGCAGGGCGGGCCACTATCACTGCTGCTGCATCTTCACAATCGACACTGGCGTCATTTCCGGGCGCTGCTATCTGAAGAATAGCACGCGGGTAGCCGGCCTACCGCCAATAACGTGAGCTCTTCCTAGAATTTTCAGCTTTAATGTTACTCACGTGATGTTAGAACTAGTATTGTCATTAGAACAGCAGTAGCTGCGTGAGCGAACACAAAACACAGCTAATATCTCGGTTTTGTTATAGCACCTGAAGTAAATGAATAGTCGACACGGATTTAGAGAATACCATTCTTGAGAAACACAACTAGTCCTTTACTTACACCAGGTGTTGAGTGCTATCGACAAAGGATTTCAGATTGATTCCGTATTTTTAGAGTTCCAGAAGGCTTTTGACATCGTACCTCACAAGCAGCTTGTAATCAGATTCCCTCCTTGTGGAATATAGTCTAAGTTATCCCATTAGATTCGTGATTTTCTGTCAGACAGGTAGGTCATAGTTCGTTGTAATAGGTGGAAAGTCATCAAGTATAATAGAAGTGATTTCTGGTGTTCTCTAACGTAATGTTATAAGTCCTCTGTTGTTCCTTATGTATATAAACAATGTAGGAGACAATGTGAGCAGCTGTCTTAGGCTGTTTGCAGATGATGCTGTCGTTTATCGTCTACCAAATTCATCAGAAGATCAAAACCAATTGAAAAACGACATAGATAAGGTATTTGTATGGTGCGAAAATACTAATGAAAAGTATTAAGTCATCCACATGAGTGCTAAAAGCGATCAGTTAAATTTCGGTTACACGATAAATCAGTCAAAATTAAAGACCGTAAATTCAGCTAAATACCAAGGAATTGCAATTAAGAATAACTTAAATTGGAAAGAACACACAGAAAATGTTGTGGGGAAGGCGTACCAAATACTGCGTTCTATTG
Source organism: Schistocerca cancellata (assembly GCF_023864275.1). Classification (NCBI taxonomy): domain Eukaryota; kingdom Metazoa; phylum Arthropoda; class Insecta; order Orthoptera; family Acrididae; genus Schistocerca; species Schistocerca cancellata. The sequence continues at coordinate 876,566,989 of NC_064629.1, read as the reverse complement.
GCAGAATACCTGGAAGATGCAGCAGATCTACTAATGAGACGGCCTACACTACGATTGTCTGTCCTCCTTTGGAGTACTGCGTCTCGGTGTAGGATCCTTACCAGATAGAATTAACGGAGTACATCGAGAAAGTTCAAATAAGAGCAGCACGTTTTGTGTTATCGAGAAATAGTGGTGAGAGTGTCACGGATATGATACAGGATTTGGGGCGGACACAACAAAGGCGTTTCTCGCTGAGGCGGGATCTTCTCACAAAACTTCAATCACCAACTTTCTCCTCCGAAGTCGAAAACATTTTTCTGTTGCAGACCTACGTAGGGATAAACGATCATCACAGTAAAATAAGGGAAATCAGAGCTAGTACGGAAATATACTCGTTATGTGTTCGTTTTTTTCCCGCGCGATTCTCGAGGGTGGAGTAATAGAGAATTATTGTGAAGGTGGTTCGATGAACCCTCTGCATGAAGCCTAAGCGTCATTTACAAAGTAGACATGTAGATGTAGATGTAGACAAGAAGATTTAGATCCCCAGGGGCTAATGATTCAGAATCATTGTTGATTTTATGGCCTGTAGATAGTTCTCGGGAAATGAAGTAAACACGATGTAAACGCCACAAAAAAGGCTACTGTTTCAAATTAATGTTTCCACCCATACCACCCGTAATTTTTGAAATACTAACGCCGGATATTTAACGCCTAGTTCTTAATATGGACGTTAAAATATGGAAAACAGGAAGTTTCTTTTAACCATGTAAGTGGATTGTGTGTTATTGAGCTCTGAGGTGTGTGAATGACTACAGAAAACTGCTCTTAATAAAATGTGTTTTTATATTTATGAATATTGACCTATGAATGTGCCGGTCCTCGTGGCCGAGCGGTTCTAGGCGCTGCTGCTACGGTCGCAGGATCTAATCTTGCCTCGGGAATGGATGTGCGTGATGTCCTTAAGTTAGTTAGGTTTAAGTCCCGTAGCGCTTAGAGCCATTTGAACCATTTTGAACCTATGAATGTATTGTTATAACGCCATCTGATTCGTTCCAAGAGTAAACTGGCACAGGAACCATTTACTTTGCTAAACGATAATCAAATAGAATGATATTTTCACTCTGCAGCGCTGTGTGCGCTGATATGAAACTTCCTGGCAGATTAAAACTGTGTGCCCGACCGAGACTCGAACTCGGGACCTTTGCCTTTCGCGGGCAAGTGCTCTACCATCTGAGCTACCGAAGCTTTCAGGAGTGCTAGTTCTGCAAGGTTCGCAGAAGAGCTTCTGTAAAGTTTGGAAGGTAGGAGACGAGATACTGGCAGAAGTAAAGCTGTAAGTACCGGGCGTGAGTCGTGCTTCGGTAGCGACAGCGACGTCACCTGGCGACGAACGACTGCTAGTGAGACACATGCACGGTGCATGTAGTGTCAGAGAGCGCGCTGTGTAGAATGGGGAAGGCGCGTGACCTGAGGACAGACTGATGGCCCGGAGGTTCGGTACTAGCACTTCTGAAACTGCACAACTTGTCGGGTGTTCGAGGAGTGCTATGGTGAGTGTCTTCAACACGTGGCCAAATCGAGATGAAACCACGTCCAGGCGTCGTGGGGTTGGGCGGCCAGCCCTCATTACGGATAGCCGGACGTCGTAGGCTGGGCAGACTGATAAAACAGGACTGAGCGGCGAACCGTGGCAGAACTAACATCAGACTAATACTGGCCAAAGTATAAGTGCGTCTGAATACACAGTGCACCGTACACTCATAACGATGGGCTTCCGCAGGCGACGACCCATGCCTGTGCCATCGTTAACACCACGACATTGGCAACTACGATTGAAATGGGCACGTGACTATGGGCACTGGACGTTGGCGCAGTGGCAGAGCGTTGCATGGTCTGATCAATCCCGATACCTTCTTCGTCATGCCGATGGGAGGGAACGAATCCGTCGTCTTCTAGGGCAACAGCACTTTGACAACTGTACTGCGTCGGCGTCGGCTCCATTACCCTCTGGGAACTATTAACGTGAGCATCCATGGCTCTAGTGGAGCGCATGCAAGGCACCGTCACGGCCAAGGAGTACTGTACACCAGGTGCAGACCACGTACACTCCTTCATGACGATCATGGTATTGACATTTTTCAGCAAGATAATGCACCATGTCACAAGGCCAGGCGTGTAATAGAGTGGCTCGAGGAAAACAGTGGCGAGTTCCAATTGATGTGCCGGCCCACATCCCGCCAGATCTGAACCTGATCGAACACATCTCGGACGTGATGAACGTGGTGTTAGAACTCGTCACCCGCCTCCCCGGAATTTATGGGAATTAGGTGACTTGGGTGTGCAGATGACGTGCAAGCACCTTCCAGCCACCTTCCAAGGCCTCATTGTTCCCACTGCACGACGCGTCGCCGCTGTTATCCGTGCCAAAGCTGGATATAGCGGCTATTAGGTAGGTGATCATAACGTTCTGGCTGAGCAATGTAAGTTTACACACACAAACTCAATTTACAACCGTCAACCAGTCTCTCCCCACCTCTCTCTTCTCTCTCTCTCTCTCTCTCGATATACTCGTATACAGAGGGGTCCAAAAAAATGTGTCCACTGTTTAAAAGTCCGTAACTTGCAAACTAATTAACGGAGTTGTCTCATTTTTGGTGAAAATGTAGCTTAAAGTCCAACTTAAAGATACCACTGTAGGTGTTCGAAATGGTCACCATTAACATCCACACACAAACGATGCCTCCGAACTGCAGCACGAACTACTGACTGAAACGTGTGCAGTTGGATATTTGCACATGAATGTACGATGGATTCTCGAAGTTCATCCAATGTGCGTGGTTCTTGTTGATAAACGACGTCCTTTAGTGTTCCCCACAGGTAAAATTCCACAGGAGTTAGGTCTGAGGAACGTGGTGGATACTCCACAGCACCTCTACGGCCCATCCATCTTCCTGGTAGATTTTCGTCGAGATACGCCCAAACACGATTTTGGTAGTGGGCTGGGGAACCATGTTGTTGAAAGTAAACCCTTCCGTCTCCATACAAGTCTCGGATGGCAGGTAAAATGGATGTCTAAAAGTTCTGAAGGTACACCTGACCGGTAACTAGGTCAACTGATAACAAAACACTGACTATCTGGCGACTGTCATCTGACAAAACAAAACAATGCAAAACAACGCTTGAGTGGCCATTGCCTGAACTATAAACTATCACACTACCAAAGATGAGATAACTCCGTCAATTAGTTTGCCAGTTATGGACTTTTAAGCAGTGGCTATATTTTTTTGGACCCCTCTGTATATCAATAGAGAGAGAGAGAGAGAGAGAGAGAGAGAGAGAGAGAGAGAGAGAGAGAGGAGAGGGGTGAGGAGAGATTGGTTGACGGTTGCAACTTTGTGTTTGTATAGGGAAACTTACTCGCTATTTTCTTCATATCTGAATACTTAGTACAAAAATCTCCATTACTGAAATAACTTAGGTTCTGTCTTCTCGTGTAAGTCGCATATTTCCATCAAAATAAACTTTATCTACAAGTAGTAAGACATTTCGACCGAGTTATTTCTTCAGCTGTCCTAATAAACGTATTTTTGGTCACATATTTTTTTTCCATTTCTGTCACACTGATAATACACAATATATTATTTGAACAGACAAACAGGTGTGCTCAGAATGTCATCACAGAAAGTGTGCGAGAAAATTACGTACGGATATTAAATAAATGACTTTGGAGAGCATAAATGAATGCAGTAATACTGAATTGCTGTTCTGTTTTAACTTTGAAGTGACCAAACAAGAACTTACACTACAGGAGAATCAAAAGACTTGTGAGCATGAGTCTATTTTCTAACAATTACGGAAATTAAAGTTTTCTTTACAGGTAAGGCATTGTTGAGTCTAAAATACAGGAGGGAATGACAAATTGAAGTGTATAATACATCGTACTGAGTAACTACGACATGGTCTTGTAATTTCCTTCCAACTCAGGAAGAACAAACGACATCAGAAGTCTGAAAGTCAGGCGCGTTCTGAAGCAGCCCGTTGTCGGATCACCGAAAAATGCCTAACTACCGAGCGGTACTTCTTACTGCTGCTATAGACTAAGACCCACAGCGAAAGCAGCTGCATCATGGTGCACACCGTAGTCTGTAACTAATTTACGTTTTTGATTTACGTTGTTGATTTTGCAGAGTCCTTAGGTTACTAACTTTAGCCCGACCACATTTCTATTCAATACATTTAGTTTACATACATTTCCTGTACAATGTTTTAGTTCGACCTAAAAAAATCTCGAATATCTTATTGTTTCCGAGATCGTTGTCGCTCGGCATGAAAGTTATTTCAAATGTTGGGTAAGCCAGTAAGTTCACAGGCACTGTAATCAGCATTACAAACACCAAAAGTGATGAATTTATTTAGGGACTCTGCGGCTTCTGCCCAGCTGCTTGTGTCCTTCTCTTCCGTTTCTTCATCTGAGTTCTTCTCTTCAAGACTGTGTGTAGGTTGAAGGTCTACTACATTTTAGGTAATATCCTCATCGGTTAGCCCCTGCTCGATAGGTTCATACTTATCCAGTTGAATCCACTCCATGAGTTCCTCTTCAGATACGTTTTTCAAAGGAATGTTGTTGGTTACGCTTATTACAACATCCAAAACTTCAGACACTGTTTCAAGATGTTGTTTCTCCTCAACAATATGTGGTGTTAAATCAAACGTAGAATCTGCAGTTGGCCAACGTTTCCTACAGCACCGTCGTAATGTAGCTTTTTGTACTTGAACTCAAGACAGTGCGGCAGCATAGCTGGCATCTTGTACATGAAACTTTTTTTAAAAGTCAGTCCTCACACAGCTAGAGCAGATATTGCTAAGCACCGCCGTAATAGGCCTGTTCCATCGGCACAGTAAATATGATCAGCTGTTAGGTTATTACCTCTGATTATTTCTTCAAACAAGTCTTTTTAGCCGATCGCGGTAGCCACGCGGTTCTAGGCGCTGCAGTCCGGAACCGCGTGACTGCTACGGTCGCAGGTTCGAATCCTGCCTCGGGCATGGATGTGTGTGATGTCCTTAGGTTAGTTAGGTTTCAGTGGTTCTAAGTTCTAGGGGACTGATGACCTCAGATGTTAAGTCCCATAGTGCTCAGAGCCATTTGAAACATTTGAAGTCATTTCATTTTTCTGCTGATTCTTGATTTTCTGAAAAGTCCTGAATGAGAGTTCCTTCAAAAACATTTAAAGTTCTGGTTTACTCCTTGAGCCATTGGTTGAATTAGTGACGTAACACTAGGTGGCAGAAATGTAGCAAATATGTTTCCAGAAACTAATTCAACTAATGGCGGATGCACTTTATAGTTGTCCCAAAGAATGATGGCTTTGATGTCTTCTGGTACACCAAGGACTTTCAAGCCTTCTTTGACTCGCGAAACAAAATGGGAAAAACCAGTTTTTGAAACGGGTGGCCGTCATCCACGCATTTGGGTGAGTGTCATGATGAACAGAAAAATTCGTAACATTCTTAAATGCCCGAGATTTTCCAGATTTACCAATTACAAGAGGAGTTATTCGGTGGCTTCCAGTCGCATTAGCACATAGCAAAACGGTCAATGCCTTTGTTTCTTTTTTTAAGCCGCTTAGGAGCACTTTTACCTCCTACAGCTAGAGCAGATTTTGGTTGGTAAGCACCGCCGTAGTAGGCCTGTTTCATCGGAATTGTAAATATGATCAGCTGTTAGGTTATTACCTGTGATTATTTCTTCAAACTCGTGTTTTTATTGTTCTGCTGATTCTTGATTTGCTGAAAATGTTTCTCGAGTTGTATCAAGTCTTCTAATTCCATGCTGGAACCTAAAGTTTCTGAACCAACAGTCAACAAAATTGTCTTGATTTGCTTTATCACCAGAAGGGTCAGAGCTACGTGCTTAAGGTTTCTCTCCTGATTTTGAACTTGAAGAAAGGTACGGTTTCGAGAACGTTGTCACTGTTTAAATGTCAATAAAACTTCCACAGGTCACTTTTCTGTTTACGCTCACTAATGTATTACGGATCCTAGTTCGCAAGAAAAAATGGCGAAAACAGCTCGCAATCGAAACAGTGAACTGGACCTGTGCGTGGTGACAACCGAGATCAGCCGAGTAAAGTACGAACGCAGTTTACAAAAATATAGGAAACATCGAACTAACAACAACAACAGGCGACAAGAAGAATCGCATCCCATTGAAGAGTGTTGCAGCAAACGCGCTCGTTGATGGACCATGTGTGTTTCTTGGATGTACTCTTAATTTTAGTTTGGACATAAACGATACCTTCTCTCATGGGAATGGATGGTTGACAGTTGCCATATTAAGAGGTAGTAGTGGAGTTCCAAGTGCACCGGGACTCGAAAGTTGTAATGATAGTGAGGTAATTTCGTTTCGCACTTATCATATGTTTGAAATGGCTAATAAAGACTTTGGTAAATCTGCTTATGACTCTACGTCTCCACTTGTATTGTATACACGTAACAAAAGAAAACCCAATCCTAATGAATCTATATTTATTTGGATAAAAGGTAAAGGTGTATGTGAATATGTAAAATTTGTTGGTGATTGTACTGAATATTTCCATAAATAAAGATCTGGTTGCGCCTACCAGTAGTAGACGCGTAGTGGACACTCCCGAGTGGTTCCGCACCTGGGATGGTACCAGACTACTGAGCGTTTCGGATTGTTAGATGCCGGAGTAATGGAAGTCTGCTGTAACTCTGTGCTTCTGCAATGTCTCGCGTCTAAATTCCATATCAGGGACGCAATTCGTCTGCGCCACATCATCGTCAATGATGGCATGCATATCGAACACATCATAACCTAAATCGAATATCTGTACTGACGTTAACATGTTGAATAAAGTGTGTGCACACCGTAGTTTCTAACTAATTTATGTTTTTTTTCATGTAGTTCAATAATTGTCACCCTGTATTAAATATTTCCTACCAACAGCCACTGCAAATAACTGAAACAGTCTCACCAAAAATTTCCAAAACTGCATCGACCACCTCTGAACTGCTCTACCTTCCTTGCTTCGACGCATGGATCAAAGGGATTCACACACTCTCTACCACATGGCCTACATGCCTGTGCAGTATTCTCATTGGCTGAAAGCCACTGGAATTTGCCAGTGGTGAAACATGTTACTGCAGCAATATGTCACACATAGCTGACATAAATAGCTTGCTCTACCTACGGCAGGGTATCTTTGCGAAAAATTTTCAAAGACTGTTTCGTGCTCTGAAGAAAACAAACTGCGAATAGGATGAAAGTTCTGTTTAACACATGCTTTGAACACCGTCTCCTTCTCAGTTTGAAATGAGTTGTAATGTGTTCTGGAGGGAACCAGAATAAGGACATTACAAGCTAATGTAAAAAATACATTACACTTGTTCAAAAAGAAAACTACCTATTAATGAAAACTGGAATTCAAGCGATATTGCTGTAGTTAAATTGAAGAAATAGCAGTATCATATTCAAGCCAAGAGGATGAACTCATAAATTTTGAGTTCGATAACAACAATGTGACTTGGACAATATTGAAAACACATAAACAATTACTGAAAAATATCAGATAATGAACAATTCTTTATGGCCTGAATTTTTAATTTTTTGACTTTGACATTTTAAAATTTTTCTGTGGCGTTCTAGTTGTGGAAAACAGGTTTAACATAAAAAGAGACCAGATCAAATAATATTATGCGAATTTTATAAATTTTTTTTCAAAAAGGGACTCGAAAGTCCCATCAAGTCACAACTGTACAGACAGTAACAAACCTTACTTCATGAAAAGTGATACTCATAAAAACAAATGGTTCAAATGGCTCTGAGCACTATGGGACTTAACATCTGTGGTCATCAGTCCCCTAGAACTTAGAACTACTTAAACCTAACTAACCTAAGGACATCACACACATCCATGCCCGAGGCAGAATTCGAACCTGCGACCGTAGTAGTCGCGCGGTTCGGGACTGAGCGCCTACAACCGCTAGACCACCGCGGCCGGCTCATAAAAACAGTTTCTTTCTTTCACTGAAACATAAAAATACTTCAAAATGAGAACACTTAGAATGAGGCCTTGATTCTATATTATGAATAGCACAGTTTTCACATCTACCACGATTTGCAACACAATTTGGCCAACGACCTCGGAGATTCTGGGTTCGAATTTCATTCGAAGGTGAAAAACCTTTCTCCCTTCTTTTATTCAGTAAAGAGCTGGGAGAAGTCTCTTGCTTTGGTCTTCCTCTTTCATTTAAAACTGTTTTACCTTTTGTCAAAAGCCCACAATCCACCATACGCTTGAACTGAAGGAAACGTATCTGTCCATTGAAATCTGAATACATAACGTATGAATTTACGTGTTATATCGGTGGAAGCGGAAAACTGGCGGTATCACCATATTTTCGATTTGCAATCTCTGCCATAAATCGATGGGAGCATATCTGTTTTATCAACTTCACCCATATGTGAATTATAATGTTTAATCCATACTGGGGCCGTCACATCAATTTTTGTACCATCTTTTTGCTTCCGTTTTATGTTAACTGTTTCCGTTCCATGAAAATTTGATAAAAATATACACTCCTATTGTTTTTCTATTTAAAAATGTAATTTATTCTTCCGAAGCTTGACTGTCAAATTCCCTCTTAACAGCTCTTGATCACTCTTTAGTTTTGGTAGGCCAAGTCTATTGGGCTGCACAGTTTCACACGCATGTACGCCTTGAGCTTTTAGATATTCAAAAAGATCCACAAAAGAGAAGTAATTGTCCATCACAGTCACATATTTATTGTAATGAAGGCGGGACATCAGATCCTGCACCACACTTCCACCAAATCAGAACTTTCCTTTGCCGCTATCAAATGTTTTACCCTGGAAGACATGAAATTCGTAGATGTAGCCTCACATAACTGCACGACACCAAAGCTTGTACCCATGTTTCACTGGCTTCATTGGATTGTATTGTTTTAGGGAAGACCGTCCTTTGAATCGAACAAAACTCTCGTCGATAGTCTGAAACTTATCTGGATTCCGTAGTTCCTGAAAGTTTTCGTTCAACGCTGTAATTAACGGACGTATTTTATACAGTTTGTCTTTATTCTACTTAGGTACAGAAAGATTATCATTAAGTTGAGCCGGCCGGAGTGGCCCAGCGGTTCTAGGCACTACAGTCTGGAACCGCGCGAACACTACGGTCGCAGGTTCGAATCCTGCCTCGGCCATGGATGTGTGTCATGTCCTTAGTTTAGTTAGGTTTAAGTAGTTCTAAGTTCTAGGGGACTGATGACCTCAGATGTTAAGTCCCATAGTGCTCAGAGCCATTTGAACCAATTCAGGTGAATCGCGGACAGAATTTAATCGTGTCTCTCTCTTGTCAGTGTTTTTGTGACAAGTGGAACGTTCAGATCACTATCACAACACCAATAATGACGTTTTTGTGGCAAACGGTGATAACTGCAGAAGAATTAAAGACCAAGAAATCCGTAAAGCTCTTTTCCAGTTATAGGTTGAATCCGTTTCCTCTTTTGCACAATATATAGATTACTTTGAAAAATAATATTTTCAGTCACTTTGCTCGACAAAACAGCCAAAAATATATTTATTACAGAATACTTTGGGGAAAAGTATTGCTCGATCACTCTCTTTTGGAGGATAAATTTAGGAAACTCTGTTGCACAGTTTTGTCTCCTAAATTCGGGAGAAATCTTTAGACTGTGATTTACAATTTCGGCATTTCTTTCATTTTCAGCGGAGGGAGAGTATGTTCTGTCTTCGTGACTAGCAGCTTGCTTTTTGTTAAGTCCATCTTGTTGCGCCTGTACATTGTTGCACTCTTGTTCGTCGTTTGTCAGGTCATTTTCAAAATCACTACTGTTTTCAAAATGTATTTCTTCAGCTTCTTGAGAACAAGTGGAAATATTCTCTTTTCGACTGGTGGATTGAGGCATAATTTTTTGTTCTTTGCACCTGTACATTGTTGAGTTCGAATTATTCTAAAATATTTTGCTGTATCAGGCTCACTACTTTCCTTATCAGGCGTGTCGATGTCAGATGGAAAATCCTCCAGGAGTAACTCCAGTACCTCTTCATCTGCCAACTTTCTCGCCATAGCCTGCCTGCAAAAACACATATCAATAGGCCGGACGGGGCTTACAAGTACCAACTTATCTGTAAAAATTTATTCTAAGGATTTATAATATATTCCGTTTCTAGCCAATTATTGGTATAAATTGACTTACCGAGTAACAGAAAAACAATTATGAAGATCGGAGTCTCACAGGAAATGCACGGAATAAAAAGTTTTGAACGATCACCCTGCAACTGCATACAACCAAAAACCGCGAGGACTGTGCGTGCTGAAATTCAAATTGCTTTGGCGTCACACATAACGCATCCATGAAAGAACTGCTATGCATTAAAAATGTACCAAAGCAAGAATAAGTGGCGCGCTACATTTCCGCTGCAATTCAAATGACGAAATATGTTTCATTCTCACTTTTATAAAATGGGGTTTTGAAGGCCCGTCTGATCATAAAGGGTATTTTATACTAAAAGACTGATTAATACTAACACACAGTGGAAATGGAAATGAGCGTTTGGCGTCATTGGCCGGGAGTCCCCTTGCGGGGCAGCCTTGGTGCGGGTCTTATTACATTCGACGCCACATTGGGCGAACTGCGTGCCGGATGGGGATGAAATGATGATGAAGACAACATAACACCCAGTCCCAGAGCGGAGAAAGTATCCGCCTCAGCCGGGAATCGAACTCGGGCCCGTAGGACGACAATCCGTCGCGCTGACCAGTCAGCTATCGGAGCGGACACTAACACATAATAAGCCTGCACTAAACTGAATTACTGTGTTCGTGGATGAAACTGGATGTACAATGTACACATCAAATATCACATTAAAATTTTAAAGGAAAAGTGAACATGAGTTAAAATAAAAATAGTAATAAAATGTTAATACGCTTCATACACTAATCATTAGGAGATACATGCAACAGCAACTAACGCAGAAATCAAATGATGACATTAAGTATACTAAAAATCTCCTTAGCCTAGACTGTTTCAACAGGGAAAATACTCTGTTAACGTTGATCAGTGAGGACAATCCCACATGTGCAGTGGATAGTGACCTCAAATTTGTTCATGGGGTAAGTTTCCCAACAATAAAACGTTAAAAACAACAAATTGTATAATCTCTAAAATAAGTTGTACGCAAAGCAAGATTTTCCTGAAGTAGTAAGAAATTAAAATATCATACATTTTTTAAGTCTTCCTCCATCACGGGTTATGAAAACTGCCAGTAGGGGCTTCATTTGACATAAAGAACAAGTAACATGTTTTACTTTCTGTAAACAGCCAGAACAGTTTAAAAGATACAAGTAGTGAATGAGTACAATATTTTATGAATTACTCACTGAACGAAAGTCTTGAACGAATATATTTTAGATTAAAACTCTTTTTTTCCTTAGAAACTTTCTTGCATCAAACATATAAAAATGAAGAAAGAAAATTACTTTGTTCTGGGATGGAGTGGCGTATCTACACATAGACATACAAGGGCACACTAATTAGACTTCTTGTTAAGGAATGACACAATGGAGTGGTAACAGTGCACTGGTGAAATATCTTGAAATTTGTGCCGACATCATTGACTGTTCATGCCAACGCTGTTCTGACAGCCTGTGGCGTGACTCATATGATGAATGTTTGCTGTCATGTTAGGAGGGATACAAGGGTGTTCTTTTATATATGTGCTAGCATGCAGCTAGTACCTCACCTGGTCTGGCATGTGCTCTCAGCTCTGGTAGTGGATGAGTGTCATTCTGCTCGGCAGCGTCATTGACCTCTCGGTAGCTCTGAGAGGAAAATCTTTCATGAGGCCCAGCAAACAGCTGACAAGTTACTTCGTACCTCGTGCACCAATGTGTCAATCATGGTCACTCCATCTGTCCCTCATAATATCCATGAGAAGTTACAAAAAATTAGGTGTAAGCCTGATATAGAATATTCGTACATGTATTAAAAACAATAAATAACGTCTTACCTGACGAATACTGATATCGTGAGGATCCTTAAGAGTAAAACACAGTATATGAGAGCTTGCTGGAAAATAAATGCCTCCGAATTTTTTTACTCTGTTCTCAATATCGGTTGAGGTATTACATTCGTGCATATTACTCAGACGAGTTTTCCGCTTTGCTGATGCAAGTTACAACCCTCTGCCACTACAAGGCTCCCAGTTGTAGTGTGTAACATGGCAGTGTGTAATATAAGTATGTTTGTGTGTGAGAAACCCTTATAAAAATGAAAGCACGAATTCGAAGAGTTCTTCCACGAGTGGAGCATGCTCTCTTCCAGCATGACAATTCCAGACCACACACACGAGCGCTACGACATTTGCCTCCACAAAACGACGCCTTGAGTTCGCTGTCATTGATCATCGTCCATACATTCTCGACTTAGCTGCATTCGAGTTTCAGTTTTCATGTTTTTACAAAACGTAAACAACACCTTCGAGGATTTCACAGTCATTGTGAGGACGCAGTGCAAACAGAGGTGAGTTGTGGCTTCGTCTAGAAACTCACTTTACAATGATGGTATCAACAAATTGGTCTCTTGTTGGGAGAAATGTGTTCGTCGTCCGTGTAGTGTGACTGTAAGGAGAAATAACCTGAGACATGAAGCATAAAGATGAAGAACTTTAATAAAGTTGGTTTTATTTAAAAACCTTTAAGAGTTTTAACAAAAAATTCAGAGGTATTGCTTTTCAGTACGCCTTCGCGTATATAATAAAGACTCATAACTAAGTCTAATAATAACCAATGTTACATATTCAAGTAAAATACATAAAATAAGCTATGAGGATGAAATTTCACGAAGATCCACATGTCCCTTTTAAGGGATACGAAGCTCCCATACCGATGTCACTTGTTGCCTCCAAATGGTACTATCTTTTGCTACTTCCTCTCAATTATTTACACTCATTCTGTTGCATATTTCTTTAAATTTTAATTACCAATGTACTCCTAGGTCTCGCTCTTGGTCTCGTACCAAATGGTGTCTCCATGAATATTCTTGAAACCACCTGATCTCCTTTCATTTTTATCAGACGGCCTGCGTGCTGAAATCTTCTGGAATTTGTTACACTAAGTACTGTTGCTTGCTGTGATAGCACGTGGATTTCTGGGTTGTGTCTTATTCCGTGTCATAGTATGGACCGAAGATTTTCCAATAAACTTTGTATGCAAGTACTTGTAATTGGTGTTTTAGTTGAACTCCGTGTTTCTGCTCCATAGGTTAAGAATGGTCTAATGATAAAGTTATATACCTTCATTTTTGTTCTCCTTGTTTAGGCCCTAGACGTTTTTCTGTGTTTTAGTACAGTCTTAAGATTTTTGAGCCTCATTTTCACTTCTACTAGTCCGTTATTTTGTTTGTCTGTCATTGTTCACAAAAATTTAATGTATTCCACATGGTTGATTGTTGCCGATTGTTAGATGCGATTCGTTGTCTTGTTCATCTCTATATCTTAGAACTACCATTTATTTCGTCTTACGATCATTTAGTGTATGATCTGCATACGATAAAAACTTAATTTTATTTCTTCGGAGGGTTCAAGAGCGAACGAAGCATCTCCCTATTTTAGTCCAGTTTCACTTTTATAAAGTAGTCAGATTTTGTTCAGTTAGCAAAACCCTACTGATGTTATCACCCACGCACTTATTACAAACATTTATAAGTTTAACTGGAAACCCAATTCCATTATCACATTCGACTGGCATTGTAACCCATTGTGTCTAAACAGATTCAAACCAAACAATATCCCTTGTTCAATGTTACTTTTTTACCATACCAATCTAAATACCACTATTTATACTATTGTCAACGCTGCCTATAACCCTTCTACTGTAATTCGATTGAGGGATTTCTCTGCGGACGAAGTAACCTGTCTCTGTTGAAAAAAATTACATACGAAAGAGAGAGTGCATTATTGCAAAATGAAATATAAGCGTATCTATTTACATACTTTTGTCCATCATTATAATAATTATTCCTTCACGTAATCTCCACCTGCGAGTGAAAACGTGATTAGCACACACAATCCCGTTTTCATTGTTGTAGTTACTGATCTCTCTTCTACTTCTGAAAAGTATCAGTTATTCAGATCAGTCATTTCCTCCACTCAAATGTCCTTCAGGAAATAAACCATTGGACACAATACATCCCTCATTTGTAAAAAAAAAAACTGTAAATGACACATAAATCAAAATAATATATATATATATATATATATATATATATATATATATATATATATATATATGGGACTCCAATATTAGGAAGATATATCTTACCCACAATCAAAATCAGTTCTCCTTCACTATCCAGCACATAATTCTCTCATTGAATTCATCCTTTAATTCCTCTTGATGACTAATCATTTCATAGGACCTCATTAACTTTTCCTGTTAATTTCATCTTTTGCATATTACTCACGTCTTTATTTTTCATGTCTCCAAAGCACCTTCCATGCTCCCGTGCCTGATTAAAAAGGGAGTACATTACCACACAGTATTTACAGTATCTCATCTGTCTGGAAATGTAATTCTTCTCTCTGGAAATGTACATCAAATTAGAAACATATCCGTAAAATGTTATTGTAAGTCAAAATGAACTTCACTTAATTTGAGATACTGTTTATCATACTTTTGCTCCATGACCATTTTCACAATACTAATATGGTGAACACCACTAGATCTCTTGCTTCTAAGAGTCTTAACGTCAATTGTATTCTGATGCACAATACACCTAACTCTATACCATCCCATATGGAGTCTAAAGAGTTTATGTATCGACTGACGCCATTTACTAGATAACTCGTGCAACTTTAATAGCACTTCTTCTTCTGCCACGTATGGCATCCCTGACCTCAGGCGTTCAGTCACTTCTTTGGCATTTCACAGCAGCATTCCTACTGTTTATCAAACGTAACGTCACTACGTCGCTATGTCTCACTGTATTGGAAGCTGGTAGCAGTATAGTGTCTCGTATTTTATGTGGAGGAAGCTTTTTTTTTTTTTTTTTTTTTACAAACAGATTGATTTGGAATTTCATTAGTCATTTTCTGAAACCGAAGAGGATCTGTGTCCCATGACATGTAGCAACATTGGCAAAAAAGTCTGCACAATTTACTACGCTCCATAATAGCCTGCGTCGAAGGGTTTTAAGGCGAGATGGTATGATGATCTTAATCTTCCTGTGACATACTGCAAGCTTCCAAACTACTGACCTGAGCTGTGGACCATCGGATGAAATGACCTTATCATCATGATCACTTGTAGTCAGAGAATGGATAAGAAGTGCAGTTACAACTGATTCAGTAATAACCGTCTTCAATTGTGTAAATGACACAAACTTGGAAGTCACCTCAACCACGGTAAGCACACAATAATGATCATCAATAGTTCTTGTCTGAATGACACAAACTTGGAAGTCAACTGAAGCAGTGCAAACACACAAGAATGGCCCTCAGTGGTTCTTGGAAGAGGAACAAACAATTCTACACCAACAATTTCTCTCAGTTTTGGAGAAATTGTTGGAGATAATAGAAGCTGAGGAGGCACCGTAGACAGTTTCGACTTCTGAGAAGATTTTCATGTAGCCAAGACCTTGTTGATATGTTTCTCCAGCTCTAAAATGTAGCATGTCTCATGAAGTTTGTGAAAACATTTTTTGGATTGTATTGCACATATCTCAAGTGAATATGCCAAATAAACTTGTTAACTAATTCGTCTAGAATACATTTCTTCTTGTTCTAAACAAAATCCCATCCTTATTCAAATAAAACTGTGTGATTCCAGTATATGCATGTTTCTCCATTTCATCTTCATCCCCTTCCATGATGGGCCCTTACTTTGTTCGTTGGCAGTATCATCAAGTGAACATGTAATAAAATGGTCAAAAGCAAAACAATGAAACTTTTTTCATTGTCATTATCCTCAGTCACATTACTCGCCTACGGAGGAGATCCTGAAGAGCATCAGTAACGATGTTAGCTATACCAGAAATATAGCAACAGTGAAATTAAACTCTTGCTAGTATGATGGCCACATAGCTAAACGACCTTGAGCCAACTTTGTACTTATCGAAACCTCTGAAGCTCGTTGATCTCTATCGACCTTGGCCATCTGACCAAACAAATACCAATGAAGCTTCACAAAACTCCATGCACCAGCCAAAGTCTCTTAACTGAATAACCGAATATTTGCCTTGACACTTACTGTCCTTCCTGTTCGAAAAAGTGATAGTACGACTCCTGATAGTTCCATCTATCTCAAATTCTTGAAAACGTTAAACATCAAGATCAGTTTTAGAACTGTCTGATCCAGGATGCGAGCCTCCAGAAGAGCCTGTTTTATATTCTCAAATTCAGTTTATGGTTAAGCATCCGAATTCCATAGACTTGATTTCTCCCAAACTCCAGCTTCTATAACTTCACAGTTACTCCATACCCTTTTAACACATTTGCCAATCTGTTTAATACCTCATTCCTTTTTGATAAACTCCCATCAGCAGCTAACACTTCACCAACATAAGTGGTCAGTCTTCTTCTTCAATGAACTGGGAGGGTGCTGTTAAAACCTCTAATAAATGCAGCTGAAACAAAGTTCAATCCGAAAGCCACTGTGCAAAACACAATAACACAAATTTTTGACAAGACAGATCCAGTTTAGTTTCCAATACGCTTCAGTGAATGGAAAACAGCACAATGAGATTTCTGTAGAACCTCGTCTAACGCCACCAGTCTGTCAGTTTCTAGTAAAATAATTACATTTATCTGCTTTGAATCTAACATCAACCCAATATCACCTCTCTTCTTTGGAACTAACAACAACAGATTTTTATAGGAACTGACAGGAGGCTCAATAACACCTTGTTGCATTTTATCTATCTCAGTCTTAAACCTCTCTTTATGTCAGTTGTGTGGGGTAGGGCTTGACAGAAAACTTTCCTTGCTCGTTAATTTTGAACGGATACAAAAAACCTCTGATTGTTCAGGATGCTCTGGAAACACCAAGAACAGACATGGCAGTACACTAAACAAATTTCCTTTCACTATTTCATCTGCCCTCTCAAACGGGTCAACTCTACTCCATATTTCTTGCAGAGTACAATCACCGCTTTTGCAATTTAGTAATAGAGTTGCATGAAATTTGTCCTTATTCATTAAAGGCTTCGACGCAAAATACAACTCAGGTCTGGTGAGAAAATTAAGACAGTGGCTTGATTTTTTTTTCCTAACAGCACAATCCTCAAAATTCGACTTCATTGTAGTGTCATCACACTTCAAACATACTTCACCGCAACCCAAGTCCATCAATGCTTGGTTTGTTGATAAAAAATCAATGTCTAAAATGAAATAATTAGCCAGTCTCGCCACAGTCACAAAATTCACAGAAAATATATGTTCTTGACAAAGAAATTCAACAGATGCTTGCCTCTTCAAAACACTTTTTTGTGATATTCCACCATTTCCCCTTAGTTCTTTGCTAAGGAACATTATTCCATGGACTTTCGTACCTTTAAAATCCGGACTCACTCACTGCACACACCTGGCTTCCCGTATCCAGAACACAAAAGATGATAATCACTCTTACAATAACCATTCCTTTCACCACTGTCATAGTACCCTAATTCTAGAAATACTTTCTGAAAACGTTGTAAATCATCTTTACAGTGACCAGCAAGAATAAAACGACGTAAGTGTGAAAGAAAGTACATGAGACAAATATGAAACAGCTCTGCAGGACTGTAATGATTGTACAATAATTGAGTTTATAACACCATATTTTCAAAGAATCGAGCAGGATTATTCAAGCCAGAATGATTTAAATTTTACGGCATTAGCGTACGATGTTTGACTGTCTTGTGCTGCCTCAGAACAATATACAGACAAGAATAGATGATGAAACTCCTCAAGGAAATTTTTTGAAAATTTGTGGCAAGGTCCTATGGGTCCACACTGCTGAGGTCATCGGTCCCTGAGCCTACCTACTATTTAATCTAACTTAGACTAACTTGAGCTGCGGACAACACAGGACTCGAACCTACGACGGGGGGAGCTGCGCAGACCGTGACGAGACGCCCTAGACCGCGGGGCTACCCCGCACAGCAAACTCCTAAAGGCACTCAGATCCTAGTGAATGACTGCATGTGCATGGCAGTTTCACCTTCCAAATACCCACAGTTTTTTTATCAGCAGACGAAGTAAGGGGAAGTGAAAAATCAGAATGCTGTAACCAAATATGAGGATGAATTTTGTTTGATGTATTTCTGAAAATCTGAAACTTCTGAACAGACGAGGATTGATTATAATCAAAAATATGCGAAGACTAAACTAGACTTAATCCCGTCCGAACCTGTCTCGGAAGACCCTAACGGTACTGACCGACAGTAGTATCATCCTCACTCAGCCTATGGACGTCACTGGACGCAGAGATGGGCGAGCACACCGCTATCGCAGCTAGTAAGCCACTACTGCTCTTGCTACCCATCCCACTCTCGCAGAGGTCTTTTTTTCCCACGGCACGAACCTTGGCACTTTTTTCCCCTCTGCTCTTCAAATCGCTACCCTCACTCGCGTTTCGTCCACTATCTATCACCTGATGCACCGTGTTAATGCGTAGTCTGACCCAGACGCACGGATAACATCACAGCCCAGCACCCTGTGATCCACTTACTAGATAACTAACACGTTGACAGAGGTGACAGCAGAACTTTTGGTTCGGTCACCACGTTGGTGCGGGCGTGGAGGGGCCCCATCCCATTTTTAAACGGGCACACCGCTCTCCAGGCCTTTGTCAGTTTTCGCTAACGGAACCGCTACTTCTGAATCAAGTAGCTCCTCAGTTTGCCTCACAAGGGCTGAGTCCACTCCTCTTGCGAACAGCCCTCGGCAGACCGGACGGTCACACTCACAAACATACACCCTACACCCGTTCACAAAAAGCTTTACCATTGAAATCATCATGACTATGATGAGTCTACCTCCTCACATAATGAGCTATAGGATCAGGCTTGTCATCAAGACGAGAATCCACATTAGCATTAGGCACATTACCCCTAATATACTGACGGAAAAAAATCGCAACTTCAAGAAGAGTTGTGCTACATAAACGGAAACTGGAAGGTGTTTTTCTACATCTGAAGGATGATGTCTATCCCAATTTCACGCCACTCGCCTAAGAGTGGCGCTAGTAGAGCCACTATGAGGATGCTTTTTATAATAAAGGATGGGGCCCCTCCACGCCCACACCAACGTGGTGACCAAACCAAAAGTTCTACTGTCACCTCCGTAAACATGTTAGTTTTTTGAATCAGGCGTCACAGGATGCGGGCTGTGATGTTATCAATGCGTCTGGGTAAGATTACTCATTAACATGGTCCATCAGGAGATAGAAGTGGTCGAAAAACGATTGAAGGGTAGCGGTTGTAAGGGCAGAGGAAAAAAGTGCCAAGGCAAGAGCCAAGGGAAAAAAACCTCTGCGACAGTAGGACGGGTAGTAAGGACAGTAGCGGCTTGCTAGCTGCGACAGAGCATGCAAGGTGCGGTTATGTTAGTTCGAGGTATCGTGCATCGTTACCTTTGTCGTTGCTGGAGCTTGTTGCGGCGCTTGCAGCGGTTGCTGCGTCCCTGCAACAGTTCAAGGTCGTTGTAGGTTAGTGGGCGATCGGTCATAGATCGGCTCACGGACGGTGTAGGGGGTGTGTGTGGCTGGTTTGCGTGCTGTGTACAGTACGGCTTCCCTGCGGTTGCCTGTTTTCCGGCTGGTCGCACATCTGGGTTTCCAGTAGTAACTGTGTTGCAGGGGCTCGCCAGTACTGTCGTGTTAGCGTTCTATGGACCATAGATGTTTAGTTCCTAACCAGTAATGTCTTTGGTCTGTTATGCTTCCATCTATGGTTGTGGTCGTAGTTACCCAGAGAAAGGATAAACGGGTTGCGCGAGTGTCTCGTGTTATTGTACAGTCGAGTGGAGAGTTTTTGGAATACCTGCAAGATAGTATCTAGCCGGTATTCCCGGTGAAGGTCCGCGATGCGTGTGTAGCGCGGAGCGTTGCTTATGATTTTGAGTACTTTGTTCTGTATGAGCTGCAGACGGCGCAGGCGAGTGGGCGCAGCGTATCCCCAGACAGGGGCTGCGTACGTCATCAGGGGTCTAATAAGTGTCATGTACATGGACCTAGACACCCTCCTGTTCAGTGTGCTACGCCTGTTAAGCATAGGGTAGAGTTGTTTGAGCCTCGCGTTAGCTTTGTTGGTCACGTGTTGGATGTGGTCCCCCCAGAGTAGTTTCCTGTCCAGCCAGACACCGAGGTATTTGACCTTCTCGCGGAAACGTATTGGGCGTGTGTGTAGCGTTATTATGAGGATGCAAATCAGGTTTGCTTTAAATACGTGCTGTGACGGTCGGGAACATTAGTTATCCTTGATATTGGACGTGGTGAGTTGATGTTAGTCAAGTATGCCTTTAAGGCGACAAAGATCCCATTATGAACATCTCACTGAGTTTGAACAAGGTCGTGTAATAGATCTACGAGAAGTCGGATATTCCTACTGCGATTCTGAAGAAAAACTTGGCAGAACTGTCGCCACTGCACATGATTGCAGGCAGTGGTGACCACAGGAATGTAGAGTCACAACAAGACCTGGCTCCAGACGGCCACGTGGCACTACCGAGACGGAAGACCGTGGTGAGTAGCAGTTGGCACCACAGTGACACAACGAACTGTTACAAATCTGTTACTTCAAGGACAGCTCCGAGCCAGATACCCTGTAGAGTGCGTCCATCTCGTAGGAAACGCAAATGTAGATGGCGGAACACAGCTTGTGGTCAGGCTACTGAACGTAGAATCAAAGCCTGAAAGAAGTCTAGCAGTAACAGAACAACCGAAACATGACAGGATTTCCACAAACTCAAGACACAATCCTAGAATGATATTACAAGAATGAAAAGGACATACAAGAAAGTAAGAAAGAAATAAGAAGAGAAATTTCTACAGAATATTCATGGAAAATATAAAGCCTTATCAGCATCCAAATATCTACTTCAAAAGACCAGACGGATCTCTGGAAACAAATTATAAATAAAACAGCAAAATTCTTAAAAAATACTGCGATAAACTCCTTAATTGAGAAAAGCTTAAAGAAAGATTATGCTTCACTAAAACAGTACCAAACCCAGATTCGAAACCACCTACACTGACAGAGCGAGAGGTGATTATATAAAAGAAAAAAAACTGGAAAGCAAGAGTGTCCCCGGAGAAGACGGCATCATTTCTGAGACCTGGGAACTCAAAGACCAAAACATCACAAAGAAAATTCATAAAATTCTCACGGAAATACGGAGTACAGAGAAAATTCTACAGGAATCTAAATGTTCGTTGATACACCCACTCCACAAAAAGGTTGACAAGATAGGACCTAATAATTGCAGAAGTACTTCATTATTACTGGTTGCCTACAAAATTCTTCCCAATGCTTTACACAAGAGGCTAGAACCACAAGCTGATTAAAACTTAGGTGAATACCAAGAATGCTTCTGAAAGGAAAGCTCCTATATTGAATTGATTTGGAAGCTGGGGACACTCCTGAAGGTCAGGCGGGCGAATAACAGTTCGGTCACATTCGTGGGCTTTTAGAAGGCCTAAGACTCCATAGACAGACAGACTCTGTCTGAGATACTAGAAGCATATGGAATGCACAGGGTAACTAGGACATTCATACAACAGACACTGACAGATACCACGTTCAAATTAACATTTATGGGAGAAATCTCAGACCCATTCGACATACATACAGGGGACAGACAAGGAGACGATCTCCCACTTTCTTTATTCAATACTGTCTAGAACAAAATTGTCAAACGATGGAAAAGAAAATGGAATACTTACATGAAGTCTCTGCCAAAACGGGTCTACAGATATCATATCAGAAAACGCAGTACATGGAAAGAAGGAACAACAACACACAAGCCATGCACAAAAAAATACAGAAAGGTCATTAGAGTTGAAAAACTCAAATATCTTGGGAAGTATATACAAATAAAAGGATCAGACTGGGTATGCAACAAAGAACGAAGAGAAAAACTTCAGAAAGCGTAAAAACTGACATGGACGCACTACAACAGAGCAAGAGTTTCAAGAAAGGACAAACTCAGACACTACGCATCAGAAACGACCAGAATTGGAGCATCAGGCATCACAGAGAAGCATAGGTAGAAAGTAAAATGCTCAGAAAAAAATTGTAACAGTACAAAAGGTTGATATATGGATGAAGGAAAAAACCAAAGAATTTTACAAACACACTGACGGGCTCACAGACACGATGAGAAAACGCCGACTGCCGTTCTATGGACTCATACACAGAATGAAGAACAGACTCACAAAGAGGATTTTTTATGTAGTAAACAGTTCAGCGGTTGGTTTAAGGAAACTGAAGAACAGCGAAAACTAGCAAATATCATTAGCGAAATTATAAATGAAAGGGACAAATTTAGAAACAATATTACGAACACGAAATTTGAAGTAAAAGAAAGAAAGAAAACACGGAGAATATGAACAGAGCAAAGCAAACAGGAATCCAGCCAAAGAAAGAAGTAGTTTTTGGTAAGGAAAGGAAGAAGGAAACAAGAAAAATGAATAGTCATGTAAGTTACTCATAGTCTTACGGACAAAGATGTGTAATAGTATGAATATTAATAAATGGCGTAAAAGTAGGTAAACATTGAACAGCAGAGATTGTGACACGTCTGTGTCACGCCATGGCGTGGTGTATATACACATCTAGAAGCATTTGTTAACAGATGATTCATAACCAAAATGTTTAGCGATAGAATTCTTGCGAGTGGAGCTTCGTGTTTGTATTCTAAAGCTATAAGATACACTCCTGGAAATGGAAAAAAGAACACATTGACACCGGTGTGTCAGACCCACCATACTTGCTCCGGACACTGCGAGAGGGCTGTACAAGCAATGATCACACGCACGGCACAGCGGACACATCAGGAACCGCGGTGTTGAACGTCGAATGGCGCTAGCTGCGCAGCATTTGTGCACCGCCGCCGTCAGTGTCAGCCAGTTTGCCGTGGCATACGGAGCTCCATCGCAGTCTTTAACACTGGTAGCATGCCGCGACAGCGTGGACGTCAACCGTATGTGCAGTTGACGGACTTTGAGCGAGGGCGTATAGTGGGCATGCGGGAGGCCGGGTGGACGTACCGCCGAATTGCTCAACACGTGTGGCGTGAGGTCTCCACAGTACATCGATGTTGTCGCCAGTGGTCGGCGGAAGGTGCACGTGCCCGTCGACCTGGGACCGGACCGCAGCGACGCACGGATGCACGCCAAGACCGTAGGATCCTACGCAGTGCCGTAGGGGACCGCACCGCCATTTCCCAGCAAATTAGGGACACTGTTGCTCCTGGGGTATCGGCGAGGACCATTCGCAACCGTCTCCATGAAGCTGGGCTACGGTCCCGCACACCGTTAGGCCGTCTTCCGCTCACGCCCCAACATCGTGCAGCCCGCCTCCAGTGGTGTCGCGACAGGCGTGAATGGAGGGACGAATGGAGACGTGTCGTCTTCAGCGATGAGAGTCGCTTCTGCCTTGGTGCCAATGATGGTCGTATGCGTGTTTGGCGCCGTGCAGGTGAGCGCCACAATCACGACTGCATACGACCGAGGCACACAGGGCCAACACCCGGCATCATGGTGTGGGGAGCGATCTCCTACACTGGCCGTACACCACTGGTGATCGTCGAGGGGACACTGAATAGTGCACGGTACATCCAAACCGTCATCGAACCCATCGTTCTACCATTCCTAGACCGGCAAGGGAACTTGCTGTTCCAACAGGACAATGCACGTCCGCATGTATCCCGTGCCACCCAACGTGCTCTAGAAGGTGTAAGTCAACTACCCTGGCCAGCAAGATCTCCGGATCTGTCCCCCAATGAGCATGTTTGGGACTGGATGAAGCGTCGTCTCACGCGGTCTGCACGTCCAGCACGAACGCTGGTCCAACTGAGGCGCCAGGTGGAAATGGCATGGCAAGCCGTTCCACAGGACTACATCCAGCATCTCTACGATCGTCTCCATGGGAGAATAGCAGCCTGCATTGCTGCGAAAGGTGGATATACACTGTACTAGTGCCGACATTGTGCATGCTCTGTTGCCTGTGTCTATGTGCCTGTGGCTCTTTCAGTGTGATCATGTGATGTATCTGACCCCAGGAATGTGTCAATAAAGTTTCCCCTTCCTGGGACAATGAATTCACGGTGTTCTTATTTCAATTTCCAGGAGTGTATATGTAACACCTACCACGGGCTGAACCACAAAAATCCATTTCTGATTTGGTAGCTGATACACACTGTCAACTTCTGGGGGTGGTACAATACAGTTCTAAGATCCAGTACCCAACACCAAATGTCACGTTATGACACATATACCGTCTCATCAAAATCACCTGTTCGTATACATTAATACCGAATGTGTTCGTCGTTAGTGATAATGTGAGTTACACTGCTGCACAGTTTCATCTGTATTCTGAATTTCCCTATAAATATTTTTATTATATATCCCTAACTACTGAAGTCGAACTAAGACGAGTCTTTTGACAAAATAATACTGGCAATCAAAACTTTGGTACACAAACACTCTCTCTCTATCTCTCTCTCTCTCTCTCTCTCTCTCTCTCACTCACTCACTCATTCATACACACACTCAATCGCACACATGTAGTCTGTAATGAGAAGTGGGTGAAAAAAAGCATGAGATTGTATCTGAATTTGGTTCTCGCAAGTTGGTAATGCGATCAAAACCGGTACCAGAGACAAGAATTCATGTGATGTTACTATGAATATCTAGGCCGAAAATTACTTCGAGCAGATAATTAAAGAACCAACTCATCAAAGTAACGTCTTCACCTCCTAACAACAAACAGACTTGAACTTACTGAATAAGTTAACGTAGAAGAAGAAATCAGTGATCATAAGAATGTGATAACTATGAGTAAGGGTATTGCAAAAAATGTTAAGAGAGGTAGGAAAATATTTTTGCTTAGCAAGAGTGACACGGTACCATTTGCAGAGTAGCTGAGTAGGCATCAGCAAATATTCAGTGCCAAGGACTAAGATGTGGAGACAAATAGAAAAAAAGAAAAGCATCGAATAATATGCCTGCAACGTCTTAAGGTGTGGAAAATACTCACCGTTGTTAAATAACGTGTTAGAGAATTGATCCGGAAACAAAGAGAGCTTCATCGCACTCTGAAGAGAAGTCGAAGCCTAACTGACAAACAAAAGCCGAAAAAAGCGAAAATTAGCGTAAGGAGAGAAATGAAAGAAGCTTTCCGTGACTTTGAATGCAAGATATTGTCAACCCAGCTGAATAAAAACACTTAGAGGTCTTACGTAAAACCAGTAATAGATTCTAAATCATCTATTCGGTCACTCAGTGACCAAATCGAGATCGGAACGGAACATAACAGAGAGAAGACCAAAGTATTGAAAACGGTCTTCCGAAACTGTTTCACCACCGAAGATCACAATACAGTCCCTCCTTTCAGTCAACGTACGAATGTCAAAATGGCAGCTTGTGAAATAACTGTTTGCGGAACAGCAAAGAAACTTCAGTCGCTTAGTAGTGGAAAGGAATCAGGACCAAATGCGATAACAGTAAGGCTCTAGAAAGATTATGCGAAAGGACTTGCTCCCTTTATAACAGCAGTACATCGTAGTTCGCTAGAGCATCGGAGGGTACGTAGGGACTGGAAAAAGTGGCAGATCATTCCAGTTTTCAAGAAGGATCGTAGGACAGATGTACGTAATTATAAGCCTACATCGTTGACCTCAACCTGTTGTAGAATTACGGAACATGTTTTTATGCTCAAGAACGAAAATCTCCTCTAGTATTTGACGTAAAGTTCATCATGATACCTATTTTCGCTGCTGGAGAAAGAGAGGTCTTAACTGACGGTCGTATCTTTCGGTGTATTGGCTTAGAAGCTTAATTCCTTCTTTTAGACCGCCAAGGGATGGTTGAGCGTAGCGTCTGATATGAGTTTCAACTTGATACCTATACCCATTGCTGAGAAAAAAGTGGTCTTATTAGTCAGACAGACATGAAGCACACGAAAACATTAAGCGAATAAAAAGTGAGTTGAAAAACATTCAAAGGTCACTGTAAATATGTCTCCAAAGTTAAACAATCACTCTTCAGACGTATATCATTCATCCACAAATCTAAATGAATGGTAACAGAAGTGCAAGAAGCCTCATCTCACAGCATAGAATATTCAGTACCACATAAAGTCAACTAAAGGCACAATATTTTTCAAATGCCAAGATGAATATTAATGAGAGTTAATTTACTAATGAAAATAGCCTAATGTTATTTAATTCAGTGTACTTCAGACCTTCTAAACATGTGAAAACGACTTCACACTAACCTCCCTTCCAATACTTATTCTGTCATTTCGTATGTGGAAGAGGTATTGAGCGTTAGAATAAGTCTCCAACTGCACTTTGAGTTTCAGATACTGAATTATTAAGTAAAATCACTCCACTTTCCACACTATGATAAGATCATGTGTTGTAGTAAACCATATGAACTCCAACTACGAATCCCTCTAATTGCATTTGAATCACTGACTTCTACCAAGCAGATAAAACAATAGCTATGCTCCACACAGTAAATCCAACTTCAATGAATAAATACTAATATTTTGAAATGTAAGTCCTATACGATAAATACTTAAAGCAAAATGTTACAATTCAAAAGATTAAAGACTTCAGAAACACAAAACAGTAACACAAACCCTTCAATGCAATTCCTGCAGTCAGAATTATCTTCCTCGCATTAACAGTGCATAAACGTCAATGAAAAAATGTTACCTCTACTGTGTAAAAATCTGACATTAATTTATCTTTCTCGTAAGGCAAACCACAATCATACAATTTATCAAAAGAAAAAACTTTTGACTGTATAAGTATTTATCAACTAAAATTCATAATTCATTTAATCCCGGGTTCTGAAGTAGATCACTGACCTACAAACACTATAAAGCTTCTACCGTCCATATTTGAACCTAATTTGACTTAAAATAGTTCAGTGTACTTTTCTAAAACAAATAATACATAGATACTTCACATACTATCACACAAAAAAATTTCTCTTCGTTACAGATCTACACAATGGCAATGACGTTCCACTTGAATAGTGTGCTTGTTAAAAATACCATAAGACCAAATATGTTTTCACATTGAGTAGCAGGAAAATGAGCAACACTTTCACCACAATATTTGCAAACAACATGATTACCTGATCACTTCCCACAGGATCACATAGTATGACATATTTTAAGGAATGTGTATGTCGTGTAACATATGTAGACTTTAGCGTAAGGTACGACAGATACCTTACACGCTTCATTTCAGATCCACTCACAAGAAAATCTTCAGTTCTCCCCTCCAAAACTCCGAGAACTGTTGTAAGTGGCATTAAATTTTCCCATACCAATTCTTGACTTCTCAAAATTATTACACACTAACAATGTAATAAAGGTTTGTCTCCTCTACTGGCTAAAAGTAAATCAATCAAGAAAGTAATGTAATACCGATTCGCTGCGATTCATGTAACAAAAAAAAGATACGCATAAATGTCTGAGAACCAGAGACCACCGTCCTTCCAGCAAAATATTTAGTGCAAGTTACCATATCCTTCGACAAACGTACTAATGAAAAACGTAAAGACAACATAGTTTTTGCAAAATACCTCACACATACTTGCAGTAGTAATTAGTATGTCATTATTATAGGTGATGACCCACAGAATACGTAAATACTATACAAATTTGATGGACACTGACAAAAATGATATCGTGACTAATAGAATTTGAAGTTGTAAGGCGAGGTTCGCATTGAGAAGATACAAAGCTTGCTTTAAGCTATAAAGATAGCACGATGCGACGGTACACTCGTGTTCCCACTGGCATGATACCGTATGCGATACGTTATGCGATGCGACCTGTGTTGTGAGAAACAACAAAACAGCTCGAATCACGTTTCTGTTTCAGTGATAATCGAGAGCTCTTCTGAGAGGACATTACTGTGACGTTGTTTTTTTGTGGTTTTCAGACCAAAGACTGGTTTGACACAGCTCTGCATGCGACTCTATCGTGTGCAGGTCTTTTCATCTCTGAATAACTACTGCAACCTAAATCCTTCAGTATCTGCCTACTGTGTTCATCTTTTGGGCTTCCTAAATAATTTTTTACTCACTCACACTTCCCTCCAATACCCAGATGGTGATCTCTTCATGTCTCAGAATGTGTCCTATCAACCGATCCCTTCTTTTAGTCAAGTTGTACCACAAATTTCTTGTCTCCCCAATTCTATACACTAACTCCTCATTAGTTACGTCTTCTAACCATCTAATCTTCAGCATTCTTCTGTAGCACCACATTTGAAAAGCTGCTATTCTCTTCTTGTCTGAACTGTTTATTGTCAATATTTCACATACACACATGGCTAGATCCCAGGCAAATACCTTCATAAAAAAACTTCGTAACACTTAAGCCTATATTCGATGTTAAAAATTTCTCTTGTTCTGAAACGCAATTTTTGGCCATTGCCAGTCTACACTGTATATCCTCTCTACTTTGGCTATCATTAGTTACTTTGCTACTGAAATAACGAAACCTATTTACCAATTTAAGTCTCTGGTTTCCTAATCTAATTCACTCTGAGTGACCTGATTTAATTAGTCTGTATTCCATTGTCATTGTCTGTATGTTCATCTTATATCCTCCTTTCAGTGCACTGTCCATTCCGCTCAACTGATCTTCCAAGTCCTTTCTGTCTCTGACAAAATTACAAAAAATGGCTCTGAGCACTATGGGACTTAACATCTATGGTCATCAGTCCCCGAGAACTTAGAACTACTTAAACCTAACTAACCTAAGGACATCACACAACACCCAGCCATCACGAGGCAGAGAAAATCCCTGACCCCGCCGGGAATCGAACCCGGGAACCCGGGCGTGGGAAGCGAGAACGCTACCGCACGACCACGAGATGCGGGCTGACAAAATTACAGTGTCATCAACAACCCACAAGATTTTTATTGCTTCTCCTTGAACTTTAATTCTTATTCCAAATTTTTCTTAGGTTTCCTCCGCTCCTTGCTCAATATACAGATTGAATAACATCCGGGATAAGTACAACTTTCTCTCACTCCATTCCCAACCATTGGTTCCCTTTCATGCCTCTCAACTATAAAGCTGCCATCTGGTTTCTATCCAAATCGTCTTTCGCTCCCTTTCTTTTACCCCCCCCCCCCCCCGACACCTTCAGAATTTCAAAGAGAGTATTCCAGTCAACACTGTGAAAAGCTTTCTCTAAATGTGTAAATGCTACAAACTTAGGTTTCTCTTTCTTTAACCTTTCTACTAAGAGAAGTCGTAGGGTCAGTATTACCTCGCACGTTCCTACATTTCTCCAGAATCCAAACTAATCTTTCCCGAGGTCGGCTTCTATCATTTTTTCCATTCTTCTGTAAAGAAATCATGCCAGCATTTTGTAAATATGCCTTATTAAACTGATAGGTCGGTGATTTTCACTCCTGTCAACAAATGCTTTCCTTGGAATTGGAGTTACTGCATTCTTCTTGAAGTCTGAGGGCATTTCGCCTGTACGATACATCTTGCACACCAGATGGAATAGTTTTCCCATGGCTCTCTCTCTCCCAGGGCTGTCAGTAGTCGAAGTGTCGTCTGCTCCAGGGGCCTTGTTTCGACTTACGTCTTTCAGTGTTCTGTCAAATTCTTCTCGCTGTATATCCCCCATCTCATATGCATCTTCATCGCTTTCCATTTCTGTAATATTGTCTTCAAGTCCATCTCCTTGTGTGGACATTCTTCCTAGTTTACATATGGGCTCTTGATATGCATGCATCTGCTTTCCTTTTCTCCATAAGTCTCTTTAATTTTTGTTTAGGTGGTATCCGTCTTGCTCCTAGTGAAATATGCTTCTAAGCCCTTACATTTGTCGTTTAGCCATTCTTGCTTAGCCGTTTTGCACTGCCTGTCAGTCTTATTTTTCAGACGTTTGTATTACCGGTCTCCTCTTTCATTTGCTGCCTTTTTTATATTTTCTTCCTTCTTACATATTTAGTTTTCATATTTTCTTCTTAAGTATTCTTCTTAAATCTTCTGTTTTATCCAAGTATTTCTATTAAGCCTTGTCTTTTTAACTATTTCATCATCTGCTGCGTTCACTACTTCACTCTTAAATCTACCAATTCGTTTCACAATGCATTCCTTTCCCCTTTTGTAGTCAACCGTCGTCTAATGCTCCCTTTGAAACTCTCAGCAACATTTGGTTCTTTCATCTTAGCCAGGTCCCATCACTGGCCGATGTGGCCGAGCGGTTCTAGACACTTCAGTCTGGAAGCGCGCTGCTGCTACGGTCACAGGTTCGAATCCTGCCTCGGGCATGGATGTGTGTGATATCCTTAGGGTATTTAGGTTTAAGTAGTTCTAAGTCTAGGGGACTGGTGTCCTCAGATGTTAAGTACCATAGGGCTTAGAGCCATTTGAACCAGGTCCCATCTCCTTAGTTTCCTACCTTCTTGAAATTTCTTCAGCTTTAATCTACAGTTCATAATCAGTAAATTGTGGTCGAAGTCCATGTCGATCCCTGTAAATGTCTTACAATTTAAAATCTCGTCTCGAAATCTCTGTCTTACCATTACATAATCAATCTGAAACCTTCCGGCGTCTCCAGGTCCCTTCCGAGTATACAGTCATCTTTCATGATTCTTAAACCAAGTGTTAGCGATGATTAAATTATGCTGTGTTCAAAATTCTGCCAGGGAGAATCCCCTTTCGTTCCTTTCCCCTAGTCCAAATTGACCAGTATTTTTCCTTCTGTTCCTTTTCCTACTATATAATTCCAGTCGGCTATCATTATCGTCTCCATTAACTATCTGAATTATATCTTGTATCACATCATACATTTCTTCAGTATCTTCATCATCCGCGGACTTAGTTGGCACGTAAACTTGTACTGCAGTGGTAGGTGTGGGCTTCGTGTCTATCTTGGCTGCGATAATGTGTTCGCTATGCTGTTCATAGTAACTTACCCGCATTCCAGTTTTCTTATTCATTATTAAACGCACTTCTCCAGCACCCCTACTTGACTCTATATTTATAACCCTGTATTCAACTAACCAGAAGTCCTGTTCCTTCTGCAATCGAACTTCTCTAATTCCCACTACATCTAACTTCAACCTTGTTCCGGCGTAACGAAAAGCGCCTACACGAAGATGAAGAACGGAAGAGCAGAGAAGACTATGAGATGACATCAGCCAATAGCCCGCATCACGACAGGAGCCTCCTCTATACGAAGAGAATATAAGCGCCGCTCCTGCCATCCTCGGGGACAGTAGAAGACGGACACTGGCAGAGATGCCTAGATGAGCAGTGATATTAACGATAGCAGTGACGTATGAGGGACATTGTATACAGAGTGAGTCACTAACTATTGCCACCAAGAATAACTCAGAAAGTATGATAGGAGCTGAAAAGTTCGTGGGACAAAAGTTGCGTTGGACAACGTGGGCCATTATATGACGTTGGTTTTCTGTTGCTAGGTCGGGTCGCTTCAGAGATATGAAAGTCAACTTTGTTTTTTCTTCTTTAATGGGTTGCTATAGTTTGGTACTCATTTTCTGAGAGCGGCTATTGATACGAATTGCATTATGTGTAACAGTAAGGTCTTTGAAGCTCAACGAAGATCACAAAGGTGGCATGAACGTCCATTCGCAGAAGGTGTTCCAAGTGATGACCATTGGTATCATTGCAGTGCTGCAATCTTCTTATCATGGATTGAGTGGTATTCCTTTTCACTTCGGCACTTATCGAAGCACATGCTCTGACAATACTCTCTCGCATATTTTCAGGTTTAGTTGGAACATCTTTATGAACAATGTCTTTTACGAATCACCGCAAGAAAAAATCCAGAGGCGTCAAGTCTGGCGAAAGAGCCGTCCACAACACATCTCCTCCGCGTCCAGTCCAACGATTTGAGAATTGTCTCTGCAACTTATTCCTAGACATCAGCGAAAAATGTTCCGGACACCCACCATGTTGATACCACATTCTGTTCCTTGCTCCAAAAAGTATTTCTTCCAATAACAGACCTAATGTTTCTTGCAGGAATATGGGGTACTTCCTACCATTAAGATTTCCTTCGATGCCGGCCGGTGTGGCCGTGCGGTTCTAAGCGCGTCAGTTTGGAACCGCGTGACCGCTACGGTCGCAGGTTCGAATCCTGCCTCGGGCATGGATGTGTGTGGTGTCCTTAGGTTAGTTAGGTTTAAGTAGTTCTAAGTTCTAGGGGACTGATGACCTCGGTAGTTAAGTCCCATAGTGCTCAGAGTCATTTCCTTCGATGAAATAGGGCCCTATAATTCTGTCCTCCAGAATCCCACTCCATACATTCACCGACCACGGTTTTTGGCGTGCAACTTGCCGCAGCCAACATGGATTTTCAGTTGCCCAATAATGCATGTTATTCAAATTAACATTTCCATGGTTCGTGAATGTAGCCTTGTCAGTAAATAAAATCAAATTAATAAATGTGTCATTCTTCTGAATCTGAAGTTGAACGCATCGGCAGAATTCAATGCGAGGCATACAATCCGTAAGAGTTAATTCTTGCTGGAGACTGATATGGTAAGGATGATATTTATGGCGATGCCAGATTCCCTTGCGACTTGACGCGAACTGACAAGGATCTCGAACCACAGTGGCAAGAGTACCAATTCCCGTTTTCTCGTTAGTGAATTTCCTTTGCCAGACATGTTTCTGATGCGTTAAAGATCCACTTGTTCTCAATTAATCATATACATATTTAAATGTACGACGTGTAGGGTGAGTATGTTGAGGATGCCTTTCAGCGTATAAGTCTCTAGCTCTCACTGAATTTCGTTGGCATTCTCAGTAAATGAAAAGCATATCGACTTGTTCTGCGGAGCAATACATCATTGACATTCGCTTGATTCGGCGATACTAGTCTTACCGTTCCTATTAGTGTTGTATTGCGAAACCGTCGAATGGTGTGTACATGTCAAATGGTTCTGATCACTATGGGACTTAACATCTGTGGTCATCAGTCCCCTAGAACTTAGAACTACTTAAGCCTAGCTAACCTAAGGACATCACACACATCCATGCCCGAGGGAGGATTCGAACCTGCGACCGTAGTAGTCGCGCGGTTCTGGTTTACATGTCAATGGCACGTTAGATGGATACGGCGAATATTTACTGTTTGCACAAAATACGAGAGAGAACTGTGAGAGCATGTGCTTCGATAAGTGCCGAAGTGATAAGGAATATCCATGATAAGAAGATTGCAGTACTGCATTGATGCCAATTGTCATCTCTTGGAACACCTTCTGTAAATGGACGTTCATGCCACCCTTTTTGACCTTCGTTGAGCCTCAAAGATATTACTGTTGTACATAACTGGATTCGTCTCGATAGCCACTATCAGAAAATAAGTACGAAACTATAGTAAGTATCCCATTTAAAAAAGCAAAAAACGCAACAAAAAACCAACGTCATATTATGGCCCCCGTTGTCCCATGCAACATTGGTCCCACAAATGTTTCAGCTACTATCACACTTTCAGAGTTATTCTAGGCGGCAATAGTTAGTCGCTCACCCTCTATAGTAAAGGACACTGACTATTCGCATGTCGCACATCGCTTGCGACAACTCGTTGTACATCCAAAGTTAAGTATTGTCAATCTACTTTATTGTAATAAAAACCATTAATGTTATTTGCTTGAATTGTTGTATAGCTATCCCAGAAAGCAGCGTCCTTTAGGCACCCTATAAGAGACGAGTGGGCAGGACCCCAGAAACCTATCCGTTTTTCTTTGTAAATTTTCTAACCTACCTGCCCGATTAAGGGATGTAACATTCCACGCACCGATCTGTAGAACGCCAGTTTTGTCTCTGCTGATGACAACATCCTCCTGAGTAGTCCCCTCCCAGAGTTACGAATGGGAACTATTTTACCTCCGGAATATTTTACCCCAGGAGGCGGCATCATCAGTTAAGCGTACAGTACAGCTGTACACCGCTGGTACGGCTGTAGTTTCCCATTGTTTTCAGCCGTTCGCAGTACCAGCATAGTAAGGCAGTTCTGGTCGATGTTACAAGGCCAGATCAGTCAATCATCGAGACTATCGCCCCTGCAACTACTGAAAAGGCTGCTGCCCCTCTTCAGGAACCACTCATTTGTCTGGCCTCTCAACACAGACCCCTCCGCTGTGGTTGCACCTACGGTAGAGCTATGTGTATCGCTGAGGCACGCAAGCAGCCCCACCCAGGACAAGGTCCGCGGTTCTGAAGTATCAGTTTTTAAAGTGCAAAAAACTGAAGGAGAAAAGTAAACTGGATGCATCTCAACAATGCTGTTAATATCAAACATAGTTCGGCTATGGAGTTTCGCCAGCTGTCTCAAAACGATCACAAAAATGCTACGAAATCTGCAGAATGAATCCAGACAGTTCCACTTTTTGGGCTACTAGTATCAGCCACTCTGACAAAGCAGGACATACAAGCCGCCAAAAGCAGGTCAACGACCTCCTTTCGGTCGGAATTACATTCACTACACTGCCAGTACGAATACGTCATCTTAATGGGACAGCTGAACATAGATTTGTTGAGGGGTACTCACTCCGCAATAAAACGAAGAATGCTGCATATTTGCAACAACATGAAAATTTTTCCATTAGAAAGCACACACCATACGGCACACAATCACATCCTTATAGATTTGACCCCAACAAAAAAGACTGACAGAGTCAGACTTCCGCCCCAGGCATCTCAGCACACAATGTAATATTTACCGCTTACTCCGTACAAGCTGAAAGTGGGTTAAACACACATCAAAAAATGGTTTCCGTCACTCCGGTTCCCAGAACTCCTGGAGACAGACGTTGACTGTGGATATTGTATCACAGACACAGTCCCTTTGAATGTTCAGAGATGTCACTAACCCCGCCAAAAGATGTAAACAACCATGCATGAGTGGCGCCGATTAGACGGACGGAGGGGTCCGACAGCCGATCAGTTCCAGTCATTCCACCAGGAATAAGGTACAAGGTTCGTGTTGTCTGTAGTTCAACCATGCCTAGACGGCCAATACCGCGTCCGCATTGTTACTTTGTGCCAGAAAGGGCTCTCAACGAGGGAAGTGTCCAGGCGTCTCGGAGTGAACCAAAGCGATGTTGTTCGGACATGGAGGAGATACAGAGAGACAGAAACTGTCGATGACATTCCTCGCTCAAGCCGCTCAAGGGCTACTACTGCAGTGGATGACCGCTCGGATTATGGATCGGAGGAATGACAGCAACGCCATGATGCGTAGCTTCACTACCGACGTCCATGGCGAGGTCCATCTTTGCAACCACAACACCATACAGCGCGGTACATATGGACGCAAGAACATGCCGAACGGACCGGTCAGGATTGGCATCACGTTCTCTTCGCCGATGAGTGTCGCATATGCCTTCAACCAGACAATCATCGGAGACGTGTTTGGAGGCAACCCAGTCAGGCTGAAAGCCTTAGACACACTGTCCAGAGAGTGCAGCGAAGTGGAGGTTACATGCTGTTTTGGTGTGGCATTATATGGAGCCGACGTACGCCGCTGGTGGTCATGAAAGGCACAGTAACGGCTGTACGATATGTGAATTCCATCCTCCGACCAATAGTATAACCATATTGGAGCGGCATTCGTCTTCATGGACGACAATTGACGCCCACATAGTGCACATCGTGTGAATGACCTCCTTCAGGATAACGTCATTGCTCGACTAGAATGGCCAGAACGTTCTCCAGACATGAACCCTATCGAACATGCCTGGTATAGATTGAAAAGGGCTCTTTATGGACGATGTGACCCACCAACCACTCTGAGGGATCTACGCCGAATCGCCGTTGAGGGGTGGGACAATCTGACCAACAGTGCCTCGATGAGCTCGTGCATAGTATGACACGACGAATACAGGCACGCATCAATGCAGGAGGGCGTGCTATGGGTATTAGACGTACTGGTGTGTACAGAAATCTGGACCACCACCTCTGAAGGTCTCGCTGTATGGTGGTACAACATGTAATGTGTGATTTTCATGAGCAATAAAAAGGGCAGAAATGATGTTTATGTTGATCTCTTTTCCAACTTCCTGTACAGGTTCCGGAACTGTCTGAACCGAGGTGATGCAAAACTTTTTTTTGATGTGTGCATAACACGTAGGCACATTAAACATGGATGAGTGGTGAGGCTCTAACAACCAACTGCTCAGAAATCTCATGGCTCACAAAAGGTGGTAAAATCTGTGAATTTGCTAATAAACTCACTTATCTATACAACAAACATGTTTCTATACACACGATCTGTGTAAGAGAACCGCATAATCAATGGCTGACAACAGAGTTACTACAAATGAATAGTAGCAGT
This sequence comes from Schistocerca cancellata, assembly GCF_023864275.1. Classification (NCBI taxonomy): domain Eukaryota; kingdom Metazoa; phylum Arthropoda; class Insecta; order Orthoptera; family Acrididae; genus Schistocerca; species Schistocerca cancellata. The sequence goes on along the minus strand of NC_064629.1, from coordinate 876,530,379 downwards.
AACGCTGCTAATATACGATTCAAGACAATTCCCAAACCTGAGTATTACGAAGAACACAGAAAGCTACGAAACAAGGCAAAGCGATGCGTTGGCAATGCCAAAATCAAGCATACTCGTTCTTTTGTATGTTGCAATGAGACACTCGCAACCATGTGGAAGTATCTCCTTATGTTGGGTGTTAGGAAGGCAAAATCAGAAACTGCTTTTCAGGTGTCAGCGGGAGAACTGAATTAATTTTTCCCTTCACCAATCAACTTCCTTGCAGTAAGGAACTTCGGCGCACGAGAATCTCCTAACTGCGTAGCTAATCACGACACTTTCCTCCTAAAACACGCAACAATAAATTCAACAAGAAAAGCAGTAATGACAAGCTCTTCTGAAGCAACGACGGTATTAGCATAAGTACGATCCGGAACGTATCCGGTGCTTTAATACCTATCTTAAGGGAGATATTTAGTTTTTCTCTCGTGAATGGAATCCATCCCACTTCGTGGAAAGGAAGCATGTCTGACCTATTCCTAATATCGAAAATCCGAAATTGCCCTGTGATTACCAGCCAATCAGCATATTACCTGCTGTTTCCAAAGCTTTGGAACATATTGTTCACGACCAAATAACTGAACACTTCTGCGAATTTAACGACTTTGACAAATATCAGTCCGGCTTTTGTGAACTCAATATCACAAACACAGCACTAATCAAAATAACTGATGACGTACAATATGCTAAGGACAAACGCGAGGCCACGTTATTGACTCTATTAGACTTCAGCAAACCTTTTGATACAGTCAATTTTGACATAATGCTTAGAAAAACGAGATAGCTGAATTTCTCAGTTAGTGTGCTGAAGTGGTCTGGAAGCTAAAACAGACAGAAAATTGTTGTCTGTGGCAATGAAAAATTGTTCTGGAAACATTTTCTTTCAGATATGCCCCAAGGTGCAGTTCTAGGTCCACTCTTTTTCCCTTGTATGTCAATAATATTCCATCAGTTCCGTCTTCCTGTAACTATTTCTTATGCCGACGACCTCCAGCTCTACCTAAGAGCCAGACCTGAAGATGTAAGTACTGCGATTGTTCAGATTATTGATGATCTGTCTTCAGTGGTAACATGTGAGAAAAATCTAGGGCTTAAATTAAATGCAAAAAAGTCGTAAATAATCTCAATATCGCATCAGAAATTAATAATACATTTGTGGTATCTGTTCTTTCGGACATATCCCAAAGAACACACCATTTTGATACAGCAGCCACTATGAATTAACACACAAAGGAATTACAGAGACTGGCTGCGAGTGGGCATTGATTTAAATCAATGGAAAAGTTGAAAATTTTAGAGCCAGATAGGAATTCGAATGCGAGTCTCCTGCTCATTAGGCATGTGTTGACCACTGCACCTTCTGAACACAGTGCTCATAGCAGTCGCACGGCCTACCCCAGTACGCCTCTTGTCAGTCTCAAGTTCTAAACTTACCCACACACTTACTGATGGGCCCCTTGCCCATTACCCTCATTACTCGTGGCATTTCGCCGATTCCCGCAAGAGTTCGAGCCTGGTGTCCATCGCACATTGGCCGTCCTCATCTTAATTACGTGTCCGTTATTTTGGAAGTGTTTTGATTCTTAACATAATTTTTCATCGATTTCGAACAAACATTTTAAAGATTAATATACTTCTCGACTTGAGGCAACATCTTGAAATCAGATCCTATCCATTCTCTCATAGTTTGAAGAAAATCGTGTGAATTTGTGACAGACTTGCTAAAAATCACGACTCAACTCCGGCCTACAATTTTGGGTTGAATTAGACCATCGTTTGTGTCACTGGTAGAATCCCTGAAAAATGTAAAAGCAACTAAGTACAATGGACAAAAACTTGAAGAAATAGCGTTATTGCGTCGTCTCTTGCCTTCAGAAAACCTGAGTTTGGCGAGGAAAAGTTTCTACGAATTTCTTTAGGCGCGTCAAGTCCAGCTGCAGCAATGTGTTGATAATTAGGTCCCATAGAGTCACTAAATTTGGAGGATACTGACTGCCACGTTTCACACACTGTTCCATGTAGGGCTAGGTGTTTTCTAAGGCGTAAAAGATCAGGTGATTGAACGGACCACTCGACGTGCGATTAACTGCCTCCATATTCATCAAAATAGGTAAGTGAGGCTGCAGCCCGTCAGACACGGTTTTGTCACCTTGTAAGACGGGAGTGTCCTCAGCATAATCACCTACATCTAGATGTACGCCTACAGCAATGTTTGTATCTCACCACGAATATCTAGAAGAAAGCCAAGACTCAGTCATCGCAAACGTTGAAATAAACATCCTGGTTGATGTTCTCTGTAATCTGCATGAGTGGGCCAAACTCATGACACGAGAAGCACACCCAAACGATCACAGTATCAGCCGTCTTCTTTAGACACTGCAAACTGTGCTTTACGTATACTCGCTCCCTGACTGGCGCCTAGGTAGTTAGTAGGGGAGCCTGTTGTACCTTGCGACACTTTTCAGGCTTTCGCCTTTTGCCAGCTATCTAGCATACGTTTAATATCGTTTCGTATTCCATATTTAAATGATGGGATTCACTTTTTATATGTTACAGTCTTTTTCCGAAATTACAAATGTTACTGTGGAAAATTAATGTTTTCCCAAAATTTAAGAATGCGTTCCAAGGCACATCACGGCAGTGCACCTAGGGACAAATATTACATTGAAATTTAAAAGGGATGCAGTCGAGAAAATGTTTCCAATATTGTGTTCAGTCGGTTATCTGTTACACTAATACTATACTACACACCAATTATTAGTAAGCGAAATCGTATTAAGTAGAACTATTATCATTAACCGGTTACAAACTAAATACATTTTGAGATAGAAGCTGTTGGAAACATACACAAATTTCCATTTTCATGACAGGTGGATTTGCAAACATCCCATGTTCCGTGGCGAAATACCTTCTTTTGTTTGAAGGTACAAAATTATGTACGACCCACGAAGTGACGCCTTCACCGTTCATTAGTTTTAAAAATATATATAATTGTACTGCTGCACAACTTTGTAATCGAAGAATTAATAACATAGTTCAAAAGCGTTAATATAGCATACAGAATTTAAATAGTTACAAATTCGGCAGCGCGGTGTAGCAGTGCGGTTTCAGGCGCCTTGCCACGGTTCGCGCGGCTGCCCCCGTCAGAGGTTCGAGTCCTCCCTTGGTTATGGGTGTGTGTGTGTGTGTGTGTTAGCTTAAGTTAGTTTAAGTTAGGTTAAGTAGTGTGTAAGCCTAGGGACCAATGACCTCAACACTTTGGTCCCACAGAACTTAATACAAATTTCCAAATTTTAAGTTACAAATTCTGCATGAAACACAACCGTAGGTCTAGCAACAACAAAAACAGTAGAAAATGGTGGAATTGCTTTTGGTGATCTCTAGTGCCAATTACTTCGTGTGATTCTGAAATCAGTGCGTAAACTGAAGTATCGACCAAAGAATACTATGTACTCCTAGGTACACTGTCCTCTAGCTGCAACTCTCTTCCCCCCATATAACAGCTCAAGCTGCAATGCATGAGCGATCGTCGAACTACCATATAACACAAGCAAAAACTCTGCTGAACATCCGGAAGCGCCAACAGTAATCAATTATGCCGAGAAAACCTGAAGGGTCTCTTCAGTTTGCTAGTTGGTAATTACTGTACTTCTCAATGAGAAGTATTCTAGACATAAAGCTGTTCTTTCTAGTTTTATTATAATATTTGACAGTAGTAGTAGTGAAAGAAGAGTATCACAATTCGTATTGTTATTACTTCATGTTCTTATTGCAAACAGCATTAAGTATGGCACCGACAATGAAATTACTAAAAGCTCAAATCCAAAAGAGATACCACATCCGTTGGGGTACACATTTTCAACATATCCCCAATGATGTATATCAACGCCTGTTTGCAGGTAGGGTGTCGATTTAATTATTATTTCACTTTGCCATCTTGGCTCACATTGTGATTATGTTAGAGACAGTCGTCTCACTGTGTCACTCTTAAGACTCTGACTCTGTCACATTGGTGAGAGACTTTTGCCATTCTCAGTGAACAGCTGAAATTTGACTTAAACTATCAGCAGTATTTAACACGACAAAGACATAGATTAATGAACTATTAGTTTTTGTGTGCATATGAACTTGTGCTCCAAGGCGAAGAAGACCGATTTTTTGTTTCTTGAAATAAACTTGTCGTTAATTGCTCTCCTGGGTGTTCAATTTCACTGCACCAAATCAAACGCGGACCACTTGGAGTTTCAATTTCGAGAGTTTCAGTAGTCGGCACACCTTTCGTGGCAACATAGTGGGTCAGGTAGTCAGTGCAGACTCAGATCCATCGATCCCCATTTGTCGATTTCAGAAACCTCCCCAAGATGCTGGTTCTAAATCGGTGGAATGTAGCAGGTGAGATTGGTATCATATGGCGTGGAGATAGTTGTGGCGCGTACTTCTGTCGTTGATTTTCTTTGCAGAGGCTCACATAGTGTCTAAAATTTTGGGAGAGACGTCGCCAGTGTTTTCTACATCTGATTCTGACTAGAACCTCTACGAACCCCAGGTGACCAGATGTTGGAGTGATGTGGAAATACTTCAGGATAGCTGCCCGTAGATGAACTGGGATGACGAGCGACTATTTCCGACCTATTGCATCATGGTTCTGTTTCTGTTATACAATGATCCTTTCGTGAAGGGGCTCCGGAAAGGCTCAAAATCATGAAAAGTTCAATTTTTACTTTTTTGCGTTTTCTGAATCTGCAGACTATTACCTTTTAATAGATATATAATTTATTCAATTCCGAAGACTACAACTATTTTTAAATTTTTTTTGAAATGTGTTCTACATGGGCGTGACCCACTGTGGCGCTGTTAAACTGCTGTCAAATAGAGTTATTATTAACGTCCGTGTTAATCAGGTACATTTTAGTGATGTGAGATAAATTATGTGTTGTGGCTAACCTGTGATGGTTCAATATATATCGCTGGTGTGATTGTCGATTCTTTCATGTTTATTTACTCTGTCGTTATCTCGAAAATATTCGTAATTAATTCTGTTTCTTGAGTCTCTGTTTTGTTGAAGTATAATAATGAGTAAAAGTAAAGTTGCTGTTGCGACTTTCAATGATGGCAACATTGTAAGGTGCAAGGTATTTAGAAATATGGGAATGAAGATAGGTTCTAACATGGTACGAGCGATACTTGCTTTAGACAAGGAACGCCTTCGGGCTGCAGACAGGGCTGTAAAAAGTCTAGAAATACAAGCAAGAGTAAACAGGAAGAGGAACAAGAGGAAGCTGGAGGAGGAGTTTGCAGAGGATGAAGATAATCCATCCTATGGACCTGGAATGCACTAAAAAGTTAATCCAATCTCTGTCGCTCGATTCCCAAAACTTTTATTTTCTCATACTAATTACATGTTTTCTAAGGATCTTCCAAACATATTTGTTTCAAACTTCCAGTAAATGTTACACAGTACCTTCTGCATAATTTAACACAGCCTTTTTCCAAAAATCTGTATATTTTTGAGTATATAAATAAAAAATTGCAAAAAAATGTTGTGAATTTTCATTACAATTGAAAAAAAATCATCTTTAATAACTGAACTAAAATTTTGTAAAATCCCTGTGTTAAGTTGTAGCCCATATTCCAATAAATAATCTGTAAGAAGTTCAACTTCCTACCTCAAATAGTTTGTGAGGAAAAATATAATTTATAAGCGTTATGTTAACATTGCAAGTATAGGGCGTTCCGGAGCCCCTTAACTGGAATTCTCGTTTGACCGAATGCTCATTCTTCACGGCTTCTGCAGCTTTCAGCATTGCTGGATCATCGCTCTGTTCATCAGCAATGACACTGAATGCAGGAATTCCTGAGATTGGTATCATATGGCGTGGAGATAGTTGTGGCGCGTGCTTCTGTCGTTGATTTTCTTTACAGAGGCTCACATAGTGTCTAAAATTTTGGGAGAGACGTCTCCAGTGTTTCCTACATCTGATTCTGACTAGAACCCCTACGAACCCCAGGTGACCAGATGTTGGAGTGATGTGGAAATACTTCAGGATAGCTGCCCGTAGATGAACTGGGATGACGAGCGAGTATTTCCGACCTATTGCATCATGGTTCTGTTTGTGTTATACAATGATACTTTCGTTAACTGGAATTCTCGTTTGACCGAATGCTCATTCTTCACGGCTTCTGCGGTTTTCAGCATTGCTGGATCATCCCTCTGTTCATCAGCAATGACACTGAATGCAGGAATTCCTGAGATTTCATCCGACAAAGGATTCCTTGAAACGCAGTCTGTATCCTTGTGTTTCCTCCACTTTTCTGTACCATTGTGTTGTCGTACTGCTAAAGCCTGAGTGCTCATCTCGTCAGTCGAACCGATGGATCCTTGATGTTAGTAAGCTAGCATAGGGAATGAGTTTCCGTCACAAAGGTGAATGATTTGCCAAATAAATACGGCCGGAAACTTATCGACGACCCAAAAAAACTGCAAGGTACTCTTTCTCGGTTGTGGAGTAGTTCGTCTTTGACTTGAAGAGTACTCTGAAAGCATAAATTATTACCTTTTGAGCGCGTTCCTGAATTTGCAATATCTCTATTCCATAATCTTTGTTTTTGGTGTGAATTTCTGTCTCTACCTTCTCATCATGCAATCCTAGAACTGGAGAAGATATCAGCGCCTGCTTAAGGACAAGGAAAGATCTTTCTTGTGCCTCGTACCAAGAAAATTTTTTGTCTCCCTGCAGTAGTCCTTGCAAGGGACGCGCCGTTTAAGACACATACCCGACCCATAGAATTATAATTAAAGAAGACTTCGGTTTACCCTAGATATGCTGTCAAAAATAGGTGTTTAAATCCGAGGTATGCATAAAACATTCGAAAATCTGCTTAACGCAATCTCTGGAAATTATTTCGAACAAATAGTTCATGAGCGCACTCGAATAGTAAACGGTTGTGAAAACACGCTTCACCTTTTAGCAACAAATAATCCTGCGTCACTAACGAGCACCAAAACGGATACAGTAATCAGTGAACACAGGGTTGTCGTAGTGAGGCTGAATACCATAAATCCCAAACCCACCAAAAATAAACGAAAAATATATCTATTCAAAAAAGCAGTTAGAGATTCTCTGAACGCCTTCTTCAGAAACAATTTGCACTCCTTCCAAATGAGCAATGAGGGTGTAGACCAGATGTGGCTCGAATTAAAAAAAGTAGTATCGACAGCAGTTGAAAGATTTTCACCAAATGAATTATGGAGCTGATCTCCCATGGTATACAAAACAAGTCAGAACACTTCTGTAGAAGCAACGAAAATAGCATGCCAAATTTAAACGAACGGATAACCCCCAAGAATCTCGGTCTTATACAGAAGCTCGAAATCTGGGGTGACTTCAGTGCGAGATGCTTAAATAGTTTCTACAACAAAACTTCGTCTCGAAACCTGACAGAAAATCCATAGAGATTCTGGTCATATTTAAAGTATGCCAGCGGCAAAACGCAGTCAATGCTCTCTCTGTGCGATGTCAATGGAAATAATATCGATGATAGTGCTGCTAAAGAAGAGTTACCAAACACAGCCTTTCGAAATTCCTTCACCAAGGAAGTCGAAGTAAATATTCTAGAATTCGAATCGAGAACAGCTACCAACATGAGTAACTTAGAAGTAAATATCCTCGGAGTAGTGAAACAACGTAAATCAGTCAATAAAAGCAATTCTTCCGATCCAGATTGTATACCAATTAGGTTTCTTTCAGAGTATGCTGACGCAATAGCTCCATACTTAACAATCATATACAACCGCTCACTCGACGAAATATGCATACTCAAAGACTGGTAAGTTGTACAGGTCACACCAATATTCTAGAAAGCAAATGGGAATAATCCACTAAATTACAGGCCAATATCATTAATGACGATATGCAGCAGGATCTTGGAACATCTACCGTGTTCTAACATTATCAATTACCTCGAAGAGAACGGTTTATTGACACACAGTCAATACGGATTTTGAAAACATTATGCTCTTTACTCACACGGAGTGCTGAGTGGCCTTGACAAAGGATTTCAGATTGATTCTGCATCTCTAGATTTTCAGAAGGCTTTTGTCGCCGTACCTCACAAGCGGCTTGTAATCGAATTGCATACTTGTGGAATATCATCTCAGTTATGCGATTGGATTCGTATTTCCTGTCAGAGGCATCACTGTTCGTGGTAACTGACGAAAAGACAGCGAGTAAAACAGACGTGACTTCTGTCGTTCCTTATCTACGTAAACGATTTGGGAGACAATTTGATCAGCTGTCTTAGGTTGTTTGCAGACGATGCTGTCATTTATCGTCTAGTGAAGTCATTTGAAGATCAAAACCAATTGCAAAACGATTTAGATAAGCTATCTGTATGGTGCGAAAATTGGCAATTTATCATAAATAATGAAAAGGGTGAGATCATCCAAAAAGTGCTGAAAGGAACCCGCTGAACTACTATTACACGACACATCAGTCAAATATAAAGGCTGTAAATACAACTTAATACCTAAGAATTACAATTATGAACAACTTAAATTGGAAAGAACACACAGAAAATGTTGCGTGTAAGGCGAACACATAGAAGATGCAACAGATCTACTAGAAACTTGCCTACGCTACGCTTGTCCGTCATCTTTTGGAGTACTGCTGCGCGATGTGGATTCCTTACGAGATAGGATTAACGGAGTACATAGAGAAAGTTCAAAGAAGGGCAGCACGTTTTGTATTATCGAAAAGAAAAAGGGGGAGCGTGGGAGAGTGTCACGGACATGATACAGGATTTGGGGTGGACATCACTAAAAAAATTCGTTTGTCATTTCGGCTGGATCTTCTCACGATATTTCAATCACCAACTTCCTCCTCCGGATACGAAAATATTTTCTTGACCTAAATCGTCACAATAAAATAAGGGAAATCAGGATTCGCACGAAAAGATATAGGAGTTTGTTTTTTCCGCGCGCTGTTCGAGAGTGGAATCACAGAGAATTATTGTGAAGGTGGTTCGGTGAACCCTCTTGCAGGAACTTAAGTGTGATTTGCAAAGTAGCCATGTAGATGCTGATGTAGATGGTTATATGGATGGGGACGGACTCACTAGATTTCCCAAGATTTCTATTTCTTGGGCAGCGAGGAGGCACTTTTCCGGATTCAGGAAGAGGCCTGCAGTCTGAAAATAGTTTTCGTTCTTCGGAAAGACGACAGTGTCATTCAGTTAGGAAAGACGTCGTCAATCTGAGTTATCGAAACAGGGTTTCCATCATACATTCGAAAGCAGCTGGAGTGTTACGCATTTCAAACTGCGTAACATAGCTGTACCTCTCATCAGGTGATGTTACGATGTTATTCACTTGAGGATTCCAATCGTGGATATTCCCAAATGGCTCAGTAGCATTTGCAATTTTCTGGTCTTAGTTATATACGTTTCCTAAGTTTGGTTTACACGACTAGTTCATGCATGTTATAGCCCTATTTCCTTCTCTACAAAGCTTTTGAGTCATTGTCTTGTATTTTGGAAGGATTCTGAAGCACTTCTGCTCTGCACCCCTTACTCTGCTTCACGCAGTAAGCTTGTTCGTAGAAGTTGTGCGTTCCTGCGTAGCGTGTAAGGATTTCGCGGATGGAGTTGTGAATGCTGTTTACATGGCGCTGAACGAGTTGCTGCAAGCCTAATTTTGATTTTGCAGTATCCAGGAGCGAGGCACTGTAATCTGAAGAACTTTTTTACATTTCGCCCTGAGAACACATTCTTTAAATATTTCAAGCAGGTTTTTTCGTGAAAATGTGGAACTTTCCTTCGACTATCTCCAGTAAAAATTTTCCAGCGTTTCTTTTACCTTCTTCACCGAAGAAAACAACCATGCTTCCCTTCTCTGTACATAGACGATATACACTGTTAGTCAGACGTGGTGCAGTTGGCAGTGGACCAGATGGTGCCGTATAAAGAAACCTCTGTACTGGGCCAATTGCTGTTCCATACTGCATATAAATCGAAAAGTTATTTCATTTATTTACGGTTACGTACCACCACATATACTGATACGTCGCTGCCGACAGGTATTTTTATGATGTGATCAATGTAATATGTGAATTATTAATTGTATATTCGAAGCTTCCTACGTTTCTCAGTATTAATAGATAGGTGCAAGGCCTTGAATCAGCCTGATGCTTTGTTGATATACGACTGCGTGTTAGCCCAAGTTTAGTGAATAACGTTTCCTTGGCAATGATTATGTAATATGCATAAAGGCACAGATGTCAGCTAGTACTGTCGGATAAGACACTGATGTCTTGATGAACAGTACTCGTTTCACCACACATACTCGTGGTGCAATAGATCTTCTTTTTACTAGTGCTTGGCACAGCGACTGACTGCCATTACGATTAAGACCCAAATGTTCTGTAATATTTGTAAGTAGACGCAAAGGTCTTGGTCCACTTCGTTGCTGCGTGTAACACTCAAACGTACTGATGATATGTAATGGTAATGATTCCCTCAATTGCTTTAACATAATCGAAAAACTTCATGCTAGGAGAGTTCAGTTACACTATTCTTTAATTACCCCTTGCCTGGCACAGAAAGGAGCGAAGTACTGAGCCGTAAAAATTTTAGACTACTTACGCAGTGATATAAAGAATGTAATAGAGATCAAACACTAGCTGAAGTTATATCCACTTGACAACTCCTTCTATTCTACAGAATAATTTATAATTTTTTGATGCTTACTGTCTGTGGTATGGAGTGTGTGTGTGTGTGTGTGTGTGTGTGTGTGTGTGTGTGTGTGTGTGTGTGTGTGTGTGCGTGTGTTTGAGGCAGAGAGAGAAAGATCGAGAAACTGAACGTAGTTACCTATAAATCACTGAATGTAAAAGAGAAAGTAATACAATGGTGGACATGCTGGCATATTTTTCACTCAGAATGTCTACTATAAACGAAAAGTGACCCGTTCCACATCATAAGAGTGAGTCCGGTTGTGAACAATGAAATGCATAAACGACTAAAGTAAAGTGAACAATAATCTGGGTCCATAGTTAGGCGACCATCATGACATTTCAGGCTGAACAAGTTGTTTTACGTAGAAAATGGTTCAAATGGCTCTGAGCACTATGGGGCTTAACTGCTGTGGTCATCAGTCCCCTAGAACTTAGAACTACTTAAACCAAACTAACCTAAGGACATCACACACATCCATGCCCGAGGCAGGATTCGAACCTGCGACCGTAGCGGTCACGCGGTTCCAGACTGTAGCGCCTAGAACCGCACGGCCACTCCGGCCGGCTTTTACGTAGAACAAGTTGTTTACAATGATTGGAACATGAACCGCAAGTCACATGTAATTGCTTTACGGTTAATATCATATTTTGCTGATGAATGTAAAAACTTGACTTCTTTCTGTATTTTAATTCACCGTTTTCAAATCGTATCTTATTCTGGGGTAACTAGACACTACGGAAGGAAATATTTGCTGCAAAACAGTGAGTAATAAGAAATATATTTAGTGTCCTCTCCATAAGCACTTTAAACGATTGGACATACTGACAACAGCATCACATTCTGGAAACGCCCCCCAGGCTGTGGCTAAGCCATGTCTTTGCAATATCCTTTCTTCCAGGAGTGTTAGTTCTGCAAGGTTCGCAGGAGAGCTTCTGCGAATTTCGGAAGGTGGGAGACGAGCTACTGACAGAGGTAAAGCTGTGAGGACGGGGCGTGAGTCGTGCCTGGGTAGCTCAGGTGGTAGAGCCCGCGAAAGGCAAAGGTCCCTGGTTCGAGTCTCGGTCCGGCACACAGTTTTAATCTGCCAGGAAGTTTGATACCAGCGCACACTCCGCTGCAGAGTGAAAATCTCATTCTGGAAACAACATCGCAGTTTGAAAACAACAGTAATATTCATAAATATAATACTATAAGGAGAAATGGCTTACACTGTTCTTCCCTCAGCCTTACTGTGGCATAGGAATGAGTGTGGCAGTCAGGAATAAAATCTTAACGACTGAAGAATTGATGTAAGGAACTTAATAGATTACAAAATTAGCTTCCCACTCAAACTAAAATCGTATGAGCTTGATAACTTCTACTCTATATAAGAATACCTCAACCTGCAATAAAATATTGTGTGTGTGTGTGTGTGTGTGTGTGTGTATGTGTGTGTGTGTGTGTGTGTGTGTGTGTGTGTTTGCGTAACAAATTATGGAACACAGCTGTGTATAAATCACTGTATGAAAAGAAAAGCCGGCCGAAGTGGCCGTGCGGTTCTAGGCGCTGCAGTCTGGAATCGCGAGACCGCTACGGTCGCAGGTTCGAATCCTGCCTCGGGCATGGATGTGTGTGATGTCCTTAGGTTAGTTAGGTTTAACTAGTTCTAAGTTATAGGGGACTAATGACCTCAGAAGTTGAGTCCCATGGTGCTCAGAGCCATTTGAACCATTTTTTGAAAAGAAAAAATAGTTGCTTAAGACAATCATGTTCATGGTGAGAACGTTGAACAACGGTATCAGCTGTTGGATGTCACTGCAGTAGCATAAAAATGTAAAAGCAGAGGGTCGATTACATGTTTCAGTAGCTAGGCTCCATGTGTCCATCTGGACGAAATTACAGCCTCGCAGAAGGAGACGAAGAATTACAGGGCCCACGTGCAGGCAATGAAGACTCCACACACCGGAAGTAACTTTGTTTCGCCTGGAGGTTCACGAATGCAGTGGTAACAATCGTGATTGTGGACAGTTTAACGTAGCGAAAAACGTTGTGCCAGATAGCGCGCGGCAGGGGGGCAAATTATCGGCAGAAAGGCCATGTCAACAGCAGGCGGCATTGGCCATGACTAATAGGCGTTTAGCACACCTTTGCATAACATGGACTGTATTGTAAAACGTTGCACGCACTGCTGGTTGCACTTTCAGCGTTACTCTGCTTATGCAACGCGTTAGCTTACGTGACGGACCGGTGCCGCCATACACTGGCGATCTTTCAAATGACGATAGAAAAACAGTTCGAAACCTTCAGGTTCAGCTGGAAAGGGATTCTAAACTGCAAAAAATTCGAGGTTGGCAACCAATTAAATATTTATGACGGTACGAGTTCTTCAGTGGCCAATGCGTGGAAGGCACGTGTTTATAAGCTCTATACATTATTTGACATAAACGTTGTGTCATCATAATGTAAAAATTCATATTGGAGAAACCAACGTTTCGGTCACTGTTACTGCGGTTTCTTTCTGGGTTTACTAATGTGCTTTGGCTGTGTGGAGTCACTTATATTTTGTCATTGCTGCTCAGTGAGCATGGCGTTACGTCACAGTTTTAAAAGGTCGTTTTATGATTGGTCACCTGAGGCGGAAAGAGCAGGAACTTTATTATAATATGTTGCTACGGTGGAGGGAGTGGGGCTGTGCTGTTTCCTGTTGCTTGTTGTATTGTTTGTTATGAATGATGCTCAGCCGGCCGTGGTGGCCGAGCGGTTCTAGGCGCTTCAGTCCGGACCCCGCTGCTTCTACGGTCACAGGTTCGTATCCTGCCTCGGGCATGGATGTGTGTGACGTCCTTAGGTTAGTTAGGTTTAAGTAGTTCTAAGTTCTAGGCGACTGATGACCTCAGATGTTAAGTCCCATAGTGCTCAGAGCCATTTGAACCATTTTGACTGGTGCTCATCAGCGGTCTCCTACATCTACATCTACATCCACATTTATACTCCGCAAGCCACCCAACGGTGTGTGGCGGAGGGCACTTTACGTGCCACTGTCATTACCTCCCTTTCCTGTTCCAGTCACGTATGGTTCGCGGGAAGAACGACTGTCTGAAAGCCTCTGTGCGCGCTCTAATCTCTCTAATTTTACATTCGTTATCTCCTCGGGAGGTATAAGTAGGGGGAAGCAATATATTCGATACCTCATCCAGAAACGCACCCTCTCGAAACCTGGCGAGCAAGCTACACCGCGATGCAGAGCGCCTCTCTTGCAGAGTCCGCCACTTGAGTTTGTTAAACATCTCCGTAACGCTATCACGGTTACCAACTAACCCTGTGACGAAACGCGCCGCTCTTCTTTGAATCTTCTCTATCTCCTCCGTCAACCCGATCTGGTACGGATCCCACACTGATGAGCAATACTCAAGTATAGGTCGAACGAGTGTTTTGTAAGCCACCTCCTTTGTTGATGGACTACATTTTCTAAGGACTCTCCCAATGAATCTCAACCTGGTACCCGCCTTACCAACAATTAATTTTATATGATCATTCCACTTCAAATCGTTCCGCACGCATACTCCCAGATATTTTACAGAAGTAACTGCTACCAGTGTTTGTTCCGCTATCATATAATCATACAATAAAGGATCCTTCTTTCTATGTATCCGCAATACATTACATTTGTCTATGTTAAGGGTCAGCTGGGCGCTGGCCGCGCTGCGGCAGTTATCGCCGGTAGCGTTCGCGTCACGTATTGTGGGTGCGGGCTGTTGGACTCCCGAGGGCCGGCAGCCAGGATGGGGCAGGGCTGTATCCATCCCTTCTGTTCATGTTGTCAGGACGTTTTATTATTTTATGGCTTCCCTGATCTTGCGTTTCGTCATTGGCTGCTTTTCTAGTACACACATTCCGTAAGATTTCATTTCGTTGCCACAGTCTTGCGGGTATTCGGTCAGTGCAGACTTGCTGTGCTGCCCCAGATGAATGTAGCTTTTATATTATCGTATGCGCATTGCTATCGGCCTGCCGGTCTCACTGGTGTATACTTCTCCACATTGACAGTCCACCTTGTTCACACCGGCCGGTCATGCTCAGTTAGAAAACAATGACAAAATATAAGCGACTCCACACGGCAAAAGCACATCAGTAGACCCAGAAGAAGGCCACTGTAACCGTGGTCGAAACGTTGGTTTCTCCTGTAAGATTTTTACATTATGGTTCAAATGGCTCTGAGCACTATGGGACTTAACTACTGAGGTCATCAGCCCCCTAGAACGTAGAACTACTTGAACCTAACTAACCTAAGGACATCACACACACCCATTCCCGAGGCAGGATTCGAACCTGCGACCGTAGCGGTCGCGTGGTTTCATACTGTAGCGCCTAGAACCGCTCGGCCACCCCGGCCGGCTTTTTACATTACGATGCGGCACGATACTTAGAAATCTTTTATGTTAACTGACTCTGGACGCAGACGCCTACACAGTTACCTGAATAAACTATTTTTCGAAACGAGCAACTGCATCCAGATTCAACTTTGGTGATGTTACCATGAAATGAAATGATCGTATGGCATTGTTGACCGGGAGGCCCCATGCGAGGAAGTTGAGCAGCCGTATTGCAAGTCCTTTTTATTTAACGCCTTTCAACATGTACGGATACCTCGAGAAGCATTTATGTCGCGCTAACTGGGTCTGCCCTTGGTTCTTTGGAATATGCTGTATACCTGCCTTGCAGTGCTTCCATTGTTCCAAACGACTATGCGTCTAATCTTCAGACTCGTTGAAGTATTTATCTAATAAAATAGCGTTGTGCAGTTGGATGTGAGCCGCCAGCAGTGGTGGCTGTGGGGAGAGAGATGGCAGAATTTTGAGAGCGGACGATCTGCATGTGTGTCCGTCAGAAAAAGGAAATTTGTAAGACTGGATGTCATGAACTGATATATATATATAATGACTTTTGAACACTATTAAGGTAAATACATTGTTTGTTCTCTATCAAAAATCTTTCATTTGCTAACTATGCCTATCAGTAGTTAGTGCATTAAGTAGTTAGAATCTTTCATTTAGCTGGCAGTATTGGCGCTCGCTATATTGCAGTAGTTCGAGTAACGAAGATTTTTGTGAGGTAAGTGAATCATGAAAGGTATAGGTTATTATTAGTCAGGGCCATTCTTTTGTAGGGATTATTGAAAGTCATATTGCGTTGCGCCTAATTATATTGTGTGTCAGTTTAGTGTTGATCAGAATAAGTAAAGAGAGAAATGTCTGAGCAGGTTCAGTTTTGCTCAGCTGTTTGAAAAACAAAGAACGTAAGAGGTTTACCAGCACAGTCATTCATAATTTTTTCTAAGGGGACGTTTCAACTTTCGCAACCGATGTCATCTTTATTGGAACAAATTTATTTACATCTACATGATTATTGTGCAGTTCCAGTTAAGTGCCTGCCAAAGATCCATTTAGCCGGCTTTAAACTCTCGAACAGCGAGTGCAAGTAACGAAAACTTAAATCTTTCGGTGCGACTTCTAATTTTTCTTATTTTATTATAATGATCATTTTGGCCTGTATACATGGTCCACAAAAAAAAAAAAACAAAAAAAGAAAAACATTTGACATTTGGAGAAGGTCGCTGGTGACTGAAATTTCATGTGAAGATCCTGTCTCAACGAAAACCGCCTTGGTTTTGTTTTAATGATTGTCATCCACATTCCCGTATCATATAAGTGGAAATCTCTGTCTAAATCACTTTGTAATTGGTTTTCATCATGTGATCACTTATCGCTGTGTAAGGAAACGTGTGAAAAACTGAGTCACTGAAGCCGCAAGGAAATGGGTAATGTTCTACAAAAAAAGGAGTTTCAGGATAGGTGCTGGGGCAGGTGAGACGAGGTTTATCAATATGCGCCCATCAACTTGCACGTGAAATGCTCACGTTGAAGAATAGAGTGGAAAGTATTGAAGGGTCAGCAATTAAACCTCCATCGTAAAGAATGTGTCAAGCAATAGCATGAAATGAAACTTTCTGCCATTAAAATTGCTACACCACGAAGATGACGTGCTACAGACGGGAAATTTAACCGACAGGAAGAAGATTCTGTGATATGCACATGATTAGCTTCTCAGAGCATTCACACAGGGATGGCGCCGGTGGCGACACCTACAACGTGCTGACATGAGGTAAGTTTCCAACCGATTTCTCATACACAAACAGCAGTTGACCTGCGTTGCCTGGTGAAACGTTGCTGTGATGCCTCATGTAAGGAAGAGAAATGCGTACCATCACGTTTCCGACTTTGATAAAGGTCGGATTGTAGCCCATCGCGATTGCGGTTTATCGTATCGCGACATTGCTGCTCGCGTTCGTCGAGATCCAATATCCAATGACTGTTAGCAGAATATGGAATCGGTGGGTTCAGGAGGGTAGTACGGAACGCCGTGCTGGATCTCAACGGCCTCGTATTACTAGCAGTCGAGATGACAGGCATCTTATCCGCATGGCTGTAACGGATCGTGCAGCCACGTCTCGATCCCTGAGTCAGCAGATGGGGACGTTTGCAACACAACAACCATCTGCACGAACAGTTCGACGACGTTTGCATCAGCATGGACCATCTGCTCGGAGACCATGGCTGCGGTTACCCTTGAGGTTGCATCACAGCAGGAGCGCCTGCGATGGTGTACTCAACGACGATCCTGGGTGCACGAATGGGAAAACATCATTTTTTCGGATGAATCCAGGCTCTGTTTACAGCATCATGAGTTCCGCATCCGTGTTTGGCGACATCGCGGTGAACGCACATTGGAAGCGTGTATTCGTCATCGCCATACTGGCGTATCACCCAGCATGATGGTATGGGGTGCCATTGTTTACACGTCTCGGTCAACTTTTGTTCGCATTGGCGGCACTTTGAACAGTGAACATTACATTTCAGATGTGTTACGACCCGTGTCTCTACCCTTCATTCGATCTCTGCGAAACCCTACATTTCACAGTATAATGCACGACCGCATGTTGCAGGTCCTGTACGGGCCTTTTTGGATACAGAAAATGTTCGACTGCTACCCTGGCCAGCACATTATCCAGATCTCTCACCAACTGAAAACGTCTGGTCAATGGTGGCCGAGCAACTGGCTCGTCACAATACGCCAGTCACTACTCTTGATGAACTGTTGTATCGTGCTGAAGCTGCATGGGCAGCTGTACCTGTACACGCCATCCAAGCTCTGTTTGACTCAATGTCCAGGCGTATCAAGGCTGTTATTACGGTTCAAATGCCTCTGAGCACTATGGGACTTAACATCTATGGTCATCAGTCTATTACGGCCAGAGGTGGTTGTTCTGGGTAATGATTTCTCAGGATCTATGCACCCAAAATGAGTGAAAATGTAATCACATGTCAGTTCTAGTACAATACATTTGTCCAATGAATACCCGTTTATTATCTGCATTTCTTCTTGGTGTAGCAATTTTAATGGCCAGTAGTGTAAAACTGTGTGCCAGACCGATATTCGCACCTGTGTCCTATTCAAGTGCACCCTCTGCTGCAGACTGAAAACACAGTCTGGAAGTAGGATGAACTGATTCTGAAGCCAAAGTTTCGTTCTTTCAGTGCATTATGTTGCAGTGCATACTCCGAGACAGGTGGTACAGTTAAGCGGATACTAGAGCAGGGGCCAGCTGAGGAAACGACCCACACTATAAGCTAGGGGGCAACTGCGCCGTAATGGCAATCATTAAAAACATAATGGCATGAGACTCGAGCAGTATTGCATCAAAGTCCGAGGAGCAGGAGATTAGTGTTTACCGCCCCGTCGACAACGAGGTCATAAGTACGATTCAAATGGTTAAAGTGGCTCTGAGCACTATGGGACGTAACTTCTGAGGTCATCAGTCCCCCAGAACTTAGAACTACTTAAACCTAACTAACCGCCGGCCGGAGTGGCCGTGCGGTTCTAGTCGCTTCAGTCTGGAACCGAGCGACCGCTACGGTCGCAGGTTCGAATCCTGCCTCGGGCATGGATGTGTGTGATGTCCTTAGGTTAGTTAGGTTTAATTAATTCTAAGTTCTAGGCTACTGATGACCTCAGAAGTTAAGTCGCATAGTGCTCAGAGCCATTTGAACCTAACTAACCTAAGGACATTACAAACATCCACGCCCGAGGCAGGATTCGAACCTGCGACCGTTGTGGTCGCGCGGTTCCTGACTGTAGCGCCTAGAACCGCACGGCCACTCCGGCCGGCGGTCATTAGTACGGAGCATAAGCTCGGATTATGGAAGGATGGGGAAGGAAACTGGCAGTGCCCTTCCAAAGGAACCATCGCGGCATTTGCCTGAAGCGATTTAGGGAAATCACAGAAAACTTAATCAGGACTGCCGGACGCGGGTTTGAACCGTCGTCCTCCCGATTCCGAGTCCGAGCCACCTCGCTCGGTCATCAAAATCGGTGCTACCTGAATTGGCCCATAGTTCTGTTTATGTACATAAATCAGACATTCGGCCTGTGGCCCTCATGTAAACAAACCGCGCAATTTTTTTAATTATGTTTTGTTTATTTAAACGTAGTTTACGACTCAGTTACTGTAATTTATGACAAAAAAGTGGCTGTTTCCCTTCTCACCCCCCGCTCCACGTCTATAGCCCTGTTCAGTGATTGTGGGGTTGAATTATCTTCAGTACTATAATTAATGACCCATGGACAACAAAGATTTTTTCTCGTCTCCAAGAAATATATAGTGGCATTTCTACAGACGCACTGCAGCACTGTACTGAAAGATGTTTAAACGTTTATTTCGCTCATAACACATTTATTATAATTTGTGACACGCTATGACCTCATTACTGAAACATTATTACCTTAGAGGAGTCAGACACTCTAAAATTATAATGGTTTTGTGAAAAACGGCGGGAAATTTAAAAAATCCAAGTAGGAACGTTTTTACACGCATGTATGTACGTTAAAAACACACTTAAGACACCGCTTATTTACACTATTATCTGACGTTTAAACAATTCTTCACACTTGTGCTACTACCACCATTACCTGTGGGATAGGACAGTAACTACAAGGTTTTTATTTAAAACAAAAAATGGAAGGAGGAATCACACGTGTCACAGTCTCAGCGCCACGCGCACCTCTCCCGAGAGCAGGTGGAGGTGCTTTGTGATGTGGGAATAGTACGCCATTTAAACTGTTACTCGAAAAAGAACATGCCACTATCGATGTGCGAACAAGGCTTATAAATTACTATAAATATAGTAAATGGAAAAATGTGAACACGAATGGTGAAAACAAGATAACTGCATTAACTGTAAATACTAATGGCGAGTAGCCACACGTTGGCGTACATGTCGAAAATGAAAGGTTCATAGTTCCGTATCATCTGCTAAAAAGTGCTTTGCAACAAGGGAATAGTACACATTGCTTCCCAATAGACAAAACAGCGCAGTAGGGCTAGGAGTTTTCGAATGGATTCGAAGTACCATCAAATTTAGAATGCGTGACCAGAAGTGAGGACATGATCACGTCACCATTAGGGCCGCCGTTTTGGATCTATGGAGTATGTAAAGAGGCTTGGCAGCCACGAGTGATCAGTATTCTGTTGTTGTGGAAAGTGTCAACATGGCTTCGCCGGATGTGCTTTCATTAGAAAGGAAGACGACACCTACTTACGAACACTTTGGTTAGTTGTCATTTTTGGAGAATTTGGACACTCTTCTTACTGTCATTGTTGTAGTCTTCAATCTGAAAACTCGTTTCATGCAGCTCTCCACGCCATTGTATCCTGAGCAAATCTCATCCCCGAATAACTACTGCATCCCACTTCCTTCTGAATCTGCTTACTGTATTCATCTCTTGGTCTTCCTCTGCGATGTGTACCCTCCCCACAGTTCCCTCCAGTGCTAAATTGCCGTCCATCCACGTGTCAGATTGTGTCCTACCAACTACTTCTATTCACGTCGTGCCAAAAATTTCCTTTCTCGCCAGTTCTCTTCAGTACCTCCTCATTAGTTACGTCATCCACTCATCTAATCTTCAGCACTCTTCTGTAGCACCGCATTTCAAAAGCTTCTATTGTCTTCTAATCTAAACTATTTGTCATCCATGTTTCACTTCTATTCCAAACCACACCACTTACAAATATTTCTAGAAACGACTTCCTAACACATAAATCTATATTCGATGTTAACAACTTTGTCTTCTTGCCATTGCCGGTCTACATCTTATATCGTCTCTACTTCGGAAATCATCAGTTATTTTGCTGCATCGCCTGTTTTCATTCGACTACATTTCATTATCCTTGTTTTGCTTTTGTTGTTGTTCATCTTATATCCTTCTTTCAGAATAATTCCGTTCAACTGCTCTTCCAAGTCCTTTGATGTCCCTGACAGAATTACAATGTCATCGGCAGACCTCAATGTTCTTATTTCCTCTCCCTGTACTTTTAATTCCTACTCCAAATTTTTCTTTGTTTTCCTTTACTCTCTGCTCAATGTACAGAGTGAATAACACCGGGGATAAGCTACAATCCTGTCTCACTTCATTCTCAACCACAGCTTACCTTTCGTGCCCCAAGACTCTTATAACTCCCATTTGGTGTCCGTACAAGTTGTAAACAGCCTTTTTCTCCCTGTACTTTACCCTTACTACCTTCGCAACTTGTGAGAGTATTCCAGTTAACGCTGCTAAGAGCTTTCTCTAAGTCTACAAATGCTGTAAACATAGGTTTGCCTTATCTTAACCTGTCTTCTGAGATAGGTCATAGAGCCCACATTGCCTTGCATGTTCCACATTTCTCCGGAAATCAAACTGATCTTCCGCGATGTAGGCTTCTGCCAGGTTTCCAATCGTCTGTTAGTGTTATTAAACTTATAGCTCCGTTATTTTTACACTTGTCAGAAACTGTTCTCTTTGAAATTCGAATTAGTACATTATTATTGAAGTCTGAGTGTATTTCGATTGTCTCATACATCATGCACATCATATGGAAGAGTTAAGTCATTGCTGGCTCTCACAAAACTGTCAGTAAATCAGACCGAATGTCGTCTACTCCCGGCTCCTTGTTTCGACGTACGTCTTTCAGTGCTCTGTCAAATTATTTTCGCAGTATAACTTCCATCTCAAATTCATCTACGTCCTCTAGCATTCTTCTCCGAATGAGTCTTTAATTTTCCTGTAGGCAGTATTTATCTTTCCCCTAACGATATGTGCTTCCAAATGTTACAATTGGCCTCTAGCCATTTCTGATTAACCATTTTGCACATCGTGTCAATCTTATTTTCCCCTGCTTCGTTTGCTCATGGTTTCTCCTTTCATCAAATAAATTTGATATCTCCTGTGTTTTCCAAGGATTTATACTTTGCCTAATGTTTTTACATATTTGATCCTCTGCTGCTTTCACTAATTAATCTCTAAAAACTATCTCTTTATCTTGTACTATATACATTTCTCCTGCTCTTGTCAATTGCTGCCTATTACTCCCTGTGAAACTCTTCAACAGCCTCTCGTTCTTTCAAATTATCCAGGTCGTATCTCATTAATTTCATAGCGTTTTGCAATTTTCTCTGTTTTAATATACATAACCAATAAATTGTGGTCGGGGTTCACATCTGCCCCTAGAAATGTCTTACAGTTTAAAATATCGTTCCCAAATCTCTGTCCAACGATTACATCATCACCTTCTGGTGTCTCCAGGCCTCTTCGTCGCGTACAGCCTTCTTTAATGGTTCTTAAACCAAGTGTTAGCGATGATTAAGTTATAAACCGTGCAAAATTCTACCAGGAGGCTTAAACGAAGTGTAGACATCATCTTGATGTAGAGGCAGAATACAACAAGATAACGTGACAGTGTACACGGCATGACATGCCACTGCCCACGATCGGCCTGACAAGTTTTAGGATATAGAACAAAAAAAAAAAAAAAATAAAATGGTCAACAGTGTATGAAATCTTATGGGACTTAACTGCTAAGGTCATCAGTCCCTAAGCTTACACACTACTGAACCTAAATTATCCTTAGGACAATCACACACACCCATGCCCGAGGGAGGACTCGAACCTCTGCCGCGACCAGCCTCATAGTTCATGAATGCAGCGCCCAAGACCGCTCGGCTAATCCCGCGCGGCGATATAGAACAACCGATGGGAAAATGTTTAGTGTATAGATTTTGCTACGGAAAAAATAAGTCGATGTGATGAAATGTTAATAATGGCTGTTTTCTGGAAATATCCCCATCGACCGGAAACGTGATTTATAAAAGTATGAGTGTGTCTAAGACTACTGCCGCACTATGGCTGCGCGGAAGCTGCACGGTGACACGAAGACAGAGGGCCGTTGTTCCGGGCATGCGAGTTGAGATTTAATTGTTTATACATCCGCCCTCGTGCGATCGTAGGGGTCTGACAGCACAGCGACGGAGCGACTCGCCTGCCGCCATCAGAGGCGAAGCGGTAGCCGTCCGGAGCACAACACACTGCAGTGCGATGCAGCAGCGGCGCTGGCGGCGGCTGTCCGCCCTTCAGCCGCTAAAGGGCGATATGCGCACCTCGGAAATGGTGGCACGGGGGCTTCCTCCTTCCAATACCTTGCTTTAAATAATGAGTTTATTGTTTGTGTCCTCTGCCAGTGGTAGCCGTGGCGGAGGGTGCGTTGGTGGTGGTAGCAGCACAAGTGTAGGGAATTGTTTAAATTTGGGCCTCTAAGGCAACCAGGATTTCATAGTTGCACCATAGTATATCATAAATTAAGTTTTATTTTACCAAGACCACTATCGTCACCAGACAAATACAGATAGAATTTAGTAAGTACTACTCGTTTAATGAAATAACACCTATTTACGCTAAACTGAAGTTACTTAACAAATCGTGTAGTGCACAGGGAATCAAGATCAGGTT
This sequence comes from Schistocerca cancellata, assembly GCF_023864275.1. NCBI lineage: Eukaryota > Metazoa > Arthropoda > Insecta > Orthoptera > Acrididae > Schistocerca > Schistocerca cancellata. Next base: position 876,506,751 of record NC_064629.1, on the reverse strand, counting down.
CCAAGGTGAATGGATGAGAAGTGAAATTAGATCCGCACATAAAGCTAAACATTTGGCCAATTCTACAGCTGGTAATTTTCGGTTTCGTCTACAGTCTGTTCTTTCCCCAGTGCAATTTTCTGATGTGTCCCTTCTTGTGTGTGAGTTTGCCTGTTGGGAGCGCGAAGAAATTCGTCACAGATATCTTTCGAAATTGAACAGCTTTTGGAGCTGAATGCCTGCATGAGTGGGGGCGGGGGGGGGGGGGATGCCTACTGAGTAAGTAAACATTAGTTTGCGGACAGATTGGTCCAACTGTCTAGCGCTGAATTTTCTGCCGATGAGCTGTACGTTCTAAATAAGGATGTGGGCTTTAATCTGTCCTCAGGTGTCAGCTACAGAGTAGTTAAAAGGGCGATTTCGGAGCTAAAAGTGGATGTGAACAGACGAATATTCAGTATTTTAAACATAGCTGCGCAACAGCAACGGTTCCACGTAATAAGACTAAAAACAGCCGACCAGTTACAATGGATAAAGTAATCTTTACCTAGGTTTCGACAGATTTAAATCTGTCTTCTTCAGAAGGCGGCCTGAGGACAATGAACATCGTAGTTTACATTAAAAGGTATGAAACTTAAGTCAAGAATAGAGTTTAACACGTATTAGAGAGCTCTTGTATTACAAAATATGAGAAGGACGCCTGGTACTTACAGTATTACATTAATATGGAATGATGTATCATTGTCGTTTTTACAAATATCTGCATAGATCCATTAGTCCAAAATAAAATATACCCTGAAAATAGGGTTAGTCATGTAAATAAAAATTAGTACATGGATGTTGCAGAGCTCACAAACGACTGAGTATAATCGGCCAGCGTAGTTACACTGCGGCCAGGGCAGGTGGCGCTCATGTCGCGAACTATGTGCCGATTGGCGTACTAAAGCAACGTGTAAAATATCAATATTAATAGCGTCCTTAGATAAAGTGACAATAAAAAGAAGGAAAGCGTTTATCACTCCCGTTATAACAGTATGGGAGCCTTGGTATCATTAACGTAGATATATACATCAAAAAGGCAGGTGGCGCTTACGCCGAGAGTTACATACAGTGGCATATACAGCCAGAATATAAAAGTTACATTACAATATTAGTGAAGCACACACGACCGTATACAAGTCAAAACTTTAAAACTATCAGTGATGGCTCTTAAGACAAAATTACGAACCCTGGTCCACAATCCAGTTAATACACATTCTCAGGGAGTCAAGGTTCTAGAGCCAGAGAAAATCACATGAGGGCCGATGTAGTGGCAGCCATACATCGTGAGAAAACCACATTACATAAAGGGTAGTGAGCTTAAAGATTTGAAAGTGCATTATAGCTTCCTGAGAAAATAGACTACTGAGGTTACCAGCTTTAATGTTATACCATAAACAGTACAGGTTTAAAGCCTTCGAAAAATTGTCTACAAGAAAGGTTCAACTGGTCGTTCAGTATATTACCGTCTTTGAGCTCTAGATGTTTAAAAATTTTTGTAACTCTTCCCACAGATCTAGTCTACGCCCTTTGACTTGTCTGTGTAGGATAACCGTGTCTTCTAACTGTTTAGGCGTATGGCCGGCTATCAAGAGGTGTTCAGCAAAAGTAGAGTTGTGAATATTCGCTCCTTTTTTACCTAATAGATGTTCTTTATATCGTGTTTTCACAGCTCTGCCTGTTTGACCAATATAATATGAGGGGCAGTTATTACAGGTTAGTTTGTAAACACCTGAATTGGAAAACCAATCGCTGGCAATCTCTACTGAATGTACAAGATTTCTTTTTAAACTGTTATCTGTAGAGAAGGAGACGTTACAGTTATATTTTTTATTTAGAAGACGTTTAATCCTATACGATATATTACCCAAGAAAGGGATGGAAATAAATTTTTTAGTTTCTTTGGTATCCGTGGGGAGGTTGTTGCTCAAAGTCGAACAGTTTTGGGAAATTTTCTTATTGAGCAAGTAATCGATCATATTCTGATTGTACCGATTATTAGCAGCAATCGCTTTGATGACATTCAATTCCTTTTGTTGATCCGTAGGTCGTAAAGGAATTCCATATTAATGTAATACTGTAAGTACCAGGCGTCCTTCTCATATTTTGTAATACAAGAGCTCTCTAATATGTATTAAACTCTATTCTTGACTTAAGTTTCATACCTTTTAATGTAAACTACGATGTTCATTGTCCTCAGGCCGCCTTCTGAAGAAGACAGATTTAAATCTGACGAAACCTAGGTAAAGATTACTTTATCCATTGCAACTGGTCGGCTGTTTTTAGTCTTATTAGACGAATATTCCTAAATCCTCACAAGCCAACATGACTGGCTGGTTCAAATGGCTCTGAGCACTATGCGACTTAACTTCTGAGGTCATCAGCCGCCTAGAACTTACAACTACTTAAACCTAACTAACCTAAGGACATCACACACATCCATGCCCGAGGCAGGATTCGAACCTGCGACCGTAGCGGTCGCTCGGTTCCTGACTGCAGCGCCTAGAACCGCACGGCCACTTCGGCCGGCAATGTATTAACAATTCTAACTTTTGTTCAAAATGGCTCTGAACTGTGAGACTTAATTGCTGTGCTCATCAGTCCGCTAGTACTTAGAACTACTTAAACCTAACTAACCTATCGACATCACACACATCCATGTCCGAGGCAGGATTCGAACCTGCGACCGTAGTGATCACGCGGTTCCAGACTGTAGCACCTAGAACCGCTCGGCCACTCCGGCCGGCAACTTTGGTTCAATTCTGATTTTTTAAAAAAAGGCGTCTTACTGTAATGAACCAAAAATACCTTCCTATTCACCAGGTTGTTAGTGCGTGCCTAAGTCGCAGTTATAACGTTAACAGTTTTTGCAATGCTAAATTGTAGAAATCTTGACGTTCTCTCAGTCTTATAGTATACAAAATAGTTGTGAAATGTCTAAGCTCTTGGAAAAGGTCGAGGTTCCGGAGGAGGGGACACTTGAGGTCGCGAGCCTATACATTAATATCCCCACTGACGAGACTCTAGAGATCATTATGATGAATCTTTTGCGATTTGGTAAAATAAGTTTAAATGAGGCAACTGAGTTTATTGAATTGGTTTGGTTCTCTTTATCTTTGAAGTACTTCATTTTTAATGGCAAGACTTATTATCAAAGGGATGGTTTCGCCATGGATTCCAGACATTCTGGTATTCTCTCTCACATTTTTATAAATGATCTGGAAAGTATGTTTTTTTTTTAGTTCTCATGAGGAATTAAGGACTAAAATTATTGTTTATCGCACATGCGTCGATGATACCTTCATCGACGTTTCAGCGTAATGGAGATGACCTCCAGGAATTTGCGCAGGCTTTTAACTTAATAGACAAAAAGATATAGTTCTAGGTGGCGTTTGAGGTTAATGGTTCCCAAAATTTTCTTGTTTTAAAGATCTCCATAGTAGGCTACAGGCTGGTCATAGATATTTTTCATAAGCCAACTGCTACTGACATAGTTATTGCTGCCGACTCTTGTCAACCTCCAGCGTTCAAGGGTGCACATTATTCATCAGTGTTTCATCGACTAACGAAATTAGGTTTAGATAATGATGCTGTTAATAAGGAAATAAATATTTTAGTGCGAGAACGGACAAGCTAGTGGCTATTCGGAAAAGGTCATACGTGAATGGGTAGGAAAATTCTTAATGAAGTGCGACGTCAGTCGTCTTCTTCAAAGGATAAAATTACACATGTTTTTGCGTGTCTTACTTTGGCCCTTTTTGAAACAGGATTGCTCACGTCATCACATAAGTGAGGGTTCAGGCGCGTTTACGCAGACGAAAGAAATTCTGACGTGTTTTTCTGCACACTCTCGATTAAAATTTAAAGCTTTAAAAATTCAGGTGTTTACAAAATAAAGTGAGGTTCTTCTTGCGATGGCATCTGTTGGGCCACACGAGGCAATGTTATTTAACAATACCTAGGGAGGGCTCTTATAAAAACAGTAGTGTACTGCAGTGTCATCTGAGAGAGAATTGTCGTCTGTTGACGCCCCCCCCCCCCCCCCCCCAAAACATCTCCACCGTTAATGATTGTTTAGATATCTTGCATGTTGATCCAGCGGTAGGGACCTCGATATACTCGAGGAGTTGGAAACTTACGTGGCTCGCCGGTCTGTTCCGGAGGATATAATCAATGAGCAAGTGAAAAATAGCAGGTGTTTGTTATTTAATATTTTTCACTGTTTGCTGATTCATTAGCTCGTCTTTTGTTTCTCCTTTACTTGTAGCTCATTTATCACTAGTTATTTCAGATTCATTTATTTTCGCATATTATTGTAAAATTTGTTAACATCGAGTATAGAATTAAGTGTCAGGAAGTCGTTTCTGAAAGTATTTGTATGGAGTGTAGCCATGTATGGAAGTGAAACATGGACGATAAATAGTTTGGAGGAGAAGAGAATAGAAGCTTTCGAAACGTGGTGCTGCAGAAGAATGCTAAAGATTAGATGGGTAGATTACATAAGTAATGAGGAGGTATTGAATAGGATTGAGGAGAAGAGGAGTTCGTGGCACAACTTGACAAGAAGAAGGGACCGGTCTGTAGGACATGTTCTGGGGCATCAGGGGATCACAAATTTAGCATTGGAGGGCAGCGTGGAGGGAGACCAAGAGATGAATACACTAAGCAGATTCAGAAGGATTTAGGTTGCAGTAAGTACTGGGCGATGAAGAAGCTTGCACAGGATAGAGTAGCATGGAGAGCTGCATCAAACCAGTCTCAGGACTGAAGGCCACAACAACAACAACATTGTAATATTTGCTGTAATATTATAGGACATTTTAATAAAATGTCTACCCTGCTTTTTCTTTTATTTGGCATTTCTTTTTGTACTTATTGCCATTATTATTTAATTTGGTTTGTAATTGCATCATTTTGCTTTTGAATCTGAAGGTGTACGCTGCTTCAGTTGGTAGGCCCAAACGCATTCCTGTCCTTACGCGAAAGCAATATACGGCTATGTTCATTTAAAAATAGTCATATTTTACGTTTCGAAAGTAGTTTTCGCCTGGTCGTGATCTATATAATAGTCCTTTAACCGTTATTCTGATACTATTATTATTTATTTGTTTTATACTATTGATCTCGTGTATGTAAGTTTCCTTCGTCTCTTTGGTACTAGTTGCGGCCCATTTGCTATTATAAATGCAATAAATAAATAAATACATCTTCCGTGGCTATAATGCAGCGCCTCTGGTTTGCACAGTTAATTTTTAATGCATTACTTCCTTTACTTGTGTACTGTCGTTGATGTTGATCGCTAGGCACTACATCTTATCATTGTAGATTTTTATGTGTGACATTTTTTCCGTTGAAAAATTGTCCATCAGCTTTGTATTTTGATATGTGTCAGCTGTACATCCTACACTGTCATGTGTTACATATTTTTGTATTACTACCTGGTGTGAATTACCATTGTGCTTGTAATTGTACAATAATTTTTTATACATTGTCGGATGCTGGGCTACGTACGAAACGCGTAATGCAATAAAGAAGTTCAACTAACATCTTGTGACTGTTTTCAACACCCTATCACCATTGGTTGTAACATTTATAAGTATCAATATTGACGCAAACCTCATTCACGACATTTTGTCATATTTAAAATAAAGGATGCTAGGAAGCAAGGCAAATTTGTATTGAAACTCGCGTAGAAGACGCCGGTGCGACCCATTCAACATTGCTTCTCCAGTGCTAGGAGTCCTTATCTGAGCAGCATGGCAACAGACGCCCTACGAATTCAGAAAACTGCTCCTAGGATCGCGTAACAAAAATGTTTAGTTAACGTAAATTGGAATGTGTGGAAGAAAAACAATGATGTTCGATAAATTCATTGAACGCAGAATTTGAGAAAGATTGAGCTACCGTTCTGCTGCCATCGTCGTATAACTCGCTCAGGTGTCACGAGAATGAGGTAAAAGAGATTAAAGTGTGTACAGAGACATCCAAACATTCCATTTGTCTTTGCTCGTTTTTCAAATGGAATGGGACGAAAGTTTGGTAATACTAGCGCGAAGTACCATTTCCGTGCACTCTACAGTAGTGTGGGGTGCTTACATTTAGATGTTGACAGAAACTGCAAAAACCCTGAGGAGGAGTAGCTGCTTACTGATTGGATCCAGCTGGTCCGAATTAGTTTATTTGTGTTATTCGCTATTAGAGACGTTGATGGCATCCTCTATGGTCAAATACCTACCTAACAATTTCAACGTTTTTATAAAACGCAGCAAAATAAGTAACCACTTTTGCGAGTTGTTTTCGTAACTACACGTTGCATGTAGACTTTCACTTCGACAGTACTTTATAATCTCCTGGTTTAGTGAGCAACCAGAACAATTTCAACTCGTACTTAATTACGTGCTGGTCTTCGTTCGGTACGGCAGACAGTTTCATTTATTCGAGATTTTGGATATTGCATATTTTTTCCCACTTTATCCTCGGTAAATGCCTATAGGCATTCACGAACAGGAAATAAAATCTTGTAGGTTAAAATATTGTAGTTTGTGAACTTTGTCCTGGCGCTAGTTGACAATGGAATGTGTTTACTTGGTTGATAACCAGTGAATTATCTGACCGCTGTGTTAGGCAGCACGAGGGTGTACTGGAACGTAATGCCTCCTAATTTTTTGTTTGAAAGCTCTTAAAGCTCATTAAACAATATGAACTTTATTAACATTCTATATCTTTATTGTTTATGTCTACACATTTATTTCTCAATATAGTCACCCTGGCGACGAATCCATTTCTCCCAATGAGAGAAGAGTTTGTTGATACCGTCTCTGTAGAATGTTTTACTTCGTTGAAGAAGCCACAACCTCGCCATTGCTTGCATCGCTTCATCACAACCAAAGTGAAGTCCTCGAAGGTGGTCTTCATTTTGTGTTAGCAGAAGAGCCAACACCGTGTTACGAGTGGAGGCCGAAATGCACGCGTTTTAGCTCACGCCGGCTGGCGTGAAGAGGGAAGAACTATACAGACGTGGGGTGTGGAACATGACAAGGAATGAGAATTCAGAAAGCGGACGTAATTAGTTTGGTACTTAACTTTAATCCATTAATGATGAACGTCGCTCTTGACGGTGCATGAGTCACAATATTATCTGTTCAGAATACATTGCTGAAGATAGTACTTATAGTAACTGAATATGGCGCCTTGCTAGGTCGTAGCAAATGAAGGAGCTGAAGGCTATGCTAAACTGTCGTGTCTGTAAATGAGAGCGTATGTAGACAGTGAACTGTCGCTAGCAAAGTCGGCTGTACAACTGGGGCGAGTACTAGGGAGTATCTCTAGACTAGACCTGCCTTGTGGCGGCGCTCGGACTGCAATCACTGATAGTGGCGACACGCGGGTCCGACGTATACTAACGGACCGCGGCCGATTTAAAGGCTATCACCTAGCAAGTGTGGTGTCTGGCGGTGAAACCACACTTTACGTTTCGGGAACACTCCGAGGTCTGTCACATAAGATGAGGTTAGCACCACGGTTTCCTCCATCACGAGCACGAACATCAGACATCAGACATTGCTGATGTCGATACAATCATCATCGTACAAAGCTTTCATTCTTCCACGGATTTCAATCGGAGACACGTTCTCTGCGCCAAGGAACTCGGCTGTAGCACGCCGTTTCTCATGCACCGACATAGTTGCGTTACACACCGCCATCTTACACCATACAGTTCGGAGCCGTCTAGCGGCAGAGGTTTGCAACTTGTATCAGCGAAGCAAGGAAGTCGATTGCGTATTCGTGGGATATAATACCCCATGAGCACAGAATAAGAAGTTCGGAGGCATTACTTGTCAGCAATCTTTAGTAGTTGTTGCTGTTGTGATCTTCAGTCCGTCATCTTTCCACCCTACACTATCCTTCTCAAGCCTTTTCATCACTGCCTAAACATTGCATACAAAAACATTTGAACCGGGCTACTGTGGTCAAACTTTGGTAACCATCTACAATTTTTACTTCCCAAAGTTCCCTCCAGTACCAAACTGATGATTCCTTGACACCTCAGGCCATGTCCCATCAACCGATCTCTTCTCTTAAGCAAGTTAGGCTAGTAATTTTTTTCTCCTGTGTTCTGTTCTGGAACTGTTCAGTAGTTATCCAGTCGGCCCATCTAATCTTCAGCATTCTCCTGTAGGGAAACACCTTAAAAGCCTATATACTCTTCTATTAACTGTATATCGTCCACTATTTATTCCATACAACGCTATACTCAGAAACGTTTTTCTTCCTGTTAGGATTCTGCAATTTATATCCTCTTCACTTCGGCCATTGTCATTTATTTTTCTACTCAAATATAAAAACACGTAAACAACCTTTAGTGCTTCTGTTCCTAATCCAACTCTCTAAGAATCGTCCGTTACTGGCACTCGTGAAACGATCATTTCACAATTTCGGCATACATAAATATTCTACCTGTACTTGCTTTTTTCGTTCGGGAATGCGCCAGCCACAGAGGAAAATAGTCAGATGTATTAGTGGCGTAGCCCAGCTTCCATGGCGTACACAAGTCTCAATGAAAGCAGGATAAAAATCACCTTCCCCACTGTTGATAGAGACGGCCTTTGTAGGTTTCACGGCACAAAGGAACCTTTCCGTGCGGAATGCGAAACAACCACCTATACAACGTAACCAGGTGGAAGGCTAGGATTTAACTTCCGTCGGACACAGAACATAAGCACAGATTAGCCATGGATGGTGAAGGACATCAACTGTAACCTTTAGCTTCTAAGAAATCAGCTTGATATTTGCCTAAATTAATCAGCAGAAACCATGGAAAGTCTGAATCGGAAGAATCGGAAACCCGTAGGGTTTTTGAGATGATCTCTTGATGTTGTAACACTAATCGCCTTATGATACAGTTTGAAAGTTTACGGTTTCAGTGAAGGCTTGCAGAGACGTATTCGGTCTTCACATACAACGGGTTATCAATCGTTTCAAGTTTTGCGACACAAATCTGTGAATCTGGCGGGAAACGTACAAAACTTACTTGATATATTCTTCCAAGAGGCCGTCCAACCCTGGAATGCCTCGTACGTCTTTCATTTTATTGTAATCCTGCAAATGTTAGACACTAAAGGAATACGAGCTTATGAAGATGGGCGTATCTTACGATCTTAATTGTTGGAAGTGTAGCTGACACGCCAGCAGTAACTCTAGTTTCTTTTTGTACATAGGATATAATTTATTTTTTGATCTCACATGCTTCTGCGAAGGAGTGAATTGTATCTTAGTATTTTACTGTATTAACCAATTTATTACAAGTTTTTGCATAATTTTTTGTGTATTAGCATTGTGAGAGCTGACTTTGGAGTGTGGTAAAAAGAATCGTAGCAGCACTAATTGCATTGCATTAAGCTACTGCTTCAGTTTGTGTTACACCTTATTCCTTGTAGTACAGGCGAACATTAATTAAATATTGCTAAGGACTGCTCCTGTTGGGTGTGGATGCAGAGGGAACTGACTGTCTGTAAACGGTGGTTTCACTTTGGGTCGACAAGGACATACAGTTTTCAGCTAAGGTCATCGCATTTTTCCTAGACACAATCCCACACCTCGAAACTTCCATGAACTTACAAAGCCTAAAATAAATTGTAGTCCTAAAAAACAAGCAAAAATGGGCCTAAAACGTAATAAATTTTGTATCAAAGCTACTTACTGCCCTAGTGGTTTAATTTCGAAATCACTCAAAAAGCAGTAGTACAGACTCAAATATACGCTACAGCGACTTTTGATATACTTACAGTCACTGTCAATAAACTCCTCAATAAGGGTACTATAAAAAAGGCGCATGTTACAATCTCCTACAAGCACGTAGCACAATCTCTTCACCGACTCTTGCTTTTAAAACTGTAAGTGACAGCAACAAGGCACTATACTCGAAGAAATATCTTAGTGTACCGTTAGATGTCTCTGTCCAGCGACAGCAACGGTGGCTTCATGCTAACAGTCACTGATGATTAAAGGAAATAGCTGAGCAGCTAACATCAAAAATTAATCTCTAGAGCCGAAAATGTTGGGCACCAGTGGACAAAGGTTAAGTGCAAGGGTTGGAACTTAAATAGTGGCAACTATTTATTCACAAACGATGCAAAAGAGTTGGATGTTTGCACCTTTTACTGTCCTTCAAAGTAGTCACCAGCGTTCTGTAGAACCCTTTACCAGCGATGTGTAAGGCGTAGTATACCGTTACCAGGGCCTGCTTTGTTGATGGTGGAAATGGAGCGGTCTACTGCCTGTCGAATCTCTGGAACAGTTCTGAAGCGAATGTCACGAGGTAGTTCCTTCATCTTCGGAATCAAATCAAAGTCACAAGGACTTACGTCCGGGGAGTATGGTGGATGGTACAGTACTTTCCAGTCCCATTGACCGAACAGAGTAGCCACAGCTTGCGCTATATGTGCCCGTGCGTTGTCGTGCAAAGTGATGGGTGGATTGCGCAGAAAGTGTCGTCGCTTCTTTCGCAAAGCTGGTCGTAGGTGATGCTCCAAAAACGAACGGCAATACTGTGCATTGACGGTCTGCCGTGGGGGAATGTAATGCGTTAGGATAACACCATCACAGTCGTACACGAGAACCACCATAACTTGAGACCGCTCCATTCGCACCTTCAATAGAACAGGCTCTGCTAACGGTATACTACGCCTTCCATATCACTGGCAACGGGTTCTATACAACGCTGGTGACTACTCTGAAGGACAGTAACAGGTGAAAAGATGTAACTCTTTTGTACTGGTTGTGAATAAATAGTTGCCACTATTTAAGTTCCAACCCTCGTTTATTGCATAATACACTTGAGACAGGTATGTTCCGAGCAGAGTTATGAAGGACGGTAAAGGTCTACTGTGGTTCGACAGACGTGTTAGAGATTAGATTAGATTAGATTAAATTAGTTTTTCGTTCCATAGATCCGTGCTGAGGAGATCCTCGTGGATGTAGAACATGTCGAGATTTTTTTTCTTTTTTTAGAAAATTGCCAATAAAGCAAATAGGGCTTTACTGCAAATTTAAATCTAGCCAAAACATCACATACAAACAAAAACGAAACAAAAACTAACAAAAGGAGACATACGTGTGAATCGTTCAACGAACTCAGAAGGAAAATCCAACTACAGACTTGACGGAAAATCTTAAAAAAGTTTTGCTCCTATGTTATATCAGTAACCGGATCGAAGCTATCTGCCCAGACACTCTTTGACCATAATGGCATCGAAACAGAGGCTGACAGACAGAAGGCCGAAATACTAAATATCTTTTTTCTAAAACTGTTACACTGAGGAAGATCGTGCTGTGCTTCCTCCTTTAAATCTTCGCACGAATGTAAAAATGACACATATTGAAATTAGTGACCGCGGGATACAAAAGGATCTGAAATTACTCAAAAGAGGAAAGGCCACTGGACCTGAAGGGATACCAATACGATTATGCATAGAGTAAAGAACTTGCTCCTGTTCTAATTAGAGTGTATCGTACGTTACTGAAGCAGCGAACTGTTTCTGGTGATTAGATAAAGGCGCAGGCAATTCCCGTTTCCAGGAAGGGGCGTCGAACACACGCATGAAGCTGTAGGCCTCTAAAACTGATGTCAGTCTGTTGCAGAATTATGGAACATATTTTATGCTCCTGCATTATGACATTTCCGTATACCGAAAAACTTCACTACAGCATTCACCAATCGTTCCTATCGCGGACCACTCGCTACAAGAACAGGAGTAGGTGCTCAGAGTGGCAATGAAAAGCGCCCTCCGTCACACACACCAATTTGGTTTGCGGAGTTTAGATGTAGATATAGCTGCAGATACGTAATTGTTCCTTTCAAGATATTTTACATGAACAGTTTGATACGTTTTCATGAATTGTGATGGGAAGGAAAGCAGCGCGTTATGGGCTAAATGGGCCAATCGGGACCGTACGACTGCCATGTCACCATCTGCCAATGATATCATTCAGATGTAGTATGGAGGGCTGCTGGATCAGCACACCACTCTCCCGGCTGTTGTTGGCTTTCTTGACTTTTGAGCCGCTACTTCTCACTCAAGTAGTTCCTCAGTTTGCATAACGAACCCGAGTGCACCATATTTCAGTCCTCCCGCCAAGGAAAAATCCCTGGCAGTGCCGGGAAGTTAAGAAGTAACAAGGAGTCTTGCCACTTCTTTTCTAAAGAAAAATTTTTTCCGCTCTCCAGTTTTTCTCTCCAAGCACAAAACCATTGTAGGTAGAAGTATCAATAACACCAAGAGTACAGGTTGACGGCATTACCATCAGAGCGAATGGAAGCTTGACAAACAACAAGCCGGAAGTCGAAAACATTTTGAATAATCATTCTTTAAATGTTGTAGAGAAAATAGGATCTAAATGTTCATTAGAAGAAGCAAGGCAGTTAGTGGAAGAGGCCTTACCCACACAATTTGATACAATTGAAATTTCACCCATCTCTCCTTCTGAAATTAGGAAAATAATAAACTCTCTCAAGAATAAAAGCTCACATGGAATGGATGGCGTGTCCAGCAGGATAATAAAAGCTTGTTCCCAAGATATAAGTGGGATTCATAGCCACATATGTAATAGCTCTCTGAAACAGGGTATTTTCCCAGATAGACTGAAGTATGCCATTGTTAAACCACTGCATAAGAAAAGGGGATACGTCTGATGTCAACAACTACTGCCCAATCTCTCTTCTGACTGCCTTATCCAAAATTCTTGAAAAAGTAATGTATTGTACAGTAGCTTCACACCTTTGTAAAAATGTTGTAGAGTCAGTTTGGTTTCCAGAAAGGTTTTGCAAAGGAAAATGCTATCTATACTTTCACTAATGAAATATTAAATGCTCTGATTAACCGGAAGTCACCCGTTGGGATTTTTTGTGATCTCTCAAAGGCTTTTGATTGTGTAAATCATGGAATACTTCTAGATAAACTCAAGTTCCGTGGTATCAATGGGACAGCGCTCGAATGGTTTAAATCATACCTAACTTGAAGAGTGCAGAAAGTTGAAATAAGCAGTTCACATAATGTGTAAAAACTGGTGATTTCTCAAACTGGGGAACAATCAAGAATGGGGTGCCGCAAGGGTTGGTCTTGGGTCCTCTGCTGTTCTTAATATATATTAATGACTTGCCATTCTGTATTCACGAAGATGTAAAGCTGGTACTTTTTGCCGATGATACAAGTATAGCTATCACACCCAACAGACAAGAATTAACTGATGAAATTGTAAACGATGTTTTTCCAGAAAATCATTAAGTGGTTCTCTGCAAATGGGCTCTTATTAAACTTTGACGAAACGCAGTGTATACAGTTCCACACAGTAAATGGAATCACACCATTAATAAATATAGACTTCGATCAGAAATCGGTAGCTAAGGTAGAATATTCAAAATTTCTAGGTGTATGCATTGATGAGGGGTTGAACTGGAAAAAAACACTGAACATCTGCTGAAACGTTTGAGTTCAGCTACTTATGCTATTAGGGTCATCGCAAATTTTCGCGATATACATGTCAGTAAATTAGCTTATTTTCATTCTCTGCTTTCGTATGGCATCATATTCTGGGGTAACTCATCACTGAGTAAAAGAGTATTCATTGCACAAAAACTTGTAACCAGAATAATTGCTGGAGCTCATCCAAGATGATCCTGCAGACACTTATTTAAAGAGCGAGGGATCTTCACTGTAGCCTCACAATATATATATATATATATATAGGGTGTTACAAAAAGGTACGGCCAAACTTTCAGGAAACATTCCTCACGCACATATAAAGAAAATATGTTATGTGGACATGTGTCCGGAAGCGCTTAATTTCCATGTTAGAGCTCATTTTAGTTTCTTCCACCTACGCTCAATGGAGCACGTTATCATGATTTCATACGGGATACTCTACCTGTGCTGCTAGAACATGTGCCTTTACAAGTACGGCACAACATGTGGTTCATGCACCATGGAGCTCCTGCACATTTCAGTCGAAGTGTTCGTACGCTTCTCAACAACAGATTCGGTGACCGATGGATTCGTAGAGGCGGACCAATTTCATGGCCTCCACGCTCTCCTGACCTCAACCCTTTTGACTTTCATTTATGGGGGCATTTGAAAGCTCTTGTCTACGCAACACCGGTACCAAATGTTGAGACTCTTCATGCTCGTATCGTGGACGGCTGTGATACAATACGCCATTCTCCAGGGCTGCATCAGCGCATCAGGGATTCCATGCGACGGAGGGTGGCTGCATGTATCCTCGCTAACGGAGGACATTTTGAACATTTCCTGTAACAAAGTGTTTGAAGTCACGCTGGAACGTTCTGTGTGTTTCCATTCCATGATTAATGTGATTTGAAGAGAAGTAATAAAATGAGCTCTAACATGGAAAGTACACATGTGCACATAACATATTTTCTTCCTTGTGTGTGAGGAATGTTTCCTGAAAGTTTGGCCGTACCTTTTTGTAACAAAATATATATATATATTCACTTATGAAATTTGTTATTAACAATCCGAACGAATTCAAAAGTAATAGCAGTGTACAGTGTACATGCTTCCTGAAAGTTTGGCCGTACATTTTTGTAACACCCTGTATATATATATATATATATATATATATATATATATATATATATATATATATATATATATATATATATATTCACTTATGAAATTTGTTATTAACAATCCGAACGAATTCAAAAGTAATAGCAGTGTACATGGCTACAACACTTGGAGAAAGGATGATCTTCACTACTCAAGGTTAAATCTAACTTTGGCTCAGAAGGGGGTAAATTATGCTGCCACATAAGTCTTTGGTCACTTACCGAATAGCATCAAAAGTCTGACAGAGCATTTAAAAGGAAATGAAAAGAATTTCTGAATGGCAACTCCTTCTACTCATTAGATGAATTTTTGGATATAGTAAGTGGGTAATATCCCCACCCCCCCCCACCCCCTAAAAAATATTAAGTGTCATGTAATATTTTGTCTAATGTAATATCTTGTATAGACAGCTTTTATTAACCTGATACGTTCCACATCATTACGAACTGTCGTATTCGTGATCTACGGAACAAGTACTAATCTAATCTAACTGTAGAAGATTATCACTGGCTAGCGGTTGGTTTTTCTCTTGAATGTGTAAGTGCCAATAAGCCGATACAAGTCGTCATTTTAGTCCAATATTGTTTTTGGTTTCTTGTCTTCTCTGTTGCTTATTTCCTCACGGTTGTGCACTGTGCTCATCAGGACAACCTGTTTGTTCTTCCTTGGGACGTAAGATACGGCCGTGTAAAAAAGAACTTTGAAGTGTGAACACCTTCTTTACTTGATATATTATTAAGGAGTTCAGGCTTACTTTTTCTCACCGTCCTCAGCACTGTATGATGTCTTTTTAGAAGTTCTTAGCTCTAATGCATACTATATGAAGAAATTGTCACATGTGACATTTTCCCTTTCAGCTCATGTCTCAGATCCATGATAACCCTTTTCTCAGCTGCTTGTCCAGATAATTTTCCTGTATAGATTTGTGGTTCAAATGGTTCAAATGGCTCTATGGGACTTAACAGCCGTGGTCATCAGTCCCCTAGAACTTAGAACTACTTAAACCTAACTAACCTAAGGACATCACACACATCCATGCCCGAGGCAGGATTCGAACCTGCGACCGTAGCAGTCGCGCGTTTCCGGACTGCGCGCCTAGAACCGCGAGACCACCGCGGCCGGCATAGATTTGTGTCTTCAAAACGTAAGAAGTAGCATTGTCACATAACGTCCATATTTTTACGCCATATTTTGAGGGTTTGCTTGGTATATGGTTTTTGAATGGAAAATGGTCTCGGAAAGCCACCAATTATTTAGCCATGGTTGCATTTGTGCCAGGATTGAATAATTATGAAGGTATTTCCCACCACGTATCCGACAGAACTCTTGTAGGTGCCATATTGTCATTTACTCTTAGCGCTCTTCCATCAGACTTTCCATCGAAACGTAACACGTCTGAGATGCAACAGAAGCGTTTCAGCGATATTGCTGCAGGTAGATGGCTCTACCTGTTTCTGGATCCCACAGCCTCTTTGTTGCTTCACCATATGTTTTATACACACAGCCAGTAATAACAGGTCAGTACAGGCTCCAAATATAGTTTCATTTAATGCTTCCCAGCTATTTCCATAAAGTCTTCGACCCTCAATATTAGTCATTTCCACCACAATACTCTGAATATTATCATTCATCATAACTTGAGAAGATAATTTTATGTCATTTACTCAGGCGATAGCGTATCCTGTCGGACCAGGAGTCAGTTTTATAATGTTTGCACTAGATGCTCGTCCATCATACGGAAAAGATTCTAAGCTCGATGCGATTTTTTTCTCTTCATCGAATCAGCTGAGCAGATGGCACATTGTCATTTGAGCTATCAGTGTCTGAAACATCTTCACCAATAAATGAAGGATGAATATAGTCATCACTGGTATGATTTTCTTCTTCAGAAATATTCTTCTCGCTGTCAGATGCATTTATTAATGCTTCCAATTTCTCATCAGAAAGAACTCGTTTCGTCATGATAGCTACACAGAATTTATTACGATAGATACATGAACTGCGTCTGCAAATAGCAGTTGATAAAATGTAACTGTTAGCGATAATGTGCTGTAATAAATTGAAAGCAGTCAGCGTCTTGCGTTGTTGCGTAGCCTTCGCACGTTTCAACAATGAAGAATCAGATATTTACTTTGTCATAAAAAAACTGTTATGGTTTACATTTGTTAGCTCAAGGTGCCACCATAGTTACTGCGCTGACGTCGCTAATACGGACAGCGTACACTTTTTGAAGTGATGCAAATAATACCTCTAATCATTTGAAAAGTGTTTTGCCCCCTAAGTGCCCACCAGTTTTGTCCAGAGACATGTCCACAAAAAACTGACAATCCATGTCGTTATTTTCGAGACCAGACAAACTATCTACATGGTTGTTTTATTTCATTTCTAAAAGGAAGAGTTCTTTAATATTTTTCATATAAAAGGATTTGTACCATCTGTCACCCGCTGTTAAATCGGAAACAGATTAACCACGTTGTACTATGGCACTCATTACTGAATTCCTTATGTATAGTTTGGATGGCGAAAGAAGACCTCTGACGGTTAAAGTGGATTTCGCGTGCCTGATTCGCGCTTCTTCCACAATTAAGCACGTAACGCGAATTTGTGTACGTCTCGCCTCATGCTTGTCGCAGCTCTTGAGTCGCATCGCTTCAGTACTGCCACGAGCCTTTCGCTTCGCAGCTGAAAGCTGACTACAGCAATCTCAGCGCTCAGGGCACTTCATTTGCCATGCGAAGTTTTAGTACATTTACTGAACTTTCATTTTCTGAACACTGTTCACTAAATTGTGTTTAGCCTTCGCAAATCGGCTTCCATCATCCAGGATCTGTAGTTTTACCGCCCAGCCACACAAGGAACAACTACTTTTGATTGTTAAGGCGATATAAATGGACGTAACTGTTGGGCTTGACCTTGTTCAACTCTAGTTTAATGGCACCAGCGTTGCCACCTCGTCACATTTTGGCCTGCAGATGATTTAACCGAAACTGATTGCCAGAAATGAAATAAAAAAGGCACTTTGACTGTTTCGAGGTTAATATTTTATGATCAGACATTACAGTTTCAAGTACATTATGTGTAAAATTACTTATTACGAATGCACCACAACTGTAATGATTATGAAACTGAAGTAGGTAGCGGTATAGTAACTTTAGTTATAATAGGACAGAAATACGTAGCGGAAAAATAATTAAGCGGGACGTGTTCCACCTTGCATCTCATAAATCACTAAATATACCTAGTAAATTGAGTGCAGATACTTTGTGAGTTCTTTGCCATAACAGTTTTGGCTATTACTGTTGATCTAACAAGAAATATGTAACAGGCTACAGAATACAGCTAGATTGTCACCAAAGACATATCAGATTCAATTTACATAAATAATGCTTTGATGAGTTGCTCAAACCGATGGCTTTTGGTTACTAGTTTCTCAGTAAATCGTTTCTGATGTGAATCGTAAATACGGCAGTAACGCTGTAAAACTGGGCAACTTTGTGACACTTTTAACACTTTTTGTAATTGTGACATTTAATTTTCGCGTATATGGGCTTTTCAAAACCATTATCATTTAGTTTTCTTAGCAATGAGGTATATTCGGAATATGGCATATTATCTGTCACAGTGTCCCACCAGCTCAGGACAACACTGTGACATGAACTCTTAGAAAGGGAATATAGAGTTCAATTCATCTGTCACAAAGATGGGCTACCAAGTGTTTCTTTATGATTGACCGTTATGACTTTGTTACAGATTTGTTCGGTTTTATGAGTTTTGTTTAATGAGTACCGGGAAAAACAGTTGTCACCAAGTTTGCCAAACTGGCAAGAGTTATTTTTCTAATTTTCCTATATTCAAAATAATCCTAAATGAAATAAAATAAGAATGCATAAAGTAAATAAGCTAAATTAAGCAAGATAATTAAATAAAACCTTAATACTGTTGTTTACACGTCTGTTCAGTGGAGCCTCTAAGCAAGGTAAAGAGTTCAAGCTTTTAGACACTTACCTACAAGTTCATTGGTATTAGAAGAAACAAAGTCATCGCACGTTTCGTAAAATATTCTGAGCAAGTGTGTTATATTTAGAAACAAAGGTATGACGCGAAACGAAACTTATCTTTTTTTTACGAAACCATCACTGATATCCCTAACTTCATTAATGAGACTTTTTTTATACAGTTTCAATCGTCACACTTGTTTCTGCAGATATGAGTGCAGTCACAAAGTTACCCCTGTAATCTACGGAAACAACTATTTTCACTTTCCAGCGGATGAAGGAATTTTTTTTAACTCTTTCATAAAATGAATTGCACGTATAAATTATTTGTATCTACTTACCTTCAGGTAGTCAGCGCTTCAAATTTACCGACGTAACAGAAATTTTTCGGGAAATCTACAAATACGTTTTTCCAGCGGCAAACAATATGGCACTGTGAGCATCTCAAGTGGAATGCACGTACTTTTAGGTTTCATTACTAATATCAGCTGCGCAAAAACGTAATGCAGCTGAGATATATGTTGAATGTTGACGCAAGTTAAAGTATTTAAGAACGAAAAGCTACAGCACTTTGTTGTCATAAAGTAATACGTAAGTCACCAAGCTGTCCATTTTTATGCTACAAGCTATAAAATAACTGCCAACTGCTTTTCGCAGCAATGAATAGTAGTCTTGCCATGGACGTTTCATCCGAGAGAAAAATTGTTCTTTTTCTATTATTTATTCCTCCATCCCTCTCCATAGCACTTTCCTTTAGCCCATCTAAGTGCTTTCTAAGGACTGTCATGTAGTGTTTGTATGGTACTACGTACAAGTTGATGTTGTGACCTATACCAGGGATAAATAAGCCGAGCGGACTAAATATAAATCACTCTGGTCACTTTGAAGTGGTACAAGTGTAGTAGAAGTAGTAGCAGGCGCTGACTTAAATTATGGCAATGAAGTAATACGTATGTGCAATTCGACTGTATGGAATGGAGACGTGACACAATGGCAGAAAAACAAGCTATAGTGTTTGGAGTGCCGATGACCACACCGCACATCAAGTTGCCAGATTTATTAGTGTATCAACGCCGACTGACCAGCATCTTCGAAGGAATGATATAGCACTCGCAGCCACGTAACACGGCGTACGATCGGTGGTCCGAAAAAGGTCCTAACCGACAAGGACCGGAGACGAGTATAACATCTTGTTAGTGAAAATCGGTTTCAGTTTCGAGAGGAATTGCTGATGGTAGAAAATGTAGGTTCTTATCAAGCAGTTTCCGAGGGAACGTTGTGAAGACAGCTGCATATAACAGACGTTTGGTGTCGGGTACCCCGCAAAAGGCCATTGCTCACAGTGGCACACGGAGATGGACATCTTCAGTGGCCCAACGGACACAGAAACAGGACAGTAGCTCACTGGAGACGTCTAGTGTAATCCGACGAGCACCAGCTTTGCCTGGTGTTAAATTATCTAAGGTGTCGGCTGCAGCGACTGTCCAATGAGGCGATAAACCTGGAATGTGTGGAAGGTGTAGTTAAGGCCAGAGGTGGTTGTGGTGTGTTTCGAATGTGTCTTAGTCCCATAATCTGGGCTCACTACTTCAGTTTACGTGAACACAATGCAGAAATATTTATTTCACCAATTTCAGAGACCAAGCGTTGACCTTCCTTCTGCATCTTTGTGATGAGTATGTTGTGGACATTCCGTTCTACGAAGTCTAGAATAGCTGCATTCACAGAGCTACAGGCATACGTTCCTAATTTGATAAACGCTCAGGCAGCATTTCGCAATTCGAGCAAACCGCTGAATTAGCATCGCCGCAGTTTGGTAACTCTACGGTGTGTAACCATCAATAAATGGCTTCTGTTCGATGTAGCATACCGGAGGAAACATGCGGACTCTCTTACTAGACGAATTGTGTCAATTTTCAAAGGACGAAGTGGTATTAGAAGATATTTACATAATGCCTCCTGAGGGTGACAAAATTTTTGTCCGATGTGCTTATTTTGTAGAATCGAAGGTTGTGGATGGCCCTGACACTTCTGCTGTATTCACACTCGGCAGAAGGGACAGTCGAATCCTTCCGCCAATTCACATTTAGAATTTCTGTGGTTTTCCTAAATCACTTAAGGGAACTGTCGGATGCTTTGTATAGAAAGCCCATGACACATTTCCACTCACATCGTTGGTCAGGCATAGAGTTTCTTCCGGCTATAACGAACTCTGTGGTGATCATTACTACCATAAATGGACGGTAAATCTTGCAATTTTTTCTTTCTCTAATCTCAGCACATATTACTTCAATGCACCAGCAAACGCAACAGGGGCGGGCGCTAATCAATCTGTTATTTGATGAGTTGTTTGTCCACGATATCTAATTGGACCTAGTTCTTAAAAGTATGCCTTCCGTCGTAATCTAACAATGCTCGGTATGGCAGCTCATAATACGAGTTATGGCTCAAGAAATTTCGTAGCTGCTTTGCGGGGAGCTCTTACGTGTCAAGACACAAGTTGCAAGCGACTACAGTGCCCTCTTTTTGCACTGTTAGCACGAAGCTTTGAAGAATACGCCCATACCTGACTAGACAACTGAGTCATAAAATTCTGGTTGGTAGCAATGTCCTTCGAACCAATAACCACTGATCCGTTACGGTATCTGAAAACGTTTCGAACGGGAACGAATAAACCCAAGCCCACAAAAGGCAAACTGTATCATTTTCTCCATACTGGATGAATGCTGCCACGTTTGTGCTGAACCCATGAGTAGTAAACATGCCACGATTTGATGAGCGGCATGGTGAAGATACGAAGTACTCGCCTCCAGCCCCTATTTTCTGTGATAGAAATGACTGCACAGCGCGACTGTAAACGTAGGCAGCTGACGAGAACACCATTACATTCTGCTTCGAATGAAACTGAACATCACCCTAAAGCCTAAAAGTAAAACAGCGTGCTCGACAACTCTGTGAATTCCGGAAGCGCCGTATTCCCGAGTGAGGAATCAATCGAACCATTGGCTATCAGACGCAGGCAATAAAAGAAATTGAGCGCAGCGAATGGTGGTGGGTGCTTAGCGCTGGAATTCAGCTTCCTGTCGTTCTGTCCACACTGTCAACTTTTCCCTCTGGATTTGCTACGTCACCAAGCTAATTCGTTTCGTTCCTGTTCTGTAACGCAATGATAAAAATTAGCTCAGGATTAGTGTCTGGTGAAAATGGGAAAATCTACAGCAAAAAAATTGACGAACAAGTACGTTATAGCCACTTTTATATTGTTGCTGAGCGTCGCTTTGTAGGTACGAAATTCTGCCCGTGTAGAGCGATAAGACACTATTGCTAAGCTGCAATATACATTTTGCTGTGTATGGACATCACCAGGTGACTTACATTCAAAGACAGGAGTGTTACGTCCAGAATTGACTCTGTAGTAAAACATATTCAAAACGTGAATTTCCACATTCTGCTCTTTCAAGTAGGTAACGATTTGTCCAAAGTCCCATTTCCTTAGTTTTTAGTTAAATAAGCGAGTTAATTGAGAAAATATTAATGGTTTACATTACGGAAATATACTGATCCAACTTCAGTACTTTTATCCATCGTTTTAAATTCTATTTTTAAAGTATCTTAAATGATTTAGATCATACACTGACATTTCTCGCCTTGGATTTTCGTTCCTATACAATATTCTTATTACGGTTTTGAAAATTGTTATAACAGTCTAGATCGCAAGGCACATTTATTCAGAGGTGACGGTTTTGATCGTTACATGATCATCTTCAGACCTATCCATTTTGATGGACAATGGCTGAGTATGGAGCAGGGACCGCTGAATTGCAGCTGCTGACTACCGTCATTGAGCGATTCCTGCTCCATACTCAGCCATTGTCCATCAAAATGGATAGGTCTGAAGATGATCATGTAACGATCAAACCCGATCACCTCTGAATAAATGTGCCTTGCGATCTTGACTTTTATAACTATTTTCAAAGGTTATAACTGGCTCGCTGATACCTCCAATAGCGTTTTCAAAAATAATTTTATTACAGTGCTTTCATATTTTGATTGAAGGGTATAAAACTAGTTTATATACCTAATGGGCAAACGGCATTTCTTTACACTTCAGTTGAACTAAACTGAAAACCATGTCCGCGGTGAACACTAGTTAACAATTCTGGGATCGCCAGATTCGTAACGCTCACTTAATTAATTGATGCTGCATGTATCTAAGTTAAATGAGTCGCATATGAATACTATCTCCGCTGCAATTGTGCACAAAACACTGACGGTGAACTTAGGAATTGCAATTTAGCCAAACGTAACCAAGAGGTCATTTTGAACATTTCATGTAAGAAATTTCCATGTGGTATACTTGTAAGTTGTTTTGTTCTTCTGCATTTCCCATAGCTGATACAGTGTGAAGGTAAAAACATATTATTCAGTCACAAAGGTTTCACTTCATGCACTGCGCTTTTGTTGGTTAACCATCGTCACTAGGTGGAAGGTATCATTTATATGGATTTTTTTCTGGTAACCAAAGGCGATTTCATGCAGCAGCACTTGAGGAGACAGGTTAGGTTGCGACTTGTACTGATTATAATTAAATGAATTAGCTGCATGATCTGTAGATGTGACGTAGCGGATGGGTCAAACGCACAAACTATACTAACAGTTGCAAGAAGAACTGTACGTGTGCTCCATTCTGATGCTGAAATTGGCATGGACTTGAGTCACACGTTGCTGTTCTGTAGCACAGATGATACAGTTTTTACGCCAATAAGTTTAAATCCAAAGAGTTTCGTTAAAATATTTTATTTGAGTATAAGGGTATCACAATTTAATTTGCTGTACTTTAGTCTCATTATGGTGTTGTACAAAAAGTTTTAATAATGAAATTGTGCGAAATTCAGAAGTACCAGTGCTTTAATAATCAGTTCAAACTGTTGTTAAACATATAATTTAAAAAAAAGTCGGTATCTTTGTTAAATAGTGATACAAGAAAGGTAAACACATCTCCTACTCTTTAGAGACAAATTGTAATTATACGACGTAACACTTACGATAACTGAGTGAGAGAAATATCGTAGGGCGAATGACACTTTAATTTGTTTCCACCAGACACCAACTCCATTATACAGTTTTCATAAGTAAATGCAGCCGAATGCTGTGGCTCCATCAACGAGGCCACGAACGATTCTGTCTCTAAGCTCCGTGTGTAATGAGACGCGACTTGACTCTTATTAGAAACGGCTGTAAACACTGGCCGTTCTTCTTATTGGAAACGGCTCTGGACCGGTAAGCAGAGGGGAAAGTTTGGCCCGCTGACCCGTCGGCGGCGATTTTTGGGGTCAGAGGTGTCCGGTGCGTGGCAGCTGCGAAGCGGCGCCCAGCTGCCTGCTCCCACGGCGCGCACCAACCATTTGGGCCGCAGACCGCTATAGCTGGGACCGGCTCTCCACAAACACGCCGTCTTCGTCCTTGACACCTACACATGCTGGTGACCTCCTGACAATTCGTGTCTTACTACTCTTAACAACCGACCACGCTGCCTTTCGTTTACCCGTTTTTACTAGAGTCCTTTGAGCTCATTTGCATTGATCCAGCAAAAAATGCATACGGTTTCCAAATGCATTTACGTCAAATACTAGTGTCTTAAGTAGTTTACGAACGGATCGAAAACCTCGTGGCAACGAGAGCGGAAATAATTTCCCGTTTGGCCCAGGGAAGTATCATAGGACTACTAGAGTTCTTATACGTTGACAGAGCGCTCTATTTTAAGCTGATGAATAAACATATGGGATCTTATTTCAAATAGCCTTCAGCAACGTATTTCTGTATTTTTTTATTTTATCCATTATAAATTGTTTCTGAAAATATACGCCTGTACAAACAAAGGTTTACTTTGTCATAGAATAACATTTGCTGCGTTCAATAATGATTTTCCTTTCTTTCTCCATAATGTCTTTTGGGAAATAATTCGCGTTATAAAGTGCATCTCTTGCGCATTATGAAACTTACAGACGTGATGTTCGCGGTGTGTGACCTAGTGCACTATTCTAGTGCCTTTCCTGTAATATATTCACGGGAAATTATGTAATTAATTATGTATCTTTCTCTATAGATAATGTCGAATTTCGAAACATTTTCTAAACACAGATTTCTTGTGTAGAAATTCCCACATATTATGCAACACTTACGTAGCTGACAGGTCACTGTCAACTGTGTAAGTGATGTGTAACATCTGTGAACTGTCCCAGACTTGTGTCGACACATTTCTGCCATCCTCAATCTACATCTACATCCACATCCATACTCCGCAAGCCACCTGACGGTGTGGGAGGAGGGTGCTTGAGTACCTCTATCGGATCTCCCTTCTATTCCAGTCTAGTATTGTTCGTGGAAAGAAAGATTGTCGGTATGCCTCTGTGTGGGCTCTAATCTCTCTGATTTTATCCCCATGGTCTCTTCGCGAGACATACGTAGAAGGGAGCAATATACTGCTTGACTCCTCGGTGAAGGTATGTTCTCGAAACTTCAACAAAAGCCCGTACCGAGATACTGAGCGTCTCTCTTGCAGAGTCTTCCACTGGAGTTTATCTGTCATCTCCGTAACGCTTTCGCGATTACTAAATGATCCTGTAACGAAGCGTGCTGCTCTCCGTTGGATCTTCTCTATCTCTTCTATCATCCCTATCAGGTACGGATCCCACACCGGTGAGCAGTATTCAAGCAGTGGGCGAACAAGCGTACTGTAACCTACTTCCTTTGTTTTCGGACTGCATTTCCTTAGGATTCTTCCAGTGAATCTCAGTCTGGCATCTGCTTTACCGACGATTAATTTTATATGGTCATTCCATTTTAAATCACTCCTAATGTCTACCCCCAGATAATTTATGGAATTAACTGCTACCAGTTGCTGACCTACTATATTGTAGCT
Source organism: Schistocerca cancellata (assembly GCF_023864275.1). Taxonomy (NCBI): domain Eukaryota; kingdom Metazoa; phylum Arthropoda; class Insecta; order Orthoptera; family Acrididae; genus Schistocerca; species Schistocerca cancellata. The sequence continues at coordinate 876,481,192 of NC_064629.1, read as the reverse complement.
AAATGATGAAGGATCTTTCTTTCTATGTATTCGCAGCACATTACACTTGTCTACATCGAGATTCAATTGCCATTCCCTGCACCACGCGTCAATTCGTTGCAGATCCTCCTTGCATTTCAGTACAATTTTCCATTGTTACAACCTCTCGATATACTACAGCATCATCCGCAAAAAGCCTCAGTGAACTTCCAATGTTATCCACAAGCTCATTTATATCTATATTCTGAATAGCAACGGTCCTAGGACACTCCCCTGCGGCACAGCTGAAATCATTCTTACTTCGGAAGACTTCTCTCCATTGAGAATGACGTGGTGCGTTCTGTTATCTGGGAACTCTTCAATCCAATCACACAATTGGCCTAATAATCCATATGCTCTCACTTTGTTCATGAAACGACTGTGGGGAACTGTATCGAACGCCCTGCGGAAGTCAAGAAACACGGCATCTACCTGTGAACCCGTGTCTATGGCCCTCTGAGTCTCGTGGACGAATAGCGCGAGCTGGGTTTCACACGATCGTCTTTTTCGAAACCCATGCTGCTTCCTACAGAGTAGATTTCTAGTCTCCAGAAAAGTCATTATACTCAAACATAATACATGTTCCAAAATTCTACAACTGATCGACGTTAGAGATATAATTCTATAGTTCTGCACATCTGTTCGACGTCCCTTCTTGGAAACGGGGATGACTTGTGCCCTTTTCCAATATTTTGAAATGCTACGGTCTTCTAGAGACCTACGGTACACCGCTGCAAGAAGGGGGGCAAGTTCCTTCGCATACTCTGTGTAAAATCGAACTGGTATCTCATCAGGTCCAGCGGTCTTTCCTCTTTTGAGCGATTTTAATTGTTTTTCTATCCCTTTGTCGTCTATTTTGATATCCACCATTTTGTCATCTGTGCGACAATCTAGAGAAGGAACTACAGTGCAGTTTTCCTCTGTGAAACAGCTTTGGAAAAAAAACATTTAGTATTTCGACCTTTAGTCTGTAATCCTCTGTTTCAGTACCATTTTGGTCACAGAGTGTCTGGACATTTTATTTTGATCCACCTACCGCTTTGACGTAAGACCAAAATTTCTTAGGATTTTCTGCCAAGTCAGTACACAGAACTTTACTTTCGAATTCGTTGAACGCCTCTCTCATAGCCCTCCTCACACTACATTTCACTTCAAGTAATTTTTGTTTGTCTGCAGGGCTTTGGCTATGATTATGTTTGCTGTGAAGTTCCCTTTGCTTCTACAGCAGTTTTCTAACTCGGTTGTTGTACCACGGTGGCTCTTTTCCATCAATGGTTACTTTTATTCAGTTGTGTAAAATACAAACATGCTTTCGGTAACAGTTATTGGAACAAAAATTATACATAGAAGTATTTTATATATAGCGTGATAATTACCGTTTTGCTGTCGGGTCCTACGATCCACGCGGATCTGCCCTGTGCAAATTGTCTTCATGTCTGAATTATCACTGCAACTACATCTATTTGAAGCAGCTTACTGCATAAAAACCTTCGTGCATCTTTACACTTTCTGCCCTTCTAATTTCCCTCCGTTATCAAATTGACGATTCCTCGATACTCAGAACATGTTCTGTCAACCGCTCTTTTATTTCAGTCAAGGTGCACCATAAATTTTTTCCTGCCATTTCGATTTACCTCCTCATTGGTTGTTCGGTTTACTCATACGATCTCCAACAGTCTTCTGTAGCAACACATTTCAAGAGCTTCTGTTCTCTTCTTGCCTGAACTGTTTATTGTTCAAGTTTCACTTTCGTACGAGCCTGCACTTCAGACAAATATTTTCAGAAAAGATTTCCTAACATTTAAATTTGAATTCTGGATTATCAAATTTATCTTTTACACAATTATTCTTTTTGCTCTTGCCAATCGCCGTTTCAGATCACGTCTGCTTCTGCCATCATAAGTTATTTTGCAGTCCAAAGAGCAAAGCTCGTCTACTACATCGAACGTCTCATTTGCTTAATTTCCTCATCATCTCCTGATTAGATTCCAATATATATTGCATTATTCCTTTTTACTTGTTTTGATATTTATGCTATAATAACGGTAAGTTATTTCGTTCAACTAATCTTTCAAATCCTTTGCAGTCCCTTACAAATTACCATGTCGTCTGAAAACCTCGAGTCTTTATTTGTTCTCCCTGAACTTTGATTCCCTTTCCTAATTTTGCCTCGATTTCCTGTCCTGTTTTTTATTGTGTAGACTGAGCGACGTTGGTGATACGCTATAAACTTGACTCACTCCTTTATCAACCATTCTTTTGTTTTCGTATCTTTCGACTCTTATAATTTGCTTGATTCAGTTTGTCTTCTGGATAAGATGTAGCGTCAGTACTGCAATGCGAGTCCGTAAATTTCTCCGAATCCCAATCTGCCTTTTCCCAAGGGCGGATTCTAGTGGTTTTCCACTCTTCTGCAAAACGTTAGTTTAAGGGTTTTGCAGCCACGGCTTATGAAACTGATAGTTCAGTAATAGTCTGCACCTGTTCAAATGGTTCAAATGGCTCTGAGCACTATCGGACTTAGCTTCTGAGGTCATCAGTCCCTAGAACTTAGAACTACTTAAACTTAACTAACACAAGGACATCACACACATCCATGCCTGAGGCAGGATTCGAACCTGCGACCGTAGCGGTCGCGCGGTTCCAGACTGTAGCCCCTAGAACCGCTCGGCCACCCGGCCGGCCTGCACCTGTCTTTTTGGAATTGGAATTATTATGTTCCTCTTGAAGTCTAAGGGTATTTCGCCAGTCTAATGTATCTTGCGCACGAGATGGAATAGTTTTGCCGTGGCTGTCTTTCCCAAGGATCTGAATAATTCTGCAGGAATATTCTCTATTCCAGGAGCCCTATTTCAGCTTACGTCTCATAGAGCTCTGCCAAATTCTTTTCCATATCGTCTTCTTCTACTGCCTGTTCCCTTTCCATAATTTTGTCTTCTACTTTACTTCCGTTGTAAATTATTTCCATATATTCCTTCCATCTTTCAGCTTGCCGTTCTTTGCTTAGTACTGCGTTTCTCTGTTCTTCGAGGGAAGTTTTCATAAATGCTTCATCTATTTGTCCTCTAACCAGTCCTACGCATACATTTTTCGCTTTCTGTCAATCTCAGCTTTTAGACATTTACCTTTCGCCCTCTTAATTTACTGTACATGTAGTATATTTACTCCTTTCGAGAGTTAAATTTAGTGTGTACTGTGTTGTCTAGGGATTTCTACTAGGCATTATCTTTTTGGCTTCTTAACCGTTTGCTGGCTTTACTATTTCATCTCTCACAGCTATTTTGCTTTCATAGTATTTTTTCCTCTTGTTTCAGTCAATCGTTGCTAATGTTCCATTTGAAACTCACCATAACTTCTGGTTATTTCCATTTGTGCAGGGCCCATAACCGTAAGTTCCTACTTTTCTCTGATTTCTTTAATCTGTGATTCATAACCAACGAATTATGATCAGGCTCTACATCAGCTCCTGGAAAAGTTCTGAAGTTTAAAATCTGGTTTCGAAATCGTTTTCTTAGCACTGTACAATCAATGAAACCATCCAGTGTCTCCAGACCTCTTCCACTTGTTCAACCTTCTTTCCTGATTCTCAAACCAAATTTTGGCCATTTCCTTAACCCCTATCACTTAACTATAAATTAGTTGCAGACGGAAAGCTATATAATAATAAAAAGGACCTATATAAGCTAATATCGCAGAGATTACGGTAATAATCACAATAGGCACAAAATGTTTTTGGGCCTAATTCGTGTTCCAATAATTATTACTTAAAGCATGTTGGTGTTTCACAGATCTGCATAAAAGTACTAACTAAGGATGGCAAAAACATGCCGAAACATGTTGGGACTACGAAGAAGATTAGTGGTTTGCGTAACAGGCAATCCTGAAATCCCATAATTTAGGCTATTCCACAGCTGCTGTTAAGACAGAAAGCCGACGATGACAATAACAGACATTGGTTAACAAAACACAAATCTGAGCACAGAGTGGCAAGTAACTGTCATTCTTGATAAATGTTAAGTTGTTCACTTAAATAAACGTTAAGGCGTATTAGTCTCCGATAACAAGATTAGCTTGCCATCACTTGTGCCAGTGATGCTACAGAAATACTTGAAAGTTACAGTATGCGTAGATACGACAGGGAAGAGTCCTACTTGCTCTTGAAGCGAATGCCAGGCTTCGATTTATAGCTAATATACTCGAAAATTTTATTGTTCACAAAAGAGAACGCTCTCAATATCTAAACTGCGTCCTTTGTCAAGTGCGTGGGATCCGTATCTGCTAATACTTACACAAGACATCGAGTATATAGAAACAATTACAGTGGGAATGGTAACATTCTCCTTCACCCATATGGACAGTGTGATAGAAATACTGAACAAAGTTTTGCGTCTGGCAGTCGAAGAAAGACGTAAAATATCTGACAGTAACCTGCTCGCAACGGCTGGTAACCAGGGCATATTCTTTTAATATTCTGTAGTCTCCTAAGTACTGATCTCTCATAGTTTGACGTCGGTTGACTCTAATAACATGGTGTCTTAAAACAGGAAACAAAAATTACTCTGTTTGAATTTATTATGCGCCTCTGTGATTTGCCAGTTGTGGGTGGAGGTGTGTTGTTGAAGTGAATACGTGTCTGTGACAAACCTCCGTTAGTATCCTTCCATTAATGAGACATGGGAGTACAGGAGGCTACACGAATGAACTATGAGTGTGGTACCTGCGTTTGTGAGCAGATCTGGGATTAGTCGACTAAAGAGCGAAGTTGGATCGGCGGGTCATCTGCAAATTGATCTTTTTTTTTCATTTCAACATCCACTTTGTTAATGCCGCGTTCGTGTTCTGTATACGCCGAAAACTGAATTACACTGACCTGTAAGACAAAATAAGATCATAACGACTTGTTTGGGTGGTACTAATTAAGTTATTATGAAGAACTCTAGAGTGACGATATTATCGAAACAAGGTACTTGAGTTAACGATAACCTAGATACATCGTTTGAATGCGGAAATTTCCGGCTGCTAGGTGTACTAAAGCCCGTCTGAGCTCCATGTAAACACAGGATTCGATACGCGGCGCTTAGAGGGTTGTAAAATACTCGCTTATTGATGAATGTGAAATGTTACGAAATGAGTTGCCACGCGTGCTACAAATAACGAGGAATTTAGATCTATTTCAAACAGTAATTTTTGATGAGATCAACACGTGGAAACATGTGCCCGTGAGCTGAAGGTATTTCTACATTTGACAAAAATTTTCAAATGATGTGTTTTTTGTGTGTACAGCTTGTTATTTTGTGGACTTTCACAGACATTTAACGACAATATTTGGCAGGTGATTTACTTCTAGTGAGTCCCACTTAACTGTTTCGCCTCAAATATATTTCGTCATGATGGAGATACTGGTTACCTTTTTTAATAGCAACATGGGGCGGGAGGGGGGGGGCATAAATTAATGATCAGTGTGATTTCGTCAAGTACTGATCTTCGAGATAAATAACCCAATTTCTTACTGCTTGTGTGATGTATTTGTGATGCAGTATTTATTAGCGAGATAAATTCATTTGTGACTATACCGTAGATGTGAAAAGAAGTTACGGAGTAAAATATCATTTACATTTGAGATTTTATTTGTTGTTCTTAGTGAGACCTGGTTAACTCGCTGAGTGAAAGTTTAAGATAACTTCAAAAGAAATATATGTCCTCGAAACAGCAGTGGTTTCTCCACAAAATAATTACCACGCAGGAAAACCCATAAAAATGCACCAAATTAATTTGAAATCCACTGTCACCTGAGTCTCGACGCAGCCAGATGTGGAAAGGCAGTATAATTTCTATGAAAAATGTGCAAAACATTTTATCAATATATAACAATCGCTCTTTGCATTATTATAACAGCTATAATAAGACTGTTCGTAACTTTCATAAGTCTTCTCGTATAGAGTTCAAGCAGAAACGTCGGAGATGGAATGGGCTGAATAAAAACGCATCTTCATGCAGGTCTTCTGTTATTGGTGCATTTTGATGGTATCCTCCATAAGTTAGTATCATGTCAATCATTTCTCCTTTTAAAATTATGTACCAATCGAATGAAACGCCACTATCTATATGTTTTCTGATAAAGATATTATAAATGAATAAGACGAAGAATTAGATTAAAAATGGTTTTGTATAGACCATGCAAAAGACTTTTCTACGTAGAAAGTACTTCAAGTTCGCTTCGGTTACTTCCTCCGAACTCGAACACACAGCAATGTGTCTCTACTTTCATAATTCATAGTCTCATTGCTGTGTTATTTCTTACCAGACTCGCAGAATTCATCGAGGTTAAGATGACAAGAACCGCAATATTTTAGACAAACACATCTGAGGCTTCCAGAAGCAAAATGCAGTGAGTGCGCTAGAACATTTTTTTCATGAAACGCAAAAAACTTCTTACTTACTTCATATGGCATATATTCGAAATTCCTTTTCATCACAGATTCATGCTTACCTAGCAAGTATATTTCTGACAATCTCTGAAATATTCTGTTTTTATTTTGTTAGTTATTACTTAAAATAATTTGGATTCACCGAGTTTTGCCTCTGTTCCCAGGGATCTACAGAGTTATGCTTCTGTAGAGATCGATGTGCATATATTATCATTACGTAAAAATAAAAGGACACCTTAATAGTTTTACAAAAGATTTAATGACTAAACCTGAGTGTGATTACAAAGTATGTGACATTAAACAATAGTTTGAAAGTAGTTAATACCTCTCAAGCTTTCAAGTCCTGTCCCGTCCCCTCTAAATTACACTGGCAACTCATTGTCCTCTGGATGAATTTCAAAGTCTGAATCTTCATCTGCATTGTTTCCAGCTGTCTGACAATGGATTACATTGTAGTAGAAAGCAAGATTTTCGTTTTCTTCCCAAATGTGCCAGAAATGCTTTTTGAGCAGGAAATCAATATCCCTCACTTTAACCTCTTTTACGGCTTTTCCAACTCTGATTACGTTTGGCTTCATGGACGAGTAGGCTTTTCCTCGTCTGCATATCCCTCTTCCTTCACCAGCGTCCGTCCTATAAGCCATTTCACCTCTTACTAGAACGTTTCGTTGTTTACTTCTGGTGATCACAACCCGTTTTACAGGGGCAAATCTGAAGTGCTATTGACATCAGCAAATTCATCCTTCCAACACAGATTGTTGACATCTACTCCTAACTTCAAAACTATTCCGTGATGCTCAAACACGTCATGGTATTTACTCGGTGAGGCAATTGCGACTTTAGACCTGAGAACCTTTCCTATTCTTCCAAAAACTCTGTCGGGTCTTAGAAACGAATGTCCAACAATTTGATAGAATATCTTCACTCGTTTCACGTTGACAGGAGCTTCTTGTGTTAGCCAATAGCACAGCATATGCAACATCGTCTGGTTTTTGTTTTGACCTCCACAGCTGTCTGACATCAGTCGGATGGTATGGATGTCAGTTAGGTCTGCAGATGTCGACCTGTGATGTACACAAGATACAGTTTCATTGGATCCCTTTGCAAAGTCTGTTTCTTTCCATGTATATGTAAATGTGTTCTCCTGGTTTTGCGTGAACCAGATGGTCCTTGACAGATTGTAAAATTATACACGTAAATTTGACGTGTGTAATAAGCACTTTGATCCTGCAATTTAGGCAGTGGAAGGTTTTCTCGGCAGTCAAATGTCAGGGTTGTTGCACCATTTTCCTCAACTTTCAGTATATCATAAAAAGCATTTGCCTTAGCTTTGTGTAAAGCACGTTCTGTTGTCAATTATTGTTTATTCACCTCATCTACAGTTGTTCGGGTTAATTGCTTTATTTGTTGTTCTAAGCTGATGCACACTGAGCAACAGTCGGTTGCTAGGGAAGCGAAACTGATATTATAATCAGATACAAAAATAGATCTGAAAAACTCGTACATAACTTTATCCTCAATTTTCTCTGGATCCGCATTAAACATTTTCCAAAGCTTTGCAATCGATAATTGTACGATAAAGAGTACTGATGTTTTTTCCACGCCAGTAGTGTGATTGCACTGGTTTCATATTCCCAACAAACTCCTTAACCGCACCTCGTTTCCCTCGATAAATATTCGCCATTCGGTCTCCACCTCGTCTTTCAATTGGAGCTTCTCCTGTCTGTAAGTACCGTCTACAGACTCTTTGTATTCACGCTGTTGATGTGCCAAGAACACACACGTGCAATTGCTGAGTTTGGTTTACCGCTTTCAGATGGGGCAAATAGTACCTTATTGAAGTATTTATGTTTTTCCTGGTATGTGCTGCTTCAATCCGACGCCTCCTCGGAGATTGGACTGATTATAAACTCGTCCTTTATAAAAGGCCTGATGTGATCTCCTTGGATCCTGCATTGATACTCTTGCACACTGGTATACTGATGAAGCTGCATGCGTGCAGTGGGGACCAACTGGCAACACACTTGCGGAGTATCTACCAAAGGACAGTACTAATAAGGAGAAAGCTAGGATAATGCACTAAAAAATCACATACTGTACTATGTGTTCCTAAACAAATGATTATAAAATCAGTAATGCACTGTTCATTCAAGGAAATCGTTCCTGACTGCAGCCATATGAAATGACAATAATTTATATTAACATAAACCTAAAATATCACAGTGGAACTTGTGGTGTCACCGCCAGATACCACACTTGCTAGGTGGTAGCCTTTAAATCGGCCGCGGTCCGTTACTATACGTCGGACCCGCGTGTCGCCACTATCAGTGATTGCAGACCGAGCGCCGCCACACGGCAGGTCTAGAGAGACTTCCTAGCACTCGCCCCAGTTGTACAGCCGACTTTGCTAGCGATGGTTCACTGCCTACTTACGTTCTCATTTGCCGAGACGATAGTTTAGCATAGCCTTCAGCTACGTCATTTGCTACTACCTAGCAAGGCGCCATTATCAGTTACTATCGATATTGTGAATCATGTACCGTCAAGAGCGACGTTCATCATTAATGGATTAAAGTTAAGTATTCCACCAGCTACGTCCGTTTTTCTAAATTATAATTTCCTTGTCCTGTTCCAGACCTCACGCCAGCCTGCGTGAGCTAAAACGCGTGCCTTTCGGCCTCCTCTAGTAACACGGTGTTGGCTCTCCTGCCTACCACAACATAACTTACTGTTTACAGAAATGTTGGTAACGAAGTTCTTATTATTTCCATACAACTAAGGTTGAGGACTAAATCTTAGCCGGACGTTGTGGCCGAGCGTTTCTAGGCGCTTTAGTCCGGAACCGCGCTGCTGCTACGGTCGCAGGTTAGAATCCTGCCTCGGGCATGGGTGTGTGTGTGATGTCCTTAGGTTAGTTAGGTTTAAGTAGTTCTAAGTCTAGGGGACTGATGACCTCAGATGTTAAGCCCCATAGTGCTCAGAAACATTTGAACCATTTTTGACTAAATCTTACCTCATGCGTTTTGCTTTTTTCCTCTTCCAGTCAGAAAAATTGGCCGGTTTTTACAGACTTTTCCTTTTGGAACTGATTGTACATGTCTTCCATCAGTAACATCCATGATTATGGACGAAATGATAAAGCACTCTTCGTATTTTACCCAACAACAATACCACAAAGGCTCTCCATGCACTCACAAACAAGCCAAGCCAAGAAAAACGCGCCAATATGGTTAGGTAACAGTTAACGTGGTGCTGTTTTTTCTTTCACGTTAGTTTGCAGTAGGGACAACTTGACAAATTGCCACCCATGGGCTCAAAGTAAAGTTTATGAAGTAATAATCTGGGAAGGCTGTATTATTCGGACAAAACACATAATGTGTACAAGCGAGTTTTGTATCTTCATACCTTTTTAATAATGGCACATGCTAAGGATATACCAAGTTCTGCTTCTTTATCATACAATGGATTCACTCAGTTTTGCTTTGCAACCGGAAGTGGAAAGACAGAGTTGTGCATCTGTAGACGGTTTTCGAGGTACATTTTAGGGCAGAAAAAAGCTGTTTTGTTAGTGTTTTAAGAGCGTAATCGATAGATGGCACCACAGAGGAAAAAATGGTGGCACCAACTCATTTTCGAGAAAAAGTGGATTTACAGCAGTTTGCTTCTGGACGCCTCATCTGTTGTTGGCAAGTTTATTGAGTTCATACGTACAATCAATACGAATATGATTTAAAATTCTAAGTTCAAACAAGCGGATGAACTTGCAAACTTTCTCAGAAAGTTGTATTCATATAAAAACAGTGATTCGTGAAGCACCCTGGTTTTGTCTTCTATCCGCAGCAGAAGTTAACCTGAAGAATTAGACATAAACGTGCTATTAGAGGGTTGGGCAAAAGTATGGAAACACCGCGAGAAGTGCATGCTTGAACATATTTGCAAATACTAGCCATGACTGCAAGATGGGCTATTTTACACTATGTGATCAAAAGTATCCGGACATCCCCGAAAGCATAAGTTTTTCATATTAGGTGCATTGTGGTGCCACCTACTGCCAGGTACTCCGTATCAGCGACCTCAGTGTCACTAGAAATCGCGAGAGAGCAGAATGGGGCGCTCCGTATAACTCGCGGACTTCGAACATGGTCAGGTGCTTGGGTGTCACTTGTGTCATACGTCTGTACGCGAGATTTCCACACTCCTAAACATCGATAGGTCCACCGTTTCCGATGCGATAGTGAGGTGGAAACGTGAAGGCACACGTACAGCACGAAAGCGTACAGGCCGACATCGTCTGTTGATTGAGAGAGACCGCCGACAGTTGAAGAGGCTCGTAATGTGCAATAGACAGACATCTATCCAGATCATCACACAGAAATTCCAGACTGCACCAGGATCCACTGCCAGTACTATGACAGCTAGGCTGGAGATAATAAAACTTGGATTTCATTGTCGAGTGGCTGCTTATAAGCCACACATCATGCCGTTAAATGCCAAACGACGCCTCGCTTGGTGTAAGGAACGTAAAAATTGGACGACTGAACAGCGGAAAAGGGTTGTGTGGAGTGACGAATCACGGTACACAATGTGGCGATCCGATGGCAGGGTGTGGGTGTGGCGAATGCCCGGTGAACGTCATCTGCCAGCGTGTGTAGTGCCAACAGTAAAATTCGGAGGCGGTGGTGTTATGGTGTGGTCGTGTTTTTCATGGAGAGGGCTCGCAACCCCTTGTTGTTTTGCATGGCACTATCGCAGTACAGGCCTACATTGATGTTTTAATTACCTTCTTGCTTTCCACTGTTGAAGAGCAATTCGGGGATGGCGATTACATCTTTTAACACGATCGAGCACCTGTTCATAATGCACGACCTGTGGCGGAGTGGTTACACGACAGTAACATCCCTGTAACGAACTGGCTTGCTCAGAGTCCTGACCCGAATCCGATATGAAGGGGAACGCCGACTTCGTGCCAGGTCTCACCGACTGACATCAGTGCCTCTCCTCTGTGCAACACTCCATGAAGAATGGGCTGCCATTCCTCAAGAAACATTTCGGAACCTGACTGAAGTATGCCTGCAAGAGTGGAAGCTGACATCAGGGCTAAGGTTGGGCCGACACCATGCTGAATTCCAGCATCACCGATGGAGAGCGCCACGAACTTGTAAGTAATTTTCAGCCAGGTATCCGGATACTTTTGATCACATAGTTTATTTGACCACTGTGCAATGCCCTCAATATGCTGCAAGTGTCACTGGTGGTCAGACCCGTGTTCCGTGTAGTTGTGAATGCATTATGTCGGAGCTAAGTTAATTCGAATTTTTGCAAATTGTTTGTGCTAGTATGGTGGTTGCTTCTGTGACCAAGTGAACCCAACTGTTTGGTGTTTCTACAGGCACTGTATTGAAGATTTATACAGCCTACAGGGAAAGCGGATAGGCTACACGTTTTCCGCAAAGTTACAACGTTGACGAAAGTGTATGATTGGTCGTGGGAGACGGTCATTGGAGAGGATTGCGACGAAAAATAAGACGACGGCTGTTGCAGAAGTCACTACAGCACTGAGTGTCGCACTTGTGAACTCTGTCACCATCAAAGCAGCACGAAGGAGGCATCATAAGCTTGGAACTACAGGCAGAGCTGCAATTCCAAAACCACTCGTCAGTGATCAAAATGCTCGTAACAGGAAAACATGGTGACGAAGCCATAAAACCTGTTCTGTGCAGCAATGGAAGAATGTCGTTGAGTCTTGTTTCACACTGTTTCCAACATTTGACCAGAGTGAAACGTGGCGGTGGTTAGGTGATGATTTGAGGAACCGTATCATGGTATTCCATAGGCCCCTTGGCTACACTGCAAAGTCGCATTACTGCCGAAGGTTATGTGACCATTTTGATTGATCGGTTCCATCTCATGGTACATTGTTCGTTGTCCGGCGGTGACGTTGTGTTCAAGACGACAGGTCTCTGTTCACACAGCTTGCATCTCAAGGTCTGGTTCTGCGATCACAGGATGAATTTTCGCACCTCTCCTGGGCACCACAGTCACCAGATACCAATATTATTGAACCGTGGTGGTCTACTTTGGAGAGAAGGATGGGTGATCGCTATCCATCTCCATCAGCGTTACCTGAACTCGAAGCTGTTTCACATGAAGGTTGGTGTTAAAGACTCCTTCGAAAACCATACAGGACCTGTATTTATCCATTTAGAGACAACTGGAAACAATTTTGAATGCCAACACATTTCTTACACCGTATTAGGCACGGCAATGTGTTGTGGTTTTGGTGCTTCCATAGTTTTGTCAAATGGTTCAAATGGCTCTGAGAACTATGGGACTTAACATCTTAAGGTCATCAGTCCCCTAGAACTTAGAATTACTTAAACCTAACTAACCTAAGGACATCACACACATCCATGCCCGAGGCAGGATTCGAACCTGCGACCGTAGCGGTCGCGCGGTTCCAGACTGAAGCGCCTAGCACCGCTCGGCCACAACGGCCGGCTCATAGTTTTGTCCTCCCCATGTGTATCGAATAGGAACTTTTGTTATCCGAACAGTATTGATTTGAAATGAGCAACTGTGACAACGGAATCTAAACTTTAAGGTAGCCATCACACCAATTTCTCTAATATATACATCGGTATTGTATACTGTCCCTCTTTTACAGTACCATTTTAGTTTAGAAAGTATTAGTTTTAGTGTAAATAAGAATCTATGGTTCAGACTAGCTATCGTTTCTACTCATCAGTGTGCGGAGTCCTGCTTGCATGTTCGTGATTTTTTTTTTATGAAACTTCGCATCATCTGCCTCAGATTTCAAGAATGATGAAAAATTATTATGAAAAAAACATAGGAGCCAATCGACAGTGAACAGAACGCTTTTCCATTTACGGTGTATGATGTCCCTATTATACTATGAGAAAATAAGTGTACTAATAAGTAAATCATACATGGTCAGTATAGTTGGGGTGTAAGCTTTCAGAGTCTTCTAAAACTCTATACACTTTGGGCCAGTTTATACACCAATTTTACTAATCATAAGTAATCTAGATGATCGCTTAGTTATTCTCTCATTGTGAACCGAGGCTTGAGTCAGACAGTGTATCATCAGCTACGTGTCTGCATAGAACGAAAAATTAGACTTTGACGAAAACAGCTGAGTTCATTTACAAGTGAATTTTCATGTCATTGTGTCATGAGGCCATTTCTCTTTCACTTTTCATTATTTCTTTGGTGAACTCTAAACATATCGTCGAGTTTCATCTTACCTACAGAGGGATACATGTCCCTGTGACTGAGTCACAAATAAATGCTGTACTAACTGCTAGTGCACGATGCTACCACCTGCCGTTCGTGTTGTGGAAGTTTTAACTACCACCACCAGGATAACTTCAAGCTCCATGTACAAAAGAAAAGAAATTGAAGTATGGAGCTCAAACTACATTTCATATTTTGAATTACGAAAGATAATACATGAAAATGTTACTCCTTACCGTTCAGGGTCTACTGAAAATGCTTTCCCAGTATCGAAACAGAAAAAAAAACTATGTAATATACGAGACATATCCAAACACTGTACTTCACATTAATAAAATTAGGACTCGTTGTTACTCTGTCATTCCGTGTTCGTTCAGTAGACGTTATTGAGGATCATAAACGCTTAACACACAGCGTAAACTTCATATTATAATCAACAGTTTCATTTATGAATGGTGGGCTCCATGTGGTTCCCAAGTTGTGCAGCGACCGTAAACCATAAAATTACCAAAGATGCAGCAACAATTTTGCGACTGGTTGCTGCGTATTTTGTAATTTTAATAGTTTCATTGTTGTACGTTCCTATTCAGATCTGTTCACTGTAGTTTTCTCAATTCGAGGAAGTCATGTGCTTCCTGTATGCCTTCCCGTGTGGCGCCTAACCGAGCTCCAGATCATCAAGATAGATGAATTTCTGTCAGTTCTTATGAAAAGCGATCTGAAATAATCCAACAAACGTACAGTTGTAGGATCGTACCTGTTGATATGCGTAAATGATCAGGTCGATATGCTATATGAGACAGTTTGCGGATAGTGACTTTGTTGTTGATGATGAAGATGACGATGATAAAGCCAGAAGACTGTAGCGATATGCAGGACCCACAGAGAATCGACACAGAGCCTGGCAGTTGAACCTCAATATGACAGCTCAAACATATTGTGCCTAGAAACCTATCCGCCTTCACGACTGCCGTTCAGTGCATCGACATATGAATTGTTGTAGGAAAAGTGGACGCCTGACGGAGAGTTTTTGAGCTCGTTACAAATGTACCTCCAGACATTTCGACACCAAATCAGCCTTACGTCTGCTCTAGCACCTGAGGACTATGCAACCTATTCGACAACCCTTGGATGCGGTTTGCCTACCTTCAGGCCCTAGAGCAGCCACCACGCTGAACTGGTGTCGAAGTTTCTGACAGATTCGTTTGTAACGTGATCAAAGAAGTTGCATGTGTGGTACATAGAGCGTTGCCGAACTAGTGTGTCTTAAAGGAAACCTTTCCCACTTTAGTCACACACATTCCTAGGAAATTACGCTACAGCAGGTAAGAAAACATGAGGACTAAAAAAGCATAAGTACCCTTAGCTGCTTCGAATCACGTTCAAATTTTGTTGAATGGTTTCGAAGAGCCCCTAGTGGTTCCAACCTGTGCACAACATCAATAACTGTAGTCGCTGCGCCCTCAAAATGGGTGCAATCAGGTTCGATGGGGATCTAGCCCTACAATATCCTTAGAGAAGGATTGAAACGTCCGAGAATGTCGGCAGTGTCAAACGTTGTCAAGTACACCTTCTTGTTGCTCATCGAACTGTGAACTGTCGTTTTCGGGCGCAAATGTGTGGTAATGAACGCCCCAGGGAAAGTGGAGTTTTCATTGACGCCTTTTATGCCACCTTCTGAAACCTTTACGTGACGATTTAGAGCAGCGATGTTTCTGAAATGTCATCCTCGGGCACCCATAAGAGAACCGGGGTGTAGCGGTTCTGATCTCGATCGCAGAGAAGTCAAAAGAAGGGCTTAAATGGGGTAACAAGGGCTGTAAAGACCTTCTCATAGTGTGACACGTCTTCTGTGGCATTGGGCAGAACTGTGGTGAAATTTGGTGCCAATGTGACGTCGTTCACCCACCTTACAGCTCGTATGAACTTCCGAGCTGTGACCTTCTCTTCGGAAGTGTCCACTCCTTGCTGTGTGAAGCGCCGTCAAGCCCGAGGGCGGAGCTGCCGAGTGCCATACTTTTACACCACTACAGAGGATGACTGTAGGAACCTTTGAGCAAAATTTCAGACCTATGAATCGAAACTGGGAGAAAATTACGGGGTTTCGAAAAAATGATTCTTCAATTTTGTTGCGCAGCGGAGATACTCATCTGGGAGAGCTCTCCTAGTACAATACGTTATGTAGCACAAGTACATAAGTACTGGCACAGTACCTAGATATTATTGAGGTATTGTTTGTCTGAATACATCACTGGACAGAACTGAGGGAATCTGAATGGGAATTGCTCATGTCCCGGTCCAGTTTTAGCGAAATTATTGTGAAATGAGCGGAAGCATTGAAATCACTTTTTATTCATTGCCGACCTCTATGGCAAATGGCTGAAGCTAGCCCACAGTTATTCCGTTTAACTATTGCAAACGCCTAATGTTGCTGCGGGTCGCTTAGAAAAGCGCAAGTAGTAGGTTCATTGGTCTGCGGAGCATTAAGACAATTTGGTGTGAACAAGTAAGTCATGGTACATGAGTTGACTCTGACTGGTTTATATAAAATTGGCGAACGTTATCTACCTCATTTAACTCCAGCGTACGGTAAGTAGTTCTGTCTATGGGCTTTATGGCGTACTTTGTTTACATTTTGTGACAATGATACGCCCCTATGACGTCATCTCGTGACGAGCCCCTACCCTCCATCTAATCACAGGTAAGTAAGGCAGGACAACTAGAATGTAGTTTCAATAAATTAATAAAATATATGGGAAAAAACCAACAAGCCTAACTCTGCCTTGTACCCTTCTCCCCTCACCTCCTCTCTAGCCAATAACAGGGTAGTTTCAAAATTATGTCTAAAAATATCGTCAGGCACGTAGGAAAAAATTACGTAGCCTTCACAACGCTAAGGTCAAACATAGTTGCCTCTGAATCGAGTGTCCAAACATACACACACACACACACACACACACACACAGAAGCACACACACACACACACACACACACGACTACACATTATTGTGCAAGCTTGAACTTGTCTGAGGAAAGAACAAATGCATTTTTTTCGAGTCGATATGTGGGACATAATGAAAATATTAACTCGCTGACAAAGTACTTTTGGTTGTTCTGACAAGTCTCACATCCAATCGGCAGTATTATGATATGCATGATACATTGAAAAACACACATAGGCACTGTAGCTTAATATGGAGTTGTTGACGAGAGTAAACAATGTTATTACCACGTCAAGAACTCGTCTGATACCAAAATCCGCTAAGTATTATAGTGACTCTCTCTCAAATTGACTATTTTGCACTTCTATCATGCTTGTCAAGTATCATAATGTTCCTTCCACGTCTAAGATATCTGTAATAATACGTCAGCAACACTAAAATGTACAGATCTTACGTCAAATTAGTGTCTAAAACATTATTGCGAACTGTGAGGTACCCCAATGCTGTGTTCACGCCTAAGCACATCGGGCTCAGTAAACAGGCACGTAATCTTCTTATGAAGTGTGAGAGAGCTAGTATAAGCTTCACTCTACATACACAGTTAAAAACCAACGTTGCTTCTACAATATAACTAACCAATTAGCAATACGCAGTCGCCCAATAGAATTTTACTTTAAATACTATTTCGAAAAACTCCATAGAGGCGAAATAAAATGAACTTCTACTTTAAGTTCAAACCGTTTGTTATCACGAACAGATGGCGCCATTCATAGTTAGATGTGCATCCCTCATGTATCACCTCGACCTTAATATTCTTGTCTGAATAGCATGGTAGTAACACCCGTTCCCATAAGACCAAAATCATTTCTGTCTCAGTCCTTCGTTCAATCACTTTCTCGAAATCCTTCTCAATAGCAGGAACCCGGCTCTGCAACAGCCTTCCGTATTATATTAGAGAACTGAATAACCTCTCCAACTTCAGAAATCAGTTAATGGCATACCTACTAATGCAACAATAATGATTTACCATTGTTTATTTACGCCGCCGTTAGCCTTGTGCATCCTTTTTTCCAATCAGGTCTTCCTAATTTCCTAGTATACTTAGCTGCTGCAGTCTCCTTAAATTGCCTTTCCTCCTGAACTCGCTATATTAGGAAACATCTATTTTCTACGCCTATAAGTTGTTTTTGTATCTGCCACTATCATTGTTATTATTATCTCTATTATTATTATTAGTGGTGGCAGCAGCAGTAGTGAAAGTATAGGTTGAATCTTACAGAGAAGATAACAGCAGCTAGCCACTTTTTGCAGAGCTATTTACTTACTTAAACAGCGCCTTTACTGGTTTCGAACCAACAGGTTCATCTTCAGACGGCTGGTTCACGTTAAGATCCATTTTACGGCTTTAAATAAATTGCATTGTAGAAAGTGGCTGGTTGCTGTTACCTTCTCTGCAAGAGTCAACCTACATTCTATACACAGCAACGGGCTCAGAATGTCAGTTTTCGACACAAAAGCTGTATTAGAAGTACTACCAGTGTTAACTTTACTAGTCCAAAGTTAGTATTATTTACTCACATTGTCATGGCAGATACTAAAATCATTTTAATATTATTTCCAATACTATTTATTTTATTTTTTAGGCAACTATGACGTGAATATGCTAGGCATACTGTATGAGTGGAACACTGGTCCGATGTAAGAGACAGCCTGATGGCGCTAATCAGATCAGGTTAAATAAACAAGAAAATGCTTGGTTTAAGACACATCAGAACTAAACATTTATTAATTTCCACATCTATGATCCTTGTCAAGTGTCACAGTGTTCTTTTTAAGTCTAAAATGTCTGGAAAAACGTGCAATGTTTATCTCAAGTATCACAAGTATTTTCCATATACATACATATCTATCAAATTAGTGCCCAAAACACGATTGTGAATTTTAAAGTAAGTGTTACAATTATCTTCTCATGCCTAACTACTGTCTAAAAACATGCTAAAGTGACAGTTGACATTACAGGTTATGTCTAAAAGATCGATGTAGAACTAACCTGACCAGACTTATAACTGGAGACAATATATTTTACCTAAATAAGACAGGGACACAAAGGAATAGGCAGTCCAAATTATTGGAATAATGTACTTAATTAGGTCTACGCTTGGTGTAAATCACACTACAGCCTCAAATTAAATATTTCCAAATTAAATTCTTTGGTTTTTCACTGTTGATGGAGGGTAAGGTTTATAGTCGTTCTCTTATATTTGATAAGCAGTTTATCTTTTAGTCTCCCATATATCACCGATTCGATAAAAATACATGTCTTCTTTCCTCAGGCAAGTTGTTAACAGCCGTGAAAGTTACACAGATTTCTTTTCTGCATATGTTACGACATTTTTACACGCAATTTTAAAACTACCTTGTGACTGAGCGGAGGGGAGGGGCGAATTACAAAATACAATTAGGATAATTGGATTTTACTTATTTATTTTGTCTATTCATTTAAACTATATTCTGACTAAGCTGCGTTATTTTAATACTACATTCAGATTGGCAGGAGACAGGGCATAGGGTTGAAAATCACAACACGGCTAGTTGAATTTCTTAAATTTATTGAACTTATTTCTTGAAAATGTATTCTGGTATGGCTGCCTCATTTTAATACTTAGTTGTGAATGCCATAATAGCAGAAGTTTGTCACGAAGTCATGTCAGGGGGTGTCACAAAATATAAACAAAGAGCGTCAGAATGATGACAGACAATAGTACTACGATAGATCGAGGCTGTATTTTTCATTCTGGAGTCAGATCATTATCTGTGATCGATAGCAGGAAGTCATGATAGTTGTTTTGTAAACAATAAACTCGTTATTCATGATAGTATTTTGCTCATCACCGTGACGGAAGTTAAAAATGTGGCTTTTATTGTGTTAGCGTAATGACTGAAGCCGCCTGAAAGAAAATGACCCTTGTATCGTGGTAAAAATAGATACTACCAGAGACCCGCTTTCGACACCGGGTACATTCACTTTTTGCTCTCTCGTATATCACATTTCCTTAGGAAACAAAATGCCTAGTTGAAGTGTATGCAAATCGTATGTGAAAGTTTGTTAGTAATAATGCCACAGGCACTGATGACGGAAGATGACATTTTGCCATGAGCCGGCTGCCTTACGCAAAAATACAGTGTTATGCAACACATGAAAACTGATACCTGAGTAGCACATTTCTCTGTGGCTGAGGCAAACAAATCTTGCGATCAAATTGCTCACACGGATGTTTCTAATCGGATAATAGTCCATTCAGTAAATTAGTAAGTAAGTTACCGAATTTTGGTTGTCTTATCTCTTCTTTTCAGCCAACATATACCATACAAAAGAATCCCGAACACTACAGTAGACATACTGATCATTTTATTCCATTTTCTTGTAAAATTTATTGCTATCATCAGTTTCATGTGACCACGAATTCCGAAATAATTTGCCTGTATGTGCAGTCGGTTCTTTGTCAAGAGAATATAAGAGTTTATTTACGATAAAGAATATCGTAATTAGTTGATTCTTTGAACAATGATGGAATGCCAAAATTGGCTTTTTTCGTTAGGAACTTTGTCACTAATTTTTCATTCTATATGCAGTCGATTCTTGCTAATTCTAATCTAGATTAATAAAAAAATGGCTCTGAGCACTATGGGACTCAACATCTTAGGTCATAAGTCCCCTAGAACTTAGAACTACTTAAACCTAACTAACCTAAGCACATCACACACACCCATGCCCGAGGCAGGATTCGAACCTGCGACCGTTGTAGTCCCGCGGTTCCAGACTGCAGCGCCAGAACCGCACGGCCACCGCGGCCGGCTAGATTAATAGAAGTCCTTGATGAACAGAAATATGATTTGGGTAGGAGGACAGCTGCAACTGAGCTTCGTGACAGAGTCAGATAATCAACAGTTTCAGCTGTAAATAGTTTTATTGGCTGAAAATCATGTCCGGTTTCGGGAAATTCTTCAGGTGCACAAGAACCGTGGGGCACGTGTCCCCTGCACGCTGTGGGCAGCTGACAGCTGCACGCTGCGCCGAGATAGGGAATGACCTCGGCCTCACGTGCTGCTGTCAGCTGCCGCAGCCTAGCGTTCACAGTGTGCAGTGGCCACGTGCTCTACGGTTCTTGTACAGCAGAACATAGGCTCAGAATTGCCTGGAACCGGTACTTATATTGAACCAATAAAGTTGCAATGACAGAAAAAATCGCAACGTCAAAAATTATTTAACGAAGAGTAAAGAAATTCCGGAATACGTTTTTCTGAGTGAGATATTTAAGTGATTAACATTACAGTATCATAGGTTAATGTAAGCGCTAGATAAGCCATTGCTAATGTGAAATACTGGTACATTAACAACCGGTGTAACCGACAGAATGGTGAATGCAAGCATACAAGTGTCCATATAGTCTGTGGTACAGGCGCCGGATGTCAGTTTGTGGGAAGGACTTCACTGATTGTTGCACTTGAACGGTCAAAATAGGGACGGTTAGTGTTGTTCGTGGACGATGCTGGAGTTCTCCGATGCTGCCCGATATGTGCTCGATTGGCGACAGATCTGGTGATCGAGCAGGTCACCGCAACATGTCGACACTCTGTAGAGCATATTGGGCTGCAGTAGCGATATGTGGCGAGGTCTATCCTGTTGGAAAACGCCCTCTGGTGTTCACGAATGGCAGCACGACAGATCGAATCGCCAGACTGACAATTTTGCAGTCGGGATGAGTGCAATAATCACGAAACTGCTCCTGCTGTCGTACGAAATCGCACCGCAGACGACAACTCCTGGTGTAAGACCACTGCCGGCCGCGGTGGTCTCGCGGTTCTAGGCGCTCAGTCCGGAACCGCGTGACTGCTACGGTCGCAGGTTCGAATCCTACCTCGGGCATGGATGTGTGTGATGTCCTTAGGTTAGTTAGGTTTAAGTAGTTCTGAGTTCTAGGGGACTGATGACCACAGATGTTAAGTCCCATAGTGCTCAGAGCCATTTGAACCATTTTTTGTAAGACCACTGTATCTAGCACGTAGACAGGTTAGCTGCAGGCCAGTAACTGACTTCCTTCTAACCAATACAAGGCCATTGTAATGAAACATTCCGACGCAGAGACATACAATACCTTAAAGGCTGCGCCAAAGATTAAATTGAGAGGCATGTAGGTTATAATCTTTGTAATGTTCACATTGGATTCTCTTTTGTTTCATACTCCAAGAAGGAGCTAAGGGACACTTTCGATTCTTGCCTCGTGGAGGATGGACGTAATTTTTGGTGTCTGCAGAAAGGCAGCCATATTGTTAGTAATTATGGTTTGTGCGACGAGCAGAGCAAGTCTTATTGTCTTGTGAATAAAAAATAGTGAGAAGTATCGAAGTGTTACGAAAATTATTTAGAGCAACGTAGCACTATATTCCTTGGTTTCCACCGTCTTCGCGAAGTGAACCGATGCCGACTTAGGAAGATACACACGGTCAACAAAGAGAAGAACTTCGATGGCGACTGATGAATTAATATTGTGGCAGAAGGACTAATTCTACGTCTAAGGTGAGAACTCTAATTAAATCAACAATGACGTAGAATTCAAAATGTAATTAATCGGAATGGTAAATTATATTACAGGCATATTTCACGCAGCACTGTATTTGTCCGCATTCAAGCCGGTCAATACAATCCGTGAAGAAGCCTTTCAAAAATTCTAAAGTTAAAAAACACAATAAATTCAAATGTTTTTTTATTTATTTCGCCACACCATCACGGCACGAAGACAGAATCAACTTTCATCAGGAAACGTAACAGACCCCCGTTGTGCCCTCCAATGAGCTCTCGCTTGACACCACTGAAGTCGGAAATGGCGGTGGTTTGGATTCGGTGAAATGCACTCTGCAGAGCATCTGGATCGTACCTGTCCTTGAAGTAACCTATTTATAACACTTCGTTGTGTCTACATCTACATCACCTACATCTACGTGATTACACTGCTGTTCACAATAAAGTGCCTGGCAGAGGGTTCAATGAACCGCCTTCAAGCTGTCTCTCTACCGCTCCACTCTCGAACGGCACGCGGGAAAAACGAGCACTTAAATTTTTCTGTGCGGGCCCTGATTTTGCTTGTTTTATCGTGATGATCATGTCTCCCTATGTAGGTGGGTGCAACAGAATGTTTTCGCAATCGTAGGAGAAAATTGTTGATTGAAATTTCATGAGAAGATCCCGTCGCAACGAAAAACGCCTTTGTTTTAATGATTGCCACTCCAATTAACGTATCATGTCTGTGACACTATCTCCCCTATTTCGCTATGATGCAAAACGACCTGCCCTTCTTTGTACTTTTTCGATGTCATCCGTCAGTCCCACCTGATGCAGATCCCGCACCGCACAGCAATACTCCAGAATAGGGCGGACAATCGTGGTGTAAGCAGTCTCTTTAGTAGACCTGTTGCACCTTCTAATTGTTCTGCAAATGAAAAGCAGTCTTTGGTTTGCTCTACCCACAATATTATCTATGTGATCGTTCCAGTTTATTTTATTTGTAATTGTAATCACTAAGTATTTAGTTCAATTTATAGCCTTCAGATTTGTGTGACTTAACGCGTAATTGAAATTTAGCTGATTCCTTTTAGTACTCATGTGAATAACTTCACACTTTTCCTTATTCAGGGTTATTTGCCACTTTTCGCACCCGACAGGTATCTTATCTGAATCGTTTCGCAAGTCGTTTTGATCATCTGATGACTTTACAAGGCGGTAAATGCCAGCATCATCTTCAAACAATCTAAGACGGCTACTCAGATTGTCTCCTATGTCGTTAATATAGATCAGGAACAATAGAGGGCCTATAAGACTTACTTGGGGAACGCCGGATATTACTTCTGTTTTACTCGATGACTTTCCGTCTATTGCTACCAACTGTGACCTTTCTGACAGGAGATCACGAATCCAATTTGGTTAGAAGACGCTTGTGAGGAACGGTGTCGAAAGCCTTCTGGAAATCTAAAAATATGTAATCAATGTGACATCCCCTGCCGATGCACTTCATGAGTATAAAGAGTTAGTTGTGTTTCACAAGAACGATATTTTCTGAATACGTGCTGACCATGTGTCAATAAATCGTTTTCTTCGAGGTACTTCATAATGTTCGAATACAGTATAAGTTCCAAAACCCTACTTCAAATCGACGGTGGTGATATAGACCTGTAATTCAGCGAATTACTCCTACTTCCCTTTTTGGGTACTGGTGTGACTTGAGCAATTTTCCAGTCTTTACGTACGTATCTTTCTGTGAGCTAGTGGTTGTGTATAATTTCTAAATATGGAACTATTTTATCAGCATACTCTGAGAGGAACCTGACTGGTACATAATCTGGACCGGAGGCCTTGCCTTTATTAAGTGATTTAAGCTGCTTCGTTACGGCGGGGATATGAACTGTGGTGCCAATTTCTGCTCAGATTGCTGTTGCGGATGCAGTACGATACGCCACAGCCATACGCCGAACACGATGGTCTTTCCTATCGTGACCGTTAGGAGCCCGGTCTTCTTGCGACTGTACATTCTCGTGACCACTACTGCCAGCAGTCATGTACAATGGCTACATTTCTGCTATGTCTTTCTGCAGTATCTCAGGAAAAAAACCAGCTTCTCCTATCGCTGTTATGTAAGTATTACTAGCGTCCTACTTGACATAGTTAAGTCGTTTAAATAACTGGGCGTAAGGTCTCAAAGCGATATGAGGTGGAATGAGTATCTGAGAACTGTGGTAGGGAAGGCGAATGGTAGACTTCTCTTTATTGGAATAATTTTAGGAAAGAGTGGTTCATCTGTAAAGGAGACCCCATTTAGCACGCTGATGCGACCTATTCTTGAGTACTGCTTGTAATGGTACTTGAATTACGTAACCATTACGGCACCTCACCTCAACCTCTCGATACCAGCAATATTCTACTGTGTTTCTGTAAATTAGTTAACATATTCCTGAGACAACATTCAGATTTGATTTCATTAATGTAGATGTACTTCGATACATCGATATGTTTATGTTGCAATGATATTATTCTTATATGTATTCTTTCTTTTGTCACTATGATCTTTGTCGTACTTGTAACTCTGATTTTAGAGTCAAGTCTCGGTCGTCATGTTGAAAAGACGCAAATTGTAGTCAGTTTATGAAATGTGAATTTTAACAGTGAGGAAGATATTTTCAAGTATATTTTTTATTGTGAAGTGATGGTGCAACAAAAGTAATAAAAAAGAAGTCTAACTTAAATTCGGAGTGCTGATTACTTTTTTACATCACCATTGTGCTAACTTGCAAAAGTTTAATCTTCAAGAATGTTTTATGAAACACATCTATAAAACTTTTGAATATCGCAGAATAACACCTAGGCCTCTTTGCATCCGAGCTTGGAATCATCACCACCTATATTTTCGACGATTGAGCCATGAGTTCACAACGAGACCAGTGTGGGAAACACGAAAAGATGAGTGCCTAGCTTATCCATTATTTCTAGAAATGACTTTATTAACTGTGATCTAATGACACCTGCCATATAATATAACTTTGTTGTTGCCCGAAAATGCAATATTTAGCAGCGTGAGCGACACTACAATCATAATTAATTTTTGACCTTTGTTGTGGTAGGGTTGTTAGATGCTCTAGTGTTTGGGATCCATACTAGGTCGGATTGAAGGAAGACATCGAAACAATTCAAAGGCGGACTGCTAGATTTGTTACCGGTAGAATCGAACACCACGTAATTGTTATGGAGATGCTTCGGGAACTGAAATGGGAATCCCTGAAGAGGGAAAGCGAAGTTCTTTTCGAGGAACAGTGTGGAGAAAATTTAGAGAACCGACAATTGAAGTTGACTACCGAACGATTCTACTGCCGCCACCGTACACTGCGGGTAAGGACCACGAAGAAAAGATACGGCCTCATATGGAGGCATACAGACAGTCGTTTCTCCCTCTCACTATCTGCGAATGGCACAGGAAAAGAAATGACCTCTAGTCGTACAGGGTACCCTCCGCCACGCATCGTACGGTGGCTTGCGGATTCAAATGGCTCTGAGCACTATGGGACTGAACATCTGTGGTCATCAGTCCCCTAGCACTTAGAACTACTTAAACCTACCTAACCTAAGGACACCACACACATCCATGCCCGAGACAGGATTCGAACCTGCGACCGTAGCAGTTGCGCGGATCCGGACTGAGCGCCTAGAACCGCTAGACCACCGCGGCCGGCTGGCTTGCGGAGTATCTATGTAGATGTAGATGTAGATGTAGATCTCGTTCAAACTCAGTGAGGTGGTGACAATGGCGTCTTTGTCACGTAAAGGACATTCTTGACTGCGTCATCTATGCTGTCTACAATCATAAAGTAAAAAGATTGGTTTGGCGAAAACGTGCCATACGGAGAAAGAAAGCGGCAGGCCGATTTCCCGCGTCTTGACTGAAGTGGCTTACTCAGCGTAGAGTACAAAAGAAACACGTAGGACTTTCGAGTTTTACTTGTTACTTTCTACTTCCCTTAATAAAGAAATGCGAATATAATTGAAACAACAGGACCTTTCTTTTAAATTATTTTTCCAGCGAATACTCCTGATTCGACTTTTCCCTGGTTTCATCTTCATTACTCAAACATTCGTTAAATTGAACCATAAATTATTCGAACTTCTTATGAAGTCCCCTTTTCTTCGAATGTACTTCAGTTTTTTCACGTTATTTATAACATTTTAGGACTCACGTCAAGTTTACTTCAAATATATTTAATGAAATCGAAGCCATCAATTGCGTCAAATGCCCTGTATGACTTTTGATTAATTTAATTGAAACTGTAGAAGATCGTCAATAAATTACGGACGTAGCGCGTTTCTTCAGCTGTGAAATGAATAGTGGTAGGATGTGGAATAAGAAGGAAAGACCGGTATTATCATCTAGAGAAAACAGAAAGCGGGAGATTTGTCGCGACGAGTAGTGCGTTTCATATGGGTGGCTGTAAATTACCAACTGGTTACTGAGACTATTTATGTGAATATCGTTGTTCCGAAAAGTGTTGTCGCAGTCAAAAATAATTGTAGAATAATATTATGAATGCGTATTTTCTTTGAATATACTTTGGTTTATTACTGTGATATCGATATATATTAAATTTTCAGATGTGTTATCAGTTCTATGCCCCATTAGGTTTTGAAAATGTTTCAACTGCAGAACACTGTTTGTAGGGCGTATGTGTCAGAGAAAGTGAAGAAATGCAATACGTTAATGCTACAAAGATCTCAACACGGCAAAAACCTTGCTATCGTTTAGTGGATTACCAAAGTTTAGCCAAAGATATTCAACGTTTGGTACATAGATGTGACATGCACCAGATACCCGGTATGCGTGCGTTCCATTTAGACGTTTGTTTCCTGTTCGCAGCCATGTAATTCAAATTATTTAGTCAAGAACTACTAAGATTATTTCACGGTAATAGCGTAAGGTTGCTCAAGCCGTAACTCTCAAGGGAGAAATACTATATTTGGTAGGGTAATTTTTAAAAAATCATGTTGTTTTGCGCACACTGAATCTTTATTTTTTTAAGTTATTATCCAGCTTCCATACAAATACAAAAATCTTTTCCAAAAATGAGTTTTCACCCTTTTTCAAATCTGTGCCATCAGTACGATTAAGGCGTCTGGTTTCCAAATCCGTACCCTATTTTGCCTAAGTCGTACTTAGGAGACGAAGTCTGAGACGACATAACAAATTCATGGAATAATGTAACAAAACTTCAAAACAACAAATTACAAACTATAAACGTAATGTTATTTTCACAGTTAGATGGGAATCAAAATACAAATTTTTAAGAAGTTAAACTGCTTAAACTAACTTATGAAGATCACTTGGTTTCAACACAAATATCACAGAAATATTTCTTAATTTCACTTTTCACTCCAGCGCATAGGTCAAGCCTTTACATTTCATGCATTGAATTAAGTCTTTTTCTCTATCTTCCGTATGGAGTTGACACAAACACTGCACTCTGTCCCTTTTTTTAGTCTTGTTAAAGTTTCCATCTATCTGTCTCTTTTTTATACGTCTATGCACAGATTTTTCCTTTTTATTTGCCTTTTCTTTGGCTTATATTTTCCTTCTGTAAGGACTTGATGTTAATTCCACTGTAGGTTTATGTCGTTTCATATTTTTCTTATTAACTGTTGTTATGCACGGGGTAGGAGGTAAATTGTTTAGTATGACTTTATTTGTTGACTGATAATTTCGGCAACTGTTACAGTATTGCTTTCGTGTCCACATTTTTGAGACATTGTACAAGGTCCAGACTGATCACTGAGTAGTGTTGCCACGTTAGGCGGGCTTCCAGATTTTCGCGTCGTTGCTTCAGTTCCACCAGCCGATTCTTCGTCTGATTTAACAACATGTACAGTAGCAGCTAAAAAGTTTTCTTCTTTGACGACGTTACTATCGTAGGGCCACAAGCCTGTGGCCTTAAAAACCGACTAGTGATACGTCCATATAAACTGATCAGCGGTATGCATTACGCACGAGTTCTTCAACGTTAGTTTGTTCAATGACACCGCCAGGATCTGAACGTAGCCAAGAAGCTGTCTCATTGTAAATTCTTTTTAGGATTTTAAAGAACGATCTGTCCAATGGCTGTAGAGGATGAGTTGTGTGAGCAGGAAGTGAAAGCATTATTATACTATACTCACGTGCCAGTTGAATTGAATCAAAATTTTTTGTGTTTGCGCTATGTGCATTCAGTAAAAGCAAAATTCGTTTCTGGTCTCTTTTTTCTACTTTAGTGTATTTTCTGAAATGTTCTAGCCATTGGGCAAACAGTTCCGATGTTATCCATCCATTTATCGAGCATCCAAATGCTGTGTTTGGTGAAGCTCTCCTTTGAAGTGATCAATCAGTCAGAGGTATGAATTCACGCGCCGCATTCATTGCACATACACATGTCGTCGTAAGACCGCTTTCTTCGCTTGTGGTTGCGCCAACCACTTGGCGTTTGCTTTTTCGCACAAATACTTTAGACGGTTTGTGAACTGTGGGTAACACGGTTTTATCCGCGTTATGTATTTGGTCAGGAGTAAATTTATGTTCCTCTAGTGTTTCTTCATATTTATCAAAAAACTCATTAACACTCTCTTTATTAAGCTCCTTTCTTCGTACCATCGATATTACTTCCAGCACTCGCAAAGATGAAGTGGGATGTTCTTGGAAAAACCCGTACTACCATTTCTTACTGCTTACCTTTTTTTCTTTGCTGAAGCGATACGATAGATCATATTTCTCAGAAAGTAGGTAGGGAAGTTTCCTTAATTCAGTAGTAGTTACTCCGAGGGAACTAGATTCTAAATTAATTAAATGCTATGTTAATTCATCTTCCATCTCCACTCTCATATAATCAGATCTTTCAAATTTTGATCTTCTATTTAGACGCTCGAAATGAAAACGTAGTGTTGGCTTTGGTATATTATATTTTCTACGTGCTTCGTTATTTGTGTTTTCGCCATTCCGATGTTTTAGTCGTCCATATCCTCCTGCTTCCACTTATTGTACGGTCAGCTGAAACAAACAGTTTTTGGCTGATATGTAATTCCATCAACTCTTAAGTAGTGAACGCACGATTAACGAATTCTCTACTGGTACGACTTAGGTAGTGGGACATCTGCCATTTCAAACCAGAATTACGTGCATAACCTGTCTTCTGCAGCTTGTTTATGCTTAAATGAATTGCAGGGTGCCACGAAAATAGATATGATACTAAACAACAACT
Organism: Schistocerca cancellata; assembly: GCF_023864275.1. Lineage (NCBI taxonomy): Eukaryota > Metazoa > Arthropoda > Insecta > Orthoptera > Acrididae > Schistocerca > Schistocerca cancellata. The sequence goes on along the minus strand of NC_064629.1, from coordinate 876,451,734 downwards.
TTAACATCATATTCTTCTCTGAAATCGCATACAAAAGAACGAAAGTATTTAATAAAAACACTCAGATAAACTAACATGCTAATCATTTTTCTATCACGGCAGCCAGCAGTAGGCTCACTTGTTTTTGCCTACTTGCACAACTATTTAGTTCAGTTTTACACCACCTGATGTCTCATTTTATGAACGTGACATAATATTTTACAGGGAGACTACTTCGGCTGTGGTACGACTAATGCAACTTTACCCTACCTAAAATACATCTTTATTGGCAAAGTAATACTGATCTTCCTCTTACATGAAGCAATCTATTACCGTCTCCAGGAACAAACACATGTGTTAACAGCGCTGGAAATCGTAAGTAACACCGAACGATACGTTCACAATACGAAACTTGTGCTACAAAAGTTGCTTCTAACCTAAAAAGCAAGAGAAAAACACGACAAAATGTTATATATCAGCATATTATATCTATCACACAATACGTTTATTGTTTGTAAAAAAGAAACATGTACTTCAGGCCAGTGATGATGCTTCCCAAATAAATTAAGCGAAACGCGTATGGCAACAAATAAACTGCCTTCATTTAGTTGAATAGACGGTACATACCTCCACGAATTTAGAGCAACTAATAGAGCAACTAAGGGAAAGACGGAAAACAGATTTAAAAAAGCTTTATTACCGTTTAACTACATCAAACAGTCTGCTGTGCGTAGTTAATACGTCACATGATTTTTAACTTAGTTAGTTGTTGGGAACTTTGACAACTGTGTCAGTCTCATCTACTAGAAGTTGTAAGTTCAACTACAGCCATTTATGTGTGAGTATTATTATCTCTAATGGTGTACCAGCATGTGCATGTCGTATTGTGCGCGTTTCTGTGTGTGCGTGTGTGTATATGTATATTGTGTGTGTGTGTGTGAAAGAGAGAGAGAGAGAGAGAAATGTAGATATAAAGTGAAAGACACAGGGATAGAGAAGTGTGAGAAGAATGTAACACTTCTCTCTGTCTTGTGTTAATCTACAATCCTCACGATGGCAGGTGGGTGCAAAAGGCTAGCTGTAAGTTACAGTGTTTACCAGAGAGGCTTTGTTTACAGACAGTCAAATTTAAATTGTGTTGCATGTGACTGTCAAGGAAAGAGACTCAGCGGGAATGCAGAATGTGGTTTGTGATTTATAATGTTCATTCACGCCGTATAGCTGAAAACTTAACCAGTGGCAACTCACGTGGCACGCTGCGACTGGATTTCTATCGATCCTTACAAAACCATTAGAGTTCATTCACAAAATAGAATATGCCAAAATGCAATCTCAAACGGCGTACTGTGACTCGAAATGTTACAGAGCCCGTAGTACAACCGTAGGTAATAGAGCACAAGTGAATATTTAATTTTGGAACTCGTGGTGGCTTATATATATTACCTCTGTGCATAATGTTATGACTTTCTACAACTTTATTTTTTTGGTTCTCAACTCTTATTATTATCATTATTGTTACTGCTATTAATGTTTTTACTATTAATCTTGTGTTATTCTTATGAAGTTCAGAAAATTTGCCAATGTAATACAGCTATTATTTTATGGAAACGGAAATGTGTATTTATACAACACTTTCTAAGGAAGAAGATAAAGCTATTAAGTGATTTAATAGTTCGCGTAAGTCTTAAGTTTAACTGAAGAAGAGATGCATGGATCATTCAGTATCTGCCACGACAGAAAACTGTTTCTAGAACTCGCCTATATCCCTAAAGAATTTTATACATATTTTGGCACTGGCGCGGAAACAGGTGTCAGGACAGATACTGTTCACGAGAAACTACCATTTAGAAAGTTCAAACAGAATTCAAAGTGCTAAACTGTGCTTCAGAAAACAAACTCGTGATTGAGAGTTTATTCTGTTACCTTACCATTGCAAAGTCGATACACACATAAAAAAAGAAACGAAATTACTAAATCGGAACACATAATCCATTGTGAAGTTCTTGGAGCGTCAGTGCCTATATTTCGATGTTACTTTTACAAAAATAAGTTCGTAGGGAAACTGCACCAGGAAGAAACAGACTAAGGGCAAGAGCTCACAATATGGGCACTCTAAAAGATGAAAACCGTTAATTTCGGGTACCTCAATTACCTGACAAACTTCTGTAGGTTTCCGCCTAATTAAATTTGATTCGCGGAGATAAGTGTGACGAGTGTGAGTAATGTGTAGTTTTATTTTGTTGTTTATTATGACGGTCAGTAAGGAAATGTAGTAGGTAAGATCGCACATACTCGTCTGCAGTCGGCCGAAGGGGTCCACATAATTTAACGACACCACGAATGTCCATAAATAACGTCATATATCCACATTCCATGCAACTATGCGAAAAATGTGGAGTACAGTGATATGAAGCAGTGAGTAATAGTAACAGTACGGCAAATTAATAGATACATACGAATTGTACATTACTGTCAATCCCTCCTTACAATACAAAGGAAAAAAATGACACCATCAGCTTGGATACCTTTTGCAGCTCATGTACGCAGATGATGAACTATTAAAAACTGATGTGGAAAAACATGTAACACTCATGTAAGCATTTGTTCCTTTGTTAACGCTTTCAGCCTTTCACCTTCGATCGTCATAAACAATAGTGTAGTCTAGAAAGAAAGCAGGTGATGCACAATATGGGTAAAAAGTTCTGAGTACTTTGATTTCAAATACGGCATATATGTATATGATTTGTACATCCAGAATGATCCACACTATAAAGCCTTAGTATCCTTTCTGAAACCCTCTGATCTGTAATGTATAAAACAGTTCCCTGCACAAAAAAATTGCGTGGAATTTGAAAATTACGGTTACTGTCTTTTCACTGTTGATGGTTCTTAAAAAGTCATGAGCTGAAGTGATCAGGACAGTAGTGAGTTTTGTAGTGTCGAATGTGTTTCTGGCCAGTGGCTGGTAGTTTACCACGTTTGTGTAAGAGGATTTATTAGGGGCAATGGGCCGTTCGCTATTCTGGATGGAGTAATGAGCTGGCATAGATGTATCTAAGGAACTCATATGGAGCCACGTCACCTCGTAGTATTTGTCAATGTCATCTAAGCCAAAATTAGTTGCCAAGTCAGTCCTTTTGAAGGTGACACACTTATCTGTGACGGGAAGCTTAAATCTGTGACACCATAAGACTCTAACAATCTGTCATTACAGAATTAATGAGTCGCGAATAGTCATGTCATAGAAATACTAGTGTGTAACAATGCGGTGTGTATGAAATAGACGTTCATCCATGGGCCAAGGAAGTGGCGGCAGAGATAGAATCGCCAACAAGATAAAGAGCTGTTTGACTTTATTTGCGGAAGAGATGGGTCGCAGAACCATTGTACGCCCCGTCGTTAATCACTGCGCGTAAGTCTTCCACGTTTATTACACTGGACGAAGAAGAAGTAAAGCACGTACTACGTTGGGCAGAACGATGTTTTTCTACATCTACATCTACATTTATACTCCGCAAGCCACCCAACGGTGTGTGGCGGAGGGCACTTTACGTGCCACTGTCATTACCTCCCTTTCCTGTTCCAGTCGCGTAAGGTTCGCGGGAAGAACGACTGTCTGAAAGCCTCTGTGCGCGCTCTAATCTCTCTAATTTTACATTCGTGATCTCCTCGGGAGATATAAGTTGGAGGAAGCAATATATTCGATACCTCATCCAGAAACGCACCCTCTCGAAACCTGGCGAGCAAGCTACACCGCGATGCAGAGCGCCTCTCTTGCAGAGTCTGCCACTTGAGTTTGTTAAACATCTCCGTAACGCTATCACGGTTACCAAATAACCCTGTGACGAAACGCGCCGCTCTTCTTTGGATCTTCTCTATCTCCTCCGTCAACCCGATCTGGTGCGGATCCCACACTGATGAGCAATACTCAAGTATAGGTCGAACGAGTGTTTTGTAAGCCACCTCCTTTGTTGATGGACTACATTTTCTAAGGACTCTCCCAATGAATCTCAACCTGGTACCCGCCTTACCAACAATTAATTTTATATGATCATTCCACTTCAAATCGTTCTGCACGCATACTCCCAGATATTTTACAGAAGTAACTGTTACCAGTGTTTGTTCCGCTATCATATAATCATACAATAAAGGATCCTTCTTTCTATGTATTCTCAATACATTACATTTGTCTATGTTAAGGGTCAGTTGCCACTCCCTGCACCAAGTGCCTATCCGCTGCAGATCTTCCTGCATTTCGCTACAATTTTCTAATGCTGCAACTTCTCTGTATACTACAGCATCATCCGCGAAAAGCCGCATGGAACTTCCGACACTATCTACTAGGTCATTTATATATATTGTGAAAAGCAATGGTCCCATAACACTCCCCTGTGGCACGCCAGAGGTTACTTTAACGTCTGTAGACGTCTCTCCGTTGATAACAACATGCTGTGTTCTGTTTGCTAAAAACTCTTCAATCCAGCCACACAGCTGGTCTGATATTCCGTAGGCTCTTACTTTGTTTATCAGGCGACAGTGCGGAACTGTATCGAACGCCTTCCGGAAGTCAAGAAAAATAGCGTCTACCTGGGAGCCTGTATCTAATATTTTCTGGGTCTCATGAACAAATAGAGCGAGTTGGGTCTCACACGATCGCTGTTTCCGGAATCCATGTTGATTCCTACATAGTAGATTCTGAGTTTCCAAAAACGACATGATACTCGAGCAAAAAACATGTTCTAAAATTCTACAACAGATCGACGTCAGAGATATAGGTCTATAGTTTTGCGCATCTGCTCGACGACTCTTCTTGAAGACTGGGACTACCTGTGCTCTTTTCCAATCATTTGGAACCTTCCGTTCCTCTAGAGACTTGCGGTACACGGCTGTTAGAAGGGGGGCAAGTTCTTTCGCGTACTCTGTGTAGAATCGAATTGGTATCCCGTCAGGTCCAGTGGACTTTCCTCTGTTGAGTGATTCCAGTTGCTTTTCTATTCCTTGGACACTTATTTCGATGTCAGCCATTTTTTCGTTTGTGCGAGGATTTAGAGAAGGAACTGCAGTGCGGTCTTCCTCTGTGAAACAGCTTTGGAAAAAGGTTTTTAGTATTTCAGCTTTACGCTTGTCGTCCTCTGTTTCAATGCCATCATCATCCCGGAGTGTCTGGACATGATGTTTCGAGCCACTTACTGATTTAACGTAAGACCAGAACTTCCTAGGATTTTCTGTCAAGTCGGTACCTAGTATTTTACTTTCGAATTCACTAAACGCTTCACGCATAGCCCTCCTTACGCTAACTTTGACATCGTTTAGCTTCTGTTTGTCTGAGAGGTTTTGGCTGCGTTTAAATTTGGAGTGAAGCTCTCTTTGCTTTCGCAGTAATTTCCTAACTTTGTTGTTGTACCATGGTGGGTTTTTCCCGTCCCTCACAGTTTTACTCGGCACGTACCTGTCTAAAACGCATTTTACGATTGCCTTGAACTTTTTCCATAAACACTCAACATTGTCAGTGTCGGAACAGAAATTTTCGTTTTGATCTGTTAGGTAGCCTGAAATCTGCCTTCTATTACTCTTGCTAAACAGATAAACCTTCCTCCCTTTTTTTATATTCCTATTAACTTCCATATTCAGGGATGCTGCAACGGCCTTATGATCACTGATTCCCTGTTCTGCGCTTACAGAGTCGAAAAGTTCGGGTCTGTTTGTTATCAGTAGGTCCAAGATGTTATCTCCACGAGTCGGTTCTCTGTTTAATTGCTCGAGGTAATTTTCGGATAGTGCACTCAGTATAATGTCACTCCATGCTCTGTCCCTACCACCCATCCTAAACATCTGAGTGTCCCAGTCTATATCTGGTAAATTGAAATCTCCACCTAAGACTATAACATGCTGAGAAAATTTATGTGAAATGTATTCCAAATTTTCTCTCAGATGTTCTGCCACTAATGCTGCAGAGTCGGGGGGTCGGTAAAAGGAGCCAATTATTAACCTAGCTCGGTTGTTGAGTGTAACCTCCACCCATAATAATTCACAGGAACTATCCACTTCTACTTCACTACAGGATAAACTACTACTAACAGCAACGAACACTCCACCACCGGTTGCATGCAATCTATCCTTTCTTTTCGCGTGGTTGTTCAAATTGTGGGAATATTTTAGGAACTGTGAAGCTTAGAAAGTGACGAAACATATTTCAAAAAAACAACATGTAAAAATTCATGAACAAGATTTCAGTAAGAAAGTACAAAATGTATTGCATTGTTCTGTACGTCGCTACTGTGCTACCGGAAATGTACGATCAAGGTTCGTATGTATAGCTACACAACTCATACGTAAGTTGGAAATGTAGCGTACCATACACAACGAAAACAACTCTATACTTTACATCAGTTCATGCATTTCCAAATGTTTAGTTACGAAAAAAATTACGTTACTATCTCGAAATTCCGCTTCATATTGTGCCGCAATCTCAGCCTGATTTTGTGCTATGCAAGGGCCTCTTCGAAGAATAATATGTGATTCACGCTTCACTGTATTGTTTAAGTCCATAATTATTTAGACAGCATGTGAAGAAAGTAAGTCAGTATAACTCAGCCAAAAACTGTCGAAAATATTTCATGCTTGTTAAGATGACAAGCCAAGTTACACCACCCGTCCTAAATGTTAGTGCTGCGAGTTAGGTTGCCTGCCATAAGGTGCATGAAATATTTTATGGACCATTTTTATTTTGTCCACGCTGTATAAGCGTACACACAAGCTGTCAACGCCAAAGACGATTTTTTCTGTTTGGAGTGAGTCAAAGATAAGGGTGTTGATCGGTGCATGGTCATAGGGACGCTATTTCATTAGAGAAACTGCACAGGAAATACAAGTCACCGCGTCTACTATTTATTTATTTGCTCATTTATTTCACCTCTGATCCAAACAGACTTCGGTACTGAGTCAACAGTTTAACTTGTCTACTATATTAGCAATACTTAGTAATGAATGTAATAATAATACAGTAATGATTGTACGGAGTTTAAGAAGTGTCAGACTTATTCACATATATTTAGCAATTTTATCATTACGTTCGTGTCGCATAAAAGTTATAACGTTTAATGGAAAGGTATGGCAGCAGTAAAGAAGTCATCAGTTTGGGGAAGAAGCTGACTTGTTAGAGGAAAAGGAAATAACAGGGAGGAAAAGGAAATAACAGGGTACGATTAACAGATGAGATGGAAGGAAGAAAACAGAAGTAGAAGTCCATAAGAAAAGCATAGATGTTTTCCATTGGGACAGAGATACTGGTTCCGCGTTGGACAGATATAAAGCAGCTGTGATATGGCGAGAGGGAAGTTACGCGAATGATAAGAGGTAAAGTTTTAATCTCATCTTGAATGCAGAGTGGTTCTGATTAAGGTTCAAGGTAATTCTTTCCCCTGTCATATATTTGAAATGGCGAAGGTGATGGAGAAAGAATTATTGTTATTCAAAGATAAAGCCAAGATGCTGGACGGTCCGATTTACTATTGCAACTATGCAATGACGATAGATACCTGGTATGTGAGAATGTGAGAACGGGTGCTGAGGGCGCCAGTGACAAATATACGGATGAAATAAGCAAAGTGTGTAAAAATTATCTTACCTACCCGGTCGCATCCCGCCTGAGTACACGAAGGACTGGCGTGTTGAAACTACCAAATGCTACACACATATTTTGCGCAAACATGCATACGGAGTTTTAACCGTTTGTGCCACATCGCACTACATCAAAACAATGAAGATTTGGCAGGAGTAAAGACTTACCAAATTTTTGTTTAATTGTTTGAGGTGGAGATTTTTTTTATTACTACATGAAGGCCTGAGAGAGGTATCCTATCTGCGTTAACAGTTTGTTCTTCCTAATTTAGATGCTCATCCCCATTCATTCCATGATATTTTACTCTTCTATTTTCGTTAGGTAATTAGAGTAGGGTAATTAGATACTGTTATGAAGTGTTGCAGGAATTGTTTCACTAAAACGTCCGATGATCAACTTCCCGTATAATATGTAGATGACCTTTGACTTATTAGAGTTTAATTTAACAGCCGCGTTTTGTGTCCTTCATGTTACTGAACAAAGGTCGTCATTCATACCTCACGCAGTACCAGCAATGTTCCTGGTTTAATGCTTAGGTAGAACTGGATGTCATCAGTACGTAAGTGTTAGTTGCAAGAACAAAGCAGGTATCAGATATGATTGTTATTCAGAGATAAAAGCAGTGGACAAAGGACTGACAGCTGTCGGTGGGGTTACAGTGAAATAAATATGATGGACAAGAAAAAACTCAGTCAGCGACTTGGTGGTCTGTGGGTCTTATTGCGAAGTATCGTCAAGCTCTAAAGCGGTACTGTGAGGACTAGTTCTCAGATATGTTTCGCAACTATTGCCATCTGCCATCGTTCAAGGATAGTATCCAGCGACAGGTGAGGAGAATTCAGCTCTCGTGTTAGTGCTGCCACACCAGAAACTAATGATCACGAGAACGAATGGAATTGTTGGTGAAATCCACGCAGTCATTGAACGTATAACAGAAACGAAGAACGCTACACTACATCTACATCTAACCTACATCTATAACACACAGACCACATTTTGAGCGTGGCGGAGTGTATACTATCTGTACCACTGTCACTGACCACCTGTCTTAATGAAATCGGACATAGTTCGCTGGAGGAACGATTGTTGGCAAGCATCCGTGTCAGCTCAGATTTCTTTAATTTTATCTTCATGGCTTTTTCGCTAGATGTACATAGGAGGAGGCAACACAGTGATGCAGAACGCCCCTCGTGCAGTGTCTACCATCGCAGTTGGCTGAACACCTGCGCGACGATTTCACGCTTGCTAAATAGTCCTCTAACGAAACACGCTGCTCTTCTTTGGATCTACTCTGCTTCCTCTATCAATCCTCTCTGGTAAGTAACTCATACTGACGAGGAGTGTTCAAGTACTGGTCGAAATGGGGTTTTGTGGATGGACTACTGTACCTCAGGACTCTTCCAGTGAATCTGAGTCTGGCAGCTGCCTTACCAATGATTAGTTTTAAGTGGTCGTTTCACGTTTCTACGTCTCCGTACGTGTACTTCTGTACACTTGATAAATGTGACTGCTTCTAGTGATTGTTTTGCAATCTTGTAATTATACAAAAATTGGTCTTTCTTTCTATTTATGTACGATATATTAGGCGTCTTATGTTGAAGTAAATTGCAGATTTCTACACTACGTCTCGATCCCATGCAGGTCTTCTGCATTTCGTTACGTTTTCAAGCCTTCAGACTTCTTTGTAGTCAACAGCATCATCCGTAAAAAGCCTCTTAAAACTTCCGACGTTATCTGCTGGGTCATACTGCATATTGTGAACTGTAATGGTCCTATAAAATACCTTTTGGGTATACCCGAAGTTACTTTACGTCTGAAGATTTTCTCTCCGTCAAGAACGGCTACGTGGCTCTCAGATGAATTTTAGTCGGTTTGTTGATTACTCATTCACATAGAATTAAAATAATTAATCATTTAATGACAAAACACTTAAAACTGACGAATTCATAGTCACAGATATATAATTAATGACAGGTACAAATTCATAAGGATTAGTACGGTGCTTGTAGAGCTCTTTTATATGCAGTTACTTGCTAACAGTGCAAAAACTAATATTACTGTGGTCATTCAAATTGCAAACAACAAAGAACATGATTTTTGGCTGGCGTCAGGACCTTTTCCTTTACATTTCTCAGGCTCCACCATTGTCTTCTGTGAAAAGCTGAGTCAAAATCCATCCATAACGAAAGCAATTTTGCCGGCCGCGGTGGCCGAGCGGGTATAGGCGCTTCAGTCTGGAACCGCGCGACTGCTACTGTCGCAGGTTCGAATCCTGCCTCGGGCTTGGATGTGTGTGATGTTCTTAGGTTAGTTAGGTTTAAGTAGTTCTAAGTTCTAGGGGACTGATGACCTCAGATGTTAAGTCCCATAGTGCTCAGAGCCATTTGAACCATTTTGAACGCAATGTTGAGCTCACAAATATGAAAAGAGATTAGTATTACCCCTCACATATTTTGAGCATACGACTCTCCAGTCATATTTCTCATTGTATATTTTATGCCCACTGCTCGTTAACGTTATGTTCTAGGCTTTACATTACTATCTTAACCTATACGAATCCACGTTGTCACTGCATGACTTCTATTTTGAATACTCCACCTTCGGTTACGTCATACCTTTGGTCTACTCTTGCCTCTTAGAATCCATCAAATAACATCCGTTCCTACTCCATTTCAATCTTTTCGCTGACCTGTTCAATGATGTCTGTTTCTCTCCTGCTAATGCTTAATGTGCATCTCAGCATTACTTGTTGACAAACCATCAATTACTGAGCTATTTACGCATTTAAATCCCATGCCGCACCGCGATAAGTCAAAATTAGAATACCCACAGACCGTAAGAATTTCTTTTCAGGCACATAAGCAGCCCAGTTTTGAGAACTCAATTTATTTTATCTAGTTAATTTCTTTTTTGCTATTTTCTTTATTTCACTTTCTATCTACTTAGTCATTGTTTCCAATTACCCTAACTAAGAAACTCATAATCTGTTCAACAACTTAATTTTTAATTAGCACATTTTAGTTTCAATTTATTGGTTATATATTATTTTTGTTGTATTGTAATTTCTTCTCACGTTTTCTCTTGAACTACCTCTATCAAGTTTTTTCCTTCGGTGTTTTGACTTCAGCAAAACAAAGTTGTTCGAGATATGTGTTACCAAATTGTGTTTTTGGAGCTTAAGGATCTGAAAACTTCCTCTAAGACTGCTGAGAACAGTTTTGATTTTGTAGAATGTGTTTGGCTCAGTCATCTTTCAATTTTACGTTTCTCGCTACGTCGATTAAGTCGAATCTTAGATGTAACATTGACATACGTTTGTTTCTGTATAGTAAAATACATTCAATCAATGCTTCGCTTACGAAATGTTGTCATTACAGGTTTAGTTAAAACTAAGTATAAATTACAATGTACTTTCATTTTTCAGTGAAGTGAACGCTGATTTCAAACCTCAAGTCGTACTTGGATAGCTCAGTGGACAGAGCACTTTCCCGCGAAAGGAAAAGGTCCCAGTTTCGAGTCCTGGTGCGGTACACAGTATCGATCTGCTGGGAAGTTTTAAACCAGAAGCTTGCTCATGTTTTGTGGATCCCAGGAAAAATGGTGAGCTGTAGTCGTTGTTCCACTCTACAATTTATTTACGTCTTAGAAATGATCTGTTATTCTATATACACATTTCTAAACCCGAATTGTTATTTTTGTTGATTAAAAGCTAACCGTTTTCTTCTACGTGGTTGGTGATAATTTTAGAAAATATCGACTAGAAGGCTGATGTGCATGTAGTGTTTCATGTCTGTCTCCTTTCTTGTGAGGAGAATGGTTCCAGGCATTGTTCCAATTATAGGGAATTGTCTACTCTTGAAAACAATTTGTTAATAATTTTGTAAGTTCTCTTTCGTTTTATGTGTTGTAAAATGATATTTGCTGCTGCCAGTTTCAATTTTTTGTTAATATTGCTCACGACGTGTTTCGGTAAGTAGCTCACATTATCAAGAGCGTTTCTTGAGTTCAATAACTTTCTCGGCGTGATATTTGTGATATGCAAGCTGCTCCATTATTGTGGTGGCTTTTCTGTAACGATCGTGAAGAGCATAAGGAAAAACTCATCCATCAACCAACGAGTTCAGGAGTACAGATTTGTTGGACCAGCCTATTATTTGAAAACTGCGTGCAAATTAAACAATTAGTCATAGAATATCAACTTCGCCCGTCGTTTTTCTATACTGTCAATATACAGCACAATTTAATACTGTCTCAGTGAGGAATTACGAATGTATGAACTTAAAATATGAACTGTGGAGAGGATTTCGTGATATTTCTGTACATACTGCACATATTTTATGTTTATTCTCTTTTATATTGTGTATTGTTTGGCTGACGATAGGTAGCATACGACATTTCTTAAAAGTGGACGAGTTTTATGTTTACTCTGTTCGGTGAAACAGTCTGTATTGTGCAGTAAATTCACACCCCATAAAATATTATGCCATCTCCCAAAATTGCCGTAAAGGAAACAAACGAATGGTTCCTTTGCTTTTCTTTCTTTATCCTTGTCCAAGTGATTTTGTGCTGCTTCTCTTATGTCCGCACTGTCGACCATACCAGGCTCCGTTTTCTGACGCACGAAAAGAAACTTCACTCATTTTATGCCTGAGTTTGACATTCTGATTATAGCTACAGACGAATATCTTCAGTTTTGTGAGGCCTGACCTTCCACTTTCAGCTATTCATTTGATTTATATTTCTGTTTTAAAATATTTTGCGATCTTGCTGCTTAGTCACTGAAATTTTCCGGGCCGGCCGCGGTGGCCGTGCGGTTCTGGCGCTGCAGTTCGGAACCGCGAGGCTGCTACGGTCGCAGGTTCGAATCCTGCCTCGGGCATGGGTGTGTGTGCTGTCCTTAGGTTAGTTAGGTTTAAGTAGTTCTAAGTTCTAGGGGACTTATGACCTAAGATGTTGAGTCCCATAGTGCTCAGAGCCATTTTTTGAAATTTTCCGGTATGTTCAGATAAATTACCGTTATGGGTAAATTTGATTACACGTAGCTGGACATTTAAAAAGACAGAGGTTATACATTTAAAGAATTAGGTAGAAATGATTTGACATCGGTATTACAAACTCTTACAAATTTTTGTACAAATCTATGAATTCCATCAGTTTCATATCCTAATCCCAAACCCTTGACCATAGTGAAGGATGTCACAGTCTTCATCACAGACTGCAGTCTAGATAAATTATATTTCTCAGAATTATCTGAATAATTCTTAGTCGTCTATTTGTCCTTCATACAACTGATTTTCATTTCGCTTCATATCGCCTTAAATGTCTTAGATATTTCATACACGCGATGGAGTGCAGCGGGAAACTGCCATCATTGTACTTCGAAGGTACCCCATTTATCCTCCTACTTATGCGTATTTTATGTTTCCATGTTTATGTGGAACTTGAAGCCTCTAACTAAATTTTCTAAAATGTCTCAAGGATAAATAAATACTGTTACCACTAAACATTTTCTACTGGTATGCCGAGTAACATTTGGTTTAAAATTCTTATAGTTCGTTCTCTATAATTCTGCATATAACAGAAGAACATTTTCTTCTTACTGCCTGTTTTGTGAACATCGGATTTCTGTCACTATCCTTTGCGAGTCACGATGTTAAATTTTGAATGGACCCTTCTAGTGAGTAACAATGTACATCAAGACTCTTTTACTTAACCACATACCAGAAAGTATACTTTGAAGTGTGGGAAACGTGAGTATATTTAGGAATGTGCTTTTATCTCTCGTACTGAGGTTCTGACGTTCCTTCCTTCAGTGCAGAGTTGCCATCGTCTATATATCTACACCTACACCAATACCCTGTAAGCCACCTTATGCTGTGCCCGGTGTTCGTCATACACTCCTCTAGATGTCTGCTGCACTGCCGTCTTTAGATGTTCCTACCCAAGCTGTTCCTTCATGTGTCCTAACATCATCCTCCCATTTGACCTTAGATCGTGTTTTCTGTTCCCATTTATCTCTTGGAAACCAACAGAAAACTTCTTCGGTCCATCCAGCATCCATTTACTAAGATACACACCGTTCCCACCTCCATTAAATTTTCATTGCGTTAATATTTACATCTTCCACATCAGTGTGTTCCACGATAAATTACTATGGATTTCATTGTCGCCTAATAATTATCGACAACTCCGTTGCTCACTGAGCAATCGTGAAGTTTTGAATGGTTTTTACAGTGGCATATCGTGTCTCATTGTCATTACTGTGAACTGTTTCTCTGCTCTGAACGTAAATTTCTAATTTCACGCACATCGGAAACTGATTTTGAATAGCCCATTAGTTTCCTAAAATGACTCAAGGTCCGTTATGGCTTTCTGTTTGTTTCTTTTTTTGCCTTCCAAACACTTTTTCGGGCTGCTCCAAATAGAAAAATCTATCTGCTTTCTTGACTTAATTATAAATTTGAACTGTTTTGGTACTGATCATAAATTATGTGAATCTTGAAACTTGCTGGCAGATTAAAATTTTATCCCGAACCGAGGCTCGAAATCGGGATCTTCGTCGTCCGCGAGCAGGTGTTCTACTCTGTATCTATGTTATTAAAATCGATTATCATGTCTACCTTGATACTTTCTCTACGATGTTCTATTCTTTGTTCCAGTTCATGCTCATTACAGGCCAACACTGAAGCAAAAAAAAGCTGTCGTGTTTCAGATGTGTCCTTCTAGCACGAATACCTTCATTCTTTTCCCATTTGGAGATCTGGAAACTTCTGACAGAGCTGCTGAGAGTAACTGAGGTAGTATGGAGTGTCCTTTCTCAGTTTCTCTTCTTTTTCTGAATATCACACTACCTTCAAGATCTCTTTGGAAGCTGCAACATTGGTGTACGAGTATATGTCCTACAGTCCTTAGTGCACTAACATAGGTTCAATAAATTCCTTGTGTGTATTTGAGTGTCACTCGTTGTGGTTGATTTTCATATGGGGAAAAGATTTCATCATGTTGGATAACCATAGAAACACCATATTTGAAGCCTAAAACTATGCCCCTATGGCTCAAATAATACGGAGCAGCAACGCTGCCCCATGGTCACATGCGTCTGCAATGGCATTTTCCACACTAGAGAGAGATGTAAATGATTTGAATGTGCTTTGGTCTCGCACAAATTGAAATTTATTGTCTCAACCCCAAGATATCACATTTTTTTCTGTTATTTAATTAATTTCTTGAATCTCCTGTGAAGAAATAGCGTTTACGGAAAACATCACTTGAATTAGAAAATATGCTGTAAATCAGAGTTGTTTGATCTAAGATAGTCACATTTTAGTCAGATAGACTTAGGCACGGTTCATCTAGCAGTGTACAAGCAACATGCCAAATGTACCACTGCTGATCGCTGAGTATCGAGTTTCCTGGTGCAGATAAATGACTCGAGACATCTGGCAAAAAAGTCTGATGAGACTTTAGTTTTGTAATTAAATTATAGTAATGAGGGAAGACCTTAGCTGGAACGGCTAAAAGCGAAGAAAAAGTATCTTACATTACGGAGATATATGTGTTCTATGATCCTAGAAGGTCTTTTATGTGAAAAACTTCTGCGTTTGTGTACAATCTATGTCTGAAGGTTAGCGAATCTAAATAATACAGACACACAAGAAACAATTTTGTGTTACAGACGGTTGCATCATCTAGTCAAAAGTATCCAGACACCCTTGAGTAATGCGGAATTGATCACTATATTCGTATGCCACGCTAGGCGGACGCGCCAATATAAAAGGAAGTAAGCGCTATTGTTTGTCAGTAGAGAAGCACTAACAGCGGTATTTCAGGAGAGGAGACTTCCAAAGTGGACTAGTCATTGGTAGTCACCTAAGGAACAAATCTATCAGCAACGTTTCAAACCTTCTAAAGCTTCGCGGGGCGACTGATGGTGCTGTGATGGTGAAGTGGAAACGCGAAAGAACAAACACAGCTAAAACCTCACACTGGGGAGAGTGTTGTACCTAGAAGACAGTGTACATGGGAACGCGCCATGTTTCGTGGTCGCAGTTTCAATCTATTGGCCCATCTTAGAATCACATGAAGGAATGCACACTGGAAACCATCCCCGGCATTTTCTAGAATTTTTCCTAATGTGAGACATAATGTGTTTTGAGCAGTGTTTGTAAATATTGCGACGTCTACATATTTATGTGATGTGTAAAACATTAAAGCTATTTGGAAGATATTCGTAATTCTTCAGTTGCAGAGTCTTATGGTGAATAAAATTCAGTATATTTTTGAAACTAGTTACATGAAGTGTGGACAGTTAAGCGATATTTCGTCGGTCGTGCGTCATCTTGTACTTTGAAACGGAAGAAGGTGTTCTACCATGGCACACGTGACATTCGCAAATGAATTGAGTTGCTTTAATATCACCTCAGTTTTCCCTGTCTTCAAAATGGATATTTTGTTAGTTGCCAATAGCTTCTATTTCAAATTGTTTTTATCTTGTATCTGGTTTCTTAGTTTGATTTCACTTACTGATTAATACTGGTGTGTAGAGTTGGAGAAATGAATATTTTATTAGTTGCCAGTAGTTTGCATTTGAAAATGTTTTCAACTTGTAAATGGTTTCCAATAATATGGCTTCTTAATTTTATTTCACTTGCTGATTGTTACTGGTGTAATACAGATACTATTAAATACACTATTTACAATATTTTATCCATTGAAACACTTTAAAATACGAATATAATATTTGTTCCTAGGAAATGACCATGTTGTACTTTGCAACAATTTTTCACGTTTTCAGAAACCTTACTTAAACAAGGTAATTTTCTTACTTTCAGAAAAACTCTGAAGCACATTTAAAGTGAATGCTATCATTTCAAAATGCAATAAGAATAACATTTATAGGACTGGCTAGAAGAGAGAGTTTCAAAAGTATTCCAGGCTGCAATATGCAGACCTACTTACGAACAGTGACCACCGTGCTTAGCGAATGGTGGTTGTGAAACACTGCATGAAATCAGCGAAACTAATCACTAGTGAGTTCAAAACTGTTACCTACAGTCCAGCTAACACAACGACTGTTCGTTGTTGTTGTTGTTGTTGTGGCCATCAGTCCTATGATTGGTTTTATGCAGTCATTTCCACGCTACTCTATCCTGTGCTACCCGCTTCATCTCCGAATATCTACTGCAACCCACGTCAATCTGAATTTGGTTACTGTGCTCGTCCCATGGTCTCCTTCTGCAATTAACACTTCCCAACAGTACTAAATTGACCTTTACTTGATGTCTCACTCAGACAGTGTCCTACCAACGGATCCCTTCTTTTAGTGAAGTTATGCTGCAAATTTGTTCTCTCCCATATTCTATTTAGTATCATCTAATTAGTTACGTGATCTACCCATGTAATCGTCAGCATTCGTCCGTGCACCACATTTCAAAGGTTTCTTTTCTCTTCTTGTATGAAATACTTGTCGTCCACATTTCACTCCCGTACAAGGCTACATTCCACTCAAATACCTCCAGAAAAGCCTTCATATTACTTAAATTTCTATTGGATGTTAACAAATTTCTCTTCTTCAGAAATGTATTTCATTCTACGTCTTATATACTTTCTACTCCATCTTACATTCTCTCTGCGTCCTTTGCTTAGTACTTCTAGTATTTTTCCATCTGAGCGCTTGATATTTATACAACTGCTTCTCCCTTCGCCACAGGTCCTTTTAACATTCCTGTAGACGTTATCTATATTTCCTCTAGTTATATACGCTTCTGTAGGTTTACATTTGTCCTCTAGCTGCTCATGGTTAACTATTTTACACTTCCCATAAATTTCATTTTGAAACGTTCGTATTTCCTTTCACCTGCTTCATTGCTGCATTTTTATATTTTTTCCTTTGCTCAGTTAAATTTAGTATTTCTTGATATATCTAAGGATTTATAGTGTGCCTTGTTTCTTTATCTATTTCATCCTCTGCTGTCTTCGTAATTTCATCTATAAGAGCTACCCATTCTTCTTCTGCCCTATTTGTTGCTTCTGTTTCAGTCAATCGTTTCGTAATCCTCCCTTTGAAACTCTCAAAAACATCTTCATCTTTTAACTTATTCAGGTTCCATTTCCTCAGTCTCCTATCTGTGTGCAAATTATTCATTTAATACAGTTATTTTTGAAAGGGCCTTCTCTAATTTTTAATAAAATGTGTTAAGAATTGTATCAGATTCTATAGACATATATATACATTTCTACATGAAAAGCGTTTTGTTCCACACGCTATAAATGTGTTTCTGCGATTTCGTTAGAGCGACGTAATTTCTGAAAGAGCTTTACTCCTGGAATAATGCCCCTTAAATGATGATAATCTTTGCATGCAACTATCGAATATCTAATGCACTTAAATAAAAATGAAACATCCTGTGTTGAATGATACTGCTAAAAGAATAGCTGCTGCGGGGCTTGTTGCAAATAAATGCCGAGATGATTAGTTCTACATCCGCATAAAAGTTACTGAGGGAGAGCACATAGTAATTCACTTATTGGTATTGGTTTAGACTTAATGCAAAACTTAGCGCTGCCAACATTTTCAATAAAGGATGTATTTTAACTTCGGAAGCTATGGGTAAATGTGTTTTGTGTCTATAACACGAAGAACAGTGAGTGTGTAATGCATGTATTCCATGAAGGCATTGCGAAGAAATGAGAGAATAAAGTGTTCTCCTTCGTATTTGGTTATATTACAGAGCACGTACCAGAAAACGTCAAAAAACTACGTTTGTTTCTCGATGGATGCGATGGGCAAAATAATACTCACTGTATAACTGAATGTGTGCATCTTTGATTTTGATAAAGTGTAACAGTTATTTTCTATTCGTGGATGTTTGTATAATTTCTGTGACAGAAACTTTTCTGTGGTGAAACAGGTAACGAGAATAGCTGATAGCGTGTATAAAGTGAAAGAATATTGTGAAATTACTGCCATTGCTCCCAAAAAATATAATTTAACCACAAAGCTAGTATAAACATAGGATATCTCCAACTTCTCTAAGTCATGGCCAACATGTTACAGGAACGAAGGTTGTCGAACGAGTCACGAGGAAGACATGTTCCAAAAAGTCAGAAAATCAAGCTTCAGCCATGTTCCTTTGTGAATTTTGAACATAGTAAGTTACAATCAGTGTTGTGGCTTCTGAACACATAGGAGGAATACAGAAGCATACATTCGATCTTTTATTTCAAGAAGTGTCTCCTATTTTTAATTTTGAAAAAGTTTACACTGTACCAGTAGCTATTCACGGGAACAAAATGCAAAACTTTCGATGTTTACTTGATTGTATTCAGCATGAATTTATATATTTCTATGACGATTTGATGAAATGGCCTGTATGTAACATTGTTGTTAGTAATGATCAGTGAAACCATTTTGTATGTACTTTGATTAGAGTTACTGTGAAATGTATGAGTAAAAAAGAAGCTACTTAAAACACTACTAAAAACATAACCACATGAATTATTTCCTCAAGAAAAGTACCTTATTCCAAAATTTGGACTTATTTTGTTTTCAAAGAGATTACAGAAGTTAGCAAGTTGCAGTAACAGCTAAATGTTCACTTCATTCTGTTGTTTAACCGTTGGTAAGCCCGCCTTGTCACATTCCATCTACTCACCCGCGGAATTTTTTCCACCGTTCCCGAATACTTAAGACTTGGGAGTAGGGCAATTTCAAAAATGACTGTACCATTTATAATCTACAGTTCATAACCAATAAATTATGATCAGCGGCTCAGCAAATACCTTAAAGTTTCATATCTGGTTCATAACATCCTGTCTGACGATTTTATAGTCAATCTGAAGCATTTCAATGTGCCCATGTCTCCTTCATGTATACGGTCGTCTTCCATGACCAGAAATCCTGTTCGTCCTGCCACGGAACTTCACTAATCCCCGCCATATTCAACTTCAATCTACCCATTTCCCTTTCCAATTTTCTAACCTACCTATCCGATTAAAGGACTAACGTTCCACGCCCCTGTCCGCTGAATACCAGTTTTGTTTTTTCTTGTGCCAGCATCCTCCTGAGTAAGAAAATTGTTGAAATGGCTCTGAGCACTATGGGACTTAACTTCTGAGCTCATTAGTCCCTTGAAATTAGAACTACTTAAACCTAACTAACCTAAGGACATCACACACATCCATACCCAAGGCAGGATTCGACCCTGCGACCGTAGCGGTCGCGCGGTTCCAGACTGTAGCGTCTAGAACCGCTGGCCACCCCGACCGGCCTTCCTGGGTAACACCCGACCAGATATCCGAATGTGGGCCTCTTTTACTTCCGGAATATTTTACCTAAGAGGATGCCATCATCATTTAACCGTGCAGTAGAGTTGCATATCCTCAGGAAGTCGCCCCTGTAATTACTGAAAAGGATGCTTCCCTCTTCAAGAACCACAGATATCCTTCCGTTGTGATTCCATCTGCAGTATAGCTATCTGTATTACTTAGGCACACAAGTCACCCCGAGCCGTCACAGCCTATGTTTGATGGAGCAGATGACTCTGCCCAGGGAATTAAAAAGGATGGTGTACAATGTTCGAGCAGATCCGTAAAAGCCACGCATTTATGTAGTCGATGCTAAGCGACGCATGAGGTAGTGTAAAGAGCAATGTCACTGGACAATGACTGACTGGAAACCAGTGACGCTGAGTGATAAATCACGCAATCCAGAGGAAGGTTTTGGGTTTTGTGAATGTCTACAGAACGTTACCTCCCAACACATGTAGTGCCGACACGAGGTAGTGTTGTGGTTTGGGGGTGTTTTTAGTGGTTCGGATGTCGTCCCCTTATTGCATTTAAGAATATGCTTGATGTAGAAGGAGATGGCACATTTTGCTGCATTTCGTATTACTTACATTACAGAAAGAGCGCGAAGACGATGACTGTTTGTGTCAGCATAATTTTGCACTCTGTCATACAGCAGCATCTGCGAGGCAATGGTTTGTCGGCAGTAACGGTCCTGAAGCTTACTGGACTGTCCAGAATCCCGACCTTAGTCCAGTGGAACGCCTTTGGAATGAGTTAGAACGTCGAGTTCGCTCCAGACCACAGCTTCCAACATCACTACCTTCTCTGGTGAGGGCTCTGAAGTTAGAACGATCTGCTATTCCTCCACAGATATTCACACTCCTCAGTAAAAGTGTCCCTAGCAGATTTCAAGCCATTACAAAGGTGACTGGTGGACACATGCCATACTGACGTTCACTGATATTACAGCTGGAAGGATACGTTTGATCAGAAAGCGTTTAACTAGGAGATTCGCATCAGTCATAAACGAGGTATTTTAAGCAAAAAGGTTAAAATAACAGACGCAGTACTTAAAGAGTAATGTTTCCAGATACAGAAGTTTAGGTGCTACCGTACGTTCTTCCATTATTCGTCATCGAAGAATGAATATGGAGTTTTAGTGGAGTAAGCAAAACATGGTGGAATGGAAGAGACCTTTCTGAAGAACTGTTAGGTTTCATCTCTGTGGCTTTTAATATTGGACTAACACAATGCGGATAGACGTAGAATGATGTAGCATGTACACACGCAGCCTTGTCGAGGAAACGTTCTGTTTCATTCCGTCATATTTTAATTACTTCACTGAAACTCCACATTTGCGCTTCGATGACGAATAAGGAAAGAACGTAAGACAACACAGCAGCTTACGTTTTCCGAACTATGAATCTCTAAGTACTACACAGGGTGGTACGTTTTCTATCAAGTAAATGTATTGCTTTCTGCCAAATAATACCCCATTTACGACTCACGTAAATTTGTTCGCCATAGTTGTCTGTTACACGGGATGGTTTTTTTCCAGCGAGTGTGCTTCTGTGCTCTCAAAGCTCGTTAACCTTCAGACATCGATAGCAGATAAATGCAGATTTTTAAAGATAAGGGGTGGTCTAGATGACGCAAATCCGTATTCTAAATTCAATTGAACTGGTTTTAGCCGTCCAGTGTAAGGAGCTGGAGAGCGACTGGACACAAACTGCTGAGCAGCCAGGGTAACATCGTGGTAGCCAGTTAGCCTACTCAGTGAGTAACCTCGTCATTATTTTCTCTACTGCGTTTACGCAATGTGCTCGTGCGAAATTACGTGTGTTGTCTACAAGTCGGGAGAAGACAAACAGCAGGTTTAAGCGCACACGCGAGGCGCACTTCCTGCTTGTGCCTAACTCTTGGACCCTTACATCACGCTTCACGAGCATTTGTTTCCTTCCGTGCTCATTGCGTGTCACCATTTTTAAACACATTTGGAATCCATTTTGAGAATGACTGTCATTTTAGTTTAAACCTGTGTGTACAGTCTGCAAATAACTGCAGGGCGTGTGGCACTAAACCATACATTAAGGAGCTTCGTGTAACGTCCACGGATGGGACGTGGGAAAAACAACCGCTTGTCTGATTCCGTGCGAGTTGTAATTAATTCCATTTCACCTTCTTAGTTCCTAAGAGAGCAGAAATCAGCGGGTTACCGAACAGTCTAGATTTTCTCATTGCAAAACGTTTCCTGTGTTTTTGTAAGTCGATTTACACGAGACTTTTTCAAATCTCTGCCATTTCGTATAAAACAATTTTTCTCCAACACTCTCCCATCAGTCAAAGTAACCTATAATCGTTAATAGATTCTCGTGAAAATAGAGTAGCTTTCCGCCAGACGTCGGAAAGAAAATTGATGAAAACGGACGAACGCGAGACTGTGTAAATATCATTTTCTGGCCGTGTACTTCGCTCCTGTGTACACCAGGGCTTGTCCCCGGTATTCGGAGGACGGCGGCGTTCGTCAAGCCTGCGAACTATGGGTGCGTTTTTATGTACTCCTTCTAAATGGGTTTCGGTCTGGGCCGCAGAAGCTGAGTGAAGGGTGAGCGATTCTTGCACGATGGCGGGGGTTTTCCGGCGCCTGTTGAAAACGAGCTCTGAAAAGAGGAGTTGCGGTGTTTGCCGCAGGAGGAACTGGCCAGTGAAAGTGGCTACGTGCTGGTCCGGCAGGTGACTGGCTGAAAGGCCTGGCCGTTAAAACAATTTCGTGCAGTGATTTTAGAGTTCGCAAAATCTAGAAGTCGGCCGACAGCCGTCGCTGGCTGTAGGAGGCCAGGATTGTGCAGTCAGAGGAGGATGGTGTTTCAGAGTGTAATTCTGACGTCAGTCACCAGCTCGCGGATATATAGGAATCAAGTCGTGAACCCAACAGGGTGAGTCTGATATTTCTAACGTTGCCTGTCGGGAGTGAGTGATTCTCAGTGATCGATGCAGTTAATCGGATGGTACAGGAACCTACAAGAATATAAATGTACTTCTCCGTTTGTGTGCTTGGAATGGGGTTTAGTCATTTTCAGATGTTCTCGGACAGTGTTGCGATTTAGTGTGCGAGCACTTGTTCGTCAAGGCACTCAACTTATATTAAAACGTGGAGGGTGGAAGTAGCGTTTGACTGAAATGAGGCGGACTTCGCGGGGGCTAATAGAATTCCGTTTGACTCCGTGGAAGTTTGAAGTGTGGTGTTTTTGTGTTTTTTTCTTCTTTTGACTTAAACCGGTATCATATTTTGTTTATGGGGGGTATTATTAACGAGAGTTTCTAGATACCAGATTGAGACTGGGTAGAAACAGTTTGTGGCGTTCGTTTATCAAGAGAGTCTTTTGAAATCAGTTGGATTACTGCTCGTCATTTATTAATGGTATAAGAGCAGCGGCAATTTTTCTCTGTCTTGCGGATCAAAGCGAGGCTGGCGATCTTTGTTTAGGGTATTTTAATTGTGTAGTGGATCGAAGGACTAATCCGGGTCCGCCAGTAAATATTTCCAAGTAAATCGCTTAATTTTTCTGACACGCCGCACGTCGTAAGCAGTGCTTCAATTCTGCCAGCAGCTGTGAGACACCGCCCGATGCCACGGAAGCTCTGAGAACGAGATGGAAGGAAACTTTCAACTGTTCCACCAAGCTTCAGTCTAGCTGTAGGGCCGGCCGGAGTGGCCCAGCGGTTAAAGGCGCTACAGTCTGGAACCGCGCGACTGCTACGGTCGCAGGTTCGAATCCTGCCTCGGGCATGGATGTGTGTGATGTCCTTCGGGTAGTTAGGTTTAAGTAGTTCTAAGTTCTAGGGGACTGATGACCTTAGAAGTTAAGTCCCATAGTGCTCAGAGCCATTTGAAACATTTTTTTCTAGCTGTAGGAAGTTAGGTGTTCAGAAACTCCCACCACATATTACCTCGGCCATTCGAGGTATAACACCGCTTTCTATGTCAGTTACTTGTAACCTACTCACACACTGAATGAGGTTATTTTGTTTCGTCAGTTGAGATATGTCCGAAAGCTAGAAAGCTTGTTATGACTTCATGTTTCCTCTGAAATACCGTGCTTGTATAATAAGGCCAAACATTAATTAACTTAAAAATCAGAGAAAGCGGTGCTACAATGGAACTGATATCAATACATAGCAAGACGCTTCTCGTCTCTGAAACTATGTTCTCCTTCCAGATTATTTTGGAGAAAGAAGAATTAGTGGAAAAAAAGTTTTAAGAAGATCGCTATAACATTTTGGATAAACCATCAAGCAAGTTTATTCTTACGCCCCCGGAAAGTCACGGTACTAATAGTGTTGCCATCGTATGTATTTCTTGGTCACAGTTGATCAATATATTTTTAATTAAACGGTTCGTTCTTGTTTATTCAGATACTACTTATCTACTTATTACTGGGAGTGTGATCTTGGCTATGGGATCCTTATCACTATGGAATAAGAGAGGACGTCCTGGTTATATAAACAGAGGCAGTATGAACCGTAAATGAGCATGCCCTTGTCACTGCTTTATATCACTATTAACGAGAGTCCACTTGTTAAAACTCTTTTATTAACGCCTTTCGAGTACGGCCCATCATCAGAATATCAGAGAACAAGGTACCAGACTAATCGTATCGAACACTTTACACAATACTCTGTATTAAATTTTTTCTCCGATATTCTGATGATGCCACACTCTAAACGCGATAGTAAAAATGTTTTTACAACAAGTGGACTCTAGGTACTAGCGACCTAAGCGTGCCCAGTTATTCATATAATGGTCGCGGATTAAAGTCTGAGTAGTGCCACATTTGTCCGGCTGGCGAGAGGGCTTCAGAAAGAAAGAAGCTGAAAAATGTGAACGCACATATAAGGCTAGACAGATTCGTAATATCTAGAATCATCCTGCCCTTGAAATTAAGAAAAACCGGGGCGGTACTAACAGCCCTATAGTCACAAGACGTTGATTCTAGCATTGTTAGTTTACTAAAGTATATACAGGGTGTATCATAATTAATGGCGTAAACTCATACAGTTTAAAGTACACGATACTAGAAGCAAAAAAGTGTCAGTAAACATTGGATCGAAAATGAATACCTTAAGAGCTACGAGCAATTTTTTCATCTTCCATACTGTGAAACGAATCTCTTCTACTGCAAGTTCTTTGCTTTCCATATTTTTAGAAGTGGTAGTATGGACCAAAACAAGAAAAAAATGTCCGAAAAAATGCTCTAAAACGCATACCTTAAAAGTTACGAGCACTTGATCATTAGAAGAGATGTGTTTCAAAGTAGCAAAAATGAACAACTGCACATAGCTCTTAAGGAATGCAGTTTAGAGCACTTGTTTACTGGACTTTTTCCTTGTTTTGGTCCATACTACCAGTTCCCAAGATATGGAAAGCAAAGAACTTGCAATAGAAGAGATTTGTTTCACAGTACTGAAGATAAAAAATTGGTCGTAGCTCTTAAGGTGTCCATTTTCGCCCCTATGTTTACTGAGACGTTTTGCTTCTAGTATCGTATATTTTCAACTGTATGCGTTTACGCCATTAATCATAATGTTTACACCCTGTACACATGGACGCTACAGTCTCCATTAAACATCATCAGGGTAGTGGGAAATTCAGAATCCAAGGAGGAGTCAGTAATCATGTCGCCAAATCATTTCTCAGAACTCCAGAGAATGTTTTCAGATGCAAGGAAAGGGAGAAAGACGAAGTAAGAAGTGTTAAATAGAACATACCTGATCCACCTTCGTTCTGATGGTGTCAGTGCGCCGTTTACTTCGAGTACAAATAAACGTCAACAACGAGTTGAAGAGTTTAATAGAGCAAGTTCAAAAGAAAACTGAAAATCAGTTTCAGTAATAATAAAATAATTTCTAAGAAAGAAAAGGGAAAGATAAAAGTAGAAATTAACAATGTTGTAATAGAATCAGATAATGAGGTTATTTTTTTTTTTTTTGTTTCTTCGAGAATTCTTGTTAAGGAACGCATGAGAATAATAAGTAATCGAGGTAGTAAAAATAACATGAAGCACTTCTGTAAAATTAAGGAGAGGTTGTAAAACAAATCTTCTGATGTGTCTGAAAAGGACTGGATACGATCAGGGTGTATTATTAATTTTGACTTTTGGCAAATGAAACATGGAGTTTAAATGCGAAAACATTCCTAAGCTGATGACTGCTCAGTGTGCGATGGAGATATGCATGATATGAGATACTAGTAGACCTAGGCAAACAGACAAAAGTATCACAGATTAAACTAGTTGGAAGACGTAATTCCAACCGCAGTGCAAATAAATTGGAAGTGGTCAGGGTATGTAGACAGGCGAATGAATTATACATGGACTCCAAGAGCCAAGAAAAGTTCGGGAAAATAGCTTTGTAGGTGACATTATAAAACATGCGATGAAAACATGGTTGTATAGAGTGAAGACGTAATGCGTGGGCTAGTCTAAAGGACGGTTATCTGTGGGTATAAAATGACTGTTGTTGATGACGATTATGATAAATCGGCTTTCCGTGAGAAACATAGGAATATTTTATAATCCTCAACAAATTGCTGTAGTAGACTCCTGGAGATAAAATTAAAATAATCGTCTGCCATCCCTTTCTTCACTAAACTGACCACGAAGTAACTTACGACACGGCACCGCAAAAATTACCGTGTGTCACATACCTCTTACATCCTAGCCGTCGGGTCGGCATGAAGACTTAAGGCGGCTGTGCGAAAGTACCCTTTCTACGGTTTCCTCGGAAATTATCTCATCCTTACTCTAGGGAGGATTACTGGCGCACGATTTTAGCTAGGTATATCTACTCTGCAAGGGTTGTTTAAATGTTTTTGAATTCACAAAGGCTTACGTTTACCATTTGTACATTTCAGATTTTAAACTGCGGGTCCTCCGCTTTTGTTCGCTAATTGTCTGGAAGGACGCAATGCAGGGCGATTGACGTCGATGTCTCATCGAAAATTGAAGTGTGATTCAACGTCCCGCAGGTCGACCTAACTATTCTCTTGTCGTTGCTGATTTATATTTATGAGCGGCGCGATAATGCGGCCGGAAATATGAAGCTCTGCCAGCGATCTCTCAAGCGTAGCCGCTCACGCACCTCGCCGTCCAGCACGGAGACGTGCATTTCTGATCGCCGCATTCTCTCTTATACGGTGCATACAACTCCTGCCGAAAAAGTTTCACAAGTATATGTTTTATCTCGACTGGAACCAGAATGAAATTTTAAACAAAGTCCATGCGTCATGGACGTGGAGAATACGTAAATCTATTTCCCGAATTTTAAAAATAGTGGAGAAACATACATTCAACAAGAATGGATAAACATTCTTGTGTCTTAACTGAAATGAAATAATGGCGTTTGACTACAGAAGTGAACGTACTACATTAGCTACCAATGTTTACCATTACGGCGATGGTTGACTTCTATGTCAGTATCTCTCGGATATTACTTTTCCATGGACCGTGGAGTAGTGAAATACATACTATGATATTCTTTCGATTATTCTGATGCCTGTTTGTACTGCAAGTACCACAGTTAGAATATAACTGTAAAATATTTTCTCTTTCCAGTGTGCGGGGTGTATGAGAAATACATTGCAAAAGTCGAAATAAGAAAAAGAGTCCTTGTAAATGGATTTGCAAAGCTATATACAAAACATTGTAAAGCTATATACAAAACACTTTACAAATTTCTTTATATAGAGACTTATAAAACATGTTCAAAACATACTCAACTTGCTTTCATACATTCATGCACTTTTCGGATCATGCACTGCAACATCCCCAGAAGCTGTCGCATAATTCCATGACGTGTCTCCGCCCTAGGAGCGTCTCTTGCGGAAATGAATTGCCTTACGTGATCACACTGTTACTCCTTTAAGGTGATGGAAATAGGCAAGCCATGATACTAGCCATCTCCTCCCACACTTTCCATTTGCCATGGTATGTGTCGTACAATGCATCCTGATTACAATCACTGGAATATGCTAGCGTCCCATAGTTCATAATCCATGTCGTAAGACATCCGTTTAAGTTCGTTGTTGATCGATTGACTCAGGTTTTTTTTTTTTTTTTATTACAGAGGGCAGCTAATCCTCTGACCGAACACGCTGAGCTACCGCGCCGGCACCGAGACTCGAACTCGGGACCTTTTCCTTTCGCAGGCAAGTGCTCGACCAACTGAGCTACCCAACCACGACTCACGACCCGTCCTCACAGCTTTACTTCTGCCAGTACCTCGTCTCCTACCTTCCAAACTTTACAGAAGCTCTCCTGCGAGCAGGAGAGCTTCTGTGAAGTTTGGAAGGTAGGAGACGAGGTACTGGCAGAAGTGAAGCTGTGAGGACGGATCGGAGAACAATACACAAACAATGAACTGAAAGTTTATGTAACAAATCATCGGCATAAATTCTCCGGTAGTTAGTGACTGGCAGGGGAAAGACGTTGTACACGTGGAAAGCATTGCCAGAAAATTACAGGGTGGTTATAATTAAACTTTCCCTGAGTACAGAATTTAATATTAACGATGTTCAGATAGTGCGCTGCAGGATTTGCATTGTGTTAGTGTCATCACGTGCCGTTAGGCACCGCTGCTTATACGACGACGTAGATTTGATACACAATCATCAGTCTGCAGTTGCAGACAGCCAACATGGGTCTGGACGAGGTGAGCAGTTGTTTTATCAAAACAACAGCAATAGTGCTGCTGCTCTTCCTGAGTACTGATGCATTAAATGATTACGGAGAAGTCCTCCGAATTGCTCCTGAGAGAGGCCGACGACCAATTGCGCAACAGATTGTCGAATAAGTTGCTGTTGCCGTGGCTCAGAATGCTCGACGCAATGTGCACGCTCTTCAAGTAGTGTACGAGCTGTGTCACAACAGCTGAACATTCCGTAGTCCACCGTTAGGAAAGTGCTACGAACAATGTGTATCCGTACAAACTTCACATTATTCACCAACTTTTACCACTTTACGCAGACAGACGACTAGAATTTGCACTTACGTTTCTTGCAAGGGTTGAAGTTGACGACATGTAGCCTTGGAACATTTTGTGGAATGACGAAGCACACTTCACTGTCACTGGGACAGTGAACACTCGTAATTCTCCTCACCGCCAAAGAACGCTCATGAAATTCCCCTGCATAGTGAACGCGTCACTGTGTGGTGTGGTTTCACGAAACGGTTGATGGTTGGTCCATTTTTCTTTGAGGAATTCGGGCTTTAAGGACCAAGGACATACAGACTGAACGGCACACGTTCCTGTGATCTGCTTCGTAAAGATGTGACCCTGCTCTACAGGAGAGAAATGCTTGGGATTGAACAGTTTTGGTGCATGATGGAGCTCCACCTCTTATTGCTCATGAGGTAACTCGGTTACTCCGTAGCGCATTTGGAGAAAATCTAATCATTGACCGATCGTTCCAAACTTCATGGCCGCCAAGTTCATGAGATTTGAACCCTTGTGATTTCTGGCTGGGGGTTACATGAAGGACAGGGTTTATCAGTGGGACACTAACACATGTTGGAGGTTGAAGATGAGCATAGTGAGCCACGTAGCCAACATGCCACCAAAGAAGTTTCGTACAGAAAACTCTAGTGCAGTTCATTGCGCAACGTTTGTAACCGGGAAAGTGAACATGGTACGCAGTTAAGAAATGTTACCCTCTCTTGGGGAAATTAAAATGTGTTTCTATCAATCGTCTGTTCGTTATTTCTCTTACATGTGACCTTAAAAACCTTCCCACATCGTTTCATTGCCGGAAAGGCTCAAAATCATGAAAAGTTCAATTTTTACTTTTTTGCGTTTTCTGAATCTGCAGACTATTACCTTTTAATAGATATATAATTTATTCAATTCCGAATGACTACAACTATTTTTAAATTTTTTTTGAAATGTGTTCTACATGGGCGTGACCCACTGTGGCGCTGTTAAACTGCTGTCAAATGGTGTTATTATTAACGTCCGTGTTCATCAGGTACATTTTAGTGATGTGAGATAAAGTATGTGTTGTGGCTAACCTATTTTCAGAGACTTAGCAGCACCTGAACTGTTGAAAAAGTGTATTCACGGAAAAACTCAAAACCCCAATGAAAGTGTAAATAGTGTTATATGGTCGAGAATCCCCAAGACTGTATTTGTTGGAATAGAAACACTTCACTTTGGTGTGTATGATGCTGTTGCGTCTTTCAATGATGGCAACATTGTAAGGTGCAAGGTATTTAGAAATATGGGAATGAAGATAGGTTCTAACATGGTACGAGCGATGCTTGCTTTAGACAAGGAACGCCTTCGGGCTGCAGACAGGGCTGTAAAGAGTCTAGAAATACAAGCAAGAGTAAACAGGAGGAGGAACAAGAGGAAGCTGGAGGAGGAGTTTGCAGAGAATGAAGATAATCCATCCTATGGACCTGGAATGCACTAAAAGTTAATCCAATCTTTGTCGCTCGATTCCCAAAACTTTTATTTTCTCCTACTAATTACATGTTTTCTAAGGATCTTCCAAACATATTTGTTTCAAACTTTCAGTAAATGTTACACAGTACCTTCTGCATAATTTAAAACAGCCTTTTTCCAAAAAACTGTATATTTTTGAATATATAAATAAAAAATTGCAAAAAATGTTGTGAATTTTCATTACTATTGAAAAAAATCATCTTTATTAACTGAACTAAAATTTTGTAAAATCCCTGTGTTAAGTTGTAGCCCATATTCCAATAAATAATCTGTAAAAAGTTCAACTTCCTACCTCAAATACTTTGTGAGGAAAGATGTAATTTATGAGCGTTATTTTAACATTGCAAGTATAGGGCGTTCCGGAGCCCCTTAAATAGAGAAAATTTAATTATAACCATCCTGTACTATGATATGTGTCACACGCTTCAGCTGGGAATTGTATGCTGATATTTATATCTACATCTGTACTATACAAACCACTATAAAGTGAACAGTAGAGAATACGTCTAATTGTTACACTTACTAATAACTTCTAAGCTTCCATTCGCGTATGAAGGGAGGGAAGAGTGATTTTTTAAATGCCTTTGTAGCCCTTGTTATCAATCTCATCCGGTCTTTCCAATCCGTAACGGAGAGGTATGTAGGCGGTTCTAGTTTATTCCTAGACTCATCATTCGATGTAACTTCTTGGAACTTTTTAACCAGTTGCCGTCTACCATAAATCCTAAATCTCCTTCGCTAGTCTGCAGGATTCGTGTTTCCTGCTCAGGAATTCGAGTGAATCTTGTCCTACTTCATTCCATCATTCGTGGTGCTGCCGATCCGGTGTCACAAACGTGATAGTCATTAGCAGCAAAAGTTTGTTTTCTCGGCTGTCTTTTGCCTAGAAACGCATTTTGATACTGTCGCGAAGCGATGCTTCCGTTACCACTGGTTCAACCGTACACGCATAATGTGTCTTACAGCTCACGAAATCAATATGGCCTCGGTTAAACGGAACACTTATCATTTAACTCACCACCACCACACACCTGAAACGCCTGGAAAGTCTAATCTCAAACCTACAAAAACGTCAGCTGCAAACTTGTCATATAGCTGCACTTTGTTATCGGTGATACAACCAGTATCTTGACAAGTACATATGATTACATCACTCGATAATCTAACAAAATTAATTTTAATTTATAACAATAAATTTCAGTTTTTTATATTTTTCACTTACCACCATAGATTACTTATTGGCTTACGATTTTCGGACCTACGTTTATATGAAGTTTTTTTAGTGATTTGGACTGAAAAATCTACCCACCAAATTTGTAAACGTGTTTCTGTTCCATTCTGTATGTAAAAACCGTACATATACCTCATTTGCCTGCCATACTCAGCCTGTTACTCTAGAGCGGTTTAAAATGAGTGTTGTATGTTTTGCAATGTAGAAATGTTCTCATATCACTGGTAAAACCGTACTTTGTACGAGGTTACCTAAGATGCTAAAACTATCATCACTCCTGTGCTCTTGGTTTATCACATCATGATTTTTAACAGTGTCGCGACACACTTTTACTTCAGATCATAATAAAAAAAGTATTAGGGTGCAGATAGAATT
Source organism: Schistocerca cancellata (assembly GCF_023864275.1). Lineage (NCBI taxonomy): Eukaryota > Metazoa > Arthropoda > Insecta > Orthoptera > Acrididae > Schistocerca > Schistocerca cancellata. The sequence goes on along the minus strand of NC_064629.1, from coordinate 876,419,740 downwards.
ATAATCGACTGCTTCAGAAACATTATAGCATTTGAGAAGTATCGCAGAAAATGTAACCGGAATGTATGAACCGTTAACCTTACGATTATAAAATATGTCCCCACACTATCGGTATTCATAACAAGTCATCCAGGTCTATATTCAAACCGAAAATGACACTTCGTAGCTTGGTGTTTTGCTGACTGCAACAAATTTTGAAGTTTAATGGGCAACGGCTATATCATTTTGTCTTATTATTGTAAGAAATTGACTGAATTTATGATTTTATTTCACTGTATCAAAGACATTTTGGCTTGGTTTTGTCAGCTATTTTGACAACAATGAGGGAAAACGAATGAAGAAACAAATTCAGTAACAAGAGGTTTTGCTCTGAATTAGTACGTCGTTTATAAATTAGAGCCGGTCGCATCATCTCGTTAGTCCAGCGTATTTCGAAATTTTTTTCCAGAATTATCCACTGGTTGGTTTGTTCGCCATCTTGATACAGCTCACTTGAATGTAACTCGGTAGCTCAGATAAAAGCCGAATAAGTTATCGCTCGCCCTTGCTGCTACGACACTCCAAGCTCCACCTTACTTATCTGTCGAAGCAGGTTGCTGTCCAAAATAACTTTCTGGTGATATTCTTACTTCAGTTTCCCTAAAGCACAGAGCGAAGTAATAAAAAGTGAACGAAAGGCATGAGATCACAGTAACAGGAATAAATTGTCGACTTTCAGAGGCATATACAACGAGGTGGAAGACGAAATATTTCCGTTCGAAGGCCATACAGCCAAGAATCAGTATGCCAATAAGGCAAAATCGCCTTGAGCATTGAGCCAATTATTCCACCGACGACCTGGTGAAAGGTACCAGTTTTGCGAAACACCTTGTGCTGCTGTGTGAACAAGTCCGTAACTGACTCCTGACAGGAGCCATCGACTCTTCAAGGCCTTTTTTAAGGGAACGAAGTCGTGAAATAGCATGGAAAGAGAGCAGGACTATGGAGCGGGCCCTCGACTGCATCACACTTGAGTTGGCGTAACGACATTTGCAACGTGGGGACGTGCGACAAGCACAGAAGTTGGTGCACTATTCCACAGCTGTCGTATCGCCGAAATAATACTTTTAATTAAAGCTGTAAACTGCCTTGCATCAGCTCGTATACATAATCCTGAGTCCCACCCATCCACATACAATCACTCTCAGGTCAAAATAATGGCAAAAACTTTTACTTGCTGTATCTATAGTTTGGATAGAAAAATTCTGTACGCATATAAGAATGGAGCGTCATTAACCGAAGAGCACCGTAATTGCCATCGTTTTCGAGGGGAGCTTTTGTGTAAAACAATGTCATCACTGCAAGCTTCTTACTCGTAACTGTGCGTGACTCTGTAAGCCACCATTCGTCCAAAACTTATTTCGTCATCATTATTTGAAAATTATTTTCGGTAACATAAGTTTTGTTGTTATATGTAATAATATGACAATTATTATGGTGAACGATGACAGGTTTGACGTTGCCAACTGAATGAACTCTGCATCGTCTCTCTTCCAATCACGGCAAAATTAAACTTGATTTCCCTGTAGTAGGATACGCATAACTATACTAAAATATCCCCGCACAAACATTTTTGGGACAATATGTTGCTCTAGAATATCAGCTTCCTACCTCGAAATTCTAATGATATTTCTGTTCACGAACGGGTCAAGAAATACTATAAATGAAAAAAAAGAAAAGCAATAAAACAGAATATAGCTGAGAACTATGTACACTTAGTGAACAAACGAAATTTTCATACAGGAAACGTAAGCGTAAGTAAATGAACAATGGAACGTTACAGGTACCTAACAAATGTGAAAAACGAAAATTATGGATTAGATAGGAAAAGAAACACCTTTAAAAATGACAGAAGATATTATGAAGAATAAATGACTATGACGATTCTGTCAAGTGAACACTGCAGAACTCTTGGCGTAACATTTGTTCAATTTGCAACTCTATTATTAATGAGGACAACTGATAAAATCCATTAAAGTTTCTCAGAAGTAATTTTAACGCCTTGATCACTTGTGGGTGATTACAATGATTCTGAAAATTAATTGGCCGGCCGAAGTGGCCGTGCGGTTAAGGGCGCTGCAGTCTGGAACCGCAAGACCGCTACGGTCGCAGGTTCGAATCCTGCCTCGGGCATGGATGTTTGTGATGTTCTTAGGTTAGTTAGGTTTAACTAGTTCTAAGTTCTAGGGGACTAATGACCTCAGCAGTTGAGTCCCATAGTGCTCAGAGCCATTTGAACCATTATTTTGAAAATTAATTAGTAAAATGTTCATAAGGCTTGGACAATCAAGTGGCAGACATGGTAGCTAAGACTGAAAACTATATCCTTACGTACAGGACAGCTGCTCAGGGCAAAATAGAAAAACAGAAGGAAACAATCGCTCTGGAGTTGTTCTACAACTGCCGAAAATGGTGACAGCAAGAATTGATATGATTTCTTTCTGAAGTGAAAACTACGAATTTATTCTGCAGTATTTTCTGCCATCATCATACGTGACTTGCTCCTACTTAAACTTGTTTACTTGTATGTTAGGTATATTTGTATTTCTAAACATTTACCGTTCTGAAGCAACTCAAATGAGGAACATAGAATATTTTTAGCTCAGAAGTCCAAAGTTAATACATAGTTGTAACTGACTCAAAAATTTGTTTGCTGACAGCATCTTCTTGGTCAAAACCAGAGTCACCAGTTCATCTGAGACGTGGCGACGCTATGTCAGCTCACTGTACATATTCATTTCTAAGTTGCTAAGTTTGCAGATCATCGTAATGATTACGATAAGAAAGCAGGTAGAAACCTAATTAGATGGATGTGCAATTTTATTAATGTGCGATTGGTGAAAACCACATCGTCGTCAGAGGCTGGGATCACAAGATATTCAAATTTTGTTTGAGTGTAATAAACAGACTTGACGTTAGCTGGCAGCGGCCACGAGAAGCCGTTGTTATATATTAGGGTGAAGAATCATCACGGTAGTAGTACGGCATTTGGAAGATTGGAGGGCTGGCGTAAGACTAGCAACAGAGTTAATAATAACAGTGATAAAAAACAAGACTTCGTAAAGAGCCCTGTCTCGATTTGCTCCGGACGGTAGCACCCTGTGAGGGCCCCTGCCTAGGGTTACAGGTGAAATTCGATCAACGGTCTTAAAGATGGAAGATGAATCCTAGCTCCTAACAGCAGAGAGAGCGGAAGAACCTGATGGAGGAAACCATGAAAAATAATCATTTCGGACTAACAATCCGATCTCATCTTGATCTTTATTTCCTACCATGTACAATGCACAATTTCAATTGCAGAATGGGAAGTCCGCTAAAAGTAAGCACTACCCAAGTCATAACTCGAAAGAGGACTTCACCATTGCTTTATGTAATTCATCTGGACCTAGGGTTCAGGGGAGCTGCAGTATCTAGAGTGATGATGAGCCGGAGCATCCTTGTTATCCTTCCAAACTCAAGTTCAAAAGGAAATTCTTCGCAAGCAGCTTCATTTAAACTCATTACCAAAACTTGGCAATGAGAAACAACTTGAAATTATCTTATATAAGCATGAAATAAAAATTTTAGCAGTACAAAAGCAAAGTTTTTGTACGAGAATGTTTCAGAAACCAAAAACTACAGAATTTTTAAGGATAAACGAACAATAAAAATTATGAAACGCATGCAAGTACATGGTACAGCATTCTGTAGTCATAAAAATTTAACAGATAACGTTAAAGAATTGGAATCCAGTTCAGAAATACTCTCTATTTTCAGAGTAAAATGCAAAAACAAACAGTATACTTTTGTTAATGGCCATACTCCAATTAATGATAACAATAAGAAAAATTCGATTAAAATAGAAGCATCCTGCGAACTTTTGGAAGACGAAATACCAAAAATTCCAAATTCAAATGTTGTGGTAATACTGGAAGATTTTAATGCACAAACGGGTAGGGGAAAAACTTTTCGGAAATAGTAGGAGGATATCCAGTCCATAAAAGAACGAACAAAAACAGCGCAATTAATATTTGCAAAACATACCAGTTGAAGTTAATGTAAACTTCCTTCAAAAATCTGCCGAGAAAAGCGAAAACATTCATGTCTCTAAATATGACACGAGAGATCCAGTTAGATCAAGTGGCTATTTCTCAAAGCAATATGAACGAATCCATGAATGTAAAAGTAAGAAGAACCAGGGAATTTGACCCTGATAATTAGCTGACTGAAACTAAACTGAAACTTCTCACTAATAAAAACCAAAAGAGACAGGAAAAACTGATTAAATGTAACACAGAAAGGCTCAACATCACAAAAGAACCAACAAAACATTTTCGAGAAGAAATTAAAACATCTAAATCAGGGAAATGGGAAGAATTATCCAAAGAAATCAACAGAGCAGCGAAGAATGTGTTTGAATCAACAAAAATTAAAAAAAAAGGTCTGGTGGAATGAAACATGTCAAAAAGCAGTTGCAGAATGAACAAAATAGTGGAAAAATGGAAATGTTCTGGGAAGACAGAGGATCTTGATGAATTTAAAACGCAAAGGAAAGAAACAGCAAGAATGATTAAGGGTGCTAAACGATCTTGTGATACGTCAGATATGAAAATGGTAAAATAGGCCTAAGCAATACCCAAAACTGTGAAATACTGAAAAGTAGTTTGAACAACTCTTGAACGGTGAGGGACCGAACAGTAAGCTAGAATTTGCAGACCTTCATGAAAACACAGACGCAGCTCCACCACCTATTGCTGAAGAAACTGAAAAAGGAATAAATACACTGAGAAATAACAGAGCCAGTGGAGAAGTCTGTATTACAGCTGAACTAGTAATGGTCTCAACCAAAAACAGTAACTAAACTTCAGATCATGTTTGAAGAAGTATGGGAAACTGAAAAGATCCCACGACACTGGAAAATGGCTCTTATTCATCCTCTGCAAAGGAAAGGTTATAAGCATGATGTAAATAACTACAGAGGTATAGCTCTGTTGTCAGTGGGCTATAAAATATTTTCAACCATATTGCCAAACAAGGTAGAAGCAACAGTTGATAATCATTTGGGAGAAAATCAGAGTGGATTTTGAAAGGGCGGATCTAGCGCAGAACGGATTCTCAACCTAAAGTCACAGGCTTACAACCTGTAAAGACACAGTTGTAACATTTATAGATTTTAAAATGGCACTTGATTCAGCTGATAGAGAAACACTAGATAAAGTGACCCGAGAATTTGGTATTAAATGTAAACTAGCGACCATTATTCGTGAGACGCTCACAGACACTAAATCAAAAGTAAACTTTCGGGCTGAAGTATCTAAGTTATTCAAAATAAAAACAAACGTAAGGCTAGGTGACGACCTGTCTCCACTACTCTTCAACTGCATTCTAGGGAAAATAGTAAGAGAATGGAAATAAAAATGACAGAACATAAGGCATAGACAGTCTGGGGACTAAGAGCAAAGATACTGAAATTCACTCTCTAGCATTTGCAGATGATTTTGCCATTCTTACTGAAAACCTAAGAAGTGTAGAAATACAAATCAGCGTCTTAGAAAAAGTAGCCAACAAAGGAAGTTTAAGAATTTCTGTAGAGAAAACAAAATTTATGACAAAAACAGAAAATGCTCCAGAAATCCCAGTAACAGCTATTGGACAGATAAAGAGCGGTAGTAAATTTAAATACTTGGGAGAAATGACTGAAGAAAATGGCTTAGAATAATTCGTTGTAGAAGAAAGAGTACGTAAAATGGAGAGAGCATATGGTATAACCAACAACATTTACAACAAAAGGTCTCTGTCTAAAAATATAAAAATACAGCACTACAAGACAATAGTAAAACCAGTATGTCTTTATGCAAGTGAACATTTAGTACTGAATCACTAATTACACAAACTTGAGGTCATAGGAAGAAGAATCATTCTAACACCACCTGGTCCACTAAGAAATGCAGAGGTATGAAAATTAAGAAGTAATGAGGAGCGTAGAAAACCTGACTGAAACTCTACGGAAGAGTCGACTGCTACGTTTTGGACATTTATGCAGAATGAATGGCAACAGGTTAACCAAACAGATGTTTATACATCATTGGGCCAAGAAGTCACCGAGCGAGGTGGCGCAGTGGTCAGCACAATGGTCTCACATTCGGGAGGATGACGGTTCAATCCCGCGTCCGGCCATCCTGATTTAGGTTTTCCGTGATTTCCCTAAATCGCTTCTGGCAAATGCCAGGATGGTTCCTTTGAAAGGGCACGGCCGACTTCCTTCCCCATCCCTCCCTATTCTTATGATCTCACTGTTTGGTTCCCTCTCCCAAATCATCCAACGAGCAACAAGACGTCAACAATAGCCTGGATTCAACAAGTCAGGAAAAATTAGGAGATAAACAACATAAGTGAAAAAGACGCAACGGAAGGAGAGATTGTTAAGAAGAAAGTGGTAAAATGGCAGGATTCCAAGGCAGGAGGGAGAAGAAGAGAGGGCCAAATTGGTCTGAGGAGAGAAAAAGGATACATAGTGAGAAGGTGAAAGAATACTGGGGGAAAAAGCAGAAGAGAAAAGTTACTACCACAACTTACATCCATTAGTATAATAAAGCCTTGTCTGACCTCTTTCCAAAACACTGCCCATTCTAATTAAAGGATCTTCCAAGTCCTTTGCCGTGTCGGAAAGAAAAACAGTTTGACTGGAAATTTCAAAGTTCTTGTTCCTTTTTCTAGGGCAATAATACAATTTTCAAATTGTTCCATGGTTTATTATAGTGTTTTCTCAATGATTATTTAGTGTTTGTAGGGAACGTTTGACACAATGAGAAACATCTTCCTGAATGCAAACCAGACGTAACATCAACAACGAAATTCACTGAAATTAGTAAGACCAAGAGGTAATTACGTATTACACTAATGATTTTCACAATATCTATAGAAACTGAATGGAATGAGTCATTTAAAGGCTCCACAGACATGACTTAATTCTGTTGATGGCTGCATGCCAGCCATTTACTGTACTAAGAACAAACTTATTACACTTTATCGCTATTCAAGTTGCGAGTGAAGCATAGATTTCGAAGTAAGTAATTATATAGTCGTGCTCTACTACGACAAATGCTGCCAGTGTTTTAATTAAAAATTCCTCAAAAGCAGACAGTTGTCTAGTAAAAATGATTGCAAATCACATCTAAAATTTTATAGTGTTGGGCAGTGGATCAGAGATTTTTGGACTGCATTCAGACCTCCTTTCTGTATCACTGTCAGTTTTGGTAATAAATAATATGGCTTTCTCATATTTTCGTCGTGCGCTAAGCCAAGGATACTTGATGCAAAGTGAGTCTCTGCACAGCGCATTGTCAGCTGACTGTGCACCAGTAAAGGCTAAAACAGAGGCTCGTAAGAAGTACTTCTGACTGTTCTTGTAACACCATAGGTCTAATGCTGTACAGATTTATTTTGCCTTTTGTTTTATTTAGTGCAACATCGTTGAGTTTCTGTAAATATTGTTTGATTGCATTAATAGCACGAAAGTATACTCCTTTCTTTGTAAAAACTTTGATGTCATGATTTGATTCTATGCAATGTAGTGTATCCATCATTTAAACTATCTGTCTCATTTGGAGGGAAACAAAACTTACTGTATATATTTGGAACTTGGGGGAATAATTTTTTGTAGAAATGTCAATATGTGCAAATGTTCTGTTTTATTTAATACGTTTGGTTACTGTTTTGTAAACTGCTAACCTTCACTTAGGGTTCTTAGTTATTTCATATGTAAAAGTTGTTGTGGTTCCCCTTGGGAACGTAACTGTGGTTGGCATGGACAGCAAGGTGGAACAAAGAGTCAGTCGGGGACGAGTTACCAAACTGTCAACTGCTCATGTAAAAGTTGTGTATTGTGCTGGTGCCGAGAAGTTTTCCGTGCCGCTTTCCAATGCCTCGGATGGATGGATAAAGAGTTGGAACTATTCTGGAATTGATATCTATCATCGCCACCAAGAAATGAAAGAGTCCAGCGATTCCACCTGCAAATACACGTACCAACATGCAATCGCCACCACATTGCGCAATCACTGAAAAGGAACCAAGGAATAGTAGAAATGTATGGTGAAGGATCAGCTCATTGGATGTTTTAGTGTGCACAAATATAAGGTAACTTATACTCGAACTCGTATACCTACCTTGAATTTTTTTTCCTAGTCACACAACCACCTAGGGCCCTTCCTATGCTAAAGTGATTACCGAGTGTCCTTACTGAAAGAACATTAAAGCTCAGTGTTTTAGCAGAAGTGAGTAATATAGTAAATAACGCTTGCTGAAAATAATTTTTCTATTAAAACTGCTTATTAAAATTTTATTGCCAACTTCTAAAGTGAAAGTTCTCAAAACTGAGGCTTATAAAGTTTGCTTGGTAAATGTGCAGTCTGTTGAAAATCAGCCAAAGGTGAGCTATTGTCTTATAACCACATCAGGTTGTGTTCTACTGCAGTAAGAGTTGAGAACTAATACTGTTGAAGGTTACAAAATGGCTCTGAACACTATGGGACTTAACTGCTGAGGTCATCAGTCCCCTACAACTAAGAACTACTTAAACCTAACTAACCTACGGCCATCACACACATCCATGCCCGAGGCAGCATTCGAACCTGCGACCGTAGCGGTCGCGCGGTTCCAGATTGTAGCGCCTAGAACCGCTCGGCCACCCCGCCCGGCTGAATATTACATGTTCATACTTGTTAAGGGCTTGTTTCTTTAGTGTAGTGAAAGTGTGTTTAGTATGCTCTGCTACAGTGATCAAGATTAAGTGGCCCCCTCCAATGAAAGTAGTTCAAATGCACAAAGTTACTTAAATATAGCAAGTTTCAATTATTCTTGCTATTCAAGTGAAATTCTGTACAATATTGTGCTTTTCTTGTGTATTAAAAGTGCATATTAATGGTGTAACAGGATCAACAGTTAGTCTATTGTGCTCATGCTAGATAACGATTAATAGAAAGACCACTATCTATGAAAACAATAATTTCTTTATTCAAAAGACAGTGAGAAGTAATCTGTTAGTGAATTCCATTTAATTTTCATTCCAAGTAGAAAGGAGTGTAGTAGTGAAAGACTTAATCTATGCACAGTAACTAAATTTGCGGTGGACCATATCCATATTTCATGTCAGATAGGAATTTGTTTGAAAAGTAATATTAAACCTATGTCCAATTTACGATTCTACAGTGAAAATTAATAGTAACGTTATTGAGACCATTCAGTTGACCAAGCCTTGAAGGCAAAAGTATATATCATTGTCTGTTACCATTATGCGAATAGTGATGTTCTCCTATAACTGTTAGCATTTTCTTTAACCTTGAAAATATGCAAGTGCCAGAGTTCATTGCACTCTCGTGTGACGAAGTATAGGCTGTGATTGTCCATTGAAGTTACTTACTTTCAGTTTCTTGAATAAGAATGTTACTCATTCCTATGCCTTATTAGGCTGGCGACCATTGTTATTATCATTTGGGCACTGTGGATAGGCAAATTATTGTTTGTTACTGTTTAAATACTTGCGTAATTCTGGCTTTCACTTCCGATAAGCTACCTCCGTTAGGTATTTCACGGTCAACATAACAAAATTCCTCTCAGAGGGTAACACTTCTCTGTTGCTTTATACCATAATTGCTTTAACAAGATAGTTTTATTTCACGACCTACCTCCAATTTTAAGGTTGTGGTATAGCAATAGCGGACAGAAGTGTTATACGTGGCTTTTCCGTGACAGAATTATTTCTTCTGTTTGGGCATAGTACGTAATAAACCAAATTTGGTATTTGATTGCACAAGCTACGTAAATCCAGTTGCAGTGTTATAGTCTTCGTCTTCTCCAAGGGCCCCTTATCACCACTAGCTAGCTGGCTATGAAACGGATAAGGTACCATCTACAGGAATTCAGGGCGGCAGCGTAGGTTATGAGTCCGATTAAGTATTTATCATTATCCTTTCCTGTATTCCTTGCCTTTTTTTCATAAACTGCATGCAAGTGTGAGCTGTTTTGTTACGGAATGAGAGTTTGGATTCTATAGTAATGTTTTCACGCGAGCGCACATGCGCCCGATTCCTCGGTATGTCTCGTTTCTTTATGGAATCTTAACAAGGGGCTGCAGTTTGCTCGAGAGGATGTACCGCTAGTGCGGTACTATAGTCGATAATACTGTGCCTGGGTGAGCTTGTAGTCCGCTGGTTTAACGAGGAGAACACCGAGTAAGCGCCACTGGTGGTACGTTAACATGTGGGGGCTGTGTCATCCGAACTGCTTGTAGCTTCCCAGTTGTGACTCTCAAAGGCTCCCCTCGACGATACGGTTGCGCCGAGTTGAAAATTTAGCGTTACGCCTATAAAAATTCAGGAAGGGAGGTTAGAAAAAGATGGTTCAAATGGCTCTGAGCACTATGGGACTTAACTTCTAAGGTCATCAGTCCCCTAGAACTTAAAACTACTTAAACCTAACTAACCTAAGGACATCACACACATCCATGCCCGAGGCAGGATTCGAACCTGCGACCGTAGCAGTCACGCGGTTCCAGACTGTAGCGCCTTTAACCGCTTGGCCACACCGGCCGGCGAAGGGAGGTTAGAATTGAACATATTGTCGACATAAAGGTCTCTAGAGATGGAGTACTTAAGGAGGACGTGGAAGGGGTTTTGACTTTGATTTGAAGAAATCACTCCGACATTCATCTATTATTTTATAAACCTGAGGAGAAATTTCATGAATAACTTCTTCAGTACCGTTTTTTTTTTAATATTGTGACAGAGGGGAACACTGAGCCTTGCCAGAAACTTTTTAGTGTAAATTAGCTCACAATTCACGAAGGGACAGTATTACGGAGAGACAGTTCACTTTGGTAGTGCTGTTGGTTAAAAGAGCTGATAATATTTAGGTGTAAGGATTTTACTTCGTGGGTAACATGCAGAGTACGTACGACTTCGCGAGAGATCTACAACTACATTTACACATCTCAAGTAGTGGTCTATGGCGGGCGATAATTTTGTATCGTAGCCACTCCCCTTCGTTCCTGTTCCAATCACTAATGGTATGCAGCAAGAATGAGTGTTTACGAACTTTCATGTCAGCTCGAATCTCTCTGATTTTGTCTTCATGGTCATTTCGCAGTGTATACTCTTCTTTAGGTGTGCAAGCCTGTACATTCCACTGTTTTCCTCTTTCCTTAGTAGTAGTATTGCATACATTCTCTGCTTTCCTGATATCATAAATTGAGCATAATATTTGTTTTGCTGCTCGATTTACAGACTTATATTTCGAATAGGGAAGTTTACTGCGTGGAATGAAAATGATGCTGGCACTACTTGACACGTGTATTAGTATTGGAGACATTTCTGTAAGTAGACAACGTATCTCAACTTGTATGCATGTAAGAATCAGGCGCTACTATCTTGCAGTTAGTGAGTAGTCAATGCGAAGTTGTCGAGATAACGTCAGCAGCTTTCACAAACTCATGTAAAACGTTATCTCGATTGTCAGTGACAGAGGATTCAAACTGAGTCACAACGAATATATTGATGCTATGTTGTAACTACAGTCGAAAAAGTTACTCTTCTTGTTACATGGTACCACAAAATAGGTCTCAAACTACTGAAGATTAAAAAATTGCAGAAAAATTGTCATTATCTTATTAAATGTGTCAGAACATCGCAATATATTAGATTATTCTAGTTAAATTTACGTCTTAAATGTTATCGTTTTACTAAACAAGAACAAACCGCCACTTGGCAATCATGTATATATGTAGCAGAAATTTATTAGAGTAGAACTTACGCCACACTTAAAAGTTCAACATATTAATTTAGTAGAGACAAAAATTCTGTTTCCAACGTCAGTAACGAAAGAAACAGCATCTAGTTAAAATTGTAATAGTTACATTATTTTAATTGCTCGCTCACAATGAAAATTTAATTCATAAGAGTTGGCATATAATATCTTCAAAAGTATGAAATACTAAGTGCTTTCTGTATTCGTATGACAGTAACTACATTGCACCTTCAGTGAACCATTTGTCGGAGGTGACGTGATAAACAGCGTGGTTTTTGAGAACACCCATGAAATTTCCCCCGTGTTAGAATGTTAGAGATTCCAGTTGATAGCATACTGGCAGCTCACAACGGAACAACGTGATCAGCGTTTCAGTTTAGAATTAAATAAAATGATATCCATAAACAGCTTTTTAGATGAAAAAAAAACTGATGGGGTACTGTGAGATAGCAGGTTAAATTAAAGATCTTAGTTTTCATACGTTGTTGAATTAATTACGATATTTAAAAGAAATTTTTTTGACAAAATGGAAACCGCACAAACGTGTGGTTAAAGTTACAAAAATGATCTCTTCTAACGTTCACAGGTTCTGGAAAATAAATGACGATACCCACGTTATACTAAAGATGTTATATTTGGCATGCCATTCACTTAATTACATTATTAAAAATTAAATTTATTGACAAGATAGATAGGTACTGTACAAACGTATGATTAACGTTCACGGAATCTGGACAATAATACTAATGACGATTCGTGCATTAGAGACAAGTGCAACGATTCTTCTCTGAACCCGAGCACATAACGTTAATTCAAAGAAAATTGGAATGATGTCTTGTTCTGTATACTGAAGGGATACATTTGGAGCCGCCGGATAAGCACAATATTGCTACTTCAGGATGAGTTGCCTCAATGTACACATACGTTATAGGTCAGCGTGGTAAAGAGAAGATAACCACCATAAAAAATTGTGTAATCTTGGTAACGTTCACGATAACGACCTAATAGCATCAGCTATTCGTTAAGTGTCAACGACAGAAACGCTGGGTAGCATTCATTTCTCCCTTTTCGAGGTTAATATAAGCCAGAGCCCCTCAATGTGAATGCAAGTTGTATGAACATGACACTGCTAAAAGATAATTTAATATTATAATCGGCTGTTGACATCACATGATTAGAATTTTGTAACACTAAACACGTAGTACATTCGCGAAATGTGCGTATGTGATGTATAAAAATGTTATAACTTCTGTAATTTTCGAGTTATTATTTCATATTTTATTTTTGCTTTGGACCGATGCTGAAGTGGCCATCTGTTCTGTGGCAGCACAGTAAATTCTCATTTTGATGTTTTAAGGTTATACATACTAATATTTGCTATATCTATGTAGACAGTATGTTAATTCCTCTCTATGTTTGCAGGAATATTACGACCAAAAAACGCAAATTGGGACGTGTTTATTGTGTTTTATTGCCACTTTTTCGTGCTCTTCTGTTGTGTCTTCTGGCTTGCATTTCAGTGTTGTGTGACTGTATCACCTGCCGTACAACTTGCCCCGTATGGATACGTTAAAATTTGGAATAACGTGTCACATGTGTGTGAGCAGTGCAACTGTTTGCCCAGCAGTATTTTTTTCTGCTTTAGCCGAGGCCACTGGGTAGCTTCTAGAAATGCTTCATGGGGATTCGGTTTTGTTCGATTCCATGTACAAGCTCGTTTAGTGCTCTAAAGTGAAGGTGTCCAGTCGGTTGTCGTGACTAAACTTGTCAGATTGATTTGCAAGGCCGTAGGAACAAGCGGAAAACACATCCCTGTGCAATGATGCAACAAGCAAATGCACTTTAAATCGCGCATAATTATGCGGCAGCGAATTCGGTACAACTTCGCTCAGTGAGATCTGACAGGCGCCGGTACTTCCATTTCCGTGAGAGAGAGGAAAGCAAATATATTTTAATCTGGTAGACGCTTATCGAAGGGCATTTTTGCGAGTGATAAAATGAAGGCGCTTTACAGATATTCGTTACCTGCGAATCGATCTGCGAGCCAGCAGGGGCAGAGCGTAAGAGGCGGCATGTCCCGCTGTCGGCTCTCCGCATTCAGATGAACGCTGCCTCAATTAATGCCGTGAACACGACAAAGGATTAGCTGAAAACAGCCGGCGCCCATACAGTGACGGGCGGCGCATTTCCACCCTGACGGCACTTCCACAGAGAATTCGTGTACCTTCATTCCGAACATGAAATGGCAAACAGCCGGGGGTGGGCCTTAATACACAGCCGGCAGCTCTGAAGCTCAGTGGGGATCGAATACTGGCCCCCCGTCTTACTCGCACACTTCGCACAACCGCGTACTGAGGTCGCTCACCGACTGTTTGTGGCTGCAATTTATTTTAAGTCGCGAGAACACCGAAAAGTACCGAGCGCTCGCAAAGTAGCGTACGTCATTCTCATTTTCGAGAAAGGGCGTCGGACACACGCACATAATCATCGCGGGTGCTAGTCTGTTGTTGAACTGTGTTTTATGCTCACGCACTACGACATTTGTGGAGAACGATGATCTCCACTATAGAATTCAACATGGATTTCCTTAACAAAGAGTTTACGAAACACAGCTCCCAGGGTTTGTCCATGAAATCCAGGTCACCAAAAAACAACCTAAGCTGTTCCTGCTCTTGCGGAAAATATTCTGCACGGTTCCGCATTGTCGTCTAGTGATAGAAGTACGAGATAATCGGGGCAGATTTGTGACTGACTTCAAGACATCCTAGCATACAATACTCATCACACCGCCCTTAACGGGACGAAATCGAAAGATGTAGAAGTAATTTCCTATTCATCACAACGGAGAGTTTAGGGCCTTTACTATTTACAACAAACACTTAATGATCTAGTGGTTAACATCGGAGGCATCATGAAAGTGTTCGCAGAATGATTCAGTTGTCTATAGAGAGGTGGAAACGCCAGAAGAGTTTAGTGAAATGCGGGAAGAACTGCAGAGGATGAGTGAGTGGTACAAAGACTGGCAGTTGAACGTGAACGTAAATAAATGTAATGTCTTGCACATCCATTGCTGTTCGATTATGGCACTGATGAAAAATCAGTGGAAACTGTAGCAACCGTAAAATACCTGGGTGTGAGCGCCCAGAGCGATCAAATGTGGAATTACAACAGAAAACTAGTTGTAGGAAAACAAAGTGCCAGACAAAGATTCATTGGAAGAATCTTAAAGGAATTTTAATTAATCCACGGAGAAGTGCCTTACAAAACAATCATTCGACAGAATCTTGAGACAAATTCAGACTGGGACCATCATAAAGTTGGATAAACAGAAGAGGGACAGTAGATTCAACGAAGGGCTGTTCGTTTAGTAATCGCGAGAGCTTTCGATAGGTGAACAATAAACCTCCAGTGGCCAGCGCTACAAGACAGATGTTGTGCATCACGGTGTGGTCTACGGCCAAAGAAAAGCCGGAAACTTATAATTTTCTCCGTCATAAGTCTCGTGAAATGAGAACAACGAGAGAATCAGAGCTCATGTGCCGTATGGAGGAAGGCAATGGCGTACTACTTCCAGCAGTCCCATGCTATCTAAAGCGCTGTCGTGCTGAAACCAACCTTCAGGTTGACGATAGTTTACCCCTTTAACGAAGGTTTTTCCCCACACCGTGTTCACTAAGTGGTAAGGGAAGGGGAGAAGTGATAATGCCATCAGAGGTAACCTCCACCATACGCCGTAAAGTGGCTTGCGGAGTACAAAAGTAAACTAAGCGTTAGTCCTAGAAACAACCCATTCTGTCAAAAACCTTAGCATTCAGGAGATTCTTACAGAACTCGTACTTTCTTCGTCCTCTGCACATATTCGGCAAATCCTCAAAATTTGTTTCCTGCCCAATATTTTGAACAGGAAGCCACTAGTTCAGAACTTACCATAAAGAGATATTTACATACTCCTTTAAACTAGATTCTTTTATGCACCTAGTGGTCTATGTTACATCTCAGTTCAATTTAGACACATGCTGTTACTTTAAACAGAAAAATATTTTTATTTGAAATGTTATACTATTAAGTCGGTATCCTTAAATAATTGTAACTGTCCCATCGCTATACAGAGTTTTAGTGGGGAAAAACACAAGACCTTAAATATATTGTATAGCTAGTAGCAGTGTCTCCAATATCTGTTAAGAGGTAATGCCCTCACATATATCTATGAAAACTGTCTACCAGAGCTGCCAATATCTAGAAAGTGAAATATTGCTCAGTTAGTCTCATAGTATAGATACATTGGGCGAAAACCTGCTGAACTATAAAGACAAACAGCCCCTGTGGTATTAATTAGTATTTATAACATTACCTGTAATGAATGCGATTCATACCAACTAGCTCAAAAACTTATTCACTTTTTCATAACACTACCTAGAAGCCAGACACAAATCTATAATAAAAGATAATTCCAAGCTCAGGCAACAAAGGACTAAAACTTGCTGCACTAGAAAGTCGGCACATCAAAAACCATCAATAAGGACTCTTCTGGAGTGGTTCTAAATAACAAAACTCCAACTTCTGTAGTCAGATGTAATACTACACCAATAATGCGCCTAATATTCCAATAAAGAATTTCGTCGTGTTGGCAACGCTTGTTATACTACTGCAGTAGTAACACGGGTAATATAGACACTGGATTTAGTTTCTGCTTTGCTTACTGGATCTTTGTTGCAATATTACACCACAGTGTTAATTTGACATACATGGTTGTCATGTTAATCTACAACGATTAAACAGCCTGAATTATGTTGTATGAAAATAAAAATGGAACATAGGTTATTGAGAAGCGTGCGTCAGTGTAATTATCACAATGTTTCACCCTCAACTGAGTAATCTGAATTATAATTCTTTGCATATTTTTCTCACTTGAAGTGGTAAAATCTGTTCCGCTATTGCTTTTCATAGTTACAAATAAGGACGATACTTTTCGTATCTTCCATTCTGAAACATTTCGGTCCCTCTGCGCATAATCTGCATTCATCAAACTATAGATGGCAGGATACAAAGTTGTATCAATTAGATTTACGAACAACTTAAATTGGAAAGAACACAGAAAATGTTGTGGGGAAGGCTAACCAAACACTGCGTTTTATTGGCAGGACACTTAGAAATGCAACAGATCTACTAAGGAGACTGCCTAAACTACACTTTCCCGTCCTCTTTTAGAATACTGCTGCGCGGTGTGGAATCCTTACCATGTAGGACTGACGGAGTACATCGAAAAAGTTCAAAGAAGGGCAGCACGTTTTGCATTATTGTGAATTATGGGAGAGAGTGTCACTGAAATGATAGAGGATTTGGACTGGACATCATTAAAAGTAAGGCGTTTTTTGATGCGACGGAATCTTCTCACGAAATTCCAATCACCAACTTTCTCCTCCGCATGCGTAAATATTTTGTTAACACCGACCTACACAGGGAGAAATGATCACCAAGATAAAACAAGGGAAATCAGAGCCCGTACGGAAAGACATTGGTGTTCGTTCATTATGAGCGCTGTACGCAATTGGAATAATAGAGAATTGTGAAGGTGGTTCGATGAACCCTCTGCCAGGCACTTAAATGTGATATTCAGAGTATCCATGTAGATGTAAATGTGAATACATATTTAACGCAGAAAGCGAGTTAGTTTACTGAGAGGAACATACAGCAAGAAACGCCAATTTCTGAGCTGTTCAGATACAAATTTTGTAAAATAAGGGAATTAACCGAACAGTCATTATTTCGACTTCAGTGCACCACAGCAATAAAACGTCGTTTACCAATGTGTATAATAGAAAAAAACTCTAGAAATCAAAGGTACTTCAGAGCTTTCAATGGAAAGCAAAACACTAGCCAAAAGAAAGAATTTATTTTTAGGAAGGCCCCTTCCTGCAAGGGAGCTGACGTTAAAATCAAACTTCAGTTATCCGTGTGTCGTTAGCCGTATGATTAATTATTATGGAACTGTTGTTGTCATTCAGATGACGCCTAAGCACGGATTGAGGAAAGTATGCGTAATAACAATAACAAGAGCCGTGGCTATTAGAAAATTTCTCTTAAGTCTCCTTTGTAACTTCAAAACAACGGCAAGTTTCAAAACAACGATGAAGATGAAGGAACTTCAATTTCACTGTATCAAAAAGAAAGTTCTATCTTTAAAAACGTACGCGCTGGACAGTATTAAGAACATACACTTATCATTTCACTTTTTCGTTCCTTTCTTGTATTTAATTATGGTCAGACACAGCATAATGTTGGAAGCAAGAGTATACATTTCACGTGGAGATATTTTTTTTTCAAGTTCTCAAACTGGATATTAATAATCCACTGAAGATAACTTACTAAATTTACACAGTATTCAAGGAATAAAAGAAAGATAATTTTACATTTTCTGAAATACCTAAAAATGTATTTCTCCTACCTATATAAAATGGAACGATACATGAATTATAATAGCAATACACTGCAATTTTTATGCAGCTACAACCTACTCGAGATTTTGACATGTTATATATATGAGATAGAGTTTTACGTCGGGTAGAGAATGATTATAATGCGGTATAGTAGGCATATCAAACCCACAGTCAGAAGAAACATAGATGCAAAAATAACATTGCGGCAAAACATCTACCGAACGCTGAATGTAAAATCCACGCAGGATGTGAGAAGAACACAACTTCTAAACATATACTTTCTTTCAGTAACTACCAGTCGTTTCGTCTGCACTGTTTCCTTCGGTTCATTTTCTTGAATTGTTGGGAGCTTCAGAGGGAGCATTATGCAACGTTATACTGAAACAGGGGAAAGGAATAGAAGACGAATGGGTAGCTTTGACAGATAAAATAGGAAACGCAGCAGATGATGCAGAAACTGATAGAGGTTGGTCTCGGGGAAGATCAGTTTGGTTTCTGGAGTAAGGCAGGAACCCACGATGCAGTACCGACCGTAAGACTTATCTTAGAACACAGATTTATGAATAGTAAACCTACGTTTATAGCATCTATAGATGTAGAAATACTTTTTGACAGTTTGGATTGGACTACGCTTCTTGAAATTTTGAAGATAGAATGGATAAAATACAACGATCGAAAGGTTATTTACAACTTGTACAGAATCCAAATTGCTGTTATGAGAGTCGAAGGACGTGAGTGGGAATTAACACTAATATATGAGTGAGACATGTTTCTAGCCTATCCCCGGCGTTATTAAATTTGTACATAGAGCAAGCAGTAAACGAAACCAAGAGAAAATTGAAATGGCAATTAAACTTTCAGAAAGAAGATTTACTAACATTACGGTTTTCCGATAACTTGGTAAATCTGCCAGAAACAGCAAATGAGTTGAAAGAGCACTTTTACGTAATGGATAGTGCTTTGACAAGAGGCTATAAGATGAAAACGAATAAAAAGGGGACAAGGTTAATGGAATGAAGTAGAGTTGAATTAGGTGATGCTGAGGAATTAGATTTGGAAATGAGGCACTGAAAGTAGTAGATGAGGTTTGCTCTTTGGGCAGAAAAATAACTGATGATGGCCGAAGTAAGGCGGATACGCAGACTGGAAACAGCATGAAAAGCCTTTCTAGAACCCCGGAATTTGTCAACATATAATATAAATTTGTGGTGCTACAGAAGAATACTGAAGATGAAGTGGGTAGATCGAGTAACTGATGAGGAATCTCTGAATAGAACTGGGAATAAAGATATTTATGACGCAACTTGACTAAAAGAAAGAATCTGTTGACAGGACACATCTTGATTCAACAAGAAACTGTGAGTTCGATAACGGAAAGAAGTGTGTGTTTGTGATGGCAGGGGGAGGGGAGGGTGGGGGGAATGTAGAGGGGGATTAAGGATAAAATACAGCGAGCAGGTTAAAATAAATGTAACTTTTCGTAGTTACGCAGAGATGAAGATATGTGCACAGTATGGATGAACAAGGTGAAATGCCTCAAACCAGTCTTAGGACTGAAGATCACATCAACATTATTCTACATCGTTCAACTAGCAGAAAGTTTTGGAAGTAAACAAAATATTTTATGTCGAACAAAACCTTCATATTGGCTTATAACAAACACCACTTAGCTGGAACAAGTCGGTCAACCCGAAGCTAATTAAACATAAATACACAAAAATATAGATCTTGACCGACGTAAGTAGTATTCTTCATGTATGATATCCTAGAACTCGTAAATTACGAGTGTGTGTATGCAGATATGTGAATAATTGGGATAAGTACAACATAAACATTCAGTCGAGTGTGTGTATGCAGATATGTGAATAACTGGGATAAGTACAACATAAACATTCAGTAAATAAGATATAATTCCAGATTTGAGAATTAATTAAGAATTGTATTTACTGAAACATAAACTTCTAGTGTGTCTTACTGAAAGAGATATAGACCTAAACCCTTGATTTGTGTTGACAGTTTGACTGCTGATACTGATTGTAATGTCTGGAATTATCGAAGGTAATATGATTACAAATACCGAATTACTGTCCGAAAGAATCTATTAGAATATTAAGATGAGAGTGACAGCTTTCCTCTTCATTCGAGGACTGTCATCTGACTACCATTGTAAAATATGAAATATATAAAAAGAGTTTTAGTGTCAGACGTGAAGTACATGCGTTGTGGATGGCCTTTGCTCCAGATGCATGAGCGTACATGTAGCCGAAATTTTGATCTTAGAGAAACTTGGTACTCAGCTTCTCAAATGGTTAAAAAAAATTTTTTATGTTCTTGATCGCAATAAAATATAAAATTACAATTTTCTGATATCCGGCTTCGGTTGACTGACCTATGAAAATAAGCGGAAAATTGCTTTTCAGTTAATGTATAATCTGAACAAGCTGTAAAACATATATTGTTTATAAAAGTAATAAGACATAAAAAACAGTAAATTGCAATAAAACGTACCACGTTTGCTAAGGAATCTGTACCGACGTACAGTGTTGGCGGTATCGTCGTTACTAAGTGTAACACGTCAATCCAGATCTACATTTACATGACCACTCTACAATTCACAAGTGCCTGTGGAGAGGATTCTTCGTACCACCTTCAGGCTATTTCTCTAAGGTTCCACTCTGTAACAGAGCTTGGGAAAAATCTTTCCGTGCGAACTGTGTTTACTTTTTTCTATGATGAATACATTTTTCCCACTGTAGGATGTAATATATTATCACACTCAGAGGAGAAAGTTGGTAATTGAAATTTCGTGAAAAGATCTCGCTCCGACTAAAAACGCCTTTGTTGTAATGTTTGCCGCCCCAGCTCTCATGATATGCGAGACACTCTCTCCCTTGTTTCGCGCTAATACAAAATGAGCTACCCTTTACTGCACTATTTTGGTGTTCTCCGTTAATACTATTTGGTAAGGATTCCGAATCGCATAGCAGCACTCTAGCAGAGGACGGACAAGCGTAATGTGGGCAGCCTTTTTGGCAGACTTGTTGCATCTTCTAAGTTATCTGCTAATAAAACGCAGTGTTTGCTTTGTCTTCCTCACAATATTATCTATGCTATCGTTCCAGCTTAAGTTGTCCATAATTGTACTTTGGTATTTGGTTGAACTGACAACTTTTAGAACGTGCGATTTATCGTGCAACCGAAATTTAACGGATTTCGTTTAGTACACATGTGGATGTCCTCACACACTTCCTTTTCACAGTCAACTGACACTTTTCCTAACTTACAGTTATTGCATCCAAGACATTTTTCAACTGGTTTTAATCTTCTGATGATTATACTAAACGATAAAAGACAGCATCATCTGAAACAATGTAAGAGACCTACTCAAATGGTCGCCTAAACAGCTTATATAGATTAGGAACAGCAGAGCGTCTATAACGTTTCTATGGGGAACGGCAGATATCACTTCTCTTTTACTTGATGATTTTCTCTTTATTACTACATACTGTGACCTTTCTCATAGGAAATCACTAGTCCAGTCACACAACTGAAGAGATACTCCATGGCCATGCAATTTGTTTCGGAAGTTCCATGCGGCTTTTCGTGGATAATGCTGTAGTATACAGAGAAGTTGCAGCATTAGAAAATTGCATTGAAATGCAGGAAGATCTGCAGTGGATAAGCACTTGGTTCAGGGAGTGGCAACTGACCCTTAACATAGACAAATGTAATGTATTGCGAATACATAAAAAGAAGGATCCTTTATTGTATGATTATATGATAGCGGAACAAACGCTGGTAGCAGTTACCTCTGTAAAATATCTTGGAGTATGCGTGCGGAACGATTTTAAGTGCAATGATCATATCAAATTAATTGTTGGTAAGGCGGGTGCCAGGTTGAGATTCATTGGGAGAGTCCTTAGAAAATGTAGTCCATCAACAAAGAAGGTGGCTTACAAAACACTCGTTCGACCTATACTTGAGTATTGCTCATCAGTGTGGGATCCGTACCAGGTCGGGTAGACAGAGGAGATAGAGAAGATCCAAAGAAGAGCGGCGCGTTTCGTCACACGGTTATTTGGTAAGCGTGATAGCGTTACGGAGATGATTAGCAAACTCAAGTGGCAGACTCTGCAAGAGCGGCGCTCTGCATCGCGGTGTAGCTTGCTGTCCACGTTTCGAGAGGGTGCGTTTCTGGATAAGGTATCGAATATATTGCTTCCCCCTACTTATACCTCCCGAGGAGGTCACGAATGTAAAATTAGAGAGATTCGAGCGCGCACGGAGGCTTTCCGGCAGTCGTTCTTCCCGCGAACCATACGCAACTGGAACAGGAAAGGGAGATAATGACAGTGGCACATAAAGTGCCCTCCGCCACACGCCATTGGGTGGCCTGCCGAGTATAAATGTAGATGTAGATGTAGATTTGATTAGAAGTCTCTTTTGAGAAACTGTATCAAAAGCCTTAAAGAAATCTAGAGTTATGGAAGCAGTTTGAGATCCCTCTCGATAGCACTCATTACTTCGTATGAATAAAGAGCTAGTTATGTTTCACAAGAACGATATTTTCTGAATCCTTGCTGACTGTGTGTCAATAGACAGTTACCTTCGAGATCAATAACAAAAAGTTTGTCAAGAAATGGCTGTTAACATTTAAAACCATGAAAAGACTGAACCCTGTGTTTTAAGCTAATCGACTTACGCACGTCGGATAAACGCTAGTTATGGAAACGAAAAAATTAATATATTCACATATTTCGCATGTTTCTTCTCGTTAAAGTTCTATGACATAATTTACCGGGTGAAATTTGTCGTAGATCATGCATCCTAATTTGATATGAGTATCAATAGCCATAGCAACAACACTTGAAGAATAATTACCTTCGTTATACGGTCCTAAAGCAGGCAGTGGCTCGGAAAGAGGGTATAAGTATGCAGCCACAACAATATTTGATGTCTTGTCCAGTAACGTAGAATATCTTACAAGCAGCTAAAGAACTCTTAAATTTAATGGGGAGTCATTTCTTCTGGGTAACATTTATACTGTGGTGTAATATTTGACTTAATGTCATTAACAAATGCCGCACAATTAGAAACATGTTTACTTCGCTGTAAAATCTGTGTTTCACATGTAACGCTAATAGTGCAAAGCACAGTAAGATTACCAGGAAACACTACATATTCCAGTACAAAATATGTATCGCTGAACACATATATTATTTTTATAAACCACTGGTGGCTCCTGGTATGAAAAGCTGTAACATGTTTGACTGAAAACAATAATAAACATTCAGCAGTTGAAGACGTATTATCTTTAGAATTATTCTATTATTTTTACACTTTTTTTGCCTCTGGGACAGTGATTAACTTGAGTGTGACAGGATTATTCATTTTTTCCTTGTTTTCTTCTTCCTTTTCTCTTCCAAAAACCTCTTTATTCTTTGGTTGTGATCCTATTTCCTTTGCTCTGACTACGTTTTGCCTGTTTTCGTCTTCTCTTTTACTTCAAATTTCATGTTCATTATTTTCTTTCTGAAAATGAATTTTTCATTTAGCATTCTAGTACTTATCCCTGCTTGTTTTAGGTCTTATTCAGATTTTTGAAACCAATTTTTTTGACTAAACTGTTTACTGGATTAAAAATCCTCTTTGTGGCTTTGTTATTGTTTATTTTATCTACTTATGTGTTCATAGAATGTTAGTCGGTGTTTTCTGATCATGTTTGTGAGTCTTTCCGTGAGTTCGTATAATCCTTTAGTTGGTGTATTTGTACATAAATCATCTCTGTATACCGTTCCAAATATTTTTCTGAGGGTTTTACGTTCTATTTTTCTGTCTCTATGACGCCTGATGCTTCGATTGTGGTCGTTTCTGGTGCGTAGAGCGCTTCGGGTAGCACAACTGTATTGTAGTGCTTGAATTTGGCCTGTCTTGAAACATTTCTTTTATAGTAGTACGTCCTTGTTAGTTTGTAGGCTTTCTCAAGTTTTTCTGTTCCTTCTACATTGCATGACTTGTTTGATCCGCTTATTTTTATATATTACCCAAAATATCCGATTTTATCCACTCTGTTAACCTTTCCGTATTTTGTGTGCATGGCTTGGTTCTTCCTTCTCTTTCTTTCCGTGTATCGAGTTTTCTCGTATGATATCTGTAGACCTGTTTCGGCAGAGACTTCATTTGGAGAATTGCCAGATCATCTACAAATGCCAGGCATTTTATGACCGTCTTTTCAGTACATGTTCTTCCTAACCGAACTCCTGTTACTTTTCCTTCCTATTGTTTGATAGTTTTGTCCAGGATCATGTTGAATAAAACAGGCGAGAGATCATCTCCTTGTCTGGTCCCTCTGTGTATCTCGAATGTGTCTGTGATTTCTCCCATAATTATTTTGTGGATGTGGCATTTGTAAGTGTCTGTTGTATCGGTGTCTTAGTTTTCTGTCTGTTCCATATTCTTCTAATGTGTCAAACGGAGTTTACCTGTCTTTGGAGTCGTATGCCTTCTTAAGTCCACGAATGTGACTGCAGCGGTGTTCGTCTGTCTGACCTACACAGAACCTTCCTTTTCTAAAGCCTGCCTGGTATTCGCCAACTTTATATCAGCTTGTGTTTCTAGTCTGTTGAGTAAGGTCTTGTAGAGAATTTTGTAGGTGACCAGTAATAATGAGATACCTCTGTAGTTATTAGGGTCTGTGTTGCCCTTTCTGTGGAGCGAGTGCATCAACGCCCATTTACATTCCTGTGGAATTTTCTCTGCATTCCACGTTTCTGTGAGAATTTTATGAATATCCTTTGTGATGTTTTGGTCATTGAAGCTCCAGATCTCAGAGATAATGCCGTCCTCTCCTATAACTCTGTTGTTTTCTAGTTGTTTTACAATCTCCTCTACCACTGTTATTGTAGGCAGTTTCGAATCTGGGTTTGGTACTGTTTGCGTGAAGTGTAATTTTTCTTTAGGGTTCTAGCAATTGTGGCATTTTGTAAGAGTTTTGTAGTTTTGTTTAGTATTTGTTTTCAGATATCCGTCTGCTATTTTGAGGCAGATATCCGGAGACTGATAACCCTTTATATTTTTCCTACAAGTTCTGTAGAAACTTCTCGAGTTATTTCTCTTGAAGTCTTCCACGATTTCATTTAGTCTATTTATGATGCATGTTCTTTTCACTCATGTAGAATCTTTCGAGGATTGTCTCTGGACTTTGTGGAAATCCAGGTATGTTTTTGTTGTTCTTTTACAGCTAAACGTTTTCCAAGCCTGGATTCTACGTTCAGTGGCCTGATCACAAGTTACGTTCTACAATCTATATTTTCGTTTCCTAGGAGGTTGACCCTGAAACACTGTATTGTAAATTGTTTTCGCAAAGTTTGTCCAATTTCATGTCAAACTATGATTAGTTTCCTTAATAATTTTGTCTTTGTTTACCTTCAAGTATTCTGGGTCCGGTCTTATAATTTTATTATGCGTTGTCTTTCTGTTTCTTGGAATTGGTCTAATTTTTACTGTAGGAAGTGGTGACCGGCCTCTAAAAATGGTTTGCGTGTTTTCACGTTCAGAATTTCTCTTGTATTTTTGTTTGTTATGGCTACGTGATCTATTTGGAATTCCCCCTCCCTCCCCCCCCCCCCCCCCCCCGCCCACATGTTTTTTGGGAGTTTCCCGTGTTGTGAGTTCTCGCCTTGGCTTTTGAAATTGTGTTGTTATAATTTTTGATTTACACTTTTGACAATACGAGATATTCCCCATTCTTAATGGGTCATTCGTGTGCTGTGTATGGGCTTGTGATCTGCTTGTACTTCTTGCGTTTGCCTGTTTGTGTATTGAAGTCTCCGAATACAAGTTAAACATGTATTTCAGGTGTTTTGTTTGCTATTTCTTCCATATCTTCCCAAAAGTCTTCAACGTCTTGTGGTTTCTTTCTGTTATGGTCGTTTGTCGGTGCATGTGCATTGGTGATTGTGTACATTTTGTTTCCTGATTTGAAGATTATTATAATGATCCTGTCTTATATTGAATTGAAATCTGGGATGTTGTCTACGACTGATTTGTGAACCGAAAATTCTGTGCCAAACATTGTCGGTGTTCCTCTTCTGACGGCATGTTTTCCTTTGTACACCATGCAGTTTTCTGTGTCGAAGTGGTTTTCGTCTGTGAAACGTGTCTCTTGTACTGTGAGGATTTTGATGTGAATTTTTTCCAGAACATCCGTAAGCTGTTGAGTTTGCCTATCCTGATCAGTGTATTTGTGTTGAGTGTGCCAATATAGTGTTTGCGAAGAGGTTTCGAGAATCTCCGACTTTTCTCCTTTTCACGATGTTCCTGGTCCCTCAGAATCCAGTGACTAGGGACGTGCAGTATATCTACTGGGGCCTGGGGTAGTCGATATTTTTCCTGTTGTTCCATCACGGTTTCTTCAACTTGAAGGTGGTTGTGGTGGTCTCTGTTTGAGATCACAAACGTTAAAGACTTAATTGTTGAGATCAAGACATATTTGTGTCAGCCCCACCAACATGGTGAACAGATGCTGACCTCTAGCCGATGGATGCCAGAACAGACGCTAACGGGTTTAGATCTGTGTTAGTATTTGCTTCATCCCGGATATTTCATTTCCCCAGTACCAGCCATATCTGAGTGACTTCTGCCTATCTGCCAGATGTACAGGCGTCCACTGGGGGGTTTAAGAACCCCACACGTGTTATGTTTATTATAATCTACGTAACTGAACTAACTGTTGAGGAAGAGTAGCTGCAAATATGTGCAGTTCCAGTTGTTGGAGCGAAACGTTGTTTCGCAGCTTCCACGGAGTCTGCTGAGACCGGTGGTCGTTCAGTTCTCAGCAAGCCGTTTCTGTGACCTAGAGCTTGTCACACAATGTTTTCATGCATTTGTCAACAGTGGCATTTCTTTCGCTCTGGACATTTCAAGCGACACACAAGACGTGTACCAAAAAATGAATGTAGTTAGTTTTCGAAGTCCTTGGAACCAACTCGTACACTTGTATCAAAAAGCCAGAGGACATAAATAACAAGAAATGATTTTTCGACCACTGTGTACAAACTGTCCCGCATTTGCATGACTGCAACAGGGAAATGTGGTAAGTTCTGTACAGTTCCTCTTTTCGGAGGCAGTGTTCTTCCGGGTTTCTGTAAAGGACAACCTTTGAAATTTATTGGAACGTATCTATAGGACATTGTATTAGGACATTGTGTGTAAGTTCAAAGAATGTAATATTGTGCGTCACACATAATAAAGCAGTATCTCACGAAGTGTCGTAAGACCTCTTCAAGCTTCCTTATATACATTGTTTGAGTAAATGTATGTAGTTGAGAAAGAAAGTATTTAAGCTCAACGCACAAAGTTGGGCAAAATGTCGAATTATGGACCTATCCATCATGCCAAATACTTTTTTTTGTATAAAACCAAGTTGGTGTCTGAGTTACGTGTACGCAAGGAAAATGAGGAACTTGTCAGAGGTACAGTATAACACACCGCAAGTAAGTATTGCCTTCAATACACGTCACTAGTCCGCCGCATAATTTTATGATTTAAAAAAAACATTCAGAAACGTTTCATGATATAGTATAAGCGGCAAGAAGACCTGGAAACAAATGGGAGATGAGGCCAATTATAGTAGCGGAACACCTCAACAAATACTAAAAAAGGTGAAAATAAACTTGGAAAAAACAGTTCATTTTACTATTGTTTGATGAAAGCTGCATAAACTCACTGCCATTTGTATAAGTAAAATTTACCAAAAGTGACACTGACATAATGGTGCCGTAACGCCACGAGCGACTAATCAGTGCTCTGCAGTACATATGTATCGTGTATCATAACCTCACTGTTTCCAATGACTTATCATAATTAGATACCGAAATGATCAGAGTACAATTGGCCAAGAACTTCACTTAACAACGAAATCATCTCGTTTCGAAGACGTTGTCGATATACGCCGTCAGCCTACTCAAAAGAAAAGACCCATGCAGCCTTGTTTTTAAAGTAGCGGTGTTGGTGGATCGTGTTACATCCTCTGGATAGACAATTTGGCTAATATTCCACACGTGTCCTCCGTCTTGCAAGTAGGCTACAATTTCACTTCTTAGTTATTATCCAGCTCCACAACACAATTCATGAAGGATGAAACATGACTTTATTTACAATGAACTCAATTATTTTGCCACCATACAGAGATGAAAATGTATGTAACGTAGGTTGAGAGAAAATGTGTGTAATTTTTCAAGTATTTCCGCTAAGTAGAGTCAGGAGTATTAAGGTTAATGTAGATTTTTAGGAATATCTTTAAATTACTATCACCTGATTGTAAAAGTAACTTATGTACTATAATGGAAGCATAGCTACTTTGAAATCCTTGCCAAATGTACTTACGTGAAAGCAAGCAACAATCTTCTGAATTTGAAAAGCAAAACAAAAAAAGATTACGGCACACTGGGAAACGTTGGTCGACAGGCATAATATTTTAACAAATGTACATTCGACACTTTTAGTCTAGAGTGAGAGTCACCTGTCACTCGTAAAGTGAACGTGTAGTGTTTTTAATCGCAATGGAGAAGTCCGTTCAGTATTGACGAGATGGTACTGCACGGACAGGCACGTACAGCTCCGCTGATGGGAATACGTAGTAACATATTTCGTCTTATTGTACTATTAGAATGAATGTTTCCTTGGGCTCATACCAGACACCACGTTTTCCTATTTCGCATAGATAGTCCTACAAAATGATAAGGTCCGAGACAGAAGATAGTTACTGGGATTATGGGACCAGTGACTGCAGCATCGAATGCACGTGTTAAATAATCTGCTACAAACAACTGAATAATCGTAAGAAGAGCGCACACATAGAAAGCAATCGTGCCGCGTTTGGTTTACCGTTTAAGGAAAGACAGACACAGAATTCATATCATACTTTTGCAGCCGTGACTGCATTATAATTGTACCTAATATAAAGTTGTAAAACGAACCATAGATAACTACAAGAAATTTTGCAATTGTAATTTACAGGAAAAGCAAGCAATGACAGAAGAGAAACTGAGAACTCTTCATAGGGAGAGAAGAAGTTTCAAACATGTAAGGCTTCCCTCTACGTGCCACGTAGGTACTGAGAAGGCGGTTATTACTAAGTTTTAGTCCTGGTACACATATCATGTGCAGTCTGCAATCATTGTACAGTTCGTGACGGAAGTCATAGAATTATACATGGAAAGCTTGCCACAAGTATCGCCATCATCAGTCTTCGGGTTCACAGATTTTTTGGTTTTGTCTCAAATAATAGAATGGAAATGTCTGATGGTTTGTTTACTGCCACTTATAAATGGTGTTTGTTTGTGTGTACGCCACATTTAGGTGTTTTACAAAAGCAATGAAACAAAATGAATTCATTTCATACATACAGGTATACTAGAACCTAAGAAATAACTATTATTTCATGAATGCATTACAAGATTCTATTTCAGAATCGATTTATATAAAGTTTGAACACGTCCTAGGAAATACAGAAAAAAATCTTGGCAGAAAAAGATGAAAACATAATATACATTATTACAAACGTACAGTGCCGCTGAAAGGAAATGATGTAACTAAGTTGCAGTTAACTAACCTGATAAAAAGCTTTCAAAACAAGCAGCCCATATTTGAGTAGTGTCTGGCTGTCCGTTAGTATCTCCAAATCTAAATAACTGACGAATTCTGCAGCTCTTCTTTAATTCCTACAGAGGTATACTTTGTCCGCAGCAGAGAGGTCAAGAATGTCCGAAAATATCGTGTTTCCGAGACGCGTTTTGCATAGCTTGAAAAGCAGCGAGAAATTTTCTTCGCAGGGGATTCTCGGAGCGTTCTGTGCTTTCTTAAATACTTACCGCCCACTGAGGGTGACGGAATTCGAGATATTAAGGAAACGTACTGACATTTTTTTCGTGAAGAAACCTGAATCGAATGAGATGAACTGCAATTATTAACGGAATAGAATAGCGGCATGTGATCCAGGCTGGGCAACTACTCTCGGTTGTATCAAACACGTTGGAACAGCGTTAGCAGAGCAACATATCTGCTGGTCTTCAACTGCGTGACAGCTCACAACTTCATTATCCCATAAAGAGAGGTAATTATCATTCTTTGGAGTAGCACATTCTTCTCTTACAAACGACATCACGAAATAATCTTTTATGTCTTCAGAAATGAAAATGTTTTCCACGAGTTTCAATATTTTAATTTTATATTACCCTTACTGAAGAAAATATGCCGTTTTACTATCCGGTTTCACTTCGTAGCTGCTATACGGCTAGATGTAATTAATATAATAGGTGTAGCCAGGACGTGAAATAGAGTAACTGAAAAAGGATTCTGTGTCAATGGATCACCTTCGTGTCGCGACGGATTGCCTCTATTGCAGATAATCGTCAAAGAAGAATGAAAGAGCTGATCAAAGCAGGTCCTAAAGTATGCTTAAAACTCAATTGTTATAAAACTAGTATAAATAAGGTAAGGACTGCGAGGACTCCGATATTAAAGAAAACAGAGAAAAAATTTATTGAAGCTGCCTGTTAGCCAAAATATTTATTAATCACTTCCTGTAAGTAGCTCATTACATTGCAGTGGAAATTTCAAGGAATAAAGCGATGAAATACACGCAAGAAGCACAGCCATTGCAGCCAAATCACAATTACTTCATGCTCTGCCAGATAAATTAAGAAGATAATTTACTCACTCAAAAGCAAAATCTCGCACAGAGTCGATAACACGTCAAGTAAATTATTAAACCTTTTCTTCACACATATGCAATGTATTTAGTCACGTGTGCAACCTATCACTATCACAGGAGATATTTCCAGACCGACTGAAATATTCTACTATTAGACTTCTTTCCAAGAACGGTAATGGTACAGAAACTAATAATTACCGGCCAGTTTCATTGTTTACGTCCTCTTCAAAGGTGGTTGGAAATATGTACACACATGAAAAATAACACATATATCACAAAATAAAATACTGCGTCAGGCTTAGTTTATACTTCAAAAATTATTTTCAACGATCATGCCAATTTTCAGTTCATGAATCCGATAAAACAAAATTTAAACGAGAAAATATTGTCAATTGGTATTTTCTGTAAGTTGTGAAAAGTATTTTATTGTCCATTTCACAGTATTCTCCGAGAGAATTTGAAATATTGTGGCGTCGGTAATTTGCTGATAAATGGTTTTTGTCATATGTAACCAAGAAGCCTTAAAGTATCTTCTTAAGAAATCCACTGAGTATAAACAACGAAAGACCGTCTTCTGAATGGGGAATAATCACTATCTTCCTACCACAGGGATCAATATTCGGTTCACTCTTGTTCTTTCAATGTACAAGTGACTTGCTACTATACATCAAGAATCAGAAATAGTTCCATTTGGTGATGCTGAAAGTGCCTGAAAAATGCATAAGGTTAAATCAACGAATGAAACAGAATTTTTGACCACGCCATTAGAAATGATTCATGAGGTTAGATCAATAAATGAAACAGAATGGCCGGCCAGTGTGGCCGTGTGGTTCTAGGCGCTTCAGTCTGGAACCGCGTGACCGCTACGGTTGCAGGTTCGAATCCTGCTTCGGGCATGGATGTGTGTGATGTCCTTAGGTTAGTTAGGTTTAAGTAGTTCTAAGTTCTAGGGGACTGATGACCACAGATGTTAAGTCCCATAGTGCTCAGAGCCATTTGAACCATTTTTGAAACAGAATGTTTCGAGTTTTCAGGTTTTGATATTGATAAAGCCTGAACTGGAAGTCGCATGTTATGTATCTTGTTACCTTCAGGTCATGGGTAATGTCATGTTTCGCTGATAAGATGTCGAAAAGTTGACTTACGTATCCTATTTTAATTCACTATTGCCGTATAGCATCATATTTTGCAGTAACTAGTTACTAACGACAGCATTCGTTGCAAAACAGAGTGTAATGAGGATAATATTTGGTGTCCACTCCAGACGCTCATGTACACAGCACTTCAAACATTTGGGTGTACTAAGAACAGCATCACAGTAAACTTACTTCCTTTGAAAGTCTGCTGTCAATACTCAATCACCATTCGAAAACAACGTAAATATAATACGAGAAGAAGAAATGGCTCACACTGTCCTTCACTCAGCTTTAGCGTGGCACAGGAATAAGTGTGGAATTCATCTGTAAAATCTTTGGCAATATATCCAGTGCTGCAATGGATTTAACACATAATAAAATTAGCTTCAAATACAAACTGAAATAGTATCTGTTTGATAATTCCTTCTATTCTACATAAGACTTTCTTAATGTATAATAATGTATCTGTGATTTATATGTGTGTTGAGAGAGAGAGAGAGAGAGAGGGAGAGAGAGAGAGAGAGAGAGAGGGTGAATATAGTTAAATAGAAATCATTTATGTACAAAAAAGTGGCCTCATATATACTTATAAACAGACAGCATTTTGCCAAAATTTTCGTTGATAAAGTATGTTAAAAATGTAAAAATGGTTCAAATGGCTCTGAGCACTATGGGACTTAACATCTATGGTCATCAGTCCCCTAGAACTTAGAACTACTTAAATCTAACTAACCTAAGGACAGCACACAACACCCAGCCATCACGAGGCAGAGAAAATCCCTGACCCCGCCGGGAATCGAACCCGGGAATATAAATTTAAAACTGACTGTTTCTATATGATAGTGAGAAATCGCAGATACGCTCCATGGAATACTCAAATAACCAAACTCAAACTAAATTGAACTACGTACAACAGCGATACTGAAAAGAAAACAGTACCTATTAACAGTGAAGCCGTAGTGTCAGTCGATGAGGGTTTGTATTTAAGATTCTTGACGACAGTGACTGGAGGACTAGCGAACAAATGAACAAAAGAATAAAAACCACGCAGTGCGTTTGGGAATCTAAACAGAGTTATCAGAACTAAACTTTCGATTTTTCTGAAAATGAAAGCTTACAATCGATGTATATAGCCAGTTTTGACAGTGAGGTGAAGCGCCGAAGTCATTAAAAAAAGTTAGGCATGGATCAATAAATTGAAATATTCATGTTTGGCGCAAGTAAAAGAGAGAGGAAAACATAAAGGAAGATCAAGACAACGACGTAATGGAAGGTGGCTGAAAAACGTAGTCAGATGCTGTATTCTTTAGTTTACGTTACCAAATATAATGTATATTAGAATGAACTTTTGACTGTTTCGAAGAAAACACGTAGCAGCTAATTTGAAGACTGTTAGCTGAACGACTCCCACTAATCTGTACCGTCACCACTCGAAAAAAAAGAAAAGAGAACGCAGTAAATTTTTAATCGTAGCCTTCCTTCGATCTTGCACTGAACGAAGAATAAGGGAGCAGCCGGCACTGAGGGTGGTCGGCTGCGACGCATGTGTGAGGAGCGGCGTGTTTAACATGCCCACGGCACCGCAGCTATTAAAGATGGACAACTTACACACAACTGACAAGCCCTTGATTAAGGCGCCGCCCCTGTATTCGCCTGGAATAATTCAGTAAACGTAAATCAGGCGGGCTGGACAGGTTTGCAACTATAATTTCGTCGGGACCGTTCCACTACGGTTGCACAGGGCCTCAAATAGAAAATGCGAACCGTGCTACGCCGATGACATCAGCGCATTTAGTAAAGGAAACTCATGTCTCTCGCCAGACAATGTGAAGATTTTTTAATTCAGTGTCTGTCATTGTGAGTAAACATGATTTTTGTGGCCCCGCCTCTGTATTGTTCGAAGAGATACTACACAACCAAGATCCGATAGTACACCTGTCTTCTATTTATTTTAATACCGATAACTTTATTAACACACCATCACAATATTATAATGAGACTGAATATTACGGTTTCTTTTCATATTATAATCTAAACTAAAAGTTTCCTAAACTGTAGGTCCAACAACATGTTCGTAAGAAACTATAGTTAAACCAGTTCTCAAAACCGGAAGTCTTAGCGACTAAGAAATTAAAAATTATAGGATGATAAGAAATAAAATCATAGCTCGCTGCCAAAATCTGTTAGGGGAGAAGCAAAATGGTTTTCGAAAAGAAAGGTCTTGTGCAGATGGTTATTTCAGTTTCAACGAAATAGACACTATACTAAATGCGGACAATCTTGTTTCTTGGGTAACACTAAAAATGAAGTACAACATCTTATTCACTCTCTGAAAGCAATCGGTAATTTGAGCAAGCAAGCGAAAAAAATCTCACAGATGAAAAATACGTCTACATATATTTATACATATACTGTTTAGTTGGTGTGATGAATGGTAGCTAGCTCTAAATATAGAAAAATATAAGTTAATGCACAAGAGTTGGAACTAACAAACACGTGATGTTCGAGTATAGAATTAGTTGTATGCTGCTTGACGCAGTAACATCGATTAAATATCTAGGTATAACGTTACAAAGTAATGTGAAATGGAATGAGCATGTAAGGATTTTAGTACAGAAGGCAAACGGTCGACATCGGTTTATTGGGGGAATTTTTAGGAAAATGTGGTTCTTCTGTAAAGGAGACGGCATGCAGGACACTAGTGCGACCCATTGTTGAATACTGTGCGAGTATTTGGGATCGACACCAGGTCGGATCAAAGGAAGACGTCAAGCATTTCAGCGGCTCCCTGTTAGATTTGTTACCCGCATATTCGAACAACTCGCAAGTATTACGGAGATGCTTTGGGAACTCAAATGGGAATCAGTGGAGGGAAGGCTGACTGCAGAACGATTCTACTGCCGCAACGTACATTTCGCCTAAGGACCATGAACATAAGATAAGAGCGATTAGAACTCTTAGGCAGACATATTGACAGTCGCTTTTCCCTCGCTCTACTTGCGAGTGGAACAGGAAAGGAAATGTCTAGCAGTGGTACAGGGTACCCTCCGCCACCTACCATACGGTGGCTTGTGTAGTGTGTATATAGATGTAAACGTAGATGTAGATGTTTCACAAAATTACAGCTGTGTAATCAGAATCATCATTTAAGTTCCTCAAATAACGAAAGTCATCTTTGTTTTAAGATGATCAAACAGTTCATGCGACCAACCCTCTGTTTTGTTCGTACTTGCGTCCTACTAGAGCACTCTACTAGAAGCCACACGGAAATACTGATTACTAGAATGTTCTGAGATCGCCAACAGCCAAGAAGCATCTATGGGCTAGTAATAATTACTTGTCAATCGAAGCGTGAGTATTTGTTTGAAATAAACTTTAATTTTCGGTCCTCTGTTCTAGTAGCGAAGCACGCACCGTTCGAAATCAAGAAAGGAAACGGTTAACATCCATTGAAATGAACTTTCTAAGGGAAACGTCTGGCTACAGCATTCTAGGACTTAAACGCAGTTCAGTCACAGCCACAGAGCTTAAGATAACATATATGACAGATTATCTTCGAGAATACTTCCGGATGATAGAAATGGTTCAAATGGCTCTGAGCACTATGGGACTCAACATCTTAGGTCATAAGTCCCCTAGAACTTAGAACTACTTAAACCTAACCAACCTAAGGACATCACACACACCCATGCCCGAGGCAGGATTCGAACCTACGACCGTAGCAGTCCCGCGGTTCCGGACTGCAGCGCCAGAACCGCACGGCCACCGTGGCCGGCCCGGATGATAGAAGAGTGATACGAAAAATTCTAAATTGCATATCCAAAGAAAAGTGATTATTGCGTCTACCATAGAATTGATGGAAGTACACTGGAGCAGGGCTCTAGGCGTATTGCTTGTCACTGTGATTACTCGATTTTCAAAATCAAGAAACTGTTAATTGCGTGAAATCAAAGTTCCTTTCAGCAATATTAGGGGTCAAAAAAACGAAACAACGCCTAATGCGAGAAGAGTAACAAAATAAGGAATTGATCTGATGGAATTACATTTTGCTAGAGACATATGAATCTCAACATTATATTCGATAAGGATAAAACCTGAAGTAATGAATTAAAATTTGTGCCTGGTAAGCAGGAAACCCGTGTTCAAGTCCCGGCCTTGGCACACATTTTAATTCATTGCTTCACCTTTTATCTTTATCGAAAATAAGAAATGTTGAAATTTTTGTTGATGTCTGTCGGAAGAGTTGTTAAAGCTTAGGCGTTCTAATGATACTATTACGTACCCTGTATAACTCTTAAGAACATATACTGTTGCACCTTCTGCATTAGAATGTTTCAAATAATTCTAGCGCTACGTGGAAATTGTGTGTTTCTTACAATAGCCTAGAGTCTGGTAATCTATGCATTATATATGGAAAATACCATATACACATTTACAGTGTAATTTAAAAATATATATATACATATAGACAGTAATTATGCAGCAGCTCGTGTATCGAGAAGAAACCTCTGAAGATATTTTTGGCTAGGAGTAGCCGTATTTACAGATATGTAAGACAACTACAAAAACTAAAAACACTTTAAATTACTTATTTGTATTTTTTGCTATGAGTCACATTTAATTACTGTTTAAGTAATTAATGTATTGTATGTAATGAAACATAAAATAAATAAATGTGACTGGTAGCAATAAAATACAAATATTTACTACACACAGTCATGGTTCCTAAACTTAGCCAGTATGTGTACAATTAACCATAATTTGAGATTCCAAGAAAATTGAAAGGATATTCAAAAATAAGTAACGTAGGCTATTCTTTTTACTTTCGTATTTGCCCTTTCAACAACGTTTGGGACTTTATATCAGTATGAGTCTTATTCCGGACTTCACAGTAGTGTGAATCTTTTAGGAAATTGGGAAACTGAATTTGAGTAGCACCACACTGAAAAGCACCGAGATATACTGACTGTCGTATAAAAGGCCTCTTCCACCCACGTTGTTGTTCTTGTTGTGGTCTTCATTCCAGGGACTGGCTGGATGCAGCTCTTCATGCTTCTCTATCCTGTGCAAGCTTCTTCATCTCCGAGTAACTACTGTAAGCTATTATCTTCTGAATGTGCTTAGTGTATTCATCTCTTGGTCTCCCTCTACGATTTTTACCCTCCGCGCTGCCCTCCAATACTAAATTGGCCATCCCTTGATGCCTCAGAACGTGTCCTACCAAGCGACCAAGCGATCCCTTCTTCTAGTCAAGTTGTGCCTAAAATTCCTCTTCTCCCCAATTCTGTTCAGTACCTCCTCATTAGTCACGTGATCCACCCATCTAGTCTTCAGCATTCTTCTGTAGCACCACATTTCGAAAGCCTCTATCCTCTTCTTGTCTGAACTATTTATCGTCCATGTTTCACTTCCACACGTAGCTACACTCCATACAAATACTTTATGAAAGGACTCCTTGACACTTAAATCTATACTCGGTTTTAAAAAATTTCCCTTCTGCCGAAACTCTTTCCTTGCCATTGCCAGTCTACATTTCATATGCCCCTACTTCGACCATCATCAGTTATTTTGCTCCCCAAATAGCAAAACTCATCTACTACTTTAAGTGTCTCATTTCCTAATCTAATTCCCCCAGCATCACCTGAGTTAATTCGACTACATTCCATTATCCTCGTTTTGCTTTTATTGATGTTCATCTTTCCTTTCAAGACACTGTCCATTCCGTTCAGCTGCACTTCCAAGTCCTTTGCTGTCTCTGAGAGAATTACAATGTCATTGGCAAACCTCAAAGTGTTCAAATGTTCAAGTGTGTGTGAAATCTTATGGGACTTAACTGCTAAGGTCATCAGTCCCTAAGCTT
The DNA here is from genome assembly GCF_023864275.1 of Schistocerca cancellata. Taxonomy (NCBI): domain Eukaryota; kingdom Metazoa; phylum Arthropoda; class Insecta; order Orthoptera; family Acrididae; genus Schistocerca; species Schistocerca cancellata. The sequence continues at coordinate 876,381,772 of NC_064629.1, read as the reverse complement.
TCACACTACTTAACCTAAATTATGCTAAGTACAAACACACACACCCATGCCCGAGGGAGGACTCGAACCTCCGCCGGGAGCAGCCGCACAGTCCACGACTGCAGCTTGGCAAACCTCAAAGTTTTTATTTCTTCTCCACGGATTTTCATTCCTACTGAAAATTTTTCTTTTGCTTCGTTTACTGCTTGCTCTGTATACAGATTGAACAACATAGGGGATGGGTTACAACCCTGTCTCACTCCCTTATCAAACACTGCTTCCTTTTCATGCCCCTGTACTCTTATAACTGCCATCTGGTTTCCACCTAGCGAGCGTACCAAGGCATACAGACAGTCAGTTTTCCTGCGTCCTTGCATGAGATGAATAGCTAAAATTATCTCAATGTTCTATTCACGATGCTCTGTCCTGCAGTAACTTACGAATTCTTTTTAGAGATATAGGCACTGCATCTGCTGAAATGGGATGTGAATGTAATGGTAGATATTTAGAGAAAGAACATCGTCAAACTCCTTTAATTCAGATTAGCCACAACAGCCATACCACTGTGGTACTGGAATCATATTTTAAAACGTGGGTGCCGCGTGGGATTAGCCGAGCGGTCTGAGGCGCTGCAGTCATGGACTGTGCGGCTGGTCCCGGCGGATGTTCGAGTCCTCCTTCGAGCTTGGGTGTGTGTGTTTGTCCTTAGGATAGTTTAGATTAACTAGTGTTTAAGCTTAGGGACTGATGACTTTAGCAGCTAAGTCCCATAAGATTTCACACACATTTTTTTTTTAAAACGTGGTTACTGTAAATCAGTCAAGAGTCTAAGCATTACCAAATGTCGTCACAACATATACCAAGTTTGTCAAATATTACTTGAACGTATGTGTTAATGTCACTCTCACAAAATGGTTTTCTTAACTGCACTGGAAATGTTCGCTCATAGAATTCAACCATCGCACTGCGAATGGCAGTAAAGTTTCAAAAAGAGAAGTTTCGATTTAATGACCCCTCTGCTCTTTCCCTGTCACAGCAGCAGTCTGAATTTCTTAAAAGCTCTGTTGCAGACAGAATTTAACCTAGGAAAATATCTGTCAGGCTGTCAGGGAGGTGTCGTCCAAAGAGCGAGGTACCAAAGCAAGGTTGGTACCTCGCAACGCAACCGCAAGAGAAGGTAGGCGCTGCGAGCCGCATCGACGAATGAGCGAGACAGGCGTATCCACACCCGTAGAAGTTTCGCTACCCAACTGCAACCACAACCGCTCTTCTGCCTAGGGCCGCGCACAGGACCTCACTGCTCCGCCCACGATCACCGCATAAGACGACAGCATCGTCTCCTAGCAGGCCAACAGCGTGATCAATGCATTAGGCACGCCTCTACGTGAAAGTTATTGTTAAATGTACTCTGAGTGAGAGACTTGTAGTTTGTCTGTATCAAGTTATACGTTAATGCTCAGACAGTTGTAAATCTTCATGACACTCCTGTGAAAATGGATTGTACAAAGTTACGTAATTCTTATTATCTATGTTACAGCTAAATAAACTAATATTTCGTGTGTTATAGTATCCAGTCGGTCTCCTCCCGGAGCAAAGTAAAGAACTCACCATCGTACCGACGAATGTATTTTCGCCCGGTGCAAGTCAGTGCACGTTTTTAGAAAGGAATAATAAAAACAAACTAACAAATGATGACAGTAACGGATTTCAACCCATGTAAAACAGTGACATTACGGATGCATTTATTCTCAACTTAACGGGAATTGAAAAGCAACTGATATAGTTAAAGGGTCGCTGTGTCGCTACTCAGAGAGAAAAGTTTGCAGCACGAGGTGCATCATTTGTAGCTTTCTCTTCCACTGGCTCACTATGACGGAATGCCAGACGTCTGCGTACCGCAGTGACGGGCAGAACATGACATGATGCTCATCTGGTATCGCAATGCCTAAAACAGTAACTTCTATGAACCAGGTTTTCGTGCTTGGAAGATACAGATAGTATTTGTCCAGGGTAGAGACTAGTGAAATAAAATGCGCTAAAGAGGCTAATCAAGACGATCATTCTCGGAAACAAAAATGAAGTTGGACGTTATTCTTGACAGAATTCATCTGTACTTACGAAACATGTTTGGGAAATTACTTCTCTCCATAAGTAGTTCCAGTAATTTTTATGTCTAATTTCAGTAATGAAACTTAATTTTCGAGAAATTGAAGTCGTATAAAGCGATATAGTCAGTGTTCCATGTACGAGTATTATTCAGTCAACTAATCGAACGCTAACGTTTTAGACCTCATAGCAACAAATAGACCGGAACTTTTCGACTCCGTGAATGTAGAAGAGGGTATCAGTGATCATAAGTCAGTGGTTGCATCAATGACTACAAGTGTAATAAGAAATGCCAAGAAAGGAAGGAAAATATATTTGCTTAACAAGAGTGATAGGGCACAAATCGCAGAATATCTGAGTGACCACCATCAAACGTTCATTTCTGAGGAAGAGGATGTGGAACAAAAATGGAAAAAATTCAGAAACATCGTCCAGTACGCCTTAGATAAGTTCGTGCCGACTAAGGTCCAAAGCGAGGGGAAAGATCCACCGTGGTATAACAATCATGTACGAAAGGTACTACGGAAACAAAGAAAGCTTCATCATAGGTTTAAGAGTAGTCGAATCACAGCTGATAAGGAAAAGCTGAACGAAGCGAAAAAGAGCGTAAAGAGAGCAATGAGAGAAGCATTCAACGAATTCGAACATAAAACATTGGCAAACAATCTAAACAAGAACCCTAAAAAGTTTTGGTCATATGTAAAATCGGTAAGCGGATCTAAATCCCCTATTCAGTCACTCGTTGACCACGATGGCACCGAAACAGAGGACGACCGAAGAAAGGCAGAAATACTGAATTCAGTGTTCCGAAACTGTTTCACTGCGGAAAATCGTAACACGGTCCCTGACTTCAGCCGTCGCACGGACGCCAAAATGGAAAATATTGAAATAAACGATATCGGAATTGAAAAACAACTGCTATCACTTAGTAGCGGAAAAGCATCCGGACCAGACGAGATACCCTTAAGATTCTACAGTGATTATGCTAAAGAACTTGCCCCCTTTCTATCAGCAATTTATCGTAGATCGCTGGAAGAACGTAAAGTACCTAGCGACTGGAAGAAAGCGCAGGTCGTTCCCATTTTCAAGAAGGGTCATAAATCAGATGCGAATAATTATAGGCCTATTTCGCTTACGTCAATCTGTTGTAGAATAATGGAACATGTTTTGTGTTCTCGTATTATGACGTTCTTAGATAATACAAATCTCCTTCATCATAACCAACATGGATTCCGCAAACAGAGATCATGTGAAACTCAGCTCGCCCTATTTGCCCAAGAAATTCACAGTGCCGTAGACACTGGCGAGCAGATTGATGCCGTATTCCTGGACTTCAGGAAGGCATTTGATACGGTTCCGCACTTACGTTTAGTGAAAAAAATACGAGCTTACGGAATATCGGACCAGGTTTGTGATTGGATTCAGGATTTCCTAGAAGAAAGAACACAACATGTCATTCTTAACGGTTCAAAATCTGCAGATGTAGAGGTAATTTCGGGAGTACCGCAAGGAAGCGTGATAGGACCTTTATTGTTTACAATATACATAAATGACTTAGTTGACAACATCGGTAGCTCCGTGAGGCTATTTGCAGATGACACGGTTGTCTACAAGAAAGTAGCAACATCAGAAGACTCGTACGTACTCCAGGAAGACCTGCAGAGGATTAATGCATGGTGCGACAGCTGGCAGCTTTCCCTAAACGTAGATAAATGTAATATAATGCGCATACATAGGGGCAGAAATCCATTCCAGTACGATTATGCCATAGGTGGTAAATCATTGGAAGCGGTAACGACCGTAAAATACTTAGGAGTTACTATCCGGAGCGATCTGAAGTGGAATGATCACATAAAACAAATAGTGGGAAAAGCAGGCGCCAGGTTGAGATTCATAGGAAGAATTCTAAGAAAATGTGACTCATCGACGAAAGAAGTAGCTTACAAAACGCTTGTTCGTCCGATTCTTGAGTATTGCTCATCAGTATGGGACCCTTACCAGGTTGGATTAATAGAAGAGATAGACATGATCCAGCGAAAAGCAGCGCGATTCGTCATGGGGACATTTAGTCAGCGCGAGAGCGTTACGGAGATGCTGAACAAGCTCCAGTGGCGGACGCTTCAAGAAAGGCGTTACGCAATACGGAGAGGTTTATTATCGAAATTACGAGAGAGCACATTCCGGGAAAAGATGGGCAACATATTACTACCGCCCACATATATCTCGCGTAATGATCACATCGAAAAGATCCGAGAAATTAGAGCAAATACGGAGACTTACAAGCAGTCGTTCTTCCCACGCACAATTCGTGAATGGAACAGGGAAGGGGGGATCAGATAGTGGTACAATAAGTACCCTCCGCCACACACCGTAAGGTGGCTCGCGGAGTATAGATGTAGATGTAGATGTAGATCGACGAAATCGGTAATTTTTATGCATTTGAACATGAGTGTTTGAGTGCAGTGTTTATTTAGATTCCGACATAAGTAAATGTACCGTCAGTTATAAATCTGTTCAAACATGAACGTAATGTAGTTAAGAAAATAGCCTACAATTTTTAACTGCTTTTGCTTCATATCAGCTGGAAACAACTATTATAGTGAAGGGTTGTGCGTCTCATTTCTCTCTCTTACGAGAGATGCAACATACCATATTTTTATTACTTAATTATTTTACTTCCCAGATCCACAAAATAATTGAAAATATACCAGAACAATCAGTACTAGACGAGACAGACACATTTAAGTATCAAAAAGAAAGAGAAAGAAAGATTACCAGGTTAAAATACATTGGACAAGGTGTCAGAAAATACCTGTGTGTCAGCTGCTGTCTTGACTTTGTTTCCACGGCTCATGGTTCGTTGAGATCACCATATTTTTGTAAACGGTGGTTATTGGGCAAAAACAATCCCATGTTTCATCCCATTCCAGACGCTATAAGATATGTGGGTCACTCTCACGTGTTAGAACGCTACTAAATGTTTCCCACGTTCTACACCGCAGGTGGTAAGCAGAGCCGGCCCTTGTCCTTGAACCTCGGTTTCTCCTTTCAATTCAGGCATGCCCAGGCATTTATTCGATGGGCTTCCTGTTGCGATGCTTCTTGTTTTCTCATTCGGAGAAAGTTGAGTTTTAGCGTTTGATGGTCGGTCACTGCACGTACGTTCGACCACCCTCACTCATCACTCATGAGGTCGACGTGACATCGGAATTCCGAGTCGGCATGTACGGTAAGAGACTGTGAGCGATATGCTAAAGGACATTCATTGTGAATCGGAGGAGGAAAGAAGACTCTTCTCTCACGAAAGATCATCAGGTAAATTTAGGGAAAGAGCATATGATAATGATATAAAGTGGTTCTCTTAACTCCGGCGTAGTTTTCTACATGCAAGCGGACATTATTCAACAACGATTGTCTCAAGTACTTTTCATGAGAACCCACGAGATATTCTGATAACACTGTATTTCTGTCAGAAACTGAAAAAAAAACCGTGTGAAAGATCAATTATGGTGAATGGATAGTGGCTTTTAAAAGAGGTTGTGAGTTGTACATTCATAAAAACAAAATGAAGGTAGTACGGTGCAGTCAAATACATCAGATAGGGTGAGGGAATAAGATTAGAATATCGAAACACCGAAAGCAATAGATGAATTTTGCTGTTTGGGCAGCAATATAACTGACGATGACCGAAGTAGGGAGAATACGAAATCGTGAATGGTAACAGTATGAAAAATATTTTTGAAAAATGGAAATTTCTTCAAATCGAATAAATTTCGTATGTTAGGAAGCTTTTTTTTTACGAAGGTGTTTATCTGGAATGTAACCTTTTACGGAAGTGAAACGTGACGGTGAGACGCAAAGAGGAAGAAGAGAATAATATAAGCTTATAAAATCTGATGCTATAGCAGAAATTTAAAAATTAGAAGAGTAGATCGGGTAACTAATGACTTGGTTCTGAACAGATTTGGGGAGAAAGGATTGATAGGATACGTCCTGGGGCATTATGCTGTCGCCAGTTTGGTAATGGGGGAAAGTGTAGGGGATGAACATGTAGTAGGAGCCCAAGATTTGTTTACAGGAAGCAAGTCAATGAAAATGTAGGTTACAACAATTACGCAAATATGAAGAGGCTTGCCAAGTATGGACTAGCGTGATAGATCAGTCTTCGAACTGAAAAATGTAGCATCAATAAAGAGACGTTGAAAGCAACGTATCTGTCGCGTAATTGGTTCAAAAGTGACATAGTGAGGCACGAAGAAAGAAGGAAAGGCACCGAATCTGTTGGTTGAAAAACATAGATTTTGTTAAGTTAGGCATTTTTGTAAACATGAGTCGGCTTGTGTATGATCGGCATCCTGCTTTTTTTTTTAGACGATTCGCAATACCATCACAAGAACATCAGTCAGTAATATTCTGCATATAATTACTTTGAAGACTCGAGTGCGATAGGATTCAAGTTACGCATACAGAGCGTAACGTGCCCGTGATGTGCTGGACAGTTAAACGTTACCCCACCAACATCTATTGAGGAAATACTCCACTGATCAGCCAGAATATTATGACCTCTACGTAATACCCGTATGTTCACCTTCAGCACGGATAACAGCGGCTACGCGTCGTGGCATGGAAACAAGGAGACCTTGGTAGGTCGATGGCGTCATATCTGCACACTCAAGTTACCTAATTCACTTAAATTCCGGAGAGGAGACGATGAGCAATGATGCAATGTTGAAGCACGTCCCAGATGTGTTCGATCGGGTTCATACCTAGTGAGTTGGAGGGTCGGCTCATCAACTGGAACTCGCCACTGAGTTCCTCGACCCACTTCATCACATTCCTAGCCTTGTGACGAGGCGCATTATCTTGTTGAAAACTGCCACTGTTGCCGGGAACATGATCGCCATGAAGGGGGTGCTAGTGGTCTCCAATCAGTGTACGATACTCCTTGGCCGTCGTGGTGCCCCGTTCGAGCTCCACTGAACCCATGGATGCCCACGTCAATGTTCCCCAGAGTATAATGGAGCCGCTGTCAGCTTGTCGCAGTCCCGCAGTACAGCTGTTCTCCTCGAAGACGACGGATTCGCGTCCTCCAATCGGCACAATGCAGCTATCGTGCACCAACGTCCAGTGCCTACGGTCACGTGCCCATTTCAGTCGCAGTAGCCAATGCCGTGTTGTAATCATTGACATATGCATGGGTCGTCGGCTGCGGAGGCCCATCATTACGAATGTTCGGTGCACTGTGTGGTCAGACACACTTGTACTCTGGCCAACATTTAAGTCTGATGTTAGTTCCGCCACAGTTCGTCGCCTGCCCAGTTTGAGCAGTCTGCCCAGCCTACGGCGTCTGACATCTGTAATAAGGGGGTGGTCGCCCAACCATACAACGTGTGGACGTGGTTTCATTTTGTTTTCGCCACGTGTTGAAGACACTCACCACAGCACTCCTCGAACACCCGACGTGTAGGTCAGTGGTCATAATGTTCTGACTCATCAGTGTAAACACAACAAACGTACAATTCAAAGCTCGTGTAAACTTAGTAGCTGGTGAGGAAAAATACGGATATGAGATCATTTATAGATCATTGTGGAACTGCAGGCTGTTCGTATGGCCATTTCTTACAAGCCGCTTGCGCGGTCACTACTCGAGTGTGTGGAAAATATATTCTTGTGGATTCACTGTGAATATCGAAAATGTATTTAGATGGACAATAAGTTTGATTTACTTGCTGTAGAATAGAAATGTGGAAATATCTGAACTGTGGAACATACTAAAAAATAATTCGTAATCTAATACTTACCACGATCTGAACATCGTTTTCCACGTCTGAATTTATTAATTTGCAACAGCCACTACAAATATTGCATCAAGGAGAAAGGAAAGGAATTGATGTCTGTAGGAAATGTACCCATCCTGAATGAAAGCCTCGTACAATCAAATATCTTCATTCTTGAAGGTTTCGGGGTACAAGTATTTGAAAATCAATAGGGATGAAACAGCGTAAGTTTTAGTCACAGATCGTTACAATCTGTATTTACTGCTGCATTTCATAATTCATAGCCGGCTGGAGTGGCCGAGCGGTTCTAGGCGCTACAGTCTGGAACCGCGCGACCGCTACGGTCGCAGGTTCGAATCCTGCCTCGGGCATGGATGTGTGTGATGTCCCTAGGTTAGTTAGGTTTTGAGTAGTTCTAAGTTCTAGGGGACTGATGACCTTGGATGTTAAGTCCTATAGTGCTCAGAGCCATTTGATAATTCATACAAGCAAATGTTGAGTTGCAAATATAGCTGATGTCAACTGTACACGTATACCAAATGCAATGCGAATATATCGTTTACATGAGTCGTGGTATGCACTATAATTGTTGGAAATTTTTTGTCCGTAAATATTGGACGCAAATTTAAATTAATACTAAACAAATAATCATGAGTTAATTTACTGTCACTTACAGTAGGGCCTGTTCACATTCCTGCTAGTTTGAAGCAGCTGGTTTTCGCAAACCATTTAGAAGAAGGCATATATTTGTACTATATTTTCACTTCCGAGTGGTTTGTTGTATCGTTTCTTGACGAAGCCCTGTTTCCTAACGAAACATCCTATATACATTGTCACAGGAACTCCCAATAACAGATTTTTCGGTGCAGATTTTTCAGCCTGCACATTGCGCCCGTGTGGAATCGTTGAAGATAATACACTAATAATACCATACTCTGAAGATTTCTTAACATGCAGCACCAATGAATGCAACGATAAGAATGTCATCCAAACAGAAATATCTCTTCTGCAACGCAGTTTTAAATTAATTGTAAAGCACAACTGTAAATGTAGATACGTAAGTTGGTGGTATATTGCGCCGCCTAATAAAAAAAACCGCTTCTTGATGAGGGAAATAAGTCAGCCTCATAGACTTGGAAACGCCCATATTGCCGCACTTCAGTCATTCCATAAAATAATTAAAACTGAGTGAAGGGGAGGTTCTGGTTGAGACAGAGAAAAAAAGAATTCGCCTTTTTATATAATTTGCATCCCTGAGGTATATAGATTATGCTTGAAGAAATATTTTTTGGCTGTGAAGGTATTTCAGAAGTTACTCCCTGTTGAATGGAAACGTGCGACGGCGGAATGCAGGCAGCTGCAAGCGCTCGATGAATTATTTCAAGAAAAATTTCCATCAGTATATGAATTACTGTACAATAACATTTGCCTAAAACATGCACCGGTGCCAACACGCAAAATAATAACGAGTGCTTCAACGGGTGCATTGGGAAACTGGTACCGAGACATCTTCAGTGTGAGACAAAAACTATTGCAACTGAATCATATGTAGGGTACTCGTCTACTCTGAAGACCGTGTACGTGTTAGGATTCGTCACTGGGATGAACAGCGAAAATTTGCTGAGTTATGTGACAGGATATGAGTGGCCGCCGAGAAGCAAGGAATGTCTTAGTTTGTTAGAAGAGCCCGGATTGAAAAAATACATCAACAAATTCAGAACCAGAGCATGTATGAGGATGAGGAAGGATGCCTCTTTGGTCCTGGAATCGCAGGTTAACCTAAAGTTTTGAAATACCGTTTTCTTTTATTACTCCAAACTTCAAACCCTCTCTTCTCGAAACAACATATTTCAGCATGCAGAGCACTCTAGACACTCTACAGATCAACTGATTTATTTGATTTTCCTAAAATGAGAGATAATTAAACTTAGGGGGCGTTAGTCAGAGCTTTTTTTATTCGAATTTTAAATATTTTTTATCCGTTTGAATGTAGGAAAACATGACAAGAAATTAACAGGTTTTTCAAATAGCTGCCATTTTTTAAGGTATTTTTCAAACCTCCATCGTAATCATCTCGTCTGAAATTGATTCTGATTTGAGAATTTTCTATTTTTATGGGCTTCAGAAATAGTCACGGGTGTGTACAACGCTTCGCGCAAGCCAGGACGTGCCGCGTGGCGCATGCATTGTCAAGGACTGCAGCCGCCATTTTTTATGTTATGCGATAATTTTTTTTTCGTTGACGAATGTATGTATAGCAAAGTGGTAAAACTCCCGTTTTAATAAAAACAATCATTGTAAAGAAAAAATTCTAAGTTTCACTCATTTTTCGTGCCTCACGACCAGAACTCCCCTTAATAAGAATATAAAACTAATATTTGATGCGTGATGAAAAGTTGGCAATATGTGTAGTTCCTGTTATTGCTGTAGGCTCCTAGTAGCATTTTATAGAAAATGGATTCGAATGCAGATAGGACTGGAGGGAAAGCTATACAGAAGAAGATGTGGGATGGGGGTTGGGGAGGGTCAATGAAACAAATGTAGGTGGAAGGGGGCCGATATGACAGCAGTTATTCAGTGACAGAATGTGTTGGTGCCTTCTTTTAAAATGGAAGAGATAGGCTAGGCTATAGCCGATCAAGAATAATTTCGTGGTCAGAGAAGAGAATGTGATTGAAATTATTCTTGAAGTGCACATGGAGATTTTGAAGATGTAAAGAAGGTTGGATGTGGCGACAACACGCTGTGGTTCTCAAGTGGGGTGTTGAGATTCAGTTTTGCTAGAGAAATAAGAATGGCTAAGGCGTTCTTGGTGGCTCAGGAGATGTGGGAACATATCAGCTGTACAGGATGCCAGTCCAGGAATGTAATTTGATACAGAAATGAGATAGATTGTATGACATTCATGGATCTGGAGATAATCGTAATACTTGGGAGGGAGTTTCATGTACAGGTTAAATACTGCGCACGTATTTGGGAGTACGGCGATTCAAATCCCCGATCGGCAATCCAGGTGTAGGTTTCCGTGATTTCTCCAAATCTCTTTAAGAAAATGTCGCTATAGTTCCTTTGAAAGGACACAGTCGATTTCCTTCCCCATATTTCACCAAACTGAGCCTGTGCTCCGTCTTTAATGACCTCATCGTCGACAGCACGTTAAACCCTAATCAACCTTCTGTTCTGCTAGTCTGGGACAGATAAGAGTCTTGTAGGTATGCCTGAAGAACATGCAAGTTTGTTCCTATGTTCGACTGATTAGTATTTTTAGTTTGCTGAGGGTCTTCTTTTGCAAAATTTTGTTCGTGGAAGTTGCAAATTAACGATTTGCAATGTGTGGTGGATGTCTCGTGTAGTTTTTCACATAATTCTTGTCTGGATTTTTACTAGGTTGATGTAAAGTTACTACTGGCTACAGTAAGTGGTATAATTATTGGGGGACAGATAGAGATGAGACGAATGGAAGGTTGGATGGACTGCAAGGAAAGCAGTGTCGTCATCAAATAGGAGCAGGTACACCGGAGAGTGTGGTTCTAGAACGTTGACTGTGTGTAGGAGACAAAAGGGCGCTGACACAAAGCAGCACGTATTCTTGGAACATTCCTGCTGTTGTGTGAAGATGCAGCCTGGCTGTCACTTTTGTTACAGAAAATGGAAGGTTAGTTAGAGAGTACGCAGTTAACCAAATTTAACTGGAGCCACACGTCATGGATTCCACGTCGGCGCTTGCATTCTCCATTGCCAGAAGTACTACAGTTAATCGAGAATAATGGACAATGACGTAACTGAAGTGTGAAAAAATGGACCACCTCACAGTAGAAAGCGCATGCTTTTGGAATGTGAGTGTGCGATTTATGGTCCTATGCGATACCAATTCAGTATTGGCATCGACACCCTACAGAGACCATCTAGCTGTGTCTAGAGTCGCACTCTGCCTTAAGAGAGGATATGCTGTAATATCCTTAGTCCTGTATTAGCATAATCCGGAGCTGGCGAGTAGCCGGTGACTGGACGCCATAAGGAAGAAGGTTAGCGAAAGTTTGGACATTTCCACCCCCATCTCGCTTAAATCATCTCTGTTCCTTTCCAGACTGCGCATAAATGCTAGGTTACCAATACTTTGAGGTCCATTTCACGAGGATGATTGATAATTCTAGTAAAAAGCAACGAAGGATAACAAGTTTTTTCGTGTGCCTACTTCCCGCAGCAGCTGTACAAATACGTGTTCATACGGAAAATGCATTTTTTATGCAAAGAGTTTGGTATTTATTTTTAAATTTTATGCGAAAGGCATCGTCAGAGAGAGTTCTGGAATAGTATACAGTTGTTTTGTAGAAAAATTTGTTCCGAACTGTTTTACACTGTGACTTATATCAGTAAAAACTAAAACTACCCATTCTTTCAGATGTCCAAGGAAGATGTCCTTCACGTAAAAGGCGAAATATGTCTAAGGTAATGAACACTAAATTTGCAACACGAAAAATGTATTTTTTTTTTATAAACGAATAGCAGTAACGAATAACAAGATCGTCGGTATGACGATTGCAGTGTTCTAAGCAGGTTTTCCCGAGACATTCAGCTTATTTCTTCGTATGCTTGCCAGATAACTCTTTTTAGATTTTCTTCCAATCAGTCAAGATCATAACCATTCGCTTCGCTGTCCGCTGCATACGTTCCGTGTACCCTAATAGTCAACCTCAAAGTGATCTTACACATTTGCTCAATATGCGAGTATGGGTAGTACAAGGAGGGAAGATTAGAGTATAATGTCCCGTCGAAGTTGTTATAAATGGAACACAAGCTTGGACTGAAAAGACACGATGTTTCTGTTATTGAATCTATGTTTCGTACGTACATTCAGATACCTGAAGATGGTCATGCAGACTGAAACCTATATTAACTAAAACTGTGCAACTCAATATCTGGCGGTGTTGCTCACGTATACGCCAACATCTCCATCTACGTATATACTCCGAAAATCAATGTAAAGTGCATGGCAGAGGATGCTTCCCATTATACTAGTTATTGGAACTTCTTCCCGTTGTTTTCCTATGGAGGGTGATTGCTTAAACTCCACTGTGCGTACAGTAATTTGTCTTATCGCGACTCCGTTATCCCACTTGTAGGAGATTGTAGCATGTTTCTAGATTCCTCTCTCCATGTTTGTTCTTGAAACTTTGTAAGCAGACTTCCACGGGGTGGTTTGCGTCTATTTACAAGCGCATGCATCTCGTTTTTTGTCAACATATCCATGACGGTCTCCCATGGGTCAAACAAATACGTCATTATTCGTGCTGCCATTTTTTGTATACATTTAATATCCCTTGTTAGTAAAGGTCCCACACATCTCATTTATATTGTACGATTAATCGTACACCCGCGTTGTAAGCAGTTTCCCTTGTAGACTGATTGCGTGTTCCTAGTATCCTAAGTCTGCCACCTGTTTTAACTACGACTGAACCACAAATTGTTACACTCCGAGCGGTCTGATTCCAGTTGTAACTCATTGATACTGTAGACATAGGATAGTAGGGGAACGTTTTTACCTAGAGGATAGTGTACTTGGGAATACGTGATGTTTTTTGGTCGTTACTTCATTCTAGTCACTGATTTTAGAATCACAGGAAGGAATGCGCGCTAGAGACCGACATAAGCAGTTTCCGCCATTTTCTACAGTTTTTTGTTGTTGTTGCCAGACATGAGACTGACCTTTGTACAGCATCTGTAAATATTTCTAGTTCTACGCTTTTAAATGCTATATAATATATTAAAGCTATTTGGAATATATCGGTCGTTCATCAGTTACAGAATTTTATGACAAGTGAATTTCTATGTATTTACAAAATTAGTTACATATCATGTGCATGGTAAAGCCATGCATCGTCGGTCGTGCAGCGTCTTGTACCTCCAAAGAGAAAGTTTTTTTACCATGGGACATGCGATATTTGCAAATTAAATAAGTTTGTCTCGTGTTTTAACAATGTTACCTGTCTTTCGAGACAAGTGTCAGTTTCCAGTAGCTTCAGTTTCAGAATGTGTTTAACTTTTAACTGGTTTTTGATAGTACTTGTGCTTAATTTGACTTAGTTTAATAATTATTGGTGCATAGTAGAGTAATAACATAACAGATAGACGCCTAATACGGTACTGACAAGATTTTGTCCATTGCAACGCTTTTAAATTTTAACAGAATATTTGTTTCTAGCTATAAGAGCATTTATACCTTCGAACACATTTTATTATTTTGAAAAACACTAATTTTCCAGAGTAGCTTTTGTAGTTTCAGTAGCCGGCCGGAGTGGCCGTGCGGTTCTAGGCGCTACACTCTGGAACCACAGGTTCGAATGCTGCCTCGGGCATGGATGTGTGTGATGTCCTTAGGTTAGTTAGATTTAATTAGTTATAAGTTCTAGGCGACTGATGACCTCAGAAGTTAAGTCGCATAGTGCTCGGAGCCATTTGAACCATTTGTAGTTTCAGTAAAAGGCAACACCACAAAAAAATCGAATGCATCAGTAAAAAATGTAAAAAGAAAATACTGTAAACTTCTACTACAGAGCTGGCTAAAGGTGAAAGTCTGAAAAGCGTCTCAAGGCACAACACCCTTCCCTAAGTTTTTTCGTTTTTTGATGTGCAATGTTTTACGTTTCTGCAAATACACTAAGGTGACAAAAGTCATGGGATTCCTCCCAACATCGTATTGGACCACCGTTTGCCCTGCGCAGTGCAGCAGTTCCACATTTCATGGACTCAACAAGTCATTGGAAGTTCCCTGCTGAAATACTGAGCCAGCTCTATAGCCGTCCATAGTTGCAAAAGTTTTGCCGCTGCTGGATTTTGTCCATGAACTAACCTCTTAATTATGTCCCAGAAATGTTCGATGGGTTTCATGTCGGGCGATCTGGGTCGCGAAATCATTCGCACGAAATGTCCAGAATGTTCCTCAAACGAGTCACGAACAATTGTGGCCGGGTGACGTGGATCACTGCCGTGCATAAAAATTCCATCATTTCTGTGAACATGAAGTCGATGAATGGCTGAAAATGTAGCCGTAAATAACAGATTCCTGTCAATGATCGCTTCAGTTGGACCAGAGAGCCCAGCACATTCTATGTAAACACAGCCCACACCATTATGGAGTCATCACCAGCTTCCACGGTGCCTTGTTCGCAACCTTCGACCAGCCCACGGTTTTCCTGTTGTTTAGGGTCCTACCGATGTGGTGACGTCACCAGGAGACGGGCTGCAGGCGATGTCTTGATGTTAGCAAAGGCGAACGCATCGGTGGTCTGCTGCCATAGCCCATTAACGCCAGGTTTCGTCGCACTGTCCTAACAGATACTTGGATCGTACTTACTACCTTGATTTATGCAGTTATTCCACGGTGTGTCGCTTGTCTGTTAGCATTCTCAACTTTACCCAGGCTCCGCTGCGGCTGGTGGTTCAGTGAAGTGGTCTGACACTGCGTTGTCCGTAGTGAGAGATAATGCTTGAAATGTGCTTTTATCGGCATACTCTTGGCACTCGAGTGAAACTTTGAATATTGAATTTCCAAACGATTTTCGAAATGGGGTGTCCTATGCGTCTTGCTCTAACCACCGTTCGGCGTTCGAACTCTCTGCGATACTATATGCGTCTGTTTATGTGCACATCGCTATCCCATGTCTTAAGCCACCTCACTGTATGACGCAAGTTGTCAAACTTTGAATCACTTTGAAATCTAATCAATTTTTGTAAAATTTTTCAAATAGTATTTCATTATAGATAACTACATCTGCGAAACATCCAAGGTTACTCTTAATATTGTCATTACCACACATACGAACAGCAAAGGGTCCTAACATACTTCCCTCGGGCACACCTGAAATTACTTCTACCTCTGTCGCCGACTCTCTACACAAGATAACATGCTGTGTTATCTTCTGCAGAGAGTCGGCGACAGAGGTATAAGTAATTTCAGGTGTGCCCCAGGGAAGTATGTTAGGACCCTTGCTGTTCCTTATCGAGAAATCCTCAATCTAAACACAGAAAATCACAATGTCATTTCTCCAAAACCTGTCATCTGTGCTTTACCTATCATATGGTTGCAAGTTGACTTCAAATGTTAAACATTTAGTCTACTAAAACTCTAATTACTATTGAAATTAAAATTCCTTCTACGTTTATAAAAGTAAATAAGTATCTGTAATGGGTGAGAAAGAGATAGAAGGGCAAAAATAAATATCTAGTATTGCTGCACATACGTCTGTAGCCATCTCATATCCGTGGCCGCTCTCCTTGTTTTTTATTTAAACGCAAAATTATCTGGTTCTGTGCGTTGCCTATTCATGCTATGATATTCGATTAGGTTTAAACAAGTTCAGTAGTTCAAACAAGTTTTCGTTCCTCTGATTGTCATAGAAATTCACTGTTTTAAATACTTACACAGGTTTCACTTAATATTTGCATAATGCTGTACTGTCACTTTTCCAAACCAGAGAAATACTTCAAGGTCATGTACATGAAGAAAGTAAATTCAGGTTTCCATCTAGTAACAATAAAATGCTATGTAGTCCCCTCTGAACAAAAGCCCTTCGATGAATTTATTGAGTATGAATCGTCGATACGGAGCTTTCTATACTGTATTGCGTAAAGTCTGTCAACATTCTGACAAACCGTGTGATGCTAACATTTACTATTTCTTCTGGAAGACTGAGTTAACCAGGAAATCTTGAGAATTAAGCTACAGACCATATGTTTGTGGTTGCACGATTGATATACATTTAGCTTTTGCTCAAATACGTAAGTTGTGTAGTGGGTTCCGTTTCCAGTTTAAAGTTGTAATGCTCACTTCTCTACATTTCTACTGGAATAAATTGCACTCGAGTTTCAGTACCGTAGCGTAAATATTGTGTCTGACAGGAGTTCTTTGAAACTGCTCCTTTTTTTAATTTGTAGTACGCAAGTCAGAAGCAGTACACCTGTATAAGTAGCAATCAGCATGTAAGATATCTTGCGTAACTATGATATACAGGGAAGCTAGAGTACATGCAAAGCAAAACACCGCATTTCACATGTTCCAATTTAATGACATGTAAATAATTGAGATATGGAAATATTCCCTTTTCAACCGTTCCACATATCCACGAATCTCTCAACGACTTACTGAAAAGGTTTCATGTAACAATAATTTGTTTATACCACATTTGTATCTGAAATGCTGAATAGTATGAATAATTGATTTTTAATTTGTTCGACATAGGCAGATCTTTGCTTTTTATCAAATGTGATTGTCAGGCAAGTATTACAGTAGAGTACCAGTTTTTGCAGCTCTCTCTACCGACAACAGCATGTTCATTTCTTTTGTTGTAGTAAAACCTTCCAGCGGGTAGGTCATTGAACGCTAAGCTTATCACTAATGAAAGCGATTGTGACCTATTCTAAGAACCCATCCCATTACTCAGCTGTAAATACTCAGCCACCAGTTATATGATGATGGCCATGCCAGTGTACGAGCCCTGTCTCCATATTTGCAGCACAGCACAGTAGGTAAACATTATCGTTTGTATTACAATACATGATGGTAGAAAAAGAATCTGTTTCGACGTTTTATGTCATAATCTTCTTGTTCTTTTTTTTCCCATGAGACCATGGCAGTTTTCAGGGATATGTAATTTCTCTTGCGAAAGAGTTACATAACATCCATTTAAATGGAAAATCGACTCCCACCTGACGAATTTCAGAAGCACATTCTACCCCAAGCTAGCTTGTGATTACCTTATTTTTGGTCCAGAAATCACGTAAGCAAAGGACTACAGCTCCCTAAACGCACGCGTCTCTGATGTTGGCCATAATTCAAACCACTCAAATGTAGCTGCATGGAAGGCAGATGTAAGAATAAGATTTATTGGAAGAAGCTTAAGGCAATGCGATTCATGAACGAGAAAAAGAGATAGCTTACAAAATCCTCATTTAGAGCACTTATTGAGTATTGTTTGTTGGTTTGGGATCTTTAATAAATTTCGCTAACGTGAGAGTTAGAAAATATTCAAATAAGAGCTTGCACGTTTAGCCATGGGTTTGTTAGGCACGGTTAGGGTGCCACAGATGTGCTCACTG
Organism: Schistocerca cancellata; assembly: GCF_023864275.1. NCBI lineage: Eukaryota > Metazoa > Arthropoda > Insecta > Orthoptera > Acrididae > Schistocerca > Schistocerca cancellata. The sequence goes on along the minus strand of NC_064629.1, from coordinate 876,363,815 downwards.
GGAGACGTTTCAAGAACGACGTTGTGCAGAGGCCTTTGCTTCAAGACATTTCATATTTCCTCCTCCATATTTCTTGTAATGAGTACGACACTAAAAATAGAGAATTTCGTCCTCGTAGACGAAGCGTCTTTAGACCTGCGTACTATCCGAGAGCGGAATACCAAAGGGGGAAATGCTGTTGGTACACATCTTACTTTCCACCACACAACTTATGGTGGCCTGTGGACTAACCCAAGTCTAAAGAAATAAACGCGGCTGCTCTTACGATGCTGTGGGTTATAAGTACAAATATAACACAAGTTTAGCCGGCTTGGTTATTCTTCACACGGAACAATTTCGGCATCCAATTTCAGGAATTATGAGCGTGATGTAGCAGACTAGGATATTCAAGCTTGGCACTCCACAGTTCTTGTTACAAGAACGGTATACTCCAGGGTTATTGTGTTGTGTGTTTTTCATTTCATTTATTTATCAAGTTCTGAGGTACTATGCTAGCCAAGGCCATCTAGAGACGCAACGGGTGTATACGTAGATTGCAGAATTCTGATTAACAAAATTTATAAACAAAAGAAATAAATTGAAACCTCAGTTCTTCCCGGAGCATAAAATATTCAAGTAACTTACGGAAGGAAGCCGGGTAGCTTGTTCGGCAACCGCCGATATTTCGGTACGCCTTATCCTGTCGTTTTCAGACGAACAAATGTAAAGAAGCGTTGTCAATAGAATTTTAAACCTAGGTACGCAGAACATATAACACACACACGCACACACCCACACCCACCCACCCACACACACACACACACATGCACACACACAAGTTGTTAACACTAGGGCCACCACAAACCAGAGATGACCTACGTGAAAAGTTACCGACATTGAACTTCAATAACCAGCGGGTGAGGTAACATTAACTTTGCCCTTCTGTTCTTTTTACATGAGAGACAGCAGGATTCCACGCAGCATTTCAGCAAACGATCCATCTATATTTATGAGGTCACTTGCTAATTTCGACTGCTTCCTTAATAACACTATACCAATAGCCGGAAGTGCATGACACTCTCAGTGTTGTTATATGCCATAGTATGACCGGTGCCAATACAATTTTCTGCAATAGTAGATTTGATCGGCTGTTGTAAGCGTGTATGCCGCTTGTGCTGAGTACACCAGTCCTACACGGCCCTGATGGTGTGACTAATGTATGAAAAGCCACAGCTACAAGAAATAGGATAGACACTCGCCATACGCAAACCAAAATCATCAATTATGAACACTAAAAGGGACATAATCCTAGATGGTGGCCGAAAAACGCGTTCTATATCGTATTTCCGCAAAACACACCAATCATGTGGGAAAGGTTTCCTAAGTAAGGCATAAATACCGTAGAAATGGTGTAACTTCGGTATTATCAAACAAATAAAAATCGTGAGAGAGTATGCGAATATATAATACATTACAGAACAATGTTCTTAACTACTACGAGAAATTCCTGTGTAGATTAGAAGACGTTTACCGTAAGGAAACCTTTAAACTGACACTTGAAAGCTTCTAGTATATCATTCAGTTTTTTTCAGTTCTGCTGGTAAACTATAAGCTGTAAGAAATTAAACGTGCTCGGCGGTGCATACCTTTCTGCATATTTCTTAGGGGATTGTTATCCGAATGCAGATCGTTTATCCGTCTAGTGTTCACTGAATGATTGAAACAGTTTCTTTTGAATGAGTCAAGATTTCCAACGTTAAATTTCACGATGCAGTATATGTACTGGGCGTATATGTACAGCGGCGTGCACGAAGTTGAATAACAGAAACCGCGAATCTGTCGGACCGCCCTTTTCTGTTCGAATGCACAGAGTTGCCCCAAATTCTTAAAGGAACAAAGGACGTGTTTATCATTCACATACTGCCGCCGACCACGTAGAGAGGCAGAAACACGACATTCTCCCATGTCATACCATATGTTCTCTTAAGAACAAGGTAAATGTAGTGACTAATTTTTCTAACGGTATATTAATGTCGACTTCTCTGGCAGAGACCAGTAGACCTCTTTTGTGAAAGTCTTGCAAACTTTTAAAAAATAAATTTTAATTTGGAGGTATAGCCGTATCGTATCATGCAGCCCTTACACTCTGTCCCGTACAGACAAGAGCCGCTCCCACAACAGAATTTGAAAATTGAAGTAGGTATTACGTAAAATAAAAGTAAAAGACGCTCACAACTGTTTACTCAATGAGGGTGGTCCTCCACGTGCTCTAAAAGTCGGCCGCGGACTTCCGAGTCAAGGAGAAATAAACAGCGAATATCTATTATTAATTTAATTTACGAACATTGTCCGTAGTTGTTGTGAAAGCGCAGTGTCCAAAGCTTCTCTTCCGCTCGGCATCTGGCTCGTCACCTACAATCGTTGCCCGCTTAATGTACAATACTTTTCCGTTATGTGAGATGTTACTGCCCTACCGAGACGACCTATATTTCCTGCGACAAAATTTCAGTACGGAGGAGCAGATGGCGTGATTGGAAGAAAAACTTTAAAAAACTGGTGTATCCCAACTACTGAAGCGAGCCGGGAGGAACACGTATCTAGAGCGGTATCTCTGAGTGCCGGAATTCAAGTCGGAGGCAGCACGATTGTCCTTTATGCTGTGGACTAACGGGACGGATAGCAGTTAAAAGGACGCTATTTTCCCCAGGAGCGTAAGAAGTGAAGCTGACCTGCATCTTGGGATAATCATGTAATTGCAACGTCAGAGCCAGCTGCGGGCCGCAATCACATTTCTGCGCTCGCTGCTCTGCGTCCCGGCTTACTGACGTGTTACCAGTCTCTCTCCTTACGTTGCTGGGCTTCCGCGCCATACGAGTCCCATTTGCGCAGAATTTAACTGTCGGTAACAGTAGCATAAATCTAGTAAATACTACACAGACATAGAGACTGCTTCCCATTCTAAATATAAAACACCAATCACTATTTAATTTCTGAATTATTGTGTTCAGCATGACTTCTTTTGAGAAATCATTCACATAATAAGTATTTGAAACTTTACAGTATAATCAATTTTTTCTAAGAGCGAGGTGCTTTAATATTCTTTGTATTTGCTACGCCACGTAGCAGAGGAAGAAAAGTACTGTTTTAGGAAACATTCAAATTCTAAAATGATTCAGCAAGTGATTCACTTCGTATTTAACTGACAGCGAGCAGTCATGTTAGATTCCTCCTGTAGGCTTATGACGAACTTTCTTCTGAATGGGGATACATCACCACTCATGTTTTACAGGGCTCAGTATTACTACTTCTGCTACTTTTCCTATGTGTTAGTGAGGTTACATTGACGAAGAAGAAATATTGTTCTTTGTTGATGACGCCGTCATCATAATCAAGTACGACAGAGATTCTACTATTGAAGGAACAATAAAAGAATTATCTAGAAAAAATATTGAGTGGTTGTTGGTAATTCGTTGTTCATTTAATATAGACAAAACATAGTTCATTCAGTTCTCTACAAGGATCGATAAATTATCATAAATATCAGTAGGATACGGGGTGGAACATGTAAAATGCAAATTTCGAGATTCCTGGATGTTCTTATTAACTGTTGCTTAAATTGGAAATCACATATTGCAGAGCTTCTCAAACACTTACATTCAGTAACTCAGCACGAAACAGCTGATTTTATTGATGACATCAGCAGGAAGTTATAATCTGCGGCACTGCCACACTCAGACACAAGGATAATTTCTCGTGCTCTTTCTCGAGCCTTATACAGGTAACAGTAAAATAAACTAGGCATATTAACAACAGCATCACAATACATTTGTTTTTTTACAGAGTTTGTTGTGAAGAAGAACTTACACTTTGAAAGTAATAGCAGTATTCATAACAGTAACAAAAGGGAAAAAAATGTTTTCATCATAAGCTTCTTCTTGCATAAAAATGAGAAAACTGTGCAACCACAAAATTATTTGACCATTTCCTTCGCGATTTTAAGCGCAGTCAGTCAATGAAATCATTTCCACATGGCAACTCTTACGAACACACATATGAAAGCCCGACTAGATACGTGAGTGTGGTCAGTTTTCGTTTATTAAATCTGTTATATATCAAGATCAAAGCAAAAATCGTATTATGCTAAACATCAAACTGTTGCCATATTTCACTGAGATCCTAAAAATGTGAATCTATTGACACGTTCCAGATCAGTTGCTGAGAAATGGTAGGAAATGTAAAAAAGTAAACAAAACACTGAAGTTACTGTCTTTCAGGCTCTCTCTCCTTCATATCTTAGAGAATATACATCACATAAAGACACGTTGGACTTTCAAATATGCCTCATGTATACGAGGATACATCGATAGTTTTAGCAAAAAAAGACTATTAAATAATGTTTTCTCAAAAAAAAAATCACAAGCTGCGACATCGTCGCGAAAAAAACAGTGACCCGAATATATAATAAGTGTCCTTTAATTTACATCTATGGTCACAAACTTTTTGTTAACAGATTACCGGTTTCGGTCTTTAACGACCATCATCAGATCTGCAGCAAATTATTTCCCTAAGAAAATACAGCTCTGTGCAATATTTGTGTACAGTACCGATAACCTCTTTATTAGAGCCGGAATGATTTCTACGAAAAAGATGCAGATACATTCTCACCTTAGGTAGTGCTGCGGATAAAATGGTTCTCTCTTATAACTGCGAACTTTCGTGTCTGGCAGGCTAATATTCTATGCAGTTTTATATCCACGATATAATGATAACTGCACCATTTGTCTAAAATCACACAAGGCCACCAAAAGTCTTTGACATTATGTGTCAACTTCCGATACGCTTTCTAAGCGCTTCTCTTCTAGATGGGCCTCCATCTTTTAGCAACGTTTAGTTCACTCACATACAGGAGATAACTACCATATTGAAAACCTTACGAATCTTAATGCGACGGTCTTTCATAATGAAACTACTAAATTTATTGACCACGTCTTTAGAGAAAACCGCTCTCGTTATTACAGAACATGCCCACGATGGAATGATTGTATAGCCGCCGTTAAATTCATTGCCTAGCAATAAACTACCCTCAAACCACTTACTATTCGTGTCTCAATTCACTTTCCATCGGCAATGTTCATACTTGTAATCATTAGTTTCTGTGAATCGTGTAACATCTATCACTGAAGACAGATGTCAACAAATTTTTCACTTTGTATCTATTTTAAATTTCGGTAAAATTATTACATAAATCACAGTTAACAACAGTCACGTCACGTAACGACAAAATTTCCAGTATATTGCAGAAATTTACCAAAGTAAATCATCCACATTCAAAATGACCTTCCGAGGAATATTGGGGTTGGAGTACTGAAAATGTTTCTTCTTTAGTCTCATTTTACATGGAAAACAAATGTTACATTTATTGATTAATTTTCTAACTTTTAATTCTGCAGACAGCGTAGTTTTTAATGGTACCAACCTATATGACTAAAATGCTGTCCCGGAATCCGGTACTACTTGCAACGTAAGCAAAACAAAATATCAGTTTTAATATTTCGAGTAATTATTGACCGAATTTAAAAATTTAAAATGGTGTCATACTCAACTCTTTAAGGGGCTCCGGAACGCCCTATACTTGCAATGTTAAAATAACGCTTATAAATTACATCTTTCCTCACAAAGAATTTGAGGTAGGAAGTTGAACTTTTTACAGATTATTTATTGGAATATGGGCTACAACTTAACACAGGGATTTTACAAAATTTTAGTTCAGTTATTAAAGACGATTTTTTTCAATTGTAATGAAAATTCACAACATATTTTTGCAATTTTTTATTTATATATTCAGAAATATACAGTTTTTTTGGAAAAAGGCTGTGTTAAATTATGCAGAAGGTACTGTGTAACATTTACTGAAAGTTTGAAACAAATATGTTTGGAAGATCCTTAGAAAACGTGTAATTAGTATGAGAAAATAAAAGTTTTGGGAATCGAGCGACAAAGATTGGATTAACTTTTTAGTGCATTCCAGGTCCATAGGATGGATTATCTTCATCCTCTGCAAACTCCTCCTCCAGCTTCCTCTTGTTCCTCCTACTGTTTACTCTTGCTTGTATTTCTAGACTCTTTACGGCCCTGTCTGCAGCCCGAAGGCGTTCCTTGTCTAAAGCAAGCATCGCTCGTACCATGTTAGAACCTATCTTCATTCCCATATTTCCAAATACCTTGCACCTTACAATGTTGCCATCATTGAAAGTCGCAACAGCATCATACACACCAAAGGCGTCCGCCGCTCGTGGTCTCGCGGTAGCGTTCTCGCTTCCCGAGCACGGGGTCCCGGGTTCGATTCCCGGCGGGGTCAGGGATTTTCACCTGCCTCGAGATGACTGGGTGTTTGTGTTGTCCTCATCATTTCATCATCATCCAGGAAAGTGGCGAAATTGGACTGAGCAAAGATTGGGTAATTGTACGGGCGCTGATAACCATGCAGTTGAGCGCCCCACAAACCAAACCTCATCATCATCATACACACCAAAGTGAAGTGTTTCTATTCCAACAAATACAGTCTTGGGGATTCTCGACCATATAACACTATTTACACTTTCATTGGGGTTTTGAGTTTTTCCGTGAATACACTTTTTCAACAGTTCCGGTGCTGCTAAGTCTCTGAAAATACGTTAGCCACAACACATACTTTACCTCACATCACTAAAATGTACCTGATGAACACGGACGTTAATAATAACACCATTTGACAGCAGTTTAACAGCGCCACAGTGGGTCATGCCCATGTAGAACACATTTCAAAAAAAATTTAAAAATAGTTGTAGTCTTCGGAATTGAATAAATTATATCTATTAAAAGGTAATAGTCTGCAGATTCAGAAAACGCAAAAATGTAAAAATTGAACTTTTCATGATTTTGAGCCTTTCCGGAGCCCCTTAAGAGACATAATCTTATGTCAAAAGTTTAAGACAATTAACCAACACGATTGACGGTGGGCAAATACACGGAATTCATTCGTCCAGTATTTGAGAATGAGGGCACTTAGCGACTTCCAACAAAGTTTACACATAATTTCAAACCTTTGTCGCTGACGAAGCCCCACGCTCCTCATTCCCACATACACACAAATAATGAAAGGAGAAAAGTTTGTGCTTGCTACTTCGGTGTTCATGCAGTCAAACTAACATCAGTCATGACGTTTTAATTCATTGCTTCTCTACTGCTAATACACTGTTCGCAACACAGTTTGGAGACAATTCCCGTACGTATCACGGAATATACCTACAAAATTATATCGTTTTACGACACTAAGTTCAGGAGATATAGCGCCATAAACATTTAGATGCGTGAGAAACTACTTTTTTGTTAAAGTGGAGTGAAAAATTCCCGCCGGCCGAGATGGCCGGGCGGTTCTAGGCGCTACAGTCTGGAGCCGCGCTACCGCTACGGTCGCAGGTTCGAATCCTGCCTCGGGCATGGACGTGTGTGATGTCCTTAGGTTAGTTAGGTTTAAGTAGTTCGAAGTTCTAGGGGACTGATGATCCCAGAAATTAAGTCCCACGGTACTCAGAGCCATTTGAACCATTTTTGCAAATTCCCAGACTATATTCGTACAGTGTTTCGTAATCAGAACACTTAGCGACTTCCAACAAACTTTAAGCGTAGTCTCAAACCTTTCCTAAACTTCTGTTGAAAGGCAAATATTTAACACAGTAATTCATCTGTGTAGTAATCAGACGTTTCAGGCTGTTTTATACATGGCAGTTCGAGTCTTTAAAGAATCGGAACTTTACTTGTAAATCTTTAAGTCAAGAAGTACCAAGATTAATATATGTTTATTCAGATATTAATTTTATGGGATAAAATCTTATTCTCAAATATTTGGGATCAGAGGGGTTCGACATGGCAGGTATACTGCTGAACATGGTTTTCTGTGTATGTCTGGACCATTCATACGACTGAAACAACCTGCCTTCCTATGGCTCAATGAAGAGTGAGAATGAAACATTTAGACTGTTTGAGTCCTTCCTCAACACGAATCACTGAAGGATGGAGATGGAAATCGATTCTATAAGCTGAGCTGTATTATTGGTCCCGAAATACATTTCAAAGCACGTACAGCGTTATAATGGAACCGTATTGTATCACTTCGACGCTCCCAGTTTGGTCATACGACGCGGGAACCTACGAAACCTTTGAGAATCAGATTTAAAATCTCAAAGCTGTCGTATGAATGAAAATATAACTCTGCCAGTCAAAAGATCATTTACAGTATTTCTGAAATATTTCAGTCACTCACCGTCACAACTATCGCTCTGATTTTTAAAAAAAAAAATCTTGCAATGTCTCTAACTGCTGTAGGAAATTAGATTTGCTCCGTTTCTTTCCAAGACACAGTAATTTCCGACTTTGTACGATGACTATGAATGTAAGGCCCTCATAGTTAGTGTGTATATAAATTGGAATTTCGTGTGTTTGTTGCGGATACATGGGTTAATGTGTTTAAAGTATTTGATCTGTATGTCTATTCCATTCTATACCATGTATAATCGGAGATATGCCATGTGCATTATTTTATAAGTCGTTGCTTTCAGTTATGGATCTTCTTAGTACCATCTTTTTTATGTTTTGATTTTAGGTATAATTTATTGTTTACGGAGGAAGTTTTTCCGCTTCTCTGTTGCTTCAGTCAATTTGCTATATTCTGTTTGACGTTACTTTTGTACAGACTGTTAGCAATGGATATGTTCCATTGGATGTGTCTGACTGCATTATATGGTATAAAAACTGTATGCATTGTACATTGTCCACAAAAAAACTACTTCCAATTAACGTTAACATAGTGGAAAAGTAATTTTGTTATCGTTCGCAACTGCCCAGGTTTTTAAAGGAGGAATATATATGTACACAAGTTGGCTTATAGATGACAACCGGTAAAAGATACTGTTTAGGATGTGATTATAATGGAATTCACAAACTTAGTAATTAAGCCTAAATTTCTAAGCAAAAGGCACGATTTTTCCTACAACTTTAAGCATAAGCGGAAAGGTTGGACTTCATAAGACACATCTAGATAAGCAGTTTTAACTAGGTTTGGCTACGCTTATTTTTTCTTATTTATTTTATTATTTTTAATTGAAAAAGCATATTTTACCGAAAACTGTCTTTATAAATGTGAATATTTCATTCACAGCACTCATTTATCACTTAGCGATTCTATTTTTACAGAATGAGATTTTCACTCTGCAGCGGTGTGTGCGCTGATATGAAACTTCTTGGCAGATTAAAACTGTGTGTCCGACCGAGACTCGATTCTATTTTTACCGGATAATAGAAATTAACGTCCGTTGAGTGCGTAAGCGAGCAGTGATAAGCGGAACGGATGTTGTGAAGTAATACTTCAAGGAAAAGCAACTTGTGCGATTGGGCAGATGAAACATCAGTCAGTTATCGCATCGGAATTATGTCACCGGCATGGAGGGTGAATTCCCGAGTTTCAAGCTGCAGTGTGTTTTGCAACGCTCGTTAGTTTGAGTGTGAGTGACTGCTGGCTGTTGTAATTAGGAAATACCAGCGACAAAACTCTCTCAATCAGCATTCTCACACAACTGAGTAAACGAAGTGAAGGGAAATATTTTCAGTGAAGACTGCAGCGTCTTTGTTTGGTGTGTGAAAAGAGTGCTTCTGCGATGAAAAAATATGACATTGTGCAGCACATAGATACCACGCGCCGTAAGGAGAAGTTTAAGAATAAATCTAAGTAAAACCAGCAACTGATTAAAAGCAGTGTGGGCCAACAATCGAGTTGTAGCGATACATTTTCCGTACGCTTGTGTTTAGCATTAGTGGATTCTGACATGCCGTTGTGGAAATTGAATAATATGCAGCTTCGTGTATTTTTATAAAAATACACAAACAAAAGGATACCAGAGGAATCTTTCTTTAGGTTACAGATGCATCGGGACAGTGCCTGTATAGTGCTGTAGGTGGTGCTATGAAAGCTGCTCCTATGTAGGGTCGGTAAGCGGGTCTAATGCATCCATTCAGTCCACTGTTGACCAGTCTGGTGTGGCAGATGAAGGTAGCAAAACGAAAGTCGAAGTTTTAAATTTCAAGTTCAAGAAATCATTCGCACAGGAGAATCGTACAAATATACCGTCCTTTAACCATCGGACTCGTATGGACGACATAGTAATAAGCATCCCTGGTGTAGAGAAACAACTGAAAGATTTGAAAGCAAATAAATCACCAGGTCCAGATGGAATCCCAGTTCGGTTTTACCAAGAGTACTCTACGGCATTAGCCCCTTGCTTTTATCGAGAATCTCTCGCCGAACAGTACCAAGCGACTGGAAAAACGCTCAGGTGTCTCCAGTGTATAGGAAGGGTGCAGGAACGCACTTACAAAATTACAGACCAATATCCCTAACTTAGGTTTGCTGCAGAATCGTTGAACATAATCTCAGTTCGAGTGTAATAAACTTTCTTGGGACTGAGAAGATCATGTCCACGAATCATCATCGTTTTAGAAAACAACGTTCATGTGCAACTCACCTTGCGCTTTTCTCACCTGATGTACTGCAAACTATGGATGAAGAACAACAGGCAGATTCCGTATTTCCAGTTTTTTAAAAACAATTTAACATGGTGTCCCCAGTGCAGGCTTTTAACGAAGGTACAAGCACATTGAATACGTTTACAGATATGTGACTGGCTCCAAGACTTCTTAAGGGGCTCCGGAACGCCCTATACTTGCAATGTTAAAATAACGCTTATAAATTACATCTTTCCTCACAAAGTATTTGAGGTAGGAAGTTGAACTTTTTACAGATTATTTATTGGAATATGGGCTACAACTTAACACAGGGATTTTACAAAATTTTAGTTCAGTTATTAAAGATGATTTTTTTTCTATTGTAACGAAAATTCACAACATTTTTTTTGCAATTTTTTATTTATATATTCAAAAAGGCTGTGTTAAATTATGCAGAAGGTACTGTGTAACATTTACTGAAAGTTTGAAACAAATATGTTTGGAAGATCCTTAGAAAACGTGTAATTAGTATGAGAAAATAAAAGTTTTGGGAATCGAGCGACAAAGATTGGATTAACTTTTTAGTGCATTCCAGGTCCACAGGATGGATTATCTTCATCCTCTGCAAACTCCTCCTCCAGCTTCCTCTTGTTCCTCCTCCTGTTTACTCTTGCTTGTATTTCTAGACTCTTTACGGCCCTGTCTGCAGCCCGAAGGCGTTCCTTGTCTAAAGCAAGCATCGCTCGTACCATGTTAGAACCTATCTTCATTCCCATATTTCTAAATACCTTGCACCTTACAATGTTGCCATCATTGAAAGTCGCAACAGCAACTTTACTTCTACTCATTATTATACTTCAACAAAACAGAGACTCAAGAAACAGAATTAATTACGAATATTTTCGAGATAACGACAGAGTAAATAAACATGAAACAATCGACAATCACACCAGCGATATATATTGAACCATCACAGGTTAGCCACAACACATACTTTATCTCACATCACTAAAATGTACCTGATGAACACGGACGTTAATAATAACACCATTTGACAGCAGTTTAACAGCGCCACAGTGGGTCACGCCCATGTAGAACACATTTCAAAAAAAATTTAAAAATAGTTGTAGTCTTCGGAATTGAATAAATTATATATCTATTGAAAGGTAATAGTCTGCAGTTTCAGAAAACGCAGAAAAGTAAAAATTGAACTTTTCATGATTTTGAGCCTTTCCGGAGCCCCTTAAGTAATAGAACCCAGCATGCTGTCTCAACGGCGAATGTTCATCAGAGACAGGTGTATCGTCAGGAGTGCCCCAGGGAAGTACTCGTATAATAGTTCCGCTGTTGTTTCCTATATACATAAATGATTTGGTGGACAGGGCGGGCAGCAATCTGAGGTTGTTTGCTGATGACGCTGTGGTGTGCAGTAAGGTGTCGACGTTGACGGACTGTAGGAAATGCAGGACGACTTAGACTAAATTTGTAGTTCGCGTGACGAATAACAGCTAACTCTAAACGTGTAAAAATGTAAGTTAATGCTGATGAGCAGGAAGAACAAACCTTTCCTCTTCGGTTACAGTATTACTAGTGCCCTGCTTGACACAGTCAAGTCGTTTCAATATCTGAGAGTGACGTTGCAAAGCGATATGAGATGAAACGAGCATGTGAGAACTGTGGTAGGGGAGGCGAATGGTCGACTTCCGTTTGTTGGAAGAATTTTAGGAAAGACTGGTACACCTATAAAAGAGACCTATAAAAATGTACTGTACTCAGTGGTGCTGCTCCGTATACCGTCAAAGTGGGAAATGGATGAAAGGTTCCCTACCTTAAATTAGTTCACCTGATGTGCCTTGCTCACGGTTTACATCGTGTCGCTGAAACTGTCAGAAGTCAGTATAACGACGTGGATCTTCTTGTTTGAAGTTTGATGGAAGTGTCTGTCAGGTGACCAACTAGAGTTCAAAAATTTCGTGAATTCCATCCGAATTTGTCTTTATCTCCTCAGCCAATGGGGAACGTGGTTACAGGCTGCCATACATTTAAGTGAGGTGAAAATCGCTTAGAACTCCCTAAATGCAGAAGATGCAGACAGTAGTGCCACAGCCGAAGAATGTTTTTATAAAAACGGCATCCAAGTTATGATATAGTACATTCATAATCGGCTCTCCAAAATATCTGATATTTTAAAGTAGCTGGAAGCTCGAAATAATTCCTTGGAACACTCCGATAGATGAAATTTTAGTAACATTGTCGTCAGAAACTCACGGGATTGCAAAACTTGCTTCCGAGAAACTGAATTAGGTGATACAGAAGAATTCCGATTACAAAACACTGTGTCAAATTTTTAAAAAGCTTTCTGGTGAAGAAACAAATACAGAAAGTAATTCACCGAAGAAAAACTATGCTACCTTTCCCAAGCACCTGTGATGTTATGCGACGTTGAAAGAACATTTTCAGTATACAAATCATTCTTCACATGTAGACGCACGAGTTTTACATAGGAAAATCTCAGCATCACCTTCCTTGTGTACTGTAACACCTTCAATAAGATAAGAGTTTTGTGAACCTGTTACATTTTCTTGTATACATTTTTGCTTATTTTGGTGCTTATTTTAGCGTTCTTCCTGCTAATTTGATTACTTATTTTGCTCTTTTGTTGTGCTTAGAAATTCGAGGTCTAGTAATAATAGACTTGGATAACGTAGTTTTTAATACATTTTCTCATTAGCTAAACAAAAGCTTTCTGTAGTTTCTGAGACGCTGCATGTGATTTTACGGCATATTTATAAATTCACTGGAAACATAACAAAAGTAAGTGCTCGTGATTTTAGAGTAACTGCTACTCTCATATAATAATGAAAATATATACACCTGAAAACATTATAAATCACAAAGAATTCGAGGAAACTCTCAGATTGTATAAAGCAGGAAAAAAGTTCTTTCGGGGATGACATGAAATCTGAATTGAACCACTAGGCGTTAAACAGGCTTTCAGAGTGTTTGATGAGAGGGATTTAGAGTATGGTAGAAACTGCTGACGTCCGGACATCTGTGTACGTATCAGATGCACAAACAGTGTGACAAGATAACAAACTAAATGAGTTTCCGTCCAGGAGAAGAACACAATTCCTATTGCAAAATCGATGCATCGTATTTCTGAGGTGGTACGATTTTTAAACTTAAAGGCGTAAGACAACGAGTTGAGAGAGGAATAAAAGTAATACACCATGTGAACTTCACAAGTACTGTTCAGGTAAATAAAGGTTTTTTGACCCAGACACGTTCAGAACAACAGTCCAATGGTAAAACTGTCAAAAGTTGGTATGTGGAATTTTACAATCTTTTTTTCACCTGTACCAACAAACTTCTGCAAGTCTCGTGGACAATTAAGCAGTTATATGTCTTACACTACGTATTTATTGCTTCTCGAAAATAATGACGACTTATATTTGTTAAAAATACGATTTTGTTGTTTATGCTTACTTAAGAAACTGAATAGGGAAATATGGTAGAGATAAATTCACATACGATGAGCATACCGCATAAACGACAGCATATAATATCGTGAAGAATTTCACGCAGGCTGGAAAGTGCAGTGCCTCAATCAGTATAACTAGGGAAGAAACGTTATTAAAAGGTCATAAACAATCGCGGGAAGACACTCGAGTGATACCAGTGTATTATAGAAGAAGTAGTTGTGGATCCAATGACGTACGAAGAATTCCAGGAAACACCCAGTTGCTGTAAAACAGACAAAATCCTATAGGAGATGACATGAAAGCTGAATTGATCCACTGAACGTTAAACAGACTTTACGAATGTTTGATGGAGGTGATTTAGAGTACCATGGAAACTGCTGAAGGGCTTAAAGCACCTCACATAAAAAAGGGACAGATAAAAGTGCCGGAACAATTGTAAAATACGTTCATTAGACTCAAAGTACAAAATAGAAGCAAAAATAATGTCAAAAGCGTAAAATGTGTTTAGTGGCGCTCTTCTGACAAAACAACAATGTGCTTTTAGAATAGGTCACTCCAGATCAGATAACATATTAGTGCTGAAGCAGTTGATTCAGAAAAGAAGGGTTGTATTCTGACAACATCACTGTTTTTCATAGATTATGAGAAGACATCTGAACATGCGATCATGAGTAAATCATGGGAAACGATGGTAGTTGAAGGATATCCTAAAAAATTTGACTAAAATGACGGAAAGCTTATACAAAAGCACATCAGAACAAGCTGAAACACAGCAAAATGACAGTACAAATGAACCCAGTCCTAAGACAGGGAGCAAAACATGGATGTCAAATGTCACCTGCATTTTTCATATATGCGTAGAAGGTGTGGTAAAGTACGCTGATACATAATTTTAAAGTAGACAATACCCTTTTATTTGTAGAAAACTAGGCTATTTTAACTATTAAGGAGACGACCTGCAATTAGCTCGCAATATCCTTAAAAACGTTGTTAAAGAAGAAATCTGTGACAAAACCCAAGATGATTATCTTGCACAGGAAACAACATAGCTATAAATTATAAAATTATAAATGGAATTTATCAATAAAATAAGTAAATGAAATGGGAAGTCTAGCACAACTAACAGGAACATTAAGGGATAAAACCAAAAAATCAACACAAATAATGTTTTATAAGTTGATGCCAGTCTCCGTGTCCACTTATACAAGCGAGAACTGGACACATCATGCAAGAGCAAATTATAAGCGGCTGAAATGAGATTTTCAAGACATGCTGTACGCTATACACATTCCTGGATATGAAAAGAAGTAATAATATAAGGAAAGGATTGGAAATCTTCAATGTAAATCATAGAATACGGAACAGTAATCTAAAATGGAAGGAACATATTATACAAATGAACGTTAACAAAAGTACAAACACTTTTCTACCGAATAAGCCAACATGAAGACGAAACGGATGGATGAACAATTTTACTTGAAGAAGGAATAGATCTACAGCTTCAGACCTTAAAGATGATTATGATTATGATAATAATTACTTTCCGTGTCCGGGCGAGAAAACCAAAACCAACTTCTCCCAAAATTCTACAGCTTTAATGGTCTTATCATTGCATCGAAACAGAGAATCCGCTGCCCAAACAGGCATTATTCTAGATTCATGAGCAAATGTTTAATTGTCTGCATTTGTGTACTACCATACTTTAGTTGTTGCAGGTTTGTAATTTGCAAAGTCCAGCCATAAAGTACGCGGCAGGTGCTATTGGATAAAGCTCCTCCTTCTCCCAAAACGAGTCTTTTTCCCTCTCTATTTCACCGGCTACTCTGCATCTGATAATTGATCGTAATATGGTTGCAAGTGGGTACGTTTTGTAGACAGGTGTAAGCCTCAGATATCCGATGACAATCTTGATAGTCCCACTTAAAGCAACGTCTACTTGTTCTGAGTGGCAAGACGCCTCCCATATTTTCCGGCTGCAAAACAAAGTCACACTGCTGATGATCGTAGAACTTCTGACTGCACTCCTCGTGCTGATCAAATCAGTTTACGTATAATACTGTTCGGTGCACATATTTTTACTTTTAGCTCTACAACTATTAATTTCGGAGTATCCTTCGAAGTACAATTATGATGCAAAATAAATAATTTTAAACACCATGCCAGCGATCAGGTTCATTTGAAACTATTGGTGCTTTATTAGAACTGAGCTGTTAATACTTCTAATCTCTGCACAGCCAGTTTTACAGAACTGGTTTTAAAATCTACCTAAGGATATCTGCGTAATTATTCATCAGTTATGAACTGAAGGGACGCGTTACAGATGGTTTAAACAAAAACAGGCGCTTGTCAGGGTGTGGGGGTTTCTGTGCTACAAGATTCCCAAGAGCTTAGTACTGAGCGTCCATTTGCTTGTGTCAAACTCGCATGTAATATTATAGAATGTAAGTGGAAGTACAGTACTGTTTTTTTTTTCGCTTAGCGACATTTTTGGTGGTGGGACGATATTAGACAGATGGTGATTTGTGTTCTTTTGGTTTGTTTGAATCAGGAATTAGTGGAATTAGAACTGCGCCGCTTCCTTCGCATTTAGATCGGACTTAATATGTAACACAGGCAAATTAACCCCAGCCTTTTCAAAAACATCCGAGGTTACCCGTTAGCAACACCGAATACATTGGTGTTGTAAAAATTTATTAGGGAATATATGTAATGTGATAAATGATTTAACAAAAAAGATACATCAGCGCTACATACTGTCGCTTAAGTGCAACAAAACATAGCGGTTGTTCAGAACTGCACAGAAAAGAACGTTTTGTTATTACTACATAATCAAATTATGTTCGAAGCTTAATAGTTTAATATCCTGCAACTGAAGCTGAACTGAGAGCTTGTTCGACAGATTACGTAGAGGATCTTGTGTCTGCAATATCAAAATACTCTCCAATGCCACTAATACTGAGTTTCGAAACCTTGTTAACTGTTATTTTTCTATGGATTATGCCCTATAACATCGTATTCTGAGGCAGTCCAACGAATTCCCAAAAGCAAGTCTTAGCCTTGTGAAAGGATACCAGATTCACGGGCGGTGACAGTTCAGATACTTTATTTCAGCAGCTCTCCAAGTGTTCGTTACTTTAGACTACATTATATAACATTTCCCAATAATTGTCATGGAGTTATTTATCTGGAATGAGTAAAGACGTCAACAATATACATTTTATATAACTGCAATGTAACAGAATGACCTAAATTTACGAAATACGGTAATACAAAATCGATAAAATGAATTACGTTATGACGAACAACAAACTTTAGGAACACCCTTGAAGTACATTTCAATGTGTTAGAGTTTGATGCCCACCACATTTCCCACGTGACACTTAATACAACCTAACAAGTTTCTGACTGCATGTATACCCAGGTTTCTGAATCCTTTCTGTACTAACGCTAAACACTAAAATTCTTTGTAAATGTTGTTTCAAACCTAGTTTCACACTCTTGGTTCGAATGGTGCTGTTATGGCAACAGAACAGGACATTAATAAATTTCCGTGGTAACGAATCTTTGAGAAAATGCTGTGCTCTTTAAGCTAATACTTGGACGATGCTCCAGCTTGGCCTCTGAAGTAATTCTTGTTTCTGGTCTCTAATATTCTCTCGAACTATACAAAGCCTGCATATGACTAAACGGAACTCTTTCCAAGATTATTACGTCAGTGAACACGAAACAGAAATGATTTGCACTGGGATTGCATTTGCGTTATTTTGAAGAATAACTTGCAGTATTTTGCAAATACTGCTTTAAATAAGCTTGTAAGGTAAATGAAAACTGAGGGTAATAAACTCAGATTTCTTCAAACCTACAAATGCAAACTGAGATTAATAAACTCAGATGTCTTCATATCTAAGACGAAAATTCTCTCTATGCGCAAACTTATTTTATTCCTTATATGAAATTTAAAGTGAGGTTTTCGCGTTTCACTGAAATGTAAGCAAATACAGGCCGTGGACAGGCTCACTAGGTAACATTCCCAGGTGAAACTAAGCGATCTTGATTAAACTTGGTGGGTATGTAGAGCAGGCAAAATAATGTAATACATGTTTTCGTTTTTGCACAATTTCACTTTTAAGGTGCAAAACGCCCCGAAAGCTAATTTGTCATATCGTGCTCAGAGGGAGTTCAAGTGGTTCAAATGGCTCTGAGTACTATGGGACTTAACATCTGAGGTCATCAGTCCCTTAGAACTTAGAACTACTTAAACCTAATTAACCTAAGGACATCACACACATCTATGTCCGAGGCAGGATTCGAACCTGCGACCGTAGCGGTCGCGCTGTTCCAGACTGAAACGCCTAGAACCGCTCGGTCACACCGGCCGGCTCAGAGGGAGTATTTTCAGCACTGTAACATATAAAAAATGTGCTTCGTATAAAAACTGAAGTGTAATTAACGATCTTGAAAACTTTATATTCAAGTTATGCATTAATCTGAAATTTAGCAAATACGTCACTACTGTCAATTTTGAAAGATGGAAAACATCTCCGCAACGTACATTACGCAGGAGTTCCATACATGTGTAATAAAGCTGGTATATAAAATACCATTTATCGGAACTAAGCTGTAAATAATGTATTGTGGGAGTATTTTTAACATTCTTTATTCAAACACCTACACGTTCATCTTTGTTCTAATTATTTGTGGTTCTTATATTTGTCTTATGTTTCAATTGTTATTTTACGTTTTGAATTCATATTTCTTTGTTTTTCAGTTTACGATTTCATAAACAGATATTTTTTAATTTAAATTAGTAAGTAACTCATTATTGTGATATAAAATCATTACAGTGATGATTATCTGTAAAGAAATGCATAAAACATAACGTTTTTTACACCGTGCACATAAAAATTTGCAAAATTTCTTCAAATAATACACATGTCGCACAACAAAATATGAAAGAAAATATAGCAGGATTCGGAAAATTGTGGTAAGCGATCCTCTAAATTCTGTTAAGTCTTTTGCCATCACCAGATCAACAAGTTCCTTGTCCTCGTGTACGGCGCTCAAAACTGTTCTTTCCACTGACCACTATAGAAACAAAAATAAACATTTCTCTCTAACAATGGGAAAGACAACTTCTGTCAGATACCCTTCGATGTGGTCGGACTTTACTATACAAGATTTCGATGTCGTCACAAGAATTTTCGGGCTTTAAAAAGAGATTCTCGATTTCTCGTTCAAAACTCTCCATTAGTTTCTTTTAAAGCTTTGAAAATGGGGGTGGACAGTGTGAAGAAATCGTTTTGAGCATCATACCTGAGGACACGAAATCTGTTCATCTGGCGATTCCAAAAGACTCGGGAGAGGGGGGGGGGGGGGGGGGAAGGAGGAGCAGCTACAACCGTGAGACGTATACAGCTCTCAGTGTTGGAAGAACTCGGTAAGAGCATTTTCACATCTAGTTCTGCTGAATGATTATGGTGCCAGTCTCCACTTGAGAATCAATGTTACCAAGCTGCAGCCACTAGTACGTAATCAGTTCTCTTCACCAAGGTTTTCCAGTGCACCGAAATTTGCTTGGTACACCTCAGGACATTTAGAGGATTACCCCGCACAATTAGAAATTCTGCTGAATTTTGTTTCCTATTGTGATTTCCGTCCTGTGTATACGTGAAAACAATTCGTTCATTTTATGTGAATGGTGTAAAAAACGTTATTTTTCAAGTTATTCCTTATTGTAATGATTTTGTATTCTAGTAGTAAGTTACTTATTATTTCCAATTAATTAAATACGCATATGTGAAATGGTAAACTAAAATACAAGACTTGTCAGATGGTAAACCTTGGAATGAGCCGGCCGAAGTGGCCGTGCGGTTAAAGGCGCTGCAGTCTGGAACCGCAAGACCGCTACGGTCGCAGGTTCGAATCCTGCCTCGGGCATGGATGTTTGTGATGTCCTTAGGTTAGTTAGGTTTAACTAGTTCTAAGTTCTAGGGGACTAATGACCTCAGCAGTTGAGTCCCATAGTGCTCAGAGCCATTTGAACCATTTTAAACCTTGGAATAAACAGTTGGCTGCAGTGGACATTTCGAAATAAAAGTATCAGAAGTAATCTTAAATACTTAAGTGGAACAGTGAAAAAGATGAACCAAGGACGTTGGACGGCAATATGAAACGGAGTTCAGCGTCGTAACGATTTCACCACATTCCTCCGTGTACAATAATGCCTCGCACTAATTTAGACCTGTAGTGCATTGAATATTAAGAATGCATTATTTATTCACCGGGTTCATCTTACGCTTACAACTGAAGTTATACAAACTGTAGAATATGCTACGCTGAGCACTTTAAGATTAGGAACTAACGGACAGAAATAAATATTTCGGTTTTTATTGGCATATTCCTAACAGCTACAACTTCCGCCCAAAGTAACTTTTCAAAGTGACGGCCTCAGACTCCATGCATGCATTACAACATAATTCACTGACTGAACTGACGTCTTTATTGAAATCCATTTGACCTCACTGGTTACACAGATATCTAGCTGCTGCTTCAGCAGTACCCACCATATCGCATCGTCCAAAGTGTGACTTACTCGGGCAGGTTGACCACTACTTATTTTGGAATCTACAACTACATCTACAGATATACCCCATGAGCTACTGTCCAGTGCATGGCAGAGGGTACATCGTATAAATCCTATAGATTTACTGCTCTGTTGCATTCGTATATTGAGCCAGAGAAAAACTGCGGTCAATACGCCTCTGTACGCACAATACTCTCTCTCACATTATTATAGTAATCACTATGCAAGATATGTGATGGTCCAAGCTTCATGGTCACACAGACACAGATTCTCTGAATTTCCCCTACAGCGCTTTGTAAGGCCTACGTTGTCTTTCTTCCAAGTATTCACATTTAAGCTCCCAGAGCATTTCTGTTAACACTTTCTCATTGGCTATACCGATATGTTACGATCGTAGCAGCGCTGCTCTGAATTCGTTCTATGTATTTTGTCATACCTACTTGATAGGGACTCCAAACACCAGAACAATACTCTAGAATTGGTCACACTAGCGTCTTGTACATTAATTCCCTTACAGATGCACTCCACTTTCCCAAGAGCGTGAAAACAAATCTACGTCTTCCATTCGTCTTCCGTAATTCTAATGTTACCTGACCGTCCCATTTCATATGGTTTCATAATTTTCTTGTTGTGGTCTTCAGTTCTAAGACTCTTTGATCCAGCTCTTGAAGTCAACATATCCTGTGCGAGCCCCTTCATCTCGGAATAACTACTGCAACCTACATCCACTTGAATCTGATTACTGTTTTCATCTCTTGGTCTCCCCGTACAATTTTTACTCCCCACACTTCTCTTCAGTACTAAATTTATGATTCCCTGACGTCTCACAAAATATCCTATGAACCGAACCCTTCTTTTATTCTAGCCGTGCTAGAAAATTTTTTTCTCCCCAATTCTATTCAGTAGTCCGTCTTCAGTAAAGCATTCTAAGCATCTGATCTCCACCATCCTTCTGTAGCAGCGTAATTCAGTAGCCTGCATTCTCGTCTTGTCTGAAATACTTATTGTCTTCGTTTCACTTTCGTACAGTGCACTCCACACAAATACCTTAAGAAAAGGCTTCATAACTCCTAAATTTATGTTAAATGTTAAGAAGTTCATCTCAGTAAGAAATTCCTTCCTTACTATAGCTGGTCTGCATTTTATATCCTCTCTACTTCGAATATGATCGGTTATTTTACTGCCAAATGACAAAATTCATCTACTACTTTAGGGTTTTATTTCGTAATGTGATTCCGTCAGCATCGAATGGTTTAATTCGACTACATTCCATGACCCCTGTTTTGTTTTTGTCGATATTCATCTTATATCCTCGTTTAGAGACTCTCTCCATTCCTTTCAGCTGTTGTCACAAGCACCTTCCTGTTTCTAACAGAATTACAATGCCATCGGCAAACCTCAAACTTTTACTTATTTTTTTGTTAACCTTAAGTCATTCTCCAAATTTTTCGTTGATTTCCTTTACTGGCTGTTCAATATACAGACCGAATAACATCGGATATAGGCTACAACCCTGTCTGGTTCTCTTCTCAACTTCTCCTTCCCTTTCATGTCTTCCGTTTCTATAATTGCTGTCTGGTTTTTACGCAAGATTTACATAACCTTTCGCTTCTTATATTTTACCCTTGCCATCTTCAGCATTTCATAAAAGTGTAGTCCAGTCAACATTGTCAAAAACTTTCACTAAATCTAACAACACTATAAACGTCGGTTTGCCTTTCTTCATCCTGCCTTCTAAGAAATGTCGTAGGTTCAGTATTTTGTCACGTGTTCCTGTATTTTTCCGGAGCCCAAACTTACCTTCCCCAAGCTTCTAACAGTTCTTTCACTTTTTTGTAAATAATTCGTGACGGTATTTTGAAGCCTTGACTTATTGAAGTGATTACTGGGTAATATTCACACCTGCAGCACTTACTTTATTTAGGCCTGGAACTGTTACATTCTTCCTGAAGTCAAAGGGTACTTAGCCCGTCTCATACATCTTACACACCAGGTCGAATAGTTCTGCCACGGCTCGATTTCTGAGGGATTACTACAGTCCTGAGGGAATGTTGTCCACTCCAGGGAACTTCTTTCGACTTTCAGTGCTGTATCAAATTCTTCTTAGTATTATCTCTAAGTAATTATACGATGTGATGTGCTCAAGGTGTTAACCGCGAATCTTGTTATTTGCAGACCGATATTACACCATTCATTGGGCACTCCATACACTCCATCCTACTGCACAAAACTTAAGCAGTGTGTCTGTAGCTTCCTGAAACGAGTAATGCTCAGTCTCTGCGACGAGTCACATTCTGAACACATGAAACATGCTGTGTATTATTTTTCAAAGTATTGCCACAAGTCATGCAGCAAGATGTTTTTCATGCACGTCACCTGTTTAATAATACGTGTATCGCATTAACTGTTAATTCAAGACATGGTACTACCCGAAAAAACTATTTCCTTCCATTGTTTCTTTATCCTCAGTTTAGGAGTCTCTAACGTTTATCTAATAGTTAGTGAGTCATTCTATTACCGATTATTTTTGACTCAGTTGGCAAACGGAACTTGAAATCCGTTATTTACACTTTAAGAAGAATTTAGTTTTATATATCGTTTCATCAACAGCTGCTAATTACACCATTTATGCAATTCGAGATAATTAACTAAGCAAACACTTTTCTTATAGCATTTTTACTCGGATATTACAGGAAAGTGTTGCTCTGATTTATCTTTGCTGGATAATAGCGTATATTAGCTGTATCCGGAGTACATTTACGTGATCTACAATAACCTTCCTGCGAATAGTGAATTCAAAATTACATTTTCGGCTCTTTGGTCATTATTGTTAAATGCAGCCTAATGAATGTATCTTAAGTACTGAAGTAATAAGTCAATAAAGAACTATATAATATTGGAATCTAACAGTTTCATATGAACGAGTGGATAGCATCTAACGACCCATTTTCTTGCACAACTGCCGAAGGGATCTGGGGCAATAGAATAGGTGCACGGTGGAACAGACACGCTTAGCTGTTTCTCTGAACTCGTGGTTAGGCGCGGATAATGCATTCTACGAGGTCCACGAATCACTGTCATAGAAATGGGTAAATTCACTTAGCTTAGCCTTTAGAACGGGGCAGCGCATGTGTTTATCTGGCGTGCAGTAATGGCCATTCCGCTGCATTCGAAGCAGCATGCGAAAGCCCGCCCAAGGTAACGAGAAACCTACCTCACATCACGAAATAAGGATTAACAAATGTGCCCTTATTATTTATTTATGCGTCTATTTTTCTGGCACGATTAGGGCTGTTAGGCACTCTATTTTCTCTATCCACACATTTTCAATGAGTCAACATTACAGTTTGTACAGGGCATAAGCAATGTGTAATGATAATAACAATAATAATAATAATAACTATAATAGCAATAATGATGAATATATGGGAATTTCAGCCTTATTAGCACTGTGTTAAACAATTTCCACATTACGTTCTTGTCTAAAGTGAGTGATGACATCAAACAAAAATATGCGGCAGCGGTACAGACGGAATCACTGTGGAGATGAAATTAAATGATAAGAGGACAGCTACAAATAATAGGGTAAAGTTAGCAGATTAAACGGAAGGAAGAAAACATAAGTGAAAACGGATCAATAAAGCATGCATAGTTTACAGTGTGACAGAGAAAGGGAAACAGTTGGCATATTTTTGAGAAGGAAGCTTTGCGATGACAACAGATAAAACTTTAAACTCTCCTTTAACGCTGTGTAGTTTTGAATAAGGTGCAGGTTACAGGGTAGTTCGTTCCACAGCTGTATGGCCGAAATGCGGAAGGAGACGGAAAAACATTTAGCATTACGTAAAGTACAGCCAAGATGCTGGACGCATCAGATCTGGTACTGCAGTTATGGAATGGTGATTGGTATTTCTTATGCGAGGAGACGTACTGCTGTCACTTGTGACTAACAAACAGATGAAGTAAACAGAGCGTGTGAAAATCCCATCGCCTACCAGTCGTATCAGCCAAACTGGGCATGGGAAGGACAACAGAAAGTTACACATATGTCTTACGAAACTATTCAGATGAGGCTGGAATTTTCAGCATTTGAACAATGCTGAACATCACAGTAGCCAAGATTTCGCAAGACTATAAACTGG
This sequence comes from Schistocerca cancellata, assembly GCF_023864275.1. Lineage (NCBI taxonomy): Eukaryota > Metazoa > Arthropoda > Insecta > Orthoptera > Acrididae > Schistocerca > Schistocerca cancellata. The sequence goes on along the minus strand of NC_064629.1, from coordinate 876,339,093 downwards.
ATTAAATTTTGTTTAATTTGAAGCGAAATATTTTTCTAAATATTTGAACTGTATGAAAAAAGTAAGGGAGAGAGATTTCGTACATGTTGAGAGGTTGTCATTATTTCATAGCTAGACGCAGTACCAACAGATAGCAAGCCTACCGCGGTAAAGCCGCTGCTCGGCGACTGGCGATCTCGTAAGTTGTTCAACGGGCTTGTAAAACTTTGAACTTCGATTTTTCCAAAACGCTTGAGAAGAGCATCGTTCTTGAGTAGCGTTCTTTACTTCTAAGTATTTACTACAGAATCAGTGAGGCGCTGGATTGATCGTTCCCTTATTAAATGTTTGTTTGATGTTCTATAAACAGTTGTGTAACTAAAAAACGTGTACTTGAAAATAATTTTACTATTTCCTTATGGACAACTAAAAGCACGTCAGCAGCAGCATGGTTCATTCGGTTTGTGTTCCAAGTACGATGAGCGATACTTGTTGCCAACAGGAATAATTCGTTTTTGTTTTCGATCAGTCGGTTTCGGAAAGCAGTGATATATGAATACGTGCCGTGTCCGTCGGCGGACGGTCAAGCGTCTTATTTCACGGTGCTAGTAATGTTGGTGCTTCAGTGTGACGCACTGAAAGTAAGAAAAATGAACCATCTGCTTTGATTCTGCAGGAACTTACAGGTGCTCATATTTTTCTAACAATATTTTTAATTCCTCGTGTAGAAACTTTCAATAAAGGTTTCAGTATCTCCATGTATGAGAGAATACCAATGGTTTTTCTGCAAAACGTGAGCCTCACGTTCTCAATCAAACTACAAGCGAGGAAACACGGAAACTGCATCGTCGTCTGACATCTCATGCATCTGAATTATTAAATAGGAAACTCAGAAGTGTGCGGGAGAACAATATGAAGGTATGGTGCAATAACCAGAAAAGTCAAGTTAATATACTTTCAAGTAAAACACAAAAAAACTCTTCAAAAATTGGTAAACTTTATTAATCGGTCTTGTCTTTTTCTAAATTTATTTAGTCACCCAACACACCTCAACAGCTTATTTCATATCCAGGCAAAGATTTACTACTACATGTATTGATTTTTTGTAAATGGATTTGTCTCGCTCTTGCACCAAACAATTATGTTTTTTGAATATGATTTAAAAAATAAACAAGTAACTAAAGAAACTACAACTGTTAGCACTTACTGAACATGATGAGGAGTCTGAAAATTAAAGAAATAAGCAGATAAAATTGAGAAGTGTGGAAGGATAATAAGAAGTTCATTGTGCTGCTCCTTCTGATGAACTGTATGTAGCATCCGTAACAGTTCTGTCACAGACCACCTCATTATAAAATTCCATGTCTAAGGCGGACACATACTTCTTGGCAAGTTTCATTACATCCTTAGACTTCTGAGATTTAAATGGCCGAGGTACTTTATAAAGTTCTTCCTTATCAAAATTAAACGTATTTGAAGCTTTTAGAATGACGAAATCATGATAGATAATTTGTGATAATGATGACGTACAACAAGCTACATGCATTTGAATGCTCAAAGAACCTCTACTTTGAAACAGTAAACTTCTCATTGTCAGCACTGTTAATGCTAGTTCGAAACAGCTTTCTTTGGATGGCATAAGAAGTCTACAAATAGATCTTGTGTAACATCAGCCAACGTGAACTCCATGGATGTATTTCACCATGCCAGACTCTGACTAATGTTTGGTGCAACGACAAAGCAAACCCACGACACGTCGGGTTCTTGCCGCAAACACATGACCTCGACAAGTCCATTTCCTATGTTCTTCTGAATTGGTAACACGTACAGGTCTCATTCCTGCACCACACGATAGAGCGGTTTTCAAACTACGCAGTTGTAGTAAAATATCATTTTCCGCCAAAAGTAGACGTACCTGATTATTGCACCAGTTCCTTCAATTAGGAAACAGTACACGATTACTATTTTAATATACGGAGAAAACATAAACTAGAAATAACAGAGGCTGTTTTATGGTATTCTTTTCCTCTTCCATGGATATAATATCTCTATGTAGTGTTTTACTGACGTTATACATTCACATACAAGGTGTAGACGTAACGTTTTGTGTGCCGAACTGTATATTGCAGTGTATAGAAGAGAAATAAATTTCTGAAAATACGACAGTTCAATGTCACATGCAGCTAAGCAGGCCAATGATAAAAAATCTGCCAATAGTAATCCGAATCTCTGAAGAGGGCGTGCTTTTAAATTTACACTGGTGAATATACCCCGCTTTTGTGTCACAGCTGATGTACGTGTAATTTCTCATTTAATTTTCAAACATACAGGGACTTCAAGCTACATGAAAACAGTTACAATTAATACTGCTTTTCTCTCAAAAAGTACTACTTACCTCATTTTCCACACTGTTACGTCTGCTGGGACTGGCTTACATCTTCGGTACAATTCTATATTCTTCGTTGCTTACTGCATAAAATAAATTTATAACCACAGATTCACTAATGAATGTCGCCCACTTGTAATTTTAAGCCTTTATAAAACGTTAAAATAAGACTGTCCGCGTCGTCTCATTTATCCCATATCTTTTCGAATGAAAGTTTTCTACTAGGCTGTTGACACAGTTTAAGTAAATGACAGACTAATAAACTAACAACGCACTGCAGTAATGTACCAAGCAACAAGAAACCCAGTCAGTGTTAACACAGAGTGATTGCTATGAATGTAGGAGTGACATATATTGAAGTTTCTTTCTTGAAGAGGCGGGAAAAATTTACGCAATTTGAGCCCTACTCATATGCTATGATTTCATCGACTATTTATTAATACGATTTTGACGACAAACATGGGTGTTTGTAGATATTTAAAAAAACAGACGCGAAAGTAATTTCAATCTATACCACACCACTGAGGAAATCAGAAAAATTATCAAAGAAGGATACTTCTAAAAATATATGTAACGTCGTTAAAAACACTTAACGAGAAACTTACTTTGCCAGAAAACTGTTTCTGGATATTTTCCATGAAATGATGATAAATCAGCTTTGCCTCCCTCTTTTGTAAACTATACTACTTCATCAACAACAGTATATGTAACACACTTAAATGACAGTTAGTAGCTTAATTTAATGACACCATGAAACATGCCTTGATCTACATCATGCAGTTCTGCAAACTTAGTTAACTACTATATTAAAAGAAGTAGTGGTTTATACTATAAGATGATAAAAAGTGAACAGTTCGTCTCGCAACAAAGCTATTGTTACAACAACAATAAATATCCAATGACACAAGCCTTTTTATTTACTTCGCAGTTATGTATGTATACTATGTTTTTTTTTTTCCTTAGAGAGAAAGTGACATCCAATTCTGCTCTCACAATACACACGTTTGAACTCTGCTCTTGTTCTTGAACCGAAATTAATTATAATGATCCGGCTCTTTTTAAGTATGATAATTTTAAGAGCAAATTAACTTACTATTTTATTTACTGTAAAAAAAGCATGATAATAACACAGTACTTATTCTAATGATCTGAAGTGAAAAACACTTCCTCTTGGATATTTTTATGTATTTCAGCTGTTCGTGGCTGAAATCAAACTTCATTACACCTCACACTTAACAGTAGGACTGCTGAACTAGTGATTACATTTCCATTCTGACTCTTTGAAATGTACTCTGACTGAATAAGATGACCTTTGCTAACTGCTATATTTCAGAAATTAATGGAAAACGACACAATAATGACATGCAAAATAAACAGAACCATGTAATATAACTCTCGGACACATTACAGAACTTACCTTCCACGTAAATGGAAAAGAAAACGTATATGCACGTTTGAGAAACAGAATAAGCATTTCAAATGGTTGTATGAATACACAATTTTGTGTAGCCTGGTTTCTCACAAAAAAAAAAAAAAAAAAAAAAAAAACAAAAAAATACACATTACAGCCAAAAATTTTAAAGAAACTCTCTGGTGTGTATAAATCAGAGTCTATATCACACATATTTATGTTGTATCAATACAAGCAACATTACTAATACTCTAACTACAATGCGTCCTAGGAGGAATGGTCAATATTCGGGGATATTACAAGGAATATAATTCGTACCAACAATGTCTGGTGACCACGGGCTCTAAAATGCATACTTTAATATCTATGAACACATTTTCATTTTCTATACTGTAAAACAGATCTCTTCCATTATAAGCTCTCTGCTTTCCACATTTTGAGAGTGTTAATATGGGCCAAATTAAGGAAAAAATTGCATACCTTAAAGGACTAAGAGCACTTGTTCATCTTCGCTAATGAGAAACTCATCTCTCCTACTGAACAGGTCCCAACAGCTTTTATGGGGTGCATTTTAGAACCTATGTTTAACATACTTTTTTCGGTTTGGTCCATACTACCTCGTCCAAAACTGCAGAAAGCAAAGAGGTTGCTGTAGAAGGAATTTGTTCCATGGTATCGCAGATAATGTGCTCATGGCTCTCAATATAAGCATTTTAGAGCCCATGTTTACTAGACTATTTTGCTTCGAATGACAATTCCACTCATATCCTGGAATGCTGACAGTTCCTCCGGGGACGCCTTTCATAATAATAGCTTTTTCAAAAGTGGAAAATCGAACAGGTTTTGTTATGTTCCACTAATCATATTGTTGACAACTCGCCACGATGCCTAGTGTGTCAGCAGATTAGCAAACAGAAAAATTTTCTTTGTGGAAACTTAGCTATATGCTTGCCATTTACGTAACTGAGTTTTTGGTTTTGCTACAACAAAATTTGGCAAGTCTAACTCAGCCACATACATTGTATCCACTCAGAAATTCATCACTGGAATACGAGGCGTTATCAGGTGGATATGATTTCAATTAGTTTTTGGAATTTTCGTTATTTTGGTGAAATACAGTAGAGGTAACTTGGTTTCGTCGTTTGGATTCATTTCAGGAGAGTTATTCACTAATTTTTTGTTTCGGTTTCAAAATTTATACCTTAGCAAATTATACTTACTGACTTGAGTTTGAAATTTCTACCTCTGTCGTTATTCTCGTTTCCTTCTGGACAGTGTTGCATATACCTGTATACGTTTTCAGCATTTTCCAGCTTCTGCAACCTTGTCATATTCTAGTAGGAACTGCTCGACTTGTCTCGTTAATTATGGTCTTCAGACATTATAGGCAGTCTCTTCTATGTTGCTTTGGTTCACAATGGATTGTTTGCCTGTGACATTAATCAGGTGTCTATCAACTATCTGAGAAGTAGATTTTCTAAAAATTTAGATCATTATGGTCCAAGCAAGTCTTAAAATGACGCCCAATAAAACGTAGGTCACTAAATTTCTATCGTTTTCTAATTGTCGACAGTTTCGATTTTCATCGGAAGTATTGTTGAGTACAGTGCCAGTCGTATATGTTCGATATACGAGTATTACGTCTTAATTTACTACCTCTAGTTATCCGCAGCCATTTAATTTTGTGATGGGTATGAAGTTTCCATTTGTTTGAAGATATACAATACTGCATTATAAATTGGTTTCTACCTTATGATTGGAGGTATGTTGCAGTTATTATACTACAGTAATAAATGCACATTTAGAAAACACTTAACAATTATTTCAAACTTGTCCGCAGCTATATTCTCCAGGCTACATTAAAATACACACGTGTCTTTTTTATTATGGGTCGTGATCAGCTCTAAATGGCGTCTTAGAAGTGACTGTGTCCTGAGTTCTGGGAAGACTGCTGGGAAAGACCACGGAGGTCTGTTTTTTGGGAAACAAAAAATCCATAGAAGGACAACCGAACTTAGATTTGAACCAAACGAGTTCCTGAAAAAAGTTAATATTTTACATATCTAGTTAGACAGAGGTATCTTTATAAGGAGATTAAGATCCTTGTGATCTTACGTTTAGTTTAGTTTAATATTTTTTAATTTTCCGTTGATCATATTGTTGACAACTAACACGATGTCGAATATGTCAGCAAATTAACGAGTACTATGGATTTTCTTTGTTGAAACGTAGCTACATGCTGACCATTCACGAAACTGGATTTTTTGTTTTAATCTTAATCTACAACAAAATTTGGTAAACGTAACCTAGCCACATACAATCTAGCCACTCAGAAATTTATCAGTGGGATAGGCGACGGTATCAAGTGGAAATGATTTCAGTTTGTTTTTGGAACTTTCATTATCTGCTAGCACATTTAATTCACAAGGGAGATGGTAAGATATTCTTATGTCTACACAATTAGCTGCTTTCTGTGAAAGAGTAAAGGCAAGTTGCGGGTAGTGGACGTTTTTCGTTCCTGGTGTGATATTTATTAATGCTGCTATCATTAGCAAATTGTGTCTCATTCTTCACCAAAAAACTTCACATGAGAACAAATGTATTGCGAGGTCGTTGTTAGTCGGCACTTCTGATAAATAAGAGAAAATGAAACATGTAAGTCATTCATCTATATAAAACACTACAGATACTCCATGACAGAAAGTTAGTTACATGATAGGTGATACAGATATTTTAACAGATATATTTCGTACCCATTTATTAAATTTCAAGATATTAGTTGTCTGTCTAAAGCAAAAAGGTTGGAAGGTAGTCTAGAACATCCTGTCGATGTCGTCGTCAATAGAAACGGCTAAGCATGTGGAATGAAACAGGGCGTGGCCTTATTCAACCACCGCAACATTTGCTCTAAGTGATCTAGGGAAGTGAATATGAAAGACTGTGTGGCCATCTGAACCCCACTTATCACGCATACGAATTCAGTGTCTTGACCATAGCGCTACATAACTTTGTGTAAAAGTGGTGTGATCAGTGAACTGAACAATAGATGGTCGAAAATAACTGAAGACACTATAAAATGATGAAGATGTAGATTAGAGGCGTGATAAAGTATCAAAGAGGGCTTTCTTGCCTCAAGGAATCAACAGTGTAGTCGAAAAGTAAGATGTACGAAACAAATTTCGTGACATATGGCCTCAATGTCTCCATCTGCATCTATGTCTACATCTGTACATCAAGTTCAGAAGCGTCTATGAAGTACATGGCGGTGGGTACTTGGTACCAATATTAGCGACGTTACCAACCGCTTGTAAGCGGAGGGAACGATTGCCGCGACTATGTCTCAGCTCTCTCGTCTTATTCTCATTACCTCTACGTTAGATTCACAACACAGCCGAAATCTCATCTAAATACGACTTTTTAAAATTTGCGGAACAGAGTTTCGTTAAATAAATCGTGTTTTTTTCGCCAGAGATTCTCATTTTAGTTCTCTGATACAGTTTCAGACACAATGTACTGACCTAAAAGTGCCTTTATGATTTTCTCCGATGTGTTATGACTGCCTGATGAGGACTGAAACCTCGGAGCAGTAGTCTAGAAGAGGTTACACTAGTGATTTCTATGCGGGTGCATTTACAGATAAACTGCAGTTTCTCTGGTGCCTCGTAACAGATCTGAGTTTTCCATTCGTCTCCTCCGCTACTAATTGAGCCTATAATACTACTAGTAATGTGAGAAAAATTTTATTTCATATTAATATTCGCCATCTGTGTCATACTGAAGCGGCAAATGAGAGTGTTGACAACACGGGAAACAAGACTTTTCACTTTTCGTAGTAGTTGTTGATTTATTCAGAAAATATGTGGGACTCATTACATGTTTCATGTGCACTGATTGGATCCAGGCAGCTTGACGCGTCTTTAACGATTGGTTTGACGACTCGCAGATCTGAAATTCGATCTCTTTCATCCTAAGTGTCCAGTTTTTCTCATAATCCTCGATTTTCTCAGTGTTCTTCTGAGTTCCATCTGCTCAACCAGGGCTTATAATTAACTATAAACGCTTTTTCCTTTCCCACAATGGTATGTGGCCAACAGCAAAGATGATGCTATTTTTACTATTTTCGGAAGATATTAGTTTGAATTTAATTGTGTTAAATAGTATATTTTCTGAATCTGGATTCCAAACATAGTGAATATTGTTCAGAATTTATGTACGCCCTTCGTAGAAAATGCAGGAAATTTGTAATTCCGAAAAAGGACGGTGTCGCTCATTTTTTTCAGTTAGCTTTACTATCTGGGAAGCTACTGAAAGCGAAAAATATGTTCGATGTTCGTAACGCAGATAGAAATAAGAAAATAGAACCCTTAGTGTTCATGATTTACGCTGTAAACCTACACAATAAATGACACTAAAAACCTCCGATCATGCGACGGAAGTGTGCAGTACGTATTATTGTGAATCTCGAACTACTGTAACAGTGTAAAATAATGAAAGAAAGATTTTTTAGGTGTAATGCGCTCCATAGTGCTTGCGAAGGATATGTGTTGTTTTAGACCATACCGTAATGCATTTGGAGCAATTTCAACGAAACACGCACCTCATGAATACTTTAGACAATGGCATAAACAAAATATTACAGCAATCAATTTGAGTTACTAGTTTATATTTACCAATGCACCAATAACAGAACATCGTTCATGGCTGTGCAATGTTTGCGGTAAAGTGACATATTAACCTTCTAACTTCCGGACTTAGATCGTGCCTTACGTGTACGTGGCGTGTGGAAAACTTTCCCCTAACAGGTCTATATGGTAGTTTATCGCTGTCGTCGCCGAATATCCCGTGTATTGCAGAATGGCACCAACCATAGGTTATCTTCTCTTTCATAAGCCTTACTTTTAGATCAAGGTATTTTAGTACTCACTGAGATGGATATAACTTACCAAAAGACTGTTCCAAGTGAGCAACTGGAAGCAGTTAATTCCATAAATTATCTGAGAGTAGGCATTAGGAGTGATCTAAAATGGAATGACCATATAAAATTAATCGTCGGTAAAGCAGATGCCAGGCTGAGATTCATTGGAAGAATCCTGAGGAAATGCAGTCCGAAAACAAAGGAAGTAGGTTACAGTACACTTGTGGAAGACTCTGCAGGAGAGACGCTCAGTAGTTCGGTACGGGCTTTTTTTGAAGTTTCGAGAATATAGCTCACCGAGGAGTCAAGCAGTATATTGTTCCCTCCTGCGTATATCTCGCGAAGAGATCATGAGGACAAAATCAGAGATTAGAGCCCACACAGAGACATACCGACAATCTTTCTTTCCATGAACAATACGAGACTGGAATAGAAGGGAGAACCGGTAGAGGTACTCAAAGTACCCTCCGCCACACACCCTCAGGTGGCCTGCGGAGTATGGATGTAGATGTAGATGTCATTATAGAAGGTTCCACTGAAATTCGGGATGAGCCGATTATTCAGTCAAATTCTAACGATATTCAGACCTGTACTCTGTGTCTAAACACTGATCCTGAGTAAAACGAAGACTCCCAGGCTGCGAGACACTGTTGTAGAGATCTTGCTGTCTTATAATCATTGTTATTCATTTTTGGGATCTGCTTGACCACCAGATGTAAATGGAATTTTGGAATCTTATTACGGTCCGAATCATTTCCATTCACTAGGAATTGGTTGTTCTCCTACCCTGACTCAAAGTGGTTCTAGCCGATTTGGGTTTTTTAGTTTGGCCGTTGTACAGACCTGAATTTTCGGCCCAAATCGTTTTCTGTATTGTATTTCATGTTGTAGTATCCCTCTTTGGGGCCCTCTTTCGCAGAGTTTAACCATTTTATTGCTATACTTTTAGCTGTACTGTGAGGTTCATTGTATTCCACAACATTTTTAGTTAATCTAGTTCTCTCTTTCCTTTTACTATACCCTTAGAAATTTTGTTTGCACTTCGTCATTCTCGAATTAATGTTTGTATACTTCCGTATTATTTTATTTGCTGTTAGCCTGTATTTTCCTTGTTCAGTGTATTGTGGAGCTGAAATTTAGGAAATTTAATTTCTTTCTTCTGTTGGATTTATTCATTCTTTCTAATTCCATTCAATATAATTGTTTAGCGGCCTTGAGACAGTCTGCTATGATGACCATGTTGCAGTGTCTCAGGTTTGTAAAGTATATTTCATTGTAAACGTATTTCTTAAGTCTGAAGTCTGTTTCCAAGCTGTAGCAACGAATTTCGTAACCAGTCATTTCCCGTTTAGTCTCTTGTGTTAATTCACCAAAATATTTGAAATGAGCAACTCTCGATTTTCCGTATTTAGTTTCTGGAATTTTGGGCGTCAGACGATGCATACACTTGCTTTTGAAATGATATTTGCAAACTTACTCTTTCTGCTGTTTCTTTAAGAATTTTTATGTTCATATGTATTGATAATATTCATTTATACATTCCTGTAACTATTGTATTGGACGTCACAATCTTTGCTTATGACAATACTCTTTATTTATAGAAACGTAAAGCTCGAAGGAAATTGCAGGTTATTACACACAGGAAATTATCAAACACCGAGTGAAAATATTCTTTACAAAAGCTGCTGGAAGTGTTGCCAATCTATTTAATGTGCAATGACTCTCCTAGTCATAGCACCTGATGAAGCCCTTATATTCAGTGGTGTTCTTAGTATTCTACGCTAGAGTTCACAGCAATGGTGCAGAAAAAAAAAAATGAAAATAAATAGAAACAGTACTACAAAATATACAAGTATGATTAGCTTTCGTTCCTTATATTCTTCTTTGCTTTCTAAAACTATATTTCGTCCTAAACCGTAGGTTCCTAGACATGAGCAGTTGCAATTTCATGCTACTATGGACTTCGACTACTTGAATCATTCTGTCCGTTATTAAGTATCGACGTTTTTCCGTTATTGGTCTGTTCTTATTAAGCAAAAGTCTATATATCTCCAGGCAAATAAAAAAGAAACTGACCGCATGTAATATTTCACAGGCTTTAGATCCCAGTATTGAGAAACCGTAAGTCTTGAAGAGATCAGTTAAGGTAACAACGGAATACTCAGGGGAGCGACAATTTCCAGTTGTGAAAAACTTTCAGAGCACTGACTCTTGTACTGTGTAGACCAGCTTCCAGGAAAACTGACAATTCTATTGTTACGTTATCAGTCAATATAATAATAATATGGAGATTCAGTGATCAGAATGCTGTTTCAGTTTCAGCTCTCGGGAAAGACGGAAAGAAATGACGCAAGAAGAAGCGGCGAGAAGCACGGCTGGATAAGAACTACATAAGAATGGCAGATAATAAATACGGAGAAAGCAGGTCAGTTAGTGAATGCGTGGAACAGGACTAACAACTAGATCAATTTAAGATGAGAAAAGTATTATCTAAAAACCACCATACAAGTTTAACAGTTCTGAAGACCTCAATGTAAGTGATTGATTAGCTACGTTGCGCATGTGGGTTATGCTAAAGGTGCAGTGAAATCGGAGGAAAAGTATAAACTAAATTCATGTAACTGAAGAACCAAATATGCAGTAACAATAAAAATTATAGAACTGCTCTTTGGTTTATATCGTTCTACTGCATTTCATATTTGCAGGTATAAACTGTCCATTTGATGTGATCTATAATATTTCAATAATTAATGCATCCTGCTCAGTGAAATCCCCTTAATTCTGTGATCTTTGTATGTGTTTGTGATGTTCCCGTGTGCATTAATAACAACATAAAGTCTCAGAAAAATAATAAACAATGTATAGCAGAGGGTACTTCCTATCGTTGTTAACGCCTGCTTTTCAGTTACATTTGCGGTTGGAAAGTGGCTATAATTACTGTCTGAATGTCTCTAATCTCCCTCGGCTTGTTCTTATGGTCTTCCCCCTAGATGTACAATGGAGGCAATAAAAATATTGTAAATCATGTCTCAGTAATTGGTCCTTTGAATTTCGTGAAGAAGGCATTATCACCAGCAGCAGCAGTAGCGGCATCAGCATCATCAACATGATCATCATGTTCCACATCCGTGGACATCTCCGTAACATTCAGGTACTGATTGAATTGTAATTCTGACAGAATGTACCTAAATATCTTTGGCTATCGATCAGCTTGTACCATTTCCATTAGTACTCTTTGAAGAAGTTCTACGAAGCGGTGCCAGTCAGTTCTGAGGAGAACCCAGCCGTTTTCCTTCCTCTCAAAATTCTTTGACCTCAGTCGAAACGTCAATGTCAAATGCTGATTGTGAATTTCAGGAAGGGGAAAAACTTTCTTTTTTTAATTATTAAAGAATATTTTACCATCCATTCAACTCATCCTCATGTATCATAAAAAAGCAGAAAAATTTACTAACTTAACCGTAACTAGACTACACGATTTTGAATGCGATTTGTTTCTGTGGCTATATATCCGAAGTGCTCATGATTTTTGTTATCCGTCTCGTTTCTTCCTTTTTATATGTCTAGCGTCAAATCGGCCACCTAAATGCAATGTCCAGACGACAATTTCTGTTCCGTGATCTTCTGACAGGTAACGCATGATGTAGGGATGCAGAATGAGAGTAGCAAGAATACTTGTGATAATATTAAAAACTCCTACACTTGTCTCTCAGAGGTCTGTATACTACGAAAGTTTCACATTCGCCTTCTCTGAACTACATTTCCACCTTGGACTCCCACCCAACACTCCCTCCCCTCCACCTACCTCTCCTCCCCTTCCTCTGGTACAAAAGTAATTGATTTTTGCATTCCCTGCATATACCTTAATACACCATTGATACTTTTCCTTTCTTTAGCTGGTGGAAAATGTTTAATGGATGTATTCCTTGCAGGTGTCACTTCCATCTTCTCCTTAGTCTAGTTCTATTGCATGACAACAAAAAGTTGTTTTCTAATGCCATCGTTTCTAATTTTTGCAGTCCTATTATTTTCTTTTTTAGCCTATACAAATTTCATAAATACATTTTGAATACGACATTTTTCTTTTCAGTTTAAAATCCGTGACTCGCTTTCGCGCAACTACGTTACGACAGCTACCGTCTATTATAAGCATTATTTTTATTTTTAACTTTTGATGTTTGTCGAGTGATACGCATATCACCTTAAGCCTGATTCTTTCTTTTGTACAGGTTTAACCCTTTTTAGAACAGATACAGTGAAACATCACTAATTTTTGTAATTCTTAACTACAGTGGGTCGGTTTAAGACGGTGAAGAATGTCAGCTCTGCATCGCTTGCGCACAGAGCCCTGAATACGAATGTAGGATGCGTCTAAAGATTTTCGCCCACTGGAATTCGATGAAGCCCGGAGGAAATATCGAGTAAATTTGGCAGCCGTATCAGAGATGCAGCAGAGTCGGCGAGTATTTGGCGACTGAAAAGGCCTTAGGCTTACGGTGCTAATACCACGGCCTGCAGCTGCTCTGCGGACGGTGAGCACAGCGAAAAATCCCGCAAGTGGACGCAGGCCGAGCCCGCTCAATGGCCGTGCTCCGTTTTACTTCTCTCGGGAACGGCGTTCCATAAAACATAGTGTAAGCCGAGAGGGCTGCTCAAATGTTAACAGCGTTTGTGGCCAGCGGCATGTCGAGTGTAGTTGGCAAAGTTGGCAGCAGTGCGTGGCGATGGCGGCTTTCTATGGCGAGGTCCGCGTTCGATGCCCGGCTGGAGGGGCGCTGGGCCCGCCCCTCGCCAGTCAGCCGCTGCCGCGCGCGCGCGCCGACCATTATGCCGCATTTTTCCCGACCCACACCTAATGGATTTGTTGTTTTTTTCCCTTTTGCAGCTGTGTAATTTAGGTAGAGCTTACATAATGAATTTTAATCATTCGATAGCGAACGCTGCTGGCTGCCGCAGGAAAAAAGTATCGTCTATCGTAGGAATTGATTAAACACCCCTCTACAGTGTCCAGTTCCAGAGAATGTGCTTCTGCTAATTATCAGCCACAAAAAAAGCACAAAGACAGAAAAAACACACACACGTGCACACACACATATGCGCATACAGACTCACACTTTAGTGATGATGAAACCCAATGTATCACTGGATAAATTCGTGTTGCACCAGACGTGCGGAAGGAAGTTCGCAGAAAGCTGCTGTCCTATCCTTTTAATGCAGTGCTATAGGCCACTCCATATAAACGATGCAGTTGAACGATTTGTCGTTACGTGTGTCTCATTTTTATTGATTTCAAACGAAGCTCGTCTGGCTATATTCCTTCTTCTACATCCACAAGCACACAATGCAAGCGACTGTACAGTGCATGACGCAGAGCCCCTTGTATCAATTTTAGCTATTTTCCATTTTACATTCGCTTACTGAGCGAGGGAGAAATAGCTCTCTACTCGCCTATTCTCTCTTGCCCTATTTTTATGATCCTTGTGACCGAGCGGTTCTAGGCGCTACAGTCTGGAACCGCGAGACCGCTACGGTCGCAGGTTCGAATCCTGCCTCGGGCATGGATGTGTGTGATGTCCTTACGTTAGTTAGGTTTAAGTAGTTCTAAGTTATAGGGGACTGATGACCTCAGCAGTTAAGTCCCATAGTGCTCAGAACCATTTGAACCATATGATCCCTAGCTGAGATATACGGTGGTGACAGCAGGACTGTCGAACATGTTTCGTCGAGTGCGGACGCTCTAAAATCATCCAGCAAAATTTCACGAGAACGAAGTCGCCTTTCAACTACGGGCATACGAACCTCTTTCAATGGTACGAGAGCGTCTCTGCAGTAACTCAACGTGTGCTGTGATGCTTCGTAGATAAAGACTCCTAACGCTGAAGCAGTACACTAGAGCTGGTCGCACTTGTACCAGTGTGAGTCTTGTATGTCTATGGCCTTACATGTGTACTGCAGATTCCCAGAAACTCTCTCATAAATCTACGTCTTCCACTCACCTTCCCTATAACTCTGTTTTTGTGACTGTCCCATTTCACGTCACTTCCCAGTATTACATCTAAATATTCCAATGTTTCTACTGTTTCCGTATGTCAACACTGATCTTGTAATCGGATGTTACTGCGTTTTTTTTTTCTTTTCCGTTGTTCTGGACATTGTATTCTGCTTATTCATACTCAGTGAAAGTCATTAATTGCACCAAATGGGTATTTTGTGCCAGTATCTCTGCAGTCCTGTACGGTCGGCCAACGAGAACACTTTCCCGTGGACATCATTATCGCCAACTAATTTATAACCCCGTTGATCTTAAATGATAAATCATTTATGTATTTCGTGTATCTCAGAGGCCATATTATGGATTTTCGACTTACACTCGAAGTCACTTACGTGTCTGTTGAGTATTTTCTATCTACTATTAAAAAAATCGTTGAGCTATTCGTATACTTGAGAAGATACTCTGTATGACCTTGTCTTAGTTATTAATCGATCATGTGGTAGGTAGCCTAATGCCTTTCGAAAATCTAGGTTGCCTCTTCACGCGCATGTTGTGTTTAAATAACGTACAAAGCTTGATTGGGATTGACTTCCATACATATTGCGCAAGTGTGTGATATGTTGGAATGAAAAACAGGTCATATGTCTGGTTACACCATTACAAAATTAGTAACATAAAACGTAGTTTCGTATTTATAATCGTATATAGCTAATTTAGGAGAAAAGTGTAGGACACTACAAATGAAAGGGTCCCTTTTATAGAGACGAGTTAAATTGGGAAGTACATATAACAACGAAACTAAGAGCTTAGAGCAGATGTAAGAGGAAAAATGTCAGCAGTTTCTAAGATGGTATACAATGTAATCTCTCATGGATCACTGTATTTTGCACTTTATTTTTCCTGCTTGTATAGGGAGGAATCACAAATTTTTCGTATGATTGTAAATTAAATTGACAAATTGTAGGTCTACGCTTGCATGGTTTTGCTGTTGTACTGACAGATGCAGGCAAACAGGAAAAAACCTGCTATTTGCAGGATCACCTTGATGACGAACTGTCACAAGTGTTGAAAGTTGAACATCGGTCAATTAGTTGCCACGATAATGAACAGACTGAATTACATCCCAAGGAGCTTATACTGTACTTTAAAACAAACGTATCATTAAAACAAACGAAAACAGCTGACTCTTCAGCAAAGTGTTTACTAACAGAAAATCTGCTCAATGAACAATATAATCAGACTATCTTATATCAGGCTATACTGTCAAAATCGCTCTTTCGTAGTTGTTCAAACTCCAAAGAGGTGACTTGTGATAAGAGAAAGGAAACCACTGTAGAAGTCAATAAACTTATCTGAACCATTTTTGGTTAACACAAATGAGAAATACTGTATTTCAAAGCTGACCAACAAATCTCACACGTAGCTCGGAAGCTGCGCGGGGTAGCGGGGCAGCCGCGCTGTCTCAGGCGTCTTGTCACGATGCGCGTGGCTCCCCCCCCCCCCCTTGTTGTCTGTCCATAGGGTAAGTTAATTTAAGTTAGATTAAGTAGTGTGTAAGCTTATGGACCGATGACCTAAGCAATTTGGTCCCATAAGATCTTACCAAAAACTTACAATTTACGAAGCTCTGAAGATTCGTACGTGCTAAGTAGCTCTGTTAAGGCGATACACAACACAGCAGTTGGTGATGTTGGCAACTGGAACCAGCCTTCCTTCCCTACAATATTACTTAGTAGTAGTTTTATTCATCCGAGGATCGCTTTCACAACGACACTGCACTTGCTATGGTATTACAGCGTCAGAATGAAAAAAAAACATAATTCATCAGCACAGACATTTAAATACTTGGCCTTATATTAGGAAACATCCAGGGATTTCCTTCAAATAATTTATGTAAACTATGGAAAACTTAAATTATGATTGCCGAATGGGGATCGCAGCCGTCATCCTCTTGAACATGAGGCTAGTATGTTTAAATCAGCGCATCATTCGGCTTATCCCTAGTCTACAATACTGTCATGTTTACACATTCTTGCAAAGACAATATTTCTTAATGTAAAAACCTAGTGCTAAAATGTTCGCTCATTTTTCATCATCGCTCACTGCACACACTACACAAAAATTATTGACTGGCAGCAGGGCTATGAGGCCGATGTTTGGTTTCTATTTTATGTACCCCAACTTCCCATTTACTTGTCCGAAATACTGAGTCCGTGTGGCTTCATAATGAGCATGACGTATAGGTCAGAACGACAAATAGATGTTTGTATTATTATTTGAAGAGCTTTGCTGTAAGGTTCCCAGAAAATAAAAAAAAAGCATTATATTACGAAAGTGTCTTGAGAAATGACAGAGGTGTACTATTATTAATTACACCTGCTACTTTTTGCAAAGCCCCTGCTGTGTGTTAGCTAAATTATCTTTCATTGTATAGAACGCGTTTCTTTGCAGGTAATTTTTAGAAGCCTTTATAAATAAATTTGATCCAGTAGTCTCTTTAATATTTCAGGTTCCTTATTGCAAAACATTCCTTGTTAGAAAATGGGGTTTTGAGTTTTATATTTATTCTTTCGTGGTACATAGAATTTCGCCCAGACGAAATACAGCCGTCTCAAAGTTCCGTACTATTAGTGCGAATAACTGTTTAGTTTTGGCTTAATCCACAATAGCTGACTTCTAGTGGAATCCTGATGGAAACAGGATACTAACTGGTTAGGAAGTTGACTATGTCTAAGAAATTGTGCTGCAATATTCTGAGAAAAAAAAACCGTTAGAGGCTTCGAAATGAACTTACGAGATTGAAACTGTCACCATACACACACCGTGGTCTTCAGTTCGCCTGTATAATAGCATTTAACCGAAGAACAGATTTTGTTAACTGTGTGTATATGTAACTACAACTGAATGTTAGCGTAAGCGCTTTCAACAAATTTTAGCTTACTGCTGTTCCTTGAATAAATAATGAACGAAATTAAATCTAAGGGCATGAGATGACGCCATATACCAACGCAGTGATGAATTTTTTGAAATTCTTAATCTAACATATTGCTAGCGCGTTTGTGCTGAGCATAAAAGCATATATAATGACCATACATGAACAAGTCACACAGATGCTTCATATACACGTATAAGGAAAATTCGGAAATGATGGTTCTTTCTTTCTTGGGATGCAAGTTTGGCGATAGTTGAGTCCCGTAATTTAAACGAAAGGTTTGGAGCATCAACAGCTCTAAAACCTACGCTCACTTATAAACTGTTCCCAATCTTGATTCAAAAGTAGTGTTTCAAGAAAATTGAAAGGTCCAGTAATAAGCTACTGAGCGCTGTGTAGAAAGCTATCCTCTGAGAATGATTTTGATGTTCGCTGTGCACTGCGCATAAAAACTTTTTCTTCCTCCAGTAGCTAACTGCTAAGTTCGCTATGGACTAAAAATGGGAAAGTAACGGAACCACCAGCAGCGGAACGGACAAGCCAGTAGTACAAAGGAAAGGTATCATTGGGCTTCGCAGAGGATGCAGGCCTGCTGCACGGATGCTGCTCATACTCAGTAGATAGGTTATGATTAATATGACACAGTTTTTTCCAGATGACAACAAAATAATAAAAATTAAACAAGGAGGCAAACTTCTGTAACCTCTCAAAAACATCACAAATGATAATGTTTGTTGCTCTCGAGAAATTCCTTACAAGATATCTTATAATATAGGAACATTTTTTTCTTGAATACAATCAAAAAAAGCAAAGGAAGATTCGGTTTAACGTCCCGTCGACATCGAGGTCGTTAGAGACGGAGCATAAGCTCTGATCGAGTCAGGGATGGGAAACCGGCCGTGCCTTTTCGAAGGAACGGTCCCGACATTTGCCTGGAGCGATTGAAGGAAATCGTGGCAGACCTTAATCTGGATGGGCGGATGCCGGTTTGAGCCGTCGCCCTGCCGAATCCGAATCCAGTGTGCTAACCCCTGAATAAGGTCAAAAGGAATGGCTTTAGAGTAGGAGATGTCGCTAGGATAGTATGCCCAGTTTGTGTAGTAATTCGAAAGGCTCACCTTGCACTTGCGTTGAGGTACTGGAAGCATACTTTTCAACCACAAAAAGAGGTTTACATCTTCGTACGTGATGGAAAGCGTGCGAATAGGAATGACATTTCACTAAAGACGTACAGAATAATAACGCGCCTACTCACATACGAAAGATACACATGTTCTCAGTTAGACAGAATCTAGTTTCGATACTCTTCATGTTTAAATTTCTACAAGCACATGATAGAAAGGATTTTGAATTGACTATACCTCCTTCCGCTTCAGTGATGAAGATATAACCCCCGAAATGATGATTCTGAATGGGAATTTATTCTGAAGTTGCTACGTGGATCTAACAAAATGAAGGAACCACCCTTGATTTTGAGGACTTGTCCTGTTTTTCCATACAGAGGTCCCAGTGATTTAAGGCTTTTTTCCAGCGCATCACAGAGTACAGTTAATTTATTTGAAGCTTTATTATTGTTTTACTCATTAATAAGTTATTTTCATGAGGAAGGACCGTGATATTAGCGGATAGTGGTTGATAATATCTGGGCATGTGTTGTCAAACAATTTACGAGTACATTTTTAAGAAAATATTTTTATAACGCATATTGCTACTTTATCACAGTCACGGTGCTGTAAAGCTTATTACACATATGTATTCTGTGGAGATGAGTGTGGAATGATTCATGCACGTGGACTATGTAACTTTGTAACTTACTTTTTGTTCACTCTAAGAACGTGGAACGAGAGTTTCTATAGCATTTTTGTCTAAATTTGCGCATACTATATTTCTATTGTGGCTTTCAATGCGCGATATTGCAATCAGCTACGCGTCTGGTTCTTGAGAATATCTTTTTTTCTCATCAGGTTACCAATTTGGCAGTCTGGATGTGTGGGAGTGCTCCAACCTTCCTTCCACTACTTTACGAGAAATTTTATTTTGCTCTTTTGTTCGCGTCTTTTGCACCCGAAGTTTATGCCAAGTGTTGCAGGTCATCGAAATGTGGTTATCGATGCATTAAAGCCTTTCTTGTGTAATTTGTCATTGGTGATTTCACTCGATAAGAAGCGCACATGTTCTTAGAATTCGCCGATATGCTTTACAGAGCTTTGCGTTGACTCAGAAACAACACTACGCCTTTGTAGGCACGTCTTACTGCGGAAGGACCAATGTGAGCAAAACATCGATAGGACGACTTCACATAATAGTTTTGTATCTTTTGACACTCATATGAGAAATTAAAACCAGCTGAAGAATACGTCCATATTTTGGTAAACGTTACTAAATGTAACGACCCGGATGCAGCAGCGCGCTACTTCTTTCACAGTAACATTTTTTTATTTTAATGTCTACTGTCAAGCTGTATCTGGTATTGAAACCTTTCTATACTACTATTAGGTGTATGCTAGAGTTACCCCTAATGAAGACAAAGATCTCAAAAACGAAGCGCTGCCAGTGAAAGACTACTTGATCAGCTAGTGCACAGTACATTCTTAGTACGTTAAGCTGATCTATGTCTCAGATCCAAAGTGGTATTTGCCGTCGATCAGATGTCGGTGAGGTGAGAAGGAAAGGAATTACAGGATACTAACAACTGTGAATGAGAACAAGTGGACTTATCAGCTGTGGTACTTTTCTACGCAGAATCATATGTTTGTCTCAAGGCACCATTGGTAGTTCACAGGCAAAGTCTCACGTTATTTGCAGCTTCTTCGGAACTTCCACTAGACTAGATCGCAGTTATGATCTGTTTGTCAAATGTAGTAAGCCAATCTTGCGAGTTTATTCTTTCCAGCCTACTAAAATTGCCGAGGACAGAGTTTCCACTCTGAAGATATTACGGTGCTCGTCGGCCTTCCCAACAAAAATTGTATCGGTCTCCTCTACACCGATCTCTCCGTTATACCTCGACATTCGCAAACTGCAAGCTGTGAAGACTCCTAAGGATGTATATTTGCTGTTAACGGCATGAGTTACACATACGTCAGTCTGTCTGAAACACAAAATTCGAAGAAGCCATACGGGTGTTGAGGATTTCTGCTCCAGGTCGAGCGTATCAACTGCTAATTCAGAAACAAAGATATAAGATACTCACCAATCCACGGGTTTTAATGTTAATGTGTCTAACATTTTAAGAGATCTTAATATCCACAAAAATAAGAAAAAATCTAATCCTTCATATGTGTCCTGATACATGAAAGCTCTTATACAGGGTTGCTGATAAGTCATGTTTCAGCTCCAGTTTGTAGGGCGTGGTGCACAATAGCTTCCTATATGTTTTTGCGCAATGATTAACTGCCACCGGATTTATCTCACCTAAGTGTCTTCTATCCACGTGTATTTTGTCACATTGTAGCAGTAATCTCCTTGGCATTTTTCACTCTCATCCACCCGGTCCCCCTCCCCTCATTTTCATAATGCTTAACCCTGGCGATCTGACTTTTTGTAAATATCCATGATACCAAAGTTTAAAACTGCGTAAAACATCAGCAAGAATTTAACACTAGTTTCGCACCTAATCTCATTGGCGACTTCGTCCTTCCTTGTGGTCTTGTTCCTAGTTCTCAACGACCATTACTTCTGCTGCATCGAATTTGCTTTTATCGTTACCTTTGTGTGCTTCTGTTAGAAAAAATTGTTGCTTACCATGTTCTGCTGTATAATGTTAATGAGATATTACAAGGTAATACAAAAATATTTGACGTCTGACCTTGCTTCATTCCATCTTTTCACCAAAAAGACGCTGGAGTGATTTCTAGATTTCTCCTAATTTTCGCAAAGATTCAGTCTTGATTGTGACATTTTTCCTGCGTGCCGATACTCAGAGAAGTTTCGGGAATCCAGCCGGCTGCATATGGTTCAAATGGCTTTAAGCACTATGGGACTTATCATCTGAGGTCATGAGTCCCCTATACTTAGAACTACTTAAACTTAACTAACCCAAGGACGTCACACACATCCATACCCGAGGCAGGATTCGAACCTGCGACCGTAGCAGCAGCGCGGTTCCGGACTGAAGCGCCTAGAACCGCTCGGCCATAGAAGCCAGCCACCCGGCGGCATCTTGAAAGCCTTGTTGCAAGTGTTGAGCTTTTCTGGTCTTCTCCTGCGATTCCCCGAGGCAACAGCACGTTCGATGAGCATGCATCACATTACTTCCCGTCTGGATACAACAGTTACATTTTCTATAAAATATCTTTATTCTGTCTACCGAGAATTTGGTCCATCCGCGTTCACCAAGAATCCACCGCTATCTCTCCTCCGCGCACTATCATAAGTCTCTAGATGGATACAACAGTCGACAATAAACTTCTTTAAGAATTTTCCACAAATTATGTGTGATTCACAGTCATATTCAACTTACTCAGTGGGGAATAATCATAGCCTCTGCTTTTTAAACAAAAAGTGTCCTTAAAAATACATTGATCACGGGTGTGCTATTTTCCACAACATGAAAACGTTACTTATTTAAGTAACGGAGAACCTACGTTTTGAAGGCCTCTATTACTTTTTTGAAAAGAGTGGACCATCATCAACACTAAAACTACAGAAACAGGAAAGTCCAG
This sequence comes from Schistocerca cancellata, assembly GCF_023864275.1. Classification (NCBI taxonomy): domain Eukaryota; kingdom Metazoa; phylum Arthropoda; class Insecta; order Orthoptera; family Acrididae; genus Schistocerca; species Schistocerca cancellata. Next base: position 876,316,814 of record NC_064629.1, on the reverse strand, counting down.
AAAATGAAGTGTTCTTTTGTACCAAATGTCAGTGTTAGTACAGTTATGTCTTGCTTTCAGCCCGATTAAGAGCCAACCAGAAGAACAAGCAGGATTTCAGATGAGCTACCCAAGTTACATAGCAAAAACTGAGCAACAGCAAATCAATTATAATAATCAAGCGAAGAATTTAACATTCGAAGAAGAGTCGTACCAGGCAATCGTGCTTTTCTGTCCTTCTTACAGTTTTGTTGGAATTCTCCCGCTCACTGATGCCGTGTTACTAGGTAGTCAAATGCAAAGTATACAATTAGTGCAGATGATGCCTAAAATCTATGAAGGGTTATGACGTAAAATCTCAGTGTGTTGGTTTCAATTTTATTCCGGCAAACAGAAACTTTGTGCTTTAGTTGCCACACGTCAAAAACAAGGTATTAAAAATCAGCGGTGTATTCCAGGAATGTTGTCTCAGTGTATGTTGGAACTAAATTCTTATGATAGTGTATTGGTCATGAGCATCGCATTCAGAACTAATTAAAAACACAGGTCACAGAATCCGTATACGAAGATTTAATTTTCGTGGATTCAGAGGGCTGCTTTCCTGGATAACGTCTTCGATGCAGTTACGAATCAGCATCACAAACACAATTTTTGTTTGTTATGATATGTAAACAGAACTTTAATGTATGTAGTATGGTATTAGATAAAAGTTATAAGTGCTATTTAATACATACAGAGTACTATGACCAAGACGCTTCATGTGACCACTGCAGCAGCGTAGCCATCTGCACTCTCCATATTTGTGAGACAAACCTACGCTTACGTTCACAGCTAAGCGCCGCACTTGAAATTTATACTGTTGTGCATCCCAATTTTCGAGGTAATGTGTAAACTTTCATCGCCAGCTTTGCAAGAAATGCTGCTTAGCAGGCAGCTTTCCATTCCCTTGGTATAATATATTTATGCTATAGTGTCTGAGTGATAACACTAATGATGAATTTACGCATACTCGGGATTATTGAAATTTGAAATATAGTTTTAGCAGCTCACACTCGAAGGACGGGAATCACATTTAAATAAAATGTAGTAAAGAATGAGTATTATTCCTTGAAAGGAATAGGGGTTCCATAAGTTTTAATAACTGAAAATAATAACAGTCAGTAGGAAGTTCATTTTAGTATTAATAGAAAAACATTCACAATACTGGAAAGTGGCGCGAGTATTCTCTCGTGGAGGAGGCGACGGTTCTACTTCAGCAGAATTCTACCGTACGGTACCTCTGGGTTTTACAGTTTCACTTTAACACGACTATGGAAGCCCACAAATACAAGACAAAAATCGACCTCTGGTAACAGAAAAAAAATGTTTCCAAGAACCGCCATTAGATAAGAAGAACTTCTCGCTGTTTTCTATTTCATAATGTTCAAAGGAGGTGTAGCAAGGTAGTCGTTAAATCGCTCTGTATCCAGTAATAGGAAGCTCAATTGTGCGCTGTGTCCATGCGAATCGTACTTAGCTCAGGTAGCGGATACCTTCAGCAGTTTTCCTAAACTAGCACTGACAAATCCCGTTAGGTAACATAGGCCCAGCAGAAGCGACAGCTAAATCCTATTCCGGCGTTTATCTAACATGGCCATTAATGGTCCGTTAATAGTAAGCTCGGTGTCAGCTGGACGTCAATAATTAACCTGAGGAAAGCCAAGACCCAACGCCAGTGTTGCGTCCTGTTTTCCACACAAGTACCTGCAAGTTATTACATAATGTTGCACAAGTTATTGCTATATTTTATGTCATGGAACATAAGTTATTCGTTCCTTATTGTGCCTGTCATATCCCAAGCCGCAGTAGGTCTCAGTAAATGAAGAGACAACGACGCTGAAGAAAAACTAAAGAATTTTTTATTATAAGAAAAAAATAATTGTTGTCAGTCAAAATAACGTCATATATTGTAGTATTCAAAAAGGATTTTTTAGTACGAAGTGTGTCACAGAAAAAATAGATGTAGTTAATTCAATACGCCCACAAACACACGCACGCACACACACACACACACACACACACACACACTCACTCACGCACACACATAATAAACAGTACGGGCAGGTGATCCAAGAATTTTATACCTCCGTCTGAAGACGTACTTAGGCACAGATCTAGGCTACAATCAAATACACCACATATCTGACGATATTGTGATACGCTTGAGTGTTTACTCTTATCATCATTACCATCTTAAGGAATCATGAAGTTTTCGAGACATCTTGGATAACAAAAAAAAAAGAAATTTTGTTGAAATCTAAGTAAAAAATTTCTTTATGAGGAAACTTATCTGTGGTATTTAAACAAATCATTGACTAATACGTGCAGCAGAACACTGAAAAACAGTCTTTACTTCCATACAACGCATCTACATTTCCTCATAACGTGGTTTTTAGAGTAGAAGGTCGCAACATGCTGCTCGCGCACCGGTAGAATATGGTTTTGCAAATTGGAGAAGAAGAAGAAGAAACTCTGACAGCCAAAGAGTAGTAATAAGAGGAAAACGAAACGCAAGTCGTTCTAAGAGTGAGTGATCGGGTTAAATTCCGTCACAGATACAGTATCTCCGTGAAGAAGTCAAACCGTGTCAAGATGCGAGCTATGATTTGGGTTACGATAGAATACTAAGGACTCTTCAACTGTCTCTCTTTCTGGCTACAGACACTCATAAAAATATCGAAATCGGTAGTGTGTCTGCAGGTATTTACATCAGATCGTGGAATATGTAGCAGCTTCATCTGCATATCTGTTTTCAGCTTCAGCGCAGGCGTCATAGGTCTCTTAACAATAGTCAGTGCAGCGAAGAATTTTGTGCCCGCCATGCTGCAACGTGCACTTAGAAAAGGTAGAAAGTTCAATAGAAGCCTGTTTAAAACGTATTAAGTGATTTTAGAAATTATGTTCTAGTACCATGCGTCTTACACACAGTGCTAGAGGGTGATTTACAGCATCTACGGTATTAAAACCTCTCACACATTGCTGTGACTTTTTTCTACGGAGGATTACTCGATAAAACTGCTACCGCTGACACATATTATGACAGTATTTGCGTATTCCACTTTGAGGAAACATAATTTCTTAACATAAATCACATATATTCAAGACAGAATCTCCAATAGTTCAAGGAAACCCGAAATTAGGTAATTCAGTTTTTCCCAAAACACTCGAGACGAAACGCCTTTTATCAGCTTTATTTTAAATTTAGCGTTTGGAGTGAGAGCGTTTATCATAGAAGTGACCTGTGTTCTTTTGCAACTAGGAAGCAAACCCCGAAGTATCCCTCTATTTTATACGTCAGTATTCTTCTTCTGGTGCAGCACTGATTTTCTCTTTCTGACAGCACATCTATGTCAAATTTTACAGTCACCGAAAAGCGATGCGTTAACACTGCACGAACAATAATCGGTCTTCACATTCTACAGTAGCACATATATTATACACTGATTCAGATAAACAGCTAGTACTGTTGACAGCGTGAAAGTAAGAGATGAAATGACGAAGAAAGCATATGGCAACTAAAACATTTCTGAAATTTCGATAAGCTTTGTGTTGTAACATTACGCTGTTACGCTGTTCTTCTAAACCTTATTAAAATCCTAATTTCTTTAATATCCTTATTTTCATATACTAACTTAACGAACTAATATGAAAGTACAGCCAATATCTTTAATATGTTTTGCTACAGCTGTCGTATATGGTTTGTGCCAACTAAATGAAACTACAGATGTAGAGACAATCTCTTGTCATAACAAATCCTTAAAAACACAATGAAAGACTCCACTGCTACTTCTGGAGATGGTAACACATATACTCCTCAAAAAAAGTTCGTTTTAGTGTAGTTTCATTTTTTATGCATGTCCCGTATATCACATTCACGTCTTTGCAAAAAATGGTTCAAATGGCTCTGAGCACTATGGGACTCAACTGCTGTGGTCATCAGTCCCCTAGAACTTAGAACTACTTAAACCTAACTAACCTAAGGACATCACACACATCCATGCCCGAGGCAGGATTCGAACCTGCGACCGTAGCAGTCGCGCGGTTCCGGACTGAGCGCCTGAACCGCTAGACCACCGCGGCCGGCACACGTCTTTGCACTATGATGTGAAAGATGTCAGGAGGTTTCGAGATAAGATACATTTTCTCTATGAGTTGACCAGTTACATAACTCTTAATATGTCAAGAAAAAACTAATATAACCCAGCCACATACATTCTATCTATTCCGATATTCTTGTATGGATCAGAAGTGTTGCCAAGCAAAATTAATTTGGATTTGGTATTAGTACTTTCATTATCGGCCAGCACCATTAATTCACAAGTAAGACGGTTAAATATTTTTAAGGTTGTATATTTAAGTCCATTCTGTACAAGGGTGAAGTAAAGTTGTGGATAGTTGAGGCTACTTTTGTTTCTACGTTATACGCTGCTATTACACTCAAACTGTGGCTGATTCTTCGCGACAAACTTCAAAACGAAGTAAATTAATTGTGTGGCTGTTGTTAGCACGTGCGATTTTTTAAGCAGTTGCCTGCGTGAAGTTCAAGAATTGGTACGAGATATTAACCTCACAATAAGTTTCTGTGCAGTGTGTACTTTGTGTCTACGCGCATAACATTTAGCACGTTTAGGAATGATAAATTAAGGGATCGGCCTTCATCTATCTATCGGCAGAAAACGATTGTAGAAATCGAATTATTCGGTTCGACGATAGATAGATCACTCTGGGCGAAAGTAGAGTGTGATGACCGTAGCATCTGCAGCTTTCCTAGGCACGTGAGGCGAGCGTACATGTTTCTCACACGGCCAGCCTGCTGCGCTAGTGAATAGAAAGTCGCTACGCAACTGCTAGATGAATAGAGCCGGGGCTCGAACCCGGTGCTCGCTGGCAACCGGTTGCGCGCTATTCGCCTCGCCTCGCCTCGTAACGGTCGGCAGCTCGCCACTAGAGCAGCTTTTATCCAGCCCGTCCTTTCCTATACACAAATAGACATCGCCAGTAGTTCAAGATCTCTCACGATCTAGGGCGGCAAGGCGGGAACCGCCAGCCACGCCGTCGAGGCAAGCGCTAGTCTTAAACACATTTAAAACTACATTACTCGCGTTCTTCATCAGTTCTCATAATTTTAAGCATGCAAAACTATTTTCAGAAAAGTTCTCTTAGATTTCTAAAACATGTGACAGGGACTTATGCGTCCGCCATCCACGTGGCAACATATATGCCGCGTTCTCTGCGGGATGCTAACACCCACGTCCGTCCCTGTGAGCAGAAGTGAGACCTTCTCTGCTCTCGTCAATACATGCTGCGTTGAAGTATATTAATAATTCATTGTTCTCTTCCATAACGTACGGAACAAGGAAAACATGATTCTTAGTACACATTTCTCTTATATTGACAGGTGTTTTTCCTTATCGGTCCTGAGAATTAATAAATGATATGGAGGCTATTATGTGCTGTGAGAGAAGGGGCAGAAAAGACTTGACTGTATTTAACCTGGTGATGTGACAGTCGCTTAAACGTCAAGATTTTACGCGTTATCTCCAACACTGTAGACAAATTTAAACATACGAATCGTTTTACCGCAAACTATTTTCTTAAAATTGAAAAAGAATGGGTGTTAGAGACACAGGAGGTTAATTTATGGGCCTGTTACTCCATATATTGTGCTTCGCAGACAGACATCAGCTGTACAACAACGCGTGCTCTATTACTAGCGTTGCATTTTGACTAGGATCCCAACTGAAATGAAATAAAGAAAAGCATGAACGACAAACCTCAGATTGAGATTGATGGGCTACACATTTTACTACACAGGATAATTTCTTGAAGTAGGTTTTTATTGATATCCCTTCCGAATACGTATCCTGTCTTAAAGTACTGTAAAACTACTATCGAAAAATCACATAAAAGGCACCCAGTGATAATTAATTCTTCAAACGTCTTCGAACCAAGCGCCTGATAAAGCGAAGCAAGGCTTCATAACACTCGACAGGCAAGTACTTCGGGTCAATTCCAAACAGAATGCAGTAACAACAGCATTAGTAATTAAGTTGCGCAGAATATTAGCCCTAAGATCATTATTTAAGTATTATTTGTTAGACGATGGAAAAGGAATATAAATTATAATTTCTAATTGTTCTAAAATAGAATGTAACAAGGAAAACTGACACACTTATGGTCTTTATTATGATGTTGTTGTTGTTGTGGTCTTCAGTCCTGAGACTGGTTTGATGCAGCTCTCCATGCTACTCTATCCTGTGCAAGCTTCTTCATCTCCCAGTACCTACTGCAACCCACATCTTTCTGAATCTGCTTAGTGTATTCATCTCTTGGTCTCCCCCTACGATTTTTACCCTCCACGCTGCCCTCCAATACTAAATTGGTGATCCCTTGATGCCTCAGAACATGTGCTACCAACCGATCCCTTCTTCTGGTCAAGTTGTGCCACAAACTTCTCTTCTCCCCAATCCTATTCAATACTTCCTCATTAGTTATGTGATCTACCCATTTATTATGATAAATAAAAAAAAATCCGAACTTCGAGGACTTGTTAGAATACGACACTTTGTAAACTCTCGCTGTTGCAATATGCTTCCGCACACGTTCTTGTGCTGATACTTCTACACTGAAATATTTATCCAGTGCTTGTCTTCAGGTAAACCTAATATTTCCCACAGCCTGAGAAAAATATGTTCTTAGCTCTGATACGAACCAGTATAACGCAAACACAGTATTTTGCCGATAGTTCATACGAATGATGAGGCCCATACACAACTAAGCTGTTTCTAAATAAATTATTTCATTCGCTGCACCGTTTTTGACTTCATTAGAACTATTGATGTCAAGGAGCTACATTGTTTTATATCTGTTACCTTATAAAAGCATATGCTTCCAGAGATAACCACTTGCTATAGGTATCCGTACAAGAAATTCACAGCGAAAATTTTCAGTGAAGGACGGGTAAAAACTTCAAGCTAGTTCTGTTTTAAAAGAAGGCTAAATGGACAGAAAAGCTAAATAATAAACCAGATTAATTAATGTTTCTCTGCTTCTTCATTCTAGAACATTTTCTGAATGCGAAAATAACGACACATGTACCCACAGAAAACATTTTAATTAAAAATCAGTATATTTTTTCATACCCTGATGAAACAAAGTACGTTCTTTTCACAGAATATGGTGTCTCGCAAAGCATCGACGAAGATGAGCAGGCACTATCCGAGTTCCTAGAATTCCAAAACATATTCGACAATCCGCGAATTACACCAATGGAACGAGAGTACGTAGCATTTTCTCAAACACATGATCGGCTCGAAGACTATTTCGATTGGTAGAAACCAGTGCGTTATAACTTACGATGAATACTTGCCCGAAGTATAGGCAATCCAGGGAGTGCCGCAAGGCAACGTGATAGAACCAGAGTTATTTCAATTCATGTAATATAGAACACTCAGATTTTTCGGTGAAATTGTGGTATGAAATGCTCTCTTCTGTGCCGTATACAGTAATACAGCAAGTTACAGACTATAGTTAGAAATGACTAGTGCCGGTTGTTCAGCTTCTTCAGTCATTAATTCTATTCAAATGCACAGCTACGAACTGCGGCAGATTAATACTACAGTTAACTGTAGCAACTGTCATAAAATGTAGTTGACAATGATGGTAGGGAAATGTAGAATAACTTAGAAAGTACAGCGGCGTTGCGTAAAGAATCAATTCTTCCTTCAGTGTGGATAAATGCAAAATAATGTGCATGAATTTTGAGAAAGAGCTAGTAGTTTTTGAGTTCGATGCCTTTGATCGGTTGCTAGACTGAGTCACATAGTTAGAAAGTGAAAGTGGGACGAACATACAAAACCAGCTGTAGTTAGGTCAACACCAGTACTTAGATAATATTTTTGAGAAAGCCCTGATGAGATTACAGTATAGACACAAAGAATATCACGTACAAGATTCACCCAGTCTCTAGAACTGCACGAGACTTTATTTTTCGAGGTCAGATTGTAGGAGATGACCAAATGAATTCAGAAACATACTGTGAGATTTGTTGTTCAACGAATCTGTCAGCACGACCGCTTTACTGAGACGCTTGGTGATCATAAATGTGATTCGTTGGAAAAAAGATAGCGTTCTTTTGGCCGAAGTTTAAGAACCAACGTTCTTTACAAATCGTAAAACAGTTTATCATATGAATAAGGTAAGAGCGGTTGTAGCGCATAAAGACATGATCCACGTGCTATATTCACCAAGAAAGGGTAGAAGGGAAAGGAAGAGAGAAATAAGGGAATGAAATACCCTCTACCGTGCAGTATACAGTAATACAGTGAGTTACAGAATATAGATAGAAATGAACAGTTTCGGTTGATCGACTTCTTGCGTCACCCGTCACAGGTCTATTCAAATACAACATTCGGCTTATGTTATCACAGTTACCAACTACAGTAGGTAAATGCCACAATTAAGTGTAGCAACTGTCACAGGATATCAAAATTTTCGTGACGCTTCTGCTATTGTACTGAGGCTACTTGCCGTAAAATGAGATGCGTGAATTTCGCTAGCTTCCATGTGACCGATTGGCGGTGCTGTAGTTTTGCCAGTTTTCGAAATATGTTACTCGATTAACTGACAGGAGTTGAGCTGGATGTGACCAATGTCAGACAACGTTTTTCATCACAACGCTTACACTACTTTGCATAGAAAACTGTATTTATTCTCAGTCTTCGAAATAAATTATTCTGGCTATTGTTGACATTTTTTCATGTTGGACACTGAGAGCGCAAAATGGCAAAATTTTTTGTACGTTATGACCTGTTGAGTACTCATTTTACGTTTTAAATATGCACCAGGTTTACAGGTTGTAATTGATGTTCTACCACAAATAACGATATATAATAATTTACTACGTCAACATCGTCCACTTACTACAGAATTCACATTGCCGGTTTCGGATCTTTACTTGCATCTTCAGTTGTGGTAATTAATCCATTAGCAGCTTCATCATTGTACACAAAACCTCAAGGTACATGTAACTTAATAGTTCGTGTATCATGACGATGATTAGTGGATTAATTTTCAAGTCTGAAAATGCTAATAAATTGCCGAAACCGGTGATGTGAATATTGTACTAATTGAGCGATCTTGACATAATTGCTATATAAAAGTTCATAATGCTTTCAGTTGACAATATGTCGATGCTTAGAAAACAGCAATAACTTTTACAGGCCACAAGCTTCTAACTTTTTCATAGAAAACATCACGAGCGGTCTGAAAAAAATACGAAATCATTTTAATTCCAATTAGCCTTCCGAAGTTCTCTATCGTTTTGGGTGTTTACACTGACATTTTTGAAACTGAAAACAATAATTTTGATTTTCTTATTTTCAGGTTAATTAATGCTCTTCTTACTTGTTCTTTAATTAAAAGCTTAGTACATTTGAAAAAAAAAATGCACTCCTATGAACTACAACACCAACCTTGAACACACTTTTGTTGGAGTGACAGTATTTGTTTGTTGGCAAAAACAACAAAAAGAAGAACCTTTTTCTCCAACAAAGGCATGTCGATACTTGGTGCTACACAGTGTGAAGAGTATCTTGCTATTGGCACAAATACAAACAGCTGAGGATTTGTTGACAATGAAAGTAACGTTACTGTCACATATTGGTTCAAATGGTTCTGAGCACTATGCGACTTAACTGCAGAGGTCATCAGGCGCCTAGAACTTAGAACTAATTAAACCTAACTAACCTAAGGACATCACACGCATCCATGCCCGAGGCAGGATTCGAACCTGCGACCGTAGCGGTCACGCGATTCCAAACTGAAGCGCTAGAACCGCAAGGCCACACCGGCCGGCTACTGTCACATATTATTTTTATTATTAAATATGAGTTTCATGCAGATAAAACAGCCAAATGAACAAATATATTACTCAAAACACCATTTGAAGACACCAAAAGTAGTCACGCGAAACCCTTGTAGTTAATATCAACAGTGATTCCTTCAGTACTGAGAACCAAATTTCAAACTAACAAAACACACTAAACGATTGTAAGGAAAGTTTAGTAGACCATGCTGCCCATAGATAGCATAGAATATTCGAAAATGTTCTTTATTGGTTTGTACATGTGTTGATTTGCTGTTGGTTTGTAACATTTTGGTCACTGTATGCAGTGTAAGTCTCCATTTACCAGATGCTACGATAAGAAAGTTAAATAAACGGGAAGCATCCACTTATAAATCCTGGGACCGCATCATGTCTTCCGTGTCTCAAGCTGTAGATTTGGTTGCTGAATTTTGGTGAATGCCTAGAGTATATTAGATACTGAAAAATAAATAAGCCTTGATGGCTAAAATGCAGGCAAAATGAGGACGCATGCTTAAAACTAAAAAGAAAAAACCCTTGAGAAAATCGTGGGAAACGGAAACTGTCTATCAGAGTCGGTTGGAGTTAAGATTGCCAGTCATCCCGCAGGCAACGTGGCCGAACCAAGAGCATTAATTAACCTGAAAATAAGAAAATCAAAATTATTGTTTTCAGTTTCAAAAATGTCCGTGTCTCAAGCTGTAGATTTGGTTGCTGAATTTTGGTGAATGCCTAGAGTATATTAGATACTGAAAAATAAATAAGCCTTGATGGCTAAAATGCAGGCAAAATGAGGACGCATGCTTAAAACTAAAAAGAAAAAACCCTTGAGAAAATCGTGGGAAACGGAAACTGTCTATCAGAGTCGGTTGGAGTTAAGATTGCCAGTCATCCCGCAGGCAACGTGGCCGAACCAAGAGCGCAGCGTACGGAAAAGACCGTTCATGGCCAATATTTAGCTTCCAGCAACAAAGCTTTGACTGGTGTGGATACTGCCAAGTTGCCGTACGAGCTGGCGCGACGTCGGTGCAGCGTCAGAGGAGCAACTTAATTGTGTTTAATTAAACTCGGACGGAACCAAGTCGCTCTTGGCCTGATCATTACCTCCACGTCTTCATATAGTTCTCTTAGTTTTTAACCTAAGTCTCATCACTCAGCGTATGCCAAAGCTAATTTCTTTTCCTGTACGTATCAGCAGTCTGTATAATTTTTTTCACAATCAAAATAATTTTAACTCCATAAAGGCTGCATTAACTTAACAGATGGATTATGGTATATATCTCTTATCTAGAATTTCAATATGTATCTTCCGTTAGTTTAGTGGCTGGCTTGCCTTAAACATACGCGGATGAAACACGGGCAATAAAGAAGATCTCTTAATAGTGGAGCATTTTCGATCTGCAACATCGTATGAATATGAGGCAAGCAATACAGTTGGAACGAAATGTAAAATTACAAGGGTACCATCTTATCGGTATATTAAGTCCGTCTCTGCGTCGAACAATTCATCAAGTTACCAACTAATAAAGGACAGAATATACTTTATAAAATTAGGAAAAAAGTGGATTTATGGCAGAATACGGAAAAACATTACGCAGTTATGGGGATACATCATAAATGATGCTTAGTAGTGTTTCATTCTCAGTGGAAGATAAGGTATGAAACGTCTGCTGCCAGGATTGTGCAAATTGTTTACTCATCATAACGGGCTACAGACTTGGCGAGGAAACCTGAATGGTAATTCTTGCGAGGAAAGAGATTGTCTTCTTTCGTTCATCCTGCCAATTAATTTAGAAAATTGACACTCAGTAGTGGGTATCCCAGATTCTTTTGCCGATCATATACTGCGCCTGAGAACGGTGAGGACAAAGTAAGAGAGTGTGGAGACATACAGGCAGCTACGTTTCTTTCGTTGCACGCCTGAACGGAACAGGAAAGGGAACGATGAATAATAAGGTTTTCTTTTTTTTAATGTCTATTATTTACATTCCCCCTGTAGGAGATGGTCTCAGAAGCGGCCAAATTATCTTTGCTTAGTAAAAATAAAATAAAATAAGTTTGAAAGAGGTAAAACAGCGAGGAATTCGTGACATGATGATGGCGAAGTGAGTTGTTCTGCTCTGATCAAAATATGGTTCAAATGGCTCTGAGCACTATGGGACTCAACATCTGTGGTCATCAGTCCCCTAGAACTTGGAACTATTTAAACCTAACGAACCTAAGGACATCACACACATCCATGCCCGAGCCAGGATTCGAACCTGCGACCGTAGCTTTGACGCGGTTCCAGACCGAAGCGCCTAGAACCGCACGGCCACACAGGCCGGCTCTGCTCTGATCGCTGAGGCTCCTGGTAACTGTAGGTAAGAAATTTTGGTGAAAGTACGGTACATGAAGTTGCATGTAAAAGAATGTGGAATGAATTTGGGGGAGGGTGAGTCAGGGTTGTCATCTGGAATAGCTACGAGAGGTAGGTTACAGCTTATAGGATGAGGAAAAGAAAGAGGTCGAAAGACTTGATTTTAACGACCCGCCGACGACAAAGTCATCAGTGAGGAACGTGGGAGGGATGGTGAAGGAAACCGACAGTGGTTTTTCCAAAGCAGCCATCCTGCCATTTGCCTTCAACTGTTTTGGGAAACCTAAAGCTAGGTGGCCGGACGGGGAGTCCAGTGTCTTAATAGTGCACGGCGTTAGCCTGCAATGAATTACGGAAAACATGGAAATCCTGACTCTCGATGGCAGGATATAAATTTCAGCCCTGCTGCCTCCCAATGCGATATTCGAGCCTTAACCGCTGCGCTTTATCGCTCAGTCAAATCGTGGAAAGAACTACCGTCCACCTTTTACTGGACAGAGGATTGTGAAGACTAAATCTTTACAGAGTTCCCGATAGCATGCAACTTGAAATGCTGTACGGAATGAGAAACAATGTGCACTAGATTACTTCATGAATGTAGTGGCCACACAAGAACGTGAACGGCTAGTCAACAGACAGAGTCTCCTGTCTGGATTTAGTGAATGTTTGATTACGAATAGGAGGCGGCTGCATCGATGAACTTCTTGCCACCGACAAGATCAGGAACGCTAGCGATGGCAACGGGCAGCACCAATGTTCTTGCTTTGCATCACAGATATCGTGGTAGCAGTATGATATTAAATTCGCTTTATTTCCCTCGTCTTCGTTCTAAGAATTTCTTCCAAGAGTTTACGTTCATTTTGTGACACGTGGTATAATCTGGCGTATATTTTTTTTCGAGACGGGGAAGAAATTAGGTGTGGATAACTAATGATGTTACACTCCGAGAAACTAGTTGTGAAGAACAATATTCCTTCGGAATCAGTATACAGTTTACGTTAATTGTTTGTTTCTAGTACTCGCTTGCCTTCATTTCCTAAATCTAGGCCTACATCTGAAAATCACTACACAGTATGCTGAAGATAATATTTTTTATGATTTCACACATTTGCTTTTCTTCCTGTTCCTTTCGGAGAAGGGGAATAATTATTGTGTACATGACACAGTGTTGGCTGTTGTTACAAGCAATATATTACAGGCTGAATTCGTAGAGTCCGTTCTGAAAGTGTTTGTAGGAGTTTTCTAACAGGATCTGACTAAATATAATGCTCCTCGGCTAATTTGTAGCTATTATATTATGTCCCTCCCTGTGTCACGTAGGCGACTGAACTGATGATTTTGTGTTTCTCGTCGGAACACGTATAATTGTCCGTGTTTACTATTTTAGTTAATGTAAAAATCAAGACATTAACTGTTTCAAATTTGGGATTATCAACGGGGCAGCACAAACTTGTCGTTTTGTTTATAAACGAATATGTGTATAGAAGCCCACCATAACAAACTTGTCTTATGAGTGATTATTTTCATTTTTAGTCTTCTATGAGTAGAAATCAGATGTGTCTACTTAAAAGTGTCTGTTGTCTGGACAAATATTTTCACTGTCGTTTATCTAGTATTGTTGAGTCATCCCAAACAGAGACTGAGATTCCCACAGTAAACAGGTGGTTACATTTCGTTCTCTTTACATATAAAATGTTGTTTAAATTATAATTTTATGTGTCCAAGATATAGAGCTGCCTCTATGTAGCCTGCTTAGATACTGAATTCGAGGATATTTATTATTGGTGAAATACGAAGAAATGCTTCCAACATCTATAAAGTAAGGCTACTGTAGGCTGCTCATTGCCGGCATAATAAAACAGAAAATATTTTGATTTGGAGCATAACAAAATGCTCGGTTTGTTGAATACTTTATTGCAAATGATTTCCAAGCATTTTTATGGATTCGTCTTCGTGCACTTAGGTACATTTATCGCAACAAAATAAACCCGCAGTTATATCTAGTAGCTATACCACGGTCCCCACTAAAGTAGTGAATATGAGACTAATATATTAAATATGAGACTATATAGAGGGTACTGTGGTACAGCAGCAAGATTTCATTTCAATAACTGTGCCTAAGTGCCTGGAGATGAAACCATAAATATATTTCGAAAAATATTGCAAATAAAGTAAACAACGAAAACAGATGAACCTGTGTATTCAAAATAAAATAATTTCCAGCCTCGTGGAAGCAACAGGAACGAAAAGTACCATCCGTAATACCTATTGAAACTCACTTGACTCTCGTGAAAGACTTTTGGTAATTTTCATGCCATCATGACAGAGTTCAGTAATACCAGTGCCCTAAATCACATTTTTTTCTTTTCAGAGTAATCGTAAATAGTGGAGATTGCCGTGTAACTGCATTTCCTAACCGGAAGAAGGCCGATATCAGTGGGCTAACTGCAGAGAGTTACACGCATACATATGCTTCTCTAACAGGATGGGCGACACTTTTGCACAGAAGTTAATTAACTGCAGGTAAGAGGTGCAAGTGTGTGTGTATGAGTATGTGTGAGCGCATGTGTGTGTACGCGTAAATAGCACGCCACAGGAAGTTGGCCGCAGGTCAGGTGGAAAACAGCTGCCCGCTTCATTGGACACGACCGCCGCGCTAAGGGCAACACGCGATGTGGCCAGCAGAACGCGGCCGTGCCTTTCCCAGTACCTCCGTACATGCCTACAAGGACATACACTTTGAACAAACAACGGGAAAAGAACTACAACCGACGACCGGAAGAGATTAAATTTCTTAAACAAAACTGCAGTGTAATCGCGATGTGATACGTACAAGGAGGTCTAAAGCCGCAACGTGAAAGCGAACGTGGGTGTGGATTCCACCGTGACCGGTGGTCGCTCAGAGACGATCAGAAGTGCAGCGTCCTCTAACGGCATCTGGTCAGGCAAGCGCAATGGGTGTGATATAGCTGCGTTATATTCATTAACAATTCTCACTGATTTGCGGGAAAAATTCCGAAGGTAATTGTGAAGGCACTAATGGGCTAATACGCTAAAAAAATCTTAAAATTTACCCAATGTCCTCCCAGAGAAAAAATCGCTGATACTCTAACGCAAACAAATAATCGAATGAACATGGATTCTGTAAACAGAAATCTAGCGAAACTCAGCTCAATCGGTTCGTCGGTTAAATTTAGAGAGCACTATACAAGGGCGCCCATATTGATATATTCCTTGACTTCAGGAAAGTGTTCCATAGAGTTCCACACTGTCGTTTTGCAAAACGTGTGAAGTTCCCGAGTAACGGCAAGCTAAGAGACTGATTTCAGGAACTGATTTCTGATGCGAATCTACAATTTGTTCTTAACAGGATAAAATGGACAGATGTACAGATAATTTCTACAGAAACGTTCCCGTCTACAATAGATGTACATGATCTAATGGATATCGTCGGAAGCTGCATGAGTGTATTCGTAGATATTGCTTTTGTCTATAGTAAGACAGTAGAGGAATACAGTAAAATTTGTGGACGATCGATGCTTGGTGCAAGGACTGGCAGTTAGCTTGAACGTAAATAAATTTAAATTTCACACAAATGGTTCAAATGGCTCTGAGCACTATGGGACTTAACATCTATGGTCATCAGTCCCCTAGAACCTAGAACTACTTAAACCTAACTAACCTAAGGACAACACACAACACCAAATCATCACGAGGCTGAGAAAATCCCTGACCCGCCGGGAATCGAACCTGGGAACCCAGGCGTGGGAAGGGAGAACGCTACCGCACGACCACGAGGTGCGGACATTTCACACAAATAGGCGACGAAATGCATTACTGTTCGTATACACTGCTGACTACAAATCGCTGAAATTAGTAACAATTACAAAATAGCTATGAGTAACCGTTCGGAGAAACCTAATGTGAAATGTTTACGTTGAACTAAGTGATAGGCGGAGATTTGTTGGAAGAATCATAATGAAATGTAATTCATCCACGAAAGAAGCTAGTATAAAAACACTTGGAAGACCGATTTTTGAGTAATTGTTATCAGTAGGTGAACATTACCAGACTGGATTAATATAAGATATAGAGAAGATCCAACAACGACCGGTACGTTTCATCTACATTTATACTCCGCAAGCCACCCAACGGTGTGTGGCGGAGGGCACTTTACGTGCCACTGTCATTATCTCCCTTTCCTGTTCCAGTCGCGTATGGTTCGCGGGAAGAACGACTGTCTGTAAGCCTCTGTGCGCGCTCTAATCTCTCTAATTTTACATTCGTGATCTCCTCGGGAGGTATAAGTAGGGGGATGCAATATATTCGATACCTCATCCAGAAACGCACCCTCTCGAAACCTGGCGAGCAAGCTACACCGCGATGCAGAGCGCCTCTCTTGCAGAGTCTGCCACTTGAGTTTGTTAAACATCTCCGTAACGCTATCACGGTTACCAAATAACCCTGTGACGAAACGCGCCGCTCTTCTTTGGATCTTCTCTATCTCCTCCGTCAACCCGATCTGGTACGGATCCCACACTGATGAGCAATACTCAAGTATAGGTCGAACGAGTGTTTTGTAAGCCACCTCCTTTGTTGATGGACTACATTTTCTGAGGACTCTCCCAATGAATCTCAACCTGGTACCCGCCTTACCAACAATTAATTTTATATGATCATTCCACTTCAAATCGTTCCGCACGCATACTCCCAGATATTTTACAGAAGTAACTGCTACCAGTGTTTGTTCCGCTATCATATAATCATACAATAAAGGATCCTTCTTTCTATGTATTCGCAATACATTACATTTGTCTATGTTAAGGGTCAGTTGCCACTCCCTGCACCAAGTGCCTATCCGCTGCAGATCTTCCTGCATTTCGCTACAATTTTCTAATGCTGCAACTTCTCTGTATACTACAGCATCATCCGCGAAAAGCCGCATGGAACTTCCGACACTATCTACTAGGTCATTTATATATATTGTGAAAAGCAATGGTCCCATAACACTCCCCTGTGGCACGCCAGAGGTTACTTTAACGTCTGTAGATGTCTCTCCATTGAGAACAACATGCTGTGTTCTGTTTCCTAAAAACTCTTCAATCCAGCCACACAGCTGGTCTGATATTCCGTAGGCTCTTACTTTGTTTATCAGGCGACAGTGCGGAACTGTATCGAACGCCTTCCGGAAGTCAAGGAAAATAGCATCTACCTGGGAGCCTGTATCTAATATTTTCTGGGTCTCATGAACAAATAAAGCGAGTTGGGTTTCACACGATCGCTGTTTCCGGAATCCATGTTGATTCCTACATAGTAGATTCTGAGTTTCCAAAAACGACATGATACTCGAGCAAAAGACATGTTCTAAAATTCTACAACAGATCGACGTCAGAGAGATAGGTCTATAGTTTTGCGCATCTGCTCGACGACCCTTCTTGAAGACTGGGACTACCTGTGCTCTTTTCCAATCATTTGGAACCTTCTGTTCCTCTAGAGACTTGCGGTACACGGCTGTTAGAAGGGGGGCAAGTTCTTTCGCGTACTCTTTGTAGAATCGAATTGGTATCCCGTCAGGTCCAGTGGACTTTCCTCTGTTGAGTGATTCCAGTTGCTTTTCTATTCCTTGGACACTTATTTCAATGTCAGCCATTTTTTCGTTGGTGCGAGGATTTAGAGAAGGAACTGCGGTGCGGTCTTCCTCTGTGAAACAGCTTTGGAAAAAGGTGTTTAGTATTTCAGCTTTACGCTTGTCATCCTCTGTTTCAATGCCATCATCATCCCGCATCGCGGGATCTATTAGTAAGCGCGAGGGCTTTAGGGACAAGCAAACCAAACCGTCAATGGCAGTGGCCCCAAGAGAGACGTTGTTTGTCATGGAGAAGTTTACTTTTGAAATTCCGGTAGAATACGTTCCAAGAAGCGTTTGGTAACTTATTGCTTCCTACCACATAACTGTCGCGACGACGCAGAGAAAATCCGAGAAATTGGAGTTTATACGGAGATTTATGTTTGTCGACAGTTGTTCTTCTCACATACAGTCCGTGGACAGAATGGACAAATGTGAAAAAGATAGGGGGCCCTCCTATACACACATTATATTTGATAATTTCACATGGAAGCTCAAACTGAAACATCATTGTATGTTCACACAGCATAAAGTTCGGATTGATGGATTGTTTGTTGCTACAACTTCATTTTAAACTAAGTTTTCAGTGTACATGGTCAGTGGAAATGACACAGACATGGTAAACTAAAAAATGTGGAGTAGTTTATATTCTTATTCCACATTTTATACTTAAAAGGGAAACATCCCACCTGCAACGCTTAAAACAACATAAAAGTTATTCAAAAAGACGAAGGCGTCAATTCTACAACCCAACAAGGGCATTCATCTGTGTAAATCTCCATTTGCTTGCAAACGATTTCTGAAGGTTAACGAATGTAAGGACCAGAGAAGCACAAGTTAAAAAGTGAAAAGTACTTTGTAACAAGTGATTATCACACAAGTTACCATAGAAAAAATACTTTGTAACAGATGATTATCACCAGCATGGTCACAACACTCACAAATGATGTAGTATTACCTCAAAAGTTAAACGTTTGCTTGAATAAACGTATGTTCATACTTCAAATACTAAGAGAGTAACATGTATACAAAACAGAAATTTGTTGTCATCGAAGTGCAAATATGGAGTTTCAACGAAGTGATTAAAACACAGCAGATGGGACAATGTTCACGCCTGACAAAGGCAACACGTCGACGTTTTGTATCTATACTGGAGCAATCCAACATGAACATCCACCACGATACCATAAATGTTCCGTGGTATTTTTTCTTCAGCGACTTATTTAACTGTAGTCTTTAAATTCAGACATCTATTGAATGAAAATAAAGAGTTTTCATATAACTTGTGGGTTGTACAACAAACGTATATCCATACTTTAAAATAATTTTTAATCGGTTTTAGCCATTCCAACTGAGTTAGTTGCCCTGTCAGTGACATGACAGCACTTCTAATATCAGACGGACAGTCTCCTGGGATATTACTGAAAAAAATCATAGCAACAACGACGCGTTTTCTGTACATCTTTAATGAACTAGTGCCTTCAAACTGCCTATTTTCGTTGTTTGCACGATCTTCTACAAAATGCAACAGATATCGCGTCATAGTTCTATTAAACAGTATTCCAGCATGGTATCTCTTCGATTCGGGAAAGCATCTTGCGCTGTGTTGGTTCACGTTTCGCAGCACATTCAGACGGAACTTAATGCGGACTTCGTACAGTGAAATTCCATGCTGAATGCTAGCTTCGATTTTCTGTGTGAGGACAACTTAACGATGGCCTGGTTCAAGTGGTGCCGTTACCTCTCAGAAGATACGAACAGTTTACGGTTCCCTGCACACACTGTGTGGAAACAAGGGCAGTGCAGTTCTAGGAAACACATGTTTTCAAGCGTTAATGGGCAACAAGATGAGTTGTCAAAATAAACTCAGTTTTGGTCTTTAACAACGATCTGTGTTCGCTGTTAAGCTTACCACACAGCAGACACGCCCTGGATCATATCAAGTAAATTCGAATATTCTGACACCTAAACTTGCAGCAAGCCACGAGAAGCTAGAAATTATGGTATCCATTCCGACCAAAGGTTTGTTACTCCTCAGGTAGAGGTTTAGTAAGTGGAGGGTGCGACCAAGGGCTACAGAGCGAGCTGGTGCACTAGATATTAGATATTAGATACAGGCTCCCAGGTAGATGCTATTTTTCTTGACTTCCGGAAGGCGTTCGATACAGTTCCGCACTGTCGCCTGATAAACAAAGTAAGAGCCTACGGAATATCAGACCAGCTGTGTGGCTGGATTGAAGAGTTTTTAGCAAACAGAACACAGCATGTTGTTATCAATGGAAAGACATCTACAGACGTTAAAGTAACCTCTGGCGTGCCACAGGGGAGTGTTATGGGACTATTGCTTTTCACAATATATATAAATGACCTAGTAGATAGTGTCGGAAGTTCCTTGTGGCTTTTCGCGGATGATGCTGTAATATACAGAGAAGTTGCAGCATAAGAAAATTGTAGCGAAATGCAGGAAGATCTGCAGCGGATAGGCACTTGGTGCAGGGAGTGGCAACTGACCCTTAACATAGACAAATGTAATGTATTGCGAATACATAGAAAGAAGGATCCTTTATTGTATGATTATATGATAGCGGAACAAACACTGGTAGCAGTTACATCTGTAAAATATCTGGGAGTATGCGTGCGGAACGATTTGAAGTGGAATGATCATAAAAATTAATTGTTGGTAAGGCGGGTACCAGGTTGAGATTCATTGGGAGAGTCCCTAGGAAATGTAGTCCATCAACAAAGGAGGTGGCTTACGAAACACTCGTTCGACCTATACTTGAGTATTGCTCATCAGTGTGGGATCCGTACCAGATCGGGTTGACGGAGGAAATAGAGAAGATCCAAAGAAGAGCGGCGCGTTCCTTCACAGGGTTATTTGGTAACCGTGATAGCGTTACGGAGATGTTTAACAAACTCAAGTGGCAGACTCTGCAAGAGAGGCGCTCTGCATCGCGGTGTAGCTTGCTCGCCAGGTTTCGAGAGGGTGCGTTTCTGGATGAGGTATCGAATATATTGCTTCCCCCTACTTATGCCTCCCGAGGAGATCACGAATGCAAAATTAGAGAGATTAGAGCGCGCACGGAGGCTTTCAGACAGTCGTTTTTCCCGCGAACCATACGCGACTGGAACAGGAAAGGGAGGTAATGACAGTGGCACGTAAAGTGCCCTCCGCCACACACCGTTGGGTGGCTTGCGGAGTATAAATGTAGATGTAGATGTAGATGTAATAACACCCTCGACTCGTATTTGGGAGGACGGCGGTTCTACTATCCATCTGGCCAATCAGATTTACGTTTTCCGTGATTGTAAGAATACTGGGATGGTTTCTTTGAAAGGACACTGCCAATTTCCGCCGCATTCTTCCTTGATCCAAGCCTGTGCTCCATCTGTCGTCGTCGACTAGACATTACCCCTGATCTTCCTTCAATATTTCAATCAAGCTGCATTAGCACAAAAGTAATCACGTTTCATCTTAACAGCTAACTTGCAAAAAATGATGTTTGGATCTATTCGGCAAACGAACAGCAAATTTCTAGGGGTAGTATAAGACAGATCATTCATCTTCACAGAATGGTTTCTAAAGAACTAGCAATGACATGTCAAAGATTCTCTGACATGGAGTTCATCAGCATCAACAGTAGTTTATCCTGCATCTTCAAACTTGCTGACAACCGGCTAACTAAATCAGACTTTGTGTATAAACACAGGACAGCTTACAAGAATTCACACTTTCTACCTGTCTATCCTTAGCCACATAGCACCTCCACACATTTAGTAACCAGGAAACAATGGCCGGAAGTGAATATGCCAGGTTATACCACATCTTGTACGAATGGATGCACGTGCGATTGTGAACTGCTCATGTCAGCTATGACTGTTGTATCGGCGATTGTGACACTATCTTGTAAAACAGTACACAATCGTCTGTGATGTGTTCTCGTAGGAGCTTACTACAGTTTACAGGTGGTTGTCCAAGATGAAGCAATACTCGTTATACCAACTTTCAGAATTGCACTTAATGTACAGCGCTCGCCAAACGCGAAGTGGAGCCAATGTCCAAATTACGGTTTCGCTACAGGCCTCCTCCTGACTCAAAGAATTTTTGCACCTATGGATAGAAACGTACGATAGGCAAGGCATAGTGAGGTGGCCAAGATTCTCGACAAAGAACGGTTCTCAAGTGTGAAGTGTGCCAATGTAATGGAGTATCTGAGCCGCGCGCGGCTCGAGCTCGCGCCGTTTATTGCTCGTCATCTTGTTTTTGTGGTTCTGTCACCTCGTTTTTTCTTTAATTCGATTTACTGGCGTCACTAGGTTGCTGGTTTGCTTGCCCGTCAGTGGCAGCAGCAGCGCGTATCTATAAGTGCACTGTCGTACCAACTCTGGAGCGACCGCTAGTAGTTCCAGGTCGTCGTCTGTCTGGAGTTCAGTTGGGAGTTGAGTCGGGTCGCGGCAGCAGTAAAGTCGGGGACAGGGCGCCATTCAGGTCAGGACAGCCAGTGCTCGCCGACCGCTGGCGACACACACCAACTGTTTGACGGGAGGAGATTGGAGCGGGACGACCACTGGTCGGTCGTTCGGTCGATCGTCTCATCGGGCGACGTGTGTTTGGTCTTTTGACCGCTTCTGGGCCTCGTCACTTGGCCATCTTGCCGGACGTTGGTCGGTTCCTTCCTTGTGCAGAGATCTCATGGCCAGTGGGCGAGAGTTACCTCTGCATGGATAGGTCTGAGCCAGGGTGCGCGGGTCGCCGTGTCTCCGAGTTACGAACGGACGTGAAGTTGAATGGGGTTGGAGCTGCAGTCACCATCGGACAGCCCAGACTCGCCCGACCGTCGCCGACACACACAACTTGAGTGGCAACGACCTGTGTTGGTCGTTAGGTCGGTCGTCTCATCGGATGACGTGTATTTGGTCGCCGACCGCTCGTGGAAACTCTGTGCGTGTCGAAGTCATTCGTCCTTGTTGTTCCACAGTGGTTGCTTTTATGATTGTTCGAGTTGTTGTGCAAGTGTGTTCACATTGAACTGTGTGTAGCTACTGTGATTTCCACTGAGCAGATGAATGCTGTCTGCGTACTGGAGTAGTCAGTCGGTCGGTTGCGACAGATCAGCGAGGAGGGAATTGATCAGGTTGTTGGCTGTTTCTTCAGCCGTCCCTGGGTCGGGCTGCCACACGATTGTTTAGCGTTACGATTGGCTGCCTGTCTCACGTAAACGGTTGTTAGAGTTTCCTCCCCAGGCCGACTCTTGGAACACTTCTGAGCACCACTGTTTGTTGTTTGTGATTGACATTTTATTTGGTCGCAGGTTCTGTGCCAGGCCTTTATCAAAATGGTTCAAATGGCTCTCAGCACTATGGGACTTAAAATCTTAGGTCATCAGTCCCCTAGAACTTAGACTACTTAAACCTAACTAACGTAAGGACATCACACACATCCATGCCCGAGGCAGGATTCGAACCTGCGACCGTAGCAGTCCCACGGTTACGGACTGCAGCGCCAGAACCGCACGGCCACCGCGGCCGGCAGGCCTTTATCCTTGTATTAATATCGTCTGTTTTATGTTTAGAATATGGCCTTGAGCCGACTTCACGAGAACTATTTTATAATTAAGCCTTCAGCCGTATTTTATTTAAAATTCTTGTTGCTCTGTATTTAGGTCTTCAGCCATTTTTGTTTCAGAATCTGTGGCTTTAATATGTAAATCCTTGTCTGTAAGGTTTCACTTTAATTGTCTTGAATTCTTGAAACGGCCTTCAGCCGTGTTCTGTAAAAGTTTATCTTAAGGTGGTATTTAATTATTCTTGACTAATTGTTTGGGCCTTCAACCGACAAGATATTTCAAGTTTTCTTAAGACGTTTTTGTTGTACCGTGTAACAGCTTATCTTTAAAGCCTCTCCTTTCTTATGTAACTTTTTTTATTGGGCTTTCGGCAGAAAAATTTATTTGAATTTTCCTTAATATGGCCTTTAGCCGAAAATTGTAAATGTTTGGCTTCTAAAGAATTTCCTTATCTCATCTGAAATTATTTCGGCCTTTAGCCGAGAAGATATTGAAATGTTACTTAAGTAAGGCCTTCAGCCGTTACTCTACGTCCTGGTGTTTTAGAAGGAATCATTTAAACTTATTCTGGAAAAGTTACTTGGACCTTCAGCCGTTCCTAGTTCTTTTAGAGAGAAAACTGTGCATTGGTTTGAGGAATAAAGTTGTGTGTGTTCTTGTATAGCTAACAGTAATTGACCTTGGCCCCTTTCCACTACCTGATCCGCTCTGTTCTGGGAAACCAGATCTCAGTGTCTACTTGGGGCACTTCGCACGTGTCTTTCAGTGACATAAATTAAAGATACCCTTTTTCGACTCGTGTTACAACCTTTTTTTGCCTGAGTGCGATATGTATTTTAAGAAGGTAGATATGACCTAAACGTATGTAAGATAAAACGAATACATTTAAAGCAAAATTATGGCCACGGATAACTCGAACACCAACTCCAGAACGAATAGAAAATTTTTATAAGTAAAATAAAATGCAATTTATTTTATAACAGAATATCAGTGACAAAATGACATGAAGAATATCACAATTATAAATAAGCAAGTATCTGAGATATAGGTTACCTACTGAACAAGCACATTCATAAAAAAGGGAAAAAAAAGCTTGTAAAAACAAAAACCAGGAAGCAAGGGAGATGCGGAAATGGAGAAGAAACACAAAAGTATTGTCGATATTGGAAAAATCCAACGAGCAACTGCTATAGGATATTTTTGGGCTGTGGCAAGTACCAAATTTACGAAGTGGTCAGTAGTATTAAACAGAGGCAATACGACCAACTAGCGAAATCAGAAGAGAAACGGATGAAGAA
Source organism: Schistocerca cancellata (assembly GCF_023864275.1). Taxonomy (NCBI): domain Eukaryota; kingdom Metazoa; phylum Arthropoda; class Insecta; order Orthoptera; family Acrididae; genus Schistocerca; species Schistocerca cancellata. The sequence continues at coordinate 876,292,081 of NC_064629.1, read as the reverse complement.
CTACAGCAATAAAGCATTATCTTTAGAGAACGATGGGGAGTCGTTCGGGAACTCGCTCTATAGTTTTAAATGGTATAAATACGTGTGTAATGACTTGATTTTGTTTGACACATTTTAGCTACTTAGTAATATTTTTCTCACAAACGTCTGTATTGTCGAAGGAGGCTTGAAGTGATCTACATGAACTATTGAATGGACATGAACTACCAACAATATGGGAATTTTAAGTCCGTCTTGATGACCGAGGGAGGTGGCGCAGTGGTTAACATACTGTATTCGGATTCGAGAGAGCGACAGTTAAAACCCGCGTCCGGCGATCCTGAATTAGATTTTAGTGATTTCACTAAGTCGCTTCAGGCAAATGCCGGGATGGGTGTTCTGTGGAAGTGGAATGTGTGCTGTCACTCTTTAGAGCTCTCATGTGATCTGTGTACCTCGTTCGGAAATTTCTGCTTGTTTGTCCCATGTATTGAGCCTGACAGGAGTTATATGTGAGTTGGTATATTCCAGCACTGTTGAATTTCGTTGAGTTTCTTTTGTCTGGTCTTAGCCTTTTTCAAACTGTGTTGTTTGTTCTGAATGTTATTGGGATCCCTTGCTTTTTCAAGAAGTATAAAATTAGCTGCACGCCATCCAACATACGTGAGTATACGACTAACTAAGTAACAGCCTAGTGCACACGAAAACTGCATCCACAACACTTACGCAGTCCCAATTGTATAGCGCTGACATACATAAGTTCACGTTTATGTATTTGTTTATTAACAGCCGCTCACCCAGTTGCAGATGACATGATGTATGCCGAGAAAAACGGCAACAGAATGCACAGAAAACATACCGCAAATAGCGATAGCAATCTTTAAAACCATGCTGTAACGTATAATAAATAAGGTAATACGAAAGTATTCACAGAAAACAATGTTTTAAAAAAATTAACGGTACAAAGGTAAAAATTTTTTACACTATTTTATAATTATGCTATTTTCTAAAAAACCATGATATCGAAGAATGTGCACATGATTTTGATGATGATATTTGTCGCTGAAACCAGTTTTGGGAATAAATAAATAACAAAAAGTGTTTTGCATCAAGGTGGACTCACAATTCCCGTATGGTTGTTTTTGTATGCAAACTCGCACCAAATGGAAGAGTTGCAAGATACAATTTTTGGACATGAACTATAAAGAAAAATACCATGATATACCATGATATCGAAGGATGTGTACAAGATTTCTTTCACTAACCTAGTGAAAGATTCGCAGTAGTGAATGAAGATTAAAGATTCATATGTTGAAATTATTGTACGAATGACAGTTAGTACAGAAATATTTGTGGTTTTTGCTTCGGTCGCTTTAAAATGTATGAAAACACATCATTTTTTCATGTGCTAGATTTAAAAATAATCTTAATGGAGGCAGCAGTGCTGACAAAATATCTTGAATGGCCTTTCTTCGTTAAGTTTATAGGGTTTTTCAGCATCTAACGCTTTTCTTGTGATTCAAAAAAATATCAGTATTATCTGCTGCAGTTAATACATGTAATTATCTTCAAATCTAAATATTATACACCTCACACACTCAGACACAAAACACACACACACACACACACACACACACACACACACATTCACAAACACACAACGGTTTCTCAGTTTAAAAACCTTTATAAATTTAGGTAAATCGGACTATACCTTTGAATTAAGTTGAACTACACTGGAGTCAAAGGAGTGTCATTTAATAGCAAAGACATCGGCCAAGAAGTAATACTTGTACTGAAAAGGAAAATTTAGCACTCTAACAATGAGTAATAACTGTACCACGATAGATTAGATATTCAGCGATTTTCCGAATGTCCCGAAGAACTGCATGCATCAGTCTTTTGTGAGCATTTGTTACGTACGATATATGGAGACCTATACTGATACATTGTTCTAAATAAACTTAACTCCTCCCGAACAGGCCATGGAGGCCCAACGGCACCGACCAGCCTCCGCGTCACCCTCTCAACCCATAGGCGTCACTGGATGCGGATACGGAGGGGCATGTGGTCAGCACACCGCTCTCCCGGCCGCTTGTCACTTTCCGAGACCGGGGCCGCTACTTCTCAATCAAGTAGCTCCTCAGTTTGCCTCACAAGGGCTGAGTGCACGCCACTTGCCAACAGCGCTCGGCAGTCTGGCTGGTCACCCGTCCAAGTGCCGGCCCAGCCCGACAGCGCTTAACTTCGGTGATCTGACGGGAACCGGTGTTACCAATGCGGCAAGGCCGTTGGTTGATACACTGTACTAGATGATAAAATTCACGGGCATTCCTTTTGTGTGATGTGGGCCTGTAAATAGAGCCGGGGCCTTAATGGAGACAGAAGAAATAAATTTGGTAGTTTTAATTAAAAATACTCATAAAAGGTTTATCATGAAATATAAACATATCCCTAAGATATTTTGCAGTATCAGTAGTTCTGTATATATATTTCAGTGTAATAGATCATTCATCTCCGATAACTTATTTATTAAAAATCACATTGTGGTATTAAACTTCTGAAACTAACGATAAAGAGTTTCTGTGAAATACGTCCCGCGCGATTGGCGGCAAAGTACAGATTCGATAACGCTTCATGTCCGTTGACTAGCTTTGTAGCGAAGAACAGTAACAGCATCCGTGTTTTAGCTTGTGAGCGTTTGTTAATTTTACGTTTTGTGGAAAATGGGGAGCGTTAAATTGCAGATAACCTAGACAATATGGTGCATTTAGAGAAATACAGGACCTATAAACTTAAAAGGATTTAGGCCCGTAGAAATAAGATGCTGAATGTTCTAAAAACTGCATGTTCGTTGTTTAAAAGGAAATGGCTAAGAATAAGTCTCTTTACTGCCTTGATCGTAACTATTTCCAATGGAACGGCTTCCAGATGCGAGGATTATATCCTTATATTATCTGCTGTCATTCATTTGGATATGTCTGGGTTTGTTTTTTGTCGTTGCAGGTAATATTTGATAGCACTGAAGTGTTTCTCTGTTTGTTACACACAAAACAACAGCTGTGTGCAATGATTAAACGCTCAGCCACGAAATGTGTGGCAAAAACATATTTCGCACAAATTTCATGCATATATTTTATCATGCATCCAGTAAATACTAGTGTTTTATGATTTCGTTTGTATAAAAAGTAAACACTTACCTAACATTAAAGATCATATTTAGTTTATGATACATAATAAGGAATGCCGATGAAACAAATTTAAACATTTCTAGAACTTATAGGAGGCATTTGCCTTCATGACTGTTGTCTTGTTCGCAGCACTCATATCACGTAGGTTTAATAAATTACACAGTCTGCAGAAAGTTTTGAGATTTCTCTACATTTCTTCGCAGACTTAAACATAAGGAGGAATAATAGAGATTAGGGAAGCAGCTGTGTAATGCATTCGTTTAAATGCTATAAACAACGGAGGAAAATAGAATTTAACGTCCACCGACGACATTATTTCGGATGAACCACAAGGTTGGACTGGATGAGGACGGCAAGATGGCGCGGAACTTCAGTCAAGACATTTTCGAAGAAACCAATCCGGCTTTTATCTTATGTTTTTAGAGAAAACGTGATTCCTACGCCCGGAAGACGACTTGGACCCCAATCCACTCACGTGGGCCCCTACTCCAGTTACGTTCTAGACGTAAGTAGTACACATGTCTTATTGTCCGTTGTGCCGCAACCTCCTTTTAGCACTAGCTTGCTTTCAGCTGCCAAACTTGACTGGTCTACATCGTCTCAGCTCTCTCAATCAGTTCGTTATTTTGTGAACCGTTTATTCTTAAAAAGTTACAACTCTTCTGAGAAAAGAGAGAGATGAGAACGGAATCTATTATGTATGCCAGATCAAACCTCACCTGCAGCAGTGGCTTAATTTTAACACATAATTTATCTGCAGAATTATTGCAAGTGAAGCTGTGTGTCCTAATACCCAAAAATATTTTTGCAGCTATTACTTGTGCCCCCAAATGAGATATCCTAGAAGATCTTGTTGTCTCAGCTAATACACTGCTAATGGTATGTTTCAAAATATTACCGAACGTTATGTGTCATTTGAAAGTGTTAATGAAACGTTTTCATGAATCTTATGGAAATACTGCTTTTTAATTTTAATTTGTTTTAGCGAGTAAGACTAATACCTGTAGGTCCTTCCGTCGAGTAACACAACATATTTCCTTAATCTGTCTTCATAGATATTTTTACCCTACTCATGTAATCCGAATCAACTTTAATAATAATAGTAATAATAACAAAGGATATTATAGTCATGATAGCACTATTATGGTAGTGAGAACGCAATTTTTGAGATTACGTAAAACTTCAGATAGAAATAACAGTTGTTATGAGGAACATTCTCTCCACTGATTTCTGCAAGAATTATCTTACTGGCTTCTCAAAAGATTATTTTAATTTAATGAAATAGTATATAATAACGAAATCGGGTACCTCGTGAATCATGGAAGATTTTTTTTACTGACTTCGGTATGTGTTCAATCAGACCAGGGGAAGATGGACTTGTTTCTCTCAGACCTAAGACACAACGATGATACTGAAAAATTTGTGTATACCTGAAGGCTTATTGCTTCTGTGCCAGCGGGAAACGTAAGACTGTCAACATATTCTTTTCATAAGAGGTAGTGTGCAATCCAAAACCATAAGGCTATGAACAAAAGTGTTTTATATACACAGTATTTTTACTTCCAGTTAGAACTAGTTCGTCTCAGTCTTGCCAAATATTATGGGAAAAATCATTCTTCGTACGATTTTTTTTCTGCACTGATGACAATGAGCCACCTGATTCCAAAGTTCTCTCTCTCTCTTTTCTTTTTTCTTCTTTTTACCATGCGCCAACAAGTATCTCTCTTTCTTGAAGCGCAAATCTTGTATCGAAGTGTAGACTGCTATAACAAGCACACCACCTTCATCTTCGGTTGACGGTAGTTGAAGGAATAGCTATGACTGATTTTTCAGCGTCCTAGCAAATAAGGAAAATAGGAAATGTGTTGTTTCTGTTAATATATTATGGAGAAATCAAGTTCTACGAATGTTTAATACTGGTAGACACATCTTTTGAACACACAAATTTCATTCCTGAATATGTTATTGCCTAAGAGACGAGCTCGAAGAAACTGTCCATTTGCTACGGAGACGGTGACTGGAAATAAGAGTCTAGTAAATAAGAGATTCGCTTCTCAGGGCGCCCACCGTCAGTTTACGTCCTATGGTTAAAGGTATAATGTTATTAACGAAAGTATACAGTCGTACTGGATTTTACTGTTACGATTATGTTGCTGCAGCGTAGATCCTTTAAATTTTCTGCGTGTGACGTACATTTCGGCTGCAGCCACAATTAAATACAACTAATTACTATTTCTAATTATTATCGAATAAAAAGAAAAATTAATGTTAACTGAATGCCAAACAAACGATCACTCCGGACCAAGCAACACGGACCACCTTACGTGTAAGTGTGCGAATCCGATCACATATTCCATGTGTGTTAATAACTTTATCTGGGCAGGTCACGGAAAAAATCAGAATTTTATATGTGCTAATTTGTCATTATATATGTACTGAGATAATAGCCAAGAAAGGACACTGCTTGCGTAAGTCAGTTCTTCTTACATTTTTTTCACTTTCAAACCATTCTTAACAAGCTAGCACACTACTATAAGACGTAAAATTAATCACTAAAACCCAGGACAAGGTTATCTTTCAGATTACTCATACTCAAAATTTAATCTCTGATACTCAATTTACGGACTCTGAATTTCATTTGTGTTACTTAAAAGCTTCTTATGCGAATTCGTACTTCTTCGCAAATAAAAGTACTTCATTTTACGATGTTGTTCCACTTAGTTGCCAGTCTGATCAAATTTTTTTTTCAAATAGTTATTTTTACAGCGTGCAAAATGCTCATGCACTTGCAGAGTACTTAGCTGCGGGAAATAAAACTTGAATCTAATATTAAAACAAGTATTAATTATAACATACTTCCGAATTTTTTGTGTTGAGCAGATTCTCACGTTTCTTCTTATGGTCTTTCCGCAAGATGTAAGGTGGCTGCAGCAGAATCGTTGCACAGCCTATATGTTTCTTTCTTCATTAAACTTGTACAGTATCACTTCACGAAGAGAACGCAAGTCTCAATACCTCTTAAACTAATATGTAATAATTTGCCTTAAAGCAAGTCTCATTTTACCATATTTTTCACAACGGGAGCAGAAAGCTTAACTCTGACAAAATTTCTCATCTAAAATGGGGCTAATTATCTCGATTTTGAATTCAGGTTTCACAAAACACCATAAATTGAATATAAGGTAAGTAATTTGATCATTTTTACGTCTTTTAGTCACGTTGAACTGTCTCTCTGAGTATGAAGTAGTACCGAAGAGTGTAAATTTCCGTTAACAACAGCTTTGAAAGAAGTATGATCACTCATAGCAACAAGAATGCTATTGCATTAGTATTTCCTCGGCGCGTTGACTGTATGAGCAGTTTTCATTTGATGAATACGTTCCCACTGTTCAGCGTAATGCCGAGAAATGGCAATGAAACATAAATCCCAAACGCACATGCGACTGCCTAGCGCCGTAAGAGATAATCTCACAATTCCATCAAAATATTTGTCTTCTAAGTATGATTTTCAATACAAATAGTAGAATAAAATGCTGCTATTTCCTTATGAGACTGTCGTTAGATGCCTCAGGTACAGATCTCTCGCAGTGAGGCCAGCTACGAAGTCATTCTGTCGTTTCAGCTGACATGACAGTGTGTTCTCGGTAAATCATTATAATTGAAGTGACGTACACATTGCTGTAGTTTGCGTTCCACAGACAAATGAAACTGGTATAAAAAAGTTGCTATATTGTTAACCCATTATCTAGTACAATGAATATTTCATCCAGAAATGAGCTAATAACACGAAACCATGGTCGCTGAATAATAAAAGGACTGTGTAACGCAGGCTATAGAAATGTAAGTGCTAGAGTAATACCTCATTTACCTAAAAGTACCTTCACTGCAGCATAATCCAATACGATTCAAATCATTATAAGCAATATTTCCTCTCATTTTGTCGTGATTTACCATTCACGCACACTGCATGGAATAGCATTTCGATAACACAAATAACAGCAATACAGAAAAACTTCGTTTACAAATTAAAACCCAGAAAACTACAAGTATAGTAAAACCGTTACATGGCATTGGCCAATTAGTTACTTACTCCTATTTTCCACATCATGTAGACGCGAGTAAATTACTTTTCACACAGTAAGTTCTTCTAAAAATGTGGAGGTAGTTCTGCACATTTGCTTAGGCACTGATAACACCGTAGTTGAGAGTCCATAAATTACAAACACAAGCACACTCTAAGCGTTTTCAAAATTTTCGCGCAAAAATTATTCGTTCCTTTGGAACCCCGTGAATTTAAATATCCGGACTATCAACAGTTAGCCCAGTAACCCCAAAAACTATGAATCCTGAACAAATACAGGTGGATTTAAATTTTTTTGCTACCCTTTTCCGAGGCCCTCACCAAAAGCAACATGTCAGGTATTGAGTCATAAATCCATCATGTTTGATTGAAATTGTCCCAAACGTAGAAGAGTTCTGCTTCATCCTACTAACGCCATTCCTATGGGTGCTAGTGGAGTTCAGCATTCATCATATTTTTTCACGTAATATGTCAAATACGTAGGGTGAATAGCTAATACCTAACACTTATTTTATATCGAGAAGGATTCCAGATTATAAAACGAGGTTTTCGGTGAACGATAGTACACAGATGGGAATCTAATGAGTCAATCAAGTTATTGAAGCAAGAATATATTTTTAAAGTAGCGATACACTTTTCAAAGACTTTTGAATTCTCTAAAACGATGAATGAGTTGACGTAGCGCTTGTTGATGGGAGCGTTGAAACTTTTCGCAAAAATATCCAAAAATGTGCTAAAATTGAAAGGTTGGGTGACCGAAATATGCTATTGGGGTGTAAATGCCTCCGAGTTGGGCTCTCGTGCCACGCTCCGTGGTTACATGCAGGAAGAAGACTGGCCCTCGTTACTAAGATAAAAAGTAATTCCTGTTGACCCAACTTCATATAACGTATATACAGTCAGCTATGGCTCAAATGGCTCTGAGCACTATGGGACTCAACATCTTAGGTCATAAGTCCCCTAGAACTTAGAACTACTTAAACCTAACCAACCTAAGGACATCACACACACCCATGCCCGAGGCAGGATTCGAACCTGCGACCGTAGCAGTCCCGCGGTTCCGGACTGCAGCGCCAGAACCGCTAGACCACCGCGGCCGCCTACAGTCAGCTATGATTGTAGTAAACAGAGCTATATGCTATCTTCTAGTGCCTCAGAAGAAGCTTAAGAAAATTATGTATGTACGTATTCATGTTTTGAGTGAACAGCTTTTCTGGAAGCATGTTAACAGTAGAATGGCTTGATACAACGACAGAACATGGCGGTATTAATCAGCACGTTTCTCTTGTATATTTGCGAAACGTTCCACTCCAGGATTAACAAGTCTTATATCACTATACTCGACTTTTCAAGAACTTTCGAATACCGTTAAAAATATGTAGTTCCATTTACAAAAATAATATATATATATATATATATATATATATATATATATATATATATATATATATATATATATATCTTGGTTTATACAAGAATTAAAAGTGTTAATCATGCAATAAAAATATGTGCCCGCTGTATACTAACAAATCTCGAAAGCTTAGTTTCTATATCTTAAACCCTTCTCTAAATAAGAAGGATGTTACGTCTTATGCGGCGCACGATGATACCAGTCTTCCATTGTTTCCAGTCAGTAATAGCAAATATATTTTTGTGGATCAGCCGACGAATATATATCTCTTATCATGGACTAAAAATTTGTCTGCATCTGCATGATCGTTGTACTGTTCATCGCAGCTATGATGCAAGTTACAAATACGGTGGGGGTAAATTGCTCTAGGGACTACAGACGTATTCTGGAACGAACGTATACGCACACATGTCCTACATTAGTATATTAAAGAACTTGTTCGTTAATATTTCAGTCTACACCACGCTTCATCACGTTACTGGTAAAATCAGTTTTAAGTCCTTTAAACTCGAAAACAGAACAACCATTGAGAATAAGTTATAATAAGAGGAAAATAGCTTATAATAAACACAATGTGCCGGCTGGGGTGGCCGAGCGGTTCTAGGCGCTTCAGTCTGGAACAGCGCGACCGCTACGGTCGCAGGTTCGAATCCTGCCTCGGGCATGGATGTGTGTAATGTCCTTAGGTTAGTTAGGTTTAACTAGTTCTAAGTTCTAGGGGACTGATCACCTCAGATGTTGAGTCCCATAGTGCTCAGAGCCATTAAACACACTGAAAGGAAATTATATTTAAGTACAAGTTTAATACCATTTCAGTTTCCAACAAATCGCATCACGCCATTGGCAAATTGATTATTAAGTTGTCTAAACTGAAAAACAGAAGAAGTCCTCAAAAATCGATTATAATAAGAGGAATATAACGTACAATAAAGATACTGAAAAGAAAATAATGCAAATAAACAATGAAGTCATATGCTTACTTATTGTGTATTTACATTTCGGTGGCTCTATGCCTCACTGCGTAACTGCTAGACTACAAGACGAAAAGTCCGAGGTTCGACCACAGTAGGTCCGATGCCGCCTATTTTCTGTCTTTACGAAGATATTTTCAGTCCCAGTTTCGTAATGTTTAGGTTACGACCCCCAAAACACTGCCTCTTCATTGGGTGCTTCCGTGTAATTGGAAATTGCTTTTGTGTGTCGCACTACAACATTTTATTTATAGTCTAATTTGTGTCCCCATGCAGTAGAGCGACATCATATTAGCCTGGTGAGATATGGTGTTTAAGGGTATTTACTGACGGCAAACACGGGCAGATCGGTCATTGTTTCCAGCAACGTCTGTCTAAGGCTTCCCCGTCGATGGGCTGTTTGCTTTGGGCATTTTGTATGCGTTTTCCATACAGCTATCGTTCCTCCGGAACGTCCCGGTTTGTTATTAGGTAATGGTTACATCATTTTGCGTTAAGTATTGTGATTTACGACTCCGTTTTGCAGTAGCAATTATAGAATGCTCTGTGTTTCTGAATGTATTTCACGTTGCCACATCGACGCTAGGAATCTTACATAAAAAGGCACACAAGGTCCGAAACGACGTTGTGCTCGACTTTCTAAGTTGTCAGTTTTGTCGTTAAAGGGGAATTTGTAAATACAGTTATTTGAGCTACGGGCTAAGTTGACAAGCTGTGAAAAAATTGTATAATATCTCCTATATATGTACATCACTTTCTAATCTTAAAAACTTTAGTATTCCGTATAATCTTCATATTGAGAATAATCAAAAATATGTGTTTTAGCCGACTATTAGATTCTTTGTCGCAGTCGCACAGGGGTTATTCACAACACCAACTCTGAACACATGAGCCACGATGAAAACTAACTGTTGCCTCTCTCTCTCTCTCTCTCTCTCTCTCTCTCTGTGTCTCTCTCTCTCTCTCTGTTGGATGATTCATATGCAGTAGTTGTTGTGAACACAAACTACTTCCCAAATGTAGCTGTCACTCTTAATAAATATCCTTGACCTGTATTTCGCATTACACTAACCTCGGAAACTATAGTATCTATTGCTCACAGAAAATTACACCTAAAAAGTAGGTTAATCAAAATGAGAACCACTACAACGATTACCAATGCATTTTGTGCAGGTGATGATCCAAGCTCATAAATATTTGAAAAAAGTCATATTCCAGGCGTATCAAGAGCTGCTGATGAAAGAAAGATGTATTCAGTAACAGTTCATCATGCACCATAATGTTAATTACCTAAGCCTGTATCACAACGTTACTACTGAATCGCGAAGAGTAAAGGAGATAAACTTCTTGTTTCACTAAAACTGCCTTTAATAGTAAAGAGCTTTTAATGACGGCAGCTTTAGGAACGCAGGATGGTTTTGTACAGGGGAATTCAAGAGGAATATAGTAAGTACAAACGGCTAAAACTATTTCATGCATACCGCTGCATGGACAAGAATTACAGAGAATGTACAAGAAATTTAGAAGAAATTCTTACGTACTTAATAGGTGTTCTATACGACTCCCCTTGCTTATACGGGCAACATCTAAGCGGTAATCCACTTGACGCCATGCGTTCTGAAGCGTATGTGGAATCACCGAAGCGGTAGCATTAGAAATAAGCGTTTTGTGTTTAGGAAATGTTGTTTGCGAGCGACACACATACACAATACATTTCACATAACCACATAAAAGGAAATATATAGAGGTCAGGTCCGGAGACCCAGGTGGACAAGAGCAGGATACAGCGTCATGGCTAGTACGACTAATACCACGGTTTGCAAGCTGTTGATGTAAAAAAGAGCAGACCTCCATACCCCAGTCGAAATTCGGAACATTCTCTGTAATTCATATCGATGTACTGCTATACTTAAATAGTTAAAGTCGTAATCGATACATTGATTTCGAATTTCCCCGTATTTTATTTTTGACACGACAGTGGGAACGTTGCCGTACAGACTGATATATATGCTTTTATGGTCCCTGATGATGATCGCTTGATGGAATCTGGTAGTTAATGAAGGTTTGTTTCATCAGGAGCCCTTGCTGATTGCGAAATTTGACATCTTTCATTACGTCCCGCTTTTGCTCTTTGTGTGTGTGTGTGTGTGTTTGTGTGTACGTGTCGGGAAATACTGGATGAAGAGTCATTGTATGAGATCGATATAATTACAAAATTATAACAACGAAATTGAAAATATCTGTGGAAACGCCCGTAACAACTCTTACGAGAATTTTCAAACACCGGAGTGATTTCAAAATGGCGCAGGATCGGCAGCAACTTAAATGCACGGCTTGTAATTCGAATGTGCGGTGTGCATAGGAAGATGTTTCAGGAGCAGGCGGCGGCCATTCCTGGCTGCGGGCGCACAGGCTCCTGCAGGCGTACGCGAGGTGCGTGTCGGCGATATTGGCACGCGCCAGTGTGTTTTTGAATCGCCGGTGTGGACACGGCCGAATGGATTGCGCGAGCAAGTGGCCCTAATCGCATTCCGCCAGGCCGCGCCGTCATGACATTTCTCGCGCGTCACTGTCCGCCCGCGCATACCTCACCAGCCCCAGGCCGCGCCGCTGCCGACACTTCTTTCCCGCGCGCGCGATAACGCGAACAAAACACGCGGCCTGCAGCCCGCTGTGTCGACAGCTTCCAGAAGAAGCCCGTTCCCCGCAGTGTCGATGGTGCTTTCTTTGTTTTCACGCTACCGCATAGTCGATGTGGGGACACAGAGTTCGGTTCCAGGCGAGGTGAATCACAGTTAATTACTGTCTCCCCAACCCCAATAGAACTCACCAGATGCCGACGATTTGGAATAATGTTTGGCGACGTAACAATGGCAGGAGAAAAATTAAGATTTTGAAAAGAACCAGAGAAAAAAATCCGATCAGCAAACATCTTACTCAAAATCAGAATATAGTAGAAGCTTAAAAGGTGCTGCAAATTTCATGAAGACAGATTACGGAAAAATTAAAGGAGTCAATAAATTTAAACATCTTGACGAAGCAGTAAAGAAGAAGGCAGTGACGAGGACGCTAATAAAGTCAGACCAAGGAAGGTGGAAATGGCATTTCAGTTGGTTAAAGATATTACCAATAGTAGCTCGATCTCCTTTCGAGGGACATTAGATAATTATTTCACACTAACAAAACCAGAATATTCGTGCAGAGCCGAGGAAGACAGGAGAAACGGGAAGCGGTAAAGAAAGATAGGAAAATCCTAAGAAAAATATTGGGGCCATTAAAACTCAATGACAGGAGTACTGAGGATCTCTATAAGAGAACAGAACAGATAAATGTAAAGAAAACGTAGAGTGATGTTGTGTGGCCATCTGGTGCGCACGAATGAAAACAGAACATATAACAGTGTTTTTGTAAATTTCAAGTGGAAAACATCGACCTGCTGCAGATGCCTCCAAGAAATTAACAGTGATCTGAAAGAGAAGAAAAGTGAAGAACGTGAAATTATGGAGTGACGTACGTTTCGACAGCAGGTTTTAATTTCCCATCTCCAGGGAAAATCAAAAAAGAAATTTGGAGCGAAGTCACCGGAAGTTCTACAGGTCTCTGATAGAATGAAAAATTATTTATAAAAACTGCAAGTTAACTCATAAATAATTATTTACGTTGTCCACAGAAGACCGAAATCAAGTAAAAAAAGTTTATAAAGTGAAAATAAAAATATACATCCGGACGTACACAATCTGTAACGTATCAACAGAGTATAGACGTTGCGCAACATCCAGCTGATTTCAGTCTCTGTGAGACATACATAACTTTTGTGTAATAGATATAACAAAATAATGGAAAATGACGTAATTAATAATACACTGGATGATTCAAATATATCTGGTGGATAGCGGCCTGATTGCTATCACGTACAGTATGATAGACAGAGAAATATATAAATGAATGTAGTCAATAAATATGAAAGTAAAAATTCTTTGAGAAACAGGAGAACGAGTAGGTATTGAAATCTGACTTCAAAAAACAAATTACATATCTAGCAACAATCTAGCATCCAAAATCCAGAAACTAAATATGGAGATAATCATCTTTTGGTGTTGCAGTTCTTATGTCCGCGCTTGCTGTAAAAATAGGACGAGAGAATCCGCCTACTATGGGTAAAACGAAACTGAAACTGTCTCTTGCATAATTCGGATTTCCTCGTCCTAAATATGGAGAGTTTCTCAGTTCAAATCTTTATGCGAAATCATTCGAGACACTAGTCTAGAAAATGTTAGTTATGATATTCGTTGCCATAACATGGAAACAGCCCTCAGATTTGCGAAAGATACTTATAATGAAAAATCCTTCACAGAACATAGACAAAACAATACGGTCGTCAAACCAGAGTACTTTATTAAGTTGAAACACTCATTCTAAACCGATAGAGAAACAATGAAGAAGTTGAATAGCAGAATGAAAAATAATTAGAAAAATCTTAGGTTCAATTTACATTCAAAAAGGAACATACGGACTAACAGCAAATAAGGAAATTGGAAAGTATATCAAAATTTATATAGGCTAAAATTGGTCGGTGTAGCAGAATAAAGCCTGAATGAAGCAGGAATAACACAACCACATAGGAAAAAGGTTAGGCAGAAGATTCACGACTGGAGGAATGCCCAAGAAGACGGAACAACCTGGTCTGACGATAGGAAAAGAGCCCATTCTGAGAGAATGAAAATAATATTGACACAAAGGAAAGCTGAAAAAATCTCTACAAATGCCCTACGTTGCTCATAAGGTGTTCTAGCAGAGCGCAAACATGGGTGATAATACTAATAAATCAATACGCCAGAAAAGTTGGCTTACCAATTTATTTGCAAAAATATTCAATTTATGCGTTCGAAACAAGTGTGATGAAATCGAGAGCCTCTACTTCACGTATCTAATCCTACTGCGAGTAATAAAATAGTATAGAGAATTCGCCTACAGAAACACAAGAGGGCGTGTGGAAGAAAACACGAAATATACAACAAAAATGTCTCTTCATACATATAAAACTCAGGCACTGTCATGTTAGAATCACACAAGACGGAAAGTCAAAACATTTCACAATGGTCATGAACAGCACGTCACGGAATGGTTCTCGGGATGACAGTTTTAGCAACGGTGGGACGGTGTCGTCGTCTGCTTATGTCGAAAGTTACCCTGTTTTTCTCAGCGCTCACTCGTCTTACGGTAGGGGATTTTATGCGTACGTGTCTTCTTAGTCTTTATTTTATTGTTTCATTTCTTTCTTGTGACAGTGCAAATGTTCCATCACGACCTGGACATTTTTTCCTTTGAGTATCTTTCCAGAGGAGGAATCTAGGTATCTGAAAACGAAAACGATTTAGGTTTCGCACCAGCTGGGTAGAGAAAAGGCCTACACTGCGTATAATTAGGAAAATAAATTGATGATGTACTTTTCACCATTTTTTGACAGCGAAAAATTGTGCTCTATTGAAGGAGTTAAAAGTAGCTGTTTTTAAAATTATCTGATACTTAGAAAGAAAAAAAAGGCACTATGAATAAGTTAACAGGCTCAATGTTATGCCTTATAAATACTGTTTTTGTATCTGTATGCGAATAAATGTACATGTTTTGATATGTTTAGATGACATTTTTCGTGTTGTTACAAATATCAGCAGTTTACCAAACCAAACATACTAAGAACATTCATATGAAGTTTTATGTGGGCGTTGGTAAACTGTATCATTGCAAGTTCCTTAGTTTAGATACTTTATTTCGCCGTTTTGGTTCGTGGATAGTCTCGCATAACCTCACTTTCACCATTCTGTACAGGGCTAAGCGAAGGAGCGTAGAGCCGACGTTCGCTCTTGTCTGAACACACCATTACCTAACCACCACTTGAAGGAGACGCCGCCTGCCACTGAGTTCTGTTCCGTTGACGTCTAACGTGAGTCAGTTTCAACACGAGTACCAAAACAGAAGCCTGAACGCCATCGGAACTCTCACATCTAACACAGAAGGTGAGATGGGAAACATTCTGAAAAAAATAGTTCAAATGGCTCTGAGCAATATGCGACTTAACTTCAGAGGTCATCAGTCGCCTAGAACTTAGAACTAATTAAACCTAACTAACTTAAGGACATCACACACATCCATGTCCGAGGCAGGATTCGAACCTGCGACCGTAGCGGTCACGCGGTTCCAAACTAAGCGCCTAGAACCGCACGGCCACACCTGCCGGCTAAACATTCTGGAAGAGCAGAGCGAAATTAAGAGAAAGATTCTCAACAAAAACAGAAGTAAAGATGGTTACAGACAAAAAGCCCAGAAAACAACGGATCAATGGTTCAACCTCCAGCGGACATTCGAAAATGAACACTAAAATTTTGTGGACACATCGTCACACTGCCTGTAACAAGATTTGCCCACGAAATATTAACGTACATAGAACAATTGAAATTATACCCTAAATTCGGCAAATCAAAGAAGAACTAGCAAAAGCCCAGATCAATTCCACGAAAGGTTTGGAGAGAAACTCATGCAATGTACAAACAAATGACAGATGGAAAGTTCAGTCGGAGAATAAAACCCCGGAAAAAAGTAACATAATGGGCTAGAGAAAGTAAGATATTTCACGGAGAAATATTGAGAGCTGCACTGAAACTCGGGCATATGAATCCAAAACTTTGCGTTATCCAGCAGTGTCCAGTCGCCCCTAATAATAATAGAAACTATTCAAAACACTATCCAATATACAGCAGGCAGTTCTAACTCAAGAAACTGAAGCGTATCCTGTGTTAAAACAGCTTGTAGATTCTAGAATTCCTTGGGTTTTACTAGACACTCAGTTGTCATTTTACCTGTATGTTAACTGAGAAATCTGGAGATGTATGCACGTGAAAATGTAAACGCTTTTACTGAAATTATTTTTGGTTGGGAATGGAGGGTCATCACCTTAATGAGTAAACATGAAAACACATTTAAAGTGTTCGGAAGAAGGCTACTAAGTTTAATATTCGCGGACGACATTGCCTTCCTTTCTTCGAAAGTCGTGAGTCGTTCTACAGGTAGTGGCGGTCAGCGCCTCTTGGAGGCACGTGTTAATCTTGCCATTCAGCTCTTCCTCCTGTAGCGCCCCTTCCACTGTCGAGCCTGTAACGTAGCGGATCTCCCTCTAACCTGTCCCCACCTCTTCTAAGGTTGTTCTCACACCTCTCTGCTCATCCATTATTTTCTTTCTTCTTTTTCTTTAGTACCTCCTCATTTTTACATTTGCATCTGTCAACTGATTTTCTACATTCTTCAACAGCATTATATGACAAACACTTCCAGTTTTGTCTTGTGCGGATTTTCATCAGTATTTCGCTTCTGTAAAACTCTGTGGCCTAGACACATACCATTGGAAACTTTCTCCTCACTTTCACGGCAGTAGGGATCTTTTCTCTCAAAAAGATTTCTTCACCTACCCAAATTTACTTCTGATTTCTTCCTTGCTTCGACCATACGGCTTAACAGTGCTTTCTACGTGACAGATTTCTTCTTTAATGACAGTGAAACACTTTTAGAAAAACTGTTAAATGAAATGAACATGCTACTCCGTGTGGAATTCGTCATTAGTAAGGCAGTCGAAAGAAAATAAGTACAGAATTTTGATGGATTGTGGTGTGAGATCTATATCTTTTTATTGCATACTTTCGTAGTTTTCTTCAAGATGCGTTAAATTCTTAGAGTCATCGTGAAATAAACATCATTTATTGAACTTCGACGTACGAAACTTGGAACCGAAACACCTGTAAGGCCACTTCTTTTTTTCGGATAGATACGCTGTAGATTAAGACACGCATTAGCAAACTTTCTAAGACACTCGGTTTTAAAGATGCCAACATCTATGTACCGTGATGATTTTTGCTTATTATGGCTGAGTATACTCGGTGTATTTCCTAAAGAAGTCGAAGAGGTAAATAGTAAAATGTTTACGGAGCTTAAAGGTAACTAAAACTACTGCCTTTTATGACGTATTTCTCATCTACTAGGCAAGGTTTCTACAAAATACCGTTGTTATATTTGCGAGGGATTCGTCGTAACGGTAGCCAAAAGAATAAAAACCAAAGTAAAGACGACAGTGAAAGATAAGTAGCTAAAACAACTCCTTCCGAACAGGCCTTGGAAGACCCAACGGTACCGACCGCCCGCCGTGTCCTCCTCAGCCCACAGGCGTCAGTGGATGCGGATGTGGGGCGCTCGGCAGATCGGATGGTCATCCATCCAAATGCTAATCCAGCCTGACAGCGCTTAACATCGCAGATCTGGCGGGAACTGGTGTTATCACTGCGACAAGGCCGTTGGCGGAAGGTAAGTACCATGTGTAAATATGTGAGGACAAAGAATGTTGTTGTTATAGTCTTCAGTACGAAGACTGGTTTGATGCAGCGCTTAACGCTAGTCCACCATGTGCAAGTATATTAATCTGTGCGTGACTGCTGCAACCTACATCCATCAGAACCTGCTTGATGTAGTCAAGTCTTGATCTCCCTCTGCAAATTCTACCTCCCACACTTCCCTGCATTACCAGATTAACGATTCCTTGATGCCTTATGGTGTGTCCTACCAACTGATCCTTTGTTTTAATCGAAGTTGTGCCATAAATTTCTTTTCTCGCTCTTTCGATTCAGTACTTTTTCTTAGTTATCCGATATACCCATCTGATTTGAAATATTCTTCTGTAGCACCCATTTTAAATGCTTCCATTCTCTTTTTGTATGAACTATTTACCGTCCATGTCTCGTCTCTCGTACTAGGCTATAAAAGGTCCGACTGCTACGGTCGCAGGTTCGAATCCTGCCTCGGGCATGGATGTTTGTGATGTCCTTAGG
Source organism: Schistocerca cancellata (assembly GCF_023864275.1). Taxonomy (NCBI): domain Eukaryota; kingdom Metazoa; phylum Arthropoda; class Insecta; order Orthoptera; family Acrididae; genus Schistocerca; species Schistocerca cancellata. The sequence goes on along the minus strand of NC_064629.1, from coordinate 876,273,584 downwards.
TTAGGTAGGTTTAAGTAGTTCTAAGTTCTACGGGACTGATGACCTCAGATGTTAAGTCCCATAGTGCTCAGAGCCATTTGAACCATTTTTATAAAAGATCCTTCAGGAAAAACTTTCCAACTGTTAGTTTAATATTCGTATTAGATGGTGAACTCTTTACCTTTTTCAGAAATGCTTCTCTTGCTATTGGCTCTACTTCAGTCAGGCCAGGTAGGGGCTGCTTTTCGTGTCTGCATTCCTAATCTAATTCCTTCGGCGGCGTCTAATTTGACTCTACTACATGCTATTTCCCTTGTTTTACATTTGTTGGTTTTTATCTAATACCCTCTTTTCAAGACACTACCGATCCCGTTAAACAGCTCCTCAAAGGTCTTTGCCGTCTCTGATAGTACTGGACTGTCCTCGGAAATCCTCGATGTTTTTATTTCTTCTCCATGAACCTTAATTCCCTTCCAAATTTCTCCTTAATTTCCTTTACTGCTTGCTCACGGTATAGTCTGAATAACTTTCCGAACTACTACTTCCCTATGATGACTGTCTCGTACATGTCCAAGTTGTTTATGAGATTTCACTCACCTGCATTTTGACCTTGCTACCTTCAGAACTGAAAGGAACGCAGTCTAACCAACATCGTCAAAAGCATCCTCCTCATCCAAAAATGCTGTAAAAGAAGCACGTCTGTGTTATTATTCGAGGAAGACTTGGCACCCGAGCAGACAGTAAAGATAATTTAGGGAAATTATTAAATAGCATGGAATTGCTACGTCACTCAGTTCTCATACACCGTAATAACAAAAGAAGGATAATATCAATTAGACATAGACGAAAGAAGAAACGCGATGGGACTTCTAAGGTTTCGCCACTAATATCCATGGAAGATGTAATTCATACAGGATAGTAATGTTGGCAATTGCGTTCTTGTGCACAATGTTCTCAAGTTTAATTAATCGTCTTCGTCATCTCAGCTCTTTGTATTAGGTCTGTTGTCGAAATATTGTGCAACAGAGTAGTACTTTCAACCCACGTAAACAGCTACAAACATATCTTTAAAGAATAATTGCAAGCTTAAGTGTATAAAATGATTAACGTATGTTAAGATAAACGTGGGGATTATGCCGTTTCAGAAACATAATAACTGAAATTGGTCGACGTAAGGCAGTTTTCTTCAGAAAAATGAATTTGCTTATGTTATGACTTGGTCTGAGAGTAACTAATGTTTGTCACATTGGACGGTGTTATACTTGAATAAAATATTATAATAGTGAAGGCTAAAAGAAAACTGTAAACATATGAAATATTATGCCTACCAAGCTTAGCAGTGTAAATCCGGGACATTCACAAGAAAGGAGGTATGTTTGTTGTAAGAGTGTAATAGCAAGAGAGAGAGAAAAAAAGAGAAAGATAGAGCAGTTAGAAAAAGAAAAGGAATGTTAGTGTTTAACATCCCGTCGACATCACAGTTACTACAGACGAAACACCATCTCGAATTCGACAAAAATGGGGAAAACCAGGTCACGAAATCATCCTACCCTCCACATTAAATTCTTTACGGAAACCACGGGAAACTTAAATAAGGATAGCCGGACGTGCATTCGGATATTACTCCGCCACAGGGCAGCTCGTTTTCATGTTATGAAGGGAGAATCACCTAATTTTGCACTCCTATAAATTTCTTTAACCGTGTAAGATACCGAAATGAGGTTATCAGCAGATGATAACAAGTGTAGAGCCACCTAACGTCCTTCCATGTTTAGTCCATAGTATGAACTATCATACCGAATCAAGTGAATTTTTTAAAATGGAATTATATTCATTTTCAATGGCACTCGAAATTTATTTAAAAGAAGTCTGTAGTGATATAAGGATTGTTAGAGTTGGTGATGAAAATTTTAGCAAAAATATACGACAAATGAGCTAAACGTGAGGGGCAAGGCGGCCGGAATCAACTATTACTCTGTCGTTGTAGTCAACCTTTACACTGTTCACTTTCTTCCAAAAACGCTGTTTAACTAAACATAAATACGTAAAAGCATTTGAAATAGTTCTCCCAGGCCGCTCCCGATACGTTATGAGTTAGCACATACGAGGGCAAGTTGCGAAGTAATGCCTTTCAATTGATGTGTGAAAACTCTTAAAACTTTTCAAATAAAACAAGTGTTATTAACATTCGACATACTTATTTGTCAACATAGTCAGCCTGGTGGCGAACACTTTTCTCCCAACGAGAGTCAAGGTTGTTGACACCGACACTGTAGAAAGTTTGATCTTCTTCACGGAGTCACAATCTCACCCCTACTTACACCACTTCATCACTATCAGAGTGAAGTCCTCGAAGAAGATGAGATGAAAATCGGTTGAGAAGAAGTCGAGACCGTCTGGAGCGTAATCGGTGACAGTCAAACCAAAGCGTCTGATGGAGAAGGTGCTCCATGTGTGGACCAACTCTTCGAATTCGAAAGTCGATTACAGTCCGCTGTTTCTCGCGCACCGACATAATTATGTTACACACCGCCATGTTACGCGCTTCAATTCGGTCCTCTCTAGCGACAGAGGGCTGCAGATATTAGACACGAAAAACAAAGATGTAGAGTGTTTATGAGGCTTGTTTTCTTTAAAAACATTTCACACGAAATTTTGGGGGCATCGTTGTTCCAGTTGCGGCTGACGTTTTATCTTGGTCGTATAATGTAAGACGAAGAGGAACTACGATTAATCACACTAATGAAGCCCTGTCTTGTTGCTGCATGTAACGACGGAGCCACACTTGGCAGTGTTTGCACCCCAGTAGCCGATACTGACCATCTTGCCTTTCGGTTTAAATACATTTCTCGGATAGCTTCTCGAAAAGTTTCAACGTCACCGTTAACAATGCCTATATCACTTCATTCGGCATTTTATGAGCTATAGTGTGCCATTAAAACAGTATACTGTTACATTTAAAAAATTCTATTAAAGACATACCTCCATATATCAGATCATACGAGAGAAAAGTGGTTTGACCATGCGACAAAAGTATGTCTCCGTCGCTTCGTTATTTTGAACGGTTTAGTAAATAAAATTGTTGCAAGTTTTAGGTGGCTTGCTAAGTGCAAAATGTTAGTTTCTATCTCAGAGTTCCCCAGTGTGAGTCAGATATCTGTTAGGTAGTGACGAGTGATAACATTGCTTTTTATCACGCTAAGAACAAGGTATGTACATGTGCAGCTAGCTCTACTTGTAAAGAAACGTATAGTTCACAATTCACCAAACTTCGATCACCTAAACGGTTCAAGGGCCACATCTGAAGTCACTTATGATATCCTTGGGAGTAACAATCAATGGGGTAAGAAGTTGAAGTACAACAGAAATAGAGTCTTAGTAAAGCATATTGTAGGTTTGAATCTTTTTCTCGGTGATGGTAAACTGCCGTTTGCCTGTGATAGAGATGGTTTACATCACGCTAGTATCTGAATAATCCAGCATATACGCGGTGCCTATAATCAAGGGACACTGTGGTCATACGAAAAAAAGTAGTGCGTATGGTCACATACTTACATTCATTCTATTATGTCATAGAGGATCATTTTAAAAGGGGTAACTCAACAAGCCTAGCTAAAATTCTGTGGGTCGAAAAGTGTGTATTACGAATTACGAGTATTTGTTGTATAAACTCACTCCTATTCAAGGAACTAGAGGTACTCACTACTGCTTCCCAGTACATTTATTCCCTAATGAAATTTGCTATACATAAAATATCTTTTTTTTTTCAAACCAACAGCTCAGTTCATGGAATCAATACTAGAAACGAGAATATTCTCGATATATACTGGAGGTCACTTACTTTGATCCCAGAGAATGTCCATTGTTCAGTAACATACATTTTCAGTGACTTTTCCATAAAACGTTTAACTCTTTTAGAGTTCAGTTTAAGAGGAACCTAAATAATCTATTGGCGGCTAACACCTTCTTCTCTAGTGACGAATTTCTTAGTAGATCTGAAGGACGTGCATGTATCATTAATAACATCATATAACATGTTAGGTAAAATGTGACTTTCATACATTTTGTATACAGTAATGTGATCAATGTAAATAACTGTTGTAAACTGATTTTCTCTTTTATGATGGGTAGCTGCAACACCGTAAGAATTATCATATGCACCTCAATGTACTGTAGATCTATATGTGCCTTTTTCTTTCATTCGAAGGCGTCAGTTTATGAGCCAGGAACTATTGGAGTGGTATGTCGTAAACTCCACGTGCTGCGGTCACACTCACTCGTTGCCTTTTGTGTCTTCTCACACATCGACAGCGAGTGGTTCTCGTTATCTGTTTAGTTCTTCTCGGAAACATGTCTGCTCCTAGCAGCTATTATGCTTTGAGGCCCCTGAGTGTGTTGTAATGTGCAGTGACAAGGCTATCGAGTATACGGGAGGTCATCAATCACCAATATGGTCATGCTTTGTTGCTAGATTTAGCAGTGAAAATTCACACCCCAGGCCTTATCGTCATCGTCACGTGTCAAGACAACTGACGTACCACTGTAATAAATAATTTTTCAGGAACTAGAAGGAAAAACAGAAAACAGCATTTGGCAGTTGAGTCTGCATAACTAATATCTCAATGAAACTGAAAGAGAATGGGCTTAAGTTACATTATACATTTTCTGAAAATGTGAGTGAACAAGAAGAGACTGAATGCTCAGAAGGTAAATATCGACGTTGAAAACCTGTAAAGTAACTAATAACTGCCGCAAACATAGAAGAATCTCGAAAATTAACTGATCTGAAGGGTAATAAGCGTGGTAACATCTTTTACTGCCTATCGAGAGAATTAGGTTGAAATATTGCAGTTTAGCAATGTTTTACACGCTGTCAATAAGGAATTTGCTTTTTAAAAGTGCTGGCTTAGGATGATAAGGGTCACTTAACATGAGAACTAAACTAGTCAATACGAAAGCGTGAGCCGGAAATACAAGTTGTTAGCCGTAAGTTTCTCCCGGCGTATACAATGTTCAAATAACTTAGGGAATGCAGCCGAGTGACGTTTCCGATAGTCGCCGATATTTCGACAGGAGCACACCCTGCCATTTTCAAAGCAAAAGTTGGAAGAGGTTCCTCTTCGTCCTATTCTGAGTAACACTGGTGCTCCGACATATTGTATATCAAAGCACCTTACCACTCTGTTGAGTCTTATAGTAGGGCGGTATGAGCACCAAATTAAGAACATGGCGGAATTCTTACGTCGATTAGAAGGAATGACTGATATTCTAGTAAGTTTTAATGTGTTCTCTCTCTTCACGCTAGGTTTGGCGCTGAATTAACGAACCTAATTCAACATGTCTTGACTGCCAGTTACTTTTTATTCAAAGGCCAGCACTAAGAGCGGACAGACTGAGTTGCGATGGGAAGCCCATTATCACCTACTATTACCAATTTGTCGGCGGCTTTGAAACCTGTGTGTTTTCCAGATATGTAGACGATAATTTCGTTATTTACGTATGGCAGTGAGAATTTGAACGACTTTCTAGAGCACCCGAATTCAATCCACCCGAATCTTCGTTTCACGATGTAGATGGAAAAGGATGGCTGCCTTCCCTTCCTTGATGTGTTGGTCAGGAGGAAGGTGGATGGTAGGTTGGGACGTGCCGTTTATAGGAATCGTACTCACATTGACGTGTATCTGCAGGCTGAGAGTTGTCACCATCCCGCTCAAGGTTAAAGACCCATGTCATGTCGTACGCTGAGAGTTTGTCAGCAGAGTTAGCCAATCTCCAAGTCCCCTTTCGTCATAATTGTTATAGTGAAAGACAGATGTTGTGCTGTCGATCAACCTTGCACTCGGTGAAGGAAGATAACATCGAAGTGACAACAAAGTTTACGGCCGTTTTGCTTTACGTAGGGGGCATTTCGAACAGGATTGGTCGTATTTTTCAGACATATGATGTGAATTATCTTTTTCAAACACCATCTAAGATCAGGGTTCTTTTATGTTTCGTGAAGATGATGTTGGTTTGTGTAAGGCGGGTGTCTACCGTCTTCCTTGCAATTGCGGCATGTCATATATTGGTAAGACTACAAGATCTGTGGAGTACGTCGCATAAGCGACGCACACGCTGACAACAACCGAACATATCCGTCATTGCAGAACACTGTATTGCCACAGATCTTGTGGAATATAATAACACAGAGATTCTGGCATACACTTCCAGCTGTTGAGATAGTGTCACTGAGGAAACTGCTGAAATTAAATTAACAAGTAATCTTATAAATACAGATGGTGGTTTTCGTTTAAATTCTGCATGGAACTGTCAATAACAGAGGCACAGAGTTTAGTGTTTATGCTACTTCATCCGTTGATTTTAACTTCACTTTCGATAACTTCTGACGACGATCATTTTTGTATTGTGATGGTGACAGTGTTTTCAGTGTGTGTGAGTGTTATATTTTCGGAATTTGTCTGAGAACCGATGTTTTAAATACCCTCGTTCAGCGCTTACTTGCTGCAGTTTTGCCTTGAAAATGGTAGTGCGTGCTCTTGTCGAAATATCGGTGCCCGTCGACGGCCACCCGTCCGCATTCCCGTAAGTAACTTGAAGGAAATAGAGGTGGTTAAAAACTAAACGGCCAGAGCAAATTCGAAACGAAGATTTGTTTTATGGAGTATTGCCTAAAACCTGAGTATAGGAAAAAGCCTTCAGTATCTTTCTTATAATACTGTGACTGTTGACTTTAATGCACTGCTTTGCTCGTGATTCACTGGTTCAGTTTTGTGACAACATTGAAGAAAATATTTACGTAATTATTATACAAAGCCATTCTGTTTCTGTTCGTAGAACGTGCGGATTTTTTCCTGTTCGTTAAACATCTTGGAGTGTCAGACAAACGCTAAATCTGTGGGCCTAAAAATGTAATGAAGAACAGGAAGAGAGATTCTGTGAATCTAAGGAAGGGTGTCCTGGGACAAGCACCTCGTTGCAGAGCTACGTAGGGAAGCTAAAGCGACGGGGAAGTGAGGAAAAGTGAAACCAATTGACATATTCTCACCTTATATGCTATTATCTAATGCAAAAAAAATGTTATAACCCTGTTAACAGACTACAGTGAAAGACAATCGCCAGCAAAGTATCACTGAAGTATCAGAATTTTATGAATTATAGATACGCATGATGAACCCGAACGCCAGAGGCAAAATTTTGGAGGTTTTTCAGGGATATTTTATGAGCATTTTGGTATAAGGGCGCTATGGTATGCAGCGGATCTTAATAGAGTAATTGAACTTCATTTGAATTGTTGCCGGAATTCATATCTGTACATGTACTGCACTGAAAATATCTGCACACCAGAGCAAGTATCGACAATATGCACCGTGTGTCTTGTTATATCCACTCAAGGAACTCGTTTTTGACAACAGTAATGCCGACTTTAATCTGCGCCGTCAATCTTACATTAAGTATTGCTCGGTTCTGTCTTGCGTTGGTTTTTCCAACAGTGTTAGTCGTACGTAAAACGTTGTACACAGGTCTTCTGAAGAAGACTTGGACGATATGAAAAACTTGTGTAGGTTCACTGAATACAGCAGAAGATAGGCACAACGATGCTATTCTGAGCTGTCCACGCGAGACGGCAACCACAACACAGTAATGCTGTTGCTGCATTACCGTTTGGTGCTGTGTTGCACGTTTTGGTGAGAGCATATTGCAGGTTTTTTCTGTTAAATTTATTAGCAGTTGCGAATATCAACAACCATCAGCAGTAGAATGGAATGACGACAATGAAAATTTGTGCTGGTCCGGGTGTCGCACCCGGATTTCCCGCTAATCACGAGCGGTTGCCTTACCATTTGGTTATCCGTCACGACTCACAGCCTGACTCACACTTTCATATGTCGTCAGCCACACGTCTAGAACCTGTACTCTACATCCATTATGTATATGCGCCTGTAGGGGACATTTTACATGAAAGTCGCTTGCCCGGTGTCTGCGGATAAATACAATATTTCTGTGCCTGGGTTTTTCTGAAATACAGGGTGATTCAAAAAGAATACCACAACTTTAGGAATTTAAAACTCTGCAACGACAAAAGGCAGAGCTAAGCACTATCTGTCGTCGAATTAAGGGAGCTATAAAGTTTCATTTAGTTGTACATTTGTTCGCTTGAGGCGCTGTTGACTAGGCGTCAGCGTCAGTTGATGCTAAGATGGCGACCGCTCAACAGAAAGCTTTTTGTGTTATTGAGTACGGCAGAAGTGAATCGACGACAGTTGTTGAGCGTGCATTTCGAACAAAGTATGGTGTTAAACCTCTGATAGGTGGTGTATTAAACGTTGGTATAAACAGTTTACAGAGAATGGGTGTTTGTGCCGCCAGGCAGCCCGTGACAGAGCACTTCATCACTGGCCTCCAAGAAGCCCTGATCTTACCCCCTGCGATTTTTTCTTATGGGGGTATGTTAAGGATATGGTGTTTCGGCCACCTCTCCCAGCCACCATTGATGATTTGAAACGAGAAATAACAGCAGCTATCCAAACTGTTACGCCTGATATGCTACAGAGAGTGTGGAACGAGTTGGAGTATCAGGTTGATATTGCTCGAGTGTCTGGAGGGGGCCATATTGAACATCTCTTAACTTGTTTTTGAGTGAAAATAAAAACCTTTTTAAATACTCTTTGTAATGATGTATAACAGAAGGTTATATTATGTTTCTTTCATTAAATACACATTTTTAAAGTTGTGGTATTCTTTTTGAATCACCCTGTATAATGCAAAGTTCCTTCGGACATGCGGTCCGGCTCATATTTTCATTGTCGTCATTCCTTTATATAGCTGATGGTTGTCAATAATCGCAGCTGAGAATAAATTTAATGTATTTCATAACGGCTCTAGTCGCCACAGTGCAAGTCCGAAGAAACCTTACATCGTAATTCGGAATAACACACACACTACAGTATCGTACCGCTTTTTATTGTTGTGTAGGTACTTCCACAGAAGCAAAGGCAACTGGGGTAACGAACCAAATAATTCATAATTACATGATCTCTATAACGAGTCACCGAAGACCCCCGCTCACTTGTATCAGAATATTCACAAAATAGCTCTGAACAACCTCCAGATTTCCGGTTTAGCCTGAGTACTAGCCATCAACGTCGAACAGTAGCTGGACAGCACGTGTCATGTTAAGCATACTTTGTGAAAATCACGTAACACAGGTTTCACTACAATGCAGCAACAGCTAGACCCATTACTGCCTGAGGAGTTTCTGATGCTTCAGATTATAACCAATTTATCTTATTAAAGAAACTCATCTGCAGCACAACTGATATTCGAAATCTGCGACACTGTTCCCATTACTAAGCTGGTGGCACTGGTTTTCGGGCGTTGACTATCTGTTGACAAGTTTCAACTTATGCGATCAACTCAGTATCAGTAGACAAGCGTTTTTTTGCCCGCGTGTTCATGTACTCTCTTGGCAAACGTCATCAGTGAAGAAAATTTTGAGTAATAAAACCATAGCCGGCCGTGGTGGCCGAGCGGTTCTAGGTACTTCAGTCTGGGACCGCGCTACCGCTACGGTCGCAGGTTCGAATCCTGCCTCGGGCATGGATGTGTGTGATGGCCTTAGGTTAGTTAGGTTTAAGTAGTTCTAAGTTCTAGGGGACTGATGACCTCAGTCCCATAGTGCTCAGAGCCATTTGAACCATTTGAATCATACCTCCTAATATCGTGTCGGACCTCCTTTTTGTCCAACGTAATGCAGCAGCTCGAATAAGCGTGGACTCAACAAGTTGCTAGAAGTTCCCTGCAGAAACATTGAGCCATGCTGCCTCTATAACCGTCCACAATTGCAGAAGTGTTGCAGGTGCAGAATTTTGTGCTCAAACTGACCACTCGATTACGTCTCATAATTGTTCGATGGGATTCATGTCTGGTGATCTGTGAACCACTGTGGACCGATGACATGCCGCATTCTCATCCACAAAAATTACATCTTTATTTGGGAACATTAAGCCTATGAGTGACTGCAAATGGTCTCCAATTAGCCGAACGTAACCATTTCCGGTCAGTGATAGGATTGGCTGAACCAGAGGACCCGATCTATTCCATGTAAACACCGCCGACACCATTCTGGAGCCACCACTAGCTTGCAAAGTGCCTTGTTGACAACTTGGGTCCACGGCTTCGTGGAGCCTGCTCCACACTCGAACATTATCGTCGGCGCTTACCAACTGAAACCGTCACTCATCTGACCACGCCACAGTTTTCCAGTCGTCTAGGGTCCAATCGATATGGTCACGAACCCACGAAGGGCGCTGGAGGCGATGTGCTGTTATCAAAGGCACTCACATCGGTCGTCTGCTGCCGTAGCCCATTAACACCAAATTTCACCTCACTATCCTAACTATCACGCTCGTCGTGCATCCCACATTGATTTGATTTTTGTGGTTATTTCACGCAGTTTTGCTTGTCTGTTAGCACTGACAAATTTACACATACGCCGCTGCTCTCGGTCGTTAAGTGAAGGCCGTCTGCCAATGCGTTGTCCGAGGTAAGGAGTAACCCCGGAAATTTAGTATTCCCGGCAATCTTTTGACACTGTGCATCCCGGACTATTGAATTCCCCAACTATTTCCGAAATGGAGCGTACCATAGGTCTATCTCCAAGTATCATTCTGTGTTCGAAGTCAGTTAATTCCCGTCGTGTGGTCACAATCGTGGTGGAAACCTTTTCACATGCGTCATCTCACTACAAATGACAGCTTCCAGAATGCACTACCCTTTTATACCTAGTGACGCGATACTGCCCTCATCTGTATATCTGAATATCGCTGTCCCATGACTTTTCCATCTCTATGTATAGTTATAATGTGAGTAATCATTCTCTGCTGAAGATCTGCTCACCTTGCACACATTTTATGAAAGTAAAACATTTATTGATAGAAGCCTTTGAAATTGTATCTGTATAACGATACATGTGTGGGTAATGTTATATACGAACAACGTGTATGTTAACATCCCCACAAGTTCTAACATGCTCTACACCACACCTTGGGAAAAGCAGTATTTAGGACACACGTAAAGCTGGTTGTTTGTAGCAATACAGAGGAATAGTCGGAGAAACTCTACTGAGTATTGCGAAATAAATAAAATATGGAAAGACGAAAAAACTGTACTTAGGGGACAATGTTCATCGCCCTGTCCGCCTATTTACACTACCTTTAGACGGCAACCTGCCTTTTTGCAGTAGAGATTCGGTGTATTATTGAACACCTCAGTCGCATGTAATATATCTATGTCATATAAATAACAGAATTTTATAGACTTAATTTAATCATTGAAAGTAGTCGCTCCGTATATAGCTGTAAAAAGTATTTATTGCAATTTCGGTTTCAACGTTTTGTCATTGTCCAGCATTGCAGGATCATAAACTCTGCTCTACAGCTCGAATCCAAATATCCTATTCCACACATCATATGAGCACGAGTCATGTAGTAACTTGACGTTGTAGAGCGCAGTTTAACATACCTAAATGCTTAACAATGGCAAACTGTCGAAACTGAAATCGCAATAAATTTTTATCAGCAGTATGTGGAGTTCCAAAGGAATAATTAGGCAATGATTGACAGCAATGGGGAAGAAAAAACAGTAGAAGACGAATGTGTAGCGCCGCCCGCAGTGGCCGAGCGGTTCTAGGCGCTTCGCTCCGGAACCGCGCTGCTGCTACTGTCGCAGGTTCGAATCCTGCCTCGGGCATGGATGTGTATGACGTCCTTAGGTTAGTTAGATTTAAGTAGTTCTAAGTCTAGGGAACTGGTGACCTCAGATGTTAAGTCCCATAGTGCTTAGAGCCATTTGAACCATTTTGAATGTGCAGTTTTGAGAAATGAAACAGTGAAAGTAGAAAATGATCAAATACGTAAAAATGCAAGGTGTAGTAGTATTCCTTGGATATCACAGCAGATACTGAATTCAATTGATGACAGGAGGGAATGCAGAAATACAGCAAATGAAGCAGGCAAAAGGGAATAAAAACATCTAAAATAATGAGACTGACAGAAAGTGCAGAATGGCTAAAAAGGAATGGTTTGAGGACAAATGTAAGTCTATAGAAACGTGTAAAACTTGGAGGTAGATAGATACTGCCTACATGACAATTAAAGAATGCCTTCGGAGAAAAGAGTGGCAGCTGTACGAATATCAAGACCTCAGATGGAAAAAACAAGTACTGAAGCAAAGAGGAGAGAGCTGAAATGAGGAAAAAATATATACAAGAGAAATGATCTTGAAGACAGTATTATAGGAAGGGAAGAGGAAGTAGAGATGAGATGAATGGAACTGCCAGAAGGATCTGACTCTGCTCTGAAAGACCTAAGCCGCAACAAGGCCCGTGGAGTATACGACATTCCCTCAGAACATCTGATGTTCACGGGAGGCGCAGCCACGACATACACCTGGTGTGGAAGGTATATGAGGCAGAGGAAATGCTCTCAGACGTCAATAAGAATGTCATAATTCCAGTTCCAAAGTAAGCAGGTTGAGAAGGTGTGAACATTACGGAAATCATCAGTTTAAAAAGTCGCGCTTGCAAAACACTGACACGAATGATTTACAGAACATTAGCAAAACTGGTAGACTCCGACTTCGGGTAAATCATTTCGGGTTTCGGAGAAATGTTCAAAACTCGAGAAGCAATACTGACAGTACGACTTATCTTAGAAGGCAGGTTAAAAATAGGAAAAACCTATTTTTATAGCTTTTGTAAACTTAGAGAAAGTTTTCATAATGTTGAATAGCCGCTCTTCGGAATCCGAAGGTAGCAGGGCCAAAATGCAGGCACGAAAGGTCATATGCAACTTATACAGAAACTTATACGGCAGTTATAAGAGCTGAAGGGTGTGAAAGAGAACAGTGGTTGAGAAGGGTTGTAGGCTATCCTCGACGTTATTCAATCTGTACATTGGACAAGCAATTAAGGAAACCAAAGAAAAGTTTGGAAAACAGGTTAAAGTACAGGGAGATGAAATAAAAACTTAGAGGCTTCCGAGTAACATTGTAATTCTGTCAGAGACAGCGAAAGACTTGGAAGTGCAATTCAACGGAATGGACAATGTCTTGAAAGGAGGATATTAGATGAGACAGTGAAAGACTTGAAAGTACAATTGAACGGATTGGACAATGTCTTGAAAGGAGGATAGTAGATGAACAGTAACAAAAACAAAGCAAAAGTAACGGAACGTAGTCGAATTAAATCAGATGAAGCAGTGGGAATTAGATTAGGAAACGAGACACTGAAAGTTGTAGGAAAGTTTTGCTATTTGGGCAGTAAAATAACTGTTGACTGACGAAGTAAAGAGGAAATAAAATATAGACTGGCAATGGCAAGAAAAGCGTTTCTGAAGAAGAGAAATTTGTTAGCATCGAATATAAATTCATGAGTTAAGAAGTCTTTTCTGAAGGCATTTATATGGAGTGTAACCTTGTGCGAAAGTGAAACGTGGACGATAACCATTTCAGAGAAGACAAGAATACAAGCTTTTGAAATGTGATGCTAGAGAAGAATGCTGAAAACATATCACGTAACTAATGATGAGGAACTGGATACAGTTGGGGAGAAACTAAATTTGAGTCGTAACTTGAATAAAAGAAGTGATCGCTTGATAGAACAGATTCTGAAACATCAAGGAAATGTTAATTTAGTACTGGGGTGAAGTGAGGGGATACAAACTGCAGAGAGAGACCAAAAGACCAGTAGAGTAAGCAGGTTAAATGGATGTGGGTTGCAGTAGTTATTCGGAGATGAAGAGGTTTCCATAGGATAGCGTAGCGAAGAGAGCTGCATCAAACCAGTCTTCGGACTAAAGACCACAACAACAAGATGAAGAAATATTGTTCCACGACATCTTCACTAAACAGTATACAGTATACATACCAATCTTCGGACTGAAGACTACAGCAGCTAGATGAAGAAATATTGTTCCGCGACATCTTCACCGAACAATATACAGTAAGAATATCTGAAGCGTGTGACACGTTCTGCTCCATTACTTTTGAAACGGAATTTCATTGGTGTCCTCGTAGCTGAAAAAGTATTTGTTTTAGAAGCAGCCGTTTGAGTTGTGATGCCAGGTCCCAGCCTGACAACTGCTGATTGCAGGAATGCTTACTTGGGAATGGGGTTGCAACCCACAAACTGGTCATCAAGAACGAAAGATAAAAACTAAGTAGAACTGTGCCTTTTGCCTTGAGCGGCTTTATTCTTATGTTTAAACTTCTCGCGGAAAGACTGCTTTGTCACATAAGTAAGTCGCTGTCTACCTGAAACGGATTTCTGTCTTTTACCTATAGAAAACAAAACTAATAATTATTCGTAAGTTTCAAACGAGCACAATTATGAAGTCCAATCTCACTTACTACCACAATAATACAACGCAAAATAAAATGAAATAGGTAAAGTGCGGTAAGTACGGGCCGAGGGTACTATGGGCCACTAGGTGTTTCTCGTTTTTGACGCAAAATAGCGGGCGCTTGCAGTGCTTGAAAGAAAGCGCAGACATCACTTCTCCATTTGGTAGAACTTAATTTATGTAACTGTTGAGTTTCTGCCGGAAGTAAACATTATGGTTTCTGAGTGTTGCAGCTGTTGAACGATGTAATTTTCATCATCGGTTTATCATTTAAAAGGTGAGAAATAATAATATCATTCTAGTATTAATTTTTAATTAGTCTACTGTAGATTCTGTCGTAATAATGAAATTCCGCTCATTCAAGTCAGCCTCTATTTCCGCCACGTTTTAATGTGCAGTGTCAGTCGGGTAGTATAGGCCACACGAAAGTTGAGTGGTATGGACCACATAAAAAAATCTTTTTTGTTTGTTTTTAGAGCACGATGCCAAGGTTGAAGAAGGAACGTGCGAGTGACGGTCAAGGACAGTGTTCCGATCTACAATGAAGCATCAGTTTGAAGCGTTTTTGGAAAGCGAAATGACCGAACCGGCTGCGGCCCATCGTTAAAGCCGGCCGTTGTGGCCGAGTGGTTCTCGGCGCTTCAGTCCGGAACCGCGCTGCTTCTACGGTCGCTGGTTCGAATCCTGCCTCGGGCATGGATGTGTGTGATGTCCTTAGGTTAGTTAGGTTTAAGTAGTTCTAAGTGTAGGGGACGGATGACCTCAGATGTTAAGTCCCATAGTGCTCAGAGCCATTTGAACCATTTTGATCCCATCATTAAAATGTTCCTAGAACTACACTGTAAAGGAGGTTAAAAATCATTTTAAGGACTGAAAAGACATCTATGATAACTCAGACTGGTTATTCAAATCAATATTTGACGAAAATTGGGAAGCAATTCATGTAGCACATATGAGAGATTTAGAGTGCAGATTAATTCTGTTTAGCTGCAAATTTAAAACTGCCTCACAGATTTAACAGAGAAAGTAAATTGGCAGGTAAGATTTCTATCAAAACGTTTTGAAGACCACCCATAATTGTCTTACAGAAGAGCTCAGTCCACAAATTTAATGCGTTGAATCGGGTTCAGTCGACCACAAGTTGAAAGGCTTTTGAACAAACTATTGTTTTATCATTTGGATATTTGATATATAAAGAGCTTTGTTTGTGAATCGCAAAAACATCCTTTCTCTTAAAACCTACATTTTGTTCTATGGTCCATACAACCCGACACTTTTCTTAGCATCTCGAACTGTAACTCTTAAAAATTCTTTTCTTGCATTTTTTGATTAGAAGTTTTGTTTTCACTATTTACACCACAACAAATGTTCAATTAAAGGTTTTATGCAGTTATACCTTATTTCAAAGCAACAAAAATTTTATACCAATTCCGGCTTAAGTGGCCCATACAAGCCACTGCTCCTCTACCGGAAAGTATTTGCAAAGAGTAACGAGATAGCGAAAAAAATTGAAGTTTAAACATAAGCGTGAAGCCGCTCAAGGCCACTTAATTTTTATCTTTAGTTCTTGGCGACTAGTTTTCGGGTTGCAGCCCCATTCCCAAACAGCCATTCCTGCAATCAGCCAAGCGTCTGGCTGGAACCTGGCATCACAACTCGAACGGCTGCTTCCAAAACAAATACTTTTTCAGCTACGAGTACACCAAAAAAATTTCCGTTCAAAAGTAATGGAGCAGATCATGTCACACTCTTCAGGTATTATTACTTTATACTGTTCGGTGAAGATGTCGTGGAACAATATTTCTTCATCTTGCTGTTGTAGTCTTCAGTCCAAAGATTGGTGTGATGCAGTTCTCCATGATACTTTATCCTGTGCAAGCCTCTTCATCTCCGAACAACTACTGCAACCATACGTGCTTCTCAGTCTGCATACTGTATTCATCTCTTGGTCTCCCTCTACGATTTTTGTTCCAAACACTTCCCTCCTATACTAAATTGGTGATCCCATAATATATCAAAATGTGTTCTATGAACCGATCCCTTCTTCTAGTCAGATTGCGTGACATACCCATTTAATTTTCAGCCTTCTTTCGTAGCGCCACATTTCAAAAGCTTCTATTCTCCTGATGTCTAAACTGTTTTTCATCCATGTTTCACTTCCCTACATGGCTACACTCACATATACTTCCAGAAATGACTTCCTAACACTTAAAACTATATTCGATTTTACCAAATTTCTGTTTTTGAGAAATGCTTTTCATGCCATTGCCAGTCTACATATTATATCCCCTCTGCATTGATCATCATCATTAATATTACTACCCAAATAGCAAAACTCATCTACTGCTTTAAATGTCTCGTTTCCTAATCTAATTCCCTCAGCATACCTGACTTAATTCGGCTGCATTCCATTATCATTTTTTTGCTTTTGTTGATGTTCATCTTATATCCTCCTTTCGAGACACTGTCCATTCCGTTCAACTGTGTGCAAATTCCTTTGCTGTCTCTGACAGAATTACAGTACCATCAGCAAACCTCAAAGAGTTTGTTTCTTCTCCTTGAACTTTAATTCCTAGTCCATTTTTTTTGTTTTCTTTACTGATTGGTCAATGCACAGATTGAAGACTACCCCTTCTCAACCACTGATTTTATTTCATGCTTCTCGACTCTTATAACTGCCGTCTGGTGTTTATACAAATTGTAAATAGCCTTTCGCTCCCTGTGTTTTTACCCCTGCTACCATCAGAATTTCAGAGAAACTGTCAAATGTTTTTTCTAAGCCTACAAATGTTCTGAACGTAGGTTTGCCTGTCCTTAATCTATCTTCTAAGAGAAGGCGTAGGGTCAGTAATGCCTCGCGTGTTCCTATATGTCTCCGGAATCCAAACTGATCTTTGCCGAGGATGACTTCTACCAGTTTTACCATTCTTCTGTGAAAGATTCGTGTTAGCATTTTGCAACCATGATTTATTGAACTGATAGTTCGGTAATATTCACACACACCTGTCAGTACTTCTCTTCTTCAAACAGCAAGCTAATTTCCAACCACCGCCGTTTATTTTTTAAAATATTGGCACGTATTACTGACAAAGTAGCCGAGATCTTGTAAAGGGTCTTAGTCAATTTGCGCTCCTCGGCAAAATTATTGTTACGTTAACATTGGTAATGATAATGAGCGTATGGCATGGTGGCCGGGAGACCCCTCGCTGGGCGGTTCTTTAACGCCACTACGGCGACTTGCGAGTGAATGAGGTGAAATAATAACAGACGCCAACTTCGAAGTCAATTTCAAGAAGTTACTAGAAGCGGCTATTATGAGTTATGTGAAACTTCAGCGAGCAGCAAAGGAAGCTTGTAAATCATGTGGTAGCCACCGTGACGATGTTCGCTGAAATGACATTCGTTAATTGTTCACTTGAGACGAGTTAATATTAGGCTAATTTTTTAAAATCAAAATAAATACGGTACAAGTAATTTTGTTAATATTACAACATTATGAAATCTATTTGTACAACAGAAGACCAATAATTTTGAAGCCGAAAACGGAAGAATACGACCTCCACCTTTGCATAGCAATACTCACACGCAACACACAACTTAGTTATTAACAGAATGCGAAAGGTATACACGCTAATTCGAATAGACACTTTATTATAAGGTAACGAAAAGTAGTACACTACTCCCATAACCTTAGCCGTTTTTATGCAGAGCGTACCCTCTTTGTGAAGTTCACAAAGTAACTCCCTATGGATACCGGTCTGCATATTAGGATCGTTGGACATCTTGAATCACTCAGAATGGGGACCGTTATATCAGCAACGCGTTTGTGGTAGGCCAGACCAAGAGTACCAATATCTGGCCTTAACTGCAACACGAAGTAAAACACGTATGCCGGAGCACGGAGTACACTGCTTTCAGCTGGCAAACGATGTACTGGTGGCTCAGTGACGATGTTCAGTTTTGGTCATTGCTTCCCATTTTGTACTATGCAAGTTCTTGGACATCCAGCCAGAATGGCATAAGACGTTATAGGAAAGAAACACATCGAAATATAATAATAAAGATTAATGGTAAATTTTATTAAGTAACACAAGGTAACATTTAATACAAAAATTTGTTCCATATCAGTGTATATCTAGAAATGGAATTATATGTCTGCAATAGTTTCTGCCAGAAAGTAGAAAAGAATCATATTCTGCATTATTTGTTGTGTTTTCACTTCTTTACACAGATATACAACAGTGCAGCAGTGTTAACAGAACTTCAGATCTAAGTACTTTGGTATATTTTGCGAATAAAGACGTCTAGATCGTTTAATACTGTTTCTGTATCTACAGTGCTGGGGTTAAACAGGTCTGCAACCTTTATGAGGTGCTACGTTGTATGTTGCCACGTTTATGTGTTTTGTGGCCAGTAACTTAATGCACGCGTATTTTTAAAGCAAGACTTATGTACGTGGTATGTTATCTACCTTCTAACAGATTTGGAATTTGATAAGACTTCATTGCTATGTGCAGTAACAGCTACTGTAATTTGTTCTTCAGGATGATTTGATAATGGACAAGCCATCCGAAAACCGTAATCAATAAACTTCCTATGAAACTGAAGACGGTTCATCTAACAGCTGTTATAATACAGTTCCATTTATTGCGAAGTTTCGGCCACTACCTTCATCACATTTTTAATTAAGACTAAAGTAACATGAAAATGAGAAATGTTAAGTATACATTGTCAACTGACATTAGTAAAAAGGTACGAAAATTTAAAAATGTAGTCACGCAAAACTTAGAACACGTAAAACAAATTTCAGCGTCAGAAGCAATGAAACGTATGCCTTATCGGAGTATCAACCGCTAACATTTCTCAAAACTTTACAGAAATACAATTGCTAGGCCGAGGCGCTATTGGGGAACACGTTGCCTAAGTTATATTATAAAACGTAATTGAAACTGGTATGATTTCAGAATCATAATGTTAGTATTTTAGATGGTAGGCCGGCCACTGTGGTCGAACGGTTCTAGGCGCTCCAGTCTGGAGCCACGCAGTTGCTACTGTCGCAGGTTCGAATCCTGCCTCGGGCATGGATGTGTATGATGTCCTTAGGTTGGTTAGGTTTAAGCAGTTCTAGGTCTAGGGTACTGATGACCTCAGATGTTCAGTTCAAAAAATCTCTCTGAGCACTATGGGAATTAACTTCTAAGGTCACCGAAGCGCAACAATAGTCATTATTTACATTTCCTTTACAATCAAACATATATCAGTGTCATAAAACTTTAGTTTTACATATATTTTGTATTAACATGCTGCCTAAAAATGGTTTTTCCTGTTATAACAACCAGTATCATCCGAGATCACAGTAGTTGAAAAGTCGTGTTAAATGAAAATATATAAAGCTATCTAGACGGCTTTGTTCGCAAAAATCCACTATGGCCACAGACTCATTTAGGGAATTTATTTCTTTGTTATTATTAATATGTATCTAGTATCTGCAGTTCCATGAAACGATGTAAATGTATTAGTGCGTTCTAAACTTCATGCAGCAAAATGGTTGGATGTTACTTTATTGTACTGGCAGATATTTGCGAGTGGGTGTACTGCGATCCAACGTAGAGACAGTATCTGAATGAGGACGTGTGTTGCCTTAGAAACACCACTCTTTGGACTCACTTTGGCGTTCGCTCCTGTCGTTAAGACTCCAACAGTAGTTACGAAAAATCAGCCGCGGCTAGTGAAATTGTTCTTTCTGGGGGGAAGAAAGGATTCCATAATGAACTGTGACATAACTTTTCTCACGCTATGATTCAAGGAAAAAATTATTCTTGTATGTGTTAATATTTTCGTACCTTCCGGCAATGTTTGCCGACGCTGCATTATGAACACACACTGTATCTTCTCCCACTGGTCTATTTATCATACGTATCCCTGTTTGTAACACTTCTCTCCTACTCTGTAGCAATGGTCTTTTCATATGACTTGACATCGAGTAGATGCCTAATTTCTTTAGTGTGACTATGGTTTCTTCATAACAACTACTTCTTTATTTTAGCTCTCGGCGAATTGCCACCAGAGGGAACCCACTACGGACAATTATGTTAATGTCATCAGAATATACGGTCTTTTTTGATCCTCATCAATGAAAATACGAAGGAAGTCCTCTTAATTAAAAACCAATGGAGAGTTGACATTTATATGAAGAACAGGACAGACTGCGGGTCTTTATGTCATTTACTGAGCCCCTCATCTTGACACAAACTTCAGGTTTTCAGTATTTTTGTTAGTCTTTGTCTATATTTTTCTTTTAGTTCTTCTTTAATATTTGTATATTCTATTCCTATTTTTTGACTGTATCCTAGATATTTATAGGTATCTGTTTTTTCCATCGCTTCTATGCAGTCGCTGTGGTTATCCAATATGTAATCTTCTTGTTTAGTGTGATTTCTATTGACTATGCTATTTTTCTTACATTTGTCTGTTCCAAAAGCCATATTTATATCATTGCTGAATACTTCTGTTATCTTTAGTAATTGGTTCAGTTGTTGATTTATTGCTGCCAGTAGTCCATGTATAGCAAATGTGTGATTTTGTGTGGGTATGTTCCAGTAATATTATATCTATAATTTGTATTATTTAGCATGTTGGATAGTGGGTTCAGAGCAAGACAGAACCAGAAAGGACTTAATGAGTCTCCTTGGTATATTCCACGCTTAATCTCTATTGGCTGTGATGTGATATTATCTCAATTTGTTTGGATATTAAGTGTGGTTTTCGAATTTTTCATTACTATGTTTAGGAACTGTATTAATTTAGGATCTACTTTGTATATTTCCAATATCTGTAGTAACCATGAGTGGGGTACACTATCAAAAGCTTTTTGGTAATCAATGTATGCGTAGTGTAGCGACCTTTGTTTAGTTTTAGCTTGATATGTCACCTCTGTATCTATTATCAGTTGCTCTTTACATCCTCGTGCTCCTTTGCAGCAGCCATTTTGTTCTTCATTTATAATTTTGTTCTGTGTTGTATGTGTCATTAATTTCTGTGTAATGACTAAAGTTAATATTTTGTAGATTGTTGGAAGGCATGTTATGGGGCGATATTTAGCTGGGTTTGCTGTGTCTGCTTGATCTTTAGGTTTCAGATAAGTTATTCCTTGTGTAAGTGTATCAGGGACTGTGTATGGGTCTGCAATGTAATTGTTAAATAATTTAGTTAGATGTGAATGTGTTGAGGTGAACTTCTTTAGCCAGAAATTTGATATTTTATCATTTCCAGGGGCTTTCCAATTGTGCGTTGAATTAATTGCTCGGGTGACTTCATGTTTCAAAATTATCACTTTAGGCATTTGTGGTATCATCTTGTATGTGTCTGTTTCTGCTTGTATCCACCGTGCATGCCTGTTATGTTGTACCGGGTTTGACCATATGTTGCTCCAGAAGTGTTCCATGTCTGTTATGTTTGGTGGATTGTCTAGTTTAATGTGTGTGTTATCTATTGTCTGGTAAAATTTCTTTCGGTTTGTGTTAAATGTTTGGTTTTGTTTCCTTCTATTTTTACTGTCTTTGTATCTTCTAAGTCGTTTGGCCAATGCTTGTAATTTCTGCTTCTTTTCATCTAATTGCTCTATTGCTTCTTGTTGTGAGATTTTACCTAACCTTTTTCGTTTTTTGTCTGATATTTCATTTCTTGCAAATTGTGTTAGTTGTCCGATGTCTTTTCTCGGTTTTTCTATTCTGATCTGTAGCCTGTGTTGCCATGCTGGTTTTGTAGGTTTCTTCTGTGTGTTGGTTGGTTCTGATCTCTGCCTAGTGTGTATATTTAGTGTAGTGAGTGCTCCTACATAAACCAGTAGTTGTAACTCTTCCATAGTTGTATTTTAGTTTATTTTGTTGTGTATGATTGTGTTGATAGTTGTTATTGTTGTTTCGACTTGTGGGTTATTTGGTGGTCTATGCAAAAATGGTCTAATGTCAGTATTTGTGTCTTTGTATTCTATATATGGCAACCGAAATTTTTTTTTCTATATCTAACATGTGTGTCACTTCATGTTCTATTTGTGCTTGTTCTGGTGGCTGTCTTAAGATTTCGTTTTCCTCTGATTGTTTAATTGATGCGTGTTGTTCTTTGTTTGTTTGCTCTGGGATGTTTGAGTCCATTACTATATTTTCTTCTTCTTCTGATTGCACATTATTTTGTTCCAGTATTTGTTGTAATGGTTGTTTGATGTTTTCTAATTCTGACTGGGGTATCCTGTTATTTTTGATTATTACACGAATCTGATCAGCTGGTCGTTGTTCTGTTAAAAATTTTAATTCTGGGTATCTGGTAATAAATGTTGTGTATACTTGTGATCTGTATCCAGTTGTGTTGGTTCCTAAGTTTGTTGCTTGGTAATAACAGAGCATGAGGTGTCGGTTAACTTCATCTGACCATCTCATCCTCTGTCTTTGTTTTCCTTCTAGAGTGGTTGCAGGAGGCATATCCTGCAAAACACCTCTATTTGGATTTAAATCATTTTCCGTGTGGCTAGCAGTGTCGTTACCATTGTGGACGGGCATAGGGTTCAAGCGTCGTCCCCGACCATGACAGCACTTGTCCGAGGCTTCATTAGTTCTGTCCTGAACCAACTAATCACACTAAAAGAGGGGTTAGCCCTATTAGTGGTTTGTTCTTTTCGTCGCCTTTTACGACTGGCAGACCTTGCCGGAGGCCTATTCTTTTCCCGGTCCTCCACTATTATTATTATTATTATTCGAGGTGCAAAGGTCGGAAAGGTTCCTAAGTATGATGGCGCTCAGTACAAATGTTCAAAACTGGAAGCAAAATTGTTTGCCGAATGTTTGAGGAAGAGACGTCCCCACAACTGGAACACACTTGTAATTATTTCAGTCGTCGTAAATATGACGGCCTAGACAGAAACTCAGCAGCCTCATCTTCACAAAGTACAAGATGTTCACTGACATTTTCACCAATCGCAGTGAAGAAAAAATGAGTTTTAATTAGGCAAAAGAACAAGCTGACTTTGTTAATGGTAACAGTACAATAAACCATTAACAAGTAACCGACTAAATTATAGAATGGGATAACAAGAATAAATTACGGCTTTGCGTCTAATACATACTTTAGATTCAGTTTCAGAGAAATCTGTAGAAATGTCCCTCGAGAAACAAAACGTTGATTCAACTTACGTCAGTAAACTGAAGCATGTATACATCAGTGCTAAAGCTACCATAAACTATGCGTGGACAGTGAGATATTCTTAACTGAAAGAGGGGACAAGCACAGCAATTCCAAATCACCTAAATCAATGGTAGCAGTCCAACAGGAAGTTTTCAAATGTTTAAAGAGAGAAAACAAAGAAGGAATACTTCTTCATGTACCTAAACGGCCTTCGATTCGCTGACGATATGGTACTGGTTGCCTCTACTGGAGAAGCTCCGTTTCTAATGACCTCGATGTCGACTGGACGTTAAACCCAACTCTTTCTTCCTTCTAGTGGATGTAAACTTCAACAACGAATGGAAGAGATTAATATAACAAGTTTGAAAGTAGGTCCGAAAATAAATTTTAATCATGTGCAATCATCATGTCGAAAAATAAATAGTACAAATTAACAGTGCAATCAAGGAAGCAGTTGATAAGTTTTTGCCCTTAGAGCAGTTAAAAATAATGGTTAAATGGATAAGGAACGACACAAATAGGAGACTAGAAATGACCTGGAGCGCTTTTGGTGAGCTGAACAGGATTCCCAAAACTAAGCTTCCGATATTTCAGAGAATAAAAGTTTTCAGAGAATAAACGTTTTCAGAGAATGAGCATGTATTACCAGTTTTGTTTTGTAGCTGTGCTATGTGACCTTTCAGTGTGAATATCTCTCAGAAACAGTGGGTTGGGCAGTTAACACTGGAGAGAATTGCTAGGAGAGACAGGGAAACGAGCAAGTCGATCAGAGAGCAGGTAGGAGTCCAAGACATAACTGTAGCTGTAATGAAAGTGAAATGGATTTAGCATGACGTCTAGCCACGCGATAGGTTGCTAGGTGAACCAGGGCACATCTTTGCTGGATTCCAGAACATGTAAAAATGAAAAAACGACGACCAAACAGAAATGGGTGGGTGACGTTAGAGGTCATGCGAGAGTAATACAGATGTGCATCTAACACTTGATAGCGAATGGCTGATGATAATGCTGTTGATTATTATTATTATTATTATTATTATTGCTAATACTAATATTATTAGTGCTGTAAGATTATGTTGAATTTGCACTACAGTTTAGAGGAAAAAAGAGCGGTAAGATCCATTTGAGAGGATAGGTGGCTGGGTCGTTCCACAGTTTCGAGATTCAGACCGTATAATACACTTGTAAATCTCATATACTCAAAAAATAGCACCTGATTCATATCGACGTCTGTGTCCATTTCTCAAAAGCTTTCATTCCAGAACTGTTGCTCTTCCGGAATTTCCCTGAGACCGAGATCTTGAAATCGATACTCATCGATTCCTTTCTCTCTTTTAGTAATCAACCTTTTGGTCTGGGAGGGATGAACAAACATAAATTATGAGGCCACGAATAAAACGTGTGATTTTTTACAAGAAAAGTTCCTTTATTATGAGGAGACTAAATAATTGTCAATGAAGATAACTCGTATCACTGTAATACTGTAGCATAGTGGATGCAGGAATACAACCATGTGTAAGTATTGCAGTGAAGGGGAGTTGATATTTCGTGGACGAAGGCATTTCATACTTATGGAATGTGTAACAGTGACTCCTTAAGCATTGTTTATCCTACAGATTGCTACATTTCATACTAATTTCTGAACGTTACTTTTTCTAATGTTGGAAATTTGGAAATTTGTGGTAAGGACTATGGGACCAAACTGGCTTACACACTAATTAATCTAACTTAACCTAACTTACGCAAGGACAACACACACATCCATGTCCGAGGGAGGGCTCGAACCTCCGACGGGGGGATCCGCGCGAACCGTGACAAGACGCCCAAGACCACGCGCCACCCCGCGCGGCCTTTTTTCTAAATTTTAAGAATTCATGTAGATTGATTGGTCCTTTCACGCTGGTTCCCGTAGTTCGGACTTCATGTTGAACTGTACGTCTTCCGATAAAATGTAAGGCAAATTAGTCCAAAGGTCGGAGGAATACAAGGGCATATCGCCTGTAACAGAAATTGTGCCTAGTAAAGCATGTTGATCTTCAAAGCAACCTTTGGAGCAGGACAATTTATCGTTGTCTCATTTCTTCATGAACTTGAAGAGTTATTTGATGAAGTATAGTAGATAATATTTCCTTGCAGAAGCAAACGTTTATCGCTCAAAACATCTTCAGTGAGCTCATTGGATTAGATCCAAAGAGATTTTTGGTTTGAGAAATTAATTATATGAATCTCAATCGTTTACAGCATAGGTGTCATATCCATCCAAGAAAGATGCCTCCCCCATGGGGCAGAGAGAAGTGTCACAATTTCGTTATTTTACAGATAATGTAACATACTAATAATCTACACGTTACAGAAAATAGAACTAGTCGTATTTGTGTAGGCAGTGATTCGTACCGTATCCTCGCGGCATGAACGCACACAATGAAGAACTAGTTTTTCTACTAGGGTTGACGCATCTACAGGGACGCAGCACGCGCCCTACACAGTGCCATACATAACTCTTACCGTTAAGCGACCGTCTAACAGCGCCGCTTCAGACCTTCTTCGTCTCTTACTCTTCAGTTACCTTTTATCACGAGCTGCAGACAGCGAAGTACAGAGAACACGTTTTGCTCCATTAATAGTCCTTCTCAGTTTCTCTGGTGACGGTTGGAGGTGGCAAAAATGTCTTGGTCGGATGTGAAAAATTCTTCACGAACAGTTTCAGATATTTGAGGAGCTTCGTGCGCAACTGAAAAAAGAAGAAAATATTTAATCTTTACTTTCAGACAGTATTGCGCATAAAGTTGGCATCAAATAATGTACAGCCTCTGTACTGGTTTTGTTTAACTAATGATACAGTGCGATGGGGGAATGAAGTACTTTTATTTTATATCGCACAGTACGTGAGTAACAAGGTAAGTGAAAAGATTTTGCTATAGTAGGAGTCACAGCATAACAGCGATTACTATAAAAAGAAATTCAAAAAATTATTATGTATAAATTTTTTTTATTTCTTTGCAGCTATACGGACTGAAATACTCAAACATTACCAAAGCATGGTATAAATATTGTTTACACACATTCATTACATAATTATCAGTCAATAATCAGCTAGTAAGATGGAGCAAAATATAAATCCAACGTGTAATACTGTGAGAATGGTGCTACATTCTTGCATTGTGTTAATTACTAAACTGAATATGAAGAGTGTAAAATACAATCAGGTTTATAAATTTATCGCACCTGCCCTTATTAGGACGTTTGCGCCTCCTTTCTCACACCAGAACAGACGCATTTCATTGTTCTCTTTCTATGAATAGTGGCAGACTGAAAAGAAATGTCGAGGTTAGGGACTACTAACGAACATGGTAGAAATGTTACTTACAACAATGGCTGACATATTTGTGTACTCGCTATGTTCATAGGCAATGCGACAACTTTTACGCCGGTAACCGTGGCAGTGGCAGGTAGGTGATTAATACAGGAATGACGCTGATAATAGAAAGAAAGAAGTCAGGAGAGACGAGGCAGTAGAGAGAGACAAACTAGAAAGAACAGAGAAGAAATACGAAAAATGACGGGAGAATTTTCAAGGACTGGTCAGGATTCTATTACTCTGTTAGACGGGAAGTAGACAGCTCAGTTACATAACGACAGAACTCGCTCCAATGGTTTCTCACGAACATGCAGCATAGAGGTCGACCCTATATACATGGGTTGGCCAAAAATATAAAAATGTCAGGAGAAATGCGTGCCTGAATATAAATGCAGATGCAAGCCAAGGCGCAGTTGGTGCTGTTGTATTTGACCACGAACGGCGCCTGTGTGATGTCTTCAATACTTTGCAAGTATTAATCTTGGCCAGAGCAGCGTTCTGCGTGATGGTCGGAGCACTAAGTCGAAGTTAAGTGAATTCAAACCAGGGGAAAATTGGTGGTGCTAGTTTGGTGGGTGCCTCCGTAACCAAAGTATCTGAATTGTTTGGTATTTCAAGAGGCAGTACAGGGTTATTACAAATGATTGAAGCGATTTCACAGCTCTACAATAACTTTATTATTTGAGATATTTTCACAATGCTTTCCACACATACAAAAACTCAAAAAGTTTTTTTTAGGCATTCACAAATGTTCGATATGTGCCCCTTTAGTGATTCGGCAGACATCAAGCCGATAATAAAGTTCCTCCCACACTCGGCACAGCATGTCCCCATCAATGAGTTCGAAAGCATCGTTGATGCGAGCTCGCAGTTCTGGCACGTTTCTTGGTAGAGGAGGTTTAAACACTGAATCTTTCACATAATCCCACAGAAAGAAATCGCATGGGGTTAATTCGGGAGAGCGTGGAGGCCATGACAGGAATTGCTGATCATGATCTCCACCACGACCGATCCATCGGTTTTCCAATATCCTGTTTAAGAAATGCCGAACATCATGATGGAAGTGCGGTGGAGCACCATCCTGTTGAAAGATGAAGTCGGCGCTGTCGGTCTCCAGTTGTGGCATGAGTCAATTTTCCAGCATGTCCAGATACACGTGTCATGTAACGTTTTTTTCGCAGGAGCTCCATAAACAGGGAACTGCAGGACACGTTCTGATTCCAAAACCACACATCAATGCTGCAAATGCCCGTAACACGAAAACGTGGTGACGAGGCTCTAAAACCTTGGATTATGGAGCGACGGAAGAAAGTAGTTTGGTCGGATGAGTCTTGTAACACACTGTTTCCAGCTTTATGCCGAGTTTTCGTCTGGCGTACGCTGTTCCAAGCCTACGACTGAGGCTGCTTGCCGCCAAGAACGAAACATGGCGGGGGTTAGGTAATGATTTGGGCAGACACGTCGTGGTATTCCATGGGCCTCTTACTCTGCAAGGGCGCGCTACTGCCAAGGGTTATGTGACCAATTTGTCTGTTCGAATTCATTCCATTGTACAATGTATGTGTTCCAAGACGACGCGCACTGTTCGTATTGTCCAGCACTGGTTTCGTGAGCGCAACGATGAGCTGTTGCACCTCTCAGATCTCAAGATTACTGAGTTTTATGATCTGCTTTGGATAGAAGGATGCGAGATCACTTTCCATCTCCACCATCGTTACCTGCACTTAACCACTATTTTACAGGAGAAATCGTGTTTTATTCCCTTGAGAACCATACGGGGCTTATGCTTGTCCATTCCGGGACGAGTGCAAGCTGTTATGAATGCCAACGGTTTGCCTGCGTTATATTATCCATGGTAATGTGTTTTGTTTTTAGCGTTTCCACATTTTCCCAAACCCCCTGTATGTAACGGAGTTTCAGAAAATATAACTATTACACATAGACATAGCGTGAACTCCGAATAAGCAAAATAGTTACGGTATAAGATCAAAAATCAGACGTATTAGAATTACTGAGAGAATGTAAAACGATGTGTGAAAGTGATGTCGTGTGCCTAGATACCTGAGCATAAACGAAAGTCTTACTCAAGTGTTAATAGCTTACTCAAATTGTAAAAAAAAAAAAAAAAATTCACGATGTTGATCTACACCACAGTGGTAATGATTTGGTAGGAATAGTTTCTGGAAAAGTTACCACTTCTCTGATATATAAATATATTGATAAATTATACAATGACGTGTAAACAAGAGAAAGCTTTCTTGTGCACTTCAATCTTTCGTTCTGTCTAGTTAGGATCCAAATCGGAAATTAAATGCAAATGTTTTATTGGTTATAATTATTTATTAAAACAACCTGTTATTTATTCTACTTAAAAGGCCAAGATTATTACACATCATAATGCCGAATATCTATAATCTGCAAATTATTGTAAAGCTTGCTACAGAGTCTACTTTTTATTGTAGCATACGTTAACGTTTCTTCTCGATCTATTAACGGTTGAACTAATTGAAGAATGATAGTTTAAATGCATCTGTGCTAGCTGTATTCGATTATATGCATATAGAATTCAATACACCCCCCCTCACTTCGTTTACGTTCGAACCTATATGGTCATGTTACACCATATATTCTTATGCCATGAGTTGACTGGAAGGACGATCCGTTAAATGTTAAACAGTGCCCACTACATATTTATTATTCATGG
Organism: Schistocerca cancellata; assembly: GCF_023864275.1. Taxonomy (NCBI): domain Eukaryota; kingdom Metazoa; phylum Arthropoda; class Insecta; order Orthoptera; family Acrididae; genus Schistocerca; species Schistocerca cancellata. Next base: position 876,243,967 of record NC_064629.1, on the reverse strand, counting down.
AGTACACAGATTTATTTTCATATATTAAGAGACGGCTGGCAATGTATTTCGTCAGTATTGTATTAGATATCGAAAGAAATACAGTTTTGAAACACTAATAAGTTGCTTTGTGAATAGAACGTATAAAAATTGTTTTCGTAAACCAGTTAATGCTATTGGGATTTTTTTCTTTCAATAAAAAAATGTGCAGCATTGTCTGCAAAATTTTCTGGATGTTACTGGATGCTTTGTCGGAGATCATTTCCTCACTGACATTCCAAAAAATCTGAACTGGCAACTTTCACTATTCGTTATGTACTGACAACGCCACACGTTCTTCGAGGATAGTCGAAATTACTTGTTGGTCCTTGCATCACTTTCCGTCCAAGTCAACGTGTTGTGTTCTTCCTGTCAAGAACGTCTGACTCTTCTCGTCACCCGGATTACTTTCCCCACACAAAAATAATTCATGTACAAACACTGGCGCACTTTGCAAAACTTACAGAAGCTATATGAAAGTTTAGAAACGCTATGTCCATCTTTCCATTGTCATCAATGTCTTGTAGGACGTCGTCCACATAAAAGCGAGCTGGTATCGAATAATCATTGTTTTTAGGATTCCTCCTAGTTCCCACAGTGAAGAGCATTACAATATACATAGATTACGACGTTTGAACTTAGAATGCGCTCTACACCTCTGGTACATACAGAAATTACTGAAACAACGCAGCATACCTGCTGCATAACCTCTCTGAGATGACCGAAAAACAGGCACTTCGCTACTGCTAAAGACCGTCAGCATATAGACGGAGTGTACAAGAAAATAGAGTAGATAAGATATCACTGGCACAAAATTCATGGTCCTTGAATCACAGTGACCAAATAATCTTTCAGAAGTAAATGTAATTCTTTTACACATAACTACGTCGATAGAGTAAAAAAATTGTCATTTAAACACTTTAATGTACGGCTGTCAATCGTGGACTCTGTGGAAACTTGAAAGGGAAAATATTAGAAGCAACAGCAATATGGATGTGGAGGGAGTCACATAACAAGTTGTACTCGAAGAAATACTAAAAGAAATTAATGAAAACGAACTTAAATTAATACTCAAAAGAAAACCAAAATAAATTACCATCTAATTCCCCAAAAATACAATAAAAACCTTATATTCTTGAAACATTGTACAGAAATGTTTGCGGTATTCGGCAGGTTTCATTTTAAGAAAGCTTACAGAGAACTGGAAAAATTGTGTGTGAAACTCAAGTATTCAAATCCAAGATGAAAGGTGCCCTTCTTCTCGGTACAGGAGCTTCTCTTAGTTGTTGAGACTATTTCTCTGTAACGTGTTATTTATACGTATTAATTCTTTAATTGTTTGTTTACATATTTTCTAATCAGCGTTCTATAGATTATGTACTGACTCTTTACGTGACCACACAGCTTTCGCTCGCATGTTCCCATGGAAACTGATGACTAAATAAGTTAATAAATAAAAAAATATCTAAAGATTCCTGGGCAAAAAATCAAGTGACTAACCTTCAAGAAGAGATCAGTGGAATGTCTTGCAATTTAACAGCCGGTTGGTAGAGGTGAAAAAATGAGACGGTTGGTAGCAACAGAAGTGTGTTGCCTTTTATGAATGATGACGTACGAATCCTTCCTGATTCCAGAAAGAACATACAATGAAGACATTCACGACCGGGCGTCATAAATCTTCCGCGTTATATGGACGTGGTCCATGAAACTTTTTCGTTCCTGATGTTTCGTCCATAGTGCGTAGGACACCCTCAGAGGTGTCCTTGATTCTGTTGAGTCTTGCCGATTGAAAGATCGGGAGTAGGAGAACGACATAAACACTGTGAAAATGGGTCGTGGTAATAGAATACACGTGATCTTCAGCGATAATTACTGTCGGAGATAAAACTTAACTATCGAAATTTTCGCCTGAAGAAGATAAAACGTTTAAAATTTTCTTTTTGTGCAGGTTCACAGCCTTAACATGTTTTGAGAATGAAAACATGGTTCAGATAAACTGCGTTGTTGTTTTATTATCTACGCCATTGTCCTATTTCGACCTTGGTCGATTTCAAGCATGTATCCTAAGCTCAGAACTTCATTTTAAATCATAATATATCGCTGACAAGGACGTAACCATGTACAATAGCATATTGGTTTTGTGCCACATACGCACGAAAGTAAGATGTATTCCTGTGCACATGTATCAGCGACATGTTATCATATAAAATGAAGCTGGAAGCTTAAGATACGTGCTTAAAAGCGACCAAAGGTTCAAAGTGGCCAGTTGCAAAGGTAATAATAAATAATACAGTCTGTCCGGACAATATTTTCATTCTTAAGATAAAATTTGTCTATCGGTTCTATAGAGTCACTGTCCATGTAGCATTAAATTTCATTCCTTCTTCTTTTCTCTTAAACTTATCCCCACGTTTCCATTTTCTGATGGCTTCTCTATATAGCCATGGATAATAGTTTGTCATTGTAGAAAAGATTTTGTATTAGGATAATTTCATGTCTTTATTTTCTGACTGAAGAGCACTCTCTGCTTGCTACAGATTTTTTTTTTTCCCTCCTCGACAAAGACTTTTACGTTCTTTCAGTAGTATATTTACGCTTCTCTTGGTAGTTCCAATGCAGACCATCCCACACGTACACGGAATTTTATATATCCTTTACGCCGACAAAGGAGGGCGTTTATCCTTTACAGATCGGAGAGTGTGACACATTTTCTTTATTTGTCTAAAAACCGACTTGATGTTATATTTTTGTAAAATCTGCGCTATTTGATCAGTTTCTTTTTTATTGAAAAAGAGAAACTGAGTACTTACAGAGTTGTGTTTCATCCTTGTCCATAAGCCTACTATTATTTGGACGTAGAAATGTATTTACTTCTTTTCCTCATTTTTGTTCGAAAGTCTGATTCAGAGGTTTTCATTCGGCACCCAGGTGTCCTCTCAGCACGTCGGATGCAGCTCTGGATGAAACTTTAAGGACGAAAGAGTTTCACGGATGAGGTCCTGGAAGCACATTTTTCCATACTATTTTTCTTTCCTACTAACTTAGCGTTGCCTTTTTAAGTGTTTGCTACTACTGTACTTGATCATCGTATTATTACGAGTTAATTAAGAAACATGTTAATGTGTTTAATGTGGAAAGAAACTATGTGAGTTGAATGAGGTGGTGCAAATGGGACAATTATAAGTTTTTTACACGAGTAAAGCGAAGTTAATTCTGCGCCTGCGTAGCTAAATGAGGAACGGCGAAGTGATTGTAGCAGCGAGGATCGAGGGGTGTGTGGTCAGTGGTCTGAGTGCCGGAGGCGGCATCGCACTAAATAAACCGCAAATACGGATACGGGCGCGCAGGAAGCTGGCCAATGGCAGGCCGCGCGCTCTGCCTGCCTCCGTCCTCACTCCACACACTCTCGCTTTTCATGAATACATTTACTGTCCAAACCACACGGGTAATTTTTCTCGGGATTAGATATACAAAGTGTTTCTAGACGAAACTGACGCTTAACCGGCCTTTAGTCAAGGACACCCATACAGATGGGTATGGAGTATTTTTAATATTTTCGGAGACGAATGGCGACGTTTAAGCCACCATAAAAATGTCCCACTTCCGATCCTGTTAAAAACATGTGTAATACCGATTTTTAAATTATATTCTTGAAGAAAAGCACCTAACGACACTATCTTTCTCCTTTCCCTGAGAGAAATTTGGGGGTGGGGGGCCGGGGGAGGGTGGGCACTGTCCTTCCCATCTGGTATGGTCACCCTTGCGATTAATGAAATGGAAGATAAGAAATCGCGGATATTTTTACAATTTGTCATGCGTGGTCTGGATGGATTTGTCTTGACCATAAAGAGCTTAGACGAGGAGATAATGGATGTTGGGAAGGTGATATCCGCGACATTGCGCTTGTATATGTACGAGGGATAACATGTAAATTTTTATTATCAATGGAAAAAAAATAAAGTTACGTAATTAATTCTTTATTTGTTTGCAGATACTGTCTGCAGCCCTGTTCTATACTGAAATCGCTGCTCTAAAGTACTCCGGGAAAGGAGCCAAAATTTAGAGGAGCAGCCCATTGGTACGGTGGAGTACTGTGCGGTACGTGGTTGTGTGCATTTCATCGGTAACAACATTGCAACAATATATGCCTGGTTGCTAATACAGTAATACAGTGATAATGTGGCGGAAACTCTTCCAGTGTTATCAAACAAGTCTGAAGTACGAGGAACTAAGTGGCAAACAATATATCTGTGGAGTCTAGGGAACAGCAGGAGAAGTGATGTTCGAAGATCGGTGTATCACAATCGAAGCGATAGTAGAAAAATGTACAAAACAGTGATGGATTGTTTTACAGCATCTTGCACGGCATTTTGAACATAACACAGGCCTCCGCTCCTCTCCCATTCAAAAAACGGCTATGTCACAACTCTGTCAGTCCGATTCAGATGACTTCTTTAGTCATCTAACCACCACGGACGATTGCTAGGGGTATCGCTATGATGCCGACCCAAAGGAACAAAGTGAGCCGCGCAATATGTGTATTCACCAATGCGGTGAAACAACTATCATAGGTCAAGGCGATTCTGAGTAAATTTTGGGACAGCTACGATATGGTTTTAAAAGATTATGTTCAGTATCGTGTCGAGTTTATGGGAGCCTGTTAAGACGAAACGTTGCGGAAAGCTGTTTTTGCAACACGACAACTCCCCGCTCGTTCTGCGCGTTACAGAATCATCATGCCGCTTGTTTGGCATGCCAAATTTTACCTCACCCCACATATTGTCCTTACAAGGCACCCATCGAGTTCTTCCTCTTTCCTTGGAAGAAGACGAAAATTGCTTCACATGGAAATCCAGAGTAAGGCCGAGGTGATTCTCTAGTTGGAACGTTTCGTGAACAGCCAAAATGCAAACATCTATAACCAACGTCTCCGTCAGGTCATCTGTGCTTGGAAAAATGTGTCGCGTTGGTGGACTAACACACAGAGAAAGACTAACTTCATTATAAGATTTCATGGTCGCAACTTGACCTTTTAGAGGTGATAATTACAACTTAATTACTGCCCATCGTACACAGCATCAGAAACTTATTTGAAAAAAATTACATAGATGGTTAGCGGGGCCTAAACTGAGGTTTTTGAGGTAGGGAAAAAGTTGTTCGCTGTTCACAACGTGTTGTTAAAAGCCACAACTGTGTGACACAGAAAGCTATTGCTGAGCATACTCACGCTCCCGTGGCAGAAAATTTTCATCTGCCTGGCCCCTTGAGTAATTTCATTCTTCGCTTTTCACATTAGAACGTACCATGACCTTACGCAGTAGTTAGTGTACCTCTATTCGTCAGTAAATCATCATGAATACACCTATTAACGATCTCAATTCCCTGTGTGTCGTAATATTGTGCCCAGTGTGTACCAGGTTCTAAAATTTTCGCAGTAAGATCCTGATTTTAACAGACTGAAGAAAGCGAAAAAGTAACTGAAATATTGTTGAAACTAAGCATTTCGAAATCACTTTCAGAAACTCGATATGTGCCTACCTTTGTTGCTGTGCTCTTCCAGTCCGAAGTTTGTTGCAGCTCTCCTTGCTACTCTGTCCTGTGCGAACCTCTCCATCTCCGAGTTATAACTGCAATGTACATCTTTCTGAATCTGCTTATCGTATTCATCTCTTGGTCTTCCCCTACAATTTTTACCCCCCCCATACTTCCCTCACATACTGAACTGGTGATCGCTTGATGTCTCACAATGTGTCCTACCAGCCGATACCTTCTTTTGGTCAAGTTGTGTCACAAATTCCTTGTCTCCCCAGTTGTATTTAGTACTTTCTCATTAGTTACGTGATCTAGACATCCCATTATCAGCATTCTTCTGTAGCACCATATTTCGAAGGCTTCTATTATCTTCGTATCGGAACTGTCTACCGTCAATATTTTGCTTCTATACATGGCTACACTCCAGAGAAATACCTTTAGTAAAAATTCCTAACACTTAAATCTGTATTTGATGTTAACAGATTTCTCTTCCTCAGAAACGTTTTTCTTTTTATTGCCAGACTACATTTTATATCCTCTCTACTTCGACCATTATCGGTTATTTTGCTGCCTAAACAGCAATAATCATCTGCTACTTTAGGCGCCTCGTTTCCTATTCTTATTCCCTTAACATCATCTGATTTAATTTGACGACATTCCATTATCCTTATTTTGCTTCTGTTGATATTCATCTTATATCCTTCTTCCAAAACACTGTCCATTCCGTTCAACTGCTCCTCCAAGCCCATTGATGTCTGTCAGAATCGCAATGTCACTGGCAAACCTCAAATTTTTTATATCTTCTCCCTCAACTTTGATTCCTACTCCAAATTTTTCAGTTACTTGCCCCTCGACTCTTATTCCTGCAGTCTGATTTCTGTGCAAGTTGCAAATAGCCTTTCGCTCCCTGTATTTTACCCCTGCCACCTTCAGAATTTCAAAGACAGTATTCCAGTCAACATTGTCTAAAGCTATCTCTAAGTCTACAAATGCTATGAACATGAGTTTGCCTTTCCTTGACCTACCTTCTAAGATAATTCATAGGGTCAGTGTTTTCTCGTGTATTCCTACATTGCTCTGGAATCCAAACTGATCTTTCTCGAGATGTGCTTCCACGAGTTTTTCCATTGTTCTGTAAAGAATACGTGTCAGTATCTTGCAACTGTGACTTATTAAACTGATTTTCACACCTGTCAACTAGTGCTTTCTTTGGAATTGGAATTACCACATTCCTCTTGAAGTCTAAGGGTATTTCGCCTGGCTCATAAATCTTTCACATGGCTGGCTCTCTCGATGCTATCAGTATTTCTGACTGAGGGAATGTCGTCTACTCCCGGGGCCTTGTTTTGACTTAAATCTTTCAGAGCTTTGACAAATTTTTCTAGCAGTCTCATATCTCCCATCACACCTTCATCTACGTCCACTTCCCTTTCTATAATATTGCTTTCAAGTTCTTCTCTCTTGTATAGCCCCTCAACATGTTCTTTTCACCTTTTAGCCTTCTCTTCTTGCATCGGATTGGTTTTCCATCTGAGCTCTTGGTATTCATACAGCTGCTTCTCTTTTCCCCAAAGGCCCCTTTAATTTTCCTGTAGGCGGTATCTATCTTTCCTTAGTGAAATATGGTTTTTAATCCTTACATTTGTTCTCTAGCCATTCCTGCTTAGCAATTTTGCACTTTCGGCCAATCTAAATTTTACACGTTTGCATTCACTTTCGCCTGCTTCATTTACAGCATTTTTAAATTTTCTCCTTTCATCAGTTAAATTCAATATCTCGTGTGTTACCCAAGTATTCCTATTGGGCCTTGTCTTTTTTCCTATTTGATCCTCAGCTGCCTTCACTATCTTATCTCTTAAAGCTACCCATTCGTCTTCTACTGTATTTCTTTCTCCGATTCTGGTCAACCGTTTCCTGATGCTCCCTCCGAAGCTCTCAAGAACCTCTAGTTCTTTCATCTTATCGACGTTCCGTGTTCTTGATCTGCTAGCTTTTTCCAATTTCTTCAGTTTTAGTCTACAGTGCATAACCAGTAAATTGTGGTCAGAGTCCACATCTGTCTCTGGAAATGTCTTAAAATTCAAAATCTGGTTCCGAAATCTCTGTCTAACCATTATATAATCAATCTGATATCTTCCGGTGTCTCCAGTTCTCTTCCAAGTATACAACCTTCTTTCATGGCTCCTAAACCAAGTGCTAACAATGCTTAAATTGTGCTATGTGCAAAATTCTGCCAGTCAGCATTCACTTTCATTCCTTTCTCCCAGTCCATATTAACCTACTATTTTTCCTTCTCTTCCTTTTCCTACTATTGAATTACGGTCCCAAATCACAATTAAATTTTCGTCTTTATTTTACCTCGTCATACATATCTTCAATCTCTTCATCATTTGCGGAGCTAGTTGGCATCTAAACTTATACTAGTGTGGTAGGCGTGGGCTTTGTGTCTATCTTCGCTACGATATTGCGTTCACTATACCGCTCATAGCAGCTTACCCGCATTCCTATTTCCTTATTCATTAGTGAACCCACTCCAGCGTTACCCTTATTTGACTCTGTGTTTATCATGCTGTATTGACCTGACCAGAAGTCCTGTTCTTCCTGCCACCGAACTTCACTAATTCCCACTATATCCAACTTCAAACTATCCATTTCCCTTTTTAAATTTTCTACCCTATATGCCCGATTAAAGGAGCTAACAATCCACCCTCCTATCCGTTGTATACCAGTTTTGTTTCTCGATGATGACTTCCTCCTGAGTAGTTTCCGCCCAGATATCCGAATGGGGGACTATATTACCTCCGGAATATTTTACCGAAGAGGATGCCATCATCATTTAACCATACAGTAGAGTTGGATGCCCTCGGGAAAAATTACGGCTGTAGTTTCCCCTTTCCGTCAGCAGTTCGCAGTACCAGCCCAGCAAGGCCGTTTTGGTTTGTATTACAAGCCATGCCATTCAATCATCCAGACTGTTGCCCCTACAACTACTGAAAAGGCTGCTGCCCCGCTTCAGGAACCACACGTTTGTATGGCCTTTCCACAGATACCAATCCGTTGTGATTGTACGTACTATACAGCTATCTGCATCGCTGATGCTTGCAAGCCACTCCACCGACGGGAAGGTCCATGGTTCACGGGGCGATGCGTACCTTAAGGACGCTAGTTCATTATTTATAACATTCAGAAACAAGGAGAGAAATGCACTGTATTATCGAGTGAAAGAAGGCATATAGTGATTCTTCCACGCTGAAATATAGGTTCTAAAAAATTTGCTTTGAAACTGGAGATATCCACGTCAAAATATTTCGTGATGCAGAACAGTCGAGGAGCTAATGTGCTGATTTGCTACGAAGCTCACTTCTATCGATTTAAAAGTAACTTCTTGCTACTCTGTGAGTAGCGCGATTTAGTTGAAAAAACGCGTTTTGGCCTCAAATATTACTTCAGTTGAAGAACGTTGTTAAAAAAAGTATTATTAAGACTGTTTTGAGCTTCAGTTCGTCTATACCATGAATCCACAAGAGGCGACTATCATGTGCTTCTTAGACTTCAGTGAAGTGTTTGCCACTGTCGGCATTGATATTTTACTTGCCAAACTTAGCAGCCTAAATTTACTTTCCCCAGAATTCGCTACACCAGAAAACGTCTATTTCGTACACATATAAACACTTTTTATATCTGCCTCTGTCATTATTGTCACTATTAGCATATTCGCTACTAGCATTATTCCTATTATCATTATTGGTAGCAGTAGCAGCAGTAGTAGAAGTACTGCCAGTATTAACTTTATTAGTTTGTGGTCAGTATTATTTACTTACATTGCCACGATAGTCACTCAAATCATCTTAATACTATTTGTCACTCTAAAATTGTTATTTCTTAGGTAACTATGATGTAAAAAAGGTACTGTATGTGTAAAACCCTGGTCCGACGTAAGAGAGGGTTTGATGGCCCTAGTAAGGTCAGGTTAAATAAATAAATGTACAACTGAAGTTACTAGCTAAAAGCAACAGTTGAATTCTGTTCCGGATACGGAACGCGTTTTTTTTATTTGTCGTTAACAAAGATGGTTGGATACGCATATTTTTTACAGCATTATATCAGATTAAGAAGAACGGAGCACGCTGTGAAGATCCAACAAACTCTCTGAAAATTACACATATAAATTAGTGAGCAGGTCTTAAGACACAGAGACGGATTGTCACATTAGAGACGTAACTAACGTGAAATTATATACTTAATCAAAAATTGAAGACGACTTTCCGTAGCGGACTTTCTGTTTTACATCAGCATCGTATCACGTTTCACTGTGGCAAAGGTACGAATATGTTACCTTGACAAGGAGAAATACTCCCTCGATTAGCACCAGTGAGCAGTAACGGCAGTCATCTTTGAACAAACGTGGCATAAGGAAGTCTAAGTAAGTGGAGGTATTTATCAGCTTCATTGCGTCACACAACAAGCACAGAGTTGTACCGTTAGATAATAAATTAGACTCTTACCTATTTTAACGCGATTTTGGTCCACCGCCGTCGGATTCCGCGTTACATCTCGTTTCTACAGTGCCTCGAAACATTTTTTTATTTAGTTTGCGTTGAATACAGGCAAAATAAACCCAAATAAATATTTGATCATCAGATCATTTACTCGACGTTATAAAGAACATTTTAAGACGTGTAACGCTCAACGTTACCTTGTCCGTATCGCTGAAACGCGGCAGTGGTCAGAAGTGATTTGCTTTGCCATTCAGTATCCATCCTCGAACTGCAGTGTACCAGGCCAATTCCAGGTCACCTTACCTACTGCACAAAAGAAAAGTACACAAGATTTTTTAGGTAATGCAAAACAACAGTCTTATAATGATTTGCACTTCCCCTTCGATGCATGCAGATTTCAGATCGTAATATAGCTGCATTTGGCCTTACTTTGAATAAAGATCAAAAACTTTTTTAAAATTTAGCTGCTCTTTTCGAATACAAATCTCATGCTTTAGCAAAAGTTGTGTGAAACTGGCACCAGTTATATACAAATGTACTGTAAGGCGATTGAAAAGTGTGTCAAAACGACATGAAATAAATCGTGAACCAGGAATTACAAACAGTGACATTAAAGAATTTTAACGGTTGGATGCAGCGTCATATACACTCCGAGACGATTTGAATGTGCATGGAACACCAAAATGAAATTTAAACTGTATGAAGACGAGCATAAAATGCTGGGACCCGACCATGGTTTCAAAATATCCAGTTCTTCTACAAATGTGGCTAGCTGTTGCGATTCTAATGGAACTAATATTGCAGTCACAAATTTCGTCATTCTATGGTGGGCAAGATTTTAACAAAACTAAGTTTCCCGTCGACGATGGGACGTATGTGCAAATGTCTCCGCAGTGATGATCACAACACTGTTGATGTCCTGTGAGATCGCAACGTTAAAACCGTAGGCAACAGCAATGGTCTTATCCGTTTATCGCCACCTGGCTTCACACAAATGCTCCAACTGCAGCAGACATTAATCCACGTTTCTGCAACACAGTAATATTCATTGAAAAATCATACTTCAAATCCCAGGGCACGGAAAATAAGAATGCCTTTCAATTAGCTGTCCTCAGTCTAACACAGAACAGAACTACTCAAATTTACGTTTTTACTGACTGATACCCTCTACAGTATCTGAATGATGATGTAGTATTTGAGACCTATATTAGGCCGCTGGAACAGGAGGCATCGAACGCGTAGAAAGAAGGACGATGCGGAAGTTTACAGGATTGGTTCACTGGCGACAGAGCCTGACAGAAATGTTGGAAAACCTCATCTAACAGAAACTCGAAGTAACACATGCAATTTGTTTAGAATACTTCAAGGCTCATCTTGCCGGGTAGAAACTACGAATACTCTTCACTTCCTTGGGTGTGTATCCCGTATAGCCGGTGCTGACAAAGTGAAACACATAAGCGGACAAGCAGTCATTCTTCCCCCGCACCATCCGTGAATGGAACGACAGGAGATGTGAATATGGTTTACAAACACATTTATCCTCAACCCAGCACTTCTACGAGATTCGCAAAGCAAACAGTTAGCTGTACATGTAGATGCAGAAATTACCGGTACAAACTGACATTTCGGTAGCAGTATTGCATTCAAGTTATTCGCAGTTTGTGCTGACCAATAACTAAAACAACTGTAATCTAATGAAAACGGTATATTAATCTTAATGGGGGAAAAAGATTTCGTCTTCGTTTGACCACGTATACTGTTCTTTCGAAGTGAAAACTTCTGAGGATGAAAAAGACTAATTTCCAGGACGTTACCTGCGTAAACGCCCTGCGCAGGTTAAGTTTATTACAATAACCATTACTAAAAAGAGAAATTTACGCTGACTTGCTCTGCGATGCTATGTATATCTTGTGCACTGGATCGACGTGTAATGAATACTACTTCGACAGATATTTTCCAAAAGATTGCTGAGGTCGTAAATGTGGATACGGCAGTACGCCATCTGATTTTATTCAAATAATGGAGCTTCAGCCTTGGAAAGATCACAAAAGAAATATAGGGTGATTCGAAAGTTATGCCCAATAGGACGAACAGGGTGAACTAGAACTCCACCAAAAAATTTCCAGAGGTGGTACTATGGACCAAAAAAAAAAACAACAAAAAAACACTTCGTCTTCGATACTGTGAAACAGATCTCTATTACTGCAAGCTCTTTCCTAATGTGAAACACATCTCATCTACTGAATAAATGCCCATAGCTCTTAAGGTATCCATTTTAGATCCCATGTTTCCAGACATTTTTTCTTATTTTTATCCATACTACCATCTCTGAAAGCTTGTCGGTAGAGTTCTGCTTCATAATTTTTGTACTATGGGACATAACTTTTGAATCACCCTGTATACAAGTCTCATCGCGTTCTGTAAATGCTACAGACAATTGCTACGTTGTTAGGTGATCAGGTATTGCTCAAGGTACTAAGTATAGAAGGTATCATCTTCAGACTGTCCAACGCTCAGAGAGAGAAGAATTATTATGTATCATCAGTGACAAAATTTTGAAATGTAAAGTTCAGAACTTCTGCATTCGTTCCGCTATTATGCAGTTCGCAGACGCTCTGTTTCAAAACACGATGGTTCAAAACAACATCAGATATATGAGAAAAAGGATGCGATAGTACCAGAGATGGAAATGAAATTGTGCGACTTCGGCTAAAAAGAGGTCAATGACAATTAAACCTCTTGGGGAAAAGCTATGTAAAAAATTCTCCAGCAGTTACAGAGATACGACATGGTCCAAAATATTTTCTCATATATGGTCCAATCAACAGATTTTGGTTAAAGGTCGTCCTCGAACTTCATAATAGAGAAGGGAAAGCAGAAATTCTAAATTTTACACTTCACTGATGAAACCCAAGGAGCCTTGCCTCTCTGAGTGTCGCCAATTTTGAAGTGATATGTGTAGAAGTTGTTGTTGTTGTGGTCTTCAGTCCTGAGACTAGTTTGATGCAGCTCTCCATGCTATTCTATCCTGTGCAAGTTTCTTCATCTCCCCGTATCTACTGCAACCTACATCCTTCTGTATCTGTTTAGTGTATTCATCTCTTGGTCTTCCTCTCCGATTTTTACCCTCCACGCTGCCCTCTAACACTAAATTGGTGATCCCTTGATGTCTCAGAACATGTCCTACCAACCGATCCCTTCTTCTAGTCAAGTTGTGCCACAAACTTCTCTTCTCTCCAATCCAATTCAATACCTCCCCATTAGTTATACGATCTACCCATCTAATCTTCAGAATTCTTCTGTAGCACCACATTTCGAAAGCTTCTATTGTCTTCTTGTCCAGACTATTTATCGTCCATGTTTCACTTCCATACGTGGCTACACTCCATAGAAATAATATCAGAAACGACTTCCTGACACTTAAATCTATACTCGATGTTAACAAATTTCTCTTCTTCAGAAACGCTTTCCTTGCCATTGCCAGTCTACATTTTATATCCTCCCTACTTCGACAGTCATCAGTTATTTTGATCCCCAAATAGGAAAACTCCTTTACTACTTTAAGTGTCTCATTTCCTAATCTAATTCCCTCAGCATCACCCGACTTAATTTGACTACATTCCATTATCCTCGTTTTGCTTTTGTTGATGTTCATCTTATATCCTCCTTTCAAGACACTATCCATTCCGTTCAACAGCTCTTCTAAGTCCTTTGCTGTCGCTGACAGAATTACAATGTCGTCGGCGAACCTCAAAGTTTTTATTTCTTCCCCATGGATTTTAATACCTACTGCGAATTTTTCTTTTGTTTCCTTCACTGCTTGCTCAATATACAGATTGAATAACATCGGGGTGAGGCTGCAACCCTGTCTCACTCCCTTCCCAACCACTGCTTCCCTTTCATGTAACTCGACTCTTATAACTGCAACCTCGTTTCTGTACAAATTGTAAATAGCCTTTCGCTCCCAGTATTTTACCCCTGCCATCTTCAGAATTTGAAAGAGAGTATTCCAGTCAACATTGTCAAAAGCTTTCTCTAAGTCTACAAATGCTAGAAATGTAGGTTTGCCTTTCCTTAATCTAGCTTCTAAGATAAGTCGTAGGGTCAGTATTGCCTCACGTGTTCCAGTATTTCTACGGAATCCAAACTGACCTTTCCCGAGGTCGGCTTCTACCAGTTTTTCCATTCGTCTGTAAAGAATTCGCGTTAGTATTTTGCAGCCGTGACTTATTAAACTGATAGTTCGGTAATTTTCACATCTGTCAACAACTGCTTTCTTTGGGATTGGAATTATTATATTCTTCTTGTAGTCTGAGGGTATTTCGCCTTTCTTATACATCTTGCTCACCAGATGGTAGAGTTTTGTCAGGAATGGCTCTCCCAAGGCCGTCAGTAGTTCTAATGGAATGTTGTCTACTCCTGGGGCCATGTTTCGACTCAGGTCTTTCAGTGCTCTGTCAAACACTTCACGCAGTATCGTATCTCCCATTTCATCTTGATCTACATCCTCTTCCATTTCCATTATATTGTCCTCAAGTACATCGCCCTTGTATAGACCCTGTATATACACCTTCCACCTTTCCGCTTTCCCTTCTTTGCTTAGAACTGGGTTTCCATATGAGCTCTTAATATTCATACAAGTGGTTCTCTTTTCTCCAAAGGTCTCTTTAATTTTCCTGTAGGCAGTATCTATCTTACCCCTAGTGAGATAAGCCTCTACATCCTTGCATTTATCCTCTAGCCATCCCTGCTTAGCTATTTTGCACTTCCCGTCGATCTCATTTTTGAGACGTTTGTATTCCTTTTCGCCTGCTTCATTTATTGCATTTTTATATTTTCTCCTTTCATCAATTAAATTCAATATCTCTTCTGTTACCCGAGGATTTCTACTAGCCCTCGTCTTTTTACCTACTTGATCCTCTGCTGCCTTCACTACATCATCTCTCAAAGCTACCCGTTCTTCTTCTATTGTATTTCTTTCCCTCATTCCTGTCAATCGTTCCCTTATGCTCTCCCTGAAACTCTGTACAACCTCTGGATAGTCAGTTTATCCAGGTCCAATCTTCTTAAATTCCCACCTTTTTGCAGTTTATTCAGTTTTAATCTACAGTTCATAACCAATAGATTGTGGTCAGAGTCCACATCGGCCCCTGGAAATGTCTAACAATTTAAAACCCGGTTCCTAAATCTCTGTCTTACCATTATATAATCTATCTGAAACCTGTCAGTATAGCCGGGCTTCTTCCATGTATACAACCTTCTTTTATTATTCTTGAACCAAGTGTTAGCTATGATTAAGTTATGCTCTGTGCAAAATTCTACCAAGCGGCTTCCTCTTTCGTTTCTTAGCCCCAATCCGTATTCACCTATTACGTTTCCTTCTCTCCCTTTTCCTACTACCGAATTCCACTACTAAATTTTCGTCTCCCTTCACTATCTGAATAATTTCTTTTATTTTATCATACATTTCTTCAATTTCTTCGTCATCTGCAGAGCTAGTTGTCATAAAAACTTGTACTACTGTAGTAGGCGTGGGCTTCGTGTCTATCGTGACCACAATAAGGCGTTCACTATGCTGTTTGTAGTAGCTTACCCGCACTCCTATTTTTTTATTCATTATTAAACCGACTCCTGCATTACCCCTATTTGATTTTGTATTTATAACCCTGTATTCGCCTGACCAAAAGTCTTGTTCCTCCTGCCACCGAACTTCACTAATTCCTACTGTATCCAACTTTAACCTATCCATTTGCCTTTCTAAATTTTCTAACCTACCTGCTCGATTACGTGATCTGACATTCCATGCTCCGGTATAGAAGTATCTGTCTGTAAAACTGTAAAATAACTAAAATCTCTAGATAAAAGCAGTGCACTGATTCACCAGGGGTATACTGTTGCATTCATTAGCAGCTACTAGGAAAAACAATATTGTGCTAATTATTAGAACTGATATTTCAGCCTCAATGAAGTGCATAGCCAGTCACAATAATACGCCATACTGGCTGTCGATACTAGGATTAAAATATCCTTTTACTTGTATTTTTCACAATGTGCAGTTTCGCCTTTGTTTCCCTTCTCAAATGTGTACTGTAACCCCTTAAACCGATAAATTTGAGTTAAAGGCCAAGTAACTGCTGTGTCGACGGTCTGTTCGTCGGCTGCACACAGCTAGGCAGAAGAAACATCTAATTCGGCTGCCGTGAGCCTCTGCTACAGAGGGGTAGGGCTCGCCAGAAACCGCAGGTGACTGTACACATGCCACCTGAGGCCGTCTGCAGTAGTGATTGGTCCTCGCGTCTTTGTAAGCTGCCTCACTCAGACCTCCCGCTCAGACGGTCCTCAGCCGCAGCCAAATGATTCGGCTCGTATTTGGCAGGTCGCTCGAGTACAACCTAAAATGAAACTCTATTACGATATTTTGGTTCAATACCGTCTTGTTTTTGAGAAAACCACCCCAAAAGTTCATGCCACACAATCGCCTGAGAACTGAGGGGATCGACAGACAATCGAAAACTGAGTATTTTTCATCATCATCTAGGGGGTCCCTAAACGCTACGTAAAGAAAACACCGTTGGTGTAGCGACCGAGGCATCTGGCTTGGTAGCAGTGTCCCTGTGTTGGATTCCCAAATGTTTTCGGCATTTTTTTCTGTTGATACTTGTTTTCGTATCAAAATTGTTAAGAACTGTATGATTTATGGGGTAAGTAATCAGTGAGGGATAATAACAAGGTAGGAAAATAAATTTCTCACACAACTTGGATTAGTAAAGAAGTAAACTGTTAGCCTGGTCGCCTTACAAAGGCACTTTCACTCAATATATATTCCACGTCCTCACTTCCTTCAAACAACTAGTGAATGGTACTTGTTACATACAGATTCGACCGAGCGAGGTGGCGCAGTGGTTAGACACTGGACTCGCATTCGGCAGGACGACGGTTCAATCCCGCGTCCGACCATCATGATTTAAGTTTTGCATGATTTCCTTAAATCACTCCAGGCCAATGCCGGAATGGTTCCTCTGAAAGGGCACGGCCGACTTCCTTCCCCATCCTTCCTAATCCGATGAGACCGATGACCACGCTGTCTGGTCTCCTTCCCCAAACCAACCAACCATACACATTCGAAACAAATACACTCATTGGAGCAATGGTATTTAGTGAATGCTGTGTTCGCAGAACTACAGCGTTCCATCAGAAGATTCGGCGGAAAACAGACTTCATGCGCATTTAAAAATATTTCGTTTTTGGGGAATTGCCTGAAAAATGGGTGCTGAAAGATGATCATGAATTATTCTATGGACTACTGGTATTAGATACGCGTGGTTGTGCAACTACTAAAAAAAAAAAAAAAAAAAAAAAAAAAATTGGAGTTCTGAAGCCTCGATATAAAGTTTTTAACTTGGCGATACAAATAAACGTGACACGCTGTCACACAAGTGTGCAGTTCGGCGGCATTACTTTTACCGTGCAGGTCTGTTGTTCCTCGTCATCTATAAACATGCTATAGTCCATGAGGACATTAGTCAACTCCAGGCTCTGAGCACTATGCGACTTAACTTCTGAGGTCATCAGTCGCCTAGTTCTTAGAACTAATTAAACCTAACTAACCGAAGGACATCACACACATCCATGCCCGAGGCAGGATTCGAACCTGCAACCGTAGCGGTCAACTCCAGGTATACAATACCAGACATAACTTGCTCTCAGCAAGATATGTTTTGTAAATTAAATTTCTCAAGTTTCCGGATTTGCGGCAAGTGACGTAAACGTTCTTTAACCAGTCAGTTAAACAACTGACCTCTTCTATAACCCGAGGACCAATTTTCCAGACGCTGTGATGGAACATTGTGCCGTGTACGAATTCGTTATTTTATGTTTACTACCGACCAGGAAAAGAGTTTGTTTTTCTGCGTTGTGTGATAACGTGTGTCGAATTTTCGTCAAATACTCGTGTCCTGTTTGTTCGGCGCTGATAACGTAATCACGACTAAAACCGGCAATATGTGGTGCCGTCTGCGTTCTGAAAAGCGTTACCAATTTCTGTGTATCTTCGACATTTTGCGCCTTCTCGTGTGAGAGGTATTTCGTTTGGTTTCGTTGGCACATCTTTTGGATACCTTGTTATTATTTCTTATTGATTTACTTACCATATTAACCCTTATATTCCTACCGATTTCGATACAGAAAAAATACAAATAAAAAAAACCTTCAGACTGCACTTGGGAACCGATCGCAGGTTCTCCGCTTCCCATCCAAACGCCTTGGTCGCTACACCAGTTTCCCTTCCATTGAATAGTGTTTTCCTTCTGGATACATTCGCGGTACTCGTAAAAGTTTCTTTCTTCGATTTCTAGGCAGACATGTGTTTTCAGAACCCATAAGTTATGATGACAAATACACAGTTGTCTGTTATCTATCGATCCCGACAGTTTTGTGCGAATTTCGCGTTGTGAAATTTAGGGGCAGTTTTCTAAAAATCCGTAAGGTTTTGACCCAAAAGTGTGTTACAGTGTTTCATTTTAGGTTGTACATAAGCGACCGCCCAAAGACGAGCCGAATCGTTTGTGCATGTCTGAGGACTTCTTCTTGTCAGATTATCTTCAGCATATCATCACACTACCACCCGATCACACCGCACGTTGGGACGACAATGCAGCGCCTTATTACGAACGTAGTATGAAGCCAGTGAGGCTTTAAGAACCTAGTTCGACACCATTTCTACTTCGATTGGTACTGACCATTTTAAATAAGTATTAGTAGAACAGAGTAAGAGATAATAGAGAGACGGCTGCATACAAAACTACGACCACTTTATACAAAAATTTTCTAAATAAATACATTTATGAATGACTTGAGGAAATGAGACAACCGGCTCCAGGTGTAAAAGCTTTTTAGAAACTCTTGGCCGTGGTTTCAACAATTGTACCATTGTCTTCTTCAGAAGTACAGGGACCTTTTGAGGAAATTTGCTATACAGCATGGTTAAAAAGAATTATCAAGGTCTAAATGATGTACAAAACCACTGGATAAAAATATAATAAATAAAAATTACTTGCGCGTAAAAGCACATATAGGCGACGACAGATCTCAGAGCAAAGGTCATGCAAGTAACATGATGTGGGACCATCAATAAAACCAAAGAAAACCCACTGAATACATTCTCATTGGAGCAGGGCTAAGCGTAAAAGTCTTCACATTAAGATGTATATGGAATTAAAATGAAGTAAAACGGCCACTACGTACTGGTGCCATGCGGCGACTGACAAAGTTGTCAAAGTACACGAAATAGGAAATACGAAAAATGTTTATTTCACCTTCAGTGGCAAAATATATGTACAGCAGCACTGCATAGCAAGGTAGCCGTCTGGCTGAAATCTTTGCTAACATTTTCATAAAGTCTCTTGAAAATTCAAATTTCAGTTCCAATTCAGAATAGCTAACTGAAATAAAATTTGTGCTCGCTATGTCGACTGTTTTACTCTTTGTCTTCGATGGGAACATCCATGAACTAGATTTGTTGATTGGCACTTTACGTATGTTACATGAGAAAATTTGTTTCACACAAGGAATAGAAAACGAGAGTGGAAAGCTTAATTTTCTTGATCTCACGACTTGAATAGTAGATAATAACTTCAGCTTTAATGTTTTCCGCAAGCCTACCTACTGGGGAAATATTGTTCCAGTTGATTCAGCCGCTAAACGCACATACAAGGTTGCGTTCTTTAATTCCGCTATTGATGGCGCCTTATCAACGCCCCTTTACCCTATTAATTTACGGAAAGAATTGCTGTTGTAAAATATATTGCCGTTAGCAATAGATATAACCGAAATTCAGTTACACAGAGAAAAACACCCGTGGTCAACAAAGCGGGAAGTAGTAAGTGAATTTCTATTTCCTACCTAGGAAATGTATCCTACAGGATAAAACCTTTGTTAGTGAATGAAAACAAATACAATGTAACCTTCTTCACTGACAACAGCTGAAATAAAAACCTTGCGCATGCAATTAACAATATCAGTGATCCCTTTTCTAATACGGATGTTTATAAAATTATTTTTAATAGCTGCCTCTGTTACTATATAGCTCAAACTGGCAGGGCGGCCAAAGTAAGGTATGCACCACATTTACTCACTACTTATCATTCCCCAGAGATCTTTGTGAAACCGTAATTTTCTGTAAGGAGATTAAAGGGCGGCTATTAGACTTATCTGAATAGCTAGAAAAATTTCTAAAGACACACTAAATAGGTATGGTAACATATTAAATGACTTGCGAGTCGACAGTTTCCGGAATGTTTTAAGCTGGTGTTTCAGACCGATTAATGTAGTTACAGCTGACGTTCATTCTCACCAAAAATTCTACTTTTCATGTAAAACCTTTTATCTCTTCCTATTTAGCCTCCTTTTTACTGTTATAATTCATTTTTAAAGTTTCCCCTCCTTTTGCCCATCTCCCATTTCTTCTTAGAAATTTTCTCATTCATTTTTAGATATTAAGAGGCTACTGATAGTTTACGCTTTATTTGTTTGCCACGGGCATGTGTTTTCGGGCTAGTACGCCACCTACCGATGTTTCCTGTTCCGTGCACTACGACAAATACTCAGTTGCCGCATAGCACCATCCACGTACGAGCTGTTTCACTGCCTTTTAATTATGTGTATATTTTAATGTGAAGACTTCTGCGTTTAGACCAGCTACAGTGGGAATGTTTTTAATGGATTTTATTTGGTTTTACTAATGGTCACATATACCACGTTAGTGGACATGAGCTTCTTTGCTCTGAAATTTGTCGTCACCATATGTGTTTTTACGTGTAAGTAATCTTTGTTTATTATATTTTTATGCAGTGATTTTCTACATATTTTACACCTTGATAATTCTTTTTAACTATGATGTACAAAAAAGTTTCCTCAAAAGGTTCACGTACTTCCGAAGAAGACAATTTTACAGTCGTTGACACCATGGTCAAGGATTGTTAACAAAGCCTTTATACATGCAACTTGTTGGCTGATTTCCTGAAATGATTCATTCACATTCATCGATGCTGAACAGTAGCTACGTTCAAAATTTTAAACACATTTATTTTTTAATCCTTCTATTGTGTTTGATATATTATAAAATGTGCATCCACCTCGTTAAACCAACCGACACTGCAGTAACAACACATCATAGTCATTAGAAAATTTGGATTGGTTGTGGGTCCTGTTGCGCTGAAATACTGAAAGAAATGCCTCACGAGTCTTTGCGCCACACAATGCCGATATGAGCAACATACATTTTGACTGTAATCCTAATCTGTCCGTTTGGCGGGTTATACTGTAGACTTGAGAACTGTAGACATCCGAGACTGTGCAGTAACGAAGAATGCAAAGCAAAAGGATAATCAGTCAAAATAGCGACAGCTAGCGTGGCAGATTACTGTGATTTAGACAAGTCAGTCTGTCTGGTTTTGAGGTACGGTCTGAAGCCTGTATGCTGTGTGATATTACTACAGACCTCTAGACCCTATTTTGTGCTCTAGTACGTACAGGTATAAGCCCACACAGTTCACCTAGTGAATGGAACTTTTTACCCTCCAGCAACATTATACAGTCTGATGCAGAAGTCATCGAGTATAAGACTTAACACAGACTTCGATAAAACTGCGAAACGTTTCCTGTCATGAAAGAAATACGCGTAAGCATCAATAAAGCGCAAGACCATCGCATTGAAGTAAATCTCAGGCAAACTGAAGCAAGCACAAGAGGATTGTAGAGGCTGGGAAACAAAGGCTAGGTGTGCCATGGGAAGCGAGACAGCTGAGGACCAGGTGTGGAGGGCGCAATATGGGCCACGACAGCGGCAACTCTTGACTTTCACTTGGCTCTCTCCAGCAGGTGTAAACCGCGCCTATTAAACTTCTCACAAGCTATTTCCTTCTCCACAGCAAGCAGCTAAACGATAACTGTACCTAATTTACAATGAATCTTACACGTCTAAAATCTGAAAGCGTACATCCATTTATGAAAATATCACGCTGCGTGAAGGAAGACATCTGCAGGATGAAAGGAGACACAGAAGATTTACATTTATATAGTAGTTGGACCAAATTATTACGAACGCCTACGTTCCAGGTCTTACTGAGACTGTCTCTAGCGCACACGTGTACGACAATGTCCAGCAAAGTGTTCCGAGTCGCCTAAAAGGCTGTAACGACCACAAAACTGTATTACGGCAAATCTTCATGAATTCAATGACGTCCGCTAAGTTGGTACATCCAACACAATAGTAGGAAATTTACTTTGGCTATCTAGAACTACAGTATCTAGTGTCACGACAGCATACAGAGTTCACATAAAAATTTGCTCTGTTGTACGCACAGAGAGATAGGAGATAGGAGTGACACAGGGTTGTAGCCCATTTCCCATGTCATTCAGTGCATAACATGGAGCAACCAGGAAAAGAAGCTAGGGAGATATTTGCAGAGAGGAATAAAGTTCAGGCAGAAGAAATCAAAACTTGAACGCTGGATGATGGTATTAAAATGCTGACAGAGGGAAAGGACTTACAAGATGAGCTGGAAGTGGCAGACGTGTTTTGCTGCGTGGGTAGCAAAACAACGAACAACGGTGGAAACAAAGAGTATACAAAATATAGTTTGGAAGGTAGGAGACGAGATACTGGCAGAAGTAAAGCTGTGAGTACGGGGCGTGAGTCGTGCTTCGGTAGCTCAGATGGTAGAGCACTTGCCCGCGAAAGGCAAAGGTCCCGAGTTCGAGTCTCGGTCGGGCACACAGTTTTAATCTGCCAGGAAGTTTCAAAATATAGACTGTCTGCAGAAAGGAAAGCTATCCTGAAAAAGAGAGTTATGTTACTATCGAACCAATATGTAAGTCTTTTCTAAAAGTATTTATTTGGAGGTCCTCTTCTGTGGAAGTGAAACCTGGGCGATAAGCAGTGCAGACCAGAAGGGTACAGAATCTCTTCATACGTGTTGCTATCAATGCTGAAAATTTGATAGGTACATCGAGTAACTAATGATCAAATGCTGAACAGAAAGAAAATTCAAGGAACAACTAAACTAATAATGGAAGAAAGTGTGGTGGAAAAATACTGTAGAAGTTGACCAGGGGATGAATACAAAAAATAGGTTCAAATGTATGCCGAGTGCAGCAGTTCAGCAGGAATTATAAAACTAACGCAAGGCAGAATATCATGTAGAACTGTATAAACCCGATCTTGGGAATGACGCCTAAAGAGGAACACAACTGCAAAAGGAAAACTCATCTTTGTAAACATACAGGATGTTGTCTAAGAGAACCTCCGATAAGACGTCATTGCCGTAGTAGTAACTGTTGAACTTAATAACAGTCAACAGTACACAATATCAACGGAAAAATAGGTACAACAACTGAAATACAAATACTTTGTTCTAATTAACGACACAAGGCACACAGTCACATCGAGCAAAGTTTTATAAAAATAAGGTTTATCGCAGTCACACTCGCACTGCATATGTAATACTGCAACCAGTTTCGACCTTGGTAGGCATTATCATTTAACCTAACGAAAGTTAAAATTTGACCAACCATGAGAAAATGGCATTAACAAGAACAAATAAAGGATTAATTTTAAACGCAGTGCGATACAGTATTTCTTGGCTTAAAAGGCCACCACGTGGTGGAATTTTCACCATATTACTTGCAGCTGAATAACTGGAGTCTAGTTCTCTATGTCTTAAATTTGCACATATTAATATAAAAGAACACTATGCCATTCTTATGATCGTAGCTTTTACTAGTGTCCGAGCGGTTCTAGGCGCTACAGTCTGGAACCGTGCGACCGCTACGGTAGCAGGATCGGATCCTGCCTCGGGCGTGGATGTGTGTGATGTCCTTAGGTTACTTAGGTTTAAGTAGTTCTAAGTTCTAGGGGACTGATGAGCACAGCAGATAAGTCCCATAGTGCTCAGAGTCATTTGAACCATTTTTACATATGCGTAGATATCTTTATACATGAAAATGATACTAGTAAGGACAAGGCAATTTGTAAGTTAAAAATGAAGGATAAAAGTAATTAATACTGTTTATTGTGTATTAATCACGTAACTTATGAATGAGACTAATGACGAGCGATGTCATGACGCAAGTTTTGAAAGACAAAATTGCTGCAGTACTTCTGCCTGCGTCATATTATTAAGTCGGTTTCTGATACTTACATGTCCAACAGGGAAAGAGAAATATTTGAACTGCCACCTTACAACTGCGATTAATTGTCCCATGGAGTCATATCGCTGACAGTTATATCCTTCACACTAACAGTACCCCATTCAAGGATCTGGAAGGTTAGTTTTATGAGAATAAGGTTGAAATGAAACGCCTTTCATTCTCTTAATGATATGGGTATTCTTGAACCTCCATGACTTGGATTGGGAAATCAAGTAAGTCCACGTTATCTTTCCTCTCGATCTTACAAAGAATTAGTGCAGTGTCTCTGCAAGAAAGAGTATAAAATACCACTGAAAACATTGTTGGATTTATATACATCGATCTCGAAGAGGATCAGTGTTAGTGAAGCTTTCCACTTGAACTCGATGTTTAAGCTGCATTTTGAGATTATTGTGCACTGCTATACATACTATCGATAAAATAACTTTATTTAGTTGATCTCAGTGTGTTAATTCACTATGATTTTAGTATAAATGAAGAAAAACATACAACTGCTCATAGTGATCACGTGGATTCACAAGCACTCAGATTTTTCCAACCAAAAGAAATTGTTGCTGGTGGTGTTGCTGTCTTTATCCGAAGACTCGTTTGATACAGCTCTCCATGTTATTTTGTCCTGTGCAAGCGTCTTCATCTCCGAATAACTACTGCAACCAACATCTTTCTGAATCTGCTTACCATGATCATCTCTTGGTCTCCGTCTACATTTTTACCTCCCACACTTCGCTCCAGTACTAAATTTGTGATCCCTTGATGTTTCAGGATGTGTCCTATCAACTGATCCCTTCTTCTGGCCAAGTTGTGAATCAATTTTCTTTTCTCCCCAGTTCTGTTCAGTTCCTCCTCATTAGCTACGTGGTCTTAGAGTATCTCTTCAGCATTCTTCTTTAGCACCACATTTCAAAAGCTTGTTTCTTTTCTTGTCTGAAACGGTTATCATCCACGTTTCACTTCCGTACAAGGCTACACTCCAGATAAATACATTCAGAAAGGACTTCATAAATCATAAATTTATATTCGATGTTAACAAATTTCTCTTCTTCAGAAACGCTTTTCTTTGGGGGATTTCAATGAACACATATTTCATGGAATTCAGTAGACAGTTGCCCAATGTAATGTAAAGGGTGTTTCAAGATAAACAGTTACCATTTGGGGAACAAGTATTGCAAACTAGTTCTAGCAGATAAATATTTTGAACACATCCCTAGATTTCAGTACTGGTATTACCTCTCTTTTAGTATTCAGTACATAAGAAACCTTGAAACCGAAATTGTGAGCAGATGACTTGGTGAAGCATTTATTAATTCGGAAATAAATCACAATAGCTCAAGCCAAATTTTCAACTTTCCAGTCATTGTCTTCATTGTGTGCTTCTTATTAATATTTAGAGTTAGTTCTTTCACGAAGAGAACATTTTTAATAGTCTGAGGACCAAACCTTTCAATGTCGCTACTCTTCAGCCTTCGATTTTCATCCGTCTCCGCGTGCACACAACGTGGTACGTCGTGGACACGTAGTGCAGCCCCAACATGGTTGACAAACGTTAGGCTAACTTAACGTATGCCATCACTACACTCGCTTTCGTGGCAGAAATACAGTGTGTAGCTCATTTCGACGACAGCCCACTTACAAAATGATAGTCCCGCCTAGAATCCGTGACAGGCTAAAAGTGTAGTTAGCATTCAGATTTCTGCTGCACATTTGCACGTCCACACCTACCAAAAATTGGTGTCGTGTTTATGTTTCGAAACTGTTCATGCTGCAGTTTCCTCAAAAATTTGCTGTTTCTCTGGAATGCCACGCATTTTTTCTTCTTCTGCTTCTTTCGTTACAGAACAGCTGAGGTCCACTTTTAAGTCATTGAGTTATTCTTATTTACAGATTCTTCCGTCACTTCTTGGTAGAACAATTCCATATTTTAGGTCCAATAAGAAGTAAACCTTTTTTGTTCTACTGATATTTGTTTATTTCTAACTGATTTTAGGCTTACCGGACCCTCTTCAGGAAAAAATTGACTAGCGTCCGGAAGGGACACCAGTAGTTAGATAAATGAACATTGTCAGCAAAGATACAATTCATTTACGGATAATGTTGTGTTTTTAACACTATTAAACGCAATAAATAATTAAGTTAGCTTTATGCTTCCTCCAACATTCTTTCATCTGTTCACTTTATTCTTCGTCCTCTTCTATTTTCCATGTCCTTCACTCTCTTTTCGAAACTTGTGTGTATGGGGGACCTCCGCATTTCTTAATTTTGTTTATATATCAGGAGAAAGACAATTAGCGTTCTAGGGATCGGACAGTGGAATGTCACATTTCTTAAAAAGTTGAATGGATAGGTTAAAGTTAGATACAGTGGGAATTAATGAAGTTCGGTGGCAGGAGTAACAAGACTTTTGATCAGGTGAATACACGGTTATAAATACAAAATCAGGTAGGGCTAATGCAGGAGTAGGTTTAATAATGAATTACGAAATAGGAGCGCATAGTGAACGCATTATTGTAGCCAAGATAGACAAGATGCCCACGTCTACCATAGTAGTACAAGTTTATATCCCATCTAGCTCCGCAGCTGTTGATGAGATTGAAGAAATGTATGATGAGACAAAAGAAATTATTCAGATAATGAAAGGAATTCGATAGAAGTAAAAGGAGCTAAACTAAAACTAAAATAAACTCCGTCCGAACAGGCCTTGGACTGCCCAACGGTACCGACCGGCCGCCGTGTCAACTTTAGCCCCCAGGCGTCACTGGATGCGGATATGGAGGGGCATGTGATCAGCACACCACTCTCCCTGCCGTATGTCAGCTTACGAGCCTGATTAGTAAAAGGAAGAGAAGGAAAAGTAGTAGGTGTATATCGAATAGGGGTAAGGAATGAAAGAGGATGTCGGCTTGGTAGAATTTAGCGCAGAACATAACTTAATCATAGCTAACACTTGGTTTATGAATCATGAAAGAAGGTTGTATACATGGGAGAGGCCTGGAGACACTGGCAAATTTCAGATACATTATATAATGGTAAGACAGAGATTTAGGTACCAGATTTTAAATTGGAAGACATTTCCAGTGGCAGATGTGGGCTCTGACCACAATTGATTGGTTATGAACTGTAGATTAAAACTAAAGAAAGTGCAAATAGGTGGGAATTTAAGGAGATGGGACCTGGATAAACTGAATCAATCAGAGGTTGTAGAGAGTTTCAGAGAGAGCACTAAGGAACGATTCACAAGAATGGGCTAAATACAGTAGAAGAAGAATGGGTAGCTTTGGGAGATGAAATAGTCAAGACACCAGAGGATCAAGTAATTAAAAAGACGAGGGCTAGTAGAAATCCTTGGGTAACAGAAGAGATATTGAATTTAACTGATGAAAGGAGAAAATATAAAAGCGCACTAAAGGAATCAGGCGAAAAGGAATACAAACGTCTCAAAAATGAGATCGACAGGAAGTGCAACATGGCTAAGCAAGGACAAATGTAAGGATGTAGAGGCATATATCATTGGGGGATAAGATCGATATGGCTTACAGGAAAATTAAAGAGACAGTTGGTGAATATGTATGAATATCAAGAGTTCAAGTGGAAAGCCAGTTCTAAGCAAAGAAGGGAGAGCAGAAAGATGGAAGTAGCATATAGATGGTCTGTACAAGGACGATGTACTTGAGGGCAATATTATGGAAAGAGAAGAGGATGAAATGGGAGATATGATAATGCGTGAAAAATTTGACAGAGCACTGAAGGACCTAAGTCGAAACAAGGCCCCGGTGTAGACAAAATCCCATTAGAACTAATGATAGCCTTGGGAGAGCCAGTCATGACAAAACACTACCGTCTGGTGGGCAAGATGTATGAGACAGGCGCAATACCCTCAGACTTCAAGAGGAATATAATAATTCCAATCCCAAAGAAAGTAGGTGTTGACAACTGCTAAAATTACCGAACCATCATTTTAATAAGTCACAGCTCCAAAATACTGACACGAATTCTTTACAGAAGAATGGAAAAACTGGCAGAAGCCGACCTCGGGGAAGACCAGTTTGGATTCCATAGAAATGTTGGAACACGCGAGGTAAAACTTACCCTACGACTTATCTTAAGAGATAGATTAAGGAAAGGCAAACCTACGTTTCCAGCATTTGTAGACATAGAGAAAGCTTTTGAGAATGTTGACTGGAATACTCTCTTTCTAATTCTGAAGGTGGCAGGGGTAAAATACAGGGAGCGAAAGGCTGTTTACAATTTGTACAGAAACCAGATGGCAGTTATACGAGTCGATGGGCTTGAAAGGGAAGCAGTGGTCGGGAAGGGAGTAAGACAGGGTTGTACCCTATCCCCGATGTTATTCAATCTGTATATTGAGCAAGCAGTAAAGGAAACAAAAGAAAAATTCGGAGTAGGAATTAAAATCCATGGAGAAGAAATAAAAACTTCGAGGTTCACCTATGACATTGTAATTCTGTCAGAGACAGAAAAGGACCTGAAAGATTAGCTGAACGGAATGGACAGTGTCTTGAAAGGAGGATATCAGATGAATATCAACAAAAGCAAAACGAGGATAATGGAACGTAGTCGAATTAAATCGGGTGATGCTGCGGGAATTAGATTAGGAAATGAGACATTTAAAGTAGTAGATGAGTTTTGCTATTTCTGGAGCAAAGTAACTGATGATGGTCGAAGTAGAGAGAATATAAAATGTAGACTGGCAATGGCAAACGTGTCTGAAGAAGAGATATTTGTTAACATCAAGTATAGATTTATGTTTCAGGAAGTCTTTTCTAAAAGTATTTGCATTGAGTATAGCCATGTATGGAAGTGAAACATGGACGATTGATAGTTTAGACAAGAAAAGAGTAGAAGCTTTCGAAATGTGGTGCTACAGAAGAGTGCTGAAGATTAGATGGGTAGATCACCTAACTATGGATCACCAATATAGTATTGGAGGGAAGCCTAGAGGGTAAAAATCGTAGAGGGACACCGAGAGGTGAATACACCAAGCAGATTCAGAGGGATGTAGCTTGCCGTAGTTACCCGGAAATGAAGAAGCTTGCACAGGATAGAGTAGCGTAGAAAGCTCCATCAAACCAGTCTCTGGACTGAAGACCACAAAAACAACAATTTATTCTGTCTCCGATTTCTTGCTCATTTATGTCAGTTCATTCTAAGTCTTCATGCACTTTTGTAAGCTAGTTGTATTTTCATTTTAATTTTTCAAAATCCTGAACAATTTTTGTTGTCTCTCAGACAGAACTCATCCGTTGGCATGGCCATTGTAAATTAGCCTTCTTTTTCAAACTTCGTCTTTAATTTTTTCCACATGACTGTATGCACCCAGTACAGTGATGAATATTTGCATTTGCGGAGAATGATTTTTATTATAAACATATTTTTTGAATGAAATACAAAGTCCATCTTCCGTATTCTTGCTCTATATCTCGTTCCCCTCCCTTAGGTTGGATGACACCTCCTAGATACTTAAATAGATCTGTTCTGATGTTTCCGTTGTATCTGCGTAATTACTATGGCGCAGTCTTGTTGTTTTTCACTGTCTGTTTATATTGAACTCTGTCATAAAATCTACAGGGTGTTTCAAAAATGACCGGTATATTTTAAACGGCAATAAAAACTAAACGAGCAGCGATAGAAATACACCGTTTGTTGCAATATGCTTGGGACAACAGAACATTTTCAGGCGGACAAACTTTCGAAATTACAGTAGTTACAATTTTCAACAACAGATGGCGCTGCAAGTGATGTGAAAGATATAGAAGACAACGCAGTCTGTGGGTGCGCCATTCTGTACGTCGTCTTTGTGCTGTAAGCGTGTGCTGTTCACAACGTGCAAGTGTGCTGTAGACAACATGGTTTATTCCTTAGAACAGAGGATTTTTCTGGTGTTGGAATTCCACCGCCTAGAACACAGTGTTGTTGCAACAAGACGAAGTTTTCAACGGAGGTTTAATGTAACCAAAGGACCGAAAAGCGATACAATAAAGGATCTGTTTGAAAAATTTCAACGGACTGGGAACGTGACGGATGAACGTGCTGGAAAGGTAGGGCGACCGCGTACGGCAACCACAGAGGGCAACGCGCAGCTAGTGCAGCAGGTGATCCAACAGCGGCCTCGGGTTTCCGTTCGCCGTGTTGCAGCTGCGGTCCAAATGACACCAACGTCCACGCATCGTCTTATGCGCCAGAGTTTACACCTCTATCCATACAAAATTCAAATGCGGCAACCCCTCAGCGCCGCTACCATTGCTGCACGAGAGACATTCGCTAACGATATAGTGCACAGGATAGATGACGGCGATATGCATGTGGGCAGCATTTGGTTTACTGACGAAGCTTATTTTTACCTGGACGGCTTCGTCAATAAACAGAACTGGCGCATATGGGGAACCGAAAAGCCCCATGTTGCAGTCCCATCGTCCCTGCATCCTCAAAAAGTACTGGTCTGGGCCGCCATTTCTTCCAAAGGAATCATTGGCCCATTTTTCAGATCCGAAACGATTACTGCATCACGCTATCTGGACATTCTTCGTGAATTTGTGGCGGTACAAACTGCCTTAGACGACACTGCGAACACCTCGTGGTTTATGCAAGATGGTGCCCGGCCACATCGCACGGCCGACGTCTTTAATTTCCTGAATGAATATTTCGATGATCGTGTGATTGCTTTGGGCTATCCGAAACATACAGGAGGCGGCGTGGATTGGCCTCCCTATTCGCCAGAGATGAACCCCTGTGACTTCTTTCTGTGGGGACACTTGAAAGACCAGGTGTACCGCCAGAATCCAGAAACAATTGAACAGCTGAAGCAGTACATCTCATCTGCATGTGAAGCCATTCCGCCACACACGTTGTCAAAGGTTTCGGGTAATTTCATTCAGAGACTACCCCATATTATTGCTACGCATGGTGGATATGTGGAAAATATCGTACTATAGAGTTTCCCAGACCTCAGCGCCATCTGTTGTTGAAAATTGTAACTACTGTAATTTCGAAAGTTTGTCTGCCTGAAAATGTACTGTTGTCCCAAGCATAGTGCAACAAACGGTGTATTTCTATCGCTGCTCGTTTAGTTTTTATTGCCGTTTCAAATATACCGGTCATTTTTGAAACACCCTGTACATACTGCAAGGACTAAAACATTATTATCCACTAACGTACTTAATCTTTTGGTGAAAAGCAGGAACAGAATGTGGATGTGTGATTAGCATATTTTATTCATTGTCATGTCAGAATTTGTATGACTTTCAGAAGGTGAAAAACGATACTCTCCTGAAAACAAGCTCATAATGCGCGATACGTAAACTAAGTGAATTTTCCTAAATAATACCTCAATAAACAGGTGTGTCTACTAGTCTGAAAGCGGAAAGTATTTTAAAAGTGTGTCCAGTTGATTGATATTTTCCAAAAATCTTTTTTGGTTTTAAGAATGTAATTTTCATTAAATTGCGGAATATTGTATGAAAATTAAAATATCTATGTGTATATGACTGGTGTTATTTAAATATGGATATTTTTCAGATAAACGCAAAAAAGTGAGAAATAACAGCAGAATGACAATTTCCTGGCACTACACTGAGCGGAAAAAATTAGAAATTTGTGGTAAGGTCTTATGGGACCAAGCTACTGAGGTCATCCGTCCCTAAACTTAATCTAACGTAAACTAACTTACGCTAAGGACGACACACACACACTCACGCCCGAGGGAGGACTCGAACCTCCGCCGGGGACATAGATTGCGCGCAAGATTCATACTGTTGCACATTAATTTCGCTGTGCCAACAGCAAAGGATGGGGTGTAGTTTCTTCGAGCCCCACAAAAGAATGAATTACATTTTGGAATATAGTTAAGGTGTGTGATACTCATTTATGTTAATCTAGTTCCCGCGAAATATGTGTCCAGCACAGAAAACTGGTTCACTGGAATCACATTCAGGAAGAGTGGTGGTCAGATCCTCGTCAGGTAATCTAGATTTAAGATTTCTGCAGTTTTCCCAAAGTCTTTTCAGACGAAAGTCGGAATGATTCCTTAATTGAAAGAACGGGCAATTTCCTTCCTTGTATGCAGTTCCGAGTTAGTTATTTGCCTCCAGCAAGCTTGTTGCCGACAAGACGTTACAAAATTCTACATCTACATCTACATGGATGCTCTACAGTCACACTTAAGTACCTGGCAGAAAAAAACTGGAACATGTCATTGGTCATGGCCTTGTAGTAGAAAATATTCCAGCATTGACCTGAAGTAATTTAAGGAAACCACAGAAACCCCAAATCAGGATGGCCGGCTGAAGAGCGAAGCCCTCACCCTGCTTATTGCAAGGCCAGTCCGTTTAAAGCAGTGGTATCGCGTTCGGTTTACCCCTCCTGTACAATACTGTTTTACGGAGAAGTAATTTAATGATGTAAGCTGTTAGTACTACACTGTTCATTCACTTCTAGCTCCCATTCAGTGCACACACTACTCACGCCATACGCTACGCACAGTATACACACATAGTTTCATTCGTGGCACTCAGTTATTCCTCAGGTTGATTCACCATACAGTCCTTGGGAACAATAAACACTACCGGCATTCCGCATTTCATAGGAACAAAAGGCATGAACGCTAGCTAAACTCAACAGTCTGTCACCTACCCTTTTAAAAAGGTAATGAAAGGGCAATAAAAATCACAGCTTGTTGACCTTCTCCGGTGATATGTATAGCGACTGCTGGATACCCAAAAGTTTCAAACCCTCTTGATTCAATAAATTCGTTGTGATTATTCACCACAGAACATATGAAAAAAATGACCATTCCATTCTACACAAAGAAGAGACGCACCTGAATAATACTGTGTAAAGATCTACAAACTGTAGATTAAAGGGTTAAGTACAGAAGGCAATTCCATGTGGGTCATGCAGTTATATGAGAAACATTAAACATAATGCTACCTGGTTTTTTACATACTTGAAGAGACGAAGGTTGAAATAAATGCTAGAGCCGAACCATGAATTTCAAAATTTCAGTCCTAACATCTGAACGAGATGCTAGAGTCGATCTTCCCTTGTGCAGTTATTCTGCTCCTTGCCACCCCTTATTAACAATAAGAAAATGACAAAAAACTCGCGACCTCAGTTTCTTAATTAAATCTTTCGCTGATTAAAATGTGTCGGCACAGGATACCATACGACACTAAGACATGTCACTCAGTGGCACAGACTGGACACTCAACGCTTTTCTTTCCATTTCTGAAGAAGGAGCTCTCCGTGCATCGTGCCGGTGTTCTACGCCTACCTATCATTCACAATGTCGTCTCTTTAATTTTACAAAACACTTGATCTTTTTACAATGTCCGAGAATACAGCATGGTCATAAGCTGAATTAACGATACGAAGCTGTACTTCTATAATGTGTTGTACTCGCAGATCAGTGCAGTAGATTAACGTCACTTCACGTTGCTGCTCTCCTGCTAGTAGTCTGCAGTGGGTGTTATCATTTGCAATACTAATGCTTCACTTTACGGGAATAAGTGATAAGAATATGATTTCAGTTCTTGGAAACTTCAAGTGCTCTACTCTCGATTTACGTCTACTCACTCCATTCGTAGATGAGTGTTCACTAACATACCTGGTCTGATTATGCACATCGCCTACGTTATAATAGCCAGTGGCACGTCATCATGAACAACCATCACAACTCATACTAGATGCCGGTAACAAAGATAATGTCTATTACAAGTGTGACTGGTATACACAACTTTATTTCCTTTGTTTCAGGTGGCGTCCGATGATTTAGGGTTGAGCCACCAAAACGAGCGAACATCTCCACTACAGTGCCATATCACCAACAAAAAAAAAAAAAAGAGAAGACTTATATATGCTACGTAACAAGCGCTATATACCTGACAACGCAGCACACAACATGGAAGATTATCCTTGTTGTGGAAATAGGATTTTGCAAAAGATTTCAAACTTATTCTAAGTTGAACTTTGAACAAAAACCGAGAGTAAAGCTACGTCAAATTATAGAGAAGACTCAACAGAGTTTCTAGACTTTTGCTAACATGTATATGAGAACTGAATAATCCTACTAAATGGATAATTCAGTTCCTGTATTATTTTTTCTGAAACAGTAAAACAAGTAAGTTTATTTAATTGTTGCGTTGAGATTTTCTTCTATAATGTTCCACTCGTACCCTGCACATAATTTACAATTACTTTCGCTCTTTTATGGCGAATCTTTTCTTTATGGCATCATAGACATTTGTAGATAAGAGTAAGTGTAAGGAATAGCTTTAGAAATTACATCACGGAACATTTAAGCTACTGTTAAACGTATTCTTTAATAAGTGATTAGTTTCGATCAAACAGCATTTTCCAGCATCCGTAGTATAAACCTTATGAATACAGAGAATATAGGTTAAAAAGTATCATTTAAAGCTGTAGCACAATTACAGGCATAACTTACAACTTGGGTTAATAACAGGAGTTAATTGGAATACAATGACGTCAAAAAGCCGACCTGAAAGTACACGATGTAACAACAACAACAATTAGCAACCAGAAGATTATTTACGCAATAAAAAATTTGCGATAACTAAACATGTCATGTTACCAGTATGGAGGGTAAACATGTTTGTATGGTATAAAAGTGGAATACGTTAATGGTAACGTAATCGAATAATCGAACAGCAGATGTAGTTTATAACATTTTGCAGACTTACTGGTAAACCACCCACCTGGTTCTTTAAACAGTCGAACTCTCATATATAAAACTGCTTCAAACGTGTGATTAATTTAAAAATAAGTTAGTTTGTTAAATATTTGACCTTATACATGTAAGCGAGATAATACTTTGTAAAAGCCTGAAATTATGTTTTGAGTTTGTTGAGAGACGTTAAGTATTCTCATTACCAACAATGGATGACTATAGGTTGCGTAATTTGCGCTGTTCTAAGCAAAAGGTAGCGTTTCGCGCATCTCCATGTTTGCGGCGTCAGATCTCCTGAAATAAGTGACGTACGATGACATAATTTCACAGGTACATTCACTGCTGTATTTCGATTCTGTGTGCAAGATGTGTAGCGAATAGAATTAGTAATAAAGACATAATAAATCTAAACATCATGCTGGATGACTATACTGTGGATACTTTTCACCCCCTGAGTTACGCTGCCTCAGTAAACATATGCACAGTGTGTAACTATATTACTTGATTTCGTGTGTAAACCTTAAAAGTAAGATTGTAGCTCCAAATTTATAGATTATGACAGCAGTTTAAATTTTTAAGCCTTTAGGATTTAGATAGGCAATGTGAAACTGGGATTTTTAGTAGTATTAGATACGTGCAGGCACACGTCATACTATGCAGAACCGAAGAAATAAGCAAATAGAGTTCGCGTAATAAATGCCCCATTACAGAGCCACTTTGCGGTTGTGAGTGCCAAACCGCACAGGCAACTTAAGGTACCAAAGATACATGATGCTCACATATGCAATAAAAGTGCCAGGCCAAAATTATTGAACTCACTGAAATATTGCAGCCAATACTATCCAATAACTACTTCGTTTCTAAAGGAAAAACTTTCAAGCAAAATAAAGCCTTAGCTGCAGGTCTGGTGGGAACATAAGATAATGTCTGTCTCGATCACTTGGAAAATAATCTTTTTAGGGAACATCCAATGCGAGCCGGTAACATTATAGGTGTATTATAGCCGTTATGTGGATGACAGGATTGCATCATTTAGTGGACCAAAAGAAAACATAAAGTCAATCAAGTTCACAAGAACAAACAGCTCACGATTGAATATGGAAAAGAGAAAAGTATGAACATTCTAGATGTTACTATGCGTAATGAAAATGAGAGTCATGCATTTAATGTTTTCCAAAAACCGACCACGTCTGATGATATAATCTAGAAATCAAAATGTTACACCTACCATATTTCGGGCAAATATCCGACAAGATCTGCTGCGAAAACAGGATTAAAAACTGATTTTCGGGCTCAAAATAAAATTCAACACGAGGTAGGGGATAAATCTGACCCGGCACCACACTACCACAGTCATGTATTAAGTGTAGTGCAATGGTTGCGATAAATATTATATTGATCAAAACCGTAGGAGAGTATGTCCACGGTACAAAGAAATTTACAACACTTTCAGTAGCAGCATTTCAATCTTTGGTATGCATTTAGTGGATGAAAAGCGCGTAGTGTATAAAACTGAAAACAGTGTTAACGTATAACATAAGGCGGGGATAGATAGGTATATGGGCCTCATTAAAGAGTTGGAAATTTTTTCACATTATGCTAAACGAAGAGAATTCTATTCTGAACGAACAAATCAAACTGAAAAACAAAAATATACCGCGAATTTTCGGGCTCTCTTGTTACAAGGGTAAGCTACTTACATAGGCCTGTTAACTGGGACTAGATCTGCAGAAATCACACGTTACCTATGTTTCACGCTAAAGTTTGTTCATGGGTTCTTTGCCGTTTCATTTTATGTGATCACTTGTGTGAGTGTCTATGGTTGTTGGTCTCGTACTTTTCTCCCCGTCCCCTCTCTCCCTCCACAATTTTAGATTTTTGTTACTGAACTCAGTGCTGTCGCAAAAATACGCCTTTGGAGGTGTCTTCTTCTCTACATCACACGTTGTTTTTTTCTTTTAATTCTGTAAAAGAATTTCAGGCAATGTGTTGCTTTGGTGAAAGTAATTCTTGTTTATGGTCACACTTGTAGTTGTGGGCAGGACAGAGGACAGAGCTTCTACATATTTTTCGTTTCCTTGTCCACAGCCATGTGATGTGTTAGCGTTGGCGGTTTACTTTTACGTGCATATTGTCTCCTTGGTACTCAACATTTTTTCACATTTCTCACTTGTTAAGAATTTTATATTTCTGTTCTGCTTTAGGCAATATCGTATTTTTTGCATAGTCGCAATTACCTGGCTCTTACCAGGCTCGATCTTAACGGTTTTAAATATTTCTAATAGTTTCTGTTTTTTGGATTACTTTGTTCCACATTTGTAATTAGAGATTGTAACTGTGTATTTTATAGTTGGCGGGCAATAATCGTTTTTCGTTGTAACTTTCCTGCTGCATAATTATACGAAATTTTAGTTTTACTCGCTATATACAGTACATAGTTGCTGTTGCCTGACTCGTGTTAGATTTTGTCTTTATGTCTTCTTCATCAGTTCTGTGTTGGTTATCATCCACTGGAACTGTTTAAATCCATCTGTTATATTTCTCGTAAGTATTTTTTTTTATTTTTGATGGCGGGGCGAGGGGAGCGGGTGCATCAGTCTTGTGACTGGGTTGATGCGGCCTGTAACGAATTCCACTCCTGCGCTAACATCTTCATCTCAGAATAGTCGGCAGACAATTTCCTTAATTATTTTTTAGATATAACCTAATCTGTGTCTTCCCTACAGTTTTTACCCTCTATAGCTCCTTCAGGTACCGTGGCAGTTATTCCTTGCTGTCTTAACATATGTCCTATCGTGCTATGCTGTCCCTTCTTCTTGTCAATGTTTTCCACAAGTTCCTCTCCTCGCTTTATTGACGCAGAACCTGCTCGTTCCTTATCAGTTCCGCTAGTATGTAATAGGGAAATGTCTTTCTGCCTTGAGCAAACACAATTTTTCTTGTTTTACTACCCATATATGTTTTGGAGAACTTTCTCCACCTTTAGTGGGTTCTGTTTATTACCTTATTGATGTTCACAAGTCTATCTGATATTTGCAGCACAGCCATAGTGATTGCCTTCCAGTATGTCATTTGTTGTAGAGCCGGCCACTGTGGCCGAGCGGTTCTAGGCACTAGTGTCGCAGGTTCGAATCCTGCCTCGGGCATGGATGTATGTGATGTTTTAGGTTAGTTAGGTTTAAGTAGTTCTAAGTCTAGGGGACTGATGACCTCAGCTGTTAAGTCCCATGGTGCTTAGAGTCATTTGAACCATTTGTTGTAGATATCACGTTTTCGTGCTATTCCAGGGTGTCTGAGTGGATTCCTATCACACACTATTTCACTGTTTGTAAGAGGATGTTTGAGTGGATTCCTTACACACACTGTTTCAATGTTACAAATAGTGAAATAGTGTGTATTAGGAATCCACTTAAACACCCTGCAGAAGCACGAAAACGCCATATCACCAAAAAATAACACATTGGAAAGCACATTACTGCAAACATCAGATGAACTTGTGAACACCAATGTGTAGAAATAAAATAATAAATAAAGCCCACTGAAGATGGGGGAAGTTCTCTGAAACATGTGTGGGTACTAAAGCATGAAAAATTGTGTTTGCTCAAGGCGGGACCACATTTCCGTATTACGTATTAATAAACTGACACAGACAAGAAAAGAACTTTGATTACATAATGATAGTCCACCTAAATTTCAAAGCCCTACAATAGCAACACAGCTCAGACGCTTCGACTTCCAGACAGTGCTGTTCTCGGAAAGTATATTCTCAGAATTCTAAGAAACTTATTCCTCAAATTACGGCCGATGATTATTACTAGCAGACACCTTTGGCCATAAATGCCATCTTTGCCTGCTATAACCTGCTTCTTATGTCCTCCTTACTTCGTGACGTCATGTGTTATTTCGCTTCCGAGGTTTTAGAATTCCTTTACTAGTCTATGTCGTGGCCCCAGTGTCGACGGCTAATCTCATTTCTGCCTACTGCTCCTTACTTTCGTTTTTCTTAGGCTTACTCTCGCGCCTATGAGACTGTTCACTCCATTCGGCAGGTCCTGCAGTTCCCCCTCGCGTTCACTGAGGATAGCAATAACGCCAGCGAATCTTATCGTTGGTACCCTTTCATCCCGAATTTTAATTTCACTACTGAATATTTCTCTTATGTCCGCCATTGCTTCTTCGGTGTACAGACTGAACAGTAGGGGCAAACGACTATGTTCCTGTCATCCACCCTTTCTAATCCTATCACTTTTTTCTTTGTCTTCCACTCTTATGTGGTTCTTTGGTTCCTGTACATATTATATGAGATTCCGTAGAGCTTACATCTCCTTTCCTGGGAATTTCGAATATCTTGCACCATTTTACACTGTCAAACTTTCTTTTAGGATGATAAATCCTATGAAAGTATCCTGATTTTTCTTGAGTCTTGCGTTCATTATCAAAAGCAGCGTCAGAACTATCTCTCTGTTCCTTTTATCTTTTCTAAAGCCAAATTCATCGCTATTTAACAGATGCTCAGTTTCCAGTCTGCTCGAATAAATCTTAAAATATTTCAAACTACATTTGTTATTTTGTTAACATTTACGTATTCTATACCATAAGACCGTATTTACTCCCCATATAATTAAAGTAACAGATTTAATTACCGCATATTGCCTATTCGCATATAAGATCTTCAAGCTGCTGCTTCTTGTCTCCTGATATAGTTTGCAGTCGACTTTTTGTCAGTGTGCTTCCTTTTTGGTGTCGTTCATTTATAATGTAACTCTTGCTGCTAACCTAAGCTGTAAGTATCCCTAATGCTTTTGCTACAATTTTGAAACATACTCTTCCACCTGCAGTCTCGGTGCGCATGAAGTTAGTACTGCAGTTTCTGGAAAATGGACTTCGACCGAAACAGGTCGCTTATCAAATAGTTTTAATAGCAACCCACGTTGTTAAAAATCTTTTCTTAAGTTTTCTAAGCATAACCAACAGAAAATATTTTGAAACCAATGAGATACGAAGCGTAAATTGATAATTAATACAGAAAAGTCTGCTATATCTCTATATATTTTTTCTACTACAAATGCTAACACTTATATTAGCAGTAACACGACTTCGACTTCTACCACTTGTAACCGATAGTTGTTCTAGCAGCGTAGCCTACGCAATGGTTAAATACTGGCGCACCATCCAGCTCTTAAATGTATTTCTAGGTGTTTTAGCCTCTTATACTACTAATGCTGTAACAACAGTTGCTTTCTCGCATTCTGTTTCAAATATTTTTACTGGTAAAAACTGCTTCTACCATTTTTGTTTCTTCAAATTAGTAACTATGAGGAAAAGTACTTTCCTTGCTATATCTTCAAAACTGAATTTGTAAGTACCCCCGTTGTACTGTAAAATTTATTCCTTAAGCACTCCGTCAGTGCCAGGAACGAAGTTCTGATCATATCATCCAACCGGTAGAACGTATCAATTTTTTGCGGACAATACATGTTTGGTTTATTTTAAACGAGGTGGAGCAGAGGTAAGATGCTGGACTCGCCATTGTGGAAGAATAGAGTTCAGATCCTCGTCCGGCCATGCAGATTTATATTGTCCGTGGTTTCCCCAAATCTGCTTAAGACAAATTTCTGGATAGTTCGTCTGAAAGGATGCCGCTCGAGTTCCTTCATAAATCCTCACCAGTCCACCTGACTGTAATAACCCTGTCGCCGAACAAAGCGAACAATTTCAGTCAGTTGACAGCACAGACCGAGGACATGTAGATTTACTACTCAATTGGTCCTTAATGGCTTGACTAAAAAGCATGAAAGCGACAAACCTCGGACACACAACTGTCGCAAACTGGGTTCGTACGATAGATCTGGTACAGCAGACATGCTATAGCCGCTTAGTTCTGTGGACACAAACCTTTTCTTCGATTCTCTGCATTCGCTGAATTTACCTGTGGAGGAATTTGGCTGTAAACTATTATGATACAGTATGTCGTGCACTCCTAGTGTTTCCTTGACAGCAAATAATGAATCTCGGGGCACCATAACCGAAGATATATCTATTTACAAAATAATAGGGTTTGGGTATCCAAGGAGAATGTGATGAAATTCTGTTTCCTAGCTTACTCGTTTTACTGTTCTTACAGGTTGCCTCGTGTAGAGGCTGGTCGTCTGTCGTTGATTTCTTGCAATGTGATTCCATTTGTCTTCCCAACGTCTAGGTCTTGTGTTTATTTAACTACCCTTCTACACGTCTTATAGATATGCTATCGTTTCGCTAATTGAGCTCTTTGTTTGCTATTTAGTTCTCTTTATAATCTTATGTTAAGCACTCAGCGAGTCTATCAAGCACATGGAGGACCTGGGCTCGGTTCTCAGTAACACAGTAGTTCTTCCTTGATGCAGCAACTTTACGTAGGTATATTCAGCATGCGTGAATGCAACTTTTGAAAAAGCCTACATTTCGCGCATGAGCAACTGCAGGGAGATTAGTGCTTAATGACGCGTTGACGGCGAGGTCATTAGTGACGGAGTGCAAGTTGGGATTAGAATAGGATGGTGGAAGAATATGGCTGTGGTCTTTCAAAGGAAGTATAGCAGCTCTAGCCTTAAGATATTCAGTGAACTACCGGAAAAAATGAGAATTTGAACCGTCGTCCTCCCGAATACGAATCTAGTGTATCACCACTGCGCCAATTGTCTGTCTGACAAGCTTGTATCCATGTGCCCAATGACCCCGTCGACGGAGGACACCACAATGACTGGCGACAGTCAGTAGTCCCTGAAGATATTTTGTTACTTATTAATGTAAATCTTCTGGTCTTTGAATTCAGCCTCTGAAAATTGGATGGCAATAGACCACAATCCTCAGAAGCTACAACAGTTGTTCACCGATTCCTCAATGAACCTGTTTGTATCTTTTCTAATTAATATTCCTCAGTTGTAATTGCCAAGTCTCTGATACACTTAAAAGTGCGCCGTCTAGCTGATATTACGCAATCACTGATGTTATTCTTAGCGAAGTGTCTGTACTGAGGTAACGTCTTTCTCCAGTGGCTACAGCCTACCCACCTTCTCTAATGTTCCTGATCTACATTTTGAAATATATTCCTCTTTATCCATCAACTTCTTTTCCTTCCATAAAATCTTACTAACATCATGCGGCATAGTTCGCATGTCAGAAACTTATTTTTAAAATAACAACGCCAAGCCGCTAAAAGTTTCCCGTTATTATTTTATTACCTTTGGCCTAGTGATCATCATGTGGCAGAACTTTTAAACGTGTTCTCAAGCTAAATTTAAAATTACAGATACTTCATATGCTGAATATAAAATTACAGACATTTCGTATGCTGAACTTAAAATTAAAGACATGTCGTACGCTGCACTTAGAATTATAGACATGCAGTATTCACCATGAAACAATTCTGAAACTCTTCCCAGGCGATAAACGCTAGGTTGAAATTAGTTTCAGAATAAGAAAAGGAAAACTTTTAGAAGCTGTTTCACATTTCTCTACTCCCTTTCTATATAAGCTCACAAATGTAGCGAGCTTGTATTTTGAATAAGTGGCAAGAGCGCAGTATTTTAATGAACCTATTCGCTAACTCTCGATAAATATTAAATTGCTGCAACGTATATATGAATACTGGGTGTCTCAGTCCTATCGTTATCAGAACAATTTCCGAAAACAGCAACGCTGAGTTCTGTGGCTAAAATGGATCTTAAGTAGGTCATAAAGAATGAATTGAGCAGTGAACCAGACAAACCCTGAAATGTAATGAGATGTAGATGAAACCAGTCCGCCTAGAGAATTTCGAGCGAGAGGATGGCACAAAATGATAACTTTCGGTAATTTTGTGTTCATTAGTGTAATGGTTTTTCTTTACCGTTTATTTTTGACGAATATTGTTCTTTTCCATTGTTTTCATTTCTGTGATCCAGGCTACTTCTGAGTTTTCTCCTAAAATACTTCACTTTGCCACAAAATCAAATTTCAATAAATTTTCACCTTACTTCTCATTTTCTCCACATATCCTCTTGCTATTGTTTGTAATCGATCCACTTCTTGGATCGTCGTGCAGAACTCGCGTGTGCATAAACATCCTGGTCGTATCATCTGTGCAGCATTTCAGATCTTTCTCAGTTCCTTCAGGTACTCGCACAGCCATGCAATACCCAGGGATGTTTTGCGTCGTTGAAGCAATAAATCTACTCAGAAAGCGCCCAGTGAACGTAGTACGGCATTGTCTGTGCCAATACTATTTTCACGTATATAGTTTCTTCCCATATCGTTATGAATGGTTGGTCGTACGGGTCGCGTAGCGCGGCTGTCAGGGCGTCACTTAGCTATCGAGTCAACAATAAAGCACCGTCACTGCACACCGTACTTAGCGAGACGCTCCTGGCAGCACGGCATAACTCGCCCTCGTGCTTTCTTAGAAAGTAATTCTTATCTTCCCTTTAACTATCGCCACTGAATAGAAAATAATTAAGGAGATAGTTGGGGCTAGCTCATGGTGCAGGAGTAGCAGCAGGTGCTCACCTAAAGAGACTACTGTCTCGCTCATATCAATATGGAATACTCACTAATAAAATTCGTCACGAGTTATGCATCTCAGTTTGAGACGAATAGTAGTGTCAATAGGTAGAGCATTAGCAGAAGAATGTACCTCGTCATACATTGCTAAAGCTGTCAGTGGCTTAAAAAGGGGTTGTGGGCACATGAATCTTTCATCATTTTCCAATAATATGAAGTGTCAGACGGGCAGCACAGCAAATACTAAATCTGAAATAAAATAATTTCTTCTTGACAACTCGTCCTATTCCATAGACAAATTTTACACTAAAAACTCGTAGCATGTAAAACATAGCATTAAATGTTTACTGTTTTGTCTCATCTGTTTCACTTGTAGCAACATGTAGTGACAAAGGGTAATATGTTAAAAATTATCAAATTCACATCACACAAATGAATAAAGTATGCATAACCTGTAAAGTGACCCGTTCATATCAAGTTCATAAATATTATTATAAAACAGTGAAGTATGTAATATGTAAATAACTAACTTCCTTAGCTACTTCTCTGTGACAAATTTCATGTGTATTGTGATGTGTGTGACATAATGGTGCTGACTGTTGCCACACCTAACACACCAGATGTTATACGCGATCGTGATTCTGAGCCAGTACTCAGGGCGCTGATGATTTCAATGCGATAGACTAACGATGTAGTTCAGCGACATCGGAATCGATCACTTTTGAGTCATAGCTATTAAGTGGAAATATGCAAGATGTCCCAGGAGGAATGGTTAGTGTCAGGGATATGACAGGAACGATCCTTCGAAGCAACAATGCTGGGTAAAAATGGACTCTAAAATGCCTACCTTAACAGCTATGAGCACTTCTTCATTTTCTCGTACTGTTTCCGGTTACTTTATTCGTCTGCTGGTCGCCCGTGCACGACGGAACAACCAAAGTCTTAGCATTGCAGAACGAATTATATGGACTCAGAACCACACGTCTAATCTCACAGCTGCAAATTCCTATAAAGT
This sequence comes from Schistocerca cancellata, assembly GCF_023864275.1. NCBI lineage: Eukaryota > Metazoa > Arthropoda > Insecta > Orthoptera > Acrididae > Schistocerca > Schistocerca cancellata. Next base: position 876,199,479 of record NC_064629.1, on the reverse strand, counting down.
ACTGTTTCATAGAGTGAGCAGGTTTCCGTAGCAGGTAACTCTACACTGAACGCTGCAACGCAGTGCTTTCCTGTCTACAGAAAAGTAATGTCGTTGGGCGATATTCAGGAAATAACTAAACACTTGGACAATATTTCCAGTTGGTGTACAAATTGCAGCTCTTTGAATGTTGATAAATGTAAGATATTGCTCATAGCAATGAGAAATAATTTAGTAGTATCTGATTACAAGGATAATGGTAAACATCAAGAGTACGTCACATCGTGTAGGTATCTAGGGGGTATGCTAAGAACATATATGACATGGGACCATCCAGTTCAAACAGCACGAATAGAAGCTTTCTGGCAACGAGATACATTCTGTAAGGGAAATCATATACAAGACGCTTATGTGACCAATTCTAGAGTATTATTCCAGCGTTTGGAGCCCTTATCACATAGGCTGTCTACAGATATCGAGCGAATTCTAGGAGCGCTGCTGTTAATTTTTGGAACGCAGCCTACGACCACCTTAGAGACAGAAGTGATGACACTTTCTGCAGGACCTGACCATCATTTTGCAGGACAATGCTCAAGCACGTACAGCGCAAGCTGTTCCTGATTTGTTTGACTGGTGGGTCTGCTAATTGCACCTACCGCACTCCCCTGACTTAAGCTCTCATGAGTTCAACTCGATTTCTAAACTGAAGGAAGCACTTCATGGCATTCGCTTCAGAACTGCTACAAATTCGTCGGGCAATAGACCGCGCCGCTCGAACTGTCAACACAACTGGCACTACTAAGAATATCCTACGACTTCCACATTGCTGGCAACGGGTTATACACAATGCTGGCGACTACTTTGAAGGTCAGTATAACTTTGAAACACGTATCTCTTTTGTATGAGCTGTAAATAAATAGTTGTCACTAATAAAGTTCCAACCCTAGTACGTGGTATCTTTTGACTAATAGCTTGAGTCAAAACTGAGTATCACGCAAATATCGGCCACCAATAATGTGTCTCGCGGTTCTAGGCGCGCAGTCCGGAACCGTGCGACTGTTACGGTCGCAGGTTCGAATCCTGCCTCGGGCATGGATGAGTGTGATGTCCTTAGGTTAGTTAGGTTTAAGTAGTTCTAAGTTCTAGGGGACTGATGACCACAGCTGTTAAGTCCCATAGTGCTTTGAGCCATTTGAACCATTTGAACAAATAATGTGTAGAGATTTGATGTGGAACGACTAAATAGGTTTGGTTGAAGGTAAAGCGAACGGCTGGCCACGATTCGTCGGTGGGATTCTGAGAAATTGCAGTTCATCTTCATAAGCGATTGCATACAAAACTCTTTCCCGGTTCATAATTGATTGCTCAGTTGCATGGGATGAAAACCAAGACGGACTAACAGGGGACATCAAGAGTTTACAATGAAAGACTTTGCGAATGGTCACAAGCTTCTTCAACAGACAAGAGAGGCTAACGAAACTGTAGAAAACTCGTAACTACATACACCCGAAGAAAGACGTTCTATATCTCTTGTCTCTAGCGACAAAATTCCTAACAGAAATTGAAAGATCGTCTTTCGAGGCAGAAATTCCAAAGATTCGTCACCCCTATACCTGTCCATCCCAAAGAGATCTCGTAGATAATATGAGGAAACAACGCCCTGCTCATAGGCGCACAATCTGTCTTTCTTCCTTCACTCCATCGGTGAGTGGAGATGGAAGAAACAAGAATATGTAGTTCAGAAAAACTAGCCTCTGCCACAAGCTTCAGTTGTCACAAAACGTAAATGTACAACCTATCAATGTACTGAAAATTATCGCTGTTTTTCACCACGTGGGAGGAACGACGGAAAATGAGCCTTTTCTTTTGTCGCTTCGCTGCAGCTAATCTCCTGTGACAGCTCCATTCCTGCATTAGCAAGATGTTCTACAGAGCTAGGCAGTGTCTTTGGCGGTGGCGTACGTCGCCGCCAGCTACATCCCTGCTTTGGTCGTTAGAGATACAGCCGCGGGAGCTGCTTACCGCAGCACGGCTGTCTCCTGTACTCCCACTCTCCCCGTCCTCTTTGAATACTGACATTCATCCCTCTGGACACTGAGCATTGGCTCTCACTGCGATGTGAGCAAAAATTAGCTGTTACATCTACACATATACTGCGTAAGCCACTCTACCGTCCGTGGTGGAGGGTACATCGTAGCGATATTATTGGTTTTCTTTCCTTCTCATTTTGCGTATTGAGCGAAGGAAACATGACTGTATGCGTGCCTTGCACGGGCCCTGGCCTCGTACCTGATTCTCATGATGCCTAAGCAAGATACACGTTGGCGGCTGCGGTCACACGCTTTTCATCGAATACAGATTCTCTAAATTTAGCAAATAGGGTTTCGTGAAAACTATATCTTCTTTCTTCCAAGGAAATCCTTTTAAATTTCCCTAGCATCTCTGCTATACTTTCGTATAAGCTATACCGACCGGTTGTCATCTTAGCAAAGCGTCTTTGAATTCGTTAGTTTACTGTTATCGAGCGCCCTTGGTAAGACCCTAATCACTGAAATAATACTCCGGACTTCGTCACACCCGTACGCGATTACCCTCACAGATCCACTGCAATTTCCGAGAACCCTTCGAAGAAATTTATGTTTTCTGTTCTCCCACCCAAATACTAATTTTACATGATCGTCCCTTTTCACATCGCTTATGAAAGAGTGGGCGAGATAAAACGTCGAACGACGCGGGATTGACATTTGTTAATGAGCTGGAAATGGCCACAGTTGACGTCGATGCAGAGCTGTGCTCAGTTTATTAAACTGTGAGACACGGGCAGCATCTCTGCCTGACGGATAGCAGCGATCACGTTCTCAGTGTTCTGCTGTAACTCTTTCAGTGCGTGAGAATTATTGGAGTACACCTGACTCTTCCATTTGCTCCACAGCTAAAACTCACAGGAAAGAAAGAGAACGCGATGGTTAGGATATTACACTGCCTCCGCTGATTGACCTCTTCTCACCGAACACCTCCTGCTCTAGTGACAAGGCTCTCAAGGAAAATGTTCATCAAGTTGTTCATCTTCCATAAGCTGATCCACATATAGGTTAAATAGTTTCTAGACGTCTGGTTAGCTTTAACAGTTTGGTTAGAGAACAGTGTTAGGATACGGACACCAGACATTGTTCACTGATGTTATGCAACAGCTCTTCAAAATAATGATGGGGATTTTTTGATGCATAATGGTGCATGTTCAGTGAGTTCATATACCTTGACAGCTCAGCTCGGCCTCATATGAAGAAATGAAAAACCGAGGATCCAGACACCCTGATTCCACTTCACTCAGACATCACCGGTAGACTTAACACGCGATTGCTCGCCTACAGGATGCAACTCAAGCATTTTCTGCCACGAGCAGTTCTCTTGTTCGTTGACAAGGGTCAAATTCCGCATGACTCTTCGAATATTTTATTTTGCCGTCCTAAGTACTTATACATTGTGACATGCCCTTCATGTTCAACTCTAATCTTGTAATCGGATACTATGCCGTTCTTGCTCTTTCTTGGAGCCGTCGTCTTCCATAGTCCACATTTGAAACGAACTGAAATTCGTTGCATCAAGTGAAAATTTTGTCCAACCCTTTCTGAAATTCCTTACCAGCACCGTTTTCAACTTTATGACTTATTATCAATGTTTGATAAGATACGAAATTTTCTCAGTGCGACATCCATAAGAAAAAAAGATGATGAATACCACGTACGTTGCTGAATAAGTTTCTTCTTTTACAATAGCGTATTTACTCTTCAGCCTTGCCGAAACCAATTCTCTTTCTTTTCTAGTATTAATTCTTAATGAGCTAGTTTAGAATTTCCGTATTCACCTCTTACTAGCATCTTCATTTTCGATTTCGCCAAAACAAAAACAGTATCCTAAACATATGCATATCGTTAACTGCGAGCAACATTTGATCACTAAGGCGTATTTCTGACGTTTATCTACTAGTAGAATCGTGAGATAGGCGACACTGTATTTATGTACGTACTACACCACAGAAAAGAACATGTTGACATTAAACATAAATGTAAATCTAATGAAATATTTTCTAAGAGTATTCGTTTGGCGTGCAGCGATATATGGAAGTGAAACATGGGCCATAACGGAAAACAGTCATAAAGTGAATAGAAGTATTCGAAAAGTCATTCCAAAGATGAATGCTAAAGATGAAATTGATATACTCAGAACTAGTGAAGAGGTATTAAATCAAACTGGGAAGAAAAGAAGCTGACAGCACAGTAGTCGTCATCCTGTGCCATCAAGGAACAGTGGATATGGTAGTGGAGAGAAGGGAAGGGGTAAATACTGTAGTGGGCGACAAAGGCCTGAATAAAATAAGTAGGTTCATTTTGATGTAGTATGTGGTAGCTACTATTTTTTAAATTTCTGTTTGAGGAAAACTCAATCAGTCGCTCATGTAAATTAAATCTTAAGTCGCCTTACAACAGACATATACAATGTATAACTTTTATCTGTAACTTTGTGGATGTCAGATTTCAAATAACATTTGTTGCATACCGGGTGTTAGTTTCTATCAGATAAAGTATGGCTACCACCAAAAATATAACCGAAATGATAAAAAACATTCAAACAAACTTAGGAAATTATAGTTAATATATGAATTGCAGTGGTAGAAAACGAAGCAGAACAAATGAAACACAACCGTTTCATTTGTCCGTCTCACGAACCCGAGGACTTGGTATCAGATAACCGTTTGATCATCAAAGCTTAGGTTTCAGCGGATTTCCCTAAATCACTTTGACCGAAAAATATTGTGATTTTACAGAATGGGCAACGGTCGATATCCTCTGCCTACCATTTCCACCTGAGCGATTTCTTCGTTTTTATTAATTAAGTGAGTAAAAGAAACTTTCCTGTCAGTTCCATAACTGAATTCTTTTACGTCATTGTTATTAATCACTTATAGGTGTGATGTTTATGTTCACAGGTGAAAGTAGGCTGGCGTTCTTCACAACTTCGATAATGTAGGGCTTCTCAAGCAATGTTAAGTAAACCACAATCATATTTCATGTTTCTGCCTTAAGGAGTGAGGTGACAATATCATAAGACACTGAGGACACCGGTTGTTCATGCGTTACAGTACTCAGTTAACGTTATTGATGTTGTTTACGTACGGTTTCTAATGTCATCTAACTATCTTCCCTTAAGTTGTTTTCTTGGACACGACTTTTGTCTTGGAATCCAGTAAGGAACTTCCTTGGTGCATCTGCCATCCATTCTTCTGATTATACGGCGCGACCAGCTCCTGTTATAACTACGCCTTCAGTTTCTGATCATTTCCTTAATTCGTTAAATTCCTCTCACTCCTAATAATTCCCAACATACATCTCTCTCTCAGCCGTGGAGAAAACCACAGTTTTTTAACGTTGTCCGCTTTTGAAGTCCAGATTTCACTGCCATAATCCAAAACCTGCACAACCAGCTGGTGCGAACTTTGTTTTCCCATATTTGGGACGCTCAGTTAATAAAGGTACAAAAGCACTCTATAACGTTTTTACTTTTTTTGTTGTGATCTCCTCCTAGTGCTCCTCTTTAATTGCTAGAAAACAGAACAGCGGCTCAGCGGCATTTAAGACTGAGATTTTTAATTCGCACAATTGATTTTCACGTGTGCTTTCAAATTTTCTGTGTGAAGTTCATCTGTTTACAGTTGTAGATTACTGCGTTACAGGTAATCAGTATAATGTCATTAGTGAAAGCAATGTGGTTCACACATATTCCACCAACACCAGTAAGGCTGTCTAAAGAAGAGTAGCAAGAATACGAATGAAAAATGAAAAAAGAAAGAACTAAAAGTGTAGTACGAGGAAATGAAAATTATGTAGACTTTAGAGACATACGGGGCCGAATTTTATACGTGAAAACTTTTTAAGCTTTTCAAATAAAGCAAATTTTATTAGCACCTTATATCTTTTCCTTCATATCTACATACTTGCAGCTGCATGGCGACAGAGGGTTACGGATTGTGGCGTCTAGCACGGCGGAGTGGAAGGGAAACTTTGTTGGTTCGTGAGAAATAACGTGCTGTAATCGAATTTCGAATTCGAAGAGTCTCCCACATATGGAGCAGCCTCTCCTTCACCATAACAATGCCAGAGCACACATGAGCGCTGCAACATCTGCAACAATCCGACGCTTTGGTTTCACTGTCATCGATCATGCTCCATACAGTCTCGACTTCGCATCCGATTTTCATCTGCTTCCAAGACTTAAAGAACACCTTAGAGGACATCATTTGAATATTGATGAAGCGGTGCAAGCAGAGGGGAGGGCGTGGCTCCATCAACAGGGCCAAACATTGTACAGTGGAGGTATCAACAAGCTGGTCTGTCGTTGGGAGAAATGTGTTCGTCGTCAGCGTGAATATGTTGAGAAAAAATATGTAGACATTAAGAAATAAGATGTATAACGTTAATAACATGTGTTTTATTTAAAAAGCTTGAAGAATTCTCATATTAAAAATTGAGAGGCAGCACTTTCCAGCACGCCCTCGTATGTGGAGTGAAACGGTAGAGAATGAAGTAACGAGAGGAAAAGAAGAGATTGCACGGGTTTATGCAGGAAAAAAAGACGACCTCGTTCTTTCGGAGTGCAACACAAATACTTCAGATGAAGCACTGTGTGTATCTCACGTAAAGATAGTTGATTCATACTGTGGAGAAGGAAACAGAAAATAATTGCAACCAGGACACCAAATATTTCAAATCACGTGCTACAATGACGATGGAAAAATAGCTCACATATTGTAAGAGCAGCCAAAAACGAACACGATGTCAGCATGGTTAAATGTTAAGTCTAGGAAGAAATCGGATGTGTTTATAATTGTGCCGTTTTGTATCACGTTACAATTAATTTCTTAATCACAGTTTGTCAGCTCATGAAGCTCCCGTTTGTACCTTGTTCGTGTAAAATTTTTTTTTTTTTTACGGTAGCAGCTTTTCTTCAGCCATCGCACATTTGTCTAGACCATCTGGTGACTTGTAAATGACTGACAGAAGTTAACTAAAGGATCTATCGTAATGAACAGAAGTGACACTAGTGAACACATACCAAAATTAAAGCATAAACGTTCCAATAAACGTGGGTCCGCAAACAAACCATCTGTGAGGTATTTGGGAATGTGTGTTTACGAAGTGCCACTTACTTCAATACAAAATATTCTCGTAGTTAGTACAAATGTGTTTGAAATGTAGACTTATGGACTGAATCACTGTCTAACTGGACTCAACTGTCACCGACGGCCTACATTAACAAGAAACACATCACTTCTTGAGCGCGTTACATATTACTGTACACTCGTGATGATGATGATGATGATGTTTGGTTTGTGGGGCGCTCAACTGCGTGGTTATCAGCGCCCGTACAATTTCCCAACCTCTGCTCAGTCCAATTTCGCCACTTTCCTGGATGATGATGAAATGATGAGGACATCACAAACACCCAGTCATCTCGAGGCAGGTGAAAATCCCTGACCCCGCCGGGAATCGAACCCGGGACCCCGGGCTCGGGAAGCGAGAACGCTACCGCGAGACCACGAGCGGCGGACTGTACACTCGTACCTGTTTAAGATGTTCCATGTGTCGTCCTCTCAACTAGACGCGATACTCAGTTACTCTTTGCAGTCAGTTACGAATTTTTTCAAGCATCTCGGGAATATTTCGTAAATCTTGACATGGCTATACAATTTGCTGCTTCAACTGAAGCTTATCAACGACAGTGTGGTACAACCCACTTTCGAGTTTGCCCCGCACAGGAGAATCCACAGGATGTATTTCAGATGTTCTTGGAGGCCTAGCAGTAAGTCGTGTTAGAGCTATAACCTTGGACAAAATTTTTCCGGTACATGTCGTCTTACATCGTGCATGTACCACATTCTACAATCATAGACCATGGGTGAAATTTGGGCCTAAACAGATGGGGACTTAATCCAAAAGTTTATATTTCAAATACGTTTTTACAAACTATTATAATATCTCTGTACCGAAGTCAATGGCGAATCGTAACAACACATTCGCTACAATTCGTTAACGGCTCGGTTGTCGATCCACGTTTACTGTAACGCTTGTACTTCCACTATCGCATACTTTCACTTGTTTCAGCTGTCCCTGTTATAATGCACTTTGTATATTCACCTTGTAACATACACTGTTTTTCCAGAATGAGATTTTCACTCTGCAGCGGAGTGTACGCTGATATGAAACTTTCTGGAAGATTAAAACTGTGTGGCGGACCGAGACTCGATCTTGGGAGTTCTCCCGAGTTGGAGTCTCGGTCCGGCACACAGTTTACTCTGCCAGGAAGTTTCATAAATTGTTTTTGCATACTTCTGATACAATCTAGGAGTAACTGGTTTTTCAACGGAGAACGAAGGAAGCAAAATTAAGGTTTATCGTCTCTGGGGTGAAGAGTCATTAGAGACGGAGCACATGCTCGGACTGTGGAAGGGAAGTCTCCGTGTCCATTGCAAATGAACTGTGCCATTAATTCCCGGCAAGGTTAGAGGATGTCTAGAACATGAAGACGGATTGGACAAGCGTGACGAAAGACATCCGTGGTCTTGTTAGGGCAACAGCTGGACCTTGGCACGGACTGGTAGCATCATCTCCTTACCTACATGCCTCTGGCTTACTTGGTCTTTTTCCTCACACAGATGTAATCATGTGTTCTTCGTCTGGACTGCTGTCTAACGTTAATTCCTCATTACCTAATTCTCCATTCTTATCCATTCGGAGCTGTTTTGACATTCGCCGACACCTGCTTCGGAGCCGTAGTGTACTTTCTGCCCTAACAGTGCTAACTGGGTAGGTCGGCGAAATATCGTGGAAAAAAATAAACATTAACTCGGCTGCGTACCCACAAACTTGGAACTCACAACACTCTCCTTTGTTTATAATTTAAGAGACTGAATGTAAATCAGTTTCCGTATACTACATCGTGTACCAGATTTCCTTGACGAAAAGTCTACATCACGTTCAATTCTGAAATTTTCGAATCAGATGAATGGGTTATTATATACCTCTCCTTCACAGCACTAGGCTACAATATTTTTTTATGCAAATAATGAGACTGCCACAAATTTAGTCTTAAATTTATTTTCATGATAGGTTATATTTTTGAGAAATTTTAACAGTTGTTCATAAATTCTTTGTGATAAATTATGTAGGAAGTCTTTGAACTAGACTCCGCTGAAGTCAGTGTGCTCAAAACCATACATTAAAAATTCGAATCATGACATTACACATCACGTAAGTTTTGGCGTAATCAACATATAACTCTGCAATATCTACTATTAAAGCTAGTACAGTAGTCTTTAAACTTATAATAGTAAATACACATAATTTCTGCTAATATATATAACAAGCCGAACCTCAACGAAAATAAATGTAACACGTTGTGCATAAACAGGCGTAGAGTCAATTTCCTTTAGACTGCACTTCGGCGATAAACCACTGTAAACAGTAACAATAGTCAAATACGTTGGAGTAACCATACGGAGAGACCGAAAGTGAAATAAGCACATAAAACTTGCTGTAGGAAAAGTAGATGCCCATCTGTCATGCAATGGAAGAATCTCAAGTAAATAACATTCATTTGCGAATAGTGACTTACAAAGCATTGTTCGAGCAATTCTTGAGTACCGTCTGTCTGTAGCTCTTACCAGATTGAGAGTTTAGAAGAGACAGGGATCCAGCCGAGAGTGGCCCACTTCGTCACGGGTTCGTTTAGTGAGCATATCAGGGTTGCGGTGTGCTGAAAAAATGTAGTAGCAGACGGTACGAGAGACGTTGTGCATCACGGAGAAGTCAAGTATTAAAATTTCAACTACCTAAGTTACAAGGAGAGCTGGGCAACATATTGTCACATCGTAACCATGCTCAAGTCCAAATCCAAAAGGAGATCATGAATAAAATACGATACTTAGCACTGAAAGCACGTTTGTTAAGAACACCAACGCACAGCCAGAAGAGAACTGAGCTGCTGGGCGGAGAGTGCAGTTATTTACAGAAATATCGAATGTTCGAGAATCTTGTTATTTGATGAAATGATAAGTACTGAATCGATATATCCATAAATATTATAAAAATGGATCTATGTACACTACGTGATCAAAAGTATCCGGACACTCCCCAAAACATACGTTTTTCATATTAGGTGCATTGTGCTGCCACCTACTGCCAGGTACTCCATATCATCGACCTCTGTAGTCATTAGACATCGTGAGTGAGCAGAATGGGGCGTTCCGCGAAACTCACGAACTTCGAACGTGGTCAGGTGATTGAGTGTCACTTGTGTCATACGTCTGTACGCGAGACTTTCACACTCCTGAACATCCCTAGGTCCACTGTTTCCGATGTGATAATGAAGTGGAAACGAGAAGAGACACGTACAGCACAAAAGCGTACAGACCGACCTCGTCTGTTGACTGACAGAGACCGCCGACAATTGCGGAGGGTCGTAATATTTTAGAGGCAAATATCTATCCAGACCATCACACAGTAATTACAAACTGCATCAGGATCCACTGCAAGCACTATGACAGGCAGGAGGTGAGAAAACCTGGATTTCATGGTCGAGCGGCTGCTCGTAAGCCACACATCACGCCAGTAAATGCGAAACGACGCCTCGCTTTGTGTAAGGAGCGTGAACATTGGACGACTGAACAATGGTTCAAATGGCTCTGAGCACTATGGGACTTAACATCTGAGGTTATCAGTCCCCTAGAACTTAAAACTACTTAAACATAACCAACCTAAGAACATCACACACATCCATGCCCGAGGCAGGATTCGAACCTACGACCGTAGCGGTCACGCGGTTCCAGACTGAAGCGCCTAGAACCGCTCGGTCACACCGGCCGGCGACTGAACAATGGCAAAAGGTTGTGTGGAGTGACGAATCACGGTACACAATGTGGCGATTCAATGGAACGGTGTAGGTGTGGCGAATGCCCGGTGATCGTCATCTGCCAGCGTGTGTAGTGCCAACAGTAAAATTCGGAGGCGGTGGTGTTATGGTGTGGTCTTGTTTTTCATGGAAGGGGGTTGCACCCCTTGTTGCTTTGGGAGGTACTATCACAGTACAGGCCTACACTGATGTATTAAGCATCTTCTTGCTTCCCACTATTGAAGAGCCATTCGGGGATGGCGATTGCAACTTTCAACATGAAAGAGCACCTGCTCATAATGCACGGCCTGTGGCGGAGTGGTTATACGACAATAACATCTCTGTAATAGACTGGCCTGCACAGATTCATGACCTGAATCCTATCGAACACCTTTGGGATGTTTTGGAACGCCGACTTCGTGCCAGGCCTCACCGATCGACATCGATACCTTTCCTCTGTGCAGCTCTCCCTGAAGAATGGGCTGCCATTCTCCAAATAATTTTCCAGCAGTACAGTACAGATTAATGTGGTCCAAAAGCTGATACCAAAGAAGGAAATTCATTCGAATAGCAGCTGATACACATAATGATTAAATATGAGGAAAGAGTCAGATGATTTGTCTACAGTGACGCTATACGCACGTCTGTGCGCTAAGCGTCACGCCTGGCCATAGAAAGATTGCACGTGGGGAGTATGTGCGGCTCTGCAGTCCGACGCAGCGACTTCTGAATAATTGAACCGGCTGATAGGTGAACAGAGCGCGGGCTCGTCAGCATCCCATTTTAAGGGCCTCCTATGTGGAGGGTCGCCGGTTCGGCGCCCGCGGCAGTCAATACAAAGCTTGCAGCTTTCGTGGCTGTGTGGCCGCTCCGGGGCCCATGCCACCAGCTTATTTATAGCCCCGTTATCCCCTGCCGCGCCCAATTAATCGTTTGCCGTGTCCGCCACTTCTTTCCTTTAATCAATTAGCTGCCGTTATTGTTAGCGCGGGGCACGTTGTCACACGTGCCCGCACACACGTTGCTCGCAGCACCAAAACGTGCTCTTCCAGTCATCGCATCGAAGAGAATTTTTAGTCTTCTAAATCCAAATTTGAATTTCGCAGCTAAATTTTCCGGCACCTACCTAGCTGAGTTATAAATGATGTTCCGTCACTGGCGTCCGGTATGGCGCCGCAGCTGTATCAGTCAATAAATAGCTCATCTGACGAAAAATCAGACAACCTCTTTAATAGCGCACGCTGTCGCTTTAGAGCACTCTAGATTGCGTAAAAATGATATCAGGCAGTCACGTGATCCTCCACAGCTACGTAAGTTATGGCAGTGAAGTGGTGTGTATGTCCATGTCATTTGTATAAAACCAGTGCACTACGAAGGATCGACGTGGAAACGTGACGGAATGGCAGGAAGATGACACCTTATTTTTACGTGTCCATGGCCACACCTTGGACGAAGTGGCCCGATTTGTTGGTGTGGCAACGCAGACTACCGAACGTGTCTGCAAGTAACAGTGTACCACCGGCGATCACGTTACGTCGCGTAAAAACTGTGGTCACAGGAAAGGCAACCGACGCGAAGGAACTTGCCCCCCTTCTTGCTGCGGTGTACCGTAGGTCTCTAGAAGAGCGTAGCGTTCCAAAGGATTGGAAATGGGCACAGGTCATCCCCGTTTTCAAGAAGGGACGTCGAACAGATGTGCAGAACTATAGACCTATATCTCTAACGTCGATCAGTTGTGGAATTTTGGAACACGTATTGTGTTCGAGTATAATGACTTTTCTGGAGACTAGAAATCTACTCTGTAGGAATCAGCATGGGTTTCTAAAAAGTCGTTCATGTGAAACCCAGCTCGCGCTATTCATCCACGAAACTCAGAGAGCCATAGACACGGGTTCCCAGGTAGATGCCGTGTTTCTTGACTTCCGCAAGGCGTTCGATACAGTTCCCCACAGTCGTTTAATGAACAAAGTAAGAGCATATGGACTATCAGACCAATTGTGTGATTGGATTGAGGAGTTCCTAGATAACAGGACGCAGCATGTCATTCTCAATGGAGAGAAGTCTTCCGAAGTAAGAGTGATTTCAGGTGTGCCGCAGGGGAGTGTCATAGGACCGTTGCTATTCACAATATACATAAATGACCTGGTGGATGACATCGGAAGTTCACTGAGGCTTTTTGCAGATGATGCTGTGGTGTATCGAGAGGTTGTAACAATGGAAAATTGTACTGAAATGCAGGAGGATCTGCAGCGAATTGACGCATGGTGCAGGGAATAGCAATTGAATCTCAATGTAGACAAGTGTAATGTGCTGCGAATACACAGAAAGATAGATCCTTTATCATTTAGCTACAAATAGCAGGTCAGCAACTGAAGCAATTAATTCCATAAATTATCTGGGAGTAGGCATTAGGAGTGATTTAAAATGGAATGATCATATAATGTTGATCGTCGGTAAAGCAGATGCCAGACTGAGATTCATTGGAAGAATCCTAAGGAAATGCAATCCGAAAACAAAGGAAGTAGGTTACAGTACGCTTGTTCGCCCACTGCTTGAATACTGCTCAGCAGTGTGGGATCCGTACCAGATAGGGTTGATAGAAGATATAGAGAAGATCCAACGGAGAGCAGCGCGCTTCGTTACAGGATCATTCAGTAATCGCGAAAGCGTTACGGAGATGATAGATAAACTCCAGTGGAAGACTCTGCAGGAGAGACGCTCAGTAGCTCGGTACGGGCTTTTGTCAAAGTTTCGAGAACATACCTTCACCGAAGAGTCAAGCAGTATATTGCTCCCTCCTACGTATATCTCGCGAAGAGACCATGAGGATAAAATCAGAGAGATTAGAGCCCACACAGAGGCATACCGACAATCCTTCTTTCCACGAACAATACGAGACTGGAATAGAAGGGAGAACCGATAGAGGTACTCAAGGTACCCTCCGCCACACACCGTCAGGTGGCTTGCGGAGTATGGATGTAGATGTAGATGTAGACGTACGGGAGACCTGTGTGACGCTTTCTCAGCGAAAATCTGTTTCAAATGCGACAGGAATTTCTGCTGTCAGGGGATGTAGCTCTGACTCGACCGCTTTCCGAGCATACAATGCGAAGGGAACTACAACTACGTGCAGTGTATATTTGTAGTCGGGAACCACGCAGAAGGCCACTGCTCACAGCTACACATAAAGCAGCGTGTGTTCTGGGCCTCACACGGCAGCTGGGTATTAACTGACTGAGGACGTGGAGTGTAGTGTGACGAGTCGCAGTATTTTCCCTTATCAAACGCTGCACTGCGTCGGGTGCACGTACGGTCCAATTACGTGTTCACCGCCGCTTGCGGATGGTGTAGTTCAGACCGTATCACGTTTTTGGAGGTGTTGCTCGTACCACGACCTGGACCTACTCAAACAGGTTTCCGTGGTGATGAACCAGGATGTTTATTTCAACTTTGATACCCAAGTCTTTCCCTATCTCCTATGCCTGTTGATGAGTATGCTGTGGATACCCCCCTCTTGCAAGTTGACAACAGGTGCGTTTACTGTGCAAGTTCTACCTGGATTGGTCCGCTAATTCACCTGATATTCATCCCGTGTAAAACGTCTGCGATTATTTCGAGTAGGGGATGAAAAGTAAAACTGCATCCTCCAGGTTTTGAAGCTTTTCATCGGTGAGTGGCATCTCGTGGACCATATCTGTAGAATCTTGCGAACCGTCTTCCTCGCGGAATTTGGGCCGTTATCCAGCCTGGAGGGGTGTACGTGTGGCTATGGCCTCCCATCTGGTAGATAGTTCATCTGGTGCAAATCTTTTTAGTTGACGCCACTTCGGCGAATTGCGTGTCGATGAGGATGAAATGATGAAGACAGCAAAACATCTAGTCCCCCAGTGGAGAAAATCTACCACACGGGCCCCCGCACGACATTTTGCCGCGCTGACCACTCAGGTATGGCGCTAGAAGGTGTTAGCTGAGATACAACAGATACGTAATAGAATAACCATAGATGACAGATAGGTATGCTTTTCGTTCCATAGGTTCATACGGAAGACGAAGCAGAATACACCATAAAAATCATGTGTACATTTAGAAAAGAAGAAACGTGATAACGTTCCTTCCACAGCTCATTCGTGAAGCTGTCCTCAAGGGAGTGGAAGAAGTGAAAAATCTAAAACACGGATTAAATTAAAAGATAATACCAAACTTGTCACAAACATGTACGGTCACTAAAATGCATAAAATTGTTTTATAACATTTAATTACACTGAGCGCCTTTATGCTATAAAGGTGTCCAGATGTCTGATTTTATATGACGCTTACATTATTTCCTACTGTTAATATTATATACAACATTTGGTTCTACTACGCAATTCGTCAGGTGTGTAGAGGAGCTGGCAACCAGCAAATTCTTTAATCTTCTGTTAAACTGTGTTTTGCACTTTTGTGGCACGACAGAATGTCTAAATCAATTCATAAATAAAGGCCGTGTGCTGTTGATGAATCAATGCTGTATTTGAGTACAGATGTTCTGGTCGCTGAGTAGTCGACAGCTATGAACTACGTAGCAAACAGTGCTTTGAAGGTACAGAGAAAATAATTTGTTTATTTATTTTTAAGACGTAGAATGCAGAAACACAGATCTGTAAGATTTACTGACATGGGGTCGTAGGTAAGGCAGACGAAAACTCGATGAACCGTAGGACGTTTATATCAAAGGCTGTTGACGGGACTCCTGTAACTGTTTCAGTGACAGTAAAGCACGTAACTCGGAATAGGGGAACAATACTCCGGAAAGTCAAAGAATATTATTCAGCTGATATGATATGTGAATACCACATACGGTCTGGGTACTTTTTATTTCTTTTAATAAACTTGGCGCTGACACCAAATGCTGTTGGGTATTTTTACCTGTAACTAGTGAAATACCCTGGCGTGCAAAACTTGAGGCTGAAAGAAATTTTCGCGAGATGTGTCACTGCCAAGTAACACAGCTCGATGAGACCTCGAGGACATACAGAATTTCTACAGTATAGTACAGAATCTAACTAAAAGAAATACGCAATGACACGAACAGAAATGACACTTTTATTCAAAGACAATAATTACACTGAACTCAGCGTGATTTATGGTGGTCCCTTGGACATTAACAAAGTCTGGACATTGTTCTTAATACGGTGTTATTATTACGGCCAGCAATGCATGTCCTGCAAAGTCACAAGTTTGGTAAGGAGTTCTGGTGGTAGATCGTTCCATTCCTCAACTAGAGCGATAAAAATTAAGTCAGGGGCAAATGCACACCTCAGAAGACACAGACGGGGAGAGAGTATAGCGTCGCAATAGCGTTGACCGGTGAGTGTTCTGTGTTCAAAGATTTGGAGGTCAGCACGGCCTTCTAAAATTTTGCTTTCCCCCGCTATAACATCTACACCACCAAAACGATCATGTTCGACAATGTTCCCACCTCTCGCTGTATGACGGTACATCCAGAATCACTACTCAGACTGAGCCTACTCCTTGTTGGTCCAGTCCCTATGTTTTTGGCACCATCGCAAACGATGCTGTCTTCGGGCGGGTGTCAACGGAACGAAACACACTAGTCGCCGAGCAGTGTCCACTCCCATACAGTTCCTGTGCCACTGTGGAGCAGAAGATTGCGTGCTTTGCAATGCTGTTAAATTTGGTTACAATTGTAACCGTTACCTGACGTTCTTGCCTGTTGGAAAATGTAGTGGTTATCTGGTGCTGAAGTTGACCGTGGTGAACCGCCTTCTCTGCTTCGGGCAGCAGTGCCCGTGGTTTGGAACGCTCCCCATGCACGTCAACAACTGTGTGGGTAATAGCAAATTCCAGGACTACTCACTCTTCACTCTTCGTCCTTTTTCCAGTTTCCCGATGATTTTCCTCCTTACAAAGTCATCCGACTGTTGTTTCTGGACCACGCTGTAGTGAGTGATTCCACCACAGTGCACCGTAACTGCTCACTGATTGACACAAACAGTCGTTTTTTGTTCCCTCAACTGCATTGTGTTGCGGGGACAGTTGATCTCACACTATGTGACGTCCAGTTATGTATGCACGTCTAGGAGACCTCTAGCAACACGCGCACTTTCATTCATTTCCACCGAGTTGTTAATAAGTTGCATTATTTTACCTATCTTGTCCCTCATTTCTGCAGAGCAATGTATGTTGCTTCGGCGTGCCTAAAAATCAATGGGAATAGTATGAAATACGCTGTGTGCTAACTCAGGGAAATATCTTGACTTACTAGTGAAACGAATTTCAGAAAATCATGTGGCAATTTACAACAGAAATTAGTACAGAAGGTTTCCTATATTTTTACGTTACTCATTATTTCTCACCGTTTCTCCACTTGTTCTAAGTTAATTGCTTGTGTAAGTGTTAGGTGTCTTTTTCTTAAGGCGATGGTTGAAGTTTTGGGATCACACCTACTAAAAACGAAAAAAGCAACAAAGAAGTATGGAATACAATAATCTGGCAGCAAAATGTGTGCACCTCCTCTGGTATACCTCTGCTGCATATTTTTACATTGCAGCTACACTGCCTATTTCTGCAGAGTCGGTGGCAATATTGTAACAAAATAGGTGTTCAAGAAAATGACAGTGAGCTAGATCCCATGACGTTAATGCGCAACGTGGAAGAAGAAGCAGCAGAAGTAATTTTTTAATGAAAATTGAGATTTTTAGAGAACCCAACAGAGGACCTACTCTCACGAGCGCACTGTATTAGGTAGGTAAAGAAGCATCCGCTGCATATAGTCATCGGTGCAGCAATACAAAATAATTACCAGATACGATCATTGCGTTTGCGAGTTGCCTACCTTTGTCGTCATTTCACTTCTAGTTAAAAAATTTTTTATCAAAATTTGCAAACAGAAGTTATTTCATTTAGAGTTCTCACATCAGTATTGTGTTTATGTGCGGTTACTAGGCACTGCTGTGATTCACCTGGTTTCTCCACTTGAGTTCTGAACCGTCTCATACTACATTATTTTCGTAACTGCATTTTTAATAATTTGTTCTTTGTAACATTGTCAGTCCTTCCTCGTAACAGTAACACAGTGAAACTTAAATTTTAAGGACAGCGTATCATCGGATGTATTTCTGTTGCTTAATTTTTTTCTGCAAAAGATGAAATATTTCCTCAAAACATTTCTCATATTGTTCTCATTTATACTACATCGAAGTAATAATAAACAATGAAAGACAGTCGTTTTGCGTTTATTTTTTCCCATTAAAATCCATCTATCTTCGCCAACAAAAGTATCACAAAAATGCTTTGATTTTTTTGCGTTGTAATCTGTTGGATGCGATAAGGCTTGAAAGTAATGACAATGACCTTTTTTACTTGCTTCCGGTCAAGTTACTGTGATCTTTCACTTCGGTTTTCCCTCCTCGTCGCCTTACTGTTGTTGGCCTATAGTTCTTCTTGTGTAGGGAACATATTGTATTCATAGGCTATTGTACCTAGGAACAAATGATGTTTTTTGGTCGGTACTTCAGTCTAGTGACTGTTTTACAGTCACACGACAGGATGCGCACTAGAGACCACCGTAAGGAGTTTCCGTCATTTTCTACAGTTTTTTTGTTGTTAGGCATTGGGTTGAGTTTTATGCCTTTAAGTGCTGTATGAAGTGTTAAAACTACTTGAAATAATTTTTTAATTCTTTAGGAACAGAATTTTACGGTAAGTAAAATGCTATTTATTTCCAGAAACATTAATATAATATGTAGACAACCAACCTGCACTTCGTCGTTCGTGCACCACCTTGTAACATGAAACAGAAGGTCTTTTATCACAGATCAGGTGATACTTACAAATGAAATGAGTTTCTTTAATGTCTTAATAATTTTATCTGTCTTGAAAATGGAAACAGATTTTAGTTTCCTGTAGCTCCTATTTCAAAATATATTTTACTTGTAACTGCTTTTCTTAATTTGGTGCCTCTCAGCGATTATTAGAGTGATAATGTAACAGATAGGCAATTAAGTGCAACTGTGATAATATTTTCTCAATTGCATCTCTTTCAAATTTCGATAGAATGTTTGTTGCTTCGTACATAACCATATTGTACCTTGGAAAAAGTTTTCACAGGTGGTGTAGTTTTTGTAATTTCAGAAAAAGACTATAGCACATAAAAAGTGAATTCTAACATCAAAACATGGAATAAAAAAATATATAAAACTACCATTACAGGGCGGGCTAGAGACAAAAGTCAGAGAAGTATACCAAAGTACAATACTCCCCACTACCTTGAAATTTCACATTTACATTTTGTTTTACCAACCCATTTCTTCATATCCGTTTCTGGCTGACTGCTGTTTCTGTAGTGATCAATATTCTGGTCCGCAAATTTATCATTTTTTATACGCTTCATCACACCAAGATTTGGGGAATATTTTCTTAATGTGTTATGTATCTTCCGTCTCGTTAAAACGTTGTTTGCAGTGCCTGTAGACATTCTGGTATACCGATTTTATTTTTGCAACTCTTTTCAATAGCTCTTACGTCAACAAAATATTCGTTTATTGTTTTACCCGTGCATTTAAATTGGGCTCGTGTAGCTTTACCGTATTCTGTTCTACACATCATCAGACTGTTGAGGTCCATTGCTTGGTAAAGTCTTCCTCCACACATTTCTATAGTTTGTAGTATTCAGTGATTCGCACCTACATAACTCCTGCACTCTTTGTAATAACATCTACTGATCTTCCATTGGGTCTTCATCTCGCGTCTCGGTGGTGTATCTTGTATCTTCTACCATTTATTTGTGTGGCCAAATAAGAAACACACATCTCTATTTTACTTTCATTAGTCATAATTACATCTCCTATTGCGTAATGTACCCTGATCAACTGTTTTGTTCACGTGTTGCTCCTAACAGTTCCCAATATGTGTTTCTTTTCTGCAACCCACCGTATTAGAATGGATTCCGCATTAAGTCCGTGTTTCACCTCCTAAATTCAAGACTGACAATGCGCACTGATTATAAACCTTCCTGTTGTCTGACATTGGAATTCAGCTTACGAAAGGCACTACCTGTCATTTTTAGTTTCTCTTTTATTTATCTGATGTCTATTCGTTAATTCTCTCCATCTGCCATGAAAAAAAAAGACTGGTTCACGTGTTAATTTGTACTGTCTTCTTTTCGACGTGCGCGAAACTAAGCTGGTTGAGGTATGTCCCATTAACGTCTGTTCCACAGTATGCTGACGTAGACTGAATCAATGTGGTATTCCTCAAAGGCTGGTTGTTCAGATTTTGCTGAAATTGAATCAAATGCTTTCCAGAAACCTATAAATCCCACACAAAGTGTTTATTCACACTCATCGCATTACTCTGTAATTTAACTCAAAATCTGCAAAATGTCCATTGTGTAGAAGAACTTGTAACGGCCCTATGTTCGTTTATGTGATTAATACCCAATGCTCATTTCTTGCTCTGCATTCTCTCCACATTTTACCTCCCTATACTTGAAATCTGTGTTGGTTGTCCTTTGTCACGAGTGATACACTGAATGACTTTTGGCTTTTGTGATATCCTCTCATAGCTTCGATGCAGAGGCGGGAAGGAAAGGGAAAGCCGGATACAAGTTGTAGCGCAGCTCTTGTTCTGGGGAAACCGCTACCCGCGCCCCTCCACTCGGCTGTCTACCTTTACTTGTGCATTCTTTACATCTTCTTTCATAAATATTCTCAGTTCAGTGTTCTCCGTAAGCCATTTCTTGTGACAGTGTCATATTTCTTGACCAACTCTGCCCGTACTACTCGTAAAGGAGTCGTATTGGCTATTTTGTTATGAGGATAAAGCAACTAATAACCGACCTGTTCAGTCCCTCACAGACCTCATTCACTGTTTCATTTGTGCTGTAGACTTTTCGAATGAAAACCGGAAATAATTTCCTTGCGCCAGTGCTTTTAAAATCGATCCTCTTTTCGAACTCTTGAGGGATCAGACGGTAGAACTACTATTGAATATGCAATGGAATTTATTTTAAAGTTTCGTTACCACTGATTATTGAGAGAGGATTGTTAGTTCGAGATAAGTAAGGCGAGAGTCCGCCTCCATGTCTTATACCAGTTTTGATATAGGTGTGGACCTAAAATTTGTTCGACGAATTTCATGTTGAATTTGACGTTTCCGAGTTTCTGTTTTATGAACAGGAGAATTACTTGTCTCTCCAGTGGCTAATACCTTACTGTATCGTCAAATTTTAGTGTTGGTGTCTGACATCCCGTGTATGCCGTTAAGCAGGTTACTTTTTTCTACAGGAGTGCATAATGAGTTATTGAAACGCAACAGGGTGCTGTGTTGCAGACTAGGCGAGGCATCGGAAAGAGAGTAGCACAACAGCAAATTACAGGCCTGCTGGTGTGCTCAAACTGTTGTTCCACGTCACACATCCCGAAACGGTTCAAATCGTTCAAATGGCTCTGAGCACTGTGGGACTTAACATCTGAGGTCATCAGTCCCCTAGAACGTAGAACTACTTAAACCTAACTAACCTAAGGACATCACACACATCCATGCCCGAGGCAGGATTCGAACCTGCGACCGTAGCAGTCGCGCGGTTCCGGACTGAAGCGCCTAGAACCGCTTGGCCACCGCGGCCGGCCCCGAAACGGTCAGACGAAAACAATTCTCGTTTAAAGCGTGTGTGGAATTGCAATGACGTTGTCGATTCCCGGCAAGGATTTCTTTTGTCAGACATCTTCATTGGCGTAAGTGACTTACAAGCAATGTAAAATACATTTTTGAGGCTACAAATGATGTAACGGAATGACATGAACATGAGCTCCAACGAAAAAATTACGGGGATAGTTAGCGATTTTTCTGAGTATTTTCATATGATGGTCCTGTGCTCTCCGCTGGTTTGTTACAAAGTAACTGCTTTTCGTTTGATTTCTTACCCACATTTAAATCTGTAACTGTATTGGACTGAAAATATTTCCATAACTCTGTAAATGTCGACGGCACGTGCTGTAAATCTAGTTTGGAAACAAACTGCTCCCATTCATTCACGGTAGTTGCGATTAACAACACTAATACTCTCTTCACTCTTCACCGTCAAGTGTACATTCAGTACCGCTCGGATTAATTTTCCGGCAGTGTCAGTTATTTCGTAGAACTGATACCCAGCAATGTGGATAGGTTTACTAATGCACGGCTGACCGATATACACATCGTGTGAGGGTTCTCTGACGGCGATAACACGACACGTGCCATCACCAGATTTCCAAGAAAATTCGCTCGGTGTAAGGGGAGTCAAAATAAGCGAACACCTGTCTCTACTTATCCGCAGACACTTAACCGTTTCTGAAAATGGACAAGGTTTTCGAGGTATTTTCGAATTACTTTATGCGCCCTTTGCCGTGCGATAACCTGTGACAAAATGATGGCTTTGTGGTTAACGTCGCCGCTTTTTAATTTTTGCACCCCGTGTTCCAAATCCGATTATTGATTTTATTTCATTTGTTTTTTTCATTTATCTAGCCATGTCCGTAGAAGGCTACTGCACGACTGTTTCTTATCATATTAGGGGATGCAAGGGCGTTATATTAATTGTAAAATTACCACTGAAATTCACAGTCACACATTTATTATATAATATCCGTGTGTATGATATGTTGAGGGGTTACCCTTTTTGAATTCTTATATTCTGATATTTCATTTTTATATCAATCTCATTGTTATATTAATTTTTATATTTTATTCATATGTTTATCCTTCAAGAAGATTTTGTGCATTCCCTTGGATGATATCGATCGTAGAAACATCCGAAACAGATGATCCGAAAACCACGAGCATAGTGCGAAGTCAGTTTTGCCATAGTGGAATTTTTTCGTATGACTCTCATTTGGGGATAAAAACGTCCTCAAGATTAGTGAAAATTTAGCGCGTTGGCAATAATTTCGCGGCAAGCCATGCATAATGGATCACTTTTCCGAAAACTGGCGCTTGCAGTTGATTATAAAACAAAGTACACTACAGGAATTTCACCGAAAACAATTTCAAATAACTTTCTAATTTTTTTTTCCTAAATTCATTCATCCGACAAACAACCAGTACACGAATAAGGACAAAGTTATATTAATGTACACTGGAAAACCTTCGTGTAGTAATCTTCTACAGACATGGGTATGTAAACGAAAAACAAAAATAAAAGTAATGTTAGGGTTTCGAACGCGGGGCGCAAAATTTAAAGAAATGCGTCGACGCTAACCATTGTGCCAGCATTTCGGCTAAGGACAGCGCCTTGTGCAAGGCAGGTAAAGTACCTGGAAAATACCTCGAAAGCTTCGATCGTCGTTTTCTCAGGAACTGTCGAGTATCTAGGGATAAACCGAAACACATGTTCGCTTATTTTGACTCCACTTCCACTGAGAGAAGTTTTGAGAAATCGGGTTATGGTCCTTGTCCTATTTTTCTCGTGAGTGCAGTGGAAGAGGGACACAGTCATTTTGCGTTTGTAAATATTCGCCTACGAGATGTAATGTCACGTTTTAAGGTGACTGAGTACTGTAGGCTTCTACATTGTTGTGGAGGTATTTTCATAGGAGCGAAGATAACTAGGGCAACTATCCAAACAAATTGGAAGTATACTATTACTCACTAACAAGCCATCGAGCACCAAGAGTGACAGACACTCAGAAAATTTCCCTGAAAAACCTCAGAAATTTTGTCATTGGGCTCGCCATGTTGCGTTACACCCTTGGCAAAGGGTACTTTATACCAATATTAGCGCCCTAACTTCTCTTACTCAATTCTCTCGATCGCTAGCGAGGCATATGACACAGGCAGCAGACGTGTTGCACGATCAGCCTCGAATATAATTCTCTAAAGATACTCAACGCGGTTTCCAGAGACAAACGTCGCCTTTCTTCTAGAGTCTATCATATCAGTTCCTTGGAAACCTCTCCAGTATTTTCATGTGGTCTATATTCAACTGTCAGGATCCCAGGATTGTTTCGGTTTGTGGTATCCCTTCACTGGCGAGTGCAGGATTTGTCGGACGCCTGATGTTCTGCACAGAAGACTATGGACGCGCCAAGTACGAATACATGTCGTTAATAAGCTCTTCTCTATATCTGTACTACATCATTAGAGGCAACAAAACTGGTATTCATTTCTATAATGTTTCAACAAATTCGCGAAAGATAGACTGATGTCGAAAGCAAAAGTCCGCTTGCAACTATCAAGAGGATAATGAGCGCTTGTTTATTTCGTCGTATGCGAAGTTCTGAAATGTATGGTGCCTTATTTTGAGTAATAAGTCTCTGCAAAAAATGCCTTTCTCAAGTCGGAGAGACTCTTAATATCTTGCATCAAAGTTGTAAATCCATCAGTTATGTTTACCATCATGGTAACTGTAATATACAAGCGCCAAACATTTGATTGCATTATGCTCTGATCTTATTGGGCCCATAAATAGAAGTAATGCACGAGTGGGTTAGTAATAAATAACAAAACAGGAATGCTAGTAAGCTACTGTGAACAGCACAGTGAACGCTTTATCATAACTAAGGAAGTTACGAAGCCAACGCTTACCACAGTAGCACAAGTTTGTATGTTAGCCAGCTCCGCAGAACAGAAACAGATTCAAAGAAAGTATAGTAAGATAAAGGAAACTATTCTCATAATGAAGGGAGACGAAAATTTAGCTGCAGTGGTTCACTGTAACTCGGTAGGAAAAGGAACATAAGGAAAAGTAGGAGAAAAACATGAACTGCCCAAAGACAATGACAGATGAAACTACGTAGCAGAATGCGCAGGGTGCAATTTAATCATTGCTAACACTTGGTCTAAAAATCATGAAAGAAGGCTTTATACATTGAAATGACCTGGGGACGGATTTCAAATTAATCATATTACACTAAAACAAAGGTTTCTGAAACAGATTTTAAACTATGAGGCAGCTCCAGGGCAGATGCTAACTCTAACAATAGTTTATTGGTTGTGAAGTGCAGAATAAAACTGAAGGAATTGCAAAGAGGACGGAAATTAAGGAGATGGGACTTGAATAAACTGAAGGAACCACTGTACGCTGAAATCTTTAGAAGGAGCATATAACTACGATAGACTGAAACGAGGTAAAAGAATACAGTAGAAGACGAATGAGTGGTTTTAAAAGAAGAAATAGAGAAGGTACCAGAGCATCATGTAGGTAAAAACGCAAGGCTTGGTAAAAATTGTTGACAACACAAGACGTATTGAATTTAACTGACGAAAGGAGAAAATATAAAAATGCAGCAATAAAGCAGTCGAAAGAGAATACATACGTCTAAAAATGAGTCTGACAGAAAATAATAAATGGCTAAGCAGGAATGCCTAGATGACAAATGCAAGCCCATAGAAGTGTGCATAACGAGGGGAAATATAGATGTCGCTTACAGAAAAACGAAAGAGCCTTTTGGAGAAATAACAGCAGCTGTAAGAATATCAAGAGCTCAGACAGCAACACAGTACACTGTAAAGAAGGGAAAACTGAAAGATGGAAGAAATATATAGAGGTTCTGTACAAAAGAAACAAGCCTTACGACATTATTACAGAAAAAAAGGGGACTCAGGTGGAGATGAGATGGGAGATGTGGTACTGCGAGAAGAATTTGACAGAACGCTGTAAAACATAACCAGGAACAACGTTCCTATAATAGACGACGTTTCTTCAGCATTATCGAGTTCCCTGGCAGAGCCAGCCATGATAAAATTATTCCATCTGGTGTGCAAGATATATGAGACAGGCGGAATACCCTCATACTTCAGAAAGAATTTAATTATTCCAATTTCAAAGAAAGCAGGTGTTGAGATGTGTGAATACTATCGAAACATCTTGTTAATAAGTAATATTAAAAATATTGGCACGTATTATTTACAGAAGATTGGAAAAACTCGTAGAATCCGACCTTAAATAAGATCTGTTTGGGTTTAGGAGAAATATACCAACACGCGATGCAGTACTGATCCTGCCACTTATCCTAGAAGATAGACTGAAGAAAGGTAAACCCACGTTTATAACATTTATAGATTTAGAGCAAGATTTCGACAATGTTAACTGGACTACACTTTTTGAAATTTTGAAGGTATCAGGGATAATGTACAGCGAGCAAAAGGTTATTTATAACTTGTACAGAAACAAGTCTACAGTTACAAGAATCGGAGGTCACGAAAGAGAAGCCACATTTGAGAAAGGAGTGAGACACGTTTGTAGCCTACCCCTGTGTTTATCAATCTGTACATTGAGGAAGCAATAAAGAAAACAAAGGAAAATTTGAATAGTAAATTACAGTTCATAGAGAAGAAATACAAATTTTAAGATTTGCCGATGACATTGTGATTCTGTGGGAGACGGCAAAAGATCCAGAAGACAATTTGAACGGAATGGATCTCATCTTGAAAAGACAATATAAGGTGAACTTTAACAAAAGTAAACGAAGGGTAACGGAGTGTAATCGGACTAAATTAAGAGATGCTGAGCGAATTAGATTAAGAAATAAAAAAAATTTAAAGCAGTAGATGAGGTTTGCTATTTTGGTAGTAAGATAACAGATAAGGGCCGAAGTAGCGAGGATACAAAATGCAGGCTGGCTATAACATAAGAGCATTTCTGAAAAACAAGAATTTATTAACATCTTATACAAATTTAAGTGTTAAGATTTCTTTTCTCAAGGCGTTTGTCTGGAGTGTAGTCTTGCACGGAAATGAAAAGTGGACGATAAGCGGTTCAGACAGGAAGAGAAGGGAAGCTTTAGAAATGTGGTGCTACAGGAGAATGCCAAAAGGCTGTGTGGGTAGATAGTATAATTAATTAGGTGGTACTGAATAGAAATTGGGAGAAAAGAAATTTATGATACACAGAAGGAATCGAGAGGTTCACAGGAGGCATTCTGAGGTATCAACGCACTGTCAGTTTTGTAATGGAAGGAAATGTGGGAATTACCAAAAAATGGCTCTGAGCACTATGGGACTTAACATCTGAGGTCATCAGTCCCCTAGAACTTAGAACTACTTAAACCTAACTAACACACATCAATGCCCGAGGCGGGATTCGAACCTGCGACCGTAGCGGTCGCGCAGTTCCAGACTGAAGAGCCTAGAACCGCTCGGCCACACCGGCCGGCCTGGGAATTACAAATTTTGGGAGACCAAGGCTTGAACAAAGTAAGTAGGTTCATATATAAGTAGGGTGCCCTATTTATGCAGAGATAAATTCGCTTGTACATCATAGATTAGCGTGGAGAGCAACATCAAACCATTCTTCTGTCGGTCGACAACAATAACAACAATAAATGGAGAAACATGACTATCGCCGTGTGGGGAACGACTAACGTGCTCATAAACTGGGATATACCTAGGAAAAAGTGATTTCATGGGAGAATGGTATCATAGGGTCACAGAACCTGATACTGGACTCTACGTAAGTGTTTTCTGAGCAGTGTACATGTATGAAATGCTACGATCGAGAGAGGCGAGTTCTGCTACATCTTGGAGATATTCATTCACTCGCAAAACAAGCTGCCAGCGTACATCAGAGTTCCAATGCTTGCTACTGCAAGGACGTAACGCAGCCAACACCGACAAAGACGAAGCGACCGTCGTGTGAGTAGATCCACGAAACCTGGGTCGTTTCAGGAACCGACCCGTGGTGGACGTCCAAGTCCCTCTAACGTTCATTCCTGGGATACTGCCCCAACGCCTAAGAAGATGGAGACAATGGCCGCCCGGGGAGATATCTTGAGACGAACTGGTGTGGAACGCTGTCAAGAGACAATATGTGAATCGACTCATAGCTGAGTACAACAGTAAAGCATTCACTGACACCTTAACCCGGACAGGAGCTGAAACTGAGTGCTAAGTAAAGGAACACCTGCATACTTTGTCAGGCCCCCACCTAGTAATTTCTAGTAATCCTACTACATAGTAAGTGTTAAGAGAATTATTACAATGCCGGAAACATGTATAATAGAACAGAGGTCATTTAATGATATTAACATAGGTGCAGCTTATATCGTAATTCTAACTTAATTGTAGTTTACTAACATATTAATATATCACAGTTGGATAGTACTCACACCATGATGAGCAGAATACATGCGCAATCAATTAAAAATTGTGGGTTGATGTAACACTATGTAACACGTTCAATATTTCAGCAAAAGAAGTTTCGTCCAGTTCGCATATTCCTTTACTCCCGATTCAATGGTGGTATCATTAGAATTGCCGCAAAGGTGGATCTCACTGTTTTGTCTTAAACGTTTCTTATCTCTTACACGTATTAAGGAAAGTTTAGTTTAAAGCCCTCCTGAAATATAGGTGTCTTACATTATTTGCATAAAAAGATAAATATTTCCCTTAAATTTCTAGCCGGCCGTAATGGCCGAGCGGTTAAAGGCGCTACAGTCTGGAACCGCACGACCGCTACGGTCGCAGGTTCGAATCCTGCCTCGGGCATGGATGTGTGTGATGTCCTTAGGTTAGTTAGGTTTAAGTAGTTCTAAGTTCTAGGGGACTTATGACCACAGCAGTTGAGTCCCATAGTGCTCAGAGCCATTTTGAACCTTAAATTTCTAAGCTTTTATTACGAAAGGTACAGGAGCTCTTGAAACCCGTACGGAATTAGCGACAGTTGTCAAATATGCTCCCATCATGTTGAAACAACACATCGGGTTGGATGAGAGGAAAAATTCCAGTACGACTGTAGACCATTGCATCACGATAACGATAGTAGAGGCAATGGTGGCCCAAAACACTATCATATTTATTTCTATAATGCAAGGGACAGTACAAAGAGAAATCGAATAAAGAAATTCTGGAGACGATTGGTTTGTAGCTGGTTAATTCGTATTTTGTCGTACGATTCCGTACTTTAACATCGTTTATATCTTTACGAACAGATAATGAATCAGAACGAATGTTGTTCTCGTTAAGAGGAAGCAATACTTGAGGTATGGATCACAGATGCCATGTTCCCGGTACATTTAGGTCCAGTTATACGAAAGGTAGAAATCCTAAACAGTTTTCTTTTCCCCCGCTTGTATCGATATAACGATATCAGAATGGAAATAACGAGTGCCGATAGTTTTATTTTATACCATTTTTTTCTCAATTTTCGGACAATATTTTAAATTGTTCTTTTGAAACTGTGGTAGGATACAATTTTACTTTCACTATGTGAAGGAGTCTTAGTGCTTTTCGAGATTTCATCACGTCCAATCTTTCTCTTTGACTGTGTGAAAGAAGTGTATGTGGCACAAAAGAAGAAGACTGATTGCACGGGGGGGGGGGGGAGGGGGGGGTGGCTTATGGTGTGTATGAATAACAAGTTTTCCGATGTGAAGAAATAGCACACCAGTTACATAAAAAAAAAGAAAATGAAATTTAACGCAACTAGAGTGCTATTTCTTCCCATCGGCATTCTTCAAAAACAGTTACTGAAAATGATGAACAAAAATCTGAGGACAAGATTGGTCTTTGGGCGCTCGGCGCTACCAACAGAATCTGTAACGCAATTTTGACACTACACCTGCTAGTTCGCTAGCGCTGGTAAAATGAAAAAAAAAAAAAAACAGGGAAGTCGACATGAAGTGTTCCGGACAAATCTCATAATTATGTGACGAAATCGAACGACAGAATCAGCGGACACCTTTTATGGTGCCGCTTACATGCAGTTACCATTGTTAGCAAAGGGGTTATCGCCAAACGTCAACGGGCGTCGTTTCCCTTTCAGTTCTTGCTCTAAGGGGGATACGCAGGCTGCTAGTTTGTTGATGTACAGAACATCTAATAGTAAGTCAACACTTAAATATACAGTTCTAAAACCGTCAGTATATTTAAAATGATAAGCCGATATTTTTATAGACCGGTAAGTCGATATGTTTCCATCGATACATCGATACTTACTCTCGATTTAAGGAGACTTGATAATGATATATTTAAATGTCGATGTATCGGATTCCCGATATTTTAAATATATCAACAATGTTAGTACACACCAGCAGAGCGGCAAGTTACGTATTTCGCTTTTCTGTGTTTCCTTAGTAATAAAGTATATTTCTTAAACTCCGTGCGTGTTTCTATTTAAGAGGTGTACTGTCGAATTTTTCTAACAGTGAAGTGTAGAGTCACGCAGTCTGTAGCACAGTTGTCATTTCTTCTAAACAGCTAGTTACACGGTTCATAACGAGAGAGCGTACATTGGCGCCACGAGAGGAGGATAGCCAGTTTCTGCCTGTGCTCTGATATTCAGTTCTTAAGTTAGTAATACTAGGTTGGGTAAGATGCGTGTATGTTGTGTGCGGACGCAGGAGGAGCTGCAGTGCGCGACCAGCTGTCAGTCGTCTTAAGGCTGATGCCTGGGGGTGCAGCGGTGGCGGCGAATCTGGCGCGTCGCACGGGACACCTCAGGTGTAGCCTGTTTCGCCCACGGGCTCTGCTGCCGCGGCACTTCCCACTGTACTCGCAGCAGTGGATCCGCCCTCACAGCAGGGTGAGTGGCGTCGCATGAGGCGGAGAGTTAATGTGGAGGCTGGCTGTATGGCCTCGCGTTCTCGCCCTGCGAGTGGCCAGGTGGTCGCTTCTTCAGCAGGTTTCGCCCAGGCACAGGGGGAAGAGGTTTCCTAGTTATCGGGAGATCCAATGTAAAACGCGTTATGGAGCCCCTTAGGGAAATAGCGTCGAAGGCTGGAAAAAAAGTCGATGTGAAACTTCCTGGCAGATTAAAACTGTGTGCCGGACCGAGACTCGAACTCAGGTCCTTTGCCTTTCGGGGGCAAGTGCTCTTTAAACTGAGCTACCCAAGCACGACTCACGCCCCGTCCTCACAGCTTTATTTCTGCCAGTACCTCGCCTCCTACCTTCCAAACTTTACAGAAGCTCTCCTGCGAACCTTGTAGAACTAGCACTCCTGAAAGAAAGGATATTGCGGAGACATGGCTTAACCACAGCGACAGCCTTAGCCATGGCTAAACCATGTCTCCACAATATCCTTTCTTTCAGGAGTGCTAGTTCTGCAAGGTTCGCAGGAAAGCTTCAGTAAAGTTTGGAAGGTAGGAGGCGACGTACTGGCAGAAATAAAGCTGTGAGGACGGGGCTTGAGTCGTGCTTGGGTAGCTCAGTTTAAAGAGCACTTGCCCGCGAAAGGCAAAGGTCCCGAGTTCGAGTCTCGGTTCTGCACACAGTTTTAATCTGCCAGGAAGTTTCATATCAGCGCACACTCCGCTGCAGAGTGAAAATCTCATTCGATGTGCACTTGTTATCTCTTCAGGGGGCTTCATCCGAAATGTGGAGGAGGCCTTGCCTGCGGCTACCGAGCATGCAGGGTGCAGTCATTTCCCCAAGCTGTGGCTCACGTCGGCGCCAACGACGCGTGTCGCTTGGGTTCTGAGACCATCCTCAGTTCCTACAGGAAGCTAGCGGACGTGATGAAGCCTGCTGACCTAGCGCACTGCGTGCAAGCAGAACTCCCAAACAGCAACATATTTCTCAGAGGTGATCGGCGTCTTTTGGTTTGGAACCGAGTGGAGGCTTCGTCGACTCTGTGACAGGCTTGTCTCCAGAGCTCTGGACCTGCATAATCGGATGGATAATTGTATGACTCCCCTTAGTAAGTCAGAGGTACACTACACAAAGGAAGCAGCTGAGGGGGTAGCAGAGTATTTGTGGAGGTTTTCTTGGCATTGTCAGTAGTTGGAGGTACTCTGATGGACACTAGCCACACGCAAATAACGAAATCAGACCGCGTTCAGAGAAAACACACTTAAATTGTCAAAATTTTATCTGTAAACTGTAGAAATATACTTACTAAAGTTCCCGAATTGATTGCCCTCCAGGAAATTTCACGGGCTCAGTTTATTCTCGTGACCGAGAGAAGGCTGAAAACCGAAGTAGAAAAGCTCTGAGATATTAGCGATTCATGGAACGTACATCGAAAAGACAGATTACATTCCATAGCAAGGGAGTGTTCATTGCAGTCGACAAAATATTGTCTCTAATGATGTCGATTTTTAGTGTGACTGTGAAGTTATCTGGACTGTATAATAAGTCTAGGTGAAATCAAGTTAATTATCGGATGTTATTACCTGCCACCCCATTCTGCCGTAACAGTTTTAGGGTCATTCAAAAGAAGTCTACATTCGGTAGTGCGGAAATACCAAGATTGTGCAATATTAGTTGGAGGCGACTTTAACGTACCGAGTATAGACTGGGACCTCTAAGGATTCGTTGAAGTAGGCACGGATAGGTGGTCTTGCGAAGTGCTTTTGAACACCTTTTCCTCAGCTATTTCAACAGCACACGAGCAATGAAAATATTTTTGACCTTGTAGCTACAAACAGGCATGGCCTTATCGACGACGTCAGTATAGAGCCAGGGATTAATGACCACGGGTCGTCATAGCTACTATGGTTACTAAATTTAATAAATCACTCAAGAAGTGTTGGAGAGTATGTCTGCTAGGAAGAGTAGATAAGCTGTTGTTAGCGGCCCACTTACACAAAGAAGTGAAATCATTTAATTCCAGTATGATGGACGTAAAGGAATTATGGGAGAAGTTTAAACGGACTGTAAATCGACCACTTTAGGAGTATGTGCGGAGTAAATGGATTAAGGGCGGAAGAAATCCACCGTGGTTCAAGAACGAAATTATGAAATTGCTGAGAAAGCAAAGGTTGTCGTATTCTCGGTTCGAAAGGGAACACGTAAATGTAGAGAGTCAAAAGGTAGTAGAAATTCGTGCGCCTGTAGAAACATCGCGAAGCATACAACATCTCCTACAGTCATACCTTGGCAAAATAGCTTGCCAAGAATCCGAGAAAGTTCTGGTCCTACGTAAAATCACTAAACGGGTCGAAGGCTTCTATCTAGTCATTCGTTGACCAGTCCGGTATGGCAGTGGAAGATACCAAAAGGAAAGCCGAAGTTTCAAATTTCGCATTTAAGAAACCGTTCACGGAGGAGAATCGTACAAACATTCCCTCTTTTGACCATCTAGACCATCGCACAGACTGCTGTATGAAGGACATAGTAATAAGCATCTCTGGCGGAGAGAAACAACTAAAAGACTTGAAAGTAAATAAGTCGCCAGGTCCGGATGTAATCCCAATTCGGTTTTAAAAACAGGCGCTGGCCCCTTACCTAACTTGCATTTATAGCGAATCTCTCGTCGAGCGCGAAGTCCCATGGGACTGGAAAAAAGCGCGGATGATACTGTATATAAGAAGGACCCGCACAAATATAGTCCAACATCCTTAAAGTCGGTTTGCTGCAGAATTCGTGAACATAGTCTCAGTCCGAATATAACAAATTCCCTTGAGACGGAAAAGCTTGTGTCCATGAATCAGCACACTTTTAGAAGGCACCGTTCGTGCGAAACCCAGCCTGTGATTTTCTCACATAACATCCTACGAACTAACGATGAAGGGCAAATGGCAGGTTCCAAATTCCTAGATGCCCGAAAAACGTCTGATTCCCCGCCCCCCCAAAAAATTGTTCAGATGGCTCTAAGCACTATGGGACTAAACATCTGAGGTCATCAGTCCCCTAGACTTAGAACTATTTAAAACTAACTAACCTAAGGACATCACATACATCAATGCCCGAGGCAGGATTCGAACCTGCGACCGTAGCAGCAGCGTGGTTCCAAACTTAAGTGCCTAGAACTGCTTGGCCACAGCGGCCGGCACCCTGCCCCACTGCAGACTGCTAACGAAGGTACAATCGTACGGAATAGGTTCCAAGGTATGAGAGCAGCTCTAAGACCTCTTAAGTAACAGAGGCTGGTACGTTGTCCTCGTCGGCGAGTGTTCCTCAGAGACAAGGGTATCGTCAGGAGTGCCCCAGGCAAGTGTGAGGGCCGTTGTTGTTATGTACCTACATAAATTATCTGGCGTTACGGCTGTTTGCTGATGATGCTGTGATGTACAGGAAAGTGTGAGTGACTGTAGGAGGATACAAAATAACTTAGACGGTATTTGTAGTTGGTGTGATGAATCGTAGCTAGCTCTAAACATAGAAAAATGTAAGATAATGCAGATGAGTATGGAAACAAACCTGAATTGTCGGAATATATCATTAGTAGTGTGCTGTCACTTCGGCAATATTAAGAGAAATCAGGACTTCAGCCGCATACAAGTACGGAAATGAGTCTCTGCTGAAAACTTGCGCCAGACCGGGAACCGAACCCGGGTGCTCCGCTTCTCTAGAACGGTTGCCTTAACCATACTGGAATCTGGGTATGTGTACCGTCCGAGTCAAATGGTCCTAGTCCGGCACAAACCTTCGCCTTTCATTTATTTCAATGCCCGTATGCGGCTGTAATCCTGATTCCTTTTAAGTTTGTAATCTATAAGGCTGCTGTGCCACCAGTGAAGTCTGTTCTGTCGGAGCAGCGCGGAGTGGCCGCTCGGTTTGAGGCGTCATGTCACGGATTGCGCGGCCCCTTGCGTGGGAGGTTCGAGTCCTCCCTCGGGCATGTGTGTGTGTGTGTGTGTGTGTGTGTGTGTGTGTGTGTGTGTGTGTGTGTGTGTGCGTGTGTTGTTCGTAGCATAAGTTAGTTTAAGTGGTGTATAAGTCTAGGGACCGATGACCTCAGCAGTTTGGGCCCTTAGGAATTTACACACGTTTGAACATTTGTTCTGTCGGACATGTACGCCTCAATGGATACCACATATATGTGTAAATATCCAGGCATAATGTTGCGAAGCGATATGAAGTGGAACGAACATGAAATGAATTCATTGGGACAATTTTAGGAAACTGTGGTTCAGCTGTGAAGGAGGCGGCATATAGGACAATAGTGCGACCCTTTCTTGAGTACTGTTCGAGTGTTTGGAATCCACTCCAGGTCGGTTAAAGTAAGACATCGAAGCAGTTCAGAGACGGGCTGCTAGAACTGTTACCGGTAGGTTCGAACAACACGCAAGTATAACGGAGATACTTCGGAAATTCAAATGGGAGTCCCTGAACGGAAGGCGACGTTATTTTATAGGATTAATGTTGAGAAAATTTAGGAAACCGGCATTTGTAACTGACTGCAGAACGAGTCTACTCCCGCCAACGTACAATTCGAGTAAGGATCACGAAGGTAAGATAAGAGATATTAGGGCTTGTACGGAGGTATATAGATAGTCGTTTTTCCGTCACCTCATTTGCAAGTGGAAAAAGTAAGTAAATGACTAGTAGTGGTATGGGTACCCTCCCCCACGTACCGCACGGTGACTTGTGGTGTATGTATGAACATGTAGAATAATGCCTTACAGGAAAATGTTCTTAACTACTGTCAGGTTCTCCAGTACATTGTGCAATAAGGAAACCTTTAAGCTTTGATTTGAGGACTATCTGTTTATCCATCATACTTTTCAGCTCTGTTGAAAGTCTACTGAAAACGAAAACTGCTGACGAGTGCGCAATTTTCCAGTACTACTTTCAGAATGGAGTGATTGTGTGGAGATGGCACTGTTATATGGCTCTGAGCACTATGGGACTCAACTGCTGTGGTCATAAGTCCCCTAGAACTTAGAACTACTTAAACGTAACTAACCTAAGGACATCAAACACATCCATGCCCGAGGCAGGATTCGAACCTGCGACCGTAGTGGTCGTGCGGTTCCAGACTGTAGCGCCTTTAACCGCTCGGCCACTCCGGCCGGCGGCACTGTTATAATTCCGAGACATGTTAACAACGGCCTACATGAAGTTTGTCTGTCTGACCGCCGTTTTCTGGGCTAAGAATACCTTTTATGAGTGAGCGGAGTTGCCCCAAAATACACTCCTGGAAATTGAAATAAGAACACCGTGAATTCATTGTCCCAGGAAGGGGAAACTTTATTGACACATTCCTGGGGTCAGATACATCACATGATCACACTGACAGAACCACAGGCACATAGACACAGGCAACAGAGCATGCACAATGTCGGCACTAGTACAGTGTATATCCACCTTTCGCAGCAATGCAGGCTGCTATTCTCCCATGGAGACGATCGTAGAGATGCTGGATGTAGTCCTGTGGAACGGCTTGCCATGCCATTTCCACCTGGCGCCTCAGTTGGACCAGCGTTCGTGCTGGACGTGCAGACCGCGTGAGACGACGCTTCATCCACTGGCGACAACATCGATGTACTGTGGAGACCTCACGCCCCACATGTTGAGCAATTCGGCGGTACGTCCACCCGGCCTCCCGCATGCCCACTATACGCCCTCGCTCAAAGTCCGTCAACTGCACATACGGTTCACGTCCACGCTGTCGCGGCATGCTACCGGTGTTAAAGACTGCGATGGAGCTCCGTATGCCACGGCAAACTGACTGACACTGACGGCGGCGGTGCACAAATGCTGCGCAGCTAGCGCCATTCGTCGGCCAACACCGCGGTTCCTGGTGTGTCCGCTGTGCCGTGCGTGTGATCATTGCTTGTACAGCCCTCTCGCAGTGTCCGGAGCAAGTATGGTGGGTGTGACACACCGGTGTCAATGTGTTCTTTTTTCCATTTCCAGGAGTGTATGATATTGTAGGAGATAACAGAGTATAAGTAAGTGAAGTAAACAAACCTTAGTGTTTTGGTACCAGACAGTAGAGATCATTCCTTAGTGAATGTTCTTCAACGTTATACTTCTAAGAAAATGTCTCATCTCTCATCAATCGTAAAAAATTAAAATGATCGACTTCTCGGATTTACAATGCTCTAAAATTAATGTTGCACACAGTACTGGGCCTTGGATGAGCAGCATGTGTGAGATACGTGTTTTGTTTCAGAACTCACATATACCTGCTGGAACGATTTTACTCAGGCTACCTTAAAACAACAGCGCACAATCGTCTGTGATGTGTCCACAGTTGAGTTTACGACCGTTCACAGTTCATAATTAGTTGTTGAAGATGGAACACTATCACAAGCTTTGAATGTATACTAACTGAACAAATGTATCCGGATACCCTTATGTAATACGGAATTGACCATTAGATGTCGTGAGAGGCGGACCCACAAGTATAAAATGAGGCGGGGCTTTTGTGTTGTCAGGAGAGAAACAGAAAGAGCACAATGGATTGGTAGGGATAGGAAAGTGACTTCGAATGTTGACTAGTCGTCAGATGTCACCTGAACGAGTAACAAATCCATCAGGGACATTTGAGCCTTTTTAAACTTACAGAAGTCTACTGTTGGTGACGTGAGTGTGAAATGGAAACACGAAAAGTGGTGTTGCAAATAGCTAAACTCCAATTTAAAGAATAATACCTAAACATGTGTAAATGGTCAAATGACAGCAGTTAGGAAGGCAAGAGCATAGAATCCATATGGTACATGACAACCACCTGACTAATGAAGGTATTAACGAGAAACTTAGACCACGGAATTGAATTAGTCTTAAAGCAGATAAAGGTAACACTGTTCTTACTATGACGGAACATGAATATAATGAAACAGATACGCAATTCTTTGGTTACAGTAAAATAAAGAAGGTAGACAAACACCCGACTAAAGTTTTTAACGATAACTTAAAGAAAAAACGTTAAAACTGTAGCTTTGTTTTAAGTTGATGTATTTGGTTATTTCATTTACTAGCAGTTTTGTTAATGTGATTTCTCATGTGGCTCTCTTACAGAGTTTACGTATATAAAATGATACGTAAAATTATTACTATTATACCTCACCATTCTAAACTAATTTCCTGTCCTTCCCTTTTTACATATGACTGTATCGTTATATGCGCAACTAACCCTGTTGAAGTTACGTACTACACTTTACACTGTGTGATGTCGTCAAGTTAGTTAGGTTTAAGTAGTTCTAAGTCTACGGGACTGATGACCTTAGATG
Organism: Schistocerca cancellata; assembly: GCF_023864275.1. Taxonomy (NCBI): domain Eukaryota; kingdom Metazoa; phylum Arthropoda; class Insecta; order Orthoptera; family Acrididae; genus Schistocerca; species Schistocerca cancellata. The sequence goes on along the minus strand of NC_064629.1, from coordinate 876,161,737 downwards.
TTAAGTCCCATAGTGCTTAGAGCCATTTGAACCATGTTTTGAAAAGAGAGGACACAGTACTATCAGATTAGCGGTAAACGTCTTGAGCACGTCATATCGGGTAATATTTATAGGTAAAACGAAGAAGTAGTATGAAATCTGAAATCAGTAGAAGAGAAGGGAAACGCAAGAGTTAAATTTGTTTGAAACACTCTGGGAAACTGCGATGCCACTGCAAAGAAAGCCGCCCATAAGATGCTAGAGCGGTCAGACCTAGAATACTGGTCCATTGTTTCGTGTAGCAAGCATGGCAAGACATAGAACTAATTCAGAGATACGTTGCTCTGAGGATAGTTTTTCGGTGCAGCTCGTGTGAAAGTGTAAAGGAGATGCTCCCGAAACTTAAACGGGAATCTTTGGAAGAAAGGCGATCATGTTCTCGCGTAAGCCTGTTGGATATATTTAGAAATCTGTTCTGGAGGAAGTCTGTGTGACATTCCTGTTACTTTCTTCAAGCAATAGACAAATGGTGTGGGGCAGAAAATCGTTGATGTTTGTAGGTTGTGAAAGACATAAATATACATTAAACTGTTAGTTTACGGATACCTCCACCGTTAGCGTTACAGACACTTTGAAACATCTGTATGACAGAAACCATGTATAATGGAGCATGTAATTGTACGAAGCTTTCCTTACACAATGGTACTTCCTATCGCCTCTTATTATTTCTTAATTTCTGCTCAAAATTATCCCGTATGTTAGCTGTTACTGAACTTAAACGTTTTTCGCTGTTGTATACTTGGTGTTCCCAAATCTAAATTAACATTTTGAAGTCTTACAGTGGTGATCAAGTAAGGATAATTTTGATACAAGATGAAACATGTAAACCAATATATTGCACTTTTCAGTGTCATCTGTGTCTGACAGGTATTGCAGTTTATACGGACCCTTGTTCTATCATACCTATAATTAAGTAATGTAGTTCAAGTGGTCAAACGAAACGTCTGCTATTAACGTGTCAAACTGTACATTCGGTGTTAGGGTCCACACCTCGTTTCACCTACAACAGCCAATTGAAATGGCTCTGAGCACTATGGGACTTAACTTCTAAGGTCATCAGTCCCCTAGAACTTAGAACTACTTAAACCTAACTAACCTAAGAACATCACACACATCCATGCCCGAGGCAGGATTCGAACCTGCGACCGTAGCGGTCACGCGGTTCCAGACTGCAGCGCCTTTAACCGCTTGGCCACCCCGGCCGGCACAACAGCCAATTGTTACGTCATTAGTGCGCTGGTTACAAATTCTATATATACCAAACTCGCATTGACCTGCAAGTTCTGTTTCACCCTGCAAACACCAAACACCAGAGAGCAGAATACAGAATATTTTTGAGCCTACACAGCGTAAACGTACGCTTTCGGGTATGAGTTGATACGTAAAGTAATACGTGCTCGGTCCCCATTACAACCTCTCGCAGTGCATACCGGGAACCCAGAAACACCTAGATTTCTCATATGTAAATCAACAAATGTTTCCCAGGTACAACCTGATCTTAATGTATGAATTGTATCGTTCCATAACTTTACTGAGATTCAAGTGAATAATGTTTGTAAAATACAACTAAATAACCAACGGAAAATTTCATTTACAACAGAATTTGGAACTCAGAACACGAAACTGAGACACTCCAATACGGTCATGAAACCAGTTCCCCATTTTAAAAAGAGACACTTAAAAACTTCGTAAGATAACGAAAAGTAACCAGGAAAACCTTAGGTTAAAAGTACTCTGAAGAAAGAACTTATTTGGTTGGTCGGTTGATTTTGGGATAAGGGACCTAACAGCGGGGTCACCGGTCCCATCGAATTAGGGAAAGATGTGGAAGGAAGTCGGGCGTGCCCTTTCAAAGGAACCATCCCGGCATTTGTCTGAAGCGATTTAGGGAAATCACGGAAAACCTAAAACAGGAAGGCCGGACGCGGGTTTGAGCCGTCGTCCCCCCGAATGCGAGTCCAGTGCAGAAACTTAGACTAAATGCAAGTAAGGAAATTCAAAAGTGTACCTAAGTTCACTCTGATATTAAAAAAACGCAGGCTAAAATTCTACGGGTGCATTAAAAGAATGGCACCAACCAATTTAACCAGTAAAGTTTCGAGTTCTATGACACTCGTAGCAAGTTTAAAACTGAGGCAATAAAATGGTAAAAGAAGACCTGGAAGAAGCAGGATTAAGACAACAGGAAATAAGAAAAAGGAAAAAATCTCATGGCAGCACATCTTGCCAGATAGTATTACCTAGCAAGCCCGGAGGATATGAAAAGAGCCCATTCTGACAGAAGGGAAGTGACATGGAGCAGGAGGGCTCAGATATGAATAGTAATAATAAATAACCTGCCACGATGACGCATGTAAAGCAACGAACAGAAGTAATTGGCAACTAACTGTCTCTGCGTGCGCTACGGATGTTTCTGGAAGGAGATATAAATTTAATACGACTTAGTTCGCAATATTGTTGCAGTCGGAAGTAATAATAGAAAACAGGAGACCACTATGCTCTATCATTAGGGCCAGAGAGCAGGGATTTACGGCGTGGTATGCCAAGTAAGACACAAGTCAGTTTTGCTTCTCAAAGTTTCATACTGATTGAGCGATCGTCCGGGAACTTATGTGGACTCTCTGACTGAAATACGCTGGTCGCAGGCAATCATGTAGCCGAGGTTCGCTAAAGTATTAAATCTGTAAGTTTAACAAGAATTACCCCTTTCTTCGTGTTGCTCGGTCTGTGCACCGACCCCGTAACGGCCTTTAATAACGAGGTATACTCATAGACAAGGCAGAAAATTGTGTGAGTTGGCGACCAGCTGACGCGGATCACGAAATACGGACCGAGCACGCACGATAGTCCTATCTGGCCAGCTAAAACCTAAAATAGGAAGCACTGTCTTCTCTGTCCCTCAGATTTATAGTTTTGCACAATGCCAACCGATATATCTTACAAACACACTGTGCGGTGTTGAATTCGATAAAGAAATGAGATTTCTTCATTGTATGATAGTTAGACGTTTCTTATGCTCTACAAGAGCACATCGAAACTGTCATGCAGATCGCCGAAGTCTGGTCAGATCAAAATAATTCATTTGTCTTTTTAAGTATTGAGTGGCACATCGAAATGGAGATTTTTTGTGAACAGATAAAAACTGTAGTTTTACTAACGTGGGAGAATGAAACGCCCGTTGATTTCTCGTACGTACATCTAGGCGTTCACTTCAGTTTTAGTATCGAGACACTGTTGGTGCAGTCATCCTCCTTTGCACGTCTCGTTTGCTTGATCGTGAGAAGCACAGATCTCTTCTTCTCATCAAAACAACAAGTATCAGTAACACGGCAGATTACCAGTTACTATATTATTCAATGTTTGAAACCCATTTTCTGTAGCTAACATCTAAATCTGTTACACTAGATCTAGAAGTCATTCAAATACTTTTACCTAGAGTTACTAGATCTGTCACCGTTCATTAGTCGACATGTATCTCTAGATTAACTGAGGTGCTCGGAAAGCCACTATACAAGATACGGTGGAAAATATACCCGGTGCCCCAGTTATACAAATGGCTGTAATGAAATTCTGTTGAACTCGGCACTCTTTTCATAAATCTGACATCTGTTGCTACTGTTAGAACTATTGCAAATAGCTTAATTCAGACCAAAACTCATCTATAAACTATAACTTAAGATTCAACGTATTAAAAGTTGGTTGTGAAGTAACATTAGATGCTTTCGGTCCCTACGGAAAAATGCTCGAAATTATGCGTTCCTTTTTACTTCTTTTACTTCGTCAGATTTCTTCCTGTGGTTGGAGTTTTTGTATTTTGTTTCTCTTTCAGAAATTATGCTCAGATTTTGCAACATATATTTCCATCAACTAATTCTGTGAATCCTGATGAGAGAAGACTGCTTCTTTTAATTTTGACATTTTTTTAGAAAAATCTTTTGACACTATTAATGTGTTTCAGTCGAAGCACTACGTCGAAATATCTCGGTTCTGATAACTAGTTTTACTTCAAACATTATTTTAAATTACTTGATGCCTCTGAGCACTGTGGGACTTAACTTCTGAGGTCATCAGTCCCCTAGAACTTAGAAGTACTTAAACCTAACGAACCTAAGGACATCACACACACCCATTCCCGAGGCAGGATTCGAACCTGCGACCGTAGCGGTCGCGCGGTTCCAGACTGTAGCGCCTAGAACTTTAATTACTATTAATTAATGAAAACGTCGATAATGATACATCTAAAACTCGTGTAATACTTTGTCAACAAAAATCCAGTTTCAGTTTTGTAATCTGCTTATCAAACGGAATGGTTCTGTGTTCATCACAGTAGCGTTGTGTTTTGTTTATTTTACTATTTTGGTCTTTTTTCCGGTTCAGTCAAATTTTTATCAACGCGATTTCCACGCGAACAGAACCAGCAGCTCATGAGGGACTCCAGATATAATTTAGTTTAGTACTGTAGATCAACATTGCTTAAAAATATACATAACTTAATTTCATTCTTAAAAAACGTCTTAATTGTCATTTGACGCCATCGGAAGGACGTCATAAGCCACCAGACTAAAACACGCTCCCTCAGTTGATGGTGAGCGAATGGATGGACGGTTTTCGACGATTTTGAGTTTGTCAGTATTGCAAATATATTTAATAAAATCAAAAACGTAGTCTCAGTTGATGGTAGGCGGGCGTGTGGTCGGCTTTGGGGGAATGCTGAGTTTGTCGGTATTGCCAACATATTTAATAAAATCAAAAACTCAGTTTCGTTGGCCTAACTGAACTGAACAGCAATGAACAAACATTGCTAAAATGTTTCGTTTGTTACTTATAAAGCCAAGATCATCTCAATGTAAAAATGGAACAACCATGCATCACAATATAAATATATCCGTGGGGACATTGGATTTGAGAATCTGTTGTTGGGGGTCGCTGTTTGTAAAACAAATAACAGAATCACATTGTAAAAGATACTAAACATAGTATTTTGAGATACGGAGCCAATGCTCGGAAATAAATCTTTTAGGTAGTTCGTGGTCTTGATTAAGGAATACGTGTGAGGCGTATGTTTCACAAAATAACAAGTGCCTGCCACATTTACGTTGGCAGCACCACTTTGCAAAACAGTACAAAATCGTTTCAGGTGTGACCGAGATGTTGCTTTCCACTTTAAGTTCTTTACTTCCCATCGAAAAGCATTATTCGTTTTAACGTATGGCTAGCAGGAATCGAACGAAGGAAATCCGAACGAACGTACAGAAAAAAGTCTTCACAACAGAGCGTCTCGTAAGGTAAAGGTAAAGTGGAAGGTTATTCAAAAAGCAACAGTACTTCACTGGTGTAATTGCAAGTAGTATGCCCTTGCCTTCCTCCGCTCTTTTTTACATGTGTTACCCAACCAGTTATGGGGCCTGGAGTTCAAGGTGGGCTACAAAGAACGGTGCAACTCGGTATCTTTCACATTAACAAACTTTAACAGAGGTGAAGGAAGTGTTACGAGACAGATGGAAATCTTAGCACTTGACCGGGAAGCCTCACGCTAGTCGAAAGGAATATGAAACTGAACCGCACAAGCCACAGACAGCTGCCAGAGTTCTCGTCATGGAGTTGTTTGATGAGTAAAATTTGAGGAGTAAGCGTCGGATTGTGTGGGAGATTTGTCAACAGCCAGCAATAACTTATTCCATGAAGTGCACGCCAGGAAGATGCAGTGAGATTGACAGGCACCCAGTTGGCTGTCACATTTCACAACGGGTAGCTGGTCTGTTCGAGAGAATGCGACAAAATTTTATACGTCGTTACAATACGTGCTTTGAGACTGAAAACTGTTGGACGAAGTAAAATAACTAATTACTCTTTTAAGACTATTAGGGAGCCTTACGTCTAAGTGCTCAGTTTCGGATCCTCTTCGTTGTGTAACCCTAACACTAACGGTGCTGGACGCCCTGTAGAATTCCAGATTCTATGTTGCTGGAATGTATTACAGGTGCTGTCAAGTGTAGTACGTAGCTTCAACAGGGTTAGTTGCGGAAAATGTCACAGTACAAGCAAAAACGTTTCAGTAAACATCGGTCCGCGAACGAGCCGTTTGCGAGGTAGTCGTGAGTGCGTGGTCACGACCTGCAACTGGATTCAGTATGAACTATTACCCAAATGATTATAAACGTATCGGAAATGTGAACTGATCATGTCACCACCTCATTGGACGTAGGTGTCACCTTTAGCCTACCTTAGCAGAAATAGACTACGGCCGCATTTTCCCCCCTGCTGTAGCCATCGACCGCACATTCTTCGCGTCTTTCAGTGAATCTATGATTCTGAAATTCCAAAAACATCTGTATCTTCCGTAGTGTTGGATCACACTGCACACTGATTGAAGGAAAGTGGTGTAAACAATATAAGGTTATGTAGTCTATTTAAATGAATTATATTACATCTCATATTGTTGCATGTCAGCTGGCAAACTATTCAAGAAATATTGTTCATCTGCTTTTGTTCCTAGAACAAATAGACTCTCTGTAATTGTACGTTATATATCTACAACAATAGGAGATGAATAAACTTTTAATGAACCTCATCTACCTTTATATCTGCTGTTTATTTTGAGGCCTTTATTACAAAGTTTCGGTGAAATCATTCGTTTAAATAATAATTCAGAGATCAATTTTTCTAATAAAACGTATAAAGATATGCATTTCCATCAGCGTGGTTCAAATGTGGTTCACTGAGAAGGGATGCCTAGATTATGTCTGCAATTCACTCGTAATAAAATAATAAATATAACAAGAACATATATTGTTAATTCATTCATTAAACGTAGAGAAAATGATTAAATTCCATGATTCTTTTGTAATAAGTTACTAGATACAAGCAGAAATTTTTTTTGATGATAGTGATCAATTATCCCCATATTATTGATCATAATTACAGTTGCATTAAATCTGCAGGGCCTAAAAGAAATTTACAGCAGTTGTAATATAGAATCGAAGTGCATAAACAAGGCTAAAAGAAAACGGCAAAATCAGCTTTTAGAGGAAAAGTGATACATTTTTTAAAAAACTATTTTGTGTTCGGAAACTTAGTTGAAGCTAAATCCCTGAAGGCCGAAACACAGTCATTTTTGTAACCATCCGGTGAGCTGTGTCAGTTAAAACCGATAAATGAGTTTTTAGCCGGAAAATCTTCCTGGTAGTTCTTGGCACAGCAGGTGACTGTTAATGACTAATTTGGTGTACTGTCAAATAAGACGATTGTACACGTTACATTTGAGTATTGTAATGAATTACATCGGAGTGTATCAGACTGTAACAATGATACTTTGCACCTGTAGATGTGAAGCATAATTGCCAGTTGAAGACTGTGCAGAAGTAGAAATTTGACCAGGCCAGAAAATCAAGACCATAATTAGTTGACGAGCTACGCAAATGTGAAAGTTTTCAGACTAGGAGTTCTGTTATAGCGGTCTTATGGTTGACACCCAAACTCGAGTATTTAAAAGACGTGAAATAAAGGAGCTTACAAAATAAAGCTATGCTCGTATAATGGAATGTTCAGATTAGAGCAGAGAGCAGGAAACTAAAGGTCACAAATGTCTTAGGTAAAGCAAATTGGAGGCTTGGATTCATTTCAAGGATTTTGGGAAGGTAAATTTTGTCTATGGAAGATGATGATGATGATGTTTGGTTTGTGGGGCGCTCAATTGCGCGGTTATCAGCGCCCGTACAAATTCCCAACCTTGCTCAGTCCAATCTCGCCACTTACATGAATGATGATGAAATGATGAGGACAACACAAATACCCAGTCATCTCGAGGCAGATGAAAATCCCTGACCCCGCCCGGAATTGAACCCGGGACCCCGTGCTCGGAAAGCGAGAACGCGACCTCGAGACCACGAGCTGCGGACTGTCTATGGAAGAAAGCCATAATTTGTAATAATGCTGCAGAATGTGTATCTGTATGTGATTGGTCTAACAGGGCTGTTACTAGGAAGGAAGGAAGCAGGATTAGGATTTAACATCCCGCCGACGACGTATCCATCAGGGACGGAGCACAAGGTCGGATCAGGGAAAGGATAGAGAAGGAAATCAGGCGTGTCCTTTTCAAAGGAACCATTCAGAAATTTGCCTTAAGCTTCTCAGAAAAAGCATGGGAAACCTAAATACGGATGGCCGGACGAACGCCGTCCTCGCAAATGCCAGTCCATTGTGCTAACCACCTGTACGTAGGCGATAAAGGGCAAACTCAGTGCTCACATCACTGTTTTTTACGTGGGACAGAGAGCCATTGTCAGCGACAGAAAAATATTCTAATGCAACACCTGGTTTCTGCACAGTATCCTCGACGTACATTTCCAAGAAATGTTAGAAATTTCCATATTAGACATTTCCATATTAGAAATATCAAATACCAGACTTCACTAATTAATCGACGATTTGTTGTTAGTAAGATAAATGTTTCATAGGAGCTGCGCGACTTAATGGCATGCGCTTGGTTGATTTGCAATATATACTGAAGAAGTCACAGATAAAATTACCAACTCCCAATTTGCTACAATGTCTACATTCAGTTCCACAACAATGGTATATTTTGCAGTTATAAAGGAAAATTTTTTCCACTCTTCTACCCTGCTCAGCGGTAAATCATTTTCTGATAATATCTAAAAGACTGTAGCTAAAGCAGAAAAAATTCGCGTATTTGGCATCAGTAAGGATATTTGCGCTTTGAGGCAAATTATCTTATAGATAGCCGTGAAAAATAAAATGAACTAGGCCAACCAGATTTAAGTTTCCCTAAATATTTTCGGAATTTCTCCTTCAGTATTAGCGCAGGCAGCTAGCGACATGATTCTACATTAATTTATCCATTTTACTGACTGCTGGGCTCCATGGCTGAGGATTACAATATTTTAAGAAATACAGCAATCAACCACTTTTTGATTGGTGTATTTCTTAAAGTAAGTTTCTACCTAATATCATAAATGTGATACTCCCAAGGAAACTCAGTCGTAGATATTTGGATTATTCGAGATCCATATTGTCTTGTGATAACAGAGTGTACTATTTGTCCTATAACGCCATAGTCACGAGGTCCTCGATGATGTGCTACGTATCAAAAAAATAGGACACATAACACATATTTTCAGAAAAACTTCCATAAAGCCTAAGTTGTGAAGGATGTGAAAACATAGAAGAACTTATATATTTTTTTTTAAAATTATCTCACTTTTTAAAACGGTTACAAAAAAGAATCTAAATGTGGGTAAGGTAATTCCAAGGCTATTTTACCCAAATTTGGTCGAAAACAAGCCTGTTTGCAAAGCATATCGCGTTCCAGCATTGAAGTTGTGCCGAGTTCAAGTATTACAGAGTACTGCTGTTATGGAATGTAATTAATAACAATTATATCGTTTAGTTACGCAAAAAAGAAGTTTAGAACTTTTAGTGGTTGATGGTAAACTACTGAAAATACTTAACAACGGACTCTTTTCTGGACCAAAGTGAAGGAGTTAATTGGAGTCTCTATGGTGATCGTTCCTTGTATTGATATTGTGAACTGTGTTTTGAGGGGTAGTAGGTAATGCAATCAACCTTCTGAACTGGCTTCTGTAAGACGATCTTCAATCCATTCCGAAAATAATCAATATTTAGCCCTTGCTGATTCTACAGGATAACTCCAACCTGGCATGATGAGTTACTCCAACATATGACAGCGTATGACGTTGTTGTAGTCATCAGTCCGAAGATCGGCTTGATGTAAATCCCTACGGTACTCTACTCCACAAAAGTCTAACCATTGCTGTATAACTTCAGGACCCTACATCCGTCTGAAACTGCTTACTTTCTTTGTCTCCGTCCCTATATTTTTACTCCTACACAATCCTATCAACCTATCTTTTTTTAAAGTTTGGTTATGCCCTAAACCCCTTCTCCCACCGTTTCTATTCGACAAAACCCTTCTTTTAATCAGGTAGTGACATGTGCTTATTTGTCCGCTATTCGATTCAGTGCTTCTTCATTAGTTACTCTATTTCCCCATACAGTCTTTACCATTCTTGATTTATTACCACTCTCCAGTATCTTCTTTTCTCTTTTTTGTCTCCACATTTCATTTTCGTATGATATTACACTCGGATAATACTTTCTAACATTTAAGTTTATGTTATCTGTTAACATATTTCTCTTTTTTCAGGAAACTCTTTCTTTTTATTTCCAGTCTGCATTTTATATTTTCTTTTCTTTCACCGTCATCGCTCATTTTGCTGCCCAAATAGAATATTCCATCTACTACTTTTAGTTTTTCTTTTTGTAATCTGTTTAGCTGACTGTCATCTGACTAAAAATAAGTGCGCTCTGTTACTCCTGTCTTAACTTTATTTATGTTCATCTTGTAATCTAACTAGACACCAGGACTTGACACCAAAAAGCCGCTTGAGATCAAGGTCACCCCTATTACAAACAGGGGAAGATGTATTTCCCTGCGATCCATGAGAGGAATGAAATAGTGGAGTAGAACGAAAGTCAAGAATAGACGTCTGGTTGATGATCAAAAATGCGAGCGGAGGGCTTCAACCTTTTGAGAAGACTATGCGCTACCCTTAACTGTGTGAGGACATACCTCGGAACATGTAGCGAGACAATCAACGTGGGACCTGTCAAATGACCCTCGTGCAAGTGTAGACTCAATCAGTCGATGGACCACCTGATCGAGTGCTCTGCGCATGGCTTTAGTGGTGAAACTGAGGACATACACAAACTCACGGACAATGTTATTTCGTCTGGCTTAAAAAGTTAAGTGAAACTTCGTAAAGTTTTATGTTATGTAATGTTGAATGTGCCTTATTTTATGGGGTAATCTCTTTCTTTGATAGTCGCCTCGTAAATCTGTACGAGTAATTAAAAGAGATTATAATCTCTTCAAGACACTATCAGTTTCATTTAACTGATCTTGCAAGTCCTCTGCAATCTCTGACAGGATTAGAACGTCACCGGCAAACATGTTTTTATTTATTCTTCATAAGATTCATTTTCGTTTTCTGATTTCTCCGTAGTTTCGTTTACCTCTAGCGCAATGTATGGTTTGAATAACGTGAAGGACAGACTGTAGCCCTGTCCAACTCTTTATTTCGACTTTTGCCTCCTTCTCGTGTCCTTCGACTCTATGAACTGCAGTTTGGTTTCTCTATGATTTATGACACTAACGAATGAAAAACACGGTGTATACAAGCTTTTAAAAGAAACCTGTTCCAAAAAGTATATTGCTGTGTTTTGTTGTTATTTGCAATCCGATATCTGTATGTATCACTTAATGATTTGTGTGAAATTGGAGTCGAAAACAAAACATCGCAGGACAGCGTGCATGCGAACAGCCCTCGCGGCCCTCCATAATTCGGAGAGGTCGCCGGTGTAACGTAGCATCAGAAGCGCAATTACGTCACTCTACCATCCTGCTGTAATAAGAGGCGGGAGTTTCCACATATCTCCAAATCTCGCTCTGGGAAAATGGCTTCACGCTGCATCTGTGGTAACAGCTTTAATGCTGAGACCTTCTATCTGCTGTAGACGTATCATACTCTTGCAAGAACTTCTCGAAAATTTCGAAGGACTGTCGCACTTAAATTTGTACACTGCTTTGCTATGTTGAAAGTGCACGTAAGATACTATGTCTTTCGCACTTCTTAGTTTCTAATTCCATTGCGCATTTTCCAAGGATGAGTATATAAATTTTTTTCGAACGTAATAGAATACTTGAAGTTCGTATTTATAAGACTTTTCTTACGATAGGATTTGTTGTATAAAGAATTTTTTTTAAATACATTTATCATTTTGGTATACTCGCACTAACGAAATAAAGTAATCATTTATTGTAATAAATAGTGTAAGTTAGTGTACCATATATCGTGAAATGCTTCATAACCCGTAGTTCAAAGGTTCAGACACTACACACTAAGGGCTGATGCTTCCTCATATAATCAATAATAATCTTTTTCACACTGAATCAAATGAGATGTCAGCCAGTTTTTGGTGTAAATACATGGAAGCTCAGCCAATAATGATGTAGGGCTGATCAGCTGAAGTGTGTGGCGGGAGAATGGTCAACCATCGGGCGTAAGACAGGAACGATAATTTGAAGCAGAAAAGTCTCGTAAAATTGGGCTCTAAAATACATAACCTACGATGTATGACTAATTCTGTCAAACAAATATCTTCTACTGCAAGCTCCTTGCTTTCCATATTTAGGAAGGCGGTAGCATGGACGAAAAAAGACAAAATTGTCTAGGAAACATGGGCTCTAAAATGCAGCATTAGGAGCTATAAGTACTTGCTCAGTAGAAGCGATGTGTTTCACAGTAGCGAAGGTGAACAAGTTCTTATAACTCTTAAGGTACGTATTTTAGAGCCCATGATCACTGGATATTTTCGGATTGGCCGAGCGGTTCTAGGCGCTACAGTCTGGAACCGCTCGACCGCTACGGTCGCAGGTTCGAATCCTGCCTCGGGCATGGATGTGTGTGATGTCCTTAGGTTAGTTTGGTTTAAGTAGTTCTAAGTTCTAGGGGGCTGATGACCTTAGAAGTTAAGTTTCATAGTGCTCAGAGCCATTTGATCCATTTACTGGATATTTTTTCTTGTTTTGGTCCACACTATCACCCTCAAAATATGGAAAGCAAAGTGCCTGCAGTAGAAGAGATTTGTTTCAAAGCGATGAAGATGAAGAAGCGCTCAGGGCTCTTAAGGCTTTCATTTGAGAGCCCATGTTTACCAATGAAGTGTGTGGCGGGAGAATGGTCAACCATCGGGCGTAAGACAGGAACGATAATTTGAAGCAGAAAAGTCTCGTAAAATTGGGCTCTAAAATACATAACCTACGATGTATGACTAATTCTGTCAAACAAATATCTTCTACTGCAAGCTCCTTGCTTTCCATATTTAGGAAGGCGGTAGCATGGACGAAAAAAGACAAAATTGTCTAGGAAACATGGGCTCTAAAATGCAGCATTAGGAGCTATAAGTACTTGCTCAGTAGAAGCGATGTGTTTCACAGTAGCGAAGGTGAACAAGTTCTTATAACTCTTAAGGTACGTATTTTAGAGCCCATGATCACTGGATATTTTCGGATTGGCCGAGCGGTTCTAGGCGCTACAGTCTGGAACCGCTCGACCGCTACGGTCGCAGGTTCGAATCCTGCCTCGGGCATGGATGTGTGTGATGTCCTTAGGTTAGTTTGGTTTAAGTAGTTCTAAGTTCTAGGGGGCTGATGACCTTAGAAGTTAAGTTTCATAGTGCTCAGAGCCATTTGATCCATTTACTGGATATTTTTTCTTGTTTTGGTCCACACTATCACCCTCAAAATATGGAAAGCAAAGTGCCTGCAGTAGAAGAGATTTGTTTCAAAGCGATGAAGATGAAGAAGCGCTCAGGGCTCTTAAGGCTTTCATTTGAGAGCCCATGTTTACTAGAGATTTTTGCTTCAAATGATCGTTCCTGTCGTATCCCTGGATACTGACTATTACTTCTAGAACATTACGTGTATATCAAGGTTTCTTTCAGTTCCATTCACGTGTGAAGTCCAGGAACAATGACTGCTTGGTGTGAACGATAATTACACAATCAGCCCGTCGATACTTATGGGGCTGGCGAAACTTCATGCCTGTAAAGTCTGTTCCTAAAGTTTTCTCTACAGTTTTTCACGAGATAAACACCGTTTATCTTTTAATTTTTGCTAGTTAATGTTTTTGAGAGTTTCTCATACTGTTTTCCGCCAGATAAACAAGTCCGTGTCCAATCGCACCACATTTCTTGTTGGCCACCATTAGCCCGATGTGACTTACGTAGCTTCAATAAAATTCGATTATTCGCAGTGCTTTTGCTTTCTGTGTAATGCCTTCTGTAGACAGACAGCAGTTGCCCAGTATCCAACCAATGAATTATAGCTTTCAATCTGCTTTACCTACAACTGAGCTCACGTGGTAATTGCATTTCATATACCTACACATTGTTACTTCCAGGAACATGTCTGACATTACAAACTACTGTTTTCCAACAGTTACTAGTGTAATTATAAGGTCATGCGTTTTTACGTTTCGTGAAGTAAACAAATTTACCTCCTTTTCTTGCATTACGAGTTAGTCGGCTCTTGTACGACGTTTACGTTCTAACGACATCTAAGTAGATAAGACCATAACTTCAACAGGACAAAATTTCGTCATAGATAACCGCGTCATATACAAAAAGTCTGCGATTTCAGCTAGTACTACTAGCTAAATGATTAACGCATAACATGAAAAATAGTAATCATATTACACTCTCTTGGGACACCCAGATTTCACTTCAGTGTCTGCAGACGACTCGTCATCCAGGATAAAATGCTGCCGAGAAAATTTCCATCGACTGTAATCGAAATTAAACATTCCATTAACACGTTATTTTTTTAATTAGACGCTGGTGTAGTACCTAAGCAAAAGATTACCGTAAGTCTTCAGACATCGAATCCTCGTTGTTAAGACTATCGATGACAATATCATATCATGTGGTAAACACATCTCTAGCAGAGCGTATAGAGCAGCAAGTTACATTAGATAAGTCTTTATAAGAGGACTCGACTAGTGCTGCAGATTTCGTATCAGGTACCGTAGGCAGGTTGCGATTGCAGCTGTGTACCAACGTAACTAGTGATACTCTAATTATAATCAACTCTCCATGTTCTGCTGTGAAATAATGAAGGCAGTATCCATCTGTATCATTACTGTCAGCTGCATCGAATGTCATTGTTAATTAAAATCTTACGCGCTCACGCTCGCTGAATAAGCTGCATTATATTTGGCAGGACTAATACTTGCAGTCTTACAGAAAAGTATAATGACAACTAGAAACTCCAAAGTGAATTATTTGGGCACATAAACGAATTTAAAATAGCTGTGTACCTTTTTTAGTGTAGCAAACAATGTATTAAACGAGCCTAAAATTCTAAATCCATAAACGTGCCTTGTCAAATATCTAAAAAACAGCTCTAGAAAAACTGAAGTATCGATCTAAATGTCACGTATACAACCAATTGTAACATATGCATGAGGAGTCTTGACTGAAAATTTTTAAAAAGTATGAGAGAGCTCTGAGAATAATTAGAGGGGAAAATGCTAAGCAAATCCTTGGGAGCAATGATGGGCCCTGTTTGTAGGGAATGGGGAATCCAAAAATCATAGAACTACGGTAGATGATGTAAAATATCCGTACATCCCTATGTAAGACCTCAGCGACTCCGTTCTGGGACACATCGTTGGATGTCATCTTACTAATAAATCTACCAGGCACATTTCAGCCCTCTTAAAGTTGCCCAAGTCTGCTGCTGGTGAGGAAACCGTGAGGAAGAAGTGCGAAGGAGCAGCTGCAGCTAAACAAAGGCCAGGTAGACGTCAAGTACTAACTGACAGGGACTGTCTGTCTTTGAGGCGGGCGGCTGTAAGAAATCGCTTGAAATCAGAGGGAGAAATCAAGTGTGAGTTTCAAAGTGCCTCCAGCAGCGCGACTAGCACAATGACTGTGCCTAGTGAATTAAAAATAGTGGGGTACAATGATCGAGCAATTCCTCATAAGGCACACATTTCTGTATTCAGCGCTAAATGAGGCACAGAGTAACGCCACTGGACAGTAGATGACTGGAAACGAGTCATTCAGAGTGATGAACCACGCTGTACCCTGTGGCAATCCGATGGAAGGTTTTGGGTTTTGCCTAGTGCCTGTAGACGCTAGCTGCCGTCATACGCAGTCCCAACAGAGGAGTACGGAGGAGTTGTGTTCTCCGTGCGTAAGGACTGGTTCCCTCTGCTTTTGGCTGTTACGGAATAATGAACTGCCATTGCTCCAGAGAGATTCAGACACTCGATTGAAATTGTCTCCGGCAAAGTTCAAGCCGTCGCGAAGGAAAAGTGTGGACACATCCCATATTAATATCCGCTAAAGGTATCCGGATATTTGCGATAAGATAATGTGAACGTCCAAATTCAAGAACATGCAAAAATAAGAGCTAAGGGGATTAAGTGTATTGGGCATGTAATGGAATCACATGACAGATACATCAAGGCTGTCGTCAGATGGAAGGGAACCACTAGGACGGCCGAGAATGATGTAGAAAAGGACAGAATTATTTAACTGTTGAATGGTCAGTACATTATAAAACTAAAAGTGTCGGACTGTTACGCTAGGAAAACTTCGAATTCATTGTGAAAAGAGACATGGTAGTTATTAAATGGAGTACTGAATACTCATTATAAAGTTTGAAAAACGAACCGCGAATGGTAAGTGTACATAGAAGAGACGAATCAACGTACACAACAACAATAATGTGGTGGTGGAGCTACAGCTATGTTCGAAAAGTTAAAAATCTCATAGAAACATAACGACCAAGAAGACAAAATTCTAACGCAGAAAAAGAAAGCAAGGATGTTATCCCTTGTTATTATAAGACGATATCCGGAGAAAGAGCTATGTTTATATCAAACAAGGATAGCGGCAAGAATATATCATAGAAGCTATGGGACGTCGACAAAAGTATTTTAAAATGCCTGTAATGAAGCGATTAGGTTAATGTGATAATTTTCAAGCAGTTTCGAATTTCACCATGAAACCTAGGAAACGGAATAATCATTTTGGATTATAGTTGCAAGGGGAAGAGTAAATGACTATGTAAAAAACTTCGTGTCGGGCACAAGTGTCACAGAGAATGGATATTGTATTATCACTGTTGTTGTGTTCGTACGGAAAACATATTAAAACCAGGCTCTGTTACGAGAAGATCTGGAATGCCTTCTACACCGTGAGGCATGATAGCAGCTTAATGGTGTTGTTTGAAACTGTGGATTACGTGCAAAATACTCTGGAATAAATCTACATTTTCATATACAACCCCTAACCACTGGACAGTACGTTTGGAGGGTAATTCGTAGCAGTATGTCGATTTTCTGTCCTGTTGTATGTGCGTACGGAGAAAGGGGAAAAAGGTTATCTTCAGCCCTCTGTACGTGCCGTCATTTCTCTGGTCTTATGCTCATGAACCCTATGTTAGAAATGTAGTAGTAGTTCTGTTCTCCGCAGCTCGTGGTCGTGCGGTAGCGTTCACGCTTCCCGCGCCCGGGTTCCCGGGTTGGATTCCCGGCGGGGTCAGGGATTTTCTCTGCCTCGTGATGACTGGGTGTTGTGTGTTGTCCTTAGGTTAGTTAGGTTTAAGTAGTTATAAGTTCTAGGGGACTGATGACCATAGATGTTAAGTCCCATAGTGCTCAGAGCCATTTGAACCAGTTCTGTTCATCCGTGGATCAGTTTTACAAGGATGTCGGACATGGCGTTGTTGTGGTATTCAGTCCAGAGGCTGGTTTGATGCAGCTCTCCATGCTACTCTATCCTGTGCAAGCTTCTTCATCTCCCAGTACCTACTGCAACCTATATCCTTCTGAACCTGTTTAGCGTATTTATCCCTTGGTCTTCCTCTACGATTTTTACTCTCGACGCTACCGTCCAATACTAAATTGGTGATCCCTTGATGCCTCAGAACATGTCCTACCAACCGATCCCTTCTTCTGGTCAAGTTGTGCCACAAACTTCTCTTCTCCCCAATCCTATTCAATACTTCCTCATTAGTTATGTGATCTACCCATCTAATCTTCAGCATTCTCCTGTAGCACCACATTTCGAAAGCTTCTATTCTCTTCTTGTCCAAACTATTTACCGTCCATGTTTCACTTCCATACATGGCTACGCTCCATACAAATACTTTCAGAAATGACTTCCTGACACTTAAATCTATACTCGATGTTAACAAATTTCTCTTCTTCAGAAACGGTTTCCTTGCAATTGCCAGTCTACATTTTATATCCTCTCTATTTCGAACGTCATCAGTTATTCTGCTCCTCAAATAGCACTACTCATTTACTACTTTAAGCGCCTCATTTCCTAATCTAATTCCCGCAGCATCACCCGATTTAATTCGACTACATTCCATTATCCTACTTTTGCTTTTGTTGATGTTCATCTTATATCCTCCTTTTAAGACACTGTCCATTTCGTTCAGCTGATCTTCCAGGTCCTTTGCTGTCTCTGACAGAATTACAATGTCATCGGCAAACGTCAAAGTTTTTATTTCTTCTCCATGGATTTAAAAACCTACTCCGAATTTTTCTTTTGTTTCCTTTACTGCTTGCTCTACATACAGACTGAATAACATCGGGGATAGGCTACAACTCTGTCTCACTCCCTTCCGAACCACTGCTTCCCTTTCACGCCCCTCGACTCTTATAAACGCCATCTGGTTTCTGTACAAATTGTAAATAGCTCTTCGCTCCCTGTATTTTACTCCTACCACCTTCAGAATTTGAAAGAGAGTATTCCAGTCAACATTGTCAAAAGCTTTCTCTAAGTCTACAAATGCTAGAAACGTAGATGTGCCTTTCCTTAATCTATTTTCTAAGATTACAGTTTAAGAACAAAAAAACGTAATTTGTATATACAGGTATGTACATACTTATAGGCCTAGTTCGAAAAGAATGGGACAGGTAGAACCATCCCGCTGTTGGCGTGATGTACGTTAGGGAAGCCACGGAAAACCTAATGAGGATGATGGACAGAGATTGGAGTTTCCATCCTTCGAAATAGAAGGCCAGTCCGTTTAAAAACGGATCAACCTTTTTCGACTTATCCTTAGTGTAAATATACTGTTTTATTTATACAGGGTGAATCAGAATTCTACCGACAAACTTTCGGAAGCTGTTCAGGGATACATTCTGAGTACGTTGGTATGAGACACCCACCGTCTCCGGCATTTCATTACCGATTAATAATGTAATTATGATTTCAGAAAATGCCTGTTGGATTAACTATTTGGTTCTTCGGCCAACGTTTGTTTGATGATTTTGTCGAAGTTTTGCCTGCAGGAGTAGCTGGCATTCTGAATGCTTTACCCTCCATTGCTGGTGGTCGGGCTCGTGCTGGCGAGTCTGTGTACCTGGAGCGCCAACGTCTGAGGGCTTTTACCTGCTGTGGTTGTCTCCTTGCTTCCTGCAACGGTCGTTCAGTGCAGCACGGGATTCCAGGATCCGTTCATCCTGAGGCTTTGCCCTTTTTTGTCGCAGCTATTGTAATTCTTGTGGATCTCTATTGCTTCCCGGAACAAGCGGTCTTGGTAGCTCTTCACCACAGCAGTAACTTCCGTGTCGGCCCATTTTATTATGTGGTCGGCCTCACACGACGCATGCTCCACCTGCAATACCGTTTATGTTCAGTGATCCTGGTGTTGATAGAACTTCCAGTCGTTCCAACATATACTTTCCCACATATACAGGTCATGCGGTGTATTTCCGACATTGCAAGTGGCTCCCTTTTGTCCACTGTCTATCTGAGAGTCTCTTTGATCTTCTAAGCTGGTTTGTAAATAGTTATCACACTCTGTTCGCGTAATACACGGTCGATTCTGTCTGACACCCTGAGGTTGTGTGGCAGGAAGACCGTACCCAACATTTCGTTTTTCTGCGTTTCAATCCGCCGAATATTAGGTTTCGTGACAGTTCTTACACAACTGGTGGAGTATCCATCACATCTCAGAATGTTTTCCAAATATTGCATCACGTGTTAAATGTGCTGCGGCTCATAAATTCATCTATCGGGCGTTACGAGCGTATTAAACATCCCTCATATGTGGCTGTGATGATGGTTTGACAGTTTGTACGAGTATCGGTCCCCGTGTGTCAGCTTTTGATACACGCTGTGTCCCAGGTTCTCACCATTCCTGGCAACTGGCATATTTAGACTGGGTACCTGTTGGTACTTTTCTGCCTCTATAGCAGATTTTATATTGGCACGGATACTTCCTTAAACATCTGAACAGTCAATACAGACACAAAGCTAGCTGGACCAAGACACAAAACGAGATACATCAACTCCATAACGAGCTGCCGGAGACAATGGGACGAAATAAAATAAATACTCAGAAGGTATCTCTGATCAACCTTTGAAAGTTTGTTTATGTGGTTCTGGTTCATCCTGTATATTCCTGCAAATAAGTTATTAAATAAAAGAAAAAGCTAGTGCTACACAGTTCCTTTCTGAACGCCGATCACTGCACTGCATTCGTAATGCCTGGATAACTCAGTGGGTAGAGCATTTAACCCCGAAAAGAGTTTGGGGTTCAAGTCCCAAGGAAGTTTTGAAAATCTAGTGCTAGTTGATCCATTTCTCAACATCAGTGGCTGCACACACACACACACACACACACACACACACACACACACACACACACACACACACACAAACACACACACACTATCAACTAACATTAGAGATATGATGATGATGTTTGATTTTGTGTACTACTACTTCCCATTTCCGTGCCTGAAAAACTAAGTTAGCACTCATCAGTGAGTAATGTGTTGAGCTCATAAAGAGGATAAGATGTTAGTATAATGCATTGCAGGGGTTCCGTGAGAAAACCTACACCGAAAATAAAAACTTTAGTGCAAAGGCGTGCCGTGAATTAATAGAAGTTTTTTATTATTGTTTACATATGATAGTCGCAGTTGAATTGCTGTTCAGTATTCTGCGAAATGTGGTCCTCTGAATTTACCGAAAACGGTTTCACCCAAAGATTGTCATTTAAGTTGCTCGAACATCTCCCTTCACTGGCTGTACCTATCTGTTATGGTTCTAACAGCGCATTCCTAAATTCCATGGCTGCTTTCATGCCACCTTGACAAGCACTCGAGACTCTGCAAAAATATTCTATAGCTGGTAGCACTAGCGTCTTGTATGTAATTTCGTTAACAGATGCGGTGTACTTTCAAGGCTTTGCAACAAATGTAAACCATACCTATTACTGATTTTGCATGTTATTGCCATTTTATGTCGCTTCTTAGTATTACCTTTAAATATTTGACCGAGCGAGGTGGCGCAGTGGTTAGCACACTGGACTCGCATTCGGGGGGACGACGGTTCAATCCTGCGTCCGGCCATCCTGATTTGGGTTTTCCGTAATTTCCCTAAATCGCTTCAGGCAAATACTGGGATGGTTCCATTGACAGGGCACGGCCGACGTCCTTCTCCATCCTTCCCAAACCCGATGAGACCGATGACCTCGCTGTTTAGTCTCTTCTCCCCAAATCAGCCCAACCCTAAATATTTAAACGACGTGACGTGATCCAGTAATTGCTGCTAATTTCCTAATCAGATACTGTCTCTTTATGTGTTTTTAGGCTTTAATTTCCTTCTATCCAGGTTTAGCCAATAGATACGCCAAGCTGAAATTTAATTCCATTCTTTCTACGTTTACTTAAGGTCTTCCAATGATGATAATTACGTATTAACAACAGCATCGCCAGCGAACAGTGTTGCTGACGTTACTACATAAATCATTTGTGAGTATTGAGAACAAGAATTGATACTGAAAAATGGGACCTACGATAAACAAAACTGAACTACAATTTTTTAGAACATTCCTGCATCCAAAGCCATCAGGTGAGCGTTGCAAGATGTTGGTCAGAGGAACAGAAATCACATCGTTCATGCTAAAGTGCCGTGTTGTCTTTGGAAATTTCTACTCCTGATACACTTCCCCAGAGGCCAGCTTTCACTGCGAGCAGCTGGTCGCTTCTCGGCTGCTGTCATCCATCCACAGGAGTGTGTTTTCTCCAGTTCCCACAGTCGCAACCTTGCTTTTCAGGTAAGACGGTTACAGTTTCGCAGGAGACTTTCCGGGATCTCAGCAATGTGGGGATCCCTGGATTAGGACAGGAGTGCCATTTAAGCGTTAGGAGGAGGAGCACGTCATGTCAGACCACACAGTCAACTTACTGCAAGATCACGGTTTTAACTCTGAAAGCACTCACTACCATTTAATAGGGCGAGCACTGCACGCCTCAGTGCTATAGAGAAACGAAACAATTTAGTTCTTTTTTGTTAAAGTTTCCAAAACCTTTTGATCCTTCTGGAAGAAAAAACGTTGCCGTGAGATACGAAACTATTTTTGTGACTGGAATGAAAATATCCTGGCAGGAAGAACGAAGTACGTTATCTTGGACTGAAAATTATCTACAGATACTGACGTAATGTCTGGTGCGTTACAGGAGAGTGTGACAGGACCTTTGCTGTTCGTATTCTACATTAATTACATAGCGGATTTTATTCTTAGGGTTTTCA
Organism: Schistocerca cancellata; assembly: GCF_023864275.1. Classification (NCBI taxonomy): domain Eukaryota; kingdom Metazoa; phylum Arthropoda; class Insecta; order Orthoptera; family Acrididae; genus Schistocerca; species Schistocerca cancellata. The sequence goes on along the minus strand of NC_064629.1, from coordinate 876,139,531 downwards.
CAGATGAAGCCCTCTATGAGGATATTCTGTCCGGTACAAACTGTAGCAACATCCAATTAGATGTCGAAAGAGTATCAGCTTGGTGCAAACACTAGGAATTTGTTTTTTATGTAAACAAAATACGAAGTTGTTGACTTCACGAAACTTGAAAGCGTGGTACCTTTGAGTATTGGATTGAAGAGTCACAATAGTCAGTCACGTCTTAGCAATATTAGGTAGTAACAATGTGTAAGTGACTATACAGGCTCAGTCGTAGGTAAAGTAAAATGCAGGCTACGATTCATTGGTACGAAGCTGGGAAACTGCAGTTTTGCTGCAAACGAGATTGCATACAAAACACTAGTGTGACGCATACTTAGATGCTATTCAACCGTTTGGGACCCATATACGTCGGACTAACAGGGGAGAACAAAGAACGGCAGTGGCAATGATCACAGTCCTGTTTAACTGACGAGAGAATCTAACAGACAGTGGAAAAATCTTTACTGCCAGACTCTCGAAGACGCCCAGTTTAGAAAACCTGAAGAGCCCACTCTCAGGGCAGATACTAAAAACTATTGGTCAGACCCTCATCTGTGCATCGAGTAAATAAAATAAGATGAATATCAGAGGCGTTAAAGCAGTCATCCTGCTCTCACAGTCAATGAATGCAACTGGAAGAAAGCAAATATATCGTACAACACAACACGTTTCAGTGATCCAGTGAATATAAATACGTGTGTAGAACACACAACAGTGCATGTACTGAGAAAATAAAGTTAAGGGTGCATCTAAGGAAACGGAGTGTTAAAATGATTTAATTCTTACCTAGATCCAGTTACCGTTAATACAAAATTGTGTTTATTTTCGCAATAGCAGGCAAATGAGTCAGGAAGAAAACACTCAAACAGACGACAAGATGATGAATTTCAGTTATGAATTTTGAAAGAAACTTGAAAGCGTGATACCTTTGAGTATTGGATTGAACACGGGGGCGTGCTCCAGGGACCATGTAGGAAGGAAAAGCGCCAGTAAAATCAGATACCGTTTTGCTTCATTTTCGAGTCAGTGCTGCATCCAGTCTAAGTCAGTTTCCATGCACTATCAATGCTTAATAAGAAATGCTATATGAAGAATGGTTTTACAAAATCCAGGAGCTATAGAGGTGACAAATGCTGCCGCTGTGATAACAAAAGCTGATATGTCAATTAAACATGGGGTCTAAAATGCATACCTTAAGAGGTGTGAACATTGCTCACCTTGGCTAGTGTGAAACACATCTTTTCAGTGCTCGTAGCCCTTAAGATATGCATTTTAGAGCTCATGTTTACTAGATTTTTTTTCTTGTTTTCGTGTAAGGAACCTGTCCCTAGAACTTCTCTGTGTTTTTCTGGGACATCCTCTGGACGTAAGTCCGGGATGGTGCAACTCCCTGTCCGGGGATTCTGATTCTTTGAACTCCCCAAACAACTGCGTATACTGGAATAACTCGCTGATAACAGATTCTCTAATTTTTGTCCAACTGAATGAAGGTTGCACCATGACTGTAGGCAAGGAACATCGTGATTCAGTGACTGTGAAACTGGACCTATGCTTAATTACCCGTCCAGACGTCCACATTCAGATTTTCTGTGGTTTCCCTCATTTGCTTACGAAATATACCGTGTGATTGTGTTGAAAAGGAGACGTTCTATTTCCTCCCCAGTCTTTTCCCATTCGTAGTTGGTACTCTGTCTCTAGTGAACTCATCGTAGAGAGGGCATTAAATGCAACGATTCTCTGCTTGCTTCAACTGAGCAAGATGTCGGGGGAACGCAGAATTGTAAATTCCTTTCATAAAATGGCTGGTTTACACTGAGGTGACAAAAAGTCACGGGATAGCGACATGCACATATACAGATGGCGACAGCATCGCGTACATAACGTGTCAAACGGCAGTGCATTGGTGGAGCTGTCATTTGTTCTCGGGTGATCCAGGAGCAAACGTTTCCAATGTGATTATGGCCGCCATACGGGAATTTGCAGACTTTGGATCTGGAGCTAGACGCATGGGACTTTCCATTTCGGAAATAGTTAGGGAATTCAATTCTCCGAGATGTACAGTGTCAACAATGTGCTGAGAATACCAAGTTTCAGGCATTACCTTTCGCCACGGCAACACAGTGTCCGACGGTCTTCACTAAACGACCGAGAGCAGCGGCATTTGCGTAGAGTTGGCAGTGCTAACAGACAAGCAACACTTCGTAAAATAACCGCAGAAATCAATGTGTTGCAGCAAAATTTGGCATTAATGGACTATGACTGCAGACGATAGAATGCTAATACCTCTGCTAACGGCACGACATCGCCTGCAGCGCCTCTCCTGGGCTCGGGACATTATCGGTTGGACAGTAGACGACTGGTAGACCATGACCTGGTCAGATGAATCCCGATTGCAGTTGGTAAGAGCTGATGGCAGCGTCTGAGTGTAGTACAGACACCACGAAGCCATGGACCCAAGTTGTGGCCGGCCGGAGTGGCCGAGCGGTTCTAGGCCCTACAGTCTGGAACCGCGCGATCGCTACGGTCGCAGGTTCGAATCCTACCTCGGGCATGGATGTGTTTGATGTCCTTAGGCTAGTTAGGTTTAAGTAGTTCTAAGTTCTAGGGGACTGATGACCTCAGAAATTAAGCCCCATAGTGCTCAGAGCCATTTGAACCATTTTTTGAACCCAAGTTGTCAACAAGGCACTGTGCAAGCTGGTGGTGGCTCCATAATGGTGTGGGCTGTGTTTACCTGGATTGGAGTAGATTATCTGGTCCAACTGAATCGATCATTGACTGGAAGTGATTATGTTCTGCTACTTAGAGACCATTTGCAGCAATTCATGGACTAAAGTCCATGTTCCCAAACAATGATGAAATTTTTATTGATGACAATGTGCCATGTCACTGCGCCACAATTGTTCGGTATGGGTTTGAAGAACATACAGGGCAATTAGAGTGAATGATCTGGCCACCCATCGAACATTTATGGGACAGAATCAAGAGATTTCATGCATAAAATCCAGAAGCGGCAACGCTTTCGTAATTATGGACAGCTATAGAGGCAGCATGGCTCAATATTTCTGCAGGGGACTTCCAACGACTTGTTGAGTCCATGCCTCGTCGAGGCGCCGCACTATGCTGGACAAAAGGAGGTCTGACACGACATTAGCAGGTGAGCCGTCACTTTCGTCATCTCAGTGCAGAGCGACAATCCACAGCCATGTGAACCAACTTCTCAGAATCAAATGGAGAGTTTCGATGTAATCTTTTTAGTGCTGCGTCGGGTGTTCCTCAGAACTGTTCCTTGGTGCAGAATCATTAGGTTAAGGGGTTAAAGCTACAGCAGAGTTTCGGTTTTCCATCCAGGTCGAGCTGGAGATAGAGTGATGGGGAACAAATTTTTACAGTTGGCCTTAGCATGGATATTCGGCTCAAGGGAACACGAAGTAACCACACAGGGGTGACTCGGCTAACACCTAAACCCCACATTTAACGAGTTCCCCTCGAGTGTCTTAACCTTGATCGGTGGTATTCACTATTACTGAAAACGTAGGAAGGAAAGTCACGCTGTGATTGCTGAAGAGCGAGTATTTGACAAACTTCGTAGATAAATCTGACAAATTGCGCATTAACAGCTGAAGAGAACCATTGCTCATGAATAAAGCTATTAGCAATACATCAGTCGAAACACTGTAAATTACATACGTCGGGACTAACCTAAAGTGGAATGATCGCATAAAACTGTGTGGGAAAATTATAAGCCAGGTTAACAACCGTTGGAAGAACCCTAAGGAAAACAACCACGAAAGAGAACGCTTAAAAATACTTGTTCGAGCGATTGTTGAGTACCACAAGACCGTCTGAAACCCTTACCAGATAAGATTAACAAAAGAGGTAGAGAAGACCCAACAAGGAGTCCCGCATTTCGTTACGTAGTCGTCTAGTGTGCGCGACAGCCTTACAGAGACGCTTATCAACCTCCAATGGTAGATGCCACAAGAGGCGTTGTACATCACGATGAGGATTACTGTTAGACTTCCTAGTGATTTCATTCTAAGAAGGGTCATGTAAAATAGTACTGCCTCCCACACACATCTCGTGAAATGTCCACGACCTATACTTGAATATTGCTCATCAGTGTGGGATCCGTACCAGATCGGGTTGACGGAGGAGATAGAGAAGATCCAAAGAAGAGCGGCGCGTTTCGTCACAGGGTTATTTGGTAACCGTGATAGCGTTACGGAGATGTTTAACAAACTCAAGTGGCAGACTCTGCAAGAGCGGCGCTCTGCATCGCGGTGTAGCTTGCTCGCCAGGTTTCGAGAGGGTGCGTTTCTGGATGAGGTATCGAATATATTGCTTCCCCCTACTTATACCTCCCGAGGAGATCACGAATGTAAAATTAGAGAGATTAGAGCGCGCACAGAGGCTTTCAGACAGTCGTTCTTCCCGCGAACCATACGCGACTGGAACAGGAAAGGGAGGTAATGACAGTGGCACGTAAAGTGCCCTCCGCCACACACCGTTGGGTGGCTTGCGGAGTATAAATGTAGATGTAGATGTAGATGTAGGTTTTAAGACCACGCATCATTCGGAAATGGAACAGAACAGGGGAGGTGAAATCATAGGGGTATGTGAAATACCAGCCGTACGGTGGCTTAGAATACGGATGCAGATGTTCCTCGAAGAGCTCATTTGAATAAAAAGAAATTTTACTTATAATCCGTCTTGATTGCAATTTTTTTTATTCATATGACTGGTTTCAGTTCATTCAGAACCATCTTCAGATCTGATATTTCAGTTACAGGAGTAACCCGACCAAATCCAGCAACTTTCACATGCTTTCACAGTAATTATATTCGTAATAACGAGAAGATATTCTCTAAAAATTGCGAGTAAATCAACCAGGAACCAGTCTAGACGGGCGAATGTCACAGGTCAGACTTGTCCAAATTATTTTTATGCGAACATCGCAGTAAGACAGTTATAGTCCAAGAAATATTCAGGGATGTTTAATTTTGGCTCTACTGCGCACGAATGGAATACGTCGCGAGGGAATTGCCGAGTACATTAGCTCAGTTCGTGATTTATGAATTTAGACAGCGAAACGATGTTGGCAAAGAGTCGAACCACAGGAGCCTTCCGTGAATAAGGAACGCGAGAGTGAGATTACGGATCTCCGTGCCCCATTTGTCGATCGACGCGAACTCGTCGGTCTTTTGGCATCACCGATCTTGTCCAGTTTGACAGATTCGGTGGGGCTCTCAGAAAATACAATTTGGAATTATTCCACGAAAGGCAGGTCACATCGGCGATAACCTGTCTCTACGTTAGCTTCGCGGCCCGATTAATTATAAAACGGACAAGCGGCGCGGGCGGTCGCTTACTTTGTGACAAATCGGAAACCGCGGCGGGAGGCGGCGCCCGCCCCCGCCTGCGCCTCCTCCCACGCAGTACAGATTCGCGTGCGCCGCCTTCCCGAAAGAAAAAATGAGGAAAACCAGGCGCAGCAAATTCGGTGAGCGCGGCGCGGCACGGCACGGCGTGGTGCGTCGGCGTCGGCGCGGAGCCGGCGGCGGGGGTGGCAGTGGGCGGGCCCGCCGGCGACGCCATGCTTCCTGCCGCCCCCGCCGCCGCCGCCCCCGCCGCCGCCGCCGCAGCGCGCCAACTTCAAACGCGCCGCGCGCGCCGACACCAGGCCACCGCGGCCGGGGGCCAGCGGACGTCGAAAGTTTGCGTAACACTGGACTGAATCCTGAAATATAAAATAACCCTAGGTTTTCTACACCCATAACAAAGGGAAAGAACCATCTGTTCCAGGATCTAGGAGGGTATTTTAAGCTCGAATTATTCACACTCGATATCTTTCAAATCAAATGTGCGAGAGAAAAAGGACGTTCACTACTTACGTATTTGCAAACGGCATTCCAGGCGGTTGACTAATGTCAGAGATTCGATCATACAGAATATTTTCATAGGTATGTGACCACCTGAAGAAATTTTGAGTAACAGAACTCATCTTTAATAGTGGGCGGAGAACGTTCATCCACAATATCAAAAGCGGCCAAGGAAAGGTAACTGGATGATTAACGTATCCACTATTCATAAATGATTTATCAGATAGGAGCAATAGCACTAAAAAATTGTTCGTTGACGATGCAGTTGTCTACAGAATCCTTGCACGGTCGTACAACAATGCAGTAAGACTTGGACCAAATAAAGACTTGGTGTAGCAAATTGCAGCAATATTTGAATGTGCATGAGTGCAAGAAAATTCATATAAATATAGAACTCGCTAGTATCAGAGTACGAGATTGGTGACGAACAACTGGAGCACGTCACGTCGTATAAGGATTTTGGGGTAACGGGATAATACTAATGCAATCCGATGATCTTGTAAAACCAGAATTATGGAAGGTGAAAGGAAGACTTGGATTTCTGAACTCATTCTGGAATAATACGCCAGCCGGGGTGGCCGTGCGGTTCTAGGCGCTTCAGCCTCGAACCGCGCGACTGCTATGGTCGCAGGTTAGAATCCTGCCTCGGGCATGATGTGTGTGATGTCCTTAGGTTAGTTAGGTTTAAGTAGTTCTAAGTTCTAGGGGACTGATGACCTCAGATGTTGAGTCCCATAGTGCTCAGAGCCATTTGAATAATTTTTTTGGAATAATACAATGCATCTGTAAGTAAATCACACACAAGACTCTAGCGTGAGTATTGTTCCTGTGTTTGGAGTTCTCATTGAGTGGGCACAACGACAGGCGCCGAGCGAATTCATGGATGCGCTGCTAGGAACGTAACGTATTTGTTTGGCGCAAAAAATGGCAATCCCTGGACTAAAGGCGACATAATTCTCGCGAAACCCCGTTGGATGAATTTAAAGAACCTGCATTTGAAAAGGATTATGCGATTATCATCCTGCCGTCAGCTACATTTCGTGTGGATATGAGCGTAAGACAAGACATTTGGGTAAGTGATTCGCGGATGGATTGCAATACAAAATATTTAATATTGGTACAATATACCCTCCACAGTGGCTTGCGGAGTATTCAGTACGCACATAGATTTTAATGTAGGTAAATATATAGACACGAAGCTCCTACCATTTGAATATGCGACCACTGAACAATAAATGGAACCAGTCAACCTTCAAGTATATAGACGATTCTGTGCGGGTTGATTTAACGTAGAATGACCATAATATTCGACGGAATAATAGAATACATACAAAAGTTAGCACTTTCTCAAGTATATTGTTGTTTCCGCCTTAGTGATTCCCTGTCGGAAAGGTAACAATTCATTATAATTGATGCGAAGTCATCGACGGAAGCTGAAGTGATATCTGACTTTCCCCAAGGAAGTGTTATAGGCCCTCTACAGTTCTTAAATGTATCATTATCATAAAATAAAAAACAAATGTAAGATGATTTATAGATGATATGTGGATAGCGCTAAAAGTGGTAACTGGCTGAAGACAATAAAAAGTGCGAAGTCCCCCACATAAGTGCTAGAAGGAACTCATTATAATTCGGAAAAGCGATAAAGAACACAAATTTAGTCTGACGAGTCAGCTATATCATTACGGATTACTATTACGAACAACTTAAATTGGATCATCACAGGGAAAATGTGTGGAAAGGGAACCAAAGACTGCGTTTTTGTGACAGAATGCTTAGGAGATTCAACAGATCTACTAACGGTCCTCTTTTGGAGTATCGCTGCGCTGTGGACCCTTACCAGGTAAGACTGAAAAAGTATAAAGGAGGTCAGCTCGTTTTTTATTGTCACGAAATGGGAAAGAGCGAGTCACAGATATAAGCGAATTAGAATGGCAATCAATAAAACAATGGCGTATATCGCTGCGGCGAGATCTTTTCACGATATTTAAATCACCAAACTTCTCCTCTAAATGCGAAAATATTTGGTTGTTGACATCCACCTACATATGAAGAGCTGACTCTCGTAATAAAATAAGAAGAATCAGAGTTCCCGCAGAAACATTTACTTGTCCGTTTTTCCTTATTGCTATCGAGAGTGGAACGGTAGATGAAGAATCAGAAAGAGGTTTGATGAACCCTCTGCCAAGCACTTACAGGGGTCGGAAAAAAGTATATAAACACCGCGATTAATGAGCGCTTGACCATAAATTCAAATGATAGCCAAGCCTGCAGGATGAGCTGTTGTATTCGACCACGAATGGCACCTGTGCTATGTCAACATTACGCCGCAAGTGTCAAAAGTGGTCAAAACAGTATTTTGTTTAGTTGTGAGTGCATCAGTAAACAAGGTAGCCGAAGTGTCTGGTGTTTCATGAGGCACCATACCGAAGATTTATGCGACGTACAAGGAAAGTGGAAAGAAAACATCAGCCACTAAGCGTGTGGTGAGTTATCGTGGCAGACGCTCGTCGAAGAGGACTTTGACGAAAAATAAGAGGACAACAGCTGGAAAAGTTACTGCAGAACTTAATGTCGCACTCTCTAACCCTGATAGTACCAAACTAACATGCAGGGAGCTCCAAAAGCAAGTTATTTAAGGGCAAACTGGAATTCCAAAACACTCATCAGTGCTACAGATGGGCCGGCCGGAGTGGCCGTGCGGTTCTAGGCGCTACAGTCTGAAGCCGAGCGACCGCTACTGTCGCAGGTTCGAATCCTGCATCGGGCATGGATGTGTGTGATGTCCTTAGGTTAGTTAGGTTTAATTAGTTCTAAGTTCTAGGCGACTGATGACCTCAGAAGTTAAGTCGCATAGTGCTCAGAGCCATTTGAACCATTTGAGTGCTGCAGATGCCCGTAAGAGGAAAATGTGTTGCCGATGCCGTAAAACCTGTACTCTGAAGCCACTGCAGAAAGTCATTTGATCGGATGAGTCTTGTTTTCATTGTTTCCAACTTCTGTCCGAGTTTATGTCCCAGGAATGGAACATGGCAGAGGTTAGGTGATGAATTCGGCAGCCATATCGTGGCATTTGATGGGTTCGGTGGTTACTCTCCAAGTGACCATTTGGGCTGGACAGGTCCATTCCACGGTTCAGTGTTTGTTCCCTACTGGTGATGCTGTGTTCTATGGCGACAGAGCCACCGTTCATAGAGCTCTCATCGTCCAGAAGTGATTCTGTGAACGTGAAGATTTATTGTCCCACCTCCCCTGGCCACCAAAGCATCAGATTTCAGTATTATTAAGCCTTTCTGCGCTACTTTGGTGGGAGAGAGCGTGATAGCTATCCACCTCCACCCACTGGTGATGTGTTGTGTTTTTGGTGTTTCCATATTTTTGTCCACCCCTGTAAGTGTGAAAACTAGAGTTTTCATGTCGATGTGGATGCAGATGCAGAGTGGTCTGAAGTAGCTCTCCAAGCTAGTCATTTCTGTGAAGCGTTCATCTTTGCATAGCTACTGCGTTCTACATTAATCTTCTTACTGTAGTCAAGCCGTCTACCGCTACAGCTTTAACCCTCCTCCCTCAACACACACACGCACACACACACACACACACACACACACACACACGCACACATACTTCGCTCCATGACCAATTTAACTATTTCCTTATTCCTCTCGATCTATCCTAACAGCCGATCCCTTGTTGCTGTCACTGTCTGCCATAAGTTTCTTTTTTCCTCTTTTCGATTCTGTGTCCCCTCATTAGTAATCTAATCCACTCATATAACCTTCAGCGCCCTCCTGTGACACCAAATTTAAGAAGCTAGTATTCTCTTCTTGTCCAATCTGTTTATCGTCTATTTTTCACTTCCGTACAAAGCTACTTTCGAGACGAATATCTTCAGAAAACATTTCCTAATACTTAACTTCCAATTTGATGTTGAAAAATTGTAGATATAGATGTAGATGTAGAATTGCTCTTTTTCAAAATTAATTTTTTCTATTGTCTGTTTGTACTGAATATACTCTCTGCTTCGGCCATCGTCGGTAACTTTGCAGCCCAAATAGCAAAACTCATCTACTACTTGTAGTATTTATTTTATATTATAATTCCCTCAGCATCGACAGGTTTAATTCAGATACATCCCATTACCATTGCATTACTATTGTTTACGTTCAACTTTTTTCAAGGCACTATCCAATAATTTCGTCTGATCTTCAAAATCCTTTTCCATCTCTGACAGAACTACAATATCGTCGGCAAAGTTCAGAAATTTAATGTCTACTCGTTGAACATCCGTTCCCTTTCCAAATATCACCTTAATTTCCTTTCCTGTACGATCGATTTACAGACTGAATAACATCGCGGTTACGCTATTTTCCTGTCTCACTGCCTTCTGAAATTTTGCCTTCTTTTTATGCCCTGCTACTCTTGAACATACAGTTTGGTTTCTTTATAAGTAGTAGATGACATTTCGCTTCCTATATTCTTTTCCTCTACCTTCAGAACTTTGAGAATTTTAAAGAGTGTATTCCCATCAACCGTGTCAAAATATTTCTCGAAATGTACAAATGTTATAAATGTAAGTTTGCCTTTCTTCAGTCAATCTTCCAAGATCATTTGCAGGTCCTACATCCTCGCGTCTCCTATTTTTCTCTGGAAGCGAACCTGATCTTCCCCGATATCTAAGATATGATACCGCGTGAATACGCAATCCGAGGCCAATAAATAATTACAATAATAATAATGACACATTATTATTCATTCTTAGATCATTTTTTTTTAATTATGTGGACAAGTCATATAGAAAAACGTATGGAGAATATAGATAATGTAACAAGTTTTCATCGTATTATGTACACACAATGATAATCTTAATTTCTAAGTTGTATCTCATCACTTCTAGGGTCACATACGGGGCAAACCCCTAGGCTACTGACAGAATTACAAAGATTGTTTAGGGATATTTAACGGTATTTTGATATACTGGACCCGTGATCTTCGGTGACTCGTTTCCACAATAACTGCATTTCATTTTATTTCGCGTCCCATTATCTTTATGTCCGTATTGCACTCAAAATATCTGCGCACAGTTCATAGGCCGACGTTACGCGCTGTGTGTCTTGTTTGGAAACAATGTTGTATCATCCAGTCATAGCAGTTAATGCTGACAACAGTAACGCCCACTTAATCTTCGCCCTCAACCTTACATTTTATTTCAGTAATACCAGGTTCTGTCTTTGCTTTGTTTTTCGGGCGGGGTTAGTTGTATGTGAACAGTGACACACAATAGAATGGATAGCATTACTCAAGAAGAGTATGCCAGTGTTCACCTCCTATATAGGTTCACTACATGCGATCAAGAGCAAAACAAAGGCGCTATGCCGAGCATTTCCTGCAGTATCAATCATACCACATCTAAGGGATATTACATTGATAGTGTTATATGTTGTACTTTTCAGTGATTGAATAGACTGAATATTGCAGGTTATTTTTACTGTTGTGAAGTTATTTTACAGAGATTAAGGCATATGGGGATACAAACCGAATAAATCGTAACTACATTATTTTTCTGTAACAAACCAACGGCCACTACTAGTCGACTATAGCAAAATACTCAGAAAACGTCCCCGAACAGCATCTGACATTTTTTCGTAGGAATTCAGGTTCTCTCTCACTTTCTCTCTCTCTCTCTCTCTCTCTCTCACACACACACACACACACAACACTGATGCCTCTCACACTGCTTCCCACGCAAAACAGCACTTACGCAATAACTACTGCTTGTCGCCAAGCTCATTTCAACAGCTTTCTTGGTGCCCGTCGTTATCAAACTCTCAAACTAAAACAGAAACTCCAGAAAAGTTCTTTTTGTGAAAGGCACAGAAAACGCATAACTTGTGTTCTTCAATAAGGCAGCAGGCTCCTGTCAGAGTAAATAATTTATATATTCCTCAGTGCAATAAAAACGATTAAATATTAGCTGCTTTTTAAACTCTTTTTTTAAATATATCTTATTTTTATATTCCTTTCTTCTGCAAGAAACAAATTGAAGATAATTTTAGAATGATATATCATACGTTTCGGACAAAGGACGCTGCTCGTACTTCTCTGTGGAAATCACTTCTACTTCTAGTTTCATAATTGTGTACACGGTTATTTAAGGCTAGTTTCATAATTCTGTCCACGGTTATTTATTGCTGAAAATCCCCTATGTCGCGTACGGTAACACACACATCAGCATTCAGAGGTGCGCAAAACTTTCGGACGGAAGAAACTTTCGCACGTTGTCTCACTGTCAAGTAACAGAGCTCGATGAAACTTCGACCATACACAGAAAGAACTGCTGCAGGATAATACAGAAGGTATTTGAAAGATATATGCGGTGAGACGAACAGAAACGGCACTTTTATTCGAAGACGGTAATTACAGTGAACTCACCGCGATTCGTGATGGCTCCCTGGAGACTACAAAATGTGGGACACCGTTCTTAATAGGCTACGTGACTACCACGGACAGCAGTGTATGTTCTGTAACGTGGCCGACGAGCTGGTAAGGAGTTCGTAGGGCAGGGTGTTCGATTCCTCAATCAGCGCGGTTGGCAGTTGTTGGACAGTCGTTGGTCCTCTGCAATACGTCTCCACAACGCATGCTCGATGGGATTCAGGTCGATGCAACGAGCAGGCCAGTCCATGCGCCGAATATCTTCTCGTTCCAGGTGCTCCCCCACGTGCGAGGTTGCGCTCTGTCGTCCATAAACATGAAGTCATAGTCAGTTGCACCCCTGAAAAGACCCACATGTGAAAGAAGAGCAGTCTCACAATAACGCTGAACGGTGAGTGTACCTCGTTCAAAGATTTGGTGGTCGGTAGCGATCAAGCAACATTATGCCTCCCCATACCACAACACCTGGACCACCAAAACAATCATGTTAGACAACGTTCCTGGCTGCGTTACGCGCTTCCACCCCTCGCCTTATGAGTATACACACAGTCACTACTCAGAATGAATCTCATTTGACCGGAGAAGAGCACGCGACATCATATCCTGTCGGTCCAGTGCCTATAGCACCATCGCGAACGATGCCGTCAGTGCGCTGGTGTCAACGGAACGTCGTGCAAAGAGACCACTGGTATGCAGTCGCCATGCCACTGTGGAGCGTGAGACTGCGAGTCTTGCAGTGCTGTTAAATGTGGCTGGAATTGCACCGGCTGTTTGACGTGGTTCCCTTCTTGCCGGTTGCACAATGTAGCGGTCATCTGCTCCTGACGTTCATCACGGTCGACGAACTTTCCTCCTTCAGGCAGCAGTGCCTGTCGCTCCAACCGCTCCCCAAGCACGTCAGCAATGGTGTGGGTAATAACTAACTCTTCGGCTGTACTCGACACTCTTCGTCCTCCTTCCAGTTTCCCGACGATTCTTCCCCGTGTCAGGCCATCCAAATGTTGTCTCCAGAGAATGTTGTGATGAAGAACACCACCACAGTTAGCTCATTGACGCACATTGTCTTTTCCCCTTCCTTCAACTGCTTCTTATTGTGGAGCCAGCCTCATTTGCGCTATAGTCACGCATAGTGACGCAAAACTTCCTGTGCACCGAGCGGTTCTAGGCGCTTCAGTTTGGAACCGCGCGACCGCTACGGTCGCAGGTTCGAATCCTGCCTCGGTCACGGATGTGTGTGATGTCCGTAGGTTAGTTAGGTTTAAGTAGTTCTAAGTTCTAGGGGACTGATCACCTAAGCTGTTAAGTCCCATAGTGCTCAGAGCCATTTTGTAAGTAAGCTATGTAAGTAGGCTGTTTAGGTTCTTATTGATAACGCCACGTAGCGCTCTCTGTATGAAAATCACTGGCTGTGCTGTGTGCAATCTGTGGCTAGTTTGCATTGTTGTCTGCCATTGTAGTGTTGGGCAGCGGCAGCTGGATGTGAACAGCGCGTAGCGTTGCGCAATAGGAGGTGAGCCGCCAGCAGTGGTGGATGTGGGGAGAGAAATGGCGGAGATTTGAAATTTGTAAGACTGGATGGCATATATATTATGATTATTAAGGTAAATATATTTTTTTTTCTCTATTAAAACCTTTCATTTGCTAACTATGCCTATCAGTAGTTAGTGCCTTCAGTAGTTTGAATCTTTTATTTAGCTGGCAGTAGTGGCGCTCGCTGTATTGCAGTAGTTCGAGTAACGAAGATTTTTGGTGAGGTAAGTGATTTGTGAAAGGTACAGGTTAATGTTAGTCAGGGCCATTCCTTTGTAGGGATTTCTGAAAGTCAGATTGCATTGCGCTAAAAAATATTGTGTTCAGTTTAAGCACAGTCATGTATAAATTTTCAAAGGGGACGTTTCATATGACGACCCTGCCAGGATTCGAACCTGGAATCTTATAATTGTATAGACACCAGTTCTTCAAATTAAGTATCATTTCACTGCACACGTTTCTGTTGGTCATAGTATATGGACAATATGTGAGAAGTAGGGACTGTTGGTGTTTGCACGTGTGTTAATAATTCAGCAAGGGACTGGATAACAGCATTGCTGGTTCTAAGGACAATTCCAAAAACTTTGTGAGTGCACAAGTGGTGGTTATGGACTTGCTATATTCTCCTCAAGACTCTTCGATGGTGATTGTGCACCACAGTCGCAACAGATGGCTGCTGGCCGTCTCTACCAGGACTACAGTGGGTCTGCCCCTTTGATGACCCACCAATACCATTATCTCTACAAGGACTACAGTGGATCTGCACCTTTGATGACCCACCATTACCATTATTTCTACAAGGACTGCAGTGGGTGTGCACCTTTGATGACCCACCAATACCATAATTTCTACTAGGACTGCAGTGGGTCTGCACCTATGGTGGCCCACCAATACCGTAATCTCTACCAGGACTACAGTGTGTCTGCTCTGTGATGACCTACCTACCAATATTCTTCAAAACGTCGAATGACTCTGCTGTGGGTTTGCTCTATTGTGGCCCATTACCTGTCAGCATGTCAAGAGTCAGCACGGTCTTTCCGTTGGAAGGACAACACTACTTCATCAAGACTCCATGGAAATCCACTACTTCCGTGTACATTTTCTTTTACTGCTCAGACTTTGAGAAAAACACTGCAATTTTACTATGATGAATGATCAGGACTGTCTTTATGGACTGTGAGAAAATTTTAGCTTTTGACCAACATTGTATCAATAAGTGTGTGCATTTGATATCTTTGTTATTGTAATTATGAAAAATTTTATCAAATCATTATTGGCCACTGCCCAAAACAATTTGTAAAATTTTTTGTGGGGGCATGGGGGCTATGTAAGTAGGCTATGTAAGTAGGCTGTTTAGGTTCTTATTGGTAACGCCACGTAGCGCTCTCTGTATGAAAATCACTGGCTGTGCTGTGTGCAGTCTGTGGCTGGTTTGCATTGTTGTCTGCCATTGTAGTGTTGGGCAGCGGCAGCTGGATGTGAACAGCGCGTAGCGTTGCGCAGTAGGAGGTGAGCCGCCAGCAGTGGTGGATGTGGGGAGAGAAATGGCGGAGATTTGAAATTTGTAAGACTGGATGGCATGTATATTATGATTATTAAGGTAAATACATTGTTTGTTCTCTATTAAAACCTTTCATTTGTTAACTATGCCTATCAGTAGTTAGTGCCTTCAGTAGTTTGAATCTTTTATTTAGCTGGCAGTAGTGGCGCTCGCTGTATTTCAGTAGTTCGAGTAACGAAGATTTTTGGTGAGGTAAGTGATTTGTGAAAGGTACAGATTAATGTTAGTCAGGGCCATTCCGTTGTAGGGATTTCTGAAAGTCAGATTGCGTTGCGCTAAAAAATATTGTGTGTCAGTTTAAGCACAGTCATGTATAAATTTTCAAAGGGGACGTTTCAATTTGAGCCATTCCTGTGCACTACTGGGAGACCTCTGGCAAACTGCTCCCACACTTTCACTTCCACAGAGTTGTTAATATGTCACTTACTTTATCTGTCTCGTCATTACATTTTAGAGAGGAGTAAATGCACAGTTCTGAAGAGACAAAATTTTAATTTACTTAACAATGTTCCTACACGTGCCTCTAATCGTAATCTTCTTTTATTGTTCGTACTGCTCATTTTAATGTGTTTTTATTTGCTTGCTTACTTGATCGTCTGTCTGTTGGGTGCAAATTTTTAAACAGATTTTAATCTAACTTCCCGATGTGCTAGGACTCGAAATTTTAATTAGAGCTCGGAACTGGATGACAATGCAATATTAACTCTCTATGTTGTCAGTCTGTTGGATAGTGGTGGGATGGGGAAGAATCGGATTGGTAACACCTGATGTCGAAACTACCCTGTACGACCAGTTTATTGTGTGGGTAGTATTGGAAACAGAGGGAGTTAGAGGTGGGAGGAGGAGATTGGCAAAGTAAAAGGGAGGAATGGGAGAAGGACTGACAGAGTGGAGAAGGAGGAGACAGAGACAAGGGGGAGGAGGAGATGGGCAGAGAGAGGACAGAGAAGGGGGTAGACAGAGAGACGAGGACGAGATGTGTATAATATTGTGATGTACACATAGAGGCCGAAACCACGTCATAAAGCTGAAACTGCAATATAAAGCCAATGAAAATCATACAGAGTTCATTTTGGTTACTTCCTTATTCTATATTTTATAAAATTAACAGTGAAACCGACTGATGTATTATTAACAGCTAGGTATGAAACTATTCTATTTCAGATACGATCGTGTGGAAAGCCACTGAGATAAATCTCCTAATCCGCCCTTTCTCTGTCCATTTCTTCGTTCTCCCTTTCTCTCTACATCTCCTCCTCCCCTTCTCTCTGTCCATCTCCTCCTCCTTCTCTCTCTACTCTACTCCTCCTTCCCCACCCTCTGTACTATTCTAGTCGCCCTTCTTTTCCACTACCTCCTCCCACTCCCTCAATCAATCTCCTCCTCCCCGCACTCTGTGTATCTCCTCGACCCCTCTCTCCTCCTCGCCCTCTCTCTGTCCATTTACGCCTCCCCCTCTCTCTGTCTATTTGGTCCTCTTTCCTTTCTCTGTCCATCTCTTCCTACCCCTCTCTCTGTCCGACATCTCTTCCGCCCTCTCTCTTTGCATTTCCTCCTCCCACCTCTATCTGTCCATTTCGTCTTCCCCTACTCTGTCAATCCACCTCCACCTCCCCCCTCTTTATGTCCATCACCTCCCACCCCTATGTGTGTCCAACTCCTCCCACACCATCTCTGTCCACATCATTTTCCCTCACTCACTGTCCATCTCTTCCTCGCCCTTCTTTATGCTCACCCATGCACATCCATACATATATCCCACTTCAGGAAACTCATTCCAGTACTACCTGCACAATACGCCGGTCGTGTAGAGCAGCCTATATGTCAGGGTTCATCAATCGGTTTCACCCCCCACCCCACCGCTAACAAAGAGACCATCAAGAAGAAAAATGGAAAAAAAAAACACCGTTGAAACAGGCCTTGAAGGTCCAACGGTACCGACAAACCGCCGTGTCATCCTCGGTCCTTAGGCGTCACCAGATGTGGATAAGGAGGGGCATGTGGTCAGCACACAGCTCTCCCAGCCGTGGTCAGTTCTTGTGACAGGTAACGCTACTTCTCAGTAAAGCAGCTCATCAATTGGCCTCACAAGGGCTGAGTGCACCCCACTCGCCCACAGCATTCGGTAGAGCTGGACAGTGACCCACCCACGTGCTACCCAAGCCAGGCAGCGTTTAAATTCGGTGATTTGACCGGAACGAGTGTTACCACTTTGGCAACGGCGTTGTCAACCGACAAGGAAGCGGATTAATATTGCATTGCAATCCAGTTCTGAGCTATGCTTACAATTTCGGGTCTGTAACTCATCGGGAGGTTAGTTTAAAATCAATTGCAAAATTTGTACCAAACAGACGGACAGGCAAGAAAGCGACCTAATAATATCCGGGCGCTGATAACCGCGCAGTTGAGCGCCCCACAAACCTAACATCATCATCATCATCGACCTAATAAAAACATGTTAAAAATGAACATTTCGTTGATGTCCTGCAATATTTCTGTCTATTCACTAACGACTTTAGGTGTATTAGGTCGTTCAGAAACGACTGAAGGGGCATAAAGTAGTAGCATAATGATAATGACAAGTCAGATAGTAGCCCCGTATGCAATTTACCACCCGTAAGCAAAATTAGATGGAAATGGTATTGGTACCCTCCTCACATGGTACAGGCGTCGATGTTGGTTTCTTTCTGCATTACGTACGAAGAAGTAGAGCAAAACCATGTTTCTTAACACTTTCATCAGTTTCTTTTTAGCCTATCGCTGCTGGTGACCTTGTGCAGAATGTTCCTGGACCTACAACCACATCATACAATAGTAAGCGCCGGGCACTGTTTCAGAATCGTACTGCATACAGAGCGCATCGCCTATTTCACTGTTAATCTTTATCAGACAGCATAAGACCCCACATACATTGGTACTCAGATTTTAAAAAAGTTCTCCTGTAACAAGGTGTACCTGGAGCAGCCAGTTGAATCCGAATGCTGCAAAAATTCTGCTGAACTGCTTCTGATTTCCTACAGAAATGTAAAACGTAGTGGGGTGTCCGTTCCACTATTGCAGGCATTAGCCAGGCTGATGAGAAAGGTTCCTTGACTATTCTTACCAAGAAACTCCGTACTGCATTCCTATGTGCAGTTCGCTTTGGTTACCCATCCTTTCCCTGTAAACGTAATTGTGGATTATAATAAGTCAAGTGCGTCTGAGCTCCAGACCAGGAAATATGAAGGTAAATATAAACCCTCATACTGAAGATTACTTTTTATTGTCGTTCGGTCTACTTGACATGCAGTCGTCATGTTACTAAAAAAGTGGTGTATCTTATGATTATACAAAAAAGTTTAAGTATAAAAGGACCACAGAATAACTGATAATAGGTCATAACTGGACATAATGGTAACTGACAGCAAAATAATCTTTTAGACTTTTGAGGGGAAGAAAGGCAAAAAATACTACAAATATTTGTCAAAGGGCTCTTTCCTAGTCATTTAGTTGAATAAAATCCTCTAGATTTTAAAGTCCCGTCAAAATCCCAGATTATTTTGTTCGATACTATAAACTCAGTAATTTGGTTTGAAGTGTACATCGAACTAAGTTTGTTTCTAGCGCATTTAACAAAGCATTCTATTTCCTTTTGGAAATCCCAGTTTAGTCGAACAGAATAGGTTCTCAGTGGTTTCCATAAAGCACTTACAGCGAATGTCAGGCTGTTGCCTCTTCCCCATTCGTCAGCAGATTTGAGCTTGTGCCCTGTTCTTAACGATCTCATCACGGGCGGGGCGTTAAACCCGAGATTAACGTCTGTTCCTTCCCTCAAATAGTTCATCAGCAATAGATCCTGCCATAGTACTAGCTGAACGATAATCTGAGTAGTTTATAAAAGATATGTGCGTCATGGAAAGGAAATTGTTTCAGTACCTCCCATTGTGAAGTCCGAATTACGACTACGCTGTCTTGATGAATTGACCACAAACTGTTGCCAAAAGCACATTTTTGACGCATTGTTCAGAGAATTTGCACGTACTACGTTTGTTCCATAGTGTCTTCCGTAATCACACTGTCACAAGTGTCGTAAAAAAACGTCTTTTTCTCGCCAACAACGCCCGCGATACATTCGAGAGTAACATTGCAAATTTCTTCCAAATCATTTTTAAAACAATCTACCTGCTTACAGTAAAGAAGTTACATATTTCACTATTTTAAATATAAGAGTTCATCATGGATCCCGTGCTCAAAAGTAACTGCAGTTTCTCGTAATACGACAGCCTACATAAAGTCTGACACGCCTTATATCCGTAAGCTCATCTCTCTTCCACACTTCAATGTCTTTCCCATTTACCGTCTTTCTTTTTCCAATGTTGTGCTTTCTTCTTGAAAGAAATCATTTTCCTGTATGAATATAATTTCCATTTCAAACAAACACTTTAATTGTCGATAGCTGATTTAGTCTCCTTGGACATCACGAATGGAATGATCAATATGTAATGGTGTCACATATTCTCGTCAAATGGCGTAATAATCTATAATAACAGGTGTGAGGTACTGTATCTAGAACAAAAGAAGTACAACCCACCACATTGAGTGGTCAAGATCCAAACATTAAATATCACGAACGCCAACGACCTGAGGAACATGCTGACGAATTTTAACGTACTGCATGTGCTGGCGGGTTACACTTTTTTCATTCTAGATATTCAATCGAACTTCAGAAAGTAATTTACTTCTGTCATCCCACGCTGAGACAATTTCGCAACAAGAGTGGCGTATTTTCACAAGACAGTAGATGTTCTGGGTTTCTGCAAACACAGATCTGCTTCGGTACGGGTAAAATGTGCGTCACAGTATGGGAGTGAAACGTACTCTGAAGTTGAAGTACATCGCGCAGCGCGATTCTTGAGGGCAAAACGTCTAAATTTCACACAGAATCTCGGTATGACGGTGATCTCCCATACAGTCCAGATCGTCCACCATAAGATTTCCATCTTCTCAGCTAGCCGAAAGAACATCTGTTGAAAGATAATTTCCGACGATGAGAACAGACACGCAGGAGTTAACTAATGGTTCCGTGACCAGGGAGCGGATTTCTAACGTCTAGAAACAGCACGTTTGGTAGAACGGTCCCAGCGTTGTGTACAAAGACTTGCTGATATTGGAAGATAGTGTCACGTATCTGTGGAGACTTTGAAGTCAAGTGCATCATTCCACAACAGTTACTCGGTCTGCTATAATAATGTGTAGCTTAGTTTCTGAAGTCCTCTCGTAGAACGTCACGTCTGTGATTATACTTTTTAGTATTTCGTTCAATAATATCATAGTGTAAAATTACGTGTTTATTGTTCTACAATGCTGTTGTGTCATTTTGATGAACTGGAGCACATGACCTCACTTTTGTGTCATGTTTCCTGATAATCTCAAAGAAAGAAAATTTAGATAGTCTCCAGTTATACACAGTGTTTGTTACAGATAAAAATCACTCTCACACAAGAAAATTACTTCTTTCATGAAAATGTAGCTTTCGTTTTTCCTTACCATCTTTCTACGTAAATGGACAGTAAAATCTTACTCATATGTCTCGCTTTTTGTTATTATGTGAGAGTATGTATATCGTCACTTTAATCTAAACTGCCTGGGTAAATAACCGGATGAATAAATCAGTAAGGAAACTTATACACTGACAAAATCGTGACCGATTAGTGCAAGCAACATGAAGTAGTTGTACAAAAAAATTACATCACTCTGCCAAATTTCAAATTTCGCTTGACATGGTGTCTAGGAAGCTGTCAGAGGTCTGTAGAAATTAGTTAAGATTTCTGTGTAATCTTAAGTAAGTAAATATAGAGTGGTGTCTCTACGGCATCCAGCATAAAGTCTACGGTAAAATTTCCAAATCGAGAAATTATAACATAAGCCTACCTTTTGGCAGAATGTTTATGACTCACGTTGTTTTATGTCACATCGTCACGGCTGGCCTAGTTGTTGTCATATATTTGATATAAAAAAGGCAGGGGGATATCCACTGTCTCATAGACACAGAAGTGGAATTATTCGTACCTCGTATGGCAGTGATCTTATTATGAAAAGTTTCGGTTTTGCATTAAAATGTATCTAACCATAATTTCAACCTAACGGAAAGATTACGGAGTGTATCGAACGGCTAGTTGACTTTAGACTGCCAACGTCTATACCGATACTTGCAACCGCTACAGCACTTTATGAGTAATGGATAGTAACCTACATTCAGTTTTAGGGAATAATCATTTTATTGTGTAAACTGTTTTAAAGTTCTGAAAATTACCCGGATTCATATTCACAAGATTAGGTTCAAATAGTTCAAATGGCTCTGAGCGCTATGGGACTTAACTTCTGAGGTCATCAGTCCCCTAGAACTTAGAACTACCTAAACCTAACTAACCTAAGGATATCACACACATCCATGCCCGAGGCAGGATTCGAACCTGTGATCGTAGCGGTCGCGCGGTTCCAGACTGAAGCGCCTAGAACCGCTCGGCCACACAAGCCGGCCACAATATTAGGTACCATTAGCATATTTTAATGAGTTTCAGGGCGAGTGGTTAACCATTCCTCTCACTGACGATCAACCATTTTAATTTCAATTTATTTACGTCTACTTTTCTTTCCAGTTCTTTTGTAAGAGTTTTAAACAAAATACACTCCTTCCGTGATGAAACATAAATTGTGAGTGCAGTGCTAGTGACTCAGATGTTGTGGGTCTTAAATCCAAACCTAGCGCCATCATTACGCTCCCTTTCTTCTCACAATGCTTTATCACCTGACCGAAATCATGACTGCCTGGTCACTACAAGAGAAAGACCAAAAATATTAAATTGGACTGCATTTCGGAGTAGTTTTGATCAGTTGGTGCCAGTTGCAAATTAAAGGCAGTAGAAGGCTATAGTGAGGAGCGCCAGTGATTTATTTTTACCCGCATTAAACGTCTCTTATAATAATGATACAATCCAGCCTGTTTCTACATAGACTGAACTGCTCTAGGGGACTAAGAAAAATAACAATCGTAGAAAAAGTAACTAGCAGCTTAAAAGATTTTAACAGATCGACTGTTTGTTGCATATATACAAAACTACACAAACAAACAAACTGATTTTAAATGTTTCGTCACAAAATATAAGAAGAAAACTCTCCTGTTGTCGAAACGGTTTGATTTGACAACACTCGTTGTTGAGAATTCGATTAATTAAATAGCCAATTTCGATAACGGACGACATTTTGCATTGGGACATGTCACTGCATCATATTTTTTAAACGTTTATTTTTACTGTCTAAGGTGCACATATTGACTAAAGGTGATGTGTAGTTTCGATAATGCAGAGCATCATCTTCAAATCTATAAATTAAAAACAAAAATAACAGTAAGTGCCTAATTAAATAGATAAGCACGAAAGGCGAGAACCTTTGAAGAATTTTTTCTCGTCCTTTCCTACTACCCTTCTACCCATCACCCCTTGATGCACACTTTTGTTCCATACAAAATCGTTTTAATAACATTTTGTGTGCCACTGGTATCTGTCACTAAGAATCTGAGGCTGGTGTGGTGGGATTATGTAACTTCAGGATAAGTTGTCTTATTTCGAAGACTTTAACTGATAACGATTTCTGACTACTCGGGTAAAATCATAAATTCAAAATGATTCAGAAGGTTTCATCTTATATTTAGCTTCTAAAATAAGTACTATTTCTTATTTTAAACTTTGATCTGTGGATCTGAAGAGGGGCTTAATAAAAAAGAAGAAAGTAAAGAAATGCAATAGTATACAGAAATGAATTACAGATCACAGAGAAAGGCATGTCACTGCGAGAAATATCTGCACATTGGAAAAAACGCGTGCTACAAGGTTAATGTTATTACTGAGAGGTAGTTGATACAAATAACACCAAACTGTGAACGTTCATCCTATCAGTGAAATTTGGCGCGTCAAGAAATTCATTCTACAGATAATTGATTTTGCACAGGGTTTCAACGACTTTCTTGATCTTGCTTTATCACATGAAACAGCAGAAAATGTTTTCTCAAATAGATTAGTATTAGAAAACTAATGTAAACATTATGTTTGCGTAGCTCACGTTATCCGTTACGTATCAGCTTATTTCCTCCTGTATTTTCAGATACGCTTACTTAGAGAAGCAGAGAGGACTTGAGAGCTGAAATAAATTTTCTGTCTCCTTATCTCACAAATTAGTGGTAAATTCTCCCAAATATGTTTTAGCAGCAACTGATGAACGTGATCTCATACTGTAATTTAACTTATGCCCCCGACACGTATAAAATGTTAGTTGAGCCAACTCCAAACGTAACGTGCCTTTTACCGTGTGCATTTCTTTCTAATTTCACCTGAGCAATTTTAGATCGTTGATACTAAATAGCTAAGCTACTGCATAGGCAGTCGACTTCCACATGGGCGTTATGAGAGGGAATGAGCTGTCTAGTGCCATTTTAACCCAGAATTTCACTTAGTTGAAACATGACATTGTGAGGGATAATCACTGTATAACACTAACGTTTCTTTTTCCTCTGTTTCCTTTTATTTTCCACTTATTGTTATTGTTAGTACTAGATGCATTTAAACAATTATTTACCCATATTTTCAAACTTTATCTTAAAGGAACACGTGGAAAGTTATCACTACCGCAAAAAAGTCATCTTCCAAAAGTGTAGGAGAACGCAGTGAAAAATTTATTTAAAAATTTCATTGTGTTCATGTCATTTGTGTAAGTAAACCCAATTTAATTTTGTCTCATGTTTGTAAATGTTGCGCTTGGTTGTATGGGATATTTCTCGAAGCAATTAAAAACAAAGAAAAGTAATGCTACCATAATCGAGAATAAAAATGTATGTGCATATTTCGAATGTATTTAACTATTAAAATATCTTTTTAAAATGATACAGTTCATTTTTAACCAACAGGTGGACTAACTGTAAAGACAAATACGTACATAGATACTGTAGTCTTGACCAGTGACCGCGGACTGAATCTTCATGTTGTCGTTTCACTGAATACTTCTGTAGACAACTCGTCAGTCAAATATATCATTGATACGTCCTTTTGCCAAAGCAATTTTTCTTAACGACGTTTCGTAATTCTGTAGAGCAAGCCAGAAGAACAGGTCAGTCGGATGATTGTTAATCTAGTGTGGCACAAGTAACCTGGTGAATTACCATCGACGAATGCACAGGAAAGGGAGATTTCCAGGTTTTGTGGCAAAAGGCTTTTGAGTTCATCTCGCCAGCAGAAATCCTCTTTCCTTTGATAGTAAAAGTGGAAAGGAAATTGAAGAAATTTGGAAGGTATTGTTTCGTACTATCCAAATAAACACGGAGTTTTGAGATGCGCAGTTACGAGTTATTCGTGTTTGACGCAAAGGGAGATTCGTAAAAGCCGTAGAGAGCGGCTGAGTAATATACGGGACACGCGAGGGCGCACACCTGTGCGCCTCCTGCAGCCCGGAGCACTTTCTGAAAACAGTAACTCGCCGCAATTTTCTGAAATTGAACGGGCGACCCACTTAGCTGTCTGAGTTACACAGCTGTGGCATAGCGGTAAGCGCGAGCAGCCTTTTATTGTACACAACGTCCAGCGCAGGCCCTATTTGACTGTTCTAAGGAGAGCCGACCAAACAACTGCACCGAGAGCAGCTCATCGGAATAAAACATACGTTCAGCTTTCACGAAAGCATCTTCAGAGAATTCCACAAACTGGCTTAATTCTGAAATCAGTTTTGTGAAGTAGCAGAAGCCCTCACTTTCGTACACATTTACGTAGTATTGGGTTAAGCCTTTGATGTATTTAAAAACATTTTTCATGTTTATACGAACGTATTTTAATCCTACCAGAAGTACACTATTGTTTGTGTCTATTACCTGGAGAACAGTAACACACTCACAGTAAAGTAAGTTAACCTCTCCTGTCGAATTGCAAGTACGATAGTCTACGATAAATACCGAGCAAGACACTAAACAACTGCTATTTACAATAAAGGAAATTATCCAGACATCTCGTGTCTTCATCGTAACCCGGAAAACCTTATTTCCACGCTAATTAAATCACACAGTTCCGTTTACATACGTCTGTCTCATGACGAGAGGGTTAGTAACGCCATTGAGTATTTCCATTTTCAGTTTGTTCGCAAAATGTAAAAATCCGACAACATTCACTTGAGCTGAGCGACCAGTTTTGCACTGTTTCCCATATTAGATATAGATTCAGTATGGAGCAGTTTTTTGATCATAATGACACTTGACTAACTCCGACAGCTCTAGCCACCTACTAACCTATTCTTACACCTTACACTGTCAGAAGCTTCGGTCTCTGGAACGAACATGCCAAGAACTACCAGATAACTAAACTGCGCAAAATAGACAACATTCATGATCGTCAATTATTTGTACCGTGGAAGGTGCCGAGATTATTTACCTAACAGAATCTGCAAGCCAATATTTTCCAGTGTAAATTATTACATGTATCAAAATCTGAATTTGTCCTACCTTACATTCTGATTTTTTTTTCTGTGTAAACTGCGTGAACTTTTCAAGGTATAATTTTGTGTAAAACTGAAGGTAGCAATACTATTATGTTTACTTTTAGGAGTAAGCAGTAATAGCCATTGCAGAAGAAAGTTAATAAATTCTGCGGGATGTAAATAAACTTCGACCTAACAATTCATTACCTTTATTTCGTGAATAAGAAGGACTAGCTGCACTGCTAGTCTCGTACGTAGGTAGCTAGGTACTCGTAGGTAGGTAGGTGGGTGGGTAGACATTGACAGATGATTTTCGGGAAAATCTTTAGAACAATTAAAATGCTCACAAGTAAAATATTACACTTTTTAAAAGATATAGTTGCACAAGCATCTTTACCCACTGATGAATCTGATTTGTTTGAGAGTTTAACTCACATATTTTTTCGAAGCAGTGGTTTTACCTTACGTCTGTCTTCTTTCAGCAAGTGACTAGATTATCTCTCGTGTAAATGGATAAACACTCAAGAAAGGCTGAACGCCTATACTTGAAATTAAATGGGGTCTTTCCTTCACATCCCAGAAGAAAATCAGTTTGCTTCCTCTTGAGCAGCTTCTCAAGATTTTACGACAGAATTTACCATAGAGATAAACTACTCACTTTCTGAAGGAAGACAGCCAGAAGCGAGGACCCTTTCTTAGAAAGAAATATTGAAATTTTAGTCTGAAACGAAGCAGGCTCGTTACTGGGAACACATACTGGTTCCTTCACATCTTTTATGATGTGCGACATTTTATCTGTGAGTATTTAAAATACTGTAAATATTCTCTTGGAAACAGCCTGTCAATATCTTGTAGCATTATTAACGAACAAAAAGCGTTTCGTTCAGTGAGTTATTAAAATCACGTCGAGGATCAAAATTATCAGCATCCATTCACGTCTGTTACATCACTCAATATAAGGGGAGGTATTTCACCTTCGAATAAGTTGTCATAGCAGTTGCGATTTATATTTCTAATACTACGTTTACACTGGTTCAGCAACGCCTGTAACTTGAATCTATTTCCTCAGTTAGACATTTTCTTTCCAGCAGCTCATCGAAGTATTTTCGCAGCATGATAGTTATCAAAGGGTATTCGTACAGATATATCCAGAAATTTGTGAAAGTAAAAACTGGCAGGTGTTTCACGGAAGTCAGCATTTCATATACTTCCCTAATAATATTCCGTCTCAGTTCGGTTACTATGTTAACCATTTTTTCTTGATATTTTGTGACGTAAAAAGTGTATCCGAATAATTCACTGTCAACTTAAAACCTGTTGTGAGTATTTACAAGTGTTCCATCATACAAGGAGTTTAGTCTTCATAGCAAAATGATATGAGAAATTCGGAATTAATTATTTATTATGAGAAATTAGAAATCATAAGGAATTCCTTTTAACCTGAAGAAAACAGTAAACGGAACAAACTGTGGAAAATATTTCAGAAATCTCCCATTTCCTCAGATGCACACAGTACGTCATGTGATCTCTGACACAAGCTTTTATGTGTTGCACGAAATGATGAAGGTCTCCCGGCTACGCGTAGACAAGTGTAGAGATTTCCGCACACTCTGTATCTTATTAACGTACGCAGTCGCTCACATCTCTACTCTATCTTAACGCTCTTTTTTGAATAATAGGCTACAGCAGGAAATTCTCATTCTCATCAGAACAGAATCCGTTCCCGGTACTGAGGTTTTTACGCCACCATTTGTCAAATGTGTGATATTTTCAACACAATACGTTTCGGGACTACGTTATCTCATTATCAGTTGCCATAAAACAAGGAAACTAATAAATAAATCTCAGTACCACACGTTCTGACAATCATCCTGTAATATAACGTAATTAAGGCTTCTAAACTATTAGAAACCGTAAAAAGTAAAAACCAGCAGCAACCATGTACTATCGAACACAAAACTCTTCGTAAAACATGTCATGTTGGTGTGCTATACTATTAAGGCACAGTTGTAAACTAAAGGGAGCCGGTTTCACCTACCAAAGATAGCACTTTCCTGCAACGCATATGACACAGTCCCCAACGATGTTACTGTCTATATCAAATCTTGAAAATATATCACTTTTTCAAACCAACAGCTCAATTCATGGAATCAATACTAGAAATAAGAATAATCTTCACAAGGATTTAAAGTCACTTAGTCTTGTACAAAAAGGTGTGCATTATTCAGGAACACGCATTTTCAATAACCTACCAGCAGCCATAAAAAGCTTAACAACCAATGAAATTGAGTTTAAGAGAAGTCTAAAGGATTTATTGGTGGCCAACTCCTTCTACTCCACTGATGAATTTCTTAGTAAAACCAACTGATTTGTATATAAGTACAACATAACTTCTGCACAATTTCAGTGCAGTAATGTGTTCACTGAAAATTTGTGTGTGTGTGTGTGTGTGTGTGTGTGTGTGTGTGTGTGTAAGTATAATCTAACTTCTGCACCATTTCAGTGTAGTAATGTGTTTATTGTAAATAAGTATTACAGTAGTTGTATTACATGTTTGTTACCTTATAAATAAATAAAAACTTTTTATTTTAAATTCAGTGCATTAGTATTTGTAAAATGACTATTAGTGTTCATTAAAAAATGACGATCATTCCACTTGGGACCTGTGGAATGATACATTAGCTTATTTGTTTTAGTTGTAAATATTTGTCATGTATTGTTGTTTTTCTGACATGTTCCACATCCTGGAGGATCTCCTCACTACGGATCAATTGGAATGAAAGTAAATCTAATCTAATCTAATCTAAAATCTATGAGCATTATATGTCACTTTCTGGCATCTTAAGCGATATCCTCCTTGGGAACCAGGCACCATCTTTTTCGAGTTAGTGGTGTCAGGGTTACTGTTTCCTATTGGCCATGCTTTATGGACACACACGTGTTTCAGCATAGGTACAGCATTGGTATTTTCAGAATTTACTGAGACTTGACATATAATGTTTATAGATTTGTAATAGGCAGTAGCATCGTTGGGTGCTGTCACATATGGGTTGCAGAAAGTACTATCTTTGGAGGACGAGAGCGGCTGCCTTTAGTTTACAACAGTGCCTTGATGGTACGACACCCCAGCATTATATGTTCTTGGAAGTGTTTTATTTTTGACAGTGGATGGTTGCTGCTGGGTTTTACTTTAGAGGGTGCATAATGGCATAGAAGCTTTAGGATATGTGGTACTACAGGAAGATATAAATATTTTTTATGGGTTTCAGAAAGTGCAGTTTTACGATTTATTGATTGGTTTCCTTGTTTTATAGCACTTGATGGAATAACGTAGTCTCGAAACACAAGGTGAAAATATCACGCATTTGACGACTGGTGACGTAAAATTCTCAGTACTGATTCATGGTGGTTTCACAACATTGAGAATCCTTGCTGTTTCACTCCATCACTCGGCCGCACTCTCCACGTCTTTTTCACCACCAGGAACCTCTTGAATGGCCTCCTTCATTATTCAGTTGAAAAAAATCTGTACTTCAAAATGCAGTTAATGAAATATTTATTAAAGCGACAATAATGTCTGCCACTATTTCTGTACGTACTCCTAACCTCACTGCAGCTAAGTAGAGTTCATTCCAACCAGACCATCTTCATTTCCCGAAACTTTTAGCTGGTACAGTCGACCTAAATTGGTCTCCTTCAGAACTCATTATGTCGGGAAATAGTATTACTTTTGTACACCTGTAAATACATGTTATATTTCCTGCTATCGCTATTATTATTATTATTATTATTATTATTTCTTTCTATTCTCGGACGTTATGTCTGGTCAAAAATCGACAGTGACGCGGACCTTGATCAAGCGTGACTTCCTTTTAACTGTACGGTATATGTTATATTGCATTTAGGAACTTTCGGGTCATTGAACATGTATCAATAATTACAGATTTTTGTAGTTGTATATATATGTTTGGATGTAGCTGTATTGCATTGATGTACTGGTGGATATTGTGAGGTATGACTCCTGTAGTTGATAGTATAATTGGTATAATGTCGACTTTATCCTGATGCCACATGTCCTTGACTTCCTCAGCCAGTTGGATGTATTTTTCAATTTTTTCTCCTGTTTTCTTCTGTATATTTGTCGTGTTGGGTATGGATATTTCAATTAGTTGTGTTAATTTCTTCTTTTTATTGGTGAGTATGATGTCAGGTTTGTTATGTGGTGTTGTTTTATCTGTTATAATCGTTCTGTTCCAGAATAATTTGTATTCATCATTCTCCAGTACATTTTGTGGTGTGCACTTGTATGTGGGAAGGTGTTGTTTTATTAGTTTATGTTTTATGGCAAGTTGTTGATGTATTATTTTTGCTACATTGTCATGTCTTCTGGGGTATTCTGTATTTATTATTATTATTATTATTATTATTATTATTATTACTAGTCGCTGTAGCAGCTGGAATAGTAGTAGTAGTAGTAGTAGTAGTAGCAGTAGTAGTAATTGCAGCGGTACCGCTAGTATCAACGTAATTAATTATTAGCAACTACTAGTATTCATATTAAAATTATTGTTATCTCTTATGTAGCTATCGTATAAAGGTAAGGAACGTGTAAACCCTGGTACGATGCAAGAGAGAGTCTGAAGGCCTAATATGACCAGGTTAAATAAATAAATAAATAAATAAATAAAGTAAAATTGAATTGATGGGGTTTATCCGTGGATATAACAATTGGTTCTGTATCCATAATGAATCCAGATTGCTGGTTGTTATATTCACCCGCAACTTCCTACTCAGTCACAGTCCTCGTTGTCACAGTAAGAGGTAGATTTATGTTGTTATGCCCAACACAACTGTTCAAACTGTTCATACACTTTAGAAGGATATCGATGCATGGCTACAGCTTGAAAGAGCATGGGTAATAAAGACGTTTCCAGAATGAGAAGTTACTTGTCATCTGAATACTTCCATAACACATTCTTTGAAAAACTGATTTGGATATTCGCGACAGCTTCTTCTTCTCTGTGTGAACAACCCTTGGTGCATCAGAAGATTCTGAAAATCAGTGAAGTTTTTACATGGCTGTTTCTAAATTCCAATACATCTTCACCGATACTTCACAGTGACATTTATATTACTTTTTGCTTTAATTTCTATATATGTTAGCTAACGTAGGTATGATTGCCACATCACTTAGCAATATAGCTTCAAGTCAGCCAGGTAAAGCAGTGGCGGTTTAGCAGCAGAAACAAATGTTCTAGAATACTTTTGTAAATAACTGTAGTATATCTTTGCTAGCAGAAACCTTTCTTGATTAGTTAAGGATTGCTTGATTTGAGACAGTTGTATACAGTATGTCGGACAAGCAACACATCACTGAATGGGTCTGGACATTTCAGTAGGCATGTAGCATTTGACAAGAGCCAGGAAAAATTGTCCACAACTTAGATGAGGGTAAACATCAACGGTATGGCACAAATCTAAACTAGTCTTCTCAGCTACTCTATGAGAAACTGGTTTCGAAGTACGTGTATTGTCAGGCTATTGTGTTCAGACATATTCCATGTTGGCTTTGTTGAAAGTCAGCTCAGTCTAATTGGACCATGCCTCTTCAGTAACCATTCAGTAGCCTTAAAATTGTTCCTCTACTTCCACTTCTTTGCATGAGGTATTTTTTAAATCATATGCTGTAGTATAATCGTCTATTTATTGTTTTAATTCCAGACAAACGTTACCTTTGTCAGTTTTATAAAGCTCATTATTTCATTAACATACCTTGTCAACAATGTGTGTTCATATTCTCATGGCATAGTTATCCATGTTGCATATAAAATTATATTTGTAATTTTTTCAGCAGCTACTTTCTTCACATGTGCGTTGTCCCCGTAAAAGGGTAAGCTTAGCTGCTATTTCCAAAGTGCACAGATTTTCACACTGAAAGCTATTAAGATATGGAAGTGGCAAATTTATACCATCTTTTTAATTGGGAACAAGAATAAATCAAAAACGACAGAAATTTCCCTTTGAAAAGTAGCAAACTAAAGCGATAAACGTCTTTTCGATGTCAATGATAGTTTTGTAAGAATGTAATGTGATTCCATTGCATATCTTTATATAGTGGCAAAAGGAACAGTATGTCACTAACTATGAGTTTTGTGGCCATTATAAATTCAGCAGTTACTTGAAAAATCAAACACTATATTTAGTGCTAAATTACGAACGACACACAAAGAAGGAAGAATTATGCCACAACCATAGAAGTCGGAAAATTGAGGAATATAATTATATGTAACGGCGCTCAGAAAAATAATGTAAACAATAAGAATGAGACATTTGAACAGAAACGGTGGCATCACACCAAAGAAGTAAAGTGAAGAATTTAGCTATATGACCTTAAAGACGTGTACTAAGAAAGGATGTGCAAGAGGGATAAGCAACAGAGAGGGTAGTTTACAGAACCATGTTTTAAACACACAACGACATCAAGTTAGGATAAATGGGGACTTGTGCAGTAAAGCTCAAAGCGAGATGAAAGAGAAACGGTTATAGTGGACGAAGGCTGATTAAGAACTGGAAAGACCTTGAAATTAGCACATGGGCACCGAAGACTCCTAAAGAAACATGAATGACAACACTATAAATAGCGACAAAAGCAGAGACTTTTACATGCACATGTGTCGGAGGATTTTAGTCTGACATCTGTTGAATCAAAATCTTCTGCAGTATCACTTGGTAATGGCCCAAAGGCCGGAATTTCAGTTGTGAAATAAATAATTTCTACAGTCAACAATGAATATGATTTCGTCTACGAAAATTCTACATGACGGTGAACGCCGATCATGAGAAGTTGAAAAGCAGAGAAGTTGCTGGTAGCCACAGAGATTGCCTGTAGCGTTGATTTGAAACATATGAAGGCAATTTATATACTAGATTATGTTCAATAATGTTCAGGAGAAATATTGGAAAAAGCCCATTCGTATTTTCAGATAACGTGAAAACCTACCCTGTCAGTTCACTTCCCTCTACATTAAACATAAATGCAAAGTACCCAGAAATTAAAAATATTATTATAATAATTAGTTTCAACTGAGAGTTGGCGTAATATCTCAGATGTATCCTTTCCTTGCTCCACGCAGCGGCATCGGAACGGCAGGAGGCAGCTCATGGACATTTCCCAAGATCAGATTTATCTTTTCCGTGGTTTCTCCAGATCATTTAAGGAAATTCCCAAGATGGGTCCTTTGCAAAAAACATTGTCGGTTATCTTTCCCAACCCGAATAAGCGCTCGGTTTCTAACGGCTTCGGAACGCTTGCCTGCTTGCTTTCATCTGCTGAAGTTACTATTCTGTACAAATGTACGCGCACTTATCTGAATAAATTCGTAGCTCTGTTGGTCGCACATTGTAACAATCTATGGAACACTGTTGATGCTACGTGACCGTATTCGCGCATTTCATGACATACTATTTCTTTCTGTGTTACTGTCACTTTAGCTTCAGCAAGTTTTTTTACTTTCTTTTGATCATAGTAGGAGCGACATCAGAATAATGACGCGTTACTGATAAAATACGTGAGTCATGTGTGAAGGTTTGAAGGAACTGCCCGCTAACTCAGCGCTTATTTCCAGAATCGTGCTGCACGCAGCCACAAATTACAGCTGCAATGCCACTTTCCTCCGCATTTATCCACGGTAACAATACGACACAGGTGCGCCAGCAGATTCTCATCTTATCAAGCATTTTCCACATGAAAGTCCAACTGAATACGCATATATAGAGCGTGTGGTAACTTAAGCTATTTTAGGGAGACATTTAGTGGTTACTCCTGCTTTCTGCAGTAAAACTGTGTAGTAGAAACTTATATGTTCCTTTGCTAAAAATAGTAGGCAATTCAAAACGAATATAGTGACTACAAAGGATTATAACTAATGTATAACGACAATCAATCGTAGTTACGGGAAACATAAAAGGAAGTTCAATTTTGTTATTTATAAGTGTTTTATGTAGCTTTCTTTCGAATGGCTCTGAGCACTATGGGACTTAACATCTGAGGTCATCAGTCCCATAGACTTAGAACTACTTAAACCTAACTAACCTAAGGACATCAGACACATCCATGCCCGAGGCAGGATTCGAACCTGCGACCGTAGCGGTCGCGTGGTTCCAGACTGAAGCGCCTAGAACAGCTCGGCCACACCGGCCGGCTAGCTTTCTTTGCTCACACGGACAACGTCTAAGTGATAACTCATTTCATTCCTAACATTATATACCATATGTGAAGTCACCCACACGAACGCATCATCTACATCTACATCTTCATGGATACTCTGAAAATCACATTTAAGTGCCTGGCAGAGGGTTCATCGAACCACCTTCACAATTCTCTATTATTCCAATCTCGTATAGCGCGCGGAAAGCATGAACACGTATATCTTTCCGTACGAGCTCTGATTTCCCTTATTTTATCGTGGCGATCGTTACTCCCTATGTAGGTCGGTGTCAACAAAATATTTTCGCATTTGGAGGAAAAAGTTGGTGATTGGAATTTCGTGACAACATTCTGTCGAAACGAAAAACCCCTTTCTTTTAATGATTTCCAGCCCAAGTCCTGTATCATTTTTATGATACTCTCTCCCATATTTCGGGATAATACAAAACGTGCTGCCTTTCTTTGAACTTTTTCGATGTACTCCGTCAGTCCTGTCTGGTATGGATCCCACACCGCGCAGCAGTATTCTAAAAGAGGACGGACAAGTGTAGTGTAGGCAGTCTCCTTAGTAGGTCTGTTACATTTTCTAAGTGTCCTGCCAATAAAACGCAGCCTTTGGTTAGCCTTCCCCACAACATTTTCTGTGTGTTCTTTCGAATTTAAGTTGTTAGTAATTGTAATACCTAGGTATTTAGTTGAATTTACGGCTTTTAGACTGATTTATCGTGTAACCGAAGTTTAACGAGTTCCTTTTAGCACTTATGTGGATGACCTCACACATTTCGTTATTTAAGGTCAACTGCCACTTTTCGCACCATTCAGATATTTTTCTAAATCGTTTTGCAGTTTGTTTTGATCTTCTGATGACTTTATTAGTCGATAAACGGCAGCATCATCTGCAAACAACCGCAGATTGCTCAGAGTGTCTCCCAAATCGTTTATATAGATATGGAACAGCAAAGGGCCTATAACACTACCTTGGGGAACGCCTGAAATCACTTCTGTTTTACTCGATGACTTTCCGTCAATTACTACGAACTGTGACCTTTCTGACAGGAAATCGCAAATCCAATGACATAACTGAGACGATATTCCATAAGCACGCTTCACTATGAATCGCTTGTGTGGTACAGTGTCAAAAGCCTTCCGGAAATCCAGAAATACGGAATCGATCTGAAATCCCTTGTCAATAGCACTCAGCACTTCATGTGAATAAAGAGCCAGTTGTGTTTCACAGGAACGATGTTTTCTAAACCCATGTTGACTGTGTGTCAATAGACCGTTTCCTTCGAGGTAATTCATAACGTTCGAATACAATATAAGTTCTAAAATCCAGCTGCATATCCTCATAAAAGTAAATTTTGAATTCAGAAACTGTTTTCCGAAAAGGAGGCAAATAAATTGGATCTTTACATAATCCCATAACAAGAAATCCATGCGTGTCAGGTAAGAAGTAGTGTCACTATGTCCATTAAGACTGATCCAGCTGTATGGAACACGTTGATTTAAAAGTGTGCAAACCTCAGTGCCCCCATTCAGGGGTGTCCCATCTTGCTGAATCACGTAAACCTTGAAATCCGTGTCAAAATGTGACATCAGTCATTACTCGAATATGTCCAGGTAAGTGTTTATTGAAACACTTGACACAATGAAGGAAAACGGATAGCAGGAACAAACAATTTTTGTTCTGACATCGCAGAGAACACATTAACCTGCGGTGAGTCACACGGATGGTCAGTTACACATGTACGCTTTTCTGACTTCATATTCGAATGTTGTGCCGGCTAACCACTACACACGTAGGCTTTTCTAACTTCATATTCGGATGTTGTGACGGCTAACGATAATTCGTGCGTTAGACGTAGTCTTCGTATTTCGATTCCTGTAAAATTTGAGTTGCCGGCCGTTGTAGCCGAGCGGTTCTAGGCGCTTCAGTCCGAAACCGCGCTGCTGCTACGGTCTCAGGTTCGAATCCTGCCTCGGGCATGGATGTGTATGATGTCCTTAGGTTAGTTAGGTTTAAGTAGTTCTAAGTCTATGGGACTGATGACCTCAGATGTTAAGTGCCATAGTGCTGAGAGCCATCTGAACCATTTTGAAAAATTTGAGTTATGCAAGGAGTCATTTTCATCTTCGCTTCGATAACACGGCAAACAGTTGTTAGCAGCATTTATAGTTCCGTACTGGATTTGTACGTTTAAACGACAGGCGAATTATTTCAACGTTTTTACTGAGACACTTGGACGCACCGATACTTTTTCCTTCCGATCCACGGTGGTTGCACAACAATCAAAATTTTATCCTTTCTTTTATAGCGTGTGTAACTCTTATCGTTGTATAGTTATTCATTAAATAACTGTGGCCTTTCGTAAACCCTATATTAGTTGTGAATTATCCTGTATAATACCGAGTTAGCCACTATAGTCTATGTATTTTCCTTTGCTTGAAAGATATTTTTGTATTTCTGAACACTTGGTGAACGACTGCTCCACATCCTTGATGTTAGAATGATCTTTCGTATTTACTGGCCCAACCCCTTGTTATATACGCGCTTCACCTCTGGATTAAAGCTCTGGATTAAAGCATTGCGTAAGGACGTGCAAGGGGGGGGGGGACAAAAATATGGAAACACAACACATAATCATGACTAGTACGGTGTAGGAAACCTGTTGGAATACAATACAGCTTCCAGTCATCTCGGAATGGATAGAAACAGGTCCTGTATGGAATATTATGCCATTCTTTCTATGAAACAGTGCTAAGTTCTTGTAATGACGATGGGCTGTCAGCAACCTTCTCACCACACTAGGCCAGAAAGGCTCAGTAATATTGACATCGGGTGGCTGTAATGGCCAGTGGAGATCGGAAAATCCATCCTGATGCCCACAAAACCAGTCCTGGACGATGCGACTGAGTGGACAGGTGCTCTGTCCTCTTGGAACACTGCATCACCAGTAGGGAACAAACACTGAGCCATAGAACAGAACTGCTTACCCGGACTGGTTACATAATCCTTGACAGTAACGCTACCTTGGGGCCTATTGAATGTCACGAAATGGCTGCCTAAATTATAATGGAAAATCTGTCGGTTACCAGTCTTGGGACGTAAACTCGGAGAGAAGTTGGAAACAATGCGAAACAAGGCTCATCCTATAAAATGACATTCTTACATTGCTGCATAGTCCGGGTTTGATGGCCTCGGCACCACGTTTTCCTATTAGCATCACTGCTGAGTGCGTTTTGATTTCCAGCTCGCCCTGCAATGCCCTTCTTATGAAGCTCCTTTCGTGATGTTTTGTTACTGTCACGGTTCGCGAATGAGATATTCAGTTCTGCAGTGATTTTTACAGATTTCATCCTCTTATTTTCCATCACAGTCCTCTTCAATCAACGTCTGTCCCGATCACTCAGCACACACTTTCTTCCGCGTTGTGACTTTCCGGATGATGTTTTTCCGCTTTCCCAGTATGCGGCATAAATTTTCGATTGATGCCCTTTGAAACATCAAACATTTCGGATATCTTGATTACGGAAACACCCATAAAACGAGCACTAACAATTTGCCCGCATTGCAATTTAATTAGCTCTTACATAACGCACTCACAACTACACAGCACGCTGCTCTGACTACAAGTAATACTTGCAGCATACTGAGAACATTACACAAGTGTCGTTCGTCGTCAAGTACAACAGAGTAGACTGCAGGTTTGGCTAGCACCTACATTTACGATCCAGTATGCATTTCTCGCGGCTTTTTAATATTTTTGTCCATTCCCTATATAAAGCGTACAATGACTGATGACAGATCATACTAAAACATCATGGCAACTAGCAACAAGTACAATTCGTTAGGTAATTGAAAAGAAATAGTTAAAGGATAATGAATGTTCACTGCTTCGTTCTAAAATGGAATTGCTACATAATATTCTGTTTATACGATGACTCCTATAAGATGAAGATTGAATGATAATTAAATATAGAACTTTCTCGTCATATGGTACAGCTGTTCTCCGTGACAGTATACTCTCAGATATAAGTGCATATTACAATCTTTTAAGAAGATCAGAACGACTCTGTAACATGGTGGCTGT
This sequence comes from Schistocerca cancellata, assembly GCF_023864275.1. Classification (NCBI taxonomy): domain Eukaryota; kingdom Metazoa; phylum Arthropoda; class Insecta; order Orthoptera; family Acrididae; genus Schistocerca; species Schistocerca cancellata. Next base: position 876,101,317 of record NC_064629.1, on the reverse strand, counting down.
AGTAGTGGGAAGTTGGTGTCAGATTGCTTCGTATCTCGCAAAAAATGATGGCGGGTCTCTCTTGCCCACACAAAAATGTGATAGTAATCAGCTTTTGATGTTGAATAAATAATAGCGTGATATATTACCTACTATTTTCTAGTCTGAATTTATTCTTAGTTGCAAAAAAATAAAATAAAATAAAAAATAATAAAGAAGGAGATCTGATACCTTGAAACTATACGGACTACAGATTGGAAACGTAAGAATCAAATACTCGAATATAAATTATTTACTCCTTAGAGGCTTTGCCCAAACATCAAGTTATTTTCAGTTTAAATGTTAAGGAAGAAACAACTGTTTCGATTCCAGTTGTGCCTATGCAAGTTTTCTTGCAGTCCAAGTGGTTTAGAAAAGTTAATCACAGGAGGAAGATGCGTAGGGTATTGTTTTCTAACATTCAGATCACGGTTAGGTGTGAATTTTCTGTTGTTACAATCGAAATGTTTGACGTCGACTTGGAACCTGCAACACAAATATTTTCACAGTGTTTAATTCATTTGACCTGCCCATTTTCTAAGAGGGTAGAATGCGAAACGAACAGACTCTTACATCAAAGGGTACGTACTCGAGTATTCTGAAACGGCAGCTTATGGCCTAATGCTTCCACAAACGTTGGCGACGGCCGGCACAAAATGTAGCTGCGTAACGCCGATCAAATATGAAACAATATCTGGTAGCGTTACACAAATCTCTAAGTGCAGCAAATTTACGTTTTGAACAATGTGCTTGACGAATATTCGATAAAGACAAGCCAGTGCCGTATTACTGTCGGTATCACACACACGACATTAGCAAGACCGGCATTCTATAGGGGTTGCATGATTTACGGTAAGTAATGCTGCCTCACCCGAACGCTCTAGTACAATGTCTGTGGAACGTATGTAAAGGTTACATAACTTGTTTTAGCAACTAACTTTGTATCATATAAAATAGAACACCTTCAGATGTATTAATCATGGTAATTTATTTGCCAAATCCTTATCGCTAATGACTCATCTTTAGTCTTACATAAGAGCGAAAGTCTACACCGCTCGCATCCAGCTTTCACCTTAAACAGGTTTAGAGAGTATGAACTGTTCTATGGAACTTTTAAGAGAAATATTGACGAATCAAAAGCAGCACGACCAGCGTACGCCTCAATATATTTCTCGTAAGAGATCCAGTAGCGGAAGTTCTCTAATCGTTTTGTGAAGTAGACTTTCATGCTTACATACCACTGCAGATGGCCATATCCGATATTAATTTGGTAAATGAAGCGTAATCAAGTGTTCTTACGAGATTCCCTTTATGTAGTGAACACAAGCTGCACGACAATGAACAGAAATGTTTTCTTTTTACGCTTTAATTACTTAAGCACTGACTGGGATCGGGTTGTGCACTTTTGCGTGTGGCAGCAGCTGACTAAAGCTGTGTCTGTTTCCTCTCAGGAACCGCAGCTCTCGGTCGATTATTTTATCTCCGTTCGCTACGTAAGGCTACACAAGAACAATTTAAATATGCTAAATGTATGTTGCTGAGATGTAGTAGGTTCCTGAAAACGATGGCCTCTTTGCTAGAAAGTTAAAATCGAAAGCTGTTAATAATATAGAGCGTATGTACTGCAGTCCAAAACAAGGATGTAGATAGCTATTAAATTTGTAGAAGAGTCTAACACAGTTATTTATAACCAAATTCGCTATTTAGCAGATTAGAACTTTGCAAAAATAATAATCAAAAAGCTGAAATATTTTTATTGTGCTATGTGGCAATATTAGCAAAACAGGGAAAATTAATTTGAGGTTCCGTCGATGGCGAGAGCAAGGAAAGCTCGGATGAGAGAAGAATCTCTCTTTACTTTACAAAGGAACCATCCCGGAATTTTCGTTAAGTGATTTAGGGAAACACGATAAACCAAAATCTAGATGGTTATGTGGGATTTGAACCACAATTCTCCCGTATACGAGTCCACTGCCTTACCACTGCTCCAGTTGACTCGTTGGTAATATTTCATTTCACAAAAGAAACTAATTAGAATTAGATATAAAGTTTTAATCATGTACATTTTGTATGACTCTGTTTGTGCATTGGTAATATTAGCGACAAACGAAGACTACAGTAATTCGGTGATTGAATTTTATGTAAAAATGCGATGCTTGAACGTAACACAAACATTCCCCAGAATAATAATAGAAGTAGTTGCAAAACGCTCTATTTGACTTACGAATGAATTTTAGAGGAGTAAAATAAACGACTATAAAACTCCTTAACAATATTGCAGAGTAGCAATGCCTTTAAATAGAAACGCCTCTTCTTGAAAATTTCTTCCAAAATATATATATATTATTCTTGATTGTTATAATTATTTTTTGATTGTTATAATTATCATTGTACTACTTTTATAATCTCTATTTTTTTCTTTAACATTAATACTGTATAACATGTTATATACCCTTAATGTTCTGTAGAAACTGAAATTTGTTGAATCTGAGTATGCCTGGTTAGGTGTAAGAGAGGGCCTGAAGGCCCTAATCTTGCCAGGTAAAATAAATGCATAAATAAATAAAATAAAATAAATAAACCAATTATTGAATAATATGAATAAGTCACCTATAAATTAGTAAATCACTGGAAAATTACATATTGTTAAGAAATGGATTCGGCTGTTAGTAAATTGAACCATTTCGCATGGTTACGCTTATCGTGACCGTTATCTTTGGAACACGTCATGAACTGTGTGATGAACTAGATCTAGAGGGTAACGGCAGTCAAATATTGTGTACTATTTCCCTGAGTGTCACACAAACGAGTGCTAAGTGGTTTCTGAACTGTGAGTGGTGTCTGAAAATAATCTTAATAACACAGATCAGGAATTTAATTCTGTTTTAGATCAAAAAGTAATACAGTGACAATCAAGAATATTTTTCGGGGATCGATTTATTGTTAGTTCCCATCTTTCGCTGTGTAGAACAGATTATCCGGGAAATAGAAATACCTTATTACATACGGACTACGTATGAAAATGTGCATTTAATACTTGTGAAAGGTAGTAGTGTTACAGCATATTGCTATAAAACTCTAGGTGAAGAAAATAAAATTATCTAGCAACCGGATGCACTAATAAAACGAGGGTAACACTGTGAAACGAAAGTTAGCAGAAAACAGAGATATGAAAGAGAAAGACTACATAGCTGCTATATAGCAACAGTCATTCCTCAAATATTTTTTATCATTCAGTTCCGTACCAATCAGGAAATTCAAATGAATACAGGCAAACACAAAGAGACTATTTTGGCAGTACAAACAAAACACCTCTAACCGATTGCATTGTAGGTAGTCAATTTCCTTGTTAACGACGTCATCTCAAACAAGGTAAATAAAAGATCTGAAATCTCTATGAAGGTGTTCTCTTAGACTAGGCGGACAATCGAGTACACCAACTACCTGTCGTATTCTTGTGCTGCTCCTATAATTTAGAATTGTCTAAATTAATTATTTTATGCCCTAGCCAAGGTATTGTGAGAATTGAGCCATAAGTTCAGCAGTAAAACACAGACCTTAGCGTCCAGTTTGTACTCCCACACTGTTACTACCGTGGAAAATAAAATAGGCTCACTTTCGTAAATGCGGAAGTTTTCTACATGGTACATAAAAATAGCTAACATATTATATCAATTAATTTTGGAATTACCCTTAATCCTGAATGGTATAAGTGTCACTTAAGAAATAGTATTATATAATAATAAATAAATGTGTATCACTGCGTGTACCAACCATCATCAGCACAATAGGTGCAATACTTATGTGTTGTGTCAAGAATGAACAAACTGGAACGTGTTAAATATTGTAGTTTAGCCATCTGTCGTAAAAGGCGAATAAACAGCCATGAGCTGATGAAATACGTTATATTAGTAACCAGCGGGATTCAAAACATAATGTGCAGCAATAAAAGATAGTGTAGTGATTTGAGAAGTTTATTCGTTACAGATTCATCCATCTGTCACCGTAACAAAAGTTACCGTTATGGACAAAATGAATAGAAGCTGGACTCATTAGCATAGCTGTATCCTTACTCTTCAACAAACGATACCTAACAGTGAATGTTGATTACCGACTTCTTGTACAACAAGAAGAAAAACACTACAAAGGATCGAATGAGAATTCTTTTGTTAATAAGCAGTTTATTTAACTGCTATAGAATCTGAATCCATCTAAAGATGACAACAGACGTTTTTGTTCAATTTCAATGATTTTTCTTACGTGGAGAACGTATTCTTTTTCTGAAACAACATTGTGCAAATATTACCCTCTATATATCAGTTTAATTAGTAAGGCAGACTAACGTCATTATCGATAAAATAACTAATTTCTTTTCTTGGAGTCTATGATACGATTTCCTAAGCAACTAGGAACGAGATCGTTACAAATGTAATTTACGTTACGGGGTACGGGAGAGATAAGACTGACTGTTATTACAATACAGAACGTTTCTCAGAATTTTACCGTCGAATGTACTAAGCAACTATTCAGCGCACGGATATCATTTCATTAGTAACGGGTCACGTCCTACAATTGTCCTCAAAAGACATCAACATTTCAGTGAAACTGTTTTGTATTGTTATTAAAAACAACAATTTGACAATTGCTGGACCACACTTAAGATCGGGACTCGAAACAACAATGATAGTATTAATAAATAATGTAGTATTAATAAATATTTTTCCAATAAGTACAAAATGAAAACGGGAATTACCATTACTGTAACCTGAAGTTCACAGAATTAATCATTTTCTGAGACGCGAGATAGGTATAAACACATTAATTGCCAGATATGTGCGACTTTCTGTTTGATTTTATAGATTCTTAAAGCATGCAGTGTTAACTGTGAATAATGCCTTTATTGATGTGTGTTTATGAAAGCAGGAGGCCTTAGGGTAATTTCAGAAGTCTCGTAACGAAACATCACTCTAAACAATAATCTCCCAGTACCTATAACCCATACAGAGCAGTTTTCCTCTGACAAATTTACAGATTCCAAGCTCTGTTAAACTGTAGCATAATGTAAAAAATCGACAATAAACAAAATTACTCGTGTGAATGCAGAATTGGACAGTAGCCATGGAAATAAACGGATACAGAAAAAAAACACACATTGAATAACACTTTTAATTTGTAAGTTTAATAATTTCTCTGTGTCGGTCGTTCAACAACTTCGAAATTCAGAGGCTTCTTCAACTGTTTTATTCTGGGTGCTGTAATCTGAAGGGGAGCGGGGGAGGGGGGAGGGCAGGGGGGGCAAGTTCAGAACGTAGTTACCACAGCACTGTAGTGTACGGAAAAACATTTATGGTTCTTTTAAGTGTACGGCAATATTCCATACTATCTACGCAAAATGAAGAAATCCAGGATACGTATGTAATTTTTCCTGTTCACATTTTTAATTTTATTCTTTTAATCCATCTAATAATTTTTTGCTGGTGGGTTCTTTTTGAGGTTCCAAGTAACAGTAATCGAACACCGTTTAAATAGTGTAGACCTTAGGAACAAGTTTTAGAAATGAGTAACTTTATACATTCCCAAATGTACATACCCATCACCACAGCAAATAGTTCTGTTACATATATCTAATCATATTCCTACGAATAAGCAGTGCACACCTTTTGAAGCATTAATCGTGCTACTGTAGAAGACTGAGCCATTAAACGGAACTGAACAGAAGAAAATTAATACGTTAGATGTGTAGTGAAATGTAAGAGCCAAGCAAGTGTGTGAGTTATTTTTCTGAGAGAAAAAATGCATGGAGGCGCTTTCAGATTTGTGTTGTTTCCTCATAGAAATGCAAGTGTGTTAGTTATCCTTAGATATCGTGCTTGAAACTCTGAGACTTTCAAATGCATTTACAATAAGGAATTATTTCAACTGACTACGACCGGTTGCTTTATAATGCTTTTTAAAATTCTCTTATTCTTCCATATTATAAAACGAGTCCTTGCAGAGTTAATAAACAGCTTCCGATGTTTTAATGTCATTCGTACGTTCAACATTCACAAATAATTTCTTGCATACGATAATACTGTAAGATGTAGATGTTTTCTAGTACCTTCACTACTTTATGGTAGGTCATTGCGTAAATTATGTTCCAGAGCAAAACGTACATCAAACAATAAACCATAATCGTTACTTAACTGTAGACTTTCAAGTAAGGATTATTACTGAACAAACTTAGTAGCTGAAAACAGTGCTGGCCACACTGTAACATCTTAGAATCTGTGATACAGCTTATTTATCCTGTTTTCGGTATGAACTTCAGTTCCAGAACTATTCAGTGTCACTCTGCGAACGACATACTACCAGCGCAATATTACAAACAAGAAAAACAACAACATACTTTCTCATTTTAAGGCGTAGACGTAATGGAGGTGACACATTTTAATGACATGCAGATATATATGCAACACGCACCGAAGCTTCTTATGGAAAATGAAATAAAACTCTACCGCTGAACTGATCCCACGAAATACATCACTAAGAGTCGTGAAGAAGTAAAGCAACTGCAGACACTGGACCTGATGTGTTATTCACACATTCATAGAGGTAGTAAGTGAATGTACGTTATTTTCGTTACAACTAGAAGTGAAGTTAGGAAACTCAAAGAATGAAATCAAAAAGCTGTAATGTTCACTGCAACAGGACATTCTTCTCTAACTGCAAGTCATCGATTCCAATAAGTAAGAAATACATTTCTCTTTCTGCGTCACCTGGAGCTTTAGTTGTTAAAATAGTGCAAGATCTATCAGTCTCGTCATTCTGGCCTTCCAATTAATCAGAATTAGCTTGTAACGCTAAGCACTATTGTAGATCACAGAGTCCTTTGTAAGGTGCATAACACATGTTTTACGTTACGTCGTATTGTATTTCTCGGACAACAGGCTCACTTATCTTAATGATGTATTGAACTGCAGACGCATTAGTTTACTCCGTATAGCAACGTGAGCATTGTGGAAAAAATAAGTCCATATCACACCTGACTGACGGAATGAAAACAAGATAAAGAGATACTTCCCAGAGTTTTTCATAATTAGTGTGAAACAAAATAAATTATATGCATATCCGTTTTATACACAAAGGATATCCAGTAATTATTCTGCATCATTATCTAAATTTTCTTATTGCTAGTAATAGTAGTATAGACTCAGAAACTTTAAGTTCTTTGGCTCTGTCTATACAGAACACAGTACTTACGTTGATGTTTGTAGGATAAGATCTCCACTTTACGATGACATGGTAGCATTGATAAATAAATCGCATGTAAATACTTATTTAATCCTTCGTAAAGAGTTTGGCAGTTTCTATCCAGAGTTGGCAACAGTTTTTCCGACCTGACGTTAACACCCAATGGAACGATACAGAGCGCGTACGGTCGGAAAATGTGAAGCACTAAATGAATTGAAATGTAGTGAAAGTGAAAACTGTAATTGTAATTCTGAACGCACTGAACTTAGAATGATAAAACAATTTTAAATCTGTCTTAATAAAAACCGCTTAGATTTTTTGAGTTTGTAGTACAAATACTGATTCCGTATTTTTATAGAAGAGCGAGAAACACCTGGTGAGCAAGAATTTTATTGTACTATAGAAGTTCATCATGTAAGAAACAAATAATTTACATATCTGCTGCAGAATAATGACGTCCAAGAATTTGTATAGGGTTACCATACGTGCAGTGATGCAATGTCCTGATGATTAATCTTGAAAATCGTGGCACAGATCCTCGTTTGTGTTATTGTGTACAAGAAATTGGTAATGCTCTACTGAATGCTGAAATCTGTTAGCATATTCGGTTTACTTTTCCAAATACTAAACAAAACATTAAATGTTTTAAGCAATCTCTCAAATGGAAAGCAAAGAGTAACAAAATCTTTGTACTGACATAACGGTAACAGACTATGTATGCCAGGTAAAACTTCCTGTCAGTCTTTGTCTTTCGCGCAGTGCTGTATTCTTTGAGATCAAACGCTAGAGCACCGCCCGCAAAAAGAAACTATAATCGCGATCTCCCTTCAATTTCGCAAAGTCCTAAAAAAATGGCTCAAATGGCTCTGAGCACTATGGGACTTAACATCTATGGTCATCAGTCCCCAAAGTCCTAAAGTGTTCCATATTCAAACAAGGTAAACAAGAAGGAAAAAAGTCATATTTTAAAACCGTCCACAGCTGATGATTAGAAATTCTTAATTTACTACCAATTTCCGTCATCTTCATGTACCATAAAATTATTATACAGCATTCTGCATGCCAACCTTCTTTATGTGGCCTCAAATAAAATAAAACCAATCATGCGTCACTGCTAACAACATTAAAATACAGTGCACAGTCAATAGTGCAATGTACTGTCACAGTTAATCACACCTTTTGGTGCGGTGAACTTTACATACGTAAAGACCTGTGGGCTGTTTTGAAATAATTTTATGGTTCTTGAAGACTATTAGATGATCATAAGCGGTAGTGAATAATGCATTATTTTATCGGCAGCTCTACGTGGTTTTGGAATATGATTTCTCTCTGTTGGTCACCATCTACACAAACTCTATAAAAAACAAGATTCGCAATGTTGAAGCATTCTTGTGTCCAACCATATTACAATTTTCATTTTCAGGCGTGATTTGTGTGTTACTCCTCATGAGTAATCCAAAAATTCTGTTAAATTTCGTTTACGCGATAAACCACACAAATTTCAAGTTTGTCGATTCAGTTAAACATATAGGGATTACTATTCTCAACACTTTAAATTTGAACTAAGACATAGAAAATGTGGAGAAGGTGAACCAAAGAAAGTTCTTTATGGAGGAACCCTTAGAGGGTGCAGTAATGCTACTAACGAGACTACCTACATTAAGTTTGCCCGTTCTCTTCTGGAGTTATGTTACGCTAAGGGATCTTTACTAGTCGGGAGAGAGGGAGGACGTCAAAAAAGTTCTGTGAACAGCTGGTATGAATTACCATGAAATAGGGGAGAGAGTCACGGATATGCTAATGGAGTTGGAATGGCAATCATTAAGACGAAGGCGTTTTTAATTACTGTGAGGTCCAATAGATTTTCACGAAATTTCTCCACCGCATGTGAAAACGCTATGTTGACCTCGATCTCTTTAGGGGGAAGTAACCACCATGGTAAAAGCTTGGACGGGAAGTTTCAGGTGCTCATTTTTCTAGAGCGTAAAGAGACTGAACGTGTCCCTGTGTACCCTCTGCCAAACATTATCAGTGTGAATTACAGAGTAATCATATAAACGTACATGTAGATAAATATCGCGGCAAGTTCTGAATGACCGTAACAGTATTTACCGCCTAAATAAGAAGATGGGAGGGAATTGGAAAATTCGTGACGTAGTTTTCTTAAAAAGCAAAACATCCTTTGTTTTCCAGGGCCTCCCTTCTTACTATTAGATGAACGAACCGTTTCATACATATTAAAGCTGGCTAACAGGAGAGTCGATTTATTTTTCCCGCCAGAGTTGTGTGCCATCTTGAATTCTTTTACAAAGCCGTGCCGGTGGACTGTTCTGCGTATTCTAATGTTATCAGGAGACAAACTGTGATCACGTGAAGCTAATGCGACGCGCCAGTGCCTTGCAAGGAGCCGTTACCTACCTAGTAAGCGGCAGCGGCGGCGCCGGCAGACTGCGCGTAGGTTTTACTATTGTGCGCTCGCTATGATCTATGACGGAGGGGCGCGCCCGGTCTCCACGTGGGCTCTAGGCGCGTCCTGCGTCTTTGTCTCGCTCACCCTATCTTACGATCCAGCCAGCTCGCGCGGTAACTTCTAATGCGCCACGCCGCTGCAGCGTACAGCCGAGTAATTCACTCTAACCTCGTGGTTTGCTCTTGTTCTGAAACTCCGCTACATGTTCACAGATACACTGAAATCCAACCTTTTCTGGCTTGTGCCGAGTCCTTAGGCAGTACTATAGCCCACTTCAGAACAGAAACGATCGACAAAACATTCAGTTCATGTTAGCTAGCTTATGGGCGCTTAGATAAAGTATACTTAAGCATTTTTTCCATGAAAATATCGAGATGGTCATCTCCATCATTTCTAATTCTTTGGCAATACTTAGACAATAATAGGACTTACAAGGAGCCCTAATGTGGTCTGTAGCAAAGAATTAAAAATCCTGTATTGCATCTCATTCAGTTTTGAATTATATTTCCAGAACGTAGAGGTATTATAGGTGGACAACACTTTCTACATAGCAGACTATCATTTTCATTGTCTAACAAGAATACAAAACTTCTCGAATTTTAAGCATTATAATGATTAGTAACACTGCTAAACTGAATGAAGAATACGAACACAATTTCGTGGAATGTGCAGTTTAGCTGTGACTGGGTTTTAATTGAAGCCCATCATCAGATGCTATGAAGAGATACAGTTGGTTACTAGTTTACACGAACTTTCATGAAATGTGATATTATTGATTGTGCTAGAGTACACTTTAATTTTATTTTTTATTTGTACAAACATGGTACCCGTAGTTGCTACATAAATACTTTATTAAATCTAACTCTGTATATGATAGTATTAAAATTGTTTTATTTATCGTCACATGCGTTTCGTCTTTCACCTAACAACGTGGTCAGTCCTTCGAATGTCGCACATTTTTACACGTGATTTGTTTGAAACACGAAAACAGTCTGCGTGTTATATTATTTGAGTGAGATCCTCTTATTTACTGTGTTTCTCGCTTGCGTTGTTACTTATTGCCTGCATACACATTTCACGAGAAGTTTCGTCTTTGATACAGATTTTACTGCCCCTTCTCCATTTGCAGAGTTATGTGTCTCCTACACGTTTTCGTACACATTTAAATACGTCTAACTTTGTAACATTCGCACATCTGCGATCTTCATATTGACTGTGTGACCTTCAATTAGCTTTCATTTCATATAAATTCGCTATCGTTTGTCAAAGCTGTACCTTAGAAGGCAAGCCGATCCCAAAAGTTGACTACTGCTCGATGCCAGGCGGTTCTAAGTTCCAATAAAACTGCCATATAAACGATTCCAGTAGCATGCGTGCAGAATTCTTTACTGAAATGTTGAGTCCATTAGTGAGTAACGTGTCTTGTATTTCGTAGTCCAGAAAAGGACGGTCAGACAGATCTGCAGTGACGGTTCGTGAACTTCGTGTAGGTAGATGTTTAGATGTGTTGGGATTTCACCCCTACCGTCCCTGTACATACACTCTGTTATGGCTTCACAATATTGATTCATTCAGAAGAAACTGTAACATTCATTTAGTGGCCACTAGACTGAAGAACGTTTAGCACTTCCGTAAGAATCGTACGAAAGATCTGCATAATTCAGTAGGTTTCATTTCCAATAGACTTCCATCAGTACTGGAAAAACTGAGTGATAATAGAGTTTTCAAATCTAGGTATATACGGTTCCTCGTGGCACACTCATTTTCTTTAAAGGAGTTTCTCATAGTAACTGAGAGCTTTCCCCTGTAATGTGTTGTCTATTATTTACTCTCTCACCATTTTTTTCGTCTTTCATAGATTATTTAGTTTCTTTTACTCGTAGATTTTACTATCAGCATTCAGTAAACTCGCTCCATGAACAAGTAGCTTTGCCCACAGAATCTGATATATGAAGAAAATAACATATAAGCATCGTTTTCTCTCAGAGGTAGACCAGTAGTGAAGGAAAAATGTCATCAAGAATCGCTGTAATACCGCGATGGTTTCTTCGACATGGTTCCATACTAGGTCATATTCTGTGAGTACTTTCAATCACCGTACGGTAAAACTAAGACATTTTGCAAATAATCTGCTACGAATCACTTGCTGAGAACAGCTTAATACTGTGCTACTAGTTTCATAGTTTCAGTCTTGCGCGTACTAGCAGGTTCATTTATCTGCAGAATTAGGTGTAAACACTAACAAAAGCATTGAAATTATGAATAAGAAAAATATTCTGCAAACCTGTACATCCTCTAATTGTGCTTAGTACCGCACCTCGGTATGTGGAACTGTAACGGGTTCTGCGGCCTTACACTATTTGTCAGTAAGTGACTGCTGACAAAACCCTTTTTTTGTCTGAATTGTTTTCATATACTTGCCTTTGAGCTGTTCGTTTTGAGGAAGCAAGAAGGGCTACTTCTTAACACGGAAGCTAAGTCGCCGTTAAAATTGTTGTAATATTGTCACGGATTTGTCACCTTAACAAAAGGAAAATATGGAAAAATAGCTTCAGAAACCAACGGGTATTCAGCTCCAGTTCTTTGGCTTTGAAATATGAAAATGAATCATTTGGAGCACTCAAAACTGAATTTTAATCATTCTATAAAATATTCAGATACTTTGTCGAGGAGTCGCCTCATTTGAGTGGCGAATGCAGCTATCAGAAGAGAAATTGTCAACTAAGGCGTACAAGTAACGGAAGTTAAACTCTGTAATGAATGAAGAAGATGGAAGCCTGTTTCTCGCGGCTTGTCGGTGCAAAGTACTGTGCTATGAAATAAATAGGATGTAGCGCACCTCTTTCTGTACCCTGGGGGGACATCTGGTTCAGTATGGCTGAGCAGTCATTACCGCGCTCCTATTAACCGTCTGCATTTTGTTAGTAATGACATGATTTAGAGAGAAGACTGGGCGACAGTTTCGTTGAAATAACTCATCTGATCGTTCGTGGGACTTACACGAATTGTTGCGAAACTGACTGCTCAGTGGCCATGCAGAAAGTAGTAGTGCTTCTTTCAAATTTTATTAATTTACTAGAATAAAAAGAAAATACATCATTTTAATTAATACATTTCCTGCAAGAATTTGGAACTCATGTTAAAAATCTGAAGCTTCATCGAGTGCTTTTACTCTCCTTCAGATGGAAAGAACGGAATCTAGTAGATGATAAATATGTAATGCCGCATAAAAGCAGATGTTCTCAGTGTTTTGTTCATGGCAAGAATCTTCTATCAAGCTATAAATAGAGGGGAACATTGATGAAGGCATCTTAAAGTTATAGATACGATCATTTGGAGGTAATTATGAATTTTTTAAGTACCAGTTCAATGACAGTTATAAGATCACGGATACTTATTTTTTAGAGGCTGTAATATTTAATGAAATCCCCCTAATTCACAGTCATGTATTTTTATGTTTCTCCTGTATACGTTACTGAATACGCAGAATAATGTGAAACGCAGATCCAGCCAATTTATAAAACGATACAGAAATTCCGCATCAATTTGTGTTTCAGGCATTCATACAAATTCATACATCGGAGGGTAACAGGATCGCTATGAAATTGTCTAAAATATAGTGGTTCAGCACTCCGCGATCAGATTTAATAACGAAATAATCGCAAGGAAAAAACAGTGTTAAAAATGAGGCAGTTAGTGATAATCATGGATTATCTCCCAGTAAGTATGTCGTTGTGGCCATAGAGTGGGGTAAGCTTTGACTATTTTCATTCTGGTTCGCAACATAGGCATATTGTATTAAAGGAAATTTAGCCGAGTGACCGGAAGGGTTATATGTCCAACCTGTTCCACATTAAGTATCTTCTTTCACAACATAATTAGTAAGGACATATCAGGAGTTCGATGATTATGAGAGCAATCAACTCCGACAGTGTCACACCGTTTCCGTTTTAAATAATGACATGCTCTTAGCTACATCAGAACCACATGAAAGTTGCATACATGCCGAAGTAGGTACCGTAATAAGTTGGACACCATCATATTCTTTACAGTCGTCTCGAGGCAAATATTCTCGTCTCGTAACGGTTTTATTTTGCTTCCTCATATTCCTGACAACGAATGATAAATGAACTGAAAATCTTTAGTCCTTGGCCTGAACACAATTTTAGTTCTTCTGTTTGGCTGTGAACTTCCCAAATATGTTTTTCGTCCTACCATTGACACTAACTAAAGGAGTACATATGATACTAAACCGAGTTTACGTATAAACACTGATTACAATACATTATACTTACATTTCAGTATAAGAAATCAGTTTATATAGCGTACTAACCTGCTACTTGTACTATACATTTAACCAGCCATCATACAGGTTTATTCGTTATTTTGGAAATCATTATACTGTTGTTAACATATTTATTTTTCTAATAAGTCATGGTTGTAAAATATTGACAAGAATTGTTTACAGAAGAATGGAAAAACTAGTAAAGCCGACGTCGGACAGGATCAGTTTGGGTTCCGGAGAAATGTAGGAACACCTAGAAAATTGGTTGAAGAAGGGTAAACGTACTTCTACAGCATTTGCAGATTTAGAGAAAGCTTTCGACAATGTTGACTGAACTAAACTAGTTGAAAAGTATAAGGTATAAAATGCAGGAAGCGAAAGGTTGTTTAAAATGACATTTGGAAAAGGAATTAAGCTTCAGAGAGAAGAAGAAAAATCTTTAAATGTGAATGTATGTTTTCCCGGCGTATACAGCTGGCGAAGAGTTCTCGGGCTTCCAGCCGGGTGGCGGTGTCTTCAAACTGCGACGTTTCGACGAGTGACATACTCATCATCTTCTGGCAAAGTGCCAGAAGATGATGAGTATGTCACTCGTCGAAACGTCGCAGTTTGAAGACACCGCCACCCGGCTGGAAGCCCGAGAACTCTTCGCCAAAATCTTTAAAGTTTGCCGTTGCTATTGTAATTCTGTCAAAGACGGCAAATACTTTGGAAGAACAGTTGGAAGGGATGGATGCTGTCTTAATAAAAGATTGTAAGATGAACGTCAACAAACGTAAAACAAAGGTAGCGGAATTTAGCCGAACTGAATCAGACGATCCCTGGGGTAATTAGATTAGGCGGTAGATGAGTTTTGCTATTTAGGCAGGAAAATACTGATGATGGTCGAAGTAGAGAGGATAGAAAACGCAGAATGGCAATAAGAAGAAAAGAATTTCTGAAAAAGAGGAATTTGTTAACAACTAATATATATTTAAGTGTTGGAAAGTTTTTTCCGGAGGTTTTTATCTGCAGTGTAGACCCATACGTAAATGAAATGGGGACTATTGGCAGTTCAGAAAAGAACAGAATAGAAGCTTTTGAAACGTGCTGCTGTGGTAGAATGCAGAAGATTACATGGGTAAATAGAATAACCAAAGAGAAAGTACTAAATCGAAATCAGGAAAAAGGAAATTTATGGTACAACTTGATTAAAAGAAAGATTTGGTTGACCGTGTCGCTTCAAAGAATTGTAATTTTACTATCATGGATGGAAGTGGGAACTGGTGGTGAGGGAGATTGTGGAGACGGCCCAAATCTAAACCACAGAAAGCATGTTGAAATGGGTGTAGGCTACAGCCAGTTTCCGTGGACACTACCGCCCCTTTCAATTTTATTCCATTCATCAAGTTTTCGTATTCGGCATCCTTTGTCCTGCCGTCATCGATTACAACAATTACTAGGATTCTTCGTAAGAACTGTCAACAGATTGTGCCTTTTTCGAGGTTAAACTACACAGTACATGTGTTTAACTATGCCAGTGCTTGCCCTATTAGCTTAATATCAGCAAAACTTCCTTTTCACGTTGCGCTTCTTACATTCTAAGACTTTTTTTTGTGTGTGTGTTCGGAATAGCGCATCATTTCGTTATTGGTGCCGCATACGTCGGGATTACCACTTTTATATTTGTTGCTGCATGTCACCTGTTAAATGATACACTGTTTTGAGTGTCACTAAGAGACCCCTCCGGGAATCTGTAAGTAATGCTTCTTTGTGTGTTTCACCCATAATTATAATCGATATCACTTTTTTCATGCCATGTTTCAAAATCAACAAAGCTGACATTAAAGAAATGATCTTTGTGGAATGAAGTAACAATTAATTTATTCCTACTCTTTCGATTTTTGTATAACACTTCTGCTTTTAGTAAACGATATCTGCATTGTTACGCGTACCCACTGTATGCATTACCCATAGCACCTTCCCAACTTTCTAGGGTATACCTAGAATTCGGCTGAGAGTATATGATCCGCATCTTCCCTCCCATTCTGAGCTTTCTTCTCGAAAGAAGTAAATCGGCCATTTATCTCCGCCATACGGTTCGTAGTACAGTTGCTCCTGTTCCTGAACTTTCAGTGCAATTATTTCTGCCAGCATAAGACGCTTGCGGAGAGTAAATAACGGACGAGTCATATGGCTCGTATGTCTTCACAGACGGTGACATTTTGTGAGTAGTTAGTGGCAAATGATGTTATCTTAAGTTGCACGCTACAGGGTCATGAAATTTTTGTGGATAAATTGAAAGGTGTGCACCTGACTGTGACTGGTAAATATCGAGAAGTGGTCGTGGTTGGGTGACAGGAGTTTGTCGTTCCTCAGTTCTACATAATTTATATCAACAACGTGACTGACAACAACGGCGATAACAGTGTCAGGTTTCAGGGACTTTCCAGGGCAGTATAATTATTTTTCTGATTAGTTAGCTTCTACAATCAAACACAGCCAACTCAGTTATTCAGCTCATGAGGTCGTCTCTCACACGTGGCCTAGATAAGTAAGTAGTTTTCTTTATACGTCAATTTATCTACTTCAAGCTGCTTAGCCATGAGGCAAAGCTAGAGCATAATTGGATTATTTCGATAGGTTAAATTTTTGGACACGTTTTTGAGCCCGCACCATTTATTTCAGCATCTTCGTAGGTAAAAACACAGTCGGTACTATGTAGCAAAGCAGAGAAATTCGAATTTGGAAAAGACTGACAATTTCAACTTCCTGACTTGTTAACACATTGCTCTAAAATTATTAAACGTTTGTGAGAGAGTAAAACTTTAACCATTATATAGCACCTGAGTTCTCGCTTACGTAGTAATGTAGCAACGTGACATTTACTGTTGACTGGATCGAAAAGCGATCTCAGCCGGAAAATGTTATTTATTTGCATTCAAAATATATATTAAACAATGGCGGAAAAGTGAGCAGTGTTTATGGACTGCGTGAAGCGGTCCGGTAAGGCAGAATATGTCCTCTGCGAAAGTTAAATAGGAAAAGGTTCACCATTAACGACGTGGCAGATTTTGGGAACTAGCGAACTAAAGGAACGCCAGACAGACCGAAGACGACTCAGCTTCATGTTCAGATTTACAAATACTGATCCGTTATTATTTGCGACACACAATTTTACGTGCGACGACATGCTTCCCGGGCTGCTGTATACTCGTGTATCCCCAAAGCCCTTTTTATATAAAGAAGTGGCTGTGTACTGCCATAGGATTTAAAAGTATATTTCTTCCTCACTTTCATCTTCCGACAGTCGTTATTTAGAGATATGTACACATCGTGCGTGAAAGGTGGAACCCTCTATGAATTCGATTTGTATCTAAAAAAATAAAGCTAGATGACTTGTTATGTGGGCACTTAATCTCTGAAATAGTTTAAGAATCCATGCCAGTCATATCCGTAAAAGAACGTAGCATATATCTTTGTAACAGAAAAACTGAAAGCCGAAGGTGAAGTTATTTACCATTATAATGCGAATGATGAAGGTAAATTGCCACGAATTACCAAATTCGACTCTAAAACAAAAAAATTAAAACTGTATGTATGCCAGGGATACTTATTTATGGTATGAATGAGATTACAATTAATTCGTCAGATGACAGATTCTTCTACATGCCATCGAAGATGGTAGAATGCAGGTCAGCATTAAACAAACTACAATCTTATAGCCAAACGACATTCTGAAATCAATGTTCAGTCATACAGGTAGGAAAGTTTGATTTTAAAGCCTCGCCGACATCAAGATTATTAGCGACGGAACACTAGTTGTGATTAGGCAAGGATGGGGCAGAGAAATGGGTTGTGGTCGTGTTGTCGAACCATCGCGGAAATAGCCCTAAGCGATCTGGGAAAATCTAATACGAGATGAGAGGAAGAAAGTTTCAATTAGATAGTGCTAGTAGCCAGTAGTGACATGTTTTGTAATTATCTACTGCCTATCACGTTTGACGAAGATGGCGACGGCAAGTTATTGCCAGAAGATGACAATGTACGAGAGCGTGGATTATAAACATTGATGAACGCCACAAGATAATCCTCCCTGTTGTATTTTTGTGCATAAATATTTAATTTACAAAGTTACAAAATCCTGGCGACTACGATTCTTAATAATTTGTATCTGTGCGCCATTCACTTATTTCAGCTATACAGTATAACACAAGTAAAAACTATTCTGCCTTTAAGGTATGGCTGGCAAACGTTGGTACCTGTGACAAATAGCCATGCACACCAGTGTAAAAACAGTGATCATGATATAAACAGTGACCCTAGGGAACCAGTGCACATGAATGTCAATAAGACAGGTTTGGTTCCGAAGACGTGCTAAATATGCGAAAGGACAACATTGCACAACCAACGTGTGTAAATAATGGTTTCAAAATGATATGCAGATGTTTACTTTTCGTCTTGCGTCTTGGACTTGTACTCATGTACTCCACGTTGCGGAACGTTTGGAAAGTACTTAGTGTACCACTATCATTTCCCCCTATCCATTTCCATTCGCAAGAAGAACGCCTGTCGACAATGTCCGTATGAGCGTTACTTGCTATGGATTTCCTGTCGTCATTCCATGTGGTAGGAATTTGCATACTGAGTGATTCTTCTCTGAGATAACGCTCTAGAAATTTGAACAGTAATCCCCTCCTCTGCTGCAGCGTCTACCATTGGAGTTTGTCAAGCATCTCCGTAATGCTCCCACGCTTACTGTGCGAACCTGTGACGAAACGCGCAGCTCTTCTTTCTGTTTGCTTCAGCTTCTTCAGTAGTTCTTCCTGGTTAGGATCCGAGACCGACGACCAATACTCAAGAAACCGCTGAACGAGTGTGTGTAAGCCACTTATTTCGTGGATGAGCTCCATTTCTTTGAATTATTCCAGTGAAAATTAGCCCGGATTCTCATTTCCCCAAAATTATTACTACGTAGTTGTTCAATTTTAGGCCGCTTCGGACGTTTTACGGTTGCTACTATTTCCAGTGACTGATCGTCAATTGTGTAACCGAACAATACTTGGTCTTTCCGCCTTATTATGCTCAACAGGTTACGTTTATTTATGGAGAGAGCCAATGCCTGTGGCTATAGTATCCGTCAATTTTCTGTGATTCTATCTGCATTTTGCCACGTTATTTTGTAATTGTAATTTTCCTATGTACATTAGGTCAAGCGCGAAATTCTTGATGGAGTTTACAATAATACCTACCAAATAATTTTTTTGTATCTTATCAAGTACAATAACGACCCAACAGTGTTCTCTTGGGAAACGTCGAAACTTACTGTTGCGTCTGACAATTTTGCTCTGTTAAGAAGTACGGGCTCTGTTTGCTAGTTAAATCCCGAAGCAAATTACAAAACTGATCTGACATTCTCCAGACTTGTAATTTGTTCTGTTACGATTTCATATTACCACTGGGGAACCATTACAAAGAAAATTTCCAGTGAACATGAGTCCGCGAACGAGCCGTTTGCGAGATAATTGCGAATGCGTTGTTACTGACTTCATTGTAAAGTATTGACCTAATTAGTTCTGTATTTGAAAAGAAACATTTCGATTAAATGCGAGTCTAACTGGGATCAAATTTCGGACATGGCGTACTTTAACAAGAACTACTATACTACTGCAGCACTCTACTTGTTGCAATACATTTTACACTGGTATCTATTGCAGAAAGTGTTCCACATGTCGTCCACGCAATTTGGACACAATACTGCACTCGCCTCTATAGTTTCAAACCATCCCGAAACATCACGTAAATCTTGGCAAGACAGTATGATCCGTTGCTCTAGTTCTTCAACCGTATGAATGGCAGTCTGCACATTTTTGAGATGACCCCAGACTTAAAAATCCAGATAGTAAAGCCAGGTGCTCTTGGAGGCCAAGGTACACATCCTGCTACAGTTATACACCTTGGATCATATTGCCGCAATAAATGTTGTCTTACTTCAGCAGCACCTCCCGACTAGATCAGAAAACGTGGCCGGTGGGTGTCCATACTTCCAGGTGCACCACTCTTGGACCGAGGGACTGATGACCTCTTTATTTGGTCCATGAATCCTCCTCCCCCCCCCTCCCCGCCAAATCTATCAACTTTATATCAGCAGCAAAATCTGCCGGTACGTCAGCATATTTGTACCACAGCCCCAAACGCCAATTATGTGTGAAATATGGCCACAGTAAGATGGGGACGTGATCGAAAAATTTACGTTTCAAATGTATTTGTACTAACTAGGATATTCTTTCATACTCAAGTCAGCAGACCTCGTAAACACACATCCACAATTCTCTCGGAAATAGTCCGCTTTCGGGCCGATGTTTACTCGAATTATGTTTGCTGCTATTACCGTTGGCTTATACTCTCACACTGTCAGTTTTGGCTATTATAATTCGCGGTGTATACTAGCTCCCTCACTGATGAGTTTGAACTTCCAGGGAATGCTGTAGGCAGGCGCCCCAAATGTTTAAGCTGCTTTACGACAACACCACACAAACACAAGAAGCATAATTCTTTCAGTTCGGCTCTTAATTCGCACGCAGAGTTGCAGTGTACCTCTGCAGCAGCCGTCCCTCTGCGACGCCACCCACGTGCGGGCAGCGCGGTAATCCTACGCTCCGAGCCCAATCGTCGGCATCGGCTCTTCCACCCCGCCAGTGCGACCCTCAGCTGCTTCGCCGGCAAATCATTTTCCTGCTTTTTGCGAGTTGCCTCCTGTAAAAGGACCGGGCTGACAATGGCTGCGTTCTTCCTTTGGAAAGCGGAACCGTTGTCCGCAGATGTCTCTGCGCTCGTTTGTCGGTGCTCCTTTTGAATCGGAAAGCCCGCGTGCTCGTTCGACTCGAAATTGTAAGTAGCCAGCTCCTTTATTTCTGCTCCGTATGCACGAGTAGCGGTCCGGCTAAATGGCACCGTTGTAGCGAGGCATCTCGCCGGCGAATGGCTGCGCTTCCTGTAATTAGGGCGAGGGCGATACGTGCGGGCCCCGTTAGCCGCGTGTGTGCCGCGCTTCTCACGACTCCGCCGACGAATCCCGCAGCCGTGGGGTCACATCTCCCGGGCCCCAGCTGCTGCCGCATTGTCCGCCGCAGCCTCTGCGCCTCAGCCCCACTCTCTCCGCGAGCTAAGTGATGGACAGGACGTGTCACGTAATGGGCTCAGTCACAATCGTCATCATTACTCACTAGATATCCACTGTTGGCTCGAGGCCTCCTCCAGACTTCCGCCTGCATTACGGTCTTCATCTATAGGGTGAACCGAAGCTCCACCGACACCATTCCGAGGTTTTCAGGCGTAGATGCAGTATTTTTTGACCCTGTACTGCACAATCGCTTATTATCGAAAGTACGATCGTATGAAATATCAAGTGAAATTTGTGACTGGATTGAGAATTTCATTGTATGGACGAAGCAGAAAGTTATCTTGGATGAAAAGTCATTGACAGATGGAGAATTAACATCAGGTGTGCCTCAGGGAAGGGTATTGGGCCTCAGGGAAGTGTTGGATGATTTTGTTTGGTTTGTGGGGCGCTCAACTGCGACGTCATCAGCGCCCGTACAAAGTCCCAATTTTTTCACAGTCCAATTTTTTACACAGTCCAACCGAGCCACTGTCACGAATGATGATGACGAGGATGAAATGATGAGGACAACACAAACACTCAGTCTCCGTGAGAGAAAATCCCCAACACGGGAGGGAATCGAACCCGGGACCCTCAGGGAAGTGTATTGGGCTTTTTGCTGTTCATGTTGTATGCTGGTGACCTTGAAGACAATGTTGATAGTAACCACAGACCTGACGCACATGGTGCGGTTGTTTACAACGAAGTACTGTGTGAAAAAAAGCTGCGGAAATATTCAGTCAGATACTCTCAATATTTCAGAACGGTGCAAGAACTGGCAACATGCTTTATGTTGTGGATTGGCAAGACAGCCAACCCACTATGAGGAAGCCGAAAGGCACGCGTTTAAGCTCACGCAGGCTGGCGTGAGGTGTGGAACAGGACAAGGGAATTATACTAGCAAGAAACATACGTAGCTGCTGGAATACTTAACTTTCATCCATAATTGGTGAAATTGACGGTACATGTTTTACAGCATCAATAGTAACTGGTAATGGCGCCTTGCTAGGTCGTAGCAAATGACGTAGCTGAAGGCTATGCTAACTATCGTCTCGGCAAATGAGAGCGTAATTTGTCAGTGAACCATCGCTAGCAAAGTCGGCTGTACAACTGGGGCGAGTGCTAGGAAGTGTCTCTAGAACTGCCGTGTGGCGGCGCTCGGTCTGCAATCACTGATAGTGGCGACACGCGGGTCCGACGTATACTAACGGACCGCGGCCGATTTAAAGGCTACCACCTAGCAAGTGTGGTGTCTGGCGGTGACACCACACTTTAAACATGCGGAAATGTAAAATTGTGCACTTCACAAAATGAAATAGTGATTCCCATCGAGTAATAGTGAAAATTTATTGTGAAACATGTTTCCGGGTCTTTTACCGCCTCTTACGTAGCCATACACGTAGAATTTTTACCTTGGATAAGGAACGAATCGATGTGGGAAATTCTGTCTCTCCATCACCTCCGCCGCTCACTTCTTTTGCGTTACTTACAATTTCTCTGGACGCGAATTAAGTTTGAACTCGGATTAATTCTTCTATCTCTTGATGTATCATTTCGACCGCCTCTGAAATATCACCGCTGAATTTCTGTAAAACTACACTGACATTATTATTTTTGGACAGCATGCCGTACAGAGCAAGTATGGAGACCCTTAGGAACGGGCGCCATGTCGGCCGGTCGAAGTCCGAGGCGTTTGTGGTTCGTGCAGGTTGCAAACCGAGGCAGCCCCCCAACCAAACCGCAGCAGACGCTGGAATGTGCCAGAGTCGAGCCAGTACGTTGACCGAGCGAAACGATCCGTGACAAACCTACGAAACAGAAGGTAGCCATGCCGTGCTTGTGATGTAGTCAGCTGCGGACTCGTCGCTATGTAACACCTTGCTCTATTCATTTTTTCTTAATTACTGAAATATTTCTTCCCTCTGGTCCCACACGGTCGGATATTGCGCTCTCATCTGTACCACGTCCTATCTTCAGCCAAAAAGACCTAATTTTAGTTCACAAAGTTAACTGTTTAAAATCGAGATTGATTTCCTGATGGTTTCTTAAAATATAGGACTCACTCTTCTTTGCGATCATAAGACGAGCAGCAGGTGATGAAAATTTTTCTACAACAATATTTTGGAAGGATGTGAGATTGAAACGAGGGGGATTAAGTTTCTAAACATACTGTTAGTAGAGAGTGGGGCGAAGATTGAGATGAGAAAGAGTCTTGACGTGAAGAAGAAAACGTTTATTCTATTGAGTATGGAAGGATGGATAGATTTCAGGACTGATTTCGCCGTCAGGTGGGTGGACGCGGTTCAGTTTTGGTTAGGGTAGGATACATTTAAGGCTGGTGGGACATGCTGGTACAAGCGAGATAGAGTACCAGTGTTGGTAACAACTAGGTAACAGTGGCCAAATTTGTGGAAAGTGAGACAAATGGTTCAAATGGCTCTAAGCACTATGGGACTTAACATCTGAGGTCATCAGTCCCCTAGACTTAGAACTACTTAAACCTAACTAACCTATGGACATCACACACATCCATGCCCGAGGCAGGATTCGAATCTGCGGCCGTAGCAGCAGCACGGTTCCGGACTGTAGCGCCTAAAACCGCTCGGCCACAGCTTCAGGTGGAATGTGAGAAAATGAGTAAATGTTCAGTAGGGAAGAGGAGAGGTGGGGGGGGGGGGGGAGATTAATATTTTCGTATGAGGTAAGAGTGAGGGGGATAGACAAATACGGATGGCGAGGTAAAGTGTATGACATTCGCGAATTTTGAAGGAGTACGGAGAAATCCAGGCGAAATTGCCGTAAGAGAGAATAGGTTCGATTAAGGCTTTGTAGGCATGGAGTATGGTAGAGGGATGCATTCCCTATGTACGGATCATTAGAAGTTTTAATAGTTTTTAGTCATGAAAATAAATTATTGTCCGACACAGTCACACTAATTTCGACGAACTGAGCGATTTCGGCTGGTGTCGGCCATCCTCTTTTCTGCAAGGCAAACAAGTTTAAAAACGTATGGAGATTAAGTCAAAATCAAAACAAAGAATAATAACGTGGTGCAATACCGTAAGGTACATGCCGTGGCTTAGAAAAATCCCAAGTCAATTCATATACATTAGTAGGATCATGAATATAAAAGGAACAAATCACCTTAGTAATCATAAATTATTTTTAACAAGAGCGAAAAATTAGAAGTTCCGAACAGTATTGGTAACGGAAGACAGCTGGACACAGATACCAAAATCAAATTTGCGGTGCTCAGTGAATAGAACTGCATAAATTATTAAATGGTCACTTTAATTTCACAAGGGATGCTTTCTGTTACCCCATGAACAGGCTCTGAAGGCTGCTCGATAGTCGACCGACTGCCGTGTCATCCTTAGTCATTCATCGCCAGAGGCGGTGTGGAGGGGCATATGCAATACACCGCACTCCCGGCCATTGTCGGAGTTTCGATGTTGGAACTCTCAATCAGGCAGCTCCTCCATTGGCATCACGAGGCTGTGTACACCCCGGTCCAGTCTTCCCACCAAGAAAAATCCCTGACGCTATCGGGAATAGAACCAGGGTCTCCCGCATGTAGGTTTGTCGCGTTAACCACTCGCCTAAGCAGACTGACCTCGAAAATGATGCATATTTTAATATTTTTAAGACATTTGATAAACACACGATTCCACCTGTTATTTGGAGCTATATGTAAACACCGCAACTGCGCAACTGGTCGAGTTCGCCTGCTGGCCGTGCGATCTGAACGAGAGTGCTGTCGACAAGGAAATGAACTCGGGCGAGGCGACTAGGATGCCAGACTCGGATACCCTCGGCTGGGCAGAAGCGAAGTCATCTGCATCACACAGGTCACTGAATATGCACAGTGTTTCCTTCTAACATTGATATTTACGTATAAGATACTTCGTCTTAAATATGAAATTGTAAAGGATGTTTAAAATATTTGAAACTTAAATGCAATAAGATTGTTATCGTACTGACATAACGTTTTACAAAATGTCTGCTTGTTACAGGTGCTTCGCTTCTCTGTCATAAAATATGGTAACTGAAGGCTTTGTATTGCAGTTTTATGCATTTTTTTGACTTAAGAATTTAAAAAAATACTGCTATACAACGAACACTTTTTTATTGGCAGCACTGTTGCCCGGTTGAGGCTGCACTTGTGTTACTAGTTAAACATAGTCAACTTTCATATGGTAAAGGGAGTGTGTGAAAACTGTCTTATCCAGAAATTCGTTCCTTTATAACTTCTTGATCCAGGCTACATTCGTGATCTGAGTGTTGTTTTTCAGTTACCACGTAAAATCACACCACGCGTAGTTCAAATGGTTCAATTGGCTCTGAGCACTATGCGACTTAACTTCTGAGGTCATCAGTCGCCTAGAACTTAGAACTAATTAAACCTAACTAACCTAAGGCCATCACACACATCCATGCCCAAGGCAGGATTCGAACCTGCGATCGTAGCGGTCGCTCGGTTCCAGAATGTAGCGCATAGAACCGCACGGCCACTCCGCCCAGCACCACGCGTAGTGGGTCGTACACTGACAACAGTAACACTGTCTTTTTTTTCCACCAGTCTTCTGACTTGTTTGATGTGACCCGCCACTAATTTCTCTCCTGTACCAACCTCATCGAACCGCGCGACCGTTACGGTCGCAGGTTCGAATCCTGCCTCGGGCATGGACGTGTGTGATGTCCTTAGGTTAGTTAGGTTTAAGCAGTTCTAAGGTCTAGGGGACTGATCGCCTTAGAAGTTAAGTCCCATAGTGCTCAGAGCCATTTGAACCATTTGAACCAATCTCTTGTTCTCAGAGTAGCACTTGCAACCTACGTCTTCAATTATTTGTGGATGTATTCCAGTCCATGTCTTCCTCTATAGTCTTTGCCCTCTACAGCTCCCTCTGGTACCATAGAAGTCATTTCTTGATGTCCTAACAGATGTAGTACCATCCTGTCCCTTCTCCTTGTTAGTGTTTTCCCCATTTCCTCTCCTCTAAGATTCTGTGCAAAACCTCCTCATTTCTTACCTTATAAGTCCACCTTATTTTCAACATTCGTCTGTAGCACCACATCGCAAATGCTTCGTTCTCTTCTGTTCCGGTTTTCTCACAGTCCATTTTTCATTACCATACAGTTATGTGCTCCAAACGTAAATTCTCAGAAATTTCTTCCTCAAATTAAGGTCTATGTTTGATAGCAGTAGACTTCTCTTCCCTATTGCCAGTACTCGTCTGCTTTTGATATCTTCCTTCCTCTGTCCGTCACTGGTTAATTTTCTGCCTTCATTTCACCTACTTCGTGACCATCAATCCTGATGTTAAGTTTATCGTTGTCCTCATTCCGGCTACTTCTCATTATTTTTGTCTTTCTTCGATTTATTCTCGATCATTATTCTGTACATGTTAGACTGTTCATTTGATTCAGCAGATCACGCAATTCCTCTTCACTTTCACTCAGGATAGCGGTCTCATCAGCGAATAGTATCACTGATATCCTTTCATCTTGAATTTTAATTCCACTCCTGAACCTTTCGTTCCGTTATTGCTTCTTTGATGTGCAGATTGAAGAGAAGGGGTGAAAGACTACACCCCTGTCTTCAACCATTTTTAATCTGTTAACTTCGTTCTTGGTTGGCCACTCTTATTATTCCCTTTTGCCTCTTGTGCATTTTATGTATTACCCGTCTCTTTCTATAGCTTACCCTATTTTCTCAGAATTTCGGGCATCTTGCGCCATTTTATACTGTCAAACGCTTTTTCCAGCTCAACAAATCCTAAGAACGTGTCTTGATTTTTCTTTAGTCTTGCTTCCATTATCAACTGCAACGTCAGAATTGCCTCTCTGGTGTCTTTACCTTTCCTAAAGCAAAACTGATCGTCATCAGTCGGGTTCTAACACATCCTCAATTTCCTTTTGCACTCTTCTGTATATTATTCTTCTGCCTTATTTGATCGCAAGTTCTCCAAAGATCTTTTAAATTCTGATTCTAACACTGGATCCCCTGTCTCTTCTAAATCGTCTCCTGTTTCTTTTTCTATCACATCAGACAAATCTTCCCCCTCATAGAGGCTTTCAGTGTACACTTTCTACCCATCTGCTCCTTCTTCTGCATTTATCCGTGGAATTCCCGTTGCACCCTTAATGTTACCACTGTTGCTTTTGACTTTCCTATATGCTGAGTCCCAACCCCCCATGAACAATGGACCTTGCTGTTGGTGAGGAGGCTTGCGTGCCTCAGCGATACAGATAGCCGTACCGTAGGTGCAACCACAACGGAGGTGTGGTTCCTGAAGAGGGGCAGCAGCCTTTTCAGTAGTTGCAGGGGCAACAGTCTGGATGATTGACTGCTCTGGCCTTGTAACACTAATCAAAACGGCATTGCTGTGCTGGTACTGCGAACGGCTGAAAGCAAGGGGAAACTACAGCTGTAATTTTCCGAGGGTATGCAGCTTTACTGTATGGAGTCCTCTTGGGTAAAATATTCCGGAGGTAAAATAGTCCCCCATTCAGATCTCCGGCCGGGACTACTCAGGAGGACGTCGTTATCAGGAGAAAGAAAACTGGCGTTCTGTGCATCGGAGCGTGGAATGTCAGATCCCTTAATCGGGCAGGTAGGCTAGAAAATTTAAAAAGGGAAATAGATAGGTTAAAGTTAGATATAGTGGGAATTAGTGAAGTTCGGTGGCAGGGGGAACAAGACTTCGGGTCAGGTGAATACAGGGTTATAAATACAAAATCAAATAGAGGTAATGCAGGAGTAGGTTTAATGATGAATAAAAAAATAGGACTTCGGGTAAGCTACTACAAACAGCATAGTGAACGCATTATTGTGGCCAAGATAGACACGAAGCCCACGCCTACTACAGTAGTACAAGTTTATATGCAAACTAGCTCCGCAGATGACGAAGAGATTTATGAAACGTATGATGAGGTAAAAGAAGTTATTCTGATAGTGAAGGGAGACGAAAATTTAATAGTCATTGTTGACTGGAATGCGACAGTAGTAAAAGGAAGAGAAGCAAAGGTAGTAGGTGAATATGGAATGGAGATAAGAAATGAAAGAGGAAGCCGCCTGGTAAAATTGGGCACACAGCATAACTTAATCATAGCTAACACTTGGTTCAAGAAAAATGAAAGAAGGTTGTATACATGGAAGAGGCCTGGAGATACTGGAAGGTTTCAGATACATTAGATCATGGTAACACAGAGATTTAGGAATCAGGTTTCAAATTGTAAGACATTTCCAGGGGCAGGTATGGACTTTGACCACCATCTACTGGTTATTAACTTAGATTAAAACTGAAGAAACTGCAAAAATGTGGGAATTTCAGGAGATGGAACCGGGATAAACTGACAGAACCAGAGGTTGTAGAGAGCTTCAAGGAGAGCATTAGGGAACGATTGACAGGAATAGGGGAAAGAAATGCAGTAGAAGAAGAATGGGTAGCTTTCAGGGATGAAATAGTGAAGGCAGTAGAGGATCAAGAAGTTAAAAAGACGAGAGGCAGTAGAAATCCATGGGTAACAGAAGATATATTGAATTTAACTGATTAAAGGAGAAAGTATAAAAATGCAGTAAATGAAGCAGGCAAAAAGGAATACAAATGTCTCAAAATGAGATCGACTGGAAGTGCAAAATGGCTAAGCAGGGATGGCTAGAGGACAAATGTAAGGATGTAGAGGCATATCTCACTAGGAGTAAGATAGATACTTCCTACAGGAAAATTAAAGACACCATTGGAGAAAAGAGAACCACTTGTATGACTATCAAGAGCTCAGATGAAAACCCAGTTCTAAGCAAAGAAGGTAAAGCAGAAAGGTGGAAGGTGTACAAAGAGGGTCTATCCAAGGGCAATGTACTTGAGGACAATATAATGGAAATGGAAGAGGATGTAGATGAAGATGAAATGGAAGATATAATACTGCGCGAAGAGTTTGACAGAGCACTGAAAGACCTATAACGAAAGAAGGCTCCGGGAGTAGACAACGTTCAATTAAGACTATTGACGGCCTTGGGAGAGCCAGCCCTGACAAAACATTACCATCTGATGAGCAAGATGTATGAGACAGGCGAAATACCCTCAGACTTCAAGAAGAATATAATAATTCCAATCCCAAAGAAAACAGGTGTTGGCAGATGTGAAAATTACCGTACTATCTGTTTTATAAGTCACAGCTGCAAAATACTAATGCGAATTCTTTACAGACGAATGGAGAAACTGATAGATGCCGACCTCGGGGAAGATCAGTTTGGATTCCGTAGAAATGTTGGAACACGTCAGGCAATACTGACCCTACGACAAATCTTAGAAGATACATTAAAGAAAGGCAAACCCACGTTTCTAGCATTTGTAGACTTAGAGAAAGATTTTGAAAATGTTGACTGAAATACTCTCTTTCAAATTCTGAAGGTGGCAGGGGTAAAATACAGGAAGCGAAAGGCTATTTACAATTTGTACAGAAACCAGATGGCAGTTATAAGAGTCAAGGGGTATGAAACGGAAGCAGTGGTTGGGAAGGGAGTGAGACTGCGTTGTAGCCTCTCCCCGATGTTATTCAATCTGTACATTGAGCAAGCAGTAAAGGAAACAAAAGAAAATTTTGAGTAGCAATCAAAATCCACGGAGAAGAAATAAAAACTTTGAGGTTCGCCGATAACGTTGTAATTCTGTCAGAGACAGCAAAGGACTTGGAAGAGCAGTTGAACGGAATGGACAGTGTCTTGAAAGGAGGATATAAGATGAACATCAACAAAAGTAAACCGAGGATAATGGAATGTAGTCGAATTAAGTCGGGTGATGCTGAGGGAATTAGATTAGGAAATGAGACGCTTAAAGTAGTAGGTGACTTTTGCTATTTGGGGAGCAAAATAACTGATGATGGTCGAAGTAGAAGGGATATAAAATGTAGACTGGCAATGGCAAGGAAAGCGTTTCTGAACAAGAGAAATTTGTTAACACCGAGTATAGATTTAAGTGTCAGAAAATCTTTTCAGAAAGTATTTGTATGGAGTATAGCCATGTATGGAAGTGAAAAATGGACGATAAATAGTTTGGACAAGAAGAGAATAGAAGCTTTCGAAATGTGGTGCTACAGAAGAATGCTGAAGATTATATGGATAGATCACATAGCTAATGAGGAGGTATTGAACAGAATTGAGAAGAAGAAAAATTTGTGGCACAGCTTGACTAGAAGAAGGGATCGGTTGGTAGGACATGTTCTGAGGCATCGAGGGATCACCAATTTGGTATTGGGGGGGGGGGGGGCAAGAGATGAATACGCTAAACAGATTCAGAAGGATGTAGGTTGCAGTAGGTACTGGGAGATGAAGAAGCTTGCACTGGATGGAGTAGCATGGCGAGCTGCATCAAATCAGTCTCTGGATTGAAGACCACAACAACAAAATATGCTGAGTCAGTCCTTCCGATAAACATTTCTATTTCGATTTCTTCACATTTTTCATGCAGCCATTTCGTCTTAGCTTCCCTGCACTTCCAATTTAGTTAATTCCTCAGCGATTTATATCTCTGTATTCCTGAACACTGTCTAACATCAAGTAATGCCGATAAAAGAGTAGCGATTAAAAGGTACATTTTACTGTGAGTTAGTTAATTAACAGTTAAATGAGTGCTGCGATCTTGCTTTAAGCGGAAATAACTAACTTTTTATGTTATAACATACACCTGAATCGCCTACCTGCATGCCTAATTGTTGCAGCTCGTAAATTACAAAAATTCGTGTAATGTTAAGAGTGTTAAGGGATTTAATTCTATTTTTAGGTTTAATCTGTGTCGCAATGCGTGTTAAGTGAAGATGCTCTCATAAGATAGTCATACACGTCCTGGGGGTAGGGTGGGGGTGGGGATATGTGTAGATTGTGGGCTGGGATTCCGGTGGGGTATTTGACGAGGCTCTCCCATAGAATTGTAGGCTCTGCAAAAAAGACAAGAGAATCTTCGAACCGGAAGCCAGGATTTGTACCGTTCAGGTTGAACTGGATTTCGCGGTGTTTGAACTAGATAAGTTGAAGTGGGACGTGAGAACTGAGTAAAGGTTACAAGCGCTGGGCGAAAAGGGAAAAGCTCTGAAACTTCACCCACACCTGAGCTCACAGTATTCAATAAATATGATTTGTTACCTGAAGTAGTCCGCAGCTCGTGGTCGTGCGGTAGCGTTCTCGCTTCCCGCGCCCGTGTTCCCTGGTTCGATTCCCGGCGGGGTCAGGGATTTTCTCTGTCTCGTGATGGCTGGCTGTTGTTTGCTGTCCTTAGGTTAGTTAGGTTTAATTAGTTTTAAGTTCTAGGGGACTGATGACCAAAGATGTTAAGTCCCATAGTGCTCAGAGCAATTTTTTACCTGAAGTAGCAGGGGAAGAGCTACATCGATCTGTAGGTCATAGCAGGGTGCAACAGACTTCTAGCGAAGAAACATTCCAAATTAGGAACAGGCTTCCAGGTGCATTGTGAAACCAAGTTCGAGTCTTAGTCTGGTGAAAGAAGACGTAGTGAATCTTTGTAATGGCTCAAATGGCTCTGAGCACTATGGGACTTAACTTCTAAGGTCATCAGTCCCCTAGAACTTAGAACTACTTAAACCTAACTAACCTAAGGACATCACACACATTCATGCCCGAGGCAGGATTCGAACCTGCGACCGTAGCGGCCACGCGGTTCCAGACTGTAGCGCCTTTAACCGCTTGGCGACACCGGCCGGCGAATCTTTGTGGGAACTGTGTCAAGGAGGATCAGGGTATGATAGTAGGGGGAGCAGAGAACAGCCTGAGTGAACAAAAAAATTTCAATATTTGGGGTGACCAGGATGAGAAGTGTGAGTTTTGTGGAGGTCCTGCAGCGCCATGGCCACTGCTGTGAGTCATGTGAACAGATTTAAGCAGGCTGCTGCTGACTGAAATGAAATTGTACGTGAGTGCAGTGCCTGTTGCTTCAACTGGTTGAGAGTGTTGCAGAAACTGTACGCCCCCTCCCCCCCCTGCACTCCCCTTCCCCCCTCCCCCCCCCACTATCACACAAAGCGATTTGGCTGTGGTTACGCGTGTCACTTCTTTAAGGTTAGAATCAGCATTCAGTCACCTTGTTATGAAAGAGGTTAAAATAACAGCAGAATGACACAAAACGCTTGAGAATGTTCAGAAAAGTAGCTTGTTTCATCAAGATATTAGACTACTAAGTAGTAAGGTAGAAGGCTCTTTTGTCTATTTAGAAAATTTAGAAAGCTCGGACTCCTGTGCCCATCTGAGTCCCACATAACCACAGAGATAGAGAAGGAAAATTTAAAAGATTACACTCCAGCATCTTACTGGTGTACAACTAGTACGGGAAAAGGAGGAGTTGTTACATATATTAAGACACAACACATGTTAAGACCTTGAGATAACTAGACTCTGTACTGATCAGCACAAGCAGGTGTGTACTTGCGAATTAATATTGAAACACAGTTCACTTTTAATTGCGATTGTATATAAATTCCCATTGGGAAATTTTGAGTTGTTTATGAGAAATTTACATTCCTTGCTGTGCTTACTGTCATACAGCAAAAAATGGCTCTAAGCACCATGGGATTTAACATCTAAGGTCATCATTCCCCTGAGACTTAGAACTACTTAAACCTAACTAACCTGAGGACATCACACATATCCATGCCCGCGGCAGGATTCGAACCTGCGACCGTAGCAGAGCGCGGTTCCGGACTGAGGCGCCTAGAACCGCTCGGTCACGGCGGCCGGCGCTATACAGTAGCAAGCAGTTCATTGTCTGTGGTGATTTCAGTGCATATTTTCTAAAGGGTTATGATAGGAAAATGGTCTGGAAAGCTTACTTGGATCCTACAAGTTAATCTCAGTAATTAATTTCCAAGAAACGTGTAGATAAAGATAGTAGGACCCTAACTGATAATATTTCCTTTGATGTAAATAAATACTCTCCCTGTTCATGACACACATTTAGTTGGGATAAATGAGACAGCAATTTACAGCAGAGATTCTCCTCAGTGGAAATCAGTTAAAATAATTAATGAGTCCCGAACAATGTTTCTAAGAACAGTTTACAAGGCATGAGATTGGATGAAATTTATAATGATGGCATAAAATTAATTCAGTCCCATAATAAATTCATATTATTATTTGAAAATAGGCTTCTGTGTATAAGCTAATCAGAAAGAAAATTAAACAGCCATGTAAAAACCATGGATCACTAGTGGCATTAAAGCATCTGGCGAAAGAAAAAGGGAATTTCATATGCTGGGAAGAACATGTAAAGAGCCCGTAGTAGCTACAAACTACAAATACAACTCAAAATTACTAATAAAAGTTATCAAAAACAAATAAACACGAATATTACGTCAGAAATCAGTAACTTCAACAACATAATTAAGGCTGTATGGAATGGAGCGAAGGTTGAGACAGGATAAACGGACAAAAAACAGGATAACATCACTTTTTAATAAAATAGAAGGGCTATAAGTGATGAGTCGTAGCAAATGGATTAATAATCATTTCTCAAATATAGTAGAAAATAAAGCGATAAACAGAAAGAAAAATCACAGCAGTTTGTTGAAAAAGCAACTCTCGTAAAATTCAATCATATGACTGTATCACCAGCTTCTCCCTCTGAAATTAAGAAAATAACGCATTCTTCCAAAAACAAAAGCTCAACTGTATTTCATGATGTTTCCAAAAGAATATTAACGATTTTTTCCCATATAATAAGACTTGTCTTATCTGAAGTATGTTATATATCACTTACTTGATGTGTCATTGAAATATGTCATTGTTAAACCGCTTTATAAGAGAGGCAATAGAAGAGATATTAATGACTATCAACCTATTTCACTAATGACATCATTTTCCAAATTTTTTGAGAAGGTGATATCTTCTAGAATAGTATCCTACCGGAACGACAATAATATTTTCAGTAAGTCATAGTTTGGATGTAAGAAGAGTTACCGTCCTGCGAACGTCATTTAGACATTCACTCGCCAAATTTTACTAGCATTAAATTACAAAATAGCATGCCTTGGTATTTTCTATCACCTATCTAAGGCAGCTGACTGTGTGAACCTCACTATCTTTGTAGGTAAACTGCGTTTTTATGGAATCGATGTCGTAGCCAAACAATGGATAATGCCATATCTAACCATAAGCATGCAGGAAGTTGTACTTAGTAATTCAGCCAGTGGTATCAGGGAGATTTCTCTCGATAGGGAGTAATCACGTATGTGGTTCCCCAACGCTGTCTTAGGTTGGCTGGTTGATTGACCTGGGGGAGGGGGCAAAACAGCGATGTTAACGGTCCCACAATCTTAGGTCCACCACTGTATCTCATACATGTAAACGATCTTCTGACCAGTATACAAAATGCAGAATTTGTTCATTTTGTAGATAATACTATTATTGTAATCAGACCAACGAAATGTAGGGCACCAGAAGAAATTATAAGCAATTTCCTTGAAAGTGCAACTGACTGTTTCTCTTGGAATGGTCTCACTCTTAATCGTAAAAAAAAAGAAAAAAACGTATTCATTTTTGCACGTCAGCACCAATGATAAGTGTACAGATGGTGAGTAATTATAAATATCGTGGAGAATGCAAAACTTGTGCGTGTCCGTACTAGTGAGAATTTAGGCAAAAAAGTCACATTTATGAACTCTTAAAACAAATTAGTTTGCCACACTTACCTTAGAATCATTACAAATCATAGACAGAGACAAATCAATTAGTTGACGTAATTAACATGTTTTCATTGAGTAATGTCATTTAGAATAATGTTACGGGGTAATTCATCTCTAAATAAAAAAGTATTCATTGCTCAGAGACGTGGTGTAAGAATAAATAATATGTGGTGCTCACACACGATCACCTTGTGAATATCTGTTTAAGCAGTTGGGGATTACGATTGCTGCTTCACAGTTGTTTATTCCCTCATGACGTTTGTTGTAAGTAATCCACTGCAGTTCAAAAGGAATAATGATGTACATAATTACAATACCAGAAGGAAAAATGGCATTCATTACTCCATATTAATGTTACCTTTGGCAGAAAGTGGGGAGAACAATGCTGTAACTAAAATTTTTGATCACTTACCTCGTGATACAGGGTGTTCGGAAATTATTCCCGTTACAGACGTCTAGGACTTGTAGAGGTGAGTGAGTACATAATATTTTGAATAGGAACTCATGGGCAGAAGCGTACTGTTTGCGTCCTACGATGGTTTCAGTTCAGTTATTAAACTCATCTAACAGTGATGCAGTACCATTTTTAGGCAACAATTCGAAAGGCAACATAATGAAACGTCCATCCATCAGTTAACCACACTTGTTTGTATTAAAACTTAAGCATTACGTGTTGACATTATACCAGAACAGAAAAGAACCTAGCATACTGGACGTACAGAACACTACTGATGTTACAAATGCGGTTCGATGTGGCGACCACCAACGTTGTTACAGACGCTGTACTTAAGACACATGTTGTGGTACACACTCTCCATCTCACCTGGTGTCTCTTCAATTTCTAGTGCAACGGCCAGTAGATTTTTCTCTGTCCCTACGGTAGTCTCGTAGCAAGACCGACGCCGAGTGACATCAGGTGACCGTCTGACGTAGTACACGTCATCCTATATACCCTATTGCATACCAGGACAAGCAGCTTTGAGACTTTTCTGTTTCCCTCAGCAGACGTGGACGTGTCACACATCTGAACAGAAATCGTCGTATAAAGGAAACGGTACGTTTCTGGGCATGGGTTCCTATCGAAAATATTGTGTACGCACTCAGCTCTACAAGACCTAGAAGTTTTTAACGGGAATTTCCTAACACCCTTTATAAAATTTCTGAGAGGCAGCAAAGAAAAAACTGATAATAAAATGAAATAATTTCTCCTTGACCATTTCTTTTATAAGATTTTCTATTTTTGCTATATGTGAAAGGTAGTGGGCGGAATTACTAACTAAAAAAACTTATAAATGTCCAGCATATAGCTATATTTACAAACCAACTTTGTGGTGTGCATGTAATAACTCGGTCCACAACTAACTACTAATTAACTGTCTGCTCTTTTATAATTTTTATTAAAAAGCTTTTTATTGAAAAATGTCAGTAGCAAAGGAGTATTTTGTTATTTGTCTCCTAGCGAACCTGCTTTTTTATGTATGACCCTTATCATGTATATTTGTTGACAACGTGTTTTGACAGCGGTGGGATTGAACCACAACATGTATTTTATGATATGACACAGATTTACTTTACTTTAATTTTCACATAATCTTCATAATTTCTCTTTTAATTTTTGATCACAACGTGGGAGTGGACGTTAGACCTACAACAATTGCTTGGGTCTTAAAAGATGACTTGTTGAAGTCCAAGGCTCGCGGTATGACAAACCCGTTACCAGGAAATACGTCAGTTTCTCCCGTTCGAAATAAGGCAAAAAGAATGGTTCAAATGGCTCTGAGCACTATGGGACTTAACATCTGAGGTCATCAGTCACCTAGAACATAGAACTACTTAAACCGAACTAACCTAAGGACATCACACACATCCATGACCGAGGCAGGATTCGAACCTGCGACCGTAGCGGTCGCGCGGTTCCAGACTGAAGCGCCTAGAGCCACTCGGCCACACCGGCCGGCGAAATAAGGCACCCGTTGATATTGCACTTTTCGACTTTCTTTCAAGCAGCCACTTAATTGGACAGAAAGGAAGGCGGAAGATAAGGATTTAACATCCCGCCGACCTCGAGGTCGTTAGAGACGGAGCATAAGCCCGGACTGTTCTAAGGATGCTGAAGGAAATCGGACGTGTCCTTTCAGATGTACCATCCAGGCATTTTCCTGGTGCGGTTTAGAGAAATCATTGATCACCCAAATTTGGATGGTCGGATGAATATTTGAATTGTCGTCTTCGCTAATGCGAGTCCAGTGTGCTACCTACTGCTCCACCTCGCTCGGTGGCCTGGGAAGGACTGATGGCGCCGCCGTGCGCGCCATCTCTTATTCCAGGTATACACTTCTTCACATCCTCCGAGCCTGCCTGACACAGCTGCTTCTCTACGAACGTTGCAGTTTTCACAGATGTTCGTGTTTTTCAAGTCTGTGACTATATTCATGTTGTACAGTGTGGTGTCACCGCCAGAGACCACACTTGCTAGGCGGTAGCTTTAAATCGGCCGCGGTCCATTAGTACATGTCGGACCAGCGTGTCGCCACTGTCAGTAATTGCAGACCGAGCGCCACCACACGGCAGGTCTAGAGAGATGTACGAGCACTCCCCGCAGTTGTACGGACGACTTTGCTAGCGACTACACTAACGACGCCTTTCTCTCATTTGCCGAGAGATAGTTAGAATAGCCTTCAGCTAAGTCCATGGCTACGACCTAGCAAGGCGCCATTAACCATTTCTAGAGAGAGTCTCACTTGTATCATCAAGAATGCTGTATACAAATGATGGATTAAAGTTAAGTATTCCAGCAGCTACGTTCTTTTCTTTATAGCATTCATTACGTATCCTGTTTCAGACCTAAGCAAGCCTGCGTGAGTTGACGCGTGCATTTTGGGCCTCCTTCTCTAAAAACAGTGTCGGCACGTCTGCCCACACTTCATACAGTGTGTGGTATAGTGATCTGATAGAAATCTAGGTAGACCTTTTATGACTGTGGTATTTTCCGCACGTCTTACCAAGGTGTTACATTAACAACCAACGTTCAAAGCAGCGCCTCCATTTTCATTGCAGGCATGGCATCGACCCGGTAAGGTCCGAACAATCCCACAGGCAGCGAGAATCCTTCTCACGTGATGTTCTGCAGTCTCTATTGGTGTCTCGTACATGTGGCCCCACAAGAAAAGATAAAATACGCTGATGCGAACAAAGTGGCTACACTTTGGGTTAGGCATCACGTAGACGCTCAACTGATAGAAGGCTGAGTGAAGACTTGTCATTCTTACGAAAAAGCACAGATTCTTCCTATTCGGTATTCCACACCATTCCTTGTCCTCTTCGTTCATTGTATAGGGGTACAGATTGTGTAAATGTAGCCTGCATACACGTGGTGTACCCCGGATAACGGTAAACGAGATAAAGCAATTGGTGGCAGCCAGAGATCTCACCGAGGTCCCTTGGCTAGCAAACGCCTGGACAAACTAGAGCAATAGAACGATTCATACTAGAACCATCAGACCAGAAATACCAGACCAGTCCTCTGTATTTCTCAGTTAAACATAGAACGACGTACTAGGTCAAAATGCGGATATACGAGGGCCACTGGGAAAGTAAGGTCCGATCGATCACGAAATGGAAATGACAGTGAAAATCCGATTAAGCTTTGCACAGATGTGTTGGGCAGTGTCTCTAGTATGCCCGGCGATCGCGTCAGTTCCCTCGTTTAAGTTCTGAGCGCACAGTGAGCACATAAAGATGCCTAGAAAACAGTGTCTCCCGCCAAGTGGGAGGATCTGCTCAAAGATTTCGCCTGAAGCTATACAGCCCAGATCATAACATGACAGTCATGCGAATCCTTCTTCATGACAATTATCGCCCGCACTCTGCAGGGGCAATGAAGATGCTCCTGCGACGTTTTCGACGTGAAGTGTTTGATTACCAACAATACAGCCCGAAATTGGCTCCCACTGAGTTGCGTTTCTGCTCAAATGAACCACTGACTATGAAGACGACAATTTGGCACAGACAACTGGCAGCACACCAACGTAGAGATTTGGCAGAAAGCACAGGTGGCTTCTTTTAGTCTTCTATGACTAGGCACTGGAAAGTTGGTACAACGCTACAACAAATATCTAGGTCTGAGAGGCGACTATGTAGAGAAGCAGATGGAAGTCTAGCAAACTATTTGAAATAAAACCTTTTTGAATTTCACAGTGGTTTCCATTTCGCGACTGATCGTGCCTTACTTTACGAATGGCCCTTGTATATCAAAATTATTTGTAGACTAGAAGTTTGACACAGCTGCTATTCAAGAGAAGAATGTAGATGACAAGGACAAACTGAAGCCAGAGGGGAGAATGCAGGGATATGAAGTACTAGGAGCCGCATTTCGTCATGTTTATGAATATGTTATATACAGGGCTATTACAAATGATTGAAGCGATTTCATAAATTCACTGTAGCTCCATTCATTGACATATGGTCACGACACGCTACAGATACGTAGAAAAACTCATAAAGTTTTGTTCGGCTGAAGCCGCACTTCAGGTTTCTGCCGCCAGAGCGCTCGAGAGTGCAGTGAGACAAAATGGCGACAGGAGCCGAGAAAGCGTATGTCGTGCTTGAAATGCACTCACATCAGTCAGTCATAACAGTGCAACGACACTTCAGAATGAAGTTCAACAAAGATCCACCAACTGCTAACTCCATTCGGCGATGATATGCGCAGTTTAAAGCTTCTGGATGCCTCTGTAAGGGGAAATCAACGGGTCGGCCTGCAGTGAGCGAAGAAACGGTTGAACGCGTGCGGGCAAGTTTCACGCGTAGCCCGCGGAAAATTGGCTCATGCCACAACTGGAGACCGACAGCGCCGACTTCATCTTTCAACAGGATGGTGCTCCACCGCACTTCCATCATGATGTTCGGCATTTCTTAAACAGGAGATTGGAAAACCGATGGATCGGTCGTGGTGGAGATCATGATCAGCAATTCATGTCATGGCCTCCACGCTCTCCTGACTTAACCCCATGCGATTTCTTTCTGTGGGGTTATGTGAAAGATTCAGTGTTTAAACCTCCTCTACCAAGAAACGTGCCAGAACTGCGAGCTCGCATCAACGATGCCTTCGAACTCATTGATGGGGACATGCTGCACCGAGTGTGGGAGGAACTTCATTATCGGCTTGATGTCTGCCGAATCACTAAAGGGGCACATATCGAACATTTGTGAATGCCAAAAAAAACTTTTTGAGTTTTTGTATGTGTGTGCAAATCATTGTGAAAATATCTCAAACAATAAAGTTATTTTAGAGCTGTGAAATCGCTTCAATCATTTGTAATAACCCTGTATACAGGGTGAATCAGTTGAAACTTGCACCGCAAATATTGCAGAAATGGAAAGTGCTATTGATGTGCGGTATTCACAGAAGGGATTGGTAGTCAGGGGCTCGTATTTTTAGCCAATAAATAGACTGTAATAATACTTAAAAAGTGTATTTATGTGCAAACATGCACTTATTTAAATGGAACAATGCCTAATCACATTAACAAACTAACAGTAGTGTAAATTAGAATGTCAGCGATATTTGTCGCAGGGTTCTAAAGTAAGTCATTTACGATGTACCGTATTTTGGAAAGTTCCCACGTCGTCACTTGTACAATACATATGGTTGCACACACTAAAGAACAACACAAGTGCATACACTATTTGTGCGAATTCTGACCAGTAACGAGACAATTGACCAACACAGGTTGTGTCCATACTGATCACCGCCAGCGGCAACAGATGCTTCCAGTCTGGCATGGAACGACTGCTCCACACGAGCTAGCATTTTAGCGGAGGTATCCGAGCAGGCTGCAGCAATAAGCCATTGCGTATCATCGGTTGTAGTTTGTATGTCCTCGTAGACAAGATCTTTCAGTTTTCCCCACAGAAAAAATGTCTACAGGGGTCATATCTGGGGAACGGGCCGGCCAAGGTACAGCTCCTCTGCATCCAATCTAATGATTTGTATACAGTTCGTGAAGACATGCTGCAGTACTTCCTGCACTATGGACTGGACAG
Source organism: Schistocerca cancellata (assembly GCF_023864275.1). NCBI lineage: Eukaryota > Metazoa > Arthropoda > Insecta > Orthoptera > Acrididae > Schistocerca > Schistocerca cancellata. Next base: position 876,060,436 of record NC_064629.1, on the reverse strand, counting down.
AGATCATGGTGATACCACAAGTTCCTCCTAGTCTTCAGAGGTACTTCTGGCATCCGTGGAAGATGGTCTGTATGAGGCTACGATACTTGTGCGCGTTCAGTGTTCTGTCTATGAAACATTGGCCTATGAGCTGATGGTTAACCATTCCACACCACACGTTTACACTCCATGGACGACGACGTTCCACCTGACGAAGCCAACGGGGACTGTCAACAGACCAATATTGCATGTTTCTGCGGTTTACCTAGCCTTGATTGATAAATGTGTAGCCAGCCGCTGCGGCCGAGAGGTTCTAGACGCTTCAGACCGGAACCGAGCGAATGCTACGATCGCAGGTTCGAATCATGCCTCGGGCATGGATGTGTCTGATGTCTTTAGGTTAGTTAGGTTTATGTAGTTCTAAGTTCTAGTGGACTGATGACCTCAGATGTTAAGTCACATAGTGCTCAGAGGCATTTGACCCATTGTTTGATAAATGTGTCTTCATCACTAAACAAGATAGGTGACACATCTGGGGTGTCCTGTCTTAACGACTATGTACAGAAGTTAACACGATTCTCAGAATCGTTTCCATGCAGCTCTTGATGGGAAGAGATGTGGTAGGGAAGGAACCTATGCCGATGCCTGACTCATGCCACTTCCTCGTGCAATTATGTGGGAGGCAACGTGCGAGTCAGCTGCAACAAATTTTAAAAGTGCTAATTGTATATTTATATCACATATTTCGGAAGACTGATTTGGATAAACGATGGTTCAGCATAATAAATAGTATTTTTGTCTTCGGGCACAGATTGGCTGTAATTGTCAGATTACCGTACTGACTAGAAATTCAAATCGTTCAAATGGCTCTGAGCACTATGGGACTTAACATCTGTGGTCATCAGTCCCCTAGAACTTAGAACTACTTAAACCTAACTAACCTAAGGACATCACACACATCCATGCCCCAGGCAGGATTCGGACCTGCGACCGTAGTAGTCGCGCGGTTCCGGACTGAGCGCCTGAACCGCTAGACCACCGCGGCCGGCTGACTAGAAGTGAACTGTTTTCTCGCAAGTTTATCGGCTTTTATTACTTCCAATGGGTTCCGACGTTACGCGACTCTACTTACCATCAACTGCTCCATTTTTCAGTTTGCCATCGCTACAATAACAAAATTAAGAACTGAAGAGACTGTAAGGATGAGAGCTAGAATTTTTAGTCCTGGAAATGTAATTTGTCCACCGCACGCTCATAGTGACTAACGTAATGATCTAGCAAGTGACAAACAGACTTACATGCAAATACTTCATTTTCGTGCACATTTATTCTGTACTGGAAGATCAGGTCCACTATCACTATCACTTGTTCTTGATCATTTTACCGTACATAAAATATCTCCTAAGATTAAATGATCAAGGAAAAAGTTACAATCAGGTGCAACAGAAATGTTATAGTCATGATATTATACGGGGTAAGTATTTGCAAGTATTTGTAAGTATTTAGGTAAATTTATAACCGTCCATTTCCCTAGTGGTTAGATTGAATGTAGTCTATAAACACGATGCACCCTGCTCCGTTTGCTCATAGACATTCTTTGGCAACTAACAATGTAAACGTCATCGAAGACGGATGATTTTTCTGGTCGGCATGGCTTAACACTGCTGACATATCATTTATGTGAGTGAATACTTCTACATATAATTGCTCATGACAGTTCTGAATGTTCGAACGGCGTTGTGGTACGGTTTCACCAGCTTCCATAACACAGTACTGATCTCTAACTCAATAATTTTAGGTGTCACTGTGGGTGATACTCCAAAGGAGTGAGAATTTGCTGGTCATGGAATTGCTTCTCCACTATATATTCATCTGTTGTAGTAGATATTATCTACTAGATATCATCCAGCGCCTGTTGATGTATGGCAGTTTGATATCTAGCCGACGGCGTCACCGCACTCGTATGTAGATGGATACGTCAGTCGTGATCGAGTTCTGTAACACCGCAACATAAATTAATTGGTGCAATATAATTGAACACTTATTTATTGCAATACACACATAAACCATAACATCCAGTTCAGATTAGACACATACGAATCTGTCCAGACTGAGAACTGAGTCCCATAACAAAACGGCAGCTCCAGAATTAAACACTCGTCCAGAAACTAATTACGATACCAACTTCGCGGTACTAAGGGTAGTGACAGTTGCTATCCTCGTGGGCTGTTTACTGTAGGCAGCTCTCAGCTGCTCTCGTCACACTGCTGCTAAGCGCGAGCTCCAGATTGCGTAGTTGACGCACTGTCGATGATCTCCACCGCTGATCGGCGAAGAGCTGCCGGTGACTCGCAAGGATATGAGTTATAAAACCGCACAGATTCATAATCTGAGTGTATGTGATTGGCTGTCGCTGGTGGAGATAACTCAGGCCCTGCTCGTTTTCTCCCTAAACCTGTCGATGGCAAGGCCTGGGGAAATAGCGCAGCCGCTGCTGGCTGTCTCCGGGGACAACCGCCGAAGCCTGCATGTAGGCTACTCCGACACGCCTCTGTGACGGAACGGCGGCCTACCCAGCAGGCCCGTTGCATGGGACACAACACATATCGTTCAACGTATCACTGATATATTCTGTGCACCGTAAGTAAAACACGTGTTTACAGTTACTTGTCTGTAGCCAGCACCTGCAATACCTCCGGGACAATCATATTGAAAAACCGTACAGTCACCTACAAATTCATTCAACACATTGCTCTTAAACTGCTGTTGGTGTCTTTATCGCAAGGATTTTTCACGATAAAGAAATGGTATTTGAGAAAATTTTCTGTTTCATCAACTACAAATGTTGCCTCTTCTATAAACAAGACTGATCGTAACAAACTAATGGCTGACAGTTTATGCAACAAGCGACTGACTTAAGTCTTCTAGTTATCAGTGATCGGCGAACAAAGCTCAAACCATGAATGAGATGATACAGACAAGTGAACTGCCTGCGAAGTACTCTCTGTGAGATGTATCAGATACTGTGGTGAAGTGTCGTGGGCTCAGATCTGGATCTTCATCAGCTTGCAGAATGTGTTCGTTCTGAAGGGGGATCGCCGGCCGGAGTGGCCGTGCGGTTCTAGGCGCTACAGTCTGGAGTCGAGCGACCGCTACGGTCACAGGTTCGAATCCAGCCTCGGGCATGGATGTGTGTTATGTCCTTAGGTTAGTTAGGTTTAATTAGTTCAAAGTTCTAGGCGACTGATGACCTCAGAAGTTAAGTCGCATTGTGCTCAGAGCCATTTATGTATTCTGAAGGGGCATCAGAGTGAATCAAAGTGTACGTCACTCCAAAGTTTGTAGTGCTACGGATCCCGGAACTCTAAAGAGGAGCAATGCTTGTGTTGTGTCTGCAAATGCATTTTGGCGCAGTTATGAATACTCGAGTCCCTCAATATCTGTGCTCCCAGACTTAAAAATAGCCTGCTGCTGTGACCTAGTGGTTCAAGGCGCTTCAGTCTGGAACCGCGCGACCGCTACGGTCGCAGGTTCGAATCCTGCCTCGGGCATGGATGTGTGTAATGTCGTTAGGTTAGTTAGGTTTAAGTAGTTCTAAGTTCTAGGGGACTGATGACCTCAGATATTAAGTCCCATAGTGCTCAGAGCCATATGAACTTAAAAATATATGTCTACTCACAAAACTAATTTCATGTCATAGTTGAACTAAATATTTACATCGCAACGGCCTACTAGTAGACGCATCAGACATTCAAGTCAGCCTACCCTCTTCTGTACACAAATATCAATCACAATAATGTTTGTAGAAAAATCCATTTATTGCATTATTGGAGTGACTTTTATCGTTAATATAACACTAGTTAACAAAACGAATTGTAACTATTGGTCGGATTCCGAAGCACAGTGTCGGATAACTTTTATAGAGGGACAGGAGTACGATAAGAAGATAGGTTGTCACTGAGTGGTCCCGAGAAAATCGGTCTAGCAGTGAATGGAGCCGAAATAAACCACTGCTATTGAAAGTTAACGGATTATATACATACACCATTTGATCAAAAGTATCCAGACACGTGGCTGAAAATGTTACACGTGGCTAGGATACAGTACACTCGTTCGCCCACTGCTTGAATACTGCTCAGCGGTGTGGGATCCGTACTAGATAGGGTTGATAGATGAGATAGAGAAGATCCAACGGAGAGCAGCGCGCTTCGTTACAGGATCATTTAGTAATCGCGAAAGCGTTACGGAGATGATAGGTAAACTGCAGTGGAAGAGACGCTCAGTAGCTCGGTACGGGCTTTTGTTAAAGTTTCGAGAACATACCTTTACCGAAGAGTCCAGCAGTATATTGCTCCCTCCTACGTATATCTCGCGAAGAGACCATGAGGATAAAATCAGAGAGATTAGAGCCCACACAGAAGCATACAGACAATTCTTCTTTCCACGAAGAATACGAGACTGGAATAGAAGGGAGAACCGATAGAGGTACTCAGGGTACCCTCCACCACACACCGTCAGGTGGCTTGCGGAGTATGGATGTAGATGTAGATGTAGACTTACAAGTTTGTGGCGCTCTCCATCGGTAATGCTGGAATTCACTATGGTGTTGGCCCACCCTTAGCCTTGATGACAGCTTCCACTCCCGCAGGATTACGTTCAGTCAGGTTCTGGAAGGTTTCTTGGGGAATCGCAGTCTATTCTTCACAGAGCTCTGTACTGAGGAGAGGTATCGATGTCGGTCGGTGAGGCCTGGCACGAATGCGGCGTTCCAAAATATCCTAAAGGGTAATACTGGGTTCAGGTCGGACTCTGTGCAGGCCACTAAATTACAGGGATGTTATTGTCGTGTAACCACTCCGCCACAGGCCGTGCATTATGAACAGGTGCTCAGTCGTGTTGAAAGATATAATCCCCATCCCCGAATTGTTCTTCAATAGTAGGAAGCAAGAAGGTGCTTAAAACATCAATGTAGGCCTGTGCTGTGATAGTGTCTCGCAAAACAACAAGGAATGCAAGCCCCCTACATGAAAAACAGGACCACAGCATAACACCACCGCCTCCGAATTTTCTGTTTACACTACACACGCTGGCAGACGACGTTCGCCGAGAATTCGCCATTCCCACACCATGCCATCGGATCGCCACATTGTGTACCGTTATTCGTCACTCCACACAACGTTTTTCCACTGTTCAGTCGTCTAATGTTTACGCTCCTTACACGAAGCGAGGGGTCGATTGGCATTTACCGGCGTGATGTGTGGCTTACGTGCAGCCGCTCGACCATGAAATCCAAGTTTTCTCACCTCCCGCCTAACTGTCATAGTACTTGCATTGGATCCTGATGCAGTTTGGAATTCCTGTGTGATGGCTTGGATATATGTCTACATATTACACATTACGACCCTCTTCAACGGTCGGCAGTCTCTGTCAGTCAACAGACGAGGTCGGCCTGCATGCTTTTGTACTGTACGTTTCCCTTCACATTTCCACTTCACTATCACAACGGAAACAGTGGACCTAGGGATGTTCACGGGTGTGGAAATGTCACGTGCAGACGTATGACACAAGTGACACCCAATCACCTGACCACGTTCGAAGTCCGCGAGTCCCGTGGAGTGCCTCATTCTGCTCTTTCACGTCTAATGAGTACTGAGGTCGCTGATATGGAGTAGCTGGCAGTCGGTGGCATGTAAATCCACCGAATATGAAAAACGAATGTTTTTGGGGGTGTCCGGATACTTTTGATCACATATTGTGTCTACATCTAAATATACACCTGCATTCACAGCTATATTCTGCAAGGGACTGTGAATTGAGAGGTAGATGGTACTCCTCATTCTACCACGTATTAGGCATTATGGTTTCTACCTTTTCTTTTGCGTAGGGAGCGCAGTGCCTGTGTGCGCGATGTCATTAGTCTGCTCTCGTCTGCACACTCCGTGCGGGAGGGAAACGTACGAGGATGTAGTACATTCCTAGATTCCTCACATAATACTGGTTCTTTAATCTTTGTATGTAGGATTTCGCGAGATAGTTGGCTTCTATCTTGAAACGTTCGCCACTTCACGTTTTTCAAAACCTTCTTGTCGCTCACTCATGGGCCAAAGAAATCTAAGAGCATTTTTTCTTGCTTTCTTTGAATAAGTTTAGTGTTCTCTGTTAGTCCTACCTGGTATGGGTCCAACACACTTGAGCAGTATTGTAGGATGCGTTTACAAATGTTTGGTAAACAACCCACTTAGTGCACTAATTGCCTAATGAAACGAAGTCCACTATCTGATTTACCTACTACTGTAATCCAACAAATCGCCATACTTATGTATTTGTACTAATTGACTGATTCCAGTTGGGACTCTGATAATGAAGTTAAAGGATACTACGTTCTTTTAGTTTTTTGATGGGTATCAGTTCACATTTCTGAACATTTAAAACGAGTTGCCAACTTCTGCACTAATTTTAAATTTTATCAAAATCTGGCTGAATATCTGTGCTCCATTTTAGATGAGGAGGAGGATATTAGTGTTTTAACGTCCCGTCAACAACGAGGTCATGAGAGACGGAGCGCAAGCTCGGGTGAGGGAAGGATGGGGAAGGAAATCGGCCGTGCCCTTTCAAAGGAACCATCCCGGCATTTGCCTGAAGCGATTTAGGGAAATCACGGAAAACCTAAATCAGGATGGCCGGAGACGGGATTGAACCGTCGTCCTCCCGAATGCGAGTCCAGTGTGCTAACCACTGCGCCACCTCGCTCGGTCCATTTTAGATAGTAGTACATTACAAATAACTGTATCATCTAAAACCTGACTTAGGTTACTGTTAATATTGTCTGCCAGGTCATTAATAAACAAAATGAGCAGCAAAGGACCCAAAACACTTCCCTGCGACGTTTGTGAACTTACTTCTACAGTTTCCAATTATCTCCATCGAAGATAACGTACTGCATTCTTCTTACCACTGTAGCCTCTGTCCAGTCACAAATTTCATTTGACACCCCGCGTACTCGTACGTGGTGCTCTGATACTGAGCCAAAAGGTTTTCGGAAATCAAGAAATACAAAATAACGTATAACGCCACACAAGACTGCCTAGCCTTTGCCCATGACATGCCATTGCAACATGTGAATGCAGAAAATCCAAAACTGGCAGCGATATTTTTTTTTTTTAATTTCAGTTGAAGGTGGTCTCATGATAGCGTACACTTACATGTTGTTGTTGTGGTCTTCAGCAACAACATGTAACTGTACGCTATCATGAGACCACCTTCAACTGAAATTTAAAAAAAAAAAAAGTTACATTAAGGTACTGAATGTAGGGGATGGGAGGTTAAGTGATGTAGAATGTTCACAGCTTACTGCATCTGCGTGGGATATAACAGTTAAACTACGGACGGGAAATTGTGTGAGATGGGTCCCAAATACGGCAGAAACTACGACATGTTGCAAAGATGGAAAGATCGACCTAGCGGCAAACACCAAGGTGAAAGTTAACTTGGATAAACGCTTTACGAAATTCTTGTAGCGTTAGATTTGTATATGCTCTCAGCCATTCAGTGACTTCTTCTGTCGCCGTCATCAGACATCTTTAGGCTGTGTGGTACCCTATTTTACTTTACTTATGTCGATGTCTGTTACAGAGGAGTATTGGTAGTGATGCTGCTACCGATAGGCGGTGGATAACTCAGCTTGTTTCTGTATAGCCTTCTAGCATCAAGCGCCCGTTCACATTCACCACTAAGGATACTGAAACGAAGCCAGGAGGAAGGATAAGGGGTGGAGTGGGTTGGGGACTGCGTGATACTTAAGCTTTGAGCTATTTTTCTTGGACGCAGTGGTCCCTGATTGAAAACCACTGAGCACTTTTCGAAATTTATTTTAACACCGAAGCAAACAGTATATACATCAGTGTTTGAGCAATACAGGAAAAGAGATTCATAATAAAAAATATTTCCTTCCAATAAAACAAGGCATATACAGGGTTATTACAAATGATTGAAGCGATTTCACAGCTGTACAGTAACTTTATTATTTGAGATATTTTCACAATGCTTTGCAGACACATACAAAAACTCAAAAAGTTTTTTTAGGCGTTCACAAATGTTCGATATGTGCTCCTTTAGTGATTCGGCAGACATCAAGCAGATAATCAAGTTCCTCCCACACTCGGCGCAGCATGTCCCCATCAGTGAGTTCGAAAGCATCGTTGATGCGAGCTCGCAGTTCTGGCACGTTTCTTGGTAGAGGAGGTTTAAACACTGAATCTTTCACATAACCCCACAGAAAGAAATCGGATGGAGTTAAGTCGGGAGAGCGTGGAGGCCATGACATGAATTGCTGATCATGATCTCCACCACGACCGATCCATCGGTTTTCCAATCTCCTGTTTAAGAAATGCCGAACATTATGATGGAAGTGCGGTGGAGCATCATCCTGTTGAAAGATGAAGTCGGCGCTGTCGGTCTCCAGTTGTGGCATGAGCCAATTTTCCGCGGGCTACGCGTGAAACTTGCCCGCACGCGTTCAACCGTTTTTTCGCTCACTGCAGGCCGACCCGTTGATTTCCCCTTACAAAGGCATCCAAAAGCTTTAAACTGCGCATACCATCGCCGAATGGAGTTAGCAGTTGGTGGATCTTTGTTGAACTTCGTCCTGAAGTGTCGTTGCACTGTTATGACTGACTGATGTGAGTGCATTTCAAGCACGACATACGCTTTCTCGGCTCCTGTCGCCATTTTGTCTCACTGCGCTCTCGAGCGCTCTGGCGGCAGAAACCTGAAGTGCGGCTTCAGCCGAACAAAACTTTATGAGTTTTTCTACGTATCTGTAGTGTGTCGTGACCATATGTCAATGAATGGAGCTACAGTGAATTTATGAAATCGCTTCAATCATTTGTAATAGCCCTGTACATTATTGTTTCCAGAGAACAATACAATAAGAGCTCTTGCATTAGAAAATATGAGTTCAATTAAATCTGTGCTTGTCTTAAATATCCTGACTCAAATTAATTCTGGACCATAGCTCTTATGTTAGAAAAATTTAAGTCTACTAATTTCAGAGAGAGCCAACGACCATGCCGCAGTGATAACACCGATTGTCGAGCTTGGGTTGGCTGACTGCCCGGGTATTCCGAGCGCTGTTGGCAAGCGGGGTGCACTCAGCCCTTTCGAGGCCAACTGAGGAGCTACTTGACTGAGAAGTAGCGGCGCATGTCACGAAAGCTGATAACGGCCGGGAGAGCGGTATGCTGACTGCGTGCCCCTCCACATCCGCATCCCTTTGCGCATATCGGCTGAGGATGACATGGCTGTCGGACGGTAACGTTGGGCCTTCCGAGGCCTGTTCGGACGGACAGTCAATTCCAGAGAGCCGTCTCAATTCCATATCCTTGAAAAGCATTTTACAGGAATTCTTTATCTCAAACGATCGTGACTAACCGGTAAAAGTTACAAATTAAAAGGAAAATTAACGTAACATTAAACAAGCGGCCGATATTGACCAATACTGAGTGGGTAATACAGATTGTATTGAGAAAGAACGGCCGTAACTGAACAGTAAAAGGAACTATTAGATTAAATATTTAAGAGCAAAATACCATAGCATTAAGCAAGTGGCTATTGCTGCCTAGGGGCTAAGTTACTTACACAATAAAAGACGTGACTTTACCAAGAGAACGCCCAAGAACAACTGGCAGTGTGAGTATAGGAATAAGCACATGCGAAGAATGGCCGCAAATGACTAGTAATAGAAAACAGATTAATTATTTAAAAGCAAAAGAACACAGCACTAAACAAGCGCGCGTTATCAATCAGCAGTTAAGCCACTTACGCAATACTAGGAATAATTTTACTGCGAGAATGCTCGTGATCAATTGGCAGTACGAGTATGTGAATATGCAAATTTTCAGTCTTAACTGACCAGAAAGAAACATTTAAGTTCAGTCGTTATAAGAAACATAACACAGTATTAACCAAGAGGCCGTATTTTAACCACCAGCTAAACACTCTAGTCTTACAAGGTGAAACGGCTCTCACTAGGCGCTGACGAACACCAGGCTATTTAAATGAACTGAGACTGGATTATTCTTTAAGCAATAAGAACGGCCGCAGTATGTCAAAGGAGTCCAGAGACATTTAAAAGGTCACATTTCTGCAACAACGTGACCCTGCGTAATCAAGGGAAAACTGTAACCACACATTTCAACACAAGTTTCTGAACAGTCATTAAACGAAGAACAAAAGAGTTAAAGATGTAGAACAAGCTCAAGAAAAGACATAAGAGCTTTTCATACAGTTATCCAGTGGTACTCATACATGGCCAAACTTTAAGCAGCTTGCACACAGAGAAAGGTGCTGTTCTCTTCACCTTTTCCCACTGCCATTACCTCCCCACACTGTACGAGGTGATTTCCGAAGATGACCAAATCACACAGAACATTGTAAAAGACAGAAAAATGCAATTAGATACAGAATAATTTACGTTTCACGCCCGCCACAACGCCAGCTTAACGAAAGGCACTCTTATACATCTACGCTTATCATAGAATCTGCGATTCAAATCAGAGCTTTCAAAATGTCAACACTTACTTAAGCGTGGGAAAACAGCGCACACACTCAGCTTTGCGCTCCTCCGCCCACCCTTCGCCCCGCCACACAACCTAAAGCAAAACTTTAACTCATAAACAGAGAGTAAAGTTACGGCGAGTTGGGCTGAAGTCAAGGAACTCGCGAATATACAGCCTAGTTCCTCAGGCAAGGTGTACTCGATGCCAGAGCATAGCCTCCATCACAACTCGGCACCAAACCCGGTGCCACAGCCACTAGTCTCGGACCGACACACTTCCTCGCTCTGCAGCAGACGCTTCCGTTGACCCCGGCCAGCCGTCTCTGTACTGCCACCACGGGCGTGTAATCCCAGAGCTGTTCCTTGGCAGAGTTCGCTCCGTTGACTTGGCCGGCCCTCTCTGTCACTCTCCAGGTCTCACTTCAAACTCTCTACTCACCGCCGCGGACTGCGCCCTCTGGTCTGGAGCCGTACGTCAGTATCTTTGCCTATTTCAATCGACCACGGGCCAAAATCAATGGGAACGCAGCAGATGTAACTGCTCTCCGAATTAAAGTTATTGTTACGCATTCTGGCCTCTAAGTCTTATTTGATGACAGAATCGCAGTAGGTTCGAGGTTTGGAGCTTTAATAGTGGCAACTATTTATTTACAGATCGTACAAAATAGATACGTGTTTCAAAGTTTTACTGACCTTCGAAGTAAAGGCCAGCATTGTGTATAACCCGTTGCCAGTGATGTGCAAGTCGTAGGATACTCGTAGCAGTGCCAGTTGTGTTGACAGTTCGAGCGGCGCGGTCTATTGCCCGACGAATTTGTAGCAATTCTGAAGCGAATGCTGTGAAGTGTTTCCTTCAGTTTAGAAATCGAGTGGAACTTACGAGGGATTAAGTCAGGGGAGTGCTGTAGGTGGTATAGCACTTAGCAGTCCCATCAGTCAAACAAATCAGTAACAGCTTGCACTCTACGTGTCTGAGCATTGTCTTGCAAAATGATGGTCAGGTCCTGCAGAAAGTGACATCACTTCTGTCTCTAAGCTGGTCGTAGGTAGTGTTCCAAAAACGAACAGTTCAAACCCTAGTAGATACACGAAATAGTATTTCCGTTTTGTAAGATATAATCGTGCACTACGGTGACAAAAGTCATGGGGGAGCTAAATGGACATAAACAGATGGTGGTAGTACGGCTACCTCTATAGCCGTCCGTAATTGAGGAAGTGATACCGGTGCAGGAATTTGTGCACTAACTCACCTCTCCACTGTGTGTGTGGTCTTCAGTCCAGGGACTGGTTTCATGCAGCTCTCCATGCTACTCTATCCTGTGCAAGCTTCTTCATCTCCCAGTACCTACTGCAACCTACATCCTTCTGAATCTGCTTTGTGTATTCATCTCTCGGCCTCCCTCTACGATTTTTATCCTCCACGCTGCCCTCCAATACTAAATTGGTGATCCCTTGATGCGTCAGAATATGCCCTTCTTCTTGTCAAGCTGTGCCACAAATTTCTCTTCTCTCCAATTCTATTCAATACCACCTCATTAGTTATGTGATCTACCCATCTAATCTTCAGCATTCTTCTGTAGCACCACATTTCGAAAGCTTCTATTCTCTTCTTGTCTAAACTATTTATCGTCCACGTTTCACTTCCATACATGGCTACACTCCATACAAATACTTCCAGAAACGACTTCCTGACACATCTATACTCGATGTTAACAAATTTCTCTGCTTCAGAAACGATTTCCTTGCCATTGCTAGTCTACATTTTATATCCTCTCTACTTCGACCATCATCAGTTATTTTGTTCCACAAATAGCAAAACTCATTTACTACTTCAAGTGTCTCATTTCCTAATCAAATTCCCGCAGCGATTTAATTCGACTGCATTCCATTATTCTCATTTTGATTTTGTTGATGTTCATGTTATATCCTCCTTTCAAGACACTGTCCATTCCGTTCAGCTACTCTTCCAGGTCCTTTGCAGTCTCTGACAGAATTACAATGTCATCGGCGAACCTCAAAGTTTTTATTTCTTCTCCATGGATTTTAATACCTGCTCCGAATTTTTCTTTTGTTTCCTTTACTGCCTGCTCAATATACAGATTGAATAACATCGGGGATAGGCTACAACCCTGTCTCACTCCCTTCCCAACCACTGCTTCTCTTTCATGCCCATCGACTCTTATAACTGCCATCTGGTTTCTGTACATATTGTAAATAGCCTTTCGCTCACTGTATTTTACCCTTGACACCTTCAGAATTTGAAAGAGAGTATTCCAGTCAACATTGTCAAAAGCTTTCTCTAAGTCTACAAATGCTAGAAACGTAGGTTTACCTTTCCTTAATCTATTTTCTAAGATAAGTCGTAGGGTCAGTATTGCCTCACATGTTTCAACATTTCTACGGAATCCAAAACTGATCTTCCCCTAGGTCGGCTTCTACCAGTTTTTCCATTCGTCTGTAAAGAATTCGTGTTACTATTTTGCAGCCGTGGCTTATTAAACTGATAGTTTGGTAATTTTCACATCTGTCACCTTTCGACTACGTCTCCTAAATGTTCGACGGCTGCCTAAATCATTCGTCTGAATTGTCTACACTGTTCTTCAGACCAATCGCGAACAGTTGTGGCCCGGTTGACATCGCGCTTTGGCATCAAAATTAAGTCCATTAATGACTGCAAATGGTCTACAAGTAGCCGAACATAATCATTTCGAGTCAATGATCGGTTCAGTTGAACCACAGGACCCATTCCATTCCGCGAAAACACAGCCCACACCATTATGGAGCCACTGCTAGCTTGCACAGTGCCATGTTGACAACTTGGGTCCAGGGCTTCGTCGGGTCTGCGCCACACTCAAACCCATCAACTCTTACCAACTAAAATTGGGACTCATCTGACTAGGCCACAGTTTTCCAGTCGCCTAGGGTCCAACCACTACGGTCAGGAGCCTAGGAGAGGTGTTGGAAGCTATAACGTACTGTTAGCAGAAGTACTCGGGTCGGTCGTCTGCTTCCATAGCTGACACTAAATTTCGCCGCAGTGTCCTAACGGATACGTCCGTGGTACGTCCAACAGTGCTTTCAGCTGTTATTTGACGCAGTGTTGCTTATCTGTCCGCCGCTCGTGGTCTCGCGGTAGCGTTCTCGCTTCCCGAGCACGGGGTCCCGGGTTCGATTCCCGGCGGGGTCAGGGATTTTCACCTGCCTCGAGATGACTGGGTGTTTGTGTTGTCCTCATCATTTCATCATCATCCAGGAAAGTGGCGAAATTGGACTGAGCAAAGGTTGGGAAATTGTACGGGCGCTGATAACCACGCAGTTGAGCGCCCCACAAACCAAACATCATCATCATCAGTGTTGCTTATCTATTGGCACTGGTGGCTCTACGAGCACGCCGCTGCTCTCGGTCGTTAAATGAAGGCCGTCGCCCACTGAGTTGTCGGTGGTGAGAAGTAATGCCTGAAATTCGGTATTCTCGGCACACTCGTGACACTGCAGATCTCGGAATACTGAACTACCTGACTATTTCCGAAATGAAAAGGCCCATGCTTCTAGGTCCAAATACCATTCCACGATATACGTCTTTTAATTCTCGTCGTGAAGTCAAAATCACTTCTGAAACCGTTTCACATGAATCACCTGAGTACAAATGACAGCTTTGCCGTTCGCCACCATAGCTGAGTGGACAGCGCGCAGGCTTGTCATGTCGGGTGGCCCGGATTCGATTCCCGGCTGGGTTGGAGATTTTCTCCTCCCAGGATCTGGGTGTTTGTCTCGTCTTCATCATCGTCATTTAATCCTCATCGACGCGCAAGTCACCGATGTGGCGTCACCTCAAAAGACTTGCACCAGGCGATCAGGGCTACCAGCCGGGAGGCCCTCGCCACACGACATTTCATTTCAGTACGGCTCCGCCAATGCAATACGTTGTGTTCGCGATACTATAGCCGTCTGTATACGCGCATAACGCTATCCCGTGAATTGAATCACCACAGTGTAGTGTGCATACTATTCTTATGATCACGGAACATGTGAAGAAGTTTGATCCCACTTTGCCAGATAGTAAATATAACGAAAGAAGCATAATGGACGAAGACGAGCTGAATTTAACGCGTGTTATTTGAACTGCCGCATAAAGAAATTATCCGCTACCGGAGAAGATGGATAACTCGTGGCTATTGCAGCAGTACTTTCATAAAATTTACCCGTATACTAAAGGTAAAAAAATGGTTCAAATGGCTCTGAGCACTATGGGACTTAACATCTGAGGTCATCAATCCCCTAGAACTTAGAACTACTAAAACCTAACTAACCTAAGGACATCACACACATCCATACCCGAGGCAGGATTCGAACCTGCGACCGTAGCGGCCCTGTGGTTCCAGACTGAAGCACCTAGAGCCGCTCAGCCACAGCGGCCGGCTACTAAAGGTAGGTGGTCGTTAAAGTACACCTACATTCAGATACATACTCAGTAAGCCACCATACGGTGCATGGCGGACGGCAACGTCTACCACTGCCTTTCATTCTCCCCGCAAATGGAGTGAGGGAAAAACGACTATCGATATGCTTCCGTGCGAGCTCTAATTTCTGTTATCTCGCATGGTAACAAATCTTGCAGCATGCCTCTGAATTGCTTCGAAATCTTCCTTTAATCCCACCACCATGGGGATCCGTAACAATCGATTAGGACTCAACGATGTGTCACTAGTTTTCCATACGCGATCTTCTTTATAGATGAGATGCACTTTCTGGAATCTCACAGTAAACTTAAGTTAACCATTCGCCATACCTCCTGCCGAACTTACGTGCTCGCTCCATTTCATATCGTTCTGCAACTTTACGCCTACATATTTAATCGACTTGACTGTGTCGAACGGCACACAACTAACACTATGGTCGAACATGACATGATGTTTTTGTCTCCTCATCTGCACTCACTTACATTTTTCTAGTAGAAGTACTGTCTAAGTCATCCTGTATAATCCTACGGCGATTCAACGAAGACACTATTCCGTACAGTACAGCGTCATTAGAAAACAATCGCAGAGTGCTGCTCACCATAATAAGATCGCTTGTATATACTGGCGTGTGAAACTTACGGACTAAAGTAACTTCCGCGTCATGTGTAAAAGTGGGTCTCGGTTTTCATTGTCTTACAGTTACACAATTACCACTAATCAAAGTGAATCGACAGGCGGCATCGCTAAGAAAGTGACAACTAACGTCGACATTAACCTGTGAACGTATGCTTCAGAACTGAGTAACCAATCACCGCACAAGCTGTGGGACTCACATACGAGAGTGTGAAACTGGCGGATTTCTGGCACACCTGAGAGTGTTGCTGTAGAAGTGTCGGTGGCTTAATAGACTCGGAGGGTTTTTGTTGATCGAAGGTAAAGGAAGACACATCCGTATGGAAACATTTTATGCACCCCCGCGATTTCTAAACTGTAGTAACGATTTGGGATAGTGTCTTTTCCTTATTCGCACAATGATGCCCACGTGGAGAAAGCAATAAATAGCCTGGCTCTCTCTATTTCTCTTTCTCTCTCCACCTCTCTCATTATTATCATTATTATTATTTTGAATCTTACATGGAATCACTGGTCTGTTTAGAGCCTTGAGATGCAGCTGACTGGAATTACTACGTTTTTGAGACTGACCAACTTTGGGGCGACCGTTGGAGCATGTTAGATTTTTTTCTGCTGTGACAGTTCTAGAGTCGTTAAAGGGAAGTCTACGGTCAATATGGCGTAAATACCCAGATCATGTAATACTAGTTGGAGACGACTTGATCCCACCGAGTACAGACTGGGATGTCTATGGATTCATTACGGGGGTTACAGACAGACAGTCACGCTATATACTTTTGAACACGTTTTCTGAAAACTGTCTTGAGCAGCTATGTCGGAAGCCCACACGCACTGGAAATATCTTAGACCTCGTAGCTACAAATAGGCCTGACCTTATCGACAATGTCAGTATAGAAATGAGGATTAGCGATTGGGATATCGTTACAACAACTATGATTACATAAGTCAATAAATCAGTCAAGACAGCTAGGAGAGTGTTTCTACCAGATAAAGCAGATAACCAGTTACTAGCATCTCACTTATACAATGAACTGGCATCACTTAATCACTTAGTTCTGGCAATATGTATGTAGAGGAACTATGGGCAAAGTTTAAGCAGATTGTAAATCGCGATCTGGAGACTTATGTACCTAGTAAGTGGATAATTAATAGAAAAGACCCCCATGATTTAATAACGAAATTCTGAGGATGTTGAGCAAGCAGAAGCTGTTGCACTCTCGGTTCAAAAGGGAACGCTCAAATGCCGACAAGCGAAGGTTAGTAGAGATTCGTGCGTCTGTGAAAAGATATGTGTGCAAAGCATACAACTACCACCGTCACACCTTAGCAAAAGATCTAGCAGAGAACCCGAGGAAATTCTGGTCTTATGTAAAATCACTAAGCGGGTCTAAGGCTTTCATTTAGTCCCTTGTTGACCAGCATGGTGTGGCCGTTGAAGACAGCAAAACGAAAGCCGAATTTTTAAATTTAATGTTCAAGAAATCGTTCACACAGGTGAGATAAGTAAACGTGTCGTCATCAAAAGTGGGAATTTAAGGAGATGGGACCTGGATAAACTGACTAAACCAGAGGTTGTACATAGTTTCAGGGAGAGCGTAAGGGAACAAATGGCAGGAATGGGGGAAAGAAATACAGTAGAAGAAGAATGGGTAGCTTTGAGGGATGAAGTAGTAAAGGCAGCACAGGATCAAGTAGGTAAAAAGACGAGGGCTAGTAGAAATCCTTGGGTTACAGAAGAAATATTGAATTTAATTGATGAAAGGAGAAAATATAAAAATGCAGTAAATGAAGCAGGCAAAAAGGAATACAAATGTCTCAAAAAGGAGATCGACAGAAAGTGCAAAATGGCTAAGCAGGGATGGCTAGAGGACAAATGTAACGATGTAGAGGCATATCTCACTAGGAGTCAGATAGATACTTCCTACAGGAAAATTAAAGAGACCTTTGGAGAAAAGAGAACCACTTGTATGAATATCAAGAGCTCAGATGGAAACCCAGTTCTAAGCAAAGAAGGGAAAGCAGAAAGGTGGAAGGAGTATATAGAGGGTCTATACAAGGGCGATGTATTAGAGGACAATATAATGGAAATGGAAGAGGATGTAGATGAAGATGAAATGGGAGATATGATACTGCGTGAAGACATTGACAGAGCACTGAAAGACCTGAGTCGAAACAAGGCCCCGGGAGTAGACAACATTCCATTAGAATTACTGACGGCCTTGGGAGAGCCAGTCCTGTCAAAACTCTATCATCTGGTGAGCAAGATGTATGAGACAGGCGAAATACCCTCAGACTTAAGAACAATATAATAATTCCAATCCCAAAGAGAGCAGGTGTTGACAGATGTGAAAATTACCGAACTATCAGTTTAATAAGTCACGGCTGCAAAATACTAACGCGAATTCCTTACAGACGAATGGAAAAACTAGCAGAAGCCAACCTTGGGGAAGATCAGTTTGGATTCCGTAGAAATATTGGAACACGTGAGGCAATACTGACCCTACGGCTTATCTTAGAAGCTAGATTAAGGAAAGGCAAATCTACGTTTCTAGCATGTGTAGACTTAGAGAAAGCTTTTGACAATGTTGACTGGAATACTCTCTTTCAGATTCTGAAGGTGTCAGGGGTAAAATACAGGGAGCGAAAGGCTATTTACAATTTGTATAGAAACCAAATGGCAGTTATAAGAGTTGAGGGGCATGAAAGGGAAGCAGTCGTTGGGAAGGGAGTCAGACAGGGTTGTAGTCTCTCCCCGATGTTATTCTATCTGTATATTGAGCAAGCAGTGAAGGAAACAAAAGAAAAATTCGGAGTAGGTATTAAAATCCATTGAGAAGAAATAAAAACTTTGAGGTTCGCCGATGACATTGTAATTCTGTCAGAGACAGCAAAAGACTTGGAAGAGCAGTTGAACGGAATGGACAGTGTCTTGAAGGAAGGATATAAGATGAACATCAACAAAAGTAAAACGAGGATAATGGAATGTAGTCGAATTAAGTCGGGTGATGTTAAGGGTATTAGATTAGGAAATGAGACACTTAAAGTAGTTAAGGAATTTTGCTATTTGGGGAGCAAAATAACTGATTATGGTCGAGGTAGAGAGGATATAAACTGTAGACTGGCAATTGCAAGGAAAGCCTTTCTGAACAAGAGAAATTTGTTAACATCGAGTATAGATTTAAGTGTCAGAAAATCGTTTCAGAAAGTATTTGTATGGAGTATAGCCATGTATGGATGTGAAAAATGGACGATAAATAATTTGGACAAGAAGAGAATAGAAGCTTTCGAAATGTGGTGCTACAGAAGAATGCTGAAGATTAGAAGGATAGATCACATAGCTCATGAGGAGGTATTGAACAGAATTGAGGAGAAGAAAAATTTGTGGCACAGCTTGACTATAAGAAGGGATCGGTCATAGGACATGTTCTGAGGCATCAAGGGATCACCAATTTAGTATTGGAGGGCAGCGTGGAGGGTAAAAATCGTAGAGGGAGAGCAAGAGATGAATACACCAAGCAGATTCAGAAGGATGTAGGTTGCAGTAAGTACTGGGAGATGAAGAAGCTTACACAGGATAGAGTAGCATGGAGAGCTGCATCAAACCAGTCTCAGGACTGAAGACCACAACAACAACAACATTGTCATTTGACCATCAGGCAGACTCCTGCATGGAACACATAGTAATAAGTATCCCAGGCGGAGAGAAACAAGTGAAGGACTTGAAAGAAAATAAATCACCAGGTCCGGATGGAATCACAGTTCCGTTTTACAAAGAGTACTCTACGGTGCTGGTCCGTTATCTACCTTGCATTTATCCCTAATCTCTCACCCAGCACAAAATCACAAGCGACTGGAAAAAGGCGCAGGTGACTCCAGTGTATAAGAAAGGTAAAACAACCGACCCGCAAAATTATAGACCAACATCCCTAACCTCTGTTTGCTGCAGAAAATTGAACATATTCTCAGTTCGAATATAATAAACTTTCTTGAGACACGGAGGCTTACGTCCACGAATCAGAATGATTTTAGAAAGCATCGCTCATTCGATACACAGCTTGTCCTTTTCTCTCATTATATACTGCGAACTATGGATGAAGGGCAACAGGAAAATTCCATATTTCCAGATTTGCGGAAAGCATTTAACACGGTGCCCCACTGCAGCTGTTAACGAAGTTACGACCATATGAAATAAGTTCACAGATATGCGACTCGAAGACTTCTTAAGTAATAGAACCCAGTATGTTTTCCTGGACGGCGAGCGTTCATCAAAAAGAAGAGTATCATCAGGAGAGACCCAAGGGTAGCTGTTGTTCTCTCTATATATAAATGATTTGGCGGATAGGATGGGCAGCAATCTGCGGTTGTTTGCTGATGATGCTGTGGTGTCGAAGTTGACTGACTGAAGGAAGATACAAGATAACTTAGACAAAATTTCCAGTTGGTGTGATGAGTGGCAACTAGCCCTAAATGTGGAAAAAATGTATGTTAATGCGGATGCGTAAGAAGAACAAACCTGGAATGTTCGGATACAGTATTGGTAGTATCCTGCTTGACACAATCAAGTGGTTTAAACATCTGGGCGTAACTTTGCAAAGCGATATGCTGTGGAACGAGAATGCGAGGACTATGGTAGGGAATGCGAATGGTCGACTTTGGTTTTCTTGGGAAAATTTTAGGAAAGACTGGTTCACCTGTAAAGGAGACCGCGCATAGGTCGCTCATGCCATCTATTCTTGAGTGCTGCTTGAGTGTCTGGGAGCCGTACCAGGTCGGATGAAAGGAAGTCATCGAAGCAATTCAGAGGCGGACTGCTACATTCGTTACCGGTAGGATTAAACAACACGTAAGTGTCACGAAGAGGTCTTGGGAATTGAAATGGTAATCGCTGGAGGGAAGGCGACGTTCTTTTCGAGAAACACTGTTGAGAAAATTTAGAGAACCGGCATTTGAAGCTGACTGCCGAATGATTCTACTGCCGTCAACATACAATTCGCGTAAGGGCCACGAAGAGGAGATACGACAAATTAGGACACATACGGGGGCAGGTAAGTAGCCGTTTCTCCCTCGCTCTATTTGCGAGTGGACCAAGAAAGAAAATGACTAGTAATAGAACAGGGTACCCTCCACCACGCACCGTACGGTGGCTTGCGAAGTATCTATATAGATGTAGATGTAGATCATGCATTGTCGTCCGTGGCGAGAACGTACCATACTAATAACCACGTCTAGCCTTTCATAATGTCCAGGAGACCATTATAGTCATTGAACAAAAGGGTCATTTCTAATCTCGTCATTGCATGTTTATTTCAGTTATCTTTTGAACCACAATGTAGCAGTTCTTTCCATGTATAGTCCAAGACTCATCACTGTGTAAGTGATGACTTGCGTGTGTGTGATGTTTTTTGTAATGGAGGAAGCCCAGTATCCGTAAGTAAACAAACAAAAATACCATTTCTAATATTAGAATTTAAAAAAATTCATTTTGTCCGATTTTCCGAATGCAGTCTTAACTTCGGAAAGACGCAAGAGAGGCAGAAAGTCACACATGCAAACATCACCAAACATATTCGTGTAAATAAATGCACAAGATCACTCGAAAAAGAGAGTAAATTTTCGAAACGCTTTGTGCCAAGCTGCAAAAAACTAGTAACTGGTGTATTTTTCATTATTTAAATCGTAAATTACAGTTGGCTTTTAGCGCTGAAACTGAACTTTTCATATCTTGGGTTTACTCGTAGATATTAGCTTTAATAGCCCTGGAGAAAGAGATTTTAGTCCTGCCGCAGGTCGTTGACCACCGCTTTCTCGGATACATTACACATTTCGAGGTTGTGGTTAGCTTAGGACATGAGATTAAATCCAGGGCTGCAAAACGCATTGTTTGCCGGAGCTCAGCCAGTGAAGACTGACAGCTGTCGAAAGAGCATCTCGCATTTCCGACATACCTAGCCGCAGCCAATTCCAAAACTGTTCCGCGTTACACCTGTTTTATGAAGTGGCTTGTAGTGTTTGCGTGCTATCTGTGTCCGAGCAGTAGCCGGTGGCCCACGTGGTAACACCGTAGGGGCAAGTCACTGACGTCCTCTATCAAGTAATTTTGAACGGACTGTAAATAAAGTGCTCTATCATTAGCTCCAACACAAGCTTCTGATCGCCGCATCATGGATTGTCCTACTCGCACCCATATTCCAGGCGTCCGCTGTATATGGTGAAATCCTTCATGAACTCGCTGGTGAAGAATGTCAATATTCGCAAGAAGTCTTGAATACACTATGTCCTTTTAATGTCCGTAAAAATAAAAATCCAATGCAGAACGAAATGAGCTGGTGCCTCACCGTGCATGAACTAAATGGTCTGATGTGAGTGTAGTGGAACATCCTCCAGCAAGACATTTAAATGTTCCATTAAAAATTCACTGTATGATGCTCCAGCCAGTGTTCCATAGAAAATGAAAGGTACAGTTAACCTGTCTCAAATAATACCAGCCCATACATCTATGCTAAACTGTTGTTGATATATTGTTTCCATAACTTTAAAAGGATTCTTATCCGTCCATTCATGAGTGTTGTGAAAATTCTGCACTCCATTCCTGAGACTTTGTTCATCAGTGAATAGTATGGTAGAAAGTACAAAAACACTAATACGACCTATTCTTGAGTACTGCTCGAACGTTTGGGATCCCTATCAGGTCGGATTGAGGGAGAACATAGAAGCAATTCAGAGGCGGGCTGCTAGATTTGTTAGGTTAGGTTAGTGTTGTTTAACGTCCCGTCGACAACGAGGTCATTAGAGACGGAGCGCAAGCTCGGGTTAGGGAAGGATGGGGAAGGAAATCGGCCGTGCCCTTTCAAAGGAACCATCCCGGCATTTGCCTGAAACGATTTAGGGAAATCACGGAAAACCTAAATCAGGATGGCTGGAGACGGGATTGAACCGTCGTCCTCCCGAATGCGAGTCCAGTGTGCTAACCACTGCGCCACCTCGCTCGGTGCTAGATTTGTTACTGGTAGGTTTGATCATTACGCGAGTGTTACGGAAATGCTTCAGGAACTCGGGTGGGAGTCTCTGGAGGAAAGGAGGCGTTCTTTCCGTGAATCGCTACTGAGGAAATTTAGAGAACCAGCATTTGAGGCTGACTGCAGTACAATTTTACTGCCACCAACTTATATTTCGCGGAAAGACCACAAAGATAAGATAAGAGAGATTAGGGACCGTACAGAGGCATATAGGCAGTCATTTTTCCCTCGTTCTGTTTGGGAGTGGAACAGGGAGAGAAGATGCTAGTTGTGGTACGAGGTATCTTCCGCCATGCACCGTATGGTGGATTGCGGAGTATGTATGTAGATGTAGATGCAGAAGGTTGTCTGGATTGGAAGTGTATTTCAGTAAGACCTAGCACTCTCTGAAGATGCTATGTATAAGGGAGTTGCTCTCGTAACAATTTTCACACAGTTAAGTGGATCACATTCTCAGGTTCTGCCATTTCTCTGTTACAGCCGCAATTATTGTCTTCATTATGATGAAGTATTCGATCTTCTAAATTAGGTGTTCTAACAGTATCTGGTCTTCCACAATGAAAATTAATGACCCTTTTTCAAAAGGGCTTGTCTCTAGAAGACGTTCACGTATTCTCTGTAATGTCTTATTGTTCGGTAAATGTCTAATAGGAAATCTTTTAGCATACAAACATCTGGCTCCAGGCGCATTGCAGTTTCCAAGTCTATACATCAATTTGATATCCACCATGTGGTAATTAGGACATATTTTAGCTAGACGTGTAAAGTACACACTAGTCCAATAAGAATACGGCTGAGCAGGCGTAACGCCCATAACAGGAAGTCAGACACGACACGTCGCCTGCAACTGAGGTCGATAACGTACGCTTGTTAGGTTCTCAAATAGCCGAGTCTATTCCTAGTAAGAAAAGAATGTTCAGTACACACTTAACACTTCTCCAATAAGAAATGTTGAGTAAGCTTTCTTTACTGATTGTGTTCTCTATACTAAAAGGATTTCTTTACTTACAAGATAAACATGAGAAGGCTTTGACTTACACATCACAAAACAGATAACGGGTTCAAATAAAAATACCTGTAGAACCAATCTGGAAATCTGAGAAAAAAAACAGAAACAAAGTAAATACGTAAGAACACAAAAATGCCAGTACGTAATAAAATACAAAAAAATTACCATGTGTATTTATGAACACTTAGGCTTACTTTTCAGTCCTGTATCCATTCTCCAGAGGTTTCCCATGTATTAGTTAACACTCTGAATAATAGTAAGACAGAATTCTAAACCATATATAAAACTGTAAGATATTTCCAGGAACATAGGGGGGACCTGACCACAATTCACATTATGAACTGTAGCCCAAAAGTGAAGACATTACGGAAAGGTGGGAAATTAAGGAGAAAGGGTAAATTGAGGAAATCGGAAGTTGTAGAGAGATTAAGAGGGAGTATTAGGCAACTTCTGGCTGAAACAAGAGAAAGGAATACAACAGAAAACTAATCGGTACATACGTTTGAGGAATGAAATATTAAAAGCAGCAGAGGATCACGCAGGTAAAGAGACAAGACCTAGTAGAAATACACTACTGGACATTAAAATTGCTACACCACGAAGATGACGTGCTACAGACGCGAAATTTAACCAACAGGAAGAAGATGCTGTGATATACAAATGATTAACATTTCAGAGCATTCACACAAGGTTGGCGCCGGTGGCGACACCTACAACGTGCTGACATGAGGAACGTTTCCAACCGATTTCTCATACACAAACAGCAGTTGAGCAGCGTTACCTGGTGAAACGTTGTTGTGATGCCTCGTGTAAGGAGTAGAAATGCGTACCATCACGTTTCCAACTTTGATAAAGGTCGGATTGTAGCCTATCGCGATTGCGGTTTATAGTGTCGTGACACTGCTGCCGGCTTGTGTGGCCAAGCGGTTAAAGGCGCTACAGTCTGGAACCTCGTGACCGCTACGGTCGCAGGTTCGAATCCTGCCTCGGGCATGGATATGTGTGATGTTCTTAGGTTAGTTAGGTTTAAGTAGTTCTAAGTTCTAGGGGACTGATGACCTTAGAAATTAAGTCCCATAGTGCTCAGAGCCATTTGAACCATTTGACATTGCTCCTCACGTTGGTCGAGATCCCATGACTGTTAGCAGAATATGGAATCGGTGGGTTCAGGAGGGTAATACGGACCGCCTTGCTGGATCCCAACGGCCTCGTATCACTAGCAGTCGAGATGACAGGCATCTTATCCGCATGGCTCTAACGGATCGTGCAGCCATGTCTCGATCCCTGAGTCGACAGATGGGGACGTTTGCAAGACAGCAACCATCTGCACGAACAGTTCGATGACGTTTGCAGCAGCATGGACTATCAGCTCGGAGACCATGGCTGTGGTTACCCTTGACGCTGCATCACAGACAGGAGAGCCTGCGATGGTGTACTCAACGACGAACCTGGGTGCACGAATGGCAAAACATAATTTTTTCGTATGATCCAGATTCTGTTTACGGCATCATGATGGTCGCATCCGTGTTTGGTGACATCGCGGTGAACGCACATTGGAAGCGTGTATTCGTCATCGCCATACCGGCGTATCAGCCGGCGTGATGGTATGGGGTGCCATTGGTTACACGTCTCGATCACCTCTTGTTCGCATTGACGGCACTTTGAACAGTGGACGTTACATTTCAGATGTGTTACGACCCGTGGCTCTACCCTTCATTCGATCCCTGCGAAACCCTACATTCCAGCGGGATAATGCACGACCGCATATTGCAGGGCCTGTACGGGCCTTTCTGGACACAGAAAATGTTCGAGTGCTGCCCTGGCCAGCACATTCTCCAGATCTCTCACCAACTGAAAACGTCTGGTCAATGGTGGCCGAGCAACTGGCTCGTCACAATACGCCAGTCACTACTCTTGACGAACTGTGGTATCGTGTTGAAGCTGCATGGGCAGCTGTACCTGTACACGCCATCCAAGCTCTGTTTGACTCAATGCCCAGGCGTATCAAGACCGTTACTACGGCCAGAGGTAGTTGTTCTGGGCACTGATTTCTCAGGATCTATGCATCCAAATTGCGTGAAAATGTAAGCACATGTCAGTTCTAGTATAATATATTTGTCCAATGAATACCCGTTTATCATTTGCATTTCTTCTTGGTGTAGCAATTTTAATGGCCAGTACTGTTCTTGAATAACTCAGGAGATATTGAATTTAATTCACGAAATCCATACATATTATAAAAATTTATGTATGTTTCACATCTCGTCCTTAATTATTGGGCTAGATTCAACCAAACTTGGTACACACAGTACTTAAGGTCTGGAAAAAATCGCTGAATGTACCTAGAAAAATATGTCAATGTACATAGGTCAGGAGATACGATCTCATAAACATTGAACTGCGTGGAAATGAAACCGCAGTGCTAAATTTGTTAGAAATACTGGTGAAATGTGTGTACACATACGTGTGAAATTTATTAAATATATGTGACGTGTGCGTACATGGGGAAAACAATAGGAAAGCAGCTCATACAAAAGCCCTAGAACGATTTCAACCACATTTGGTACATATACGATCTGGGAAGAAATACTGTGGGGGTTAAAACCACCTGCTTCCTATTTAATATTGGTGTGGAGGCGATGAGAGAAGGTCGGAGTAGGAGACGAACAGAGAGGGGAAAAGAGGAGATGGACGAAGAGGAAATGGAGGAAGAGATGGACAGAAAGAGTAAGAGGAGGAGGACATGGTCTAAGAGGGGTGATGGAGGCGATGGAATTAGAGGGGATTGGGGGATTTGGACAGAGAGAGGGTGAGGAGGAGATGGAGATGGACTGAGTTGGTAGGGTGTGGGGGCGAGGAGATGGACTAATACAAGACTGGAATAAGTACACATCCGAGCAAAGGCGGATACTCATATATTAAGAAAACATAAAAATGCAGCAGATGAAGAGGATGAAAGGAAATACAGATGTTTAAAAAATAAAATTGATGGGAAGTGCAAAGTGACTAAGCCCTAACTAAGGTTAGGCAACAAATGCGATTAGAAGAACATGCACACTAGGTGAAAGATAGAGAGTGCCAGTGGGAAAATTTAAGAGAACTTTGGAGAAAAGATAAACAGCTGTACGACTATCAAGAGCTCATAAGGAAAACCAGTACTAATCACAGAAGGGGAAGCTGAAAAGTGGAAGGAATATATAAAAGGTGTATATAAGAGGAATAAATCTGAAGACAATGTTATTGAGAGAGAAGAGGAAGTAGGTGAAGATGAGACTGGAAATATGATTCTGCGAGAAGAATTTGACAGAACACTGGAAGACATAAGTGTGAAAAAGGGTTCCTGTAGCAGACGATGTTTCTCAGAATTATTACAATTTTTGGGAGAGCCAGCCATGACAAAATTATTGCACCTGTTGTACAAGATACGTGACAGAGAGGAGATACCCTCTGATTTCTGGAAGGATTACAAAGAAGTCAGATGATAACAGGTGTGAACACTTCCCCCGTACGATCAGTTTAATAAGTGATGGTTATAAAATACCGACACGAATGATTTACCGAAGAATGAAAAAAAAATCTGGTAAAGATCAAATGGTTCAAATGGCTCTGAGCACTATGGCACTTAAAATCTGAGGTTATCAGTCCCCTGGAATGTAGAACTACTTAAAACTAACTAACCTAAGGACATCACACACATCCATGCCCGAGGCAGGATTCCAACCTGCGACCGTAGCGGTCGCGCGTTTCCAGACTGAAGCGCCTAGAACCGCTCGGCCACACAGGCCAGCGGTAAAGATCAGTTGAAGTTCCGGAGTAATGGAGGAACACTGGAAATGGAGAGCTGTCTGAAAGCAGCCTGTGGACAGAAGACCACAACAACTAATAAGCTGTTTGAAATGACACACACACGTAAAATCTGTAGCAGGAAGGGGGATGGAAGACTTAGGTTGTTTTGGAAAGGATCTGGGAAAGTGCAGCGCATCTTTGAAGCAATTTTCACAAAGCTGGTGTGACATCTGGTCAACACATTGGAATTCTTGTCAAGCAGGCGTGAGAGAAGATATCGGACAAATTCAGAGCGATTGTGCTAGGATCATAAGACATTGCTATTACCCATACTAAAGAGTAGCAGATGGCTTCAGGGGACTTAAACTGAAATTTTATGGGAAAGGTAACGTTGTTCTCGTGAAACCTTGTTTGATAAATTTAAAGAACCGAGAATGACTGGATGACAATTCTGTTGTCTCTATTGCATAACTTACGCAGGCGTCTTGAGAAAAAGTAAGAGAGGTTTGGTGCGTATACGAAGACATAGAGACAATGATCTGTCTCTCCACTACTACGCGAATGTACTACGACCGAAAATTACTAATATGGATCTAAGAAACCTCAGCCACTCACTATACAGGGGCTAGCGGCTTATGTATGTAAAGGCGGAAGTGTGTTACTGCACTGTGGCTAAATTGAGAGAATGGTATAGGCACTTCGATGCTTAATGACGTACAGAAGACTCTGAAAGTGCGCAGCAGATTTTCATCAACTCCCGTTCGTGTACTGGACAAGGGGGAAAGTGCTCCAACATTTCTTATAGGACATGTGATATACATGGTGTTTCAGTAAGAATGTGTAAAAATTTAACTGGCCATAGAGGATGCTTAACTGAAAAGTCTGAGGTAGGGAACCGGGGGTCGGAGAAGCCAGCTTTAGGGGATAATAGGAATAAAATCACATTACTATCTACTTTTTTATTTACATTAGAGAACTACAAATACCACCATTGACACAATGAACGTACCACTATACTGTATCTTACAAAATGTGCCGTCCATCAACCTCAGTGCAAGCATGACATCGGCGAAGGAGTTTCTGACGCACCCTGACAACTATCCCTGGTAAGTTTCGAATCACATCACAGGCAGCTACGATTCTAGCAACAAATTCTATCCTCGTGTCCACTGCTGTTGCATGCACAAGTGACGTTAATCAGGGGCATTCAGGTTAGATGACCTCGCAGCTCATAGAATAGGACCTCTCCTTCCAATCCAGCGACCAGGATATACTGTGCCAGTACTGCACCATCTGTTCTACTGTACGTCACTGAATAGCATTGACTAATGAATGGGTCTGTCGTTGATTAATAGCACGTTTAGTCATGGGACAGTGAAAATATGAATCAACAGAGCCACCTTATGGACAAATAAACTAAACAAAACCTGCATCATGACTTCCTGGTAATTAGGTTCAAGTGGCTCTGAGAACTATGGGACTTAACTGCAGGTCATCAGTCCCCTAGAACTTAGAACTACCTAAACCTAACTAACCTAAGGACGTCACACACATCCATGCCGTGGGCAGGATTCGAACCTGCGACCGTAGCGGTCGCGCGGTTGCAGACTGTAGCGCCTAGAACCGCTCGACCACCCCGGCCGGCTCCTGGTAATTAGGCTCGTACTCCTTGTTTCCTTGTGGGAAATAAAGAATGTATATGTAAATCAATAGCACAGTATGTGGGAACTTGAAAGTATGTTACTTGTAAATAAGCTGGGAACAGTAATGCTAGACAAAGCTGTAGACAAGTTTACTTCCATATCTCCTTAAGTTGGCTTCTCCGATCCCAGGTTCCCTATTTCAAATTGCTCACTGTAGCATTCACTGAGTCCTGTTATATTTTTGCACACTCTTACGGAAACACCCTGCAGAGGTTTTGCAGTCGTTTTAGGCAGCACAGCTCAATAACATTTCAGAGAATAGACAATAAACCAACTTTTTCTGTTTCCGCTTACAAATGCATGCTATAGGATTATTATCCTAATTTCTTAACTTTTATTTACAATTATGATCAATTATTACGTTACCTAGGGTTAATGTATTTTGTGAAAGCTTACGACTTAGTTTTAACAGATTCACTAAGTAAATCTACTTTAGTGAACTAGATAATACGTACATCAGTTCTAAATGGTTCAAATGGCCCTGAGCACTATGGGACTTAACATCTGAGGTCACCAGTCCCCTAGAACTTAGAACTACTTAAGCCTAACTAACCTAAGGACATCACACACATCCATGCCCGAGGCAGGATTCGAACCTGCGACCGTAGGAGTCGCGCGGTTCCGGACTGAGCGCCTAGAACCGCTAGACCACCGCGGCCGGCACATCAGTTCTACAAAATGGCTCTGAGCACTATGGGAATTAACATCCGAGGTCACCAGTCCCCTAGAACTTAGAACTACTTAAACCTAACCAACCTA
Organism: Schistocerca cancellata; assembly: GCF_023864275.1. NCBI lineage: Eukaryota > Metazoa > Arthropoda > Insecta > Orthoptera > Acrididae > Schistocerca > Schistocerca cancellata. The sequence goes on along the minus strand of NC_064629.1, from coordinate 876,030,536 downwards.
AGGACATCACACACATCGATGCCCGAGGCAGGATTCGAACCTGCGACCGTAGCAGTCGCGCGGTTCCGGACTTCAGCGCCAGAACCGCGTGGCGACCGCGGTCGGCTCAGTTCTACACCTTCCATTAAACTCCAGTAGCATTCTGGGAAAGTCAAAACTGGAGGAGGTGAGATAAGAAGATCCCATATCGCCATACATGTTCTCCGAAGACCTGGAGGAAGTTTTCAGATCTTTAAACTGGGAAAGGTAGAAAAGAATATGAAAGAATATGTGCTGATAGATTGTATGGGAACCACCTTTGTTTTGAGGATGACGATGTACTCTTTGTCTCTAGTGAAGATAACAATCAACAACGCACGAGAGAACGTAACAGAGCAGCTTAGAAAACAGGTCTGACACCCGCAAGGTTAACGTAGCGTAGAATGGTCCCAATGAAACGAAAAGTCTACAAATTGACATTGAATTCCAAACACAAGTTGATGAGTTTGTATATTTAGGGCAGTTGTAGATAATGATTCGTTGGACAGGAAAATAAACAGAACAAAATAAATGCTTGGTGTGCTTTTTGTGAAAAACTAACGTTCTCAATGTTAAGCGTCCGCTGGAGTACAAAACAAAAGTTTCAGATAATTGAAAATTACCCGTTTGGAGTAGGACCATCGCCTTTCAGTGGTCAAACCAGTCAAAGTCAAGTCGAAAGTACGCAGTAGGTAGCCATGGGAGCTGTCGAATGGCAGTGCGGCAGAACAAGGCAAGGCAATGCATGCTTTGAACATGCTGTAATACTTCCCCAGAGAGTGAGAAGTCTCATCCAGTGTGGAGCATCCTTTGACATAAATTTTTTTTTAAAATAAAGCAGTTATAAGCGTAGTTTAATTGTTTGTTGGAATGATTCTAGATACGTATGGTTAAGGTCTGGGTTCGACTGACACTTCAGGCAACTATTTTTGACAATCACAAACGCACTAGATCCTCATTACCTCTCGTGACACTAAATGAGCAACGTACGGTTGCACTGTGGTTCAAAATCCACATCAACCGTGACGTCCCTTCACTATTGACTGGAGGAGACTCGGCGTGGGTTGGGCAATGATAGAGGAGAAACTTGCGGCAAGTAGGAACTCTGTAACCAGTAACATTTATTACACCAACAATTTTATTTCGTTACTAGAACAATTGTTACATAAGAACAAATGGCACTTATATCTTGTTGTATTTGAACTTGAGATGAAAATATTGGTACTGGGCTGGGATTCGATCTCAGATCTCCCCGTTTACGGGATCTGATTCCTCCAGAACGATACACTTGCATTGTTTCGTTGTTTGCCGAAGTTTACAAACTCCTCAAGTTCTCCACGGAAGGCGTGTGTCCGGGTTAAAATCCTAGTCTAGCATAAAAATTTCCATTGTGTCATTTCAAGCCGGGAACATTCGTACACCGAACCAAAGGTAAAAAAAATTATTATATTTAAGGTCTTTCCGTGAGTTGTCAACAATGATGATTGTTGTTTGTTTCGAATTGCAGTCGGCCGCAGAACTTTGTATCACATTATTTGAAGTTCAAACATGCCACTCCTAGCTACTAGTGAAAAAGTCTTCTGTAGTTGAAACGTCCCCTTAGAAAAATTATACAAGGCTTAAACTGAAACACAATATTTTTAGCGCAACGCAATCTGACTTTCAAAAATCCCTACAAAAGAATGGCCCTGACTAACATTAACCTACACCTTTCACAAATCACTTACCTCACCAAAAATCTTCGTTACTCGAACTACTGCAATACAGCGAGCTCCACTACTGCCAGCTAAATAAAAGATTCAAACTACGGAAGGCACTAACTACTGATAGGCATAGTTAGTAAATGAAAGATTTTAATAGAGAACAAACAATGTATTTACCTTAATAATCATAATATATATAGCAGTTCATGCCATCCAGTCTTACAAATTTCAAATCTCCGCCATTTCTCTCCCCACATCCACCACTGCTGGCGGCTCACCTCCAACTGCGCAACGCTACGCGCTGCTCACATCCAGCTGCCCAACACTACAACGGCAGACAACAACGCAAACCAACCACAGACTGCACACAGCACAGCCAGTGATTTTCATACAGAGCGCTACGAGGCGTTACCAATATAAAAACCTAAACAGCCTACTTACAAGCGTTACGGAGATTCTCAAAAAATCTCCCGCGGCAGAGATGTGTTATGCTTAGAAGTTTGTTGTTCTGAACGAGAGTCAGGTAAAACAGTACTTCCTGCAACATATAATCTCTTGAAATGCCCATGACGACAAAATAGCGTAAATTGGAACAAATGAGGAGTCTTACTAACAGTAGTTCTCCTGGCAGAGCATTTGTCACTGGTACATGAATGCAGTTTGTTGTTCTGAACGAGAGACAGGTAAAGCAGTACCACCTTAATAGTGTTCAAAAGTCATAATATATATAGCAGTTCATGACATCCATTCTTACAAATGTACTGTTTCTGAAAGACCCAAGTCCAGATCATCCGCTCTCAAAATTCCGCCATTTCTCTTCCCACATCCACCACTGCTGGCGGCTCACCTCCAACTGCGCAACGCTACGGGCTGTTAACATCCAGCTGCCCAATACTACAATAGCAAACAACAATGCAAACCAGCCACAGACTGCACACAGCACAGCCAGTGATTTTCATACAGAGTGCTACGTGGCGTTACCAATAAAAAAACCTAAACAGCCTACTTACATAGTTTACATCTCTTCGCGTGGACCTAGCAACGAAAATTTGTGCAGGTTCGACTCCCAGCCAGCAGAGAACTTTTCGTCACTTCATTTAGAGTTCAGAAAAGCGCACACCTAGCTAACAGTGAAATAAACATATGTGTAACGTGTCTTCGTAGCAAGCAAACGACGGTAATTGGTGCCAGGTTCGGATCACGTTTAGAGAAAAATTTTCGTCTCATCGTATCAGTTTCAGTCACTTCGCCACTAGTAAAAAAATATGATATATGACAGTTGACTGTGCTTAGTTAACAACAGATTAGGCACTGGGTTCGTATCTCCGTCCAACGCAAATTTTTTCGTCAAGGCAATTCAAGTTATCCGTCCTACTTGTTGATTCATGTTCCAGAGTTCTCTAGAAATTTTCTTGTTAATCTGATGGCCTCATAATGTGGACAAAAAAGACATCCTTTTTCTTTATAGTGTATGTAGGAGACTCCAATTCATTTTACACCACTTCATTTGTCACTATCCATCAGTGTCCATCTGTCTGATATTTATTATTAATGCATGTTCTTGCTGCTCTTCTCTCTAAGAATTTTGTCGAATCTATTTTTCTGCCTGATTCTGAAAAGAGTTTCACAACCTTACGTCACCCCTGACTAAGTCACCGTCTTCTAATATTTTAATTTAGTTTTTATTGACAGAACTTTTTTATTGTCTGTAGACAATTTTAATTTCTGAGCTCTTATTATTTTGTTAGTTCTTTCTTGCCATGCAGGTTTCTCCTCCAAGCTGTATGTTATAATTTCTCCTGGGTATTTAAATTGTTTCACTGTTATTCTCTGTTTTCTGGTTGATTACTAGTGGATCTGGTACCATTTTCTCACTCTTTTACAATGATATCTGGAGTCCTATTTTTTTGTGCTTTTTTGGGTTTGTTATTTGATGTCATCATCATCATCATCATCATCATTTAAGACTGATTATGCCTTTCAGCGTTCAGTCTGGAGCATAGCCCCGCTTATACAGTTCCTCCATGATCCCCTATTCAGTGCTAACATTGGTGCCTCTTCTGATGTTAAACCTATTACTTCAAAATCATTCTTAACCGAAACCAGGTACCTTCTCCTCGGTCTGCCCCGACTCCTCCTACCCTCTACTGCTGAATCCATGAGTCTCTTGGGTAACCTTGCTTCTCCCATGCGTGTAACATGACCCCACCATCTAAGCCTGTTCGCCCTGACTGCTACATCTATAGAGTTCGTTCCCAGTTTTTCTTTGATTTCCTCATTGTGGACAACCTCCTGCCATTGTTCCCATCTACTAGTACCTGCAATGCCGGCCGAAGTGGCCGTGCGGTTAAAGGCGCTGCAGTCTGGAACCGCAAGACCGCTACGGTCGCAGGTTCGAATCCTGCCTTGGGCATGGATGTTTGTGATGTCCTTAGGTTAGTTAGGTTTAACTAGTTCTAAGTTCTAGGGGACTAATGACCTCAGCAGTTGAGTCCCATAGTGCTCAGAGCCATTTGAACCAAGCCAGTACCTGCAATCATCCTAGCTACTTTCATATCCGTAACCTCAACCTTGTTGATAAAGTAACCTGAATCCACCCAGCTTTCGCTCCCATACAGCAAAGTTGGTCGAAAGATTGAACGGTGCACAGATAACTTAGTCTTGGTACTGACTTCCTTCTTGCAGAAGAGAGTAGATCGTAGCTGAGCGCTCACTGTATTAGCTTTGCTACACCTCGCTTCCAGTTCTTTCACTATGTTGCCATCCTGTGAGAATATGCATCCTAAGTACTTGAAACCGTCCACCTGTTCTAACTTTGTTCCTCCTATTTGGCACTCAATCCGTTTATATTTCTTTCCCACTGACATTACTTTCGTTTTGGAGATGCTAATCTTCATACCATAGTCCTTACATTTCTGATCAATCGAATCTGCCATCACAACTAAGTCATCCGCATATGCAAGACTGCTTATTTTGTGTTCACATATCTTAATCTCACCAAGCCAGTGTATAGTTTTCAACATATGATCCATAAATAATATGAACAACAGTGGAGACAGGTTGCAGCCTTGTCTTACCCCTGAAACTACTCTGAACCGTGAACTCAATTTACCGTCAACTCTAACTGCTGCCTGACTATCCATGTAAAGACCTTTAATTGCTTGCAAAAGTTTGCCTCCTATTCCATAATCTTGTAGAACAGACAATAACTTCCTCCTAGGAACCCGGTCATATGCCTTTTCTAGATCTATAAAGCATATATACAATTCCCTGTTCCACTCATAACACTTCTCCATTATTTGCCGTAAGCTAAAGATCTGGTCCTGACAACCTCTAAGAGGCCTAAACGCACATTGATTTTCATCCAATTGGTCCTCAACTAATACTCACACTTTCCTTTCAACAATACCTGAGAAGAATTTACCCACAACGCTGATTAAAGAGATACCTCTGTAGTTGTTACAATCTTTTCTGTTTCCATGTTTAAAGATTGCTGTGATTACTGCTTTTGTCCAGTCTGATGGAACCTGTCCCAACTCCCAGGCCATTTCAATTATCCTGTGTAGCCATTTAAGACCTGACATTCCACTGTATTTGATGAGTTACGACTTAATTTCATCCACCCCAGCCGCTTTATTGCACTGCAATCTATTGACCATTTTTTCCACTTCCTCAAATGTGATCCTATTTCCATCATCATTCCTATCCCATTCTACCTCGAAATCTGAAACATTACTGATCGCATTTTCACCTACATTGAGCAACTCTTCAAAATATTCCCTCCATCTGCTCAAGGCATCCACAGGATTCACCAGCAGTTTTCCTGACCTGTCCAAAATACTTGTCATTTCCTTCTTACCTCCCTTTCGAAGACTGCTAATTACACTCCAGAATGGTTTTCCAGCAGCTTGACCCATAGTTATTTGATGTCTTGCTTCTTAAATGCTATTAACTAATAACGCTAAGTCATCTGCAGATCACAAGAAATTTCAGTTTATTTGATCTTTGTTGGCTCCATTTCTTATGTTTTTAGGATTTTCCTTGTTCCATTCCCGCATCAGGTACTCCAGAGCACAGATGAAAAGGAATGGCGATAAACTCTCTTCGTGTCTTAACTTTGATTTAATCGTAAGCAGCTCAAATATTTCTTTACTTTAGATTTCATGTTCCTTAGAATTAAGTATATTATTTTAATTAGTTTGGGATGGACACCGAAATTCCTTAGCGTCTTCATCATTGAAGATCTGTGGATCCAATTATAAGCTTTTTAAAATCCACAAAGGTTATGACATGTTGTTTTTGTCTTCTTTTGTAATAATGTATTATCAATTTCAAAGTGATTATCTGTTCCGGGCAACTTCTCCACGGTCTAAATGATCCTTGGTATTATCCTAGTTACAGTTCAAAATGGTATTTACAACCATTGAATAGAATCCTTGAGATGTCTTCGTATGTAATATCTAAACGGCAAATTTTTCTGTAGTTTCCTGGATTTGATTTATCTCCTTTTTTGTGCAATGGATGGATTATAGCTGTAGTCCAATGTTCTGGTGATTCTTCTTTCTTCCACATTTTCACTGTGCATATCTATAATGATACCTTTACTGTTTCTGCTGCGTATTTCCAAAGTTCTGCATATATTTGAGCTTCTGCGCTTGCTTTGTAGGTTTTGAGATCTTTCAAAGCTTTGTAGACTTCATGGATTGCCGGTAGATTTATATTTTTACTGGCGTTTTAATAGGGACTCCTGTGTTTATTTGAAGTAGTTCAAAATGGTTCAAACGGCTCTAAGCACTATGGGACTTAACATATCAGGTCATCAGTTCCGCCGGCCAGAGTAGCCGAGCGGTTCTAGGCGCTTTAGTCTGGAACCGCGAGACCGCTACGGTCGCAGGTTCGAATCCTGCCTGGGGCATGGATGTGTGTGATGTCCTTGGGCTAGTTAGGTTTAAGTAGTTCTAAGTTCTAGGGGACTGATGACCTCAGAAGTTAAGTCCCATAGTGCTCAGTGCCATTTGAACCAAGCCGTCCTGAAAGCCAGACATCACACTTCATTTTTCGAATCACCCAGCATTTCTACAATAATTTTTCACATTCCGTCTGTTACTGAGCAAAACAGAAAATGTTCTTTGTGAGTTAGAAGCTATCTACCTTGAGATAAAAGTGAACAGGTTATAATTATTCCGCAAGAAATCCAAGCAGAGCTATTACGGCAAGAAGATTATTGTCCACCGAGGCACAGAGATGGCGTCGATACGAATAGAAAACTTGGTACATGTTGCGTAATAAATCAGTGAAGAGTCGACTTTGTCTGCACAAGACTTTTTAAGGCCATTTCGTTCATAAGTACAGTACCACATTAAAAATATTTATTTTGGAAGGTTTATTGTCAGTGAAAATTTATTCAAAAGTTATCGAAGGTTTATAAAGTGTCAACGAAAGCTCAGGCGATTTCCTCTGCGGGAAATATTACCTTTAGTCTTTCCTAGAGTACCTTGCCAAGACTGAAACCGTAAAAGGACATTACTTGTTCTGTACAAAATGGATGTAAAAAGGCGTGAGAAGTGACGTTGACTCACATCTCTTCCATCTCCACAACACGTCTTGGCAGGATGTAACTGTAAGATGAGAAGTATGAAGCATCCGGTCAGTACACAACATTTGCCTCCTATTTCTACATCGAAATAAACTTGTGGAAACGCACTTCAGTCACTCAGACTCCTTTCTGGAGAGTGTGCGGTGACCTAAAAGAGACTACGTCGAAGAAAATGTATCTTTGGTTAAAGGAAGAGGACGCTTGGATTGTTCTACATCTACATACATACTCCACAAGCCGCAGTACGGATGGTACGTTGCACCGTTACCAATCATTTCTCTTGCTGTTCCATTCACAATCAGAGCGAGGAAAAAACGTTCTGTGTGCCTTCGTACGAACCTTAATTTCTCTTATCTTGTCTTCGCGGTCCTTACGCGAAATGTTAGTTGGCGCAATAGGATCATTCTGCATTCAGCTTCAGATCCGGTTCCCTAAATTTTGTTAATAGTGTTCTCTCCGTTGATCGAACGTACCGGTAACAAAACTAGCAGCCCGCCTCTGAACTGATTTTGTAGCCAGATACCGTCGTTTTCCTTCTCTTTGTCATAGGTTTTATCCTCCACATATTCACACTTAAACACAACTGACATTTATTACACAAAGCGGAAATTTTATCAGAACCATTCCGCAGTTCCTTGCGCTTGACCATCGATGGCTGTACACAGCAGCATCGTAGCGGTCGCGCGGTTCCAGACTGTAGCGCCTAGAACCGCTCGGCCACTCCAGGCGGATGTCCCCTAGACTTAGAACTACTTAAACCTAAGTAACCTAACGACGTCGCACATATCTATGCCCAAGGCAGGATTCGAACCTGCGACCGTAGCAGCAGCGCGGTTCCGGACTGAAGGGCCTAGAACCGCTCGACCACAGCGGCCGGCTTCGACGATAATGTGTATGATCATATTTTGGTTAGTATTCGAAGATATGTACGGTGTTTGAACGCCTTTCAGAAATCTAAATCTGTTGTTTGCGGTTCTAGGCGCTTCAGTCTGGAACCGTGCGACCGCTACGGTCGCAGGTTCGAATCCTGCCTCGGGCATGGATGTGTGTGATGTCCTTAGGTTAGTTAGGTTTTGGTAGTTCTAAGTTCTAGGCGACTGATGACCTCAGATGTTAAATCTCATAGTGCTCAGAGCCATTTGAACCATTTTTAATTGTTTGCGAGACGTACGAATAAAACAAGCTGTGTCTCAAACAACTGGATTTTCCTGAACTCGTGTTGATTTTATGAGAGGAGTTTGTATTCCTCTATGAAGGGTACAATATTTGATGTTAAAATATGCTTTAGGATCCCGCTACAGATGGACGCCAGCGATTGGTCTATAAGTTCGTGTATCTAATCGTTTACCTTCTTTGTAAACAAGAGTGGCCTTCGCTTTTTCCAGTCAAGCAGGACTGTTTACTGCGCAAGACATCTTCGACAAATATGAGCTAGTAAAGCAGCTGATTCTGCGGTATATTCAATGAAAAACTCACAATCCTGAAATCTTATAAAAAATGTTCAATACCTGGGATGCAAATATTCTTATATCTCATTTGGCTCTACGTGAGGCGATCAAACATTTTTGTGATAGTATTTTCATGCGAGAATATATTTTTAAATGATGAATTTCATATTTCTGTTTTCTCTCTGCTATATTCATCTTCAACAACAGACAGATCCACGACACATTGAACGGAAGGTCTGGAATCATTCACTGACTTCATGTATGACCAGAACATTTTAGGGTTTTCTGATACATCTTCCTCCAGGATCTGACTGTGAAAATTATTATAGGCATCATTAGTTGCCCTTCTTAGGGATACACGTGTCACTATTAAATTTCCCCTATCAGTTTCTTTGCAGTCTCTAGTGTAGTGAGAGTATAGTGGTCTGTGTTTTCGCATCGTTCTCCAAATGAGACCTTTAAAGCAGACTAGTTCTTTACCGTCTTTCATTATTTTAGTTTTACCGTACTTATCCAGAAGATATTTATAAAATCTTTCAGCTTCTGTGTTTGCCAGATCTGAATTAAATGTTCTTAGTTGATAGTGACACTCTATCAGTTAGACCAAACACTAATGCTCTCGTACCATTCTTGATAACCTCTTTGTCCTTGGTGATCTTTGTTCTTGAAAGCGGATCACGGTCGCCTACCCCTCTCTCACTGGTGACAATGTCGAAATATTCGGGTCTGTCTCTTGCCTGTGGGTCGTTAAACCATTTGTTCGCGGCAGTTAACAGTAAATGTTTCCAGTATTATTTCACAAGACTGTCCTTACAAGTGATAACGTATGCGTAGTTTCGCCAGTCGATATTAGGCAGATTAAAGTCAACTCCTGCTACTACTTTATGCATGACCTATATCCGTGCTATCGAGTCGAGTTTAGGACGTCTTTGAATTATTTTGTGACAAATTATTCTCAGTATATTTCTCTTAATGATAAGACATTGGGAAATCCCAACGATGAATCAAATTAACTTTTTCGACAGTTCTGTTATTTACTACCACTTTTTTCTCAGTGTGCGTTCACCGTAAATCTTTTGACGAAACCGATATTTTTAAATCAGTCTTTCCTGAAATTATATTTTTGAAAATTTTTCTGGCTAATCTTCAGATTCTGCGAGGATAATAAAATAAAACTGCATTTATAAACCGTTTACCCAAAGGTGAACTAACCAGTTTCATTCTTCAGGGATAGCTTCGTGAGACATTGTGTTCCATTTGTATAGACGTTGTAACGCTTTTAATACTTGGAGTAAATATCCTCTATGTTTGATGATTCCCAGCAGTTTACTTCCGGATTTCTGTTCGTCCTGGACTATGCGAAAATAGGAAGTTTCACCTCAATAGTCGGCGCATCGCGATGCAGGTGTGACGACTATAACTGGTTGCAACTAAAAGCTGAGCAGACAGCATCATTAGCAGGATATCGCACTTGAAATGTGGGACTTGGCAGTAAAGCTGCACTCTAACGGTTTCTCCCAGAGAGAGTAACGCTACCTTCGTCGAAGTTTGCCTTCCTGGAGAGAGCAATTTCCTCAAGGGCGTTTCCTCTGCTGCTCTTTCATCGCGAAACAAATTATTGTTGCTACTGTCATATGGTGTTCAATGCCGTCATCCAGCTCTCAAATATTACTTCTTTTGGTTGAAAAAGTAGCTAAGGTTGAAATGTTAGGTGCAGTTTTTCTATCGGGTTATAGATCTTTCTTTTGTCAAGAGGCTTCGAGAGTCGATAGGTCGGAACACCTATTTCATCTCACATCAAGAAACAGTCATCATTAGCTTACTCAGACGAAGAGAGTATTCATAATATTTACAGAAGTGCAAATAACGCACCAATGGTTCCTTAATCCTGGTCTCATATGGAAAGTGACCATCACTATTAATAGGTTACAAAGAATATGAATCATTTGGTAAAGTTACTACACTATCCGAACTGAGGTCACTGTGCAGTTGAAACAGCTTTTATTATTGAGAGTGTTAGGTACGACAAACAATGAACAAAAGCACGAAGTTCTCGGCATTACTGATTATTTCTCACTCCGACTAGTTATAAATTTTTTGAATAATCAAGCCTGTAAATGTATTTGTAAATTCATTAAAGTTAAAGAACTTAAATGTTGGAATTGAATATTTGCTGCTTACCTACTTTTCTCTGTCATTTGAATATTTTATATTATTAGGTATAAAGCATGTTACACAGTACTATAAGTTTTAAGAATGTTCAAGCATTGCAATCGTAGAATACACAATTCAGTAGCTTTTATTACCCGTGGGAGATTTGAAATCAATAATCAGTAATAAATAACTAGGGCTGCGGCATACTGTAAAACGCAACTCTAAATATTCCTCGGAGCTTTCCAACACCACCTACACAAAATATCTCTGAATAAATGAATTATCAGCATTTAGTCTTCTAACAAAACCACGACCAGCATATCGTTTGAAATTTTAAATACCCATTTTTTTCTGAAGGAATAAAATTGTGCCAAATGCTGTGCATTTGTCGATCAGTCCCTGCAGTGCGCTCTCTAGCAGCAGCTACACCACAAAATAGACACCGAAAGGAAAACGCAGAGGATGAAATATTTTGGCAAAATGTAAGATTTATACTCACATGATCTACGTTTTGTGCGATGAACGAATTTTGGTGCATAGCGGTCTCGACAAACCGCAAGACATCAAAATAAATGCTGTTTTAAAGAAGATAAAGTTTCTGAGAAAATTACTCAAAAAATATGCGAAAGACATGTAGCATCTCTCAATACACCTTACAAGACAAACAGGGGAAGCAAGAAATATTTTTGAACCGTACCTCTAATCCCAACGCCATCACAGAACTAGAAGTTTATATCCTAACTAGTTCCGCAGTTGATGATGATATTGACAGATTGTATGAAGAAATAAAAGAAATTATTGAAATAGTTAAGGGAAACGAAAATTTAATTATGATCGGGGAGTAGAATTTGGTAGTAGGTAAAACACAAACAGCTGGAGAATATGGACTGGGGGAAAGGAAGCAGCCTGGCATAATTTTGCTCAGAGCATAGTTAATCGTTGCTAACACTTGGTTTAAGTATCACGAAAGAAGGTTGTATACGAGCAGGAGACCTGGAGACAATGGAGGGTTTCAGACTGATTAAAAAATGGTAAGACCGAGACTTTTCAAAACCACAGTTTAAACTGTAAGACGTTTTCAGGGCACATGTACGGAGACTTCAAAACCACAGTTTAAACTGTAAGACGTTTTCAGGGCACATGTAGTGGTTCAAATGGTTCAAATGGCTCTGAGCACTATGGGACTCAACTGCTGTGGTCATAAGTCCCCTAGAACTTAGAACTACTTAAACCTAACTAACCTAAGGACAGCACACAACACCCAGCCATCACGAGGCAGAGAAAATCCCTGACCCCGCCGGGAATCGAACCCGGGAACCCGGGCGTGGGAAGCGAGAACGCTACCGCACGACCACGAGATGCGGGCTCATGTAGTGGTTCTGGCCACAGTTTATTACTTTGAACTGTAGAGTAAAAGTCATGGAATTTCACGAACATAGTAAATTAAGGAGATGGGAACCGGTTGAACTGAAAGAACCAGAGGTTTTTGGAAGTTTCACACGGAGCATTAGCCAACGATTGACTGCAGCATGGGAAAGGAATACCATAGCAGACAGTGAAGGCATCAGAGGATCAAATGGGTAAACCGACAAGACCTAGTAGACGTTTTTGGATATCGCAAGATATATTGAACTTAATTGACGAGAGAACAACACGTAAAAATGCCGCAAATGAAGCAGGCGAAGGGAATACACATGTCTTAAAAATTAGATTGACAGAAAGTGCAAAATGGATAAGCAGGAATAACTAGACCACAAATGCAAGACCTCAGAAGCACGTATAGGTACGGGGGAGACAGATACCGCCAATAGGAAAATAAAGAGATCTTGGGAGAAAAGAGAAGCAGCTGTATGAATATCGAGAGCTGCAATGGAAAACCAGTACTAAGCAAAGAAGACAGAGATGGGAAGATATATTCTGGATGACTACACTCTTTAAAATTCTATACTCTTAAAAATTCTGATGGTAGGAGGGGATAAATGTAGGAAGCGGAAGGTTATTTACAATTTGTACTGAAACCAGTCGGCAGTTATAAATGAAGGACATAAAAGGGAGGCCATCTTTGAGAAGGGAGTGACACCGAGTTGTAGCCTACCGTAGGTGTTATTCAATCTGTATAAAGAGTAAGCCGGAATGGAATCAAAGAAGAAAAAAAATTGAGATTTTTTGATGACATCGCAGTTTTGTCAGAGACACCAAAGGACCTGGAAGAACAGTAGAAGAATGGATAGCGTCTTGAAAAGATGTTGTGTGATGAATAACAAGGAAAACAAACAAGAGTAAAGGAATGTAGATGGAATTTTTAGGTTAGAAGGTCTCGGAAAACTACAGAAATGGCTTCACTCCAAAAGGGTGCAAGGCAAACATAGGACGAGTGTATACCTAGCAACAATCGGTATTGTAGTCGTATACTGCAGGAGCTGTGTTGGGAAAGGAACATATCTCCAAGGGCTAATACAAAGCACTGAAGCTCATATTGTTACAGGTACGTAAAACTGACTAAACCCAGGGAAAGGTTCAGTCGAAATTTTTACAGAGGACCTAGCCGTGTTCAGAAAGAATAGATTAACCACAGTTGGTGGTGGAGTGATTATTTTTCCTTGCAGTGAAACAGAAGTAGGTCGCTCCTGTGAGTTAGTATGGGTACAGGCTATACCTGATAATGGGAAAAAATTAATAACTGGTTCCCTTTACCGACCCCCGACCTAGATGACACAGTTGCTGAACAGTTCAAAGAGAACTTGAGTCGCATTTCAAATAGGTACCCCACTCATGCTATTGGAGTTTATGATGACTTCAGTCCATCCTCTCCATCTTAGCGAAAATACATGTTTAAGGTCGGTAAGAGGCGTAAAACCTCATTCGGAATCGTGCTGAATGCTTTCTCAGAAAATTGTTTTAAACTAATATTTCAGGAGCCCAATCGAATTGCAAATGGTTGCGAAAACATATTTTACCACTTAGCAAAAAATATTTTGCACAAATGAATACCGTAACATCCAAATCCACCAAAATAAAACGCAAAATATATCTATTTCAAAAAACAGACAAACATTGTCTCGACGCTTTCCTAAGAGACAGTCTTAAAGACAAGCTGTCGTTTATAATTCGGAAAATGCTGAGGAAGCAAATACTATTGCACTCTCGGTTCAAAAGGGAACACCCAAATGACGGCAGGCAGAAGTTAACAGCGTTTCGTTTAGCTGTAAAAAGATCGATGCTCGAAGCATGCATCTACCGCCGTCATACTAGCCGAGAACGCGAGAAAATTCTGATCGTTTCTAAAATGCTAAATCGCGTCGAAGACTCTTATCCAGTCACTAGTTGACCATTCTGGTGTGTCAACAGAAGAGAGCAAAAGAAGAACGGAAGTTTAAATTTCGCCCTTAAGAAATCGATCACGCAGGAGGATCGTTCAAACATACCGTCTTTTGAGCACTGCCCGGACCCCTGTCCGGAAAACACAGTAATAGACATCCCTAGCGCAGAGAAACAACTGAAAGATTTGTAAACAAGTAAGCCACCAGGTCCGGATGGAATCCCAATTCGGTTTTACAACGAGTATTCTACAGCATTGCCCCATTACTTATCTTGCATTTATCGCAAATATTTCGCCCAGAGCAAAGTCCCAAGCGACGGGAAAGCTCGCAGATGACGCCTGTATACCTATTGATAGGCACTTTAAGCAAGTACCTCTTAAAAATTTAAGTCCAGTGCACATAATGTCAACGAATCTGTGTGGCGCTCTTTAAACGTGAACGTGAACGAGCCTTCCTCGCAGCACACATGATGGCGGTTGTCACTGCGTGTTTTGCATTCCAACAGTTAGGGTCGAACTGTACAATTAATGGTGATACCTGTTATTCTACATATTACTAATGACAGTATTTGGACATCTACATCAAAATTTCGTGGGTTTTTGTGTAAAATTTTATGTATTTCTGTACAAAAAAGCGTTTCGTTCTTGAATATTGTTCGTTTAAAACTGATTTTTATAAGAAATTTGCATTTTTGTAAGATTTGTTAATTTTTTGTCCAGAGCATTTGATAGAGTATGTTCCAAAGGGTTTCTGTGCAAATGGTTGAACCTTGTTGTCAAGAGCTCCTACGTTCTGCTCTTGGCGAGCTGTCTTCAGAGTTATACTCCCGTTATCGTAGTGTGTGATGCGATTTCCACCACCAGCGGCGTGCGCGCAGGGGTGGCACACGAATCGTCATCGGCCCTGTGCTGTACTCTTTCAGACATGCTGGTAACATCTCGCGTCTCTGCAGTATACACTGATGCCTCAAAACATTATGACAGCGAGGTTGTATGCTGCACGAGACGTAGTAAGAGAAGTACGAGCGGAGCAGAGACGAATCGCGAACCATTCTAGCGACGATAATTTGCAGATATGCGGAAATCCGCCGACTTAAGCGACTTCGACAAAAGCCCAGATTGTTGTGGTCCAGTGCTTGGGAGCGAGCATCTCGGAAACGGCCAAGCTGGTCGGCTGTTATCGTGCTACTGTCGTGAACTTCTGTGGAAAACTGGCTGAAGAATGCTGAAACCACGAGTAAGCGACAAGAAGTTGGACGTCCGTATCTCATAACAGAACATAAGGATCGAAGGCTTGCCCGCCCTCTGAAACAAGTTAGACGGAGATCTGTGGTTGATCTGAAGACAAAATACCGTTCTGGCCCAAGCGCAAATGTTTTGGAGGGCACTATTCAGCGCACAATGTTGAACCTGGTGTTCCGCAACAGACATTTTCCGATGTTGACACAACAGTATTGTCAGTTGTGATTGCAGTGGGCACGGGATCATCGAGATTGGACCACGAATCAATAGAATCGTGTCGCCTGGTCGGATGAATGCCGGTAAACCAGGTCGATCACCATGTCCAGATACGCCGTCCGCTCAGAACATACAGCGCGCTACGGACGCAGGTCGGTGGGAGCAATATTACGTTAAAGGGCACATTCACCTGAGATTCCACGGGACCTGCGGTAGTAATCGAAGGCACCATGACAGCTGAAGACCGAGCGAACTTTATTAGGGTCCACCTGTAACCCCTTGCGCCTGACGTCTTCCTCAACGGCGATGCCATCTTCCATCAGGATAACTGTCCGTCTTACAAGGCCAGAACCGTGCTGCAATGGTTTGAGGAGCACGATGGTGAACTCACGTTGATGTCATACGACAAACTAGACCGCTACAAGCGGCCAACAGCGTTGTACGACTGATAAGAAATCCTATTCGAAGATGAGCAGCATGTCCAAGATCAACGCACCCTCTATGAAACAGTTTAATCCTAAAGTAACTAGATGGCTACCAAATGTGACAGTGCACGCAAATCTAATGAATAAATACGAAAAGACTACGACGATGTCCTGTTATTTTTGTCTACTTATAATAGGTCATCAAATAATAGGTTAAACTCAAAACGCAATAAACTAATTCGGAGAAAACCAGCGACAGTTTTAAGCAACCACACAGCATTGTCAAATTCTCCCCAACTGTTTGTGGCGAAACCGGCCGTCGGCCTCTCCCGGGAGCAATTCCCAAATCACCAGTTAATTCGAACTTCCGAATTATTTTCTTCAACCTCGATATTCTTTTAATGTGTTGATAATCGCGAAGAGCAGCAACACTGTTTCTGTTCTTTCGATTAGCCGGCCGGGGTGGCAGAGCGGTCCTAGGCGCTACAGTCTGGAACCGTGCGACCGCTACGGTCGCAGGTTCGAATCCTGTCTTGGGCATGGATGTGTGTGATGTCCTCAGGTTAGTTAGGTTTAAGTAAGTTCTAGGGGACTGATGACCTCAGAAGTTAAGCCCCATAGTGCTCAGAGCCATTGGATTTTGTTCTTTCGATTAAACAGCTTTAGGAGTAGGTTGGTTGGTTGTTTTGGGGAAGGAGACCAGACAGCGTGGTCATCGGTCTCATCGGATTAGGGAAGGATGGGGAAGGAAGTCGGCCGTGCCCTTTCAGAGAAACCATCCCGGCATTTGCCTGGAGTGATTTAGGGAAATCACGGAAAACCTAAATCAGGATGACCGGACGCGGGATTAAACCGTCGTCCTCCCGAATGCGAGTCCAGTGTCTAACCACTGCGCCACCTCGCTCGGTCTTTAGGAGTAAAGCCCAGCTCACCTTGTCCGGACCCATGTTGACTGCAACTACAATGCACTCTGATGCTTGTGTTTGCCCTACGTCGCCGTACCATTACCGGCACCTAACGGTAAGTCATGACAATAACACTACTAACAAGGCAAATCCTGCAGCACACAGTCTGAACACCATTCCTATAAAATTTGGTATCCATACGGTAAATAGTTTTCTATTCAAGCATCGAAAGTTTAATAATAATCATCCTCAACGTTTCCACTTATTGTAAAGTATACAGCCATCATTCTCTTCCAGATATATTCACTCGCATCATGAAGAATTAAGTGCGTTTAGCTTAACATGCTACACTTGTATTCTAGATATTGCGTCCCGAGAATTTATTTCAGCAATTAAAAATTTCTGCTTTTAGCTAGGTGCAATGCAGCGTGTTCTACAAAGCCAGCACATAGGCGCAGTAAGATGGAAGCTCCATCAAGCGGAACTGGTTTCGGTTTTACACAGTCTTCCTAAATTGCATCCTTCAGCGAGGTCGCAGCGGATTTCCTGGATCATCCCTTTGTCACGCCTTACGTCTTATTACCGGTACCTCATTTTCATTATTTGCTCCTCGGTGCCAGACTACCACATCCTTAACTGTCTACTGAGAGCTTCTGTTCCTCTTCTGACACTCACATCGACAGAATCTTCCGCAAGTGTGTAGTCCATATACGAAAAGGTCTAGGGTGAACCTCGGTCTTAATTTATAATCAAGTTTCATGTGCCATGACCAATCATCACGAGAAGATTGGTGCATCTGGAGAGCAAACTAAAGCACGTGCACTTACATGTGTTGCTGATTATTCTGTGGCTGTAAATTGGAGCCGGCCGGTGTCGCCGAACGGTTCTAGGCGCTACAGTCTGGAACCGCGAGACCGCTACGGTCGTAGGTTAGAATCCTGCCTCGGGCATGGATGTATGTGATGTTCTTAGGTTAGTTAGGTTTAAGTAGTTCTAAGCTCTAGGTGACTGATGACCTAGATGTTAAGTCCCATAGCGCTCAGAGTCATTTAAATCAATTTTTTTTCGCAAATTGTAAACAGAATGTTCGAGAAGAATACTGTTGCGATAATGAGAGATGATAAACTTGAGTTAAAAAGAAAGGAACTCTTGGATTAATTTATAGACGTGTATCAAACACAGAGAAGATGTTCTGCTGAAGGGACAGGAAAAAAAAGACTGCAACTGTATATCATTCTAGTGGCGAAGATTCGCTTTCAAAGACGACACTCTACTCTTAATTTGCCGTAGTACCACGTAACATTTGGAACGGCAGATTTATCATACACATGACATCTTTACAATGAAACCCATAATGAAAGTGACAGCGTTAAATAGAAATTACGCACTGTAACAGTGAGCCTGAAACAAAATTTCCCAGTTAGTATCGCCAAGAACAACGGGTAAAGGTCGTTGGTCAGAAATACAACTACGTAATAAATGCGTAATATAGCCACCGTCGGAAGTACTTCATTGCTGCTTTGGTGGTTTCTCAGAAATATCTCTTTTCAAGTTGCCTGCTTCTTTAAGGACGCTGAGCAAGGAACATAGAGGTTTAAAAGTGCGGCTGAAATGGCAGGGGGGAGAGTTGTGGGTCGTCTCGCAGAGGTCTGCGAAAGGTGCTGCCATCTGGCGGTAGAAAACTGAAGCGTCGCTCCTCAAGCAGCAGGCAGCGCACTCCGCGCGCTGCGTAGCTGGGGGCTAATTCAACGCGGCGGAGCGAACGGAAACATCACATAGCCTCCACTAATGTCCGAAACCAAGCGTGGAAATCCCAGTCCGGCACCGCAGTACGGGGAGAGTAACCTGCGATCTGACTGTGCTTACTATACCTATCTCTATACTCCGTAAACCATTGTGAAAAGTTCATACTGAAAGGAATACTGAAACAAATTAGAGTCGTAAACCATTGTGAAAAGTTCATACTGAAAGGAATACTGAAACAAATTAGAGTATACTGAGCTGTTGAAACGCTGGTAAAATTGATTGCGAATCCAATTTTCCGTGCTAGCTGTTTTATTGTAGTCACTCGGAGACTGGTATAACTGGTTTCGTACCACGCCGGTATATCCTCGGGTGTATTTCTGCGAAAAAAAAATTTATGCGAAACTCTATAAGAAACGTGCTGCTGACATACTAAGTTCAGAATTCTTAATACTAAAAATTAAAAGCATGCCACATGAATCAGCAACAAAAGGCATGAGCAGCTATCATAAAATTACTTACAAGGTCTAATGTCCCATGTTATCGAAATGACTCAATGTGTGTTCCCAGTTGCTATGAGGAGCAGTATTGACGCAACCACCAACGGAAGTCAGACTTAATAAAGCCAGTTATCACTGATAATTTACTTTCGGAGAATGCCACACGTCACTAACGTAAAAGCGTTAAAAATTAATGTTGAGGAAGGCCCAGCAGGGGCTATTTTTTAAGTAGACCCAAATGAAAGAGTAATTAAACAATATTGTCGGACTCACATGTTCAAATGGCTCTGAGCACTATGGGACTTAACGGCTACGGTCATCAGTCCGCTAGAACTTAGAACTACTTAAACCTAACTAACCTAAGGACAGCACACAACACCCAGCCATCACGAGGCAGAGAAAATCCCTGACCCCGCCGGGAATAGAACCCGGGAACCCGGGCGTGGGAAGCGAAAACGCTACCGCACGACCACGAGATGCGGGCGGACTCACATGTGGTAACATGAAATCGTTGAGACTGTTGAGCATCTGAATATTGAGATGACACTGTCTACCCATCCCATTTTGAGAAACCTATATGTATCTCGTCAGAAATGATAAGTGTGTTCGAAAATGAAACGGAACATCTACCAATTCTGATGATGTATAGGTGTTGTCAGAATGGGTGGTTATGGGATACTATGTTTTTTTTCATTCCATGAAATACACAGTTTTACATTTCTGAACATTTAAACCAAGTTACCCATCTTTGCACAATTTTAAAAATTTTGTACAGTCTTTCTCAGACAGAACTTTATTATAGATAGCTATACCATTTGCAAAATGTTTTAGTTTACTACTAATAAAAGTCTACCAGATCATTAATTCACAACATGAACTGCAAGGAGCAAACAGACTTCTCCGGGGCACTAGGGACTTTGTCTCCGGTGACGCTGCATACAACATAATACGCTGGGTCCTTCAAACTGAAAAGTCTTCAGTCTCGTCGAAAATTTCGTTTCGTACCCCAAGTGATGGTGCTTTCAATTAATTAGCGGTGGTTTGGTACAGAGTTATATGCTTTTCAGAACTCAAGAACAACTGCATCCACCTGTTTGAATTGATCCGAGGCTTTCAGGATGTCCATATTTACATAATTACTCTGTGATGCGCGCTTAAGCGTTCGACAGAGGGTTCGTAGAATCACTTTCTGTTTCTCGGCCGTTCCACTCTCGAATAGCACGTGAAAAAATGAACATCCAAATCTTTCCGTGCGAGCACTAATTTTTCTTCTTTTATCACGATGATCAGTTCTCCATATTGGGAACCGACTAAATAATTTGCCATCCGAAGGAGAAAGTTGGTGATAGCAGTTTCATGAATATATCTCGCCGCAGCGAGAAATGCCATTGTTTTATTGATTGCCATCCCAACTCGCTTATCATGACCTTTTTACCTATTTCGTGACAATACAAAACGAGCTACCATTCTTTTTAACTCTTTCACTGACCCCTGTCAATTCTAGCTGGTAAATATTTCATACCTCGCAGCATTACTCTAGTTATTTAATTGAATCTACAGGATTTACGTTTTTGTGATTTATACTGTAACCGAAATTTAACGGGATTTTGTTAGTACTGACGTAGAGGACCTCATACGTTTTATTGTTCAAGGTGAGTTGCCACTTCTTGTATCAAATAGATATCATGTCAAATGAGAAAAGAGCGAGGCGAGTTTTCTAAATTCCGATGCTTGTAGAATCCATGTTGGCTGGCATGTAAGAGGTGATTCTGTTTGAGATAATTCATTATGTTTCATCTCAGCTAAGATTCTACGTCAGATGCGCGACAAATATTTTGGACGGTAGTTTTTGGATCATTTTCCCTACCATTATTGGAGACAGTTGTGACCTGTGATCTCTTCCAACAATTTGACAAAGCGTTTTATTCGTTGGTTTTGTGATATATTAAGGTTAAAAGGGATATTATGAGCTTAGTGGAAAACTTTTCAGGCTGGCAAAGAAATTATTAAACACTGCATCTATACTACAAGGCTTACATCTTGCCGAGAAGCAAAACTTCGGCTTGTTCTACTCCAAATTAGCACTTACCTCCCTGAGCGGTGTTCAGAAATGGTGTTCAAATGCGTCCAGTCCATATCATTTACGTTGTCCATGCTTTCCCCAGACAGATCTCTACATAGTTCTTTGACAGTTCCTCAGCCGATTTGCTTTCCCATCCGTGGCCCCGGAGTTTGTGCTCTGTCTCGAATTGCGTCGTTGCCGAAGATGTTTTGAACCCGAAGCTTCCTTTTCCTTTTGAATCTGAATCTGTACCACTAAACTACATCCAAAGCGAGCGATTCAGTCACATGGTAGCACACAGAATAATGAAACTGATGTCAAATTGTTCCCCGGCAGATAACAGCTCGCCTACGATGGAGAAAGGTTTAGCACACAATATCAGCAGCAGTGTAAGGGAGCGGTGGAGTGGTGATATTCCTTCAAATCTAAAGCCCAGGTTACACGAGAATCAGATTAACTCAAACATCCAACTTTAGCAATGAAGTCTGTTCATTCTCCTTAGAATACAGAACACTATATACTATTTCATAGTCTCAATCACAACCACAATAGAAATAATTTGGTCACACAATCTGAAATGAAATGACGAAGAACCTTGAAGTATGTTATTTTAGTTGTCACAATCAAAAAGACGTCACAACACAGCTTTTGAATCTGGTGGAGCTGGACTGTCCTCTATTGACGTTTTTAGCAACTGATGTAAGTCATATTAACTGAGTTTCTCTGCCGTGAGCGCAATTACAGTTTTTTTTAGCATTTAGCCGAAATTACCAATAACTTCTTTTTGTATTTGAGCTTTCAAAAAAATGGTTCAAATGGCTCTGAGCACTATGGGACTTAACATCTGAGGTCATCAGTCCCCGAGAACTTAGAACTACTTAAACCTAACTAACCTAAGGACATCACACACATCCATGCCCGAGGCAGGAGTCGAACCTGCGACCGTAGCAGTCGCGCGGTTCCGGACTACAGCGCCTAGAACCGCATGGCCACCGCGGCCGGCTATTTGAGCTTTCTTTGGGCAATGCTAATTTCTGATTTAGCTTACTTTCTATTCATAATTCCTTCAGTCGATCACAATGCTATTTCGGATATGTTGACCATAAGGCTTCTGTTTTCATTTCTCGTGTCTTCTGGAGAATGGAACCTAAAACCTTCTCTCGAAAAGTATCTTCATTCAGAATTTCGTGTTCATCATTCTTCAACTCCTTAAAATTATTTCTGATATGTTACAACTATTTGAACCAGAGAGATTTTCTTCTAGTTGACGTACTTAAAAATTCTCTTGCAAAGCCAACATTCATTCGTCCGAACTAGATGTCTGTTAAATATCTCTATTTTCTTGGAGTTAAAATAACATGATCAAGACAAAATTTCAACAACTGTGATTCGCATTTGATATTTACATTTAAAATATTTCAACTGTCCTACTGCTATCAGATTCAAAGGATTATAGAATATTAAACCTTTGGTCACCGTTTCCATTGAGGTGTTGCTTCAGATGTCGTTATTTTAGATTTAAAATAGTGGTTGAGACAACGCATTCACCCTATGCAAGTAATATATTGTCCACCATTTTTTTCTTTTTTGAAACAGTCGACAAGAAATGAGTTCATATAAGAAAGCAAAGTATGAAAAATTTTTAATGGTTTTATAACTTAATAAATGTTGCTAACTGCGTGCCAAATAAAATAAACTATTAGAGCAAAAAGCACACATAAGATAGTTTCTTCTTTGCTAGTAGCACTAATCCACATACTACGTTTCAGAGAGAACAGTAAAAACTATCGTATGATGATGTTTGTAGTTAGCAACAAGCACTGTGTTTCAGATATCTCAATAACACGCATAAAAGAATTTTCACAAAAATGACGAAGAGAAGATAAATAGCTAATAGTTGCACTTACTGCTTCAAAAATGTTCAATACTTTTCTGTAATCTAACTAGGGTTTTCCATGTAGTTACAGCTTCGTTCGAGGAGGTACTAATGACATACGAGTAATCAGTTAGTTAACAGCGTTCGCTTACGATACAGACTTCGCTCTTCATACCCATCAGGCAATTTATAAAAAGGGACGAATGAAGGATGAAGGTTGGAGACACGGAGCTAATTAGAGACGGAAGAGAAGCCACAAGGACGGGTAAGGAAACCATTCAGCTGAAATAATTTACAGAATCCTTGCAAAACCTAAATCTCAGTGCCTGAACAAACATTAGCAGCCACATTCTTTAGAACACAAACCTATTGTCTTACCCACTGTCGAACCCCTGCGTCTTATATGGGGACTAACATACCAGAACCAGTCAAGAAACAGGTCTACGCTGTAGTTACGACATTCTCTAGAGATGTTCTACTGACTAGTTCTTTGTTTTGGGAGTTACGACTTGCTCGACTGGATCAGTTGATGGAGCACCTTCTGTAAAGGCAAAGCTCTCGGTCCGAGTGAGGAACTGGCATAAAATTATATCTGTCACATAAGTTGCCAATGAGCAGAGAATACGAATAGCTGGCCTTCCCTGAAGCTTTCGTCCACGTAGCCTATAGTAAATTACCTTGAGAGGGATTAAATTATAATTTAACGGAAGAACTACGCATGAGGGCTGAAAATAGTGAAATGTTCTTCGACGAGAACAGGAATTTTCTTGCATGTCTTGCAAGGCATATTTTCCTTTATCCTTTTGTGATCTGTTATAGATGCAATAAACGGATGTTAAAGCAGCGTTCGACAGACAGCCACCATTCAGTGAGAACTCATGTTTCATTAGTCATTTTCTCTTCATTGATAATTTGTCCCGAGATCGGAGTTTTACATAAATGCCACGGGCAAAACAACACCGCCGATAGTGGATAAACTTGGCCGTCACCGGTAAAATTTCGAAGGAATTTATGAGCATTCCTTGAGTATTTTTTATAAGGGACCCGTGTATTCGGTGAAGAATAATAATTTAATTATGATTTATTTGGTTTGTTATCCCAATAATCGTTGTTTCCATGAAACTACCGTCACAGCAGTGAAAATGCCAGTAATATTCAACACAAGCCACAGAGTAATGCAGTAACCCCTCAGGTAGGTGTGATGAGGCTGCCTTCGCTGCAGGAGTAGCTCTTCCGTTGCTTTCAGTGAACCCATACATGAGATGCATATGGACCAAGTCTTCATCAGAAAACTTTCCTACACTGCTGTGAATCACTGTTAACGTACAACTAACGCTCCCGGGAAAACAAACTCGGCGTAGAACCAAACAGTAGTGAATGCAAGCTGGAGTGCGAAGAGTAAGATAGAGCGTTATGACTGTCAACGGCAAGTACTGTTAGTGAATGGGACGAGTTTGGCTCTAAGCAAGACACACAGCGTATAACCTCGATGCCTGGACTTTTCTTGAGATATTTTTATTGCAATACATGCACAAAGAGCAATGTGGGAAGAACGCAAACGACATGAAGGTGCTCTACACGAGCCAGCAGAAAGCAAGCGTCCTTTATACCGAAATACACAGAAAAATCTCTAAATACTCACAGAAATTTTTTAGGTGAAGCACGGATTAGCGCTGTATAGGCTATACAAATTGTACATTTACAATTTAAAAAAAGTGTAAAATGGTGTTAGTAGCCTTTAAGCTGGTGAACATGCTCCTGAGAGTAAGCCGCATCTTCACTAGATGGCAGCATCGTGCAGATGCACAAACGCCAGCACAGGAGCAGTATAATAATGCCCGCTACACTATAAACTTGTCCCAGGGCGAGTAGCGTTCCGTCATTTGATTTCTGCGTTGAGAATGTGCGAAAGCAGTCGAGGTACGTCACAGAATGAAGGTGCAATATGATAATCTATATCTGTTACAGCAGAAGGTCTCTGGTTGGAGATGATACCTGGCTCTACAATAACTAACGAGAAACGAAGAAGGCGACTAATGAATGGGATTCTTGTTCGTCACCCAATCCAAGCAAGTTGCAGACACAGTCATCGGCCGGTAAAGTTCTGCTAGTCCTCTTTTGGGACGAAAATCATTTCATTTTCGTACCCTACACGTTGCGAGCTCCTTTAAAATCATTTTCGGCCTGCAACGAAAGCGAAAAGACGTATACTGACGGGAAAATATCACCAAGAAGGAGTTGTGCGACATAACTGAAAGCTGGCAGTCGTGTGTCTACATCTGAAAGATGATATCTATTCGAATTTCGCGTCAATCTCATAAGAATGGCGCTAGTAGCGACACTATGGGGATGCAAATCAGGTTTGCTTCAAATACACGCTGTAACGGTCGCGAGCGTTAGTTGGTTTTGAGAATGGACGTGGTGAGTTGATGTTAGTCAAGAATGTCTTTAAGACGACAAATGCGCCGTTATTAACACCCCGCCGTGTTTGAACAAGGTCGTGCAATAGGGCTACAAGAAGCTGGATGACCTGTCTGCTATATTGCAGAAAGACTTGGCTGCAAGGGAGCCACTGTACATGGCGAGAATGTTTGGTCGCAAGAAGACGGACCAGGCTCCGGAAGGTTACGTGGAACTACCGAGGGAGAGGACTATCGTGTTCGGCGTATGACTGTCGCGCATGGTACTGCAGCTGCAGCAACAATATGTGAGGCAGTTGACACCGCAGTGATACAACGAACCATTACAAATCGGTTACTTGTAGGACAGCTCTGAACCAGACGTCCTGTAGCGTGTTTAGTCACGTCCAGTTCACACAATATGCAAAAAACTGGTGATTTCTCAAACTGGGGGACAATCAAAAATGGGGTGCCACAAGGTTCGGTCTTGGGTCCTCTGCTGTTCTTAATATATATTAATGACTTACCATTCTATATTCACGAAGATGCAAAGCTGGTACTTTTTGCCGATGATACAAGTATAGCTATCACACCCGACAGACAAGAATTAACTGGTGAAATTGTAAACGATGTTTATCAGCAATTCATTAAGTGGTTCTCTGCGAATGGGCTCTCATTAAACTTTAACAAAACACAGTATATACAGTTCCAGACAGTAAATGGAATGATCCCATTAATAAATATAGACTTCGATCAGAAATCGGTAGTTAAAGTAGAATATCCAAAATTTCTAGGTGTATGCATTCATGAGGGGTTGAACTGGAAAAAACACACTGAGGATCTGCTGAAACGTTTGAGTTCAGCTACTTATGCTATTAGGGTCAATGCAAATTTTGTCGATATACATCTGAGTAAATTAGCTTACCACGCCTATTTTCATTCTCTGCTTTCGTATGGCATCATATTCTGGGGTAACTCATCATTGAGTAAAAGAGTGTTCATTGCATGTAAGCGTGTAATCAGAATAATTGCTGGAGCTCATCCAAGATCATCGTGCAGACACTTATTTAAAGAGCTAAAAAATCTTCAAAATGGCTCTGAGCACTATGGGACTCAACTACTGTGGTCATCATTCCCCTAGAACTTAGAACTACTTAAACCTAACTAACCTAAGGACATCACACACATCCATGCCCGAGGCAGGATTCGAACCTGCGACCGTAACAGTCGCACGGTTCCGGACTGCGCGCCTAGAACCGCGAGACCACCGAGGCCGGCTAGAAATCTTCACTGTAGCCTCACAATATATATATATATATATATATATATATATATTCACTTATGAAATTTGTTATTAACAATCCGAACGAATTCAAAAGTAATAGCAGTGTACATGGCTACAACACTAGGAGAATGGATGATCTTCACTATTCAAGGTTAAAGCTAACATTGGCTCAGAAGGGGGTAAATTATGCTGCCACAAAAGTCTTTGGTCACTTACCTAATAACATAAAAAATCTGACAGATAGCCATATAGCATTTAAAAGGAAATTAAAAGAATTTCTTAATGGCAACTCCTTCTACTCATTAGATGAATTTTTGGATATAGTAAGTGGGTAATTTCCCAACCTCCACAAAAAAAAATTATTGAGTGTCATGTAATATTTTGTCTAATGTATAGACACCTTTTATAAACCGGACACGTTCCACATCATTACGAATTGTCGTATTCATGATCTATGGAACAAGTACTAATCTAATCTCTAATCTAATCTAACCTGTATTCCACTGACCCAAAACGAACACCATTCGAGACTTCACTTCCATCAAGCGAGAGCTCATTGAAGGGCAGGCTGGGGATCTGTTAGTTTTTCTGATGAAAATTGGTTCTCCTCGGTGCCAATGATGGCCGTGTGTTGGTTAGAAGGAGACCAGTTGAGGGAATGCAACCAACCTGTCTGCGTGTTAGACGCATTGGACCTACACCTGAAGTTATGGTCTGGGGTGCGGTTTCGTATGATAGCAGGAGCACTCTCGTGTTTATTCCCCGCTTACTGACTGCACATCTGTACATCTGTCTGGTGATTAGACATGTTGTGCTTCCACTCAGGGATAGCAGTCCAGGAGGTGTTTTCCAACAGGATAACGCTCGTGCACGTACCGCTGTTGTATCCAGCATGCTCTACTGAGTGTCGACATGTTGCCTTGACCTTGATTACCAGATCTGTCTCTAATCGAGCACATGTGGGACACCATCGGATGACAACTCCATCATTAACCGTCCTCGTACTGACCGACGGCAACGGGCCTCAAACTGACATCCGGCACCTGTACAACACAATACATGCAGGTTCGCATCCTTGCATTCAACATTGTGGTGCTTACACCGGTTATTAATGTATCGGAATTTCACATTTGCATTGGATTATCTCGCTCTTACATTAACCTGCGATCTTGCAATGTTAACCACTTAAATATGCACCTAGACAAATTGTAGTCCCAAAATTTTCTTAGCAGCACTCCGTCTGCAGGCCACAAGTGGGCCATCGGGACCATCCGACCGCCGTGTCATCCTCAGCTGAGGATGGGGATAGTAGGGGCGTGTGGTCAGCACACCACTCTCTCGTTCGTTACGATGGTTTTCTTTGACCGGAGCCGCTACTATTCGGTCGAGTAGCTCCTCAATTGGCATCACGAGGCTGAGTGCACCCCGAAAAATGGCAACAGCGCATGATGGCCGGATGGTCACCCACCCAAGTGCCGGCCACGCCCGGCAGCGCTTAACTTCGGTGATCTGACGGGAACCGGTGTATCCACTGCGGCAAGGCCGTTGCTAAAATTTTCTTACTATACATTAATTATTTTCTGATGCTGCGATTTTTTTTCTGTCAATGTATACTGCTGTCTGTTGGATCTTTGTTGAAACATAACACCATGCCCCTGCAACTGCTGCGATAATTACAGACCTGACATCTGAACGTCTTCCACGCTCATAACAATCACCAAACCTTCCCCAGTCGCCACCAGTAAGTACGGAGCGCTTAGATATTCGGTTGGCTGGCGACTCCTTCTCGTGAAGACGTACGCCCATACGAATTCTTTTCTATGGAGTTCAGGTGTTCTGTAAGCGCTGGCGAACCTGCGTTGAGCATAATGGAGATTTTGTGGTAAACTGATACAGTTCGTCCGGCTAGGGATATAAATAATTTTCAAGTTAAAAATTATTTAGAATTTTCATTTGACTCGGCCTCGAAGGGATACAGAAACCTTGTTTACTATGAATTGCTAAAACCGTAAGCAGAAGGACGATTGCTGAGGAAGAATAGTCTGTGTATTGGGCCAAGTGGTTACAGAAATTGGGAATAATAATTTTCGCACTGATGGGTGTTAGTGCTCTTACTCTTGATACAGGCAGCGTCTCTGATACCAACAACACATTGCGCACATTCAGGGCATAGGTTTGAATTCGGATGGGATGGTGTAAAATTGAGGGCTCTGTTCCAGGGATGTTGCTTTTCTTAGTATACGTAACTAATCTGATCTCCATTTATAAAATTTATTAGTGTATTCACCGATTATTTCTGAGTATTTTGGTAGAAGAGATCTGACGTCCCCGGTGACATTTTGTTTTATTTCTTATCCCATTTATCTTTGTATACTTACAATTGGTTCAGCTTACTCATCTCCCTCAAATCTGCCTTCACCAGTGCTTCCTTCTGTTACAGGTTAGTTTTTCCGGCAGTGTTAGTTGTACGTTAGCAGTGATATACAGCTATGTGGAAGAAGTGGCCGACGTACACCTGGTGTAGAGTTTCACCGAGTTCAATGGAAGAGCGGCAGAACGGCGCCGTGCTCACCTGTTCAAGCAGCGGGGGCAACAACATCACAAACTTGTGCATCTGTCTGGGGATTGTTGCATTACTCGCTGTTACGTGTTTTACGTTTTGGCGATTGTATGTTACACGCTTTTCACTCTTGTGGATGTATTTTTACAGAAACAATAGTCAATGGAATAACGAAACGAATAGCTCACAATTATATTGCAACTCCGTACCAAGTCACTGGATACCACGGTTCCCTTACACCAAAATACTAGATAAACGTGCCTAAACAACTTCGCAAATTTTGTTGGCGAAATTCAGGTTCATACTCTACGCTTGAGTATGAGGTTCCTTGTTTTAATTTCTGGGTATCAAACGTTACGATAGTATATGAGTGGCAATAAGTCGCCTTCACCTTCTTCTGAGGAAAATCTTTGCCTGAAACTTTTCCTTCAGTTCGTATTTTAAACTAAGTGAGTGTTCACTCAGCCTGTTTTTTATCACTTCTGCTGTGATATGCAGCGTTTTTGTGTCATAATAATCATATAGCTCTTGCTCAAGTAATTTAGTCTTCATTCAGTCATTCGTAACTAGCTGATTTATATTTTCTGTATTTGTATTTCCAGCGCTTCAAATTTACTCATTTACTGTAACTCGAGTACCTAAGACACACCCAAAAATACTTCAAATTTTTTTCTGACGGAAAGAGGCAACAAGCCATTTGTTTCAACACAAAGCACCGTTCAAACCCATCCCGTGATATAACCATACACGCATATTTACATATGGTAAATTTGGAATTGAAATCTGCCGTTAGTGAACACAGTTATGAAGTCAGCTAATGTTGTTACGTTAACGTCAATAATGTGCACAAAGAGTTCGCGACAAAACCTGGCATACATATAAGGAGTACTCGGTAGTATGACGCTACGCAGCAGACTACATCTAAGTACCTCCACCTCAACAGTAAAGAAAATGTCGATACGCCAAATCTTCTATGTTAATAGGAAATGGAAGGTGGGATCTAGCATTCAGCTGGAAGATTACAGAGAACAGCAATTAATGTACGAGTTGGTGTGTGGTTTAGGATTCCAACAATTGGAAACTGTATGTTATAATATCTCTTCGTGGAGACTTGCAGTGACGTTTACCGCTTACAGCTTACATGTTTCACGCAGGCGCGTTGCCACACTAACGATATTTGTCTCTGGAAGCTGGATCGAATAAACAGTATACAAGCAACATTAAATCGCAGATCAAAGATTAGAAGAGGAAATAACTGTCGACGACGAACTGTCCAGCATGATTAAGAAACAGTTCTTTGTGGGCGGGTAAATGCTTATTAAAAGATCGGGGTTACAGATAAAATGTAAGGTCACCAGCTCTTCGTTAAGAAGAATGCATATCCGAGTGCGGGTCATACAGATCCCTAAGAATTATTTGTTTTTTAATACGTACGATTACCCCCCCCCTTCCCCCCTCCACACACACACACACACACACACACACACACACACACACACACACACACACACGCACCTACCGCTTCTGTCACCTCTGACAGTGACACGTTGATGTGAAAAATTGCGGAGACACGGATTCGTGCGACAATATTCTGAATGTCTTGTCCGAAATTTGCTTCGATCAGATAATTAGAGAACCAACTCCATAAGGATACGTCTTAGGATACCTAGCTGCAATCAGGCCTGAAATTAACGAATCAGTTAACTTAGAGGAAGGTGTCTGTGATCGTAAAGTTATGATAGCAACTACGGCTACGGGTATGGAAATGAGTATTAAGAAAGGTATAAATACTTTTGCTTAGCTAGAGGGACAGGATATAAATTGCAGAATATCTGAGTAGTCAACAACAAATATTCAGTGCTGAGGACGAAGATGTGCAGCACAAATGGGAAAAAGTTGAAAAGAATCGTTCAATATTGCTAAGACAAGTATGCTCTAAGAAAGGTCTTAAGGCATAGAAAAGACCCACCGTGGCTTGATAGCCGCTTAGAAATCAACTACGTAAACAAAAAGAGCTTCATCACAGATTCACGAGAAGTCAAAACCTAGTGGACAAACTAAAGGTGAACGAAGCAGAAATGAGCTTAAGGAGAACAATGAGAGAAGCGTTCAGTGACTCTTAAAGTAAAATTTTGCAAACCAAACTGGTTAAAAATCCTAAGAGGTATTGGTCTTACGCAAAATCAGTAAGCTGATCGAAACTATCTATTCAGTCATTCAGTAATTATAAGGACACCGAAGGTGAAGATAAGGGAGACAAGGAAAAAATAATGAACTTGGTCTTCGGAAATGGCTGCAGTCATAGCACGAACGGCGAAATGGCAGATATTGAGATAACTGATCGCGGTACAGAAAAGTAACTGCAATAGCTTAGTAGTGGAAAGGCAACAGGACCAGATGATATACCGACAAGATTCTCCCCTTCTGTCAGCAGTTTGTCATGGATCGCTGGAGTGACTCGAAACGAGCGCACTAATTTCCGTTTCCAAGAAGAGTCGTAGAACAGATGCACATAATTATAGACCTATATCGTTGACGTCAGTCTGTTGTAGAATTATGGAATATGTTTTATGGTCAAGAATTACGACGTTTTTGGAGAACGAAAATCTCCTCTATAAAAATAAAGGTACATACGGAGCTACTCCTTGACGCTACAGCCCATGTAGGGCCTTGGCCTCTCTGACGATCATAGCCCAGTCTTGACAATCTTCTGCTCGTTTCTTCCATCTTCTTCCTCCCATCTTTCCCAGATCATTTTCCACGTCCTCTAGTCGCCTTTCCTGGGTTTCTTCTGTTGACCTTCCTGACAGATCTATCCGCCGACATTCGCCCTTCATGGCCCAGCCATATCAATCTGTTATACTTGATTTCCGTAACTAAGTCAGCATTACTGTACGGTTCTTCCAATTCCTCGCTTCTCCATATTCTCCACTGCCCCGCCTGAATCACAGTCCCAAAAATCTTTCTTAATATTTTCCTCCTCCATCTTCTACAGAAATCCTCTTCTATACACACCAAAAAAAAAAGTTTTACATCACCTTGTTTCCGAGAATTCCGGAACCTGTACAGAAAATTGGAATAGATACCTACATAAACATTATGCGGCCCTTTTTATTGCTCATGAAAACCACACATTGCATGTTGTATTACCATACAGCGAGAACTTCAGAGGTGGTGGTCCAGATTGCTGTACACACCGGTACCTCTAATACCCACTAGCACGTCCTCTTGCATTGATGCATGCCTGTATTCGCCGTGGCATACTGTCCACAATTTTGTCAAGGCACTCTTCGTCCAGATTGTCCCACTCCTCAACGGCGATTCGCCGTGGATTCCTCAGAGTGGTTGGTCAGTCACGTCGTCCATAAACAGCCCTTTTCACTCTATCCCAGACATGGTCGATAGGGTTCACGTCTGGGGAACATGCTGGCCACTCTTCCTGAAGGAAGTCATTCACAAGATGTGCACGATGGGGCTGCGAATTGTCGTCAATGAAGACGAGTGCCTCGTCAATATGCTGCCGATATGGTTGCCCTATCGGTCGGAGGATGGCATTCACGCATCGTACAGCCGTTAAGGCGCCTTCCATGACCACCATCGGCGAACGTCGGCTCCACATAATGCCACCCCAAAACAGCAGAGAACCTCCACCTCGCTGCACTCTTTGGACAGTGCGTCTAAAGCGTTCAGCCTGACAGGGTTGCCTCCAAACACGTCTCTGACGATTGTCTCGTTGAAGGCATGTGCGACACTCATCGGGGAACGTGATGCCAATCCTGAGTGGTCCATTCGGCATGTTGTTGGCTCCATCTGTACCGCGCTGCATGGTGTCGCGGTTGCAAAGATGGACGCCGCCATGGATGTCGGGAGTGAAGTTGCGCATCATGCAGCCTATTGAGCACAGTTTGAGTCGTAACACGACGTCCTGTGGCTGCACGGAAAGCATTATTCAACATGGTGGCGTTGCTGTCAGGTTTCCTCCGAGCCATAATCCGAAGGTAGCGGTCATCCACTGTAGTAGTAGCCTTTGGCGGCCTGAGCGAGGCATGTCATTGACAGTTCGTGTCTTTCTGTATCTCCCCTATGTCCGAGCAACATCGCTTTGGTTCACTCCGAGAGGCCTGAACACTTCCCTTGTTGAGAGCCCTTCCTGACACAAAGTAACAATGCGGACGGGATCGAACCGAGGTATTGACCGTCTAGGCATGGTTGGACTATAGACAACATTCCTAGTGGAATGACTGGAACTGATCGGCTGTCGAACCCACCGACCCCCCACCCCCCTGTCTAATAGGTGCTGCTCATGCATGGTTTTTTACATCTTTGGGCGGGTTTAGTGACATCTCTGAACAGTCAGAGGGACTGTGTCTGTGATACAATATCCAGTCAACATCTATCTTCAGGATGGTTCAAATGGCTCTGAGCACTATGGGACTCAATATCTTAGGTCATAAGTCCCCTAGAACTTAGAACTACTTAAACCTAACTAACCTAAGGACATCACACACACCCATGCCCGAGGCAGGATTCGAACCTGCGACCGTAGCAGTCCCGCGGTTCCGGACTGTAGCGCCAGAACCGCACGGCCACCGCGGCCGACTATCTTCAGGAGTTCTGGGAACTGGGGTGATGCAAAACTTTTTTTGATGTGTGTATTACCTACGTTGACCATGTTTCTGAGCCATACATTACCACCGGCCTTATGACCGTTCCCCTTCGATTTTCTGCTCATGTTACGTGACTGAAAGATCTTAATCACAGGCCAGTAAGCTCTATCTTCCACAGCAATCCTTGCTGTTATTTCCTCTCTTTTACTGTTATTCTCCATAAAAAGCACTCCCTGGTATTAGAATTTCTCACATCTCTCACAATTGCCTCCATTCAGCTTAATATATTTTACTTTAACAACAGTATTTTTCTTGACTGCAACGAGATACTGTGTTTTGGTGTTGTTTACTCGAAGTCCCTTCTGTTCTGCCTCCTTTTCTATTCTGCCAAATTGTCCCAACTCTTTCAATCGTATAGACAGGATACATACATCATCGGCATCTGCTAGATTTTGGATGCTACGGTTAAACAGAATGCCACCTAGGTTATCAATCTCCACGCTTCGTATCACTCTCTTCAACACTATGTTGAACAGTAGTGTGTATAATACTTCATTCTGTCGTAACCCTTGGGTTCTTCAGAGAGTTTTCCTTCGACTTTTACTTGATATTTTGTGCTGGCGAGGATCATTGGGACCAGTCTGATTAGTTTATATGGGAAGTACATATCCATCAGCGTCTCATATGGCTTTTTCCTTTTAACACTATCATTGGCCTGTTTGAGTCAACGAAAAGCTGATGTACATCCGCATTGTATTCATAACATTTTTTCATTATTTGCCTTAAAGTGAATATCTGCTCAGTTGCTGATCTGTCCCTTCGAAACGCTGGAAGTCCCCAAGTACTTCTGTAAGTGGAGCAAGTCTTATAGCAACGGCTTTGGCTAATACAATGTATACGACACTGACTAAAGCGATACCATGATAGTTTTCACAATTTGATTTATCCTTCTTCTTATGAATATATTTCAACTATCACTTGATGGAATATCTTGTTAGATGATCTACTTCACATTCATCATTTCTGCTGAAATGTTATCTCCATTATAGTTATCTGGGCTGTTATGCCGTGGTCGGTTGATGAATTCTGTGTCAGTTCCCAACGTTTCGTCTCCGACTGCGGGAGACATCTTCAAGGGGGTCCGTAGCTCGATGGAAGGTCCAACACACCCACTGGCTCGCTACTGACTGCTGCTAAATTCCGTGTCCGCGCGCTCCAGCGGCGCGGCGTGACGTCACGTGTTTTGAAAACGTCCGTGCAATTGGCCGCTGTCCGTCGCCGTCGATCGCCGTAGCCATCACCCAGTAGTGGACGGGTGGTACACATCTTCTTTAACACCGGCATCCATATACCGTTTAATTTCACGCCCTCCTCCTTTCGATTGAAATTATTAGGGTGTTTAGCGATTTCGATTGCCTCCCTGTAGAGCCTTTCGTAATATGCGCTTGTGGCCGCTACTACTTGCGTCTCCTCGAAACGAATATGGTGGTTTCCTGGCTGGAAAAGAATGCTCCACAACAGCTGATCGTTCCGTTTCTCCTCTTCTACAATTGCCCTTGTGCTCTTCCAAACGTTTAGAAACAGTTCTTTTAGTGGTACCCACATAAACATCTCCACAGCTGCATGGGATCCTATACACTCCAGCTTTTTCCAATGGTTTGCGAGCGTCCTTGGCAGGCTTAAGGTATTCCTGTATCTTCCTGGTGGGCTTGTAAATTACGGTAATATTCCGCTTCGTCAAGATCCTCCCTATTCTTTCCGTTACATTTTTAACAAACGGCAGGAAAACCTTAGATTTTGCAGTAGCCTGTACGTCACTATGATTTCTGCGTGGCTGCCTCAACGCACGTTTTATTTCGGCGGACGAATAGTGCATTGTGCATTGTGGAGATGTTCCATCTCAGCGTCGAGCAACTCAGGTTCACAAATATTTCTAGCTCTGTCCGGTAACGTCTTGATAACACCCCGCTTCTGTTGTGGGTGGTGGTTCGATCCCGGTGCAAAAAACGGTCCGTGTGCGTGGGTTTGCGGTACACTGAGTGGCCCGAACTACCATTTTCGTTTCTAAAAACAGGCACATCGAGGAAATGTAATTTGCCGTCTACCTCCTCCTCCATTGTAAACCGAATTCTCGAGTTTATACTATTCAGATGTTCGTGGAACCGGCTTAGTTCCTCCCTGCCATGTCTCGACAGCACAAACCTGTCATCCACGTATCGGAACCATACATTTGCTTTTTTGCTGGCAGTACTTAAGGCCTGTTCTTCAAATTTCTCCATAAAGAAGTTTGCAATTACGGGACTTAGGGGGCTTCCCATAGCCACGCCATCCGTTTGCTCATAAAACTGTTCATTTCACTTGAAGTATGTGGTCGTCAAACAACAGTTAAACAGTTCTGAAATGTCGGCAGGAAAAATTCGATCCAGCTATTCCAATACATCATTAAGTGGAACCATGGTAAACAGCGATACCACATCCAAGCTGACCAATATGTCCTCCGGCTGGATCACTATGCCATTCAATCTGCTGATGAAATGTGTCGAATTCTTTATATAAGAGCTCGAACGGCCCACATGTGGTTTTAACGGCGTAGTCAAAAACTTGGCTATGCTGTTAAAACCACATGTGGGCCGTTCTTGAGTATTATTCACAAATATGGCACCCTTTCCAGGTAGGACTAATTGAAGAAATAGAGAATACCCAACGAATAGCGGCGAGTTTCGTCATAGGATCGTTTAGTCGCGCAGCCACGTCTCGATCCCTGAGTCGACAGATGGGGACGTTTGCAAGACAACAACCATCTGCACGAACAGCTCGACGACGTTTGCAGTAGCATGGACTATCAGCTCGGAGACCATGGCTGCGGTTACTCTTCACGCTGCATCACAGACAGGAGCGCCTTCGATGGTGTACTCAACGAAGAACCTGGGTGCACGAATGGCAAAACGTCATTTTTTCGAACGAATCCAGATTCTGTTTACAGCATCATGATGGTCGCATCCGTGTTTGGCGACATTGCGGTGAACGCACATTGGAAGAGTGTATTCGTCATCGCCATACTGGCGTATCACCCGGCGTGATGGTACGGGGTGCCATTGGTTACACGTCTCGGTCACCTCTTGTTCGCATTGACGGCATTTTGAACAGTGGACGTTATATTTCAGATGTGTTACGACCCGTGGCTCTACCCTTCATTCGATCGCTGCGAAACCCTACATTTCAGCAGGATAATGCACGACCGCATGTTGCAGCTCCTGTACGGGCCTTTCTGGATACAGAAAATGTTCGACTCTACCCTGGCCAGCACATTCTCCAATCTCTGACCAATTGAAAACGTCTGGTCGATGGTGGCCGAGCAACTGGCTCGTCACAATACGTCAGTCACTACTCTTGATGAACTGTGGTATCGTGTTGAAGCTGTGTGAGTAACTGTACCTGTACACGCCATCCAAGCTCTGTTTGACTCAATGCCCAGGCGTATCAAGGCCGTTATTACGGCCAGAGGTGGTTGTTCTGGATACTGATTTCTCAGGATCTATGCACCCAAATTTCGTGAAAATGTAATCACATGTCAGTTCTAGTATAATATATTTGTCCAATGAATACCCGTTTATCATCTGCATTTATTCTTGGTGTAGCAATTTTAATGGCCAGTAGTGTATGTATGTGGACTGACATGAAGTGTATCAGTACATAAAGCCATTTCACTTTCCGTTTCTCGTTTTAAGGTTGTACCCATCGTTACTAATACATATTGAGAGCCGGGACCACTTTTCATTCTCAGTGAGGTAATGGATTTCATAATAGTCGGTTTAAATGAGGTAATTACACTGCAACTGAGATACGAAAGTCGATGCGCAACATGATTTAAATAACATTTTATCAAGTGCATGTCGAAGTTACTGAGCTATTGAGCTCTATCACTCGAAGCAAGTACCTAATTACATTCAAAACTCGATATTTTAATGAATAAGGGCTAATCAAAACATCAACACGAAAATACTATTTATGTTCAATACTCGCTAAATTATTGGTAAATTTGTTTCATGATTTTGGCTATACTAACAACCCGAAACCTACCCAATCCATTTAATTTTTTAAACCCGATTTTCACCTGTATTATGTCAGGAACTACCTATTTTCTTCAGTCTGAAATAAAATTTGTCACCATGTCGAACAGAAACAGCTAAAATAAACCTGCAAAATCATAAAAGCAGTAAACACCATTCTATGGGATTAACGCTAGAAGAAGAGAGAGTGTCTGG
Organism: Schistocerca cancellata; assembly: GCF_023864275.1. Lineage (NCBI taxonomy): Eukaryota > Metazoa > Arthropoda > Insecta > Orthoptera > Acrididae > Schistocerca > Schistocerca cancellata. Next base: position 875,992,213 of record NC_064629.1, on the reverse strand, counting down.
ATCCCCTGGCGAGGTGTTTCTCCTCTTCGAAAAATGTCTCTGTTGGTACAGCAATATCATAGGCACAGCAAAAATTTTGAGATGTATCGTTTGTGCAGAAGTTAAACAAAACATCCTTGTGGCAGTCCACTTTAAATTATTCGAACATTTTCTAACATGGTCTTTCGGAGAGTTTTTTCTTAGCTTATTCTACTCCTTGATTCCGTGGCAGGACATAGACATGGCACCCAGATCGATGCCGTCTTGCTTAAGGCGTTTTATACACTTACGCGCATTGTCGCTTAGTGAACAAAATACGAGATTACCGAGTATCGGACCAGATTCGTGACTGAATTTGGAACCTTCTTGCAGTTAAGATTCACCACTTCGCTTTGAGAGGAACAAAACCGACGGTTGTAAATCTAGTTTCGGATGCACTCCACTGAAGTGTGATAGGACTCTCACTGTTTACAATCTGTATAAACGATCTAGTGACTAAAGTCGCAAATTCAGTGAGGTTTTTCACAGGCGCTGCAGTTGTCTATACTAGAGTAGCAACACAAGAAGTTGGTAACGAATTTCAGAAATACCTACAGAGGGTCGATGATTGGTACAAGACAGGCAACTGACTCGGAACGTAAGCATATGTAACACATTGTGCATAAACAGGCGACTAAATCCACTACTGTTATATTTTGCTGTTGGTGATCAATACCCTGAGAATACTTAATAAGGTAACATATCTGTGGTTAACCATTCGGAGCTACCTAAAGTGTAGTGATCTCATAAAACAAATCGTAAAGAAAGCAGATGCCTGGCTGAGGTTCATGGCAAGATTCTTAAGGAACTGCAATTATCCACGAAAGAAGTGGCTTATGAAACATTTGTACGACCGATTCTTGCGTATTTTTTGCTAGTCTGGCTAGTCTGTTACCTTTACGAAGTTGTTTTCAATGAAGCGATAGAGAACATCCGACGAAGAGAGGCGTGTTTCGTCACGGAATCGCCTACAAGGCGACCACATGGCGACCAGATTTTTGAAACTTTTTGTACTATTGTACATTAACTTCAGAACTCAAAAATTAATCCTACCAAACAGTTCGATGCAACTCTAAAAAATTCTCGAGAAAATTGACTTCGACGCTTTCCGGCCATCTTTAATATCTTAAAGCAAGGCAAATTCTTCTAGACAGGTGGTATGATTGTGTGGTAGACTGCTCGCCGGCCACTTAAAAATTTTATGTTCGCTTCTCGGATGATGCAAATTTTTAAACAGAGGTGCCTACCTACTAGAAATTCTGTGAAGTCCAATGTGTTTAATGATGGACAAAACCAGTAACGACCGAGACTGGTAGTCGCTGGTTCGAGTCCCGTTTCGGTCACTATTTTTCCGTTGAACATTATGTATCTTACGCTTCACGGAAATGTCGATAGAATATGCACCTTTGTTTAAATTTTGGCTGGGCTGGGAAACGAACCTGTGCCATACAGATGTTAAGGGAACATTTTACCACATAGCCACAAGCCCTTTTCAGAACAACTGACTTTGATTTAGCACATTAAGAACGATAGCGAGAATTTTTGAAAGTTGCATGGAACTGCTGTTGATGACTTTTATTTGAATTCTGAACTTCGTGTACCATAATTATAAAAAATTACAAAAACAAGATAGTCATATGGTCCCCTCTTTCGTCGGCACGAGAGCGTTACGGAGATGTTCAACAAACTCAGTGGCAGTCGCTACAAGAGATGTGTTTGCATCACGCAGAGGGTTATTGTTGAAATTCCGAGGGAGTGCATTCCCAAAACAGTCATACAATTTTTTTTCTTCACTTGGGCTGTTATTTATTTATTTTCATTTCAGGTTTCGGCTTATGAAGCCATTGTTCAGTAATTTACCAAATATCTAAATTGGCAGCATCTTCACAATCTGTGTTTCAAGTCATGTTGGTTTATAAACTACTACAGATGTTTTGATAATTTTGACATTTATTATATGCATATAAGCAGGGAAATGTGGACAGATATAATGTCGACGAAGCAAGGTTTACTATAGCAATGCAAGGCTGTGCCCACCCATACACAGGGAACTCTGTGATATTTTTTACAGCTAAATGAATAAGTTTCCTATCCGTATCTCTCCGCACTCTCATTTTTCTTTGATTCCTGTTCCACTGTTGTTCTTAAATCACCTAAAAATACTAACCACTTCCGTTTTTAATTTGCTTATTTTGTTTAGTTGTCCGCAGAATAAAGAGCTTCGCACGCATGAGACCCCCACGTACTAACCATCCAAAAGAAATCCCACAATAGGGTAAAACTACTAACCTGCCTAACATTGAGGCTAAATTCCACGATCACCATACAAACCTAAAAGCATCTCATCCGTCCCATTCTCACCTACGCAAATGGTGCACGGATTTCTGTCCCTCCCTACCTTCAAATTCTTGAAAGTCTTGCATTTGCCTAGCTTCTCGTATCCGATTATTCTCATCTGTATCATGCATAAGCTGCTGAAGTTCCCACACATCCTCGGGCACTTGAAATACACTCCTGGAAATTGAAATAAGAACACCGTGAATTCATTGTCCCAGGAAGGGGAGACTTTATTGACACATTCCTGGGGTCAGATACATCACATGATCACACTGACAGAACCACAGGCACATAGACACAGGCAACAGAGCATGCACAATGTCGGCACTAGTACAGTGTATATCCACCTTTCGCAGCAATGCAGGCTGCTATTCTCCCATGGAGACGATCGTAGAGATGCTGGATGTAGTCCTGTGGAACGGCTTGCCATGCCATTTCCACCTGGCGCCTCAGTTGGACCAGCGTTCGTGCTGGACGTGCAGACCGCGTGAGACGACGCTTCATCCAGTCCCAAACATGCTCAATGGGGGACAGATCCGGAGATCTTGCTGGCCAGGGTAGTTGACTTACACCTTCTAGAGCACGTTGGGTGGCACGGGATACATGCGGACGTGCATTGTCCTGTTGGAACAGCAAGTTCCCTTGCCGGTCTAGGAATGGTAGAACGATGGGTTCGATGACGGTTTGGATGTACCGTGCACTATTCAGTGTCCCCTCGACGATCACCAGTGGTGTACGGCCAGTGTAGGAGATCGCTCCCCACACCATGATGCCGGGTGTTGGCCCTGTGTGCCTCGGTCGTATGCAGTCCTGATTGTGGCGCTGACCTGCACGGCGCCAAACACGCATACGACCATCATTGGCACCAAGGCAGAAGCGACTCTCATCGCTGAAGACGACACGTCTCCATTCGTCCCTCCATTCACGCCTGTCGCGACACCACTGGAGGCGGGCTGCACGATGTTGGGGCGTGAGCGGAAGACGGCCTAACGGTGTGCGGGACCGTAGCCCAGCTTCATGAAGACGGTTGCGAATGGTCCTCGCCGATACCCCAGGAGCAACAGTGTCCCTAATTTGCTGGGAAGTGGCGGTGCGGTCCCCTACGGCACTGCGTAGGATCCTACGGTCTTGGCGTGCATCCGTGCGTCGCTGCGGTCCGGTCCCAGGTCGACGGGCACGTGCACCTTCCGCCGACCACTGGCGACAACATCGATGTACTGTGGAGACCTCACGCCCCACGTGTTGAGCAATTCGGCGGTACGTCCACCCGGCCTCCCGCATGCCCACTATACGCCCTCGCTCAAAGTCCGTCAATTGCACATACGGTTCACGTCCACGCTGTCGCGGCATGCTACCAGTGTTAAAAACTGCGATGGAGCTCCGTATGCCACGGCAAACTGGCTGACACTGACGGCGGCGGTGCACAAATGCTGCGCAGCTAGCGCCATTCGACGGCCAACACCGCGGTTCCTGGTGTGTCCGCTGTGCCGTGCGTGTGATCATTGCTTGTACAGCCCTCTCGCAGTGTCCGGAGCAAGTATGGTGGGTCTGACACACCGGTGTCAATGTGTTCTTTTTTCCATTTCCAGGAGTGTATTTTCGCCAGTTCTGTGTCTCCCGCAAAATCTCATCCCAGTACCTCACTGTATTCCCCACTTTCGACAATCAGTGGGCACTGTCGTGCCTCTGCCACCACCCCCATCCTTTCTAAAATCTCCACACAGTCTGTGTCTTTTCCCATAGTAATTTCAACGGCATTCCCCTCCGAGACCATGAAATCTTTCCTGATATGATCAAACCTATCTCGTATAAGCAACCCAACCTCTTAATTTCCAAATGAAACCTCCAATTCACATTTTATTAGCAAACTGTAATCTGTAAGAAAGCGTCAACGTCACGTCATTTACTATAGAAATATAAAAAAGTATTTCCTCTCGAACTTAAAAATAAATTCGTTCAGTCACTACTACTCCCCATATTTGACTGTGAAGATCCTATTTTCCAAGGTATTTTGTATGAGAGTTCACGCCGGCTGGAACTGTCAACGAATGCTTGTTTGCGATCTACTTGTAGCGTACACTGTTTCGACCATATCAGACCTGCCTGCTAACACTTGTCACGGCTACGTGCCGATGAGCGTGTAGAGACTGCCGTGTCCTCTTTTATCGTCTTCTCAATCGTTGCACAACTTCTTATTTATCATAGTCACTTAATTAATTAGTTACTTGTTCCTTAGATTAAATTCACAATCAACGTTACGTTATAGAACATGTTAACAGAACATACATAAAACACTTATATTCAACTAACTAAAAAATAAAATAAAAAATAATATTAATGTGGCTGTATGCTGGGCATTCATAGTTTTTTATTACTGATTATCTCTACTCAAGAGTTACTTTATGGCGCAGGAGGCGTTTTTAAGGATAAAGCCCTTGAATTTACATTGGAAAATATTTCTGCTATCTGTCAGACATTTTATTAGCATTTATTACCATAGCTGCTTATTTCACCCCTTTCTGTAGATTCATTTAAGGGTAATGCAAATCATTTTTCATTCTACTGTTATACTCGTGAATATTTCTGTTTCTCTCGAACTCAGATGGATTGTTATAACGAACTTCATAATTGAACTAGATGGGTGTTCGACGTTGCCTTGGTATGTATTTGTTTCAGTTCTCTATTGTACCATACACTCCTTCCCTTTTCTCTGTCCATCTCCTTCCCCTCTGTCCACCTCCCCCTCCCGTGTCCCTGTCCATCTCCTCGTTTTCCTATCTGTGTCTATCTCATCTTTCCCTTTGCCGGCGGGTGTGACCGAGCGTTTCTAGGCGCTTCAGTCTGGAACCGCGCGACTGCTACGGTCGCAGGTTCGAATCCTGCCTCGGGCATGGATGTGTGTGATGTCCTTAGGTTAGTTAGGTTTAAGTCGTTCTAAGTTCTAGGGGACTGATGACCCCAGATGTTAAGTCCCATAGTGCTTAGTCATTTAAAACATTTTCTTTCCCTTTCTCTTTGCCTTTCCTCCTATGCCCTTCTCTCCCCACGTTATCACCGCTAACCCAGTAGGTGATTTATGGTTCTTACACCCACACAGTTTCTTTCCAGCTGTTAAGTAGTAGTTGTACCAAGTTCGACTGGAATTGATTTAGAGGTTTTTAAGGAAGCTTTTGCCCACGGCTTTGCCCGCTTACGCACATATCACGTGCATTACACGTACATTTAACACATTTCACACATATTTGTACACATAGTTCACCTGTATCTCTAGTGAATATCAACCGATAGTTTCGTTTTAAGCAGTTCAGTTTTTATGACGTCATATCTCCTGAACCAAGTGTCGTACAAATATATAATTTTGTAGCTACGATCAGCGGCATGTGCGGATACTGTCTTCGAATTATGTTGCGAATACAGTTATTAGTAAAGAAGTAATAAACTGAAACGGCATGCCTGATGCAGCAGGTTTGCTGGATGAACAACGAATTCTGACAAAAGTGATTAACTTTTCTCCTCTCATAATTTTGTGGTTTTAACAGCGAGAGAAAATTTGAAATTATGTGCGAAGTTTGTTGCAACTCGCTAAGTATTCTCATTCTCAAATACTGGATGAATAAAGCATGGGTATTCGCGTGCCATAGGCTCCACTTCTTTTTTCACCCCCACCCCCATCCCTTTGGTAGGTCGGTGGTGCTTACCCCCATAGCGATTCTTTCCAGCCAGTATGTGAGGTGTGTAGCAAGTTTGGTCCAATGGCTTAGGAAAAGATGTGGAACGTACATATATATAATCTGTTGCCTTCGGTAAGTCACGGAAGATCCCAACTGGTAATGTTTATCATTCAAAGATTTTATTATATGCCCAGTATATGTATAAATAGCTGATTCAGTAGAGAAGCCCTTTCGAAACCCAGACAGTAACTGGCTAAGTTTTCTATTTCTACGCAGGTGGGTAGCAGCCCTGAAGTTCATCTATATCTACACTCCAAAAACCATCTTATTGTGTGTACCACTGTCACTTACCCCCTTTCCTGTTCCATTCGCAAACGGTTAGCGGGAAAAGCGACTGATGGTAAACCTCCGTGGGAGCTCGAATCTCTCCATTTTCATCCTAATGGTCTTTCCGCGAAGTATACGTAGGAGGGAGCAATATGTTTCTTTTTTTTTTGAGCATTCTGAGCACTGTAACAGTTAACAACATCATTATGCAACGTTTCTCTCTTTCAGCTCCTGCTACTGGAGTCGGTTGATCATCCCCATGACGCTCTCGTGCTTGCTAGATGACCCTGTAACGAAACGCGCTGCTCTTCTATCGATCTGTTTTTGGTTCGTTTCCCTTACTGACTAACAATTTTCAAGTATTGGTGGAAAGAGGGTACTGTAAGCTACCTCCTATGTTGACGAACCACATTTCCTGAGCATTCTTCCAAAGAATCTGTCTGGCATCTCCCTTTCCTGCGATCAGTTTTATGTGGTCATTCTACTTCGAATTACTCCGTGCGTATGGTGGTGGTGGTGGTGGTTAGTGTTTAACGTCCCGTCGACAACGAGGTCATTAGAGACGGAGCGGAAGCTCGTTTAGGGAAGGATTTGGAAGGAAATCGGCCGTGCCCTTTCAAAAGGAACCATCCCGGCATTTGCCTGAAATGATTTAGGGAAATCACGGGAAACCTAAATCAGGATGGCGGGAGATGGGATTGAACCGTCGTCCTCCAGAATGCGAGTCCAGTGTGCTAACCACTGCGCCACCTCGCTCGGTCCGTGAGCATAGTCCTTGGTATTTTATGGAAAAAACTGTTCTCAGTAACTGTTCTGCAATCGTGTAATCACAAAATAATGGGTTTTTCTGTCTATGTATTTAAATTTGTATATGTTAAGTGTCAAATGCACCTCTTTACAGCATGCATCGATCTTCTGCAAGTCTCCCTGCATCTCGCAATTTTCTCTGTATACAAATACATCATCTGTAAAAATACTCATGGAATTTTCGACCTTGTGTACTATGCTATTTGTACAAGATTAGTTACGTAAAATATAAGATATCTTTTCTTTCGTGAACAGACGATGTTTCCGGCAGAGAATAGTACGCTAAGGGTCACGTACTTTTGTTATCTGATTATGTAGTCTAAAATCTTGTATCGATCGAGATATTAAATCAAGTATCATTTTTAAATCTACATCTACATACACTACTGGCCATTAAAATTGCTACACCAAGAAGAAAGGCAGATGATGAAGGGGTATTCATTGGACAAACATATTATACTAGAACTGACATGTGATTACATTTTCACGCAATTTGGGAGCATACATCCTGAGAAATCAGTATCCAGAACAACCACCTGGCCGTAGTAACGGTCTTGATACGCCTGGGCATTGAGTCAAACAGAGCTTGGATGGCGTGTACAGGTACAGCTGCCCATGCAGCTTCAACACGATACCACAGTTCATCAAGAGTAGTGACTGGCGTATTGTGACGAACCAGTTGCTCGGCCACCATTGACCAGACGTTTTCAATTGGTGAGAGATCTGGAGAATGTGCTGGCCAGGGCAGCAGTTGAACATTTTTTGTATCCAGAAAGGCCCGTACAGGACCTGCAACATGCAGTCGTGCATTATCCTGCCGAAATGTAGGGTTTCGCAGGGATCGAATGAAGGGTCGAGCCACGGTCGTGACACATCTGAAATGTAACGCCCACTGTTCAAAGTGCCTTAAATGCGAACAAGAGGTGACCGAGACGTGTAACCAATGGCACCCCATTCCATCAAGTCGGGTAATACGCCAGTATGGCGATGACGAAAACACGCTTCCAATGTGCGTTCACCGCGATGTCGCCAAACACGGATGCGACCATCAGGATGCTGTAAACAGAACCTGGATTGATCCGAAAAAATGACGTTTTGCCATTCGTGCACCCAGGTTCATCGTTGAGTACCATCGCAGGCGCACCTGTCTGTGATGCAGCGTCAAGGGTAACCGCAGCCATGGTCTCCGAGCTGATAGTCCATGCTGCTGGAAACGTCGTCGAACTGTTCGTGCAGATGATTGTTGTCTTGCAAACGTCCCCATCTGTTGACTCAGGGATCGAGACGTGGCTGCACGATCCGTTACAGCCATGCGGATAAGATACCTGTCATCTCGACTGCTGGTGATACAAGGCCGTTGGGATCCAGCACGGCGTTCCGTATTACCCTCCTGAACCCACCGATTCCATATTCTGCCAACAGTCATTGGATCTCGAACAGCGCGAGCAGCAGTGTCGCGATACGGTAAACCGCAATCGCGATAGGCTACAATCCGACCTTTATCAAAGTCGGAAACTTGATGGTACGAGGCATCACAACAACGTTTCATCAGGCAACTGCTGTTTGTGCATGCGAAATCGGTTGGAAACTTTCTTCATGTCAGCACGTTGTAGGTGTCGCCACCGGCGCCAACCTTGTGTGAATGCTCTGAAATGTTAATCATTTGCATATCACAGCATCTTCTTCCTGTCGGTTAAATTTCGCGTCTATAGCACGTTATCTTCGTGGTGTAGTAATTTTAGTGGCCAGTAGTGTAGATACTCCGCAAGCTACAGTGCAGTGCGTGACGGAGAGTACTCTGTTTCACTACTGGTCATTTCCTTTCCTGTTCCATCCGCATACATAGCGAGGGAGAAAAGGTGTGTATAAGGCGTCCCCATTTGAATTTCCGAAGCACCTCCGAACACCTACGTGTTGTTCGAATGTACCGGTAACAAATCTAGCAGCCTGCTTTAGAATTGCTTCGATGTCCCCCTTCAATCAGACCTAGTACGGATCCCAAACACTCGAGTTGTATTCAAAGATAGTTCGCACCTGCGTCCTACCAATATTCCGAAGTCGACCATTCGATTTCCCTACCACATTCCTTACATGCTCATTCCATTTCATATCGCTTTGCAACGTTACGATCAGGTTTATAAGCGATGTGACTGTGTCAGGCAGTACCCTACTAATACTGTATACAAACATTACAGGTTTATTTTTATTACTCATTCGCATTAACTTACATTTTCCCGCATTTAAAGCTAGCTGCAATTTGTCACGCCAACTAGGAATTTTATCTAAGTCGTCTTTTATCCTCCTACAGTCACTCAGCTTTGACACCTTACGGTACGCCACAGCAACGTCAGCAGAAACGACAGATTGCTGCACACCCCGTCCTCCAGATCAGTTATGTATATGGAGAACAAAAGCGTTCTCATCATACTTCCCTAGTGGGACACACCTGACGATACCCTTGTCTCTGATGAACACTCGCCGTCGAGAAAAACATACTGGGTTCTTTTACTTAAGAAGTCTTAGAGCCACTCTTATATCTGTGGACTTATTCCATATGCTCCTACCTCCGTTAACAGGCCTGCAATGGGGCACCTTGTCAAACACTTTCCAGAAATCTAGAAATACGTAATCTGCCTGTTGCCCTACATCTGCAGTTCACAGTATATGTGTCAGAAAAGGACACTCTGAGTTTCGCACGAGCGATACTTTCTGAACTCACGCTGAATCGTGGACATAAGCTCAAGGAAACTTACTGTAGTCATACTGAGAATATGTTCAAATATTCTGCAGCAAACCTGCCGGCCGCTGTGGTCGGGCGGTTCTAGGCGTTTCAGTCCGGAACAACGCAGCTGATACGGTCGCAGGTTCGAATGCTGCCTCGGGCATGGATGTGTGTGATGTCCTTAGGTTAGTTAGGTTTAAGTAGTACTAAGTCTAGGGGCCTGATGACCTCAGACGTTACGTCCCATAGTGCTTGGGGCCATTTGATTTGCAGCAAAACGAAGTGAAAGATATTGATTTGTAATGTTGCCGGTCCGTTCCTTTACCCTCCCTTTATACAGGAGTCACCTGCAATTTTCTTCATTCGCCTGGGAGAGACATTCGCGATAAATGCAAGCGAGGTAAGGGTTCAATGCCATCGAGTACTCTTCGTAAGACGAAGTGTCATTCAGAAATGGTTGAAATGGCTCTGAGCACTATGGGACTTAGCATCTGAGGTCATCAGTCCCCTAGAACTTAGAACTACTTAAACCTAATTAACCTGAGGAGATCACACACATCCATGCCCGAGGCAGGATTCGAACCTGCGACCGTAGCAGTCGCGCGGTTCCAGACTGAAGCGCCTAGAACCGCTCGTCCACAGCGGCCGGCAATTGTGATTCCTTCCATCCTGGTGACTTATTTGCTTTCAGACGTTTCAGTTGTTTCTCTTGGTCCAGGGATGCTTATTACTACGTCGTCCATATGGGAGTCTGTCAGGTGGTCAAGTGACGGTATGTTTGCACTATTCTCTTTCTTGAACGCGAAATTTAAAACTTCGGCTTTCGTTTTACTATCCTCAACTGTCACACCAAACTGGTCATCCAGGGACTGAATGAAAGCCTTAGACCCGCTTAGTAGTCTTACATAGGACCAGAATTTTCTCGGGTTCTCTGCCAGATCGTTTGCTGCGGTATGATGATACCAGTTGTATGCTTCGCTTATAGATCTTTTCACAGGCGCACGAGTCTCTACTAACCTCTGCTTGTCTTCATTTATGAGTTCTCTTATGAAACGATAGTGGAAAAGCCTCTGCTTCCTCAGCATTTTCCGAATACCGTTATTAAACTGTGGTGGTTCTTTTTCATCCTTTATCCACTACTAGGCACATAACTCTTCGGACCACGATTTTCAATCTGCTTGAACCTTGCCCATGATCCCTCTAGGTCCCTTTTGCTGGAATTAAGTGAAGTCAGTTCACGCTCTAAGTGAGTTGCTAACAATTGCTTACCTGTTCTATCTAGCAGAAACACTCTCCTAACCTTCTTGACTGATTTATTAACTTTAGGAACCATGGATGATATAATGACATCATGATCGCTAATCCCCGTTTCTATACTGACATTGTATATGAGATCTGGCCTATTTGTAGCTACAAGGTTTAAGTTGTTTCCACTGCGCGTTGGTTGCCGGGATAGCTGCTCAGGACAGTTTTCAAAAACTGTGTTCAAAATTATTTCGCACGACAGTCTGTCTGTACCCCACACAAAGAATCCATAGACCGGCCAGTCTATACTCGGCAGGTTAAAATCGCCTCCAACTAGTTTTGCACGATCTGGGTATTTACGCGCTACAGACCATACACTTCCTTTTAATGGCTCTGTAACTGTCACAGCGGAATGGGCCGGTAAAAACATTCAAAAATTAGCTTGGTTTTACCTACACTTGCTATACACGATCTCGACAGACACAACATTTTTGTTAACTCCAATGAACGCTCCCCTCCTATGGCTTCTAATCTGTCTGACTCGCTAAATATCTCAGAGCTTTCCGTTTCGGGTTCCAGCCAACTCTCGGTCCCAAGATTAATTTGAGCGTGAGAGTTTTCCTGGAGAACAGTAAATTCTGAAACTTTGTTACGAATACTTCGATAGTTTACTAATACTATTTCGACAGTCGAAGTGTCTTTACTCTGAACGCGCTATGACTTCCCTTGCTGCGTATCGATTGGCGGGTGTTCATCAGAGTACCTTAAAGTACCGTCTAGTCTAAATAAACCCGTCATATGCACTCCACAAGTTCTCTGCTACTCGCGTAGTTGCTTCCTTCGTGTAGTGCACCCCTGACATATCAAGAAGAATAGAATGACATACTTTTATAGTAGCATCCGAAAACTCTTAAAAATATGAGTACTGCGACATAATGATTGTTAATTTTGATGTTGAAACTCCTCTTAAAATAATCCGAGAAGTATTCTAAAACTCAAAGGCAAGTCATCCGGAATCGTTGTTCACGCGCTCACGCCAGGCTACGTCTACGTATGAAGCATTTCGACTGTTTACTTGGGTGCACTGCGGAGCTAGTGTTGTGTCTAGACAAGACAGTCTAGACACAGGGTGAGGTTACCGAAAGGGCACGCGTCAACTCACACCGACTGGCGTGAAGTCTGGAACAGGATAAGTAATGAATGCTAATGAGAAAAGTACGTATCTAAGTTAATACTCAACTTTAATGCATCCTTGTGGTATATCGCTATTGACGATACAAATTAGACTCTCTCCAGATAGGGTTAATGGCGCCTTGCTAGGTCGTAGTCATGGATTTAGCTGAAGGCTATTCTAACTGTCTCTCGGCAAATGAGAGTAAGGCTTCGTCAGTGTAGTCGCTAGCAAAGTCGTCGTACAACTGGGGCGAGTGCTAGTCTGTCTTTCTAGACCTACCATATGGTGGCGCTAGGTCTGCAAGTACTGACAGTGGCGACACGCGGGTCCGACATGTACTAATGGACCGCGGCCGATTTAAAGCTACCACCTAGCAAGTGTGGTGTCTGGCGGTGACACCACAGCTAGCAGGAGCTGTGGTGGCTATCGGCAGCTCGTTTCTGCTTCAACATTCCTTGCATGCAGACGTTTACACCAACGAGACTAGCTATTTTTATATGGCAAATGCAAATAAATGCTGTCGAAACGGTACAGCAGCATGCGGATGTCATCCGGGCAGTTGCACTCATTATTAGCCCACCGCTGTGAATAGGCGGCTTCAGCGTCAAACACAGGACAAGCACGAAGACTGCACACGAAGAAGCTGTTCGCCTACCGTTCTTATCAGTCCGCATGGTGGTACGAGACGTCTTGCTAAGGAATGTGGGGCCATAAACAAGAGTGTCATTCGCATCTTGTACCGACATAAATTCCACCCTCATCATCTGTAACTACATCAGGCATTCGGAGGATGTTATTTCGAACGTCATATATAATTTTGTCTGTGTGCTCTGCAGCGCCTGGAAGACGACACTACGTTTATACAGCGTGTGCTCTTTACTGACGAAGCAACGTTTACGAACCATAATCTTAATTTACGTAACATGCGCTACTGGGAGGCTACAAATTCACGCTGGCTTCGTCCGGTTCATCACCAACCACAGTGCAGTCTAAGCATATAGTGCAGCATCATAAGTAATTCCATTGTGGGACCTTACTTCATCCCAGGAATGTTAAATGGAAATAGGCACATAGACTTTCTTACGAGCATTCCACCTATTCTTCTAGAAGAGGCACCACTGGATAAGTGACACTGTAAGTGCTTCCAACACGACGGCTGCCCAGCTCACTCTTCCAGTGTTGCAACGCAGATACTAAATGAATAGTTTATTGGCCATTGGATAGGACGGAAAGCTGCAGTAAAATAGCCGGACAGGTCCCCTGATTTGACTACGCTTGATTTTTTTCTATGAGGAGCACTGAAAGGTGAAGTCTGTCATGAAGCTGCAACTACGCCAGACAATATGGGCCGTGAAATAGCCACACCATGCAACGGCATATAGTCCAATGTATTTTCAGCTGTTCAGCTGTTTCTCTAACGGCAACTGCAAATGTGCCTTGCAGTCGGTAGTAAACAATCTGAGCACATGCTGAAGCAAAGTCTAAAACTACGCTTCGTTAAGGAAATTATGTTTTTTGCGGATGACATGTCAGTCATTCTGAATAAAATGTTTGCTTTATTTGAAGTGTCTATAGACACATTTGTCCTACAGCAACTGTTTTACCTTTAAGAAGCATTCAGGCGTCTCCAGGCAAAGATTAGTCAAGTAATTTTCTTTCAATCTAAGAAAATTAATACACTGGTTTCTTATTGTACGTGAATAAGGCTGCTTATCATTACGAAGTATGAACGACCGACACTTCCGTTTCGGCTTTGACAAGTAAACAGCAACGGGGAGGGTTTAAATGGAAAACTGCCTGACGAAACTGTAGTTGTTTCCGAGAAAACTTGGAAACGTACACACATTTGAAATAGTTTTCCTAAGCCCCATATGTTGCGGCAATAGCTGTCATATTCCGTAGTTGCACATGCAAAAATCGTAACTGACCCTGAATATATGTCGTATCGGAAATGAGGTTTTATCTTTAAATCGAAGACCTGTCTTGCTGCACATAACGGCAGATCATGGCATGAGAACTCCTCTAGGCACTTTTTACACCGCAATAGCCGACTCAGGCAGCATTGTTTTCCAATTTTGCTGCGTTCCTCGGATTCTTTTATGAATTGTTTCAGTGTCACTATTAACAATTACTATGTCATTGTAATTATCTTTGTAAGAGCTATTGAATTCTGTTATGGAAAGTATACAGTTCCATTAAAAAGCCGCACTTGTTTCAATATCTCGGTTGATACCAGAATTCAGATCGTTATCCATACAAACCTTAGATTCGCCTTAGGATTCTGTCACGTGCGTAAAATTCTCGCCTTGATGTATCTAACCGTTCACGAAATAAATTGGCTGTTACGTCTTATGTCACTCATCCTGTTATATACAATGAAAAATAAAGGACCTGTAACATTCCCTTTGGGTACGCCCGAAAGTTATTTTTATGTTTGAAGACTTCTCTCCGTTGAGAATGACATGCTGTGTTCTGTTTACTAGAAACCTTCTATCAATCACACAACTGGTCTGATGTTCCGTACGCTCTTATTTCGTTCATTAGATGCCAGTGCGGGATTGTATGAGACTGTTTTACGGAAGTGAAGGACATCTACCTGGGCGCCGGTATCCGCTGCCGTGTGGGTCTCATGAACGAACAGAGCGAGATGGGTTTCACACGACCGCTGTTTCCGTAACCCATGTCGATTCCTACGGAGGAAAACTTTGGTCTCCAGGAATGTCATAATACGCGAGCATAAAACACGTTCCAGAATTCTACAACAGACCGTCATCAGAGACACAAGCTTATAGTTCTGTGAATGTGTTCGACGGTCCTTCTTGAAAATAATGACGATCCGTGCTACTTTCGAATCATCAGAGACCTACAGTACACTTCTGTCACAAAAGGAGAAGTTCTTTCTCTTATTCTATGTAAAATCATACTGGTGCAGTGGTCTTTCTCTCGTGAGTGGTTTCAGTTGCTTTTCTATCCCACGATCACTTATTTCGATATCAACCGGCTTGTCGTTCGTGGTACTATAATGCGATCTTCCTCTGTGAAACAGTGTTGAAGAAAGACGTTTAGAATTTCGGCCTTTTATGAGTCATCTTCCCTTTCAGTGCCCAAACAGATAATTGTAATAAAACAGATATTATTGAAGCGAACGCCCATATACATGAAAACTAACTAAAAAACTAACATCCGTTTGTAAGCTTGATGGAAACTTGACATTATACCTGTTTTCAAGACCGAGTCTGCAATCTTAGTAACTGCTTTCAAAGTGGATGTACGAGAAATAAAGCTGATTTAATAAAGTCGTCATGAAGAGCCAATCGACAAACCATATTACCATATTCAGTAAAGGTGAATCGTGACAGGGAATATCATTGAAGAAGGACATCATTCCATGGGACTGTATTTTAAAAATACTTTATTCCTCACTACTAGTTCCGGGAATAGCACATTTTCAAGTCCATCCAAAACCAAAACATCACACCATAATGGAAAGGAAGCCAAACCATAAAAGCCATACAACTATAATGGTTTGTGGGATTAAAGGGACCAGACTGCTCCGGTCATCTGTCTACAATAAGCCGGCCGGAGTGGCCGAGCGGTTAAAGGCGCTACAGTCTGGAACCGCACGACCGCTACGGTCGCAGGTTCAAATCCTGCCTCGGGCATGGATGTGTGTGATGTCCTTAGGTTAGTTAGGTTTAAGTAGTTCTAAGTTCTAGGGGACTTATGACCACAGCAGTTTAGTCCCATAGTGCTCAGAGCCATTTTTTTTGTCTACAACTATACTGGATGTAGCATTACGCAAACATAGTAATTACTTATAATAGATACGCATTCATCATCCTCCACTCGTCATTCAAAAATAATTAATATGATATGTCCCCTCGTCTTGCATGTGACTTTTAGTATACAAAGAGGCGATACCTCCCAACGTCGTGCCGAACCTCCTTGTGCCCGGCGTGGTTGAGCAGCTCCACGTGGCACGGACTTCACAAGCCTTTGGAAGTCCCCTTCACAGATACTCACCCATGCTGCCACTATAGCCATTAATTATTGCGAAGGTTTTGCCAGTGCAGGATTTTGTGCAGCAACTGACCTCTCGATTATGTCCAGGAAATGTTCGACAGATTCGAGGAGGAGGAGATTAGTGTTTAACGTCCCGTCGACAACGAGGTCATTAGAGACGGAGCGCAAGCTCGGGTGGGGGAAGGATGGGAAGGAAATCGGCCGTGCCCTTTCAAAGGAACCATCCCGGCATTTGCCTGAAGCGATTTAGGGAAATCACGGAAAACCTAAATCAGGATGGCCGGAGACGGGATTGAACCGTCGTCCTCCAGAATGCGAGTCCAGTGTGCTAACCACTGCGCCACCTTGCTCGGTTGACAGATTCGTGTCGGGCGATATGGATCGCCAAATCATTCGCTCGAATTGCCCAGAACGTTCTTCAAACCTGTCGTGAACAATTGTGGCCCAGTGACATCGCGCATTGTCATCCATAAAAATTACACAGTTGTTTGGCAACATGAAGCCTGTGATGACTGCAGGTGGTCTCTACGTAGCCGAAAATAACCATTTTCACCAGAGTACCCAGTCCAATTTATGCAAACACAGCCCTCGCCATTATACGAGGGTCATCCACAAAGTAAGTTCCGTTTCTATTTCTACCCGCGGCAGCGCTACGGTCGTATTTCCGAGCATGCGCGTTAGTTGCTCTGACTCAAGGAGAAGACATGTACGCCATTTTCAGGTCGTCGCTGGCGACGTGTGCTTTGTAGTGCTTCTTTATAATGTCATCCGTAATTGAGAATGCCGGCGCATGTGAAATCAGATGTGTGATTCGTTTTCTAAATGCAATGAAAGTTAAACCAAAGGAAATTTATCAGCAAATCTGTGAGGTTTACGGACAAAATGCTATGAGTGATTCAATGGTTAGAAGATGGGTCAGACTGTTCAATGAAGGACATGATCAAGTGCACAATGAAGAACGAAGTGGACGGCCGAATGTGGTTACTGGTGAACTGGTTCACACAACTGAAGAGAAGATTAATCACAACCGTAAGTTTACACTTAATGCACTTGCTATGGAAGTTCCGCAAATCTCACGGTCACTAACTCATTAAATTACACTCCGGGAAATTGAAATAAGAACACCGTGAATTCATTGTCCCAGGAAGGGGAAACTTTATTGACACATTCCTGGGGTCAGATACATCACATGATCACACTGACAGAACCACAGGCACATAGACACAGGCAACAGAGCATGCACAATGTCGGCACTAGTACAGTGTATATCCACCTTTCGCAGCAATGCAGGCTGCTATTCTCCCATGGAGACGATCGTAGAGATGCTGGATGTAGTCCTGTGGAACGGCTTGCCATGCCATTTCCACCTGGCGCCTCAGTTGGACCAGCGTTCGTGCTGGACGTGCAGACCGCGTGAGACGACGCTTCATCCAGTCCCAAACATGCTCAATGGGGGACAGATCCGGAGATCTTGCTGGCCAGGGTAGTTGACTTACACCTTCTAGAGCACGTTGGGGGGCACGGGATACATGCGGACGTGCATTGTCCTGTTGGAACAGCAAGTTCCCTTGCCGGTCTAGGAATGGTAGAACGATGGGTTCGATGACGGTTTGGATGTACCGTGCACTATTCAGTGTCCCCTCGACGATCACCAGTGGTGTACGGCCAGTGTAGGAGATCGCTTCCCACACCATGATGCCGGGTGTTGGCCCTGTGTGCCTCGGTCGTATGCAGTCCTGATTGTGGCGCTCACCTGCACGGCGCCAAACACGCATACGACCATCATTGGCACCAAGGCAGAAGCGACTCTCATCGCTGAAGACGACACGTCTCCATTCGTCCCTCCATTCACGCCTGTCGCGACACCACTGGAGGCGGGCTGCACGATGTTGGGGCGTGAGCGGAAGACGGCCTAAAGGTGTGCGGGACCGTAGCCCAGCTTCATGGAGACGGTTGCGAATGGTCCTCGCCGATAACCCAGCAGCAACAGTGTCCCTAATTTGCTGGGAAGTGGCGGTGCGGTCCCCTACGGCACTGCGTAGGATCCTACGGTCTTGGCGTGCATCCGTGCGTCGCTGCGGTCCGGTCCCAGGTCGACGGGCACGTGCACCTTCCGCCGACCACTGGCGACAACATCGATGTACTGTGGAGACCTCACGCCCCACGTGTTGAGCAATTCGGCGGTACGTCCACCCGGCCTCCCGCATGCCGACTATACGCCCTCGCTCAAAGTCCGTCAACTGCACATACGGTTCACGTCCACGCTGTCGCGGCATGCTACCAGTGTTAAAGACTGCGATGGAGCTCCGTATGCCACGGCAAACTGGCTGACACTGACGGCGGCGGTGCACAAATGCTGCGCAGCTAGCGCCATTCGACGGCCAACACCGCGGTTTCTGGTGTGTCCGCTGTGCCGTGCGTGTGATCATTGCTTGTACAGCCCTCTCGCAGTGTCCGGAGCAAGTATGGTGGGTCTGACACACTGGTGTCAATGTGTTCTTTTTTCCATTTCCAGGAGTGTAATTGAAACCCTCAGCTGCCGACAGGTGTCGTTGACATACCTTGGTGGGGACAGCTGAAAGTGTGTGCCCCAACCGGGACTCTTCTTACATGGCAGACGCTCTATCCATCTGAGCCACCGAGGACACAGATGAATAGCTTCTCTAGAATAAATGATAGTCAGGAACATCACATATGTAGATTGTGGACAGTTGGGAATGTGGGTCTCACTGGAAGCGTGCAAGAGAAAAGTCCTTGCAGTGGCGTTGTTCATCTGTGTCCTCGGTGACTCAGAAGGATTAACCGTCTGCCATGTTGGCAGGAGATCTCTGGTTTGAGTCCCGGTCGGGGCACACATTTTCAGCTGTCCCCATCGAGGTATGTCAACAACACCTGTCGGCAGCTGAGGGTTTCAATAAATTATTATTTATTCTAGAGAAGCTGCACGGTCATCCATGCTATCTGTTCCTTCGAGAACAGTTACTATCTTCATGTATATGTAAAGAAGTGGCTTTAAGTTATAGCTAAATGTTACAAATAAAACATCTGTAATTTCCACTGTGGTTTCCATTTACCGTTCGATTGGAACATTAAAAAAAAAATTAGTCCCTGTATCACTCACCCTACTTTCTTAAGCCATGTGGATTACATTCCACGTCTCTCCTAATCAAATCTGTGTCATGTGTAAATAGAAAGACATTTCAGTTTCCTACAATATTTACTGCAGATCATACATGTGCCTTAAGAAGCAATGGGGACCTAGGACAGAGCCCTGTGGCAAACCATCCCCCCCCCCCCCCCGCCTCTCTACAGAATGCTTCTGTTATATCATAAAAGATACCTACAATCCTTCACTTACCATTTGGTGTTACAAATTGAAGAATAAGTTTTTCATTTAGATACCCATTTACTGAAGCCAGACAGCAAATAGTGTTCTTGCTGTAGAGGTCTTATGTGCGAAGACTCGTTTTATGCGGCTCACCACGCTATTTCAACCTGAGGAAGACTCTTCATCTCCGAACTAAGAACTACGGCAGCCTACATCCATCTGAACCTGATTACTGCATTCATCTCTTGGTTTCCATTTACAATTTTAACCCTCCCCCCCCCTCCCACAAACATACATACTTCCATCTAATACTTAATTGATGATTCCTTGATGTCTCAAATTGTGTCCTATCAACCGATCGCTTCCTTTAGTCGTATTGCGCCACAAATTTCTTTTCTCCTCATTTACGTTTAGTACCTCCTCATTAGTTAAGCAGTCTGTCCATATCATCCCTAGTATTCTTCTGTACCAACATAAATCATAAATATCCTGGACGCCAACAAGACACGAGGTAGCAGAATTTCTCAGCCATTTCGCCGCCGTTCTGTATTGGTCTGCAGCAAGATACGTTAATAAAGAGCATTAAGTATTTGTAGTCTGTTTCTCTGGCACTGTCTAGCGTCCATCGAGCATACCTAGCTATCGACACCTAGACACTCTGAAAAGGGCACGTCCGATTTCGTTCCCTTTCCTATATTAATCTGAGCTTATGCTCCGTCTCCAATGACCACGCTACCGAGGGCACGTTAAAATTTAATCTTCTTTCCTTCCTTTTCCTCGTCTAATCTGAACTGCTTATCGTCCATGTTTCACTTCAGTACAAGGCTACACAGCAGAGAATACCTTCAGAGAAAATTTAATAACACGTTAATTTGTATTACATCTTAACAAATTCCTTTCTTCAGATAGATATTTTGCCTGAAATAGCAAACCTCATCTAATACTTTTAAAGTTAGCTTTCGAATTTAATTCCCTCTGCATCGCCTGATTTAAATCGGCTAAATTCCATTCCCTCGTTTTGCTATTAATGATACTGATCTTATGTCCTCCTTTCAAGACATTACGTACAGCTACCCCTCCTCTCTTCTATCATCTATCTTGTTGGATATTGTAAACCTTGGGATGAACACGCGATTAATCTCAATGATCCTTGCTTATAGTGACGACCAGTTCTGCTATACTTTACATTCTGGCCAGCCCGCGCGTGCGCGCTTGCGATTCCCGTATGCCGATCACTTATTCGTTCACAAATCTGTCAGCGATGGTCCCAGAATTATTCAACAAAATCAGTATCGCGCAACTGACAACCTCTTTGAATGCCAGTATATTACACTCCTGGAAATTGAAATAAGAACACCGTGAATTCATTGTCCCAGGAAGGGGAAACTTTATTGACACATTCCTGGGGTCAGATACACCACATGATCACACTGACAGAACCACAGGCACATAGACACAGGCAACAGAGCATGCACAATGTCGGCACTAGTACAGTGTATATCCACCTTTCGCAGCAATGCAGGCTGCTATTCTCCCATGGAGACGATCGTAGAGATGCTGGATGTAGTCCTGTGGAACGGCTCTCCATGCCATTTCCACCTGGCGCCTCAGTTGGACCAGCGTTCGTGCTGGACGTGCAGACCGCGTGAGACGACGCTTCATCCAGTCCCAAACATGCTCAATGGGGGACAGATCCGGAGATCTTGCTGGACAGGGTAGTTGACTTACACCTTCTTGAGCACGTTGGGTGGCACGGGATACATGCGGACGTGCATTGTCCTGTTGGAACAGTAAGTTCCCTTGCCGGTCTAGGAATGGTAGAACGATGGGTTCGATGACGGTTTGGATGTACCGTGCACTATTCAGTGTCCCCTCGACGATCACCAATGGTGTACGGCCAGTGTAGGAGATCGCTCCCCACACCATGATGGCGGGTGTTGGCCCTGTGTGCCTCGGTCGTATGCAGTCCTGATTGTGGCGCTCACCTGCACGGCGCCAAACACGCATACGACCATCATTGGCACCAAGGCAGAAGCGACTCTCATCGCTGAAGACGACACGTCTCCATTCGTCCCTCCATTCACGCCTGTCGCGACACCACTGGAGGCGGGCTGCACGATTTTGGGGCGTGAGCGGAAGACGGCCTAACGGTGTGCGGGACCGTAGCCCAGCTTCATGGAGACGGTTGCGAATGGTCCTCGCCGATAACCCAGGAGCAACAGTGTCCCTAATTTGCTGGGAAGTGGCGGTGCGGTCCCCTACGGCACTGCGTAGGATCCTACGGTCTTGGCGTGCATCCGTGCGTCGCTGCGGTCCGGTCCCAGGTCGACGGGCACGTGCACCTTCCGCCGACCACTGGCGACAACAACGATGTACTGTGGAGACCTCACGCCCCACGTGTTCAGCAATTCGGCGGTACGTCCACCCGGCCTCCCGCATGCCCACTATACGCCCTCGCTCAAAGTCCGTCAACTGCACATACGGTACACGTCCACGCTGTCGCGGCATGCTACCAGTGTTAAAGACTGCGATGGAGCTCCGTATGCCACGGCAAACTGGCTGACACTGACGGCGGCGGTGCACAAATGCTGCGCAGCTAGCGCCATTCGACGGCCAACACCGCGGTTCCTGGTGTGTCCGCTGTGCCGTGCGTGTGATCATTGCTTGTACAGCCCTCTCGCAGTGTCCGGAGCAAGTATGGTGGGTCTGTCACACCGGTGTCAATGTGTTCTTTTTTCCATTTCCAGGAGTGTATATGATAGGCATACGAGTGAATCTCCAAGTTAGCGTCGTATGCAGTGTGCAAACCTTAATTTAATAATTGTGTAAGGGATGAGACGACTCTCCTAATTAAAAGAGCTTAAATTTCCCAGAATTAAAACACATTCATAAACGATGTATATAGTGGGGAAACTGGCGGTGGAAATGTTGTGTTTAAGATATACAGAAAAAAACTTTCATCTACACTGAAGTGCCAAAAAAAAGGTGGTGTAGGCATGCGCATTCAAATACAGAGATATGTAAACAGGCAGAAGACGGCATTGCGATCTCAAATGGTTCAAATGGCTCTGAGCACTATGCGACTTAACTTCTAAGGTCATCAGTCGCCTAGAACTTAGAACTAATTAAACTTAACTAACCCAAGGACATCACACACATCCATGCCCGAGGCAGGATTCGAACCTGCGACCGTAGCGGTCGCGCGGTTCCAGACTGTAGTGCCTTTAACCGCTTGGCCACCACGGCCGGCATTGCGATCTCAAAGCCTATATAAGAGAACAAGTGTCTGCCGCATTTGTGTCGAGCGGATGAACGTGTACGAGTAAGGTGACAACTTCATGAATCTATGGACCCTGCAAGTCAGCAGGGGACTGTTCAATCTGGTAGAGGCTGTGTAACGGTGTTGGGCGTGAGCAGTTAGAGTGATATTGGACCCCTTATATGTCTAGATACGACTCTGACAGGTGACACGTACGTAAGCTTCCTATCTAATCACCTGCATCCATTCATGTCCCCTGTGTATTCCGACGGACTTGGGAAATTCCAACAGGACAATGCGACACCACATACGCCCAGAATTGCTACAGAATGGCTCCAGGAACACTCTTCTGAGTTTAAACACTTCCGTTAACCACCAAACTCCCCAGACATGAACATTTTTAAGCATATCTGGTATGCCTTGCAACGTGCTGTTCAGAAGAGATCTCCACCACCTCGTACTCTTACGGGTCCCCGGCGGAAGTTCGAGTCCTCCCTCGGGCATGGGTGTGTGTGTTGACCTTAGCGTAAGTTACAATTATATTAACACCTTCAGCTGCTGACGGGCGTTGATATATATCAACGGGGACAGGTGAAAATGTGTGCCCTGACCGGGACTCGAACCCGGGATCTCCTGCTTACATGGTAGACGCTCTATCCATCTGAGCCACAGAGGGTACAGAGGATAGCGCGACTGCAGGGACTATCTCGCGCAAGCTTCCCGCGAGACCCACATTCTCACTATGTATGTCTACACACTACATTCGTAGTGTCCCAACCCAACACACTAAAAAAAATGGCTCTGAGCACTATGGGACAACTGCTGTGGTAATCAGTACCCTAGAACTTAGAACTACTTAAACCTAACTAACCTAAGGACATCACACACATCGATGCCCGAGGCAGGATTCGAATCTGCGACCGTAGCGGTCACGCGGTTCCAGACTGTAGCGCCTAGAACCGCACGGCCACTCCGGCCGGCCCAACACTCTCATTACTCGTGGAAGACATTCTTACCTAGTCCCGTGAGAGTTCGGGGAATATGTGTGCAACCACACAGAAGACGAAGGTCATGGCCGGTATTGCCAGAACAACAGACTTATATGAATATGGTGTTTGTTCTTTCGGACATGTCCGAAAGAATAGACACCATATTCATAGAAGTATATTAGCGTAAGTTACTTTAAGTTAGATTAAGTAGTGTGTAAGCCTAGGGACCGATGACCTCATTAGTTTGGAGGCGATCTGCAGCCATTAACAGACTCCATAGTCCCAAACAACGCCGGAATTTTAATGGATCAAAATGTACCACGTCACCGGGCCACAGATGTCCGCGGTTGGTTTGAAGAACATTCTGGGGAATTAGAGCGATTGATTTGGCCACACAGATCACCCGACATGAATCTCGTCGAACATTTATGGGATATAATCGAGAGGTCAGTTCGTCCACAAAATCCTCCTGCAACAGCAACATTTCCACACTCATGGACGGTTATAAAGGCAGCACGGCTGACTGTTTCTGCAGGCGACTTCCAACGATCTGTTGAGTCCATGCCACGTCGAACTGCTGCACTACGCGGTGCAGAAGGATGTCCGACACGATGTAAGGGGGTGTCCCACGGCTTCTGTCGCTTTAGTGTACTCCAGTACTTCGATGATGGATTTAAAATTCTACATATTCCGTAACAAGGTAACTACAAGGTAACTGTGAGTGAATACCATATATTACTTGCATTGCGCGCTTTTGTGCAATCAGTACTTTCTTTGCACTGAAAATTTTATGGATGACAATGTGTCATGTCACGGGGTCTGTGTTAGCTTCCTTTGTACCTTCTCCTTGCTCCGTCCGTCATGAGTAAACCTGCATCTCGCCGATCAAGGCGGTTTGAAAGCTACTTGAGAAACCCACAGCTGCGTGTTGTCTGTTGGAGCGAAAAGTCGTTCTGTAATTTTCTCAGGATTGTCACAGCGCTTATGGGGCCATTATAGTTCTCCTTCTCTGTAAATGGAATGTGGTTGATTCTGTCCTCTTGTAAATATTTTTTCTATGCTGATGACCTCCAGTTATGTTTAGGCGATAAACCTAAAATTTCAACTGATTGGGAAGAAATCACACGTATTTATAGTCCCATCGAGAAATAGTAAGTTCTGGCTTCCGCGGGAAACTGCGTCCTGTTATTATCGACAATATCCCAATACCTTATCAGGAAAGGGTGACGAATTTCAGTGTATTGTATTGTATTGTATTGTATGTTAACCGGGGACCTACAAACGACGGAGAGACTCCGTCCCCGCCGCAGTCGTAGCGGTCCACAACCCCACGACGACTACCGCAGTCCACTTCACCGCTCCGCCGCCCTACGCCGAACCCAGAGTTATAGTTCAGTGTAACTTTGAATGATAACACGTTTATGAAGAATTCTGTTTATCACTGTGTTCCAGCAGAAGTATACGAATGTACACTACTGGCCATTAAAATTGCTTCACCAAGAAGAAATGCAGATGATAAACGGGTATTCATTGGACAAACATACTAGAACTGACATGTGATTACATTTTCACGCAAATTAGGTGCATAGGTCCTGAGAAATCAGTACCCAGAAGAACCAACTCTGGCCGTAATAACGGCCTTGATACGCCTGGGCATTGAGACAAACAGAGCTTGGACGGCGTGTAAATGTACAGCTGCCCATGCAGCTTCAACACGATACCACACTTCATCAGGAGTAGTGAATGGCGTATTGTGACGAGCCAGTTGCTCGGCCACCATTGAGCAGACGTTTTCAATTGGTGAGAGATCTGGAGAATGTGCTGGCCACGGCAGCAGTCCAACATTTTCTGTGCCGAGAAAGGCCCGTAAAGGACCTGCAACATGCAGTCGTGCATTATCCTGCTGAAATGTAGGGTTTCGCAGGGATCGAAAAAAGGATAGAGCTACCGGTCGTAACAAACCAAAAATGCAAAAATGGTTAGTGCCGGTGGCGACACCTACAACGTGCTGACATGAGGAAAGTTTCCAACCGATTTCTCATACACAAACACCAGTTGACCGGCGTTGCCTGATGAAACGTTGTTGTGATGGCTCATGTAAGAAGGAGAAATGCGTACCATTACGTTTCCGACTTTGATAAAGGCCAGATTATAGCCTACCGCGGTTGCGGTTTATCGTATCGCGACATTGCTGCTCGCGTTGGTCGGGATCCAATGACTGTTAGCAGAATATGGAATCGGTGGGTTGAGGAGGGTAATATGGAACGCCGTGCTTGATCCCAACGGCCTCGTATCACTAGCAGTCGAGATGACAGGCATCTTATCCGCATGGCTGTAACGGTCGTGCAGCCACATCTCGATCCCTCAATCACCAGGTGGGGACGTCTGCAAAACAACCATCTGCACCAACAGATCGACGACGTTCGCAGCAGCATGGACTATCAGTTCGGAGACCATGGCTGCGGTACCCTTGACGTTGCATCACAGACAGGAGAGCCTGCGATGGTGTACTCAACGGCTAACCTAGGTGCACGAATGGCAAAATGTAATTGTTTCGGTTGAAACGAGGTTCTGTTTACAGCATCATGACGGTCGCATCCGTGATTGGCGACATCGCGGTGAACGCACATTGGAAGGGTATATTCGTCATCGCCATACTGGCGTATCACCCAGCGTGATGGTATGGGGTGCCATTGGTTACACGTCAGGGTCACCTATTGTTCGCATTGACGGCACTTTGAACAGTGGAAGTTTCATTTCAGATGTGTTGCGTCCCGTGGCTCTACCCTTCATTCGATCCCTGCGAAACCCTACATTTCAGCAGGATAATGCACGACCGCATGTTGCAGGTCCTGTACGGGCCTTTATGGATAGAGGAAATGTTGGACTGCTGCCCTGGCCAGCACATTCTCCAGATCTCTCACCAACTGAAAACGTCTGGTCAATGGTGGCCGAGCAACTGGCTCGTCACAATACGCCAGTAACTACTCTTGATGAACTGTGGTATCGTGTTGAAGCTGCATGGGCAGCTGTACCTGCACACGCCATCCAAGCTCTGTTTGACTTGAAACATCCACTTTGAAAAATTTATGAATTACTGTGCTGATAAACCTCTTACATTATTGGCTTTTCAAACAGCTGAGCAAAACTGAACGTACTCAAACATTCACTAAAGTGACACACAATATTTTTTGCGCAACGCAATCTGATTTCAATAATCTCTACAAGAGAATGGCCCTGACTAACATTAACCGATATCTTTCACAAATCACTTACCTCACAAAAATCTTCGTTACTCGAACTACTGCAATATAGCGAGCACCACTACTGCCAGCTAAATAAAAGATTCAAACTACGGAAGGCACTAACTACTGATAGGCATAGTTAGTAAATGAAAGATTTTAATAGAGAACAAACAATGTATTTACCTTAATAGTGTTGAAAAATCATTATATACGTAGCAGTTCATGACATCCAGTCTTACAAATTTCAAAACTGCGCCATATCTCTCTCCACATCCACCACTGCTGGCGGCTCACCTCCAACTGCGCAACGCTACGCGCTGTTCACATCCAGCTGCCCAACACTGCAATGGCAGACAACAATGCAAACTAGCCACAGACTGCACACAGCACAGCCAGTGATTTTCATACAGAGCGCTACGTAACGTTGCCAATAAGAAAACATAAACAGCCTACTTACATAGCCCCCATGCTCCCCACAAAAAATTTTAAAAATTGTTTTGGGCAGTGGCCAATAATGATTTGATAAAATTTTTCATAATTACAATAACAAAGATATCAAATGCACACACTTATTGATACAATGTTGGTCAAAAGCTAAAATTTTCTAACAGTCCATAAAGACAGTCCTGATCATTCATCACAGTAAAATTGCAGTGTTTTTCTCAAAGGCTGAGCAGTAAAAGAAAATGCACACGGAAGTAGGGCATTTCCATGCAGTCTTGAAGAAGTAGTGTTGTCCTTCCAACGGAAAGACAGTGCTGACTCTCGACATGCAGACAGGTAATGGGCCACAACAGAGGAAACCCACAGCAGAGTCATTTGAAGTTTTGAAGAATATTGGTAGGTAGGTCATCACAGAGTAGACCCACTGTAGTCCTGGTAGAGAGTATGGTATTGGTGGGCCACCAGAGGTGCAGACCCACTGTAGTCCTTGTAGAAATAATGGTGTTGGTGAGTCATCAAAGGTGTAGACCCACTGTAGTCCTTGGAGAGATGGCTAGCAGCCATCTGTTGCGACTGTGCAGGTGCACAATCACCATCGAAGAGTCTTGTACTATATATCAAGTCCATAACCCACCACTTGTGCACTCACAAAGTTTTTTTTTTAATTGTCTTTAGAACTAGCAATGCTGTTATCCAGTCCCTTGATGAATTATTAACACACGTGCAAACACTATCAGTCCCTACTTCTCACATATTGTCCATATACTATGACCAACAGAAACGTGTGCAGTGAAATGTAACTTACAAGTTACTTAATTTGATGAACTGGTGTCAATTACAATTTGATATTATAAGAATACTATAACAAAGGTACAAAATACATCATTAAAGAACATAAAATACAGATTACATTTGTAGTAAAACAGGCTTTACAAAAGAATCGTAATAACACATACATCACTGTTACAGGAATTATGACATGAGTTCATACATAAAAGATAAGAATAACTTTCGAAACATCAACTTCACACATGAGCATTAAAACAGAACAGAATAAATGTCTAAACATCTTTACAAAGAAAATAACACATTATCAGAAAAATACTACAACATAACTCTTATTAGCTAAACACATTAAGACAGGAAAGACACAAATTCACATAGTGTAATAACACAAAAATACAGGACAGGGTTTGTTTTCAGTGTCATTTGGTACTGCAGTCCACCCCAAAACTTCATTCCATATATCTTTCCTCTTATTTCAACATTTGTTTCCACCAAAAAAATTCTATCCAAGCATGCTTTCTGTATTTATATGTTCACAAATTTCTTACCTCAATATTGATTTACCATTATCTTACCTCATCATTTATTTCCAAGAAAATCCTACCTAAACCTGTTGTCCCTAATCCCTACTTTTTTGGTTCATATCCTCTTTCAAAATTCTTTTTTGGCCAAACCATTTTCTTGTAGCTTCTAAATGCATTTCTTCCAAGTCATCACAACTCGTTCTCTTATATGGCCTACCCCATCTTAAGCTAACTTAAATCTACTGAGTTCAGATGCTAAACTAAGGGACGAGGCAATGCAGCAGCACAAAACAATTAACACAAACAGCAATGACAAAAAAATGCAAATTGGCAAAGCTAGCAGCAGTAAATGTAATAACTTATATCTAAACATGACATAGCCCAAGCAGAAAAAATATTACAGTAAAAATGGCCATGTTTAATACCTATGTCACATCTTAACACTAGAGTGATGCATCAGAAAAACTTACTCTGCAAGAAAGTTACCAAGCCATTAAAAAAAATATTTATGCAACTCCTGTGAAGGGAAATGTCTATTTGTGCTCTCTTTTCTAAGTAAGTACATCATAAACGTATTATTTACTGGGTCTGTAGACAGAAAATAGTGATATTAGTACATCTATTAAATTTTATAATAACCAATGCTGCAGTGCAGCTAGAAACTAGATATTAAAGAAAATGAGCAAATATGTGCAAAGGAAGGCATGAAACATCATTCAGTAGCCATATGGCATTTCATAAGGTAGTAAAAAATCTCTCAACTAGAAAGACAGTAGTTATAATCAGGTGTATAGACATAAAAATATTTCTCGTCATTTCATTAGCCATTTTAGTAAATATCATAAATTAAGAGCTCCACAGTGTTATCATATGTTTTCAAGTCTGAGCGTGTCGTATTTGCAATGCTTTCAACAAAGGAATGTCAATAGCGAGGATAATGGCCCCTTTTTTTCTCCACCTGTGCCTCTGAAAGGCACACACTAATGGCTTTTTTCCAGGCGACTGTCGTGCAGCTGGGTGCCCACGACTCATTACGTGAAGGTGGTCACTTAACTTTCTTACTGAAATATTTACGACACCAGTTTGCATTACAGTGACAGTCTTATATAAAAAATTTGACAGGTCGAGAATTTGCTTTGCAAATGTGTAGAAACAAAATCCTATGAATATAACAGTGTTCAAAAAGTTTTTGTCGGCATTGTGATACATTCGCGCATTTACACACATTTCATAACTCTTAAAGTACGATTCTTGGTTTCCAACATCCATTTCCACAAATCAGAGTCCCTAACCACTACTCATTATTCCTTACCTTATTACACATATACATATTCGTCGACACTTCTTCAATATTTCATCTTAATAAATACGTAGCATAATCAAATTCCTCATATAACATTGGCTTATTGGTCATAAATATTCCTCAACAGCATAACACACATAGTCATCGTAATAATAACATTATAACACCTCAGTCAAATCTCAAAAACGTCGTAGCTTTCTGCAATAATGTCAAAACCTAAAAAAAAATTCTCTGCTAATTTCAATAGTGTCATCTACCTCAAACGTACTTTAAAATCATGCTCCCTTACCAAATACATCATTCAAAGCTCTCATAGTATCACAATGGTTCCGAAAAAATATGAACAGTTCACAAAGTACAGACAAAATACAATTTAATAAGTGTGAAGTTACCCAACTGTGTAATTGCGTAAACATCTGTCACTGATGTAGTAAAATAAATATTTGTCTCTCTCAGTTAAATGATCAGATAGCTGTGTAATTCTGTGTTAGAGAATATGGTACCGATGTGTAAAGTTGTATAAGCAAATACCATATTTGCTAGGGCTCCTTGTGTTTGCCAGACACATGGTACACAAAGTAAGCGTGTACCCCCCTGAGGATTAATGTAATTATACTCTCAGGTGTTACAGATTACAGCAATGGAATGAAATGTATCACGGAAAACCTTTGTATCATTGTACTTCAAATATCTTTAAAAATAAATGATTTAAGTACAAAATTAATCACTCAAATACGTGTACTGTAGCGCTAAACTGTGCGTCTTGTTGTAAGATAATCTCTGTGGGAGTGTTGTAGTTATCGTCCTCCGAAAGCTAAGTTCTGCAGAAGCCAATGTACTTACCTCATGATAAACAAAAGTGAAATGCTTTGCGTATAGATATCTTAGTTATTACGCTTGTTGCCGTGATGAAGAAAGTACTGTGCTGTAACGTATTGTTGTGCTACGGAAAAGGCAGTCTCATTCTAGCTATACCACAAAAGTTACGACTAAAACATGTTTTACTTTCCAGAATAATATAGAAAAACTGTGCAGATATAAAACAGAAACACTGCAAAAGCAACATTGTAAATTGTCACTCATTAGCAGCGTCGTGATAAAATCGTGTAGCTGTCACATAAACTAACCACTGTGTCATCTGGTATCTCACTGAAAGTACTTTAAATCCAGAATGTATTTTCAAGTGAACCAAAATGTTGCATTAAAATCTCATTAGCAGTACCAGTATATGTTCTAAGTATGTAAGCCTTATAGTCGTTACATATTCGTGCAACTAACAAGCAAGAATGTACACACACAATAACACTGTGACGTCTGTTCACTATAACAATGCATTCTTAATTTCTGTTTAAATAAGTTCTCTTGGTTCTTGATTGGATATTTAACTTAAACATTGTTGCATGGTAAGTTTCTAAGTGTGACAATGCATACTAGAAATGTGAAGTGAAAAGTTTTATGGCAAAGACAAAGTTAAAAAGCAGATTATCTCTCATTTTCCGAAATGCGCTGTGTTATTATTTTGTGGCTGTTCCGTATTTCTATGTCTCTCTTCCCGTATTGGGGCGCGAGTGTCCTCTGAAATACGTAATTCTTGTATTAGCTGTGTCAGCTGATCTTGTACTTCCCGGATTTCTCTTTGGTGTTGCGTATTAATTTGATTCTGATTTTGTTTGAATTTCCTAATTTGTTCGCACTCTTCTGTGTCGTTAAAGACCACCGGTTTTCTGTCATTCAGATTATCATCTACCTTCGTAGATAAATTATTTAGCTGATCCGAAAGTTCAACTACTTTCTCTGATAATGAACTAATTTCCTCCATGTGTCTTTCTGAACCAATTTTCAGAGTATCTACTGTGTCCTTTAAGTTTTCCTGAGTTTTTGCAAGTTGCGTAACCGAATCGGTAGATACAACTGAGTCAATTTTAGCTTGCAAGGTCTCATGATTTTCATGAACAATAGTTTGCAGTTCTTTTATGGCTGCTTCGTGATTCTGTAATGTATTTTCATGCCGCGAAAAAATAGGTTGGAAATGCTCACAAATTTGTGTCTTTACGTCATTACAGACTTTTTGACATTTCGATTCGATTTTAAGTAATTCAGCAGTTAAACCTTCACGTGTTTGTTCAAGTGTGGTGTCTAACTTTCGAAGATTTTCTTCCATTGTGTCTAACGTTTGAAGCTTTTGCTGTGTTTGTCTCTGATTTTGTTCCATAGTGTCTAACTTTTGAAGATTTTGTTCCATTGTGTCTAACTTTTGAAGCTTTTGCTGTGTTTGCCCCATTTGTTGTATTAATTGTAATAACAATGCACTGGTGTCTGAAACATGTTCCTCAGTGCTTTTCGTCAGTGAATTTGCACCGGCAACATTAACATTTTGACAAGCAGAAGATGTGTCTTGGCTTATTTGAGAAAACGGCGAGGACCCAAAACCTGAATCTACAGTATTTGCGAGATTGTGTCCTGTCATTTCGGATTCCTGAGGCGAGCTTTTGCCGACCGATCGGTCGATAATGCTTCCCTGTTCACTAATTGTTTCACTGTCTACGCCATTATTTTCCGCCCGCTCCATTTCCCTATGCAGAATTACCAAATTACCACTTTGAATGTCTGTTAATTCATTACACTGTGGTGCTGATAAGCTACGCTCGTCGTCACTATTATATCTGTTTACTTTGGAGCCTAGTGTTACGTTTTTCACATGCCATTATTGACACAATATTTCACACGATAACACAGGAAAGCACAATTTGAAGACCAAATAAGAAAACACATTAACATAGCACTGAAAATAATATCTCGTTAATTGAAAGCGCAACTGCGAAATACTTGGTGCAAATCTACATACATTCCACAACTGTTTACTGTACAACAATGAAAGACTGCAACTACAAAGGAGAGTCTCTCTACAATTACGCGCTAGCAATAAACAATAGCTACACTAATTACACAAACTACAAGAAAAAAATCAGAAGATTCCAGTGAGGTATCCTCGGCTAAGGGTCGACATATGAAACGTCCCTTAGAAAAATTTATGAATTACTGTGCTGATAAACCTCTTACATTATTGACTTTTCAAACAGCTGAGCAAAACTCAACGTACTCAAATATTCACTAAAGTGACACACAATATTTTTAGCGCAACGCAATCTGACTTTCAATAATTCCTACAAAAGAATGGCCCTGACTAACATTAACCTATACCTCTCACAAATCACTTACCTCACAAAAATCTTCGTTACTCGAACTACTGCGATATAGCGAGCGCCACTACTGCCAGCTAAATAAAAGATTCAAACTATGGAAGGCACTAGCTACTGATAGGCATAGTTAGCAAATGAAAGATTTTAATAGAGAACAAACCATGTATTTACCTTAATAGTGTTGAAAAATCATAATATACATAGCAGTTCATGACATCCAGTCTTACAAATTTCAAAACTCCGCCATTTCTCTCCCCACATCCACCACTGCTCGCGGCTCACCTCCAACTGCGCAACGCTACGCGCTGTTCACATCCAGCTGCCCAATACTACAATGGCAGACAAAAATGCAAACTAGCCACAGACTGCACACAGCACAGCCAGTGATTTTCATACAGAGCGCTATGTAACGTTGCCAATAAGAAAACATAAACAGCCTACTTTCAGACTCAATGTTCAGGCGTATCAAGGCCGTTATTACGGCCAGATGTGGTTGTTCTGGGTACTGATTTCTCAGCATCTATGCAC
Source organism: Schistocerca cancellata (assembly GCF_023864275.1). Lineage (NCBI taxonomy): Eukaryota > Metazoa > Arthropoda > Insecta > Orthoptera > Acrididae > Schistocerca > Schistocerca cancellata. The sequence continues at coordinate 875,958,283 of NC_064629.1, read as the reverse complement.
CCAAATTGCGTGAAAATGTAATCATATATCAGTTCTAGTATAATATATTTGTCCAATGAATACCCGTTTATCATCTGCATTTCTTCTTGGTGTAGCAATTTTAATGACCAATAGTGTACTTCCGGCAGCGTCATCGGCCAGATTGGCTCATCTACATACATACTCCGCAAGCCACCCTATGATGTGCCACTCGCGAACAGAGCGAGGGAGGAACGACTTTCTATATGCCTCCCTAAGAGCCCTAGTTTCTCTTATCTCCGTGGTCATTAAGCGAAATGTTTGTTGGCGGCAGTAGAATCGTTGTGCAGCCAGCTTTAAATGCTGGTTCTGGTGGGCACCTCCACGGTGTCCAGGGATCTTGTGAGGCTGTGTGCCTGTCCCACTGCTGGGAGCGGCTTCCCACCCGGGTACGCCGCTGCCTGACGGACCCCGCACAACGGCGTCGCGTCTGCGTGGCTGCACCAGCCGTGCTCCACTCCCGCATGGCGTACTCACCCCAGCACGCCGCTACTGTACCACCGCTGCCTGGGGTGATCACGCCGCCGCGACGCCGCCATCGACTTCTGAAGACTTGCAGAATAAACAACTTATTGCTAATTGATATCTCACGGTTCCGCGCTCGCCGTGATACTGGTGGTACGTAACCACCATTGTTGCACACACCATACAAGGGCAGAAACGACCGACCAGCATTTAATGGTGTCCACACATTCAACTCCATTACATTTGGCAACAATGAGCGACGGCGGGGAACGACGATCAGCAGCCTAATTTGAACATGGTGAGTGGAAGCAAACTGTTTCTTACCTTGAGAGGTGGCATGAGCCCCCTCTCATATTTCTATCTTACTCTGAGTAATTCGATTTTCCTCTCTAATTGCATGCGGTGAGAAGTTGCTATTCCTTCACACGCGGACTTCCCACGCAGCGTCTCTCGTCACCCGGGTGGTCTGGTGACAGGCGGGCTCTGCTGATCTTGAAAGGGTTAAGTCGACGGGTGTGAGGGAGTCGAGTGGATGCTTTCCAGACGCCGACATTGTCATAAGAGCGGGGGCGACACGCCCACAGTGGCCTCACGGAGCGGCTGGGCTAGAGATTCCGTTACTTCACAGAAACTTAGTGAAAACACTTTCTGGCGGGACACCAGCGAGGTGTGGAAATGACTTGTGTTCCCAGGCAGTCTTGGCGGGCAAATTCCCGCGTTTTATGCAAAATCGTAACTGTGATCGGCTTGCTCACGGGATAGCTCTGTGACGTAGCAAAATCGGCGCAGAAATTGGCGCCAAGTATCTCCATTGGTGGAATAGTAATGCTTCGGCAATAGAGTGGAATTTTCCGCCGGTTCTCGAGTTGCTGATTGGAACGTTAAACCACGGCAACTGTTGAGGGGGCGGGAATGTTCTGTGTTTGGCTTTTACGGGTGCCCTTGAGTCGGGTCGGCTCTCGCCTTCTGGTCTGAGTGGGTTACAAGACTGAGCTCTCACTGCTCTGGCCAGCCTGCCTTCCGTTGGCTGTCTAATATACTTTTATTTAATTGTAACTGTTTGACAAAGTTGCTGAAGTTTCGAATTCAACTTAACTTTCCGAGTACAGTTGGCAATTGAGCGTTCTGCGTACAAGCGGCCTACGTTGTCCGTCTTGAACAATATTGGCTAAAGTTGACTGTATCGGAGTTACTGTGTGACTTCGCTTGTTAAAATCAATCACTGTACCGTCAGTGATCGTGTAGCGAGCCTTCTTCGTCTCCCTCAGAGGCGCATTTGTACTGATAGGAAGTCTTTAGTCTGGAACAACCAGATGAGGATAATTGGTTTCGGGCTATACTCGCGACATTATCATCACCACGACGGGACGTCGAAGCAACCAGCCATCGCCTCCGGTACGCCAGATCGTGTCCTTGCAGTTAAGAAGATAACTTGCTAATGTATGTCCGCAGCACCGGCAGATTAGTGAATTTTCCTAGGTGATAATCAGAGCTCAGCAGAGCGCGCCTGTTCGCCTTTTCTAACTTTGTTCTGTCTTGGGTGTTCATTGTCTAAGTTCTCATTACTGAAGCAGCAATTAATGTTGGGCTGGCTGGGTGTTTCTCTCAAGATCTGACTTGCAAGGAATTGGCTCCACATACCACTTGGTCATAAATGTCACAATCTAGTTTATGGACAACTTCACCTTCACAGCATTTATTTGAGTATCCAGTTTGACATATTGTAAATGTTTCATGTGTTTTGTTTATTATTTTGAGTTTAGTCATAATAAATCCAATTGTTATTTTTGGACAGAAATGTCATTTTTTGATCTGTAGAGCAACCCTTTCATATCTCACTACGTTAATGAAACTTTCCTTTATCAAATTAATTTCTATTAAATTAAATTATTGCAGGTGCCAGACTCTTTTCTACTCCACTTGCAGGGTCGATTACAGTCAGTTCGCGTTTCTTCTTAATCCATGTGCAACCGCAAAAGTCGGAGTTAGAAAAGGGGGGGCTTAGAGCATCATTTCCATATTAAGATTCTAGAAGAATTTAGTGTTAAATACACTGCTAGCCCCGGCACCTCGCAACCTGTTTTTCGTGCAACGTTGTTAATCATTACTCGTCTGAGTGGAGTCAGTCACTGATCTGAGTGAATGTAGAGGACACACGAAGGGGACAGATGGTGGTTTTCGCCGAGTTCGGTATAGGCAGTGCGACATGTTGGGGCACAGTACTCCAGCAGCAATTTGTTTTAAATGTAGGAGGCGTAAGGATTAGACGTGTCTGTAATAAAAGGCGTACTGGTGAAGTCCTTTCCTTTTTTTTCTCATTTTCTTTGAAAGCACAGTCTTCGCAATGAGCGATCCAGGTATGGAGGGAATTACCAATGTGGAGGCGGTTCAAACCTTCCTCAATCAAGTGGTATAAATGCGGGCAGACAGTATTGATATTCATGAGCAGTTAGATGCATTAAGTGCGCCATGTTCGAACCCCACCATCGGCTCTTACCAAGTGAAATCGGGACTCATCTGACCAGGCCACGGTTCTCGTCTATGAGCTCAAAAAATGGCTCTGAGCACTATGGGACATCTGAGGTCATCAGTCCCCTAGAACTTAGAACTACTTAAACCTAACTAACCTTAGGACATCACACACACCCATGCCCGAGGCAGGATTGGAACCTGCGACCGCAGAGGTCCCGCGGTTCCAGACTGCAGCGCCTAGAACTGTCTATGAGCAACCGATGTGGTCACGCGCCGAGAAGAGACACTGCAGCCGACGCCGTGCTGTTACTGAAGTCATTCGTGTCGGTCGTCTGCTGCCATAGCCCATCAACGCCCCACTACTCTAATGTTATTTCACGCAGTTTTGCTTGTCTGTTAGCACTGACACATCAACGCAAACACCGTTGCTCTCAGACGTTAAGGGAAGGCCGTCGGTCACTGCGTTGCTGTGGTGAGAGGTAATGCCTGAAATTTGGTATTCTCGGCACACGCTTGGCACTGTGGATCTCGCAATACTGAACTCCCTAACCGTTTCCAAAACGGGATGTCTTATGCATCTAGCTCCAGCTACCATTCCGCATTCAAGTTTGTTAATTCCCATCGTGCGGTCATAATCACGTCGGAAACTTCTTACACATAAGTCATCTGAGTAAAAACGACAGTTCCGCCAATGTACAAAACTTTTCTACATCTACATCCATACTCCGCAAGACACCTGACGGTGTGTGGCGGAAGGTACCCTGAGTACCTCTATCGGTTCTCCCTTCTATTCCAGTCTCGTATTGTTCGTGGAAAGAAGGATTGTCAGTATGCCTCTGTGTGGGCTCTAATCTCTCTGATTTTATCCTCATGGTCTCTTCGCGAGATATACGTAGGAGGGAGCAATATACTGCTTGACTCTTCGGTGAAGGTATGTTCTCGAAACTTTGACAAACGCCCGTACCGAGCTACTGAACGTCTCTCCTGCAGAGTCTTCCGCTGCAGTTTATCTATCATCTCCGTAACGCTTTCGCGATTACTAAATGATCCTGTAACGAAGCGCGCTGTTCTCCGTTGGATCTTCTCTATCTCTTCTATCAACCCTATCTGGTACGGAACCCACACCGCTGAGCAGTATTCAAGCAGTGGGCGAACAAGCGTACTGTAACCTACTTCCTTTGTTTTCGGATTGCATTTCCTTAGGATTCTTCCAATTAATCTCAGTCTGGCATCTGCTTTACCGACGATCAACTTTATATGATCATTCCATTTTAAATCACTCCTAATGCGAACTCCCAGATAATTAATGGAATTAACTGCTTCCAGCTGCTGACCTGCTATTTTGTAGCTAAATGATAAAGGATCTATCTTTCTATGTATTCGCAGCACATTACACTTGTCTACATTGAGATTCAATTGCCATTCCCTGCACCATGCGTCAATTCGCTGCAGATCCTCCTGCATTTCAGTACAATTTTCCATTGTTACAACCTCTCGATACACCACAGCATCATCTGCAAAAAGCCTCAGTGAACTTCCGATGTCATCCACCAGGTCATTTATGTATATTGTGAACAGCAACGGTCCCATGACACTCCCCTGCGGCACACCTGAAATCACTCTTACTTCGGAAGACTTCTCTCCATTGAGAATGACATGCTGCGTTCTATTATCTAGGAACTCCTCAATCCAATCACACAATTGGCCTGATAGTCCATATGCTCTTACTTTGTTCATTAAACGACTGTGGGGAACTGTATCGAACGCCTTGCGGAAGCCAAGAAACACGGCATCTACCTGTGAACCCGTGTCTATGGCCCTCTGAGTCTCGTGGACGAATAGCGCGAGCTGTGTTTCACACGACCGTCTTTTTCGAAACCCATGCTGTTTCCTACAGGGTAGATTTCTAGTCTCTAGGAAAGTCATTATGCTCGAACATAATATGTGTTTCAAAATTCTACAATTGATCGAAGTTAGAGATATAGATCTATAGTGCTGCACATCTGTTCGACGTCCCTTCTTGAAACATAACACTTTTATACCTTGTGTACGCGATACTACCGCAATTTGTATGCGTGAATATTGCTGTCCCGTGACTTTTTGTCACCTCAGTATATTTTGGTATTGTTAGGTCTAAATGTGAATACAAGGATGGAGCTTCAATTTAATAGCGATTAACGCCGAAAAAGTGGGAAAGTAGTTCTGGTATTCAAATACTTAAGCAAAAACGTGAACTTTCTGTTTAAATTTCTTTCACACCCAGTTTAAATCTAAAAAAATGCAAAGTCAAAGCTAAATTTAGGGTTCACAGTGGGACGTTCTGTGATACAAACTGAAACATGGAGAGATATGTAGTCTGACATTACACTCGCTGGAGGCATGTTCTCAGATTCATGTCCTGATTTATCTGTAGAGAATTCTTAGTAAAAACACTACCTGTGAAAATAAAATGGTAAACGTATGTAGCAGTTCATCTTCAAAGAAACCTAGAATTACTACTACATTAAGATGATGTGTAGTCTGAATCATCATCAAATATTTCGTTTTTGTCATCTGCAGACTCATCAAGGACTTCGCAAATTATTTTCTCCAAACGTTTCTCTTTTTCACTGCACATTTTCAACAGATAATCAACAAAAAACGCACGCTAAACGTATGAAACAGAGAAAACTCGAACATCAACTAGTGCCTGCGAAACAAGAAACGTAACAAAGGTTTCAAAAACAATTAATTTGTACCACTACTAGCATCCAGCGGTCACAGCATAACTACGGAGCACGCTGACCTAACAGACGTTTACGGGAGTCGACACTGTGTAAAATCAGCATAATTGGCCTGACGTTATATTACGTCCGCAGCACCTTCTCATTTCCCCCAAGCGCCGTAATATTACGTAGCCAAGAGTTAAACGCTGTATCTCGTATTAAATGTAAGTCTTTTATAGTATGTGTGTCGCTACGAACGTAATCCAAGATATATCCAAAACGCCTGGTTATATGTAATGGGGTCACGATGGCATTATCCCTTCCGTCATAAATAAATACACAGAAAAAGTCGGAAACGGTACGACACTCTAATGTTGTCACACTTCATACTGACAGGCCAGTGCAGCAGGAGTGACTCGCAGGATGTGTGTGGCTGCACACACCATCCTCGGGTAACGCAAACACTGGTTAGCCGTAAACGGTGTCCCGTAATCACATCGATTCCGTGAAAACCGCCACCGCTTTCAACTGTCCTGAATAACAATGTGCTTAACTAGCCTTTGATCTACCTCCACATTACGCCAGCTACTTCACGGTGTGTGCCGGAGGGCACTTCTAATACCGCTATCTTAGCCCCGTCCTGTTCCATTCGCGAATGCCGAGTGGTAAGACTGATCGTCGGTAAATCCCTGTAGTAGCTCCGATCGCTCTGATTTTTTGTTGTGTTCATTTCACGAGACGTATTTGGAATTAATAATATGGTACCCAACTCTTCCCGGAACGTAGTATCTCGGAATTTCACCAGTAAATCTCTTCACGATGCACAACACCTCTTTTGTAGCGTCTTCCACTGGCGTTTGTCGAGTATCTCCGTACCGCTCTCGCACTGACTATACGATCCATGAAAAAATACGCCGCTCTTCATTCGATCTTTCTCACAGTGATGAGCAATACACAAGAACCGGGAAAAGAAATATTCTGTAAGCCACATCATTCTTGGGCAAATTATATTTTGTTGAAATTCTTTCAATGAATCGCAGCCTGGCATCTGATTTTCCAGTAATGTGCTCATAACACTTTAGGTAAATCCGGTTAGTTATTGCTAAGTATTTTAAGGCAGTAACTGTTTCCACTGATTTGTCGCCAATAATGCAATACAGTAGTAGCGGATTCATTTAGCTATTTATGCGTAGTAGGTCACATTTTTTTCCGCTCAGGGTCAACTGCTAGACCCTGCATCAGTCATCGATCTTCTCAAGACATTGCAGCAACTCGCCAAAAACTTCTAGCTTTGCTACCTTCATGTATGCAACTGCATCGTCTGCGAACAGCCTCGTCGAGCTTCCAACGTTATCGACTATAACATTCGTAAACTCTGTTGGACCAACGACACTCCCTAAGTGTACGCTTGACATTGTCTTTACATCCGTCAATTTTGTTCCGTTTCGTGAGACTCAAGCAAGTCCTGATTCCAATCTAAGTCTGCTCTGATACTGTGTAAGCTTGTCTTTTGTTCAGTAAATGACAGCGAGGACTGTGTAAAGTGCGTTCTTGATATCAGGGAATAGGGCATCAACGTGGCCGTCATTTTCTACGGCGATCTAGACCTCATGGGAGAACCTCCTTGTTAAGCAGTACAATAGTCATGTATACCTCTGCTCACCACAGATCATAGTGCTATATGTCTTAGGGCTACTCCGCGATCCTCTTAAAAATGGAGATGAAATGTGAAATGTAAAAAAACAATCTTTCGCGTCCGGAAAGGTCATATTTATGAAAATATTTCCAGATATAATGTCCTGGTTGAATTACTTTTCTGGATACCCTAACGTTTTGTCTACCAGGGTGGAGGATATCTTCATGAGTGTTTTTTATTATTATTCTGGATTTACAATGTAAGTACATTTTTCCAGCACCTATTCTAGATTACAGTAAGTCACTAATTATTGTTCTCCACTCTTCTCTATTTGTCGATAAATCTTCAGGAATGTTGTTCTTCCTCATTGCTGACTGAACTCCCTGTTTCCATGTATCAGGTGGTCGTCCCCTTTTTCTTCTTCCAAGTGGTACCCAGTCGATTATGCATTTTGGTAGCCTTTCCTGTTCCTATCGTCTGATGTGTCCATACCATTTAAGTTATTTGTGCTCGATGAAATCAATAATTGAATTTTTACATTTCATCTTGTCTCTGATTACTTCATTTCTTATTCTTTCTCGTCTTGATATTCTTGCTGAACGTCTCCAGAAATCCATTTCTGTGGCTAATAATTTTGATTTCAGTTGCCATTTTGTTGTCCACACTTCTGAACCATATGTAATAATGCTCCTAACTATTGTTTTAAAAATCCTTATTTTGTTATCAGTTGTTATGTGTTTGTCCCAGAGAATTCCATTCAATAAAGAGATTGTCGTCTTTCCAGAATTTATTCTTGATCTAATTTCTTTGTCCTGTTTCCCATCATTTGTAATTTTCACACCTAAATATTTATATTCCTCAGTAGCTGTTATTGTTCCCATCCCTTCTTCTAATATTAAGTCTCCATTCACTCCACCAATTACCATGTACTTTGTTTTATTCATGTTTACATTTAGACCTGATTTTTTATATTCTTGAATCAATTTTCTGGTCATATACTCTATGTCCTCATAGTCTTGGGCTATAATCAGTTGGTCATCTGCAAATTGTAACGAGTATATTGTTCTATCATTTATTGGTATTCCCATAGCGTGACATTTTTTCTTCCAATTCTGTAAAGTTACATCTGTATATATTTTATACAATGTAGGTGAGATGCTACAATGTATGTTTGTGTTTGTTGCTTGTATGAAGAACCGATTCGCGCCAAGCAAAATTTCGTTTCTGCGAGTTCCTGCACAGAGTAGTGACATCACATGTTTTCAAAAGCTTGAGTGTAACTGGTCCACAACAACCAAAACAGTCAATTGGGTGAGTTGTCGTGGCTGCCCTCTGATTTAGTCACACGTATGACACACACCCTCCTCTTACGATGGGTATGGCATACACCAAAGCTATTAAATGTCTCCAGAGCAGATAACCAAAAGACTGAGGTCCTGTTATATGGGAGGTCGTGCTGTGAGATCTGCTCAAGTACCCCATTGTTCATGAAGCCTTTGTTTTAAGCGAGACATACTGGTAAAAACTTTTCACTCTTAGAAAGCTTTTTCGAGTATGACGAGTCGTGTGCTTGCTCAAGAGTGAGCTCGCCGGCAGTGTCCGAGAGTGGGCCAAACTCTCGGATAGTGGTGTTCTGCGAGTTCAGACATCTCGAGTAGAGGGCAACCTCCATCTCTCGGAGCTGCTCGTAATAGCTCTCAGACAAGAAAAACTATAACGGCATTGTCGGGAGAGCTGAAAGTACTCGGAGAGTGCTGAACGGACATATTCCGTCCCAGATTTGAGCCTTAATCACATTTTGTTCACTACCACGTCTCGATATTTTGCCGTATTCATGCACACATTAAACACAAGTACCCACGAAACTGCGTGTTTCGAGCCATAATAAGTGGAAGTGCCACGTTTCTGACAGAAGAAATCGCCCGTTTTACCTCCTAAGCGAACAGCACGACCAGCTAGTCTAAATAGAAGTCTCTAGACTTAAACAATTCTGGGCAGCAAATAATATATAAAACGATAGAGTTATTATGTAGAATTAGCAAACGAAAACAAAAAAAAAAATTGGCAGTGAAGTGACCCTATCCCGTATTCAAATGAATCTGTGAATGCTACCTACTATGTCAAATCTACTCTGCAACGAGCTGCCCTTCAAACGTATACCGGTATTGTTGGGACATTTGAGACTAGTGTCGCAATAGATACGCGCTCTGAGTTAATGTCAGTGATGTGTCGCAAAAAAGTAAGAAAGAATGTTACCAGGAAGTGGATTCAGGACAAAGTTGTGCATTTAATTACTTTGTACGAGGAAATGTCAGCATTATGGAATGTATAGTTAATGGACTACGAGAAATGAGGTAAGAAGCAAAATTTGTTGGCTGAAATGCATATAGTTCTTAACATCTTCACAGAAGAAATTTACCAGAATATTCACATTTCGAGGAATCGGGCAAAATAGCTTTATAACACAGATTAATTAAAATAGAGAAATAAGTGAAGTTATAAGGAAAAGTACCACCAGAGCTGTATCCGCAGAATGTCTTTATTCCATCACACGACTAGTTTCGGCGACACATTGCCACCATCCTCAGGCCCAGCAGCCAAAATAGCCAATGCCCAAAGACAACACCGTGTCGACTATAGAGTCTTGATGAAAGCCAGCCCACGTGTGCTGGAAAAAAGGATCCCACAGTAAATGAGACAATAAAATCAAATACTCTTTTGGCAGTGGTGGGGCGTGAGGATGGCGGTAATGTACCGCCGAAACTAACCGTATCAGACAATAAAGACATTCTCAAGATACAGCACTGGTGGTACATTTTCTTATATATCGTCTGCTGAAGTCCCTCATCCATGCAATAAGATGGACATCCATAAATTGAAGTGAATTTATGTTTGGAACTAACTTACATCTTCCATGGATGAGTAAAATGTCTACCTTCTCATTGTTAGTGTACATTTTACTGACCTGAGGATTGTTGACTGAATGACCGGTATGCATTTTCTTAGTGTTACTATACGTTTGCTGTCAATTCCAGCAACGGTCAGAGTTACGTTACTCGGGTACCAGCATTGTGTTCTAGTACAGGGCAGTAAAAGTCAACTTCGATTTACGTAGTTAATAACGCAATTTTTACGTGAATGTTCTTGAGAGAAGAAAATGGATTACCAGTTTAAAAATACAGCCTGCTACTTGAAAAAACCGCGTAGTGCTGTTCATAGCTTCGTAACGATTGACGTTACTACAGACGGTAGCACGCCGGTTAATTTCCCTGCCAAATAAAAAATATTTGTATGTTTTATATTTTCATTTTGGCCCTGGACAAAAAGTTATTTGAGGTGATCAAGGTAAATGAGACACCCTAATATTGATATTGCTATTACCGACTGTTATTGCCAGTTGGCATTTGTGCGTATAATTATCACCTAAAATGGAGCGATACACGATGGATCGATGCATCCAGATTTTGAAAGTGCATTTAAAGTATGGTGAATACTATGCAGAGGCCATTCGAAGATTTCGTGTAACTTTTGCTAGGCTAAATGCGCCTAATGTGCCAACATTGCAGAGACTAGTAAGAAAATTTTAAGATACAGGATCAACAGTGAACATCAAATCACCTGGACGTCCTCGCTCTCGTCGATCGGAAGAGAATGTCACTGTAGTCATTGAGAGCGTCTCTAGAGTCCAATGAAGTCGATTCGTCTCAACACTCAGCAATTCCGAGAAGCAGCTTGCATCGAATTTTAACAAAAGATCTGCACTTGCATCCCCTTACGATCCAACTAACATAACAGCTGAAGCCGATGTACTGCTTGAAGCGTCGAACATTTGGCGATTGGGTATCCACAAAACAAGAATTCCGTTGCGATTTTGATAAGAAAATAATCGTCAGTTACGAGGCACACTTCCACCTTAATGGTTATGTGAATAAACTTTTGCAAACTCCTTCTCAGTTGCCGCTGTCCGCCTCTGGGACAAACTGCCCCTTACCTTCCGCAAAATTCAATCTCCTGTGCTTTTAAGAAGAAGTTGAAGCATTTCCTACTATCATCCTCATAAAGTTCTCCACAAAATTAATGTACCAGGCCAATCCTCTCATCTGTCAAATAGCAAAGCTAGCGTCTCCTATCTTGCTCCTGAGATGCCTTCCACTTCATCTATCTCTATTAGCCAGGCAATCTTCTTTTCCTTTATATTTCCTTAATTATGTTTCATCATGTCTCTCTATTCTTCTCCTCCCTTCACCATGAGTCTCCCTCATACTCCCTGCTGCCAGCACTCCTATCTAAAATTTGTCTCTTCAATAATGTCTAATTATAACAGTACTTATGATCTACGAATATAAACTCTATATGTATGTGTTTTTCCAGGTGTACCTTTCTAATTGTTTATTTCACTTTTTGTACTAGATGTAGTTTAACATGCCTACTAAAACGTATGAATGTAAAATAAGTAGAATGCCTGGTTAGATGTAAGAGAGGGCCTGATGGCCCTAATCTTGCCAGGTTAGTCGGCCGCGGTGGCCGTGCGGTTCTGGCGCTGCAGTCCGGAACCGCGAGGCTGCTACGGTCGCAGGTTCGAATCCTGCCTCGGGCATGGGTGTGTGTGATGTCCTTAGGTTAGTTAGGTTTAAGTAGTTCTAAGTTCTAGGGGACTTATGACCTAAGATGTTGAGTCCCATAGTGCTCAGAGCCATTTGAACCGTTTTTTTGCCAGGTTAAATAAATAAATAAATAAATAAATAAACAAAACTGCCGGATTTAAGACACTGAGAATCCATTCATGATCCGCGAGAAGTGTGTCTGTGCACAATGAGCCGCTGTTTGGTGCGAGTTACGGCTGACGGTCTAATTTGGACATAATTTTTTGAAGACGACAGACTGGTGATTATTACTGCCACTTATAACGCAGCTTTTATGGCCGCAATCGCAAGAACTGAATTTGGAACGCGTGTGGTTCCAACAGGATGAGGCAATCTGCCATACTGTCGTTGAAACAAGAAGGTTGCTGAGAGAAAGATTCCCTGCTCATATCACCTCTCGTAGATAGTGTGATTTGACACCATATGACTTTTTTGTGGCGAATGACAACTCTTGTGTTTATGACAGCAATCCACGACTCGTCCCTCAACTCAAGGCAAAAATTAGACGTTTCGTGGGTCAAATTCAAATGGAACTAGGCTCTAGAGTCGTCGATAATTTTGTCCACAGAGTGGAAGCGTGCAGACGAAGTCGTGGAGAGCATTTGCCCGATATTTTGTGTCTTGTTTAATTGCATTATATGTGTTTCATATTGACATAATAGTACTGGCAATATTCTAATAATTGGCGTGTATTATTATTAAATTAACAACTTAGGTTGTAGGCTTCAAATCGGCCGCGGCCCGTCAGTACACATCGGACCCGCGAGTCGCCACTGTCGACGCTAGCAGACCGAGCGCCGCCACTCGGCTGGTCTTACGAGACAAGCTAGCGCACTGGCCAGTTCTACAGCCGACTTTAATAGGAATGGTTCACTTGTTATAGATTCAGAGATCTCATATGCAGAGACGCTAGTTAGCTTAGCCTTCAGCTAGCCAGGCGCCACATACAGTTTATGCATTGACATTTGATCTATTTGTGTGAAGCAATCAGAATTGTAAAGAAGTATTCGTAGTTCAGTCTATAACTGCACTTGTAAATATTATGGTACAAAGTCACGATCGACTTTCACCGCTGATGCTGAATTAAAGCAAAGTATTTAATTGTATTCCTGCCTACTATTATTGTATGATTATATGATAGCAGAGCAAACACTGGTAGCAGTTACTTCTGTAAAATATCTGGGAGTATGCGTGCGGAAAGATTTGAAGTGGAATGATCATATAAAATTAATTGTTAGTAAGGCGGGTACCAGGTTGAGATTCATTGGGAGAGTCCTTAGAAAATGTAGTCCATCAACAAAGGAGGTGGCTTACAAAACACTCGTTCAACCTATACTTGAGTATTGCGCATCAGTGTGGGATCCGTACCAGATCGGGTTGACGGAGGAGATAGAGAAGATCCAAAGAAGAGCGGCGCGTTTCGTCACAGGGTCATTTGGTAACCGTGATAGCGTTACGGAGATGTTTAACAAACTCAAGTGGCAGACTCTGCAAGAGAGGCGCTCTGTATCGCGGTGTAGCTTGCTGTCCAGATTTCGAGAGGGTGCGTTTCTGGATGAGGTATCGAATATATTGCTTCCCCCTACTTATACCTCCCGAGGAGATCACGAATGTAAAATTATAGAGATTAGAGCGCGCACGGAGGCTTTCAGACAGTCGTTCTTCCCGCGAACCGTATGCGACTGGAACAGGAAAGGGAGGTAATGACAGTGGCACGTAAAGTGCCCTCCGCCACACACCGTTGGGTGGCTTGCGGAGTATAAATGTAGATGTAGATATAGATGTACTAACTTTCTAATCACCTAAGATGTTCCAGATACATCCAGTCAAGTATAGTTCATTGATCCTCACGTCAGACTACGTGGTCGACGCGTGCAATTAATGGCCACACCTCGTGATCATACTAAGAGTCAAATTGCGTGACTCAGCAGAGTCTCTCTTTTCCCATTAGGTCCGTAGTTCCGCTTCATACACAACATTAAATAAATCGAGAAATAAAGAATCCTTCCGTCCGCTTCGCCGTAGCGAGCGTGTTAAAATGGTGTACAAATTTTTAATATGAACAAATTCGGGTAGAATATTTGCGGATGAAGGAAATGCGGATGCGAATCTCATTTGTGATACCAGCGCAGACCTGCGGCTATCGGGCCTGCACGGAGGGATTGGGACAGTCGTCGTTCCCGCGAGTGGTTTGGGTGCAGTGCGCGCCCGCCACACGGGACGCGGCGTCTTGCGGCGCAGAGGTTTTGCGCGCCACGTGCGCTGGTCAGGACAGCCGCCCCTCGCCAGCTGCGCCAGTGACCAGCCGCTCGCTATTTTCTTTCGCCATTCTCCGCGTTAATTGTGACCGCGCAGCGCCGGGGAGGAAAAAACAGCGCCGCCTGATAATTGAGCGCGTGAATGGCCGCGGGTCAGCTGCCGCCGCAGCCCCGACCTACCCCAGTTTGTCCCCCGGCGTACACAAACAATTGGCGCAGAAAGGAAAGGCGTGCGGCAAAAACGCTGGACGCGGACGCAGGCGTGGTCGCCCGGCTCGCCAGTCGGGGTCGCTGCCGCCGCCGGCGCCGGACCGCACCACCCAGGTAACTCCTCTCGCACTCTCTCTAGGCCGCCACTCTGCGCCTCGATTACTCGGATTAGGCACAAGGTTCGGTACTTAGCCACGGTCTGGCGGAACGTCCGCTCACTCAGAGGTCCAACATACAATGCGACAGTGCTCTTCCGCGTGTCCTGCAGGGCTGTCGCCTCCATTTTCGGCACAATATTTCGACGACCGATCCAGGCGTCTGCGAGATTTGATATTATGTGTACCCGCTGCCTGGACTCGAACCAGACCGTGAGCTCTTGTCGGTCTCACATTTCTTTCGTAACCGAGTTCGACTACCGACGACTATTGCGCCCTTTGATGTTCTTTTGTCTCAAAGAGCACGCGCTGATACTCTGTGAAAGGCCAACTCCCTCAGCGTCTTCGATATCCGATGGATGTGATGTTCGTCGACATTTTGGTAAATTGAGAGCCGGACCCTACGAGTTATTTAAATCGAAATTTCCGTCCCTGTTTATTATGTTAATTATGTTTTCTGACATCTTTATAACCGGCCGCTGTGGCCGAGCGGTTTTAGGCGCTTCATTCCGGAACCGCGCTGCTGCTACGGTCGCAGGTTCGTAGCCCGCCTCGGGCATGGAAGTGTGTGATGTCCTTAGGTTAGTTAGGTTTAAGTAGTTCTAAGTCTAGGGGACTGATGACCTCAGATGTTAAGTCCCATAGTACTTAGAGCCATCTGAACCATTTTGACATCTTCAGAGCTGTATAGTCCTTAGTTACGTAGTCCCAGAAACATGGCGTTTTCACAACGATACTGGTATCATTCTATTTCAGTTCGTGATTATATTCGGGGCAGTGTCCGACGACAGCTGATTTGCTTGCTTGTTTCAGTCGGGTGTGTCGCTGATGTTCCTTGCCTCTCTCCTTGACTGCTACCCAGCGTAAAACATGACACATTCGCATGGAATGGAAACGTGCCATTCAGTGTGTTTAACCCCCTGCTACTGAAATAAAAAGTGTTCTTTGTAATGTTAAAGACGTTATAGGTCTTCGAAAACCGGGTGTGTATCGAATTCCATGCGAATGAGGCATGTCTTCCGTCGGGAAGACTAACAGAACAGTCGAAGGAACATGCAGAGAACATCACCGACACACCCGACTAAAGCAAATCAGCTGTTGCCGAGCACTGCCTCGAATATAGTATTGAGTGAAATACAATCACACCATTATTGTGGTGCAAACGCCAAGTTTCTGGGACAGCATAGTTAAGGAATATATAGAAATAAAGATGCCGGGAAACCTAATATACAGGGATGAAGGTTTCACGTTAAATTACGCTTGGGATCCGGCATTCGATTTATTAAACCTCGCAGACCATTACGTCCATCGGAGTAAGAAAACACTGAGGGAATCTGCGATTCACGCAGTATCGGTGCGTGATCTATGAAACAAAAGAGCGTCAAAGGGCGCAATGGACGTCGGTAATCGAATTCGACTATAAATAAGGGCGGGAGACTAACAATAGCGGACTTTCCGGCTGGAGTCCAGGCAGCGAGTACACGTAATAAGAAAACTCGAAGATCCTGAAGAAGATGGCTGGTCGGTCGTCAAAATATTGTTCAGGAAATGGAAATAACATATCGACTGAACATTCGGACGCTCATAATTAACCAATCACGCCAAGAAAACCTGAGAGATTACACCTACCTTAACACATTCTTTGGCCTGTATCCTGTGCCTTTTCGCTATCGTGAACCCAACAGCCAGTTTCCGGTAGCTAGCGGAATGGGTCTTTCTTCAGCCTGGGGATGATGCGCTGGCGATTCCCTAATCCACCTAAACGGGTAGTAGTCAAAGCGTATTAGGATCATCCCAAGGGCGTGCAGTTTCCCCCTGAAGGCCAACGTTTTCCAGCACTTGTTAGAAAGAAATGTCTGGAAGTCCTGGTAGGAGTCAGCACCTTATAGCAAGTCCTACTAGCGGGAAAAGGAACTGGTCAATGAAAACGCCTACATTCAGCTCGTGATTCTGAATGGCTGAAAGTGTCAGATGTTAAATAATTTCACGGAGCGGTTCGGAAGTCCGCAAATGGGGGAGCTGGACGGTAGCCCTCGTGGGTCCTGTACTGTGGAGTTCGTGTCACTAACCGAAGTCAAGAATTGGTGATCCTTCAAATGAGGAGAGGCTCCAACAAGCGGAAGTGCGTTCCCGTGAGCAGGCGTGGCATTCTGCTTAGCTGTCTTACGGTTCCCTGGACTCAGATTTATTGGAAGTTTCCCGAAATAATGCGATGTAGCTCAAAAGGTAATTACAAACAAGGTGCTAGCGTGACTGCGTCTAGAGCACTATTCCTGAATTTGGAATCCTTATATTCAGTGACGCGCTGCTAGGATCATAAGAGATCAGAATACCCGATAAGAAAGTATAACGGAAATACTGGGTGAAATTAACTGGGAATCCTTGTAAGAATGACGACTTATTTTTCACGAAACCATGTTGGGTGGATGCAGGTAACCTGTATTCGAAAAAGGCTGTACGACCGTGGCCATTATGCTGCCAATTTCGTGTACCTCGTGTAGGGCTACAGAAGATACAAGAGAGATTAAGGCACGTACGTAGTCATTGCTCTCTCGCTTAAAATTTCAGTAGAATAAGACAGATAATTAAGGCTGGTATGATGTGGCAACTGCCGTGATCTGTACACTGACTTCCGAATTATATATGTACATGTAGATCTACATATTTCAAGGTTCACTCTCTCCTTTAACAATAGACTGGGAAATAGGGGGTGGCATACTGCCATTGGAGGAAGAGAGGACGGTATTTGTCAACATGATATTTGAAACTTCTAACAGTCTTTGCTTGTTCGTTTTGAATCGATTGACGACAACGTGAACCGAATTTCATGAGAGCACTTTATATATCTGCGCTATCTGATAAGGACTGAAGTTATTACAAGGCCTGCTTGCTGAAAAGTAATGGTTCCGAATTTTTATGTGAAAACTCTTAAAGCTCTTTAAATAAAACAAATTTTATTAACATTCTGCACCTTTATTCTTCATTTCCACATATTTGCAGTCCTCTGCCGCTAGAGGGCTCCGAAATGTAATATGTAACCTGGCTGTGTGCAACGTAACTACGTCGGTGTGAGAGAAACAGCTTCCTGTAATCGAATTTATAATCGTAGAACAGTTCACTTACTCATGGAGCACTCTCTGCCGGCGGAGTGGCCGTGCGGTTCTAGGCGCTACAGTCTGGAGCCGAGCGACCGCTACGGTCGCAGGTTCGAATCTTGCCTCGGGCATGGATGTGTGTGATGTCCTTAGGTTAAGTAGCTCTAAGTTCTAGGCGACTGATGACCTCAGAAGTTAAGTCCCATAGTGCTCAGAGCCATTTGAACCATTTCTACAGTGACGGTATCAACCAATCGGCCTCTCTTCGTCGCTAGGGTGACTACGTTGCGAAATAAATATGTAGATATGAAGAATAAATATGTAGAATATTATAACTTTCGTTTTATTTAAAAATCTGTAACAATTTTCACATAAAAAATTCGGAGGAATTATTTTTCTGAATGTCCTCTTAATTATGTGACTTTTTGTAGACAATTATGTTGCGAGCCTCATATGCATCAATACAGTTTCCTTATTTTCCAGTGTTCGAACGACTGGATGTATTCAGGAGCAGATTCTGAAGCATGACGTTTCATCTCATTCCTGTTTTAAAAGGAAGTATAATGAAGTAAATCCTTTTACAGGAGTTCTGTAGGCTGTAGCAAGTATGACGATGTGTTACAGGGTACGGAATCTTCTTGTACGAGGTGATTACGCTACTTCCTGACATGTCCTCCCGTGAATGCGATCGTATCTATGTGATTGCTTACCAATTTTGTCCGAAGTACGAAGCAAACACACAAGGTGTCGCGCACTTCAAATGTGTTGTAAACTGACCAGCATGTGTGCAATGTCTTCTGCACTTCAGTGTTTGTAAGTTTAAATAGTAGGTACAGTAATAAGCTGTATCTGTTCGATCATATCCTCGTTTCTTGTGGCATTTATTTCGAGTTTCAGTATTTTGTTCTTACAGGCAGCAAAGCAGTTAGAGGCTGGAGAGGCTATGACGACGCTCTCCTGTCATATTCTCGTTAAAAATTCTTGCTCACTTTCCCTTTCGTTTACAGTTGCAGGTAAAATCTACATCTTGATGGGACCCGTTCGTTATTTTTTCATTGCAGCTTGCCACATTTGTGATGGTTTCTTCTTCGCGCTGCCCCTCTCTCACATATCCCTAAATTTCACTGTTTATTTATGTCATTAGATTAACCGCTGCTCATGTCTCCTAGCTTTGGATCTACGTTAATCTCTTAGGTATAGTATCTGTTTTTTTACACACTGGTCGAAGATGAGCATACTGAACATCTATACTGTATATTTCCGCGATGATGCCGCCAACTTGCAATGATGACGGAGAAGGGAAACGCGTCGGTTCGAGATAAGGAACCCTGGACCGGAGCCGATTAAGTCAAAAATGAAGCATTTGAGCAGAGTAAACAGACTGCGGAATCCGTATCGATTCCTACGGACAAGATTTTTAATCTCCAAGGAGGACTTTATAAGCGTGTCCCGTAATTCCACATCATATTAACGTTACCTTGGTTCAAATGGTTCAAATGGCTCTGAGCACTATGGGACTTAACTTCTAAGGTCATCAGTCCCCTAGAACTTAGAACTACTTAAACCTAACTAACCTAAGGACATCACACACATCCATGCTTGAGGCAGGATTCGAACCTGCGACCGTAGCGGCCGCGCGGTTCCAGACTGTAGCGCCTTTAACCGCTTGGCCACCCCGGCCGGCAACGTTACCTTGCCTCATACTTTTACGCATGTGCCCGCTGACCCTTCTTGAGGACTGGAATGGCATACGGCTTTCTCTACTCGCTTGGGATGTTGCGTAGCTCCAATGAGTTGAACTCTGCTAGAATAAAAGCAAGTCAGTTCTCATAATCTAAAGCGAATCATAAAGGCATCTCAACAGTTCCAGTCACCTTTCCTGCACCGAACGATTTCAGCTGATTTTCTATTCGGCTATTGCTCACAGATAGCCGTTCTCCCTACGTAAAATCTTGAACGATGAAAGAAAGCGGGGAAATGTTAAGTAACTTACGCCACATATTATAAGGCGGCGTGCGAAGTACGGATATAAATTAATCACGCTCGAAGAAGTAATTGTTATTTGGCGTCTGAAGCTACGGGAGCCGTCTTGTGGCGTGGCCCGGCGGTACGGTAACTGTATTGGCCGGTAATACGAGCGCTCATTAGCCCGCGGCTAGCTCACTGATCGCATATCTGCCGGCTTTACTCGCCATACTGGCCACATTACCAGCCTCGTTACGGCATTACGCTCCAGCTGTCCGTCTTATTTCCGTGCTTATTACACCGGACACTATTCACGCGTTTCTCTTCCTTCGCCTTAACACCATTTCACATACAGGGTGGCAATTATTGAACTAAATGAAAAAAAAACGTAAATTAGTTACAAACTGCGGCGTGCACACACTTTTTTCAACATGTAAAACGTCACTACATACATTCGGATTTAGGTTATGAAATGTTCGATACGCTTACCATCATTGGCGATGATGTGGTGCAGACGAATAGCGAAATTCTGCGTGACCCGCTGAATTGTTAGAACATCGATGCTGCCGATGACCTCCTGAATGGTTGTTTTCAGATCAGCAATGGTTCTGGGGTTATTACTGTATACCTTCTCTTTAATATAGCCCCACAAAAAGGAGTCCTTTGTGTTCTGATCCGAAGAATATAGCTGCCAATCGAGGTCCGTGCCAGTGGCGGTCCCCAGAGTGCTCCTCCAGGACATCAAACACTCTCCTGCTTCGATGGTCTCGAGCTCCATCATGCATGAACCACCTCTTGTCGATATCAGGGTCGCTTTGGGTAATGGGAATGAGATCATCTTCCAAATCCTTCACGTACCGTTCGGTAGTCACCGTGCCACCAAGGAATATCGCACCGATTATTCCGTGACTGGACGCTGCACACCATACAGTCACCCGTTGAGAGTGAAGACGTTTCTCGATTGCGAAATGCGGATTCTCAGTCCCATAAATGCGCCGATTTTGCTAATTGACGAACCCGTCCAAGTGAAAGTGGGCTTTGTCGTATACTAATTCCCACGATGCCCGCGGCCAACCGTGCAGTTTGAACGTCCTAACGCCCGCATCTCGTGGTCGTGCGGTAGCGTTCTCGCTTCCCACACCCGGGTTCCCGGGTTCGATTCCCGGCGGGGTCAGGGATTTTCTCTGCCTCGTGATGGCTGGGTGTCGTGTGCTGTCCTTAGGTTAGTTAGGTTTAAGTAGTTCTAAGTTCTAGGGGACTTATGACCACAGCAGTTGAGTCCCATAGTGCTCAGAGCCATCTGAACCATTTTGAACGTCCTAACGCAAACCGCTCAGAAGTTATGACGATTTTATTTCATATAGATCAGTAATCGTCACCTTGTAGTTGCGTCAGCAAGAGCGAAAGAGAGTGCTCATCTTCTACTTTTTTCTTGTCTTTCATGATAGATTCTCCCATTCCCTACACACATCGTGAAAGCAAAAAGTAAGCTTACCAGACAGAACGTTAGCCACAGACATCACGCTAGTATCGTGTAGCATTCCTCTAACCCTGATAATAACGTAAATTCGGCGAAGAAAATAGTTTATAAGTTTCTTCAAGAATGTCATATGCACCTGAAACCACTCACCAGTGATCAGAACCCAAAGAAATATCAAATTGCGGGGTTTTGCCTGGTGTATTTCACCCACTTTGCAAAATATTGGCAAACATATTTATAAGAGTAAGAGAGGATGACTTAACATGGTCAGACGATGTTAGGTTACCAAAGTGCTCGCCAAAATAGGGACAGGACCGTGCAGCCCTGTGAACACGGTTGTTATCACCTCGGAAGAAGAGAGTGTCCACAGTCTACTCATCGTGAAGAGGTCCAAGAAACGGAAATACCTGATCACCCTGAATGTTGAGAAAAATCTGCTTCATGCTGACAGTAATCTAAATGAATGGGCTCAATTCATGATACGGAAAGCACCCCGAAAAGTCAGTGAACCGCCACCAGCCAGCACACTGCGAGTTGAACACGTCGCCTCGTATCATTTGATAAGAGGCAACATTGGGACTCGCCGGACCATACTACATGGCTCCAATAAGCTTTCCACCCTGTTTCTGTGTTGTTTGGGCCATCGAAGACAAGCAGCTCCGTGTACCGCTGTGAGCAATGGCTTTCACCAGGTACCCGACCCCAAATATCGACTGCATGCAATTCCCTTTGCAACGTTCCGGCGGAATCTGGTTGAGGTGGTCCTCCGTTCATTGACAGCAGAAAGTCAGGACTGGTGTGAAAACTTGTCACTGATGAAGGGTGACACTTATCCCTAGCTCTTGTACATTACGAACTTTTTACAACGAGTCCTCTTACGCCGTGTTCCATGGCAGCTGTTGCTCCACCATTCGTTGTAAAATGTTGGACAGTTCATGCTGATACTGCTACAAATCTTGCATCATAATTCACGGTGTATCATTAGCATTACAAAACACGATAGCTCCTTTCTGCCGTTCTGTGACATATCCACGCCGAACTGTCTGTCCCTTACAATCGACTTGCATAACGTCGTGACTCACGTCAGCGGTGAAGAGTCACGTCATCATCTGGTACCAGTCCTACATATCTACAGCACCAGCGTCGTAGTCTGAAGGAGTGAATTATATTAATAAACAAATTATTCGACATCGTCTGATTATGCGTTCGACGATGAGTCACTGGAATTATTCACAATAGTCAAGTATCTGGTAGTACGTCTTCAGAGCGATTTGGAGTGGATCATCCATATGAATCTAGCCATGCAAAAGTCACATGCTAGACCCAAATGTATTGGAAAACTCCTACTGATACGTACGAAAGGTGTCGTATATAAAAGCATCTTCTTTCCAGTTGCTCAGTATTTTTTGTGATCTAAGACCCCTACGAATTGGGCTCTCAAAGAACAGCGACGCCATCCGTCATGAGCGTCACACTACTATCAACAGGCCATGGTGGGAGACGTCTTAATTAAGATGTTATGTTTGACAGAGAGCCTTGCCCAAGCAGTTCCAAAAGATCACGTGGCAAAACTGGTAAAAAATATGTTACTTCTTCCAGAATTCGTCTCACGTAGTAACAACGTTGGTAAAATTAGAGGAATCCAGTCTTATACAGAGGGGTACTGACCGTCTTCCGCCGTACCATTCACGAATGGAGTAAGAATGGAGAAGTAAGAAAACTCCATACCCTCCCAACTAACCACGCGGTTGCTTAAAGAGAACAGATGCAGATTTAGAATCTTAAATGTAAACATACCGAGCGAGGGTTACTTAATTGTTTGGCTTACAGTACGACTTTTAGACGGCCCGCGACGCGCCCTAACTTCACAATGGTAGTACTAAATGCCTATGGTTGGATGATTTGTTTGGCGTAGCGTAATTTTACACACAGACCTTCCTCGTGAATGAGCGTATTATTGAAAACCATTAAAAAATCCATACAGTAGTTCCTGCGATAAGCATTCACATACAGATAGAAAAACGCGACTCAGAACTTTAATTTATAATGTGTATAGGAATTTACGAAATCATAGATTCTCCGTAAAATTACTGGAGGTTTAAGTTCACCATAGTACAAGCCAAATACAAAATAGAATCAGTCAGCGAGCCATTTTTTGTTCACAAGATTTTGAGCTTTAACATTTATTCATCGAAAGAGACAAAATTCAGAATTGAACTGTCCGCAAAGGTTGTGGCTTTTAGTGGAAAGTACCGTTACTATTGCCAATGTACTCAAAGATGGGAGTACTGTAGGTGCACGTCTCAGTGAAAAGCCACAAGAAATATAAACGCCGTTACAGACTTCTCCGCGAAATACAACTGAAGCTCATAGCAGCTGTCTCGTGAGCACATCGCATTGATCTCCTGTCATAGCTGATTAATTGTGCAACCGTCTAAAACGAACAGTCCCAACACATTCACACTTAACACGAACAAAACAAAGCAAGAAACTGCTCTTAGAATTTTTAAAAATAGCTAGAAAGAAGGAAGGAAATTAGGGTTTGTCTCGATTTTGGCAAGAGCAGGACAAAAATTACGACGGTAAAAGATAAAAAAATCAGGACCTTTTTATGTAAGAATAATCTTCAGAGCATGCAGCAAAATATGAGCTGTGACTATACGGAAAACTATCAACGTTGCGTGCGAAGCTCCGGCACGAACTTTCTTCGTATCTGGTGTTCTCCAGGGCCGTGGGTAGCTATCTACCGTTCTTCTTGGGACGAAATTCAGCGTCAGTTGTTTACAAGCTTCCATAGTAAAGACACTGATTTTCCTTTGAGTCATCTGGAATTCACTCCAATACACACGCTGTTAGTTTATAGTTGGAGAAAACAATGTAGTAGCACTGTCCATTAAACGTTCTTATCTGTATGGACAATTACATATGACACAATTCTGCTCCTAAATTCAACCAGAGCTTTCATCGTAAATTAAGAATAACGCATATGAGGAACGTCTAACTTCTTTATTCCACAGAAATGAGTCATCGTGTCCCTATACACAGAAAACTAACAAATTCCTGCTCAAATATTGTGTTGCGGAAGATTTTTTTTTTTTAAAAAAGGTTGATCCATCATGTCAGTCAGATATTAATCGTAACTTGCTATGCGCTCCCAATGACAAAAATCGCTGCATGATAAAATAGTTCTACTCATTTCATCCGATCATCGTGATACTACGTAGGCAATTAGAAGTACGTAGACCATTAGAAACTGTTTACACTTTGGCTTCATGAGTATGTTGTTTGTAATCAAGGAGAATTTTGTGCTCCTTAAGAACTACGAGCATTTCTACAACTTCCATTCTGCGAAACAAATCTCTTCTACTACAATCTCTTTGCTTTCCATATTTAGGGAAGAGGTAATATGGACCAAAACAAGAAACAAACTGCCTAGTAAACATGGGATATAAAAAGCATTCTTTAAGAGCTATGATTTCGTGTTCAGTGGAAGAGATGTGTTTCACAGTAGGGTAGAGGAACAACTGCTTATAGCTCTTAAGATATGCACTTTAGAGCCCATGTTTAGTGGACAATTCTCTTGTTGTGGTCCATACAGTCACCTTGAAAACATGGAACGCAAAGAGCTTGCAGTAGAAGAGATTTGTTCCACGGTAACGAAGATGAAGAAATGCTCATTGCTTGTACGGTATGTATTTTAGAGCCCATGTTTACTAGATGTTTTCACTCTGAGTGATCGTTCCTCTCGATCCCTGAACAATGACCATTACGCATAGGGCAGCCTGTAGAATGTTACCTTCATTTATGTTAGCAGGGTCTTGACCAAATCCTTGCCGATTCTGATGTGTAAGAGATAAACATTCTCTTTCTGCAGATCAAAATCTCATACAAGCAGAAGAAACGCAGCGTCTACTGCTACATTAACAATTACAAAGTAGATGCGGGTCACCGCTCGAAATGTATACATTAAAAGGCATATGTCGCGTCAAAAAAAATGGTTCAAATGGCTCTGAGCACTATGGGACTTAACATCTATGGTCATCAGTCCCCTAGAACTTAGAACTACTTAAACCTAACTAACCTAAGGACATCACGCAACATCCAGCCATCACGAGGCAGAGAAAATCCCTGACCCCGCCGGGAATCGAACCCGGGAACCCGGGCATGTCGCGTCATGTACTACATTCCTTCCAAGGGAGATGTGCTTTAGTAATAGTCAATACGTTATCATTTGAAAACGTTAGGAAATGCGTGTGGGGTTACTATAATTAATATTGTTCCTTGATACAGGCTACTACTTGCAAGGGATTAGGCTTACGTATATATATCATTCTGTGGTCGATAACAGGCAAGGAGTCCCTTGCCATGCCATTAATAAACTGCATTGTTTCATAAGCGCAAGGGCTCTGGATGTAATCTCGCTGCTTGTGCTTTTTTTCTTTATTCTCACGTAACTCTAACAATGGATTTATTATGACTGTCCAAATTACCAGTATTTAATTATTCTTTTGTTATTTGCATAATATTTATCCTGAAAACTAGGTAAGCAAAATACTTTTGTGAGCACATTGTAAATAAAAATGGATACACAGCCGTTCTGAATCAAATCACTATATCCTTTTTATTGATATTATTGTACGTAAATTTGTGACACGTATTGGGTACCGCACGAATCAGGATGATACCCATCTTGGAAGCATGTAGAACAGTTATTATTGTGGCATACATCACACGTTATGAACACCGAGTTTTTGCATGAACATGGTTTTTTCATCGTTTACACTGCGAAACGTGACACAGTTTCGCGGCGTACCACGCATCTCTGATAATATCACCGGATATTGGTGGAGACAACTGATGGCGTACGATTTATTGAATTTTTATGCATTCTTCTGCTGAATCTATCTCTCTATTGTGTTCGATGATGTACCAGCAAGTTATACACGCTTTATAAAGTTTTTCATCTGCCTGTAAAAATAAACGTAGTACATTTTGGAGGAATCACTTTAGTACTGCATGTTGGCAGACTATCTTGAAAAATTTCGTTATACAAAACCGAGTTCCTTTGCCCTTCCCAATCGAGGAGCAAAACATTGTTGGTCTGTCACGTATGGCTACAAGACGTCAACTAGAAATTTCCTGTGTAGTACTGTTTTGAGTTTGCTGGACTTCGAAGATTTTGTCAAAAGATTTTTGTATTTGTGTGTGTGTACTCATCAGCTGCTTTTTGCACACTTGGTCCAAATGAGGCAGTGGCCTCTTTCGAGCAAACGAAGACCATTGGTAGCAATTTTAGAGATAAGGTGACAGCAAACACTGATGAGCCAAAACATTGTGGCCACTGCCCACCGCTGCGCTGGTGGCGTTGCGGGTACATGACACGGTAACAAAAGTATGTAAGTGGAGCAGACACGGATTGGGAATCACCCTAGCGACGATATGAGCTGCAAATGGGGAAATACATTGAGGCAAGCGACTTTGACAAAGGACAGATTATTATTAAGCAGAGCCTGAGAACGAGTGTCTCTAAAATGGCGAAGGTGGTCGAATATTCACGTACTACTGTCGTGAGAATCTATGGAGAGAGGTAGAAGGACAGTGAAACTACCACTAGGTGCTAAATGGTTGGACGTCCGTGACTCTTCACAAGACGTCGTGTTCGGAGGCTTGTCTGCTCTGTAAAGTGGGACAGATGGTGATCTGTGGCATCTCTGCTGGAGCGTGATCCGGAGCGCACCGTCAATCGTGCATCTTTGAACGTGGAACTCCGCAGCAGACCACTCCTACGTGTTCAGACGTCGGCCCAACGACATCGTCAGTTATGATTGCAGTGAACACTGGGCCATCGGGATTCGACCACCGATCAAAGAAACCGTGTCGGCTCTTCGGGTGAAAAATATTTTTGCTACACTTGGTCGCTGGTCGTCCCCACAAACGCCCTCATCGAAGTGAACGGCGGCTCGAAACGCGCAGCGCCCCACGGGCGCTGGCTGGTGGAAACAGTATCATGCTATGGGAGACATTCTCCTGTAGCAGCTGTAGCTGCGAACCACCTGCATCCTTTCATGCTTGATGTCTTCCCCGAAGGCGACGTCGTCTTCAAGCAGTATAATTGTCCGTGTCTCGGAGTTCAAATGGTTCAAATGGCTCTGAGCACTATGGGACTCAACTGCTGTGGTCATCAGTCCCCTAGAACTTGGAACTACTTAAACCTAACTAACCTAAGGACATCACATACACCCATGCCCGAGGCAGGATTCGAACCTGCGACCGTAGCAACAGCGCGGCTCCGGACTGGAGCGCCTAGAACTGCACGGCCACCGCGGCCGGCTCGGAGTCAGAACCGTGCTACAGTGGCTTGAGGAGCCATTAACTCATGTTAATGTGTCGGCGACCAAATTCGCCTAATGAAAATCCTATGGAACCCATCTGGGTCGCCATGACCACGTACGCAAATTAGCGGCCCGTTATTTGCGCGAATTACTTTGCCCGTTTGTAGACATCTAATGCCACATACCTCCACAACCCTACCAAAAAACTTTCGGATCCCTAATACGTACTATCAGTTCTGTATTTCGTTCCACAGACGGACAAACAAGCTATTAATCAGGTTTCCATATAGGTTTGGCTCATCAGTGCATTGTGCAGTAGGCGAATGTGTACCTTGTGCATATCCTTTCGCTGCACAAGAGCTACCAATTTTCCACGTTCGGCAAGAGTTCGGTTATAAGTTGACTGATATTGGCACCAAAGAACAAACATTCACAAATTAGCATCGTATGGTCTATAAAAATAGTATCGCAGTTGATGCAAATGAATAAGGTACTTTTGTATCTAATACCTGTTTGGTAAGTGTTAATAACAAAATCAGTGTCGTATTTCGTTATGAAGGCTCGAGTCTGCATTCAGAAATTTGCTGCGGCACCATGAACATGCTGCAGTGAAGTGCTTTCGTTCTCTGGTACAAATATGGTGATTTTTCTCTGACGAATTGGATGTCTTCGTTTGAAAAGCACGACTCACGAGTAAGAAATGGCTAACAGCAGCAAGAGCCCATTCCTGCAGGTTTCTCGTCGCCACCTGCTCATTAAATTCTCGATCGCCTACGAAACGATCATAGGTCCACGAATCAAATTTTAAAGTTGGTCATGCCTTGCTCCACCTTGTTTTATTGCTCTTCCCATCTTTTCAAACGCGTCAAGCTCCCCTTCTACGAAGAGTGGCCAAACTCCATCTTGGATGCTCTCTCGCTAGACTGAAGACCCTGATCTTGTAATACTGCGGAACGTAATCACTGCCCATATCCGACTGCTTCTCTTCGGCCTTGTAATCGTCTGATGAAGATTAAGCGACTTCTTCACATTCTTCAAACTCATCCTCTTCATCGATGTCTTGGTGGGCAATTAGTTCGTTTTGTGTCACGGGTTGTTTCGCCGCCAGCATTTCGAAAATTGTGCGAATTATTTCTTCTCCAATTTAATGTGTTGTTATGTTATTACTGTAGAACGTTTCGAAGCGATGAGGCTGTTCTGGAGAAGTAACTGTTCGCTGTACACAAGTACCGATTTTAATCTTGAAACTTCACTGTAAAGTGATCCGGCTTCACAATCAGGTTCACGTTCCCTTACTGTCAAAGCACCAGGCACATATATTTCTAGAAAAGTCAGACTTATTGGCCCGTTGACATGTAACCGCATCGGAGGCTAACATACGAATGATGTATTCTTCGTGTCTGTAAATGCTGTTCCCTTTCTCCCTCCGCCAACTAATAGTTGCCTGTGCACACGCTGCTGTTTCTGGTCGGTCAAACCACCGGGAAATTTGGTGATGGGTTGAAATGTAAACGCAGAAATACGGTTATAATGGTAAACTACAGTACTTTCAAAATGTTAGAGAAAAACACGAATTTTCAAGGTAAGGATTATATTAACGATAAATGATTCCTCAGATAGTGATAATTTGCACCATCATAATAAACATTTATTAGAAATATATGAGAGCGAAGAAGAAAAAATATTAGCGAGACCACGATTCGATCCAGAGTCCTTCGTTTCATGAAACTAAGCACTTACTTGTTTTTCGGTGTCTCATCGGGATTCGATTCCCCGACCTTACAGTTTCGGCTCTCGCATTTTACCACCTTTTCCTCCAAAGAGGGCAGGGGTTGCCTTCTGAGGCCTGGCCACGATGCCCCATTCTCGCCCTCCCAGAGCCAAGGAAGGAAAGGCGTCTTACATCATCAAGAGTGCTTTATTTGAACAAATTTATTTAGCTATTTATAAGTATATATTTTTTGTTTTCTATTTTTTTTTTAATTTTTATTTTTTGTAACCGAACCCTTCTACCGCCACCAGAAGCTTCCAAGTCATTTTCACGCAAATTAATGGAGAGGAGACTCCGTGTAAACCGTTTCCTCAGAGGATCAATCATGTGCCGTGAGTCGTCTTGAAGTGTGCCTTCTAGTACTCGGAACGCCCCAACGAGCAAGAGGATCCCCGAACAATGCGCCTAAATAATTCGATAGTCGTGTCCGGCACAATGCATGGCGGTGGAACGCCCTCATGAGTCGTCGTCAAGTGGAACCACAAGTCGAGAGCGCTTTCGGGCACAGCTTGCAAAACGTAGTACAGCGTCATGCCTTTCAGCCAGTTGACGGCGTTCGTTCTGGCGGTTGGAAAATAAACAGTATCTGGGAGCAGGAGTTAGTCCGGCGTAATAGACTCTGGCTGTCGTTGCAACAGGAGCGCCAGCATACGTTGTATAAGATCCTAGCAGCTGTACGTCGCAGCATATGTCAAGCGATGCGCCTCTGAATCGACGACTGCGCAGTGCGGGCACAAGGGTCGTCCGTAAGATGGACGGAATGGAGGCGTTGGCGTGTGGCTAACTTGCCGTTCACCACCGCTACCACAGCGAAGGCGCGTACGTGGGTAGGTACGGGGTGTGGACGGCCCGACACACACTGGACCACCAAATTGTCGGGTTGTTCTGTCTGACATTGTTGCGCGGTTGTCGTGCTCGATAGATGCGATGATAGTCTCTCGTGCTCGGAGCCCTCGTCCCCGGTACATCCTCGGTCATGGGTCATGTATCCGACCAGGAAATCTTGGACGTGGGCCACAGACGGAGCTATGTAGCCCACAGCGGCCGGCGCTCGAAGATCTCGGGGCGCGACTATCTGGAGCAGCGTCCCCGACAAACTGCTGGCCGAGCTCCATGCGAGTCGTTTCGTCCGTAGATATAACTCCGTCGTGTGGTTGTGGACACGAGTCAACTCCAGGCTTCTCGCTAGTGGAGGCCTCGTCAGAGTAGTGTAGATGACTTTGAATATCTGACTACGCTCACAAAATGTCTGTACGCCGCCTGGAAACTATGGGCCATGATGACAGTTAGGGGAAGAATGTGTGCAAAATAATTAAGTTTGGACGCCAGGTAATGTTGATGTAACGCGTCCGGAGAATCATATCCGCGGTGTGAAATTTGCTGTCACGGAGCAGCGCACATGTCCGTTGTAGTAGCTGGCGTATGTGGCTGTCGCAGTTAGGCGACCTGCACTCAGAACGCGGTCCGTGTAGGAACCTCCTGGAAGGGGATCGCTGACGGCCTCAGAGGGCCTCTGCTCACGTGTATGTACGTCGTCTTGAGCATGTTGACGACGCTGCCTCATACCGCACCGTAGCGACACAAACACTGAAACGTCGCTTCGATTTCGTCGACCGACGTCAGCGAAAGCACCACATCAGAAGGTCGCGTCTAAAATGCAGATGCCTTCCAGTCGTTGGCGAAGGCAGTGCAGTGCGGGCTCGAGGGCAGCCGACTCCTGATAAAGGACATCCCTGTCGTACCGACCGTCCACGAGTGATGTGTTCGGTCTGGTGGCCGCGCCCCGTTGATTAAACGTAGGATCAACCTTGCCGACGCCTGCGAGAGGCCCATGCGTTCAAGCACGGCGCAAAGGAAACGGTGGTCGATACGATGAAAGGCGTGATCAAAATCGACGGCGATAAGGTGTAAGTAGGCTGTTTATGTTTTCTTTATGTAAGTAGGCTGTTTATGTTTTCTTATGGGCAACGTTACGTAGCGCTCTATATGAAAATCACTGGCTGTGCTGTGTGCAGTCTGTGGCTAGTTTTCATTGTTGTCTGCCATTGTAGTGTTGGTCAGCGGCAGCTGGATGTGAACAGCGCGTAGCGTTGCGCAGTTGGAGGTGAGCCGCCAGCAGTGGTGGATGTGGGGAATGAGATGGCGGATTTTTGAGTACACAATGGATATTATGAACTGCTATGTATATTATGCTTTTTCAACACTATTAAGGTAAATACATTGTTTGTTCTCTATTAAAATCTTTCATTTGCTAACTATGCCTATCAGTAGTTAGTGCCTTCTGTAGTTTGAATCTTTTATTTAGCTGGCAGTGGTGGCGCTCGCTGTATTGCAGTAGTTCGAGTAACGGAGATTTTTGGTGATGTAAATGATTTGTGAAAGGTATAGATTAATGTTAGTCAGGGCCATTCCTTTGTAGGGATTTCTCAAAGTCAGATTGCGTTGTGCTAAAAAGTATTGTGTGTCAGTTTAAGCACAGTCTCGTATACAATTCTTCATAAGAGGACGTTTCAAAGGGCGCGTCGGATGAGGCAGTCCGCCGCCAGCGCCGTGATGTGGCGGTAGGCACCAAGTGTCCTGTGGATATATTTGTCGCCGCCTGAACACGTCTGGTCAGGATGCATCATGTGTCCGATTGTGACCTGAAGACGTGTACGAAGCATACGGGCGAAAAGTTTATAACCCGCGTTTAGGAGCGTAAGAGGACGATAGTCGTAACAACGGTGAGAACCGCTCTGTTGTGAAACTGTGTCATGAAGCCTTCGAGGAAATCCATGGGGACACGCCTGAATTCACTGAGCTCCCATCAGGGGTTAGAAGGCGCCGCAGAATTCGTTCGGTAAGCCGTCTGGTCCCGGTGATTTTTTTCTGGGCGCCACGTGCCAAAACCACTGTTAAGTCTTTAGCAGTTATGGGAGCCAGGAGGCCATCGTCTTGGGCCACAAATCGCGCAGAATGCGTTCACTCTCGAGGACGGTCCACGGGTCCTCAGCACAAAACGTCCTGTAATGCTGAACGAATGCTGCAGCGATGGCGCACTGTGTCGACGCTTCCAACCGCTGCTGTCTCTACTGATGTTATAAATTGGTGCTTGAGGCGGCGTCTCAGTCTGATGACGTGATATACGGATGCCATTTCGGTGGGAATGGTATCCTGTGCTCTCGCCCAGTCTCGGGCTCCGTTAAATTGTTCCGAGGTGAGGCGGAGTAGGCGAGATTTCAGACGATTAACCGCTGTCCGCCGGTCTCTTGATGGCGGCTGTGTCATTAGTTCCCTCAGCACTGTGCAATAAAATTCCAACGCCGCCCGACACCAGCACACTCTGTCACGGCCACATCCCATGGGCGTCCGTCGCAAGGCCAGCTTGGCGCGGTCGAGCCGCCAATGTAAGGTAGAAGGATGGACATGCAGACTCCGGAGACAGCTGTCCCTCGGAACAGCGATCTCTCGCCGACATGCGTCCTCGTACAGGTAGGAAACGTTCAGCGTCCATGGACAGCGGCTTCGGTATGTCCGTTGTCGGGAGAGTGTGACTGAAGAGATATATGCCAATGGTGAAGGCAGTCGGCCACAGTTCCGCATCCCTTGTCGCGGCTCGAAGTCTTCGGGCGACGTATATCCGGTCGAGGTGGCTGGCGGAGTGGTCGGTGGAGTACGTATAGCCACGGTGGTCCCCATCTAGAAGAAGCCATGTGTCTTGAAGCGCCAGATCCCGCACAAGTTTCCGTAGTGCCGGGCAGGTAGAATAGTGCAGCCTTTGTGCGCTGGATCCAGGACGCTACTGAAATCGCCGCCTATTGCGTAGTGATCTGTATTCCCATTCAGAAGTGGAGCAATTTCATCAGAACAAAAGACGATCCTTTCCTCGCGGCCGATGTCCCGGAGGGCGCGTATACATTGACAATACGGACTGCTCCCACCGTAATGGCAAGGCCTCGTGGAGATGGCAGATACGTGACGTCCGAATGCCTCGATGACGTCGCGTAAGTGGATGGCGGTTCCACCGGCACCGTCGCTAGATGGGATGCCGTAGGCCGTGTACCCATTAATGTTCATCCAATTGCAGCTCCGGATGGGCATCTAGAAGGAAGGTTGATATCCAGGTCCGCTTCCCTGAGCATGTCATGAAACATGCGTGTTTCGATTACAGAGTGTATATCGTTGACGTTGATCGTACCCAGACGGGAGGACTGGGACATCTTAATGCGGAGTATGTAGATGCAACTGGCGGTCCCTCGGTGGTTCTGGGGCCGCTTGCGTACCAATACTTGTGGCAGGAATATTTAACTCTGTCCTTCTGCGGGTGTTTCGGTCGGCTACGGATCCTTTGGCTGCCGGAGACCACAAATTAGTATACACGCGCACGTAAAACTTTTAAACTCGATTTTGTCGAAAACGGGCGAAAGTTGTCCTTTTTACAAGTACACCACTGTCCATTAAAATTGCTACACATCTGAGGCTAGGGGGATGCTTCTGCGCTGGTGGACGAGGCACGGGTATTGCATACCCTGAAGAGGGGCTCGGACAAGGGAACGCTGACGGTCCGCAGCGGACGCTACAAGCTAGCGGCACGCAGCGACCACCTCGAGCTGTGTTGTCATAGGCGCCGCCGTCGCCCCAGCTGCAGGAGACGCCGCCGCAGCTGCACCGAGAAGCGTCGCCGCAAATGTAGGAGGAGGAGGAGCAGCTGCCGGGGGCGGCGTCGGCGTTCCTGCCGACGCAGGAGGCGAAGCCGCCACCGAAGCTGTCGACGGCGCCGCCGACGCTGCAGCAGCGGCTCGCAGGCGGCGTAGACACGCACGATGCCTGGCGGCTGCCTCTGTAGCCAGCG
This sequence comes from Schistocerca cancellata, assembly GCF_023864275.1. NCBI lineage: Eukaryota > Metazoa > Arthropoda > Insecta > Orthoptera > Acrididae > Schistocerca > Schistocerca cancellata. Next base: position 875,924,247 of record NC_064629.1, on the reverse strand, counting down.
ACGCAGCAGAACTACACTGAAGCGCCAGAGAAACTGCTACAGTCATGCGTATTCAGATACAGAGATTTGTCAACAGCCGGAACACGGCGCAGCGGTCGGCAGCGCCTATATAAGACAAGTGTCTGGCGCAGTTATAGTGTCGGTTACTGCTGCTGCAATGGCAGGTTATCAAGATTTAAGTGAATTTGAACGTGGTGTTATAGTCGGCGCACGAGCAATGGGACACAGCATCTCCGAGGTAGCGATGAAGTGGGGATTTTCCCGTACGACGTTTTTACGAGTGTACTGTGAATATCAGGAATCCGGTAAAACATCAAACCTCCGACATCGCTGAAGCTGGACCAACGACGACTGAAGAGAATCGTTCAGCGTGACAAAATTGCAACCCTTCGGCAAATTGTTGCAGATTTCAATGCTGGGCCAACAACAATTGCCAGCGTACGAACCATTCAACGAAACATCGTCGATACGGGCTTTCGGAGGAGACGAAAGCCCACTTGTGTAACCTTGTTACAACGCTTTACGCCTCGCCTGGCCCGTTAACTTTTGGCTGTTGTTGACTGGAAACATGTTGTCTGGTTGGACGAGTCTCGTTTCAGATTGTATTCAGCGGATGGACGTGCTCCGGTATGGAGACAACCTCATGAATCCATTGATCCTACATGTCAACGGGGAACTGTTCAAGCTGGTGGAGACTCTGTAATGGCGTGGTGCGTGTGCCGTTGAAGTGATATGGAACCCCTGATGCGTCTAGATACAGCTATGACAGGTGACACGTACATAAGCATCCTGTCTGATCGACCTGCATCCATTCGTGTCCACTGTGCGTTCCGACGGACTTGGGCAATTCCAGCAGTATTATGCGACACCACACACTGCCAGAATTGCTACAGAGTGACTCCAGGAAACTTCTTATGAGTTTAAACACTTCGCTGGCCGCCAAACTCCTCTGACATGAGCATTACTAAGCATGTCTGCGATGCCTTGCAACGTGTTGTTCAGAAGAGATCTCCACCCCATCGTACTCTTAGGATTTATGGACGGCTCTGCAGGCTTTATGGTGTCAATTTCCTCCAACACTGGTTCAGACATTAGTCGTGTGGCGTGTTGCGGCACTTCTGCGTGGGGACCTACACGATATTAGGCAGGTGTACCAGTTTCTGTGGTTCTTCAGTGTAAATCTGTCGTTGTTATCTCCCATTAGAATTCCCTGTAGCACAAATTTGAAGTGTCAACAAAATTTTAAATATGAAAGTATTATTTTTACTTACCTGTCTAAAACACACTGTTGTCAGCAGTATCTACAGAAAAAATAGTGGCATCACATCATTTCACAAGTGGTGACTTCTAGAAAAAACATTGAAGACCATGTTGAAAAACCAAAACTCAGAGGCACACTCTAAGGAATGTGCCTTCTGTCCTATTGGCACTAGGAACCATCCAGTTTTCGCAACGACTTTTTTTAAAGAGCGTTACTATTTGGACCTCTATTACCACTTTCTCTCTGGTAAGAATGAAAAAAACCTTAATTGCATGCTATTAAGCTGATATCCGGTTTTGTATTAGAACTTCCTTTCCCGTACTGTTTTTGAAGTGGATGGAGGAGCTTCAAGACGGATCAACCTGCTTCGCACCGATATTGCATAGCAGAAGGCGCTTCACGTCAGTGTCATGAGGCAAAGGGTGCTTCGTTCTGAAGTTGGTTGGTGGAGGGAGCTTCAGACCAGTGTTACACCTCAGAGGGTGTTTCGTACTGATATTGCGTGACAGAGGGAATCATTCATCAGTGTTGAGTGGTAGGAGGTGCTTCGTATCAATGTTGCGTAGCATACCTGGCTCCTTGCCAATATTACGAGGGCGTGCTGAAAAGTAATGCGTCCGAATTTTTTTTATGTGAAATCTGCTCAAGCTTTTTAAATAGAACAAACGTTATTAACTTTCTACATCCGTATTCTTCACGTTTACAAATCTATTTCTTAACATAGTCACCATGGCGACGAACACATTTCTCCCAACGGGACACCAATTTGTTGATACTGTCTCTGTGGATTATTTTTGTTGACCGAACTACAGCCTCGTCTCTGCTTGCACCGCTTCAACAATAGCAAAGTGAACTCCTCGCAGGTGTTCATTCAGTTTTGGAAACAGATGAAAATCGGATGGTCCATGTCGGGACTGTACAGCGGATGGTCGATAAAAGTGAAGCGCTGGATTGTTACACTGCTCGTGTGTCGTCTGGTATTCATGTTAAAGGAGAGGGCGCTCCATGTGTAGACGAACTATTAAAATTTGAAACTCAATTACCGCATGTTATTTCTCACGCAGCGACGTACTTACGTTTCACACCACCACGTTAGACACTACAGCCCTGAACCCTCTAGCTGCAGAACTCTGAAAATATGTGGACATGAAAAACAAATATCTAGACTGTGAATAATTTTTTTTTTTTTTTTTTTTTTTTTTTTTTTTTTACGGTGCAGTCATGGACTGTGCGGCTGGTCCCGGCGGAGGTTCGAGTCCTCCCTCGGGCATGGGTGAGTGTGTTTGTCCTTAGGATAATTTAGGTTAAGTAGTGTGTAAGCTTAGGGACTAATTACCTTAACAGTCAAGTCCCATAAGATTTCACACACATTTGAACTTTTTTTTTGTTTTATTTAAAAAGCTTTAAGAGTTTTCCTGTAAGAAATTCGGAGACATTATTTTCCACCACGCCCGCGTACACGGCAGAGAGCGCCCATTACTACTCCAAGAGTCAGTGCTCACAAGGTTGGTTGGTTGGTTTGGGGAAGGAGACCAGACAGCGTGTTCATCGGTCTCATCGAATTAGGGAAGGATTGGGAAGGAAGTCGGCCGTGCCCTTTCAGAGGAACCATCCCGGCATTTGCCTGGAGTGATTCAGGAAAATCACGGAAAACCTAAATCAGGATGGCCAGACGCGGGATTGAACCGTCGTCCTCCCGAATGCGAGTCCAGTGTCTAACCACTGCGCCACCCCGCTTTTTTTTTTTTTTTTTTTTTTTTTTTTTTTTTTAATTTGTGCGAGTCTGGGATTCGAACCCGGATTTCCGGTTTCAAGCCGACGGTCGCCTTAACCTCTTTTTTTTTTTTTTTTTGTATTAGGGAAGGACGGGGAAGGAAGTCGGCCGTGCTCTTTCAAAGGAACCACCCCCTCATTAGGCTGGAACGATTTAGGGAAATGACGGAAAACCAAAATCAGGATGGCTGGACGCGGGATTGAACCGTCGTCCTCCCGAATGCGAGTTTTTTTTTATTTTTTTTTATTTTAATTTTTTTAAATTTTTTTTTGTATATTTTTTTTTAACAGTAAGGAACTGAAAACTAGTAAGTGCACTCGTTGGGCCGAGTTGGGGACGCACATAACTAAAACCATGCTAATAGTTGTAGAAAAAGGCATAAAGAAAGAGAGCAAAGTGCGGGGCGAAGGAAACCATGAAACAAAACTGAAGGGTGGAATCCTTACCACCATTAACCAGTGCTACATCTTGCACTGGATGGAAAAACAAAAACTGCGAACACCTTTTCGCACTGGGGACAAAAAGAGGAAATGGGGCAAATACTGCTACAGAGTGTGAGGGTTCACAACGAACCTCTCCATCTGCTGTATCATCCAGGTATGACTTCTCGGAATGATGAAAGTAGATCCCACGTTGTACCGTGTAGTGTTCTATCATCGTCTTGTAATCTTAACTTCTCGTACCCGTGATGTTCCAGCTACGTGGAGGGTCGTGGAACGCACTCCACAAAAAATTGGAAAAATATTGTCGATACTTTGGGTTACGGAGGATCTTGCAATGTCGTTCCTGCAAATAGTTCCAAAAGTCTAAAGTGTCCTTAGTGCCGTCTTGAAACAAATAATGCACTGCATGTCCACGAAGCCACGCCATAGCATTAGTTTTAGTGCGTGGGTAATACATCTCATCCGGGAATAGGATAGTCTTGGGGTCGATATGATTCGGCGTTACCCGAAGGAAGTATGCCGACATTTGCCTCACTAAGTGCCACACTGCCGTAGACTCGCCACAGCTAAGACGGTGTTCATCGTTGTCTTGAACGCCGCAGCTCGTGCACGTGGGTGAGTCGACCATGTGGATCGCATGTAGCCTTGATTTGGTCACCTGCTTACCGTTGACAGTGATATACCACATCGCCGTGACGTCAGTGTCCAGTGTTACATGGTGAATTGTCCTCCACACTACTCGCCAGTTGACGTTCGGGTGCTTCCTCTCCACGACGTTATCGGGTCGTCCACGTTGCAGGACCCTATAAACCACCTTTGCCGTCGCCAGGTGAGTCGCTGGTAAGGCAAGCCGAACGTAACTGAGTTCGAGGTAAAAGACACCGATGTAGAAGAGCGAGGAGGGGACGTGGTGTATCGGCACAGGCGGCAACAGTGAGGGCGGTGCTAGTTCTTCTATTAACAAACTGGTCAAACTGTCCGGACGGCGGTGCCATAGTTTGACTAATGTGCTCACAAATAGGGCGACCGCTCTGTCATGAACGTGATAAAGGCCAAGCCCTCCCCGATCCGGGGGAAGGGTGAGAGTCTCATATTTGATCTTGAAAAGCATTCCTGAACTCACGAAGGACCCAAAAGCCGCAAGTATACGGCGAGCTAACATCACCGGTATAGGTAATATCTGGGCGATGTGCGGAATGCGTGACGCTAAATGTGTGTTAACATACTGGGTTCTTTGGACGATGTCCAGGGCTCGTAGGCGGTTGTTGGCAATTCCAGTCTGAACATTTCGTAAAAGCCGTCGATAGTTGTGAGCAGCTGTCCGTCGTATATCGTCTGTAAAATCAATGCCGAGACATTTCAAACTATCTCTGAGCTGGAAAGGGGTGACACTGTTCTCAGACAATCCGGCCCCGATGTTCATCGCCACCGATTTTGCGACGTTGATACGACTACCAGTGGCCATGCCATATTTCTCTATCCAATTCAGTGCGCTAGCGGTGTCGTCACCGTTGCGGATGACAATCACCAGGTCGTCAGCGTACGCTTTACATCGGAAAGTGTGGCCTCGTAACGTCATACCCGTTAGTCGTTGGCGCAGGCCGCAGAGGAGAGGTTCCATGGCCACAGCGTAAAGTAAAGTGGAGAGAGGGCAGCCTTGGCGTATCGATCGAGAAATGGTGAGGGGCTGCGAAGGGCGGCCGTTGACGATCACCTTGGATGTCGCGCCACGGAGTAGTCGCATGACGACAGTGACGAATGGCTGTGGGTACCGCATATGTTGGAGGACCGCTTCCAAATAGTCGTGGTCCACTCGGTCGAAAGCTTGACTAAAATCGATTGCCGCCAGTGCACCCTTCAGACGACATGCCCTCGCCAGTGAGATCAAGTCACGATATTCACTGAGTGCTGTTTGAATATTATTGTCGCCTCCTAATGACGTTTGATCGGGTGAGATAACATTTCGTAAGGTCTGGCGTATCCGCGCCGCCAACAGTCGAGAAAAGATCTTAAAGTCGCAGTTCAAGAGCGTCAACGGGCGGTAGTCCTGCAGACGTGAGCCACCGGACGGTTTGTGAATAGGAATTATCATCCCTTCCACAAGGGCCGCAGGGAGCGGCACGTCCGGGGATAGTAGTTCGCGACAGATGTCCGTCCATCGGGAGGCTAATAAATATTGAAAAGTCCGGTAAAATTCCAAGGGGAGGCCATCAGGACCCGGTGACTTGTTGACAGCTCCTTTTCTAATGGCGTCGATCACTTCTTCTTCTGTAATTTCGTCCATCAAGGCCTCTTCCATTACCGGGGTGACGGTGCCGTAAATCGTCTGAGAGACGTCCTCCAGTGCTGTCAGATCAGGGGTCTGAGCGGAATAGAGTAGGGAATAATGATTGTAGAACGCTGTGTTTATGTCTTGTTGCGTGGTGAGGCGACGACCGTCCTCCGTGTCGATGAAGCGTATCAGCGCTCGTTGGCGTCGTTTACGTTCACGAAGGACGTGGAACATTGACGGGCGTTCGCTCGGTATCCGATCCTGCGTCCTCGAGCGGATGACTACCCCCTCTAGGTGGCGTCGCATATGAGCGAGGATCTGAGCCTTAGCACGGTGGACCGCCGTTTGTCGTTCCGGAGACGGCGCCATAGCATCGCAGTCGCGCAGGACCCGGAAGTAAAAGTCGAGTGTATGTCTTCGCCAAGTAGCGTGGTCGCGACCGTAGGTTACCAACGTTCGCCTCAGTGCCGGTTTGGCGCAGTCCAACCACCAGCGGATCGTTGTGGGATATGCACGGAGGCGATTTTCACACGAATGCCACGTATCCTCAACGGCTTGGCGGCAATCCGGGTACGACAGGTGAGCGATGTTTAATTTCCACGGGCTGCGGCTTCTCCACACTTGTTGCCGCCGCAGGGTGACTGCACAAATGTAAGCTGTGTGGTCCGAGAATGCTGCAGGCCACAGTTCCGCATCCTGTGTTCCAGCGGCGAGAGAGCGTGAGACATAAATCCGATCGATACGACTGGAAGAGTGACTCGTGAAGTGCGTGAATCCCGGTCGATGGCCGTGAAGATGTTCCCAAGTGTCCACCATCTGCAGGTCTCGAATTAGCGTCTCGAGTTCCGGGCACGGATTATGTCGTGGGAGTTGGTCTCTGGGCGCCAGTACGCAATTGTAGTCACCTCCAAACACCAGATGGTCGTGGCGGCCTTGGAAGAGCGGGGCGACGTCTTCCGCAAAGAATCGTGAACGTTCGCGACGTTTGTCCGTCCCGGAAGGTGCGTAGATGTTGATAAGGCGGACATCCAGTACTGTGAGTGCCATTCCTCTTGCCCCAGGCAGAAACAGGATATCGTCCGCCACTATCCCTTCCCGAAGAAGTACAGCGACACCGCTGCCTGTTGGGGAAGCTGGAGAGACGCAAGCATCGTAACCGTACATGCCTGGGAAGTCGTCGACGTACACTTCCTGGAGAAGGGCTATGTCGATGGAAGCAGAGTTCAACATATCCTGAAGCAAGGATAACTTAGCGCGCGTCCGTATAGTGTTGATGTTTATAGTTGCAACGCGATAAGTTTGAGGTCTATCCATAGCATCCGTGTTGGCCATCAATACCCTTGTAAGGCTGTCTCGTCACTGTAACTGATGGCGGGAAAGGATCAACATTGGTGGGGTAAAGTTCCCCCCGTGTCGTCCGACACGATGGGCAAGGAGTGTTCCTCACAGTCGTCCGCCCAGTCGCCATGAAATACCATCGGCTGTTGGTGGCTGTTAGTGGCTGCTGCGGCACTCGGCGCTGAATCCATCGGCTCTGCTGGCTGGGAATCGGCAGCGGCTGTCTGCTTGTGATCCTGTTGTTCTGTGGGGTCGGAGGGGCTGGAGCCATCACCACGGCGATCTGTTGAGTTTGATGTTATAGCGCCCTCTGTACCGTCGGTACCGTCGTCGGAATTTCCACAGTCCATGTCAGACGATCGCTGCAAACAATCGTCCGATGGAGCACGCCGCCGTCTCTTGTGTTTTCGCGGGGAACGCTGTTTACGGACGTGTGTTTCAGTATCTGAATGTGGGTGATTTTCTTCAGCTGCTCCGGTGTCTGGAAGAAAAGCCGCTGTCGGCACAACCCGTGGGTCAACGTCCATCCTAGCATCCACGCCTTCTTGCAAGGTCGGTCGGTGATTATCTTCAGGTGGGGGCGCCGTTGTAGAGGCCGGATCCTGTACTGCAGAAGCCATCACGGTCTCGCTATCGGGGGCGGCTATCGGACTAACGTGGGCAGCATCAGAAAGGGTTGCTGCCCGTGTAACTTCTGCGTAATTGAGAGGAAGTGTCGTCACCGTAGAAGGAGTCATAGATTCACCTGTCGGGAGTTGAGTAAGCCGTCGTCGGAGACAATCCGACCGGACGTGCCCTTCTTGGCCACAACCAGAGCAAGTGCGTGGCTGACCGTCATACATAATGATCGCCCTACATCCGCCGATGACAAGATATGACGGAACATGTTTGGTCAGTTCAATTTTTATCTGTCGCACCCCGTTAAGTACGGGGTACGTTGTAAAGGTGGTCCATTTTTCGGCCATATGGCTGATCACTCTGCCGTAGGGCTGGAAAGCCGCGGTGACTACGTCCGGTGGTACTTCGAAAGGGAGTTCGAAGACGCGTATCGTACGGAGGCCAAGCCCCGCGTGATCGATAGAGACCGCTCCAATATGGCCCTCAGAATGTTTGAATTTAAGATCGTTCGCATGTGCGCGCACGATTCTGTTGCACACCTCGTCACTTATTAGCTTGACGTAGACAACACTGCTCGTGATAGAGAGATGGATACCAATGATGTCTCGCGGTTCAATTTTAACGTCGTCACGTAGAAAACGTTCCACTTCAAAAGCTCGCGGTCGTGCATGATCGGGTTGAAAACTGATCTTGATGGTGGTTTGTCTGTATGAATGTGCCATGTTGCGTCGGTAGTGATGGACTCTAAACTAGCGACAACGCAGTAGTAAACAACGACGGGCACTCGCGACCGCGCGGACGGGACGTAAACAAGACGTCCTCGCCGTAGCGCTGCGGAAAGCAGACTGCCGCTCGGTTGCTCACAAGGTTGTAACGTAATTTGGGGCATTGGTGCAATTATAGTGATCGGTAAAGTTTTCGCCACCACTTTTCTCCTTGCCGGCGAAACACTGGTGCTGAAACTTTCTGCCTCCATCAGCATTCGAGCCGAGTACGTCAGAGATGAGCAGCACCACACAGAACTCTTTTAGCGAACTCGTCGATCAAGAGGACCTTTTTCTTACTAAGCAGAAGCTATATCAAGAAACAATACCAATTATCGTAACCCTACACATTCATTTCAAATATATTCAAATGATAACGTAATGACTATCTGTATCTCCACTGGCGGGAATGTAGCAAACAGTCGATGAATGTCTTCTAGTGCGTCTACCTTGTAGACGTTAATATAGCAATAGATGTTTCTTCCGCTTGAATGAGACTGTGACTTGCAAAAAGGGAATATTTACATCTTACACACCAGAATCGGCAAGGACTTTGTCAGACCGCTGCTAACATAAATGGAGGTGAACATCTTACAAAGCGACCCAGGAGTAATGGTCAATGTCCAGGGATTGACAGGAATATCCTTTCAAAGCAAAAAGTCTAGCAAACATGGGCTCTAAAATGCACACCTTAAGAGCTATGAGCACTTCTTCATCTCCGATACCGTGGAACAGGTTTCTTCTACCGCAAACTCTTAGCGTTTCATATTTTGCGAGGCTGTAACACCGACCAAAGAAGAAAAATATTCAGTAGACATGGGCTCTAAAAACGTTTCCGCTCCTGTGAAACACATATCTTCCACTGAACACGAACTCACAGCTCTTTAAGTATGAATTTTGGAGCCTATATTTACTAGACAATTTTTTCTTGTTTTTTCCATACTACCTCCTCCCAACACATGGAAAGTATAGAGCTTGCAGTAGAAGAGATTTCTTTCGTATTATCGAAGTTGTAGAAGTGTTCTTATCTCTTAAGGAACACAAACTTCTTCTTGATCACAAACAACCCACTCATGAAGACAAAGTGTAAACAACTTTTGATGGTCTACGTAGTTTCGTGATGATCTGATGAAATGACTATACCTGTTTTATCATGCGATGATTTTTATCACTGGCAGCGCATTGCGCGTTACTATTAATATCTGACTGACACCTTGGATCTACCATTTTTTTTAATATTCTGCAAAACTAAATTTTTGTGTAGGAATTTGTTAGTGTTTTGGGTACTGAGAGACGGAGACCCGACTTTCTGAAGTAAACAATTTAGACGTTCCTGATACCCGTTGCCGGCCGGTGTAGCCGAGCGGTTCTAGGCGCTACAGTCTGGAACCACGCGACCGCTATGGTCGCAGGTTCGAATCTTGTCTCGGGCATGGATGTGTGTAATGTCGTTAGGTTAGTTAGGTTTAAGTAGTTCTAAGTTCTAGGGGACTGATGACCTCAGATGTTAAGTCCCATAGTGCTCAGAGCCATTTGAACCATATTTTTTGAACCTGATACTCGTTATTTTTAAATTCTTATATCTGTATAAGCATCCAATACCACGTAGCACAGACTAGCATAGTGTTGGCAGTCTCTTTAGTAGACGTTTTGTACCTTGTAAGAGGTCTGCCAATAAAATGCCGTCTTTGATTCGCCTTCCCTACAATATTCTTCATGTGATCGTTCCCATTTAAGTTATTGGTAGTCTAGTCGTAGTCCCCAGATATTCAACTAATTTGACAGCCTACAGATTTCTGTGATTTATCGTGTAACCGAAAGTCAACACATTCCTTTTAGTACTCATGTGGATGACCTGACACTTTTAGTTATTGAGAATCAGTTAACACCTACCGCATCCGACAGATATCTTATTTACATCATTTGGCAATTGGCTTTTCACCTTCTGATGACTTCACTGGACGGCAAACGAAAGCATCATCTCCAAACAATATGAGAGAGCTGGTCAAACTGTCCCCTAAATCCTTTTTTATGTTTTAGGAAGGGCGGGGTGCCTATAACACTTCCTTGGGAAATGATAGATATACTCGTAACTTCTGTTTTACTCGATGGTGTCTGTCAGTTACTATGAACCGTGTGACCTTCATACCAGGAAATCAGGAATCCAGTCACACAACTGAGATGATACTACACAGGCATGCAATTGGTTTAGAAGTCGCTTATGAGGAAAGGTGCCACCAATGCCTTCTGGGAATGGAGAAATATAGAATAATTTCGAGATCCCATGTCGATAGTACTCATTACTTTGTGTGAATAAAGATCTAGTTGTTTGTACAAGAACGATATTTTCTGAATCCGTGCTGACTGTGTGTCAGTATATCATTTTCTTCGAGATAATTCGTGTAACATACTATATGTTCTAAAATCCTATTGCAGATCGACGTCAGTGAAATGTGTCTGTAATGAAGCAGATTACTCTTTTTATCTTCCTTGAGTAGAGATGTGACCTGTGCTACTTTCCAGTCTTTAGGTACTGATCTTTCGTCGAGCGAACGGTTGTATATGATTGTTAAGTATGGAGCTATTGCACTAGCATACTCTGAAAGGAACCTAATTGGTATTAAATTTGTTGTGATGACGATTAACGAATCGTCGCCAATGTGAATGACTGGTTGCCAATGCTAAATAGAAACATACAAACTCTTCTTTGCATATACAGAAGGTTTGTTAGTGAAGTCGATAAGGAGCTGGCTACATGGTCTGGGTCCACAACGACTAAAATAATTAGAAGTCGTTGGTAAAAAATAATATATTGTGCTTAACTGGTGGTACAGGAGTCTTCATAGTCAGGAGGAATATAATTACTAACAGAGAGCTGTAGAGGCACCACATAGGCCATACTTTAACTAAGATCCTTGTTAGGGGTTGCTTCCTATCAGCTGAAGGCTATGCTACTTTCTTACTTGACGTCCCGAGCAAGAGTGGCGGAGCGCACGCTAGAGACTTACTGCAAGCCGCGGAGTGGCGCTAGTGTCGACTCGCAGGTCCAGCGATACTAGAACGGACCGCAGTCGATAACTGCAACCCCTACCAAGTGTGGTATCGAACGTTGATACCACAAAATCTGGACCGGAAGATTTGCTTTTATTAAGTGAATTAGGTTGCTTCACTACTCAGAGGATATCTATTTCTAAGTTACTCATGTTGGCAGCTGTTCTTTCTCCGAATTCTGGAATATCTACGTCTCCTTTAATGAAGCAGATTCTGAAAACCGTGTTTGGTAATTGCTCTTTAGTTTCGCTGTCACATTACCAATGATATTGGACAATGAAGTTATGGATTGTGTATTGCCACTGGTGTACTTTACATACGACGAGAGTCTCTTCGGAGTTTCTGTCAGATTTCGAGACAGTTTCATTGTGGAAACTATGGAAAGCATCACACACTGAAACCCATCCAAAATTTGGAGCTTCTGTAAAGCATCGCCAGTCTTGGAGATTTCACGTTCTTTTGAGTTTGGTGTGCATTACAGCTGCAGCAGCATCAGTGTTCTGACCTGTCCTGTGTACCATGGGGAATCAGTTCTGTCTCTTATTAATTTATTTAGTCCGCCGCTCGTGGTCTCGCGGTAGCGTTCTCGCTCCTCGAGCACGGGGTCCCGGGTTCGATTCCCGGCGGGGTCAGGGATTTTCACCTGCCTCGAGATGACTGGGTGTTTGTGTTGTCCTCATCATTTCATCATCATCCAGGAAAGTGGCGAAATTGGACTGAGCAAAGATTGGATACTTGTACGGGCGCTGATAACCACGCAGTTGAGCGCCCCACAAACCAAACATCATCATCCTCATAATTTATTTAGTATAAATCTTCCGAATGCCATCGATACTACTTCTTTAAAACTAGGCAACATCTGATCTACACCTAAATGGCGTGGAAAGAGTGGAGACTGTTTTTTAGGAATGCATCCAGTTATTTTTATCTGTTTTTTAAATATATTTCAGGGGCCATCAGAAAGTTTCCGTTAGAAGGCTACACTAACTAATTGCATACACGTCGGTGCTTATATACCTGCGTCGGATTTCACTGGGTTCCATACACGCTGCAGCAAGGCGCTCAAACGGGAACTTGTTTTTCGCTCCTTAGATTGTCCGTTTACTTTTAGTGGATCTGGATGTTACGGTTTCAGTCACAATAACGACCTTGAGCGCAGTATTGACAGTACCCATCATGATGTTCCCTATCTGTTCAGGATTATTTGTTTGATAAGAGGTTAACTATGTTTTTTCAACAATTTACTCTTCGAGTGGAGTCTTGAACTAATTGTTAAAAATAATTTTCGCAGAAAACATTGATTTTAGTATAGTTTCGGATGATTTTTTATGCACACCAGCGACTTTAAACACGCCCTTTTGCCAGCGTATCAATTGTAGATCGAAGTCACCATCAGCTGTAACTGTATGAATGGGGCACCTATTTGAGAAAATACTCAGCTTTTCTCTGCAATTTCAACAACTGTATCATCTGAGCCGGACGGTCGATATAAGTGACCCTTATTCATTTATTCTGGTTGTCAAGTGTTAGTTCTACCCATACTAACTCACAGGAACTACCTTCTTCCATTTCACGACAAGATAAACTACTTCAAATAACAGCAAACACACGAACACCAACTGTCGTTAACCTATCCTTTCTGAACATACCTTGGGGCATCAGTTTTTTGATATCTTCTCTGTGTTATATTTGTGTTGACCATGGCAAAACCTCATCTCTGCTTGCACTGCTGTATCACTATAAAAGCAAAGACCTCAAAGGTCTTCATTAAGTTCTGTAAACAGGTGAAAATAGGATGTGGCTTTGTCGGGACAGTGTGGAGTTTGTATCCAAAGTGTCTGACTGTTACAGATGTCGCAGCCCTCGTGTATGGTCTGACATAATCAAGATGAAGGTGAGGGCGCTCCATGTGAAGACGAACTCTTAGAATTCGAGAATCGATTACAGCATACTATTTCTCACAAACCGACATAGTTGCGTTACACACCGCCATGTTACACGCGGCAGAACGCTGAAATTATGTGGATGTGAAGAATAACGATCTAAAATTATTTTTCACATAAAAAATTAGGAGGCGTTACTATTCAGCACACCATCGTGCATGGCAGAGGCTGCTCATACTATTGTAACTATGTAGCATATCGTGTTTCGTGCAAATGTTGCGTGGAAGAGGCTGCGTTGTACCAAAGTCGCATAGCAACTGAGTGCTTCGTAACGATTTTGAGTGGCGGAGGGTGCTTTATAACAACGTTGCGTCGCAGAGAGTACTTCGTAGCGATGTTACGTTGCAGAGGGTATATCATGCCTACGTTGCGTGGTGGAATGTGCTTCTTACTGATGTTACGTGGCGGAGGGTACTCTGTGCCACTGTTGCATGTTCATAAATGCTTCTTACCGATCGTATATAGCAGAAGTTGCTTCATACCGATGGTGCATGGCAGAGGGTATATTGTACAGATCATGATGATGTGTTGTAAAGGGTTCTTATTACAATGTTGCATTGGAGAGGGTTCTTCGAAGCAGTGTTACTTTGAAGAGTGCACCAGTGTGTGTGACGGTGGGTGCTTCATAGCAATTTTACGTGGTAGATGGTGCTTCGTACCGATGTTATGTGGCTGTGGGTATTTCGTACCATTGTGGTATGAGAGTGAAAGCCGTACCGATGTTACTTGGAGGGGGTGCTTCGTACCGATGTCGTGTGTCTGAGGGTGCTTGACAGCAGTTTTACGCGGCAAAAGATGCACTCTGTTTAATGTTACGTGGCAGAGGTTGCTTCGTAGCAGTGTTGAGCGGCAGCGAGTTGTTGTTGTTTTTTTTTTTTTTTTTTTTTTTTACGTTGCAGAGTGAGCTTTGTGGCACTATTCACTATTGCGTGTTGGAGGGTGCCTCTTACCAATGTTACGTGTCAGAGAGTACTCCGTAGCAATGCAGTGATTTTACGTTTCAGAACGTATTTTGTACCAGTTCTACATGGCGGAGTGTCCTTCTTAGCAGTGTTACATGGTAAAGGATGCTGTATAACCATATCTTGAGGCAGTGGGTGTTCTGTAGCAATAGATGGTGGCAGAGACCTTTTTTCCAATTAGGTGTGGCAGATGGTTTTTTGTACTGATGATACGTAGTAGAGGGTGCTTCATACTAATTTTTTTGTTTTTCTACCTTCCAAACTAAACAGAAGCTCTCCGGCAGACCCTGCAGAACTAGCACGTCTGACTCCTGGAAGAAGGGAGTGCCAGTTCTGCAAGGTCTGCCGGAGAGCTTCTGTGAAGTTTGGAAGATAGGAGACGAGGTACTGGCGGAATTAAACCTGTGAGGACAGGTTGTGAGTGGTGCTTGCGTAGCTCAGATGGTAGAGCACTTGCCCGCGAAAGGCAACGGTCCCGAGCTCGATCTCGGTCCGGCACATAGTTTTAATCTGCCAGGAAGTGTCATATCAGCACACACTCTGCTGCAGAGTGGAAATTTCATTCTGGCCAGTCTTCAGATGGATGACTGCTTGCCGGCAGAAGTGGCCATGCGGTTAAAGGCGCTGCAGTCTGGAACCGCAAGACCGCTACGGTCGCAGGTTCGAATCCTGCCTCGGGCATGGATGTTTGTGATGTCCATAGGTTAGTTAGGTTTAACTAGTTCTAAGTTCTAGGGGACTAATGACCTCAGAAGTTGAGTCCCATGGTGCTCAGAGCCATTTGAACCATTTGATGACTGCTTTAGTTTTATTTTTACGTAGGCCGGCCGCTGTGGTCGTGCGGTTCTAGGCACTTCAGTCTGGATCCGCGTGACCGCTACGGTCGCAGGTTCGAATGCTGCCTCGGGCATGGACGTGTGTGATGTCCTTAGGTTAGTTAGGTTTAAGTAGTTCTAAGTTCTAGGGGACTGATGACCACAGATGTTAAGTCCCATAGTGCTCAGAGCCATTTGAACCATTTTACGTAGTATTGTATTATATTTTCGGATCATATGTTTCAAATGTCACACTGAGTACTCTAATAATCGCAGCATCTTGTAGCAATATTAGTGGTAACATGTGATACGGAAATTATTTCTCCGTAAGAGCTTAAATAGTTTCCATTCGGTGCCCTGAGCTGTAGACAGTCCGTTTGACACACAGCTCTCCCACACTTGTGTCACAGGTGTGCATTATGTGAGCTTTCTCTTATCTCTGAAATTGTTAACAAAGTACTGATAACTGACAAATCAGAATAATTAACAAAAATCATGTTTAATAGTTTCGAGTTATAATACACCCTAAGATAAAAAAAATCTGGTCTCAGTCTAAAGAGGAACTCACAACTGAAAACAATTCAACTCCAGGAAATGAGATTCCAGACCGAATACGTGTTTGGAGACGCTCCAGACAGTGTAGAGTTACTAACACGACTGTCGCCCACCATTCAGTCTGACAACCAGGAGTGACGGTCTGGGGTGGCATTTCTCTTCACAGCAAGACCCCTTTGGTTGTCAGCCGGGACCCTTTACAACACAGTGGTATGTCGACGATATTATACGCCTCGTTTCGTTGCCCTTCATCGTGAGCCACCCTGGACTTACATTGCACAAAGATAAGCGAGTGTTGCTACTGCTTGTCTTCGTTCTTACCAAACCCTGCATTGGCCAGAAAGGTCGCCGGATCTCTCTCCAATTGAGAACGTTGGTTCCATTATGGGCAGGGCCCTCAAGCCAGGTAAGGATTTTGACGATCTGACGTGACACTTGGATAGAATTTGGCACGATATCCCTCAGGAGGAAATTCAACTACTCTGTCAATCAATGTCAAGCCTAATAACGGCTTTCATAAGGGCCAGAGGTGGACCAACGCGTTATTGACATGCTCAATTAGTGAATCTCTATCTCACTAACAAATCATCCAATTTTTGTGACACTGTTATCATTTGTTTGTCAGTACATATACATCACATCTATCGATTTCAGTAACATATGAATAATTCCTTCGTGGTGCGTCGTTTTATTTATTTATTTTTTGTCTTCGAGTGTGTAATCAAGAAGTCATCTGTCTCATTCTCTAATTTAAATTTCTTTGGAATTGGCAATCTGTTCGTCACACTTCCTTCTTGCTTCCTGAATGGTTATAATACTCCGTTAGTTGTATGAGATATATGCAATAAAGTGCGTATTATCAAATTCTTTATCAACTCACCACTATATTAAGCATAATTGAATGCTAATGTGAGCGCTCTTCTGATTCATGTCAACTTGCTAGACGGACTCCAGAACAGCGACGAATATCTTTTTTGTTTATCTTCTGCCATCTTTGAGGACTGAAAATGAGTCGGAATTAGAGAAAAATTTTCTCGAAAGAAGCATGAACAAAAAAGTAATAAAGCAATTGCTACGTAACCACCACAGACTAAACGAACCATGTTTTGTGGAATTTGAGATATTACAGAGGGAAGTTATAACATTTACTTTTGTGTCCACCGCTGGAAACAGAAGACTGAAAATCCTTCTACGGAGCCCGTGCAATTAAAATGGAACTGACCTCAGATTCTACAGCTTTTTTTTGTCGTTTGCATTTAACAGGCGAAAATACGTTTTGTGGAGATATCGATGTATCTTATTGTTCAGAATTCAGATTTTTCTAAATTTTTACGCAATACCATTTTCTTTTTCCGGTTTATTATTAATTCTGTTGTCAACGGCTACAGTACTGACGCTGACCCATCTCTCAAACTATATAGGATAGACAAAGAGACTGCCCCTGTCTAGCATTCATCTGAAGATCTATGTTAAAAGCCAATGACCTATTCGAAATATTTAGATACTGAAATTATCTCAACTCTAAAAGACTCTTCATGTACTGATCATTAAAGGAAGAATTACAACAGAAACTTACCGTGTTCTATGGAAGTGGATGATGTCTGTAGGGTTTTATAAACATAGGTATGTGGAAATGTAAGCCGTGTTTTTGGTTTTATTTTGTGCTCTACGTCCCTGAACATGTACTGTACATTTTCATCAGACACCCTGTGTAACACCTCTGTCTAACTTCAATGGCACACACTATAACAACACGTGTCTTTAGTTGCTCCGAAAAACATGGAAAAAAGCATAACTTTTCTCTGTGACAGTAATTCAAATATGTGGGGTAATAATTGAGTTACTAGTGTTTTTTGAGCAGCTGAAGATGACCAACTAACATGACATGATCTATGTGGAGAAATGGCAACAAACATAGAAATTATGCAATGAATTTAAAAGTAAGTGAATAACGAAACCCGCGTGAAGAAGGCAACATTTCGCCGAAATTAATTTGGGAAATTAAATAAAAAAAACTGTTTGTATTAAGGTGGACCCACAATGCTACTCGTATGTTGTTGTAGGAGACACGGAGCAGCAAATTAAAAAAAGCACAAGCTGCAGTGATTGTAAACTGTTTTTGTTTCAAAACAAACAACTGCATGCCGAATCACCATTGATGTCGTTA
Organism: Schistocerca cancellata; assembly: GCF_023864275.1. NCBI lineage: Eukaryota > Metazoa > Arthropoda > Insecta > Orthoptera > Acrididae > Schistocerca > Schistocerca cancellata. The sequence goes on along the minus strand of NC_064629.1, from coordinate 875,906,284 downwards.
CCATGGTGAACAATACTTCCTCGTCTATGATATGTCTACGGTGGTGTTTAGCACTGTTTACAGATCATGACTGGCTGTGGTAGATGGAACTTTGTAATTAAAATACTCATCAGTCTTGATCACAAGGATTCATTAATAACCAAAAAATCACACGGCATAATGGTAATCGGTTTCGGTTTGATCAAAAATCATCTTCAGGCCATGCCTCATTAGGTGGTGGCCAGAGACGACGGCAGAGCACTGGTGAGTGTCGGAGAGCACCACTGGTAATTGCTCAGTATTGTAGAGGGTGAGGCAAATAAAAGTACTCCGGAGAACAGACTTCCGTGGTGCAAAGAAACACAGCAGGGGTCAGGAAGTACAGCAGATGTTGCTAGGGCCGCGACCAGACCGCAGGTCCAGTTTGAGTATGACCGACGTGATGTGCCGGTCTCTTGCGACAGGCGTCGGGTTGATTTGGTAGGACTCTAAAGCATTTTCTCGGGACCTGCAGCCACATTTTCCGGTGTTGCGGACATGTTTCGGAATGGTTTCTTTCATTTGTTCAAAACAAATCCCGCCTGACGCCATTTTCGGACCAAGCCTCGCATGACACTCTTTGCTGGCACCTTGACATCATTAAACTTCCCAGAAAAAAACTGGCCACACACTTGGCACGACTTTGTTGTCAAGTAACTTCCACAACGATCACCCACTGCCTCACTCCGAGTACCTTCGTCACGTGGTGTGCGCGTCAACGGGTGTGGTTATACGTATACATTCACGTCGAATCGTATCCACTTGTCCGAGCTACTTTTGTTTGCTCCAATCAGTATAACTTTATAAATCTGAAGAATGTGAAGGTGTACTCAGAGAGCCAAATGAAAGTACAATTCATTTCCATTTATTGGCACAAATTTTGTACTTGGTCTCTTAAAACACTAAAACAAATCGCACACGTTCAGTAATCATGGTAATATCCAATGGTTTATAAGCTTCGCAAGCTCAGTACTAACAAGGGAAACTCCCCATCGCACCCCCCTCAGATTTAGTTATAAGTTGGCACAGTGGATAGGCCTTGAAAAACTGAACACAGATCAATCGAGAAAACAGGAAGAAGTTGTGTGCAACTATGAAAAAATAAGCAAAATATACAAACTGAGTAGTCCATGGGCAACATAGGCAACATCAAGGAGGAGGTGACCCCTGGGGCGCCGTGGTCCCGTGGTTAGCGTGAGCAGCTGCCGAACGAGAGGTCCTTGGTTCAAATCTTCCCTCGTGTGAAAAGCTTAATTTTTTTATTTTCAGACAATTATCAGAGTTCAGGCACTCACACACAATCAACTTCGCTCTCCAAAATTCCAGGACATGTTCAGATTTGCTTGGACATATGCAGGATTTGACGGTCTACACACGGAAAAATTTGAAAACGTTGAAAACATATGTTTTGACAGAGCACAGAAAAACTGTGCTACTGTAAAACTGTTGGATTCATTTGTTGCAGTTTATGTGACACACTCTTATGTTTTCATTATTTTTTTGGGAGTGATTACCACATCCACAAGAAAACCTAAATCGGGCAAGGTAGAAGAATCTTTTTACCTATTCGCAAAGTGTGCAAGTTAGGTGGGTCGACAACATATTCCTGTCATGTGACGCACATGCCGTCACCAGTATCGTATAGAATATATCAGACGTGTTTTCCTGGATCAAATGTTTTCGCTTCCCATTGGAGAGGCACGTCCTTTCGTTTACTAATCGCACGGTTTTGCGGTGCGGTCGCAAAACACAGACACTAAACTTATTACAGTGAACAGAGACGTCAATGAACTAACGGACAGATCATAACTTCGCAAAAATAAAGTAAGTAAACTTTTCGCTCGAGGGAAGACTTGAACCAAGGACCTCTCGCTCCACAGCTGCTCACGCTAACTACGGGACCACGGCACTCTTCTGCTCACGGCGTCCTTGATGTTGCCTATGTTGCTCATGGACTACTCAGTTTATATATTTTGCTTATTTTTTCATAGTTGCACACAACTTCTTCCTGTTTTCTCGACTGATCTGTGTTCAGTTTTCCAAGGCCTATCCACTGTGCCAAATTATAACTAAATCTGAGGGGGGTGCGATGGGGAGGTTCCCTTGTAAGTATCTATGGTCAGCCCGTCCGGCTAGCCGCGCGATCTAACGCACCGCCTCCGCAGCGGGAAGGCGTGCCGGTCCCCTGCACGAATCCGCCCGGTGGATTAGTGTCGAGGTCAGGTGTGCGGGCCAACCGGTGGATGGTTTTTAAGGAGGTTCTCCATCTGCCTCGGCGATTGCGGGCTGGTTCCCTTATTCCGCCTCACTTACACTATGTCGGCGATGGCTGCGCGCCCGCATCTCGTGGTCGTGTGGTAGCGTTCTCGCTTCCCACGCCCGGGTTCCCGGGTTCGATTCTCGGCGGGGTCAGGGATTTTCTCTGCCTCGTGATGGCTGGGTGTTGTGTGCTGTCCTTAGGTTAGTTAGGTTTAAGTAGTTCTAAGTTCTAGGGGCCTTATGACCACAGCAGTTGAGTCCCATAGTGCTCAGAGCCATTTGAACCATTTTTTGATGGCTGCGCAAACACTGTCTCCACGTACGCGGACACCATAATTACTCTACCACGCAAACACTGGGGTTACACTCGTCTTGAATGAGACGTTCTAGGGAGAGTCCACTGTGGGTCGAACCGCACAGTAACCCTGGGTTGGTGTGGGGCGGCGGTGGGGTGAGTGGACTGCTGTAGCCTGTTGTTGGGTTATGTACCACTGAGGGCTACGGAGGGGACGAAGCCTCTCCGTCGTTTCTACGTCCCCAGTTCAATACATACATACGTACATACAAGTATCTATGGTCGAACAAAATGTCTGACAGTGCAGTATTTTATTACACTACTGGCCATTAAAATTGTTACGCCACGAAGACGACGTGCTACAGACGCAAAATTTAACCGACAGGAAGAAGATGCTGTGATACGCAAATGATTACCTTTTCAGAGCATTCACACAAGGTTGACGCCGCTGGCGACACCTACAACGTGCTGACAAGAGGAAAGTTTCCAACCGATTTCTCGTACACAAACAGCAGTTGATCGGCGTTGCCTGGTGAAACGTTGTTGTGATGCCTCGTGTAAGAAGGAGAAATGCGGACCATCACGTTTCCGACTTTGATAAAGGTCGGATTGTAGCCTGTCGCGATTGCGGTTTATCGTATCGCGACATTGCTGCTCGCGTTGGTCGAGATCCAATGACTGTTAGCAGAATATGGAATCGGTGGGTTCAGGAGGGTAATACGGAACGCCGTGCTCGATCCCAACAGCCTCGTATCACTAGCAGTCGAGATGACAGGCATCTTATCCGCACGGCTTTAACGGATCGTGCAACCACGTCTCGATCCCTGAGTCAACAGATGAGGACGTTTGCAAGACAACAACCATCTTCACGAACAGTTCGACGACGTTTACAGCAGCATGGGCTATCAGCTCGGAATCATGGCTGCGATTACCCTTGACGCTGCATCACAGACAGTAGCGCCTGCGATGGTGTACTCAACGGCGAACCTGGGTGCACGAATGGCAAAACATCATTTTTTACAGCATCATGATGGTCGCATCCGTGTTTAGCGACATCGCGGTGAACGCACATTGGAAGCGTGTATTCGTCATCGCCATAGTGGCGTATCACCAGGCGTGCCATTGGTTACACGTCTCGGTCACCTCTTGTTCGCATTGACGGCACTTTGAACAGTGGACGTTACATTTCAGATGTGCTACGACCCGTAGCTCTAACGATCATTCGATCCCTGAGAAACCCTACATTTCAGCAGAATAATGCACGACCGCATGTTGCAGGTCCTGTACGTGCCTGTCTGGATACCGAAAATGTTCAACTGCTGCCCTGGCAGCATATTCTCCAGATCTCTCACAAATTGAAAACGCCTGGTCAATGGTGGCCGAGTAACTGGCTCGTCACAATACGCCAGTCACTATTCTTGATGAACTGTGGTATCGTGTTGAAGCTGCATGGGCAGCTGTACCTGTACACGCCATCCAAGCTCTGTTTGACTCAATGCCCAGGCGTATCAAGGCCGTTATTACGGCCAGAGGTGGTTGTTCTGGGTTCTGATTCCTCAGGATCTATGCACCCAAATTGCGTGAAAATGTAATCACATGTCAGTTCTAGTATAATATATTTGTCCAAAGAATAGCCATTTATCGTCTGCGTTTCTTCTTGGTGTAGCAATTCTAATGGCCAGTAGTGTACTTACACAAACTTTAGCATCATCGGCGGAATCGGACACCGTTATCGAGTTAGACGCATGAGTATTGGCCGTTCGGAGTTGTACGGTTTCAGGGCCACACTGCGGGGGCAGCGTGAACACTGTACGACTTGGGAACACAAACTGGCGGCATAGGCCACTGGGAAAGCGATCACGCTTTCCTCGGACCGTTGTGGTTGTGTATCTGAACTGAGATTCTCGTCTTAATTTGTCCGTTTTCTATGGCTAGACGCGTGGGACATTCCATTTCGGAAATCGTTAGATAATTCAATATTCCGAGATCGTCAGCGTCAAGAGTGTGACGAGAATACCAAATTTCACGCATTATCTCTCACAACTGACAGCGCAGTTGCCGACTGATTTCACTTAACGAGCGAGGAGAACGACGTTTGCGTAGAGTTGTCCGTGCTAACAGACAAGCAACACTGCTTGACATAACCGCAGAAATCAATATTGGATGTACTACGAATGCATTCGTTAGAACAGCGCGTCGAAATTTGGCGTTAATGAGCTGTGGCTGCAGACGAGTGATGCGAGTGTCTTTGCTATTTTTATTGTAGCTGTGAATGAACTGTTTTCTCCTATCCTTCCTCAACAAGTTTGTTGTGGCTCCTCCCGTTTTTATTCTTTTAAAGAAATTGGAGCGGTACTTCATTGATACCGCTCTTCGTGAAATACTTCCAGACTAGGGATGGCGCCTTTCTGTAATATAGCTGATGTCCAATGACGAGCCACCGACCGAGCGAGGTGGTTCAGTGGTTAGCACACTGGACTCTCAAATCACTGCAGGCAAAAGTTGGGATGATCCCTTTGAAAGGGCACGGCCCATTTCTTTCCACATGTTTTCCTAATCTGAGCTTGTGCTGCGTCTCTAATGACCTAGTTGTCGACGGGACGTTAAACACTAATCTCTTCCTCCTCCTCCTCCACCGACGACAGTTAGAGACCAGATGGGGCAAGTCCTGCACACTGTATACTCATGCATCTCACATAATAGGCCGCGCCGCATAAGAAAAGGTACACTACTATCTCAACAATGCTGTACCCGTTCTTATGCCACGTATTTGTTGCTCGTTTCTGTCGGGTATTGTTATTAAAATAGAACTGATCGCTTTTCCCATTTTCTATAGTAACGCAATATTTCAAAGCAATGCAAATTTTACGAATAAAAATTACTCGTCCTTTAAAAAAGATATATTTCAAAACGAAAAATTTTAGCTCTGCTGCAGTGGCTAACTGATATCGGTATTTTTACCAGGTTATCAGTAACAAATGAAAACACCTGTTATAACCGAGATCAAACAAATATAAAAAATACCGAATATTGGGAACTAAAATACTGGTTTCGGTTTTAAGCTGTCGATTTTTCCCGTCCCTTACGTCTACATGTCTACTCTGAAATTCACACTTCAGTGCTTGGCAGAAGGATCATCGAACCACTTTCACACTATGTCTCTGCCGCTCCACTCTCGAACAGTGCAGATGTTCAGCGTTTTGCATCTCAGTGGCTAAATGTTTTATTGACGTCACTGAGGTACACGCCGGCACCTCATGTTGCCGCAAAGTGCCGTTGCGCGCACAGTCTGTAGACCTGGCGGGCATGTAGCCACGCTGCACACAGAAAACAAGCCGCAATGTCCCGTTACGAGCGGAGACGAGATGCTCTCTACTGAACATCACTGACAATGCAGATTTACTTTTATGTCCACTCATCACGTGGCATGTAGCGGTTTCTTGTGATCAAACAAATATTGACAAACATTTTCCAATCAATATCACTTTTGAGCAGTTAATTAACACTGACTCCTTCCGCTTTACATTGATGTCACATCTGTGATAAATTCTACCAGTTAAATCAAGCAATATGGTTGCAGAGACCTTTTCAAGTCTCAAACACCTATGATGTATGCCGGCTGAAGCGACGGACTAAAGGCCAGGATCCGAACCGTGCTCTCTTGCTCACTTTATTTTCTTAATTTTGTTCGTTATTTCTGTCGTTAGTTGGTCTAGGCGGACGTCACATGACACCCCATCATGTTAATCGTTCAATACTTCACTCAGTTTTTTTTAATTACCTTTCGAATCCTGACCGTGGTAAAACTTTTCATTCGTCGCTTCTATCTGCATATATACGTTCTACCAGTTACGAAATCCATACTCGTCTGTAGTGTGTTTGTAAGCTGAGTCGAAAGCAGAGAAGGTTTTCCACATGTTTGTAGCCCTTTATAGATGTTAAGCCTCCCTAGGTAATCAGTAACTGTCGAAGTAAATAAACTGTGAAAAACCTCAAGGAAACAGCAGGCCGTTTGTTTTTTGAACAGTTTCGTTCTCAGAAACAGAATGTTCAGACGACCGAAAAAGAGTAGCTCGTACGAATGGCGAGAAAGCTTAAATATGTATTGAATTTGGCGTTGGGGTATTTAATACTTAAGTTTTAACTGTTCGAGGGCGTTCTCTTGCCTTTTAATAAGTAATCGCTTTAATAACTCATTCCTGTGAACTTGATTACTTTTTTACGTTTTTTTTTCTTTTATCCGTAACATTCAAATAACCGTGACTCAACCATTTCAAATATTAAACATTTCTTCTGACGCACACTGTAGTTTTGTAAGTAGAGGAGAACAGTACAAGCTTGAATTTCGTGACTATGAAAGGCGGCAATTACACACTCACCGCCCTCCTACCACAGAGTCAAACTCGTTCTACAAAGACCTTTAAACAGAATGCTAAGCACACCCCACAAAAATTAGCCACGAGGACACATCACGCTAATACTGTGAAACAGCGCATATAACTTTGCTTATGGCATCGGTTCGACTAGGAAGATAGTTCACAAGTTGGTTCATGTATGTCGTATCTACCTGAAGCCATTCATCAGTCATTAGATTCCACCGAACTACCAAACTATGAGAAAGTTGTTTTCTATGTTTCATCCGCTCTTGAAAATATTCTCAGGCAGTACTGTAGGATTAAGACTGGGTCATTTAGCTGGCCAGACTAGTATGATATAGTGTCTAGGTGTTACTCAAACCACGATCGTATGTGTGCAACGCTATGAACACGGCTGTTGTTATCTTGGAAAGCGGGAGTGTTCGTAGCATACTCATCACGATTGTGTAGAACACAGGGCAAGCCTTGATCACCGAGAATCTTGAAATAAAGATTTAGGTTCATGTCCACGGCAATTTGAATTTATTAGCGCACGTGATAGTACGAAAACTACTCTCAAAACTTCACAAAACTACATCTAATCTGAACCACACTGTCCACACACTAGGATTAAGCGACGGATTGGGCCATCTTTGCATTAAGCGCCTCCAACAATTTGGAAGGAAGCAAAATCGTCGGATGTCACTACACGCGTCCAGTCAACTACAGTCCAGTTTCTTAGTTTTCTGGTCAACTGAAGACATGCAGAGTTATGAGTCCCTGTAAGCACTGGCCTTTTGCAAGACTCTTCACTCTGACAGTCCTTTTCATGCAGTTCTCTGGACAGTTGTCTAGCTAAATGGTTGAAGTGGACTCGCATTCACTAGCAGCAGCAATTCCTGACCGTTTTGACTCTTACCGTCATTGGCAATAAGTGGCACTCGCCTCCGATCATTGTCTGTTAGTATCTTTTTAAGAACACAGTTCTTAACGTTGTGTCATATGGCTGCACGTGGTACAGGTTGGACAGTCCGAGTTGATACAACGTATTGGGCATTTATATTCACGGTGTACTTATGGGCACTCTCAAACACGATAGCTACTGTCTCCAATTCTGTTACGTCGACCTATTTTACTACTCTAATTTCATACAATCGACTGGCATATCCACACAACTTTACTGCCACGATTTACGTTAGCGGCGCAGGGTGACATGACAGCCTGGTATGATTTCTGCACCATCTACAGATCTCCGAAGTAACCAGTATGCTCTTTTAAGAAGGTAACTATTACACTGTCTAGTTAGGTTACTTAAGTTACATATTCGTAACACTAGTTAAACAATGCACTGATTGTATTTAAATGTTCGAGTATTTTTACGATATTAATAGGAAATGGCAATCCCTCTTTCCGCAAAGAGTCCCAGTGTTTCAAGTACTGAAACTCATCCCTAAGGATACCGGATTTAACAACGTAAGTAGTAAATACAACGCGAATCCGACCATCTGCCACAATTCGCATAGTTTTTATCAAGTACTATAGTCAGTATATTATCTGATTAAAAGTATCCGGACGCCTGTTACTAAACATTAATATGGGGTGTGTCCACTTTTCACCTTAATGATGGCTTGAACTCTGCTAGCGAAGCTTTCAATGAGGTTCTTGAATGTCTGTGGAGGAATGGCAGCCCATTCTTCCTCAAGAGTCGAACCAAAAAAGGTAGTGATGTTGCTCGTAGGGATTTGGAGCGAAATCGATGTTCTAACTCATCCCAAAGGTGTTTCATCAAAATGGTTCAAATGGCTCTGAGCACTATGGGACTTAACATCTATGGTCATCAGTCCCCTAGAACTTAGAACTACTTAAACGTAACTAACCTAAGGACATCACACAACACCCAATCATCGGTGTTTCATCGGTTTCAGGTAGGGATTCTGGGCAAGATAATCCATTTGTTATTATCCATAAACCATCGTCCCACAGATGTTGTTTTATGACAGCGTGCGTTACCATGCTAGTAAGGCGCAATAAGGAAACCACACCCTAACCAAGGAAATCACCCCCATAACGTTACATCGCCTGCTGCGTACTTGACCGTTGGCACTATGCAGTATGGCAGTTAACGTACCCCAGGCTTTCGCCCAACCCAAACCCTTCCATCGAACTGGCACAGAGTGCAGAGGGATTCATCACTCGAAAGCAGTTTCCAGTGACTTCGCTCTTTACACCTTTCAAGCAGCATTTAGCATTGACTACAGAAATGGGTGGATTATGAGATCCTTTTTACCTCCCTACTCAGTCACTGTGCTAGCTCGTCTGCTGGTACCACTCTAGAACTCACGAGTGACTCGTGCCGCTGATTTCGTGCGATTTTTTGCAACCGCCCTCCGCAATACTCGATGGTACATGAAACCTGCTTCGTCTTGGTTTAGTAATGATTGTTTCTTTGCGTCTCCACTTCAATAGCAAAACGCTGAACTGAGGAGCTTTAGAAAGATTTAAACGTCCCTGATGGATCTGTTACTCAGGTGAGATCCAATGACTAGTACACGTACGAAGCCACTGGGCTCATTTGAACGACCAATACTGCTGTTACTTCTTCCCTACTGACAACACAATGTTTTCCGCCTCCTGTTCAACTTGTGGGTCCACTGTCGTGACATCTATTGGTCAATCATGCATTACCTAGGGGTGTGCCGATACTTCTCATCAGATAGTCTAGTTTCGGCACTTAATATTAAAGTTATGCACACGTATTTCAAGCGTATCATTTAATACAGTCTTTATTTCCGTTACACAAACTGAAAAGTTGATTCCTCTTACGATTAATATCTTGAACGTAGTGACAACATCTGACCACTTCTGACCGTCCCACTAATTCGCTTCTCTTTTGTTAAAAATGGTTCAAATGGCTCTGAGCACTATGGGACTTAACTGCTGAGGTCATCAGTCCCCTAGAACTTAGAACTACTTAAACGTAACTAACCTAAGGACATCACACACGGCCATGCCCGAGACAGGATTCGAACCTGCGACCGTAGCAGCAGCGCGGTTCCGGACTGAAGTGCCTAGAACCGCTTGATCACAACGGCCGGCTAAATAGTTTTCTAGCCACTGCAGGCTATCATCAGATGGAGGTGTTAGAGGAATAATATTTTCTTAACCATGTGTAGCTAGACGTGGTGGCAGCACTACAGTGTAATTCCCATAACAGGCATTTCAGCCCCCCCCCCCCAAAAAAAAAACATACAGGATTCAGATGCACTTGGTAGTTTTATAGTGAACGAACACGTTTATCGTGCTACCGGTGGAGGATACGCTGAAAACGTTCGTAAAATAAATGAAAATTGTGATCCTAAATGTAATTTTAAAAAGCACCTCAAGACTGTACGTATGTGCGTATTAAAGATATATCCTTGTAAAATCAGGTTGTCCTTTTCAAAATAAAAACTGTGAGTTACTGTGCGTAAGTTAAAATTCACACAAAAATTTCTACCTCCTTTTATTTAGAAAATTTAGTCTTGTGTAGCCGGATGAATCTTTTTGAAATATCCTGAAATTTAAGAAAGCGTCACGCATGTCGTTGTTACTTTTCGTTACGAAGCATAAGGAGTTTGCAAACACGTGGCTTACACACGCAGGACCTCGTACCCCTTGAGTTACCTATTTTCAGTCAGTGCTCCATACCTCAAGAATCATGTGTTGTCTGCATGGTTTTCTCCCTGCAGATTTATGACACTTCTAACGGTCCCTCCCCACTAGTTTACTACGTGGGTGTGCTGAATGTAATAACTCTTAAAGCTTTTTAAATAAATCAAACGTTAGTAACATTCTACATTTTTTCTTTATGTCTACATATTTATTCCTCGACATAGTCACCCTGGCGACAAACACATTTCTCCCAACGAGAGACCAGTTTTTTGATACCGTCGCTGTAAAATGATTGACTTTGTTTACGGAGAGACAACCCGATCTCTGCTTGCACTGCTTCGTCACTATCAAAGTGAAGCCATCGAAGAAGTTCTTTTAAGTTCTGGAAACAGATTATAGATAACTGTGAACTCAAGGCGTCGGATTTTTGCAGGTATCGCCGCTCTCGTGTGTGTGGTCTGAAATTGTCATGCTGAAGGAGGTGGTGCTCTATGTGCGAAAGAACTCGATTGCAAAACACTGTTTCTCACGTACTGTCATAGTTACGTTACGCATCGCTGCAATTGGGGCCGATCTAGTGGCAGAGGACTGTAGACATGAAGAATAAAGTTGCAGAATGTTAATTACATTTGTTTTACTTAGAAGCTTGAAGAGTTTTCACATAAAAGGTGTTGTGGGTTGGCAGGAGAGCCAACACCGTATTATTAGAGGAAGCCGAAAGGCACGCGTTTTAGCTCACGCAGGCTGGCGTGAGGTCTGGAACAGGACAAGGAAATTAGATTTTAGAAAAACGGACGTAGCTGTTGGCATACTCAACTTTAATCCATAAATGATGAGTGTCTCTCTTGACTGTACATGATTCAGTATCAATAGTAACTGGTAATGGCGCCTTGCTAGGTCGTAGCAAATGACGTAGCTGAAGGCTATGCTAACTATCGTCTCGGCAGATGAGAGCGTATTTTGTCAGTGAACCATCGCTAGCAAAGTCGGCTGTACAACTGGGGCGAGTGCTAGGAAGTCTCTCTAGACCTGCCGTGTGGCGGCGCTCGGTCTGCAATCACTGATAGTGGCGACACGCGGATCCGACGTATACTAACGGACCGCGGCCGATTTAAAGGCTACCACCTAGCAAGTGTGGTGTCTGGCGGTGACACCACAAAAGGTTCGGAGGCATTACTTTTCAGGACGCCCTTGTAAAATCGTTTTAACCACTGTCTATCGCTAGTACAAATTAAGTCTGACTGTAATCTATTGTTAGCAGTTTTTGAGCTGCAGACTCCACAGAGGCACTTCATCGCTCCCCGGCCCGCAGGCGCGCCCTGCAAATATTCCCTGTGTGTCGCGGTGGGCATTGTAGAGGAATTTGCCGCCTGGCTACCTGGCTGGAGGGGACGCTCCCCTGTTCTGAAGGAGCATCTCTTTGCCGGCTCGCTTCGCCCCGCTCTCTCTGGCTGCTTAGCTGTGGAGACACTGCCTAACGACTGCACTTCCTCTCAGTTGATGCAGTTATGAACAAGTAATCCGCACTCTTAGATACATTAAATGTATTCGCAATTGCGAATATGGACAACCATTGGCTATATAGTGGAATGACGACAGTGAAAGTCTGTGCCGGACCGGAACTGGGACAGGGATTTCGCGCTTATCGCGAGCGCTCACCATACCATTTGGCTATCCGCCAACGACTTACAGACAAACCCAAACTTTCATATGCCGTTAACCATGTGCCTATAACCGTACTCGTACATCCATTATTATGTCCGCGCGGTAGCCGAGCGGTCTCAGGCGCCTTGTCACGGTCCGTGCGGTTACCCCCTCGGAGGTTCGAGTCCTCCCTCGGGCATGGGTGTGTGTGTTGTCCTTAGAGTAAGTTAGTTTAAGTTAGATTAAGTGGTTTTGTAAGCTTAGGGACCGATGATCTTAACAGTTTGGCCCCATAAGACCTTACCACGAATTTCCTAATTTTTCCATCCATTATATACATTCCCGTACAGGGGAGACATTTTACGAGGTGCATTCAAGTTCTAAGGCCTCCGATTTTTTTTGTCCGGACTGGAAAGAGATAGAAACATGCGCATTGTTTTAAAATGAGGCCCCGTTCATTGCCAATACGTCCCAGAGATGGCAGCACCGTACCAGATGGAATTTTACCGCCAGCGGCGAGAATGAGAACTGTTTTAAATACTTAAAATGGCGACGTTTTCCATACTTGAACAGCGTGCAATTATTCGTTTTCTGAATTTGCGTGGTGTGAAACCAATTTAAATTCATCGACAGTTGAAGGAGACATGTGGTGATAGAGTTATGGATGTGTCGGAAGTGCGTTCGTGGGTGCGACAGTTTAATGAAGGCAGAACATCGTGTGACAACAAACCGAAACAACCTCAGGCTCGCACAAGCCGGTCTGACGACATGATCGAGAAAGTGGAGAGAATTGTTTTGGGGGATCGCCGAATGACTGTTGAACAGATCGCCTCCAGAGTTGGCATTTCTGTGGGTTCTGTGCACACAATCCTGCATGACGATCTGAAAATGTGGAAAGTGTCATCCAGGTGGGTGCCACGAATGGTGACGGACGACCACACGGCTGCCCGTGTGGCATGTTGCCGAGCAATGTTGACGCGCAACGACAGCATGAATGGGACTTTCTTTTCGTCGGTTGTGACAATGGATGAGACGTGGATGCCATTTTTTCAATCCAGAAACAAAGCGCCAGTCAGCTCAATGGAAGCGCACAGATTCACCGCCACCAAAAAAATTTCGGGTAACCGCCAGTGCTGAAAAAATGATGGTATCCATGTTCTGGGACAGCGAGGGCGTAATCCTTACCCATTGCGTTCCAAAGGGCACTACGGTAACAGGTGCATCCTACGAAAATGTTTTGAAGAACAAATTCCTTCCTGCACTGCAACAAAAACGTCCGGGAAGGGCAGCGCGTGTGCTGTTTGACCAAGACAACGCACCCGCACATCGAGCTAACGTTACGCAACAGTTTCTTCGTGATAACAACTTCGAAGTGATTCCTCATGCTCCCTACTCACCTGACCTGGCTCCTAGTAATTTTTGGCTTTTTCCAACAATGAAAGACACTCTCCGTGGCCGCACATTCACCAGCCTTGCTGCTATTGCCTCAGCGATTTTCAAGTGGTCAAAACAGGCTCCTAAAGAAGCCTTCGCCGCTGCCATGGAATCATGGCGTCAGCGTTGTGAAAAATGTGTACGTCTGCAGAGCGATTACGCCGAGAAGTAACGCCAGTTTCATCGATTTCGGGTAAGTAGTTAATTAGAAAAAAAATCGGAGGCCTTAGAACTTGAATGCCCCTCGTACTTGAATGTCTCTTGCCATATTGTAGTGCCTGTGTTGTTCCGAATTACGACCGAATGTTCCTTCAGATATGCGGGAAATCCGGGTTCGAGTACCGGTCCAGCACAGATTTACAGTGTCATCATTCCATTATACAGCTCATGTAGTCACTGCATGAACATTGCATCGTAATTCGGAATAACACAGTCACTGCAATATCGCATTTTTGTTAGATGTTGCTCTGCCGCATTTCTTAGCCTCTGCGTTGCTTTCCGGTTCTCTGTCTAAACCTGCTGTTGTTGATTGGTTGATTGGTTTTTAGGGTAAAGGGACCAAACAGCATGGTCATCAGTCCCTTTGTGCTGTAGTACAACAGACGAGCGTTGATTGGCAAGATGCGGCGCCACACAAGACTTTCCTTAATTGCTCCGACAATAAGTACACCGCGCCCAGGAGGTTTTACGCTAATACTGTGAAACACAGCCTACAGCCTGTATAAGTTGTAGAGAGTTCACTAGCTTCTTCAGGTGTTTCATACCCAGCTGCAGCCACTCATCGGTGATTATGTGCCGTGCAGCTACCCAGTTTCGGAATGTCGATGGCTACGATCCATCCCCAGTCCCAAATCGTCCCAGGCGCTGATTTCGGATGATTTATCGGGCCAGTCCAGTTGCGCTAGGGTGATTCAGTGTTTGCGAATCCAGGAATGTATGCGTGCAGCCTTACATACGGCTGTTGTCATCTTGGAAGACAGAATGGTCCACATCATGAAGAAGTAGAAGAGATGGGAACGCTTAAGACAGAATGTTGGGTAAACATCCTGTGTGAGGTTCACGATAACCTGAACGCATGGGCTCAAATGACGGTACGAAAGCTACCTCAAAAGTCAGAGAACTACCCCTAGGCCGAGTTATTCCCTCCACACTTTGATCGAGTGAGGTGGCGCAGTGGTTAATGCCCTCGCATTCGGAGGACGACGCTTCAAATCCTCGACCGGCCATCCACATCTAGTCTTTCCGTGATTTCCCTAAATCGCTCCAAGCAAATGCAGCGATGTTTCTTTTGCAAAGGGCGAGCTGGTTACATTCCCCATCCTTTCATAATCCGAGCTTGTGCCCCATCTCTAATGACCGCCCTCTTTAATCCCCTCGTTGTAGACATGACTTTAAACTCTCACACTTCGCACTTTAGACGTTTGATTGGACGCACTCTACTACTTACGCGAACAGAAAATAGGCAAAATCACGAGTCATCAGACATCATTAAAAGCTAGTCAGCTAGTGTCCATTTTCTGTGTTTTTTGGCTCATTAAAAACGTACAGGTTTAAGTGCCATTGGAAGCGATGGTCTGGTACTAGGTATTAGATCCCAGATCTTCATTGCATGCAGTTCACTTAGCAGTTTTCACTAGAAACTGCTTTACATGGATTTTTAATGACTGAAAGTAGCAATTCTAAATTGGTTTGAAACTGATTGTTGTTGACAGGGCATGACACTCATCTCTGGTCCTTGTTGGTTAGAATCTTATTACGACAAATTTTCTTGCACTGTATTAGATAGCTATATGTGGAACGCTATGCCTTGTAGACATGTTTTTAATTGATACACAAACAAATCAGGACGCTATGTACACGGTGTGGTGACAATCTCTTCCTAACAAATTAAATTCTTCCCGTCGTTAGATCACGCCTCCACGTGGACTCTTTTTTTGTGTTGGTTCCAACACGCTGACACACACACCCGATTGGATCAGTACAAACGACTGGTAAATATACATCGCTTCACTGCCACGGCTTAAATCAGCGGCAGAGGGACGCCTGACCACCTCGTGTTAATTCTGTATTATACAGGGTGGCCCATTGATCGTGACCGGACCAAATATCTCACGACATAAGCGTCAAACGAAAAAACTACAAAGAACAAAACTAGTATAGCTTGAAGAGGGAAACCAGATGGCGCTATGGTTGGCCCGCTAGATGGTGCTGCCATAGGTCAAACGGATATCAACTGCGTTTTTCTGAATAGGAACCCCCATTTTTTGTTACATATTCGTGTAGTACGCAAAGAAATATGAATGTTTTAGTTGGACCACTTTTTTCGCTTTCTGATAGATGGCGCTGTAATAGTCACAAACATATGGCTCATAATTTTAGACGAACAGTTGGTAACACGTAGGTTTTTTAAATTAAAATACAGAACGTAGGTACGTTTGAACATTTTATTTCGGTTGTTCCAATGTGATACATGTATCTTCGTGAACGTATCATTTCTGAGAAAACGCATGCTGTTACAGCGTGATTACCTGTAAATACCACATTAATGCAACAAATGCTCAAAATGATGTCTGTCAACCTCAATGCATTTGGCAATACGCGTAACGACATTCCTCTCAACAGCGAGTAGTTCGCCCTCCGTAATGTTCGCACATGCATTGACAATACGCTGACCCATGTTGTCAGGCTTCAACCGCACGCGAGCTATGTGCCGGACATCCATCATGTTGGAAGTACATCGCCATTCTGTCATGCAGTGAAACATCTTGTAGTAGAGCACTACGTAGGAAATCAGCATACATTGCAGCTTTTAGATTGCCATCGATAAAATGGGGGCCAGTTATCCTTCCTCCCATAATGCCACACCTTACATTAACCCGCCAAGGTCGCTGATGTTCCACTTGTCGCAGCCATCGTGGATTTTCCGTTGCCCAGTAGTAAATATTATGCCGGTTTACGTTACCGCTGTTGGTGAATGACGCTTCGTCGCTAAATAGAACACGTGCAAAAAATCTGTCATCTCCCGTAATTTCTCTTGTGTCCAGTAGCAGAAGTGTACACGACGTTCAAAGTCGTCGCCATGTAATTCCTGGTGCATAGAAATATGGTACGGGTGCAATCGATGTGGATGTAGCATTCTCAACACGGACGTTTTTGAGATTCCCGATTCTCGCGCAATTTGTCTGATACTGATGTGCGGATTAGCCGCGACAGCAGCTAAAACACCTACTGGGGCATCATAATTTGTTGTAGGTCGTGGTTGACGTTTCACATGTGGCGGAACACTTCCTGTTTCCTTAAATAACGTATCTATTCGGTGAACGGTCCGGACACTTGGATGATGTCGTCTAGGATACCGAGCAGCATACGTAGCACACGCCCGTTGGGCATTTTGATCACAACAGCCATACACCAAAACGATATCGACCTTTTCCGCAATTGGTAAACGGTCCATTTTAACACGTTTAATGTATCACGAAGCAAATACCGTCCGCACTGGCGGAATGTTACGTGGTACCAGGTACTTATACGTTTGTGACTATTACAGCGCCAAAAAACATTCATATTTACGTACCACACGAATATGTAATAAAAATGGGGGTTCCTATTTAAAAAAATGCAGTTGATATCCATTTGACCTATGGCAGCGCCATCTAGCGGGCCAACCATAGCGCCATCTGGTTTCCCCCTTCAAGCTAGACAAGTTTCGTTCTTTGTAGTTTTTTCGTTTGATACTTATTTCGTGAGATATTTGGCCCGATCACTATCAATGGACCACCCTGTATATAGCACTATGAAAGGACTAGTGTAGTCTTCTAAGGTTGACAAATATTTTGTCAGGGGAGCTTGCCGTCATTACGTAAAAAGGCTATATTTAATATAATGACGTGCGCTTTTCGGTTCCTTAGTAGCAGGACGATTATACCAGCAGCCACAAACTGAACGAGGCAACACGCTGGCTGAGGTATTCGACTCTCTTGAGAGAGGAGAGCGGTTCAAATCCACGTCTGGTCGCATATTTTGACATTTTCCGTGATTTTCCTAGACGGGTTTCATTAAATCTTGGAGGGGTCGTTTGAAAGAAATGACACGGTGGAGGCCCTCTTCCACCTTGTCCTATCCCGTCTCTAACGACTTCACCGTCGACTGGAACTTAAACCCTGTCTTACTTCCTTTTCCTGTGTACGCAACGCCAAGGAACAGTTTCACGCTCAAATAGAGCTTCGGTTGTGTACCACTAAGTCAGTTGGGGTAATTGTTAAAATAGTGGACTCGCATGTGGGAGAAACTGGCTTAATATACCGTTAGGAGATGGCGATTCAGAAACCACCCGGTAAATTATGCCGGACCCGGGCTCGAACCGGAAATGTTACCTTCCGTGGATAATGCTCTTAACGACCGACCTATCCAAACACGACTCGCATCTTCAAGGTGAGGAGTCTTCCAGTTTCAGGTACCTCCCACGTAAGGCAAGGTTCTGGGTTCGAGTCCCGGTACGTAATTATAATATGCCAGAATGTTTCAAAACAGAGCACATTCCGCTGCAGAGCCAAAGATTCGTAATGCTCATTTAGGTTTTCCACTGTTTCCCTAAAACGTTTAAAGCAAAATTCGTGATGCTCCCTTTAACGAGGTAGCGGGCAAGCACCTTCCGTCGCTGTGTGCATTCGACGCAAGAGATTCTCCTTTAATTATTTCTCCAAGGATGATACGTATACACTTAATCTTTGTTTTTTGTTTGCTTGTGTGTCTGATAAATTCCTGTAAAATCTGGCAAAAATTTGCGCTGTGTTGTAGGTCGAATGTGGAAAAGTCTCATCTTAATTATAACAGAATGTAATGGGAACACTTCCCAGTAGTTCGACCAGAGTAATGCTAGGAAACGTAGGTCCTGCGTATTGATGACGATGTGACTGGTGCCCTTAACAGTGTCTGCTAGTAGGTGTCTGAAAATCTTTGATCGGAAAGCGGAGTATCAGGAAAACATCTGCCTAGTGTCAAAGTGGCTTCCAGCCTTCAACGTAGAGAAATGCAAAATTGGCACACCTCCTGAATGGAAAAAACACTTTATCCTTTGGTTACTATGTCACCGAATCACAACTAGAGCGTCTTTTCATAAAAATAATTAGGTGTAGCGATGTATACATGTAGGAAATGGAACGATCACACATATTTATACGCAGGAAAAAGCAAACGGAAGGCATGGATTCAGTGGCAGCAATTGCACTTTCCCTACACAACAAATTGCATAAAGGCACGTGTACCGTCCAGTTTAATTTCTACTCGAATATATGGGACGCGTATCAAGTGAGGCTACTAAGTTAATCTAGCGTATGCGAGGAAGAACAGAGCGAATGATGACGAGTTTGTGTCACAACTGGCGGGCATTAGAAGAAAGACGCTGCAGGTCTGATGAAAACCTGCTTCTAAAATTTCTAAGCAAGTCTTTCAGGGTAAACACTACGAATATTCTTCAACAGCTTACGTATGTGTCCCGTAGAGATAGTAAAGATAAACATCTCGCACAGCTCTTCCCATGCTCCACCAGTAATGAATCTGTGTCCTCTGTCGCACACATCATAGTAAATCCCACTGTCTACATGAAAATATAGATGCGCGATCAAGAAACATAACGGAGTTGTGCTAAGCACAATCTACAGGAGAATAAGCCACTAAAATTGTGACGTATGCTTCAGTATGCAGTGCAGATTGGCACCAGGAGTTTCATAAGTGAATGTAGCGTTGCTTTGTGAATAGTTTCTAGTTGAAATGAAGCGACTAAATTTTATTTCTGGATCTATGTGGAGGCATACTTAATCACATCTCTTCATTCTGAAATTAGATGTGTACGCGCTGAGTAGGTGCTAGCGAATCGGAAATGCAAAGGGAAAGTTTCGCCGTACGGCATGCAAAATGCGGCATATTCCTCCGGTCCTGTTTCGGCACTTGCAGGTACCTTCGTCGGGCCGTGGGTTCAGGTTTTTTGATCCGCAAGTGTCCGTGGTGATTACGACTGGGGGCGGGCAGTGCATTAGCAGCTTTTTAACCGCGGGGACTGCAGAGCACGGGGTGTCGTAACTGTGAGAGGGCGCGCTAAGACAGCGCAGGCTTAATCCTTGAGAGTGGCTCCTCCCTCACCGGCTCTACATTTTTTGTTGTAGGCAGCAGCCATTTCGCTGTCAAAATTCTTCATTTCCTCTGTTTCACCCTTCATTTTTGTTTTTGCTCGCCGCAAGGTAATGTCGGAAAAAAGGCGTCGAATGATCCTGTAATACTATGCAAGGATATACGATAATTTTCTAAGAAACACACGCACCATTACACCGACTCCCCTACCTCCCATATTCGAGTCCAATAGTACAATATTATAAAAGGCCTTGTCCGCTCCTTCCACCGACTCAGGTTATTTTTTCACTATGTACATAAACCGCCTGAGGCGAATGTAGGGTTGGTAGTTTCAACGATAATACCGTCTTCCTGCAAAAGAAATCGTGTTAAACCTCTTTATGCCATTTAACATTAATATTAACCTTCCATCTTTCACAGTGATAAGTCATTACATTTCGGCTACTAAAAACTTCGTCTTTCAGTCGATTTAATTCTCTCATACAATAACGGCATTTTTCCTTGATACATTCTCGCGAAATATTTTCTCTTAATATCCGAATCCTAGCTCTTATCACTGTGAGAAATCATTTTCGGTCGTCCTCCTATCATTTGCTGATTTGCCTCTGACACTGAAATATAATTAGGCTGCCTAGAAAATAAGACACCGATTCTTTATTCGAGAGGTGTGTGCTTTAAATTCCTGTCCGTCTGTCCAGATCCACACCCGCAAACATAGCACTGTAGAGTGCGTATTTTTCTTGTACAGACATTAAACGAAAACATATCTCTGGTCACTATGCGACTTAACTTCTGAGGTCATCAGTCGCCTAGAACTTAGAACTAATTAAACCTAACTAACCTAAGGACATCACACACAGGCAGGATTCGAACCTGTGACCGTAGCGGTCGCTCGGCTCCAGACTGTAGCGAGACAGTAAACCCCTGTTGCACTAATACAGTAGGTGTTTTACGCTTATCGTAGATTGCAAACTTAAGACTGCATGTTTTAAATTATTTCTGATCACGTTAGCATAATTTTCAGCTAGTGTTACGTTAATATATTAGTGTACTGCTGGTGAGTATATTTGTTAGACACAGAATACAGAAAATCGCGAAGTCACAGAAATTTATAATGGAGTTTAATCGTATCGCAGGATTTCTGGTATGAACCACGTCACACAAATCCCTAGATTCAGAAGATTCAGTGGTAACAAAAGGAACTCAACAAAGGTTTTGTCATGAGTACCCAATAAGCAGACTGATTTGCTGTGAGGAAACTAAGGAACTGTAATTCCTTTGTGAGAAGTACTACTTACGAAATCCTTTTATGCTGAACCTCAGAATGTTCATTGCATGTACGGGGAGATAAGTTCGGTTGCACTAACAATGTATTCTGAACGTGAAGACATAATGGACTGCACATATGATCATCGGCTCATTCATTTAACTGCAGGTTATTCCAAAAATCATGATGCCTGTCAAGTGTTGAGCACCGTTCCTAGAAATTGTGGGCTAGTATCTTAACCACTCTGCCACCTCACGCTTACAAAAAAAAAAAAAAAAAAAATGGCTCTGAGCACTATGGGACTTAACTGCTGTGGTCATCAGTCCCCTAGAACTTAGAACTACTTAAACCTAACTAACCTAAGGACATCACACACATCCATGCCCGAGGCAGAATTCGAACCTGCGACCGTAGCGGTCGCGCGGTTCCAGACTGTAGCGCCTAGAACCGCTCGGCCACTCCGGCCGGCTCACGCTTACAGTTGCGTGAATCAATGTACTCCACACTGGTTAAGATTCACACTAATGGGCTTGCTTCACAAGCTAGAAGATTGGCACGCTCTACATCGTCCAGTAGCCTAACAGTAGAGTGGTTAAACCTGCTGTGGGCGTAATTGGTGAGCACTCAGAAATCCTCGCACGGGACGTGCTCGGTGTTGTGGACTGCCAAGACAGCCAATCCACTAGGAGGAAGCCGAAAGGCACGCGTTTAAGCTCACGCAGGCTGGCGTGAGGTCTGGAACTGGACAAGGACGTTATAGTAGCAAAGAACGTACGTAACTACAGGAATACTTAACTTTAATTCATAATTGGTGAACATCGCTCTTGACGATACATGTTTTACAGCATCAATAGTAACTGGTAATGGCGCCTTGCTAGGTCGTAGCAAATGACGTAGCTGAAGGCTATGCTAAACTATCGTCTCGGCAAATGAGAGCGTAATTTGTCAGCGAACCATCGCTAGCAAAGTCGGCTGTACAACTGGGGCGAGTGCTAGGAAGTCTCTCTATAGACCTGCCGTGTGGCGGCGCTCGGTCTGCAATCACTTCCATTAAAATAACTTGGTGACTGACTTCACGGCGAGTCGAATGGTAATGGGTAGTTGCAAGCCAATCTTAACTCTTTGTCGAGCGGCACATATTCGCAGCGTTGTTTCGTTTGTAGGTAAGCTCATCGGATAAAATAGCACTCACCCCCCTTTCTTAAGGCCGAAAAGCTAGAGTCCACGAATCAGCACTGTATTAGA
This sequence comes from Schistocerca cancellata, assembly GCF_023864275.1. Lineage (NCBI taxonomy): Eukaryota > Metazoa > Arthropoda > Insecta > Orthoptera > Acrididae > Schistocerca > Schistocerca cancellata. The sequence goes on along the minus strand of NC_064629.1, from coordinate 875,883,990 downwards.
AGACATTACTTGTGCGAAACTCAGCTTGCCCTTTTCTCGCATAACAGACTGCGAATAATGGGTGAAGAGCAACAGGAAGATTCCAGATTTCTAGATTTTCGAAAAGCTTTCGATACGGTGCACAACTGCAGACTGTTAACGAAGGTACGAACATATGGAATAGATTCCCAGATATGTGAATGGTTCGTAGTTTCTTGAGTAATATAATCCAGTCCGTTGTCTTCGACGAGGAGTGTCCGTCGGAGACAAGGGTACCATCTGGAGCACCCCATGGAAGTGTGATAGCACCGCTATTGTTTTCTATATACATAAATAATCTAGCGGACAGGGCGGGCACCAATTTGATTATGTTTGCTGATAATGCAATGGTGTACCGGCAGGTGTAGCCATTGAGTGACTAGGAGGATAGAGTGTGACTTACACAACGTTCCTAGTTGGTGTCATGAATGATAGGTAGCTCTGAATGTAGAAAAATATGTTAATGCAGATGAGTTGGAAAACAAACCCTTAATGTTCGAATACACCATTGTTAGTGTGCTGTTTGACACAGTGGCGTAGTTTAAATATCTGGATGTGATGTTATTTAGTGGTATGAAACGGGACGAGCTTGTGAGTATTTTGGTAGGGAAGGCGAATGGTCGTCTGTGGTTTATTGGGAGAATTATGCGAAAGTGTGAGCCATTTGTAAAGCAGACAGCATATGGGAAGCTGGTGCGACCTAATCTTGAGTTCTGCTGGAGTATTTGGGATCCGCAAACTGCCGAATTAAAGGAATTCAAAGGAGAGCTGCTAGAATTGTTACTGGTAGGTTCGAACAACTCGCAAGTATTACGGAGTGGGAATCCCTAGAAGGAAGGTGACTTTTTTTTGGAGGAACACTACTGAGAAAATTTAGAGAACCTAGATTTGAAGCTGACTACAGAGCTATTCTACTGCCAGCAACGTATATTTTGCGTAAGGGCCACGAAGATAAGATATGAGAAATTAGGGCTCATACGGAGACATATAGACAGTCGCTTTTCCCTCGCTCTACTTGTGAGTGGAACAGGAAAGGAAACGACTAGTAGTGGTACAGGGTACCGTCTGCTATGCGCCGTACGATGGCTTGTGAAGTATGTACACTCCTGGAAATGGAAATAAGAACACCGTGAATTCATTGTCCCAGGAAGGGGAAACTTTATTGACACATTACTGGGGTCAGATACATCACATGATCACACTGACAGAACCACAGGCACATAGACACAGGCAACAGAGCATGCACAATGTCGGCACTAGTACAGTGTATATCCACCTTTCGCAGCAATGCAGGCTGCTATTCTCCCATGGAGACGATCGTAGAGATGCTGGATGTAGTCCTGTGGAACGGCTTGCCATGCCATTTCCACCTGGCGCCTCAGTTGGACCAGCGTTCGTGCTGGACGTGCAGACCGCGTGAGACGACGCTTCATCCAGTCCCAAACATGCTCAATGGGGGACAGATCCGGAGATCTTGCTGGCCAGGGTAGTTGACTTACACCTTCTAGAGCACGTTGGGTGGCACGGGATACATGCGGACGTGCATTGTCCTGTTGGAACAGCAAGTTCCCTTGCCGGTCTAAGAATGGTAGAACGATGGGTTCGATGACGGTTTGGATGTACCGTGCACTATTCAGTGTCCCCTCGACGATCACCAGTGGTGTACGGCCAGTGTAGGAGATCGCTCCCCACACCATGATGCCAGGTGTTGGCCCTGTGTGCCTCGGTCGTATGCAGTCCTGATTGTGGCGCTCACCTGCACGGCGCCAAACACGCATACGACCATCATTGGCACCAAGGCAGAAGCGACTCTCATCGCTGAAGACGACACGTCTCCATTCGTCCCTCTATTCACGCCTGTCGCGACACCACTGGAGGCGGGCTGCACGATGTTGGGGCGTGAGCGGAAGACGGCCTAACGGTGTGCGGGACCGTAGCCCAGCTTCATGGAGACGGTTGCGAATGGTCCTCGCCGATACCCCAGGAGCAACAGTGTCCCTAATTTGCTGGGAAGTGGCGGTGCGGTCCCCTACGGCACTGCGTAGGATCCTACGGTCTTGGCGTGCATCCGTGCGTCGCTGCGGTCCGGTCCCAGGTCGACGGGCACGTGCACCTTCCGCCGACCACTGGCGACAACATCGATGTACTGTGGAGACCTCACGCCCCACGTGTTGAGCAATTCGGCGGTACGTCCACCCGGCCTCCCGCATGCCCACTATACGCCCTCGCTCAAAGTCCGTCAACTGCACATACGGTTCACGTCCACGCTGTCGCGGCATGCTACCAGTGTTAAAGACTGCGATGGAGCTCCATATGCCACGGCAAACTGGCTGACACTGACGGCGGCGGTGCACAAATGCTGCGCAGCTAGCGCCATTCGACGGCCAACACCGCGGTTCCTGGTGTGTCCGCTGTGCCGTGCGTGTGATCATTGCTTGTACAGCCCTCTCGCAGTGTCCGGAGCAAGTATGGTGGGTCTGACACACCGGTGTCAATGTGTTCTTTTTTCCATTTCCAGGAGTGTATTTAGATGTAGATTCGGATGTAAAGAACTAAAATGGTCGCATCAGGGCGCTGTAGATGGTGTAGAACTTGTACCAGGCTGCCACGTGAGCCTCCTCCGCCGATGCTCGTCAGGGCAGTGATCTGGTGTGCATGTGGTAGTTGACTACATGGAATCAGGTAGCAAGTAGTGTCGGCGTAGAGACGTGACTAAATGGCAGAACGAACGTGCCATGTTCACACCATGAATTAAGTTGCCCAATTTTTGGTTTATAAACGTGAACATTGTGAAGGTTACTGCATGCGATGGACGTTTGAACTCTGGTATCTCATAAAACGGCATTGTTCAGTGGCACACCAAACAGCACCTCTTCAGTGGGCCAAACAACACAGAAAGTGTACTGTAGCTGAGTTGGGGCGAAGTATGGTCCGATGAGCCGCTATTTTGCCTCCTTCTTGATGATGTGAGGCGTCGGGTGCACCGTCTGCCCAGTGAGGCATTTGACCCGCACGCTGCGAAGAGCACAGCATAGGCCAAATTTGATTCTGTGACATTTTAGGGCTGGTTTTATATCACGACTTGTACTCACTCGTTCAAGTTACCATATAAATGAAGTAGAGTGTTTCTTTCAACATTATTAGTGACCGGGTGTTGTGCACATAGTTCCGCGTAGTCAGCACGTACACAACTTTCCCACTAGAGCGCGCCCCGCTAAGCACAACAGCGCAGGCGCAGCGCTCATCCGTCTCCGCATTACGAGATGGCGCTGCCTTAGTGACGGACCAAATTCTGCTTCCGCCGATCCGCGAACTAATATGTAACGCGGCCAATGAGATTGCTGCTAATGTAGAACCTTTTCTCCTTGCGGATCACACTCGCGCAGTGATACCTGAACACGCGAGGTATTATAACGAGTGTACAGAGCTCCGATTAACCAGTCTGCATTTATCTGCACCTGTCTGTACCAGTCTATAGTCAAGTTTCAGTCTGCGCCTAATAAGATTACCATATTCCTGTACATAGCCAAGAAGATAAATGAATAGACACTTTGTCAAGTATCAGAGATATGTGAGAATAAGATTAACGTACCAAGACCAAAGGAACTTCAGATTGTCAATTGTAAATAGCGTCCAGAATCAAGTTACGTAATGTCTATGCTTTTTATTATTTTAATAAATATGTGTGAAAATTAATCAAGTTCTGTTTAAAGTTGGTCACCGTCAATCTGCTACTCTAAGCGTGCAAGTGGCATTTCTATCGTCTGACCTAACGGCAGAAGGTAAACACGCCACGATAAGACCACGAGACATATTGCTGACACTCGCCTACTTCGTTACAGCGACAAGTCAAATAATCTGATGGTGTGTGTACCGAAGGTCTTACAGTACGCACACCACACCGGGGTTTGCTCTTTCTTCTACATCCTGACGATGAGTGAGCTGCGGACACTCTCGTCTTACAAGACGACAACAGCCGTGTTGACTGCGCTGTATGGAGACGTTCCTGCTTTGAATAACACTCGAGAAACCCATTCTAACTCGACTGGCCCGCTAAATCACCCGATCTTAATGCCATAGATAAATTCTGGTACTTTCTGAAACACCGGGGACACGCATTAGTCCAAATCTCCGCAGCTGTTTTCCTCTTTGAGATTTAATCGTCAATGAATGACTTCAGCTGGATACGGCGTACCTGAACAAACATGTGGACTCTCCTCCTCGGCGAAATGAAGCCAGTTTCAAGGCTAGAAGCCGGTCACCTGAGGGTGACTACTTTTTGTACGTAAAGACTTGTCTAGAGTTGCTTGTGGCACGCCACAACACTGCTTCCCGCCACAGCCGTCTGTTCAACAAGAAGTTACTTTTTTCGAGCTATAGTGGTGGTGCCAAACTCACAATTTTCGCTTCCGAAACTGGACACGCTTAAATAGCTGCCTTAAAGACATCAGCGATTTTCAAAGATGCTCGGTGAAACTCAGGAAGTAGTTTCTGGAGTTGTCAGTGAATTCAAAGGAGCCTGACGCGTCGAAAATAGATCTTAAAAAGTCATCCATTTCCTCCTAGACAAAATTCCGTTGATTTGAAGATGCAAAAAAGTATCGAATATTTCTTAACATTTTGAACCGCGCAACTGCTACGGTCGCAGGTTCGAATCCTGCCTTGGGCATGGATGTGTGTGATGTCGTTATGTTAGTTAGGTTTAAGTAGTTCTAAGTTCTAGGGGACTGATGACCTCAGAAGTTAAGTCCCATAGTGCTCAGAGCCATTTGAACCGTTTTCTTAACATTTAAACTTTTATGTCGTTGCCAGATACCAAAATACTTCACCAAATAAAGAACGTCGTTTGCTCCTACGTGTTCGCATATCACCAGTTTCCTCAAAGTTTGGATTTTTAACTTTTTTGCCTCCACACATATCAATGTTCATTTCTGAGTTTTCAGCGCAGATGCTTACAAAGACTGACTAAGACATCGGGTGAAGTTTATTTCCCAGTCTATGGATTTACCTCTGCGATTAGAGATGTGGTAACTCTCCTAAACACAAGCGTACTGCTGTCCAGTATTTTCTCACAACAAATCGTGCTGAAAGCTACTTTTTTTAATGTTACAATATGGAGACTTCTCGGTTCAGACTGTGGCGTAGACAGTGATCGCGAATCGTATTGGCTCGCGTTTCGTAGGTTGTTATCAAACTCCAATAGAATGTAATGCGTTTTATTCGCAAAGCATTTTGTCACAAAACTGACCCATTGTGAAGGCAGACATAGGCTGAGGCTGTTTTCCTGCCATCCGCTATTTAGGATATAACGTCACATCGATCCGTTACTTGAGTTGGCATGTTTCTACTTTTCAGAGGAGTGTGCACTGCGATTCCTCTTTTTAACTAGTTGAAACTGTGTGTCAGACCGGGAGTCGAAGTCGGGGCCACGCTTTTTACTGGCAGGATGCGCTATCCATTCATTTAAAGTTCTGTTTTAAGTTGTCACAAATACGCGTTACTTCGTACGTTACTACGTCTGCCTCAGCACTTGTTTTCTCCATCACAATAGCGCTTTTCTGTCACGCTATGAAATGTGACGGGGTTTTTCCCCATAAATGCTGCCGCCGGGTGCAGCCGTTTACATTCGCTCGTATCAGGGACTGCAGAGGTATCGCTATAAGGAAACTAACACACTTGTCCGTTATTACGGGGGGGTAACACCTCACGTTATTGTCCATTAGTGCTGATCACGCCGCAGCCTAATGGATTAGTCCTTCGAGCACTGGCGGCCCCTGGCTGCATCTAAAACAGCGTATTTGCCGCTAGCGTGCTGTACACTTAAATGGACTCCATACACGTTGCCCACGTTGTAGCTCGGTATACTTGTTACGTTCGCGCTACGGATGCACTATACTCTGCTCGGTTCGAGATATTGGCTTTTGTAGGATTCCAGTTTACACTTGGGAAAACTCGATTCGACCCTTTCGGTGTTAGAATGTTAAGAAGCGTTCTGCTGCTACAAAGCGTTTGTGATGATTATCGAATCTTTCGGACCTGACGTATTTCCAGCGAGGGCAAATTATCGCAGGCCACTTGTTTGGTGCATTCGTAACAACAGAAGCAGCAGCAGCAGCAATATGTCTATAGGACCGATGTGCTTAACTATAAGTATATTCTGCTGACGTCAGTTTCCTCCAGGATGACATTTTGGTAAGCGCCGATCATGTAAAATCCAGTGTACTCTGTTTATTCGTGAGACCCAGAAGGCGGTAGAGAGAGGAGCTCAGGTTGCCACAGAGTTTCGCGACATTCAGGAAACCTTCGATAAAGGTCATATGGTAAACAAAATGTTGTATATCCGAAAGGGTATGAGATTGGATTAAAGACTTCCTAGCGAAGAGCCTCGGTGTGTCTTTCTTAACATGGAGGTGCGGCCAGATGCCAAGGTGTATCTCAAGTTAGCGATACAGGGACTTGGTGATATGTATAAGGGGCAATGAAATGAAAAAGAGGCAGAGGGACAAAAAATAAGTAAACATCTTGTTATTTCAAAAGTAATCTCCAAAACTCTTAATAAATCATCGCAGTGTGGGTCATGATGATCAGTGCCGTCATGGGAAAATGTTTGCGGTTCCTTACAGAACCGTGATTGTTCCCATGCTTGTAGTTCTTCGCCCGAAGCAAATCTACATCCTCGAATGTCTATCTTCAAAGCACCAAAAGTATAGAAATCGCATGGGGAGAGATCGGAACTACACTCCTGGAAATGGAAAAAAGAACACATTGACACCGGTGTGTCAGACCCACCATACTTGCTCCGGACACTGTGAGAGGGCTGTACAAGCAATGATCACACGCACGGCACAGCGGACACACCAGGAACCGCGGTGTTGGCCGTCGAATGGCGCTAGCTGCGCAGCATTTGTGCACCGCCGCCGTCAGTGTCAGCCAGTTTGCCGTGGCATACGGAGATCCATCGCAGTCTTTAACACTGGTAGCATGCCGCGACAGCGTGGACGTGAACCGTATGTGCAGTTGACGGACTTTGAGCGAGGGCGTATAGTGGGCATGCGGGAGGCCGGGTGGACGTACCGCCGAATTGCTCAACACGTGGGGCGTGAGGTCTCCACAGTACATCGATGTTGTCGCCAGTGGTCGGCGGAAGGTGCACGTGCCCGTCGACCTGGGACCGGACCGCAGCGACGCACGGATGCACGCCAAGACCGTAGGATACTACGCAGTGCCGTAGGGGACCGCACCGCCACTTCCCAGCAAATTAGGGACACTGTTGCTCCTGGGGTATCGGCGAGGACCATTCGCAACCGTCTCCATGAAGCTGGGCTACGGTCCCGCACACCGTTAGGCCGTCTTCCGCTCACGCCCCAACATCGTGCAGCCCGCCTCCAGTGGTGTCGCGACAGGCGTGAATGGAGGGACGAATGGAGACGTGTCGTCTTCAGCGATGAGAGTCGCTTCTGCCTTGGTGCCAATGATGGTCGTATGCGTGTTTGGCGCCGTGCAGGTGAGCGCCACAATCAGGACTGCATACGACCGAGGCACACAGGGCCAACACCCGGCATCATGGTGTGGGGAGCGATCTCCTACACTGGCCGTACACCACTGGTGATCGTCGAGGGGACACTGAATAGTGCACGGTACATCCAAACCGTCATCGAACCCATCGTTCTACCATTCTTAGACCGGCAAGGGAACTTGCTGTTCCAACAGGACAATGCACGTCCGCATGTATCCCGTGCCACCCAACGTGCTCTAGAAGGTGTAAGTCAACTACCCTGGCCAGCAAGATCTCCGGATCTGTCCCCCATTGAGCATGTTTGGGACTTGATGAAGCGTCGTCTCACGCGGTCTGCACGTCCAGCACGAACGCTGGTCCAACTGAGGCGCCAGGTGGAAATGGCATGGCAAGCCGTTCCACAGGACTACATCCAGCATCTCTACGATCGTCTCCATGGGAGAATAGCAGCCTGCATTGCTGCGAAAGGTGGATATACACTGTACTAGTGCCGACATTGTGCGTGCTCTGTTGCCTGTGTCTATGTGCCTGTGGTTCTGTCAGTGTGATCATGTGATGTATCTGACCCCAGGAATGTGTCAATAAAGTTTCCCCTTCCTGGGACAATGAATTCACGGTGTTCTTATTTCAATTTCCAGGAGTGTATATGGAGGTTGTGTAAGGCCTTCCCACCATGAGAAACTTCTGCAGCGTAGTCGAAACAACCTGGGCAAGTTCACGTGTTGCAAATCCCCCTCGCAGTTTCCATCTTTTTTCATGCGATTTCCATATTTTTGTTGACCTGAAGGAAGACGTTAATGGCCGTCGATTTGTTCTGCCGAAGAGGTGAACGTCTGGGTACAATCGTGCTTCTGTAGGCAACTGGAAACATTTTCCCATGAAATCACTGACCACCTATTCTCACAATGTCATAAATTTATTAAGAGTTACGGCGATTACGTTAGATTTAATAACCAGTTTACTTATTTTTTCCATCTGTCTCGTTTCCGTTTGAGTAACCCTTATGTAAAGGACCTGTCGGCAACGTCATTCGCCCTGTAGACTGTTGACAGACACATTTATGTACAAGGAGGCGATAGCTGCAGACATTTATCACGGATTAAATAGGAAGTTGCAGGTTCGTAACGTTCGGTACAAAGATTGTCAGCCTTCCTTAATATAAATAAATGGAATAAAATAGGCGAAATATTCGATACTGTTTGGCTACACGGTTGCCGGTCAGTCCTTAGAATCAGTCTCAAGCTTCGAGAACTTACAGGTTTCTGTCTGACTGATTTAAGCAGGAACGACCAAAAAAAAAATACCGTGTGGCAGGCACATTTTCAACTCAGGTTATGTAACTGGTCGCTTACAAAGCACTTATTCAACCAGATTTCGAGTGTTGTTCGCCAGTCTGGGGCCATTATCAATTGGTATTCACGGAAACATTCGAAGAACAGCACGATTCGTAACAGATTTGTTTAGTTAGCGTCACATTCTCAGAAATGTTCAACCAGCTGCAGTGGGAGACGTTACAGGAAAGACGCGCATCGCTGATGGTCTTACCAACCTCGAAGAGCACACACTCCAAAATGATACACGAAACATATTAATGCTCCAACATACACTACCCGTAATGACAACTAACATAACGTTTAGGCTTTTACAGAAGGCTATGATCTGTCTAAGACATCGGACTGTGTAAATCACATTTTCTTTTGGAGAAACTTACACCTCTTTGCTTTCGAGTTACAATACGCAATGGTTTATTTCATACTTAACCGACAGGAAATAAAGGGTTATTTTAGATATCTCATACAGCTCTCATGATGAATTTGTTATGAATAAGGATGTGTACATACCGTGAGTGACGTAAGACGTAATACCCATTTTATTTCGTGAACGGTTACACATATAGAAAAGAGGTTTTCGGCAAATGTTAGAGCGTCGAGGGGCACGTATTTTATGCTCAGTTAATGTTTTTAGCGCTGGTACCAACAGAGATATTAAAGTAAAAACTTTTTTAAACTGGATTCGTATACTTTTTATAGCCGCATTCGAAAACTTTTGAAAAGATAATTACAGTGATATAGCGTTTGTTAATGTTGATGTTGAAACCTGGCGTAAAAAGATTCGAGAAATGTCCTAGAATTTGAGAGCACGGTCGCCGGAATGGGCGATGCAAACACCTCCAAGTAGAGCTCTCGTGCTACGCTGTATCAGAATATCAACACATCCGCCTGTTTACTTCTCTGCCCTGCAGGCCGTTCATTTCTGTTTCAACGACCGTTGCAGACATGTATAGCAATGAGCAGATGTTGTATGTACTACTTTTATGTAGTGAATATAACAGAAATGCCGTAAGAACATTACAGTGGTATAGGGATATCTATCCTGATCGCCCATGTCCGACACGCCATACAATTGCAAGAATTTTTAAGATGGACAGACTTCTTGAACATGAAAAAGAGGACAGGAAAGAAGACTGCAACTGACAGAGGACACGCAGAAGCTGTTCTGGCTACGACACTAATGAATCCGCACGGTGGTACGAGACATATTGCCAAGGAATGTGGAATCAGCCAGACGAGTGTCATTCGCATCCTACATCTACATCTACATCTACATTTATACTCCGCAAGCCACCCAACGGTGTGTGGCGGAGGGCACTTTACGTGCCACTGTCATTACCTCCATTTCCTGTTCCAGTCGCGTATGGTTCGCGGGAAGAACGACTGTCTGAAAGCCTCCGTGCGCGCTCTAATCTCTCTAATTTTACATTCGTGATCTCCTCGGGAGGTATAAGTAGGGGGAAGCAATATATTCGATACCTCATCCAGAAACGCACCCTCTCGAAAACTGGACAGCAAGCTACACCGCGATGCTGAGCGCCTCTCTTGCATAGTCTGCCACTTGAGTTTGTTAAACATCTCCGTAACGCTATCACGGTTACCAAATAACCCTGTGACGAAACGCGCCGCTCTTCTTTGGATCTTCTCTATCTCCTCCGTCAACCCGATCTGGTACGGATCCCACACTGATGAGCAATACTCAAGTATAGGTCGAACGAGTGTTTTGTAAGCCACCTCCTTTGTTGATGGACTACATTTTCTAAGGACTCTCCCAATGAATCTCAACCTGGTACCCGCCTTACCAACAATTAATTTTATATGATCAATCCACTTCAAATCGTTCCGCACGCATACTCCCAGATATTTTACAGAAGTAACTGCTACCAGTGTTTGTTCCGCTATCATATAATCGTACAATAAAGGATCCTTCTTTCTATGTATTCGCAATACATTACATTTGTCTATGTTAAGGGTCAGTTGCCACTCCCTGCACCAAGTGCCTATCCGCTGCAGATCTTCCTGCATTTCGCTACAATTTTCTAATGCTGCAACTTCTCTGTATACTACAGCATCATCCGCGAAAAGCCGCATGGAACTTCCGACACTATCTACTAGGTCATTTATATATATTGTGAAAAGCAATGGTCCCATAACACTCCCCTGTGGCACGCCAGAGGTTACTTTAACGTCTGTAGACGTCTCTCCATTGATAACAACACATCCTGCATCTCCAGAACTTCCATCACTATCATCTGTCACTACATCGGGCACTCGACGACCGTGACTTCGAACGTCACACAGAAATTTGTTGGTTTGCCTTTTAGCAACTGAAAGAATACCCTACGTTTTTCCAAAGTGTGCTCTTTACCAAAGAAGCAACGTTTACTAACCACGCTGATGTAAATTCGCATGAGATGCACTATTGGGCTGCCGAAAATCCACGCTGGTTTCGTCAGGCGCAACATCAACTGCCGTGTAGTGTAACGTACGGTGCGGCCTCATAAGAAATTACATTGTGGGATCTCACTTCATTTTAAGCATTCTAAACGGACATTCGTACGCACAATTTCTGACGAACATTCTGCCGGTTCTTCTAGAAGAGGTACCACTGTATATTCGACAGTGTATGTGGCTGCAACACGACCGTTGTCCAGCTCATTCATCCCGTGTTGCAACGCAAATACTGAATGAGAACTGTCCTGGACGTTGGATAGGACGAAATTCTGTTGTCGAATGGCCTGCGACGTTCCCCAGTTTGAGTCCTCTCGATTTCTTTCTTTGGGGAGCACTCAAAGATGCAGTCTATGACGAAGCCCCAACTACGCCAGACAATATCTGTCGTCAAATCGCCAGTGCATGCTCTACCATATCACCCACTGTAATTGCATTTTTCATCGTTCATTCGAACGGCGATTACAAATGTGCCTTTCAATCCACGTTCAACAGTTTGAACACACGGTTAAATGAAGTATAAAGTTATTTTTCTGGAAGACAAAATTTATGCTATGTGATTTGGGTGGTTACCAAATCATTGTTAGTAAACTGTTTATTTCATTTACGTATGTACTAAATTGCTTTGCAGTGTCAAGTAAGTCAACAGCGTGTCTTGCACGTAGCTAGTAACATTGTCATTACGCGCGTACATACAGCATGAAACGACATTTCGTTACCAAGAATATTTATTTTGCGGTCTATAGGTGGTCACCAAATTATTTTTAATAAAATGTTTAGTTAAACGAATGTATCAAATATGATATAATTTAGAGCAGTGCAGATATAGACAGTTGACCGACAGCATGTATTTTACCTATAAGAAACACACAGCCACGTGAAGGAAAAGAGAGGTCAAATCTTCCTTCTAACATTTACAAATTTAACACAGTAGTTGCTTTTTGCAGCGTATACGACCATTTTATTTTTGAAGAATAAATAGCTGATTTCTCTATTTGAGCTCACGTAAATCTGGGAGGATACACAAATGTGAAATAGATTTCCTAAGCCCTTTGTGATACACTAGATTCCAGCCTATGTCGTATTTCCACATACAATATTCATAGGTGAACCTGCATGTAGATCGTAAGTTGGTTTAAGTGGATCTACGGCTTTACTCTCGTAGTGCTGGTCTGCCTCACGATACACAACTGCGCAGGCTGGTCCGAGACTCCCGCTCGGCAGTGTTTATACCGCAAATGCCGTTTCTGGGCACCGTGCTCTCACATTCTAGGAGATTTCTCAAATATTTTACGATAGGTTTCAACGTCACCATTAACAAACACTATATCACTCAATATATTACTCAAGAGCTGTCAAATGCAGTTATAAAAAGTATACGGTTCAATTTAAAAATCGTACTTACTTCAGTATCTCAGTATACACTAGCGCTGAAAACATTAACCAGATGAAAACATACGTACCCTCGATGCTCTAACATTTGCGGAATACCGCGTTTCGATATGTGTAACCGTTCAGGAAATGAAAGGTGTGTTTCGTGTATATATATATATATATGACACCGCATCGTCACGTCATAGGCATGCTTCGATCTCTTAAGTTACCTCTCACGCAGACGCGAATGCATCCTAGTGCCGTTTATCAACGGGACAATGCTCGTCCACAGACGGCACGTGTGTCTGTGAACTGTATGAGTGATGTTAAGGTACTTCCATTGGCAGCAACGTCCCCAGCTGTGTTCCCGATAGAACACGTGAGGGACCGGCTCGGATGTCAACTGCGTGCCAGTGCTAGTATCCGGGATATCAGGGATCAGCTACAACAGTTGACACCCTCCGCACCCGAGACAGTGCAAGCAAGGCAGAGGGGGCTGCCACCTCATACTGATAAGTGGGCTCATACTGTAAGTAGGCTGTTTAGGTTTTTATGTTGGTAACGCCACGTAGTGCTCTGTATGAAAATCACTGACTGTGTTGTGTGCAGTCTGTGGCTGGTTTGCGTTGTTGGAATGTTCGCTAGTGTAGTGTTGGGCAGTTGGATGTGAACAGCGCGTAGCGTTGTTCAGTTGGAGGTGAGCCGCCAGCAGTGGTGGATGTGGGGAGAGAGATGACAGAGTTTTGAGAGCGGACGATCTGGACGTGTGTCCGTCAGAAAAAGGAAATTTGTAACACTGGATGTCATGAAGTGATATATATATAAAGACTTTTGAGCACTATTAAGGGAAATACGTTGTTTGTTCTCCATCAAAATCTTTCATTTGCTAACTATGCCTATAAGTAGTTAGTGCCTTCAGTAGTTAGAATCTTTTATTTAGCTGGCAGTAGTATTGCAGTAGTTCGAGTAACAAAGATTTTTATGAGGTGAGTGATTCATGAAAGGTATAGGTTATTGTTAGTCAGGGCCATTCTTTTGTAGGGATTATTGAAAGTCAGACTGCGTTCCGCTAAAAATATTGTGTGTCAGTTTAGTGTTGATCAGAATAAGTAAAGAGAGAAATGTATGAGTACGTTCAGTTTTGCGCAGCTGTTTGAAAATCAAATAACATAGAGGTTTTCTAAGGGGACGTTACAATACTTACAAATTCTTTGCGAATTTGGCTCGATTTCGTTATCCCTGAGATACCACCACACTCGCTCTGTTCACGTGAACTTTCATTTCGTTTCCCCTTTCCCTTCTTGATGTTTCACTTTCTTATGAAACTGATTTTTCGGAGTTCTTGGGTGTGCGTATTGATTAGAACTAGAATTGTACATCACGTATTGTGGATCTTTCGGAACGCTTGAGTCCAGCAACATTTGCTGTATCCGCTCTTGCTGACTTCTGTGATGAAATCATTAGTAAATTTCTTTACTTTGCATGCTTCCATTCATTGATGTGATATGGAATAACTTTCTGCGTTAATTCCAAGCATAGAAACAAAAGGATATCATACCGATCCCCGAGGTTAAGGTAGGTAGTTTTAAAGAATTGCTGGAACCGCGCGACCGCTACGGTCCCAGGTTCGAATCCTGCCTCGGGCATGGATGTGTGTGATGTCCTTAGGTTAGTTAGGTTTAAGTAGTTCTAAGCTCTAGGGGACTGATGACCTCAGAAGTTAAGTTCCACAGTGCTCAGAGCCATTTGAGCCATTTAAAGAATTACACACTAACAACAGCCTCACAATAGATTTTCTCTCCTACTTTTTTCTGCTTGGAGTGTATTTCTCTTATAATAATCAATAAGAGCGGTTACGTACGAAATACAATCAACGCTTCTCTGGCCCTCACAACGTGGTCTGTTGCATATCGTATGTATTCGTTACTGGGTAAAAAGTGTGCCTCGAAATTCGAAGCACCGTTTGGTTACTGCCTGAAACTTCTCGTTACTCTTATGTTGTCTTCACCGCACGAAGCTGGTGACCGATTCGGCCATGTTGGTAGTTTTCGTATTCCTCAAACTAGTTAGCTTCAGCAGACTCGGAGTAACGGAAACGTTTCGTTACTCGTCTTACTTCTTTTTCGCAGGTTAGCGCCAGCTCGGTAGTTTTCGTATTCCAACAATTTCATATTTGCAGCGGAGGAAATCTTCAGTGATACGGAGTACGGAATAAATTTTTTTCACTCGCCATATTCTCTTTGCGTCATCCCATTCTTGTCCGACTCGGGCGGAATAAGCAGTATTCGTCATACTCCAGATCCCTCTTTCGATACGTTATAGCTTCCGCCGTATGGCAAATCGCTGGCCTTTCGATATTTCACAGCGTTAAATGGTGGTTTTAACAGGAGTAAGACAAGTGACTGGAAAACGGGAATTGCCGTCTGGTGACCATGTGTAGCCGTGCCTTGCCACTACAGAGGCGAGCGGCTGTGCAGCAGAATTGCAGTGTCGACCTATAATGGCCTTTGCCACAGTGGCTATTCGGTTCGGCGTGTACGCATATGAATACGCGTTCAACTCAAGCAACTTCATCTGTAACGACTGGTGCTAATACAGCCATGATGATTCTTCATCAGTATGCAGAAGACAAAGTTCTGTTCAGGAGAGAGATACCTCTGAAATGGCGCATTCACGAGCGCCGCTATACGCAGAGTTTGATCGGTGAGCAAAAAAGTATTTATATGTAATAGTTAACTCCAGTAACGAGTAGAGTAACTAGTGCTAGTTCTGCAGGTTCGCAGAAGAGCTTCTGTGAAAGTTTGGAAGGTAGGAGACGAGGTACTGGCGGAATTAAAGCTCTGAGGACGGGTCGTGAGTCATGCTTGGGTAGCTCATTTGGCAGAGCGCTTGCCCGCGAAAGGCAAAGGTCCTGAGTTCGAGTCTCGGTCCGGCACGCAGTTTTAATCTGCCAGGAAGTTTCAACCATCATCTTATCTTGCACAATGACTTGGTGACAACTTGGGTTCATGACTTCGTGGGGTCTGCGCCACACTCGAACTCTAACATCAGCTCTTACCAACTGAAGTTGCCGGCCGCGGTGGTCTAGCGGTTCTAGGCGCTCAGTCCGGAACCGCGGGACTGCTACGGTCGCAGGTTCGAATCCTGCCTCGGGCATGGATGTGTGTGATGTCCTTAGGTTAGTTAGGTTTAAGTGGTTCTAAGTTCTAGGGGACTGATGACCACAGATGTTAAGTCCCATAGTGCTCAGAGCCATTTGAACCATTTTTGAACCAACTGAAGTCGGGACTCATCTGACCATAATATGGTTTTCCAGTTGTCTAGGGTCCATCGATATGGTCACGAGCCCAGGAAAGGCACTGCAGGCGATCTCGTGCTGTTCGTGAAGGAACTCTCATCGGTCGTCCGCTGCCATAGCCCATTAGCGTCATATTTCACCGCACTGTCCAAAGGGACACGTTCGGAGTTCGTCCCACATTGATTTCTGCGTTTATTTCACACAGGGTTGCTTGTCAGTTAGCAGTGACAACTTTACGCAAACGACGTTGCTCTGAGTCGTTAAGTGAAGGCCGTCGGCCACTAGGTTGTCTGTGGTGAAAGGTAATGACTGAAATTTGCTATTTTTGGCGTACTCTTGACACTGTGGATCTCGGAATATGGAATCGTCTAACGATTTCGGAAACGGATTGTTCCATGCGTCTAGCTGCAGTTACTATTCCGAGCCGCACGGAGTGGGCGCGCGGTTAGAGGCGCCAAGTCATGGATTGCACGGTCCCTCCAGCCGGAGGTTCGAGTCCTCCCTCGGGCATGGGTGTGTGTGTTGTTCCTAGGTTGGTTGGTTGGTTTTGGGGATTAAAGGGACCAGACTGCGACGGTTATCGGTCCCTTTTCCAAAAAATTAAAACCACCCATCGAGAATAAAAACGAACAACACGAAAGACGTCAGACGACACAGGACAGGAAAGACTCCGACAGAGATCAGACAAAACGAAATAAAATCAGACAGAGTGTGACAGTGGTTGGCCGACCACAGGAACAAAAAAAAGGAAAAGCCAACCACCGAGAACACGTTAAAAACTCAGTTTAAAACCGTAGGCCAAAGGCCAGAATCAACACAAAACAATAAAATAAAACAAACACTCAGATTAAATGATAAAAACCCCCTGCCCGAATAAAACGTAAAACTAAGTCAGCCGTAGAATAGTCATCTGTTAAAAGGGCAGGGAGCGAGTCAGGCAGGGCGAACGACTGCCTGAGCACAGCTAAAAGTGGACAGTCCAATAAAATGTGGACCACTGTCAAAACGAAGCCGCAGCGACATAAAGGTGGGGCCTCACGTCGCAATAGGTGGCCGTGCGTCATCCATGTGTGCCCAATGCGCAGCCGGCAGAGGACAACAGACTCCTTGCGAGAGACCCGCAAGGAGGAACGCCACACACCAGTAGGCTCCTTGATGGCCCGAAGTTTATTTCGTGAAGGCAGGGCGCGCCATTCAGCGTCCCAAATGTCGAGAATTTTGCGGCATAGGAACGCTCGCAAATCTGTCTCCGGGAGGCTAATGTCCAGAGATGGTGTACCGGTGGCCTCTTTCGCCAGGCGGTCAACATTCTCATTGCCGGGTATCCCAACATGGCCTGGGGTCCACACGAAGACCACATAGCGGCCGCAATGGGCAAGAGTATGCAGGGACTCCTGGATAGCCATCACCAGACGGGAACGAGGGAAACACTGGTCGAGAGCTCGTAAACCGCTCAGGGAATCGCTACAGATAACGAAGGACTCACCTGAGCAGGAGCGGATATACTCTAGGGTACGAAAGATGGCGACCAGCTCAGCAGTATAAACGCTGCAGCCAGCGGGCAACGAACGTTGTTCGCAATGGTCCCCTAGAGTGAGCGCATAACCTGTGTTGTTCTTAGCATAAGTTAGTTTAAGTAGTGTGTAAGTCTAGGGGCCGATGACCTCAGCAGTTTCGTCCCTTAGGAATTCACACACACACACACACACACACACACATCATTCCCCGAGTACATAAAGTCTTGGCGGTACAGGTCCTTGAGGTTTCAATTTCTTGGCAGCAAGGAGAGGGCAGCCATTCGAGACCTGAGACAGAGCCCTGAGATTGTTGTCTTACCGGCTGACAAAAGCAATGCTACGGTTGTTCTTTCCCATAACGACTGCATTGAGAAGATGCAGAGCCTGCTAAATGACGAATCTTACAGGAAGATCAACTCTGACCCCACAAAGAAGGTGGAGGACAAGACTAGAGCTCTTCTCAAGGACGCAGATTTAGCAGAGGGTGTCGCCAAGAAATTGACACCTGAACAACCTGTACCACCAAGACTTTATGGTCTCCCTAAAGTCCACAAAGAAGGGGTGCCGTTACGCCCAATTGTCAGCAACATTGGGCACCTACATATTTGCTGGCCAAATACCTGACAGAATTACTGAGCCCTTATGTGAGTAAATGCCCTCATCACGTTCGTAATTCTGTGAATTTCGTTAAACGTCTCGACATGGTCAAGCTGAAAGACTCAAGTATCTTGCTGAGTTTTGATGTTGTTTCATTATTCACCAGCGTGCCTCTTCGAGAGTCAATTGAGCTTATTGCACAGAAATTTGACGTGAAGACGACCGACCTTTACAAGCACGTTCTGACCTCCAAGTATTTTCTCTTCAATGGAGAATACTATGAACAGACAGAAGGCGTCGCAATGAGGAGCCCACTCTCGCTGTGGTCGCGAATTTCTATATGGAGTACTTCGAGGAGGAAGCTTTGGTGTCATCCAAATGGAAACCTACTTGTTTTCTACGTTATGTGGATGACGCGTTCGTGATCTGGCTCCATTGAAGGGACAAGCTCCTAGACTTCCTTACACACCTGAACTCCATACATCCGAACATCAAATTCACTATGGAGACCGAAGCAGAACAAAGATTACCATTCGCGGACGTCATGGTCAAAAGAAGAGCGGATGGCACCCTGGGACACGGGGTGTACAGGAAGAAAACGCGCACAGACCTGTATTTGCAAGCGGATAGCTGCCACGACCCTGTGCAGAGGAATGGGGTGCTAAAAACACTGGTGCACAGGACACGCACCATCTCTGACGCATAGAGTCTGCCCCAAGAGCTGGAACACCTCAAAACTAGATTCCGGAAAAACGGGTATTCGGAATGGCAGATCAGACGCGCTCTCCGTCCCGCCTCTACAGTACAGGGTGTGGAGACGGAAGAAGTCAGGGAGAAAGAGATAGCCACTGCCTATGTACCTTATACGGGCGCGCTATCGGGGAAAATAGGACGAATATTGAGGAAACACCGAGTAGGAACTGTCTTTTGCCCACCAAATAAAACGCGAGCATTATTGGGAAGTGTCAAAGACAATCTTCTTTTGTTGGAAGGCCAGCATATACCAGATTCCGTGTGAATGTAGGAAGTCTTATATTGGACTGACAGTGCGCACGATCGAAGATCGTTACCGAGAACATCAGAGGCACACTCGACTTAGGTACCCCAACAAGTCGGCGGTCGCAGAGCACTGTTTGTCCGAAAATCGCCAACATACCAGGGTCTCGGCACAGACATCTAAATACTGGGACAGCGTCGTTAGAATCGAAATTCGTACCAGGGACGGGCTCATCAACCGAGATTGCGACTACAACCCCAGCAGGGCATGGGAACCAGCATTGAGTCTAATTAAAAAGACGCTCAGCAAAGGAAACAAACGGGCGACTAGGGCGGACGAGGCAATTACACCGACGCCACCACAGACGCCGACGCCAGCGTCTTACTGATTGCTGACGCGCGGGCGCGGACCGCAGAGAGAACGCCTCGCAAGGGGAAGGGATTTAAGACGGCCGCCCGCCCTCAGGTGCTCAGTTCGTCAGCACACCCGACGATGGCGACATGTCTGATCGCCGAAATATTGCGCCCGTTGCACACGATGGACCGGCAGTACACCCGTGGACTGTTCGAGCAAGATCCCAGTTATTTGAACTGGTGTACTCTCTTGAATCTCTTGCCATCTATCTCAAGATATCCTTCCTGTTCTAGTCTTCTTCCTAATTGCATGAACTCTGTTTTGTCTCGATTCACATTGAGCCCTACCTTCTGCGCATAATTGTCCATTTTCTGGTACATTCCTTTCCACTGGTGCTTTGATTCACTTAGTAGTACTATGTCATCTGCATATGCGAGACAATTGAAGTTACCGTGCATCTCTACTCCAGCCCACTCCTGTTGCCTACACTCTTTTATTACTTTCTCTAAGATGACATTAAACAGAACACATGAGAGAGCATCCCCTTGTGTGAGGTCTGTCTCTATCTCGAATGTTTCTGTTGTGGCTCCTCGGAAACGTACAGCTGCTTTTGACCCTTCCTTACAAACTTGCACCATTCTCACTAGCTTCTCAGGGATTCTGAAGTCACGAATTCCATTGTATAGGCTATTCCTATGGATGCTGTCATATACACGTTAAAAATCGACGAACAGGCTGTAGATATCTTTATCATATTCTCAGTGTTTTTCAAACAATTGTCTTACTGTGAAAATGTGATCTACTGTCGATCGGTTTGGTCGAAAGCCAGCTTGGTACTCCTGTATGTTGTTCTCTATGAATGGTTGCAATTTTCTGAGGATAATGATGGACAGCACCTTATACGTTACATTCAACAAGCTGAGTCCTCTGTAGTTATCGCATTCCATTTTGCTTCCCTTCTTGTATATAGGGCATATTATAGCCAATTTTCATTCTTCTGGCAGCGTCTCCTTCTCCCATATTAAATGGATCAGTTTATATATTTCTAAGTGTAAGCTATCACCTCCCTCCTTGATTAATTCTAATGTTATTCTATCCTCCCCTGGGGCTTTGTTGTTTCTGAGTCCTTTGATTGCGATCTTCACGTCTTCTTCACTAACTTCCCACTCTTCTTCATCTTTCCTTTCCTCCGTAGCGTTTTCAGGTAACATCTTATCTGGGTATGGGCGATTCAACAGTTCTGAGAAGTATTTTTTCCATCTTCCTACAATTCTTTCCTTGTCATTTATCAAGTTGCCGTTCTTATCTCTAGTTAAAAAAGTTAGGCCCTGAAATCCACGTTTCCAATTTTTATTTACTTATTTATTTATTTATTTTTTGTATTGGGAGAATACAACCATTCCCATCATGAATCGCAATTCTTCCTGTGTTTCCACCGACACTATTCGTTTATCTTCATACTTCATTGTCTTTATTCTTACTTCTCCTGCTATTATGCTTCTTGCTTTCCCTAATGCTTTATCTTCTTCTTTCTCAGTATAAATGTTGAATATCGTTGTGACAATTATAGCCCCTGCCGTACAACTCTTGCAATACCTCCTCATATGTTTCCTCACCGCGAATTCCTCGTGGTATTTTTTGCGTTTTGTGTATAACTCTTTTATCATTCTCCTGTCCTTCCGCTCTATATCAACATGATTCAAGGACTGCAGACAGACACACAGTCAGCTCTATGAAACGCTTTTTCACAGTCAACAAATCGAATGTATATATATATTCTTGTCCACGTTTAGCATCCCTCACTTCCACGCACCTACTCTGGTTGTCGCATTATGTACCGTGGCTCAACGCTACATAAAAACATCTTTCATGCTGTTTGCGTTACGCTCTTGTGATAAGTGGCTTCTGGGCAACAAGAAGTTGATGTAAAGCGAACCCTATCGCCTCTCGAAGGATCACTCTGCCACAGATCCATGACTGTGATCTGAATCAGATGCCCGATGCAGTGACTGACAGTGATATCCAACGACTCCTTAAAAAATGGCTCTGAGCACTATGGGACTTAACATCTGAGGTCATCAGTCCCCTAGAACTTAGAACTACTTAAACCTAACTAACCTAAGGACAGCACACACATCCATGCCCAATGCAGGATTCGAACCTGCGACCGTAGCGGTCGCGCGGCTCCAGACTGAAGCGCCTTGAACCACTCGGCCACACCGGCGGGCTCCAACACTTCCTTGATGCAATTCAGGCGTCTCCATAAGTTAATGTGGTAGTCTTACAAGAATACACTTTCGATTCGTACTTTACTGATTCTCCATTTCCACTTCAAAATAGCTTCGCTAACTATGAACCTCTTGAGAAATGACTCCGATTAGATGCCTGCACTTATCTAACTTAACAATAATTCCCATGTGCACTAACTAAATGGTGTGTCCTCGTAGTCTTTCACTGCGGTTTGCGTGAATAAAGCCTCCATCTTGGATAGGAAGAAATTTTACTGAATCAGCGATATCAGCTATTCTGATACTATATGATTCTGAAGCATTATGCTTGCTCCTATACAAGGTATACTAGAAATTCTTTTACTTCTAGAAAATTCTGGGGCAGATTACACATACAATAACATAAAGAATGTCCACGCGAGCGTATGATGTCCGAAAACCCTCCTTTTTTGAGATGGTTATGAAAGTATTTTTAATGAAAATCTCAAAACAAACATTCATAATTAATTTTCAAAATTTCCTGCTGTGCTTCTACACAGCCATGCACTTGTTGGAAGCGTTCACGATCTTCAATGACACAGTGATGAAATGTCTCTAAACTAGGTTTGTCGGCTACATGAATAAATTCTTTTTGATTGCCTAGATACTCGAAGAACTAAGCTCGGAAAATGGTGTAGGTCATAGAACGGCTCATCCCATAACACTCCAACTGCAATGGTAGATATCATTCAGTATACCCCGAACGATGGGAGTTAAAAACGCTAATGTTCTTTCATCCTTAAAACGTATGCTCCCTGTTACTTACGGGAACACATCCCACATCAAGTAGGAAAGGTTGTTCTCCAGTGATCAGTAATCAGAAGGCGAACCACCTTGCACACATCACGATCTCCCTACCAGGATCGTCTCTGGGTTCACGCAGAGTCCGTTCTCTCTTACCACGCCTACCAGAGAATCATGGTCTACGTAGATCCAGCGTTTGTAGTGGAGCGGATATCACCTCAGCAATGCGACTATACACAGCAGCCAATATTGGAAGATTCGCCTATCTTCTGTCTTGAAACGCGACTTGATACACCTCTGTAAATTCGCGTATATTTCAACTGAATAACCGGGGTTGCCTGGGTATTTATTTATTCCACTCTTCTGTTAGTTCATTTCGTCCTTCCCAGTCTCTCAGTCCCTTTCCTCATTCACTACCTCTTTGTCCATCTCCTCCACTCCCCCCCCCCCCCCTCTCTGTCCACCTCATCCAGCCACCGCCATCAGCCCATCTCCTCCTGCCCGTCTCTCTGCCCATCTCTTCCCCTCTCTTCTCTCTCCGTGTAATCAACGCTCACCCAAATAAGAAGCTGGTGATTCTTACCTCCATAGTATTTTTTTTGCAGGCTGTAACTACACTACTGGCCATTAAAATTGCTACACCAAGAAGAAATGCAGATGATAAACGGGTATTCATTGGACAAATATATTATACTAGAACTGACATGTGATTACATTTCCACGCAATTTGGGTGCATAGATCCTGAGATATCAGTACCCAGAACAACAGCCTCTAGCCATAATAACGTCCTTGATACGCCTGGGCATTGAGTCAAACAGAGCTTGGATGGCGTGTACAGGTACAGCTGCCTATACAGCTTCAACACGATACCACTGTTCATCAAGAGTAGTGACTGGCGTATTGTGACGAGTCAGTTGCTCGGCCACCATTGACCAGACGTTTTCAGTTGGTGAGAGATCTGGAGAACGTGCTGGCCAGGGCAGCAGTCGAACATTTTCTGTATCCAGAAAGGCCCGTACAGGACCTGCAACATGCGGTCGTGCATTATCCTGCTGAAATGTAGGGTTTCGCAGGGATCGAATGGAGGGTAGAGCCACGGGTCGTAACACATCCGAAATGTAACGTCCACTGTTCAAAGTGCCGTCAATGCAAACAAGAGGTGACCGACACGTGTAACCAATGGCACCCCATACCATCACGCCGGGTGATACGCCAGTATGACGATGACGAATACACACTTCTAATGTGCGTACAGCGCGATGTCTCCAAACACGGATGCAACCATCATGATGCTGTAAGCAGAACCTGGATTCATCCGAAAAAATGACGTTTTGCCATTTGTGCACCCAGGTTCGTGGTGGAGTACACCATCGCAGGCACTCTACATCTACATCCACATGATTACTCTGCAATTCACATTTAAGTGCTTGTCAGAGGGTTCATCAAACCACAATCATACTATCTCCCTACCATTCCACTTCCGAACAGCGCGCTGGAAAAACGAACACCTAAACCTTTCTGTTCGAGCTCTGATTTCTCTTATTTTATTTTGATGATCATTCCTACCTATGTAGGTTGGGCTCAACAAAATATTTTCGCATTCCGAAGAGAAAGTTCGTGACTGAAATTTCGTAAATAGATCTCGCCGCGACGAAAAACGTCTTTGCTTTAATGACTTCCATCCCAACTCGCGTATCATATCTGCCACACTCTCTCCCCTATTACATGATAGTACAAAATGAGCTGCTCTTTTTTGCACCCTATCGATGTCCTCGGTCAATCCCACCTGGTAAGGATCCCACACCGCGCAGCAATATTCTAACAGAGGACGAACGAGTGTAGTGTAAGCTGTCTATTTAGTGGACTTGTTGCATCTTCTAAGTGTCCTGCCTATGAAACGCAACTTTTGGCTCGCCTTCCCCACAATATTATCTATGTGGTCTTTCCAACTGAAGTTGTTTGTAATTTTTACACCCAGGTACTTAGTTGAATTGACAGCCTTGAGAATTGTACTATTTATCGAGTAATCGAATTACAACGGATTTCTTCTGGAACTCATGTGGATCACCTCACACTTATCGTTATTTAGCGTGATCTGCCACCTGCCACACCATACAGCAATATTTTCTAAATCGCATTGCAACTGATACTGGTCTTCGGATGATCTTACTAGACGGTAAATTACAGCATCATCTGCGAACAACCTAAGAGAACTGCTCAGATTGTCACCCAGGTCATTTATATAGATCAGGAACAGCAGCGGTCCCAGGACGCTTCCCTGGGGAACACCTGATATCACTTCAGTTTTACTCGATGATTTGCCGTCTATTATTACGAACTGCGACCTTCCTGACAGGAAATCAGGAATCCAGTCGCACAACTGAGACGATACCCCATAGGCCCGCAGCTTGATTAGAAGTCGCTTGTGAGTAACGGTGTCAAAAGCTTTCCGGAAATCTAGAAATACGGAATCAACTTGAGATCCCCTGTGGATGGTGGCCATTACTTCGTGCGAATAAAGAGCTAGCTGCGTTGCACAAGAACGATGTTTTCTGAAACCAGGCTGATTACGTATCAATATATCGTTCCCCTCGAGGTGATTCATTATGTTTGAATACAGTATATGCTCCAAAACCCTACTGCAAACCGTCGTCAATGATATAGGTCTGTAGTTCGATGGACTACTCCTACTACCCTTCTTAAACACTGGTGCGACCTGCGCAATTTTCCAATCTGTAGGTACAGATCTATCGGTGAGCGAGCGGTTGTATATGATTGCTAAGTTGGGAGCTATTGTATCAGCGCTGTGATGCAGCGTCAAGGGCGACCACAGCCATGGTCTCCGAGCTGATAGACCATGCTGCTGCAAACGTCGTCGAACTGTTCGTGCAGATGGTTGTTGTCTTGCCATCGTCCCCATCTGTTGACTCAGGGATCGAGACGTGGCTGCACGATTCGTCACAGCTGTGCGGATAAGATGCCTGTCATCTCGACTGCTAGAGATACGAGGCCGTTGGGATCTAGCACGGCGTTCCGTATTACCCTTCTGAACCCACCAATTCCATATTCTGCTAACAGTCATTGTACCTCGACCAACGCGAGCAAAATGTCGCGATACGATAAACCGCAATCGCGATAGGCTACAATCCGACCTTTATCAAAGTCGGAAACGGTACGCATTTCTCCTCCTTACACGAGGCATCACAGCAACGTTTCACCAGGCAACGCCGGTCAACTGCTGTTTGTGTATGAGAAATCGGTTGGAAACTTTCCTCATGTCAGCACGTTGTATGCGTCGCCAACGGCGCCAACCTTGTGTGAATGCTGTGTAAAGCTAATAATTTGCATATCTTAGCATCTTCTTTCTGTCGGTTAAATTTCGCCTCTGTAGCACGTCATCTTCGGGGTGTAGCAATTTTAGTGGCCAGTAGTGTACATTACATGACCTTACTTCTCGTTGGTTCAGTCCGTATGCCCTTAACACCACCATAAACGGTGTCACCAACGTCCTGGTGTGAGATGAACACTACGTGGTGGTCGTGAGGCAAGGAGAGCACCCCATGCAGTCACCGTGACACTGTGATGCGTGAGATAGCGTGCCTGGCAGTCGTGTTAAACGGGGTTGCTATTGCGGTCGCTACCTGACGTGGGTCGCTTTTTGCATGCTGCACGGTGTGGCGACCATCTGCTGCTGTAATTGACCGTGGTCGACCACCTCCTCTGCTTCAGGCAGCAGCGCTTGTTGCTCGGAACTCTTTCCATGCCCGTGAAAGCACGCTGTAAGCAGTTTCAAATGCCTGGGATACACTCGTCATTCTTCGTCCTTCTTTCAAATTCCCTGACAGAGTGATACAGTGTAGTCGTTAGTATACTGGACTCGCAATCGGGAGGTCGACGGTTGAAACCCGCGTCCGGCCATCTTGCTTTACATTTCCCGTGATTTCCCAAAATCACTTAAGGCAAATTCCGGGATGGTTCCTTCGAAACGGGATGGCCGATTTTCTCCCAATCCTTCCCCAATCCAACCTTGTGCTCCGTCTCGAATGACCTCGTTGTCGACGGAACGTTAAATGCTAATCTCCTTCTCCAGTCTCTCGATGATTCTTCCCCGAGTGAAGTCATCGAGATGTTGTCTCTGTGCCATGTTGTAATGAAGAACACCATCACAGTGCATCGTAACTGCTCCCTGATTGACACACACTATCTTCTTCCCATCCTTCAACTTCCTCCTCTTGTGGATCCAGCACCATTTGGCGCTATAGTGACGCTGATCTCGTGTCATGTGACGTCTAGCCTTCAGTGCACGACTGACAGACCTCTGTCAACAGGTTCCCGTACTTTCATTTATTTCCACCGATTTGTTAGTTTATCTATCTCGTCCTTCGGTTTACAAAAAAATGGTTCAAATGACTCTGAGCACTATGGGACTTTAACTTCTGAGGTCATCAGACCCCTAGAACTTAGAACTACTTAAACCTAACTAACCTAAGGACATCACACACATCCATGCCCGAGGCAGGATTCGAACCTGCGACCGTAGCGGTCGCGCGGTTCCAGATTGTAGCTCCTAGAACCGCTCGGCCATCCCGGCCGTCTTCAGTTTACAGACCAGTACACTGTGAGACAAATCGTTCTTACCGGAAACGTAACAAACGTTCTGGCGTTTATAATAAAGCGCTAAAATTTTGCTACAAGCGTTAGTAATGTAGATTTAGTAAACTTAAATGTATATAATAACACGCCTCCAGATACCGGGTCATAATGCATGAACGTGTCGATAATTTTTAAATGAGACTAGTACTGGCTGGTCCGTCGTTCCACAGCTACAGTTTGTTGTATTTTTATTTACTTATCTTTTTATCGTTAGAACTAGTTTCGTGGTCGCATCCCCATTCTGAAGCGTAATTGCATAGCACGCAATTTAGTTGGGCTGTGAGCATCGGTGATTCCAGAGTCCATCCTCATGGCTTGGCTTACAGCAGGAATGATTGCTTTAGATCGGAGTTGCCACCGTGTACCTTGTCGCCGAGAACGAAAGACAAATAAAGAAAATAAAAACAATGTGTAGTCTGTTTCTAAAACAAATAATACATAAATACTACTGTAGTGGTCGTATTTTCAGCCAGCTCGTTGTGTGTCTGCTGTTGCGTGTAGCGGCCGGCTCAATCTTAAGCAGATGTACTTAATTTCAGAATCGTGCAGTATTTAGGACTACTACCTTTTCATTGTTTATGCATCGCCGTTGTACAATATGCAACTCCAACAAAACATTTTCTCAGCCTTTTGTATACCGCTACAGATCCTCCATTTCTTGGAGATAGCCACTACTATTCTCGTATTAATAATGGTATTGCACCACCAATGGCTTTGTTTTTTACTTCCTGCGTGTACGAAGTCTTCACGTTTCTTTCCAATCGGTATCATATACGTTTATTTGCGTTCCATAATATTTTCAGGTAGTTTCGATCTCCTCCACTATAACTGACACTACACACATTGAACGTTCACGGTAGAATATCTTCAGATCTACAGAAATGTCCGATGTAAAACAGTCTCCGTAGGAACATATCATCATGAAGTGAAGAATGCGTGATTGAGCAGATTTACTATAATGCTCATATTACTCGATTATCACAGAAAATTAATTTTAAAAGTTACTAAATTCACTGGTTGGATTCCACATCGAAACGTGTAGGCTAGATCTACACCTGTCTACAATTACATATGTATTCCTCATGCCACTTTATAGTCCTTGGAGGAAAGTACTTTGTTTACTATTGTCAAATGGTTCAAATGGCTCTGAACACTATGAGACGTAACTTCTGAGGTCATCAGTCTCCTAGAACTTAGAACAACTTAAACCTAACTAACCTAAGGACATCACACACATCCATGCCCGAGGCAGGATTCGAACCTGCGACCGTAGTGGTCGCGCGGTTCCAGACTGTAGCACCTACAACCGCTTGGTCAGTCCGGCCGGCTACTATTGTCACTTTGTTTGCGGGAAGAATGATTGTAAGCCACCTTGCGACCCCAGATCTCACTAACTTTAGCTTCAAGGTCTTTTCGCGAGACTTACGCAGGAAGAAACTATTATATACTGCTTGACCCTTCTAGGAAAGTACGCTCTAGGAAATTCCATCAAGCCGGCCGCGGTGCCCGTGCGGTTCTAGGCACTTCATTCCGGAACCGCGGAACTGCTACGGTCGCAGGTTCGAATCCTGCCTGGGGGAATGGATGTGTGTGATGTCCTTAGGTTAGTTTGGTTTAAGTAGTTCTAAGTTCTAGGGGGCTGATGACCTAAGATGTTAAGTCCCATAGTGCTAAGAGCCATTTGAACCAAATTCCATCAATAAACCACACCATACTGATCAACGCATCTTTCGGAGTTTGATGAGCCTCTCCGTGAGGCTTTCGTCCCTACTAAACGGACCAGTGCTGAAACGAATTTTTCTTCGTTGAATCTTCTGTATTTCTATTACGAAACCTGTCTCGTAAAGTTCCCAGACTGACAGACAATTTTCAATTATCGGTCGCATAAGAGTTTTGTAAGCTACTCCATTCGTGATTGGACTACAGTTCCTGGAGTTTCTTCCAATAAATCTGATTGTGCTATTTGTCTTTGCCCGGTTAGTTTTATGTATGTGTTGCACTTTAAATAACTACGTACACATACTCCCGCTTATTTATGCGTTCGTTTATGTCTAGAGTCAGTCCCAGCACCAAGCGTCGGTCCTCTTCAGGTCTTCCTGCATTTCGCTATGAATTTCTAGCCTTGCGACTTTTCTACGAAGATGTGCGAATTTTTTATTCTGTTCTCAGTATCGTTTGAGGTATTACATGTCATGCATATTACGTTCCCCCCGAGCTGATGCAAGTTGCAACAATCTGCCACTAGAGGTCTCTGTATTGTAACGTGCAAGGAGACGCCCGTAAATTACGTTAGCTTAAAACGGAGGGCTTTGCTCTGAGCACTATGGGACTTAACATCTTAGGTCATCAGTCCCCTTGAACGTAGAACTACTTAAACCTAACTAACCTAAGGACATCACACACATCCATGCCCGAGGCAGGATTCGAACCTGCGACCGTAGCAGTCCCGTGGTTCCGGACTGCAGCGCCTAGAACCGCACGGCCACCACGGCCGGCTAAAACGGAGGGGGGAGGTGGAGTTGTGGTACTGCAAAATCTCACCAAATCTCATTTAAACGCGTAGACAATGAAAATCTAATGTGACCTTCATAATTCAGAGACTAGACATTCTTATAAAGGATAACATTTTGTTTTATAAAATTAATCCCGAGCATAAGCGATATTAGCCGGCCAGTGTGGCCTTCTATACGTTTCGCAGTTAATGTAGTACAGCAACCTGTACGTACGGTCCGGCCGGCCGCTATGGTAAAGCGGTTCTAGGCACTTCAGTCCGGAACCGCCCTGCTGCTACGGTCGCAGGTTCGAATCCTGCCTCTAGCATGGATGTATGTGATGTATTTAGGTTAGTTAGGTTTAAGTAGTTCTCAGTCTAGGGAACCGATGAGCTCAGATGTTAAGTCCCATTGTGCTTAGAACTTTGTGAACTATTTTTGTACGTACGATCCGTTGGTCTGATGGTCCCATGTCCTTCAGGCCAATGATTCGACGTTCCTTAGTCCGAATAGTTGCGATGTGCTATACACCAATGTCCTCTTTTCATGTCGTATTGTGATATTCACCTAAGAAGTTCCAGTAATTTTAGATAACCCAGTAGCTCATATTGATGGTTAGCAGGCTTTTTCTGTACTGAACCCAAACTGGCATAAGGATGAAATTCTAACCTATATGTCACATAACCAGGGATACACTGGTGTATTGCTTTGGTAGCGGTAGTCCAAGTGAAACGTCCCCTTAGAACAATTGTACGTGACTGTGCTTAATCTGACACACAATATTTTTAGCGCAACGCAATCTGACTTTCAAAAATCCCTACAAAAGAATGGCCCTGACTAACATTAACCTATACCTTTCACAAATCACTTACCTCACAAAAATCTTCGTTACTCAAGCTACAGCAATACAGCGAGCGCCACTACTGCCAGCTAAATAACAGATTCAAACTACGGAAGGCACTAACTACTAATAGGGATAGTTAGCAAATGAAAGATTTTAATAGAGAAGAAACAATGTATTTACCTTAATATCATCAAAAGTCATAATATATGTAATTTCAAAACTCCGCCATTTCCTTCCACACATCCACCACTGCTGGCGGCTCACCTCCAACTGCGCAACGCTTCGCGCTGTTCACATCCAGCTGCCGCTGCCAAACACTACAATGGCAGACAACAATGCAAACTAGCCACAGACTGCACACAGCACAGCCAGTGATTTTCGTACAGAGCGCTACGTAACGTTGCCAATAAGAAAACATAAACAGCCTACTTACACAAGGTGTTCAAGATTTACACTTCCATTTATCTACAAACTTCTCTCGAGATGACCATAATGATGAAACATGAGAAACGCAAGCTCATACTCAGTTTCACCAACAGTGGTTTTTCCCACCCACAGACACAGGAAACTAGACTGCGGAGTATAGATGAGATGTAAGAGAAGCCGTAGTTTAGAGAAGAAGTTTTTTCCCGCGGGACGCTGCCGGCGTCGCGGTCGGCAGCCCCAGCCATACGTGTCGGTGGAGCAGCGACCGCTCGTGTGAGGCGCAGCACACCGCGACACCTGTTGCGAGCACACTTGTTGCGCGCCGCTGTGCCACGCGACGCAGGTAGGCAAACACACGATACGTCCAGCCTCTGGCGCCTCGTATGCTGGCCGGCGCTGTTCACCGAGATGCGGGCTCCCATAGGTCTCCGAACACCACATCCAACTACTCCGCTGTGTCACATATACAGGGCTATTACAAATGATTGAAGCGATTTCATAAATTCACTGTAGCTCCATTCATTGACATATGGCCACGACACACTACAGATACGTAGAAAAACTCATAAAGTTTTGTTCGGCTGAAGCCGCACTTCAGGTTTCTGCCGTCAGAGCGCTCGAGAGCGCAGTGAGACAAAATGGCGACAGGAGCCGAGAAAGCGTATGTTGTGCTTGAAATGCACTCACATCAGTCAGTCATAA
This sequence comes from Schistocerca cancellata, assembly GCF_023864275.1. Classification (NCBI taxonomy): domain Eukaryota; kingdom Metazoa; phylum Arthropoda; class Insecta; order Orthoptera; family Acrididae; genus Schistocerca; species Schistocerca cancellata. Next base: position 875,852,408 of record NC_064629.1, on the reverse strand, counting down.
CAGTGCAACGACACTTCAGGACGAAGTTCAACAAAGATCCACCAACTGCTAACTCCATTCGGCGATGGTATGCGCAGTTTAAAGCTTCTGGATACCTCTGTAAGGGGAAATCAACGGGTCGGCTTGCAGTGAGCGAAGAAACGGTTGAACGCGTGCGGGCAAGTTTCACGCGTAGCCCGCGGAAAATTGGATCATGCCACAACTGGAGACCGACAGCGCCGACTTCATGTTTCAACAGGATGGTGTTCCGCCCCATTTCCATCATGATGTTCGGCATTTCTTAAACAGGAGATTGGAAAACCGATGGATCGGTCGTGGTGGAGATCATGATCAGCAGTTCATGTCATGGCCTCCACGCTCTCCCGACTTAACCCCATGCGATTTCTTTCTATGGGGTTATGTGAAAGATTCAGTGTTTAAACCTCCTCTACCAAGAAACGTGCCAGAACTGCGAGCTCGCATCAACGATGCTTTCGAACTCATTGATGGGGACATGCTGCGCCGAGTGTGGGAAGAACTTGATTATCGGCTTGATGTCTGCCGAATCACTAAAGGGGCACATATCGAACATTTGTGAATGCCTAAAAAAGCTTTTTGAGTTTTTGTATGTGTGTGCAAAGCATTGTGAAAATATCTCAAGTAATAAAGTTATTGTAGAGCTGTGAAATCGCTTCAATCATTTGTAATAACCCTGTACTTCTACAAACTGGGAGGATGGATACCGCAGCGTTTAAACAAGAAATGTGTCGTTACAAACTAAACTCCGGGAGTACATCTTTTTAAGTTTTTAACGAAATGAGGCTGGTCGCGGATGCTGCCGCTGTAAATACGAGAGCGTGGTAACAAAAATGCCTCCGCATTTTTTGTTTGAAATCTCTTGAAGATTGTTTAATAAAATGAACGTTGTTAACAGTGTACATCTTTACTCTTCACGTCTGCATATTTATTTCTCCACATAGTCACTCTCATGACGAACACATTTCTCCCAACGACGGAACACTATTGTTGATACCGTCAACGTACAATGACAGACTTTGTTGACGGAGCCACAGCTTCACCTTTCCTTGCACCGCTTCATCACTATCAAAGTGAATTCTGTAGTGGACTGACAAGACAGCCAGTCCACAGTGACGGGTAACCGATAGGCACGCGTTTACACACGCAGGCTTGCTTTAGGTCTGAAACAGGATACGTAATGAATGCTATAAGAAAAGTACGTAGCTGCTGGAATACTTAACTTTAATCCATCATTTGTATACAGCATTCTTGATGATACAAGTGAGACTCTGTCTAGAAATGGTTAATGGCGCCTTGCTAGGTCATAGCCATGGACTTAGCTGAAGGCTATTCTAACTATCTCTCGGCAAATGAGAGAAAGTCTTCGTCAGTGTAGTCGCTAGCAAAGTCGTCGTACAACTGGGGCGAGTGCTAGTAAGTCTCTCAAGACCTGCCGTGTGGTGGCGCTCGGTCTGCGATTACTGACAGTGGTGACACGCGGGTCCGACATGTACTAATGGACCGCGGCCGATTTAAAGGTACCATCTAGCAAGTGTGGTGTCTGGCGGTGACACCACAAATTCCTCGAAGGCGTTCTTTAAGGTCTGGAAACAGATAAAAACCCGATGGGGTCAAGTGGGGACTTCATAGAGAATGGACGAAGATAGTGAACTAAAGGCGACGCATTTTTGCAAACGTCACAACGCCCGTGTGTGGCCTGGCTATGTCATACTGAAGGAGAGAGTGTTACAGAAGGGGTATGCCGCGAGCAGATCACAGGATTGTCCGACTGGCTTTGACGAACATATGGACGTCAACAGCTGAAATCCGTGCAGAGGCTGCAGGCTGAGTGGCACCAGAGACTGTCGGGGACAGATTACTGGGAGCTGGGTTCAGATATCTAGTTTACTGCTCACAGCATATTACATGCCAACTGAGACTCGCATGGTATAGAGCCAATGAACTGCGACTCTGACAAGGAAACATCACCAAGCTGACGTCATAACATACATTCAAGATATCAGCTCCAGAAATTAATTCCTCCTGAAAATCTGGTCCATAATTCTAATAGCTCGCATTTATGACCGTCTGAAAGTACAGTTTTTAAATTTCGCCGGCACCCGCTGTTTGTCACTCTCTTCGCCCCACTGCTGCCGCTTAATGCCCTAGCGCGAAGTACTGTGTAGTGGAGTAACGACCACAGCCGTCCTATTTATGGAATGTTGAAGGCGACGATATAGGACGTGGGTGGTGGATACATCCGCCCGACGTGAATTGAAATCTCGGTCGAAAACACGTGTTTTTGTATGCAAAAAATAGTAAGTAATATGAGTACCTGTGTAATATGTCAACCTATTCCACATACACGGTGTTTCAAAAATGACCGGTATATTTGAAACGGCAATAAAAACTAAACGAGCAGCGATAGAAATACACCGTTTGTTGCAATATGCTTCGGACAACAGTACATTTTCAGGCGGACAAACTTTCGAAATTACAGTAGTTACAATTTTCAACAACAGATGGCGCTGCAAGTGATGTGAACGATATAGAAGACAACGCAGTCTGTGGGTGCGCCATTCTGTACGTCGTCTTTCTGCTGTAAGCGTGTGCTGTTCACAACGTGCAAGTGTGCTGTAGACAACATGGTTTATTCCTTAGAACAGAGGATTTTTCTGGTGTTGGAATTCCACCGCCTAGAACACAGTGTTGTTGCAGCAAGACGAAGTTTTCAACGGAGGTTTAATGTAACCAAAGGACCGAAAAGCGATACAATAAAGGATCTGTTTGAAAAATTTCAACGGACTGGGAACGTGACGGATGAACGTGCTGGAAAGGTAGGGCGACCGCGTACGGCAACCACAGAGGGCAACGCGCAGCTAGTGCAGCAGGTGATCCAACAGCGGCCTCGGGTTTCCGTTCGCCGTGTTGCAGCTGCGGTCCAAATGACGCCAACGTCCACGTATCGTCTCATGCGCCAGAGTTTACACCTCTATCCATACAAAATTCAAACGCGGCAACCCCTCAGCGCCGCTACCATTGCTGCACGAGAGACATTCGCTAACGATATAGTGCACAGGATTGATGACGGCGATATGCATGTGGGCAGCATTTGGTTTACTGACGAAGCTTATTTTTACCTGGACGGCTTCGTTAATAAACAGAACTGGCGCATGTTGCAGTCCCATCGTCCCTGCATCCTCAAAAAGTACTGGTCTGGGCCGCCATTTCTTCCAAAGGAATCATTGGCCCATTTTTCAGATCCGAAACGATTACTGCATCACGCTATCTGGACATTCTTCGTGAATTTGTGGCGGTACAAACTGCCTTAGACGACACTGCGAACACCTCGTGGTTTATGCAAGATGGTGCCCGGCCACATCGCACGGCCGACGTCTTTAATTTCCTGAATGAATATTTCGATGATCGTGTGATTACTTTGGGCTATCCGAAACATACAGGAGGCGGCGTTGATTGGCCTCTCTATTCGCCAGACATGAACCCCTGTGACTTATTTCTGTGGGGACACTTGAAAGACCAGGTGTACCGCCAGAATCCAGAAACAATTGAACAGCTGAAGAAGTACATCTCATCTGCATGTGAAGCCATTCCGCCAGACACGTTGTCAAAGGTTTCGGGTAATTTCATTCAGAGACTACGCCATATTATTGCTACGCATGGTGGATATGTGGAAAATATCGTACTATAGAGTTTCCCAGACCGCAGCGCCATCTGTTGTTGAAAATTGTAACTACTGTAATTTCTAAAGTTTGTCTGCCTGATAATGTACTGTTGTCCCAAGCATATTGCAACAAACGGTGTATTTCTATCGCTGCTCGTTTAGTTTTTATTGCCGTTTCAAATATACCGGTCATTTTTGAAACACTATGTATATATTCAGTATTATTTTAACATTATTCTCGTATTGATATACTGCAGTTATTTATTCGTCTGAAAATGAAAATGAATAAACCAAAGCAACTGAAGAGTTATTATGAAATTAAGTTTAATGATTTTCGATTTATAATTTAATCACGCCAATTACGTTGAAGAATAATGCATCTCCTGCAAGTGTTCTTGATTTTAACAATGCTGGCTTTAAAATCCGAAGAAAAAACGCACAACAATGATGTTAATGATGCAATAGCGCTACGCTACTTCTTTAATGACACACTAATTCGTTTCATTCGTTCACACTGCATTTGTGAATCACAACGGAAGAACGTTCAGAGCCATCAGATCCCCGGTACCATTTACGAGTTAGACACTGCGCAGTTTCACAGAATGTGCAAAGCGTGTTATCAATCTCAAACTCCAAATGATATTTCACAAACCTTTTACTCACTACACTATACTGTACTTGGCGCTCCCGCGTTAGGCGGCTGCAGTGGGGCGGCGTTAGTGACAAACAACCGGTGCACGCGGAGATTTAAAAGCTGTACGTTCAGAAGGTCATAGCTGCGAAATGTCAGGGCTACGGCCTACATATTCCACTGGAATCGATTGCTTTGGCTGATACTTGCAAGTGTGCTTTTTTCTCCTTAAAATATGGTGTCAAATTCGTGATGTTTCCTCGCGAGTGGCATTCTGCGATTTTAATATCACTTCCTCTTTCGGCGGTCAGATCAACGCCACCGTGTTCGTAGACCAGCCGGCGAAAGGCTGCAGAAAGCAGAGATCATCTCCGCAGTGTGCGGAGCTACTGGATATGACAACAGGACTGATTTGGTAACTGTTGTAGGGAGGCTAACTGCTCACCATTATGTCCCAAGAATGGCAAACCTCTTTGTGATACACTTCATGACAAGGGTACCAAATGTCATATTCCCACAGGAATGTAAATCTAACACAGGAGTTTGCTGTGGCAGTCTCGGCTTACTGAGCACCCATTCTGCTTCAGATCTTCTCCATCTCCTCTACTACTCCCGACAGGTAAGGTTTCCAGAATGACGAGGCGCTGCTTAAAAATCAGTCGAACCAAGGTTCTGTAAGCTAACTACCTTGTCGATAAATTATAGTTCCTTAGGATTCCTCTAGTGCATTCCAGAATAGCATCTGCTTTTCCTACGATTAGTTTCATTTAGACTTTTCATTTGAAGTTGTTCCGTACGGATAGGCTATTCCTAGATATTTACGATTGTTGCTGTTTCCAGACATTTATCAGCGGCCATCTAAACGCACAATAGGTCATTCTTTTGCTTATGTGAAATAAATTGCATTTCTCATACTGAAGCTCTACTGTCTGTCTCCTGCTCTTCAGATGTTCCTAAATTTCGCTACAGCTTTCTAACTTTGCGACTCTCTTCTACACACAGACAGCCTCACGGACTCTTCGACGCTGTGCACCAGATCATTTCTGTACGGGTAGCACTCCATTCTCCTACTCCTCAAGTCGATTTTACGTCTGATGATTTAGCCCTGTCAAGAAAGGCGCGTTTAGTTCTGTTTGTTAGGAAAATTTAGAAATTTGTGTTGAGGACTATGGGACCAAACTCTTGAGGTCCCTAGGCTTAACGTTACTTAATCTAACTTAAACTAACTTACGGGAAGGACCGCACACACGCCCATACCCGAAGGAGGACTCGAACCTCCGACGGGTGGGGGGCGGGGGGGCGGGGGGGCCTCGTGAACCGTGACAAGGCGCGGCTCTGCTAGAAAGTCCTGAGTCTACTCACAGGGCTTGTCCGATATGAAATACCTTAAGGCAATCAAAGAACACGACATCTACTTTTATCTTTAAATGTTAATGTCTGTAAGTGCTCATAGCAGTTCTCTCTCTCGTTCATAATTTGTTGTACAAAGGTATGGTTTCTGTTTGATTGAACAGCTAATTTTTTTCCTTCTGTCAAATTTCTAAATTGTAAAGATAAAATTTCTTTTCTGTATTATCATCAGATCACGAAACTGAATAGTTGTCGAATACAGTCTTGCGAGAAGGATTTGCATATTGGTAACCGTTTATTGGTAGCAAAAACGCTTGAGAAACCTCTACTAGCTGCTCTAGAATGTACGTGAAAATTGTGTCTTCGTTCGGAATCCACCAGTTTCTCAATGTGTTGGTGATGAAGTGTCTCCTACCAGTTAAGATTTGGAAACGGAGCTCTGAAACGAAATCATCATCCAAGAGAGTGAAGACAGACGGAATTTTTAGACCTCGGTACGTCCAGTGGCTGTTCAACGTGATCTCACATGGTCCTACTGTATTGGATGTAGAGACTTCGCCAGCGAAACAATCAAATTAGTCCGCAGCTCGTGGTCGTGCGGTAGCGTTCTCGCTTCCCACGCCCGGGTTCCCGGGTTCGATTCCCGGCGGGGTCAGGGATTTTCTCTGCCTCGTGATGACTGGGTGTTGTGTGATGTCCTTAGGTTAGTTAGGTTTAAGTAGTTCTAAGTTCTAGGGGACTGATGACCACAGCAGTTAAGTCCTATAGTGCTCAGAGCCAATTGAACCAATCAAATTATTAATTAAAAATTCCACATGTAACCCCAGACAACAGAGAGTTATGAGACATTTGCGTGTCTAGTCGCCACCTCGTATATGGAAATAACGGGTGAAGAAACCTTTCTTTTTGTCAATTTAAAGTGTTAAGTGTACATGTCTGGTAGTGGCCATGTGGGTAACAAAGGAAATGTTTGTGAAAATTTCTGCACTTCGAAAGGAAGACACAAACGAATCGAAACGCGATGAGGAGCGACGGTGCAACGGCAGCACAGCTCACAGATGTGTGCAACAGTGGCTGTTTCTAATCATAACCTACTTTCACCCAGTTGTTCCGACCTGACGCCAGTAGCAAATTCTATGAAAAGATTAAGCGTCACTGGTGGGGAATCCCAATAAGTACAACTAATACGAAGCTTGTAAAACTGTTCAAATACCGGAAAATTTTGGAAAATAGTATTACTTGATAGAATACCAAGGTCGTGACTAGAGCCCAGATCCTTTCAACCGCGATTCTCCGTGTGAGCGGTACCTTCCCGTCATTTTAACTAAGGGAAGTTTAATAATTTCCTAAAATGTAGAAATTTCTGAAAATTAGTAAAATACAGAGTGGAGTTCGAACTTAGGACATTCAAGGTGTGATTTCCAATAGGTGGGAGGAAATGAAACAATTTCGTAACTGCAAAATAATGGATACTTTCCGAAAGGTAGGAAAAACTTGCGAAATTTAAAAAGTACTTACATCAAGACTCGGACGTGGAACTTCTCAGGCTGTGGGGGTATGGCTGGCGTTTTAACGTTCGACAGTTACAAAGCCTTTCCCAAAAACTGCAAAAAATTACCAGTGTCGGAGATCAAATCCACGACTTCTCAGGCACAAATATGTGTGTGTGGATTTTTTTCTTTTGGTTTTCCCATTCTCTACTCCAAGTTATAGAGCAGGCCCAAGTTGTTAATCCAACCCATTATGGAGAAGCTATGCTTTTTATTTCAGGTAAATACTTGTGGAGCTGGTAGTAGACAAAGAAGTTCCCGAGTGGATAAATCGGAAGGGGGCAAATTATTGACCTACGATAAATGATGTTGGGTCTACACGTGTGGTTTACACCTCTAGATACACGGCTGGCAATTAAAAGTGCAACACTATGAAGACCCCATACAAAAGCAAATACGAGGTAAAAAGTAAAAAGAGGTACAAAGTAAATGCGAGGATTTCCAGAAAGTAATGCACCGAATTTTTTTCTTCAACTATTCTTGATTGAACATAATGATAATTACACACGAAAGAATGGTGTTTTATCTACACACTCTATTTTTCCACGTAATCTCAAGCCCATTCTATGGCCTTCCTCCAGCTCGAAACAAGGGCGTGTGTGCCCTGTCGGTACCAATCCTTGTCCTAATGGCGCAGCCAGTGCTTCACTGTGTGAGTCATCTCCTCATCGTCCTCAAAATGTCTTGACGGGTGTAGCGCCAACTGGCGAGTCGCAATGCTTCTGCCTCACGAATGACAACATCAGCTCGCTGCAGTATGTCATGCGTTACAGCCGGGATGGTCTCCCTGACCGCTGCAAATCGTGGAGCTCCGCCTTCGATGACCTCACCCTCCGTGTCCAGCGACTAACTGTACTACTGTCGACAGCGGATGCTCTACAGACTTTGCACAAGCGTTTGCGAATATTCCCTACAGTTTCTGTCTCTGCAGTGAGAAATTCCAATGACAGCACGTTGCTTGTAACGTACATCACCTACAGACGCCATTCTGAAACTGTTCTGCAACTACGATATCTGTCGGAAGTGACGGAAACTTGAAGCGCTCACTCAAGAGATTTCAGATAATACATACGTAACGTTTCGCATTCGTAGCATTGTTTTCTGCTGAGAAAAAAAAACGGTGCATTACCTTCTGGGCAGCCCTCGTTGTAGCAATACCATTTACATTCTGAATGTATGGAAAGATTACGCAGCAGCCTCGTCACTCCGATATCGCGTACAGCTTTCAGTTGTTTCTGAGGGGATGGTGTTACATCTACATCTACATTTATTCTCTGCAAGCCACCCCTCCTTGGGAGATATAAGTAGAGGGAAGCAATATATTCGATACCTCATCCAGAAACGCACCCTCTCGAAACTTGGCGAGCAAGCTACACCGCGATGCAGAGCGCCTCTCTTGTAGAGTCTGCCACTTGAGTTTGTTAAACATCTCCGTAACGCTATCACGGTTACCAAATAACCCTGTGACGAAACGCGCCGCTCTTCTTTGGATCTTCTCTATCTCCTCCGTCAACCCGATCTGGTAGGGATCCCACACTGATGAGCACTACTCAAGTATAGGTCGAACGAGTGTTTTGTAAGCCACCTCCTTTGTTGATGGACTACATTTTCTAAGGACTCTCCCAATGAATCTCAACCTGGTACCCGCCTTACCAACAATTAATTTTATATGACCATTCCACTTCACATCGTTCCGCACGCATACTCCCAGATATTTTACAGAAGTAACTGCTACCAGTGTTAGTTCCGCTATCATATAATCATACAATAAAGGATCCTTCTTTCTATGTATTCGCAATACATTACATTTGTCTATGTTAAGAGTCAGTTGCCACTCCCTGCACCAAGTGCCTATCCGCTGCAGATCTTCCTGCATTTCGCTACAATTTTCTAATGCTGCAACTTCTCTGTATACTACAGCATCATCCGCGAAAAGCCGCATGGAACTTCCGACACTATCTACTAGGTCATTTATATATATTGTGAAAAGCAATGGTCCCATAACACTCCCCTGTGGCACGCCAGAGGTTACTTTAACGTCTGTAGACGTCTCTCCGTTGATAACAACATGCTGTGTTCTGTTTGCTAAAAACTCTTCAATCCAGCCACACAGCTGGTCTGATATTCCGTAGGCTCTTACTTTGTTTATCAGGCGACAGTGCGGAACTGTATCGAACGCCTTCCGGAAGTCAAGAAAAATAGCATCGACCTGGGAGCCTGTATCTAATATTTTCTGGGTCTCATGAACAAATAAAGCGAGTTGGGTCTCACACGATCGCTGTTTCCGGAATCCATGTTGATTCCTACATAGTAGATTCTGAGTTTCCAAAAACGACATGATACTCGAGCAAAAGACATGTTCTAAAATTCTACAACAGATCGACGTCAGATATATAGGTCTATAGTTTTGCGCATCTGCTCGACGACCCTTCTTGAAGACTGGGACTACCTGTGCTCTTTTCCAATCATTTGGAACTTTCAGTTCCTCTAGAGACTTGCGGTACACGGCCGTTAGAAGGGGGGGGCAAGTTCTTTCGCGTACTCTGTGTAGAATCGAATTGGTATCTCGTAAATGAAGGAGAAAAATCTACCTTTACTTGTTAGAACTCTAGTGGTAAGTGGTAGGATTATGGCCTATCGAAACTGTGGTTTATCGTTCCGCGATATTGTTGCTCACGCCGGTTGGGTTCCCACGACTGCTGTGTGAACGTGGAATCTATAGGTTCAGGAGGGCCAGCAGTGTAGAAGCGACTGTCGGAGACTGGACAACGTAGCAGGACCACAGCCGCGTCCCGTTCTGGTGTCGGTACAGCTCCGTGCTAGCCATGTACTCGACGTCTCTCAACAAATGAAGTGGCAAAACTTATACTTTCCAACGCCTTAAAGCGAACACAGGCGTCAGCGTGCTGGGGGTTTCCCGCTCCAAGTGGACCTACATGGAATTTGCGTGCCACCTATGAGTCCAAAATATGGCAGTTGATAATGTTTATCGCGGATAACGGACAAGCATAAGATGTTATAATCTCGGGCATAATCGGATATTATATGTGATTTCATCTCCTACGTGCTGTACCCAAACTGAACCGAAACCGCTACATAAGGGAGGTTTCAGAGCCCAAGCCTTCCACATGCCACATTGCAGTAGGGCAGCGCCTCGCCCCATGTGGTGAGGAATTTGCTTGGCATCTGCAAGGTTCGACAGGCACCGCTGCTTTCTTGACATGGGTGGGGTGTGGTTGCTCGTTACGGGCCGTCCCCTCTCTTGATGCTTTGTCTACTCGCTTCACGTGAGACCTCTGGCCGTTCTTTAACTGCATGCCGTGATGTGTACGTGGAACCTCACACTATATAGCTTCGTAAGCCAAATCATTTGTTCATTGCCAGGTACCTAAGTGAAGTTGTCGTATTATAAAGAATATCTTCAAGATATTCAAAGGGTTCGATGCATTTTTGACTATAAGAACCCAGTACCTTATACTGAACGCCTAATGCAAACAAGAACGAAAGTACAGTCGGTTGTACCCTCAGGAAATGTAAAACGACGTCTAATTTTTGCAATATTCCACAAAAGATTTACCGTGTAGCATCAGGAACATTATCAGATTCTTCGCCGATCACGCTGTTGTCTGCAGGAAAGCATCGTCGTTGGAAGATCGTAAGAAAATGAAGAGAGACTTGGACAGAATTTACACTCGGTGTAATGAATTCCAGCCTTCCTTAAATGTGTATAAATGAGAGATAATACGCCAAAACAAGAAAGAACGCAATAATGTTCTATTTGAAAATCGTTGGTGAATTTCTGGAACTCTTTACATGTGCAGTCCTAAAGCATCGGCTGCGCACCGACCGGTGCAGCGCCGCGAAGAAGCATCAAGAGTGCGCTGACCCGCGCGCCAATGGAAAGAGCGGACAGCGCCACGCCTCCAGGAACATAGAGTTCATCTCCTCCTCTCAACGCTGATTTAACCAGCCGGCCAACTCTGGCCGGCCAGTTCGATCGCAGACTTCGAAAGCATCAGTACTGAGTAATAGGAACCTGACACTTGACCTGTGCTCTGCAAGTAGTAATACTGAAAAGTACTTGCACATAGGAAGCGAGTTAAGTTTATTTTCTTTTTGGAAATAAAGTGATGAATTAATATTAAAGTGTTATGTACAGATCATTTTGGATTCCTGATACCGGCCGTCGTAACTTCTCTCCTTCGTTGTTTGTGTCTGTGCTGACTCCCACACAGGCCGATACAACATTACATGCCGCGCGGAGAGGCCGCGAGGTTAGAGGCGCCATGTCACGGATTGCGCGGCCCCTCCCGCCGGAAGTTCGAGTCCTCCCTCGGGCATGGCTGTGTGTGTGTTGTTCTTAGTTTAAGTTGGTTTAAGCAGTGTGTAAGTCTAGGGACCGATGACCTCAGCAGTTTGGTCCCTTAGGAATTCACGAACACACACACATTACATACGTAAACAAAGGCATTTAGAATGTACAGTACCCAGAATTGGGCCAGACGGATTGCCATTTTACAAACTAATCTCGTGATTGATAAACTGCTTTGTTTTTTATAAATAACAAAGCCATTGACTCCGTTAATAAGGTACCAAATACTGTTGTAAACCAGTATCCAGATTTTCTTTCCAAAGAAACAGTCATTACGAGAGTTCATAATAATAGCAAGACGTACACAGCTAGGGCATACGGCATTGTATCTTCAGCTAATAAGTTCTCTCGGATTTCCTTATAATTCCAATTATTCACGTTATCCTGTCTAAAAAAAAAAAAAACGAATGCTATAGGGAAATAAACTGGAAACCTGAGTTTGAATGCATCGGGTGTGAAATTCAAAAAGACTTGCACAATATGTATGTCACTAGCAGTGCACCCTTTTGTGGCTGAAAAACGTTAATATGTAATGAGAAACGGGAACCTATGTGCCACTGATATCCGTGAACTGTCTGCCTTCCTGAATAAGGAAGGTATTCAGGATTGCTTCTTTAGGTTCTTGCCCTGATATCTGTGGTTACGATCCGTCTGGAAAACATTTTAATTGTTTCTTCATCTTGTATATTTTCCATCGACAATAATGAGGCGAAATCCCAGAGACTCGCGAAGCTATTGGCGTTTTTACATTTCTCCGGCGCCAGTTCAGTGACAAGTGGCTACAAGTTGCGAACTTGGTATCCCGTAATCGAGTGGGGCATGATGTAAGATAGAACGGAGCGGGAACTGGAAGTAGCAGACACAAACATGTTGCGTGAAACAAATGTGGAACTGATATGTACACGGAGAAAATGTTTTCGTGAACCATATGTGACGCTTCACAAAGTGAAATCAATTCCTTAGTGACTGTTGAAAACTGAAACCCTGTTACGTTTTTCGTATCATCTGGACTACGGTAGGCAGAGATTACATCATTTGCATTTATGTATGTAGACCGATAATTTTACATCAGCATTAGCACCTCACGAGCCATCGTACTTCTTGTGACGCAGTGTTCTAGCGCTATTTGTCAATCTTCCTGTTCTGTACGTGTACGGTAAGTGACAAGAACGAATGCCGGTACTTAAGCCAGAATCCTTCTAATTTTACTGTCGAAAACGTTTAATGAAAATATTTTGCTCCAGTCATAGTCCAACGAATGGTCTTGAAATCTGATGTGTTACCGCCGAATGTTTCCTGCAGCTATAATTATCATTTCTAACAGATTCTGTAACATCCAGTTAGACTTATACGACAGAAAGGTAGAAGGGACCGATGACCATCGCAGTCTGGTCCCCTTAATCCCCCCCCCAAACCAAGAAAGGTAGAACATTCATCGTAACTGGGTTCAAGTAAGCAAGTCTGTGAACTAAATATAAACTCACGGTTTTTCTGTGAATCGCAGATTCTGTCCTCAATGCAACGCGGCTTTCGACATACTTTATTCATGTTCAATGGTGGTAAGTGTTGTGTATGTCTCGTATCATTTTTATTAGAACGTAGCAAAATGATAGTGACAGTAAGTCCGAATACACCGGGACATACACTCCTGGAAATTGAAATAAGAACACCGTGAATTCATTGTCCCAGGAAGGGGAAACTTTATTGACACATTCCTGGAGTCAGATACATCACATGATCACACTGACAGAACCACAGGCACATAGACACAGGCAACAGAGCATGCACAATGTCGGCACTAGTACAGTGTATATCCACCTTTCGCAGCAATGCAGGCTGCTATTCTCCCATGGAGACGATTGTAGAGATGCTGGATGTAGTTCTGTGGAACGGCTTGCCATGCCATTTCCACCTGGCGCCTCAGTTGGACCAGCGTTTGTGCTGGACGTGCAGACCGCATGAGACGACGCTTCATCCAGTCCCAAACATTCTCAATGGGGGACAGATCCGGAGATCTTGCTGGCCAGGGTAGTTGACTTACACCTTCTAGAGCACGTTGGGTGGCACGGGATACATGCGGACGTGCATTGTCCTGTTGGAACAGCAAGTTCCCTTGCCGGTCTAGGAATGGTAGAACGATGGGTTCGATGACGGTTTGGATGTACCGTGCACTATTCAGTGTCCCCTCGACGATCACCAGTGGTGTACGGCCAGTGTAGGAGATCGCTCCCCACACCATGATGCCGGGTGTTGGCCCTGTGTGCCTCGGTCGTATGCAGTCCTGATTGTGGCGCTCACCTGCATGGCGCCAAACACGCATACGACCATCACTGGCACCAAGGCAGAAGCGACTCTCATCGCTGAAGACGACACGTCTCCATTCGTCCCTCCATTCACTCCTGTCGCGACACCACTGGAGGCGGGCTGCACGATGTTGGGGCGTGAGCGGAAGACGGCCTAACGGTGTGCGGGACCGTAGCCCAGCTTCATTGAGACGGTTGCGAATGGTCCTCGCCGATACCCCAGGAGCAACAGTGTCCCTAATTTGCTGGGAAGTGGCGGTGTGGTCCCCTACGGCACTGCGTAGGATCCTACGGTCTTGGCGTGCATCCGTGCATCGCTGCGGTCCGGTCCCAGGTCGACGGGCACGTGCACCTTCCGCCGACCACTGGCGACAACATCGATGTACTGTGGAGACCTCATGCCCCACGTGTTGAGCAATTCGGCGGTACGTCCACCCGGCCTCCCGCATGCCCACTATACGCCCTCGCTCAAAGTCCGTCAACTGCACATACGGTTCACGTCCACGCTGTCGCGGCATGCTACCAGTGTTAAAGACTGCGATGGAGCTCCGTATGCCATGGCAAACTGGCTGACACTGACGGCGGCGGTGCACAAATGCTGCGCAGCTAGCGCCATTCGACGGCCAACACCGCGGTTCCTGGTGTGTCCGCTGTGCCGTGCGTGTGATCATTGCTTGTACAGCCCTCTCGAAGTGTCCGGAGCAAGTATGGTAGGTCTGATACACCGGTGTCAATGTGTTCTTTTTTCCATTTCCAGGAGTGTAGATCTTTTTTTATTTGTAGTACTGTAGACAAAAAATACGTTCGACACTAGTTGGTATGTATCCATTAAAAACTACAATTCAGCAAGAGCCTTGTAGCTTTCTGTGTCATACATCAGAATGTGACGTATTACGGGATCCATACGTTACATATAATGGACGTGTGACATTAACAGACTTCGGAGAAGGAAAGTTAAAGTATTATTTTTTCCATTTAGTCACATGATCTCATTAGAAAGACTTATCTGTTGATTATGAACATTGTAAGGGCTTGCACAGAATTCAGATATCTGAGATCTTTGTTTGGGAGCACTGATGTTGTAAAGAGAAAGTAGAAGACGAAATGAACTAAGGCCGTGCAAAAATTAAAAGGTATGTATTATATCAAATCCGTAGAAAATTACGTTAAGAAAGGAATGCATTTGATAAATATTGAGGGAGTAACAAGTAGGGAACGTCAACAGAAACCAAAAGAGATAACCATAAAATCAGGAGACGGATGTAATGAGGGGAAGCTCCAGACTACTGCAGTTGGAGAAAGAGCCAAATACGAACGTAAAAGAAATCACGGAGATGAAAGACAGAATAAAACGAATTTGACTACAACATGTTCACATCTTAAGTAATGGAGGAGAAAATGCGACCTGTAAAATGATATGGAATTGTGTCTCTTCTGAAAGAGAAGATGGGAGAGATAGAGGGGACAAGGTGCGCAGGCAAGAGTGCGACAACGATGTAGATCTGGATTACATACCCTTTTAGTGTAATGGATGCAGGAGACGACGAGTGCTCTTAAACACTTCTAAAAATCATGGAGCATTTTGATGGACCGGAGCCACCAACTAGGGTAAACGAAATGTTCCACCGAATTGAAATTTCACCGGAACAGTAAAAGAACGGTTGTTTCTGATTGTCGCTTGTAATGGATTAAATTATCGTTAATAATGGTAATACGTTAGTGTGGTATAGAAAAACTGAACTACATTTAAGAGGACATTGTACATCACTAAAAATTTATGGTAAAACGATCGAGAAGCTATTTGCTCAATATCGCCGATGCTCACGCGGGCGCACTGAACCTAAGAGCAGCAGCTAATTATAGACAATGAAACCACTACTGGACGTTTGAATAATTTATCTTTGATCAGCTGACGTGACTCCGGGAGTTGTTAAGGCGTATACGCTGTGTATCATAATTAATAGTGGGAACTGCGACGGGAGAGTGTACACGATGATAGAAGCGAAAAAGGCCTTTCAAACACGGGTCTACAGACGAGCCGTTTGCGAGGTAATTGCGAATGTGTGGTCACGAGCTGCCACTGATTCCGGTGTGTGTGCTTACGTCAGATTCGAGCTCAGCTGGATGGGGACTTTAATCGAATAGCTTAGATTTCAAATACACTGCCTGACAAAAAAGTAGAAGACATCATCGGATGTCAATATAACTTAGTAAACGTATCTCGTATATACCATCGGTGTGCATGAACGTATATGATTAATTCTCTATGACAGGTTAAACGGCCACCATAGTGCATTAGTATTGTTCGCGTTTAGTGTTGTTACCAGGCCTGGTAACGTGAATAAGGGACCTGGTCATCGTCAGATGTCGAGTAACCGACCTGAAGGACACGGAGATGTTTCGAACTCGTATGAAACGGGGTTATCTCTACCTGACAGAGTTTGAAGGGGGAGTCGTTATACGTCTCCATCTGGCCGGTTGGTCGAATTGTGCAATATCCAGATTTGGAGCGCAGTCGGATATAATAGTGGCCCGATACTAGGTTGCATGGGAGCGTGAGGGAAGCCATACTCGTCCTCAAGGTTTCCGTTGACCACGTCTCACCACCACAAGAGAGGATCATCGTTTTGTGCCCCAGGGGCATCTTAATCCCTTCATCTGCCATCCGACAACTAGTAATGGCCACCCTTAACATCTTATTTCATCCCACACCATTGGTCAGAGACAGCAGCAGGCGGACAGAGAATTAGCGTGCAATGCGCAGGCTGCCGTTAACACTACAAAGAAATGACTGCGTTTGGAGTGCTGCCGGACCAGGAATTATGGGATGATGATGAATGTCGTCGTACTGTGTTTAGCGATGAATCGTGAATCTGTGTTCCGCGGATGACCGTCGTCGGCGAATATGGCGGCGCCAGGGAAGACGTCCATTCTAGCAATTTCTTGGAGAGGCACATCGGTGTTAATCCTGGCGTCACGTTGTGGAGAGAGTAGGGTATGCCTTCAGGTCACGGCTGGTGGTGATGAAGGGAACTATGACGGCACAGCGATACGTCGCGGACATCCAGCGTCCTCATGTATTACCTCTCACGAGACAGTAACGTGATGTCATTTTTCAACTGGACAATGCTCGTCCACATACGCCACGTGGCTCTCTCAACTTTCCGTGTGACGTTGAGGTACACTCGTGGCCAGCAAGATCCCCAGATCTGTGTCCGGTACGACAAGTACGGACCAAGCCCTGACGTGAACTCCGTCCAGAATATCAAGGACCAGTTACATCGGTTGTGGACGAGCTTGCCCCAAGAGTGGTCACAACACCCTTATGACTCCCTCCCTAACTGTGTCAGTTCATACATCTAAGTCAGAGGAGGAGCAACGCCTACTGTTAAGTGGTTCCATACTGCCAACTCGTTTGTAAATTTGACTCTATTTTGTAATCGCTGAAAAATATCACATTCCTTCCCTATCTCTGAAGTTTCAGTTTTTTTCCTTCTTCTTTTCTGGGTGCTTGACTTTTTTGTCAGGCTGTGTATGTTTGTACTAAGTAAAACGATGTTTCATACTGGTGGCTCCTAACCAGACATTCGCAATTATCATGCAAACGGCTCCTTTGTAAGTAGGCTGTTTAGGTTTTTATATTGGTAACGACATGTAGCGCTCTATATGAAAATCACTGACTGTGCTGTGTGCAGTCTGAGGCTGGTCAGCATTGTTGCAATATTCGCCATTGTAGTGTTGGGCAGTTGGCTGTTAACAGCGCGTAGCGTTGCGCAGTTGGTGAGCCGCCAGCAGTGGTGGATGTGGGGAGTGAGATGGCGGAGTTTTGAGAGCGGATGATCTGGGCAGAGACAGTAAATTTGTAAGACTGGATGTCATGAACTGCCATATATATTATTACCTTTGAACACTATTAAGGTAAATACATTGTTTGTTCTCTATCAAAATCTTTCATTTGCTAACTATGCCTATCAGTACTTAGTGCCTTCAGTAGTTAGAATCTTTTATTTAGCTGGCAGTAGTGGCACTCGCTGTATTGCAGTAGTTTAAGTAACGAAGATTTTTGTGAGGTAAGTGATTCATGAAAGGTAGAGGTTATTGTTAGTCAGGGCCATTCTTTTGTAGGGATTTTTGAAATTCAGATTGCGTTGCGCCAAAAATATTGTGTGTCAGCTTAGTGTTGATCAGAATAGGTAAAGAGCGAAATGTCTGAGTACGTTCAGGTCTGCTCAGTTGTTTGAAAATCAAATAATGTAAGAGGTTTATCAGCACAGTAATTCATTAATTTTTCTAAGGGGACGTTACACCTTTCTGAACTTACGCGTACTAGAACGTTTTCGCTTCTATTATCGTATACTGTTACCCTGTCAGTTTTGTTCTGTATAACAGCATTAAGTAGGTGAATGTGCGTTTTCTTTGAATTGCTTATAATTATTTTACTGGTGGCTTACCAATGTCTGCTGAGTTGGTAAAGGATAAATTATTGTATGTCCAGTAGCGTTTCCATAAAATACACATCGAGATTTCGCAGCGCCACGATATTGTTCAAGAGTTCCAGAGGATGCAGCGGTGGTCCAAATCCCCAGATGGACACCCAGATTTTGGTTTTCAGTAGTTTCCCTAAATTGCTTAAGGCAAATGCCGGGATGGTTCCTTCCCGAACTCCAGCTTGTGCTCCACCTCTAATGGTCTCGACGTCGACGGGACCTTGAATCGTAGTATACGATCTCTCTTTTATTTTAACGTTCTTGACACTCACCCCCCCCCCCTCCCTTCATAGTCAATCTACATTTTCATTAGAGTCTTTGTGTAGCCCGTTTGTAAATAAGAAACAGACGCATTGCCGGTAGGAAACAATGATTAAATAAATTGCGGCAGTGTGTGATTAGAATATAGTGGGGCGTGTTATAATGTCTTCGTTTAGTAGGTGCCAGTCCGTCACCGAGCTGCTCACCAAACACCAGGGGCAAACAGTACAAGACTATCCTGAAAGCCACGGATCAAGGGAGTCAGATAGCTGCAGTGTTTCTGGGAAACGCTGCAAGATTATTCAGTTATATTTTGACAATATTTGAAAGTGATTGTCAACTTTCTATCAATGTTCGCATCTTTGAGTCTCATATGAAATCAGCTATGAACAATTTTCTGGGATATGAAATGCAGTCATCTCATAGACTCAGTTATAGGTATAGTAGATAGCAGTCTTCGGTTCACTGGCAGGAGAATGGGAAAACGCAGTCCATGTACAAAACAGACTGCTTACAACACACTTGTGCGACGTCTCCTAGGTACCTTTATCAGATAGAACTAAGAGGGAACAAAGAACGACAGCACGAATGTCCACAGGTTTGTATGCCACCCGAGATAGTGTAACGGAGTCGCTGCAAAAAGTGAACTGAAGATAGATGCATAACATCCCGTGAAAACTTAATTCCAACGTTACAAGAAGTAGATTTAAGAGATGAATCTAGGAATATACTACGATCTACTAGGTGTTGCACTCGTTCTGATTACAAAGACAAAATTAGACTAATTACAGCTCGCACAGAAGCTTTTAAGCAATTATTCTTCCCGTGCTCCGTACGAAAATGGAACAAGGAACAAGCCCTAATACGTGGCATAATTAGAAGTAACCTCTGCCATAAACTTCACAGTGGTTCGCAGAGTATAGATCTATATGTAGATAACAATGTACCTCATTATTCGTTCTGGAGTGGTTCCTAGCCTTTGGAGGCAATTGTAGTGAACAGAGGTTTAATGCACACCAGCCACGAGAAATATGAAAGAGTTTGTACAAGCGTTGCCGACGAATGGTAAATGTTTATATCCGTGGCATGCTTTAATGTGTCAAGGAGTTCCATTACTTGCGATTCTAATGTTAAAACTGGTAAAACATAGTCTTATCTGATGCACCTTCAGCTACACATCGTGACGTTTCTTGCCGAGTATAGAGGTAGATGCGTGTGTGCTGTGCATTTTCATTCTTCTGGAGGGTAACCGCCGCGTACCACATGTAATCATTAAACTGTGAAAGCTGTTAATTGCCAGATCGCTTGTCGCAGGAATGTTTTGACGGAAAAGCATTCTGCAGAACTTGTGTGAAGTCTGGAAGATATGGTAGATCGGGCTCGGAGCGGTCGGTAGACATAGGTCTCGGTTGGAATTCCAGTCTGGCACACAATTCTAATCTTTTTCCACTAATGAGCTATAAATTCGCCTGGAGAACCTGATGGACACCAGCAGAGCAACTGTATACAATGTTCTGCGTTGTGACTCACAAAATACCAGTGTTACTCGTAACACTTCTGCAGCAACACAGGAACAATTACAGATGAGATTAGCAAATATTTGCACTGCACTCTCGAGCAGCAGCAAACGGTTCTATTCAGCGAGCTTTCCAGGAAGCGATCTTGGCAACTGACAATTGGCCATGTTCAGGTTATCACCAACCTAAAATTATGTAATTTTCTATGCCGAGACTTCGGTGAGCTTTTTCTGAAGACTCGGAATACTCTCTTCTTGTGAGCTGGGATTTCGGATGTTTGGAGATTCAGAAATTAGTTTCTACATTGTCACGCAGCCGAAAAATACGAGAACTTCTACGGTCCTTCCGTAAGTACTGCCAAGTGTCTACGACCCGTATCAGGTCCAGCTGACAGTGGTCATGGAGCATATATGATGAATGACAGTTCGGACGGTTACCAAGACGAACGAAAGAGTGTGAAAGAAATGTTAGCAAATCCTAACTGGCAGACATTCGAAGAAAAACGCCGTACATCACATGAAAACCTGCTTGGAAAACTTCAAGAGCTGTCTTAAAGGGCAGAAGGACCTTGAAAAACTGTCTCTCAAAATATAATCTACGCATATTCTTCAGATCCCTATACACCTATCCCGTAGGATGAAATTAGACAAATAGAACAGCTCGCACTTGAGCTGTAGATCTAGTATCCCCTGCCACAAACTTCATTGTGTTCGCAGCGAATATAGATGTAGATTTCGAAGAAAGGCAGAGAAACTACTCTCCGGCTTACTTACGCCCACCCACGACAAGCGCACCTTGAATTATACAACTGCGTGGCAGAAAGAAAAATGAAATAAGAAGGTTTAGTGATTTCTCTTTCGTCAATGTGGAAGTCGTTTGAAAAACAGCACAAAATCAGATGGGGAAAGGTGAAGCACAAAAACATGCGTGCCCTGTTTAAGGACTATTTGCCAAATTCGCTTTAATCACTTCAGAAAATCCAGCAGTACAATAGAGTGCCTCACTGGGATTTGTAGTCCCAAATATTAATCGAATCTACTGCCTCAAGAGAAAGAGAGAGAGGGGGGGGGGCGAAATAGAGAAATATTTTTTTGTTTTTTGTTTTTGAAGGCAAAGGAGGACTTCACGAAGTTTTTGAACCGTGTAACTGAAAATGCTTTCATTCTTGGTACACATTGTAGCCTATCTTTCGGGAAATTTATCTGTGTAGATGGTTGAGTTGAGAGCGTCAACATAGGTAAATTTAGTTTCAAATATGAGTAGAGCAGAGTGGGCACTGAGCGTATTGTTGCTTTTGTGTTGTTGTTGGAAGATAGGACAATAAGAAGCCTGGTGCCGGAATGACACATACTTCCCTAAGAGGCTGCCAACCTCAGCATTCTAATTCGCTGGAACTATATGTGAGATGGAATAAAGAGCTGTAGCAGGTAAATTTCTGACACTGTTAAGCTGATCTGTGCTGTTTAAAAAACAAATGTTGTTCCGTGATCTATTATAGGTGAGTGCTAAATGACCGTTTCAAAATCGTGACGATCAATTGATTTCCCCAGCTTTCTGCAGCTGAGCCATTGGGTAATCTCTAATGATCCCATTGTTGACAGAACCAAATTTTAATATTATTTCTGTTGATAATCATCATTATCATCTTATAACGACCATAATTGGTCACGCGGTTCGCTCCAAGTTTTCAGCGACCAGTCCCTTTGAGGAGAAAGCTCTCTTTGGTAGACCTTTTGTCTTCCATTCGGAAGAGGCGCTGCCCGCACCAATTGTTTTTCTGTTCCCCTTCTCCTATTAAAATATCAAAAAAGTGCATTCGACTTACCTAGCAATGCTCGTGGGTTGCCAAATATTGAGAAACGCCATTTAAGTTCGCTCGTTGAAATGTACGCGACAGAAGTTCTTTCTAATAATGAATCTGAGCTAAAAATTAATGTCATTTCTTTCTTCTCGCGACGATTTTTGTAAATTTGACGACAGTCTAATGGGAGCCTGTCGACATCAAAGCTATTACGCACAGGCAGCTGTATTTTAAGAAGGCGGAGTAGGTTGCCGTTAAGTGTAGCCGTTTTGCTAATTTAAGGCTGGAAACAGAAGACCAATAACGGCTCGCATCGCTTCGGCACAAGTTCCCCCTTTCGCCGGCGCCTTTTATTCCAAAGTTTACGCTTCGTTTGAGTGAAAAAGTGTAGCGCCAAGTCGGGAGAAGCACATACAAGTGGCGCTTTGATTGGTAGCGGGCTCGGCCTTTATTTACAGCGGAAGACGCGGCAGCTGATGCTCGCCAACCCTTCTGTGGGGGAGGCGCCACCGCCACCGCCACCACGACGCCTTCTTCTTTTTATTCCCTCCCCACTTCATGCCGAAGCGGGTCAATAACCTACGAGGTCGCGACTCATTGCTGCCCACCCGCCCCGTGGCCGGAAGCTACTCACATCACGCCGCGCCTCACGTTTCATTTACATCTTTCCTCGCGTACGCGTTTCACTCGGTCACATCTACCTCGGTCGTCCGATGCTAAGGTGCCTCTGTTGCCGTACAGGATCACCTTGTTTTGTTTATTTGCTTCTTTATTTGATCATTTCAGCCGTATATGCGCTACGGTCAGACAAAATTTCGGATGTTATTCGGGAATATATTCTGAGTATTTTGGGGGTAATTGATCCGCGATCCCTCGTGACTCGTTACAGAGTAACGATATAATTGTAATTTATTAGATTTGTGGCCGTAATTACCTTCGTTTCTGTGAAAATACCCACGCAACAGTGCAAAAGGGTGTAATACGCAACCGCCAAAACGCACCCATGAAACACTGTTGTAAAGACTTTTGATATATACTATTACAGCAGGACGCTGCTGCTTCATGAAGCTTTATTCAAAAGATGTAGAGTTAGGCGACAAGCTTATTTCGGCTGCATTGCCATTTTCAAGCGTTTTCCATATCTCATCGTTGACGGTGCAGTTGTCAAATATTTCTCCTTATTGTATTTGTAGTGTAGATTGAGTTGCTTTTGTTTATATATATATTTATCTCAATAGTAGATGTTGTTGCTGATATTTTCGTTTTCTATCAATCTGACAGCTTTACGTGAAGTAAGTAAGCGATGTTAACTACAAAAATATCATTCAAAAATAGCATCTACTGCTGAGAAAAAATATATACAAACAAAAACAGCTCAATCCGTGTTACAAATGCAAGACGCAAAAATATTTGACCACTACAACGTCAACGATGAGATATGGAAATCGCTTGAAAATGAGAATGCAGGCGAAATTAGCTTATCTTCTAACTGTACAACTCTTAAATAAAGCTTCATAAAATAGCAGCGTCCTGGTATAACAATCCGTATAAAATGTTTTTACAAGGTATATACTAGGCTGCAGACCATGAGGCATACAAAATGAAACACTGTGTTATGCAACAATGCGCCACGTGCAGATGCTTGGCTTCGCTAGGATAACAGTTCAACGTAGCGTCGTTGCGTCGCACTTCCATTGCTTTTAGTGAACCTCACACGAGGCGCATATCCGCCAACTCTTTATCTGTAAACATATACACAATTCTGTGTATCACTGTTAACGTACAACTAACACTTCCGGAAAAAAAACACCAAGTGGAACTCAAAAGTACTGAATGCAACCTCGAGGCCGAAGAGTTTATTGGGCGTTACTGCTGTCGACTGCAAGTACGATATAGTTAGTGAATGAAACAAGTTCGCATCCGAACAAGGGAGGCCGTCGACAGTTCACTGTTGTGCTGTTAATTTCAGTGCAGTACGGATGGAAAGATAAAATGGGATAAGAAATCAAACGAAGTGCAATTAATCTGTAACGAGCCTCCGAAATACCCGAAAATATCCCTGAACAACTGGTCCATTACATTCCAGGCGTGCAGCCGAAGACACTCAGTCTCTGCAAGTGATAATTTAGTCGTATACTTTTCGGCCACCTTCCGGGTGAGCTGACACCGAAGCCACACGACAGACACGTCACTGCGCTTGCGGTCAGAGATGTCGTTCGGCGGCAAAGAGCCGTATGTGAACTGAATCTGTGGTTAGACGCTGGGATAGCGATGCATCAGTAGGAGCTCCACAGCAGAGGCGTCCTTGTCACTTGATCAAAGAAAGTGCCCGATTCCATCCTTTTTCCAGGCTGAAACCGTTATCTGCCCACCCGAAATCTAATGTATCGGTCAGTATGCCGTGAAACAACTATTATGGACATCGACGAACAAAATCTGAAATAATAATGGCGATGTGGAAGTTCATCCGGTATTTGCACAGAACGTCTCTGTATTTCCTAAATATTATTCATTGATCGTATAGCCGGCCGCGGTGGTCTAGCTGTTCTGGCGCTGCAGTCCGGAACCGCGGGACTGCTACGGTCGCAGGTTCGAATCCTGCCTCGGGCATGGGTGTGTGTGATGTCCTTAGGTTAGTTAGGTTTAAGTAGTTCTAAGTTCTAGGGGACTTATGACCTAAGATGTTGAGTCCCATAGTGCTCAGAGCCATTTGAACCATTGATCGTATACTTCCGTAGAACCCGATGAACTTCTTTCACTCGTGTGTCTTCCAGTCTTGCTGGTCGGTCAACATCTTAGCAGCTACTCTTTCTCGTTTTAATGTGACCTTCGAAAGCCAGCATCTTATCTTTATTGTGGTTGATTTTTTTTTCAAACAATTCATTCAATTCCTTGTTTGATCTCAGCTGAAACGTAAACTCACCTGCAGCTACTATTTTCGCCCTCAGAACCTTTCTTAGGGCTTTCCTTTTCTTCTCTGCATTTCAGTTAGTTCATTTCTGGCATTTATCTCTGGAGCATATAACGTTAAGATTTTACTACAGTACTCTACTGCCTGAATTTGGTGTGATAAGAAAGATACTTATATTTGTAAGTGTTCTCTGCGACTCTTTCCGGGACTGCTGTCTTCTCACTGTTGTGGGCGTGATGCTAGGGCAAGCAAATTTGCCAAAATCCAAATGGTTACAGTCTGTTTTTGCTGTGCGAATGCTGAAATTCGTTAGACCGCGCCGGCGTCTTATCTTATCTGTCCATCATACCCTTCTTGCATCAGTGTTAAGGCTCGAATTATTACTTAACAAAATTTATGGTCACATACATGCAGATGATGTAGTTAGTAACTTGCTGTCCTCGTGCAGAATGTATCGTTGCCTAATGGTGCACTCATTGTAATGTGGAGGTCAGAACACGTTAAAGACATAACCAAAAATGTAAACAAAACTGCAACAGATTACCTTGTTACTGTTCATAATACAAAATTTACTCTTGAACACTATCTACAGTCATTTGGAGTTGTTATTCCCATTAAAAATTACAAATATTGGTTCCGTCGTGGCCAATTTACAACTTTCTGTTATATGTTCTCACCCTAGTGACTGAAGCAGATCTACTTTGCGCAATGGATCAAAAAGACGACAACGACGCGTTATTTATCAAAAGCGAAAGAAATACTTGCATATATAAAAACGAAATTGCAACTGAATGAATGCAGTACTTAACCTGTTTGTGAAAAGGTTTCTGTTGTAAAATCAATTAAATATGGATTTTTAAATATTAGCTGAACAATTCATTTAATCTGGCCATCAGGCCTGCAAACTGTGTAACAGGTACTAAACTGTAGCATGACCAGCTCCTATATGTCTCAAGCTACAACTAGTGTTTTTGTTGAATGTTCGTCGAGTGACTGCTGTGGTATCCTTTGTATGAGTTCATATTATTAATTTGGAATAGTGTGAGGAAGTATTATTTGCTACCAAAGCGCCGGCCGGAGTGGCCGTGCGGTTCTAGGCACTACAGTTTGGAACCGAGCGACCGCTACGTCGCAGGTTCGAATCCTGCCTCTGGCATGGATGTGTGTGATGTCCTTAGGTTAGTTAGGTTTAATTAGTTCTAAGTTCTAGGCGACTGATGACCTCAGAAGTTAAGTCGCATATTGCTCAGAGCCGTTTGAACCATTTTTTTGCTACCATAGCAGTCATAGAACTTTTAAGTGGCTCAACAGGGATTACACAAAATTCGTGAAATAACACTCGAAGTTGTTATTATAGTCCCTTTCTAAACTAACACTATCCATTACAAATGCATAGTTTTACCCCTGTGCATGGTAGTACATGCCACTGCAGCATAAAATCAGCAAATATTTTTCTTTTTTTTATTTATTGGCTTTCGGTACGTGCCCATATAGCCATATAAATATCGGAACATCAGTTATGTAGATAGGAACGTCAGAACAACACGACACCCATTCCACGAACGGAGAAAATTGTCGACCCGTTCGGGAATCGAACCCGGAAGTAAATACTTGACAACATAGACTATTCTTGTAGAGACAAGTCGGAGCACTAAGTTTCTATACTGTACCTGCATTTCATGTACAGTCTGTAACTATTCTGTGCTTCCGCGACAAACATTTGTGCACATGGCCTTAAATGTAGGTTGTAAATAGGCTGTTTAGGTTTTATATTGTTAACACCACGTAGCGCTCTGTATGAAAATCACTGGCTGTGCTATGTGCAGTCTGTGGCTGGTTGGCATTGTTGGAATAGTCGCTATTGTAGTGTTGGGCAGTTGGATGTGAACAGCGCGTAGCGTTGCGCAGTTGGAGGTGAGCCGCCAGCAGTGGTGGATGGGGGGAGAGAGATGGCGGAGTTTTGAGAGCGGATGATCTGGACGTGTGTCCATCAGAGACAGTAAATTTGTAAGACTGTATGTCATGAACTGATACATATATGATGACTTTTGAATATTATTAAGGTAAATACATAGTTTGTTCTCTATCAAAATCTTTCATTTTCTAAGTATGCCTATCACTAGTTAGTGCCTTCCGTAGTTTGAATCTTTTATTTAGCTGGCAGTAGTGGCGCTCCCTGTATTGCAGTAGTTCGAGTAACGAAGATTTTTGTGAGGTAAGTGATTCATGAAAGGTATAGGTTATTGTTAGTCAGGGCCATTCTTTTGTAGGGATTATTGAAAGTCAGATTGCGTTGTGCTAAAACTATTGTGTGTCAGTTTATTGATGATCTGAATAAGTAAAGATGGAAATGTCTGTGCACATTCAGTTTTGCTCAGCTGTTTGAAAATCAAATAACGTAAGGGGTTTACCAGCACAGTAATTCATTAATTTTTCTAAGGGGACGTTTCAAGGTGAAAAGTGACGTGATATGCCGGTGATTTTATTTGCGTCTGATGCGATTCGATAACTGTAGACACTCAGTATGATTCTGACCACAACATTAATTCGTGAGATAGGAACGCTTACAGCTACGGGGAGGTGAGTGCTTCAGAAAACGGTCCGTTCATTGTTTCTCGGCAGCTGGCTTGGCTCATTTCTCTGAACTCTACACTACACAGTAGGACACAGCAAACGTTCCTGTCTGGAGAACGACTGTGGCAATGTGGAGTAGTTGTACGAAAGGCACTATCAGAAAACAACTAGTCGATGTGAACCTGTCCCTCCTAGAAGGAACTCTCCCACAGCCAAAAGCAAGTAGTACCAATCACGGAAATCTCGATGCAAAAGTGTATCTCGCAGAATCTGTTTAGAGGACGTACAAAGTGACACCAAGAAGACCTGTTGCAAGTCAAACCCCATAGGCAGGAGAACGTACCAAAGACAAACTAATGAGAATACACCGTGCGACAAAGAACAGCATGGGAGGAGAACACTGTTCGGTTGGAACGCTGCAATAGATCACTTTGCCACAGAGTGCTGTTTTGTTGAAGTTTTGAAAGACTCAAGATGGATGCTGTTTTGAGACGGCAGCCCCGCGACTGTCGCCTTTTCCAGTTCCAGACTGCTGCTGACAGCAGCGGCCCTTCCATGCTCCTGGTCTCCCTCTAGCGGAGAACACGCGCCGTGCTTCGGTGGACACCGGTGAACTTGCTGCTACTCCTCCTGCAGGCGGATTATGGTTTTCTTTAGACCTGTCCCGCTGTAGACCACAATTTGTAATCCTACATCACATGTTTCTAAAATGTTACCCAAGCAGAATGTTCCTGGGAGAACCTCGCACGTTGGCAGATGCGTCGTCGGTAAATTTCAATTACTTTCCACATTTTTGTGTAGCCGGTATTCGTTATATTTCTTTCAAATTATTAACTATCGAATTATATATGGATATAAAGACGCCTCCACCACCCGTGTCCGGTATACTATTGAGACATCACCACAGTAAGTTTTCCTGCTCTTCACTTCTATCTTCAGGCTGCTCTCTCTTGCTATTACTATGTGGGTATTATTGCCGTTTACAAGCGAGACTAGGTCTGGGAGTTTTCCTCTGACAGTTAACTAACCAATAATAGGGCTCCCCTCTTCGATATCAGGTCGTAATACTGCATCGCAAATATAGAGTATTCTCCATCCTATCAAAAAAAAAAAAAAAAAAAAAAAAAAAAAAAAAAAAAAAAAAGTAAACTCTTCACTCTTATACGTTGCTAGCCACATTATGTACCTTTGATATATTAGGGGTAATCGTGCAATTTATCGTCGAATAATGTAGGTCAAAAGCTCTACATCCAAGATCGTCACATCGTTATGAGAACGATGTTACAAAATGCTAGCTCAGGCTCTACACCTCTTGCGAGGCTAGCTGTCGTCACCACTTCAGCCAGCCGCTTGCAAGAACTGAAAAGGGAATGGTCTATGCGATATGTCAAAACGTACTCTAAAGTTTTTCACGCGGGTAGAATACACCGAGATAAATACACTGTCCAAATTTTTGCAGCTAAGGCGCACTGAAAGTAATTAAAAGAAACGTTACAGTTACTCATTTTTGCCGCACGGAGGACAGTTTATAACAGCGGTTTGTACAGCCCTTGCTGCCTAGTGCTCGCCGGCCGGTGTGGTCAAGCGGTTCTAGGCGCGTCAGTCTGGAACAGCGCGACCGCTACGGTCGCAGGTTCGAATCCTGCCTCGGGCATGGATGTGTGTGATGTCCTTAGGTTAGTTAGGTTTAAGTAGTTCTGAGTTCTGGGGGACTGATGACCACAGATGTTAAGTCCCATAGTGCTCAGAACCATTTGAACTATTTGCCTAGTGCTCAAATCGGTGAATAAGCTGACGTAGAAGTAACAAAGGGACGTAGGCGCACTGAAAGTAATTAAAAGAAACGTTACAGTTACTCATTTTTGCCGCACGGAGGACAGTTTATAACAGCGGTTTGTACAGCCCTTGCTGCCTAGTGCTCGCCGGCCGGTGTGGTCAAGCGGTTCTAGGCGCGTCAGTCTGGAACAGCGCGACCGCTACGGTCGCAGGTTCGAATCCTGCCTCGGGCATGGATGTGTGTGATGTCCTTAGGTTAGTTAGGTTTAAGTAGTTCTGAGTTCTGGGGGACTGATGACCACAGATGTTAAGTCCCATAGTGCTCAGAACCATTTGAACTATTTGCCTAGTGCTCAAATCGGTGAATAAGCTGACGTAGAAGTAACAAAGGGACGTAGGCGCACTGAAAGTAATTAAAAGAAACGTTACAGTTACTCATTTTTGCCGCACGGAGGACAGTTTATAACAGCGGTTTGTACAGCCCTTGCTGCCTAGTGCTCGCCGGCCGGTGTGGTCAAGCGGTTCTAGGCGCGTCAGTCTGGAACAGCGCGACCGCTACGGTCGCAGGTTCGAATCCTGCCTCGGGCATGGATGTGTGTGATGTCCTTAGGTTAGTTAGGTTTAAGTAGTTCTGAGTTCTGGGGGACTGATGACCACAGATGTTAAGTCCCATAGTGCTCAGAACCATTTGAACTATTTGCCTAGTGCTCAAATCGGTGAATAAGCTGACGTAGAAGTAACAAAGGGACGTAGCGCCGCGTAGCGCGAAGTCTAAAGTGCACACCCGTAAATTTTAAGTACTTAAACCATACAGAAAAGTCTCACTTCATTAATTTTTTGAATAACTAGCAGTTCACGTCGGCAGCTAAACAGTTTCATATGTAATTGCTACATAAGTGACATGCGAGGAACGAAAACCGAGCCAGTCTATGATGTTGCATTGCAGACGATTTCCATCAGTCGGGAATTTAATCTCTTGACATTAAACGTTTTAGATCAATTTCTGCAGCACATTTCTTATGATAATTTTTGAACAATGTATATTTCGCTAACAATGAAACAGCTCTTTGGTTATTCGCTGCAGCCCTCAATAAAACCAAGTGTCTGCTGGACGACGAAAACAAATATTCCCCTTACACCAGACACACCTGACAAAAGAAAAATTTATGCATTCAGGCACTTCGCGGTAATTATTGGAATGGAGTACAAAATGGTCGTGGCCGTTGTTCGGCTTATTGTGCTGCATACCAGGCATACTTGATGAAATTCGTAAAATGTGGCGGTGCAGACAGACAATGCAGAAATGACTGAAGTTTAACAACGCCGTTCCGCTGATAAACTGAAATGACAAAGAGCTATCAGGAATTATATTGTCAATTTATTTAAAGTATGCGTTACAGTGTCGAAAAATTTCTTTATCGAGAGACTGAAACACACAATTAGTTCTGGGTAGAATCAGTTTACTTTTTAGGGACCGTCAGTATTTCCTTTTGAAGACGAGGTTTTTATAAACGCTGAAACCATGGTAAAGAGATTTAAATAAATCTTCCATTTTACGACTTTATATATATATATATATATATATATAAAGTCGAAAAATGGAAGATTTATTTAATATATATATATATATATATATATATATATATATATATATATATATCGTTACAAATAGAACAAACTATTCATACTTATTGGATTACGTGTTGGGGCAGAGGTACTTTAAAATATAGCCTAAAGATGTTAGTCAAATACAAAATTTCATCTCCATAATAATTAAAACATGCACATCATAGTTGTTGTTATTTGGTATTTCCTCACGAACGTACAGCTGGTGAGGAAATACCAAATGACAAAACCATGATGAGCATGAAACTTTCTGGCAGATTAAAACTGTGTGCCCGACCGAGAATAAATGCATGATGAGCATGTTTTAATTATTATGGAAGTGCAATTTTACATAGTTTTTTAAACGTTGAGACCATGGTAACCGGTTTTTGTAGATCTTCCATTTTTCCACAAATTGGCTGTTCTCTATTTCTAAGAGAAGATATTAAACTAGTTGATGATTTGTGCGATAAGTGGCTCCGAACAATTGTGTGAGAGAAACTATCAGCACAAACTGAAAATAACTTTGAAGATTACGATCGCGTTGTGTTATCGGTTTGCAGATGTGCTGTCAATGAAAGACATGTTCTCGCCGTGTTGCACATACCCTGTCTGCTACAGCTATGGCAGGAATGTACATTTCTTCAGCCCCATCATGAGCTACGAATATGACAAATTTCGGTATTTTTTAAAACCACTTACAGTGTGTCTTAGCAGCTAATATTTTGACATCATGTTTCTTTTGGTGTATTCTTCATGTACAAAAGAAACCAGGGCAGGTTTCTATATGTCGAACTGGATAGTTCCCTTGCGAGGATGTCGTCTTAGCCGCGCGGGGTAACATAGCGGTCTCAGGCGCCTTGCCACGGTTCGAGCGGCTCCCGCTCTCCCCCCCTCCCCCCCTCCCCCCCCCCACCCAATCCAGCGCCACGCGCCATGTCACGGATTGCGTGGCCCCTCGCGCCTGGGTTCGAGTCCTCCCTCGGGCATGGGTGTGTGTGTTGTCCTTTTAAGTAGTGTGTCAGCCTAGGGACCGATGACTTCAGCAGTTTGGTCCCATAGGAACTTAACACAAAATTTCAATTTCCAGTGTCCACTGTACGAACACGGTAGGCGTTCGAAATCGTGCCGACGTGAGTTACGATTTGTAGCAGGTAGGCCCCTTTGCCCCCGTTAGCAGCCGCCACAGCCTGGTCCACACAACCCAAGCGACTCCTTTCAAACTGAGCACTTGTCTCTGGCCCTTCCTCCGACTGTCTGTTGCTTCCCTCAGGGGCTCCATCGCGTCAGTAACGTTGGAGCTCTCGGTGAACAGGAAACCGACTCGCTACACATGTCCAGACGGTATTTATTTATTTACTTACTTATTTATTCTCTGTTTTCTTGCAGTCTCTTATCTACACTACTGGCCATTAAAATTGCTACACCAAGAAGAAATGCAGATGATAAACGGGTATTCATTTGACAAATATGTTATACTAGAACTGACATGTGATTACATTTTCACGCAGTTTGGGTGCATAGATCCTGAGAAATCAGTACCCTGAACAAACACCTCTGGCCGTAATAACGGACTTGATACGCCTGGGCATTGAGTCAAACACAGCTTGGATGGCGTGTACAGGTACAGCTGCCCATGCAGCTTCAACACGATACCACAGTTCATCAAGAGTAGTGACTGGCGTATTGTGACGAGCCAGTTGCTCGGCCACCATTGACCAGACGTTTTCATTTGGTGAGAGATCTGGAGAATGTGCTGGCCAGGGCAGCAGTCGAACATTTTCTGTATCCAGAAAGGCCCGTACAGGACCTGCAACATGCGGTCGTGCATTATCCGACTTAAATGTATGGTTTCGCAGGGATCGAATGAAGTGTATAGCCACGGGTCGTAACACATCGGAAATGTAACGGCCACTGTTCAAAGTGTCGTCAATGCGAATAAGAGGTGATCGAGATGTGTAACCAATGGCACCCCAACCATCACACCGGGTGATACGCCAGTATGGCGATGAAGAATACACGCTTCCAACGTGCGTTCACCGCGATGTCGCCAAACACGGATGCGACCATCATGGTGCTGTAAACAGAGTCTGGATTCATCCGAAAAAATGATGTTTTACCATTTGTGCACCCAGGTTCGTCGTTGAGCACACCATCGCAGGCGCTCCTGTCTGTGATGCACCGTCAAGGGTAACCGCAGCCATGGTCTCCGAGCTGATAGTCCATGCTGCTGCGAACGTCGTCGAACTGTTCGTGCAGATGGTTGTTGTCTTGCAAATGTCCCCATCTGTTGGCTCAGGTATCGAGACGTGGCTGCACGATCCGTTACAGCCATGCGGATGAGATGCCTGTCATCTCGACTGCTAGTGATACGAGGCTGTTGGGATCCAGCGCGGCGTTCGGTATTACCCTGCTGAACCCACCGATTCCATATTCTGCTAACAGACATTGGATCTCGAGCAACGCGAGCAGCAATGTCGCGACACGATAAACCAAAATCACGATAGGTTACAATCTGACCTTTATCAAAGTCGGAAACGTGATGGTACGCATTTCTCCTCCTTACACGAGGCATCACAACAACGTTTCACCAGGCAACGCCGGTCAACTGCTGTTCGTGAATGAGAAGTCGGTTGGAAACTTTCCTCATGTCAGCACGTTGTAGGTGTCGCCACCGGCGCCAACCTTGAATGAATTCTCTGAAAAGCTAATCATTGGCATATCACAGCATCTTCTTCCTGTCGGTTAAATTTCATTTCTGTAGCAGATCATCTTCGTGATGTAGCAATTTTAATGGCCAGTAGTGCAGATACCAGAACACACCAAATGTTGCACATAAATTGGTCTATTCGAATATAACACAACATACACTGGCGTTTGAAACTTAAGGACGAAAGTAACTTTCGCATGACGTGTCTCTGCCAATTAACACAACCGATAAAACTTGAACCATACAAACATAGAAAGAACTGCTACAGTAAAGTACAGAGGCTAACTGAAAAAAGTACGCAATGAGACGAACAGGAATGACATCTTTATTCAAGGACAACAAATACACTGAAGTCACTGCGAATCATAATGGTCCCCTGGGCATTAAAAATAGGAGGGGATAGGTCTTAATAGTGTGTATGATCACCACGGGCGGAAGTGCATTATTTGCATCGTGCTCCCTCGCTGGCCACAAAGTTGGCAAGGAGTTCGTCTGGTTGGGCGTTCCATTCCTCCACCAGTGTGGCTGACAACACCTACATGGTCGTCAGTACTTGGTGACGTTTACGTCGGGGGAACGTGCAGGCCATTCCATTCGCCGAATATCCTCGCGTTCCAGATCTCCTCTACATGTGCAGTTTGATGGGGTCGCGCATTGCCATCTATAAAAGTGAAGTCAGGGCCGAATTCACTCCTGGAAAGACGCACATGAGGAAGGAGACAGTGTCAGAACAACGCTATTCGGTGAACGTAAGATTTGGAGGTCAGTACGTCCATGCAACATTATGTCTCCCCACACTATAACACCTGGAACACCATAAAGTGTACTTTAATATGTGGGTCCAAATGGCTCTGAGCACTATGGGACTTTACATCTGAGGTCATCAGTCCCCTACCACTTAGAATTACATAAACCTAACTAACCTAAGGACATCACACACATCCGTGCCCGAGGCAGGATTCGAACCTGCGACCGTAGCGGTCGCGTGGTTCCAGACTGAAGCGCCTAGAACCGCTCGGCCAAACCGGCCGGCGTAGTTTAATATAATTTCAAATGAATTAGTGCAGATAAACATTATGGTGTTAAGGGAAAAATATATGCACACAATCGTTTCCTAATAAATAATAATAACAACTTGAATTATTTTAAGAATTTACGAACTATCTTTGGCCACGGAAACCAGGAAGCACATACTACTGGTCTACAGTACTATGCTACATTGCTACGCCACAAATATTGTAATTTAATTCTAGACTTCACTGTACTGTACAATACTACACTCCACTACACTACACTGCTGTAACTGGTATCAGACTAAACTAGACTAGCTCATTTATCTGGATGGCTAGCCCCAGTTGCATTCAGACACAACTCAGGATTCACAGGGGCTGTGCTGTTGTGTCACCCAAGATGTAGAGATTGTGTCGTGATCGTCAGGATCTTATGGAATCCTTCCTGTTCGTCCCCGGCGCTCATCTCCTCACTGCTTCCGGAAAGCTGTTGTAGGTGGTGTTCTGTAGTGGTGCATCTCATTCTCGTGATGTATGGCGTCTTCTTCGTTCTCTCGGACATGTAGGCTCGCAGTTCGTAAGTTGATACTTTCGCTGTCAGGAAAAATCAGCTTTGTGTAATAGCATTCATCCAGACGATGGGGTATGGAGTGCCGATTGCTCCACATTCACTCGCATCTGCGGTGCGCTGCTGTATTTTCGGTAAGCAGCTGGGATATGGATCATGTCCCGACAGATAGTGTATAAGTTCCTTGGTTGGAAGGAACTATGACATTCTTGAGCTTTCTTTTTTGTTTGTAAGGAGTAGGTAATTTCTCCTCTGAGTTTTTGTCCTGTTCCAGGTTTGTTACCATTCTCTGCCAATGCATGCCTTTATTTCCGTATTTGATGTAGCTCTTGTGTCCATGATATCCTTTACCTTATCATATACACCCTCCTTGAGCCAGGACTGTGCACCTCTAGTAGTAACACCAGTACTACCAGCAGCGCGGCAGCCGGTGTTGTTCCATACGAGGCTGTCAGCTGCAGGAGTACACTTCTATGCCCACGCCGAGGAGCCTGTATTGTCTTTACCTTTCTAGCTCTATGAGGCCATACGCTTGACCCATGCCTCACAAAAGCGCTTAAGATTACGTTGTGATACGGTCTCATTGCAATAAGCAGCACCTGAAAGCTTCTTTGGCCAGTTGTTACTATTTTGTTAAGGATTTTAATTTATTTTCTATTCACCAATTACTAAGCGTTTCAAGAACTTCCCTGTTTTTTTCCTCTAATTTAGCCCTTGCGATGGCAGATACTATAACTAGCAGATCGTCTGCGTATGCGATGCAGTCTACATCGTTTGTCATATATTGTAGCTGATTCAGAAACGGTCTTATGACAACAACCCTGAAATATGGACGACAAACGGAGCTTTACGGGCAGCCTTTGCTGATGTTTTTCACAGATTTTTTCCCTCACATTCCAATATCACCTGCCTGTCTGTGCAGTAATCTCTCGGCTCTAGGCACCCTACGTCAGTCTTTTGAACGGGGTAGGCAACAATAAAGTATCGGACACCCTTTTATATTCACCATTATGTCTATAACGTACTGCACTTACCTTCTAATCACAAGGTGTTATATAATTTACCGCACCTTTGGTGCATTTCATTTCCCTGAATTGCTGCATGGAGCTCGTGTCAGTTACCTGTCTGTGATCCCTCAGACAGTGCCACAGAAGCTTCTCCTGTACTTTGACTACGGCATTCACCAAACAAATCTGCCTGTGATCTTTCGATGGTTTTGGGTCTCTGTCTTCCCCCTATTTTTGGAATAATGATATTCGGAATTTTTCAAGGTCTGGGCCCCCATCACTGCAAAAGACATTCGTTTAACAAAAGTATTACCTGCCGATGCAACGCTTCTGCCACAATTCAATCTGTTCCAGTGCCTCCCTTCTTCTTTACCTTAAAAAAAAATGGTTCAAATGGCTCTGAGCACAATGGGACTTAACATCTGTGGTCATCAGTCCCCTAGAACTTAGAACTACTTAAACCTAACTAACCTAAGGACATCACACACATCCATGCCCGAGGCAGGATTCGAACCTGCGACCGTAGCAGTCGCGTGGTTCCGGACTGCGCGCCTAGAACCGCTAGACCACCGCGGCTCTTTACCTTCATTATTGTCATTCTCCCTTCTTCCAGAGTAAATGGAATAACCATTCTATTATTCACGTGCTGCTCCAGTAATTCACAGTGAAGATACTGGTGGTACTCTTTGTCTCCCAACGTCGTATCATCCGGGAACAGTGTTCTTAATAGATACTGCACTGATGTCTCCCAATCTATAGTCTCGTGCCATAGGATCGTCTCGATGTTGTAAATACAATGGGTCATAAAGCTTTGCTTGTTGCAAGTTTGTATTGAAAACCCGAAACATCTGTTACCATTTGGTCCTTGACTTACGTCTCTCATTTTTCTACTCTTTTTTTCCGTAATAGTCTT
Organism: Schistocerca cancellata; assembly: GCF_023864275.1. Lineage (NCBI taxonomy): Eukaryota > Metazoa > Arthropoda > Insecta > Orthoptera > Acrididae > Schistocerca > Schistocerca cancellata. The sequence continues at coordinate 875,815,383 of NC_064629.1, read as the reverse complement.
TTGTATTCTTCCCTGAAAGAGATTTTCACTCTGCAGCGGAGTGTGCGCGATATGATACTTCCTGGCAGGGCAGATCAAAACTGTGTGCCGGACCGAGACTCGAACTCGGGACCTTTGTCTTTCGCGGGCAAGTGCTACCCAAGCACTACTCACGCCCCGTCCTCACAGCTTCACTTCTGCCACTACCTCGTTTCCTACCTTCCAAACTTTACAGAAGCTCTCTCCTTCGAACCTTCCAAAACTAGCACTCCTGAAAGAAAGGATATTGCGGAGTCATGGCATTGGTATTGTTGTTTGACTGCTCGATAGAAAATCGGCGTTTTTTGTCGTTCTGTTTCCCATATGGATCACTGGTAGAATCTTCTCGCCTGCCTTGTTCTGCGTCTTAAGGACGGTAGGACAGAGCACCAACGAATTTTAAAAATTTATGACTGGTTAACAAATACATTGGAGAGCCAAAGAAAATTGTACATCTGCCTAATATTGTGCAGGGCCCCCACGAGCACGATGTGGTATGGATTCCACTACTGTCTGAAGTAGCGCTCGAGGGATCTGACACCACGAACCCTGCAGGGCTGTCCATAAATCTGTAAGAGTACGAGGGGGTGGAGATATCTTCTGAACAGCAGGTTGCGAGGCATCCAAAATACACTATCTGATCGAAAGCATTCGGACACCCCCAGGTACTCCATATCAGCGACCTCAGTAGTCATTAGACATCTTGAGAGAGCAGATTGGGGTGCTCCGCGGAACTCACGGACTTCGAACGTGATCAGTTGATTGGGTATCACTTGTGACATACGTCTGTACGTGAGATTTTTACACTCCTAAACATCCCTAGGTCCACTGTTTCCCATGAGATAGTGAAGTGGAAACGTGAAGGTCACGTGCAGCATAAAAGCGTACAGGTCGATCTCGTCTGTTGACTGACAGAGACCGCCGACAGTTGAAGGGGGTCGTAATGTGTAATAGGCAGACATCTATCCAGACCATCACACAGGAATTCCAAACTGCATCAGGATTCACAAGTACTATTGTAAGTAGACTGTATAGGTTTTTTTATTGGTAATGCCACATAGCGCTCTGTATGAAAATCACTCGCTGTGCTGTGTGCAGTCTGTGGCTGGTTTGCATTGTTGTTGGCTATTGTAGTGTTGGGCTGCTGGATGTTAACAGCGCGTAGCGTTGCGCAGTTGGAGGTGAGCCGCCAGCAGTGGTGGATGTGGGGAGAAAAATGGCGCAGTTTTGAAATTTGTAATACTGGATATTATGAACTGCTATGTATATTATGATTTTTGAACACTATTAAGGTAAATACATTGTTTGTTCTCTATCAAAATCTTTCATTTGCTAACTATGCCTATCAGTAGTTAGTGCCTTCAGTAGTTTGAATCTTTTATTTAGCTGGCAGTAGTGGCGCTCGCTGTATTGCTGTAGCTTGAGTAACGAAGATTTTTGTGAGGTAAGTGATTTGTGAAAGGTATAGGTTAATGTTAGTCAGGGCCACTCTTTTGTAGGGATGTTTGAAAGTCTGATTGCGTTGCGCTAAAAAAATATTGTGTGTCACTTTAGTGAATGTTTGAGTACGTTCAGTTTTGCTCAACTGTTTGAAAATCAAATAATGTAAGAGGTTTATCAGCACAGTAATTCTGAAATTGTTCTAAGGGGACGTTTCACTATGACAGTTAGGCGAGAGGTGAGAATACTTAGATTTAATAGTCTAGCGGGTGCTCATAAGCCACACATCACGCAGGTAAATGCCAAACGAGGCGTCGCTTGTTATAAGGAGCGTAAACATTGGGCAACTGAACAATGGAAAAACGTTGTGTGGAGGGACGAATCACGGTACACAATATGGTGATCCGATGGTATGGCTTGGGTATGGCGAATACCTGGCGAACGTCATCTGCCAGCGTTTGTAATGCCAAAAGCAAAATTCGGAGGCGGTGATGTTATGATGTGGTCGTGTTTTTTATGGAGGGGGCTTGCACCCCTTCTTGTTTTGGGTCGCACTATCACACCACAGGCCTACATTGATGTTTTAAGCACCTTCTTGCTGCCCACTGTTGAAGAGCAATTCGGGGATGGCGATTGAATCTTTCAACACGATCGAGCACTTGTTCATAATGCACAGCCTGTGGCGGAGTGGTTACACGACAATAAGATCCCTGTAATGGACTGGCCTGCACAGAGTCCTGACCTGAATCCAATAGAACACCTTTTGGATGTTTGGAACGCCGAATTCGTGCCAGGCTTCACCGACCGACGTCGATACCCCTCCTCAGTGCAGTATCTGTGAAGAATGGGCCACCATTCCCCAAGAAAACTTCCAGCACCTGATTGAAAGTATGCCTGCGGGAGTGAAAGCTGTCGTCAAGGCCAAGGGTGGGCCAACACCATACCGAATTCCAGCATTACCGATGGAGGGCGCCACGTACGTATAAGTCATTTTCAGCCAGGTGTCCGCATACTTTTGATCACATATTGTATGTTCAATAATGTTCATGGCTGGGGAGTTTATTAGCCAGCGGAAGTGTTTAAACTCAGACGAGTGTTCCTGGAGCCACTCTGTAGCAGTTCTGTACGTGTGGGGTGTCGCATTGTCCTGCTGGAATTGTCTAAGTCCGTCGCAATGCACAGATGTAGGTGATCAGACGGGATGCTTACGTACATATCACTTGTCAGAGTCGTACATACACGTATCAGCCTTCGCCAGCTTGAACAGAGGTGGTGAAATGCAGGGTCCATGTATTCATGAGGTTGTCTCAATACCCGTGCACGTCCATCTGCTCGATACAATTTGAAATGACACACGTCCGTCGAGGCAATATTTTTACAGTCATCAACAGTTCAATGTCTGTGTTGATGGGCCCAGGCGAGGCGTAAAACTTTGTGTCGTGCAGGCATCAAGGGTACACGAGTGGACCTTCGGCTCCGAAACCCATATCGATAATGTTTCGTTGAATGGTTCGCACGCTGGCACTTGTTGATGGCCCAGCATTGAAATCTGTAGCAGTTTGCGGAAGGGTTGCTTTTCTGTCACGTCGAACGGTTCCTTTCAGTCGTCGTTGGTCCCGTTCTTGGAGGATCTCTTTCCGGCCGCAGCGATATCGAAGATTTGATGTTTTACCAGAAATGGTCGTGCGGGAAAATCCCCACTTCATTGCTACCTGGGAGATGCTGGGTCCCACCGTTCGTGTGTCGACTATAACACCACGTTCAAACTCAATTAAATCTTGATAACCTGTCATTGTAACAGCAGTAACTGATCTAACAACTGCGCCAGACACTTGTATTATATAGGCATTGCCGATCGCAGCGCCGTATTCTACCTGTTTACATATCTCTGTATTTTAATACCAATGCCTGTACCTGTTTCTTTAGAACTTCAGTGTATTTAAGTAGCCTTGTTTTGCGCCATCTGCAACGTTCGCATTATTTCATTGGTGTTGGCGTCAACATAAAACGCTCTTCCTTGCAGTTGTTGTACGTTGAATTCTGCCTTTAGAAGTTTCCAATTCGCTTTGCGTAGATTGTACCGTTAACGTCTAACTCATTGTCTGTGCCTGTAATCCTACATATTATAAAACGTATGTACTATGTATGTATGCTCCACATCTCCTCCTAAACCGCTGGACCGCTTTCAGACGAACTTGGTACACATGTCACTTACCATCTGGAAAGAATGGCTGTGTGGTAAGAACCACCTACATGTCAAAGTGATGGGGGTGGATGTGAAAAAGCAGTGTAGCCCATGACGTGCGAATACAAATAATTTATTCATTCAGTATTTGAGAACGAGGGCACTTAGTGACTTTCCACAAACTTGACACATAATTGCAAACGTTTGCAAAAAAATTTTCTCTGAAAACCCTCACAAAATAATGAAACGAAAAAGTTTATCGCTTACTACACTTTCGCTATTCATGCAGTAAAACTGCCACATCAAGCGTGATGTTTTAACATATTGCTTGTTTATAACTGTATTCGCCACATATTTTGTAAACAGGATTCGCATATAACATTGAATACACCGGCAAAATTATGTAACTGTATAACACATTGTTCAGGAGATATGACGTCAGGAACAATGGGGGTGATTGCATGAAGATAGACGGCTAAAGGAGATGGGAAGACAGAAAGGGAGAAGGAGGAGATGGATAGAGGGGGAGGAGAAAATGTACGGAGAAAGGGAAGAGGAGGAGGAGGAGTAGGTGGACAATGAGAGGGGGAGGAAAGGCTGGGCAGAGAAAGGAAACAGGAAGAGATGGTCAGAGATGGGGTGAAGGGGGGAGGGGGGAGGAAAGAGGAGATGAGCTGACAGAGAGAGAAGGAGGGAATGGATAGAGATATGGGGAGGAGGCAATGGACAGAGATACAGAGAGAGAGAGGGGTGGAAGGACAGAACGGATAGAAAGGGGAAGGATGAGATGGACAGAGGGAGACGAGCAGATAGACGGAGTCGAGTAAGCTCTGTAGCTCCTCTGTGTTTGTAGGAATGTTGTATGATCAGCTTCCTCCGTAACAGGAAAATTTATGGTGCAGCCGTTTAGAGGAATGTGTCCAACCAGGTGTCTTATCGACATGGTTAACACATGCAATCTAACTAGTCCAACTTTGTTTTTACAAATTTAGTAACCAGACATTCTGCTTTTTCTGATCAAAAACTTCTTCCGTTTCTCATTCAATATCCAGCACTATTTATACTCTCTTTGTAATTCCTATAGTCATCTGTAGGTTCTCCTATGATCTCTACATTTGCATTAACTTCCTCCATTAGTTGTTGCGTGCTATCACACTCAGCTTCCATTACGTGTTGCATGCTATCACTCCCTGCATTCGTTACATTTTCAGCTTGTTCTGAATTTGAGAGTGTGTTCCTAGTCCGTAGTCCGTAGGTAGGTATCCATTCCGTTCCTTGCTTTGCTTGCTTCTTAGACACTTCCAGAAACTCTACCCCTTATCTCTACCATTATTACCCTCTTTACTGTCCATCTCATAATCGCCCGTGCCTGAGCAGCCAGCCACATTTTTGGTTTGCGTGACTATGTCTCTTCTCGGACTACCATTCATGCTGGACCAGAAACTTCTGTCTATTTATGCAGCCAGCTTTCTTTTTGAGCTGGGTTTCTGTTTCTTACAAACATAATAGGTAATTTTATATCGTGCTTTGTCGAAGGGATCGGATTTCTTAACTTTCTTCCTGGGGAATGTTCCACCTTCTTCTACTGTCGACCTGATATTTGTTACGTTCCTGATTACTCTATGGTTTTCTGTGACGCTCGTTAGCAGATTACTCAGTGACTCAGAATCCATATTCCAGTCTTCGAATTTCCCAATCCGAGAACATATGGTACGAGGTACAGTTTTCACCTCGTTGGCTGCATGGTTTCTTTCTTTTCGCTTGCTATTTTTACAATCCAGTTTCAGATGGTCAGATTCTCCACAGTGAGAGTATATCGCTTTGTTTTCCCTTCAGTAGACTGCAATATGCCTACAGTCATGGCAGTTACAGCATTTAGTGACTGCAAGGCTGTCCTTAAGCATAAGCCATGCACCCAGAACTAATTTTCGCCTTCCGCTCAGAGATTCGCCAGTGTTCGCCATTCAGCCACAGTTAAGTTTGAACCGGACAAACCGTGCGTATCGCTAGATAAATCTTTGTAAGTACTGTTTGCGGCTGTCACAGTGTCGTTATGGTCTGGGACGCTACCGACTATTTTTTCAGTGGCAGTTAATTCAAACTGAGTGGTGCTTTGATAGCGTGAAACTTCACAGAGTCTGATAACGCTACACTACCACTCGCAAAATACGCCAGTTAGAGAAATGAAAAGCACTATTCATCACAGACAGTAAATAAACAGCTACAGATCACTTCCAAAAAGAGGAACGACATGAAATGATTGAACTAGAGCATTATACACCAAAGATAACTTAGAAAAATACTAATTGGCAGTACTGGACCAAGACAAACAGTTACCGTTTGCCGCGCGGTGTAGCCGCGCGGTTTGAGGCGCCATATCACGGATTGCGCCGCTCCTAGCCCCGGAGCCCTCGGGCATGGGTGTGTGTTGTTCTTAGCATAAGTTAGTTTAAGTTACTTTAAGTAGTGTGCAAGTCTAGGGACCGATGACCTCAGCAGTTTGGTCCCTTAGGAATTCACAAACATTTGAACATTTAGTTACTCTTCAGTTCTTTGTAGAAGCACGCAAAAAAGTGACTAAACTATGCGCTGTATACAAGCTAGGTGCAGCTGCTACTGGTAGTTGCTAGTTGCTCTGCGACTGGACTCCTACTGCACCTACAAAGAATACACAGCAATCGCAGAAATGTTGTATGAAAATTCTCTTCGTACAGTAATGTTTGAAAATATTCCAGTTGCAGCAACACAAACTCAGATTAGACGGATTTAAAAAAAAAAAGGAGAGAGAGAGAGAGAGAGAGAGAGAGAGAGATAGAGAGGGTTAAGATGTGGCAGAACTGAAACTGCGCACATTATGTTGCACCTTCCCGGGGTTAATATGAGTCTACTAACAATTTGTTTTTACAAAGCATGCTATATCACATAAGTTATATTTATAAGTTAAGACCTACAAATTTATAAAGATGGGGTTGACGGCTTTTGGAAAACTGTGCAATTGCGTACAAAATATTGGTTCAAAATTTTGTGCTGTTTAAAATGCTGTCATTAATTAAGGAACACTGAATGACAGCGCTAGGTGAAAGCTAATATTCAACCAGGTGGACTCTGTCCTAAGGCGCGACAGATGATGATGAGTAAAAGCTTATATTACACATATAGTATGCAAATTTTAATGGAGATAAAACATAATAGACCTACTACATAATATTTATATGGACTTCGAAGTGTGGTTAACAGGTACCCAAATTTTTCGTACTTTTGTGGGTAGGGGAGGGGGGGCGGAGGAGGGATTCAATTTTTGTTTCGCCAGGGAGGCCGACCTAGAAAGTTTCTCCTGTGTATTCGCTTGCTATTGCGAATGTTACCTTACTTTAAGTGTTGGTAGACGCAGTGTAACACTCACAGAATGTAATAGCCCAGATGCGTACAATAATAACATGACTGACACACCACCTGTTGCGGTAAGAGCGCCCAGGTACATCAGAGAAGGAATCCCAGGTGCGGCATTAGGAAACGGAGTCCTGATCGATACAATGGCGACAATGTTTCGGAAAGCCTCTGGAATAGCGGTAGAGCACTGGTGCAGAAAAGACTTGACATTTTACACAAAATCCAAGGAGCACTTCTCATACACGTCATGTCTGAGTCATAGTGTAAGATTACGTCCTATCATGACGTGTGGGTGTTTGAATTGGAATTTTTAATTAAATATCTTAATTTGACCCTGTATATCTTATATAAGTAAATCATCACCTATCCAAAAAATTATAAAGAAACTTGTCTGACTATAAAATTATATAAAGGTCTCAGTGAACTCTGTTTTATTACAGACGTATGTAATTAAATTCGCAATAAGGAAATGGAGCGAAGGTTAAAGAGAGTAAACTAATGCCTTGATAGTTTGTATAGGGGATGAGCAATGTGACTGAACAGAACGCATATCTGCACAAAACATTTACATTCCTGTAAGTCGTACCTCGAATGCCGAAGGCTAGTGCATGGAAGTAAAACATTCTACAGAAGGATGTGCATGTGCATCTATTGTCGGAGTTGAAAGCATGTGCAAACAAGTGTTCAGAGTGAATATTAAAATTACTGAACATCGTTACCAATGATTCAGTTCTCCCTACAGTTTTCGTCGCTGTTGTGGCTGCATCTCAGCATACTGAAATATGCAGGCGGCTGCTAGCTCGGCTGACTCCATACCAACAACTCCTCGCTCTGTGCGTCTGAGTTCATCTCAGCCGACGAGAACCTCTCGGCCGAGACGAGCCTTGGAGACGTCATCCAGCAGTGAAGTCTGCCCGTGGAGAAGCCTGCTAGAAGACCCGTGCCTGAGAAAGAGTCCAGCCCAGAAGACTCCGGCCTAAGAACAAGTCTCCTCATAGTGCTTCCAACAACGAAAACTCTGTGCTCTTCGTGTTTGAACATCACATAATGTTTGACTGGCTGAATATTAAATCTTGTGAGTGTTGAACAATAAGAAGCTGTCTTAGAAGACGTTGGTCTCTCTCCTTTAGTCACATCTCAGCTGGCCAACCAGTTAAAAAACTTGTGAGGCTCAGCGCTCCAAAAAGTGTCCAACTCTCGCTCTCTCTCTGTCTACCGCTGTGCTCTGGCCAATACTGAAGAACCTCTGTAAGCATAGTTGCACTTCTGAGCCCCATTTCTAAATTATTTATGTGGACCAATGGTAGCCATTGTTACGTGGCCTTAAACACACAGTTTTGCTGTTACCTGCGCGAGGTGTAGGCGCCTCGCAATCTTCAAAGGTGTCGTAAACTTTCTGTTCCGTTGCCACTTTCTAAGATGTTATTTTAACAGCCCGTGTTTTTTGGCGGATTCTGATTGGCTGCTGTTCTCTCCACAATGTCACTTGTTCTGGGACTTTGCTGTCTACTGGCACGCATTCTGTGATCACACAGCTCACGAAAAACGGACTGCCGTCCCGCACATTTTGGAGATATACCCTGCATTGTGTGGCTTCAGATACTTGCAGCCAGGGCAGCTTCCTTTCAAAACACATCGCGGCCCGACGCTGTACCTGGCTGGTGTTTTCCGTTGCACAGAGGCAAGCGGCAGTTCTGTGAATGGGAGAGTGTCTCCATGCAGTTTGTGGCCCTACCGCGCTTCCCTTGTTCTCCAAAGAGTCCAAACTGCTTCCACAGTGACTTCTAATTTAGCTACTCATGCAGTTTAACATAGCAAATTTTAATCTAAGTAGTTAAATATAGGCAATTGCTGGTACTGTTTCACATTTCATATCCAATGAGATTAATTTATTCTGATTTGATTTGTCTCTTTCTCACGGGTTTTACATAAGTTAAAGGTCAGTTTGGAAAAAACTGTCATGCATCAAAAGAAAATGGAAACACATGCCTGAAGATTATTGTGAGATTTCCAGCCCAGTACATTTGCATGCAAGCCTGAAAACCTTACCTTATTTCATTTTACCCATTATTTTGTTTAACCAATTTTGTGCTGTAGTGGTAATCTTGCAAGTCTAAATTTTTAGATTAAATATTATGGGTGCAAATTATTAAACCAGTTGAATTACGTCATGCAACGAAATCTGGTCAGTATACTTCGAGCAAGCCGTTCACTGTAATGTTTCTCTATTTGAACATTCATTCTCTAACGTCAACCTGACAGTGTGTCGTGAAGGTACTTTGGGTGCCTCTATAATTTCTCCCTTTGCTGCAACATCGTAAATGAGGTACACGAAGACCTCTGTTTGAGCTGAGATTTATCTCATTAAAATTCATTATTATCTGAAGAGATATGCACGGAAGGTAGTAATACGAGGGCTGTCCAGAAAGTAAGTTACGATCTGTCGCGAAATGGAAACGACTATGAAAATCAGATAAAGCTTTGCAAAGATGTGTTGGGCAGTGTCTCTAGTATGACTCTAGGTAGAATTATGTCGCTTTTTTCATTCCTGAGCTCTTAGTGAGCGCGTAAAGATGTTATAGAAAATAGTGTCTCCCGCCAAGTACGAGGGCCTTGTGAGAATTTTCCCCTGAAGCTATGCAACCAACATTACAGAACTGTCGTGCGGTTTCTTCTTCAAGACAATTCTCAGCCTCATTCTGCAGGGGCAATGAAGATGTTCCTGCATCGTTTCAATTGGAAATGTTTGGTTACCCACAATACAGCCCGTAATTGTCTCCCAGTGAGTTTCATCTCTGCTCAAAAGAACCGCTGGCTATGAAGACAACATTTTGGCACAGACAACGAGCTGTAGGCCAGCGTAGAGAATTGGCGGAAAGCACTGGCGGCTGCCTTCTATGATGAGGGTATTGGAAAGTTGGTACAACGCTACGACGAATGTCTGAGTCGACTACGCAGAGAAGTAGCTGAAAGGTGTAGCTAACTGTTACAAATGAAACATTTCTGATTTTCACTGTGATTTTCATTTCGCGATCAATCGTAACTTACTTTCTGGACAGCCCTCGTATGTTACCTGAGTCTTCTTTGACCATACGCTTTTGGAATACTTTAAAATGACTTTAATGTCACTACAGGTCATCTTACAACTGCAGCTCGATCTCACCATAGTACTGCAGGTGGAGGCTGAAGAATCAGTCATTGGAGGAACCGGCGACCCTCACCAGCGGCTAAGGGCAGATCAGAGCGATATTTTTCTAAGTCTGCAAAGCAGCAGATCAGGCAGCGCAGCAGGCTGCCATAGTCGACGGAGGCTCTGAATTTGGAAGTCTGATGGAGGTCGCTCCTCAAGATCATGTGATTTCTAATCGAATGTTAATTATACGGAAACCTTGCACTGCTGCGTTTTGCAACTCTTACGAGATTCAGATTGGTTGGGCTCTGTATCCTCCAAGCCCTGATCCCTAAAAATTCTCCTTAGAATCACTTTTTTCTACCTGGTAATTAATAACATCCGTCCTATCATCTTCCACAGAAAAAAGTCACTTCATTCACTCTCTCTCTCTCTCTCTCTCTCTCTCTCTCTCTCTCCACTGAGGCGGCCTTTGATGTCACCATCACGTTTCTCTCACTATCCTGTGAATTTTACGTTAGTCAATGCTGGTGTTACTTACATTGTGTAAACATTTGGTTTTTTTTTTCGGAATCTGTAAGTTCAGCACTTTCAAACTGTGGGACCCCAATCCACCTTCGAGAGGTTTATCTCTGGCATCTAGTGCTCTCTGGAGAAACAGAAAACTTTCTACATTTGGGGATAAGAGTGCATTCTGCTAAAAAGCGAACCTTCCCAGACCACTCCCAGATTGTAAAATCTGTTCACCAGGAATTTTCTCGACGAGAGATCCCATCTTGATCCTTCAGAATAAAGCTGGATGTCCCAGCGTGGAACTATGAAAACACTGCTGATGCCTCAGGTCTATTGAGCCTCACCTCTCCTTCGCAGGCTTTCTACGTCTACATCTACATCTACATGAATACTCTGCAAATCACACTTAAGTGGTTGGCAGCGGGTTCATGAAACAACTTTCACAATAACTCTCTGTTATATAAATCTCGTTCAGCGCGCGGAAAAGACCAATACCTATATCTTTCGGTGCGAGCTTTGATTTCCCTTATTTTATTATGGCGATCGTTTCTCCGTATGTAGGTCGGCGTCAACAAAATTTTTTCGCATTCGAAGAGAAAGTTGGTGATCGAAATTTCGTGTGAAGATTGCGCCCAACGAAAACGTCTTATGCGAATTGGCTCTAGGAATTGTGGCTGTATCTACTGTTCCTGACAATCTCTGGGCTCTTCTGCAAGGCATGTAAATCTGAATCAGGGGCAAGCGTAAGGTTGCATTAGCCAGTTACCGACAATCACTAGTACTATATTTTACCACATTCCTCGGCGTCAGTTACATGTTCCGATCAAATGGGTCTTTCAGTATGAATCTGTATACGTTACATGACTGTTTCCAGAAAAATGCTAATGTAACACTAGTTCCTGTCTGCCTTACTAACAGTTTTATGTGGCCCTTTCACTCTGGACCTCTAGTCGCAGCAGTTTCCATAAATGCATCGACACTCATGTGATCTAACAATAATGCTTCCTTCTAGCTAACTACGTGCAATAAGTCACATTTGATTATTTTGAGGGTCAGCTACTAGTCCACCCAGCAACGATTGTTTCTTTGCAGGTCATCCTCCATTTAGATACTATTTTCTTATGTTGCAGTTTTCTTATACTCGATAGCATAATAGTGTCAGATTTTATCCATCACAGTAATATATCTGTGTATGAAATACGCACATATACACGTTTTATTTACAGGAAAATACTGTCCTAGCAATAAATTGAAGTAGATTCAATCTCTTTGTTCCTAAGGAGTTTTCCAGTACGTGTCTCTTGGTTTTCGACGAAACACCGAGATTGAAAATCCTTTCAGAATATTCCAAACTGAGATCACCTTGGGCAGTCTCTCCCCGCTGGGATGTGGTGAAAAACAGTCGAGAGTTCTACAAGGGCCACCACAGATGCATACTTCAGAATTCTCATCCCTCTCTTTGCCATCCCCATTCATTTTTAAAAGCTTGTAATGATAGATCACTAGACTGCCTCTTTTTGTGCAAACAGCCGCTGCATCTGTGAACATTATCTGTGTCACGGACAAACAGCGAAGGATGCACAGAAGAAAAGGAAATAGTCGTGGATATTGCTCTTATTTCATGAGCCGTCAATGATATGACGGCATGATTTTATACAAGTGCGAGGGCGTGTTGAAAAGTAACACCTCCGATTTTTTATGTGAAAGCTCTTAAAGCTTCTTAAATAAAACAAACTTTATTATCATTCTACATCTTTATTCTTCATTTTCAGCCCTCTGCAGCTCGATGGCTCCTAATTGTGTGTAACTAGGCGATGTGTAACGTAACTAAGTCGTGGCGTGAGAAACAGCATGCTGTAGTCGAGTTTCGAATTCGAAGAATTAGCCCCCACAAGGAGCACCCTCTCGTTCACTGTGACTCACGAGCGCTGCGCCATCTGCAACAATCGGACGCCTCGGGTTCACTGTCAACGAACGTCCTCCGTACAGTCCCAACTTCGCCCCATCCGATTTTCACATGTTTCCGACACCTAAAGGACAACTTCGAGGACTTCACTTTGATAGTGATGAAGCGGTGAAAGCATAGGTAGGGTTGAGGCTCCGTCAACAAAGATAACCGTTCTACAGTGAAGGTATCAACAAACTGGTCTCTCGTTGGGAGAAGAGTTCGTCACCGATGTGACTACGTTCAAAAATAAATATATAAACAAGAAGAATAAAGATACAGAATGTTAATAACGTTTGTTTTATTTACAGAGCTGTAAGAGGTTTTCACATAAAAAATTCGGAGACATTACCATTCAGCGCACTCTAGTATATGTGGCTACTGTGTGAAAAGTGTGTTGGGAATAGAGTCGGCAGCAAAGGAGAAATAAATTAAAACCTTACGTCTGATGCTCAAATTTGACTACACGAACAACGTAACTGTAGTAAGCTGTAAACTTTTTTCCTTTCATCATTTTGTGAGGGGTGAAAGCTAGAAAAAATTTTGTAATGGGTTCAATTTATGTAAAGTCTGCTGGAAATCGCTAAGTGCTCCCATTCTAAAATAACACATGAACGAAGTCCGGATATTTTCGCGCCGTCAGTTGCCTTAAGGGGCTCCGGAAAGGCTCAAAATCATGAAAAGTTCAATTTTTACTTTTTTGCGTTTTCTGAATCTGCAGACTATTACCTTTTAATAGATATGTAATTTATTCAATTCCGAAAACTACAACTATTTTTAAATTTTTTTTTGAAATGTGTTCTACATGGGCGTGATCCACTGTGGCGCTGTTAATCTGCTGTCAAATGGTGTTATTATTAACGTCCGTGTTCATCAGGTACATTTTAGTGATGTGAGATAAAGTATGTGTTGTGGCTAAACCTATTTTCAGAGACTTAGCAGCACCTGAACTGTTGAAAAAGTGTATTCACGGAAAAACTCAAAACCCCAATGAAAGTGTAAATAGTGTTATATGGTCGAGAATCCCCAAGACTGTATTTGTTGGAATAGAAACACTTCACTTTGGTGTGTATGATGCTGTTGCGACTTTCAATGATGGCAACATTGTAAGGTGCAAGGTATTTAGAAATATGGGAATGAAGATAGGTTCTAACATGGTACGAGCGATGCTTGCTTTAGACAAGGAACGCCTTCGGGCTGCAGACAGGGCTGTAAAGAGTCTAAAAATACAAGCAAGAGTAAACAGGAGGAGGAACAAGAGGAAGCTGGAGGAGGAGTTTGCAGAGGATGAAGATAATCCATCCTATGGACCTGGAATGCACTAAAAAGTTAATCCAATCTTTGTCGCTCGATTCCCAAAACTTTTATTTTCTCATACTAATTACATGTTTCCTAAGGATCTTCCAATCATATTTGTTTCAAACTTTAAGTAAATGTTACACAGTACCTTCTGCATAAATTAACACAGCCTTTTTCCAAAAAACTGTATATTTTTGGATATATAAATAAAAAATTGCAAAAAAATGTTGTGAATTTTCATTACAATTGAAAAAAAATCATATTTAATAACTGAACTAAAATTTTGTAAAATCCCTGTGTTAAGTTGTAGCCCATATTCCAATAAATAATCTGTAAAAAGTTCAACTTCCTACCTCAAATACTTTGTGAGGAAAGATGTAATTTATAAGCGTTATTTTAACATTGCAAGTATAGGGCGTTCCGGAGCCCCTTAAGATCAACACACAGTTTCAACAGTTCAAATGGCTCTGAGCACTATGGGACTTATCTTCTGAGGTCATCAGTCCCCTAGAACTTAGAACTACTTAAACCTAACTAACCTAAAGACATCACACACACCCATGCCCGAGGCAGGATTCGAACCTGCGACCGTAGTGGTCGCGCGGTTCCAGACTGTAGCGCCTAGAACCTCTCGGCCACCGCGGCCGGCTTTTAACAGTAATACGTGCCTTATTGCATTAAACATTTAGCGTGAGAGTATATCTCTTAATGAGTATATTGTCACAGCATTTTAAATTCGTTCAGTGATTATGTAGAATATTGAAAATCATATTATTGTTGTCCCTGTAAGCAGTTAGATAGGCACCCTGCAACTGGTAGCGGGTCTCGAGTTCCGGGATCCGAGACAGCTGCTTAATATATAAATGCCAAGGAGGAGAGACTACACTGTCTAACAGTAAGGAGATGAATCGAGAAAGGGACGGCACGCACAACATCATCTGATAGCGACCTACACAATCTCTATGAAATTTGTAGTTGTAAATTTGAAAAAGATGTAGGAAATTTTGATCAGTCATGTTCTTCAGTGACACAGTCTGCTGTCTACTCGGTATCTTTCATATGAGGTTCATAACTTCCTCTTTATTAAGACTTAGTAGTTGTCGGCATCTGTAAAAATGGTGTAGTGGAAAAACGATGTCGAAAATTAGCCATCCCCATACTGGTCGTCTATTCCACAACTAAGTGTGTCGAAATTATACTTTAGACACAGTTGTTTCACGGAGGAAGATTGCACTAGTTCCTTCTCTAGATTGTCGCACAGATGACAAAATGGTAGATATCGAAATAGACGACAGAGGGATAGAGAAACAATTAAAATCTCTCAAAAGAGGAAAGGCCTCTGGACCTGATGGGATACCAGTTCAATTTTACACAGAGTACGCGAAGGAACTTGCCCCCCTTCTTGCAGCGGTGTACCGTAGGTCTCTAGAAGAGCGTAGCGTTCCAAAGGATTGGAAAAGGGCACAGGTCATCCCCGTTTTCAAGAAGGGACGTCGAACAGATGTGCAGAACTATAGACCTATATTCTAACGTCGATCAGTTGTAGAATTTTGGAACACGTATTGTGTTCGAGTATAATGACTTTCCTTGAGACTAGAAATCTACTCCGTAGGAATCAGCATGGGTTTCGAAAAAGACGGTTATGTGAAACCCAGCTCGTGCTATTCGTCCACGAGACTCAGAGGGCCATAGACATGGGTTCACAGGTAGATGCCGTGTTTCTTGACTTCCGCAAGGCGTTCGATACAGTTCCCCACAGTCGTTTAATGAACAAAGTAAGAGCATATGGACTATCAGACCAATTGTGTGATTGGATTGAGGAGTTCCTAGATAACAGGACGCAGCATGTCATTCTCAATGGAGAGAAGTCTTCCGAAGTAAGAGTGATTTCAGGTGTGCCACAGGGGAGTGTCATAGGACCGTTGCTATTCACAATATACATAAATGACCTGGTGGATGACATCGGAAGTTCACTGAGGCTTTTTGCAGATGATGCTGTGGTGTATCTAGAGGTTGTAACAATGGAAAATTGTACTGAAATGCAGGAGGATCTGCAGCGAATTGACGCATGGTGCAGGGAATGGCAATTGAATCTCAATGTAGACGAGTGTAATGTGCTGAGAATACACAGAAAGATAGATCCTTTATCATTTAGCTACAAAATAGCAGGTCAGCAACTGGAAGGAGTTAATACCATAAATTGTCTGGAAGTACACATTAGGTGTGATTTAAAATGGAATGATCATATAATGTAGATCGTCGGTAAAGCAGATGCCAGACTGAGATTCACTGGAAGAATCCTAAGGAAATGCAATCCGAAAACAAAGGAAGTAGGTTACAGTTCGCTTATTCGCCCACTGCTTGAATACTGCTCAGCAGTGTGGGATCCGTACCAGATAGGGTTGATAGAAGATATAGAGAAGATCCAACGGAGAGCAGCGCGCTTCGTTACAGGATCATTTAGTAATCGCGAAAGCGTTACGGAGATGATAGATAAACTCCAGTGGAAGACTCTGCAGGAGAGACGCTCAGTAGCTCGGTACGGGCTTTTGTCAAAGTTTCGAGAACATACCTTCACCGAAGAGTCGAGCATTATATTGGTCCCTCCTACGTATATCTCGCGAAGAGACCATGAGGATAAAATCAGAGAGATTAGAGCCCACACAGAGGCATACCGACAATCCTTCTTTCCACGAACAATACGAGACTGGTATAGAAGGGAGAACCGATAGAGGTACTCAAGGTACCCTCCGCCACACACCGTCAGGTGGCTTGCGGAGTATGGATGTAGATGTAAATGTAGATGTAGACTCTCTCTACACACTGTGGAGTGGAATCGTGTTTATTTTGACTATTTTTTTTTTACTCGAAATAGGTTATGCTTTTCTGCAACAACTTCGTAATTTTTACGTGTTCATTACGAAACATTCAAAATATCGATTTTTGACGTGTCCTCTTCTAGAAGTGAAACGGGGCTGGGATCAAGTGAAGAGGAGGAGTGGAAAGAATCGTACGGTGTCGTTGACTTGAAGACCTCGAGGGGTACGTTTAGCAGCTTAAATGGACAGATTTTTCTTCCTTCATCTCTTCCATTCCTCTCGAACAATTCCAAGTGGAACGCAGCGCTTAAACTCCCCATCCCGAAAACATATTACGATCAACAGTGTCACACGTCATTCCCTGATACGCTGCCGAGGGATATGGGAATTGAATCCTAAACATTGGTGTCAATTTTACACCGCTGTCTCTCACCATTGTGGCCGTCAAATATTAGTGACGAGAATTTCTTCCACTAGCAGAACTCGAATCGATTGCCACCGGCAGGCGTGCGGTAGCGACATAGGCTCCGAGAGCGAAGGGAAGATGATCAGACGGCAGCGGAGCAGGGAATACAGCTGGTTGGCTGGCGCTTCTGAGAAGGGCTGGCCAGCCCTATTAGTACGCCCTCGTTAGACGCTGCCTAGTAAGTGGAAATAATTCGGACGGGTTTGCGCCTGCCTCTCCAGATACGTATCGGCTAAGTCACCGTGTAAGTGGTTTCTCAGTAAAGTATTTGTACGCACAAAGGAACCAAGGTTCGGACCTCTTGCTATCGCAAGATGGAAAAAGCTTGATGTACTAGGTCGAAGGATGTGATGTGATTATGTGGCCGTTTTCCGTCTCGTCAGCACACGTGTCAGAAGATGATTGGTACGGGCGAGGCTTGTTAACATCTACTTTCTCTTTTCATTGGGACGAGGTAGAAAAACCGGTAAAACAAATTAGAGAGTTAACTTGTCGGAAAATTAACGTTTCCTGAGTGTGTTTAGCTACATTAGTCAGACACCTATGTCCCAGAAATCCGTCGTCGATCCACGCGCCCGCAACATGCTTCCCAGCAAATTTGTAGTTACTTCCTTCTCTCTGCGTTCGTAACCCTAGGAAACACGTTCAAAAACATTACCGTTCGATTTTAATTCATTTATTGTCGCATTCAGATATGAGATAGTTTCATTCCGTGATGAAATTATATTGTGTATCAGTCAGAAGCTAGCTTTTTGCACGACTTTTATAAAAGTGGAACTTTCTAGTTCATTCAGATCGCGGATAACATACTAATTTTAAAGACCACGACATAAAAGGCCCAAGGCTTCGGTTATTGGGTGCTCCAATTAATTCTGTCACTTCTAGCTCAGTAGGGAAGTGCCCGATCTGGGGTTCAGACCCCGGCTGGTGCTAGGATTTCTTTCTCTCACTTACTGCTTTTTCGTCTTTACTAAGTAACGTGATGTCTATCTCTTGCGATGTTTTGTGTATGTAGAAGACCTGGGTGAAGGTCTAGATAGGGCTGTAATTATCACATGGCAACGGAACTTGATTGGTATTTTAATGCGTTAGTACGGAACCAATTTACACTGAAAAAAAAAAAGAAGTTTCCAGTTTACGCCACTTGGTGCAAATCTGGCGCCGTGAATGCAAGGAAGGCGTACACAAATGTTCCCTCATCTAATGGATTAGGTACGGGATGTGGGCAGAAAAGGTCAAACAAGTGAGAAAGGCATAAAGCTGATTTTATTATTAACAGCCGCTTACACGGTTTGTTCAGTATGAGCACCGGTGGCTTCCACGAGATGCAGTACATCCCCAGATTTGTACCTGGTGACCAAAATTGGAGGTATATTTTCCGGTGTAAATCTGTTCCCCATTAACGCATTAGCATATTTACCAAGTTTCGCTGCCATAAGATAATTACAGTCCACACTGGACCTTTGTAATTGTAACCACGCTGTAGACTTCTCAGTTTTTTTTTTTTTCCTGTTTTGATTTTCAGGCAAAGCTTCCAAATAATTATGTATAGATTATTTTTAGTGTAAGATAAAGTTGCCATCAAACCGAAAGTTGGTTTGAACATCCCACTGCTATACTGGGCATGGTCCGACTGGATGCAGTATCCCCTTGCCCTTCCTCATACCTCTCAAGTGGCTTATCTAGCCAGTTGTAGGAGATCTACAGTTCAACGTGCATTATAAACAACATTGTAACTCGCCGTTTTTCTCGTTAACAAACAGTGCCAGAAGTGAAAGAAGTATTGGTAAAAGTCGTAGAACTGACTCGTGATGAATCCCAGATCTTTGCAGCCGGCCGATGTGGCCGAGCGGTTCTAGGCGCTTTAGTCTGGAACCGCCCGACCGCTCCGGTCGCAGGTTCGAATCCTGCCTCGGGCATGGACGTGTGTGATGTCCTTAGGTTAGTTAGGTTTAAGTAGTTCTAAGTTATAGGGGACTGTTGACCTCAGATGAAGTCCCATAGTGCTCAGAGCCATTTGATCCATTTTTAGATCTTTGCAGCCGTAATCTGGCAGTTAAACGATGGCCCACCAAGCGTCAAACACAGAAAACGTCAAGAAATAAAAGAGATATATGCCCGTAAGTTGAGTTCAGATAACAGAATATGTTGGATGTATCCGGTATGACACCAAACGACATGGGCGAATTACAGGATGGTCCATCTGGAATGGTACTACACATTTACTTCCCCATTCCGACCTTGCGTTCGGTCACTAATGGCCTCGTCGTCGATGAGAGCTTAAATTCTATTCTTCTTCCTTCCTTATCAATGTGAAGACAATAGCAAACATTATGCCTACTGGTGTCACCAGCAGTTGTTGGTGAACCTTTGACGATACTGGACAATCGTGTTCGCGAAGGGTAAGATAAACCACCAAACAAATGTCGGCCAAAGATACCGAGACGCGCGCCAGCAAGCAATGCGTGAAGACGTAGCCGCGTAAACCTTCGCCAATTTGTATTATGTGTGCTGTTGGGCCGTTGACATCATACTTGCTGTATTACTGTGTTATTCATCGCGAACAGGTCGCAACCCGTAACACGCCCTAGAAATGACTGTGTGAACCGGTTCTCAGGTGTTGGGGAGGAGGGTTAGGGAGGGAGATGGGGATACAAGCGAGCAACATTTCTAATACGGCAGCACGTAGTAAAACACCGTGATGTTGAAATTAAATATCGAATTGAGCACAGATTTGCTTTGCAAGAAAATGAGTGATATATTTGCTTCTCACGGTCAGTCACCCTGACGACCGATAACATAGATACTCGGTGCCATTGAGTCGAAGGAACGAGTCGGTTGAGCGGTGTTTCGAATTTCCTCGATGCGGCAGAACGGTAGAGTGGCGAAGAATTTGTGCACCGGAACTAACGTAACGGTACCCAGGGAAGGCGGCAGATGCGCGGCTGCACGCGTGACTCTGCCGGCCCGAGAAATGGGAGCGCCGCACAGCGATACCGGAAGTGGCAAGGGAAGGGAAGGCGAACGAAGGCGCGGGAAGGCGAGGGTCGCAGGCCTGAGGGCGGAGGGCGGGGCGGGGGCCCAAGGGCGGCTGGGGAAGGGCGGCAAGGGCGGCCCCCGCCCAGTGACACAAAATGGCGGCGCGCACCGGGTCAGCGGGGCCCATTCGACTGCAGCCGGCGCTGGCGCTGGCGCTGCCGACACCTCTAACCCCGGCTACGTCACGCTACGACTCGCCGCCACCGCGCCGCGTCCACTCTCAAGCCCGTTCAGAGAATCTACGAATTTGAGCTCTATGTGGCATTCGTCGACAGTAGCACGGTAAATGCGACGTTTTGGAAAGCTGACTATATCACCAGATTTATATTCGTAGTTCATTTTGTAGAGGGACATTCGCTTGTCTCTGAGAGCGACACCGCTGCATCCACAGCCTGCTCCGACCACCCTACAGCTCTGGGTCCAGTGTGATTGCGGGGGGTGGGGAGGGGGGGGGGGAGGGGGAGAGGAGGGAGGGTCGCAGCGGCCGCGTGACAGTTGGAACGATAGTCAGCCGTTTCATACACTTTAGCTCATTGCTGTAACTCCGTAACCTGTATTGACGCTCCGCGCGTCTTTAGGCCATTGTTTGGAAAACATTACCATTGTCATCTTGTCATATGCCACCTGCGGCACCCATCGCCGTTTTCTTCTGGCCAAACATTCCCAATCTCTTGGCTCGAAATTCAGCTATTTTCTAATATCGTAACTCAACTCTGACTGCCCCTCACATTCTATCGCTTTTTGTGAGAATTCTCATTTCTGCGGCTGAGTGAAGTTGTGTGTCGATTATTTATAACCACCAATTCACCTCCATACAATAGCTTTGGAACCTCTGTCATTTTATAAAATGTCACCCTAATTTGTTGAGGTATTGTTTCTGTAGTGCATGTTCTTTCACATATGTTCAGTTCTGAATTAGAGTTCCTTATTTTCTTCACTTCATGGATTTGGCTTTAAAACCGCTAATTGTCTGCAGAGGCATTCGTGCATCTATTTTACCACCAGGTTTCTATCTTAACAGTAATTTGGGGAGTCATGTGTTCTCATTTCTGCTCGTCTGTGTGCCACGTGTTGCTATACTGAAATATTTTACGTTCGGCTTGTTCCAATGTTAGAGCATATCATACTGTTTCGTATCTTTTGCGATACATGGTGATCTCCATGAAAGTGAAGCGCTATCAGTGGATGAAAATCGAATTAAAACGTTGATGTCAGTTTGAGTATGTTTCTGACATGTCACTCTGTCCTTCAAACTCGAATGTAATCAACATTTTTTCTGGGGCAAAATTCTATAACCATTGTTCTGACCATCACATATAACTAATCAACGTAAAATAATTCTTTAGTAATATAGCTGAATGGTCGTCTAAAGGTGAACTTCTAAACGCATTGCAACCTTTAAAAATTAAGAGATACGCAATTCGAAACAGTGTTGGGTACAACGGCTTAAACCGAGGTAAGTATCTCCGGTTCATAGAGGAACCGGTGCGTATGAAGCCAAAAGCATACAGTTTCCGTAGGCAGATACATAATTCCGACAGTGACAAGTTACGAATATAGCCTCAAAATGTGATGTGCTGTATCGTTTTGAGGAACAATTGCCCTTTTACTGTTACAATACTTGTGTTTCTCCATACGAGGATTTTTTCACCAACTTCATCATCGTCTAATTCATGCCCAACGATTTTAATCGATTACCACATACGTATTTAATTATAACAATATCCGGAGAACCTGCTGGTACTACAGAAAAGCTTGCGACTATGGTAATCCAAGAGATCTCTTCATCACAGTTTCAATATGTTCCAGGATTCATTCAAAAGCAATTTAATTTAACCGTGGTCGTTTGGATTAATTCCATGAGCTCCCAGTCATTGCCTTTTATACATAAACGGACAAATCAAACGAGTACCTCCCACATGAGATGAATCTCGTTTGCAATCTGATACATTTCGCGACAAAATTTTTAACACAGCACTCATTTAAATTTTTTTGTTCGTCTCAATACCTCAAACGAAAAATAGGTTTCAGTGAATAGTTTGCTGCCACTTTTGGTGTGATAATACACCCATCACTGTGGGCAAGCCATATACCTGAATAATTTTGTTTCGCGCAGTCAATGTATTTTTGGTCACCTTCATACGATCTCCTCAAGCACTTTCCCTCAAAATCACGTTTCTTTTATCACTAGTTAGATGCGGACAACGTTATGAGGTATTTTCATAAGACATTTGACATCCTTCTCCAGACTTCAGCCGTGTTGTCCTTCCATTCACCTCAGTCTTATCTTTCCACTGGCATCTGGCAAAGAATTTCCAGGGTACGCCTACCATCATCTGCAGGCTGTTGCTGCACGAATACGAGGCGCCTTGGAGGCGGTGATTGATAAGATGTTGGCAAATACATGGAGAGAAATTGCGTTATAATAAATCACGTAGCTGTAGCATAGTTACCTACAGGTAAATTTTTCTAATCAGGAAAAGACTTTATGCTCATTCTCTATGCTTCGGTAAATAACTCAGCAACTTTACAGATGAGTGATGGGATACCTACTCCCCGATTCGTGTTCGGTTAGATTTCTTCGAAAAAAGCGCTCTACTTGTCAATTAGGTTGTAATTTTATTCACCTTACGTTTTAAATGAAGTTTCTAATCATACCCATGTGTGTGAAGTGATTAAGCCGAGGGCAGCACGGCCACGTACTGAAAGTATGAAAAAAGTATGAAATCGGAAGGCATGTGTCATTAACAGCTAGAGTAAAGGTAGGCCAATTTTACTTAGCTTCGTGGAAGAGCTCCGGCACGGCGTCTTAAAGATTGGTAGCTCAGTGACTTCCTCAAGAGCAAGACTAAACAATACGAGTACCAAACAGCACTGTGTTCAGATTCCACCGTAAACTACACAACACCCCACGCTATAGGGGCGCAACGCCACAGAATACCTCGAGAAAATTATTACTATTACGATGTTGCTCAACTCACCTGTAGCATCTCGAACCAGTCAGCGAATTTAATGTTTAATTTTCATTAAAACTGATTTATAGCGACAAGAAATCGAGAAAACTGAAAAACTGTCAACAGTTAGTAACTCCAGTGGAATGATTAACACAGAGTTTGGACTGATCCCACTGTTTTTTTTTTTTTTATTCTTTATGACGCGTTTCCACCATAACCATCATTTGAGAAACAAGCAATCCATTATGAGCTAATGCATAAACTGGTTAGCACGGAACATCTTGAAAATATTAATAGATACCAAAATAAAAGCAAGGTTATATACAATAGCCGGCCAGAGTGGTCGAGCGGTTCTAGGCGATACAGTCTGGAACTGCGCGACCGCTACGGTCGCAGGTTCGAATCCTGCCTCGGGCATGGATGTGTGTGATGTTCTTAGGTTTAAGTAGTTCTAGGTGGCTGATGACCTCAGAAGTTAAGTCCCATAGTACTCAGAGCCATTTGAACCATTTATATACAATAAACAGGGTTTTCCAGGACGAATGGTCAATACTCAGGAAGGTGACAGCAACGATTTTCGAAGCAAACCAGTCTAGTAAACATGAGCTATAAAATGCATACCTTAAGAATTACGAGCAGTTGCTCAGTAGAAGAGATGTGTTTCACACTAGTGAAGAGGAACACAAGTGCTTATATCTCTTACGGTATGCTCTTTAGAGACCATGTTTACTTTTTCTTTTTTTGTCCGTACTACCACAACGTCTCAAAATATGGAAAGCAAAGAACTTGCGGTAAGAGAGATCGGCTTTACATTTTCGAAGATGAAAGGAGGTCTCAGGTATGCATTTTATAGCCCATGTGTACTAGGCTTTTTTGCCTCGAATGGTCATTCCTGTCATATCCCTGAATATTGACCTTTCGTCCTGGGACACCTTCCATATCTAGTCACCAGCTGTACTGAACAGCACTTTAATGTTCAGAACAGCTCTTGACAAAATATTTAGATCTGATAAAGAAATGGCCCAAGCCCGTCATTAGGAATAACAAACATATGGCATCTCGACAAATTCTGTGCATGATTGTCTACGCTTATAAGGATTTCCTACCTTATGTATTGGTATAATTAACAAGAAGCAAATACGCAGTAAAGAGTTCGCATCTACACAAATACATCGCAAGCAATGCATAACGCAGGGTAGTGTTCACCGGTATTAGCCACTTCCTGTTCGACTCCGTCTGCGAATGGAGCGAGATTTAAGACACTATTTTGACGCTTCTGCGTGAGCTGTGATATTTTTTCCTACAGATATATTCGAAACTGTGAAAATTGCTATTTTTATTGCTCAATTTGTATCCAAATTGTGCAGAGGCAGATGGAGAAATATGAAATGGAAGTAGTTCAACATGGACGATCTGAAGTTTGAAAGGTAGGAGAGAGATACAGTTGGAGATGAAGTTTTGAGGGTGGGTCATGAGTCTTGGCCAGATAACTGAGGCGGGGCGGCAATTGCCCGCTAAAGGCAAAAGTCCCGGGTTTGTGTCCTGCCCGGCGCGAAGTTTCAAAGTGTCTCAGAGCGGAATGCTCAAAACCTACAAATATACCCCGTATGCTCTGCAGCATATTGCGGAGAGTAGTTCACATCAACGTAAGCGATTTTCTGTCCTATTCCAGTCGCGTATAAAGAATCTGCACGCCCCGTAATATCGCTTTTCTTATTCTCGTTGTCCCCAGATGACTGCAGGCAGTAGAATTGTTGCAGAGCGTTGCTCTCCTACTGTTACATGTACCGCTGAATCAGGATATTACTGGAGTAAAAGAGGCGGGGAACTGTGCTCCCTGGACAGATAAACGACTGCTCTCCTTCGAACACTGCCTCTCTAAATTTACAGAACAACTTGGCCTTTGTTCCAGCTCTGTTTACACTATTTAGTGATCAAGCCTTTTTTTAGCGGACCCGCAGCATACATGAGGTCGAAGTAAGACATATTTTATTTTTGGTATTGGTTTCTGCTACACTGTTGATTAATTTACTCGTAATGATTACAAAGTTAGGAGCTCCTCGTGTAAGTTTGTTGAGTGTTATCTAGAACTATAGTTTGTTTTAGGCATTACGAGTTCATGGAAGTTACGATATGTTGGACTTTGTGTAGGAAAAATGCCAAATTACTTTCAAATATATCTCATGAAGTGACGGGTGGTTGAAACTTTTATGTCCCAGTGGTTCCAAATTGAAACAACACATTCAAAATAATTGAGTGTTTACTTTTTGCCAACTTCTTCTTGTTTTCATTGCTTACTATGAAGATGAAGGTGATATTTGTGAAAAATTGTGCTCCTTCTAGATGGCCTCGTTTTGCTTGCAGTCCTTTTCGAGGTAAATAAGAAAAAATGAAACTTTTTATCTATATTATCTCTGAATACTAGAGCCCTTTTGAACTTCAGGATAAATGTATGTGTGGCTCACCTCGGTTGTTCTGTTCGTCCGCAAGTCTTTTACCTATTTACTTTCACCATTCTCAGTATTGTATTGTTGGTTTCATTGACAGAAGCGTTAGTGTTAGCTCTGGCAAAAGCTCTCTGCATTTGTGCAGAATGTCTGGAGTAGAGTAGGACAACCCTATTATTTAATTGATGTTCAATGTACTGAACCAAGGTTTTCGAGAAGTAATATTACATAATAGGCCTACCTAGCATGGTGTATGGTTAATCATTTCAGCTTTATTAACTGTCGAGCTACTGAGGTAGATCCAGTTCAGTGTCAAAATTGACTTTTCTTTTCGGAGTTCAGAACAGGTGGTTAAGAAGGAAGTTTGGAATTTAACGTGCTCTTTCATGTAGAGTTTATTGGAATTGTTGAAATACAAACCAAAATTGTTGCCCGGCCAGATATGTGCTGGAAGCTGGTTTCCGTTTCACATACAGCTTGAGCAATTGCTGGACACCACATCAGTACCACATTTCTCCACTTAGCATCAGAGAAAGCGGAAAAAAGTGAATATTTAGATTAATTTTCTTTTGTGTTGGATCTACGTCTATTCAGAATATTCTCAGTAATAGGTACAGCACACACAAGATAACGCGCGTGATTCAACATACTGTTTTATCAAATTTTTAATTTTCTTTCTCTCACTGTGCAGTATAGTAACACGAAAGGCTTCGTGCTATGTCCGTGATTCATTTAACTTTATTATTATTTTTTTATTACAGAGATTAAGTTAGCCGTAAATCTGGGAGATTCTGCGGGCAGTGATATGATATCTTAGTTACAAGAATTGCTATTTATACTAATGACCTGAGCTCTTGTGAATTACTACCCTCAGTTTCTGATATTTACACACTACGTACTTTAACTAAATGTAATTGTCTATCTAGATTAACAATGTCCTTGCGACTAGAGATTTTGGTCCTTATTGTCAAATAAGGGTAAGTCTGGTTGGAATAAGGGAAGAGGTACTCTCATAGACGCACACTAGCACTGCACTTCTATTTATCTGCCTTATAATCACTGTACTACACTACAGAATACTTTGCCGGCCGGTGTGGCCGTGCGGTTAAAGGCGCTTCAGTCTGGAACCGCGTGACCGCTACGGTCGCAGGTTCGAATCCTGCCTCGGGTATGGATGTGTGTGATGTCCTTAGGTCAGTTAGGTTTAATTAGTTCTAAGTTCTAGGCGACTGATGACCTCAGAAGTTGAGACGCATAGTGCTCAGAGCCATTTGAACCATTTGAACAGAATACTTTGGTTCTGGAAAGTCGATTAATCAGATCTAACTAGCCAATTTTCTCAAAAAGAAACGATACCCAATTAGTTAACGGGTGTCTCCCTAATTTACATAGCCCGCATCTCGTGGTCGTGCGGTAGCGTTCTCGCTTCCCACGCCTGGGTTCCCGGGTTCGATTCCCGGCGGGGTCAGGGATTTTCTCTGCCTCGTGATGGTTGGGTGTTGTGTGATGTCCTTAGGTTAGTTAGGTTTAAGTAGTTCTAAGTTCTAGGGGACTGATGACCTAAGATGTTAAGTCCCATAGTGCTCAGAGCCATTTGAACCTAATTTACATACACGGTAATTTACATGCAACGTAGTCACTGCACATGTATAATACAACAATATATCGAAACATATTATGGTACGAAAGAGGAGGATTATTTTGTAGCATGATAAACACTTTTTTTTGTTTTCCGAAATTCTGAAGCAAATGCTTTTTTCCCGAAAGCATTATATGTTTCTTGACATCATTCGACAGCTGATAAAATCATAAAAATAATATAACACGTGATAGAGTTCAGAGTAGCGCTTGTCTCAAACGAAGCCTAGGCATACGGCGTAGCACAGTTTCAACTCCCTATCCTTGCAAACATCGCTTAACAC
This sequence comes from Schistocerca cancellata, assembly GCF_023864275.1. NCBI lineage: Eukaryota > Metazoa > Arthropoda > Insecta > Orthoptera > Acrididae > Schistocerca > Schistocerca cancellata. The sequence goes on along the minus strand of NC_064629.1, from coordinate 875,787,816 downwards.
TGCGCTATGCAAGTAGATGTCGGCATCAAATCTAGAAGACTTTTCCAAAATGTTTCACAGCACATATTAAAAAGCGTTATGCCTGTTTCCCTTCATTTGAACATATATTTAACATCAGTAAAGTAAAATGTTCTACACGGGCACGAAACTAAAGCTAAACAGGACTGCGTATAATGGGCCTCAAGGGTAAGGAAAAATAATTATTACACCCTCACACTGAACTACAAAGATAGAACTATAGTTTCACACGATCCTGTATCAAGAAATGACAGTACTAATTATGTACACGAAGTAGAGAAATTTGAACGAAGCATTTGAGGTTTAAGTGTATTACATAAAACTGAGAAATTTGAATTGGGTATTTGAGTGAAAAGAGGCAGCAGGATGCAAATGGCAGGAGTGGTGTTAGTTTGGGTCACCGAGCTGCCATCTGCACTAAAGCTTCTCTGGTGTTGTGCATCAGGCTTAGTTGCCATCTGTAAGCGAAACTGAAACGAGCTATATTACGGTCTATTCATTTTTGTTGGCGTCCTGTTTAAATATGTATGTGAAATCACTATACAAAATACTGATTTAGGTCTCATTTAGACCAAAAGAATTTAATACACGCGCGAAAATAAAAAATAACACACACACACACACACACACACACACACACACACACGCGCGCACGCACGCACGCACACACGCATAAGCATTTCATATGTACTGTTCACAATGACAGCCGTGATGTGTCTGACAAACTCCATCATGTCGCTGTTCGTTCGCGTAATGTCACACGCCTTTTGGTGTGAGGTATGACGTACAGATGAGGGCCTATCTACCACTTATTCCAATATCTGCGCTGAAGAAACGTCCGGAAAATAAAAATATTATTCTCCTGTCAGTGTTGATGGTAGCTCAAGATGCCCTGTGAGATATCTGTTGACAATCCTACATCTGACATCGACGCCGTATATTTATTAGAAGCCTCGACACGCGTTCTCTGACAGTCTACTACAGCCGACTCGTGCGCGCGATAACAGTTCATACGGTACTTGGGTGAAAAGCATTTTCCTACAAAAATTCTACTCTTTGTCTGATGACTGAAAGCGAATTATGGTTACAAAAGAGTCCACAGCTACTACAAGATAACATTTTAATACACTGGCTGTAGCTGGATGAAGTAAAATTTCCTTTTACTTTGTTCCCATTGTTGTAGTATAAGTCGTGGAGAAATTTTAAAATGTATGTATAAATATAGCCCTTCTGAATATCCATACTGCGTTTAGAGTCCAAGAACGTGGTTGGCCACATTATCAGTCAAAAGCATAGCAACAAGTTCAAGCCGGCCCGGAGTGGCCGCATGGTCAGAGGCGCCATGTTACGGATCAAATTCAAATGGCTCCAAGCACTATGGGCCTTAACATCTGAGATCATCAGTCCCCTAGACCTAGAACTACTTAAACCTAACTAACTTAAGGACGTCACACACATCCATGCCCGAGGCAGGATTCGAACCTGCGACCGTAGCAGCAGCGCGGCACCGTACTGAAGCGCCTAGAACCGCTTCTCCACAGCGGCCGGCTGTCACGGATCGCGCGGCCCTTTCCGCCGGTGGCTTGCGTTGTTCGTAGCATAAGTTAGTTTAAGCAGTGTGTAGGGACCGATGACCTCAGCAGTTTGGTCCCTTAGGAATTCACACACATTTCAACAAAAAAATGTTCAAGTGTGTGTGAATTCCTATGGGACCAAACTGCTGAAGTCATAGGTCCCTAGACTTACACACTACTTAAACTAACAACAGAACAACAGACACACCCATGCTCGAGTGAGGACTCGAACCTCCGGCGGGAGGTGACATACCGCCCTAAAACGCGCGGCCACTCCGTGCAGCACACATTTGAACAGCTGAACAAGTTCAACTAGTACAGAAGTTAACGGGCGTACCGCTTAGAACTGTATACACTTGTAGTCATATCATTGAATGTGAATTTCTATAAAACAGACAGTCATAACTACATGATTATTCTGCAATTCACACTTCAGTGTTCGTCAGAGACAGCATAAAACCTCGGTTAGAGTGTTTCTCCACCTTTCCACTATCGTCAGAGACGGCATAAAACCTCTGTTAGAGTGTTTCTCCACCTTTCCACTATCGTCAGAGACAGCATAAAACCTCTGTTAGAGTGTTTCTCCACCTTTCCACTATCGTCAGAGACAGCATAAAACCTCTGTTAGAGTGTTTCGCCACCTTTCCGCTATCGCCGCGCGGGGTAGGCGCACTGTCTGAGGCGCCTTGTCACGGTCCGTGCGTTTCCCCCCATCGGAGGTTCCAGTCCTCCCTCGAGCATGGGTGTGTGTGTGTGTTGTTCATAGTGTAGTAAGTTAGATTAAGTAGTGTGCAGGCTTAAGGACCGATGACCTTCGCAGTTTGGTCCTATAAGACCTTATCACACATTTCCTTTTTTTCCACTCTCGAGCAGAACGAGGAAAATTTGAAACATAAATCATTGAGATATCTCTGATTTCTCTTATTTTATTATGATGGTCATTTCTCCTTACGTAATCGGGGTCAACAAAATATTTCGGTCTTTGGAGGAAAATTGGTGATTGGTATTTTGTGAAAAGATCTCGCCACAACGAATAACACCTTTGTTTCAATGATTGCCACCCCAACTCACTTATCATATCCGGACACCCTCTCCCTTATTTCGTGTTGATATCTTTCCCCTGTCAATCCTACCTGATAAGGATCCAGTACCGTGCAGAATTACTCTAGAAGAGGACGAACAAGAGTAACGTACACAGTCTCTTTAGTAGATCTGTCGCCCTTCTAAGTGTTCTGCCAATAAAACTCAGTACTTGCTTCGTCTTTCACACATTTTCTATGTGTTTCTTGAAGTTGAAGTTGTTAGTAACTATAATTAATAGGTACTTAGTTGAATCAACAACATTTAAATTTGCGCGATTTTTCGTGCAACCGAAAGTTAAAGTACTTGTTTTGCAAATCAAACTGCCTTTTCCGGCTGCTTACAGTTTGATTTGCAAAACAAGTATTTATATGCTTGCTGCGGAAGATGGCCGCACCAACAAACGTGAAAGTTAAAGTCTCTTTTTTGTGTTGACATGCTGCATTTCACACTTTTTTATTATTTGGAGTAAATTGCTGCTTTTCGCCTCGAGACATTGCCTACATCAGTTTGTAATCCAATCAGAGTGAGGTGTTCAGATTGTCTTGGAACCTGTCGTAACACTAATCGTTGTGTGACTTGATGTTGTCCTGGACACTGACCACAGTCGAATCATTTCAGATAGCTGTACTTGTGCATGCATTTGAAAAGGCTTCTCGGCAGAACCTCAACAATAATGGAAACAAAGTATCTGGCGGTTTTAGTTATTACAGTGATAGCCACAGAGGTAATATTACGTAATACAGATTTACAATGAAGACCCAGAATTTCGCTCTGTGTTGGTTTCGCCCGGCAGCAGAGCTTATACACTCTATGAGCAAAAGTATCCGTACAGCCGTATGTAATGTGAAACTGACCACCGGATATCACAAAAGGCGGACACAGCAGTACAAAAGGAGGCAGGAAGGACTGTGTTGTCAGAAGAGAAGCAGTAACAGCAAAATGAGTCGCTTAAGAGAGGTCAGTAACTGCGAACATGGACTAGTCGTTGGATGTCGCGTTAATAACAGATCTATCAGTGACATTACAGCCATTCTAACCATGCCCAAGTCGACTGTTCGTGATGTGACTTTGAAGTGGAAACGCGAAGGAAGAACTACAGCTGAACCAAGACAAGGCAAAAAAATCGTTCAAATGGCTCTGAGCACTATGGGACTTAACATCGGAGGTCATCAGTCCCCTAGAACTTAGAACTACTTCAACCTAACTAACCTAAGGACATCACACACATCCATGCCCGAGGCAGGATTCGAACCTGCGACCGTAGCGGTCGCGCGGTTCGAGACTGAAGCGCCTAGAACCGCTCGGCCACGGCGGCCGGCAAGACAAGGCAAACCTTATGTACTCGCTGACAGGAACCGTTGATCATTGCGGAGCGTGATTGTAAACTGCATCATGAAATCAGCGGAAAGAATCACTACTGAGTTCCAAAGTGCTACCAGCAGACCAGTTAGCACAATGATTGTGCGGAGGGAGTTAAAACGAACTGGGTACAACTGTCGATTAGCTCCTTATAAGCCAAACATTTCCGTAGGCAGTGCTATGCGACGCTTGAGGTAGTGTAGAGTGACGCCACTGACTGTAACCGAATGATTTCTAGTGATAAATCACGATATACCATATAGTGATCCGATGGAAGGGTTTGTGTTTGCCGAATATCTGGGGAACGTTACCTGCTATCATGCACAGTGACAATAGTGAAGTCCAGAGGAGATGGTGATAAGATATATGGCTGTTGTTTGTTTAGGGTGTGGTCCCCTTATTACTCTTAAGAAAATGCTAAATGCGGAAGGATATGAATCTGTTTTACAGCATTCAGTACTGCTTACAGTAGAGGAACAATTCGGAGACGATAACTGTTTGTGTCAGCATGACAATACACCGCGTCATAAAGCAGCATCTGTGAGACATCGGTTTGTGAACGATAACATTCCTGAATTGGACTGGTCTGCTGAGAGTTCCGCCCTGAACCCAATGGAATAGATTTGGGATGAGCTAGAACGTCGACTTTGCTCCACAGCCCTGTGCCTAACACCAACATCTTGTCTGATTTCGGCACTTGACGAAGAATGGGTTGCCATTCTTCCATAGACATTCAGACCCCTCATTGTTGTCCCCATCAGAACTCAAGCCGTCATACAGTCTAAGGATGTACAGTGTGATTATAATTAAAGTTAAACTTCCAAAACGCTGTAGAAATAACACCACTGGTCAGAATGACGTCAAATTGTAACGGAATATTATCGGAGAAGGTGGAAAACGTATGGCAGAAGAAAAATAAATAGCGTGAAAATTGATCAATAGACGGCGCTGTATGTGTCAGAATACGTAAATGAAAACACATATTTTTCGAAAAGACAGGTGCTTCCGGTCGTTTTACCTGTACCGTCACTGGTAAGCGCTGTGTCTTTTCCGCAACCACGTCATTTCAGCTCTCCAACAGCGTGGATGTGTGGATGGGATGGCCCACCTTCGCACATTGCAAATCCAGTTAAGCAGCTGCTGAAGCGCCATTTCGGAAATGCTAGACTTATCAGCCGCCATTTCCCTACAGCCTGGCCGTCCCGGTCACCTGATCTTAATCCGTGTGACTGTGGGGCTATCTGGAAGATGTTGTGTTCAGTGTTCCGATTGCAGACTTAGCTCCATTGAAGACACGTATTGGCAACACATTCAAACGTGGCGCCGGAACACGTCGATCAGTCGTGGAACATGCTGTTGTTTCGATTTCAACTTGTTGCAGAAAACGGTGGACTGCATGCTGAACATTCTTCGCGCCAGTCACACGGAAATTAATAATCCGATTTGATTTTGATTGCGGCTTTTTAATGCGGTTTTTGGCCTCAGGACAATTAAAAACCACTGTAAGTTATGCTTTTTATGCATTTTTTGGCCCATCCGATGTGATATGACCTTGCCGTGGTGGATGGGCTTACATAACCAACACTATCACACCCATGAACACTGAGTAGCACAGTTTGTTTAGCGTCAAACGTACACTTAGGCTTTGTTCTATTTGTAGTCGACCACTATTAAATTCTGATTTTACACCGCCATCTATTGCTACATTCTGTAACTATTTATTTTTCTTCTGCCATACGTTTTCCCCTTCTCCGATAATATTCTGTTGCAATTCGACGTCATTCTGACCAGTGGTGTTATTTCTACAGCGTTTTGAAAGTTTAACTTTAATTATAATCATCCTGTACATAGCCCATATTACTGTCCAGTACTAGATGGCTGGATACTTTTGTTCAGATATTGTACCTTCTACAGGGGATGGATAAAAACAGGGAAACACCACAAGAAATGATTGTTCGAACATAAATTAATATGCTAGCCTAGCCTACAGGTTGCACTATTATATTGTCCGCCGCTCGTGGTCTCGCGGTAGCGTTCTCGCTTCCCGAGCACGGGGTCCCGGGTTCGATTCCCGGCGGGGTCAGGGATTTTCACCTGCCTCGAGATGACTGGGTGTTTGTGTTGTCCTCATCATTTCATCATCATCCAGGAAAGTGGCGAAATTGGACTGAGCAAAGATTGGATAATTGTACGGTCGCTGATAACCACGCAGTTGAGCGCCCCACAAACCAACCATCATCATCATCATCATCTCAGGTTGCACTATTGTATCTGACTACGAACGGCCCCGTGCAACGCCCTCAGTACCTTGCAGATGTCAGTAGTGTTCAGAACAGTGTTCTGTGTAGTTGTGAGTGCATTATTTCGGAGCTAAGTGAATTCGAACGTGGGTCAAATTGTTGGCTCTCGTATGGCGGTTACATCCGTAACCGAGGTAGCCGAACTGTGTCGTGTTTCAAAATGTACCGTATCGAAGATTTATACTGCAGGTAGGTAGAACGGAGAAAAACATCAGCCACTAAGTCACAACGCAGACGAAAGTGTATGTTGAGTAGTTGTGACAAATGGCCAATGAAGAGGATTACGACGAAAAATAAGAGGACGATAGCAACAAAAGTCGCTGCAGGAATGAATGTTGGACTCTCGAACCCTGTCAGCAGTCCTCGTGGTGCAGAAGCAATACTATTTGGACTATAGATCGATGGAAGAACGTCATTTGGTCGGGTGAGTCTTGTCTCACACTGTTTCCAATGTATGGTCGTATTTCCGTCCCAAGAGTCAAACCTGACGGAGGTTCGATGATGATTTAGGCAACCACATCGTGGTATTCCACGGGCCTCATGGTCACTGCGAAATTTCATTACTGCTAAGGATTCTGTGACAATTCTGGCTATCAGGTCCATCCCAAGGTTCAGTGTTTGCTCCCGTTGACGCCGTTTTCCAAGACAACAGGGTCCCTGTTGAGACAGCCCCCATTGTTCAGAACTGGTTTTATAAGCATGAGAATTAATTTTCACATCTCCCCTGGCCACGACATTCATCTGATCTCAATGTTATTGGACCACTGTGATCTACTTTGGGGAGAAGGGTGAGCGATCGCTACCCATCTCCATCATCGTTAGCTAAACTTGCCGCTATTTTCTTCAAACCATACAGGATCTGTAATTTATTCATTCCGAGTCGACTGGAGACTGTTTTGAAAGTCAATAGTTTTCCGATAGGTATCATATTAAATATGGTAATGTGTTATGTTTTTGGTGTTTCTACCCTGTCTACACGTGAAACGGACGGAAATGTTTCATACGCAGTACACACGTCGCTACTGTAAAACAGAGAGACATAGCCATTATCCTTCATGTCTTGGCTAACGATTGCAACAAATGCTCCTCGCCATTAGCACCATTCGCGAATAGTCGCCCCTAGCGACTAAAGCCGACGGGTGCCACAAATGCACCGCACGAGTAAATTGTTTTTTGCTAATTAATCGCAATGCTGTTTATAATGCCTCATTTTCTGCTGGCCATCAATCGCTGTTTCCATTAACAGAACAAACTTCAGATGATTCTACAGAAAACTTCTACGCAATATGACTCTCTTTCTCCCTGTCTACCTCTCTCGCCGCCTATCTTGTAACATACTTAATATCTACAAACTAGTGGTTTTCTTAAAATGACAGAGAACAAAGAGGCGAGCAGTTTTCAAAAAAAATGGTTCAAATGGCTCTGAGCACTATGGGACTCAACATCTTAGGTCATAAGTCCCCTAGAACTTAGAACTACTTAAACCTAACTAACCTAAGGACACCACACACACCCATGCCCGAGGCAGGATTCGAACCTGCGACCGCAGCAGTCCCGCGGTTCCGGACTGCAGCGCCAGAAGAGCAGTTTTCGATGAGATTCTACTCCGAAACTTTTTTAGTTATATAGTTAAAAAAGCAATGATAGATTACAAAATTAACCCATGTATTTTTTGATTACATTTGATAGTTCGGTGACAAAGTAGAGTCGTATACTTAATGTTCACAGCGAAACATTTTTTTAAAAATATCTGGCAGCTGTGACTCAAGCTTTGCCAACATAGCGTAGGAATTGGAGACGAATTAGCTGTGTGTTAGCAGACTTCGGTCAGAGATTTAGCATGGCTTTTTTTTAAAAAAAAAAGAGGTTTCCTTGTGGATATTAACATATTAACATACTCTGTGTCACAGTTCCATTGTAGAGGTAATTCCATATTCGGAGATACACTCAGAAAGAAGCACAGCAAACACGTTGTGAAAAAAATTGCATCAAATTATTATAAATCATCTGAAAGAACAGCTTCACAGCATACATCTAGTTAAAACTGTAGCGAGATGTCACATTTAAGGAAATAAAATTTGAAAAACCGTAAGTTATTTTCGCGAGCTCATATATTTATGTGTTTCAAACAACAGACTTCGTAATGTTCTAGCAGCGACCTTTCCCTGTAGAGTGAACTAGATCTCGGCTGCTCGCTGACGATGTTAGAGCTAACACGCGACGCCTCTTTCCCCTCCAGTCAAGAAATTACGCATCCTCATTCTCCGGTGTCTGAAAAGATAAGTGCCATTTCTCAAACTATTGTAAAATTTCGTGATTTATAAAACACTTTAGTGCGTCCCTTGTTTGAGGTGAAAAATGATTCTCTGTTTAAAAGTAGATTAAAAAGGCTTTCTCAAAGTTTTTCATTTTCTCGTGATTTATGCGGCGTCTGCTTCTTAAAGGGACAAAAACGTCGCGAGTGAGGGGCTATTACAGACCGCTGGGAACGCAGATAATTTAAGGAGCGAGGCGAACTGGGGGAAAAACGGCGTCTCGCGCTGCCTACCAAATCGAAAAGAATAAAAGACTTCTGGTCCGCGACCGTCTCTCCGACGATCTCTTATCTATGGACTGCGTCATCCGTTCGCGCCACGGAGCACGTACGCCAATACATCGGCAGTAAAGAACGCATTACGAAACCATCAAGCCCGTTGCCAGTCAATGGGTGCTCTTCAGCAAAAAGGCAGCAGCGACGATTTTAAAACGTGGTCTCGAGGGACATCAGTGAAATATGGTGACGAAAGACCGAATCAGCTTTTGTTTCGTGACCTCGGAAATTATCCGGCTCCGTGGTAGCGGGATATCGTGGCTGCGTCATAAGTAAGGGGTCGTGGTTCTGAATCACGCAGTATCGTCGGTGTGAAGGTTAAACGTGCCTTTACACTGTCTCAGATTTCGCAAACTGTGGCAATAATGACAGACGTGGTGAAATATTTACGTCTTCAAAACCGATTTGACACTACTGAATGACTGCGTAGCCGAAAGGCAAATATTTAAAAATATCTAGTAAATGAAGCTTATCTTTAACGGATAATAACACAAGGTGTCTTTACGTTTCTCAAGGAGTTCCTTGCGGGGTGGCGGAGTGGCTCTGTACGTAAAAAACAGTATTTCGTTTGAGTCCATAGACGTATCACTACACTGCACTGAACAGATATTTGAAAGTTGTGCAGCATTAGTTGAATTTACTGAAACTAAACTTCTAATTGCTGTTGTTTATAGGTCCCCTAACTCCGACTTCAGAGCATTTTTGCTTAAGCTAGAGAGGGTTCTTGATTCACTTTGTAGGAAGTACCAGAAAGTAGTTATATGTGGTGACTTCAATATTAAGTTTGTACATGATTGTGCAAGAAAAAGGATGTTGGTAGATCTCCTACATTCATATGATCTGATGCAAACTGTGTTTTTTCCAACTAGGGTGCAGGGGAACAGTAGCACAGTCATAGACAATATTTTTATTCATTCTTCATTACTAGATGGGCATTCTGTTAGTAAAAGGGTGAATGGCCTTTCAGACCATGATGCACAAATTTTAACACTGAAAGGTTTTTGTACTCAAACCAATGTCGTATTTAATTATAAACTGCGTAGGAAAGTTAATCCAACAGCAATAGAGAGTTTTTTAAACCTTGTCAAGAAACAAGAGTCAGGATGTTTACTGTGCTGATAACACAGATGATAAATATAATGCTTTCCATAACACATTTCTCATGCTCTTTGAGAGTTGCTTTCCATTAGAACATTCTAAACGGGGTACTAGCAGTAATGGACAGCCCGGTTGGCTGACTAGTGGGATAAGGATATCATGTAGAACAAAGCGGGAATTATATCAAAATGTTAGAAGTAGTCACAATCAAGCTACAGTAGCCCATTACAAACAGTATTGTAAGGTGCTTAAAAATGTGGCAAAAAGTATGTGGTATGCAAATAAAACAGCAAATCCACAGGATAAAATGAAAGCCATATGGTCAGTTGTGAAGAAAGTGTCTGGTCAGCAGCATAAGGTTGATGATATAAAGTCAGTTTGCAGTAATAATATTTCTGTTACTGATAAATCAGATATATGTACAGTATTTAACAACCATTTTCTGATCATTGCTGGTGATTTAAATAAAAATTTAGTTTCTACAGGATATCATATAAATTTCTTAGCAAATGGCTTTCCGAGATTGACGTCTGAAATACTCCTCTGTGATACAGACAAAAGGGAGATTGAGTCAATAATTAAATCACTGAAGACTAAGGACTCTCATGGTTATGATGGAGTGTCTAGTAGAATATTAAAGTACTGTGCTGCACATGTTAGCCCTGTATTTAGCCATATTTGTAATTTTTCTTTTAGGAATGATCAGTTTCCTGGGCGATTAAAGTACTCAGTAGTAAAGCCGCTTTATAAAAAGGGAGAAAGGGATAATGTAGATAATTTTAGACCTATTTCTATGCCATCAGTGTTTGCAAAAGTTATCGAAAAGGCTGTGTATGTAAGGCAATTGATCATTTTATATCACACGATTTGCTATCAAATGTACAATTCGACTTTTAAAGTCGTTTGACAATTGAAAATGCTATATTCTCTTTTCTCTGTGAGGTACTGGATGGGCTAAACAAAAAGTTTCGAACGCTTGGCGTATTTTTTGATTTAACAAAGGCATTTGACTGTGTTGATCTCACAATATTGCTCCAGAAGTTGGACCATTACGGAATAAGGGGAGTAGCTCACAATTGGTTCACCTCTTACTTTAGCAACAGGCAGCAAAAGGTCATTATTCACAATGTTGATAACGGCTGTGATGTGGGATCTGAGTGGAGTACTGTCAAGTGGGGTGTGCCCCTGGGATCAGTGTTGGGGCCGCTACTGTTCCTTATTTATATAAATGACATGCCCTCTAGTATTATGGGTAACTCTAAAATATTTCTGTTTGCTGATGACACTAGCTTGGTAGTAAAGGACGTTGTGTGCAACATAGACTCGGTTTCAAGTAGTGCAGTACATTACCTCAGTTCATGGCTTGTAGAAAATAAACTAACGTTAAATCACAGTAACACTCAGTTTTTACAGTTCCTAACACACAATTCAACAAAACCTGACGTTTTAATCTCACAGAACAGGCATATGATTAGTGAAACTGAACAGTTCAAATTCCTAGGTGTTCAGATAGATAGTAAGCTGTCGTGGAAAGCCCACGTTCAGGATCTTGTTCAAAGACTTAATACTGCCATTTTCACTATTCGAACGGTATCGAAAATGAGTGATACTTCGACACGTAAATTAGTCTACTTTGCTTATTTTCATTCACTTATGTCGTATGGTATTATGTTTTGGGGTAACTCCTCCCATTCTAGAAGGATATTTTTGGCTCAGAAACGGGCGGTTCGGGCAATAAGTGGTGTCAGTTCACGAACCTCTTGTCGACCTCTGTTCACGAGTCTGGGTATTTTGACATTGGCCTCTCAATATCTATATTCCTTATTGTCGTTTCTTGTTACCAATATTAGTTTATTTCCAAAAATATGCAGTTTTCATTCGGTTAATACTCGGCCGAAATGAAACCTCCATTTGGATCTGACTTCCTTAACTCTTGTGCAAAAAGGTGTTCAGTATACTGCTGCATCCATTTTCAAGAAGTTGCCACTCGAATTCAAAATCTTAGCAGTAATCCACGCGCTTTCAAATCGAAACTGAAGAGTTTCCTCATGGGTCACTCCTTCTATTCTGTCGAGGAGTTCCTTGAAAAATTGAGATGATTCTCACTGTATTGCTGATAGCGTTTGCTTAAACTTATGGACTGATTTTCTTTCAGGTTCATGAATATTTATTTTTATCTGTTATTACTTTTATGTTGTAAGTTCATGTACTGACACGTTCCATGACCTTGGAGATTTGGTCAACTACCTGTCTACGGAGTTGGTAGGTCCAGTCCACCATTCCCCAACGTCGTAAGCAATCATATGCTTGGTTATTCATTTCGGAGAAAGAAGCTTTAGTTTCCACGAAATGTACTATAAGCTCAATGAGTGCCGCTTATTCACAGTTATTTTGTACTTAGAAATTTTCGAAACGACTGTGCAGTACGTATACTCTTACGAAATTCGTGATAAATAATTCATTGCAGTTAGGGGTAGCTCAAAAACGGTAAATTTTTGCCACCAGCTGTCTAAAATGAGTCACATATAGTAAAGTTACGTTTCAAATCAAACGAAAAATACTTATATTTGAAAAAAAATTCTATTTTGTACCTAATTCTTCTATAAGCACACATACTTACCAAACGTGAGTGTTTTCCGCGCCCATCAATCGGGTGTAAAAGTCAATGCCCCATACGCTTAAAGGAAATGGTACACGTTAAATCCAGACAAAAAGATCTAAGAATAAACTTATTGAGATATTATTTATTCTGTCCTACGGCAGCCATCAGTTTATTGACGTTGCAGATGTTGATGTGTTTACCATCGATTCTAGCATATCATTCGAAGCTCCTACTCCAGTATTACGCCGGCCGCGGTGGTCTAGCGGTTCTAGGCGCTCAGTCCGGAACCGCGGGACTGCTACGGTCGCAGGTTCACATCCTGCCTCGGGCATGGATGTGTGTGATGTCCTTAGGTTACTTAGGTTTAAGTAGTTCTAAGTTCTAGGGGACTGATGACCACAGATGTTAAGTCCCATAGTGCTCAGAGCCATTTGAACCATTTGAACCATCCAATAATACAAACTGGTCTGGACATACCTGGTTGCCCTCGAATTTGGTCACAAGTATGGGACACACTGTGTACGTTGTTAATGGGAGTGGTACACACTATTGCTGTTAAATGCCCCATAGCGAGAATCTTGAAAGTCTAATGCCAGTTGAGCGGGGTAGTCATGCCAGCGGACCATCTCGACCAATCCATCTGTCATGAAAAATTTATGCTAGCTATTGTTATGCGAATTGTAGAAAATACGATACCATCTCGCTTTACAGTGCATAAACTACGTTGTTGTTAAGCTCATTAATTATGGATAGCCGGCCGCGGTGTTCTAGTGGTTCTAGGCGCTCAGTCCGGAACCGCGCGGCTGCTACGGTCGCAGGTTCGAATTCTGCCTCGGGAATGGATGTGTGTGATGTCCTTAGGTTAGTTAGGTTTAAGTAGTTCTAAGTTCTAGGGGACTGATGACCACAGATGTTTAGTCCCATAGTGCTCAGAGCCATTTGAACCATTTTTTAATTATGGATATCGTAGAATTATTTGAATATAAATCCAGTAACTGAGACAAGTCCCTCGTGAAGTATCTGATTATTTCCACAAAAATGGTTTCGAGTCTTTTCAGGCTCATCTAGAGAAATATTTTTTCTTTGTTTGACGATAGCTTTCTTCAATACCGTGTATATTTTTTTCGCTTAGAAATTATTGATAACAGTACTGTCAATGTGTATGGTAAAGCGAACGGCCTTTCGAGTCTGTCACCCATAATTAACACCCACAACCTGATACATAAACGAACGTATTGTCTTGTTACAGTGATTGCTCAGGGTTTGGACAGGTCCACCAGCCACTACTATCGTAATTCATTATTACGCTCCCCATGTATCCCAATTCATCCTTAGATAAGTCAGATGCCCTGAACTGCAGATTTTTTAGCTCTCAACAAGCCTACCTTCGAATGGAATGACTGATATAAAAAACAGATGTAACTGCTGTTACCGTCATCAGCTCAATATTTGATGGAATGAGTACAGCAACAGTAACATAGCAATAAAAACTGAGCAATCAACTGTGACAGAAAGACAGCCTACATCGCTGAGTGCAAGTAAGGTAAATTGCCGGCCGGAGTGGCCGTGCGGTTCTAGGCGCTACAGTCTGGAACCGCGAGACCGCTACGGTCGCAGGTTGGAATCCTGCCTCGGACATGGATGTGTGTGATATCCTTAGGTTAGTTAGGTTTAAGTAGTTCTAAGTTCTAGGCGACTGATGACCTCAGCAGTTAAGTCCCATAGTACTCAGAGCCATTTTGAAGTAAGGTAAATTAGTCTACATCTCACAGGCTATTTTTCCTGGTTTATGATTGTACGACTTTTTTTTACATTTTACCAATATTATTTCCTGAAAGAATATGGGACTCATTTTTTTAATACTAACATGTTATGTCTATAGGCAGAGTACACAAAAACGGATTATCTAATACTGTGCCTATGCAAACTAAACTCTTATTTTTCTTTCCTGAGGTTTTAAATTTCTGCTTGTTACATCCTCTCGCTTTATGAATCTATTGTTCGTGGGAAATTGATTTTATTGTCTCTGTAACTCTTCCTTAGTCTTCCTAATGATCATTTCCCTGCTAAGGATGTATTTGATGGTGCCTCCTAGAGTATTAATTATGTATCTGTCTGGAGTCCTTACGAAGTCAGAATGACTGAGGACACTGAAACCAGGTCCAAGACGAGCTACGCGCTTTGGCTGGTTGAAATGGCTCTGAGCACTATGGGACTCAACATCTTAGGTCATAAGTCCCCTAGAACTTAGAACTACTTAAACCTAACTAACCTAAGGACATCACACACACCCATGCCCGAGGCAGGATTCGAACCTGCGACCGTAGCAGTCCCACGGTTCCGGACTGCAGTGCCAGAACCGCTAGACTACCGCGGCCGGCGCGACGCGCTTTGCGACAGGACTGTTTGCTAAAAACGAACCTCTAAAAGCGATGATTATTGAGCAATACAGCGAGATCTGTGAGTTGAAGTATTGTGAATTATGTAAAGAAACATGAAAGGTGTTCAATAAGTAATGCAATATAGTTTTTTTCTGAATCCAACTTGGTTTTGTACAGGATTCGAATACACCATATTGGTCCCCACTACTTTTCGATATAATCTTCCTTCAATGCGACAGCCTTGGGCCACCTTACTGGGAGGGCACGTATACTCTTCTACTGGTCGACGTCTGAGCCGTCCAGATGGAAGCCGGAAGGTGCGGCATTCGTGCTGTGGGATGGTTTACGCGACCTTATGGCGATGACTCGCCGTGCTTTTGTCCACTGACAGGGCTCCACAGACATTCTGCAAGCGCTTGTGAGCATCTGTGATACTCTGGTTTTCGGCCAAAAGAATCTCAATGTCAGCTGTTTGCTTCGTACGTGAATGCAGTCTTTCCCGGTGTATACTGCTGATGAAATCTTCTCGGGATTCCACCCGGGTAGCTGCGTCGAAAATCCGCGACGTTTCGATGAGTGTCATTCTCATCATCTTCTGGCGAAGATTCTCATCACTTCGCCAGAAGATGATGAGAATGACACTCATCGAAACGTCGCAGATTTTCGGCGCAGCTACCCGGATGGAAGCCTGAGAAGATTTCATCAGCTCTCTGCTTGTAATGCACTTCCGTTACAGACGGCATTTTGAAGACTACTTGTAGCGTCGCCAGCCGTCAAAACTTCATGAAGCGGTAGGGCCTGAGCGGGAATATTCCACGATGTCCCACAACAAATTACGCATTTTTCCAACGGAAATTGGCACAGGAAAAGAAAAGTGTTTCATTACTTATTGTATGCCCCTCGAATATGTCATTCCGTCTTGGAACCTATCGTGCAAGCATCGTAGCGGTAAAGTGAAACCTACTGCAGTTGCAAAAATATTCCGTCTTAACACATTCAAGTTTTGTTTACCTCCTTCGGTATCAGACTACAAAATGAGAAGAAGGTGAGTACAATACAATGCTGACACTCAGCTACGGTATACGCCTTATTGCGACTTTTAGCATGTACTATATGTTCTTACTGCCAATGACTGTGATCGCATTTGCACCCGTTTTCTCTTTTCCTGTTTCTATTTTTCAGGTTTAATTCGTAGATACGTGTCGTAGCCGACAGAATGAACATAAATAGAGTAACTCGCGGAAAGACTTTCGTTTGCAAATCCTGCCTGCATGTGACGTTGTTTTGTAAATGGTGTGGCACTGTGAGTACATTTCAGCGCAGAACAAAGCGGTCTTTTTGATTTAATGAAGGCGACTTTGACAGCGCGCGCTGCTAATTAGCTTATTTGGTTGGAGCGGCGCGACGTGTGACACGGAGGGCGAGACTACCTGCGAGCCGCCTCTGCCGCCCCCGCGTCGCGTTTTACGCTTTCTTTCCATTAGGTGCTCTCCTGCGCTCTCCTCAAGTTTTCTCATCTCGAGTTTTTCACCCTCCCTGACGCCGCCTCCCCTCCCACAAAACCAGTCATCATTCTTTTTTCTCATTAAGGAGACTTGTTTCTTTCTTGGCAATTCCCTATCTTTCCGAGTGTTACTTCTCAGTGGCTATATTAAAACGCCTCGCCTCCTCCCTCGCTGTCAAGTTTGTTTGTCCGTCAGGCGGCCAAGTGCACGCAGACTTTTCGCGCCGTCAGGTACTGCCATAGTCATAACCAGAATTCTCCTACAAACCGCCGCTAGGATTGCAATATCGCCGGCTGTCTTTACATGTCATTATTATTTTCATTCAAAGTATTCTCCACTCAGTACGAAACACCCACAAAAACTGCCAGAAAGCTGTAGAGTAATTTCATTATATGGAAGATTATGGACTTCCTTAGTCTGCACTTTACTCGTGTTTATTATTGATACAACGTACATGATCGGTTTCAGAACATACATTATCAGATTTATCTGGGAAGCCAGTCATTTCTACAGCAATTCAATGAAATACGTTCACGCGTGGGCAGCCGAAAACCATCGGTATATTGTTTTACCACTTAACCACGTAAACAAAATCACGTAAAATTCTGCAAAAACTTTTTTGGGTTTCAGCACGTACGAAACCCAACCTGACTGACCGTGGACTGTACCTGAACTTTGGTTAGTACGTTCACTGCACTCTGGATTTCGCAAATGCTGTAAAACAAAATTTTTCTCGAAACATTATGCGTTTTTACCCACACATTAAAGTAGAGCGGAAAGTTATAAGTGGTTATCGGCTGTCCTCGCATGGGCATATTTCCTTGAACCACTGTAGATGTGACTAATTTTCCAGATACGTTTGATAATGTAATGTGTACTCTGGAATCAGTTACTTGTGTTGTATGAATAATCAACATCAGTAATGTGCAACCTGAAGAAGGTCATAATCCTTCACATAGTAAAATACACTGCGGCTGTCTGTGTCCGAGATGCCGCCGTCAACAACGACGAAGATTAAAAATTATGTAGTTCAACATTGTCTTTCAGTTATTGTTTTCGGTTTTCACATAATGCTCTATGTGACGAAAAGCTGTATTTATTTATTTAGCGTATTTCACTACACACATCATTACCCTTGTTACATGATTAGTGATGAAATGTGCTTTAAAATACACGACTGAAGGACACAGAATAAAATAAGATAAAATGAGATGAAATACAGAACATAATAAGACAATAAACAAAACAGAACTCTGCAGTATACAAATTGCGTAACTTTTATTTCCATATTCTGCCGTCCACACTGGCGACTCGTTCGAGGCAGGACGGTAAAGTGTTAAAGAAGTCAGCCATCAGTAACATACCTTCTTAAAGAATGTAGTTCTTATTTATTTTGGTGGCTGTTCGCAGTTGACATAACTACAAGCAGGTATTTGACATTGTTAGGAAATGTTACGAAATGGAAGAGTCTTGAAGGCGATCAGTACTTGGAGCAGATATTAGTTGCTAGCCATCAACATAGATAAATATAATACAATGAGCGTGAGGAGACAAAAGATCCGATATCATGGGACTGTGCGATGGATAGTGGGTTTCTCTAATTAGAGAATGTCGTCAAGTATTTAGGGGCATCTATAGGGAGAGACGTAAGGGGTGTGGCAGGCATTTGCCAGACTTAAATTTATTAGAAGAATCCTAAGGAAGTATAAGTCACACCAAACGTCCACTGCGGTATGAAAAGAGAAATCTGGGCTTGTACAGAGTGGTGGCTCTCTTCAAGTGAGGAGTGATATGGTGATTGCGACAGTTCTTCTCACTTGGCCAGATCGAAACGTATGGAGATCCTGCGGCGTTTTCAAAAGTGTGACTGAAGAACGATCCGATTCTCTCAGGAGTAGGCAGGGGGGAGATCGATAAGAGGTGAATGAGGGGAGGGAACTGGCAGCTGCGAGGAGAGGCCACGATCAGATACTTTCGTTTCGACTGTCAAAAATAAACTCGCTCCGCTGTCTGTTGAGTGAAAGGAAGTTTCGTAAAGACTGCTGAAGCACTGGGGAAATTAGTGTCCAAGAGGAATGCTCCAGGATGCTTGTCAAGTCAAGTGCTGGGCCTAATCTCACACTAAGCGACATAGTGCTATGTGGAACACACAGCACTGGTAGTGAAGCTAAACGGTAAGGTTCGATGACTGACCACTAATGATGCAAAGCCGGTCGTTGTGACCGAGCGGTTCTAGGCGCTTCAGTCTGGAGCCGAGCGACCGCTACGGTCGCAGGTTCGAATCCTGCCCCGAGCATGTATTTGTGTGATGTACTTAGGTTAGTTAGGTTTAAGCAGCTCTGAGTTCTAGGGGACTGATGACCTTAGATGTTAAGTCCCATAGTGCTTAGGGCCATTTGAACCATTTTAATTATGCAAAGGGCAGCTTGAAAATTGTTAGCGGGTTTCACCGTGTGTAGGTCGGTGACTCGAACGCGAAACCATCCCTTCCGCGGACTAAGCTATGCAGGCACGACTCACGACCTATTACGAGGTGCATTCAAGTTCTAAGGCCTCCGATTTTTTTTTCTCCGGACTGGAAAGAGATAGAAACATGCCCATTGTTTTAAAATGAGGCCGCGTTCATTATCAATACGTCCCAGAGATGGCAGCACCGTACGGCAGATGGAATTTTACCGCCAGCGGCGAGAATGAGAACTGTTTTAAATACTTAAAATGGCAACGTTTTCCTTACTTGAACAGCGTGCAATCATTCGTTTTCTACATTTGCGTGGTGTGAAACCAATTGAAATTCATCGACAGTTGAAGGAGACATGTGGTGATGGAGTTATGGATGTGTCGAAAGTGCGTTCGTGGGTGCGACAGTTTAATGAAGGCAGAACATCATGTGACAACAAACCGAAACAACCTCGGGCTCGCATAAGCCGGTCTGACGACATGATCGAGAAAGTGGAGAGAATTGTTTTGGGGGATCGCCGAATGACTGTTGAACAGATCGCCTCCAGAGTTGGCATTTCTGTGGGTTCTGTGCAGACAATCCTGCATGACGACCTGAAAATGCGAAAAGTGTCATCCAGGTGGGTGCCACGAATGCTGACGGACGACCACACGGCTGCCCGTGCGGCATGTTGCCAAGCAATGTTGACGCGCAACGACAGCACGAATGGGACTTTCTTTTCGTCGGTTGTGACAATGGATGAGACGTGGATGCCATTTTTCAATCCAGAAACAAAGCGCCAGTCAGCTCAATGGAAGCACACAGATTCACCGCCACCAAAAAATTTCGGGTAACCGCCAGTGCTGAAAAAAATGATGGTGTCCATGTTCTGGGACAGCGAGGGCGTAATCCTTACCCATTGCGTTCCAAAGGGCACTACGGTAACAGGTGCATCCTACGAAAATGTTTTGAAGAACAAATTCCTTCCTGCAGTGCAACAAAAACGTCAGGGAAGGGCTGCACGTGTGCTGTTTCACCAAGACAGCGCACCCGCACATCGAGCTAACGTTACGCAACAGTTTCTTCGTGGTGACAACTTTGAAGTGATTCCTCATGCTCCCTACTCAGCTGACCTGTCTCCTACAATGAAAGACACTCTCCGTGGCCGCACATTCACCAGCCGTGCTGCTATTGTTTCAGCGATTTTCCAGTGGTCAAAACAGACTCCTAAAGAAGCCTTCACCGCTGCCATGGAATCATGGCGTCAGCGTTGTGAAAAATGTGTACGTCTGCAGGGCGATTACGTCGCGAAGTAACGCCAGTTTCATCGATTTCGGGTGAGTAGTTAATTAGAAAAAAAATCGGAGGCCTTAGAACTTGAATGCACCTCGTACTACCACAGGTAAAGCGGTGTGAGCGGTACGATCATTGTTCACTAAAGGCGAGAGTGCGGTTTCGAGTCGCGATCCGGCACACAGTCGTAATCCGTCAAGAAGTTTCAAAACAGGACGCACTCCACTATAGTGTTCAAAATGGTTCAAATGGCTCTGAGCACTATGGGACTTAACATCTATGGTCATCAGTCCCCTAGAACTTAGAACTACTTAAACTTAACTAACCTAAGGACATCAGACACATCCATGCCCGAGGCAGGATTCGAACCTGCGACCGTAGCAGTCGCGCGTCTCCGGACTGAGCGCCTAGAACCGCTAGACCACCGCGGCCGGCCCACTATAGTGTCAAAGGTTCCCTCTGGAAGGCACATCTTTCTTTAAACGCATCTGTTCTTTGAAAGGTTACCGCTAAAGTTATAAACATTTTGCAGCTACCTAAAGCAACGTGATACCGTATAGTGTGCAGACTGCCAACCATCACTACTCACGTCAATGTGAGTTCTCGCGACTAACAAACAGGCTACTGCTTTTTCAGTGTTACTATTTTCTTATTTCATAGTTCCGCAGCTGTTGACGTTGCATAAGACGTCGTGACTTCCACTAAATTTATCAACATTAGCAAAAATAGACTCTTTTTTCATGATAGAAACACTGACTTTCCTGGACAACCTGTGATGACGAGACGATTGTAGAATTAAACGTCAACTCCCCCCGCTGTTTTACAGGAACGCATTTAACTCGACAATGTGATTCGAAGCAGAGCCTCATCCTCGAGGCACCCCACGACTGCTGAGAGATGTTCATTGTGATGTCAGTGTCATGGAAGCAAGTAACTGTGATGAATTTCGGCGTCCATAGATATGGAATCACGCTATAGTTAAACTTCTCTTTCTACTTCGCTTTCATATGCTAAATTTATATTATTATGTAAACGCCGGCCGGAGTGTCCGTGCGGCTCTAGGCGCTACAGTCTGGAACCGAGCGACCGCTACGTTCGCAGGCTCGAATCCTGCCTCGGGCATGGATGTGTGTGATGTCCTTAGGTTAGTTAGGTTTAATTTGTTCTAAGTTCTAGGCAACTGATGACTTCAGAAGTTAAGTCGCATTGTGCTCAGAGCCATTTGAACCATTTTATTATGTAAACATTAAGAACAACGAATGATATTATCACTTCTAACATTTTATATTCGGGAAGATGTAAGTAAATGTAGAGCTGGTTTAAGCGAATTCTAGAACTATAGCCAATCACAATCACGACCACTAGGTTCGATTCTAATGACTCCCTCTACACCAAGCACCAATCATCTATTTCATTTCGTTGTCATACACCGACTCTCTTTAACCTTGTTGTTGGTCTTATCATCTCAGAGCGTAGTTGAAAAAACATAGACTCCGGCTCTTTTTGATCCACACGAGACCGAATGATAGCGTTTTCCATACAGAACCTGGTTTGAAGTATGGTATCCGATACCGCCTCGTACAGTCCTAATTCTACACTTTTGAGCAGCAATGTCCTCTGAGTGTGATAGCAGTTGAGATGGTTCATATGTCCTGGTGTACTAAGTATGCACCGTGTTTGCTTAAGGTTTATTAAACCTGCTGTTGATGATCCAGTGGGTGATTCTGGCGACAGTGCAGACTGGAAGGGGCACGTTATTTATTTACTTTGACGAATGCAACTAAGGGTCGGGAACAGTTGGAAGAACGATTCACCCGATCGTGGTTAGGCTCCCTTCTTAATTTGTGATAACGTACCCCGTCCTCATAATAAACTTCACATTATAACGTACTGAAGCTTTATAATATACTCTACCCTTAGATCCACTGCTTCGCTCACATTATCGAGAATGTGACACCACTGTGCGTTGGAATTAACGTATTCTTGCGCGTAATGACACCTACAACAACGTACCGTTTCTAATGACATGCTCGTCGATGGGATGTTAAATCTTTATCTCTCTTTCTTCCTTTTTGCTAACAACACGCAACAAAAAATTTAAACGCAGTTCAAATGTTTGTCTTGAGGCTTCATTTACTCCAAGTTTTATATTGTCGGTGGGTTTCAGCAGCTGCTTTGTTGGTAGTGCTTGCAACACAGATTCAATGTTAAGGGCTGTAGTAAAAAATGGTCAACCATATCTCTGTCGCATGGATCACGATAAACCTTAATTTCACTGATGCACTGTGTACTCATTCCATCACACACCTAACGCATTACAGAGTTAGTTGACACAGTATCGTGACGGAAAAGTGATCATTAAAGCAGAACAATGGCAATGGTGACTGGCCGAAAGAGACCTCGATGCAAACAAAGTCC
Organism: Schistocerca cancellata; assembly: GCF_023864275.1. Lineage (NCBI taxonomy): Eukaryota > Metazoa > Arthropoda > Insecta > Orthoptera > Acrididae > Schistocerca > Schistocerca cancellata. The sequence continues at coordinate 875,765,158 of NC_064629.1, read as the reverse complement.
TTTGAACTTTTCAATTAAAATAAAGTCCACTATTATTGAAATCGGTACATAAAAGCTGTTTTACTTTTTTATTCACATTCTACTATGTAGTAAAATATTATTTTCGTTACTTAGTCCTATCATAAACGATGTCTTTCATTGGAATCAAGCCGTCATTGGAAAATATGGTTTCACGATTGTCTCGTAGTTCCGCCTTCAAGAATTTGGGAATTTTTAGGTTATGTACACGTTGCACAGACAGTCTAATTATCACCTTTCTTCGAGAGTATAATATCGTTCAACTACAATTCATTATAACCCATGAGCGCTGTGAGATTGTCACCTCAGCGGTGGTTGCATCTTCCCCAAACCACTTATGAATCTATCTCGTATGCACTCGCATGGGTCTAGCACGTATGCACTCTCTGAGTAGGCCTGTAGTCAATATGAAACATAGGGGAGGAATCTCGCGATCACCGCTAGCTGACACCTCAAAAAAGCCGGCCCGAGCCTCAGGGTCTCTAAAAATGGCTCTGAGCACTGTGGGACTCAACATATGTGGTCATCAGTCCCCTAACTAAGAACTACTTAAACCTAACTAACCTAAGGACATCACACACATCCATGACCGAGGCAGGATTCGAACCTGCGACCGTAGCAGTCGCGCGGCTCCGGACTGACCTCAGGGTCTCTCTTGCACCGACACCCAGCTGGCTACGGCTGTTATATTCGGGGTTCGCAATCGCAATGTGCTTTCTGAGGCGATCGCCTGTTGGTCCCACGAGGACTGGCTGGAGGCTTTGAAAATTACCGACAGCAAGCCCAGCTGAAACCCGGACAAGAAATAAATTACTTACGGTCCACGAAGACTTAATATTTTCTTTGAACCCTCCCTAGAGATGGCCATACGTTGTCTATCTTGACACGGCACAGGCTGCACCAGTAGTGACTTTTCTTGTCAACAGATATTCTCTGTTCACTCTTCATAACCAAATAGAAACAACCTCATTCGTTGGCAACAGCAGAAACAGTTGGTTACAAACGGCAGTATTCACAAAAAAAGTAGGGTAAATGGTTAGAGCACTGACGTGGAGATGACTGGGAGAACCAGATGAAGTGGCTCAAATGGCTCTGAGCACTATGGGACTCAACATCTGTGGTCATAAGTCCTCTAGAACTTACAACTACTTAAACCTGACTAACCTAAGGACATCACACACATCCATGCCCGAGGCAGGATTCGAACCTGCGACCGTAGCGGTCACGCGGTTCCAGACTGAAGCGCCTTTAACCGCACGGCCACACCGGCCGGCCAGATGAAGTGGAGAAAACAATCTCTGTCGTAGGAATTCATCTAAAGTGATTCGGAAAAAGAATAACGGGATGAATATTTCAGCCCCGCTGTTCCCCGATAATAAACAAATGTCTGTCGGTATTCTGTCACAAATGGCCATATAAAACAACAGGTGACATTTGCTAAGCTAGTGACTTGAAAGCTGGCCGAAATGGCCGAGCGGTTCTAGGCGCTACAATCTGGAACCGCGCGACCGCTACGGTTGCAGGTTCGAATCCTGCCTAGAGTATGGATGTGCGTGATGTCCTTAGGTTAGTTAGGTTTAAGTAGTTCTAAGTTCTAGGGGACTGATGACTTCAGATGTTAAGTCCCATAGTGCTCAGAGCCATTTGAACCATTTTTTTTTGTCTTGAAAGGATAATTTTTAGACCTCCATTCTACATCTACATCATACTCCGCAAGCCACCTAATGGTGTGTGGCGAAGGGTGCTGTCGGTACCAGTATCTGATCCCTCCAACCCTGTTCCACTCGCAAATAGTGTGTGGGATGAATGATTTCCGGTAAGCCTCTGTATTGGCTCTAATTTCTCGACTTTCTCCTAGTGGTCAATACGCGAGATGCATGTGGGGGGAAGTAATATGTTGTTTGACTCCTCCTGAAAATTGCTGTCCCGAAATTTCAATATTGAATCTCTCTGTGATGCACAACGTCTCTCTTGTAACGTCTGCCAGTGGAGTTTGTTTAGCATCTCTGTATCGCTCTCTCGCCAGCTAAATCATACCGTGACGAAACGCGCCGCTCTTCGTTGGATCTTCTCTATCTCCTCTATCAGCTCTACCTGATAGGAATCCCAGATAGATGAGCAATACTCAAGAATCGGGCGAACAAGCGCCTTATAAGCCACTTCCTTCGTGTATGAGTTACATTTCCTTAAGATTCTTCCGATGAATCTGAGTCTTGTGTCTGCTTTTCCCACTATCTGTTTTATGTGATCATTCCACTTAAGGTCGCTCTGGATAGTTACGCCTAGTTATTTTACGGCAGACGCTGTCTCCAGCTGTTTGTTATCAATAGTGTAGCTAGATTTCATTTCCTATGTACGCGCAATATGTTACATTTACTTACGTTCAGGATCAACTGCCAGAGTCTGCACCATTCACCAATTCTCTGCAGGTCGTTCTGCAAATTCTTACGATCTTCTGGCGGTGCTACTTTGGTACAAACAACTGCATCATCTGCGAATAGCCTTGAAGAGCATCCGACGCTTTCTACTAGATCATTTACGTATACTGTGAACAGCAACGGTCCTATCACACTTCCCTGTGGTACTCCGGATATTACCTTTACATCCGTTGATTTAGTTTCGTTAAGAGCGTCGTGTTGAATTCTATTTGCAAGGAAGTCTTGAATCCAATCGCAGGTCTGCTCCGATACTCTGTAAGTCGTCGTTGCCCACTGCGCTGTGGATTTCATGGAGGAACAGAGCGAGCTGTTTCGCAGGTTCTCTGTTTGCGGAATCCATGTTGATTTTTATTGAGGAGCTGTTCATTTTCCCAGAACGTCATAATTCTTGAGTATAAAACATTTTCTATAATTCTACAACAGATTGACGTCAACGATATAGATCTATAATTGTGTGGAACTGTCTTACGGCCTTTCTTAAAAATGGGAATGACCTGCTCTTTTTTCCAGTTGTTAGGTACCTTTCGTTGCTCAAGCGATCTACGATAAATTACTGCTAGAAGGATTCCTGCAAAAAGAAAGAGGTAAGAGAAAACAGTAACTATGTTGGAGTCTGAGTTGGAGTCACACTTTCTATCACGTACTTCCTGCTCATTACAAGAAATTCTCACAGCAAAATATATTTCTCCGGTGGTAGGTATTTTTGAAATGTCAGAGAACTATTTTAATTTCTTTTCTCTAGTTTGGCCATTTAAACATTTAATGGATAAATATACATCAGCTAGAGTGTAGTAGGTTTGAATATTTATGCGAAGTAGGAATTGGAGAGTAGGACGCAATTTTGTTTTACTCTAACGCTGTTATAATGATGTCATTTACTCCACAAATACATATTCACTTAGTCGTATTGAGACAAAAAAATGGTTCAAATGGCTCTGAGCACTATGGGACTTAACATCTGTGGTCATCAGTCCCCTAGAACTTAGAATTACTTAAACCTAGCTAACTTAAGGACATCACATACATCCATGCCCGAGGCAGGATTCGAACCTGCGACCGTAGCAGTCGCGTGGTTCCGGACTGAGCGCCTAGAACCGCTAGACCACCGCGGCCGGCTCGTATTGAGACATAGCATGAGGAGGAGTACATACAAGAAAAAGATAGCAGATAAGCATAGTGTGAGAGACCCCAGACCTCATGTTACAGCTTAAGGACGTCTCCTGTTTTCTCAGAAAATTCAAACACCTACTAGACTTCCAGTACGAATACTAAGCTCCGGAATTAATGTACTATTCTGATCCAGTACCTGTGAAAATCTCATATAAATTAATGTTTTCTGGGACGTTTCGCCACGCAGTCACATAAATAAACCAGCTTAGAATTTTTGCAGTGGGTGAACCCGAGAGAAAGAGAGTTTTACAATCTGTCGATGTCTATTTCAGTAAAGACAGATGACTGCCTCGGACTGTAAGAGAAACAAACCGAAAGTTCCAGTGGCCTCGCTTTTTGGGAACATTTGCAGAAATCTTCGACGTGATTCGGCGAAACCACGCAAAACCTAAAAAAATTTAATTAAAATACCCAGTTATTCGGATGCCTGCACGAAAATTTTGAAGCAACAATCCATCAACAGACTCTCTAGCACTGTACTGTCCTTTTATACCACAGCAACTACATTCTGTTAATGAACTCTAGCATCTTGTGTATTTTAAGTGTGAGGTTGGTATATCATATTGGCTACAGTGTTAACGTTCTTCAAAATAAAGCTATGGTGCTTCGAAATCAATTCCAACCAAGTAAATTAAAACAACAAAAACAGTTAACTAGTAGAAAAGCAGTAAGTGATTAGCTTTTATTCTCCATAAAAAAATATTGTTGAGCTGTAGTCCGCAATTTAGCCGGCCGGAGTGGCCGAGCGGTTAAAGGCGCTACAGTCTGGAACCGCACGACCGCTACGGTCGCAGGTTCGAATCCTGCCTCGGGCATGGATGTGTGTGATGTCCTTAGGTTAGTTAGGTTTAAGTAGTTCTAAGTTCTAGGTGACTTATGACCACAGCAGTTGAGTCCCATAGTGCTCAGAGCCATTTGCACCTTTTTTTTTTGTAGTCCGCAATTTAGATTTATATGGAAGTAAGGCCACATAGCCCAATAGTCTATCCTTTTGTCTCACAAGTGCGTAAAAGGAGTGGTATTATGAATACCTTATTATTACTACTTTGCGTAATTCATGTGACTTTCTGTAGCTGTGACATCCTGGCCAGTGTGTAGTAAACGTAAGCTGCTCGTGTCTCTGGAAACCTAATGCGTGCGGTGTTTCTGTGGAAAGCTGCGAGGATAACAGCACGTTCTGCGAGGAGCAAACTGTCCCTTTTCAAAATCATATCATTGGAGCAGTCGCAGAGTCTAGTGATGGGGTAGCAGATAATGAAATCAATTTTAAAAGAAAATACCCAGTTTAATTTGTTGGGTTTTTCCAGCGAAGAGGGTGGCGAACTCTTATTATTATTCCTAAAAGGGGTCCGGTGAACGGGGATGCGCCTCTCCGAATTGAAATCGCAGGGGGCACGTTTGTTCGCGATGTGCGTCTTCCAGAGCGGAAGTTCTGCGCCTTATACATCATTGCTTGACCTTGGCCGTTGCTACGTACATTAAAATAAACGCAAATCTACGTCTCCTTATCGTACGATATAGAGCACCTGCAACATACTAATTCTTCTTGTAACAGTCGTCGAAACGAATTTTTACAGTACAGGTTGTACCAGTTATATTCGTCCGCTAACCCCGTGGGAAACAGTTACCCGACTGTTGCACAGCCGCTCATCGACTGAAAGTAGCTGCATTACCGTTTCGGTCAGTACATATTTGCGCCTATCACATATGGAACTTCTTAATCGGATGATCGGTCGTATTTATGATTAATTCGTACAGACTGTTCATTTGTTTCCCGTTATTTCAGGGCTAAGACGGTTCAATTACGATAGCCATCAAACGTCCACAGGCCGGCAATAATGGGTTTTTTGTGGCCGGCCGCCAGCCGCCGCCCGCCGTCCGCGCAGAGCGAGAGATTTTCTTGTAGGAGCAGATGGTACACCGGCGGTCGTTCACCTGGAGGGGAACAGATGTTCTCCAGCAATCACGATCAGTAATTACCCCAACAATATTTGACATCAAGAACGGCGCTGCCGGCGCGCGCGACAGCCGTCAAAGTCGTGCACTAAAACGAATTACCCCAAAGGTTTCGCGAAAGCACTGCTGTCCACTATGGATATTCGTCTCTTTTTTCCCTATAAGTCGACAGAGCATCTGATATCGACTAACAAAACGCTATTCACAATCGGAATGCAGTCTTTAATAACGCAATACATAAGTAATGACTCGCTTATTGACGATCAGTCACCTGATAAAACAGTGGCATAAAGTAGTTCTGTCCATTATCTTTGTACTCCGGTCGAAAGCGTCGTTCGCAATATTCTCGTAGTATAATTTACTAGAGCGTATGTACTTCTTGTCTACCTATGAGATTACGTGAAGCTCTGAATTCCACGCTGCGCCGGGAAACTGTTCACAGTCGAGAGGGACTGAATTCTAACCTCTGTCCGGCTACCAGGATTAACATTTTCTGTGTTTTCCTTAAATTCTTCCAGATGGTGGCTACAGTACCTCCTTTGTATTCGCGAATTCTAATTTCTTCTTCTACGGAAAGAAAGTCACTTTAACCAAGACAAAGTGGTTGAAAAATTTTATTTGCTACCCGCTTCAGACACACCAGTCATTAAAAGTCAAACCAGCATACTTAATATAGACAACAATATATTATTATTATTAATTGCGTATGGACCCTGATGGACCACGAAATGCTTTTATGTACGTTTCTAATCTTTCGTACTGTTGGGTATTGCCCTTTCCTCAGTCCACATGGTTCGCTTTCATTTTTAATTTCGTTTTACAGTTTTAGTACGCAACAGTTTACAGTTTATCTTAAACGATTGTCAATATCTAGGTTTTCGTGAGGTTCTTTTTAAGTTGTCGGATCCATGGTATAGTCCATAACTTTCTGATGTATTATGATATACATCGTAAAATTAAAGAATATACCTTCCATCCAAAAGTTTGAAAAGGCTCACGAGGAAACCAGAAAGAAACAGTGGATTTAGTAGACAGAAATATGTTGATGTTAAGTAAGACAGCCAGAGAGTGTTATATTTATGTAATATAAAATATATTCTGTGCGGTTCTCTCAGTCATAACAAATAAAGATGATGTGGCATCTACAATAGTCAAGTTGTGTGTATCACAAATCGAGAAGAGTGACTGAAACCATCTGAAGACAATAACTGTGATACTGTATCATATTTAATTGATGATGGTATAGTACTACCGCACACGGTGTGTTTTATTACTGATAACATAGTATTTACTACGTTTTGGATGCTGGACTGATTTTTTATGTTAAGTGTGCTGTGCGATGAAATAAAAAATTTTTTTTCACGACCAGGTGAAATTACGTGTATACGTCAGCGAAAGTGTTGCATCGCACTGGTACGTCGTGTAGGTGTGTTTCTACTGTGGCTGTTCTTGTACCAATTAGAACGTTGCTTCTAACGTTGGTAAACATACACACAATTACCATGAGCGCTACCTACGGTTAGAATGCCACCGTCATATGGATTAAGAGCACTACCTTCGGGTAGAACGCCACAGTCATATGGATTACAACATTTTAGCCAAAGTGAAAGCACCATTACTGGTCATGAGTGGCACCAGTGTAACAGTAGAATGAACATCCATGATGCCACGAATGGTAATCTCAACCAGTGATCCCGTCTGCACCATCATGTTGCGAACAGAAGTCTAGTCAAACAGGGGAGTTGCTCGACTTATGCACCTGAGTGTTGTGGTGTGCACATGGAGTCGGTTCCAGTGGACAGTGGATGAGGATTTACACCGCACAGGTCGCCCACGTTCGTCAGGTGCACAGGATGATCGATATCTACGACTTTTGAGTCAAAGGATCTGTGGGCTGAGTGCTCCACAACTGCATTCGGCTTTCTTAGACGCTTTCATGATGCGTAACTCAATTCAGAACGACCACGGGAATAGCATCACGGCGTATACTACTGCATCGTGTACTTGATGTCTGTCTGTGGTTCCAAGCACTATGGGGCTTAATATCTGAGGTCATCAGCCCCCTAGACTTCTACATCTACATCTACATTTATACTCCGCAAGCCACCCAACGGTGTGTGGCGGAGGGCACTTTACGTGCCACTGTCATTACCTCCCTTTCCTGTTCCAGTCGCGTATGGTTCGCGGGAAGAACGACTGTCTGAAAGCCTCTGTGCGCGCTCTAATCTGTCTAATTTTACATTCGTGATCTCCTCGGGAGGTGTAAGTAGGGGGAAGCAATATATTCGATACCTCATCCAGAAACGCACCCTCTCGAAACCTGGCGAGCAAGCTACACCGCGATGCAGAGCGCCTCTCTTGCAGAGTCCGCCACTTGAGTTTGTTAAACATCTCCGTAACGCTATCACAGTTACCAAATAACCCTGTGACGAAACGCACCGCTCTTCTTTGGATCTTCTCTATCTCCTCCGTCAACCCGATCTGGTGCGGATCCCACACTGATGAGCAATACTCAAGTATAGGTCGAACGAGTGTTTTGTAAGCCACCTCCTTTGTTGATGGACTACATTTTCTAAGGACTCTCCCAATGAATCTCAACCTGGTACCCGCCTTACCAACAATTAATTTTATATGATCATTCCACTTCAAATCGTTCCGCACGCATACTCCCAGATATTTTACAGAAGTAACTGCTACCAGTGTTTGTTCCGCTATCATATAATCATACAATAAAGGATCCTTCTTTCTATGTATTCGCAATACATTACATTTGTCTATGTTAAGGGTCAGTTGCCACTCCCTGCACCAAGTGCCTATCCGCTGCAGATCTTCCTGCATTTCGCTACAATTTTCTAATGCTGCAACTTCTCTGTATACTACAGCATCATCCGCGAAAAGCCACATGGAACTTCCGACACTATCTACTAGGTCATTTACATATATTGTGAAAAGCAATGGTCCCATAACACTCCCCTGTGGCACGCCAGAGGTTACTTTAACGTCTGTAGACGTCTCTCCGTTGATAACAACTGTACACGCATGCCTACTTAAACCTAAATAACCTAAGGACTTCACACACATCCATGCCCGAGGCAGGATTTGAACCTGCGACCGCAGCAGCAGCACGGTTCCGGACTGAAGCGCCTAGAACCGGTCGGCCACAGTGGCCGGCTGTGTACTTCCTAACAGATGGTCAAGGAAACATGCAGAATGGACGCCCCAGGATTGGTGTCGATTAAGGTCGAAATTCTTATCCGTTTGTACCCTGAAATCGCAGGTAACATGTTTGGAGACAAACGGGTCATGTCGAATACCTACGACACTGTGTTCTACATATGCAACAAGGCGGTGTTAGAACGATGTTCCGAGGTGGCATTACTTGTGGCCACCGTACACTTCTAGTGGTTCTTGTTGACAATATCACGGCCTTACGGTGTATGGATAAGATTCTGCAGCTAATAGTCGAACCGTATCGCAAACATTGTGGTGATAATTTGATCTTGATGGATGATAGATCGCGTGCTCATCGTGCTGTTCTCGCGATTACGTTCCTTCAGCATGCTAGGATCAAGAGAATGGTGGCCTGCCTGTCCCCGGTCATGAACTGAACCTAACATATGTGAAATAGATTGAAACGAGCTGTTTTTGGACGTCGACAACGACCATATACTCCGCAGAATCGCCGTTGAACAACGGGATAATTTGAACCAGGTCTGACTTGAATATCTCATCGATGGTATGCCATGAAGAATTAAAGCCAGCACCAGCGCAAGGGGATGTTCCACCACGTATTCACGTTGCTCAGGACTACTGTGAAACAGTCAATTTTTTTAACATTGGGTATCTATACACATTGCAAATGACTGTACACGCATGCCTCATAGATAGCTTTTGTTTTCTGTGCCATGAACTTCGAAATAAAGGGGTGTTGCAAAACTCTTGTTGATGTTCGTATGTACAGGGTGAACCAGAATTTTCAGAGGTTGTTCGTGGATACCTTCTAAGTATTTTGAAATGAGGGGCCCATGGGCTCCGGCGGCTCGTTACAGAGTTATTGCATTACGTTTGGTATTTCGCCCTATTAACTTTGTATCTGTGTAGGACTGAAAATAGTGCATAACAGTCCAAATGTCCACGGTATGCGCTGTGTGTCTCACGTCGATTCGCTCACGGTACCTGCTGTTAACATCAGTGATGCTCTCCTTACCTCGTTGCCCTCAAGTCTGCATTCCGTATTCTTCGGTTCTGTCTAGCGTCTTTAAACTCGTGTCTTCTGCTCGTGTTTGTTCATATATGCTGTCCTGCTGGTCTGACAGCTTGCCATTCACAAAGAATTAACATTGCTCACTGTATTGTCTTTATAAATGTCAAGCTGTAAAATCATGAGACAGAATATGTGAACCAACACGAGTAGAAGAAACAAATTTAAAAACGCTGGTTTTTCAGTTCATATGGCATAGTTTTCTACTACAAAATAACAATATCACTTCGTAATGGTATAGAAAGCTGATTCTAGTTTTGACCCAATAAAATTATTACAGCAAAAGTGGAAAGTACCACTTCCTTTTAATTCTGCAGAATTATTCTGCCAGAATCGAGTGAACACGCTGCGATAAAAATGCACGCATTTCGTCTGAGGGTTATTACAGTGCTCTGTGTTGTATGTTGTACGTTTTTCTGATTGCATATTATAAGCCATTTCACTGTTGTGAGCATATTTTCATGGAAAAAAGGTGATTGTGATAACAAACCGAGTAAATTGTAACTACATTATTACTATGTAACAAGTGACCGGTGACTGTAGCTCCCTTATACCAGAATACTCAGAATGTTACCCTGAACAGCCTCTGAAAGTTTTTTCATGGATTACTGGTTCACCCTGTATATACAGATGCAGTTTATCTGGTGTTTCGGCAGATATTTTTAATTGCGTTCGTCCATGTATAGATGAAGTCAACATGTGTAAACGGAGTCAGGCCAAACAAGTACTGCTCATCGCATCTTTCATGCGAGGCCCACTGTCGCTGGAAAGCGTCGTTTAGTTTCCCGTTAGAAACAAAATAATTTTTAAAGGCGAATTTTACGTGCCCATTCAATACAGCAGTCCCAAATTACTATGCTGTGTTATCTGTTTTATCGATATGTATTGACAGGGACTGCAAAACATGACGAATAATCGATACTCCATCAGTGACAGCACCGCCCTGTCTGCTACTGTCTGTCGGACAGCATCGCTACTCAGTTTCCGCTGGAGTACTGCTAGTTCTTAGTGTTTTACAGCCCCTGTTAATACATATCGATAAAATTAATATCGCACAAGTTAGTAATGGGGCAAGGTAGGTTTCAGTACAGTGTCATGCAATTTTCTCACCTCTGCATCTACATCTACAAACACCAAGCGGTGTGCGGCGGAGGGCACAATTTGCGCCAAAGTCATATCTCCCCCCCCCCCGTCCCCCCCTCTGTTCCACTCGCTGATCGAGGGGGGGGGGGGGGAAACTACTGTCTGGATGCCTCAGTACGAGCTCTAATTTCCCTTATCTTTGAATGGTGATCATTGCGCGATTTGAAAGTTGGTGGTAATAATATATGCTCTACATCATCAGTGGAGATCGGATTTCGGAATTTAGTGAGCGCTCCCTTCCTTTTAGCGCGCCGTCTATCTGCAAGTGTGCCCCACTTCAAACTTTCTATGAGATTCGTAGCGCTCTCGCGGTGGCTAAATGTACCAGTCACGAATCTGGCCGCTCTTCTTTGGACCTTCTCATTCTCTTGAATCAGACACAACTGGTAAGGGTCCCATACAGACGAACAATACTCTAAGACAGGAAGAACAAACGTATTGTGAACGATTTCCTTTGTTGAAGGACTGCATCGCTTCAGGATTCTACAAATAAACCGCAGTCTAGAGTTCGCCTTGCCCGTTACTTGTGTAATCTGATCATTCCATTTGAGGTAATTTCGAATAGTCACACCCAGATACTTGACAAAGTTACCGCTTCCAAAGACTAGGCATTTATTTTGTACTCGTACATCAATGGGAATTTTCGCCTTGTTATACACAGACGGTTACACTTACTAATATTGAGAGATAACTGCCAGTTATTACACCATTGTTTTCTGCAAATTCTCATTGATTTGTTCACAACTTTCGTGTGATACTACTTTCCTGTAGACTACAGCATCGTCGGCAAACAGTCTAATGCCGCTGTAAATACCATCATCCAAATCGTTTATGTAAATCGTAAAAAGCAGCTGAGCAGTAAGGAGCAGCTGAGACAAAGCGGCCCATTGTTCTTCTTATACCAACCAGCAAACTGGCCACTTGTCCTAGCGTTGTTATGTAAACAATACATGTACGGCGCACTTAAATTAGGCTTATATAAGTGTAATTTTTTACCCTAATGGAAACAGATCGTCCATTTGTGGTTTTGCAATTTGCTATCTCCCCCTTCCTCCCCCCGGAATAGCCCACGTGAGCTCTTCCTAATGTAAACAACGACATCACTGTTGTGATTAAGTAAGTGTATTTTGCGATCCTAATGTAAACAGACTGTACATCAATGCTCTTATGATTTATTTATTCAAGTCCCAGATGCTAACCCTCCTGACATCTTACAAGTTTCTGTACATCCCACACTTCCCCCTACCTCCCTAGTCAACTCTCCTTTATGCCAATGACTGTCAGGCTGAATTTCCTCGATTACTATGATTTATACTATGATTCATAACACAAAAATGACGTCAGACACATTGACAGTACAGCAAATGTGGGAAAGTCAAATGGACATTACCCTATTGGCTAAATTACAATTGCCCGCCCAGACAATTTGATGCTGTTGCTCCCAATATATGACTACCTCCCGTTGCTACTTACAGTTTTGGAGCAAACTGTTGCGATTTTCTTGCAGTTTCTGGTCAGTTTTCTCCCCGTATTCAAAATACCCACTTTCTTAAATCGTACTGCCGAACACAAATAAATACGAGACCTTTAATGTTTAACAATTACCACAGTTCATTTTGAAACTAATACACTCTTACTAGATAAGGCTATTTATGTAGGAACGTGTCACTGTAAGGAATTTATCTTTACAACAATGTTAAATGCAATGGCATATACACCGTTATGTCACTGTCAGGCTGCCTTAGAGAGGTCTGGCACTATACCATTATAGAAGACTTGCAAATAATGATAGGATATCTAAAAGTATCCTAGCAGGGACGTTTCTACAGACATGTATGTGTATATACATAAAAAATCGCCAAAATACGCCAATATCCCACACTTGTGCCCCTATCGCTACTGGGATAGCAATAGGAGAGCTATGAACTTTATTTAAAACTAGCAAAAATGGCGAGCTGGAGTGACGTGCCGATACCATTGTCATTAGCACACTGCGCTTCAGTCTTCACGATGGCCATCGCTTCACATGAAGGACGCCGCTGGCCGACAATCGTCAGTAGCACCCACGTCTAAAATAACAAAAAATGGCTCTGAGCACTATGGGACTCAACTGCTGTGGTCATAAGTCCCCTAGAACTTAGAACTACTTAAACCTAACTAACCTAAGGACAGCACACAACACCCTGCCATCACGAGGCAGAGAAAATCCCTGACCCCGCCGGGAATCGAACCCGGGAACCCGGGCGTGGGAAGCGAGAACGCTACCGCACGACCACGAGATGCGGGCTCTACAATAACAGAATTAAAGCCCATACATCCACATATGCATGTCAGCAGCGGACTTATAGATCGACGATAAATTGCATGGCCTGTCGGTACTTGTGTGTGCGCTGGCAAACACTCTGTAAAGAATAAGATTTGCGCAGTGGAAAGATGTGAAGGTAGTTTAAACTCTAAAACTTTTGTAGCTTTAATATTTCCAGACATCAGGAGTTTTTAACATTCCATCACCCTGACATTTATCCATAGTAAGACCTGCAGAATAACTATTTTTGTGTCAGCTATACTATATTTAAATGAGTAATGGCTATTGTAATATCAGTGTAGTACCGTACTGCACATAGCCAGGGATGTTCTGGCTTCAAACACTGTCCCGTGTAATTCTCTCAAAATTAATCTTTTCTCAATACACCGCATGGCGTATTAAACAAGGATCCCCAGCGCAAAGCTCCCCACACACACTTTGGTTGCGAACTTTAAAAACACATAGGAACAGTACCAACACAGGGAGTACAACGACCACCACCAACGTAATGCGTCTCTGAGAGAGAGACGCTAGTTGGGGCTTCACCCGTTGATGACACATATCTTTTGTTACCCTCGAGCGTCCAAAAAGACTTATTTTATAAACAAGCCCATTACTTACATTTCGTTCCAAAGACGGGATGTCTGCTATTATCAACATTCGACAACCATCCCAGTTCTATTCGCACAAGGTGTGTGGAAAGAATATCGGTCAGAAAGCCTCTATATTAGCTCGAATTTCTTCTTGTAGTCATTTTGTGAGACGCATGTGTGGGTAAGTAATATGTTTTCGGTTTTTTTAAACATTAAACCACTCCCTGATGCACAAAACCTCTCTTGTAGCGCCTGCCGCTCGAGATCAGTTAGCACCCTGCACTGACTAAATTATCCCTTGACGAAAAATATCTTCATTGAACCTTGTCTACATCTTTTATTAATCTGACCTGGTAAGGGCCCCAAGCTGACGAACAGTACTTATAATTCAATCCCACATGTGTTTTGTAAGCTACCTCCTTCTTGGATGGATTACATGTCCTTAAGATTCTTCCAACGAACCTCAGCATGACATCTGTTTTTCCTACTACTTGTACTGATTCCACATCAGATCACTCCAGATTATTACTTACAGATATTTTACGACTGGTACGGTTTATGGTGATTTGTTGTCAATACTGTAATACAACAGCAGCAGCTGTTTTTAAGTATCAATACACAGTACGTTATATACAATTACTTTCAGCTCCAACTCTCATTCCCTGCCACAATCGTCTGTGAACAGCGCACATCCAAACACATTTCTGCAAGCCACTGTATAATACATGGGGGTGGGGGAGAGCGGACATCAAACAGTATTACCAATTTCCTTTCTTTTTCCAAACGTGAAAGATATCCGATGGTGGCGGCTATTGCTTCCAACACCATCCTCTCGAACATTTATATTGATGTAGATGCTTCGCACTCAGTCACAACCACGAGTTAACACGACTTTATCGGTATAGAGTTTGCAAACCACTTCTTTCGTGGATGAACTACATTTCATTAAGATTTTTCATAGCCAGGCCTCAACTGTTGCATTCTGTAACCATTCCACTTCAGGTCGCTCTGGATACTTACTCCTGAGTATTTTATGGTAGTTCCTGTTTCCAGCAATAGTTTAATAGAATAGTACTGGATTTAGATCTTCTCTTACATAAGTAAAATATGTTCAAGACCTGTGGATAATGATACTTGTGGGAACATTAACAGTTTAGGGTGCTTTTTTCTTAATACCTGTGGAATACAAAGATGTACAATTTCCAGTCCACCACATATTCTGAGACACAATTAGGCAGTAATAGCCCTCCCAGTTCTGTTATTTAAACGACTGATATGATATACTAGTTTCATTAAAACTTTTGTTTTAATAGAAATTTTTTTTCATGGCGGAAATATAAGAAAAGATATTTTCATGATTCTCCAGAACAAAGTTTAAATTGACCTGACCAACCTGTTAAGTGCAGAATAAGAAAAAGTCTTAGGTAAACGAGTTCTGAGTTTATCTTCGAGCGTGTTGTCCCCATTCACGTAGAACCATATATTAACCGTCTTCGGTGCTCAGGAGTAGTGAAAGATGTGTTTAATCAGCGGGAGAAAGCCAGCTAGCATCTCTAACAGGAACCAACGATCTTGGCAGTGGTCGCTACAGTCCCTATGTAATTACGGTAGAAGAGTTTAATCATTTTTCTTTAAAAAAAATCGCAACCAGAGAGCACGTGTGGAGATCTGACTGGTGGAACCTTGTTTCCTGTGTGTTCCACATAAGGTGTGTTGAGAAAGATGAATTTTAAGGGAATCACACATTACAGAGTTAGAAGCAAGAACATCCCTGGCTGTGATCAGGGCGCTACCCCAATGACGTTAGTATAGCTATCATTACTTACTTAAATACGTTACAGCCAATGTATAGATGGTTACTGTACAGGTCTTGCTATATAAGAAAAAATGTCAGGGTGACGGTATAATTCCAAATCTTTGGAAATATTACAGATATAAGATTCTTAGAGTCTACATATGGTGTCGACTGTGCACATATTCATCTCTGCGGGGTGTGTGCCACTGTCTAGGCAAGTAGCTGCAGATCGTACAGTGGTTCATCTGCCTATACATCCGCTGCTGACATGTATAAGTTGGGGCTTTAATTATGGTATTTGAGGCATGGGTGTTGCTGGCGACCGTTGGCCAGCGACGCCTCAGTTGTGAAGCGACGGCTGTCCTCAAGACTTAAGCCCGCTGCACCAGCGGGTCTCGCAGAGGCGTGTAGCACCATCGTACTCCCGCTCCCTTTTCTAAAAAAAATAAAGGGCAAAGCTCTCCTGTTCCTATCCCAGTGGTGATAGCAGCACAGTCTTGCGATATTAGTGTAATTTAACAATGTTTTGTGTTTATGTATATTCACGTTCGTAGAAACTTTCATGTTCAGATTTTTTTGGATTATTTTCGAATCTACTGTAATATTATAGTGTCTGATGACTCTGAGGCAGCCTGATGTCATGGTATGCAGGCCATTGTTTTTAACACTTTAATAACGCAGGGACAAGAAAAATTACCACAAAGAAGTATTGTATTTAGACGTGGTTCGTAGTACAATTATATTAGTTAAAATAATGCACTGTGCCCATGTTAAATATTAAAAGACTCATATTTGCGTGTGTCTTTGGGTGACAATGTAGGAAAGCAGTTATTTTGAATATTGGGAGAAAAATGACCGAAAATTTTAATGAAATTGTAACAGTTTTCCCCAGAAAAGTAAATAGCAATAGCAGTTGATTATATATTTGAGTATCAATACCAATATGCCTGAGCAGTTATGAAGTCATTAAGTTACAGTAATTCAGCAAAGGGGGTGACACCTAATTTAATTTACCACATCCAATGTCCTGTCAGTGTTCGAGATGTTGTATATTTATCATAAATCACAGTAATTAAGATAATTAACCCCAACACAACAATTATACACCGTCCAATTACCCTGGAGAAGACAGGGATGAGTCGGGGGGGAAGGGAAGGCATATGTAGCAACTTGAAAGGGATTAGGTGGATATAAATACGGGACTTAAATAAATAGCCGACCGGGGTGGCCGAGCGGTTCTAGGTGCTACAGTGTGGAACCTCGTGACAGCTACGGTCGCAGTTTCGAATTCTGCATCGGTCATGGATGTGTGTGATGTCCTTAGGTTAGTTAGGTTTAAGCAGTTCTAGGTTCTAGGGGACTGATAACCTCAGAAGTTAAGTCCCATAGTGCTCATAGCCATTTGAACCATTTTGAAATTAAATAAATACATGATAAGTGCATTGGGGCATAGTTTGTTTATAGTAAAGTCATCAATAACACTTGCATAAACATAACAGTGCTGTCACTGTGTACGTCAGGAAGACCGCAAGTGATAATATGTATATATACTCACTTGCCCTCTTCCTAACATACACAGCGACATCATTGTTATATTTATCCAAGTGTTATTTATGACGGTGTGCTTAAAAGTAATGCGTCAGAATTTTTTATGTGAAAACTCTTACAGCTTTTTAAATAAAAAAAACTTTATTAACATTCACCATCTTTATTCTTCATGTCTACTTATTTATTTTTCACCAAATTCATCCTGATAATCAACAAATTTCTCCCAATGAGAGACCAGTTCGTTGATACCGTCACATTAGTTGACGGAGTCACAACCTCACTTCTGCTTGCACCGCTTCATCACTATCAAAGTGAATTCCTCGAAGGTGTTATTTGTGGTTTGGGAACAGATGAAAATTGGGTGGGTCCTAGTCGGGACTGTATGGAGGATGATCGACGATAGTGAATACAAGCTGTAGTGTTACTGCAGATGTCGCACGGCCTATGTTCTGGCATTGTCATTCTGAAAGAAAGGGTGCTCCATGTGTGGACGAACTCTTCCAATTGTGATGATGATGATGATGATGTTTGGTTTGTGGGGTGCTCAACTGCGTGGTTATCAGCGCCCGTACAATTTCCCAACCTTTGCTCAGTCCAATTTCGCCACTTTCCTGGATGATGATGAAATGATGAGGACAACACAAACACCCAGTCATCTCGAGGCACGTGAAAATCCCTGACCCCGCCGGGAATCGAACCCGGGACCCCGTGCTCGGGAAGCGAGAACGCTACCGCGAGACCACGCGCGGCGGACAACTCTTCCAATTCGTAGTTTCAATTTTCTGAGGGTTCTGTAGTACCTTGTAGAGTTTATGATGGAGCTCTTGGGCATGAATTCCAAATGTGCCATACCCTGAATGTCTCAGAACGCTGTGAGTTTGACTTTGCCTGCTGATAACATGGTCTTGAACGCTTTCGGTATTGGTGATCCTTTGTGGTGGAACTCCACTGATGCTCTCTTGCTTAGGGGTCAAAATGGTGAATCCAAGTTCCATCACCTGTGGTAATGTTGTTAAGAAAACCGTTACTCCCACGCTCAAAACGCAAAAGAAATTGATGACAGATGTCTGTTCTCCTCTGTTCAAAGTCAGGGCTGAGCATTCGAGGCACCCACCACGCACATAGTTTTCTGTAACGTAGTTCTGCAATGATATCCTGTACAGACTCTCATTATACGCCGCACTCACCTGAGAGTTGTGTCTGTCTTATCCAACGATTTTCTCTGATGAGTTCATCAAGCTGATTCTGATGAGTCTCGTCAGTTGGTGCTCGCGGTCATCCACTCTGAGCCCTGTCACACAAGCCGAGGTTATCGCCGCCATTTCTTTCATTACATGCACGAACAACCAAATGTCACACATTATTGATGTTGACACAATCACCACTGTACAGTGCTTTCATTCTCCTATGGATTTCAATTGGAGGTACGAGTTCTGGGCTTAGAAACTCTATTACGGCACGTTGTTTTCACTGACATAGTTACATTACACACCGTTTTTTTATAACTGGCTGTTTGGAGTCCTCTAATGGAAGAATGCTGCAACTTGCGCTAGCGTAGCTGGAAATTCAACCGAGTAACATGCAAGGCATACAATACCTTAACCGATATTGAGAACAGAATAAAAAATTCGGAGGAATTACTTTTCAGCATGCCCTATATGCTGGGATACCTCCTAATATCATGTCGGACCTCATTTTCCGCGGCGTAGTGCACCAACTAAACGTGGCATTGATTCAACAAATTGTTGGAAGTCCCCTGCAGAAATATTGAGCCATGTTGCCTCTATGGCCGTCCATAATTGCGAACGCGTTGCCGGTGCAGGATGTTGTGCACGCACTGACCTCTCGATTATGTCCCATTAATCTTCGATGACATTCATACCGTGCGATTTTGACGGAGAAATCATTCGCTCGAATTGTACAGAACGTTCGTCAAACCAAACGATGATGTCATGTCACTGGGCCGCAATTGTTCATTGTGTTCCGGTGACATGATATCGTTGTTTGAGAACATGAATGGCTGAAAATGGGTTCAAGTAGCCGAAAATAACCATGTGAAGTCAATGAGCGGTTCAGTTGGACCCTGCAAACACAGTCCAGACCATTATGGAGCCACCACCAGCTTGCACAGTGCCCTGTTGACATGATATCGTTGTTTGGGAACATGAATGGCTGAAAATGGGTCCAAGTAGCCGAACATAACCACGTGAAGTCAATGAGCGGTTCAGTTGGACCCTGTAAACACAGTCCAGACCATTATGGAGCCACCACCAGCTTGCACAGTGCCCTGTTGACATGATATCGTTGTTTGGTAACATGAATGGCTGAAAATGGGTTCAAGTAGCAGAACATAACCATGTGAAGTCAATGAGCGGTTCAGTTGGACACTGTAAACACAGTCCAGACCATTATGGAGCCACCACCAGCTTGCACAGTGCCCTGTTGACATGATATCGTTTTTTGGGAACATGAATGGCTGAAAATGGGTTCAAGTAGCAGAACATAACCATGTGAAGTCAATGAGCGGTTCAGTTGGACACTGTAAACACAGTCCAGACCATTATGGAGCCACCACCAGCTTGCACAGTGCCCTGTTGACATGATATCGTTGTTTGGGAACATGAATGGCTGAAAATGGGTTCAAGTAGCAGAACATAACCATGTGAAGTCAATGAGCGGTTCAGTTGGACCCTGCAAACACAGTCCAGACCATTATGGAGCCACCACCAGCTTGCACAGTGCCCTGTTGACATGATATCGTTGTTTGGGAACATGAATGGCTGAAAATGGGTTCAAGTAGCAGAACATAACCATGTGAAGTCAATGAGCGGTTCAGTTGGACCCTGCAAACACAGTCCAGACCATTATGGAGCCACCACCAGCTTGCACAGTGCCCTGTTGACATGATATCGTTGTTTGGGAACATGAATGGCTGAAAATGGGTTCAAGTAGCAGAACATAACCATGTGAAGTCAATGAGCGGTTCTGTTGGACACTGTAAACACAGTCCAGACCATTATGGAGCCACCACCAGCTTGCACAGTGCCCTGTTGACATGATATCGTTGTTTGGGAACATGAATGGCTGAAAATGGGTTCAAGTAGCAGAACATAACCATGTGAAGTCAATGAGCGGTTCAGTTGGACACTGTGAACACAGTCCAGACCATTATGGAGCCACCACCAGCTTGCACAGTGCCCTGTTGACATGATATCGTTTTTTGGGAACATGAATGGCTGAAAATGGGTTCAAGTAGCAGAACATAACCATGTGAAGTCAATGAGCGGTTCAGTTGGACACTGTAAACACAGTCCAGACCATTATGGAGCCACCACCAGCTTGCACAGTGCCCTGTTGACATGATATCGTTGTTTGGGAACATGAATGGCTGAAAATGGGTTCAAGTAGCAGAACATAACCATGTGAAGTCAATGAGCGGTTCAGTTGGACCCTGCAAACACAGTCCAGACCATTATGGAGCCACCACCAGCTTGCACAGTGCCCTGTTGACATGATATCGTTGTTTGGGAACATGAATGGCTGAAAATGGGTCCAAGTAGCAGAACATAACCACGTGAAGTCAATGAGCGGTTCAGTTGGACCCTGTAAACACAGTCCAGACCATTATGGAGCCACCACCAGCTTGAACAGTGCCCTGTTGACATGATATCGTTGTTTGGGAACATGAATGGCTGAAAATGGGTTCAAGTAGCAGAACATAACCATGTGAAGTCAATGAGCGGTTCAGTTGGACACTGTAAACACAGTCCAGACCATTATGGAGCCACCACCAGCTTGCACAGTGCCCTGTTGACATGATATCGTTGTTTGGGAACATGAATGGCTGAAAATGGGTTCAAGTAGCAGAACATAACCATGTGAAGTCAATGAGCGGTTCAGTTGGACACTGTAAACACAGTCCAGACCATTATGGAGCCACCACCAGCTTGCACAGTGCCCTGTTGACATGATATCGTTGTTTGGGAACATGAATGGCTGAAAATGGGTTCAAGTAGCAGAACATAACCATGTGAAGTCAATGAGCGGTTCAGTTGGACCCTGCAAACACAGTCCAGACCATTATGGAGCCACCACCAGCTTGCACAGTGCCCTGTTGACATGATATCGTTGTTTGGGAACATGAATGGCTGAAAATGGGTTCAAGTAGCAGAACATAACCATGTGAAGTCAATGAGCGGTTCAGTTGGACCCTGCAAACACAGTCCAGACCATTATGGAGCCACCACCAGCTTGCACAGTGCCCTGTTGACATGATATCGTTGTTTGGGAACATGAATGGCTGAAAATGGGTTCAAGTAGCAGAACATAACCATGTGAAGTCAATGAGCGGTTCTGTTGGACACTGTAAACACAGTCCAGACCATTATGGAGCCACCACCAGCTTGCACAGTGCCCTGTTGACATGATATCGTTGTTTGGGAACATGAATGGCTGAAAATGGGTTCAAGTAGCAGAACATAACCATGTGAAGTCAATGAGCGGTTCAGTTGGACACTGTGAACACAGTCCAGACCATTATGGAGCCACCACCAGCTTGCACAGTGCCCTGTTGACATGATATCGTTTTTTGGGAACATGAATGGCTGAAAATGGGTTCAAGTAGCAGAACATAACCATGTGAAGTCAATGAGCGGTTCAGTTGGACACTGTAAACACAGTCCAGACCATTATGGAGCCACCACCAGCTTGCACAGTGCCCTGTTGACATGATATCGTTGTTTGGGAACATGAATGGCTGAAAATGGGTTCAAGTAGCAGAACATAACCATGTGAAGTCAATGAGCGGTTCAGTTGGACCCTGCAAACACAGTCCAGACCATTATGGAGCCACCACCAGCTTGCACAGTGCCCTGTTGACATGATATCGTTGTTTGGGAACATGAATGGCTGAAAATGGGTTCAAGTAGCAGAACATAACCATGTGAAGTCAATGAGCGGTTCAGTTGGACCCTGTAAACACAGTCCAGACCATTATGGAGCCACCACCAGCTTGCACAGTGCCCTGTTGACATGATATCGTTGTTTGGGAACATGAATGGCTGAAAATGGGTTCAAGTAGCAGAACATAACCATGTGAAGTCAATGAGCGGTTCAGTTGGACCCTGCAAACACAGTCCAGATCATTATGGAGCCACCACCAGCTTGCACAGTGCCCTGTTGACATGATATCGTTGTTTGGGAACATGAATGGCTGAAAATGGGTTCAAGTAGCAGAACATAACCATGTGAAGTCAATGAGCGGTTCAGTTGGACCCTGCAAACACAGTCCAGACCATTATGGAGCCACCACCAGCTTGCACAGTGCCCTGTTGACATGATATCGTTGTTTGGGAACATGAATGGCTGAAAATGGGTTCAAGTAGCAGAACATAACCATGTGAAGTCAATGAGCGGTTCAGTTGGACCCTGCAAACACAGTCCAGACCATTATGGAGCCACCACCAGCTTGCACAGTGCCCTGTTGACATGATATCGTTGTTTGGGAACATGAATGGCTGAAAATGGGTTCAAGTAGCAGAACATTACCATGTGAAGTCAATGAGCGGTTCAGTTGGACACTGTAAACACAGTCCAGACCATTATGCAGCCACCACCAGCTTGCACAGTGCCCTGTTGACATGATATCGTTGTTTGGGAACATGAATGGCTGAAAATGGGTTCAAGTAGCAGAACATAACCATGTGAAGTCAATGAGCGGTTCAGTTGGACCCTGTAAACACAGTCTAGACCATTATGGACCCACCACCAGCTTGCACAGTGCCCTGTTGACAACCTACGTCCATGGCTTCATGGGGTCTGCCCCTCATTGGATCCCTACAATAGCTCTTACCAACTGAAATCGGAACTCATCTGTCCAGATCATAGTTTTACAGTCGTCTAGGGTCCAACCGATATGATGACAATCCCAGGAGAGGCGTTGCAGGCGATCTCGTGCTGTTAACAAAGGCAGTCACGTCGGTCGTCTGCTGCCATTAACACTACATTTCGCCGCACTATCCTAACAGATACGTTCATCGTACGTCTCACATTGATTTTATTGGTTATTTCACCCCGTGTTTTTGTCTGTTAGCACTGACAACTCTACTCAAGCGCCACTGCTCTCGCTCGGTAAGTGAAGGCCGTCGGGCACTGCGTTGTCCATGGTGAGAGGTAATACTTAAAATTTGGTATTTTCAGCACACGCTTGACACTGTGGATCTCGGAATATTGAATTTCCTAACGATTTCCGAAAATGAATGTCCCATGCATCTAACTCAAACATCCATTCCGCATTTAAAGTCCGTTAAATCCAGTTGTGCGGCCATAGTTACGTCGCAAACAGTTTCACATGAATCACCTGAGTACAAACGTCAGTCTCACCAACACACTGCCCTTTATTCATTGTGTACCTGCTGCAAGCACCATCTTTTAGTATGTGTATATTGCTATCCCGTGACTTTTATCACCTCCATATACACTGATCAACCAGAACATTATGACCATCTACTTCATTGCCGGTATGGTCACCTTTGGCACGGATAACAGCGGTGATGCGTCGTGTCATGGAAGCAATGAGGTCTTGGTAGGTCGCTGGTGGAGGCTGGTACCACATCTGCACATGCAAGTCACCTAATTCCTTTAAATTCAGGGGAGGGGGGCGATGAGTTCTGACGCCACATTCAATCACATCCCAGATGTGTTCGATCGGGCTCACATGTGGCAAGTTCGGCGGCCAGCACATCAATTTGGAACTCGCTACTGTGTTCCTCTAACCACTCCATCCCACACATAGCCTTGTGACATGGCGCATTATCTTGTTGAAAAATGCCACTGAAATCGGGAAACATGATCGTCATGAAGGGGTGTACGTGGTCTGCAACCAATGTGCGATACGCCTTGGCCGTCTTGGTGCCTTTCACGAGCTCTACTGGACCCATGGATGCCCACGTGAATGTTTAGCAGAGCATAATGGAACCGTCGCCATCTTGTCCCCGTCCCGCAGTACAGGTGACAAGGAGGTATTCCCCAGCAAGATGGCGGATTCGTGCCCTCCCGTCGGCATGATGAAGACGCCATCCAGATTCATCAGACCATGCAACGCTCTGCCACTGCGCCAACGTCCAGTGCCGATGGTCACGTGCCCTTTTCAGTCGTAGTCGTGGTGTTAACATTAGCACATACACAGATCGTCGGCTGCGGAGGCCCACCGTTGGGAGTGTTCGGTACACGGTGTGTTCAGACACACTTCTACTCTGCCAAGCATTAAAATCTCGTGTTAGTTCCGCCACAGATCGCCGCCTCTCCTATATTCCCACTCAGCCCAGCCTACGACGTCCGACATCCGTAATGAGCGGTAGGCAACCAACTCCACAACGTCTGGACATGCTTTCACCTCGGTTTCGCTACATGCTAAACACACTCACCACACCACTCCTCAAACACTCGAAAAGTCGTGCAGGCTCCGAAATAATCGATAGAGCTTCCGGGCCATCACAATCTGTCCTCGGTCAAACTCAGATAGATCGAGCGTCCTCCCCGTTCTACACGTGGAGAGCACGCTCACTGATACTAAAGGGTGTTTCAAAAATGACCGGTATATTTGAAACGGCAATAAAAACTAAACGAGCACCGATAGAAATACACCGTCTGTTGCAATATGCGTGGGACAACAGTACATTTTCAGGCGGACAAACTTTCGAAATTACAGTAGTTACAATTTTCAACAACAGATGGCGCTGCAAGTGATGTGAAAGATATAGAAGACAACGCAGTCTGTGGGTGCGTCATTCTGTACGTCGTCTTTCTGCTGTAGGCGTGTGCTGTTCACAACGTGCGAGTGTGCTGTAGACAACATGGTTTATTCCTTAGAACAGAGGATTTTTCTGGTGTTGGAATTCCACCGCCTAGAACACAGTGTTGTTGCAACAAGACGAAGTTTTCAACGGAAGTTTAATGTAACCAAAGGACCGAAAAGCGATACAATAAAGGATCTGTTTGAAAAATTTCAACGGACTGGGAACGTGACGGATGAACGTGCCAGAAAGGTAGGGCGACCGCGTACGGCAACCACAGAGGGCAACACGCAGCTAGTGCAGCAGGTGATCCGACAGCGGCCTCGGGTTTCCGTTCGCCGTGTTGCAGCTGCGGTCCAAATGACGCCAACGTCCACGTATCGTCTCATGCGCCAGAGTTTACACCTCTATCCATACAAAATTCAAACGCGGCAACCCCTCAGCACCGCTACCATTACTGCACGAGAGACATTCGCTAACGATATAGTGCACAGGATTGATGACGGCGATATGCATGTGGGCAGCATTTGGTTTACTGACGAAGCTTATTTTTACCTGGACGGCTTCGTCAATAAACAGAACTGGCGCATATGGGGAACCGAAAAGCCCCATGTTGCAGTCCCAGCGTCCCTGCATCCTCAAAAAGTACTGGTCCGGGCCGCCATTTCTTCCAAAGGAATCATTGGCCCATTTTTCAGATCCGAAACGATTACTGCATCACGCTATCTGGACATTCTTCGTGAATTTGTGGCGGTACAAACTGCCTTAGACGATACTGCGAACACCTCGCGGTTTATGCAAGATGGTGCCCGGCCACATCGCACGGCCGACGTCTTTAATTTCCTGAATGAATATTTCGATGATCGTGTGACTGCTTTGGGCTATCCGAAACATACAGGAGGCGGCGTGGATTGGCCTCCCTATTCGCCAGACATGAACCCCTGTGACTTCTTTCTGTGGGGACACTTGAAAGACCAGGTGTACCGCCAGAATCCAGAAACAATTGAACAGCTGAAGCAGTACATCTCATCTGCATGTGAAGCCATTCCGCCAGACACGTTGTCAAAGGTTTCGGGTAATTTCATTCAGAGACTACGCCATATTATTGCTACGCATGGTGGATATGTGGAAAATATCGTACTATAGAGTTTCCCAGACCGCAGCGCCATCTGTTGTTGAAAATAGTAACTACTGTAATTTCGAAATTTTGTCTGCCTGAAAATGTACTGTTGTCCCAAGCATATTGCAACAAACGGTGTATTTCTGTCGCTGCTCGTTTAGTTTTTATTGCCGTTTCAAATGTACCGGTCATTTTTGAAACACTTCGTACATGCACCGTGCTTGTGTCTGACTAGCAGTCATTCCTCGCCAGGTGACGCTGCTATCGGCTCGGCTGGATGGGTTTATATCGATAGTAGGTCGGTTTTCACAATATTGTAATTGACAATATGAATGTAGAAAATGAGAGAGCTAGTAGAGTATTTCACATGGCAACATCCGTTAGTGTACGGCACTAGACGTGGTTGAACAGCGTCGTGCACCGCGGAGGCTGTAAGGACGTAACATGCCATGTGAGCCGACATGGTAGCTGGTCTGCAGGGCAACAGTTTCAATGCACATGGTGACAATTATTGAACTACAGGGTTATTACAAATGATTGAAGCGATTTCACAGCTCTACAATAACCTTATTATTTGAGATATTTTCACAATGCTTTGCACACACATACAAAAACTCAAAAA
This sequence comes from Schistocerca cancellata, assembly GCF_023864275.1. Taxonomy (NCBI): domain Eukaryota; kingdom Metazoa; phylum Arthropoda; class Insecta; order Orthoptera; family Acrididae; genus Schistocerca; species Schistocerca cancellata. The sequence continues at coordinate 875,738,396 of NC_064629.1, read as the reverse complement.
GTTTTTTTAGGCATTCAAAAATGTTCGATATGTGCCCCTTTAGTGATTCGGCAGACATCAAGCCGATAATCAAGTTCCTCCCACACTCGGCGCTGCATGTCCCCATCAATGAGTTCGAAAGTATCGTTGATGCGAGCTCGCAGTTCTGGCACGTTTCTTGGTAAAGGACGTTTAAACACTGAATCTTTCACATAACCCCACAGAAAGAAATCGCATGGGGTTAAGTCGGGAGAGAGTGGAGGCCATGACATGAATTGCTGATCATGATCTCCACCACGACCGATCCATCGGTTTTCCAATCTCCTGTTTAAGAAATGCCGAACATCGAGATGGAAGTGCGGTGGAGCACCATCCTGTTGAAAGATGAAGTCGGCGCTGTCGGTCTCCAGTTGTGGCATGAGCCAATTTTCCAGCATGTCCAGATACACGTGTCCTGTAACGTTTTTTTCGCAGAAGAAAAAGGGGCCGTAAACTTTAAACCGTGAGATTGCACAAAACACGTTAACTTTTGGTAATTGCGAATTTGCTGCACGAATGCGTGAGGATTCTCTACCGCCCAGATTCGCACATTGTGTCTGTTCACTTCACCATTAAGAAAAAATGTTGCTTCATCACTGAAAACAAGTTTCTCACTGAACGCATCCTCTTCCATGAGCTGTTGCAACCGCGTCCAAAATTCAAAGCGTTTGACTTTGTCATGGGGTGTCAGGGCTTGTAGCAATTGTAAACGGTAAGGCTTCTGCTTTAGCCTTTTCCGTAAGATTTTCCAAACCGTCGGCTGTGGTACATTTAGCTCCCTGCTTGCTTTATTCGTCGACTTCCGCGGGCTACGCGTGAAACTTGCCCGCACGCTCTCAACCGTTTCTTCGCTCACTGCAGGCCGACCTGTTGATTTCCCCTTACAGAGGCATCCAGAAGCTTTAAACTGCGCATACCATCGCCGAATGGAATTAGCAGTTGGTGGATCTTTGTTGAACTTCGTCCTGAACTGTCGTTGCACTGTTATGACTGACTGATGTGAGTGCATTTCAAGCACGACATACGCTTTCTCGGCTCCTGTCGCCATTTTGTCTCACTGCGGTCTCGAGCGCTCTGGCGGCAGAAACCTGAAGTGCGGCTTCAGCTGAACAAAACTTTATGAGTTTTTCTACGTATCTGTAGTGTGTCGTGACCATATGTCAATGAATGGAGCTACAGTGAATTTATGAAATCACTTCAATCATTTGTAATAGCCCTGTATATGAAAAAAAACGTAAATTTGTTACAAACTGCTGCGTGTACACACTTTATTCAACATGTAAACGTCACTACAGATATTCAGATTTAATTTATGACATGTTCGATATGCCTGCCGTCATTGGCGATGATGTCGCGTAGACTAATAGCGAAATTCTGCATGGTCTGCTGAAGTGTCGGAACATCGATGCTGCCGATGAGGTGCTGAATGGCTGTTTTCGGCTCAGCAATGGTTTTTGGGTTATTGCTGTACACCTTGTCTTAAATACAGACCACAAAAAGGGGTCGCATGTGTTCATACCGGAGAATATGGCGGCTAATCGAGGCTCATGCCAGAGGCCTCGGGGTACACCAGAGCCAGGACGGGGTCCCCAAAGTGCTCCTCCAGGACATCAAACACTCTCCTGCTTCGATGGGGGTCAAGCACTGTCTTGTATGAACCACATCATGTCGAAAACAGGATCACTTTGGATAATGGGGATGAAATCATCTTCCAAAACCTTCACGTACCGTTCGGTAGTCACCGTGCCATCAAGTAATATCGCACCGATTACTCCATGACTGGACGTTGCACACCACACAGGCACCCGTTGAGGTTGAAGAGACTTCTCGATTGGGAAATGCGGATTCCCAGACCCCCAAATGTGCCAATTTTGCTTATTCAAGAACCCATCCAAATGAATGTGGCTTCGTCGCTAAGAGTGCGCATCCGCATACTAATTCCCAACATACTCCTCGGCCAGCTGTGCAGTTTGGTCGCCCTAATGCAAGCCGTTCAGAAGTTATGACGATTTTGTTTCACATAGTGCAGTAATTGTCACCCTGTATTTGTGACATCAAGGCAAAAGAGACGTCGAGTTGAAATCTTATGACCTGTATTTGCAAACGCTGCAGTTGAAATAGTTTCCGATGTTCCGGGCGGGACAGACGTGAACACGTTGCTTTTGGCTGTGTAAATGCCTATTTGATAGGTGTTGCGTAGAGGGCAACACTTGTGCACACTGGCTCATATACTGATACAGAGAAAAAGCGATTCCAAACTCTGCAAAAGTGTGGAAGGGTGGAAAGACGCTTAAGATTTAACGTCGCGTCGACGGTGAAGTCACTGTAGTTGGCCACAGGCGCCGATCCAGGATTCGGTTCTCGGGAGGGGGCTACAGTTTGTGACTACCATCCTCCCCTCCAATATAATCTGCTGTCACCTCCACTTTTATCGTGCCACAGAGGTCTAGGATTGAAATAATAATAACAATAAAACATAAAAAATAATAAACATTTGTTTACATCAGAGCTTAAAACATCTCTTTAGCATGCCCAAAATATTTTTATACACGATGCATACACTTTCCATCGCTAAAAACTATTTACCTAAACCAGAAAAAAGGTTCTAAAACGTCGAAACATTTACATCGAGCACCACTGGTAAGTTTTTGCGAATACCGTTTGTCAAGCATCCAAAAGGTCTGCACACTTCCATTTGAGTCTAAATTTTTCATATATATACTGACCTTTTCCCCGTCCACCAATGACGGCGTCGTTCACACCACTAGAAGTGCCGGCACGCAGTCAGAAGTTCCCGGGCTACCACACTACCGAGTCCTGTTTCCTCTGCGACTTTCGTCTGTTCTGGAGTTGCTACACGTGTTCTCAACGACTTCAGCAGACTGTCACATATACGTTCCACGATACCGGTCAGCAGTCTCCTTGGTACGCCAGTTTCCTCTCGACGACAGTAGTCTATGAAGATGAATTTGTGTGGCTCGCCTCCTGATGCAACCTGTTTTGGTACCGGAACCACGTGGGCGGCCTGGACATCAAATGTCTAAGGGCAAACTGTCTCGAGTAGATGACTGTAACGAGAGGATGTGTAGCTTAACGCTACGCTCTTGTCAGAGAGGAGTGGGAAGACTAAAACCATTGTCGGCACTCAGTCTCCTCGTCTCCTCCTCTAAAATGGCAACAAGGGGTCTCTGAGCCTAACGTTCTCATCCGACAGACACTTGCCCTCACTCCACGAGGCACTGCGAAGAAATTTGAAATTTGATTCAGGACCCTGGCGCCCCACTACGCGATATAGGCTTTCCCAATTTGTGAAGCTCTTTCTCTTCAATAAATTATCTACGTACTTTTTCTGGACTTGTAATTGTTTCTTTGTCTGTATATGTATATTACAAGAGGGAGATTGAGTTAATAATTAGATCACTAAAGAACAAGAACTCTCATGGATATGACGGGGTATCTAGCAGAATACTGAAGTATTGTTCTATGTATGTTAGCCCAATTCTCAGCCATATCTGTAACTTTTCCTTTAGGAGTGGTCGGTTTCCTGACCGATTAAACTACTCGGTAGTGAAACCACTTTATAAAAAGGAAGACATTGATAATATTGACAATTTAAGACCTATTTCTATGCCATCGGTGTTTGCTAAAGTTATCGAGAAGGTTGTAAATACAAGGTTACTGGAGCATTTAAATTCACATAATTTGCTGTCAAATGTTCAGTTTGGTTTTAGAAATGGTTTAACAACTGAAAATGCTGCATTCTCTTTTCTCTGTGAGGTTTTGGACGGATTAAATAGAAGGTTCCGAACGCTAGATGTTTTCTTTGATTTAACGAAGGCTTTTGACTGTGTTGACCACAAAATATTACTGCAGAAGTTGGACCATTATGGAATAAGGGGAGTAGCTTACAATTGGTTCGCCTCTTACTTTAAGAACAGAAAGCAAAGGGTAATTCTCCGCAATATTGAGAGTGGTAGTGATGTTCAGTCCCAATGGGGCACTGTTAAGTGGAGCGTTCCCCAAGGGTCGGTGCTGGGGCCACTGCTGTTTTTTATTTATATAAATGAAATGCCTCTTAGTATTACAGGTGATTCAAAAATATTTCTGTTTGCTGATGACACCAGCTTGATAGTGAAGGATCTTGTGTGTAATATTGAAACAGTAACTAATAATGTAGTTCATGAAATAAGTTCGTGGCTTGTGGAAAATAATTTGATGCTAAATCACAGTAAGACTCAGTTTTTACAGTTTCTAACTCACAATTCAACAAGAACCGATATTTTGATCAGACAGAATAGGCATACTATAAGCGAGACGGAACAGTTCAAGTTCCTAGGCGTTCGGATAGTTAGTAAGCTGTTGTGGAAAGCCCATGTCCAGGATCTTGTTCAGAAGCTAAATGCTGCTTTATTTACCATTAGAACAGTATCTGAAATAAGTGACACTTCAACACGAAAAGTAGTCAACTTCGCATATTTTCATACGCTTATGTCGTATGGTATTATTTTTTGGGGTAATTCTTCGGATTCAGAAAGGGTATTTTTGGCTCAAAAACGGGCTGTTCGAGCTATATGTGGTGTAAGTTCGAGAACCTCTTGTCGACCCCTGTTCAAAAATCTGGGAATTCTGACATTGCCCTCACAGTATATATTTTCTTTAATGTCGTCTGTTGTTAGCAATATTAGCCTATTCCCAAGAGTTAGCAGCTTTCACTCAGTTAATACTATGCAGAAATCAAATCTGCATGTAGAATGCACTTCCTTGACTCTTGTGCAGAAAGGAGTGCAGTATTCTGCTGCATCCATTTTCAATAAGCTACCACAAGAACTCAAAAATCTTAGCAGTAGCCCAAACTCTTTTAAGTCTAAACTGAAGAGTTTCCTCATGGCTCACTCCTTCTATTCTGTCGAGGAGCTCCTGGAAGAGCTAAAAAATTAAGCAAATTCCAGTGTTACATTGTTGATTTTCTTCATTTAAACTTACGACTTGTCACCTGAATATGTTTTTTTATATTTCATTTTATCTGTTTCTAATATCGTGTTATAATTTCATGTATTGACTCGTTCCATGACCATGGAGACTTCTCCTTAATTTGGTCCCACGGAACAATAAATAAATAAATAAATAAATAAATAAAACGTCTACTGATTTCCACACCATTCGGATAATTCCTTCATGGTGCGTCGTTTTTTTTTTTTTTCTTTTTGTCTTAGAGTGTAAATCTCGTACGTACCACTACTTAAGTCGGTTTGTAACGCATGTGAAAATGATTGGTTGACACAGGTAACCCAATCTACATCATTTGAATTTTATCTATAAGTGTCAACAGTGTTTAGTAAGTGTATTGAGCGACTCTATTTTGTAGGAGCGCCGCTGCAACCGCGGCGGTAACCATCATAACTCGTCGGATTATGTTACACTGCTCCCTCTAGCCCAACCGCTGTCTGCACAAGCCCAGCAAATAGACAGTCCTCCATCCCGTAAGTGACACTTCTGCGTTCTCTTTACTCCGTGTTTCTTACGAAGAAGTGCTTTCATCACATTGTGGAAATACACTAAGATGTCAAAAGTCTTCGGATAGCCATATTCACATATGAAGGGCTTATTTCAGTAGTGGTACGAGTCCATTTTTGTTCATTCTGAGATACAGAGTTCAATTGGTTCAAATGGCTCTGAGCACCATGGGACTTAACGTCTCAGGTCATCAATCCCCTAAAACTTAGAACTACTTAAACCTAACTTACCTAAGGACATCACAAACATCCATGCCCGAGGCAGGATTCGAACCTGCGACCGCAGCGGTCGCGCTGTTCCGGACTGAAGCGCCTAGAACCGCTCGGACACCAGCGGCCGGCCAGATACAGAGTCCTAAACTTAAATGAGCGCTGAAAAATCTGCAGTTGAGATACCAGACATATTCCAGTATATATACATGAATATTTCTGGTATCTAAACTGCAGATTTTTCAGCCCTCATTTAACTTTAGGACTCTGTATTTCAGAATGAACAAAAATGGACTCGTACCACTATTGAAATAAGCCCTTCATATACAAATGGCGGTAGTATCACGCTTTCACGGTATCAAGAGCAGTGCGTTGGCGAAGCTGTCATTTGTACTAAAGTGATTCGTATGAAAAGGTTCCGACGTGATTATGGCAGCACGATGGGAGCTAACCCACTTCGAACGTGGAATAGTTGTTAGAGCTACACGGATGGGACATTCCATTTCGAAAATTGTTAGGTAACTCAATATTCTGAGATCCACAGTGTCATGGACCTGCCGAGAAAACCAAATTTCACGTAATATCTCTCAACACGAACAGCGGAGTTTCCGACGGACTTAAGTTAACGATCGAGCACAGCAGGGAATGCGTAGTGTTGTCAGTGTTAACAGACAAGCAGCACTGCGTTAAATAACCACAGGAACCAATTTGGGACGTGCGAAGAACGTACCCTTGGGGACAGTGCGTCGAAATTTGGCGTTAATGAGACATGGCAGCAGACGCACAGCACCACATCGACTGCAGTTCCTCTTCGGGGTTCGTGACCGCAACTGCTGAACCCTATACGACTGCAAAACTACGGTCTGGTCAGACGGGTCCCGATTTCAGTTGGTAAGAGCTGATGGTAGGATTCGAGTGTGGCTCAGACCCCCACGACGCCATGGACCCAAGTTGTCAACAAGGAACTGGCGCAAGCTCGTGTCGGATCCGTAATGGTGTGGGCTGTGTGTACATAGAATGAATTGGGTCATCTGGTCCAACTGAACCGATCGTTGACCGGAAATGATTATGTTCGGCTACGTGGAGACCACTTGTATCCAATCACAGATTTTATGTTTCCAAACAACGATACCGCGTCACCGGGCCACAATTGTCCCTGTCCGCGAGTGGTTTGAAGAACATTCTGGACAGTTCGAATGAATGATTTTGCCACTCGAATCGCTAGACGTGAATCCCATCGAACATAATATGGAGGTCACTTCGTGCAGGACATCCTGCACCGGCAACGCTTTCGCAATTATGGACAGCTATAGAGGCAACATAACTCTATATTTCTGCAGGGAACTTCCAACGACTTGTTGAGTCCATGCCACGTCTAGATGGTGCACTACGCCGGGAAAAAGGAGATCCGACAAGATATTAGGAGGTATCACACAAGATTTGTCACTTCATTGTACACTCCTGGAAATTGAAATAAGAACACCGTGAATTCATTGTCCCAGGAAGGGGAAACTTTATGGACACATTCCTGGGGTCAGATACATCACATGATCACACTGACAGAACCACAGGCACATAGACACAGGCAACAGAGCATGCACAATGTCGGCACTAGTACAGTGTATATCCACCTTTCGCAGCAATGCAGCCTGCTATTCTCCCATGGAGACGATCGTAGAGATGCTGGATGTAGTCCTGTGGAACGGCTTGCCATGCCATTTCCACCTGGTGCCTCAGTTGGACCAGCGTTCGTGCTGGACGTGCAGACCGCGTGAGACGACGCTTCATCCAGTCCCAAACATGCTCAATGGGGGACAGATCCGGAGATCTTGCTGGCCAGGGTAGATGACTTACACCTTCTAGAGCACGTTGGGTGGCACGGGATACATGCGGACGTGCATTGTCCTGTTGGAACAGCAAGTTCCCTTGCCGGTCTAGGAATGGTAGAACGATGGGTTCGATGACGGTTTGGATGTACCGTGCACTATTCAGTGTCCCCTCGACGATCACCAGTGGTGTACGGCCAGTGTAGGAGATCGCTCCCCACACCATGATGCCGGGTGTTGGCCCTGTGTGCCTCGGTCGTATGCAGTCCTGATTGTGGCGCTCACCTGCACGGCACCAAACACGCATACGACCATCATTGGCACCAAGGCAGAAGCGACTCTCATCGCTGAAGACGACACGTCTCCATTCGTCCCTCCATTCACGCCTGTCGCGACACCACTGGAGGCGGACTGCACGATGTTGGGGCGTGAGCGGAAGACGGCCTAACGGTGTGCGGGACCGTAGCCCAGCTTCATGGAGACGGTTGCGAATGGTCCTCGCCGATACCCCAGGAGCAACAGTGTCCCTAATTTGCTGGGAAGTGGCGGTGCGGTCCCCTACGGCACTGCGTAGGATCCTACGGTCTTGGCGTGCATCCGTGCGTCGCTGCGGTCCAGTCCCAGGTCGACAGGCACGTGCACCTTCCGCCGACCACTGGCGACAACATCGATGTACTGTGGAGACCTCACGCCCCACGTGTTGAGCAATTCGGCGGTACGTCCACCCGGCCTCCCGCATGCCCACTATACGCCCTCGCTCAAAGTCCGTCAACTGCACATACGGTTCACGTCCACGCTGTCGCGGCATGCTACCAGTGTTAAAGACTGCGATGGAGCTCCGTATGCCACGGCAAACTGGCTGACACTGACGGCGGCGGTGCACAAATGCTGCGCAGCTAGCGCCTTTCGACGGCCAACACCGCGGTTCCTGGTGTGTCCGCTGTGCCGTGCGTGTGATCACTGCTTGTACAGCCCTCTCGCAGTGTCCGGAGCAAGTATGGTGGGTCTGACACACCGGTGTCAATGTGTTCTTTTTTCCATTTCCAGGAGTGTATATAAGGAACGATCAAAAAGATTTCGTTTGAGGACTTTGCTGCAGCGTGTATAAGCAACGTACCGAGACTCAGATTTGGGTATCTAAACACCGACATGTAGGCAAGGGATTAGTTTGGTGTTTGTATCCATCCGACGAGCTTGCGGTATATGCGGAAACGTGAACTACGGCGACGTAATTACCGAATAGCCTCAAACAGGGCCAACGTGCTGCTATTACTTTCTTGGCTGCCGAAGTACAAGCACCAATTTATGTTCTTCGAAAAATGAAGACTGTGTATGGGGCAGCATGCCTGTCGAGAACCACCGTTGTGGAATGGTGCGCGAAGGGGTGCCGGTGCTTCATGATGGCGTAAGCCCTGATACCGCAAATGTCGCAACGCAGAACATGCGCCAATTCAAATGGCAGGCACCAGAGCGTTCACCCTCTAGTCCTCCTCTCTCCCGAGGAGATTATGATGCTTTAAAAATGGCCTAGAAGGGTTGGCGATTTCTGACGGAGGATGTGCCGCGGACGTCTCCACGCAGCAGGGCACCGTGTTTTACCAAACGGTTATCTTCAACCTTGCACGTCAATAGGATGATCGCCTCCTTGCTGAAGACGGTTTTGCCTGAACCGAAACGCCTTCGAATGGTAACTTTTCGATCGCTCCTTCAAGGGTGTTGTCATCTTGTATTATTATTTTGCGCTTGTATTCTAATTTGCCTATGTATAAAAACGTGTATAAACACGCCGGACAAAAAAATCGGTCATTCCCGGGAGACATGAGGCTAATACCCCGTGACACCGCCGCTACGTATGATAATGGCATCAGTTTAGCGAGGAAAGGAGACCACGGGTTTCTTCAGGTGCGTCACTTCCAGGTGAAGTAACTGATTGACGATTAGATCTACATCTACATCTACATCCATACTCCTCAAGCCACCTGACGGTATGTGGCGGAGGGTAACTTGAGTACTTCTACCGGTTCTCCCTTCTATTCCAGTCTCGTATTGTTCGTGGAATACCATAGAGCTACCAAATTTCTGTGAAGTGGATTGTTACGTTTCACCCACTGTTCCAAATAATTCCAGACGTTTCCTATAGGAATAATATCGTTTGATTTAGCAGGACATTCATGACGCGAAAGGTCCTCGTAATGTTCGTCAAATCAGGAACGTATGCACGTATCCCTGGAAACACGGGTATTTTTATCTTGTACGACGTGAGTGTCTAAATATATTCGATTTGTATGAGGGAGAGAAACACGTGACCGTCGAAAATGTTAAAATAAATTTCCTGGTTCACGTTCGCGGTAACCAAAATGAGTGGACAAGTCGTGAATGAAAAAAAAAAGCCAAAAACGTCTCAGAACCATCTCTGGCCTACGTGGGTTAATCGCTTCGTTGTGCAATCTGCTGTGATGCTTGGCCCATTGAAGACGAGGAGCTTCATACGCTGCCGTGCGAGGTGACACTGTGGTTAACTCACTGGACTCGCATTCGGGAGGAGGACGATTCAAATCACCATCCAGCCATCCTGATTAAGTTAAGGATTTCCGCGACTTCAAAAATCGCATGAGGCAAATGTCGGCATGATTCCTTTGCAAGGGCACGGCCGCCTTCCCGATAGGAGCTCGTGCTTTCTCTCTCTCTCTCTCTCTCTCTCTCTCTCTCTCTCTCTCTTTCTCTCTCTCTAATGCCCTCTTTGTCGACGGGATGTTAAACTCTAACCTTCCTTCTTCCTTTATATGCTGCAGTGCACAACGGCCTTCGGAATGATTGTTCGGAAATCTGCATTTACATACACATTCTGCAAGACACACTATGATACACGGCGGAGGGTATCTTGAATGACTACTATGTTTTTCCTTTCCTGTTCCAAACGCAAATGGACTGTCTAAATGACTTCGTGGGACCCCTAATTTCTCTTGTCTTGCATTCGTGGTCTTTATACGAAATTTTCGTTGGTGGCACTAGAATCAGCTGAATATGCTGGTTCTCTAAGTTTTCTGAATAGTGCTTCGCGGAAAGAGCGTCGTCTTCCCTCCAGTGAGTCCCATTTGAGTTCACGAAACATTTGCGTAATACTCGCGTGCTGATGGAACCTACCGTTAAGAAATCTCGCAGCACGCCTCTGTACAATTTCGGTGTCTTCCTTTAGTCTGACCTGGTGGGGATCTCAAAAATCGAGCAGTAGTCAAAAATGGGTTGGACTAGTGCTCCGTACGCAATCTCATACACTTTATTAAAATTCTCCCAATAAATGAAAGTGGACCATTCGCATTCCCTATTACCATCGTTACGTGCTAGTTCCATTTCATACCGCTTTGCAACCTTATAAGTGAAGATGGACTTGTATTCACTGACACAGCTGTTTCTGTTGGGTTTGAAACCGTATGTCATTGACAGTTCGTATCCCTCGACTCCCGTGTCTGTCGTTTAGGATCTCTTTATGACGGCTACTCTTGCGAACTTCTACATGACTGCGAGGTGTGCACCAGTCCTCGTAGTAACGACGGACAGTCGGCGTTTATCCGCCAACTATGGGACAACTGGATTCATGGTGTGAAGCACAACAGCACCTTCCTACCATCGTGTCCCCTCTCCACGTCGTCGAAACTTACTGGCGTGGACCCGTGCAAGTGGCTGGCACATACGCTCCACTTCACTGCCACGCCTTAAATCGGCGGTGGAGGGTCACGTGACTGCATGGTGCCAACTCTACTCTCTTTAAGCTCCCCGAAGCGACCAGTGTGCTCATGTAACGTAGAAAGCTTCCTATATGGTGAAATTATAGGTACAAATGATGGTTATCAGCAAAATCAAACCGAAAACCTATTTGTTATCACTGGTAACATTGATTATGCGCACATATTTCTCCCGCGAAATGTCTCTGTCGGCTGGTAAACCCTCACAATTACGTCCTCTGGATAGTCACTAACTTTGGTTCGTCGACTCATTCCGACAGAAAACATTTCTACGACGTTGACAACTTATGCGTTTGTTTTGCACGCTCTGACGTCACAGAGAGTGTAATCACTCAGGTAACCGGAGTCGTTTTGCAATGGAGTACAAGAACTAGTAAGCATTCAGTATTACCGGAGATCTAGTAGGCTTCTGTAGTGGTAGCCTGATATGTATGTGTATCAGGGGTGTTTACTGATAAGCCGGCGGAGTGGCCGAGCGATTCTAGGTGCTACAGTCTGGAACCGCATGAACGGTTCGGTCGCAGGTTCGAATCCTGCCTCGGGCATGGATGTGTGTGATGTACTTGGTTAGTTAGGTTTAGGTAGTTCTAAGTTCTAGGGGGCTCATGACCTTAGAAGTTAAGCCCCATAGTGCTCAGAGCCATTTAAACCATTTGTTTACTGATACTATTGCTCGTGGTCACAAGCGCGTGAGATAAAATTTTATCACCACAAGATATCTGCGACAGGTGATTTTAACAAAACAGCAATTCTGTACATACTTTATTTTAGCTTCATTTTGGAAATTACTAACATGAATTAACAGTAAAATGTCTTATTACGGTATTCAGTTAGGTGTATTTCATTGTTCGGACATGCCCTTTATGTTTTGTATCTGTTACACATATCAGTCTCTTGACGTTTTCAGATACTGACTGATTCGATTGTCGCTCAGGGAATGAAAAAAAAATTGTGGAAATTTTACACTCTGACAATCAGATGCTCGACTATTTGCCGCTGTAACATAGCTTGTCCTGTTGGAATACTGGAATGTGTGACATACAACAACACCTAGAGTGCGAGAGGTCCCTGCGACGGATCCGAGGTTTGGAAGTTCTCGTTAATGGACCTCGTGGCAGTGAAAACTGCGAGGACAACGCAACTAATTGAATCCCCTCCGCAGCGAGCGGCTGCGTCCTATGTGTGGCCACGCAGTTCCTAAATCGACATTTTGGAGCAGCTTTTGGTCGGCTCCAGCTGGTGGGTCCGCGATGCTTGTCCGTGACAACTCAATTAGCAGCAGCCGCATACAACCGCCGACCCCACATTCTTCCAGATATCCCCTCATCTGCGCCGTTGCGGGTGGCGTGTCAACGCTGCTAACTCGTTCTGCCCAGCAGAAACGAAAATATGGGCGTGAATTAATGGATGACGTAGGGTAATTTAGAAAACGAAGTAGTCAGTGACGGGAATAAGAATATGATCAATGACATGTGTCACGGAAAACAAGTTGATCACAAGAGCTTTTCATTCTTATACGGAGAACACGGAATATGGAAAACACGAATTTTAGCTGTTAATGCCCCGCCGACGTCTACAGTGAACTAGCTGGTCATCGTTCAGGATTGAAGCTCTAACAATACCAGTGTTAGGTGATTAAATTGATTCAAGTCCGCCTATTATGCGAACAACTATTCTTTTTAACACAAGCCGGCCGATGTGGCCGAGCGGTTCTAGGCGCTACAGTCTGGAACCGCGCGACCGCTACGGTCGGAGGTTCGAATCCTGCCTCGGGCATGGATGTGTGTGATGTCCTTAGGTTAGTTAGGTTTAAGTAGTTCTAAGTTCTCGGGGACTGATGACCTCAGAAATTAAGTCCCATAGTGCTGAGAGCCATTTTTTTTTTTGACACTTAAACGTGTTTCGACAGATTTGCAACATTATCAGTTGGTACATTTATTCAGGTCGTATTTTCTAGAATTTTGGGGTCTGTAGAACCTTCTTTACACCATAATATGGATTGCCATAATCACTGTGTTTCCCGTCTGTTGTATAGATACGCACGGTACATGTTTGTATTGAACGACATTCGCAAGTTAAAAGTTGGTCTATGGGCCATGCCCATACCAACCTCATAAAAATTAGGTTCTGTGAAGGTTGAAGTTCTAACTAGCAAATGTTCTTCAGTAAAAACATTTATAGTGTTCCTGTGAGTATTTCAGCAAAAGATCAGGGTGCCGAAGACAACAGGTACCACTAAAATAAATGTAAGTAAACCCAAAATAACACACAACAGAAATATGTCCATAGAAAAACCGAGTTGCTGGCAAGCCAACCTCATAATAACATTATTTCGTTGCAAATGGTAATGCATATGATAATGAAAAAATGCCCTACAGAACCTAACATTCTAGAGAGTATTTCCTGAATAAAAACTAGAACTAGCTAGAATTCGTCGATGATGTGGAAATAAATTGACAGAAGCCTTGATGAAAGAGTCATCTCTGAATTCATCTAAAGTGATTTAGGAAATCAGGGAAAAACAAAATACAGCTGCGTGAGCGGAGAACCGAACTTTGTCCTACATCTAAATACACTGCGCAACAAAATTGAAGGATTACTTTTTAGAAAACTCGTAATTCCCACCCATTTCCAAGCTCAAAAGTGCTTAAAACGTTCCTCTGTAATGGTGCAAAAGTGTGGCGCCTTGCCATGTTATCCTACAGTTCGGCGACGCTTTAAACAGCAAATACAGCAAGGTGTCGGCACATAAAAAAAAGCCGCAGCTCAGAAGTTCACGTGACGTGTAAGGTGGGTTAATGATGTCACACTGGCAACAACTTTACCCCAATTCTGCCCGGCGTCACCGTGAATGTTCACACAACGGGAAAGTCGTCACAATCCCTCTTACCCACATTTCGCCCCTTCAAATCACGTCGTTTTCTTTTGAGTTGCCGAGAATAACATTCCAGTCACACTGTCGCTTAGAATCGGCACGAAACGGCCTCGAGGGGTGGCAGAAAGAAGCTCAATGAAACCATCCCTTTCTCTGGGGTGTTGATTCCCACACATTTCGCGATCGAAAGCGACAGCCTGCAGTGTGATGAACAACAGGGAGACTTTGACACTGCTGAGACCCTTAGTCGTTTCAGCTCTTCTGTAAGGACATTACAGGATTCAAATAGCTCTGAGCACTATGGGACTTAACATCTGAGGTCATCAGTCCCCTAGAACTTAGAACTACTTAAACCTAACTAACCTAAGGACATCACATACATCCATGCCCGAGGCAGGATTCGAACCTGCGACCGTAGCGGCCGCGCGGTTCCAGACTGTAGCACCTCGAACCGCTCGTCCACCTAGGCCGGCGAACGACATTACAGGGTTACATCCCCATTAAACGTTGTCTGACCACTTTGGAGCGCAGCGCCACCGCAGTTTATGGTCTCTAACACACAGGCTAAAACCACTAGCGACCGTTCAACATCATTCGATGAAATCTGAAAGTGATCAGAAGCAAGAAAGTGTGCCCACGCTTTTTCATCCTTAGTATTTTCTATCCTCCAGTCGCGTGATCACAGGGGCTTGCGCCATTGATACTGTAACAAGAAGCGAGAACCGATAGAGGTATTCAAGGTACCCTCCGTCACACACCATCAGGTGGCTTGCGGAGTATGGATGTAGATGTAGATGACGATTGACAAACGCGTGAATAAAGCGGCAAAGAGTCCTTCTAAGACCCTCCCCACTACTCCCTTCCAGTTTGGAAAAAGCTTCGGTGCCACCAACCCGCCTTTTTTGGCCACCATAAAAAGGTACCTATGTAGACAGAACCCAAAATGTGAATCCCAGGCGGGTACAGGCAGGCTACTGTGCTGCTGTTTCGCCACTACACGGCTGCTCTTGCGCCTGATAGTAGGCCAGCCGGAATCGAAGCGTGTCGAAGGGGTTGCCGGTCTCAAGCGCCTAGGACTTCGTCCAGCGTTGCGCCTGTACATGGACATTTTTAAAATTCTCAATAAAAGTAGGCAGGTGCAACCGAGGGTTTTGACAAGCTGGGAGGTTTTAGAGAAGACCCTTTGCCGACTATTAGCATAAGAGATGAAATGTGACCATTTAACCTTCATGAAACAATTGAGTTCAGTGGGCAATGTTCGGGAAAGAAAGAAAGCAGGTTGATTAGGCCTAAGCGTCCCGATCAGAGATGAAGCAGAAGGTTGGGGAAGAAACCGAAAGATCCCATGAGTTGCCTCCATCTATGTAAGGAAATAACGTAAACCTTAAATCGGGATGACCAGCTAGGGATTTGAACCACCGTGTGTTAACTTCATAAAATGAAAATAATGGTTATCTCTAACAAAAAATATTTGAAGCAAAGGCTGGTGCGACTCCAAAAATAGTAATATCATGCATCTATTGCCAATCAGAAGGTGTTTTGTGTTACGAACTGTATGCCTGGGACATGTCCATCATTTGCAGCAAGTGTTGCTACTGTACGAGAATGCCTCTCTGCACTCTGCTGATTCCACTAAAGAACTGTCCTGGAGCCTGGCTCGAAAGCAATTCCTATCCGCCTTATTCAACTAATCGTGTGCCGTCAAACATTTACATATCTCGCGCCTTATCGAACTACAATCAAGAAAATGTCACTGTGGTCGAAAGTGCAATTTTAACTATTATTGGCGACATCTTTATCCCAGAACCAGAAGCTTTAGGGAGACTTCAAATCCAAAAACTAAATGAGCGTCATCATACTGTTTTATACTACGAAACAGAATTAAAGGATCACTTTTGCGAAACGTAGTAATTCTCACCCATTGCGTTGCATAAGTTCGACATTTGGCTTAAAGGTTTCTTATGAGTGACTGAGAAAAACAGTCCAAACGTACTGCCGCTCAGAATCGGCCGAAAAGGCTGCAAGGGTTGGCATAAAGGGGGTTGATAAAACCACGCCTTTTCCTGGAGCGTTGACTCCCACACATTTCGTGGTCTAAAACGACTATTAGCAGTGCGATGAGCAACGTTGTTCTCACCCTTCGATACTCCTGAAACTCTCGGGCGTTTCAACCCTCCTCTGAGGACATTGTGGGGTTGCAACCCCATCGAACGTTACCGCACCCGTTTGGAACGCAGCGCGACCGCAATTTTTTCTCTCACGCACGGGACGGAACCGCTAGGGACTATTGAAAATCATTCGACGAAATTTTAATGTGATCCGAAGCAGTAAATGGTGCTTATGGGTTTTCAGCGCTCCTAGATTGAGTCCTCTCGTGGCGTGGTAATAGGGGGATGAGACACTGAAAAAAAAAGTCGAAGGGTCCTTTAAGACAAAAGGAAGAAGTCCCGGTGGCACCCGCCCACCATTACAAGGAATTTTTAAAATGTATCTGTGCAGAGAGAAGCCGTGACGAAGTGCTGGGTGTTTGCTAACCAGCAACCCCTTCGACACTCTCCAGTTCTGACTGGCCTACAGTCCCGAGCTAGGGCAGCCGTTTAGCAACAGTGTTGCCTGCCTGCAGGCGCTCCTGATTCTTGTCACGGGTTCTGTTAGTGCAGGTACATTTTTAAAGTATCATTAATACACAAAACTTCACGTATTAGTAAGATACTGCACACTTTATCCCTCTATACGGTCTGTGTCTATGTGAACTCCTGTGTCCTATCCACGAAGCATTTCACAACTACCATGACTATGTGAATTTGGCAATGTAAGTAGAGGCTAGAAGAAATACAATTAACAAATTGTGCAATGACACATATAAATCAATCAAATTGTGTATTCAGCAAAAAAATACAAATGATGTCAGTATAAGAGGAAAAATGGAATTTTCACCTTTTGTTCTATGGGCCACTAAACTGAGAAGACTTTCGATTTGTAAGTGATTGGCTCGGTTAGAGAAGAAGCAAGCAGGTGAAAAACTGTCTAGGTGTCCAGCACGTTACAAAACTTCCCCTTCACAAAGTGGTCATGTTAGCATTTATTTAACTAGCCAGTATAGTTTTCAGTACACTTTCATTGTCATAGTAATTTAGGAACAGATAATTTTTAATGTAAAATATGAATCTGGTTGCAGATGCTGCATAGAGCTACATTCCTGGATTCTAATTATAAACTGATAACTAAATGTTACTACATAAGTGAGATTCAATAAGATAATTTTTTGTAAATATAAGGAAATATCAAGTGAATTTCGTAGTGTAATTCTAAAGCACTCAAAGATACAAATCGACGATCTAGCCAGTTCAAAATATATTCTACAACGTCGCCGATTCTCCATCAAAAAAGCAACAGGAAGAATACGACTGCACACCCGATGTGTTTCCTGACCTGGCTAACACCTAGGAAGTCGGCTCTCCGATGAAATGTTAGCGCCAGTTGCCACCGCAATGACTGGGAGCCGAAATACCTTAAGCATAGGACAATGCGTTTTATTCAAATTTCTGTTACTATAATTAGGTCTAATGCATAGTTACGAATAGTATCCAGATGCGCCGACTTCAACTAGAATATCATAAATAAAGAACAGGGGAACTCTTTGGCGATCCTCCTCTTCAGAAGTTGTTTTAGCAATTTTCGTTTTACATCCTTAAGCGTACTGCAAACAAAGAGCTTTCACCAATAGCAATTCACTGTTTCTCAACATCGACAGACTCTGTTAGCATTATGATTAAATAAAATAATTTTGGATATTTTACACTTAATAACAGTTTTCCTTACACTGTTAACTTTTCTGATTTGAAGATGTGTGTTCCTCAATATGACATTTCTTTGTTAGTATTCACATTCTTTAGTCGGTGTTACTTTGTCTTACCTTTGGTGTTATTAAGGCTTAGAGGTGGTGCCAAGGAAATGATTCTTAAGGAAATCTGTTAAGTGTGTAACATTAAAAAGAATGTTATTTACTCATAATGTTATAATGTTAATACTATCTTGTGATGCTAAAAAGTGAATCGCTTCCAGCGAAATCTCTGTTTTTTTTTGTTTTTTTTTGTAGTACGTTTGAAGTCGGAAACCCAAAAAAGTTACGACTGCTATTCAAGAGGAGGACTCCCAAAATAATTCCCCCTTCGGTGTTCGAGCTGCAGTCGGTCCATCTGGCTATAACTCGTAAGTACACTTTGGACTCAAATTATATTTACAGATATGCTAATCAAACGCATTGGCCTCTACTTTAGACATTTCGGTTCCCAGTCCATGGGGTGGTAGCTGGCGCTAATGCGTCTTCGAAGTGCGAGCTTCCTAACTGCTAGCCAACTCAAAAAAAAAAAAAAAAAAAAAAAAAAAAAAAAAAAAAAAAGAAACATCAGGTGAACAATCGTATTCTCCTGTCATTTGGGTAATGGAGAACTGGCAACATTGTACAACATGTTTGGCGCCTTTCATACCATCTATTTAATTCCTAGGATGCTTCAGAATTATCCAGCAAAACTCCCTTGATATTTTCTTGTTATTTTCAGTAAATTATCAGATTGATTCTCAACTGAGATTTAACTCTGGGTTATCCGATTCATGATTTGAATCCAGGAATGTCGTTCCGTGCAGAATCTACAATTAAACGCATATTTTACATCTCGAAATAGTCCTATTATCAGTTAGCACAGCAATGAAAGTGTACTGCAAACAGTACTGGATCATTATGTAAGTGGTGACGTTGACACGTTGTGAAGGGGAAGATGTATTATGTCTTAGTTCCACACTTTCTGAATATCTACGCAGTTCTTCAGCTTTTTATTCTTTCTCGTAACGAACTACAAGTTTCCTGATCATTAATCATTAAGGGAATTTTAATTTCACTACATCGAATTCGTACTCCCAAGATCTAAGGCGAAAAATTTAAGAAAATTTGAAGTTACACCGTTATTAAAACTTATATTTTCTGCTTGTACTGACTTTTTTTGGGGGGTAAATACGCAATTAGACTGATATATTTATGCTACTGAAAAATCTGTTGACTGAATATCTTTTTGCGTTTAATTTCACTACCAAATTAACAATATTCATGGGAATCACCAAATGCTTCTTGTAAAGGATACGAGTTCAAGTAGATGAAGTGTATAATATCTTACTAATGCTTTGGGCAGGTTCGTATTATGGATACTTTCTGTTTACTAAAGTAGGTTTTTGTCATTCTTAAGCATAATTAATGTGTATTAGAACAGCGCATATTTTATAGCGTTTCTCGTTGGGTTATTTAATAGAACAGCAAAACATAAGAGAGAAATGTATCATCGAAAACATATTCTCACTCATTTACTAAAACAGTCAGTTGATGCTCATCTAGTTTTTATACTCGACGACAGTTTAAAGTTAATGGTTCTGTGATAAAGATGTCATCAATCCAAGTTTAAACTGCATTTTCGTCCACAGAGAAGCCGGCCGGTGTGGCCAAGCGGTTAAAGGCGCTACAGTCTGGAACCGCGTGACCACTACGGTCGCAGGTTCGAATCCTGCCTCGGGCATGGATGTGTGTGATCTCCTTAGGTTAGTTAGGTTTAAATAGTTCTAAGTTCTAGGCGACTGATGACCTTAGAAGTTAAGTCCCATAGTGCTCAGAGCCATTTGAAGCACCCACAGAGAAATTTTCTTGCTGGCTGTTCGGTAAGGACAGAAATATGTGTACGTTTGAGGGCAGAAGATTAGATGAATAAGGCAGATACGATTCGCGATTTGGGGTGGCAATGGCTAAAACAAAAGCGTTACACAGCATGTTCACATGAAATTTCAATCGCCAACCTTCGCCTCAGACTGTGAAAACATTTTGTGGACTCCCATCTACGCAGAAAGAAATGATCACCATAGTAAAATAAGAGTATCAGAGCTCGCACGGAAAGATTAGTGTGTTCGTTTCCCCGTGCGCGCTTCGAGAGTGGCACGGTAGAGAAATAGCTTGCAGCTGGCTCGATGAACCCTCTGTCAGCCACTTGACTGTGAATTGTAGAGTAATAATGTAGATATAGATGTAGGGATTGCTTTTCAGCCAAGCTCCTGGATAAGTTCTTTAGTGAAATCAGCAGACTGCAAACGGGCATTCACGAGGAGTAGCAGCACTTGCTGCAGATTCCTTAGCCGTTTTCATTATATGATGACTGCATGACTCTCAGGAGTTGGCAACAGGCATCAGCTGCGATGGACACACCCCGAGGATGCACTTCGTAACACAAAACACCTTTCTAATACCCACAGACGCAAAACTCTACGTTTTGTGGAGTCTCGCCGGCTTTTCCTTCAGATGTTTCTTGTTAGAGCCAACCATTATTTTCAGTTTATTAAGTTAACGCAAGGTGGTTCCAATCTGATCTAGCCATCCTGATTTAAGTTTCACGATATTTTCTTGCATAAATGAAGGAAAATCCTTGGATCTTTCATTTGAACAGGCCCAGTCGTTTTCCTTCCTCGTCCTTCCCATCCCTAGTGTTCGCTTCGTCCCTGATGATCTAGTCGTTGGTGGGATGTTTAAGTCTGACCTTCCTTCTTTCTTTCTCAAACTTAGCCCACTGAACCCAGTTGTGTCACGAAAGTTGAATGGTTTCAGTTCATCACATTTGCAACAGTCGGCTGGAACATTGCGGTAAGACGTAGAAAACCTCCTACACCAAATCCCGTTGATCTTCTTGAATGTGGCAAACTGTTCACCTGAAAAAAAAAATCTTACTGGAAACGACAAACTCATTTTCTGAAGCTATTTCTTCGATGCACCCACCCTATACACGGCACGAATGTTTCCAACTGCCTCCTCTACCTGCAACCCTCTATTATGTCCACAGAGACCAAATATTACAAATTTTAAACTTTTTCCATTTCACGCTCCATTTTCTAACGCTTAAACGACCTTCCTCATCACGCTTAGCTATGCCACATTCAATAAGTTACCCTAAGAACAATTGTAGAACCACAAAGAAAAAATGGTTCAAAATGGTTCAAATGGCTCTGAGCATTATGGGACTTAACTTCTATGGTCATCAGTCCCCTAGAACTTAGAACTACTTAAACCTAACTAACCTAAGGACAGAACACAACACCCAGCCATCACGAGGCAGAGAAAATCCCTGACCCCGCCGGGAATCGAACCCGGGAACCCGGGCGTGGGAAGCGAGAACGCTACCGCACGACCAAGAGATGCGGGCAAATAAAAAATGATGATTGATAAATATACTAGCAGCAGTCTGCGTGACAACACATCAAATAAAATCTCCAACAACTTATGGGTCACAACGTCCTTGGCTACGCAATTATTTGAGACGAAATGCGGTTAAAGAATGTTATAAGACTCCTCTTATACCTCTTATACTCGATACCCACTGATGAGAGAAAATATTATGACTATCTGCTTAATAGTTTGTTTGTCAGTGTTTGAAACAAAATACATCACTGATCCTGTGTATCAGGGATCCGTCAGTTTGTTGGTAGGTTTGTGAAGGTATGTGGCATTAGATGTCTACGCACAGGTCGTGTAATTCGCGTAAATAAAGGGCCGCTGATTTGCGTACGTGGTGATGGCGCCCGATAGCGACCAAGATGGGTTCCATAGGATTTACGCCAAGCGAATTTAGTATCCAAGATGATTGGTTGGTTTTAGGGAAAGAGACCAAACAGCGAGGTCATCGGTCTCATCGGATTAGGGAAGGAAGTCGGCCGTGCCCTTTCAGAGGAACCATCCCGGCATTTGCCTGGAGCGAGTTAGGGAAATCACGGAAAACCTAAATCAGGATGGCCGGACGCGGGATTGAACCGTCGTCCTCCCGAATACGAGTCCAGTGTGCTAACCACTGCGCCACCTCGCTCGGTTTAGTCTCCAAGACATCAGCATGAGTTCGCTATAAAACTACTCAAACCACTGTAACTCGGTTCTGGCTCCGAGACAGGGAGAATTGTACTGCTGAAGCTTGACATCGCCGGCGCGACGGACATCAAACATGAATGGATACAGGTGGTTCACCAGAAGAGCCGACACGTTTCCATTGATCGACGGTAGAATCCCGTTGGTCCAGTGCCCACTGCAATCGTAACTGACGATGTCGGTGTGTCAACATGTGAACACGTAGGGGTGGTCTGATGCGGAGCTTCACGTTCAACAACGTACGACGAATGGTGTGCTCCGAAACAGTTTTGCGCCCACCGGCAGTGTGCCCTACTGATAGAGATGCCACAGATCACCATCTATCATACTTTACAGAATAGACAAGCCTCCGAACCATATGTTCGGTGGAGAGTCGTGTACGTCCAGCCATTTAGCGCCTAGTGGTACATTCACTGTCCGTCTACCTCTTTCCGTAGACGCTCACGATAGTAGCGCGTGAACATTCGACCAGCTTCGCCGTTTTCGAGATACTCGTCCACAGGCTCTGCGTAATTATAACTGTCCTTTGTCAAAGTCATTTATCTCAATGAATTTCCCCATTTGGAGCCATATCTTCGCTAGGGTGATCTGTCCGTGTCTGCTCCGCTTCCATGCTTTTGTTACAGAGTCACGTGCCCGCAACGTCACCAAACGGCATCCAACGTCGCGGTGGACAGTAGTCATAATGTTTTGGCCGGCCGCGGTGGTCTATCGGTTCTGGCGCTGCAGTCCGGAACCGCGGGACTGCTAGGGTCGCAGGTTCGAATCCTGCCTCGGGCATGGGTGGGTGTGTGTGATGTCCTTAGGTTAGTTAGGTTTAAGTAGTTCTAAGTTCTAGGGGACTTATGACCTAAGATGTTGAGTCCCATAGTGCTCAGCGCCATTTGAACCATTTTCATAATGTTTTGGCCGTTCAGTCTACAACACCAGTGCAGCTCAATTCGAAAGCAACACTTCCTGCAGAAATATTCGCTTCCTACTTTGTTGTTAGTTCGTGCACATGGCTGTTTTATTTCAGTGATTGCAAAATCAAGTGGAAATTACCCATTGGGTAGCTTGAGACAGCTGGTAAATGGTAATCCAGAAGAACCAGGAAATGAATATTTTTAACAGGGTGTTATCCACCTCCATGTAGTTAGAATTCTCATCCCTTACAACAAAATCATAAGCCAGCTATATGAGCAATTTGTTCGTTTGTTGGGAAGATTCTAGCTTTCTATCTATAAAGTATGGGCTCAGTTGACACTTCAGGCAATGATTTTTAACGAATACGAACATACCCTCTACACCTCTGGAACACCACCTGAACAACACAGAACCACTGCAGTGTTCCAGATCCCCGTTAAACGTTATCTCCCTTCGCTACTGACAGCAGGAGTGTCGGTGTAGGCTGGTCCATCAGACAGACTTCGGAAGTCGAGACAAGTAAACATTCTGTCACCAGTACATTTTCTTACTAATCGTCTTGTAGGGTTACGGAGCACTTATTTGTTATTGTTTCGAACTCGAGTTGAAAATAATAGTGCTGGACTGAGATTCGTACTCAGATCTCCCTTTCACAGGATCTGACCCTTTGTGGAGATGTAGCTCCATCGTTCCGATTGTTTATCGACGTTCCAAACTCCTCAAGATCTCCAAGAAAACTACTTGTCTGGGGTCAATCCTGGTCCGACACAAAACCTTTCTTCACGTCATATCAAGCTGAAACTGGCGTCCACTGACCTACAGGCGAAAAGTAATCGTGATTTCTTACGACTCTCCGTGCAGTGACAACAGAAAGGATTGGTGCCAGTTTTGACTACCAGTGAGAAACAGAACATTTCACTCTATCATTTCAGGTCCAAAAATCCCACTCCAAGTGGTGAAACAGATTTCAGTAGTTAACTCCTCTTCGTGTGCAGTCGACAACGATGATATGAGTGAGGTTTGATTCTCAGACAGCATAGAACTTTTTCGTCACGTTACTTCCAATTTAGATATGCGCACACTCACTACTGCTGAAATAAACCGATATTTAACGTATATTCGTGGGCAGAAAACGACAGCGATAGTATCGGGAATAGTTCGAGTAGTCGGAAATTTTTCTATTGTGGTGAGATGGATTTCCGCGTACAACGTATTATGAATACCGATTAGTGGGGGATAAGAGCAAAGAGCAGGCTTGCAATTTGATTTTAAGGTCACTTTTGTAAGTTTTTCCTGAATAACTCGAAAACCGCGGGCTCCAGAGGAAACGTATCCCAGTACAAAATTTAACAACATTAAATTTCCGGCAGAAAGATCCTGTTTCTTTTTTTTTCTGTAGGACTAATAGTTAGCGCGTAGCTAGCGGGATTATATGAAAATTTCGTGCGTGCTTTTTGAAGGTCAGATATAATATTGCGGGTTGCATAAAATAACGTCAGTGCGGGTAACTAACTCACTATCTGTTTAGGCGTACCAGGGAAAATGTAATCATAGATGATCGAGTGTGGATCTGAAACCCGCTGCTTACGACTCCGTGCCCTGTGTCACTCCGTCGGTGTGAAAATAGCTGATACTCTCCAGAAAATACCCAAAGCAGCTATTCCAATCTGTAAGTGAAGAAGAACTTTGCCATATCGTCCACAGCGTTGCACGCTTTAACCCACGTAAAGCGACGAACGTTGAAAATATAATCCTGACTAATCTGAAACCAGCTAAAGCCAACATTAACAGTAGATCACATTCCCTGTTCTGTAATTTCCGCAAAACTGACTGCTATGAGGCGGACTCGGGTTAGATTCCCGGGACTGCCAGGAGTATTTCCTTGGTGGGAAGACAGGAATGGAGGTGCCCTCAACTTCGTGATACCAACTGAGGAGATACTTGAGTGAGAAGTAATGGTTCCAATGTCTGAGACAACGGCCTGGAGAGCGGTATGCTGGGTCCATGTCCAGCCATACCGCACCCAAATGACGGCATTTACAGGGGATGACAGGCGACCACCCGCTACGGATTTGCCCGTCAAGTCTAGCGCTCGCATCTGGATTAATGGGCAAGTTGTAAACTTATCAAGTGACTGGACTCAGAACTTCCTTGCAGAGACAACCCAACATGTCGTTCTTAACGAGTTATATTATTGATCTAGTGCACAGCATTGGAGATTTCGCCAGGCTATTCGTGGACAATGCTATTGTCTACAGAAAGATTGCTATGCAAGAATGCTGCCAGTTGCAGAGAACCGGCGATTGGCGTATTCACTGGCAGTTGACCACAAACATAAATGGAGTCCCAGGGGCTTTGGTCAATATTCTAGAATATGACAGGAATGATAATTCGAAGAAATACTTGCAACAAACACGGGCTCTAAAATGCAGACCTTAAGCGCTCTGAGCACCTTTTCATCTACGCTGCTGCGAAACACATCTCTTCTACTGAAAAAAAGTGCTCATAGCTCTTAAGGTATGCGTCTTAGGGCCCATGTTTGCTAGATAATTTTCCATCGTTTTCGCCCACACTACCTACTTCCAACAAATCTTGCAGTAGAAGAGATTTGTTTCACAGTATCGAAGATGAAGAAGTGCTCACACATCTTGAGGTATGCACTTTAGAGCCCATGTTTACTAGACTTGCTTGTTTACTAGACTTGTTTGTTTACTAGACTAGACTTGTTTGCTTCAAATGATCGATAATTCTCCTGTTGAACCATGTACAGGAGAAGAGATAACTGCTGTTCGATTACACTTTTTAGGACAAATACGTGGGAATTGCAGTCATCGTAAAAGACCTAGGAGTAATCATCTAGATCAAAATAAAGGAAAATGATTACGTCAAACAAGTAATAGGAAAAGCAGATGACAGAATCTTTACGAGGTGCAATTCATCTACGAAAGTAGTGGCTTCCAAAACACTTGTTTGACAAGTTATTGAGTGTTGTTCAACAGACTGTGACCCTTAAAAAGTTGAAGGAATGTAAGAGATACAGAAGATCCAAAAAACAGCGATGTGTTTCGTCTCGGGATCGTTTATTCGGCACGATAGCGTTATGGTGACGTTCAACAAACTATAGAGAGAAATGCTACAATAGCGGCGTCGTGCATCACGGATACGACTACTGTCGAGATTCCGAGAGCTTACGTCCCAAGAAGAGGTGCGCAACATCTTACTTCCTCCCACATAAATCTCGCGAAGAATAACCGTGACGACGTAATCAGAGAAATTAAAGTTCGTATGGTGTTTTGCAACAATCCTTTCCACCCATCAATTGTGAATGGAAGAAGGAAGGGGAAAATGATAAAAGTATTAAGGTGGCTTGCGGAGTAGAGATGTAAATATAATCACAAAAACTAGGAATATCTAGGCTCTGTGCTTCAAAGTCTCCGTACACTACGCCGAAGCCAAACTACGAAAGTATTTTAGTGTGTCAACATCAAAGACGTGATTTTGCAGCAGAAAGTCAATGGGGACACTCGAAAGATGCGTTTACGCATTCGATTAAAGAGGTACAAGGACTTGTCTCCAGTATTACTAAAATTATAGGAAATGGAAACGTCAGAGAAGCACAAAGTGGTACATTCGAGAAATTAACAAAGCTAACTATACGAAAGGCCGGATACTGTGTAAGGCATCCGTTGCATCACTGCGGCCAATCACAGGACGATCCTTCGAAACGCGTTACTACTCGGTTCTGTAGCTGCAAACACCCACTGACTCCCACTATGAATAGAAAACGTCGCTTGGAGTAGGAGAAAGAAAGTTGTCATTGGTCTGTGTAGCAGTGGAAGAAGGTTTCCAGGGATTAATGACTCGTAGTAGACGATTCAGCACTCGGTTGGATATACATTCATCTGGTTGACGCCTGGCGAACTGAGTGTGTCGTGGCGAAAGCTAAACTTGTTGTATGTGGTATGGTGACATGGAACTGTATTTTCTGCTTTCAGTTGGGATCATTAGATTTTCTAGACAAAAAGGCAGTACCTTCAGTAAACATAATTCGTATTACTTGTAAAGTAGTTACTTTCTGTGGTATTCATATAGACTGAAGCAGTGGAGATCCCCAAAAAAATAGTGATAAAGTGTGTCATATGGATAGGAGAGGGCACTCTGATCTACAACTACATCTATATCTACATCCATACTCCGCAAGCCACCTGACTGTGTGTGGCGGAGGGTACCCTGAGTATCTCTATCGGTTCTCCCTTCTATTCCAGTCTCCTATTGTTCGTGGAAAGAAGGATTGTCTGTATGCTTCTGTGTGGGCTCTAATCTCTCTGATTTTATCCTCATGGTCTCTTTGCGAGATATACGTAGGAGGGAGCAATATACTGCTTGACTCTTCGGTGAAGGTATGTTCTCGAAACTTTAACAAAAACCCGTACCGAGCTACTGAGCGTCTCTCCTGTAGAGTCTTCCACTGGAGTTTATCTATCATCTCCGTAACGCTTTCGTGATTACTAAATGATCCTGTAACGAAGCGCGCTGCTCTCCGTTGGATCTTCTATCAACCCTATCTGGTACGGATCCCACACCGCTGAGCAGTATTCAAGCAGTGGGCGAACGAGTGTACTGTAACCTACTTCCTTTGTTTTCGGATTGCATTTCCTTAGGATTCTTCCAATGGCAATGGTGGCATCTGCTTTACCGACGATCAACTTTATATGATCATTCCATTTTAAATCACTCCTAATGCGTACTCCCAGATAATTAATGGAATTAACTGCTTCCAGTTGCTGACCTGCTATTTTGTAGCTAAATGATAAGGGATCTATCCTTCTATGTATTTGCAGCACATTGCACTTGTCTACATTGAGATTCAATTGCCATTCCCTGCACCATGCGTCAATTCGCTGCAGATCCTCCTGCATTTCAGTACAATTTTCCATTGTTACAACCTCTCGATACACCACAGCATCACTGACACTACCACCGAGAAAGCAGATAGGCAGGTGTAGGCGGTACCATGCTAGCATCTGGCCATCCAGAGTTTCGATTCCGCTGATGTCCCCAGTCACACCAGGAGAATGGTGGAACGTTTCCTCTTAAAAGGAATAACTTAGTTCTTTCCTTTTCTTATGCACTCGAGCTGATCTAAATACGCGTCGTATGATTTTGTGGGTTTGAAAGCTTCCTAATGGTTCCGCTACCTAAATCTGATTCTTTAAAATTCTCTATGGTGTGAACATCTTCCCTTTCAGAAATATGTGTGCTGTGTCTTAAGCATAATCGTATCGCCGATAAACCTGCCAACTGATATATGTGTGTATGTGCATGTGTGTGTGTGTGTGTGTGTGTGTGTGTGTGTGTGTGTGTGTGTGTGTGTCTGTGTGTCTGTGTTTCTCAGAATATCGTCGACTTTATAATTTCATACAGCGTATTATTTTTATTTTGTATGGCTTATCCAGAAGGGATACTAATGTGGATTGTAATGTTTTATACTTCCTGTTCGATTTTTAATTTACATTTACATTTACATATATACTCCGCTAGCCACCAAGCGGTGTGTGGCGGAGGGCACAATTCGCGCCAAAGTCATATTTCCCCCCCTCTGTTCCACTCGCGGATCGCGCGAGGGCAAAACGACTGTCTGAACGCGTCAGTACGAACTCTTGTTTCCCTTTGAATGATGATCATTACGCAATTTGAAAGTTGGTGGTAATAATATATGCTCTACATGCTCAGTGAAGATTGGATTTCAGAATTTAGTGAGCAGCCCTTTCTGTTTAGCGCGACATGTATCTGCAAGTGTGTCCCACTTCAAACTTTCTATGAGATTTGTAATGCTCTCGCGATGGTCAAATGTACCAGTCACGAATCTTGCCGCTCATCTTTGGACCTTCTCAATCTCTTGAATCAGACCCAACTGGTAAGGCTCCCATACAGATGAACAATACTCTAAGACTGGATGAACTAACGTATTGTAAGCTATTTCCTTTGTTGAAGGACTGCATCGCTTCAGGATTCTACCAATAAACCGCAATCTAGAGTTCGCCTTACCCGTTACTTGTGTAATCTGATCATTCCATTTGAGATCATTTCGAATGGTCACATCCAGATACTTGACAGAGTTACCGCTTCCAAAGACTAGGCATTTATTTTGTACTCGTACATCAATGGGAATTTTCACCTTGTTATACACAGACGGTTACACTTACTAATATTGAGAGATAACTGCCAGTTATTACACCATTGTTTTCTGCAAATTCTCATTGATTTGTTCACAACTTTCGTGTGATACTACTTTCCTGTAGACTACAGCATCGTCGGCAAACAGTCTAAGCCCGCTGTCAATACCATCAACCAGATCGTTTATGTAAAGCGTAAAAAGCAGAGGACCTATTACGCTGCCCTGGGGCACACCTGAAGTTCCCTGAATTTCCCTAAGTACAGATTTAGCGTGGCAAATAGCGGTGCATTAATTGCGACTCACATGTTCGATTCGTCGGACTATAGGTACCGGTGATAAAGGAAGAGAAAACTCCTTCCGAACAGGCCATGAAGGCCCAACGGTACCGACCGGTCGCCTTGTCATCCTCAGCTCATAGGCGTCACTGGATGCGGATATGGAGGGGCATGTGGTCAGCACACCGCTCTCCCGGCCGTATGTCAGTTTCAGAGACTGGAGCCGCTACCTTTCAATCAAGTAGCTCCCCAGTTTGCTTCACAAGGGCCGAGTGCACCCCGCTTGCCAACAGCGCTCGGCAGACCGGATGGTCACCCATCCAAGAGCGAACCCAGCCCGACTGCGCTTAACATCGGTGATCTGACGGGAACCGGTGTTACCACTGCGGCAAGGCCGTTGGCAAAGGAAGACAAAAGAAGGAAGATTACAGTTTACCATCCAGCCAACGACGAGATCATCAAAGATGGAGTACAAGCTCAGACTGAGTGGACGAAACTGGCCGTGCACTTAACATAGTAGTCGTCCTGACATTCTCTTGAAGCGTTTTACGGAAATCATGAAAAAGTTAAATGTTAATGGCTAGACAGGGAAATGAACCCCAGTCCACCCACGAAAGAGTTCATTTTCCTTAACCACAGTGTCATCTCGCACAGCAACAGGAGCTTAGTGGGTGCGCAGTAATGTTGACCCACATTTGGGATTGGATTGTTTGGGGAAAGAGACCAAACAGCGAGGTCATCGGTCTCATTGGATTAGGGAAGGAAGTCGGCCGTGCCCTTTCAGAGGAACCATTCCGGCATTTGCCTGGAGCGATTTAGGGAAATCACGGAAAACCTAAATCAGGATGGCCGGACGCGGGATTGAACCGTCGTCCTCCCGAATGCGAGTCCAGTGTCCCACATTTGGGAGTGCAGTTTAAATCTCCTTCCGGCTATGCTTATTAAGGCCTGTCATAGCCTCCCCTTGAGTTCTTAATGAAAACATCGGGAGGGTGACGACAGTCAATTTCCTTCCTCATCCTTCACAAATCCGAACGTGTGCTTCATCTCTAATGATCCTGTCGTTGACGCGGCGTTAATCCCTCGGCCCGCCTCCTTTGTTCCTGTATGGTTGGTGTCACTGCTGACCGTGAGAAAGCGGAGACAGAATCTCAACCAGGTTTGGCATGTACCCTGTTTCTTTAGACCAGTACCGAGGGAATCGCCATCTACAACATCCCAGTCGTATACCAATGATCTCCACCAACAGGACCCGATAAACCTTTCTGGAAGGATCTGGAGTGTTGCCCAAGATACTGGCAAGTAAACAATTATCTTTACTTTATTTGCCGGTCAAATACGATTTACGAAAATTTTTGCAACAACACGACTCGATACAGCTTTTGACAATATTGTCTGTTACACACCCTCTGAAAGCCAGAAGTTATTAGGTACAAAATAAAGATAGATGAAATAAAAACTCATAGTTTCCCAAAGGTGTGAGAGTCGGTAAACGTCTTCGAAGAGCAGAGGGGTGGAAATGATCGTATCTTGAGCATAGTTATAAGATAAAGATAAACTAAAGTGAAACACTGATAATGGGGGTGTTCGGCTGAAGTCGAGTGATGTTGAAGGAATGAGATTAGGAAAATATAGACTAAAATTAATTGACGAATTTTGCTGACTGGGCGGCGAGATAACTAGCGATAACAAGATTAAAGATAATATAACGTAGAGACTGGCAATAGCAAAGAATGATTTCCTAAAAAAGGAAAAGGAACTGTTAACTTCGAAGATATATTTGAGTCGTGTACGTCTTTTCTGAAGGTGTGTACTTTACTGGCGTTCAGCCTTTTACGGACGTGAAACGTGGAACATAAACAGTTCAGACGAAAAGAAAATAGAAGCTTCTGTATTACTGTGCTACAGTAGAATGAGGAAGATTAGATGGGTAAATCGGATAACTAATGAAGAGGTACTCAGTGGAACTGAGAAGAGTAGAAATTTCTGGTACTACTTGACTAACAGGAGGATAAGGGGACAAATCTTGAAGTATAAAGTCGTTCAGTTGGTAATGAAGGATAATAATGGAAAAGGACGTATGCGGAAGTTGTAAAAGGGAGCCAAGGTTTGAGCACAGTATGCAAGTTAAGTGGATTTAGTTCGCAGTAGAGATCAAGTGACTTGGATGGGGTACGCTAGCAGATCGTCCCGGAAGCTCCATCAAGCTGTTCGTGGATCCTGCTGTTGTGTTTATAGAAGTCCCGGGGGTGCAAGGATTAGCAGTCGATCTACATCGTAAACAAATGTACCGTTAGTAAACGATTGCTGAAGAACTGCTAAAGACAGTCACATCCGTTAAATATCTCCGAGTAAGCTTACAAATCTCTCCTTTAACCAATACTTGAGTGGCCGGCCGATGTGGCCATGCGGTTCTAGGCGCTTCAGTCTGGAACCGAGCGACCGCTGCGGGCGCAGGTTCGAGTCCTGCCTCGGGCATGGATGTGTGTGATGTCCTTAGGCTAGTTAGGTTTAATTAGCTCTAAGTTCTAGGCGACTGATGACCTGAGAAGTTAAGTCGCATAGTGCCCAGAGCCATTTGAACTATTTGAACCAAAGCATCAGGAAGATGCTTATCCGACACCAGTGGCAGATTCTGCAAGAGAAGCGCTGTGCATCACAGAGTAGTTTACAGTTAAAATTCTGAGATCGTGCGTTCCTGGAAGTCAGAGTATGTATTCTTCTTCCAATTTTTATCTCGCGGAAAGACAATTACATTAGAAAGAATCGAGCTCACACAGCGTTCTTCGCGCATACCATTCGCTGGTGGAACGAGAAAATTGGGAGGGAGAAGAAGAGTGCGTATGGTACTTACAGTAACCTCCGAAACATATCGTAAGGAAACCTGCGGGATATAGATGTAGATGTACACTATTGGCCATTAAACTTGCTACACCAAGAAGAAATGCAGATGATGAAAGGGTATTCATTGGACAAATATAATATACTAGAACTGACATGTGATTACATTTTCACGCAATTTGGGTGTATAGATCCTGAGAAATCAGTACCGAGAACAACCACCTCTGGCCGTAATAACGGCCTTGATACGCCTGAGCATTGAGTCAAACAGGGCTTGGATGGCGTGTACAGATACAGCTGCCCACGCAGCTTCAACACGATACCACAGTTCATCAAGAGTAGTGACTGAAGTATTGTGACGAGCCAGCTGCTCGGCCACCATTGACCAGACGTTGTCAATTGGTGAGAGATCTGGACAATGTGCTGGCCAGGGCAGCAGTCGAACATTTTCTGTATCCAGAAAGGCCCGTACAGGCCGTGCAACATCCTGCTGAAATCATCTTCGTGGTGTAGCAATTTTAAAGGCCAGTAGTGTATATGTTTCATCGAGCCAGCCTTCAAAGACCACCAGAAGAACGACCAGGTTTCGAACTGACTGTCTTGGAACCGAGTCCTAGCACACGAGGCAGGTCCCCAGCCTCTGGCGATGGGTATCGAGCGGCAACCGAAAATGTGAAAAGAGTGCGTGGGCGGCAGTTGCGTGGCGTGGCGGGCAGGCAGGATGCAGCCGGCCGAGGTCAATGCGCCGTGGACCAGCTGGCGCCGTGGGAACCGCGCTGGACATCCTCACAAAGACAATGCGACCTTCTCGTGCGGTGCCGTTATGTGCCGCAGCAACAGCTGCACACGCGTCGCTTCCCAACTTTCATCTCCGAACGAGAGACCACCCCTCTCCGACGGGCCCCACGAGGTTCCGTTCGACTTAACGGCCTCTGTCGTAATGTGTGCCCCCGGGGACAAATTATTAGCCAACGTTCGCAGCACCTTGTAGTGGGGTGGCGCACCGGTTAAATCAAAACGAATGTATCGTGTCTTGCCAGTCCCGTGCTGTTGTCCACAGCGAGCTACCGTCGCTGGTCGACTCTCAGCAAATGCAGGAAGACTTGGACATTTCCACTTGCTGTAATGAATGACAGACTTCTTTAAATCTATATAATTGTAATACGATACCATTACCGTATGACTGCATTAATAATGAGCCACAATTTGTATCGGTCAATGCGTACGAACACGTGGATATAGCAATTTTTAGGGATATGAAAAGGAACGATCACATAGGTTCAATCGAAAGTAAAGCAAAAGTGTAGACTTCGTTTTATTGGCAGGATACAGGGAAAATGCAATCATTCTGTGAAGGTGATTGCTTTGCAAAACGCAAGTGCATTCCACCCTAGAAAATTGCTCAAGTGTATGGGACGCATCCCGAATAGAACGGACAGGGTGTACTGAAGGCATGCAAAGAGCGACAACGCGAATGGTCACAATTTTGTTTGATCCTAGGGGAATCATCACTGAGAAGCTGAAAAACGCTTGAAAATATGCGCCAACTATCCTGCGAAAGCTTACTCAGTAAGTTTCAAGCTATCCCGAGAAAGCTTACTCACTAAGTTTCAATGAACAGTATTAAGCGAGGACACTGGATTCGCATTCGGGAGGACGACGGTTCAATCCCGCGTTCGGCCATCCAGATTTAAGTTTTCCGTGATTTCCCTAAATCGCTCCAGGCAAATTCGGGGATGGTTCCTTTGAAAGGGCACTGCCGACTTCCTTCCCCGTCCTTCCTTAATCCAATGAGACCGATAACCTCGTTGTTTGGTCTCTTCCCCCAAACAATCCAATCCAATCCAATCCTATTAAGCGAGGAATGCAGGAATATACGTATCGTGCCCGTAGTGACCGCGAAAATAAGATTAGAATAATTATAACTCGGGGAGCGGCATTCAGCCAATCACTCCGTGGCGTGTCGGTGAGAGATCGGTCCCCAGGATGCACGGTTACCTCCTTTTTGTAAATTATGGTACCTGATGAAAATATTTTTGTAACGTATTCAACTGAGATGCCGGACGGTGTTAAATAGTTAATACTGCTTTTAATAATCAACAAACCTTCGCCACATACCTTTTTGTTCATTGTCGTGTGTTCCATTTGTATTGTGATTTAGTTTCCTTTTGTTTCGTTGTTTACGACTAGAATGATGGAAGTTGTTTTATTAACACTTTTGTCAAACAATAATCAAGTAAATATCTCATGTACAAGCGTTTATTTAAAACATTGTTTAAGCACGGAATGGTACACCCCGTCCCAACAAATCTGATGCTTTTACTTAGCAAAATGGCTTCAAATTATTATTACAAAAATTTAACCCTTTAACTCCTTGATGATAACGTTGAAACCAAATCCGACTTCTCAATTTACTACCTTATTTAATTATTATTCGTACAAGTCATAAAAGTGAAGCGTTATCGATGGAACGGGAAGAAACGCTAATCCATGGTACAATAGGGACTAGTGTCCTCTGTCAATTACTTCAGTGGTTGGCAGAGGATAGATGGCAATGTAGATTTATATAAAATATGTTACTCTAAATCAGGATTGAACAACGGGGGTAGCGTATCCTTGTCTCCTACCTACTCAGTGTCTTTGTAGCTCTCCGCCCAGACATGGAACTGTCGCGGCAGCATTTCCGACCCAACAGTTGATTTCCTTTGAAAAGAACAGGAGACGACGAGCTGCGACCCTTGTCATAGGCATCATAACTACGTAGCTCGGTTTCTTCATGCAGGCCACCGAATGGCGAACAGTGCAGGTATGACGCGGTCACAAAAAACAGCCATTGTGTTTGGGAGTCCCTAAGGCCGTGCAGTTAATAACGCGGCCTTGTCCTTAGGAGACTCAGGCGATGTAAGAGCAGTGGCGTATCTCGCCAGGAACTTCAAACTATTGTCGTGACGCTGTAAATAGTGTTCCAGCAGCGTGTTTTTAGGCTCGTATCCGACATAAGACGCAAGGAAGTGTCAGTGAAGATGACGTTCCGTCCAAATCAGCATCTGACAGGAAGCTGATAAGGGAACGATAAGTTAGAACCAGAACGTCATCTATATCGACGGATGGTATGTAGTACACCAGATTGATTCTTCCATTATTTATTCTACTACTCTCAGCTCTTCTTGGAGCGTGGATTCTCGGCTATATGTGAGAAGGATCTCCGTGATACGCACATAGCATTCTCAGTGTTTCCAACTACATCTCGTCGAGTTTATCCGAGATTCTTGAGGCTATTAACCGGACCCGTGCCGAACCTAGCGTCCGTTCCTCAAACCTTATCTGTCTCTTCCTTTAATCTAACTCAGTAAGTGTCCCACAACGTGGAATACCCTAACAATTGGTAGAATGAGGTTTTTTAACGATTTCTGTCGTATATGAAAAACATTACTTTAGGATTCTTCTAAAAATTATGAACGTGGAATCTTCAAGTGGTCATTCCTCCTCAGATCCTCCGAACACATACTCCGAAATATTTTACAGTTGTCACTGAACCGACCACCCAGGAACCGGTCGTCGAGCACCTAGTCGAAAGATATTCTGCCATTTCGGCCACTTATGTGCTTTACATTACTTTCATTTGTGTTGAAGGTTTGCACCAGGTGTTGATCCCCTCCTAGTTCGCCCATGTTTCGTAATAAATTTCGAACCACGTCACATACCTGTACACAATTTCGTCGTTTGTGAAAAGTTTTAGACATTATTTGTCAGATCGTTTACACGCAGCCTGAACAGTACCGATTGTGTCTTATTACTCTAAGGAACCCGAGACATTGTTTTCAGTTTTGATGATGCCTGTCCATTACGAACGGCGTACTTCATTCCTTCTTCAAGGTAATATTCAGTCCTGTCGCATGTTTTGGTTGTTGTAGCCTTCAGTCCAGAGACTGGTTTGATGCAACTCTGGTTCAAATGGTTCAAATGCCTCTGAGCGCTATGGGACTTAACATCTGAGGTCATCAGACGCCTAGAACTTATAACTACTTAAACCTAACTAACCTAAGGACTTCACACACATCCATGCCCGAGGCAGGATTCGAACCTGCGACCGTAGGGGTCCCGCGGTTCCAGACTGAAGCGCCTAGAACCGCTCGGCCACACCTGCCGGCGATGCAACTCTCCACACTAGTCTAACCTGAGCAAGCCCCATCATCTCGTCATAACTGCTGCGATCTATATCCATTTGGATCTTCTCCTCTAGTCAAGTCTAGGTCTCTTTCTAGAATTTTAATCTCAACTGTCCTTCCTGCATATTTCCCTCTATTACCAAATTTACAATTCGTTGGTGTCTTAGGAATTGCCCATGGAACGTAGTCCTTCTTTTCTTATGCTGGGCCATAAATTTCTTTTGTTTAAAATTTGTCATGTTCATTAGTTATCTGATATACCCATCTAACCTGGAGCATTCGTCTCTAACACTACTTTTCAAAAACTTTTGTAGTCTTCCTGTCTGAACTGTTTCTCACCCACGTTTCATTCACACGTAAGAAG
Source organism: Schistocerca cancellata (assembly GCF_023864275.1). Taxonomy (NCBI): domain Eukaryota; kingdom Metazoa; phylum Arthropoda; class Insecta; order Orthoptera; family Acrididae; genus Schistocerca; species Schistocerca cancellata. The sequence goes on along the minus strand of NC_064629.1, from coordinate 875,701,536 downwards.
GCACTGCAGACGAATACCTTTATGAAAGACTTCATAGCATTTAAATTCACATTCGATTTTAACAAAGTTCAGAAACTTTTTTCTTGGTATTGACAGTCTGTAGTTTATATCGTTTCTACTTGTGCTGTTCAAATAGCAAAACTCGTCTACTACTTCCCGTGTCTCATTCCCTGATCTAATACCCTCTACATCGACTCCTTTTATTCGACAAAATTTCATTACCATTGTTTACCACTCTAATCTCGTTTCAAGAGATTATACATTCGATTGAACTGATGTTCTAGATCCTTTACCGTGTCTGATAGAAATCAGATGTCATCGAAAAACCTCAGAGTTTTTGTGTGTACTCCTATTTTTTTTTTCAAAATTCTCGTTAGTTTTCCTTACTGTTTTCTCAACTTGAGTTTCGTACGACCCACGTTCGAGGAAACTGTACTGATTGGAATGCGGTGGGGGCAGCGGGGGCGTGGATCATTCTATTCGATATATTTAATTATATTTAAGGTCAGAAAATGTTGCAAGATTATGCAAGAGTTGGATGTCAACCACATTGGACGATTGTTTTGTGGACAACTTTTTTTATCCTTCTCGTAGAGGGTCGTGACCTGTGCTGTCTTTTAAGTACTGTCATATTTGGTGAAGTTGCTGGGAACCATTACCGACCGGCCATCCTGATTTTCGTTTTCAGTAGTTTGCCTTACTCACTTACCTTAGATACTGGTATGGTTCCTTTGAAAAGGGTACGATGAACTTGCTTCCCCATCCTTCGACGCTCCGCCTCTAGTAATCTTGTCGTCGATGGGACGTTAAAACATAATCTTCGTTTCCTTCAGCCAGGCAGATTTGATCCCATTGTAGCTAACTTCCCGATTTCGTAAGCTAAGATGCTGTGAGTTGAACTAATCGATTTTGTCAAAGGAAAAAATATACGTGAAATTAAACCTAAAAATCAATGTATCCCATATAATTTACTAGCCATTGAAACTGCAGCAACAGGAAGTGTAGCAAATAAAGAAATTTGGTTGAATGTGGGTACATAGTATACTAAAAAGAATAGGTGAATAAATCTGTAGGTAGTTTGGAGTGTTCAGGATGCGTAGTGTAGCGCACAGATCTATCATTTCTGGCAGCAACAATGGCTCCAACACGGATGGGCATCGAGCAGAACTGAGCTTTGAAGAATGACACATATGGGTAAGGCATTCCATGCTGCTTCAGCTTTATGGATTGTAGTGGATGGCGAGTAGTGTCGTGTCGGTCTCGCTGCAACAGACATTTTAAATGGGTGACAGATCTGCAGAATCTGGTCACCATGCCAACAATCGAATAGCTCCTGTATCGAGGCAGGTCGGGACAACACGAATAACACACAGTCTTGCGTTGTCGTGTTGAAGGAAATGTCACGGAGAGATAATATAGGGCACACCAGATACGTAACGCCTGCAGTCCAAATTATCTGTATGCGCCGTGTACCTAACCGTACCTCCGCACAAGGTGGTGGGCTTGTATGACGATGACGAATGCGATACGGTAACGCTCGTTCTCCTCAGTTGCCCCAAAAACGGATACGTACTACTTGACACTGTATGCAGATAGGGACAACTCTGAAAACAAGATGCTGTGACACTCCCGTGTCCAGTATTTTCGTTGTCTACGCGGCTCTTCTGTCAAGGAATCGTCAACTACGGTCCTATACTTCAGGCACCATCGCACGGTGAGTGTGGTTGCTTGCCTCGTTGCAAAGAAGCTCCAGCTACGTGACAAAGCTGTACGACCCTGTACGGTAGTTCGATGTCTGTCCTCTCGGGCACTAATCGCTTAGGGCCACTGATATCCTACATGGCGTTGAGTACGGCCTTCCTGAACCCATCGACTCCATATATGCGTAGCAGTCGTGGGATCCTAACCAGCGAGAGCAGCAATATGGCAGAACGATAAGCGGCAGTCTCGACGGGGAAGAATCGTGCTGTTGTCAAATTCCGACACGTGCTAATAGACCACCATCCTAGACACAGCTCGATATTCTCATAAACAACTAAGATTCGAATGCGATTTCTGTATGAGAAACTCACCGCATAATCTTTCCATGTATAGAGAATATAGTTGGCATTGCTTCTGTTTACTTTGTGTGCTTCAGTTGCAGTGTTAATCATTTGCATATCCGAGCACGCAGTACACTTAACGGCAATTTGACAGTTATTACGTGCTACCTACATAACTTGCAGTTTTCGTGGCCAGCAGAGCATTATCTTGCTGTCGATGGAGCTGTGAGAGAGGAGGAGGAATGTGAGCCAGTACGTAGCCTCTTCCTCTAGAACAGCAGAATACGCGCGGCTGCCGCGGTCCACTCGCTGGGCGCAGCGGCCGGGAGTGGGTCAGACGCCAGGTGCCCGGCTGGTCGCGGGCGCCATCTGTGTGGCCCCGCCGCCAAAAAACGCCCAGCGCCCAGCTCGGGGCCCGCTATTTGAATAGCGACGGCCCCTCCTGCTCACATATTTGAATGGTCATAATGAGCTTTCATTTCGGGAGACACGAATAAAAAGGCTTAAGCAGCTGCCCAGCACAAAGGAAAGAGTTTTATTTTCGGACGGTTTTCATTAGCGGCTTCGGGGCGTCCACACCGCGGGCCCAGTCGATCGCCCTTCAAACGCATTCCGCTCAGCGCCGACCGCAATTTGCTTATCGTATGGCACGAGAGATCACCCAGGTTCGCATAATAAACCTCAAGACTCACAAAGCAGTCAGATTTCTTGCGTATTCGGTTGGTCACAGTACGAACGTAAAGGGCGCTCCACTGCCATCTGGTAAATGGTTTGTCTACTGAGACTGGTATGGCTGTGCTTATCCACCGGTATGACGCGCGTCTGCCGCGGTTTGTTTCTTTTTTGCTGAGGCTGGCCCATATTTTTGTCGAAGTCCGGGGTTATATTCCGTGATACAGGGAAGGCTGTAGGCACAAATCGTGGATGAAACTTCGAGCTTTGATAACCAGGATTTTGTGCACAAAGTGACCTATCGATTACATCCCATAAATGTTCAGTGGAATTCCTGTCGGGCGATCTGGGTGGCCAAATCGTTGGCTCGAACTGCTCGGAATGTTCTTGAAACCAGTAGCGAACAAATGCGGCCTGCTGACACGACGCGTTGTCATCTTGAAACGTCCCCTTTCAACATTTATACAAGACTGTGCTTAAACTGACACACAATATTTTTTAGCGCAACGCAATCTGACTTTCAAAAATCCCTACAAAAGAATGGCCCTGACTAACATTAACCTATACCTTTCACAAATCACTTACCTCACCAAAAATCTTCGTTACTCGAACTACTGCAATACAGCGAGCGCCACTACTGCCAGCTAAATAAAAGATTCAAACTACTGAAGGCACTAACTACTGATATGCATAGTTAGCAAATGAAAGATTTTAATAGAGAACAAACAATGTATTTACCTTAATAATCATATTATATATGTCATCCAGTCTTACAAATTTCAAATCTCCGCCATTTCTCTCCCCACATCCACCACTGCTGGCGGCTCACCTCCAACTGCGCAACGCTATGCGCTGTTCACATCCAGCTGCCGCTGCCCAACACTACAATGGCAGACAACAATGCAAAACTAGCCACAGACTGCACACATCACAGCCAGTGATTTTCATACAGAGCGCTACGTAACGTTGCCAATAAGAAAGCGTACTTACAATCTATAATAATTCCATCGTCATTCAGGAACATGACGTCCGTGAATGGATAATGGACTTCAAGTACCCGAACATAACCATTTCCAGTCAATGATCGGCCCAGTTTCATCAGAAGACCCATTCCATTCCGTGTAAACACAGTCCCCGCCAGTATGGAGCCACCACTAGCTTGCACAGTGCCCTGTTCACAACTTGGGTCCATGGCGTCGTGGGGTCTGCGCCACACTCGAAACCTATCATCAGCTCTTACCAATTGAAGTCGGGACTCATCTGACCATGCTACGGTTTCCCAATCGCCTAGGAGCCAACCGACATGGTCACGAGACCAGAAGAGGCGCTTCAGGCGATGTCGTGCTGTTTGCAAAGGCGCTCACATCGGCCGTTTGCTGCCATAAGTCATTAACGCAAAATTTCGCCGCACTGTCCTAGCGGATTCGTTTGTCGTTGGGCCCACGTTGATGGTTCAAATGGCTCTGAGCACTATGCGACTTAACGTCTGAGGTCATCAGTCGCCTAGAACTGAGAACTAATTAAACGTAACTAACCTAAGGACATCACACACATCCATGCCCGAGGCACGATTCGAACCTGCGACCGTCGCGGTCGCTCGGCTCCAGACTGTAGCGCCTAGAACTGCACGGCCACTCCGGCCGGCCCCCGCGTTGATTTCTGCGGTTACTTCACTCGGTGTTGCTTTCTGTTTCCACTGACAACTTTATCGCAAACGACGCTGCTCTCGGTCGTTACGCGAAGGCCGTCCGCCACCGCGTTGTCCGTGGCGAGAGATAATGCCTGAAATTTGGATTCACTGAACACTCTCGACACTGTGGATCTCGGAATATTGAATTGCCTAACGATTTCCGAAATGGAAAGTCCCATACGTCTAGCTCCAACAACCATTTCGCCTTTCAAGTCTGTTCATTCCCATCGTGCGGTCATCATCACGTCGGAAACCTTTTCGCACGAATCACCTGAGTACAAATGGCAGCCCTACCACTGAACTGCCATTTACTCGATACTACCGCCACCTGTGTATATGCAGATCGCCATCCCAGAACTTTTGTCACCCCAGTGAAGTACGCGCTTTTGGGATTTCAAATGGTTCAAATTGCTCTGAGCACTATGGGACTTAACATCGGAGGTCATCAGTCCCCAACAATTCGGAACTACTTAAACCTAACTAACCTAAGGACATCACACACATCCATGCCCGCGGCAGGATTCGAACCTGCGACCGGAGCAGTCGCGCGGTTCCAGACTGAAGCGCCTAGAACTGCTCGGCCACTCCGGCCGGCTTTTGGGATATCTGGACAGCTTTTTGAACGGGTTCAGAACTGTGGAGCAGACAGAACTCAGCAGATCCTTCTTCGTTTCGCAAAATTTTAACGAAAGGTTACATGTAGTAAGTTGGTTGGCATCGTCGGTTGCTCCTTAAGGCTTATAGCGATTAAACTGCCGTAGACAGAAAAATCACAGCGCCAGAAAATTATAGAAAAGTGCAGGAAAAACTGGACGCTGATAACGATACCTCGATGCAGGGACTGTTATAAACAAATACGAGTACTGTGCCAGTTGACCAGCATATAGTCAAACACTAGTTCGTATCTAAAAACACCGGAAACTGTTACTTAATGCAAATAAAGATAAAATAAAGTTTACTGTGTTTAACAACAGAGATAAATTAACCATTTTCATGTGACTGTGGACCACATCGAAACCAAAATAATGGCCAAGCAGACGTAAAGTGTTGCGCAGAAGTAGATGGACAGATCCATTGTTGGTCAATTGCGGGATTGATAAGCGATCATGTGAAACAGTTACAACCGTAAAATATCCGAGAACGACGTAAAGTGGTATTATCACATGTAACTAGTGTCAGATGTAACTAATGTCAGACTGAGATTCAATGGAATAATTTACAGAAATTTATGTTTGTTTTCAAAACAGGAAGCTTAGAAAAGCAAATTCTTCAGCACAACATGTCGGGTTGGGGCCCTTGTAAAGTAGTACTGATATAGATGGAGAAAATATAAAGAAGAGCAGCGAGTTTTGTGCTGGTTTCGTTTAGTAAGTGCGTTAGCATAACAGAGTCGCTCATCAAACTCCAGATACAAACGCTAAAGAAAGAAGTTGTCAATCATGGATTTGTTTACAGTTAAAATTCTGAGAGCATACGGTCCAAAATGATGCAACAGCATATTAGCCCCTCCTATACCCATTACATCTCATGAAGAGACTACGACGAAAAAGATAGGCACGTTTATTTATTATGGAGGTTTCAGACAGCCGTGCCACTCTCAAATGGAACATAAACAATAGGAAATGGTATGAGCACCCTCTGGTACACACTGTAATGTTGTCTGCGAAACATAGAGTTACCTGATGTAGAATTTCGATTGAATAAAAGAATGTGAGACGTTCGAATGATGTCAATGGATGTAAAGACGAAACGTCTTGTTTATCTAGAGGCCAAGATGTACAGCACAAGTTAGGCTGGACGAAATCTGGAAACAGAATCGCCAGTCGCTTGCTTGGAAAAAGAATCCTGACCTTTACCTGAAGCGTCTAAAACAAAGCACGGAGAATTCCACTCGAAGGGCTGCACGAGATTTAGACATCACTCCTCCTGAATTCAGTTCCAGTTGTCACATACGAGGTTATCTGCACTAATTCTGATTATTTAGATTATACATTACTACCTGTTGACTAACCATTTAACTATGGCAGTAGTGTTAGCAACACTTTCAGTACATTGTATACAACTAAAACTTTTTACTGCTGCTATTATTATCATTGTTGCTGTTTTTCAAACGATTTTTCACTCGCTTGGTTTGAAAAATCATGTGCTTTCTACCACTGATTCCACGAAATGCCGCGGAATTACGCTTGACACAGGACGTATTAGGAGTTAGAACTAAATAAACAATTCTTGTGAAATGATATATCGGATATGGAATGAGGTGGAGCAATGGTAAGACACTGCTTTCATATTCAACTGGAAGTTGGCCCCATTCCTTGCCTGATCATTTATATTTATTGCCAAGTCTTACACCGGCTGAGGCACAATGACAACACCGCCTACGGAATATCAGACCAGCTGTGTGGCTGGATTGAAGAGTTTTTAGCAAACAGAACACAGCATGTTGTTCTCAATGGAGAGACATCTACAGACGTTAAAGTAACCTCTGGCGTGCCACAGGGGAGTGTTATGGGACCATTGCTTTTCACAATATATATAAATGACCTAGTAGATAGTGTCGGAAGTTCCATGCGGCTTTTCGCGGATGATGCTGTAGTATACAGAGAAGTTGCAGCATTAGAAAATTGTAGCGAAATGCAGGAAGATCTGCAGCGGATAGGCACTTGGTGCAGGGAGTGGCAACTGACCCTTAACATAGACAAATGTAATGTATTGCGAATACATAGAAAGAAGGATCCTTTATTGTATGATTATATGATAGCGGAACAAACACTGATAGCAGTTACTTCTGTAAAATATCTGGGAGTAAGCGTGCGGAACGATTTGAAGTGGAATGATCATATAAAATTAATTGTTGGTAAGGCGGGTACCAGGTTGAGATTCATTGGGAGAGTCCTTAGAAAATGTAGTCCATCAACAAAGGAGGTGGCTTACAAAACACTCGTTCGACCTATACTTGAGTATTGCTCATCAGTGTGGGATCCGTACCAGATCGGGTTGACGGAGGAGATAGAGAAGATCCAAAGAAGAGCGGCGCGTTTCGTCACAGGGTTATTTGGTAACCGTGATAGCGTTACGGAGATGTTTAACAAACTCAAGTGGCAGACTCTGCAAGAGAGGCGCTCTGCATCGCGGTGTAGCTTGCTCGCCAGGTTTCGAGAGGGTGCGTTTCTGGATGAGGTATCGAATATATTGCTTCCCCCTACTTATACCTCCCGAGGAGATCACGAATGTAAAATTAGAGAGATTAGAGCGCGCACAGAGGCTTTCAGACAGTCGTTCTTCCCGCGAACCATACGCGACTGGAACAGGAAAGGGAGATAATGACAGTGGCACGTAAAGTGCCCTCCGCCACACACCGTTGGGTGGCTTGCGGAGTATAAATGTAGATGTAGATGTAGATAAACTATGTAGAATAGTTTTGTTAATAGATGTATCAACCAAAATCTCTTCTTCGGAGAAATGTTAATCATTGCAATATACAATATTCTGAAGGAAGTTCGTGATATGGACTGAATTTACAGAGCTCCGAACTTAGGCTGAAGGTCATAATGAGGGAACAGTTAAAGTTTAATATTCACTCGCAAGTAGAACAAAATAACATAGCGAAGGTCGACCGCCGATATCTGGCTTGTGGTCGTCTTCAATGCAGAGGCCAAGCCCTGGTAATGGTGAAAGCAGACACTGGTGGCGCCCTCAGGTGGCGGTTTGGCTCAGCGTCGTACCCTAAACACTCAGGCCGCGAAGAGATACTAGACACAGTTTACTGTCATGTGGCCTGTAGAGGCTAACGGGTCCGTGGAGCCAGCTGCCTCTGCTGGGGCTCGCACTGCCGCCTGGTGTCCATTGACTGAAGCTCTGTCATCTGCTGATGTAACCCCTTCGAGGTTAGGCCACTGGTACACCATTGCTGACCGAAGGATTGCCAGTCTGTGGGCTTTACAGCCTGTATGGAGTACGTAGGTTTTCCGCGGTTTCCTTAAATCGCTTAAATCAAGTCGCAGGAGGGTTCGTTTGGAAAGAGCACTGCCAGTTTCTCTTACCAGTTTTGCCCATGTCCATGTGATCAATCCCCGATGACCACGTCATCGAAGGGATACTAACTCCTAAACCTCCTTTTACGATAGGACGGATGTAAGTAATCAGTTTGCGTGTGTTGCTATGAGGTCGCCGACTCTAAGCAACGTCTAAATATCGCGTGTCTACCTAGTCGTTTCCACTGGATCGCTTTTCAGTTAATGTTAGGGCTTGAACAATTCATCACGCATTAGTTGAGATTTTCCATCTTCTCCTCCACCTAAATGGCCTTGCTTTCTTTCAGAACTCCTTAAGGAGGTGTCACTTCAACATGAAGTAAGACGATATGCAAACACTGGATGCCTAGGACTTCGGATTAGTCATAATAGACCTGTTAAGTGACCACATTACCCTGTAAACAGACCTTTTGTACTCACAGATAGGCGATATTTTTGAACCATTTATATAGTGTTAAAATGGTTCAAATGGCTCTGAGCACTATGCGACTTAACTTCTGAGGTCATCAGTCGCCTAGAACTTAGAACTAATTAAACCTAACTAACCTAAAGACATCACACACATCCATGCCCGAGGCAGGATTCGAACCTGCGACCGTAGCGGTCACGCGGTTCCAGACTGAAGCGCCTTTAACCGCACGGCCACACCGGCCGGCTATATAGTGTTAATATCCATTAGAATATCGTTCTGCTACGTATGTAACTGTGTGAATGGTGTGTGTGTGTGTGTGTGTGTGTGTGTGTGTGGTTGTGTGTGTGTGCGTGCGCGCGCGCATCTCTCTGAGAAGGGGCATTGGGTTTTCTGGGGGGGTGGGGTGAAGGGGAGGAGTTAGCTACATTAGTTGGAGGTCTTCTTTATGTCAGTGACTAAGTAGGATGCACTGTTGGGACAAAGTTTGCTTTCAATATTTATTTTGTGCTTGAGTTCTTTGAAATCTTTCATCGTTAGTTTGACACGATCTGTACCTGTTGGCTGATCGAGAGCCAGACTGGTCCGTGGGAACTCAGGTATGGAATCCTTGCCCAGTTTGATCACTGTTTATTACGATTACTCCTTGTTAACATATACATGAACAAGAAATCTATAATTACACATTAACATGATCAACAAAACACGAAGTGAAATGAACTGCCAGTTATGAACATTGAAACATATTTAAGCCAGAGCTAAGTTCATTTGACAAAGTCCACAAGGAACACGTGAGACGGGAGTGACCGTTATCTCAATAAGTCATTCTCGAGAAAATATAACCACGGATGAATGAGCCGTGATCACTTCTATCGTGCCAGAGACGTACAAATGACAAGCCTGCTCTATCATGGACGAGCCCTCCAATACCCGATCAGGTGTTAAATCACGGAACCTAATCGAGTTTAAAAGCAATGCACAAAGAAGCAGTTAACTGCTCTCTTTGCTGGGTACTTTGCCAGGCGTACTCACGATAGTCGGTGAGTTGTAGAGTCGAGTCCTGCATGCGGCCGGGACCGCTGACCACCACTTCTCATCTGCTGCTGACCCTCAGAAATGCATGTCTGCCATCTACAGCATCCCGGAAGTCAGATTCTCCTTATCCACATCTCTATCCAGCGTGTCTGTTTCTCTATGTGTCCAAAAACCAAGTGTTGGCGTCCGTGTTTCCATCTTTTCTCTCTGCTCTGAGAAAAACTCGGCAGAAGGTACTTACCCTATCAGAAAGCTTAGCTAAATACTGCCCAACCATACTTAAAAAAAAATAAAGTTGGTCCGACGCTTTACCTAGAAAATGTTTTATAAGTTGTCCAATGAGCTGCCTTCCAACAACACAATTCTGAGAAAACTAAATCTCATACTCCCACTTTTCAGATATCTATTTGCGTCACCCAACGGGTTGTTTTCTCATGTCTGAAATTTTTAGAAAACTATGTCCTAAAGACACACTGACAGATATATTTTATATCATCCACCTTGTCAGAGAGAGTAATTCTCACTACTCATGGAGTGGTGCCCTACTCTCGCACTAACTCTCCCACAAAGTCAGAAAAAAAGCCTTTTAACAATAAACAGCTACAGATTTGCCTATGAGAAAGCAGTGATAAATATCTTTCTGTGAGCCTGGTACCCACTAGTTTTCAAGGAAAGGCCTTACTGGCGAAACCAATATTCTACCCAGCTGTTCTCTGAGCAGAGAGACAGACTTTAAAACTAATTTATTTTGCTGTGAGCGAGGAGCAACGTGTTTCATTATACTAGGCTTTTTTACCAGAGTCCCGGACCGAACAGCACGTTGCGGCAATCTGTGGCATCTTGACTGCATACGCCTCGCCGGCACCACGGCGGACAATACGGAACTCGTGAATGTCGACCTGGCGGTCAGTGCCCGAGTATTCTTCTCCTGTTCCAACTAGCTTAGTCTTCAGAACCTGTCTGCTCTCACCAGGGAGCTCTGGGATGTGTTTTCTAGTGACCTCATCCTACCATGTGGTCCATCCAAACTCTGGCACATTGGTACAACACAAGAAGCATGGAACACGCACCTTACTACATAGGGTGAGAGAAATTAAGAAGTGTAACCACATCGATCATTGCGATCACTATTATCACCCACATTATCTGCATCAGATAATCATCAATCAGTAGAAACATGGTACGGTTTACGATAAATTTAAACAATGGCAGTAGTACATGACACGTATTAGTCCACCTCACGACCAACATGTTTCAAACTTCTGTGGAATTACCTTTTAAAACAGTTCAAAGTTCTCTGTGATGTACTCACGGTGCAGCTTGCCACTGTTTACAGCTCACGATCGGTTGTCGAAGATGGAGCATTTCTCGTTACTGGAACTTACAAAAATCGACAGGTTTTACTGCTCGGAAACACAAACAAATTTACAGACAAAAATTTTACAACAGAAATCATCCTACTCGGAAGAAATTTATGGCTACAGATAGAAACTTACAAGATACCTTACACACACATTAAAAAAAGTTTTGCATCACCCCGGTTCCCAGAACTCCTGAAGACAGACGTTCACTGTGGATATTGCATCACAGACACAATCCCTTTCACTGTTCAGAGATGTCCCTAAACCCGCCCGAAGATGTAAACAACCATGCATGTGCAGTACCTATTAGACAGAGGGGGTCTGACAGCCGAACAGTTCCAGTCATTGCACCAGGAAGCAGGTACACGGCTCGTGTTGTCTATAGTTCCATCATGCCTAGATAGTCAATACCGCGGTTCGAACGCGTCCGCATTGTTACTTGTTACTTTGTGTCAGGAAGGGCTCTCAACAAGGGAAGTGTTCAGGCGTCTCGGAGTGAAACGAAGCGATGTTGTTCGGACATGGAGGAGATACAGAGAGACAGGAACTGTCGATGAAATGCCTCGCTCAGGCCGCCCAACGGCTACTACTACAGTGGATGACCGCTACCTACGTATTATTGCTCGGAGGAAACCTGACAGCAACGCCACCATATTGAATAATGCTTTTCGTGCAGCCACAGCACGTCGTAATATGGCTCAAACTGTGCGCAATAGACTGCATGATGCGCAACTTCACTCCCGACGTCCATGGCAAGGTCCATTTTTGCAACCACGACACCACGCAGCGCGGTACAGATGGGCCCAACAACATGCCGAATGGACCACTCAGGATGAGTGTCGCATATGCCTTCAACCACACAATCGTCGGAGACGTGTTTGGAGGCAACCCGGTCAGGCTGAACGCCTTAGACACACTGTCCAGCGATTTCAACAAGGTGGAGATTCCCTGCTGTTTTGGGATGGCATTATGTGGGGCCGACGTATGCCGCTGGTGGTCAAGGAAGGCGCCGTAACGGCTGTACGATACGTGAATGCCATCCTCCGACCGATAGTGCAACTATATTGACAGCATATTGGCGAGGCATTCGTCTTCATGGACGATAATTCACGCCCCATCGTGCACATCTTGCGAATGACTTCCCTCAGGATAACGACATCGCTCGACTAAGGTTCAAAATTCAAATTGCTCTGAGCACTATGGGACTCAACTGCTGAGGTCATTAGTCCCCTAGAACTTAGAACTAGTTAAACCTAACTAACCAAAGACATCACAAACATCCATGCCCGAGGCAGGATTCGAACCTGCGACCGTAGCGGTCCTGCGGTTCCAGACTGCAGCGCCTTTAACCGCACGGCCACTTCGGCCGGCGCTCGACTAAGGTGGCCAGCATGTTCTCAAGACATGAGCCGTATCGAACATGCCTGGGATACATTGAATCTTTGCTGATTATGGACGACATGACCCACCAACCGTGCTGAGGGATCTACGCCGAGTTGCCGTTGAGGAATGGGACAATCTGGACCAACAGTGTATGCCACGACGAATACATGCATGCATCAATGCAAGAGGACGTGCTACTGGGTATTAGAGGTACCGGTGTGTACAGCAGTCTGGACTACCACCTTTGAAGGTTTCGCTGTACGGCGGTACAACATGCGACGTGTGGTTTTCATGTGCAATAAAAAGGGCGGAAATGATGTTTATGTTGATCTCTATTCCAATTTTGTTGATGGCCCAGCACTGAAATATGCAGCAATTTGCGGAAGGGTTTCACTTCTGTCACGTTGAACGATTCTCTTCAGTCGTCATTGGTTCCGTTCTTGCAGGATCTTTTTCCGGCCGCAGCGATGGCGGAGATTTGATGTTTTACTGGATTTCAGATATTCACGGTACATTCGTGATATGATCGTACGGGAAAATCCCCACTTCATCGCTACCTCTGAGATGCTGCGTCCCATCGCTCGTGTGTCGACTATAACACCACGTTCAACCTCACTTAAATCTTGATAACGTGCCATTGTAGCAGCAGTAACCGATCCAACAAACTGGGCGAGACACTTGTTGTCTTATACAGGCATTGCCGATCGTAGTGCCGTATTCTGCCTGTTTACATATATCTGATTTGAATACGCAAGGCTATACCAGTGTCACCGAACAACATGTTAGTTGCCTCTGTAAAAGAGCATACTGGTCGCTTCGGATGATGTGGAACTTGTACCAGGCAGTGTGCGACCCCTCACCGCTGACCTAAGTTATGGCGGTCAAGTGGCGTCTATATGCCAGTCAGCTGTTTGTAATGAGCGTAGTAAGAAGCGCCGACACGGAGATGACAGGAGAGCAGCAGCTATGACCACACCGTCAATGAAATCGCTCGAATTGCTGGTGTTTCAACACGGACTGTCCCACGTGTCGACAATGGATGGTGTACGACTCACAGCCATATATCACGGCATTAGAGCACTAGTCGTAAAAATGTCCTGACAGACAAGAGCCAGAGACCAGTATTACGCCTTGTCGAGAACAATCGGTTTTCTGTCGTCAGTGAACGCAGGTACGTCTCAATGAGTTTCCGAGTGAGCGCCACGAACAGAACTGTATGCAATGGACACTTGGATAAGGCCATTGATCACAGCGGCATATACAGCTGCTTGTCTTTAATGAGCCCAATAGCACAGAAACTGCGCAGTACGTAACTGGAATCATGTAGTGTGGTGTCACCGCCAGACACCACACTTGCTAGGTGGTAGCCTTTAAATCGGCCGCGGTCCGCTAGTATACGACGGACCCGCGTGTCGCCACTGTCAGTGATTGCAGACCGAGCGCCGCCACACGGCAGGTCTAGAGACACTTCCTAGCACTCGCCCCAGCTGTACAGCCGACGTCGAGAGCAATGGTTCACTGACAAATTACGCTCTCATTTGCCGAGACGATAGTTAGCATAGCCTTCAGCTACGTCAATTGCTACGACCTACCAAGGCGCCATTCTCATTTGATATTTATCTAGTGATGCCTGTACCGTCAGACCGATGTACACCAATTATGGATTGCAGCAACGTACCTTATTGGCTATATTAATTACATTGTCCTGTTCCAGACCTCACGCCAGTCTGCGTGAGCTTAACGCGTGCTTTTCGGCATCCTCGCATAGTGACTTGGCTGTCTTGCTAAGTCACAACATGTAGTGTCTCCCGATGAGTCGCGATTTTGATCTTTCCAAATGATGTAAGAGTTGGATTGCGCCGACGGCCCATGGGGCCTACTTCAAGCCGGAGTTGCTTCTGTGCCGTTTTGGCGTGGTTTTCTTAACGTGACTTGGGCCCACAGAGTCAAGTTACCGCGGAAGTGGATCAGCTATTTTCCTGTTTCAGCGTTTCGGTGGCCTATTGTTACCGTTCGTTCTACATCTTCATGATAAGTATGTTATCGACAGTCCTGACTCCCAGTATGGCAACTCCCATGTTCACAGGACTTCATGTAAACGTTCCTGGCCTGACTAATTTTTCCGGTGTTCTTTCCCGAGTTATTAATAACTTCCATTAATGTGCAGCAAGTCATTTACAGGTACAAATTCCGTATTAAATAGCACGTAGAGATTAATTACTGCGTATATTGAATTTTGACTCAACGCTTGAGCTGAACGCTAAAGCATATGGTCTGTCATGAGACTGTGTCGTCAGGCTTGCTCAAAATATCTGCAAAAATCGCAGCTCTTTCCTAAAACTACTCTCCTTATGTTAACTGACTTTGGAACGGTTCATAGACTGATGAACAGTACGCGTATTCAGCAAATCGTTTGCACCACAAGCTGTTAGCTTATGGTGTATATTCTAATTTACATTATCTCCCTAATTAACAATAATCTATCGAATTTTTAACATGCGTGGGTTGGCAATAAGGATGTCGGACTGCCAAAGCACTAAGACATTATTTGTCGTTACGCGTTAGTGCGTTAATTTCTTTTTGTATCAAGATGTATCATTACTGTATAACAAGCACCACCAAAATTGATCGATTTTATGGAAATGGATGAGCAGTGTACAACAGAAATTTCTTGTCCTGTTCCGTAAGACATTGCGTATACAGTGTGACGTAAAATTAACGAGACGGCTGTTGTATATTTATGTAGTTAATAACTATGTTCAAATGGAGGTGGTCACTTTCTAAGCAACAGCTCGTCTGCATTTGTTGATGCCAGTGCTCTGAACCTCACAGCTTATACCTAACTGCGGTTCGGAAAAAGACGTCTGCGGAAAACTGTTTGTCCACTGCATCTGCGTTCAACAATTTTCAGGAAATTTGTCACAGCCTTAGAACACTGGTCATATTCGTAAAAATTTTACATTGTAACACACCGCGACAGTAACGCCACCAGCGTCACTTCTTTGGCGCCGCACATGCGTGCCTATTTCTCACAATAGTTTCCTCGCTTCGTCACATGAACGACATACCTGAAAGTGTTGTAGATCCACTATTGTCACATCATGCAGAAAATTCCATTTTTAAACAGATTAGAGTACTATTGCACTTTTTCTTAACAGTGAGCTGCCTCGGCGATGGTCGTAAAGTGACTTTCGGATGTGCTGTTTTACCAGTTCCCTGCAAGGCCACCTGATGTCACGGTATGTGAAACACTGTCAATGAGCCACCCATTACAACTGCGAAGCCGCATAGCAACAACAGAGAATCCAGTAACTTGCAAAAGTATGGGACGAGTTTGATTGTCGTCTGGATGTTCGTCGAGCATCCGACGCGATTTGTGAAAGGTAAATGTGAACTTTGATCGTAAACGTAACTTTAGTAAGTATCTAATGGTTATATGGGCATGCACGTAAAAGATACACCCTTGTAAAGTCGGATGTTTCATTTGAAAATAAAACTTTGTCGTTAAAATTAACTCCAAGTTTCTTTCTTCATTGATTTGTGAGTTCGCATAGATTTTTTCCAAGCACTGTACATTTTACCGTGAAAGATAATGTGGGCCTCTAGTTAAAAAAAAAAAAATGAAAACTTGTAGTAAGTTCCTATGGATCATCGGTTTCTAGGCTTACACACTACTTAATCTAAATTAAACTAACTTACGCTAAGGACAACACACACACCCATTCCCGAGGAAGTGCTGGAACCTCCAACGGGGGGGAGTGGCTCGAACCGTGGCAAGGCGCCTAAGACCGCTCGGCTAACCCGCGCAGCACCGATAGTACCAGCAGCGAATTCCAAGATAAATAATATTTAGCTGCTGTTTTTCCTTCAGTGGGTACCTCAGTTCTGGGAAAACAATGCTACAATACTTTGATAGCCACTTTCTGATGCTTGGCGGAGGGTACTTCTTGTGCCATTGTCACCCTCCCTCGTCTTTCCTGGCGCGTCCCAAGAACGATTGCTGCTAAGTATACGCGCAAGCTCGAATCTCTCTAACCTTGCCTTCATGGTCTTTCCGTGAACTATACGTAGGAGGAAGAAATATATTGGTCTACTCTTCTAGCACTATACGGTTTCCTGCTACGGTCGCAGGTTCGAATTCTGCCTCGGGCATGGATGTGTGTGACGTCCTTAGGTTAGTTGGGTTTAAGTAGTTCTAAGTCTAGGGGACTGATGACCTCAGATGTTAAGTCCCATAGTGCTTAGAGCCATTTGAACCATTATTTATACGGCTTCGGAAATTTCACAGTAAGCCACATTGTGGTACCTGTCTTGTAGCGTCTGACAAGTGGTTCAAGTTGTGGCTCTGAGCACTATGGGACTTAACATCTTTGTTCATCAGTCCCCTAGAACTTAGAACTACTTAAACCTAACTAACCTAAGGACAGCACACAACACCCAGCCATCACGAGGCAGAGTAAATCCCTGACCCCGCCGGGAATCGAACCCGGGCGTGGGAAGCGAGAACGCTACCGCACGACCACGAGATGCGGGCTAGCGTCTGACACCTGCGTTGTTTAATTATATCTGCAACGCCTTCACGCTTTCTAAACAAATCTGTGACGAAACGCGTTTATCTTCTTTCAATTTTCTCATTTCATCTATCAGTCATAGTTGGTAACGGTCCTATCTGACGAGGAATACTCCACTATAAATCGAACGAGTGTGACGAGTGTTATGTAAGGTACATACATCGTGTGTGGACTTCACTTCTTGAGCATTCATCCAATGAATCTCAATCTGGCATCTGCCGTTGATAGGATTACTTTTATGTATTCGTTTCATTTCAGATCGTTACGTAAACATAATCCGAGATGTTTAATAGTTGTCACTGCTGCCAGTGACAGTCCGGCTACCGTGTAATCATAGAATAACGAAATGTTTTGGTTTTTTATGTATAATGCGTTGCATTTGTCTATGTTGAGGATCAACCGCCAATAGCTACACCGTGCGTCTGCCCTCTCCAGGTCTTCCTACATTTACCAGCAATTTTCTAGCGTTGCAACCTTTCTATATACAGGGAATAATAGTTGTGGTCCAACACAACAGCCGTCGGTTCTGTGCTGAACAGTCCGCAGCTCGTGGTCTCGCGGTCGCATTTTCGCTTTCCGAGCGTTGGGTCCCCGGTTCGATTCCCGGCGGGGTCAGAGATTTTCACCTGCCTCGAGATGACTGGGTGTTTGTGCTGTCCTCATCTATTTATCATCATTCACGGAAGTGGCAAGATTGGAATGAGCAAACGTTGGTAATTTGTACGGGCGCTGATAACCGCGCAGTTGACCGCCCTACAAACCAAACATCATCATCATCGTATGACCACGTGCCACCGCTCCTGCTAGTGGTGTATTGCAGGAACGACGCCACAGACCCTCGAGGCATCGAATAAGGTCACTTGGCCCGACGAATCTCTGTACGCGTTAACACGCAGTGGTAGCAGGCTAGGCGTACGCAGAAAACCACATAAAGCGATGTGCCCACTGGCTGTCAGTGGACAGGTCGCGAATGTGGCTTATATCTACTCGGCTATGAAATGAGGACCACGATATGGCGGCCACTGCCCTCGCTGACGGACGACGTATCAACCAATCGTCTTGTGCACTCTGATGGCGAGTAGAGGTTTCCCACCACCTTCAGAATTATTTAAGAGAAACTCCACCGTAGTGTGAATTCATTCACATCACACTCTCCCCCTCCCCAACAGGTCGCCTGATTTGAATCGTATTGAGCACACATGGGACGGTATGTGCCTTCACAAGATGTAGTTGTCTGTAGGAGGGTAGCAACTGTGGCGAAATCCAGGAAGATCAGTGCAGGGGCAGATGTTGATCCTGAACGTAGTTAGTGTAACGTATTGCGTATAAAGAGAAGAAGAAATCCACTTCCGTTCGATTACAATTTTGCAAATAAATCACTGGAAACTGTGGCTACTGTAAAATATTTGGAAGCAGCCATCCGGAGCGACATAATGTGGAACGGCCACAATACAAAGTATAGGAAAGGTAGATGCCAGGTTGAAATTCATTGGAAAATTTTTAAGGATAATTCATCTAAGAGAGAAGTGTCTACAAAACACTTGTTTGCCAGATTATTGAGTATTACTCGTCAGTCCGGCACCCTGAACACGTAGGATTAATAAACAGGACACAGAAGATCCAACGGAAAGCGGAGCGTTTCTTCACATGATATTTTAGGTGACCCGAGCATTACCGGAATGCACAAAATTCTGATGATGAAGCTTTTACTTCAAAATATTGAAACGCCCCCTTAGAAAAATTAATGACTTACTGTGCTGGTAAACCCCTTATGTTATTTGATTTTCAAACAGCTCAGCAAACTGAACGTACTCAGAAATTTCCCTCTTTACTTATTCTGATCATCACTAAACTGACGCACAATATTTTTAGCGCAACGCAATCTGACTTTCAACAATCCCTACAAAAGAATGGCCCTGACTAACAATAACCTATACCTTTCATGAATCACTCACCTCACAAAAATCTTCCTTACTCGAACTACTGCAATACAGCGAGCGCCAATACTGTCAGCTAAATAAAAGATTCTAACTACTGAAGTCACTAACTACTGATAGGTATAGTTAGCAAAAGAAAGATTTTGATAAAGAACAAACAATGTATTTACTTTAATAGTGTTCAAAAGTCATAATAGATATATCGGTTCATGGCATCCAGTCTTACAAATTTACTCTCTCTGATGGACACACGTCCAGATCATCCGCTCTCAAAACTCCGCCATCTCTCTCCCCACATCCACCACTGCTGGCGGCTCACCTCCAACTGCGCAACGCTACGTGCTGTTAACAGCCAACTGCCCAACACTACAATAGCGGCTATTTCAACAATGCCCACCCAGCGACAGACTGCACACAGCACAGCCAGTGATTTTCATACAGAGCGCTAGGTGACGTTACCAACGCAAAAACCTAAACAGCCTACTTACAATATGTCTCGGAAACAAAAATCTAAACATCTTAACACAGACCGTCGACGGACTTTAATTCATAAAATATATGTCAGTCACAGTGATTACTTACTTATTCTCTTTCCGTTTTTCTCTTCGCTTATTATACTTACCCTGATTATGCTCAATTTTTGGAATTTGATAGAGAAACAGGTTAGTTGTTTATTGAAAAGGTTCCTGTCAGTACATTATGCTCCAAAATCGTACGTCAGGGGAAAGACACGCCAAGAAGCGTATGAGCAAATACGTAATGTAGTTTGATCAGCATCTGCTCCTACGTCTGTACTCTATAAAACACTGTGTGGTACACTGCAGATAGTATTTCCGATTGTACCCCTATTAAGTTTTCCGCCTATTCCATTCTTTTGTGGAGCACGGGAAGAATGATTGCTATAATTCGTCTAATTTTGTTTCCGGCCTTCCTACGGGAGCGATGCGTAGGGGATTGTACTAGACGCCTATACTTCTAATTTTATACTTTTTAATGAAACATAGTAATTGGGGTTTCGTGGGCTTGTTGGTGTCTGTCTTCTGCCAGCTCAGTTTCTTCAGAACCTCGGTGACGCACTCCCATGGATAAAAATTCCTATGGCCATTCGTGCTGCTTTTGCTTGTATACCTTCAACATCGCCCAATAGTCTTATTTCATATGAGTCCTATACTCGTACAACTGAGCAGTATTCTAGGATGGATCGCACCAGCGTTTCGTGATCAGCCTCCACTGCGTTTTCTCATTATCCTTCCACTGAAACGAAGTCTGTCATGTCTTTTACCCGTGACTGACCCAGTGAGATCATTTCGTTTCATATCCCCCACGTATTGACAAATTCTGATCGTAACTGATTTATATCTGTCATAGGGTACAATACTTCTACGTTTAGTGAAGTGCATTTTTCATTTGTGACCATCCAAACAAAGTTTCCAAGCTTTGAACCCGTTTGAAATCTTACCAAGATATGACTGAATATTTATGCAGCTTTTTTCGGACAATACTTCATCGTCGATATGGGCAACATCTGCAAAAAGTCTAACACTATTATTAATATTGTCTGCGAGGTCATTAATATACAGCAAACAGCAAGCGTCGCAAGACACTTCCCTGGGACATGCTACATGTTCTCGTGGAATGAAGTAATAATTATCAGATTTATTTAATTGTCTTGTCAGAAGGAAATGACATACAACATAGATATGCACATCTTAGCTAAGGGCAAAATATACAGGGTGTTACAAAAAGGTACGGCCAAACTTTCAGGAAACATTCCTCACACACAAAGAAAGAAAATATCTTATGTTGGACATGTGTCCGGAAGCGCTTACTTTCCATGTTAGAGCTCATTTTATTACTTCTCTTCAAGTCACATTAATCATGGAATGGAAACACACAGCAACAGAACGTACCAGCGTGACTTCAAACACTTTGTTACAGGAAATGTTCAAAATGTCCTCCGTTAGCGAGGATACATGCATCCACCCTCCGTCGCATGGAAGCCCTGATGCGCTGATGCAGCCCTGGCGAATGGCGTATTGTATCACAGCCGTCCACAATACGACCACGAAGAGTCTCTACATTTGGTACCGGGGTTTCGTAGACAAGAGCTTTCAAATGCCCCTATAAATGAAAGTCAAGAGGGTTGAGGTCAGGAGAGCGTGGAGGCAATGGAATTGGTCCGCCTCTACCAATCCATCGGTCACCGAATCTGTTGTTGCGAAGCGTACGAACACTTCGACGGAAATGTGCAGGAGCTCCATTGTGCATGAACCACATGTTGTGTCGTACTTGTAAAGGCACATGTTCTAGCAGCACAGGTAGAGTATCCCGTATGAAATCATGATAACGTGCTCCCGTTGAGCGTAGGTGGACGAAACTAAGATGAGCTCTAACATGGAAATTAAGCGGTTCCGGATACATGTCCACATAACATCTTTTCTTTATTTGTGTGTGAGGAATGTTTCCTGAAAGTTTGGTCGTACCTTTTTGTAACACCCTGTATACACTACAGACCTTAATAAACTGCAGTCCGGTAGTTAACAAACCGTAGTGCACTGATCGTAGCTGTTGCTATGTCCTCCGCGTTGCACGAATATAGACATAAGCGACACTTCGAGAAGTTGGCTGAGATCTGCTAAGCCTCGCATTTACAGAACACGAACTCCACAGACACTTCATCTGTGGGGAGACGTTTTACTCCTTGTGACAGTAGAAAGGAGTCGGTTGAGTAACCTAACGCAGTCTATTGCCATGAGGTTTTTTTCCTCCAAGTATCATACATAACAGAACATGCTAGTTCTAAAATGATACGCTTGTAGTCTCGTCTGCTGTGGTGGTGCTGCCAATGTCTCACTTGTCTTATGGAAACTCTTTCTGGATTTCGTTCGTGAATGCGCTTGTTTGTAAGTAAACGGGTAACGAACTCCAGATGTTATTGCACTGTTCTTCCCTTTTCTGACTAGTACTTCTCGTTGAATGTCAGCAGCAGCAATTCTAGCAATATAATACAGCTCCTTCACAGAGGTGGGTCGTAGGCAGCCTGTAATTATGCGCTACATCTTGCTGATAGCTACATCCATTCATGGGATCTACACTATACACTGCATGCGTATTTAGCTACAGACAAGAACAAAGCAGCTGCAGAGATCCTCACGGCTTCTGGTTGAACTCCCAAAGCTGTTCCGTCAGTTTCAGAATAACATTATTTCACGCATTTCTGTAAACAATGTGAAATGTCTTTATCAGGCTGATGAACGTTACAAGAATCGGTTTCAGCTTTCCGAAAGAAGTGGATTAAACGAAAAAGGCAATTCGTGCTAAAGTGGGTGGGCCATCCCTGATACCAGATGCTGAATCTGGACAGATGATAGATACAAGGGTGTGCTAGCGTACCTCAAGGTCTCCTACGACGACTTATCCAACAGTTCTGGAGAGAAAAACCCTTAGACAGAAGCTGCATTCGCTTCGATATTTGTTCCGAATGTACAGAGTAACAGTTGAAGGTCCGTGTAGGTTTGTAAAAGTTAACCCGTTTTCTAACAGGGGATGCGGAAGCCATGAAAATTGGCCTTAACTGCCGACACTGTGTATCGCTAGGAGAAGGAGCAGTTGGTTCCGCCGTGCCGCCTAGCGCTTATTTACGCTAGGCGTCTGCTCATCGCCCTAAATGATCAAGGATGGTGGACTTGCGGACCACTTAGGACGTCGATGGGCAGCGAATCACGGATCTATGCATGAGGATGCGTTCCGAACTGATGCACCGTGAGGCGTGCGCCTCCGTTCGCCAAGGCTTACCGCCTACACCCTAAACGAGTCGTTTTTTTTCCATCGGCGTCCACTTACCGAAGCAAAAAGCTCACTGATATGAAGAGGAAATTGAAGCGAAATTCTAATAAAGAATATGCGTGAATACGCAGCATGTTTCAAAAAGTTTGATCCTATTTCACAAGACCATATCTTCTACACACACAAAGATAGAAGCACAACGTGAATTTTAACTTACTCGTAAAAACTAAAGGTTTGCTTGGCCGACAGTTATAGGCTGGCAGTTCATGTGGTTGGCGGTTGTGGTCCTGCAAGCTCTCTCGCTCGCTTTCTCGTTTAGTGCTGAACGTGCGTCGAGTCGAGATGCGGACAAGAGACCAGTAACTAAATGAAGGCACTTCTACTTTGCACTTCTAATTAATCTGGAGAGAAATACATTCAGTTGAAGATTGCAGATGCTTAATTTCAGCAGTGTTGTCTCGAAGATTATTTCTTTTGTTGACCTAGTGTTAATAACGGTCGAGTTTTTATGACTTTCTTGAATAATATGCAAGCTTTCTTTTTGCCTGTTTATTTAATCTAAGAAAAATCTCCTCCTCCACATTTTACGTAGACGAGACATTCCATTTTCGTCATAATAATAGTGAAATCAAACTGAAGAAAGAAACAATCCTAACAACCAACAACTGTCCACAGCTAATCATTATCTAGCCCCGTACAAACACGCTAACTACATTCCTTTCTCTCACGTCGTTATATGCATGCCGACTCACCTATTCTTCCACAATCAAAGATACTCTTGTGTCAAAGGTAGGCGTGAAAGAAGGTACATTCGTATGAGTATACAAATTGAACTAATTGTTTCCAAGAATTTAAAGCTAATGTATAGCCTCTTCACTAAAAGTGGGGGGGGGGGGGAGGAACTGTGGTCATTGCGGCGCTGTACTCACATTCGGAAGGACGGGTGTGCGATTCCCGTCCGGCCGCATAGGTTTCGATTTTCCGTAATTTCCCTTAACCGCAGCACCACCTCGCACCGCGACATCGAGTGCTTATACGGTACCCAGTAATGTTGATTCGCATTCGGGACTACGGTTCAAATCCCCTTCCGGCAATGCTGATTAAGATTTTCCGTGGTTTCCACTGATGGCTTAACGCAAATACCGGGATTTTCTTCCCCATCATTCCCTAGTCGGAATCTGCGCTCCACCTCTACTGACCTCGCCATGGAGAAGAAGTTAAGCTTTAACATTTCTTAATGTTCCATCTACGACTACATCGCTATAGACGGAGCAGAAATAAAGATTGGAAAAGGATAGGGAAGGAAATCGGACGTGTATTTTTGAAGAGGATCGTCTCGCCATTCAACTTAATCGCTTTAGGAAAATAATGAAACACTTTTATTTAGAGAGGCGAAAGAAAATTTGAACCCTTCTCATTCAGAATGCGATTCCAGTGCAGAAAGCAGTGTGTTCGATGTATCAGATGGGTTTCTCGATATACTCTTTCAGTATTAACACTTTATATAATTATTGTCATCTTTTTGCCGTCTTTCTGAAGCTAGAAAGTGCTTGCACATTCCGTCTACAGCTAATGAGAAAAATATGGAAGGACAGTTAAAACAGCATCTAGCAAAACAATGTGGATTGGCTGTGTACGTCTCCTCCGGACGACCAGAGGACTACGCTTTCTCCTGTCGGCAGAGCCTCAGGAGTTAAGGGAAGTCACTGCACTCGGCTTGCCGGTTCCTCTGTGACTTAACGCTCGCCCCAGAATCGCCTTCTTCTATTCCACATGAAAAAAGTCAGTCAGAACAGAGAAAGTTAACAGACAGGAAAAGATAGCTTGACCATTACAATCACTGATGTCGTTACCATAATTAGCATCAAACATAAAATCATCAGTTGAAACATGACTTTCATTGTGTTTAATGAAATTTACGTGAGAAAATGAGATATGACAATCCGGTAATCGACTGATGCATCTCAAGAATACCAGCAATAGAAATCTCTTTAATTGTACTCCACTAAAACCGTCTTTGCTTCAGTAAGGGCACGATTATGCCACCGAAAAACTCAAGGAATGCTAATTGGTTCCTCATATTTCTTGTCCATAGACCTTCCTACGTATGGATCTAATTTCACTGTTGAGCAAGAACATTATGACCATCGCTGGACCGCAATTCAGATGCAATTCTGCGTTGTATGGATTCGACAAGTGCTTGGTAGGTTTCACGGGGTATGTGGCACCAGGCACCAACACGCATTTCTCATAAATTACGTGCCTGTGGTTTGTGGGCGCAAAGTTTGAGCCGAATAAGGTCCCAAATGTGTTCCATTCAGTTCATAACAGGCATAGTTGGTGGCAAATATATCACTGTGAGTCCTTTATCATGGACAAACTACTGTAGGACGATTATGGTATTGCGTCATTGACAGATATCCTGTTGCCAAATGTCATCGCCACTGGGGTAGACATCCAGCATGGAGGAATACAGGTGGTCCACAATAATGCTTAATAGTCCACAGCTGTTACAATGACTTTGATTATCACCACAGCTCCCAGCATGCCCAGGCGAATGTCCGCAATGGAGTAATACTGCCTCCACTGGCCTGCGTGTGTGGCCCAGTGGATTATTCAACCAGTCTTCGCCTGGATGATGGCGTATCTAGACAGGACCATCAATTTGGTGTAGCAAGAAATGTGATTCGTCCAACTAGGTGACGCCTTCCGATTGCTCTGCAGTCCCATCCCAGTGATCCCGCAGCCACTGGAATCGTAACTGAAAATGTCCTAAGTGAACATGGGAACATGCGAGGGACGTTTGCTGCGGAGCTCCACGCTCAGTAGAGTGCTCCGAACGGTATTTACCGAAACACTGGTGGCTGCACCAGCATTGTACTCTGACGCTATGTCTGCCACAGAACGCCGCTCATCCTGCATTATAGAGTGAGTAGACCTTCGACTTCCACATTCTGCGATGAGGCGTTAAGGGGCTCCGGAACGCCCTATACTTGCAATGTTAAAATAATGCTTATAAATTACATCTTTCCTCACAAAGTATTTGAGGTAGGAAGTTGAACTTTTTACAGATTATTTATTGGAATATGGGCTACAACTTAACACAGGGATTTTACAAAATTTTAGTTCAGTTATTAAAGATGATTTTTTTTCAATTGTAATGAAAATTCACAACATTTTTTTTGCAATTTTTTATTTATATTTTCAAAAATATACAGTTTTTTTGGAAAAAGGCTGTGTTAAATTATGCAGAAGGTACTGTGTAACATTTACTGAAAGTTTGAATCAAATATGTTTGGAAGATCCTTAGAAAACATGTAATTAGTTTGAGAAAATAAAAGTTTTGGGAATCGATCGACAAAGATTGGATTAACTTTTTAGTGCATTCCAGGTCCGTAGGATGGATTATCTTCATCCTCTGCAAACTCCTCCTCCAGCTTCCTCTTGTTCCTCCTACTGTTTACTCTTGCTTGTATTTCTAGACTCTTTACAGCCCTGTCTGCAGCCCGAAGGCGTTCCTTGTCTAAAGCAAGCATCGCTCGTACCATGTTAGAACCTATCTTCATTCCCATATTTCTAAATACCTTGCACCTTACAATGTTGCCATCATTGAAAGTCGCAACAGCATCATACACACCAAAGTGAAGTGTTTCTATTCCAACAAATACAGTGTTGGGGATTCTCGACCATATAACACAATTTACACTTTCATTGGGGTTTTGAGTTTTTCCGTGAATACGCTTGTTCAACAGTTCAGGTGCTGCTAAGTCTCTGAAAATAGGTTAGCCACAACACGTACTTTATCTCACATCACTAAAATGTACCTGATGAACACGGACGTTAATAATAACACCATTTGACAGCAGTTTAACAGCGCCACGGTGGGTCACGCCCATGTAGAACAAATTTCAAAAAAAATTTAAAAATAGTTGTGGTCTTCGGAATTGAATAAATAATATATCTATTAAAATGTAATAGTCTGCAGATTCAGAAAACGCAAAAAAGTAAAAATTGAACTTTTCATGATTTTGAGCCTTTCCGGAGCCCCTTAACGTCCAACACCTCGGCGCCCCTGTCCTGCAACCACATTTCATAGATTCTCACGATAGTAGCACGCGAACAGTCGACCAGCTCCACTGGTTCCGAGCTGGTCGGTCCCAGTTGCTGGGCCAAAACAACCTGCCCTTTGACTGAGTCAGTATTTCAATGCTTTTCCTGATTTTCTGCCTTAACAGTCGCTAAAATGATTCCCCATTCTTCACAAATCTCGTTACATACTTTCCTTACCGCGTCACGTGACCACAACTCCACTAGGCGGCATTCAATTTGGTGGTGGGCAGTAGACATAATGACTTGGCTGATCAATTTATTTAAGAGCCCACTCATACACTGCGTTGTCCAAAGGCATGCGTTACGCAGCTGCCTGATTGATGACAGCAGATTCTGGCTTCTCCTCTAATCATCACTCATCCCCTGAAACCTTCGAAGATAAATCGCTTCTCGTATGTGTAGCAAATGGTCTACCAATGATATGAAGTCCAGTGAACATGTTGGGTTTCTCACTGTAAACGAGTTTTGTTGCGATAGATGATGAGTGCTACATGTAACTGGCTGTAACCAGAGCAAGGAGTGCGTATGGCAAGGTCGGGCGCCTTTTTATCCGAGTGCATGGAAGCTGATACATGTCATCTGCATTTATCGTACTCATCTACAAACGATGCGATCCTGTTGCGCCGCCCGTGATACGTAAGTGGTAGTTTTGTGTATTTTTACTATGCCAACAGAATTCTCTAATAAAGAAATAAATGGTTCCACTAGTAAAAAAAGTTCATACAATAAACACAGTGTGCAGATTCGTGTGGGGTTGCTATACTCACTGTGGTTAAGACATCTATTGGATCTTCGTTGGAGGAGAACTTAAAGAAAGCCAGAAGCGCTGTGAAATGAATCTGTCCCATCCTCGCCGATGCAGATGGTGCACGAATCTCTGCCCCTCCCAAGTCCTACTACTCCCTTCGTTTTCTTGATGGTCACGCTTTCCGTACAGTTTAGCTTCCCAACTGGTATGCTGTACTGTTGTTGTTGTGGTCTTCAGTCCTGAGACTGGTTTGATGCAGCTCTCCATGCTACTCTATCCTGTGCAAGCTTTTTCATCTCCCAGTATCTACTGCAACCTACATCCTTCTGAATCTGCTTAGTGTATTCATCTCTTGGTCTCCCTCTACGATTTTTACCCTCCACACTGCCCTCCAATGCTAAATTTGTGATCCCTTGATGCCTCAAAACATGTCCTACCAACCGATCCCTTCTTCTAGTCAAGTTGTGCCACAAACTTCTCTTCTCCCCAATCCTATTCAATACCTCCTCATTAGTTACGTGATCTACCCATCTGATCTTCAGCATTCTTCTGTAGCACCACATTTCAAAAGCTTCTATTCTCTTCTTGTCCAAACTAGTTATCGTCCATGTTTCACTTCCATACATGGCTACACTCCATACAAATACTTTCAGAAACGACTTCCTGACACCTAAATCTATGCTCGATGTTAACAAATTCCTCTTCTTGAGAAACACTTTCCTTGCCATTGCCAGTCTACATTTTATATCCTCTCTACTTCGACCATCATCGGTTATTTTACTCCCTAAATAGCAAAACTCCTTTACTACTTTAAGTGTCTCATTTCCTAATCTAATTCCCTCAGCATCACCCGACTTAATTTGACTACATTCCATTATCCTCGTTTTGCTTTTGTTGATGTTCATCTTATATCCTCCTTTCAAGACACTGTCCATTCCGTTCAACTGCTCTTCCAAGTCCTTTGCTGTCTCTGACAGAATTACAATGTCATCGGCGAACCTCAAAGTTTTTACTTCTTCTCCATGAATTTTAATACCTACTCCAAATTTTTCTTTTGTTTCCTTTACTGCTTGCTCAATATACAGATTGAATAACATCGGGGATAGGCTACAACCCTGTCTTACTCCTTTCCCAACCACTGCTTCCCTTTCATGCCCCTCGACTCTTATAACTGCCATCTGGTTTCTGTACAAACTGTAAATAGCCTTTCGCTCCCTGTATTTTACCCCTGCCACCTTCAGAATTTGAAAGAGGGTATTCCAGTTAACATTGTCAAAAGCTTTCTCTAAGTCTACAAATGCTAGAAACGTAGGTTTGCCTTTTCTTAATCTTTCTTCTAAGATAAGTCGTAAGGTCAGTATTGCCTCACGTGTTCCAACACTTCTACGGAATCCAAACTGATCTTCCCCGAGGTCGGCTTCTACCAGTTTTTCCATTCGTCTGTAAAGAATTCGCGTAAGTATTTTGCAGCTGTGACTTATTAAACTGATAGTTCGGTAATTTTCACATCTGTCAACACCTGCTTTCTTTGGGATTGGAATTATTATATTCTTCTTGAAGTCTGAGGGTATTTCGCCTGTCTCATACATTGTGCTCACCAGATGGTACAGTTTTGTCATGACTGGCTCTCCCGAGGCCATCAGTAGTTCTAATGGAATGTTGTCTACTCCCGGGGCCTTGTTTTGACTCAGGTCTTTCAGTGCTCTGTCAAACTCTTCACGCAGTATTTTATCTCCCATTTCGTCTTCATCTACATCCTCTTCCATTTCCATAATATTGTCCTCAAGTACATCGCCCTTGTATAAACCCTCTATATACTCCTTCCACCTTTCTGCCTTCCCTTCTCTGCTTAGAACTGGGTTGCCATCTGAGCTCTTGATATTCATACAAGTGGTTCTCTTCTCTCCAAAGGTCTCTTTAATTTTCCTGTAGGCAGTATCTATCTTACCCCTAGTGAGACAAGCCTCTACATCCTTACATTTGTCCTCTAGCCATCCCTGCTTAGCCATTTTGCACTTCCTGTCGATATCATTTTTGAGACGTTTGTATTCCTTTTTGCCTGCTTCATTTACTGCATTTTTATATTTTCTCCTTTCATCAATTAAATTCAATATTTCTTCTGTTACCCAAGGATTTCTATTAGCCCTCGTCTTTTTACCTACTTGATCCTCTGCTGCCTTCACTACTTCATCCCTCAGAGCTACCCATTCTTCTTCTACTGTATTTCTTTCCCCCATTCCTGTCAATTGTTCCCTTATGCTCTCCCTGAAACTCTCTACAACCTCTGGTTCTTTCAGTTTATCCAGGTCCCATCTCCTTAAATTCCCACCTTTTTGCAGTTTCTTCAGATTCAATCTGCAGTTCATAACCAATAGATTGTGGTCAGAATCCACATCTGCCCCAGGAAATGTCTTACAATTTAAAACCTGGTTCCTAAATCTCTGTCTTACCATTATATAATCTATCTGATACCTTTTAGTATCTCTAGGATTCTTCCAGGTACACAGGAGTATTACCATCACCAGTCATATGTCTTCCGAAAATTGGAATCCCAATAACCCACTGAACCCCAGCTTTGAGAATCCCGGCGTGCTGCCGCGCCGCTGTCCCCTCCCACATCCCTTACATCTCCATAATCACCATGCCATCATCCGGGGTGATCTGAACCGCCATCTCTCCCAGATTATGAGCTTATTCCTGAGATCTACTCCTAAGGTGTACAAGCCACTCAGCTACAACTCATCCTGCCCCTTCGACTCCAAATAATGGCTCCAACCCAGTATGAAATCCTACCAGTCTTTCACGGCCTACGCACTGTCTCTTGACCAACAGTCATCTCAAATCGTTTTCCATATTAGTTTCTCTGCAGTCCTATCAGAAATCAAATCCCTCTCCCAAGAAATGTTATCATGAGCCCATAGTAAATCATCCTGATAAACTTTAAGACCATGCAGTCTCAAAAAGCTTGAAATCATCGGTTTCATTCATACAAATGTGTCTTTTATAATTTGTCAGTTGTTTTATTCTGTGGATGAAGAGCGGCAACAGTAGCGCTACCAGCCCGCTTCCTATTGAAAAACTTAAAAAAAAAAGAACGGAAAAAGTTAACTTGCTGTGGTCCAGAATGCTCTACTTTCGTGTCAGTTGCTTTATGTTTTTCAGTTTTTCCACAGTTAATAGGCACCAGTGAAGAGTATGTAGTTTCCCCCTTTTTACCCCATAGCAGATGGGCACAGCCAGGAGTATGTAGGAGAACCCATACTAAGTGAAACAGTTATTCGTTTCTACGAGAAGCTGTCTCTGTGGCGTCAATGATGCGTCGATGGAGAAGTTCTAGGATTATAAAGCCATTGGTGAAAGAACTTTCACAGCGAAAATTGTGCGCTCAGAAGGAGAAACAGGGTCCAGGAAAAATACCTTATCGCTAAATTATATGGCAAAATCCAGGCTTAAAGACAAATTTCCATTTTCCCCTCTTGAATGAGCAGAAAAATTTAATCTACAACGAAAGACAAGCTGATATTAGATTAAAGGATTGTAAAAAGAGCAACACCTCGAAAGGGCTGTCCGAGTGAATCCGAACTACTGCAGAGCAGTGTGCCAACAATAAGAGATTAACATCGTAGAGATAAGATGTAGACATTGGTCCAGCAGGGGAGTCCGTTGTTTTAGTAGTCTCAGGCAGCGAAGAGGAGTCAGACCTAACGAAAGCGCCAAAGTAAGTGTCAATATGCAGAGGGAGCTGTATGAAAGTGAGCTCGGACAGGGCAAAGCGGGCAGACAGCAACGACTGTGTCTTTTATCGCGACTGTTAGACATGCTGTTGGACTGTGTTATGTGTGAGTGGATCTAATCAAAAGTCTGAGATATGTTTGATCGTATAGCTTGCGCTGGTGATGCCATATGGACATGGATTCCACTTGGCCAGGCAGTTTTTGCAGAACTCTCGAAGTCAGAGATCATAATGCTTCTGAAAATCTGGTGCGATGAGCACTTGTTGGTTTGTGGAAGCTTAGGGATAGCAGTGAGCTCGCAGCGTACAAAATACTGAATCATCATGGCCGTTCACTATTATCGCATCCGCTTTGTCGAGGTTAGTCTCCGAAGTTGGTATTCCCGCCTCAGGAAAGTCACGTTTGTTAGCAACAGAAGCACCCAGAATCCATGTGTCTCAGTTTCTGGCCACGGACATTTGACAAAGCCAAGAGGTCACTAGTAAAAAATTATTCGTGTGCGAGTGAAGCTTCAGTTTCCGTGGTCATCTTAAATAAAGCGTTAGTGGGTACTTGACAGCGTCGACATGTTTACAAAAACAATATTTCACCCAGTATTGTTAAGTGACCTAGATAAGTTCAAATTCCTAGGTGCTCAGATAGATAGTAAGCTGTCGTGGAAAGCCCACGTTCAGAATCTTGTTCAAAGACTTAATACTGCCATTTTCACTATTCGAACGGTATCGAAAGTGAGTGATACTTCGACACGTAAATTAGTCTGCTTTGCTTATTTTCATTCACTTATGTCGTATGGTATTATGTTTTGGGGTAACTCTTCCCATTCTAGAAGGATATTTTTGGCTCAGAAACGGGCGGTTCGGGCAATAAGTGGTGTCAGTTCACGAACCTCTTGTCGACCTCTGTTCACGAGTCTGGGTATTTTGACATTGGCCTCTCAATATGTATATTCCTTATTGTCGTTTCTTGTTACCAATGTTAGTTTATTTCCAACAATAAGCAGCTTTCACTCGGTTAATACTCGGCAGAAATCAAACGTCCATTTGGATCGGACTTCCTTAACTCTTGTGCAAAAAGGCGTGCAGTATACTGCTGCATCCATTTTCAATAAGTTGCCACTCGAATTCAAAAATCTTAACAGTAATCCACGGGCTTTCAAATCGAATCTGAAGAGTTTCCTCATGGGTCACTCCTATTCTGTCGAGGAGTTCCTTGAAAAATTAAGCTGGCTCTCATTGTATTGCTGATAGCGTTTGCTTAAACTTATGGACTGATTTTCTTTCAGGTTCATGAACATTTATTTTTATCTGTTATTACTTTTATGTTGTAAGTTCATGTACTGACACGTTCCATGATCTTGGAGATTTGCTCCTCAGTTTGGTCCTAAGGAACTTGACATGTAAATAAATAAATAAATAAGGACGATGAAAGGGCATCAGACAAAAATATTACGTTAATACCGTGTAAACAGCCTCTAGAATTGATAATGAGCTTAGTTCGGTGAGGAAGAGCATACCAAAGACTCGTCAACTTAACCGAATCCAATTGAAACCGCTCACTGATGATGAAATTCCGTAGAGCTGCCAGATTCAGGGGGTGATGACTGCTACATTTCATCAATTGTTACAAACAGTGCCAAACATTTCTGAGCGATTAAGGTAGGGAGATATTGCGAATCAGTCTGCCTGCGATAGGATGTCTCATTGTTTGTCAAAATAGGAACATATTGGTGCATCCGTATGAACATGGCTTTTGTCATAGCGAAATACAGCAATGTCGGTAGTATACCCCTTATGAACATGTCGAAGAAATGGCAATACTTCAATACCGAGAATTCTGAAATAATCATCCTGGTTCACATTCACGGTAACCTGAATGAGTAGAAACAAAGCTGTGGGCCAAAGAAAGCAACCCCCAAAACATGACAGAACCACCTCCGGCTTGAACTGCGAATTAAAAGCCTCATTCGTCGGGCCACACTTCCCGCCTCAAGCAGGGACAGATCCAGGAGAAAGGGGGAGCACGACCTCCCCCTCCAAAAGAAAAGGCACTGACTAATCACTGTTGTAAAAAAATCATTATGATTATGTAAAACATGTATTTTATCCTTAATCTTATTGAAGTCCGAGGTACTTGTAGCACGTTAGATGTCATTGTGGCTGTAAGCTACACTACTGGCCATTAAAATTGCTACACCACGAAGATGACGTCCTACAGGAATACAGGAAGAATATGCTGTGATATGCATATGATTAGCTTTCCAGAGCATTCACACAAGGTTGGCGCCGGTGGCGACACCTACTACGTGCTGACATGAAGAAAGTTTCCAACCGATTTCTCATACACAAGCAGCAGTTGACCAGCGTTGCCTGGTGAAACGTTGTTGTGATGCCTCGTGTAAGGAGGAGAAATGCGTACCATCACCTTTCGGACTTTGATAAAGGTCGGATTGTAGCCTATCGCGATTGCGGTTTACCGTATCGCGACACTGCTGCTCGCGTTGTTCGAGATCCAATGACTTTTAGCAAAATATGGAATCGCCGTGCTGGATCCCAACGGCCTCGTATCACCAGCAGTCGAAATGACAGACATCTTATCCGCATGGCTGTGACGAATCGTGCTGCCACGTCTCGATCCCTGAGTCAACAGATGGTGCGGTTGCAAGACAACAACCATCTGCACGAACAGTTAGACGACATTTGCAGCAGCACGGACTGTCAGCTCGGAGACCATGGCTGCGGTTACCCTTGACGGTGCATCACAGACAGGAGCGCCTGCGATGGTGTACTCAACGACGAACCTAAGTGCACGAATGGCAAAACGTCATTTTTTTTTGGATGAATACAGGTTCTGTTTACAGCATCATGATGGTCGCATCCGTGTTTGGCGGCATCGCGGTGAACGCATATTTGAAGCGTGTATTCGTTGTCGCTATACTGGCGTATCACCCTTCGTGATGGTATGGGGCGCCATTGGTTACACGTCTCGGCCACCTCTTGTTCGCATTGACGGCACCTTGAACAGCGAAATTTACGTTTCAGATGTGTTACGACCGGTGGTTCTATCCTTCATTCGATCGTTGCGAAACCCTACATTTCAGCAGGATAATGCACGACCGCACGTTGCAGGTCCTGTACTGTCCATTCTGGATGCAGAAAATGTTCGACTGCTGCAATTGAAAACGTCTGGTCACTGGTGGCCGAGCAACTGGCTCGTCACAATACGCCACAATACTCATGATGAACTGTGGCATCGTGTTGAAGCTGCATGGGCTGCTGTATCTGTACACGCCATCCAAGCTCTGTTTGACTCAATGCCCAGGCGTATCACGGCTGTTATTACGGCCAGAGGTGGTTGTTCTGGGTGCTGATTTCTCAGGATCTGTGCACCCAAATTGCGTGAAAACGTAATCGCATGTCAGTTCTAGTATAATATATTTGTCCAATGAATACCCTTTTATCATCTGTATTTGTTCTTGGTGTAGCAATTTTAATGGCCAGTAGTGTATATTTGGAGGAGGAGGAGGGAGAGACAACAAAAGATGGAAACCTCAAGAATCAGACTTTGGGTCCGCCCCTGGTCATAGGGCATCTACTGTCCTGTTCTGCGTTTTATGGACCACTGAAGACGTGCGGCATTCTGTGTCTCTGTGAGAAATGACCATGTGCCAGACAGCCAATCCCAAATTTCCACTGCATACATTTTCATTCGCAAAATTTGCTTTAAACTGGCTGACATGGAACTGCATTCATTACAATCGATTCTGAAAACCACTGCCATATAAAACGCATGAAAGCCGTCTCGGGTTCCTGCAGGCTGGGATCTTCATACGTCGTGTTACATGGCTGTGAGTGCCCGACACATTGGAGAGTCCATCTGGGTACACCAGCAAATGCGAAAATTCATTCACGGTGTTGTCATATTCAAATAAAACCACGATGCCTCCTTCCTATCATTCTATCACTTCTCCACGTCGACCTTGCGTGCTAATTCCATACGACTGACTGAGACCTACACATCATTTCACTGCCATGGCTTACGTCAGAGGTCAAGGCGCACATGATCGTCTCGTACTCGTTGTACGCCACCCTTGTGCTCTACAGTGACCAGCACGGTCTTTTGAGGGGCTGATTAATACTATAACTAGTAAGCTTATTTCCATGTATTAAATACATCATCCAGATGAATAGAGACTTGGAACAGTAGCCAAACACCATCTGAGCTATTAACACGAGCCATCTGACGTCTACACACATCAAAAAAAGATTTGCATCACCTCGGTTCCGTGAGTTCCGGAACCCGTACAGAAAACTGGAATAGAGATCAATATAAACATCATTCCCGCCCTTTTATTGCTCATGAAAACCACACATTGCATGTTGTACCACCATGCAGCGAGACCTTCAGAGGTCGCGGTCCAGATTGCGGTACCTCTAATACCCAGCAGCACGTCCTCTAGCATTGATGCAAGACTGTATTCGTCGTGGCATACTATACACAACTTCATCAAGGCACTGTTGGTCCAGAGTGCCCCACTCCTCAACGGCGATTCGGCGGAAATACCTCAGAGTGGTTAGTGAGTCACGTCGTCCATAATCAGCAAAGTTTCAATCTATCCCAGTGATGTTCGATAGGGCTCATGTCTTGGAAACATGCTGGCCACTCTAGTCGAGTGATGTTATCCTGAAGGAAGTCATTCACGATATGTGCACAATGGAGGCGCGAATTGTCGTCCATGAAGACGAATGCCTCTCCAATATGCTGCCAATATGGTTGCACTATCGGTCGGGGGATGGCATTCACGTATCGTACAGCCGTTTACGGCGCCTTCCATGACCATCAGCGGCATACGTCGGCCCCACATAATGCTACCCCAAAAAAGCACGGAACCTCCACCTTGCTGCACTCGCTGGACAGTGTGTCTAAGGCGTTCAGCCTGACCGGGTTGCCTCCAAACACGTCTCCGACGATTGTCTGCTTGAAGGCATATGCGACACTCATCGGAGAAGAAAACGTGACGCCAATCCTGAATGGTCCATTCGGCATGTTGTTGGGCCCATCTGTACCGCGCTGCATGGCGTCGTGGTTGCAAAAATGCAGTAGTAGCCGTTGGGCGGCCTGAGCGAGGCATGTCATCGACAGTTCCTGTCTCTCTGTATCTCCTCCATGTCCAACCAACATCGCTTTTGTTTACTCCGATACGCCTGGACCCTTCCCTTGTTGAGAGCCCTTCCTGGCACAAAGTAACAATGCGGACGCAATATAACCGACCGTCTAGGCAGGGTTGAGCTACAGACAACTCGATCCGTGCACCTCCTTCCTCGTGGAATGACTGGAACTGATCGGCTATCGGACCCCCTCCGTCTAATAGGCGCTGTTCATGCATGGTTGTTTACATCTCTGGGCGAGTTCAGTGACATCTCTGAACAGAAAAAGGGATTGTGTCTGTGGTGCAATAGCCACAGTCAACGTCTGTCTTCAGGAGTTCTGGGAACAGGGGTGATGCAAAACTTTTTTTCGTGTGTCCATTAGGATCTGCATTGGCTGGGCTACCTACAAGCAGATCGCTCCGCTGAGAACTCAGTTAAGAACTGTACGGAACGGATCTTACGATATAGATAGGGTGGCCTTTGAAAGTGAGTCTCGTGTGTTGGGCTTGTCAAAAATCATTAAAAAAATACTGTACAGAAAAAGTAATTCAGTAGCTACTGAATTAAAATCTAGGCCCAAGTATAATCTACGTTTATCATAGTCACTCTCGACTAGCACGGGTTAAAAAAATAACATGTATCTCAACTGGGCACACGACAAAAGCAACATTCAGTTCGATCAAATAAATGAGGTACACTTCAAGCGCTGATTAACTTGGTGCCGGCCGGAGTGGCCAAGCGGTTCTAGGCGCTACAGTCTGGAACCGCGCGACCGCTACGGTCGCAGGTCCGAATCCTGCCTCGGGCATGGATGTGTGTGATGTCCTTAGGTTAGTTAGGTTTAAGTAGTTCTAAGTTCTAGGGGACTGATGACCTTAGAAGTTAAGTCCCATAGTGCTCAGAGCCAATTGAATTATTTTTTTACATGTCTTATTTTTATATCAGTTTATTGCATATCGTACGTACACATTTGAAATATCGATTAGTTTTCTCAATCATATACTGTTATGTAACATGGAGAGAGTTCGCAGGTCGTGGTCTCGCGGTAGCGTTCTCGCTTCCCGAGCGCGGGGTCCCGGGTTCGATACCCGGAGGGGTCAGGGATTTTCATCTGCCTCGAAATGACTGGATGTTGTTGTGTCGTCCTCCTCCTCCTCATCATCATCATTCAAGCCCATTACGGACGGAGTAAGGCAACGGCATACCACCTCCGCTAGAACCTTGCCTAGTACGGCGGTGCGAGTCTCCCGCATCGTCCTCTACGCTCTGTCACGGAGTATGGGACCTCATCATCAACTTGAAGAGAACATTACTGCTTGCTTCTGCCTTCAACAATAAGTCTGGTTTGGTGTGCACCATCGCGTAGAGGGTGCTGGAGTGTGCGAGAGAGATAGAGAGAGTGGAGTTTGGAAACGAATCGGAGAGGTTGCTCGCACTCGATAGCAGGCCGCATTGGTGTAGCGCGTTCATTGTGTAGAATGAAACTGTATTACTTGTAGTACGAGAGCCATTCGGAAAGTAAGGTACGATCAGTCGCGAAATGGAAACCACTGTGAAATTCAAAAATGTTTTATTTGTAACAGCTAACCTTTCCATCTGCTTCTCTACATAGTCGCCACTCAGACTTAGACATTTGTTGTAGCGTTGTACCAACTTTCCAATGCCTAGTCATAGAAGTCCTCCGCATGTGCTTTCTGCCAAATCTCTACGCTGGTCTACAGCTCGTTGTCTGTGCCAAATTGTTGTCTTCATAGTCAGCGGTTCATTTGAGCAGAAACGCAACTCAGTGGGAGCCAATTTCGGGCTGTATTGTTGGTAATCAAACACTTCTCATCGAAAACCTCGCAGGAGCGTGTTCATTGCCCCTGCAGAGTGCGGACGATAATTGTCACGAAGAAGGATTCGCATGACAGTCATGTTATGTGGGCTGTATAGCTTCAGGCGAAATCTCTCGCCAGACCCTCCCAATTGGCGGGAGACACTGTTTTCTAAGTTCATTGTGCGCTCAGAACTTCAAAGACGGACGTGATGCGATCGACGGCCATACTAGAGACACTGCCCGACACATCTTTGCAAATCTAAATCGGATTTTCAGTGTCGTTTCCATTTCGCGATCGACCGGACCTTACTTTGCGAATGACCCTCGTATATTAGTAGCACGTGGCCCTTAAAGAAATTCGTGACTGTGAAGACTGATGTTTTGTACGAATGAGACACTCCCGTTAAAATGAACATAGTCTTTTTTTTCGTGTTTCGCGACTTCTTTGTTAACCTGTGGCCTCATTGGACTCTTCCTGAACCTGGCAGAGGAGGATCAGAATTTTTACAGGGTGTTTCAAAAATGACCGGTATATTTGAAACGGCAATAAAAACTATACGAGCAGCGATAGAAATACACCGTTTGTTGCAATATGCTTGGGACAACAGTACATTTTCAGGCAGACAAACTTTCGAAATTACAGTAGTTACAATTTTCAACAACAGATGGCGCTGCGGTCTGGGAAACTCTATAGTACGATATTTTCCACATATCCACCATGCGTAGCAATAATATGGCGTAGTCTCTGAATGAAATTACCCGAAACCTTTGACAACGTGTCTGGCGGAATGGCTTCACATGCAGATGAGATGTACTGCTTCAGCTGTTCAATTGTTTCTGGATTCTGGCGGTACACCTGGTCTTTCAAGTGGCCCCACAGAAAGAAGGCACAGGGGTTCTTGTCTGGCGAATAGGGAGGCCAATCCACGCCGCCTCCTGTATGTTTCGGATAGCCCAAAGCAATCACACGATCATCGAAATATTCATTCAGGAAATTAAAGACGTCGGCCGTGCGATGTGGCCGGGCACCATCTTGCATAAACCACGAGGTGTTCGCAGTGTCGTCTAAGGCAGTTTGTACCGCCACAAATTCACGAAAAATGTCCAGATAGCGTGATGCAGTAATCGTTTCGGATCTGAAAAATGGGCCAATGATTCCTTTGGAAGAAACGGCGGTCCAGACCAGTACTTTTTGAGGATGCAGGGACGATGGGACTGCAACATGCGGCTTTTCGGTTCCCCATATGCGCCAGTTCTGTTTATTGACGAAGCCGTCCAGGTAAAAATAAGCTTCGTCAGTAAACCAAATGCTGCCCACATGCATATCGCCGTCATCAATCCTGTGCACTATATCGTTAGCGAATGTCTCTCGTGCAGCAATGGTAGCGGCGCTGAGGGGTTGCCGTGTTTCAATTTTGTATGGATAGAGGTGTAAACTCTGGCGCATGAGACGATACATGGACGTTGGCGTCATTTGGATCGCAGCTGCAACACGGCGAACGGAAACCCGAGGCTGCTGTCGGATCACCCGCTGCACTAGCTGCGCGTTGTCCTCTGTGGTTGCCGTACGCGGTCGCCCTACCTTCCCAGCACGTTCATCCGTCACGTTCCCAGTCCGTTGAAATTTTTCAAACAGATCCTTTATTGTATCGCTTTTCGGTCCTTTGTTTACATTAAACCTCCGTTGAAAACTTCGTCTTGTTGCAACAACACTGTGTTCTAGGCGGTGGAATTCCAACACCAGAAAAATCCTCTGTTCTAAGGAATAAACCATGTTGTCTACAGCACACTTGCACGTTGTGAACAGCACACGCTTACAGCAGAAAGACGACGTACAGAATGGCGCACCCACAGACTGCGTTGTCTTCTATATCTTTCACATCACTTGCAGCGCCATCTGTTGTTGAAAATTGTAACTACTGTAAGTTTGTCCGCCTGAAAATGTACTGTTGTCCCAAGTATATTGCAACAAACGGTGTATTTCTATCGCTGCTCGTTTAGTTTTTATTGCCGTTTCAAATATACCGGTCATTTTTGAAACATCCTGTATGTAGTGATAGGGTAATGGGAGGAGCTCACGTGTGGAATAGGTTAATGCAGCACTTCTCCAAATACTGGCGGTGACCATTTCTTTCACCGCTAGGAGTCGAACCGAATACTGGCGATGCGAGCGTCGTCGCTTAGTCGGGTACGGGAACATTTTCCGGAAGGTACCTGTTGACTGCGACAGTCCAGTGGCGGAAGGGCAGGCAGGTCGTGCGAAGTGGCCGCTGTGGGAATCCGAGGGCATTTAATGTAATGTGGGAGGAGGGAGGCGAGTTTGTCGGTCCCCCTCCTACTCACCTGTAGCCGGCCGGCTAGCACAAAAAACGCGCCTAGCGCTGGTAAGGGTCCGCCGGCGTGCCCTTGGACACGAAGGTTCTTGAACCCGGAGTCAGTCGGACCGGCGCAGCCTCCGCAGCACGTCCACGGCCTGGTCGTCACTGCCGCAGCCAGCAGGTAAGGCGCGCTCTCCCACCGCCGGAGGCAAACCCGTCGGGCGGGTTTCATCCGAGGATCTAATGGTGCGCTCCGAGTGTGGCAGTGCGGGAGTGGACGCGTGTGCGAGTGCGTGCGTGTGCCGAGCGCTGGCGAAATGTCGCTTCTGCGGGGGCGTCGGTGTCTTTGTGAGGCGCGTCCGGCTCATAGGTAGGTGTGCGCGGCGCCTCGGCCGCTCTGAACCACGTCTCCCTAGGCAGTCCTCAGGCCTCGCGACACCGCTACCGACGCCCGCGAGTCGCTTCACAGCCAGTAGCATCTTGTCGCACTGATACGCAGCAGCTGACAGCAACTGGAGCTTGTGATTGGGTGTCACTCTTAGATTTGACACAAAATTTGAAACGTCTTCTTGGCACTCTCCCATTACAAATTCGTCCAGTTTGGTCCTCCCTTCGATATGTCTGTCGTTAGCTGACTTATGTAACTGCCTTATAAGATCTTTGTTTTAAACAATATTTCAGTTCTTAGTTCTCTACATGTTTGGAAAATAAATTTGGTTGCGGAAAATCGAGCTCATGCAAAAAACAGAATATATCTTTCTTTTGGTTGTGGATGCACGTTTTGACACCTCTGTGCGTTGTTTACCTAATTATTTCTCAATGTGCGTCATCAGCGACTTAATGTACAGGGAGGCATTTGTTGGGTGGAAGGGGGGGGGGTGTAGGTGGAGGTGGGGAGAGAGGACAGCTCTCTTTATTGATCAGCAGCATCTCATGTTAAATCATCTTACTTATTCCTGGTGTTCTCTGTCCATTTCAGCCCAATCTAATTTCTTGCATTTGTCTTTCTTCTAATTGTGACACTTTTATCATCAATAGTCAGTGATAAACGGTCTGAAACAAGATCGAAGAGGGATTTTGACGTAATATTTCCAATTTAACAATGTGGTCCTTAAAACAACGTTACTCTCGATGACAACTTCTTTAATTGCCTTGACAATACCTTAAATAGCGAGCAAGGTAAATTTTCAACTTAAAATAATAAACTGGAATAAAACTAATAGTATATCCAGTGGGAGGTGCATGCTCAACAGGTTTTGTACTTCACTGGAAATTGACGTAGTTCTGGATGCACTCATAATTTCTGCTCTTCACAAAAGTAACTATTGCCAGCTGCGCGGAAATTTGAAATTCAAGACAGTTTTGAAAAAAAAAATCACTTGGAAGTGAATGAATTCAATGAAATGACGAGCTGTCATGGTTCATATTTTTCCTTTCAAAACATACGCTACATTTGCAACAGAATGCGAATTACTTTGCATTCCTACTATAGGCTTTCACAAAAGCTGGATCCTTGATAAAAGTTACGGTGGATGTAAAGTATCCCATCAAGGTACCAATGACACTTTTATCTACCTCTGTCTTTCTCAAGTGGCGCATTAGATAGAAGAGGTTTAGCGTAACTAAATTTTCAGTATCTCGTAAGTCTGTAAACGATCTTTTAAGTCTACTCCTTCCAGCACTAGCGCACGAGAGGAACATGTGATACTGGCTATATCGATGGCAGAAAATGGACACATGCTGATTAATTTTTTAATTAGCACACGTGTTCACTTGCGGCACTGAAGTTTTATGTTGATTTCTTGCCTAGAAAACTATGAATTACAATCTGTGCCACATCGCCCCCCTAGGCTCTTCAATACCCACTACAGGTCGAATAAAAAGCGGCCAGGATTAGAAAACGTTTT
Organism: Schistocerca cancellata; assembly: GCF_023864275.1. Classification (NCBI taxonomy): domain Eukaryota; kingdom Metazoa; phylum Arthropoda; class Insecta; order Orthoptera; family Acrididae; genus Schistocerca; species Schistocerca cancellata. The sequence continues at coordinate 875,658,833 of NC_064629.1, read as the reverse complement.
TCTATGCGAGTCTAGGGGCGGAGCTAGGGACTCCTCGCTAGAGCTAGTTGGGGTTCGAACCCCGTCCCGTTCCCGGGCGACCAGTTGTACAGCTTACGCGTCAAAGAGACACGCACTTTTCTACGCGCCACGAGCACGCTCCTGACAGCGCATGCGCGGCTGCAATGGCGCCCTACTCGTGTGTACGTTCGACAGAGAGGGGGGGGGGGAGGGGGAAGGGAGAGAGCATGTATCCTCGGGCGCTTTCTTTTTTTCCGCTTCTCCGTTATTTTCCAGTCAGCTGTAATTCTGAGGCCAGTTTTAAAAACAACCGTGCATCTTCTCCTATGTTCGTTTAAAATGATGCGCCGTTTCGCTGTGGGGACTTGTTTAGATTCTGAGTAGAGACATGCGTTTTTATCGTAGGGATGACATGGACGGGAAATATTAACGACGGCCGCAGCGAAAGCAGCTGGCTTCAATGTGTCGAGCTCAGCTTACAACACCGTCCGCTGACGCGGGATTCCCAACCAATCTGCTCTTCATTGCCTGGCTCTCGTGACAAGGGCTGCTGTCTGGTGCTTCACTCTGGAACGAACGCGAAAGTGTAGGCGTTTGAATGAAAATCTAGGGCAAACACAGCAAACGTCAACGGTTCGACGAAAAAAAGAAGAAAAAGTAAACAAAAGAAAAAAATAGAATTAAACCTAATAAGAATTGTACGCACACCCAGTTGAGGGATTTAACACGAAAGAAACGTGTAAAGGCATGTCGTATTAATTTTTGGTGCGTGCAGAGAGCGCAGTACATGGTCGGTCCGCAGAACGTGGAGTCCACAGATCGATCCCCGCTGTCCGAATAACTGATGGAAACATGGCCGACGCGCGGCCCAATTCAATAGTCACAACGCCCACACCCTCCCACCCCATTGCTTCACTATTTATTTCGCGCGAAACCCTTTTTTTCTCCTTCTTTTCAATTTCTTTTTTTATCTTCTTTCTTTTATTTTCGAAGTTTCTGAGTTGATTCACGGCCATAATTACACGCGCCTTTGAATAATTTTATGCAATATATTGAACTTTGAGACTGCTTAATACTGTGAGCGAACTGGAGACAGTCTGTTCACAATCAAAGCGTTAATCTTTCCAACGTTTTTTCAGTACAACTGTTATAGGATGATGCAGCTCAATAAATAAAAATCAGAACTGAAAATCAAAACAAGACATAAAGCAGCAGTTTCTGAGCTCTGTCAGCGTCATAATGGCGAGAATGTTACGTATGTAAATCCGTAGTTGGTGACTTCTCTTATTGCCTATTTCATTATCATTTCGCCATTTAAAAAAAGAGAAAACAAGCAAAATAGTTTCACTGAATTGCAATACTCGCTGAAGAGCAGACTTTAACATAAAAATTTATTCCCCAAGATTTAGTAATAAAATGAATAAATAAATGAATATAGGCCAGTGCAACCGTTGGTAGATGAGAATAGGTGGTACCGATTTTTTCAAAGAAATAACGAGTGTTTGGTGTCCACTAGTACACTGATTGCGCTTCCTAACATCACAAGAAATCTCAAAACTAAACAAACTGGTGGCAGTATTAGTCGCGGTGCACACAGAAAACTAAGTTTATTCCGAAGCATTCTACGTCAAATAAACAATTTGTACTTGTAAAAAAACAGTAGCGCACGTCTTAAAAATGGTAGAAGCCAATCAGAAGGCCCTCTACTCAGTGTCTGTTGTAGTTAAAAATTATGTACTTCTGTACTGAAAAGTTACGCAAGCATGAATAAAAGTCCCCCAATAACCTGATCATATTTCAGATACTTCAAAACAGCGCTTCATATAATGATTTCCGTCTCAGATTCGAGTAAAAATTAATTTTATTAATGAAGCGAATCACCTCTGCGTTTCGCAGTAGTTTTGTGAAATTTCTGTTAAACAGTCAAGTCTCTGCTGAGGATTTACCGACGATCGATACAAATTAGTAGTCTGCAAATGTTAAGACAGCAGAGAGTGTTGCCCACAGCTTTTTGTGTCGAAACTGCAGGAAATGGCACACTATATTCTGGAAAGCACGGAAAAATTCTGGCAGCTGCAGCACTATAATTCCCTACTTATCCGTAATTTAAGGCTGTGGACTAAGCAGAGTAAAAATTACAAGATCTCTCGTTAAACGTAAATTTCGAATATTCTCCTGGAAACAACAGTTCCATAGCCATACGTCATGCGCAGCACCATTCTCATGCACATTCTCGCGCAGCGTGAAAAATTGGTTGATTCGAACTAAAACGAGTGCTTGGGAATACGCTGTGTTCTCGAAACTAGTAGAGAACAAAGAAATAAAATAATTAAGAAAAGTGTATACGTGGAACTCTCATTTATAGGGAAATACTTACACACGTATAACAATTCTATTTACAAAATAATGGTGAAGATCATGGAAATCCGACACTCCCGCGTTATTTTCGAAACATTCTCCTGGAATGTGAATAGCGTCATGTTATAACATACTATACCAAAGTTTCTTCAGGTGTGTAACAATGCTGGCGTAACGTAACTTTAATGTACTGTCTTCTACCCTGCCGCTACAATTCTTTAGAAAAGGGCGTAAATGAAATTCGTCATATGAGTAGAAAGGAAGGGAGCTGATGAGAGTATAATGGAGTTAACAAATGGTCCCAGTAGTTTTAAATACCCTAATCTAGTAGCATTTTATGGAACTCGACTATGAGCGAGTAAACCTACGAACTTCAACTTTCGACTCATTGTGATGGATAAATTTCTTAAATAGGCGCCGAAAAATTTATCGAAAAATCTAATTTCAGGAAGTTAAGTAGGTTTATAATCCCACAAACACGGCCCGTCTCGAAGTTTGTTCGGCCAGCATATGTACAGCTTAGGAGCACGTTCACAACAGCGTGTAAATATCTTCTCCATGACGGATCATCCTCCTGACAAAAATAAACTTTGGTATTTTTTCCAGTGTAAAACGTGTTACAACACATCTTTGCCACCTTCATTCAGCGTTTTCATTTACAATATTCTTGCTGCATCGGATGAGGATGATTGTTGAAGAAATGTTTACGGGAGAAGCGTAATTTCAACATTTAGTGATTTTGCTATACTAAATTGTGGTGCTTTCCTTACGTTTTTAGAATTGGTTTAAATTTTAATTCTGTTTTTTCTCTGACTACCGCAGTTGCTGTGTTGATCTACATTTGCATCTCAGGGCAATTGCTCTATAGCACTGTTAACGCCACTCTGAAATAAAGGCAAAAGGAACAAGAATTTCATTTCAGCTTCTAGTACACGAAATTTTCTGGGGCTCTGGCACGCGTGGATGTACCAGTGACTGTGCATTCTCTTGAAAGCAATCGCACAGATAGCAACACTAGTCTTCTGTTCCCTTTTCCATTTTGTCGTAGCAAACCATGTATTACTTCTACATTTTCTCGGCGAGGATGAAGAAATCATTCGTACGCGCTTACAAAAATTTTTAAAGGTGGGGTTCAGAAAGAAGAGATTCAAAAGTAAAGTTTTAAGTTCTGTCATTGGTCGTCCTTTTTCTTCGCTAGACATTCCTTTTTATCATAATGAAGCAGTACTTTTTGTTTTGGGTAAAATACTAGTGTGATTAAATCTGTTTGGTAATATTTTAAATCTCCTTTCATAATGCCGTACGTGCACTTCTTTTTGGAATAATCTGTTACCTTTCACAAACTCTCATCGCTTACCTCTAACCCCCTGAAGAAAAACGGCTCGGCGTGACTTCATTGTAACGTAGAGTGGATTTTATTTATATTCCTCTCTCTGAGGCTCTGAGTACACACGAAACCTCACATTGACGACTCAAGTCGTAAATATTTAGCGCTACGACCCCACTGCATTACTGTTATCCGACTATTGATTTCTGTGAAACGGAATTTTAAATCCGTTCTTAACGACAACTTTCGGCCGTATACCTCAATGCTTAAGCAGACATAGGATTTTATCGAATAGGCCGTCCTCCCAATGCGTTCAGGAGCGTTCTGCTTACAAAGACAAATGCGTGCTACAAGCACTTCGAAAGAGAGAGAGAGAGAGAGACGGACAGAGAGTAATATTTCTCAGCATATAACTTTCATAAACCTTTTTCGAAGGTCTTTATTACACTACAAATATTCACCGATTTCTTTTAGTCTACTGTGCAAAATCGTCGATGGGGTCAGCAACGATTCCACAGAGACTGTTATAAGTAACGTTTTCCACTCTTAAAAATATGCAGAACACTGCAACTGCATTAAGTAAAAATTATCGTAATAATTCGTCGTTTGGCAGTAGCTGAATTAACACTTCAGTACGAAATGCTGCGAACTAAACGTGGGTAACGTAAAATGTTATGAAAACTCCTTATCTTTGATGGAAGTCTACTCGTTACAGAAACTTAGAAGGAATAACCGCTAGATACAGGCATATCTATTCGTCTACAGTTTCATATGTGACACGAAGTAATAGAGTTAATTTGGATGTCAGCTGGACGAGAAGTTGGTAACTGTTGACAACGGACTGAAATTTACGCCGTAAACAGTGCACTTAAAGAATTGTGCCTCACCTTTGATCTTCCTGAGAAAACCGCAGTTCATCTCCTGAGCTCCCGACGCTGTAATTTCCTCTGATAAACGCTGCAAACGCAGTGAAAAAGAGAAAGAGGAACGTAAGGCGTGGGGACGAAGATAAATGAAACCAGATTAGGCCAAGATAAAGGCCGAAGGACTCACCACCTCGCCACCGTTTCTAAGCCCTGCTCAAACGTTTACCCGTCTTTCGCATTTATTCTTAACTTTCGGTTCGATAGTGAGGATCTTTTATGTTCGTCTTCACTTTTTGTTGGTTTTTATTCCTGGAAAGAGTGTCTTTCTTTTGCCGTTATTCTGTCTTGTCACTAAGTTACGAGAAAAATCAAATATCACTGGAGATATTCGTAACTTTATAATAGATGCTCCAGTTTAGTTTGTCAGGTAATCACTTTAGATTCAGAGTCGTAGATTTCGTAGTTCGTAAAGCATCGATTTCTCTCTCTACCAAGTCAAGAAACTTTATCCCAATATTTCGCTCACGAAAAATACGTTTTCCCTGGCTTTCCTAAATCATTTGAAACCAACCGCCAACGTTATCCCTTAAATAAGGGTTGGACCTATTCTCTCCCTTGCTCTTATGATAACTAAAACGATCGCTATGAGGCGAAACAGACATTAAATTATTTAGAGAAAAATGTAGATCATGGTATATTTCTGAACAGATTTTACTGTCTCGAGGTATAGAGAGATAACGTAAGGAGAAACCTCTACGGAAATATATAATAATTTGGTGGGTACATAATAAAATATATAGTTATGGGCAACAAACTATGCTTATTAAACAAAAAAGTCTGTTAGCTACCGTTCTTACACGCAAGTTATAGATGGCCTCCCGTACTGACAACTCCACATCAAACAGAGGACGCAAGTAAAAATTACATACAGGTACAGACCAAAATTGCACTTTAGTTCATACACTAGAAAATAACAGCACTCCGTCTTCTAATCAGTTCCAAATACGATTTCAGAATACTAACGCGTTTCGTTTGTAGTACTCTTCTTACCTTCTCAAACAGAAATTAAAATTTGTTCTTTAGTTTTCTCATAAATAGAAACGGTTCAGTTGAATTCAAAAGCTAAGCGGAAACGGACCGATACTTACAAAATATAATAAAAAAAACAGTTCTAAATAATTTTATCATAAATTAAGACGGAAGCATACCTCAGTGGTTGTTGTGCAAGCAAAAGAGAGCTGTTATTTATTTCGAATCACAAAGTACCATCACAAGATAGTAGTTAACGTTTTACACAATGTGTTCTGCATTCGTTTTTTGACACAGGGATATGAGTTCGTAGCGGCAATTTCGACCTGCTGTGGTTTAAATTTTGTACTGTAGATACTCAATGAGAAGTGATCCTGTATGATGGTGAAATATTCAAGTTCGAGACCGATAATGATTTTGTTATGTTAAAATAACTCCATTACGTAATGAAGGTCGAAACTGTCTTTGATTTCTAAAAGATAACACTCGTCCTCACACAGAGCTACGGTCTGATAATAAACATTTCAACATTGGGAGTATTCAAGTCATTTAATTAAGCTTTTACAGTACCGACAGCAGAAACAAAACAAGTATTAGGTTGTACTGTTTGCGTCTGTGATGAATGTTCAACTTTCAAAACTTCAAGTATTGTGTGAAGAAATTCGATTGTCATTTTAGACGACAGAGAACCCGTCACCACACAATGAAACTAATTTTTACGGTGCTAATACTAGGCAAAATGCAAGCATTACTTTAGCTACGAGGTAACAGTTTGATTTTCTTCGTGGAGCACAGGCTCACTGTCACTTAAGACATTTGCCTATTTCTAAATGTTCATGCCCCACTACCCCTCTCTCCCAATTGTGTCATTATTTCTCGCTCTCAACTGCAGTAGTTCTACTGAGTGACATTAAAACACATTACGAATAGATATTTTTGCGGTTTCTTCGTTGCTCATCAACAACAAATTTCAAGGAGAATTAAAACAATCCAATAAAATTTCATGTGAGGGAAAGATCTGAAAAAAATTGATGTATGACTCGGTAGAGCCTGGCGGACCAAGGAGAGAAGCAGTAGCCACATTCCGCTTAACTACAGGACATGACTGTTTGGCCTCGCTTCTGCGTAATATATCCATTATGCCGTCTGCAGAATGTGTTTTGTGTCGCAATATTGATTCGATTGTGAACAAACAAAGAACATTTAAAAGAGTATACAAAATTAAGTGATTGTTATTAAGACTTAACAATGTTGCGTTGGAAGCAAGACGGTAAATGCCAATAGGTGCCAGAACATTGAAATAATAATAATAATAATAATCCAAGAGATTCGCAATGAGATAAAATGCAGCTGTATACGTTTTTTTTTTAGTCTCAGTCGCTAATACTGTCATTATACTTTCGATTGTTTTCAGCTCTACAGATGAAAATACATGAAATAATAAGTAGCTATCTGTTAGGTGAAAACTTTTAAAGGATTTTGACTAATAACGCTTTGTGGCTGCTCTCGTAAAATTTTCACCTTACGTTTATCTTCATAGTTATTTAGTTTTTATTGTCCTCGGGGCGATAGAACGGTAAAGCTGAATATGAATACTGCATGATATGAACTAGTCATCATTTATAAAATATGCCACTGAGATTGTGAAAATATATGTTTTCCATGGGTTAAATCAATGTTACGAAATATAAAAAGGTACGAAAAATAACGTTCAAATAATGCTCTTCTTTTATGAACGTACATCTTGTTGGGTAATAAACTAACGAGCAAGTTGACCTGTATACAGACTTAAGTGTTTGTCACACAAAAGAACTGGAACTGCTCGCTCACGGGAATGTCATCGAGCTAGTTTGTCAGGATTTTATTTGGGCGTTACCTTTGATAGTGGAGTGTTGTGAATTTTCGGCCAACGGCTCCTTAATGAGGTACTGTCGGCGCGCTATCGATCGTGCGCACAATGGCGCGTGAATGTCACAAGACGCGGCTGTAATGTTCTCACTAATTTGTCGCGGAATGAGCCGGAGCGGCTGTGTTGCAACGCCGCCTCCCGCCCGCGGGCAAAGTGCAGCCGCCGGCCACTCGCTCGTACGTCGAAAGAAATGGAGACGCCTACTATTAGAGTACATTAAGCCGCGCTCCTTAAAGAGATTGTCAGAGATTTCATCTGACACGGAGATGGCGCTCCTTACAAAGAACTGCAGCTGTGGACGAGCGAGATTAATTTATGGGCTGAGATCTACGATCGTGCGGTCCGAGTGTCGGAAATAAATTTCGTTAGGTTGCACGTACAGGAAAACAATTGATAGGATCAGCTTATTTGCATGGGCTTCGATGCCTGAAAATTTAAATATCCGCCACTTCCGCTGTTGCGCAATTCTTCCGTACGTTTCCTTCCGCTCAACTCCACGGCAAAGAAAGAAATACGAAACAGATCTCTCGACAGAGTGTCAGAGTGTTGAAGAAATCGCGGTATACTGCCGTTTAGCTTCATACTTTATGAAATATATTATTATGCTTATCAACGAAACGTTTAGCGGAACATTTATTTGTCGAATACACACAACAATCACCGTGCATTAAAAAACATTTAGACATAGTGCAGGTTAAGGTCAGTGTTTTTTCCTCATTCACCAGCAATGAAATTCCAGTATTTCCTGTCTCCACTCTTTTTATCCGTGGTAGACTGAGTAAAGTTACAGCAGAAAGCCGCTAGAGCGATGAAGCGCTTTTGCTATTCAAGTACTTCGTTCTGAACACTGCCGTAAGCGTACCCCGCGTGAGATGTGGAAAAAGGCTAAGATGTACGTTTTACCATGGTCGTTTGCTTTCCAAGCTACAAAGCAACCGTTTTTGCAGACATACTTAAGTTTAGGTCTAATTCTTGAGAATATTACTTTCCGTAAGACCGTCTGTACAATATTACATAGCTTGCCATAGCTATTTTCGTGTTATGTATCCTCATCAACAAGTTCATCCGCTGTAGAAACACAGAAGCAGTGCGTATTTTTACCGAGGCACACTTGCAACGTGGCCCATCCACCAAGCAACCAACAGCAATATAAACATTGGGTCTTGTGAAGTTAGAAATTATAATTTGAGAGTGTGGTTCAGTAAAAAGATATACTGTATATCTACGTGTATTGCTACAGCAGATGAGCATGCTGATTAAGACAAGTACCACGAATATAACTATGGCTAGCTACAGAACAATGTACAGAAGGTCATACAGAAAGTAACCCAATAGGTTTCAGTAATTAAAACTGAGTAAAAGTACCCACTGATAGTGGCACAAATAGACTGAAACGTATTTCAGCATTTAAAAATAATAGTTTTTAGCAGCCTTAGGATGGTTTAGGTTAAGTAGTGTGTAAGCTTAGGGACTGATGACCTTAGCAGTTAAGCACACATTTTAGTTTTTAGCTTAACAGGCGGATCTAAATTTCCAGTAACGAACATCTTATTTAACTACAGTGAATTGAAACGACTTATCATTACTTAAAGAACTTCTTAGCAGATATTCTTCAGCAGAGTAGAAGCAGTTGTCCGAGGGAAAGTTACGTTCGCGATGTTACTTACATGTTCCATAGATCATCTGAACTATTCTTTCATCGAAATTATGTGGAACGAGTCGGTTCACAGGATATATATTCATGATTAACATTGATGACCACGTTATCATTTGATTCCTACGCATGCAACTACACTTAAAAACATTTTTTTTTCTTTTTTACTGGCTACCAGTTGTTAAGTATTGTTACACGTATAAAATGTTTAATATAGGCTTGCCGGTAATCGTTCCATTAGGGAAAGATTGAAATCAAAACAGTGGACAGTACTTACGGTGAATTTGAAAATATATCTTAACACTATATGCCTATGTATCACATTTTAAGTGTTATACTTTATCAACACTGCCCTAAAGAGGGCATTGTTTTTTTTTGGGGGGGGGGAGGGAGGATTGGGGATTGGGCGCGGGTGGAGGGTGGGGAAGAATATTCTTAGATTCTACCGTGAAAACATGATCATCGAACATTCTAAGTATACGTTGATGAGAGATTACGTTCCTTCCTTCACCATTATCTGTAAGATTTCGCAGAATTTCTATTACTCTCCCTCGAGTGGCTTCAAGTACATCAACTCAAATGATATCAGAGCCTCTTTCATTTCTTGGGGCGGTACATAACAGTAGTGCTTCGATAGCCACGCAGACGTGTTGTCTGCGGCGATCGGAATTGCATCTAAGGACTGACTGCACTAAGAAGGCCGAAATTATATGTTTGTAAAAAACAATCGTAAGATTCAGAAACCAGAGGCTCAGTTTTTTCTTAGGCTAGGGCAGTCATGGCGAAGTTAAAACATCACGGCCCGGGATAAGTTAAAGACACTGAAAGCGCTTTAATTACGTATCATAACGAACTCAAAAGCGTACATTATTATTACGGAAATAACAGTGTTGCAATATTTACAAGAGGCGTTCGATGACAGCGAGGAAGGCCGTTTCATTTGCCGTCTACCGCCAATCATTAGTGCCTTCCCACACGTAAGCTCCCTCACCTTCTTTCCTCCGAGATCGGCCTGCGCCGACGACGCCCGTAATAAACCCTTCGCGAATGAAAGAAACATTAATTAGAAATTCAAACTTCAAAAATTAGACTCTCCTTTCAAGTGGTCGGCGGGAGTTTATTTTCGTACTCATCAGTTCCGCTCCATCGCATTTGCGTCTTATTTATAGATGTGCCGCGAATATTAGCCGAATTCTAAATGATTCGCAAATGTAGTTGGCTCGACGTCCCTGGCCGCCTGCCCCCTGGCCCCGCCCCCGCATCCACCGCCACCCCCGCCTCCGCTGGCAGCTCCTCAGAAAGTTATTAGTACCAATTGGAGGAGCTTCCCGGTGTCCGAGCTCGCACGCTTCATTTGTTCAGAACCATTAGGGGCAGAATTGTTTTTAGATTTCAGAGAGAGAGAGAGAGAGAGAGAGAGAGAAAAGAAACCCAAGAACGCTGGCTGCGCTCTCCAAAAATCCCATTGAAACTTATTTTAGAAGATCCAATCACCCTTTAATAATTTTCTTTGTGTCCGGGAATGGAAATGAATTTGGCGCCCTCTCTATCTCACCTTTTTTGCTCCTCCCCAGCTTTCGGTGCTCTCGCCTTCCCCTCATTTCTAGCGTCTGCAGAAGCTAATGCGTCTCCTGCGGACTCAGCCTCCTTTCCGTAAATTACGTGTCTACTTCCACATTTCACTTACAAGTAACGACACCGGACATGACCGAAGCATTAAAATGTAGGAAAACAATTGCCTTATGACGCTGTGCTGTGCAATATCGTTGTTTTATTTAGAACGCTTTCTATATCTACATGATTATTCTTCAGTTCCCAATGAAGTGTTTGGCAAAGAGTGCACTTTCAGGCCATTTCTCTATCGTTTCAGTCGCGAATAGCATGTGGACGAAACGTATATCCAAATATTTCCGTACGAACTCAGGTTTCTTTTATTTTATCACGATATTCATTTCTCTTATGTGCGTGTGAGTCAACAAAAAGAAAGTTGGTAATTAAAATTTTGTTGAAAACATCTCACCGAAACAAAAAAGTCTTTCTCTTAATGATTCCCGCCTCAGTTCGGTCATCATATGTGTGACATTCTCTCCCTTATTTCGTGATAATACAAACGAACTACCCTTCCTTTGAGATTTTTCGATCTTGTGCTTCCATCTCGTCTGGTAAGGTATCCAAACTACGCAGCAGTACCATAGAAGAGGGCGGACAAGGGTAGTGCAGACAGTTAGTTCAAGGATTTGTTGCATCTTCCAAGTGCTCTGCAGTAAAGCGCAGTTTTTGATTAGCCTTCCCCATATTTTCTGTACGATGCTGCCAATTGAAGATTTCGGAACTGTAGCTCCTTGGAACCTATCTGAATGGGCAACACGTAAATTCGTATGATTTATCGTACAACGGAAATTTAACAGAAGTATTTTAGTACTTTAATGGCCATTTCGCATGTGTTGAAAGCAGTTCTGATCGTAGCTCGCGGCGAAACGGAAGAATGTAAAGGAAAGCAAGGTTGTCGTCATACAAAGAATACAAGCTATATCTGCAACATTCCGGTTGAAATTCTTATAAGTTAATTCTGCTGGTTAGGCATCGCAATTCTGTGACCGTCATAAATAATTTATCCATCAATAAATAATTATTAAACTGATATACTCGTACATATTGAAGATTCATATGGGTCCGTTCTATAAATGAAAAAGGTCTTGTCAATCGTGTCTTCGTTTTGGTACCGTTCAAGAAATATGCTTTTCTGCGTTTTTTACAAGTGAGAAATGCCGTGCTACGACTGAAAACATACGAGATAAATATCTTGTCAACTGTCTTGTTTATTCTTCTTTATCTCTTCTTATTTTTTCATCTTGTTTATCGTTATTGCTTTTCTTGCTTCGTTCTCTTGTACGACCAAAGTGAAAAACAGCTGCATTTTCATTGTGTCGTAATATTGGCGTGTCTTAGCGCATTAGCGTCTGTAAATTGAACTGAATTTTTATTTAATGATAATAAATAGGAGAGTAAAATCTGCGACGTTCCTAATTAACGACAATTAATCGATGTAGGCTGTGACATGAAAGGTGCGTCGTCCTGTTACCTTCATTTATTTCGTTCCAAATCATTTCATGGCTTGATTTCCTAGGTGACCTGCTCAATTTATCTGACAAACATCTACTTAGAACGCTCTGTTGCAAGCTCGTCAGTGATTCGGAGAGATAAGTTTCAACGATAGTTTTCCAGAGAAATGTAGTGTTTCAATTTATCCAGTCGGCTGACAACGGCGTACCCAGCGATGAGCAGTGGAAGCAGCTCCCCCACTCCTCCCCCTCCCTCCCACCCCTCCCACGCGATAAAAAAATTGGAACGGTTTGAGGACGGCAGTATTCTTAAACTTGGTGTGGAATCTGTTCTAATGTATGCGGAACAGCTGGCATTTTCTAATAGTACGTTCATCAGCAGTTCAATTAATAACTTTACCAAAGAACATATACTCAGCTCAGTGAAATTCATAGTTTTACAACGTTTTGTAGTGCACACTGCAGTGGCGTGCATCACAGAGAATTCAGAGCGATTAGCTTCGATTCTACAGTTCAAAAGCAGATAAAATAATGAGAAAAGCACAACCAGTTGAAGGCGGCAATAAAAAAATTCCTCAAAACGAATACTCTCTTGCATCGGTATTGTAACAACCAATTGTGTAACTATGGCAGCTTAATGACGTTTTCATGTTGGCAGAATAGCTGAAATAACATTCTCAGCTGTAACTTACAAGAAAATGAATGGAAGTGATGTGTCTGGATATGAAATTTCCGCCAACGCAATAATTTTAGGCTTTATCCAGAATCTTCGAAATGGTCTCGTTAATACTGTCAAGGCCGCTGTAGTAGTCCCCTTCAGAGATGAAAAATGGGTAAAAGAATTTTTTGTCTTATGTAAAATTGAGCCGGCCGGTGTGGCCGAGAGGTTCTAGGTGCTTCAGTATGGAAACGCGCGACCGCTACCGTCGCAGGTTCAAATCCTGCCTCGGGCATGGATGTGTGTGATGTCCTTAGGTTAGTTAGGTTTAAGTAGTTCTAAGTTCCAGGGGGCTGATGACCTCAGATGTTAAGCCCCATAGTGCTCAGAGCCATTTTTTTGTAAAATTGAGTGTTTACAATTTTACGAAAATGTTTCGTTCCGCGAAGAAAGATCTGTTTAATTTGACTGCACAGATGTTCATGAATTCCATTGAATTCCACTGTAAACATGTAAGCTGTTGTCAATATAATCTTCGAGCTTACCTTGTGGTGTATCCTGCATGTTGATTACATACAGCGTCTTCATTATTTCCGAGTTATTCACGTCAGCTACGCAAACGATTAATAAAGATATTTAGAATATCAGATAGTTAAGCAATGACTGTCTAAAACTGTCGAGATATTCCCAGTAATTGTTAAATAGCCGGCCGCGGTGGTCTAGCGGTTCTGGCGCTGCAGTCCGGAACCGCGGGACTGCTACGGTCGCAGGTTCGAATCCTGCCTCGGGCATGGGTGTGTGTGATGTCCTTAGGTTAGTTAGGTTTAAGTAGTTCTAAGTTCTAGAAGACTTATGACCTAAGATGTTGAGTCCCATAGTGCTCAGAGCCATTTGAACCATTTGAAATTGTTAAATCACTAAAAAGAAGAGCATTTGAACAATCAGTCAGAAGAAATCTGCATAATTCCTCTAATTCAAACACGAATACCTACTTTAAAGTCACTGCAGTAAGTGTTACAAAAATGTAGCATTTACGTCGCGGGTAATTTACTTAGGTAGAGCCTAGCGCCAGAGCCAATGTGTTCGAAAAATTCAGTAGATTTCAGCCGTTTACAGCTAAGGAGTCATCGGCTAAAGGTAGGCGATGAATTCCTAAAAGCTGCGTGCGGTCGTCGCCTTGTGTCAACAATCCACATTGGCAGTAAAACATGATAGCCGGCGTACTGCATACTCTGCCCCAGAATTGAAGTCAATGCAGCTTAAGCTGTGTTTGTTTTCATTACGTAAATTTTGGGGTGTCTTCGAAAGAAGTCTTTTCTTTTACATCTGTTATTCCTTGTGAATGTTGACACCATAGCCCGCCACAAACCACTTCATTCTGACTTACATTATTCCTTCGCTGCTCAAACGGCATTAGCCTAATGTTTTCGTCGAACGCTCTCGCTATGTTTACTCTATCAAATACGGAAAAAGAGAATGACAAATTGATTGAACAGCGTCAAATTGATTTCCGCATTACTCATAATTCATCACTCCCCTAAAGACACGAAACGATTTTTTGTTGACTTACTCGCGGCCTGACATTAGGTGCCGCAGACAGAACGTGGATAAATCATAATACGATGAGGAAAGAAACGCAACAGAAACGTGGAAGAAGGTGCAGAGGTGGCACAAAAATGCGAAGTTGGGCTAAAAATTTAACCTATCAATTACTAGCGAGAAAGACTCTTCATCTTGATCCCAAAAGCAAGTCTGCATTTACCCAAATATCGGGTAGATATCCCCGTTAACAGGAGGAGTCACGTAATTGCCAACAGCCTTATCAGCAAACTACACACTGGGCCACAACATTCTGTCATGTAGTTAATGCTAAAAACGCTTACATCAATCTAGACACCGAAATTAATATAATTTTTGAAATGGAAAAGTGTACTTTTTTTAGCACTAATTTTACCGATTCTTCAGTCTGAGATCCTTGCCCACTAGTATTAATAGGAGAGATAAGGAAGATCCAATGAATAGCGACACGTTTACTGACTGAATCCTTTAGTAAGCGCGAGACCGCTACGGAGATGCTTAACAAACTCCAGTACCAGACGTTACAAGAGAGGCGTTGTGTGTCGCGGAAAGGATTACTGTTGAATTTCCGGGAGGGTACGTTCGAAGATGAATCGAGCAAGATGTTACTTCGTCCCACATATGCCTCGAGAAATGACTATGACGATAAAATTGCATTAATTAATTAATTAATTAGAGCTGATACGGAAGCTTATCGTCAGTCGTTCTTCTCACAAAGCACTCGAAACTGAAACACGGAAGGGAAAAAGTGACGGCAACCTCCGTCACACATTGAAATGTAGCCGGAATCCGCTATTGTGGAGTAAATACCACCCGCCGCACGACTTCTCATGCCAAGCTTCGTAGGCTAAAGGCAGCACATACAGGTATTTTTTGCAGTTTTACTATTCTCCTTGTGATTCGCTAAACGTAAACTTTCGGTTCCAGGCTCAGAATTTGTACCTGGCTCTGTACCTATTTTGTACAAATCAGACACAAGAGAATATTCGTAGTCTCGTGCTATCTTCATGACGAGTGACCCTATCGTCATTGCCCCGCAAGAGACAGTTTAAATCGCAATGCTGGAATACAGCCGCCTTCCTTTCAATTTTACCATATATCAGACTTTTTATGAAAACTTTGATCGTCAACATTAACGATCGTTGTTTCACTGTATTCGTCTTTTCGAGAACTTTCGAACGTAATTAAAATGTATTGCGAAATTCAAATGACTCTAAGCACTATGGGACTTAACATCTGAGGTCATCAGTCCCCTAGACTTAGAACTACTTACACATAACCAACCTAAGGACATCACACACATCCATGCCCGAGGCAGAATTCGATCCTGCGACCGTAGCAGCACCGCGGTTCCGGAATGAAGCGGCTACAACCGCTCGGCCACAGCGGCCGGCTAAATGTATTGCAATACAACTATAGTGTCAACACACACAGAACATTTATATAGATCAGCATTTGTCCTGAGCTAAAAACACACTTGTGGTGGTCAAAGTCTTAAAATAAAATAGTAGAACGTTTACGATCTCAGGAATAGGCATGTGTGTTTCTATTTAAAAACATATCCTGCCCTTTTTTAATATAGGTGGGGCCCTCAATAATTAATGGAACTTTTTTCCTTGGTCAGTTTCGGTTGAAAAAATGGGGAATTTGGTTGCGGAACATCGTGGAATATTCTCGGTTCGGCCCTATAGTGTCATGAAGTTTCAATAGGTGGCGCCGATATACACTTCAAAATGGCGTCTCTAACGGAGGTGTGTTCCAAGCAGACAGCTGTCATTGTGTTTCTCTTGCCAGAAAACCAGAGCATCGCAATTATTCGTAGGCCCTTGCAGAATGTCTGCGGAGACCTGCTAGTGAAAAAAAAGCACGGCGAGTCGTTGGGCGAGGTGTCCGTCCTACCCAATGGTTCAACTACTAACTCCGGATTCTGCTGTGGTATCTTCAGGAAATTGAAGAAACGACTTCAGGTTGTTCATCGCCACAAATATGAAAACGAACTTCTCTTTCTCCTAGATGAAGCAAGGCCTCACGCAAGAGGAGCTCACAAAATTTCATCGGACTGTTCTCCCTCATCCACCCTACAGGCCGGACCTCGTACTTTGCAACTGCCATCTGTCTGGTCTAAAGAAGCATGCACAACGTCGCAGGCAGTATACGGGTGATGGGGAGGTGACTCATGCGATACAACGTTGGCTCCGACGTCGACCAGTAAAGCAGTACCATGCAGCCATACAGGCCCTCCCGTTAAGACAGCGCAACGCCGTATTACTGAACGGAGATTATGTTGAAAAACAGCATTTTGTAGCCAATAGAGTGGGGAATAATATGGTGACTATAATCGTGAATGAAATCAATCTGCTCAGAAAAAAGTGTCGTACTACTTACTAAAAGGCCCTCGCAATTTGTGCTGATCCGGTGCGCTTTTATCATACTCGGTGTAGAACCTCACATCTGTGATTGCGGGATGCTATGTCATTCGATAAGAAAATGCTACACCACTACATGTTTATCTTCTCACGAAGTGCGGACAAATGGAAGCATACAACTCAGAGTTTGTCTGATGTTCTGTTATAATGCCCGTTGATGTTGTTGTGGTCTTCAGTCCAGAGACTGGTTTGATGCAGCTCTCCATGCTACTCTATCCAGTGCAGGCTTCTCCTCTCTACTTCGACCATCATCAGTTATTGTGCTCCCCAAAAAGCAAAACTCCTTTACTACTTTAAGTGTCTCATTTCCTAATCTAATTCCCGCAGCATCACCCGATTTAACTCGACTACAGTCCATTATCCTCATTTTGCTTTTATTGATGTTCATCTTATATCCTCCTTTGAAGACACCGTCTATTCCGTTCAGCTGCTCTTCCAGGTCCTTTGCTGTCTCTGACAGAACTACAATGTCATCGGCGAACCTCAAAGTTTTTATTTCTTCTCCTTGGATTTTAATACCTAATCCGAATTTTTCTGTTGTTTCCTTTAGTGCTTGCTCAATATACAGATTGAATAACATCTGGGATAGGCTACAACCCTAACTCCCTTCCCAACCACTGCTTCCCTTTCATGCGCCTCGACTCTTATAACTGTCATCTGGTTTCTGTACAAATTGTAAATAGCCTTTCGCTCCCTGTATTTTACCCCTGCCACCTTCAGAATTTGAAAGAGAGTATTCCAGTCAACATTGTCAAAAGCTTTCTCTAAGTCTACAAATGCTAGAAACATAGGTTTGCCTTTCCTTAATCTATTTTCTAAGATAGGTCGTAGGGTCAGTATTGCCTCACGTGTTCCAAGATTTCTACGGAATCTAAACTGATCTTCCCCGAGGTCGGCTTCTACCAGTTTTTCCATTCGTCTGTAAAGAATTCAAATGGTTCAAATGGCTTTGAGCACTATGGGACTTAACATCTGTGATCATCAGTCCCCTAGAACGTAGAACTACTTAAATCTAACTAACCTAAGGACATCACACACATCCATGCCCGAGGCATGATTCGAACCTGCGACCGTAGCAGTCGCGCGGCTCCGGACTGAGCGCCTAGAACCGCGAGACCACCGCGGTCGGCTGTAAAGAATTCTTGATATTATTTTGCAGCCGTTTTAATGCCCATGACACCGAAATTATCTAATCGCAAATCAAATTTGCTAAAAGCTGCCTGGCACGAGGAAAATGACTAACTTGGAGAAATCTAATGCTGTTGTGGTTTCAACCATGGTATTTTCACCTATCTTTCTACACTGCACGGTAATGTAACTTCAGACACGTACACATCATCGGTTGGTACGTGTATGAAGTTTCAGTTCTCCATGACAAATAGAACGGCCAACAGAGTGAAGTAGCGTTGTTTATTTTTAATGTTGTCACCAGGGCTTATAGGCTATATGAGGGCGTGAACAGCCTCAGAGATCACTATGATGGATATGGAGATTCTAAGTACTTGTGTGACACAGCGTTATGGGCATCTAACAGAATTTGAAACGGGCTTTATTGTATGTCTCCATTTGGCACAGTGCTCGACTTGGGCGATGTCCACATTCGTGGAGCATTCTGATCTGACAGTGGATCGATTTTCGACTGCGTGGGAATGTGAGGGTAGGCATGCTCGTCTGAAGGTTCCCGTCGACCACGTCTGACCACCACGATGCAGGATCGCCGTATGGCGCACCCAGCACATGTTCGCCCCTTCACATCTGCGACGGCCACCCAGAAACAGGTAATGGACTCACAGTAACATTGCTTCATCTTACACAATTGGTCGGACGCTAGCAGCAAGCGGACATCCGAAGGCGGCCTTCAACACAAACAGCTGTGTTTGGAGTGGTGCCGTGACCGGGATGGATGCACTGCTGCCGAATAACGTCGCACTGTGCTCAACAATGAACTGCGTCTCTGCACTAGCCCAGATGATCTCCGTCGGCGAATATGGAGGCGCCCTGGGAAGAGCTCCCACTCTTCGGATGTTTTGGAGAGGCACAGTGGATTTTACTCCTGTCGTCACTGCATGGGGAGTCATCAGGCATGACTTCTGTCCACGTCTGTTCATGACTGGCGCATTTATGACTTCAGAACGGTACGTCGCGGACATCCTGCGTCCTCTTGTGTTACCTTTCGTGTGACGGTATTGTGGTGCCATTTTTCAACACGAGAATGTTGGTACACAAGGCACATATCTCTCTGAACTGGATGCTCGATGCTGAGGTATTCCTTTGGACAGAACGATCTCCTCGATAGAATTTGTATGGATCAGCTCCGTATGCAGGATATCAAGGAGTGGGGCAGCTTGCTCCAGGAGACCTTCTCAGCCGAAGCATCCAGGCCAGAGGGCGTGCCACGCAGACTGGTAAGTGGGCCAAGTTTTTTGTAAATTTGACTCGTTACTAAAGTCACTGAAATAACACGACATAACGTCTTAAACAGTGAAATTTAATTTCGTTTCTTTTTTCCCCTTCTAGGCACTCCATTCCTTTTTCCGGGTTGTGTATTTTGTCGTGGGCTCCATTGTGGTCTAGGTAAATCAATTCAAAACCGCTGGAAAACCGTAATTGGATAATTTGAAACATGACACAATATTTTCACTAATAAAAGAAGCGTTTATAATTTCTGCACACCTTCGACATGGGACTGTGTGTTACCTCCGACGTCTTGGTCCCGACAGAGGCTCCCTGGATATTAGTTGCGTTTGATGTAGCGTGTGTCATCGTACTCTTGCGCAGGTATTTTGGACGAAGACTCCTCATTTCATTTTTGAAAAACTTCAGCTGCATCACTAAGCACGGTTCATCACTTCAGATCATTCATGGTTTAAAAGACGGTCTTCCTACTAATTATATATAGTCACATGTAAAACCATGTTAGCCACGCGGTCTAAAGGCGTCTTGTCACGATCCGTGCGGCTCCTCCCGTCGGAGGTTCGAGTCCTCCCTCGCGCGTGGATGTGTGTGTCGTCCTTAGCGTAAGTTAGTTTAAGTTCGATTAAGTAGTGCGTAAGCTTAGGGACTGCTGACCTGAGCAGTTTGGTCCCATAAGACGTTACCACAAATTTCGAAAAAAAACCTTTTTCATGACAATTCATCGCTACATGCTCTAGTTACGTCTATTTGGCCAAGGATACACCTATCATGCGTCTGTTTCTTTATCTTAGTGAAGTAACTGGTCTGTAAGAAAAGGGATAAATCTTTTCGTTGACTTCAGGCGAAGATGAAGCTTCGGATGAAATCTAGAATCACGCGATTTTAATATCGTCTATAGTTCTGTGATATGTTACCCACGAGAGAAGTCATCGTCTTTGATAGAGGATACGCAACTGAGCTGTATCCTCAGTTCCCTCTCATACTGCATTTGTGGGGGGAGAACGGTTCCATAAATGCAGTTTTTACTCCCACGTGTTTGACTCAATTTGTGTCTCATTAATTATCTATTCAGAGGCTAATAAACTTTTACGAACCCTAAAGCACACGGCTTAACATTTATGTGAATAAAAAGACAGTTACCATCCTTTCCATCACACTGATACGTTATTAACTCACCATTCTAGATTGACAGCTAGTTGTTCATTTCGAGAAATGTCAGTCTGAGATCATCTTAGTATACGTTATACACTCGGTAGCTGGAAGAATACAAATGAGGGTGGATGTCAATTCGAGTTTCATTTCGTCGTTAGGCTACATGTACATATTTGGAACGCCCTTAAGAAAGGGAATTCTTAAAATTTTTGGAACAACCCTCCTCGTGATTTACAACGCCTATGGTTTTGAAGAACTTCTGTGTGTGTGTCTGTGTGTGTCTGTGTGTGTGTGTGTGATGGATGTCAGTGATACTCCTTAAACTAACCCGTAGATAATCGAAAAATTATTCTGAGAATCTTCCTTGTGTTATTTCCTAATGCTGTTTGATAAATATACCAGAGAGAGGATCGGGAATCACGACAGGTTCGGATGAAACTATTTGGTTCCGAACCTTCGCAGATGCGTTATGGTGTTTGAGAACTACAGCAGTGTATATGAATCACACCCTGTGGCTTTCTCAAAAAGTTGGTTCCATACTCAGTCGTCAGTGACCGTACACATTTTTTGTGCCTCTTTAACATCTCATCGATGACGGGGTCATTAGATACGGAGCTCTGGTTCGGACTGGGATAATTTAAAAAAGTAAATCGACAGTGCACTTTCGAAAAAACGATCCACACATTCACCATAAGCGATTTAGGGGGATCATGATGTAGAGGTAATTTCGGGAGTACCGCAAGGAAGCGTGATAGGACCTTTATTGTTTACAATATACATAAATGACTTAGTTGACAACATCGGTAGCTCCGTGAGGCTATTTGCAGATGACACGGTTGTCTACAAGAAAGTAGCAACATCAGAAGACTCGTACGTACTCCAGGAAGACCTGCAGAGGATTAATGCATGGTGCGACAGCTGGCAGCTTTCCCTAAACGTAGATAAATGTAATATAATGCGCATACATAGGGGCAGAAATCCATTCCAGTACGATTATGCCATAGGTGGTAAATCATTGGAAGCGGTAACGACCGTAAAATACTTAGGAGTTACTATCCGGAGCGATCTGAAGTGGAATGATCACATAAAACAAATAGTGGGAAAAGCAGGCGCCAGGTTGAGATTCATAGGAAGAATTCTAAGAAAATGTGACTCATCGACGAAAGAAGTAGCTTACAAAACGCTTGTTCGTCCGATTCTTGAGTATTGCTCATCACTATGGGACCCTTACCAGGTTGGATTAATAGAAGAGATAGACATGATCCAGCGAAAAGCAGCGCGATTCGTCATGGGGACATTTAGTCAGCGCGAGAGCGTTACGGAGATGCTGAACAAGCTCCAGTGGCGGACACTTCAAGAAAGGCGTTACGCAATACGGAGAGGTTTATTATCGAAATTACGAGAGAGCACATTCCGGGAAGAGATGGGCAACATATTACTACCGCCCACATATATCTCGCGTAATGATCACAACGAAAAGATCCGAGAAATTAGAGCAAATACGGAGACTTACAAGCAGTCGTTCTTCCCACGCACAATTCGTGAATGGAACAGGGAAGGGGGGATCAGATAGTGGTACAATAAGTACCCTCCGCCACACACCGTAAGGTGGCTCGCGGAGTATAGATGTAGATGAAAAACCTAAATATGGGTGGTCGTAAGGGGATTTGCAGCGTCGTGCTCCCGAGTACAAGTGGGGCGTGTTTTGAGGTGCCACCTCGTTTGGTCGAACAAATATGCTTTGCTTGCCAGATCAAGCGCTCTACTAATCATTTGTTTCTTCAGAGAGGTAGTTGCAGCCTTTGCGTTACACGAAGGTAATTTGGTAGTGATACTGCATTTTCTGGCAATGCTACACCCATCAGTTCTTTCAGAGAGCTACCCTCTATGCTTCCGTTGCTGACGAAGTCTTCCCCCTAACAACACATTACCGAGATAGCTCACTGCATTCACATATGTGATGGTCGCTATTTACGCATTTAGTTCGTCAAGAAACCATATGAAATCGTGTCGAAGGCTTGGTGCTGCCATTGACCACATAAATTCTAAGTTTTCTAGCTAACCATTTAATGCAGTATTGATAAAGGATATTGCAGCAGACGTGCAATGTTTATTTACTGGATTCAGCAACTGTCTTGTACACGTCACAACATGGGTAGTCTTTTGGAACTCGAACTAACGATGATTCTTGACCTAATGTGAAAAATGTAACAGCAGGATTACTTCCTAGTGCTGAAATATTTAAATCTACGCGCCTTCAGCGGCTGTATGTTTTATTTATTATCACTTCCGATATTAAATATTAGACAAAATATTTCTTTGCAGTGCTTGCATTTTAATCTGACTAATATCTGGAAACATTAAATGTGTATAGCAAGTAACTTTCACGCCTGAGCCATACTAAGCCTTCTGATAGGTCATTGAATGCACACGTTTTGGGGTCAAGCGATCAAATAACTGTGCATTATTGCAGTAGTCATCGTAGGTGTCCGTTCGGTCAGAATGACGGAAAGAACTGAGCGAAATCGAAAGAGCAATTCTTGCAGTTGGGACTTACCGTGGATTATGTCTCAGTTATACGTGCTTAGGCCCACAGCTAGAGATGTTATTGTGAAGTAGGAGCAACTGATTCCATTGTTAGATATAAGAAATCAAGGGATAGAGACCATGGAATTTTAAGGCGTACTTTGCGAAACACTCCTGAGACGCTGTTGTCAGCCATTATAGATAAGTTCCCTTGCAACTTGGCCACAGTGACCTAGGAACTCGGCAGTTGGCCCAGTGGTAAGAAACTCGACTCGCACTAGAGGGACAGGGGTTCAAATCTCCGACGGCCATCTAGGTTTAGGTTCCAAGCTATTTCCCTAAATCACTTAAGGGAATTGCAGGAGCGTCAGTATAGAGTCAGGGATTAGTGACCACGATTTCATCATAGGGAGTATGGTTACTAGAGTTAATAAATCAGTCAACAAGTATTTCTGCTAGAAAGAGCAGATAAGCAGTTTGTGGCCTCCCACTTCGGCAATAAATGGATATCATTTAGTTTCAGTCCGACAGACTTAGAGAAATTACGGCCAAGGTATAAATGGATTGTACATCGTGGTCTGGAGCAGTACGTGCCGAGTAACTGGATTATGGGCGGAAAATACGCACCATGGTTTAAGAACGAAATTCGGAAAATGCTAAGAAAGCTAAGCCTGTTGCACTTTCAGTTAAAAAGAGAACGCGCAAGTGAGGACACGTAAAGTTAATGAGTCTGTAAAAAGACCGACGCCCGAAGCATACAAAATATAGCACCGCCATACCTTATGGTCCTATGTAAAATCGCTAAGCGAGTCCAGGGATTCGGTAACCAGTCTGGGGTAACAGTTGAAAACAGCGAAAGAAAAATCAAACCTTTAAATTTGCCATTTAAGAAATCGTTCACGCAGGAGAATAGTACAAATGCGCCGTCGTTTGACCACCGCACAGACTTCAGCAAGAAGGAAATAGTAATAAGCATCCCTGACGCAGAGAAACAACTGATAGAGTTGAAAGAAAACACGTTTCCACGTCCGGATGGAATCCCAGTTCGGTTTTACAAAGAGTATCGATGACATTGGCCTCTTACTTACCTTGCATTTATCGCGAAACTCTCGCCCAGCGCGACTTCCCAAGCGACTAGAAAATAGCGCAAATTATTCTTGAATTGAAAAAGGGTCAAAGAACAGACCAATATCGTTCACGTCGGTTTGCTACAGAATCCTTTAACATATTTTCATTTCGAATATAATTAATTTCATTAAGACGGAAAATCTTCTGTCCACGAATCAGAATGAATTTAGAAAGCATCGCTAAAGCGGAACTGAGTTTGCCTTTTCTCACGCCATAATCTTGCGAACCATGGATGAAAGGCAACAAGAAGATTCCATGTTTCTAGATTTCCGAAAAGCATTTGACACCGTGCCCCACTGCAGACTGTTTACGAAGGTTCGAGCATACGGAATAAGTCGCCAGATATGTGAGCGGCTTGAAGACTTCTTAAGTAACAGAAAGCAGTACATTATCATCGATGACGGGAGTTCATCAGAGACAAGGGTATCGTCCGGTGTGCCAAAGTGAAGTGTAGCAGAGCCGTTGTTATTTTGTATCTACATACATGATCTGGCGGAGAGGTTGAGCAATAATCTGTGACAGTTCGCCGATGATGCAATGGTGTACGGAAATGTATCGCCGTTGAGTGACTGTAAGAAGATACAAGATGACTTAGACAACATTTCTAGTTGGTGTGGTGAATGGCAGCTGGCTCTATATGTAGAAAAATGTAATTTAATGGAGATGAATATGAAAAACAATCCTGTAATATTATTAGTGTACTGCTTGACACAGTCACGTCGTTTAAATATCTGGGCGTAACGCTGCAGATATGAAATGGAAAAGTTATATATGAACTGTGATAGGGAGGCGAATGGTCGACTTCGGTTTATTGGGAGTCTTTAGGAAAGTGTGGTTCATCTGTGAAGGAGACTGCATATACGACACTAATGCGACCTATTCTTGAGTACTGCTCGAGTATTTGGGATCCACACGTGGTCGGATTGAACGAAGACATCGAAGTAACTCAGAGGCAGGCTGCTTTTTTGCAGAAAGATCCAACTGTTGCTAACAAACGTTTCACGGAATGACCACAAGATAAGCTAAGTTATGGTTGGTACGGAGCCATATAAATAGTCGTTTTCCCTAGCTTTTTTTGCAATTGGAACAGGACATAAATGGTTTAACTGTCTCTGAGAACTATGGGACTTAACTTCTGAGGTCATCAGTCCCCTAGAACGTAGAACTACTTAAACGTAACTAACCTAAGGACATCACACACATCCATGCCCGAGGCAGGATTCGAACCTGCGACCGTAGCAGTCGCGCGGTTCCAGACTGTAGTGCCACTCCGGCCGACTTGGAACAGGGAAGGAAATGACTAGTAATGGTGTGCCATGCACCGTACGGTGGCTTACGGAGTATGTATGTACATGTAGCTGTATCTTTCAAAAATACTTGGCTGATATTTTTCCCCATCATTCCCCAATCGAAACTTGTGTTCCATCCCTAATCACCAAGTTGTCGACGAGATGTTAGATCCATAAACTCGCTTCCTTGGGTGCAGCGCCAGTGACTGAACGACCGGTCTCTTGTAAAGGTTGTGTCGCTATCCAAATGCCACTGATTACAAGAGCGTCGCTTAGAGAGCTCATAAGGGCATCTGTAGAGCTATGGAAGAACGTCTTGAGCCTCGCAAGGGGCTTGAGGCCGAATGTATGGCGAACGGTATATATATTGACGCGACAATGAAATTTAGCGGATGTGACGAGGTGGTTCTGTGTTGATTGTCACGGACGCGATCGGTTAGGCTCCTTCGATGACAAAATGGACTTAACTGTTTGTGAAGACACATCAGACACTGTCATGGTGCCCAAAGCGTGACAACAGTACTTTTATGTGTTACGATGATAATCATTTTGCCCACAGCACCATTGCTTGTTCATACTTACGAAACACTGGTTGACTATTCCAGAGCTGCACCGCATCCAACATTTAGGAGATGAATTAGAGTGTTAGTTGTGTCCCAAGTCAAATCATCACACTAAATAAAAACATGGAAACCCGTTCCACCTTCTGAGTATTAGAACTTAGTGGAAACTTCTCCGATAGGTTTAAACCTATAACAGGAGCAAAAAATTGCTCCTACTGATATTGTATGCAGGGTGAGTCAGGAGGAATGTTACATGTTTTGAGGGTTGGTGATATTGGTGCTTCTGAACAAAAATCTTCAAATGAACATATACCCTTTTCTTAACCGTATCCGACATACAGCCGTGTGAAAATCACGGGCGTCAGTCACATGTCGTTTTTCACCATGCGAATAGAACCGAAGCGACATTAGGCTACGTAAAATTGTCTTTACTGACCACCTCAATTACGTACGGTCAGTGACGCAGCATCTCACTGAAACGTATCCTGGGCGTTGGATCGGTCCCCGTGGAGTCGTTTCTTGGCCACCGATATCATCCTGTCATACTGCATTAGATCACTGTTTATGAGGTTGACTTAAGAGCAAAGTCTACAAGCGCAGAGTGGACACGAAGGAGGAAATTCTCGCACGTATTTTACATGCGTCTGCTCAAGTGAAGGACCGTAAGAATGAGCTCAGGTCAACAACTCGGCAGCTGTCTACAAGAACAGCCAAATGCATTTCAGTTGACGGTGAACTTTTTGAACGTCTTTTGTGAGGAAATGCACACAATTAAACAAAATTAAACAAAACATTAGGTCACAATGTTTCATCTACTATTACATGCTACTGTCCTGTTCCCCATTGTTTCCCTTAGATACCTCGGAAACTGTTAAGAACAGGACATATGTTCATATGACGTTTTTTGTTCGGAATCACTATCAGCCCTCAAAGCATTTGCCTTTTGCTCCTACTCGTAGAAGGAACAACAGTTGGCGCCCTCATTCTTTTGGCACAAAGCATTTTCTATATTTCCTGACCATAGCTTCAGCGCTGTTTGGGTGTACATTAAAGTTCGTATGCTTCATCAAGTACCTTCGTATGTAAATCACACTCCTGATATCTTTCATATTTGAACCATGTAAATATGACTCCGTTTTCACAATCTGACGCCTATTTAAGAAATAAAAAAAAGTTATTCCCTTCTCCTATCAGGGTGTATTCGTTTTGGCACTGATGTTTCGGGCTGTGAATATACAACAAGGAGGCGACTGGTAACCGAGAATATTACACAAAGATTTCTGATCACGAATGGGACTGTAAAGTCACTCGAAAAGTGACTATTGTTCGACAGAGTTCACAGATATATGGTATTTGCATTGAGATATGGAAGTATAAAATACGCTTCTCGCACTCAAGAAGGCTTCCCAGCGAGACTGAGTTATCACTCACATTACCGATTCCGACGTTTACGTTCGGTTGTAGTGAAAAATCTGGATAAATAACGATGAAATTAGTTCATTTTACTGTATAAATAAAAGAAGAGCTTCTCACTTAAGTAAGGAAAATATGGCGTATGTTTAGGACAAACACATTTCAGTTAATCTGCACGATAACAGATGAATTATGCAATAATGATAATATATAAATAATTAGAAGTTATATCATTATCAAACTAATTACTTTAAAATGTAATAACATATAACATTGACATTAAAAATTTATAATTGGCACCCTTATTATTATCATTAATACCAACACTACTATCGCTGTGATTTGCTGTTTCAAGTGGATCCGAAGTGGGTCCATCAAATAGAGTGAAAATATGCTATGGGACGCAGCACATCTTTCTTCCTGATTGTAATATGAGTAGAACTGGCAATTTGCTGCGGACAAGGATCACTTCGGCCGCCATTTCGTATTGTCCTTCAGATCAGTATGACTGACTGGCATGTTCTTATTAAATGTGGTCTGTAAACCTACAGAAACTAACACATAGCGTGGAACGCTTAAAGCAGCTACATTGAATCTGAAGATGGTTTTTGTTTTCTCCAAGTGTATTTTCCTTCCTTCAACTGTCGTCGTTCTCGACACCTTTGGCTAATCTAAAATTGTTCTACGTAAGTTGACAAATTATAAAATAATAAACAAAAACTCATTACTTCCAAAATTTTTGTTCGCAAATAGGTATTTCCGGAAAAAATAAAAGTAAAGTCTATCATTTCTTCTTGTAGACTGTGGCAGTAAATCATCTTCATCCACGTGAAACATACTTTTATGCTGTGATTATCCCCGTGAGAGAATTATATAATCAAATATGAGTTCTCATATGCTGAATCAGACAAGAAGCTGACTCTTGAGATCATCTGGATCTTGCGTTTTATCATGAAAGACTTGCGAATGCAAAAATTATGTCGGCCGGTATTGTAATATTGTAATTTGTGTTTGCGGTACGTAAAGTCGCGAGTTTTGCGAAGAAGACACATTTTATAGATCTAATAAGAATACGGAAGTTATCAACAATACTCCTCCTGCGCTATATACAATGCTTCATTGTAGAGCGCAAGATTTTGGTCGTAAGTAAATGCAGCTAGTGATACGAGTCTATCTTCTATACCCCTTTCGATGCAGCTTCACACTTATCTTGTGGGCATCCATTTTTGTTAATAATCTTTGACAAGTTAATGAACATTTAAATTCCGTTGTTGGAAAACATTCGTGTATATTTTATATATGCAATGTATGTTCTAAATCTGACAATATACGACGTGTAGTTGGTAGATCTTCTAGATTTTTGGTGTCATATGGAGGTACGTACATTGAGGATTATCAGGTAGAGTGTAGTTCCGGTACAGTGGAAAATAAAGTATGAATTCTGGCACAACACCATATTTGGCTAGATTATCTCACATTGACTTCATATCCGTCTTGAAGGAGGTCTCGCAGGAGTAGAAAGAGCTTCTGCACCGTTCTGAATAGACACCACAGGAAAACTGAGCCTCATTCCCTTAACAAATAGTAATAATAGTCTAATAATAATAACAAAAGCGAAGCTACTCTCAGACGAAATTTCCTTGATGTCACAGATCTGCAGCAACTCACATCCAACTGGGACACGCATGTCACCCGAACTAACTTTCGGATGTTACATGACGCTCAGGAATCGACTTTATGCAGTATTAATTAAGGCGACATGGATCTACCACGAATGTCTCTGACAGCTACGCAAGACGGACTACATCGTCTTGGGTTCGAAGAAGTGGGTAGCAGATATCCAAACCTAAAGTAGTTCTATGAAATACCACAGGGACACCGGCGGATGAACCTCTGTACACATCTGCAGGTCGGTCAAATTTGACAGTTATCCAATAATTCGTTGTAGTTGGTGTGTACGCTTCTTTGGGGTCCTCAACTATCGGCTGCTGTACTAACAAACTCTGGAAAATTATTTTCGACCAGTTCATATGAGGACACATAAATTTAGAGTGAAAAGTCATAGTTTTGAGAAACGACTCCTGCTGCGGTACTTTCACATTAAGATAAGGAGAATGCATGTCTCGGTTATTTTAAAATGTCTGTGACCCGCGTCAGTTATGACAACAGTGGCTAAATTTATGTTGCACGAAAAGGCTAAGTAAATCAAAAACCAGGTTAAAAGCTGGAGTTGTTTGTCTCTGTTACCAAGTACTTTTTATTTGCTCTCTTTCTTCAGTGCATTAGCTATCTTTCCTTCTGATGTATATTACAATTGAAGAAAGTGCGTCTTGAAATTTGTTTTGCTTTCCGTGTCAGGTATTAACGTGTAATGGATAGTGCAGTTTTCACTACGGCATGAGCGGTTGTCTATTCGGAAGCATCATATTAACTGAACATTCTACCGTAAACATCAGTGCGGCAGTAACTGCCGTTACGAGAACACGTACGGGCGTGGCGAGATGTATAACTTACCAGGACATCTTCTGAAGTTGACTTGCAACAGTTAACTGCGAGGCCGGCTGTTGTGGCCGAGCGGTTCTAGGCGCTTCAGTCCGGAACCGCGCGACTGCTACGGTCGCAGGTTCGAATCCTGCCTCGGGCATGGATGTGTGTGATGTCCTTAGGTTAGTTAGGTTTAAGTAGTTCTAAGTTCTAGGGGACCGATGACCTCAGGTGTTAAGTCCCATAGTGCACAGAGCCATTTGAACCATTTTTTTTTTTTTTTTTTTTTTTTTACTGCGAGTATTGCATACGTCTCAGGTTATAGGCAGCAGCTACTCGTAATTACGAGCAGGAGGATGTGCAGAAGGAAAGCATAGGCTTTGCTATATAAGATCAACGGAAGTCACGATATGAGAAAAAAGACTGTCTTAAGAACTCAAAAATATTTCAGAGAAACACATTTAAGAGATAACTGAAACTTCCGCGACAGATGTATAAAACTTTTGTTACTGAAATTTACACAGCCCGGTTTCTAGGTATCAGCCCCATCTTCAGGTGTAGGTTTAAGGAAGTTTCAGTTATGAACAATGTACATAACAGTTGTGCACACCCCGCTAAGATAAATTTATGACATTTCAGAGAGGTAATAGAGTAGACTATGCTATTGTCTTGAAGCATAACAAAACGTCTCTCAGGGTATAAAACAGACAGTTTTTATTTGCATTTAATAACTGAAAATAAAATGCGTACACGATGGCCACACAAATGAAGACAGATCGTAATTTTCTCCATTGCGTTTATAAGAACGATAAAAAGAATCCCGAATCATATCTTTAATTCCATACGAACAAAGATCAACTCAGGTACAATTAAAATTACTTTAGGCTTCGCGTTTTCGGATTATTGTCTTAGCATCAGACACAGCTTAAGAACACATGCAGTACAATCTCAAGCAGTATTCTTAGTTCTCAAGATGAACAACGTTGTTAACACTGCGTTGTGAAATCCTTCCAGATTCATATCACAGCCATTACAAGACAGCAGTCTTAACGGTTTAATAAGAGAGTTATTCATATCAAGAGCAGTCTTAACGGTGTAGTAAGTGAGTTATTCATATCAAGATCTGGGTTTTGCAAGCAATACAGCAACGCAACTTAAGCGTTCTCAAAGCTCTCAAGAAGTATCGAAATTGCTTGATTTGTTATTTCACGTTATTTAGCCTCACGGTTGGGCCATGTTTCTGAAACGCGGAGGCTGACTAAGTTAAATTTTGATAATATCGTAGTTTAACAAAACTTGTCGTATGTGTCGAAATAATCAAAAAGATGTAGGAATTCAAATCTTGTACGCTGTGTTATTTTTACAAGATACTGTTGCCCTCTTAACACCACGACTGCCTTCGATTTTCATGTACAAGGGCGGGAACAAATGGTTCAAATGGCTCTGAGCACTATGGGACTCAACATCTTAGGTCATAAATCCCCTAGAACATAGAACTACTTAAACCTAACTAACCTAAGGACATCACACACACCCATGCCCGAGGCAGGATTCGAACCTGCGACCGTAGCAGTCCCGCGGTTCCGGACTGCAGCGCCAGAACCGCTAGACCACCGCGGCCGGCGGGCGGGAACATTTATACATCGTAGGAAAAAGTAAAATAACAGGGTATTTAGTGTGGAGCGCACAGACGAGTGTGACGTGAAATGTATGCAGGTGGATGGCAGCACAATCATAAGCGAGCTGTCGGAAAGATGTGAAGGAGTTGATAAAGGAGCTGAGAGTCAATGAATAATGAAGAAGATGGCAGTAGGCAAAGACTGGTCACGGAGTCATCGAGATCTACTATGTGACGTTCGAGAGGAAATTTCCAGTCCGCTAGAGAACTTGAACTGAAAATAACGAACTGAGAAAGTTAGCAGAGTCATCTGTTCAGGACATTTGAAATCCCATGATGACTATGTAGGCTGACGAATAGATTAAATGAATTCAGAGCGACGTGTGGAACTACGGACGGAACGGTTTCCAGCAAAACAAGAAACCATCCACAAATTAAATTCTATGAAGTGATGGCAGTGCTTCTGCATTTATATGGTTATAATAATTTGGCGCTGAACCGAAAGGAGGAGAAAGCTACTGAAGTAACGTAAGTGATATTCCAGGAAAGAACGACTCGTTAATTCTTAGAGATGAGATAAGAAACGAAAATGTCAGACAGGAAATAATAATGTATAATACAAATAAACAGCAATCGGTTCGAGCAGTTATTACGAGAAATGGAAGACAAAAGGCTTTGCTCTATAAATCGACTAGCCGTACAGATATCGGATGCTGAAGAAAGCAATGAGAGTAAGAGGTTGAAATCTGTAATAGAAGATAACGAACTGCACGTTCCATCGTGGAGATAACAATGATGAAGGATTCTGAAAATATTCTCAGGATTGTCAAATAATTGTGCTGTATGTGCTTTAAGGGGCTCCGGAAAGGCTCAAAAACATGAAAAGTTCAATTTTTACTTTTTTGCGTTTTCTGAATCTGCAGACTATTACCTTTTAATAGATATATAATTTATTCAATTCCGAAGACTACAACTATTTTTAAATTTTTTTTGAAATGTGTTCTACATGGGCGTGACCCACTGTGGCGCTGTTAAACTGCAGTCAAATGGTGTTATTATTAACGTCCGTGTTCATCAGGTACATTTTAGTGATGTGAGATAAAGTATGTGTTGTGGCTAACCTATTTTCAGAGACTTCGCAGCACCTGAACTGTTGAAAAAGTGTATTCACGGAAAAACTCAAAACCCCAATGAAAGTGTAAATAGTGTTATATGGTCGAGAATCCCCAAGACTGTATTTGTTGGAATAGAAACACTTCACTTCGGTGTGTATGATGCTGTTGCGACTTTCAATGATGGCAACATTGTAAGGTGCAAGGTATTTTGAAATATGGGAATGAAGATAGGTTCTAACATGGTACGAGCGATGCTTGCTTTAGACAAGGAACGCCTTCGGGCTGCAGACAGGGCTGTAAAGAGTCTAGAAATACAAGCAAGAGTAAACAGGAGGAGGAACAAGAGGAAGCTGGAGGAGGAGTTTGCAGAGGATGAAGATAATCCATGCTATGGACCTGGAATGCACTAAAAAGTTTATCCAATCTTTGTCGATCGATTCCCAAAACTTTTATTTTCTCATACTAATTACATGTTTTCTAAGGATCTTCCAAACACATTTGTTTCAAACTTTCAGTAAATGTTACACAGTACCTTCTGCATAATTTAACACAGCCTTTTCCCAAAAAACCGTATATTTTACAATATATAAATAAAAAATTGCAAAAAAATGTTGTGAATTTTCATTACAATTGAAAAAAAAAATCATCTTTAATAACTGAACTAAAATTTTGTAAAATCCCTGTGTTAAGTTGTATCCCATATTCCATAATCTGTAAAAAGTTCAACTTCCTACCTAAAATACTTTGTGAGGAAAGATGTAATTTATAAGCGTTATTTTAACATTGCAAGTATAGGTCGTTCCGGAGCCCCTTAAAAGCTTTAAAAAAGTTTGTCGGTAACTGCTGCTAATAGATGCCACAGGGTACAGCGCCATCAAACAGCCGTGCTAGAGCACCATGCAAATCGGAGCCTACTGCACTCAGTCACAACATGCATCACGTACTGTTTGTATCAGGTCTCGTTCTGAAATTGTTAGAGACAATGAACCTACAAGAAGTAACTTTCTGGAGGTCGGTCACCCTGATATTGCAGTTTACTGTTGGAGTAACAGTAACGAGATCATTTGCCGTAATGATATTTGCAGAGCAATGAATAAACCTGCTGCGTTATCAGATTCAGTCGTAGCAACAAGAATGTAAAATGGAGGTGAAATCTTATGGGACTTAACAGCTAAGGTCATCAGTCCCTAAGCTTACACACTACTTAATCTAAATTATCCTAAGGGCAAACACACACACCCATGCCCGAGGGAGGACTCGAACCTGCGCCGGGACCAGCCGCAGAGTCCATGACTGTAGCGCCCGAGACCGCTCGGCTAACTCCGCGCGGCTACAGGGAAGTAACACCAAGCTCAGGCAAGAGTTGAGTCTTCTGTTCTAGCCGTATCATATAGAATATAACTAAAACGAGTCTTCCATGTCACTCCACAGACGAAATATGCTGACCGTGGGAAATGTTAGTCACCCCTTTCAAAGAATGAAATGGTCGCTTTGCAGCGCTATGGATGGGGTAGGCCAAGTCATCCTCCACCGATGAAATAAGTCAGGGCAGAGAAGTTGGTTGTATCGAATCAGCGAGTTCAGACGGGCCGACGTGGAAACGTAACAAAATGGCAGAAAAAAACACACCGTGTTTGGACGTGCCCGTGACCTCACCGTGACTGAACTTGTCTGATTTGTCGGTGTATGAACGCCGGCTGTCCAGCGCGTCTAGACTCTAGAGTGAATGGAGTGTTATTCGCAGCTATGTATCACGGTATAAGAGAAGAGGCCGAAAAAAATCATGACCAACTGGACCAGAAATGAGCATCACGCCTTATAAATGATAAACAGTTTCAAACCTGAAAATAAATTCTGCTGTCGGTAATGGCGGGCTTCTCTCAACATCGCGAGGGAAATTGGATGTAAAAGACATTTGGAGTCGGGTACCTCGCGAAAGATTGCTCACAGCGGCAAATGGAACTGTACGTCTTCGGTGGGTTAAAAGAGACAGAAATCGACTGTGGTCGACTGGAGGCACGTAGAGAGGTCCAGCGAGTCAAATTATAAGGCACTGAGTCACTAACGACTTAATAATGCATCTAGCTCAATTTGTGGAGGGCGTAGTTCAGGCCGGAGGTGTTTCTGTGATGTTTTGTGCGTTTTTTTTTTTTTTCGTAGCATGACTTAGGACCACCCATTCATATTTTCGTGAACGTGAACCTGGTTGTTGAAATAAATATTGAGAGTGACTCCGTGTTGCTCTTTCTTCTACATCTTCATGATGAGTAAGGATACCAAAGCCCTCCAAGATGACAACAACCGTGCTTGCAGAATTGCAGGCATACATTCCTGGTTTGACGAACATACAACCACCACATCTTGTCTAGATGATTCGATAAATCAGCCGATCTTAATCCCGTAGAAAATTTCTGGGAGTTTTTGGAACAGCTCGTGAAACGTCGTAATCGACATCCCCGATGTCTGATAGCTCTGGTGATGTAAGATTCAGTGAGTGGCTACAGCTGGATATGGTACACCTTAAGAAACGCGTGTGCCGTCTTTCTCGCCGAAATGAGGCCATTACCAATGTTACCGGCGGAGTTACACGGTGTTAGCGTCAAGTGTCTTGGGGTCACTATATTTTATTCTACATCTACATCTACATCTACATGATTACTCTGCAATTCACATTTAAGTGCTTGACAGAGGGTTCATCGAACCACAATCATACTATCTCCCTACCATTTCACTCCCGAACAGCGCGTGGGAAAAACGAACACCTAAACCTTTCTGTTCGAGCTCTGATTTCTCTTATTTTATTTTTATGATCATTCCTACCTATGTAGGCTGGGTTCAACAAAATATTTTTGCATTCGGAAGAGAAAGTTGGTGACTGAAATATCGTAAATAGATCTCGCCGCGACGAAAAACGTCTTTGCTTTAATGACTTCCATCCCAACTCGCGTATCATATCTGCCACACTCTCTCCCCTATTACGCGATAATACAGAACGAGCTGCCCTTTTTTGCACCCTTTCGATGTCCTCGGTCAATCCCTCCTGATAAGGATCCCACACCGCGCAGCAATATTCTAACAGAGGACGAACGAGAGTAGTGTAAGCCGTCTCTTTAGTGGACTTGTTGCATCTTCTAAGTGTCCTGCCAATGAAACGCAACCTTTGGCTCGCCTTCTCCACAATATTATCTATTATATTATTCTGCTGTTCTAGTTGTTGCAATTTGTTAGTACAACAAAAAACCAGTCCGAGGTTGCGAATTTCACCTTTTCTTGTTCACTCGATGACTAGTTCCGGGCAGGACCCCATCTTCAAATGATCGTAACATAGTCAAAATGGTATTTCCGAAAATGTAAAAACCAAGTCAGAAATGTGCATACAGTTACAGCGCACAAGATAACTTGTATACGCTGTAACTGCTCCTTTGCACGTATCTGACATGGTTCTTACGTCTTCGGATATACCATTTTTTATTATGTTACGATGATTTGAAAATGGGTCCCGGCCCGAAACTAGTCATCGAGTGGAAAAAAAGTGAAATTTGCAACTTTGGACTGGTTTTTCGTTGTACTAATTAACAGAAGTTGCTGAGCCACAGCTATTCCAGCATTCTGGAAGTTCGTTGCAGTTTGTTGCCTGTCCTACCAGATTGTTATGAAATGCATTCGCAAATTGCGAACACGGTTATACAACTGCTATTCCATTTACTAGAAACATACAAAAATTTATGCCGAACCTGGATTTCCAGCTTATCGCGAGCTGCCGCCTTAACAACTTAAGCTAACCAAACACTCTTCCAGGACCGACCCAAATTTCCGCATGTCCTAGTGTTTACAACCCAAAGTGCTCACAGGTGATCTATGTGACTCCTACATGAGGAGAGACATTGTTTTTCTCGTCAGGCTGCCTTGCTTTGGCATAAAATACAGTAGTGCCGTCTGTCTGTTTAGTTTGATGCAATGTTCCTTCGGACATGGGCTACTATACGTCACTTGCTCACTGCAAATCTTAGTACTGGGACAAAATATGTTTACATTGATTTACTGCAACATTAGACTTCAGAAAGCTCGCAGTCTTCTTATTATGAATGATTGACAATCAGTGATGGCGAACGATGGCAAACTAAGAAGTATCTGAGTGAAAAATATAGAATACTTCTTGCTGAATACGTACAGGTAATATTCGAATGGGATACCAACATGGTCCACATAACACAAGGGTGCACTGCTGTACATAGTGGTAGCTACAAACATTCGGATGGACTTTGGCTTGAGAATTTTGAAGTTTTACTGAATCGTAACACAGTTGATGGAATGTATATTCGTTGTTGGATGTCACGGACTCATCTCTGCCGACAAATCGTTGCTGCCGTACGTGGCGGATGATAATCCGTCGCCACCTTATTGAAAGACCTCACTAAAAGACGTACAGTACGATCATCAGCTAACATTTGTTCCTGCAATCTCGAATTTGGTTGCTTGGACACTGTTTAACACATTTAGTGGTCAGCAGTAGCTCCACTGGAGCTGTGCCGCTTTCTGGAACGCTTCGAGTCTGACTTTCTGGTTTTGAAAGGTTTCACTGCTCTCGTTCACTATAATTTGCGATATGCAGACCATTAGACCACTAAATATAGGACAACTTTCTGAATTATTACAGCAAACCTGAACGGTTTGTAGTAAGGGCAGACAACCGAATTGCGTCATCATCCAATACGGGGTAGTAGAAAAAAATATCAAGAGGGCCGATACGATTTTCAGGCAAACAATTAGCTGCAAATTTTTTCTCGTAAATGCGCAGTTTTCTGTCATATCACGAACGAAACAGGGTTACAAGACTTCGTAGAGCAATCTGGAAGCAGGCTTACAACGGAATTTTTATCAGGCTACCAAACTCCTGATGTGAATCTTCAGGTTTTGGTGGCGCAAAGACGGTTCCATTAAGTTTCGGGTGTGCAGCCGCAAGAAATCTCCTTCTTCTTCTAATATTTCGGCTGTATAACGTTCAGCCACCTTCAGAGTGAGCCGCAAGACTTGCGGCTCACTCTGAAGATGGCTGAACGTTACACAGCCGAAATATTAGAAGAAGAAGGAGATTTCTTGCGGCTGCACACCCGAAACTTAATGGAACTACCAAACTCCTGTTCAAAAGTATCAATAAAATGTCGTTAAGGTATCGGTCCAAACCTCCTCGGTGCCGTCAGTATGAGCCATATTACACAGGCAGATGGAAGTTTCGATCTACGTCTGCCCATCTCCATTTTTATTGACAGTGAAATCCGGGAACATATTTTTGGGGACTTCGTAAAATATAATTTGAAGACAGTTACAATGGAATGCTTTGGAACAGGTACCCTTCCTGCTGGAGACTGTGGGACTGATGGCGTCATCTTCATGCCCAACAGCACAAGTCTGTAAGGAACCGAAACAATCTCTTTAGGTAGCCTGCAAGATTATGGTAAACACCAGGAAGTTAGTTGGAATTTTTTTAGACTTACCAGCCAGACGTAATGATACCTAGAAGGATTGATGAAATTTTCCATACTCGTACTCAGCGGAAATTGTATCAGCAATGCTCCTACATAACTACGAAATAAATTCAGGTTTCTTGAAGCCATGTGCTATTATTGTACAGTTACTATCAATACTGCCACAATATGAAAAATTAGTCAATAGATTTATGTTTCATTCAGGTATTCCTATGTTAGCAGACATTATAACAAATTGTGCAGAACATTAGGGGAACCACACTAATTCATTTCGTAAGAAAATAAACTTTTCTTCTGGTGCTTTGAGAATTTTATATTATCTACTGAAAATCTCACTAAACTTATTCATGATATTAGTTACATCGCCTACCATCGCTTGAAATTTTCATTAGTAGTATAACTGTTAGGCATCACCGTTACCTCCACATCTTCAATGCCGTTTAAATATGTACACGGATACTGGACCGTGTTTAAGGAACTGAAACTATACCGGGAACGTGTCTTCAAGAATTTCCAAATTTGTTACTTTTCTTGCTTCGTATTCATACAACAATTCATTAGTGTAAGTTTTCATTACAGAATGAAACACACATTTTGCATACGTTTCACAAAATTCTATTTCATTTTATTCGATCTATTTTTCGGCTTCAAATTCACTCAGTTTTAATGAGAGCATTGTTCGAAACGACAATGATGGTAGTCCTTGCTTTGCATCGAATACGTCTCTTCATCGTTTCTATTTTAATAGTTTAGCGTCTTTATACGAAAATAAAATTGTTTTTTTCTCTGCTGTAATTTGAAATTATAGCGTAGTATTAAACGTTCAGTCATTAGAGGCGAGATACAGTACAGCAGAAGACAGTAATGCGACGTTAATAATGAACCTTACATACGCATTAGCTACTTTCTGTTTATGTCTTTACTCAGACAGTCACTCAGCGAAGTGACAGAAGGATGGCGATATTTCACTAAAATTTGCTGCTGCGGCGCCAAATTCCCATCGACTTCATCTGTCCTCTCGTTCACCACAAATTACACGTTCAGGAGGCTGTAGCTATTCACGTCGATCTATTAAGCCGAAAAAGATTGGCCGATTACGGTCCACCGCCTGAGACAACATTCCCTGTTATTTTAAAATTATGGAAGTAAAACAGTTTTTTATTTAGCTACTGCAAGGAGGAGTCCGTGTTGACTCCGTAGATTACGTACATAATTGGAACGGAAGGGGTAAGCAAATGTTGACGTTAAGGTCACTGCCGCCCTCACGCCGTCCTCAAAATCATTTCTTCCCGAACTACGAATGCTACCGCCTACATGCTGAGTTCTTCCGAAGAAAAACGCCCTCCACTGCAGATCGCGTTAATGTCTCCATACAAATATGATGGCCTCAGCTGCTTTCTCCATTTAAAACTCTTGTTTCATCTTTGTATCTAATTTGTCGACAAAATGCAATGAAATGTGTTCAGTACTGAAGGCTGAAGAGCTCTTTTTGCAAACAAAATACATGCGTACACTTGACGTCGGGTTT
Source organism: Schistocerca cancellata (assembly GCF_023864275.1). Lineage (NCBI taxonomy): Eukaryota > Metazoa > Arthropoda > Insecta > Orthoptera > Acrididae > Schistocerca > Schistocerca cancellata. Next base: position 875,619,249 of record NC_064629.1, on the reverse strand, counting down.
TCTTAATAACCTGAATAATATGGATACAGTCTGCGAACTGATTAAATGCACCATACTGACAGTATACAGAATTCTCCGCGTTCCACGTTCGCAAATACTACAAAATAGACTGACGCATTTAAAAGACGAAGCAGATTTCGCCCTATACTTTTTCATAACGAAACAGCTTCCTTGCACATAGCGATTAAGTCTTATGCAATGTTTGAGAGATCTAACTTAATGTAAATGTATTGCGAATTTATTCTGCTGATATTCCTTAGCCGGCCCTAGTTGCCGAGCGGTTCTAGGCGCTTCAGTCCCGAACCGCGCGACCGCTGCGGTCGTAGGTTCCAATCCTGCCTCGGGCATGGATGTGTGTGGTGTCCTCAGGTTAGTTAGGTTTAAGTAGTTGTAAGTTCTAGGGGCCTGATGACCTCAGATATTAAGTTCCATAGTGCTCAGAGCCATTTGAACCATTTTTGATATTCCTTAAATCAGTGACCATATTAGCCTGTGTAAACATTGTTTTCCACGAATTTAAACTATGTGGTGCCATGAACGATGAGATTTTGTCTCTATGCGCACCTTCGTCATATCATCTAGTAAATGGAAATCGTTCCGTTTGTTTCTTAAGTGATTCTGAATTCCTAAATTTCTAATCGCAGCTTCCTCTGTAAAGGAAAATTATTTCTAAAAATTGTTTCCATTGACCTACGGAATAAGTATTGATTGCTTGTTCTTAAATCTGACTTAATCATCATGCTGAGTACAATATTTGACCCATAAAAATTTACATTGTACCCGTACTATTGTGGGTTTTGAACTATTCTGCACCGGTTCTATATCGAAAGACAAAATTTTGGGAAAGATTAAGGAACAATAATATGATCTACACCTACGTCTACATGGATACTCGGTAAATCACATTTTAGTGGCTGGGAGAGGGTTCATCGAACCACCTTCACATTTCTCTATAATTCCAATCTCGTACAACGCGCGGAAAGAACGAACACCTATATCTTACCGTACGAGCTCTGGTTTCCCTTTTTTTATCATGGTGATCGTTTCTCTCCATCTATATCGACGTCAAAAAATATTTTCGCATTCAGAGGAGAAAGTGGGCGATTGCAACTTCGTGATAAGATTCCTCCGCAACGAAAAACGCCTTTGTTTTAATGATGTCCATCCCAAACCCTATATCATTTCAGTTACACTCTCTCCCCTATTTCGCGATAATACAAAACGTGCTGCCCTTCTTTGAACTTTTTGGATGTACTCCGTCAATCCTATCTGGTAAGGATCCCACACCGGGCAGCAGTATTCTAAAAGAGTGTGGGCAAGCGTAGTGCAGGCCGTCTCCTTAGTAGATCTGTTGCATTTCCGAAGTGTCCTGTCACTTTCCAAAAAGCCAGAAGCTTCTGGAAAACGTGTTGTTTGAGGATAGGAATATTATGACATGTAAGGAGAGCTGGTAATGTTTTCTCGTCATGTACTTCACCAACTGCTCAGCCCTTCAGTAGCGGCGTTTGATACGACTGAATGGTAACCACACTTCAGTCTTCCACCGAGCTCGTCATATTTTTTACGAAAAGATCGTAAGTTTTCTTGCAACACTCAATTTGTACCTGATTACCACCGACACCACTACATAATTTTTAAAACTTTTAACGCTGCAGGTGACATAGCTAGACGATGCACTTCATTATTACAATGAGAGTTAGTTCTAAAGCTTATTGACAACGTCATTTATCTTGGGAGATAAGTAACGAACTGTATGTCGCGAAGAAAATTTTTGATCTCACAGTATTTGTAATTTTCAGTGGGTATAAAAATTGATCTAGTAACAATGTCATAAGTTTGCGGAAGTGTGTCGCCGACGGGCTGTATTCGTTATACGCCATTCGTTTGGCCTTTAATGTCTTCTGGCGACTGATATTAATTTTACAGGAACACCTTTTAACGTGATTAATATCGGACAAACGATGACGATTAAATCGACCACTGATATTTACTTAGGGACGATTTAATTCCGCCTCACCATCCACTGATGGGAGTGCCGTTGTTTTTCTTTGCTTTCCGTATGCATTCTTTGCGACACAAGCTTCAGTTCATAAAGCAATTTTCTGTTTCACGCGATAACGAGGGTACCACGAAACCTCACAAATAAAACACAGTTTACGTAATTATATTGAAAATTAATAATGTCAGTTGCGAAGAACAACATCTACAGTGACTAGGCAGAAATGGCAGATAGGGAGTGTGTGAAGGGCACTGAAGAAAAAATATACAAACGTCTTCACTGTGAAATGGTTTCAGCTATTACCAGTTTTTATCAATGTTTAAACTTCCCATGTATGTAACAGAGAAATAAAGTAGCGAACAGTTTTTTTTTTCATTTTGTTGTGACTTGTTGCTAAAACTGGCTCATTGACTTCATTTTTTACTTAACTTGCTGGAAACACGATTTTGTTTCGAATAGACTAAAACTTAGCTGGAAAAAATATTACTGTAGAACAGAAGATGGAAACTGTGCAATCTTGCGATACTGGCAATCAGTCAGAGCAATGATTCTGTTCGTTACATGCCAACATTGCGATATGACTGAATTTTAATGCCTATTTTCGTCAGTGTTCTTCTCAGAAAGAGTTTTATCATATTTATGGGATTTCTGGATGAGTAGATGTCTCGCTTACACTCGACGAATATTCAGTGCAGTGCTAGAAGTATTTACCTTATCAATATTGGCCTTCTGCCGTAAAAATCACATTTTTTACAGGTTGCATTTTTCTTCAGTATATTATAATTGATGCATCGTGATTCAGAAAAATGCAAAATTTTTACAACCGCCGTAGGAAGTTATCTCGATCCGACGTATCTTTTTTAAACAGAGATTGCGTTAAATAAATTAAGCGATAGCTCTGTTACTACCTCCAACCTAAATGTTATGTCATACCCAAATGTAATTCCAAAATGAATTAATATTTAACAAGTTCTATAAATGTATATCATTACTCAAACACACTGCCTGAAATTACACGTTAACATTTCTTTTGTTCACATAGACCACAAACTAATATAAAGTCACACATTGATAAAATGGTCGAAAAACTCATTTCAGTTGTCTTTAAGCTTCCCAGGGTATGCTGAAAAGTAACGCCTCCGAATTTTTTATGTGAAAACTCTTAAAGCTTTTTAAATAAAACAAACGCTATAAACATTCTATATCTTTATTCTTCATGTCTACATGTTTATTTGTCAACATAGTCACCCTGCCAACGAACGCATTTCTCCCAATGAAAGTTCACTTTGCTGATATCGTCACTGTAGAATGTTTGACTCTGTTGGCAGGGTTACAGCCTTACCTTCGCTTGTAGCATTTCATCTTTATCAAATTAAAGTGTTCTTTTAGTCTTGGTAACAGATTATATGACGAACAAGTACACCAACGTTATCACTGCGACATGGTTTTGTAACTATTATCAGTTTTCATCACCGTTTAAACTTCCATTGTATCGAGGAGAGACATAAAGTAGCAAACAGTTTTTTTTCCCATTTCATCGTGGTTTATTTTTCAAACTGCATTCAATGACTTCATTTTTTTAGTTAAATACTGGAAACACGATTATGTTTCGAATAGAGTTACATTTACCTGAAAAACAGAAGATGAAAATTGTGTATTCTTGCGGTACTGCTAATCAGTCAGAGCAATTATTCTGTTCGTTAAACGACAGCATTGTGATATGACTGAATTTTAAAGCGTATTTTCGTCAGTATTTTTCTCAGAAAATGTTTTATTATATTTATCATTATGGCTGCTCCTAGCGCCACAAGTAGAGATACGTTCTGGTGCTTGACATGCGGAAGACAATCACATGAACCGAAGAAAACTGACTTGGCAACGTATTTCCGTGCGAGCAACTATTGTGATGGCAAAATGTTACGTAACAGTTAAGTTTCCTGAAATAAATATCAGAATCGTTTATAGGTCACAAAAAATGGCCTTCGACACCGCCGTAATTCTTGGAACCCAACAAGTTCGATATGCTCAGCTGCTTCTATATAAATGCAAATTCCTGTCAGAGCGATGCTGCCCTTAATTCGTGCATTTGCTTTTAATTTCTACACGCACTTTTCAGATTAAAACTGACTAATCGTAAAACACAAGCAAAGTTCAGAAGTTTCTCCAGTTCGAAATTTTCTGCCTGATGTGTAAGATTCCGTTGTTGACGACAACTATCGAGCATATCTTTTTATAAAGCCTTCAGAAAAACTGACGGCGCCATTGTTCTGCTTGGAGGAGGTTTGTTCGCATTAATGAAAGCTTGCTTCCAAAGTCATGCCGACGAAGCACCGACGCGATATCGACTCGTTTATAAATTATGCATCCGAGTAATGGACATAATAATAGCTTGCACACGGCCCCGCCTTCTCGCTAACATCTCTCTTCTTTCCGTCGAGAATTTTCCATTAAATTTTGTTAGTATTCACACGTTTCAGCCGGGACGCCAGTGGTTTATTTCAAAAGGGTACAAAGTATTTCACGCGAGACGATCACAGCTGGAAAGACGCTCGAGTAAAAACCTGATTATTATGAGAGTAGAAACTTTCATTGACAAGAAAACACTCCTGTGTCAAGTGCTGAGATATTAAGAAGTTACGTGCTTGCCACGCAGAAACAGGAAAGGGGGAAGCGAGACGTATTTGCCATGTAGTTGACTACGGAAGTCGACATCTCTTCGTTTATAGAATAAGGAAGAACATTTCTTTTCTTTACGAAAAAGAGAGCAGAAGGTCCATACTACACTACATGACCAACGTTAGAATGTACAGTATGTCCATAATTAAAGTTCCAGTTTCAAAACGCTGTAGAAAGGGAACCACTGCCCAGAAGCAGGTTAAATTAGAACGCCATATTATTGACGCAGGAGGAAATGTCATGGAACAAACAAAGTAACAAAACATTCATCAATAGATAGCGCTGTAAGTGTCTTAGCGTAAATGGTAGCGGTTACAAATTACAGACGAATCGCAGTACGTCGGCTATGGTTTGAGTTGCACGTTGCACCATCCGTGTTGTTCAGTGTGCCTGACTGCACGTGTTCAGCAGTCAACAGCTGTGGCACTGTTTTTTAGCTAATCCCAGCCACCACGGGAAGGTCTCACCACATCGGATGGCAAAAATCGGTTTTTAAATGTCCAGCGGCCAAAATACGAATAAACAGCAGAATGACAACGTTTTTTAATTGTCCTGGGGCCAAAAACCGCGTAAAAAGAAGCCAAATGGCATCGGGTTTCAATTTTTGTGAGACTTCCGCAAGAAATGTTCAGTATGCTGTCCACCAATTTCTGCCACAAGCTGAAATCGAGAAAAAGCATGTAGATCAGAGTATCTCGGGGGTCACGTTCAGCGTGCATTGCGTGATACGTGCCTTTAGTTCAGCAATGTTCGTAACTGGATTACTGCACGCATCATTCACATAACCACACAGCCAGAAGTCATACGGGCTAAGATCAGGCTGTAGGAAAATGATGGCTGATAACTGTAGCATTCCCGAAATGCATCTGCAGCAGCCGGTTCACTGACCGTGCAATGTGCAGAGGAGCTCCATCTTGCATAAAAGTGATCCTACCCACACGTCCGCACTGTTGAAGGGTTGGAATAACGATGATGCGCAAAGGAGTTCACCAGCGAGCAGGACCCACAGGACTCAGCTCCTCGAAAAAACCTGCCACCTTTGCAAAACGAAGTGGTAACGGTTGATGTGCGTGCGGATTTTCCGTTGCCCATATTCTGTAAATCTGTGTATTGACATGTGCTTGAAGGTAGAAATGGGTTTCGTCTGTCTGCAGAATGCACCATGGTCATTCGTTGTGCATTTCCATGCGAGCAAGAAAATCCGAGAGAACTGGGAGGTCAACAGGAGTAATTCCTGAACACGGATGATTTTTACGGATAGCAATGCAGGGTGTTTCGTAGGATTTTGTGCACCACGTTCGCAGGCTTGTCCAAAGTTCGGACAACTCTCCGTTCACTACGCGTTTGCACATCACCAGTAAACCCCTCCTGCAGTGCCGCGGCCAAATTTTCGACAAACGTCGGATCAACTGCTTTTCTCCCTCTGCCACACTGTCCTTCGAAAGAACCCGTCTTTTCCAGTTTTGTAATCATTTTCTCCAGGCCCTTAGCAGACAACAGACCGTTGCCTTTTTTCACACCCTCGAGTGTCTGGAATTTCTGCAGAGCTACTGGCTCACAGTCACCGTTCTACCAACGGCGGGAGAGGCTACATGGCAACAGTCATGCAGGAACTGGGGAACGGCCGCGTGCGCATATTCTGACACTTACAGGGCCATCTATTGGCCAATTTTTTTATTTATATATTTATTTATTACTTTTTATTTTTGAAATTAATTTATTGAATTATTTATTTTTTGTTCCATGACGTTTCCCCCAGCTCCAATAATATTCCGTTCAAATTTGAAGATATTCTGAGCCGTAGTTCTTTTTCTACAGTGTTCTGAAACTGGAACGTTAACTGCGGACACACTGTATTATGCTTTATTGGCTGTGAGACTTATAGAGAAGTTGTTCCGGCAAGAAGTGGAACATCTAGTAGATGTCGAGAGAATAAACATCCGATATCTATTTCCGGCCTCAAATGATCGCATAATCGAAATCGTGATGATCAGACTTGGACCTCAGCCAAATTCCGATCTCATTATCACTTCAGTTGGTGTGAAAGGCGAAGTATTCCATCAAAGTAATGGGGAGACTGACGTATTCGAGCCGGTCGGGCTGGCCGAGCGGTTCTAGACGCTTCAGGCAGGAACCGCGCGGCCGCTACGGTCGCAAGTTCGAGTCCTGCCTCGGGCATGGATGTGTGTGATGTCCTTAGGTTAATTAGGTTTAAGTAGTTCTAAGTTCTAGGGACTGATGACCTCAGATGTTAAACCCCACAGTGCTCAGAGCCATTTGAACGTATTCAAGAACGATGTTGCGCAAGAGCACGTCACAATCAAAATCGTGAAACATGGAAATAAGTATAATGACACGCAACGATACTATAAGATGATACACAATACTCAATACATCAGATCAGGCTTAATTCATTTACTATGTATGTCTCCTGTGGTTTGTCTAAATAATTTTTGGCGAATAGTGGGATGGCTTCTTTAAATGGACGCTGCCAATTTTTATCAGGCATTCGTCCCGTCCTATCTTTTTCTTCTTCAAATAATCTCATCGTCGACAGCCCGTTAAACTCTGGCTTTCCTGGTTTGCCGTAATAGACTAAGTTAGCTCTTGTCTGCTTTTCACGTTGTTGCAACAATCTGCATGGAGTATCACCATATGTTTCGCACAAATGTTTCACTTATTAACTACCTTGATTATTCAGAAACACAATATTTTTGAGATGTATCTGGAATGGATTTTCCTAAACTAATAATGAAGACTTAACATAGAAAAGAAAAGCACGACCAGTGATAATTTGAGCTCAGCACGTAAGACTTTTCAGATTTTATGACGCAAACCGCGAAGAACTTGTTACAAATAATCTCGTAAAAATCGAATAATGCCTGAGTGATCTAGGAACTGGGACAAGTCATACTGTAAGCTACAAATTTTCCGTCATCTATAAACTGTGACGTGTTGTCGAAACACTTGAAACTGTATGTAAAGCTATAATACGTAAAGATTCGCGGAAAAAGTAGGAGAACTGTTTAGTGTCTTTTGGGGAGAAAACATATTTGTACAAATTTGACAGTATTGCTTCCATTTGGGCAAGAACTTAACTGAAGTGGGGACATCATGCCTGTACCAGAATTTACACGTTGACGACTGGTCGTGTATTAATTCGAAACAGAATGTTCGGAAATTGTATGAAACACATGTATGTTCAAATGGTTCAAATGGCTCTGAGCACAATGCGACTTAACTTCTGAGGTCATCATTCGCCTAGAACTTAGAACTAATTAAACCTAACTAACCTAAGGACATCACACACATCCATGCCCGAGGCAGGATTCGAACCTGCGACCGTAGCGGTCACGCGGTTCCAGACTGAAGCGCCTTTAACCGCACGGCCACACCGGCCGGCCACATGTATGTTTGACCTCGTTTATTCTTTCCATTCGCGACAGCTGGATAATTTCGTATTTGTGGCGAGGCGGCCAAGATAACCACTAAATGTGAGAAGCATTCTACTTGCTCTGCAGTGATACGACATATTACACTTGTTTTCTAATGGATTTGTGAGACGTTTGTGTGTGTGTATGTGTGTGTGTGTGTGTGTGTGTGTGTGTGTGTGTGTGTGTACACGTGTGGCTACATCTATTTGTTTTGCTAAGTATTTGGTTTTACTTATTTCCATAACCTAGACAATAATTTGCTCTTAGTGAGTGATTTTGTTGAATGATGCGAGAGCAACAAAAATGTAAACTGAAGCATACAAAATCGGTAACGTGGATATACAGGTAATCCAAAACTTACAACTTGCACATGTCCACCAAAATAAGTTGCAGAGAACCCACAAGGCAGCATGCTTCACGAAGAGCTAGTAGTGTGCAAGTTACACGTTGGTATGTGGGAAGAAGGACTTTGTTTTATGCCTCTTGGTGAGAAATCGAATAGAAATCGTTCTCTTGAATACCACTTCGTTGATCGTGTAGCGTCAAAGTGAAACGCACATGATGTTTATAGATCTTGTAAAGTCAAAGTGAAAAGCAAATGATGAAAACAAAACCTTCTCTGCCTGTGACTGGAAATCGTATAGTCCAAGCAGTTCTTGTAGAAATTCATAAACATAGTGTCTCCATAACTATTCAGAGCCGCTGTAACCATCTCAGGTGGGAATGGTAACATAACAGAGATCTCGGTCATGAGAGACAAACAGGAAAATTGATCAGTTCACTGTTATCCTTGATATGGTCACTAATACGCCCTGTTTTTATAGCAGCTTCAAATGGTTCAGATGGCTCTGAGCACTATAGGACTTAACATCTGAGGTCATCAGTCCCCTAGAACTTAGAACTACTTAAACCTAACAAACCTAAGTACATCACACACATCCATGCCCCAGGTAGGATTCGAACCTGCGACCGCAGCAGTCGCGCAGTTCCGGACTGAAGCGCCTAGAACCGCTCGGCCACCGCGGCCGGCTGTATAGCAGCTATCCAAGAGCTACCTGAAAGGTAACGAGCACTTTCTTTCCACCAACCCACAATTGGAAAAAAATGCGATGGTCAGACGGTTTGATTATAAACCACGGAATTCTTATTCCTGCGTTGGCCCAGCTTCCACACTTAGTATCTTACATTTTTTTCCTATAGTTGCGTTTTTATTGGATTTATTGTTGCTCGTGAACTGAAAGACAGACTATAACGAAATTCTATACGATAAACGACGTTTATGGAATTTCTGTGCAATATTAGTTCTCACATACAATTGAGACAACTATTCGGAGCAGTAATACAGGAAATCGCGTTGTCAAAAAAATGGTTCAAATGGCTCTGAGCACTATGGGACTCAACATCTGTGGTCATCAGTCCCCTAGAACTTAGAACTACTTAAACCTAACTAACCTAAGGACATCACCCACATCCATGCCCGAGGCAGGATTCGAACCTGCGACCGTAGCGGTCACGCGGTTCCAGACTGACGCGCTTAGAACCGCACGGCCACACCGGCCGGCATCGCGTTGTCACTCCTTGCCTATCGTTGTTGAAAATCATCATTTTATATGATATAGATTTCCTGCGATACATAATGGATGAGTTATTACCGTTCAACAAACTGAATATTGTATCGTCAAAGTGAAACTCACGTGGTGAAACTAAACCATCCATTTCATATTACAGTGGGAAAGTGAGTTCCTTGCGACAATTTGTCTCTGTGTTTCTCGCGCAAGACATAACGTTTCCGTTACCATTTAGAGAAAAAAGAGAAACGGAATCTTAATAGATGGGGAAACATTATTCTATATATGGTGTCTAATGAAGTGGGAGTATCAGATCTACCCTGAAGTTGCTTGCACTTCCATTTCTCCTTCAAGCACTTAGGAACGCGTTGGTTTGTTTATTACGCAGTAAATATAGTGAAAACCCCAAAATTCAAACTCCTATGGTTGATGAGCTATCGTGAGTTGCTGTCTACATCTTCTACAAGTAAATTTTCATTACACCTCGTGAGATGAATGGCAAAACTAAAAGGAAATTTTCTGATAGGAAGTGATATTCAGGTGATTTCTGGATGAGTAAAAGTCTCGCTTTCACTTGACGAATAATCAGGGCGGTGCTAAAAGTATTTACTTTTCACTATTTTCCTTCTGTCGTAGAAAGTACATCTTTTACATGTTGCACATTTTCTTCAGTACGTTATAACTGATGCTTCGTGATTCGCGGAAGAGATAAATGTTTACAACCACTGTAGGAAATTACCTCAGCCTGATGCATTTTTCTGAAACAGAGACTGCGTTACAGAAATTAAGCGACAGCTGTATTACTATCTCCAATCAGATTATTATGTTATACGTACATGTGATTCCAAAATGAATTAACACTTTACAAGTTCTATAAATGAATGCAATTGCTCACACACGCTGCAATGAAACTACATGTAAACATTCCTTTTGTTCAGATAGACTAAAAGCTAATATGAAGTCACACACTGATAAAGTGATCAAGAAACTCATTTCAGTTGCCTTTAAACTTAAGAGGGCGTTCTGAAAAGTAACTCTTCCGAATTTTTTATGTGAAAACTCTTAAAGCTTTTTAAATAAAACAAACGTTATAAACATTTTGTATCCTTATTCTTCATGTTTACTTCTTAACATACTCACCCTGGCGACGAACGCTTTTCTCCCAACGAGAGACCACTTTGTTGATATCGTCACTCTAGAACGTTTGAGTTTGTTGACGGAGCCACAACCTCACCTTCGCTTGCACCACTCATCACAATCAAACTGAAATCCTTGAAGGTGTTCTTTTAGTTCTGGAAGCAGATGTAAATCGGATAGAACCAAATCGGAACGGTATGGAGTACGATAGCTGACAGTGAACTCAAAGCGTCGGATTGTTGCAAATGTCGCAGCGCTCGTGTGTGGTCTGGCATAGCCGTGCTGAAGGAGAAGATGCTCCATGTGTGAACGAACTCTTCGGATTTGAAACTAGATTACAGCACGCTGTTTCCCAGGCACCAACATAGTTACGTTACAGACTGTCATGTTACACGCTACAATTCGGTGTCCTCTAGCGGCAGAGGCATGCAAATATGTAGACATTGTGAATGAAGCTGTAGAATGTTAATAACGTTTGTTTTGTTTAAAAAGCTGTAAGAGTTTTCACACAAAAAATTTGGAGGTATTATTTTTCAGCACGCCCTCGTACAAATGCCCCTAGTTGTGTTCAACTCGAGTCACAAATTTCAGCCTACGTTACGTAATTCCACTCCTTTGATCTCTATTGGCGTAATTCAGTAAAATCGAATATTAAAAATCTTGAGTTCGTTATATACAGAACACAAGGACATGAACGGGGAACGAAATCGGCTGTGGTTTGTTCAAAGAAATATGGAAAATATGAAAAATTTAAATAACTGTGGCTAGACGGGGGGTTGAGCACCACTTCTCTAAAAGTGAAATGAGGTGTGGAATTTTGTTCTAAATCGTCTTGAACGGTACTTGCAAGCTACGGCCTCATACCAACGCATTGTAATATCTAGGCAGTAATAAATTCACTTTCAGATGAACCGTGATACATTCCACCAGAATAACAGAATATCATGTAGACATTATTATCACGTATACTTGATGTGCTTTTGAAGATATGAAGTCAATTTTCGTTTTTGGTGCAAAAGCCATTTGCAGTCCGTCGCCAGATACCACAGATTATCGAGTTATCAGGATTCTACGACTGCAAATTTTTGTAACTGTGGTATTCATACGCACAGCTAAACAAATCTCTATACCTACAATGAACTGGCAATATTTTCATTCGAAAAGTACTCATAAACTCACAAACATGTGAAGTACACCGTACTAGACTAATAGAAGTTAATACTTTCTCTTTAAAAGCAGTGGCTTTTATGGATTGAGTAATACGAAAATCATTAACTGGGGCACCAGATCTTTATTGGTATCATTGTACTGAATCCGTGTTTCTACTAATCGGCTTCGTAATTTTCTTTCTAACTAATCACTAGCCGGCAGCTGTGGCCGAGCGGTTCTAGGCGCTTCAGTCCGGAACCGCGCTGCTGCTACGGTCGCAGGTTCGAACCCTGCCTCGGGCATGGATGTGTGTTATGTCCTTAGGCTAGTTAGGTTTAAGTAGTTCCAAGACTAGAGGACTGATGACCTCAGATGTTAAGTCCCATAATGCTTAGAGCCATTTGAATCATTTGAACTAATCACTATTATTACTTTATTCCCAAATTTTTATGCGAAGATATAAAATCTGAAACCTGGGCCCTCTGAAGCCTTTATTGCGAGCAACAATACGCTTTTGGATTAGCGTCTTAAGAACTGCATTGTCATACAGGAAAATCTTATGAGTCCACATTTCAAATAAGTGTGACATATCATTCCGAAAACTGCAAGCATTGCAATAACTGCGCTATGAATAACTTCATTTAAGAACAGAAACTTTCTATTGGTGTCTGTAACAAAGAGTTTCTTTTTCCTCGGTGTTTGTCAGGGGGCATAGTTAAGGTATAATATTTATAATCTTAATACAAAGCTCCAGTCTGTAACTGAACTCAAGTATCGGTGAATTTCGGCTACGTCAAAACGTCAAATAGTTAGTAGAATATTCGTATAATGACCATTAAAATAAATGCTATACGGAGACAGAAGACTCAGAAAAACGAAGGTAAGGTGAAAACGGTTGACGGAACAATGATTTTTAAACATTCTCAACAGCCTGAAAATGTGGTCTCTGTTGTCACATACACATTGATACAGACATTATCGAAAAGGTACATAAATCCGGCGACAGGAGCAGTTTGAAGTCTGCCATTCTATAGCTTAACAAATAGCGTGTTTCAGCCTTTGTGGCGCAGTTTCAAACACTATGACACAGGCTCGTGAAGACCGTACGGCATTAACGCCATACAAATTTCCACATTGTCATTTTTACTATGGTAACTCCGTGATGAACAACTGTAGCTCATATACCTATCTATTTTTCACAAAATGTGCCTCATTAATGCAAAAGGATATAAAAAACGGTAAAAATAGATAATAACGGAAAATGTACATACCGGATCTGTATACAGTCCGTTCACACCCGCCATTCTCTTGGCGTGAACCTTTTAACTACATGTGAAAAGTTGCCTGTCCGCATGTAGCCTATATACTCGCATGTCAGCTGGAATGGGGAATAATACTTCTGGAGATTTGGATGCAGTACTGCATTGACGCAGAGGAAAGAAAATATATTTGTTTAGGATTTTTATCCAGGTTTACGCCTCAGTTATAAGTTATTCACAAGCAGAGCGCAGCACAGAGTCTTGTATGGAGAGTCGCCCAAAGACGTAGAAATGATTCCACCTGTGTCACAGGAAAATGTGATGAATTACTTTAGATTGCATATTAACGAATTAAATCCTAGTATTAGTTGCAACCGCACATTTATCATAAATGACACGATTATCTATGAGGAAATATTAACCGATAAAATTGTAGGAAGTTCAAAAGATACTGACAAAATCTTCGCCCGCTGTAAAAAACTGGTAACTAGTTCTACACGGAATCATACGTCGCACACAATACGAAAAGTGAAAATGTAGCAGCTCTCTGCTGTGTGATCGATGAGTCACAACTGGACTCAGGCATAACATAGAAATACTTGGATATAACGATGTGCAGACACATGAAGTCGAATCATTATACAGGCTCAGATGTAGGTAAAGAAACGGCAGACTTCCATATTATGTAAAGATACTAGGAAACTGCAGTTTTCTACAAAAAAGCCTACTTGGATGCAAGTCTATAGTACGTGTACCTTGTATAATATGTACATACGGCTCTAATTGGAACGCTGGATAAATATTTTATTAGATACGCTTGTTGTCAAGACTTCGAGAGTGAAGTCAAAGAAAGTGGCCAATCAAAAGTGTAATTAATGAATTCTTAGATTTCGAATCGAGTATGGATTGTATGTATGCATATACACTATGTGATCAAAAGTATCAGGACACCTGGCTAAAAATGACTTACAAGTTCGTAGCGCCCTTCATCGGTAATGCTGGAAATTAGTATGGTGCTGGCCCATCCTTAGCCTTGATGACAGCTTCCACTCTCGCAGGCATACGTTCAGGCAGGTGCTGGAAGGTTTCATGGGGAATGGCAGCCCATTCTTCACGGAGTGGTGCAGTGAGGAGAGGTATCGATGTCGGTCGGTGAGGCCTGGCACGAAGTCGGTGTTCCAAAACATCCCAAAGGTGTTCTATAGGATTCAGAGCAGGGCTCATTGCAGGTCAGTCCATTACAGGGATGTTATTGTCGTGTAACCACTCTGCCACAGGCCGTGCATTATGAACAGGTGCTCGATCGTGTTGAAAAATGCAATCGCCATCCCCGAACTGCTCTTCAACAGTGGGAAGCAAGAAGGTGCTTAAAACATCAATGTAGACCTGTGCTGGGATACTGCAACGCAAAACAACAAGATGTGCAAGCCCCCTCCATGAAAAACACGACCACACCCTAACACCACCGAGTCCGAATTTTACTGTTGGCACTACACACGCTGGCAGATGGCGTTCACCGGGCATTCGCCATACCCACACCCTGCCATTGGATCGCCACATATTGTACCGTGATTCGTCACTCCTCACAACGCTTTTCCACTCTTCAATCGTCCACTGTTTACGTTCCTTACACCAAGCGAGGCGTCGTTTGGCATTTACCGGTGCGATGTGTGGCGTATGAGCAGCCGCTCGACCATGAAATTCAAGTTTTCTCACCTCTCACCTAACTGTCACAGTACTTGCAGTGGATCGTGATGCAGTTTGGAATTCCTGTGTGATGGTCTGGATATATGTCTGCCTATTACATATTACGACACTCTTCAACTGTCGGCGGTCTTTGTCAGTCAACAGGCGAGGTCGGCATGTACGCTTTTTGCTGTACGTGTCCTTCACATTTTCAGTTCACTATGACATTGGAAACAGTGCACCTAGGGATGTTTAGGAGAGTGGAAATCTCGCGTACAGACGTATGACACAAGTGACACCCAGTCACCTGACTAAGCTCGAAGTCCGCGAGTTCTGCAGAGTGTCCCATTCTGTTCTCTGACGATGTCTAATGACTACTGACGTCGCTGATATGGAGTACCTGGCAGTAGGTGGCAGCACAATTCACCTAATATGAACAACGTATGTTCTTGCTGGTGTCCGGATACTTTTGATCACGTAGAGTATATGGAAAACACTTCACAGTGAAATCTGCAGTAATGGGAACAAAATAGAGGTACTTCATTCTGTGACAGCCTCTTCGGTAAAATATTACCATTCACATAACTTGAAAAAGAGTTTTGCGGCGTAATACAGAATAGTGTTCAAGTTTCTCGGAACTCGAGGAAATAATAGATGTCCAGGAAACTCCTGTGCCTCGTATCAAAATGCTACAGAAATGCTGGAAAACCTCAGATTGTAGACACTCATAAGAAGGCTTCCAAAGTCACGAGAAAAGCGATTTTTAGGAAGGAACCTGGGCATATTCTTCAAAAAGTCAAGTACCGTTCCCTCATGGGAAAAAGCAGTTCCAGTTCCCGCGCTGTATGCGCGCATGGAATTGAAAGAAATTTTCATCCATGGACTAAGCTAAATATGTTCCCTCAGCCTCAAACGTGAGAGTACAGACGAAGATAAGTGCCTTAGGTGGAGAATATTTGTGCCATAGTGCGTTGAAAATCACATCACGTGGGTCTTTTTGTTAGTTGTTCCCTTGGAGCGTCGCTTTCGTAGCTTCACTTTTTCCATGAACGGCGACCCTTCCTTTTTATCTTAACATCGAAGAATTTTCTAGAGCAGCCGAACTGCTTTGTTGTGGTGTCTTGTTCCTTATTTATGATTTCTGAAGAAGCAATAAGCGTTTACATTTGCATCTCGTAACTAAGGGAGTTGGTAGCTGACCACGGCATGTTTACAGTCCCTGAAAAACCGCATCATCGCATTTTATGTTACATTAAATGGCAAGTTTAATATTTAGGATTGGGATGTTGAAAGACTTCCATGACCAACTTTCAGCATTACATAATACACCGATACACCATTTGACAAACCAAATACCAAGGAAAGGAATTAAGGAAACGGATATTAGTTGTTGCAATGTGAATTAAAATTTTGAACGTCTGCTGTTAACGTGAACCTTGATCTTCTCGTCGGACTGAGGATTGCAGCACGCAGCCTGATCAGCATATCATCCATCACAAGCCCTCAACTGTCAACTTCTACATTCAAAGGTAATTGTTGAGGAGAACCAAGATTCTACTAAAGAGACTGCTTACACCTCGCTTGTCCGCCCTATTCTGGAGTATTGCTGTGAGGTGTGGGATCCGCATCAGGTGGGACTGACGGATGACATCGAGAAAGTACAAAGAAGGGTAGCTCTTTTTGTATTATTGCGAAATAGGGGAGATAGTGTCACAGACATGATACGTGAATTGGAGTGGAAATCATTTTAAAAAAGCGTTTTTCGTTGCGACGGGATGTTCTCATGACATTTCAATCACCAGTTTTCTCCTCCAATTGCGAAAACATTCTGTTGGCACCCACCTACATAGGGAGAAATGATCATCAGGATAAAATAAGAGACATCAGGGCTCGCACAGAAAAATTTAAGTGCTCGTTTTTCCCGCGTGCCGTTCGAGATTGGAACGGTAGAGAGACAGCTTGAAGGCACTTTATTGTGAATAGCAGAGTAATCACGTAGATGTAGATGTAGATGTAGATGTAGAAAATCCGAAGAAAAAGAGAGAAAGATTTTCAAACAGTTTCCTTTTTAATTTGGCCGGTTAACAGAAAAATGGTTGTTGATCCGCTTTGTACCGTGCACGATGATCTGGCTATATACAGGGTACAACTCAAATCCCCCGACAAAATCACGGGTGTTATGGAGGGATGCTTCCAGAGTATTTTGGTATCAGGGACTCGTTCTCTACAGTGTCTCGTTATTGCGTAATAATGGAATGATGACTTATTTGGTTTGCTACTCTAGTTACTTTTTTTCTGTGAAAATACCTACACAATACTGAAAAATCTCGTAATATGCAATAACTAATCGTAAAGCAAACGAAAATAACAGAAAGGTTCAAGACTGGGCTTCGTTGAATTCGTTGTGAGAGGATATCAATGACAAGATTAGCTGATGACATTCATTTCCTCAGTGAAAGTGAAGAAGAACTACAGGATCTGTTGAATGGAATGAACAATCTAATTAATACAGATTATGGACTGAGAATAAGTCGAAGAAAGAAGAAAGTAATGAGAAGCAGAAACTTAACATAAGAATTTTGGATAATGAAGACGAAATTAACGCATGTACTTACCTAGGCAGTAAAATGATCCATGATGGACGGAGCAAGGAGGACATAAAAATCACACTAACTAGCAGTGACAAAAATGGCATTCCTGGCCGTCGCCTAGTATCAAAGAAAGGCCTTAATTTGGGGAAGAGATTTCTCAAAACGTACGTGTGGAGCGCAGCATGGATTGTGGGCATACCGGAATAAAAGAGAATCGAATTATTGGATATTCAGTACTAAAGAAGAATGTAAAACAATTAAGAGGATTGATAAGGTGATGAATGAGGAGGTTCTCCGCAGAAACGGCGAGGAAAGGAATATACGGAAAACACTGACAAGAAGAATAGACAGAATCGCAGAACATCTGTTCAGACATCAGGGAATAACTTCCATGGCACTAGAGGGAGCCTTAGAGGTTAAAAACTGTAAAGGAAGAGAGAGACTGGAATACATCTAGCGAATAATTGAGGACGTTGGTTGGAACTCCTACACTGAGATGAAAAGGTTGGCACAGCAGAGGAATTCGTGGCGTGCCACATCAAACCAGTCAGTAGTCTGATGACCCAAAAAAGAAAAACACAACGTAATGCAGCAACCCTCAGGAGAAGTCCAAGACTTTTATTACATTGTGTTCAATCTGTCCTGTTAGTGTATAGTACAGTAGATATCAAATGGAAGAACTTGTCTCTCACAGGTATTGTTCAACATCTCCACCACCATCATCAGGTCACGTGTACAGCGACTGTGTACGTACAACTAACACTGCCGGGGAAACGTACCCGAGACAGAACCGAACAGTACTGAATGCAAGCTTGAGGGTGAATAGTGAATTGGGCGTTACTGTTGTCAACAGTAAATACCGGGAATGAATGGAACAGCTTTGTTTCCGAACAAGACACACAGCGCATTTGTACTGCTGCCCAGATATTTTCAGTGCAGTAGAGGAAAAGAAGATAAAAGGGGGAAAGAAATCAATGGAAACGCAATTTCTCAGTAACGAGTCACCAGACAAATTTTGTCGCTTGGATTAAGGTACATCCTCCATAATAAGGAGGCTTAAAGAATATGACAACAATGTCGTAATACCATGTACAACATATTACTTGCTCTATACAGGAGCGATTCGTCCAACTTGCCTTGTACAGCCTAGCAGATCTATAATGAATCAACTCTGGATCAATATCAGCCCATCCATTCACTATGATAGCGTCAGCTTCTTAGCGTCTATATCATCTTTCTGCGAAGAAGCCGAAGTTACATGAGGCTTTAACGACTTGTCGACGACGCGGGCCTTACGGATGGAGTATAAACCCAGAGAAGACAAAAATGACGGAAGGAAATGGGGGGTGTTATTTTGCAAGGTTCTATCTCGTCATTGCCTTAATCGATTTAGTGAAATCACGGAAATCCTAACTCTGGATGACGGGGCACGGATTTTAATGTCTCTGAAGCTCGAGTTTACAGCGCCACATTCTAGGGTTAGAGAGCTGAGGACGTGGCGAATGAAATTATTATTTCTGTTGACCACTTTTGATTCCAAAAATACTACAACGAGAAATTTTCCGCAGATAAGGAACTCTAACTTTGTCCATCGACAAAACGAGTCCTGTTATCACGTCCAAAGACAATACTGTTTAGTGTAGCTCGCCCGCTTTCGTAAAAGAGTGATCTACTTTCATTGTCTTTGGCAATCACTATTAATTATTTTTCAGTATCTGTCATTGGATGTGCTTCCTTCTGTGTAGAGAAACAAAATGCTACGGTGTACACTACCACAATAGTTTTCGGATCACTTATCAAAAAAAGGAAGGATAAGCAAACGAAATATCAGTGTGGGAAGTAAGCTACATCCGCATGCACGGTTCAAAATCTCGTAATTATTTGAGAAACAGGTGAAAGTTTCTCTGCCTATCAAGAAAGTATCTTTTAGGTAAAAATGCACTTATTATCCGCGTGCTCGTCAATCTGCCAAAAGTTTTTTCGGTGACTGCAATCTAGCCCTAAAATGTGGTTCTGGAATGTCTGCAAAAGATCCATGAACGGCTACCATAATCGCTTGAACTGAAACATTGTAACTGAGGAATTAACAACAAGTTCCAAATAGTTTTAATATATTATACAGCACTCGAAATGTTTACAAATGCTACACAGAACGTAACCTCATGTCTAGCAACAAAAACTGTAGCAAATGGTGGCAAACTGCTTATGGCGGTCTCTAGTGCGCACTCCCTTGTGCGATACTAAAATTGATCGCTAGGCCAAAACCATTTATGAATTCCTACGTACACTGTTCTCTAGGTACAGCACACTCTCCCCTACTTCTTTTCGATGTGTCGGTGAACACTATTTTCATTTCGTTATAATTAATTTTCAGTACTGCTTTGAAAGTCACTGCATTTGTCCTTCCATTCGTTACTAAAGTTTCTGTACAGTAGAGCCAAACAGTAAAATGCCACATTCAAGGCAGGTCGTAATGTTGTGTTTACAAATCCTTACACGTATTCTACGGAAAAAAATCACTACTAAGGTTGTCCAAGTCGACTATTGGTGATGAGATCGTGAAGTGGAAACGGGAAGGAACAACCATGGCTAAACCAAAACCGGGCACACCTTATACTTTGTTCAGCGACCATCAGGTATTGAAGATAGTGACTGTAAAAAAATCATATGAAATCAGAGGGAAGAAACACTCGTGAATTCCCAAGCTCTACCAGCAGTCCAGCTAGAACAGTGAATGTGCGTGGTTAAAAAGAATGGAGTACAATGCTCTAGAAGCTACTCGTAAGTCACACATTTCTGCAGTCAGTGCAAAGCGATGCTTAAGGTGGTGTAAAGAGGACAGTGGACGTCTGGAAAGACAGATTTGGAGTGATGACTCATGCTGTACTCTGTAGTGATCCGATTAAAGGGCTCGTGTTCGTGGACTGCCTGGAGAACTTTATTTGCCATTATGTGTAGGTCAACAGTGAATTACGATGGAGGTGGTGCTACGAATATGGGAGAGTTATTTTCTGGTTAGGGTGGTGTCCCCTCATTATACTTAAGGAAATACTAAATGTGGAAGGACATGAATACGCTTTACAGCATTGCATACTACGTGCATAAGAGGAGACGATGACTGCTCAGCATGAAAATACAGCCGTCACAAAGCAGCATCTGTGATGCATCGGTTCGTGGACAATAACATTGCTGATATGGACTAACCTGCTCAGAGTCCCGAATTGAGCCCAACGGAACACCTATGGAAACGTCGACTTGGCTCCACGTCCTAGCGTCCAACACCACTACTTCCTCCGACTTCGGCTGCGAAGGAAGAATGGGCTGCCATTCCCCCATTGTCATTCATACACGTCATTGAAAGTGTCCACCAGCAGAGTTCAAGCAATCCTAGAGGCGAAGCGCGGACATATCTCACAGTAATGGCCAGTAATAAGTGTCCGGATACTTTTAATCTTATAGCGTTTACTCTCTGTCCCAAGTCCTTAGGGTCGAAATTACACAGATGACAGGGAATGATAATGACGTTTGCTACCGTGGGTCAGTAGTTAATATTTCGAGGTCTTGAGTGAGCAGTGCGTACGAGTAACCTGTTTGTAAACAGCAACAGTTGCCTTCGCAGCGAATTTGGTGGCGCTATCGTCAAAAGCAGGGCTCACTCGTCTTAGATATGTCAATGGAATTAACTCTGTCTACAGTTCGTGACTAGTCGACGAAGGTGGATAATTATTTATTACAGAACCTGTAAACATGCATTTAATGTATGATGCAGCATGATATAGTGTCCAGAAAGCTGAAAGGACATGCAAAAAATGTTTCGCAACAGGCGCCATACTAATTAGAAGAAAACTGTCGCCCTGAATGTAAATTGCCAAACAAATGGACCAATCGTGCCGCAACAGCTGAGTAAGTTTCTCAACCAAAAATTGTTCGTGCAGGGGTGCTGCTGGATCATATGTGTGAAGATTCACCAATAATCATCCTTCAGCTTGCTCATTATATATACAGGGTGTTTCAAAAATGACCGGTATATTTGAAACGGCAATAAAAACTAAACGAGCAGCGATAGAAATACACCGTTTGTTGCAATATGCTTGGGACAACAGTACATTTTCAGGCGGACAAACTTTCGAAATTACAGTAGTTACAATTTTCAACAACAGATGGCGCTGCAAGTGATGTGAAAGATATAGAAGACAACGCAGTCTGTGGGTGCGTCATTCTGTACGTCGTCTTTCTGCTGTAGGCGTGTGCTGTTCACAACGTGCGAGTGTGCTGTAGACAACATGGTTTATTCCTTAGAACAGAGGATTTTTCTGGTGTTGGAATTCCATCGCCTAGAACACAGTGTTGTTGCAACAAGACGAAGTTTTCAACGGAGGTTTAATGTAACCAAAGGACCGAAAAGCGATACAATAAAGGATCTGTTTGAAAAATTTCAACGGACTGGGAACGTGACGGATGAACGTGCTGGAAAGGTAGGGCGACCGCGTACGGCAACCACAGAGGGCAACGCGCAGCTAGTGCAGCAGGTGATCCAACAGCGGCCTCGGGTTTCCGTTCGCCGTGTTGCAGCTGCGGTCCAAATGACGCCAACGTCCACGTATCGTCTCATGCACCAGAGTTTACACCTCTATCCATACAAAATTCAAACGCGGCAACCCCTCAGCGCCGCTACCATTGCTGCACGAGAGACATTCGCTAACGATATAGTGCACAGGATTGATGACGGCGATATGCATGTGGGCAGCATTTGGTTTACTGACGAAGCTTATTTTTACCTGGACGGCTTCGTCAATAAACAGAACTGGCGCATATGGGGAACCGAAAAGCCCCATGTTGCAGTCCCATCGTCCCTGCATCCTCAAAAAGTACTGGTCTGGGCCGCCATTTCTTCCAAAGGAATCATTGGCCCATTTTTCAGATCCGAAACGATTACTGCATCACGCTATCTGGACATTCTTCGTGAATTTGTGGCGGTACAAACTGCCTTAGACGACACTGCGAACACCTCGTGGTTTACGCAAGATGGTGCCCGGCCACATCGCACGGCCGACGTCATTAATTTCCTGAATGAATATTTCGATGATCATGTGATTGCTTTGGGCTATCCGAAACATACAGGAGGCGGCGTGGATTGGCCTCCCTATTCGCCAGACATGAACCCTGTGACTTCTTTCTGTGGGGACACTTGAAAGACCAGGTGTACCGCCAGAATCCAGAAACAATTGAACAGCTGAAGCAGTACATCTCATCTGCATGTGAAGCCATTCCGCCAGACACGTTGTCAAAGGTTTCGGGTAATTTCATTCAGAGACTACGCCATATTATTGCTACGCATGGTGGATATGTGGAAAATATCGTACTATAGAGTTTCCCAGACCGCAGCGCCATCTGTTGTTGAAAATTGTAACTACTGTAATTTCGAAAGTTTGTCTGCCTGAAAATGTACTGTTGTCCCAAGCATATTGCAACAAACGGTGTATTTCTATCGCTGCTCGTTTAGTTTTTATTGCCGTTTCAAATATACCGGTCATTTTTGAAACACCCTGTAAGAATTCATTGTGGAGAACATCTGTGGAACATCAATTACACATCTGTCACGAACAACGATTGCAGCCCGTAGGGCCAAATAATTTCGAATTTCTAGCTCACTTCCATCTTGCCGAATGTGCTACAGTTTGCGGTGCTCACGGATAAGGCTCCTTGCAACATTAGTGGTGTTTCCATCTGCTGCAATAGCTGTATTTCCTGCGATGTAAATCCGTGCGCGATTCTCGTCTCCGACTATCAGCAACGATTCTGTATAATTGTTTGGGCCGGAATTATGTGTCGACTAACAGGATCTTATTCACTACCATCTCGTTTGAATGGTGCGTGTTTCCTGATATTCATCCAAGACATTTTGTTGTTCTTGTTGTAGAGAAGAGAATGTGGTTTCAACACGACGGTGCACCATCCCATTAATGTGCATGTGAACTTGAACAACAGATATGCGCCTGCCTCATCTCACTCCTATAGATTTTTACCTGCTGGGCCCCATGAAGTCATTGATGTATGAAATCCCAGTTGAAACTAGGTCGCAATCTCGTTGGAAAGTTCCCAACTGTCTGTGTCATGCAGTAACAAACAACAGGGATATCCTGCATTCGGACTGGCCGGTGTCGCACCACACTGTTGCTACCTGAATAAGACTTTGCTGTAAGATATAACTTGTGTATGCCAATAAATGTGTGACGGGATGGTTCTTTCGAAAGGACATGGCCATCTTCCCATACGAGCTTGTGCTCCGATGACCTTGGCGTCGATGATAGCACCAGCATGGAGTAGGGTTCTGCAATTATTCTCTAGATGCCATCAAGTTCACAAGAAATTCTGCGACTGAATCCATATTATAGCATATGCAGGGTAAAGGAATCCCAGCTGTACTGGATGAGATGCGAGTGGATCAGAGAGAGAGCAAAAATTCACCCAACTTTTTTCTGCGGTTGTTTCCAGGTGAAGAATACACTGTAGAAGAAACTCCTTAATACAGCCTAGAGTGAATACAGCAAGGGAAGATATTAATAAAGTTGTCAATTCCCAATGCCAAAAATAAGTCTCTAGCATAGGAACAACCCTCATGAAATCTTACATATATAAAACTGGTCGAACGAAACGAAGGCGCGTGACTGTGGCCAGAAGACCTAAAATGCATCATTACATGCAACCGCGCGCATTTCGGTAATATACAAGTTTAGTTTCATGGAGCAACATGAGACGGAAATATATCTGTGTTGAGACTGCACGACGTGTATGTGAGAGGGAACCAGGAACCATCAGTTCCTCCATGTTATATTCATGAACGCAGATGGGAAGAATGATTGTCCTTACAAGTATGTGGTCCAGTTTCTATAATTTTATAACTTTACACTTCGGGCTGCGTGTATGTTGGGGTTTCCAGGACCCGCTGCGAGGTTACGGACATTGTACCCTCGGAAAACCGGAAGCATAATTTCGAGCATAAACATATAGATATCGAGAAGAGTAACAAAAACATGTAGGATGGGACGAAATCTAATGACAAAGTACTACTGGAAATTAAGGCGTTTGGGTAAAGAGAATAAACAAACCAATTGACACTTCACTTGCTCTAATAGCTGCCAGAAGAAAAAAATATTCAAGGGTAAACATAAACGGGTAGATCGAAGCCATCACCAATACAAAACGTGATCACTATGGCATCTTGCCGGTGGTCTGCTACCGACTATATTAAGCATTTTTTGATCGGTCTCATGTTTCCCAAATAAACGTCTTTCAAAACGCGTTTACTGTTCTTCTCCGCCAATTCTCACTCTCTGACGGAATTTTGCGAAGATAGGGGACGGCGAAGTAACCAGTCTTAATCAGAGTATTGGCAGCTAGTTCACACGCCAGATCCGTATCTTGAAATATTGTAGCAAGGAGTTCATCTTTTCGCTCTTAACAATGGTGACAAACGAAGAACGAAAGTGCTAGAAATGCTGCAGTATTTCAAAGGATCTCAATTAGTTATGACAAGGAGATGTATTAGATGCCTAAAGCCGAGCATTATCACTGTTTATATGGAAATAATTGACATCAGCGAGGTTCATCTGCAAATTTTCGATGCAGTTAGAATTTGACAGTAGATTTGCAGCAAAATACAGAGCTTATGTGTTATATTCGACTGTACTGTTCTCCCCGGCTGTTGGCAGGCATAAGTTACTTCATCTGACTATTCCATAGACAGTCTAGCAGCGTCCACTGTGATGCGAATCAGCGCTGCCCGTAATTATTTTCCTACTCCACTCTCCCTGATGCAGTGCACAAGGGACTCTTCCATGCTGGTTCTCGCCAATTTACACATTCGTCGCAGTTGCACCATCTTGTCATCGCTGAGACGTTTCATGTCTCGCTTTCGGTTGAAGCCAATCTTCGCAACCCACCGTATCAGTATAAACGTGCGAAGTAATCAGACGAAATTATCTGTAACACCACAGTAAATTGTTGAGAACGCACGATGTATCGGAATTAAGCTGCATCTAACATCAGCTGCATCTTTTCTACAACCTTCCGAGTCGGGTCGGTTGGGTTTCCAACTGAAACCTTAGAGCGAATTTCCCGGTGTCCCCGGAATATGGCGAATTGCAGATAAATAACGTAATGCGGTAAAGTTTGAGACGGTGCGCGGCAGCAGTGCGCCAACAAACTGCTGATCGCTGACCCCTGGCAGGAGCAGTAGCGAAATAAAATGGAGCGCATAATTTATGAAGGCCGTGGCGGCAGCAGCGAGAGCGCCGCCGTGCGGGGGCGGGCAGGGCGGGGGCGGGCCGGCCGGCCAAGACGCTCCCCACGCGCCCCTTCCCCTCCCCCTCCCCCGCCCCTCCCCCAACCGGCGACCGGCAGCTCCCCTCCTAGCCTCCCCCCCCTCACCCCTCCCCGCACGGCGGCACTTTTTCATACGCATTGCGCATCGATCAATATATAATGTTTTCTTTTTTCTGTCTTGGCAGTTTCTCAGCGTGCTCCTTCCTACTTCGCCCCGTGGTAACGCCTGACACGTAGCAT
Source organism: Schistocerca cancellata (assembly GCF_023864275.1). Classification (NCBI taxonomy): domain Eukaryota; kingdom Metazoa; phylum Arthropoda; class Insecta; order Orthoptera; family Acrididae; genus Schistocerca; species Schistocerca cancellata. The sequence continues at coordinate 875,593,185 of NC_064629.1, read as the reverse complement.
CAACTCTTTCAATAAAGCTGTCATTTTTTCCCTCCAAAGAAGCCGTTAATTTCATTTATAATGGCAACCAAACGGATTATCACACGTCTCGCAAAATAATCGGCAGCTATTTGTAAGGTAATGAACGGCTACATTAGGGTGTCCACAATACCTAGCAATATTTTGGCTGCATCTCCTGTTGAACAGCATTGTATTGACCAAACACGGTTCACATGATTTCTAAACACCACTAGTTGCCACAGCGACATTTATAGTTTTCTTTAAAAGCAAACTACGTCGCGTGCATCATCTGATGGTGGTGATAGCTGATATGCTCCCCGCATTTAGCCTCGAAGAATTTAGCCGAAACTGGTTAGAGAAATATAATAAAACTGTGTAACCTATACTTTTGTTTACAAAATAATAAAGACAATCGTTTCCTTTTGCGACACATATTATAGTAAATAGCAATTTCGTTAGCAATTTGGTTAAGAGGGGCCAGTGACAATTCTTATGCTTAGTTATGGCTGTTCCGTCTCCTCAGATCCTTCCTATATTTCCTCGTAGACTATGCCGCCAGTTTTTCTCTACACACAGCACTGTGGGCACATTCACAAGTGTAGGCTCGACGATTTTCACGTAACCACACATACATAAGAACACTATGTAACATAACAACAAAACCACACGCTCGCGAACAGTATAGTGTCTTGGGAATACATGTGCATCATGTAAGATGACGAAAATTGTAAGAGCAAAATAAAGGACAAGCAATTTTTTAGGAGCAACTGTATGGTTTCGCTGCAGGTACAAAGATACAATTTCTTTGAATAAAGAAACGGTGTATTATAAAGTTCCTATCACCAAATCTGTATAAGATGTTGGAAAATTATGCTTCATAAGGAATACATAGAAGCAATAAGCCGTTCCTATCAAGGTGTGGAGGCAAGGGTGAAATTCAGAGGTGAACAGACTGCAAAAAATAGAATATTAAACAGATTTCGTGAAGGGTGCTGCTTATGCTCGATCCTTTTTAAGATAGATTTAAATGAACTTCTAAATCAATGACAAAGGCTGTGCGGGGAGATATGGCTGAAGAATCTTCTTCTTCTTTAGTGTATCTGTCTCACGAGTGGTTTCAACACGAGCGTCTCTGTCGAATCCTGTTCTGAGCATCTTTCTTCGCCTGTTTGCATGTTCGTCCTCTTCTAATGTCCTTCGTCATTCCAATCTCTTCGTACATATTCCTCTCATTCCTTTCTCTTTTCTCTCTATAATTCTTTGTTGTAGACCATTCTTACCAGCTGAGACGGGATAACAAGTAAATGGGACTCGTAACAGATAGAAGATGTAATTGGAAGTATAATGAAAATTAAATAGAGCTGGATGGAACATGTACCCCGGCAAACGGATGGGGAATGGCTCAAGGAAGTTTGTTGGATACCAAGAGACGCGAGAAGACGCCGTAAGCGAAAGTACGAGTATGTAGGTACAACTAATGGGCAGATGAGTGCCCACTGGAGCATCACCGTAATGGGTAGAGAAGTCTGTGGAGGCCTTCCAGTTCATGTCAAATGGGTGCTGATCTGTCGTCAGGAGTAAGGTGCGAGGTGTCACGCAGCGATAGCGGACTCTCTTGTTTATTGATGTGCATTCTTCTATTCTTGCACTGATCGCTGCTCGCCCATCTTCCGGAGTTTACATGGTGCAGCGCTTGTTTGTGTTGCCGTTCTTCGTAAGAATATAGTTCTTGTGAAATAGAGGAAGGAAATCTCATGCAAGGCATCGCTGTGTTTTGTTCGTGACACTTTTGTCCATTACGACAAGCGCTGCTACTTAAGTGCCTAGTTGCATGGATTTTTACACATTTCCGATATTGTGATTTTCAAAATGCTGCTCGTTAGAATAGAGTACCTGTGCCATTTTTTCTCATATCTCTATGTCTATCGCACCGTAGTTCTCTTTTCAGGTTTAAATTTCTCCGCTTTTTGTGGAGAGACTGGAAAGATGTGTGAAAATCATTTTCCTCGTATACATAATCCGTTCCTTTCCTTCGTATTTGAAGTTGTGCTTTGATAGCATCTGTTTTGCATACTGCTTTCTGATACTTATGTACTGGCTAGTATTCATTTTACTGAGTATTATCATCATTACCTTCATCATTTCGGGTCAGGATATCTAGTGTCTGGAAATTACCAGGTTCGGGGATCGAATCCCGGACAGACCACAAATTTTTCAGTCCGCGTTTAACCTACTCTTCACCTCTCAGTATTGTGAAGATTCGCCAGGAACAACACGTGGTTCAGATTCCACGCTAAAATGCAGGTTCCCCTTCCCTCGTAGGATTACTACAGTACGGTATGGGCACGCAAGTTGCCAACTTAAACTCTGTGTCATGGGGGAAGCCTCGTCAGAGAGGTCCGCCGCATGAGCGTCTAGGGAAGTGATTCCAGTGATGGTTTCCCACTGACTTCCACTGACGATGATGAAATGATAATGAGTACAACACAAGACCCAGTCCCTGAGCGGAGGAAATCTCCGACCCTGCTGGGAATCGAACCCGGGCCCCTCGGCGTGACAGACCGCCGCGCTGACCACTCAGCTGTCGGGGCGGACCCAAGTTGCCAAACTGGTGTCCAATTCAAATACGTGGACTAGGTAGATGACCCACATGAAACTGATTAATTGTTGTCATCATCATTTACTGAACCATTTCTTATTTGTTACGCCCTTGACTGTCTTGAACAAACTCGTTGCCTTCAGTCATCCAACCTCCTTGGTTCGTCGATTATCGGTCTCTTCTGTATTCTGCTTCCATTCAATCTTACCAAAAATTGTTGTTCCTTATACACCACTGTTTGGAAAACCTGAAACACCAAGACCGAGATATGTGATCGCAATGAAATTTCCTCCGCTTATTAGGGACACTAAACCGCAGCTCGTGGTCTGGTGGCTAGCGTTGTTGCCTCTAGATCACGGGGTCACGGATTCGATTCCCGGTCGGATTGGGAATTTTCTCTGCCCTGGGACTGGGTGTTTGTGTTGTCCTCATTATTTCATCATCATTCGCGTACCGTGGTGGCGACAGGAAGGGCATCCTGCCACTAGTTAAATTAACCATGCCAGATCCTACCTTAACCACGCCGACCCTGCGAAGCCGTTGGACACTGGCACACTGAAAAGAATAAGATTAGGAACAGCAAACAAATGATCAGCATTATAGACCGATAAATGCACTGTGACTGTCGTAATTCAGTACGGAGTAGCGCCGTCGTCACGTACTGCAATCAGAGCTTCTATACGCCGTGGCATGCAATCAAAGAGCGCCTGAATACGATGCTGGTGAATAATCTGCCACTGTAGGCGGGTCCACAAAGCATCGGCTGTGTCTGCAGAAGGACCTCAACGAACATGTTGCCGACCGACCACATCCCAGACACGTTCGACAAGTCAGGCCATCGAGCAGGCAAGGAAAGCAGTGGTACCCGACGTTCATCGAAGAAGGCTTGCACATTTCTCCCCACATGTTGCCGGGCGCTATCATGCTGAAATATGGTAGGTGGAACAGACTACAAGAGGGCCGTGCATCGCGCTGTAAAACCTTCTTGATGTAGCGGGAGCTGTTCAGACCGCCTTCAACACGTAGGAGGCAAGATCGTGTGTTCTACATCTACATCTACATCTACATGCATACTCCGTAAGCCATCTGACTGTGTGTGGTGGAGGGTACTTTGAGTACCTCTATCGGTTCTCCCTTTTACTCCAGTCTCGTATTGTTCGTGGAAAGAAAGATTGTCGGTATGCCTCTGTGTGGGCTCTAATCTCTCTGATTTTATCCTCACGGCCTCTTCGCGAGATATACGTAGGAGGAAGCAATATACCGCTTGACTCCTAGGTGAAGGTATGTTCTCGAAACTTCAACAAAAGCCCGTACCGAGCTACTGAGCGTCTCTCCTGCAGAGTCGTCCACTGGAGTTTATCTATCATCTCCGTAACTTCTCGCAATTACTAAATGATCCTGTACGAAGCGCGCTGCTCTCCGTTGGATCTTCTCTATCTCCTCTATCAACCCTATCTGGTACGGATCCCACACTGGTGAGTGTTATAGGCAATGGTGTCCAAACCATTACACTTGGCGTTTAGCCGTAGTACCACTCAACAGTACAATCTGTCTGATTGCGTTCACAACTGGGGCGTCGAGCGCGTATGCGGCTGTCACTGCAGGACGAGTTGAAGCGGGATTCATTCGAAAACACACGTCAGTGTCAGCGTACACGTGTTCTTTGCAGTCTGCGGCGTTGGTGGGTTCTGGTCGAAAGAAGCTGACGCACTGGCATGCGTGCCACCAGTCCAGTCCACACAAGACGGAGTCGAAACGTAAACGTAGACATGTCCACACCCGTGGCAATGCTCCAACGCGCGTCACCACTGTGGACCAAGCTGCTCCGTATGTTACGGCCAAACTGACAAGATTGCGATCAGCTCGCGTTGTGGACACGTTGTGTCGCCCAGTACCCTCTCGGCGCTGGGTACGACCCTCTGCTCTCCACTGGCTCCACACACGCCTCACTGCTGAAGCAGCTTGCCCCCTACGAGCCGCGACCCATCTCCCTGAGATCAGTCATTTTCTCCCGTTCGAATGCATTCACATGCCGATATGTAATGTCGGCGAGGTATAGTGGCATTTGGTGACACGTTTCCACTTCGTATGACTACTCCGGGCCGACTGAGCGTTACGTAGCACCGATCCGTCTGATCACACCAAAGAGGTGACGCCACCTCTCTGCGTGTAAATCACTTATTTTGGTACGCTGTTCCACACGTCCTTTCATAGTAGCATGTTGCCAACCATTATTTCTGACAGTCTCACTTCTTACAAACATTCGTGCACATACGAGGTGCATTCAAGTTCTAAGGCCTCCGATTTTTTTTTCTAATTAACTACTCACCCGAAATCGATGACTCTGGCGTTACTTCTCGACGTAATCGCCCTGCAGACGTACACATTTTTCACAACGCTGACGCCATAATTCCACGGCAGCGGCGAAGGCTTCTTTAGGAGTTTGTCTAGACCACTGGAAAATCGCTGAGGCAATAGCAGCGCAGCTGGTGAATGTGCGGCCACGGAGAGTGTCTTTCATTGTTGGAAAAAGCCAAAAGTCACTAGCAGCCAGGTCAGGTGAGTAGGGAGTATGAGGAATCACTTCAAAGTTGTTATCACAAAGAAACTGTTGCGTAACGTTAGCTCGATGTGCGGGTGCGTTGTCTTGGTGAAACAGCACACGCGCAGCCCTTCCCGGACGTTTTTGTTGCAGTGCAGGAAGGAATTTGTTCTTCAAAACATTTTCGTAGGATGTACCTGTTACCGTAGTGCCCTTTGGAACGCAATGGGTAAGGATTACGCCCTCGCTGTCCCAGAACATGGACACCATCATTTTTTCAGCACTGGCGGTTACCCGAAATTTTTCTGGTAGTCGTGAATCTGTGTGCTTTCATTGAGCTGACTGGCGCTTTGTTTCTGGATTGAAAAATGGCATCCACTTCTCATCCATTGTCACAACCGACGAAAAGAAAGTCTCATTCATGCTGTCATTGCACGTCAACATTGCTTGGCAACATGCCACACGGGCAGCCATGTGGTCGTCTGTCAGCATTCGTGGCACCCACCTGGATGACACTTTTCGCACTTTCAGGTCGTCATGCAGGATTGTGTGCACAGAACCCACAGAAATGCCAACTCTGGAGGCGATCTGTTCAACAGTCATTCGGCGATCCCCCAAAACATTCCGCCCACTTTCTCGATCATGTCGTCAGACCGGCTTGTGCGAGCCCATGGTTGTTTCGGTTTGTTGTCACACGATGTTCTGCCTTCATTAAACTGTCGCATCCACGAACGCACTTTCGACACATCTGTAACTCCATCACCACATGTCTCCTTCAACTGTCGACGAATTTCAATTGGTTTCACACCACGCAAATTCAGAAAACGAATGATTGCACGCTGTTCGAGTAAGGAAAACGTCGCCATTTTAAGTATTTAAAACAGTTCTCATTCTCGCCGCTGGCGGTAAAATTCCATCTGCCGTACTGTGCTGCCATCTCTGGGACGTATTGACAATGAACGTGGCCTCATTTTAAAACAATGGACATGTTTCTATCTCTTTCCACTCCGGAGAAAAAAAATCGGAGGCCTTAGAACTTGAATGCACCTCGTACTTGTATTCTGTCACTCAGGTTAAAAATATTTAGTTTTTATTTTATATTTTCATATCTGTTCCTAGCTAGCAATGTTTATTCCACCTGTCTTCTGAGGACTTCCATATCTGCACTCGTTAGACTATATCTGCTAATTTCATTCTGTCAGTCCTTCATATCAGTAAACCAATGGCACAGTCAGTAATTTGTTTATCGTCTCTTGCTTCAAATCTTGAAAAAATGTTCAAATGTGTGTGAAATCTTATGGGACTTAACTGCAAAGATCATCAGTCCCTAAGCTTACACACTAATTAACCTAAATTATCCTAAGGACAAACACACACACCCATACCCGAGGGAGGACTCGAACCTGCGCCGGGACCAGCCTCACACTCCGTGACTGCAGCGCCCAAGACCGCTCGGCTAATCCCGCGCGGCTTCAAATCTTACCTTGATTGTATTAGAGATAAACTAAAATTTTTGGCGTTTGCTTACTGATGCCGTCAACGGATGTGTAAATGATGTTGCTACCTTGGTATACAAATTTATTAGAGAACAAGTGCACAATAAAGACATTTTCCTTAACGTCTGTTCCTCGAAAGCTTACTTTGAAGTTTTTTACGTTCCCAGGGTGTCAGGGGATTAAAGACCACAAATGGTTCAAGAGCTTAACCTCTCTAGTTGTTTAAAATTTTTCTTTTTGTTGTGCGTAAAGTACATGACAGTACTTAGAACCGTCAGAATGCTTCGTTTACAGCAAGAACAAATCTCTATATGCACTTAATTGGGAATAATCGGGTTGGTGGAATTACAGCGAATTCGATAATTCCATATTTCTGCCCTGTTTGGTGTAACATAACTTTCAGTGGTCAGTGAAATATAAAGGAACAAAATGTTTAATAACTTTTAAAGTGGAACTGAACATAAATGTTACGAAGTCGGATTACAAAAATCTTCTGTGAAATCCCAGTACAGTGCCGTAGTCCGACTGATTTGCAAAAAAGATCGGAAATCGAAGTAATCGAGTAATTAGCGCCAGGTAAGACAAGAAAGCTATGGTCTAAGGACGATGCCGTATGTCTGGTACGAAAAGATACGTGGCTGTATGACTTGTTTTATGATTTTGCTCCAACTGATTGTATTAATATATGTAACTCAGCAATTTACTTATTTTATTGGCTTCTTTTTGAGCTGATTATTTTATTTACTTATCCTGTGAACGTTACGTCTCTAAACACATAGTGGGTAAGGGTACTGCGTATAGTTGCTTGATCAGTGGCACGTCATTTTAAATATGTAAAAAGATATTTAGTAAATGATAAATACATCACGGCACTGAACTGGGCTATCAAAACTATTCTTAGCTATCATACCAGCCCAAATCGCAAACCTAATTTTTTAGATTGGATTGTTTGGGGGAGGAGACCAGACAACGAGGTCATAGGTCTCATCGGATTGGGGAGGGACGGGGAAGGAAGTCGGCCGTGCCCTTTCAAAGGATCCATCCCAGCATTTGCCTGGAGCGGTTTAGGGAATTCACGGAAAACCTAAATCAGGATGGCCTGACGCAGGATTGAACCGTCGTCCTCCTGAATGCGAGTCCAGTGTGCTAGCCACTGCGCCACCTCGCTCGGTGTCCTAATTTTTACTCATAACATTATGTGAAGATGTACACATACCTGCAGGCTGTCTCACCTATGGCCTGTCAGGCTTAATTTGTATGATGTTTCGGCAGATAACTGCAATTTCGTTTTCGCAATGTATAGCTGGAGTCAGCATAAACAAATACTGGTTATCAAGTCTTTAATGTGACTCCCAGTGTTGACAGAAAGCGTCGCTTTGTTTCGCGTTGCGAGCAAAATGATTCTAAATCGGCATTTTACGCACCCATGCGATTGTGGGGTCCCAGGTTAGTCTAGTGCCATATTCGTTTTATCGATCTATATTAACAGGGACAATAAAACACGAAGAATAACCAGTACTCCAGATCAAATTTTCTCGGGCTTCTAGCCGCGTCCAATGGTTTAAAATCCACAAGCTTTCGGCCGGGTTCTCCTCTGCCATTGTCAAGTGTTGACTGTCGAATGATTGCTGCTGCCGTCCTTATACAGGGTGTTACAAAAAGGTACGGCCAAACTTTCAGGAAACATTCCTCACACACAAATAAAGAAAAGATGTTATGTGGACATGTGCCCGGAAACGCTTAATTTCCATGTTAGAGCTCATTTTAGTTTCGTCAGTATGTACTGTACTTCCTCGATTCACCGCCAGTTGGCCCAGTTGAAGGAAGGTAATGTTGACTTCGGTGCTTGTGTTGACATGCGACTCATTGCTCTACAGTACTAGCCTCAAGCACATCCGTACGTAGCATCAACAGGTTAGTGTTCATCACGAACGTGGTTTTGCAGTCAGTGCAATGTTTACAAATGCGGAGTTGGCAGATGCCCATTTGATGTATGGATTAGCACGGGGCAATAGCCGTGGCGCGGTACGTTTGAATCGAGACAGATTTACAGAACGAAGGTGTCCCGACAGGAAGACGTTCGAAACAATTGATCGGCGTCTTAGGGAGCACGGAACATTCCAGCCTATGACTCGCGACTGGGGAAGACCTAGAACGACGAGGACATCTGCAATGGACGAGACAATTCTTCGTGCAGTTGACGATAACCCTAATGTCAGCGTCAGATAAGTTGCTGCTGCACAAGGTAACGTTGACCACGTCACTGTATGGAGAGTGCTACGGGAGAACCAGTTGTTTCCGTACCATGTACATTGTGCAGGCACTATCAGCAGCTGATTGGCCTCCACGGGTACACTTCTGCGAATGGTTCATCCAACAATGTGTCAATCCTCATTTCAGTGCAAATGTTCTGTTGCTGTGTGTTTCCATTCCATGATTAATGTGATTTGAAGAGAAGTAATAAAATGAGCTCTAACATGGAAAGTAAGCGTTTCCGGACACATGTCCACATAACATATTTTCTTTCATTGTGTGTGAGGAATGTTTCCTGAAAGTTTGGCCGTACCTTTTTGTAACACCCTGTATAGCTGCGCTGTCTTCAGTGACGTCACCAGTGACCACTTGACAATGGCCGAGGAGAACTCGGCCGAAAGCTCGTGGATTTTAAACCACTGGGCGCTGCTGGAAGCCTGAGAAAATTTTATCTGTGTACATCGTCTCGAGACTGTGCGTCCGTATATAAACCAGTATCCCAGCAGCAGCGACAGCACAGCCCAGGGCCCGCGCTGACTGCTCAGTCGCTCCTGCTGGCGTACTGGCTTTTCTTTTGTTTCTGTCCCTATTCATACACTTCGATAATCCAAATATCGTTATAGGCCAATTTGGGGCAGCTCAATCGAATGGTTACGTAAAATACCGCTTTAAAAATCATTCCGCCGACACTGGGCATTGCGCGAAACACTCGATGAGCTGTATTTGTTTCGGATGACTCCAACTACACATTGAAAGAACTAAATTACAAATACTTACCGAAACACAGAGAAAATTTGCCTGAAGACTCTTACGAGAGACGTCCGTTAGTATATACAGGGTGTTTCAAAAATGACCGGTATATTTGAAACGGCAATAAAAACTAAACGAGCAGCGATAGAAATACACCGTTTGTTGCAATATACTTGGGACAACAGTACATTTTCAGGCAGACAAACTTCCGAAATTACAGTAGTTACTATTTTCAACAACAGATGGCGCTGCGGTCTGGGAAACTCTATAGTACGATATTTTCCACATATCCACCATGCGTAGCAATAATATGGCGTAGTCTCTGAATGAAATTACCCGAAACCTTTGACAACGTGTCTGGCGGAATGGCTTCACATGCAGATGAGATGTACTGCTTCAGCTGTTCAATTGTTTCTGGATTCTGGCGGTACACCTGGTCTTTCAAGTGTCCCCACAGAAAGAAGTCACAGGGGTTCATGTCTGGCGAATAGGGAGGCCAATCCACGCCGCCTCCTGTATGTTTCGGATAGCCCAAAGCAATCACACGATCATCGAAATATTCATTCAGGAAATTAAAGACGTCGGCCGTGCGATGTGGCCGGGCACCATCTTGCATAAACCACGAGGTGTTCGCAGTGTCGTCTAAGGCAGTTTGTACCGCCACAAATTCACGAAGAATGTCCAGATAGCGTGATGCAGTAATCGTTTCGGATCTGAAAAATGGGCCAATGATTCCTTTGGAAGAAATGGCGGCCCAGACCAGTACTTTTTGAGGATGCAGGGACGATGGGACTGCAACATGGGGCTTTTCGGTTCCCCATATGCGCCAGTTCTGTTTATTGACGAAGCCGTCCAGGTAAAAATACGCTTCGTCAGTAAACCAAATGCTGCCCACATGCATATCGCCGTCATCAATCCTGTGCACTATATCGTTAGCGAATGTCTCTCGTGCAGCAATGGTAGCGGCGCTGAGGGGTTGCCGCGTTTGAATTTTGTACGGATAGAGGTGTAAACTCTGGCGCATGAGACGATACGTGGACGTTGGCGTCATTTGGACCGCAGCTGCAACACGGCGAACGGAAACCCGAGGCCGCTGTCGGATCACCTGCTGCACTAGCTGCGCGTTGCCCTCTGTGGTTGCCGTACGCGGTCGCCCTACCTTTCCAGCACGTTCATCCGTCACGTTCCCAGTCCGTTGAAATTTTTCAAACAGATCCTTTATTGTATCGCTTTTCGGTCCTTTGGTTACATTAAACCTCCGTTGAAAACTTCGTCTTGTTGCAACAACACTGTGTTCTAGGCGGTGGAATTCCAACACCAGAAAAATCCTCTGTTCTAAGGAATAAACCATGTTGTCTACAGCACACTTGCACGTTGTGAACAGCATACGCTTACAGCAGAAAGACGACGTAGAGAATGGCGCACCCACAGACTGCGTTGTCTTCTGTATCTTTCACATCACTTGCAGCGCCATATGTTGTTGAAAATTGTAACTACTGTAATTTCGAAAGTTTGTCCGCCTGAAAATGTACTGTTGTCCCAAGTATATTGCAACAAACGGTGTATTTCTATCGCTGCTCGTTTAGTTTTTATTGCCGTTTCAAATATACCGGTCATTTTTGAAACACCCTGTATGTGTGTATATCTTCATGTCTATGAGCGCGACAGCACTTGCAGTTATTTCAGTACGGATGCACATTACGTCCGAACTCCTGTAGAACTCAGAGTAATCTGCCAGCAGGAGGAGAATAGACAGGGGCACTGCTTGCGTTCGACAGGATAGGAATTTGCGTCGGATGGGAAGCGTGCGGTGATAGCCGATGCTATAGAGGTAGTCGCTAGCATTTAACGGGAAATTCGGCTCGAGTCCCGGTGCGGTACAAGTTTTCCCCTGTAGTCTTCGAATTTATTTCAAAGCCGGAATGCGGCTCAACTCAAAGTGCTCATTCTTCCCTGGCTGCATAAGAAAAGCCATCCCGTATCTGCTTGGAGTTTTCAAATACAGAACTTTGGGTAAATAAATGAAATTGGAAAATTTATTATTATAAAATAAATACATAATGATTACATCAGTACATAGATGTTATGAAAATCAAATGTCATTCCCGTCATGCCTGTATGCCCAACGTAGTGTTTAGTTAAGTCTGCTGGTTCATGTGGCTCCAGTATACGATATACAGACTTGTTCGCAACTTGATGTCTCACGTCAGACTGTTGTCACGTTGTCTTCCTGTTGAGTGAGAGCGTGCACAGGCTCCGCAGTTCCCAGACTCACAAAAATGACTTCGTCCTGTAATATGAGCGTATCAAAGGTAGATGAGATGCTGATGTCAGAATATTGCACATTGTCTCATCAGCTAGGCAGTAGTCCTGTAATAATGATGCTACAGCTAGTCGATATCGCCTCAGGTGTCACTCGAACTAAAATCAGTTCCGCAGTTCACATGCTCATTTTAACTTATTTGCAAGAAATTTCTTTTGAGCAGCGGCATGTCGAAGATCGATTATAGTTTAGACATAGTGTATCTGACAGCATCTCTTATTTTGGCCGACGTCACTGCTTTTCCAGCGACACTGGCCATCATAATCGCCGACGTCATCGTCGTCGTCGCCGTCGTCGTCATTATCATCATAATTATCATCATCATCATCATAATTATCCTCCTCATCATCATCATCATCTGTGCGTGTCTCCAACCACCTACCAGCGGTTGTAGTATGTGAGACTCTTCAAGATTGTTCTATCCATTGTAGCTGGATGGTTTGAATACGCTATTATCATCGGTGTGGTGTCACCGCCAGACACCACACTTGCTAGGTGGTAGCCTTTAAATCGGCCGCGGTCCGTTAGTATACGTCGGATCCGCGTGTCGCCACTATCAGTGATTGCAGACCGAGCACCACCACACGGCAGGTCTAGACAGACTTCCTAGCACTCGCCCCAGTTGTACAACCGTCTTTGCTGGCGATGGTTCACTGACAAAATACGCTCTCATTTGCCGAGACGATAGTTAGCATAGCCTTCAGCTACGTCATTTGCTACGACCTAGCAAGGCGCCATTACCAGTTACTATTGATACTGTAAAACATGTACCGTCAAGAGCGACGCTCATCATTAATGGATTAAAGTTAAGTATTCCACCAGCTACGTCCGTTTTTCTAAAGTCTAATTTCCTTGTCCTGTTCCAGACCTCACGCCAGCCTGCGTGAGCTAAAACGCGTGCCTTTCGGCTTCCTCTAGTACCCGGTGTTGGCCCTCCTGCCAACCCACAACAATCGGTATATCTTTTCTAGATGTTTTCACATTTGTTTCGGCATACTCTACTACATGCATGAGGCGCCTCTGCAAGTGAAGCTGCTGATGAATATCTTCTACTTCGTCTTTCCTGGTGTCCTAAAGGTAACAGTCTTGGAACGTCACTTCATTCGCCTGCAGGAGGCTATTAGTTGGTCCGCTCAAAGATGCTGTTTCTAGTACGTATGGCAATACCAGGACAAGGGGCACTTTTCTTAGCCTTGCCTAAGGATGTTGTGGACAAACTCTATCAGTGGATTACGAAGTTCTTCTCTAGAGCACCACTGCCTTCTTGTTTCTGTGTAGGGAGTTCAGATGTCGTCCCACGCTAAGACTATTGCGCCACTGGAGAGGCCCATTGTCAGAAGCGAGTACAGGTCCCGCGTTTCCTTCAGAGCTCTGCTGCGACAGGGATAACGGATGCATCACACTGTGGCAGCAAAATGGCACGGCAGTCAGAAATATACTCCAGAGCTGAAGTACGCGAGACAGCACAATTCTTGTGGGCAAAAAGTTTAAATTGCACACAGATTCACTGTTAAATTCTGGTGTCATATGGACCAAACGCAATGTCGCATCCAGCCGTAGATAAATAGTGCCAACAATTTGACCAAGGCCGCACAAATGTGGGGGACGCTTATCCGCCATACAGTTCAAATGCTGCAAAATGAGATTTTCATCTTTTCGGTAAGCCGAAAGAATGTCGATGGAGAAAGGTATTTTCCAACAGTGGGGATGTTCACAGAGAGTTTCCCGAATGTCTCAGTAACTAAAGAGCGGATTTCTATCGCCTGGAAATTGAGTCGTGGTCACTGTCTTGAAAAAAGTATCATTTATGTGTGTCACTTTGAAGAGTAGTGCAGCATTCACTAAAATAACTTGGCCTGTCATAATAATGTGCAACTTCTTTTTGAAGCCGCCTCGAACATTCAAACAATTGGCGCTATACTGCTTTACTGTTACTTATACGGCACTTTTGGTCCTTATACCCATATGTTAAACTATAATGTTTTCACTTCAAAACAGAAACTCCATACAGACAGCATACGCAACTGAGCTTATTTTTAAATACTCTTCCCGGGCCCTCACGAAATGATTTCTGCCTGTCACTTTAACTTCTGCAGTGAATCTTCTCGTGATAGGTTTGAGATAAAGTGATATATTTGAAGATGGCAATTAACCAGATTCAGATTCTCGATAAGGACATTTCTTTGTTTTATGAGCTCCTTGCCGCTCAGCGTCGAGACCTGAAGTCCAGGTAGGCTACAGCTACAATTACGAGGTTGTTAACTGTTCGTACATTCTTACTGACTGAGTACATCACATTAACATTAGTTTTTCACGAGCATGAATTCTGTAGACCACTTAGGCCGTTAAGGAGCTGCATTTATTTATGTCGCATTATAACTTAATACCTGATGTTGTCGCTGTTGTTGTGGTCTTCAGTCCGAAGACTCGTTCGATGCAGCTCTCCATGCTACTCTATGCCGCGCGATTCTCACTGCGAATACCTACTATAACCTGCCTCCTTCTGAATCTGCTTAGTGTATCCATCTCTTGGTCTCCATCTACGATTTTTATCCCCCGCTCTTCCCTCCAATACTAAATTGGCAGTCCCTTGATGTCTCCGAATGTGTCCTGTCAACCGATCCCTTCTTTTGGTTGCGTTGTGCCACAAATTTCTTGTGTCCCCAATTGCCGGTCGTAGTGGCCGAGCGGTTCTAGGCGCTTCAGTCTGGAACAGCGGGGCCGCTACGGTCGTAGGTTCGAATCCTGTCCCGGGCATGGATGTGTGTGATGTCCTTAGGTTAGTTAGGTTTAAGTAGTTCTAAGTTCTAGGGGACTGATGACCTCAGATGTTAAGTTCCGTAGTGCTCAGAGCCATCTGAACCATCTGTCCCCAATTCTGTTCAGTGCTTCCTCATTAATTACGTGACCTACTCATGTTATCTTCAACATGCTTCTGTAGTGCCAAATTCCGAAAGCTTCTGTTCTCTTTTTGTCATAACTGTTTATCGTTCATGTTTCACTTACATTCATGGATATGCTCCAGACAAACACTTTCAGAAAAGACTTTCTAACACTTAAATCTATATTCGATGTTAACAAATTTCTCTTCCTTAGAAATGCTTCATTTGCTATTGCCAGCTTGCATTTTATATCCTCTCTATCCGGGTTCGATTCCCGGCGGGGTCAGGGATTTTCTCTGCCTCGTGATGGCTGGGTGTTGTGTGCTGTCCTTAGGTTAGTTAGGTTTAAGTAGTTCTGAGTTCTAGGGGACTTATGACCACAGCAGTTGAGTCCCATAGTGCTCAGAACCATTTGAACCATTTTATCCTCTCTACTTCGGCCATCGTTAGTTATTTTCCTGCCAAACAGCAAAGCTTACATACAACTTTAAGTGTCTCGTATCCTAATCTAATTCCCTTAGCATCGTTTGATTTAATTCGACTTCATTCCAGACAATGTTCATTCCGCTCAGCTGTTCCTCGAAGTCCTTTGCTGTGTCAGACAGAATTACAATGTCATCAACAAACCTCAAAGTTTTCATTTCTATTCCTTGAACTTTAATTCCTACTACAAATTTTTCTTTGGTTTCTTTTATTGCTTGTGCAATGTACAGACTGAACGTCATCGGGAATAGGCAACAATCCTGATTCACTCCCTTCTCAAACGCTGCTTCCCTTTCATAACCCTCGACTCTTATAACTTCCGTCCGGGTTCTGTAAAAGCTGTAAACACCTTTCACTCCCTGTGTTTTACTCCTGCTACCTTCAGAATTGCAAAGAGAGGATTCCAGTCAACATCGTCAAATACCTAGCACCCTTTAATACGTCACAGTCTTCATAACTCATATAGCGTTTACAGTCAATGCCAAAGCAACATTAAACTGCTATTTTTTTAACTGTAAGCCAACGGCCTTGCTGAACTGGCAACACCGGTTCCCGTCAGATCATAGAAGTTAAGCGCCGTCGGGCTGGGCTAGCACTTGCATGGGTGACCGCCTGGTCTGCTGAGCGCTGTTGGCAGCGGGGTGCACTCAGGCCTTGCGAGGCAAACTGAGGAGCTGCTTGATTGAGAAGTAGCGGCTCCGGTCACGAAAACTGACAACGGCCGGGAGAGCGGTGTGCTGATCACATGCCGTCCGTATCCGCATCTAGTGACGCCCTTGGACTGAGAGGTTGACTCGGCGACCGGTCGGTACCGTTGGGCGTTCCAAGGCCTGTTCGGAAGGCGGGTTATTACTATATCTGTTAGAGAAACTACTTCTGTAGTTACGGAATTTTTCTATTTAGCTCAATAATTATTATTTAAACAACTGTCGTTACAGTCTACAGCCAGAGAGTGATCTGATGTAGCTCTCCACTCTAGTTTATGCAGAGCAAGTCTCTTCATAGCTGTATAAACTACTGCCACCTCTCTCCATTTGAAGAATTTTTACCCCCACACTTCTCTCCATAACCAAACAGCCGAATCCTTAATGCCTCAGGGCGTGTGCCGTCAATCCATCCCTTCTTTCAGTCAAGTTATGCTATAAATTTACTCTCTCCCCGTTTGATTGGATACCTCTTAGTTAGTTGTCGGGTGTACACATTTAATCCTTACCATTCTTCTGCGGCACAACTTTTTCAAAAGCTTCTATTTTCTTTCATATAACGCCAGACTGCAGACAATAACTTCCTAACTCTTGAATTTGTATTAGATGTTAACATATTTTTGCATTGTTGTTTTAGCAGCTACCTTCACTATTTAATCTCTCAAAACTACCCATTTACCCACTATCGTATTTCTGTAGACTATTTCTGTCAGTCGTTGACTAATGTTTCCTTTGAAATTCTCAAAAATCTGTTTCAGCTTATTTATTTCCCTTATGACAAAAAAATGGTTCAAATGGCTCTGAGCACTATGGGACTCAACATCTTAGGTCATAAGTCCCCTAGAACTTAGAACTACTTAAACCTAACTAACCTAAGGACATCACACACACCCATGCCCGAGGCAGGATTCGAACCTGCGACCGTAGCAGTCCCGCGGTTCCGGGCTGCAGCGCCAGAACCGCTAGACCACCGCGGCCGGCTTTCCCTTATGACAATTCTTGTTGTTATAATCACTACTGTCTATCCCTGTCATAAAGATATAAAACAGATATCGGTTTAAACTAATCGACTTTTGTAGATCGCGAAAAAGATTGTCGCTGCTACAGGATTCCACAGAAACAATCAGTTGTTCTCTTCTGCATCTACTTACATCCCACGTTACCGCTAAAGAGAAGACGGCGGGGGCTACCTCATACCAATAGTAGAGATTTTCACTGCTATTCCATTTGCGTGCGGAGCGTAGAAAAATAAGTGTATATCCGCCTTGGTGCTATAATCTCTCATATGCATTCTCATTACCCCTGCATTACCTACCGCTCTGTCTTATGTCAGATCGATAGGTGGATCAAAACAAAATGTCCAGACCCTCTGTGACCAAAATGGTACTGAAACAGAGGATGACAGACTAAAGGCCGAAATACTAAATGTCTTTTTCAAAAGCTGTTTCACAGAGGAAGATTCCACTGTAGTTCCTTCTCTAGATTGTCGCACAGATGTCAAAATGGTAGATATCGAAATAGACGACAGAGGGATAGAGAAACAATTAAAATCGCTCAAAAGAGGAAAGGCCGCTGGACCCGATGGGTACCAGTTCGATTTTACACAGAGTACGCGAAGGAACTTGCACCCCTTCTTGCAGCTGTGTACCGTAGGTCTCTAGAAGAGCGTAGCGTTACAAGGATTGGAAAAGGGCACAGGTCATCCCCGTTTTCAAGAAGGGACGTCGAACAGATGTGCAGAACTATAGACCTATATCTCTAACGTCGATCAGTTGTAGGATTTTGGAACACGTATTATGTTCGAGCATAATGACTTTTCTGGAGACTAGAAATCTACTCTGTAGGAATCAGCATGGGTTTCGAAAAAGACGGTCGTGTGAAACCCAGCTCGCGCTATTCGTCCACGAGACTCAGAGGGCCATAGACACGGGTTCCCAGGTAGATGCTCTGTTTCTTGACTTCCGCAAGGCGTTCGATACAGTGCCCCACAGCCGTTTAATGAACAAAGTAAGAGCATATGGACTATCAGACCAATTGTGTGATTGGACTGAAGAGTTCCTAGATAACAGAACGCAGCATGTCATTCTCAATGGAGAGAAGTCTTCCGAAGTAAGAGTGATTTCAGGCGTGCCGCAGGGAGTGCCATAAGACCGTTGCTATTCACAATGTACATAAATGACCTTGTGGACGACATCGGAAGTTCACTGAGGCTTTTTGCAGATGATGCTGTGGTATATCGAGAGGTTGTAACAATGGAAAATTGTACTGAAATGCGAGAGAATCTGCAGCGAATTGACGCATGGTGCAGGGAATGGTAATTGAGTCTCAATGTAGACAAGTGCAATGTGATGAAAGAATACATAGAAAGATAGATCCCTTATCATTTAGCTACAAAATAGCAGGTCAGCAACTGGAAGCAGTTAATTCCATAAATAATCTGGGAGTACGCATTAGGAGTGATTTAAAATGGAATGATCATATAAAGTTGGTCGTTGGTAAAGCAGATGCCAGACAGATTCATTGGAAGAATCCTAAGGAAATGCAATCCGAAAACAAAGGAAGTAGGTTACAGTACGCTTGTTCGCCCACTGCTTGAATACTGCTCAGCAGTGTGGGATCCGTACCAGATAGGGTTGATAGAAGAGATAGAGAAGATCCAACGGAGAGCAGCGCGCTTCGTTACAGGATCATTTAGTAATCGCGAAAGCGTTACGGAGATGATAGATAAACTGCAGTGGAAGGCTCTGCAGGAGAGACGCTCAGTAGCTCGGTACGGGCTTTTGTTAAAGTTTCGAGAACATACCTTCACCGAAGAGTCAAGCAGTATATTGCTCCCTCCTACGTATATCTCGCGAAGAGACCCTGAGGATAAAATCAGAGAGATTAGAGCCCACACAGAAGCATACCGACAATCCTTCTTTCCACGAACAATACGAGACTGGAATAGAAGGGAGAAACGATAGAGGTACTCAAGGTACCCTCCGCCACACACCGTCAGGTGGCTTGCGGAGTATGGATGTAGATGTAGATGTAGATGAACAAAATATATGAAGGACGCCGTAAAAACGACACAGAGTCTTCTATGAAAACCGGTCTCTAAATTTGCCCAACAGGATTTCGAGATAATAACACTACCTTTCTTCCAAAAATTCCCGTTTATACTCGTATTTATTTTCCTCGACAGATGTACCTCTCACACCCAGAAACCTGCCAACAAACCTTTAGTCTTTCGTTCTCCTTCTGCTAATTTCACATGTTGCCCCACAAGATTTCGTAGCATTACTGAGTTCCAATACGTTTAAACGATGTAATACGGTCAAGAAGTTCATCACATAATCAACTACTGACGAGCTCTTTCTCCTTGTAATGGATTTTGTCTTGCAGTTATACACGTATAAAGAAATTTACCCTCCATTAAATCAAGTTAAAATGTGCATAATAAGTTTTCAGTTTACTTTCAGCGTCGGATTCGGTTAAAATTCCAAGTTTTCGATGATGGAAGCAGCCATAATAAACCCGAAATATTATTCAAATTTAATGTGGAAAGTAAACCGAGAACTTCTGTTCAAGGACTCCGTTACGACAAAACTCCGTAGCCAAGTGAAAAGGTTGTGTAAATCCTTCCACATTTTCTTTTGCTCGTCCAACGACAATACTTGTCTGTAAACAACAGCACCGTCAAAGAACGGTCTGAGAGTGCTGCTGACATATTACATTGGTAAGAAAACCAGGCAAAAAATTAGTCACCTCTAACCTTAATAATGCCCTCAATTTACGAGGGGGAGAGTCCACGAGATTCATCAGGTATGACATAGCCAGCTAACGTAGACCAGTCGACACGTGATCAGGAACTGAATGAATGGGCCAAAGTCACGATACGAAAGACTCTCGCCAATCATCAAAGAACCACCTCTGGCTTGAACTTCACCCTCCACATACTGCGCATTAAACGCTTCGATGAGACGTTTTGAGAAATCGACGGCTTGCTTCATTTGAAAAGAGACAAACTCGCGTCTCGTCCGATCAAAAATGATTCAAATGGCTCTGAGCACTATGGGACTTAACATCTATGGTCATCAGTCCCCTAGAACTTAGAACTACTTAAACCTAACTAACCTAAGGACATCACACAACACCCAGTCATCACGAGGCAGAGAAAATCCCTGACCCCGCCGGGAATCGAACCCGGGAACCCGGGCGCGGGAAGCGAGAACGCTACCGCACGACCACGAGCTGCGGACCGTCCGATTACAGTACGCGCTTTAAATCAGGTAGGCCCACTTTCCTTGTTGTCTCGCCTATTAAAGATGAGCACTTTCGTGTACTGCTGTGAGAAATGGATTTATGCAATGTACTGATTCGAAATATCCGCAGCATACAGTTTCCTTCGCAGTGTTCGCTCGGAAACTGGTTGAGACTGATCCGCAATGCCAGCAAGTAGCAGTTCCTCTCGGACTGGAAGTGACTGTCAGTGACTCCTCTCTGGTCTACATCTACATCTACATACATACTTCGCAAGCCATGACGGAGGGTACCACGTACCACTATCAGTCATTTCCTTTCCTGTTCCACTCGCAAACAGGGCAAGGGAAAACCGTCTAACACAGATCCTCCGCACCAGGGTCATTTTCTCTCATCTTATCTTCGTGGTCCTTACATTGTCAGCAGTAGAATCGTTCTGCCGTAGGCCTCAAATGTTGGATCCTTGAATTTCAGCAGTAGTGCTTCGCAAAAAGAAGGTCGTCTTTCCTCCATGGATTCCTATTTGACTTCACGAAGCATCTCCGTAATGCTTGAATGCTGGTCGAACCTCCAGGTAACAAATCTGGCAGCACGCCTCTGAAGTGATTCGAAGTCTTCCTTTAAGCCGGTCTGGAGGCGATCCGAAACACTCAAGCAGAATTGAAGAATGGGTCGTACTAGCGTTCTATACGCAGTGTTCTGAACCACACTTTTCTAAAATTCTCCCAATAAACCAAAGTCGACCGTTCGCCTTGGGCCGGCCGGAGTGTCCGAGCGGCTCTAGGCGCTGCAGTCTGGAACCGCGCGACGGCTATGGTCGCAGGTTCGAATCCTGCCTCGGGCATGGATGTGTGTGATGTCCTTAGGTTAGTTAGGTTTAAGTAGTTCTAAGTTCTAGGGGACTGATGACCTTAGAAGTTGAGTCCCATAGTGCTCAGAGCCATTTGAACCGTTCGCCTTGCCTACTACAGTCCTTGTATGTTCGTTTCATTTCATATATCTTTGCAACGTTACGTCTGGATACAGTATTTAATCGACGTAATTATGTCAAGTAGTACAGTACTAATTCATTCGAACATTACAGGATGGCTTCTCCTATTCCTTTGCATTACTTTACATTCTTCCATAATTAGCACTAGCTGCCATTCATCACACCAACTAGAAATTCTATGTAAGTCATTTTGTATCCTCTTACAATCACTTAACGACAACACCTTCCCGTATACCACAGCATTAGCAGCAAACAACCGATGATGCTGCATATCCTGTCCTTCAGATCGTTTACGTAGGCCAATACAGAGAATAAGACACCGAAGTTTAACAAGGCGTCATCCATACTGTGACGATAATTGGATCATTCAACACCACTCTGTTTCAGCTTTTTTGGATTCGGGGGCACGGTTTTATTAATTATTTCTTTTAGGTTTTTAGAACTCCAGGGAAGCGGAACTTTGTGAAGATAACTTGACTCCACGCAAAGGAGAGGCAATTGCTCTACAACCGGGTATATTGTTTCTGTGTCAACTGGCGCTGGTATTTGTTGGGGCTCCAATGCCTTGTGATGCTGTATAGATTTACATGACTTCTTTTGCCTCTTTGATAAGCAGGGCCGTCCGGTCCTTTCTAACGATATTGAGATAGAGGATGCCTTTTACGGATGTTTCAAAAGTACGTTCTCCTCATATCAACCAGTAGCACAAGAAGAATATCTTGTTTTCTGTATTCGGGGCATTGGGTAGAATTGCCGCTGTATGGTTCATTTTACTGAGGACTTAGATGTTCACGAATTTCCACGACATTCCGGATTTTTCAAGTGACTCTGCCTTATGCATGACGAGTTTGTTTAATATGACCATTTCCTCAGCTATTTGTTTCTGGTTGTCGTTATTGTACGTCCCAATTCTTTTCTCTTTTTTTAACCCTGAATAATCGACAGAATGTCCCTAATAACAGTAATGAAGACTGTTAATAATTTTTGCTCCTGTTACTATGGCATACTTTCTGGTTGTTTGTCTCCATGTCTCTAGTACTCTATTACTGGTAATAAAATCATTTGTATGTTCTTTGTAGGCTTCGCAGACAGTTAAATTTCCGAAAAATTCATTTTGCGTATGCTAATTTAAGCCCGAACTCGACATTTATGGCACACAGCGTATTCGATAATGTGCTACTTTACCTTAATAAGCATTTTGTTTCCGCTGGATTCGTACCAGTACTGATCTATGGCCTAAATGCTCAGTACCAGGTGTGGAGGTATGAAACCGGAATTTGGCTGCAATAATTACTCGTCTGTTGTTGAAACTGATAAACAATATTTTGTTCAAAATAATCTCCGACGATATTTATATATTTCTCCCACCTCTCCGGCGGGCTATGAATGCCACGCCAAAAAATCTGTTCTTCTTTTGAAGCGAACCAGTCAGCGAGCCATTTTCGTACATTTCCATACGAATTGAAACGTTGTTCAGTGAGAGCGGGTCCCAGTGATGCAAATACATGTTAATAGGACGGAGCCTGAAGAAGAAGCCACATGCTCTTGTATTTCGGAACTGAACTCCTCGATCGTTTCCCTGACCCGTTTTGCCGTGTGTGATGGGACGTTATCATTTAGCAATATGACTTCTTGTTGCCTTTTTCCATATTCCGCTCGTTTTTCACTTAACGCTCGATTTAAATCGAGCATTTGCTGTTAGCAGAGACCAGTGTTAACGGTTTCACCATTTCACCAGGTTTTAACAGCTCATAACAGATGACACCCTTCTGATCCCACCAAACACAGAGCATTCTCTTCTTTCGATTTCGTCCTGTAGTGGATGTCGATGGTTTGCCTGAATTCACCCATGATTTACAATGCTTAGGATCCATTTTTCATCACTTGTCACTATTCGATGGAGAAACTACTTTCTTTTGTATCTGGCGAGCAGCATTTCACAAGTGGTCTTTCGAGTTGCTTGCTGTCTTTCATTCAGTTCTTGCGGAACCAATTTTCCCACTTTCTGCACCTTTCCCATAGCTTTCAACCGGAGAGACACGGCTTTCTGCGTCAAATTCAATTGTTCCGCGAGTTCCTGTTGAGTTTGAGTGCCATCTTCATCCTGTGAGGCCTGCAGTTCGTCGTCTTCGAACGTTTTCGGCGGTTTCCCAGGCTCGTCGTTTCTCGCGTAAAAATCACCGCTTCTGAATTTTTTGAACCACTCGTAACACTGTGTTTTCCCAAGAGCGTGTTTGCCGAAAGCTTCGACAAGCATTTGATGCGATTCTGCAGCAGTTTTCTTCAGATGATAACAGAGAACCAATGGTGTCCGCAAATCGTAGTTAGTAGGCACAAAAGTTGACATGTTTACCGGTTTGAAACAGATACCGATGTACGGAACTTGGGTTACTGTGCGTTGACATACGTCGTCAGCCGTTACAGGAAGCAGATGGCACTGCAGACGAGCCCTACACTGACGGCTAGCACCATCTGTAGGGAAATTCCGGTTTCGTACTTCTACACCAGTATTACTCGATGTTAGCCTCTAAAGGATGGGGGCATACGGTAAAGATACTGTAGGACGCTTATATTAAGTGTGGAGCAGGGACAAAAACGTGCATCAGTTTACATGCTATGGCACATACAGCCATGGCTCAAGCGAATGAAATATAAACGATACCAAACATTGTTGAATGTCTTATAACTATGAGTGTAAGTACACTGACTTTAAAAAAAGTAGAACACCTATAAGAAATGGTCAGAAGTCAATGTAGCTTCGTACAACATCGGCGGGTATGTAAATGATTAGAGCTGCAGTTCCCTGTTGGAGGTAGAAGGGCAATCAGTAGGCATTACCAGATTTGGTAGAGTGTCTAAGGGCGTAAACAGTGTCAGGTGATCAATGATCACCGTGAAGGTCACGGAAATGCCGCCTACGCGTGTGATAAATCGTTATCAGCGCCTGACTGAGCTCGAAAGTGGCCTCACTGGGTCTAGCTTTCTCCGGCTGGTTGAAATACGCAATATCCAGATTTGTGGGGCATTCGGATAGGATAGTGGCACGATGTTAGACTGCATGGGGCACACTTGTCGTCCAGATTCTCATCGGCCCCGTGTGGCCACCAATGGGAGGATCGTCTCACCTCAACCCCTTCGCATCAGCACCTCCTATACGAGAACAAATTATGGACATCCTGTAACATTCTCTGTCATACACGATTGGTTGAGGACAAGCAGCAGGGAACTATCGTCCCACGCACAGGCATCCGTCAACAGTACAACACAAACCACAACGTTTGGAGTGGTGTGGTGACCGGGAAGCACGGATAAATGGCATCGCATTGGGTTCAGCTGTTATATCCTGGATGACCGGCGTTGGTGGTTATGGCGGCGACCTTGGGAGAAGTTCCATTCTTCCAGGGTCTTCTAGAGGCACAGCGGTGTTGCTCCTGGCGTCAGGGCGTGGCGAGCCATTGGGGATGACTTCAGGGCACGGCTAATAGTGATTGAGGGATCGGTGACGGCACAACAGCATTCCACGGGCATCCTGCGTCCTCATATGTGACATCTCATACCACAGAGTCATTGTGCTATTATTGAGTAGAATAGTGCTCGTCCACAAATGGCACGTGTCTCTATGAACTGTCCGTCTGATGTCGAGGTACTTCTGCGGTGAGAAGATCCCCACATCTGACCCAAATAAACATGTATGGTACCAGTTCGGACGTCAGTTCTGTCAAATGCCAGTATCCGGAATTTATAGGCCTAGTTACAAAATCTGTTGGACACCTTCACTCAGGAGAGGATACAATGGCTTTGACACCTTTCCCAGCCGAATCAGTGCGTGCATCCAGATCAGAGAGCGTACGACGTCAAACTGATAAATGTGGTGTGCCTAGTTCTTTGTAAATGTGACTCGGGTTTGTAAACATCTACATCATTACTCTGCAAGCCACCTAACGGAGTGTGGCGAAGGCTTCTTCTGGTACCACTAACTCATCCCCGCTTCCCTGATCCATTCGTGAATGGCGCACGGGAAGAATGTTTGCCTCTGTACTAGCTCTAATTTCTTGAATTTTCTCGTCGTGGTCGTTCCATGAGATATAGGGGAGGGGACGAGTAATATATTGCCTGGCTCTTCCCTAAAAGTGCCCTCTCCTACTGCCGACAGTAAACCCCTCCGTAGTGTACAACACCTGTCTTTTAACTGGAGTTACTTGAGCATCTTTGTAACGTTCTCGCGCTGACTAAACGATCCTATGACGAATCGTACAGCTCTTCATTGAATCTCCTCTATCTCTTTTATCAGTGCTGTCTAGTGTGAAGATCCCAGAAAGATTAACAATACTCAAGAATCGGTCGAACAAGCGCCTTGTAAGCCATTGCCTTCATTTATGAGCTACATTTCCATAAGATGATTCCTATAAATCCGTATGGCACCTGCTTTCCTACTACATGTTTTATGTAGACGCTCTGGGTAGTTACTCCTATATACAGGGTGATTCAAAAAGAATACCACAACATTAGGAATTTAAAACTTTGCAACGACAAAAGGCAGAGCTAAGCACTATCTGTCGGCGAATTAAGGAAGCTATAAAGTTTCATTTAGTTGTACATTTGTTCGCTTGAGGCGCTATTGACTAGGCGTCAGCGTCAGTTGATGCTAAGATGGCGACCGCTCAACAGAAAGCTTTTTGTGTTATTGAGTACGGCAGAAGTGAATCGACGACAGTTGTTCAGCGTGCATTTCGAACGAAGTATGGTGTTAAACCTCCTGATAGGTGGTGTATTAAACGTTGGTATAAACAGTTTACAGAGAATGGGTGTTTGTGCAAAGGGAAAAGTTCAGGACGGCCGAGAACGAGTGATCTGGAGATGTTATCTGTTACGAGTGATCTGGAGATGTTAGAGAATTGGCTGTTCCCTCAGTTCGAACAAGAAGCACAACAATTCATATTTCAGCAGGATGGAGCACCACCACATTGGCACTTATCTGTCCGTAACTACCTGAACGTCAACTACCCGAGGCGATGGATCGGCCGCCAGGCAGCCCGTGACAGAGCACTTCATCACTGGCCTCCAAGAAGCCCTGGTCTTAACCCCTGCTATTTTTTCTTATGGGGGTATGTTAAGGATATGGTGTTTCGGCCACCTCTCCCAGCCACCATTGATGATTTGAAACGAGAAATAACAGCAGCTATCCAAACTGTTACGCCTGATATGCTACAAAGAGTGTGGAACGAGTTGGACTATCGGGTTGATATTGCTCGAGTGTCTGGAGGGGGCCATATTGAACATCTCTGAACTTGTTTTTGAGTGAAAAAAACCTTTTTAAATACTCTTTGTAATGATGTGTAACAGAAGGTTATATTATGTTTCTTTCATTAAATACACATTTTTAAAGTTGTGGTATTCTTTTTGAATCACCCTGTATTTTACGGTAGATGCTGTTTGACATAATCTCACATATCATCCTGTAGAAGTCACAGTGTGCGACATGTTCAGAGGGTAGTAGAGCCTAACTCCTAGTGGTAATAAAGGGCTTCAACTCTCCATCCAGGGCCCGGTTGCAGCAGTGTGATGGGTGGGTACAAGATGGGCTGAGGTCCAGCTATAAAAATAGGAATTTCAGTCATATATTTGTTGTGTGCGCAAATACATTAGTAGTGGTGATTAACACCTCCAAGGCGTTTAGCACCTCAAGGTGTTTAGATCAGCAGGCAGCGTCTCGTCACCGCCAGCGTACGGCGTCGCCCCCGTCCAGCCGGCGGCAGGCGATCTGTGTGGTCAGCGCCGCAGTAGGGTGATGGTGACTCAGACCCGAGGCAGGCGCCGTGCGCCGGCTGGTGAAGGCAGCTGCGCCGACTGGTGCTGGCATCAACAGGATCCAAAGACTGCGGCCCTCACTGTGGGCAGCTGCATCTCACGGTGGTGAAGTGTGCCAACATCGACTCAAAGGAAGGCCTCGGCGCTTGTTGGTGACGTCACGTCAGCTTAGAAGTCTTGCAGACAATATAGCAAGTCCATAAACCACCTCTTGTGCACTCACAAAGTTTTTGGAATTGTCCTTAGAACCAGCACGGCGAACGCCAGGTCTGTTGCAGGCAGAAACGCCTGGGCGTCCTTATCACTATAAATCTCCTATTTTTGGACAAAATGTTTGGTATTGTTTTGGATTCTGCAGTTTTATTTAGATGAAAGATTTTCTTACTATCGTAAAGCTACAAATGAAGATCATAGTTCTGCATTACTGAATCCTGTCGAAACAAACTTAGATCAATATGAGAACATGCTTTGCCCCATTGCAAACTTCGGAAATTTTACATTCAAGTAACTATATTTACTTGATCCATTTTGTTATCGAAACTTACCCAAACCCCCTTACAATTAACTCGTTTCTTTTATTTATTTATTTATTTTCGTTTGACTTAGTCACTGGAAATGTGAACTAATTTACATGTGTAAATGTCCGACTGTTGCCAGTCATTAGATTACAGTCGTTTTCAACGAAAGGAGTTCTAAACAGGAAACAAAATAGCTTCATACATCGAAAATACTGCTGAGCTTAAACTTTTTTAAACATGCACATTGGAAAAGATAAATATTCCCCTTTTGCAACTGAAAGGAGAAACTTTATAAGATAAAAAAATTTCATTTGATAAAACGGGTATCTCTCTTTTGCCTCTTCTTCTGTCCCCCACCCCCTCCCCCAACGTGTACAATCGCAAGATATTTCACTAACATTCAGTGCTCCTCACCCCATAGTCAACCGAGATACCTAAAGAAGAGCACCAATATGTTCACAGTTTCTTGTAAAATCAACTCAGTACAAACGTAACTTCCTCAGATTTACAAATAAGGTAAAGAAGCACGAATTCTGTTGCTGCTGGACCATGAAGTTGTTTTTGTATGTCAATTCTTAAAACAGGTGGAAATTTAAGTTCAGGAGTACACTATTTGTTAAGAAGTGTAATGAACTGCACAATTAATTGATCGCAGAAACCTCTGAGAACAATGAGTGTTGGTCAACTACCGCCAATAGTTTCACATTTTCCTGTGTCAGGGACGGAGACACCACCATTATGAGTATGCCTGCAACAGACCTGGCGTTCGCCGTGCCTAGCTGACGTGACGTCACGAACAAGCGCCGAGGCCTTCCTTTGAGTCGGTGTTGAGTCAAATCACACAGAGGGTCAAACAGTAACAGAACAGTGCGTGGCGGCTGGTGGATGGAAGTGACCCACCAGGTGGCACGCCGGCTGAAAGACACCAAACCTGCAGCTTTGGACTTAGCCCACATAGTAGATCCGCATCTATTGAAGACTTCTTTTGATGGCGACAGTTCGATGACCTATATCTTAAAGATGTGTGGCATAGTCTTCCCCTTGTAGCTGGGTCCTGACTCACGCTGCATGTGTAAAATGAGTAATACAGGGTGATTCAAAAAGAATACCACAACTTTAAAAATGTGTATTTAATGAAAGAAACATAATATAACCTTCTGTTATACATCATTACAAAGAGTATTTAAAAAGGTTTTTTTTTCACTCGAAAACAAGTTGAGAGATGTTCAATATGGCCCCCTCCAGACACTCGAGCAATATCAACCCGATACTCCAACTCGTTCCACACTCTCTGTAGCATATCAGGCGTAACAGTTTGGATAGCTGCTGTTATTTCTCGTTTCAAATCACCAATGGTGGCTGGGAGAGGTGGCCGAAACACCATATCCTTAACATACCCCCATAAGAAAAAATCGCAGGGGGTAAGATCAGGGCTTCTTGGAGGCCAGTGATGAAGTTCTCTGCCGTCCAGAACTTTTCCCTTTGCACAAACACCCATTCTCTGTAAACTGTTTATACCAACGTTTAATACACCACCTATCAGGAGGTTTAACACCATACTTCGTTCGAAATACACGCTGAACAACTGTCGTCGATTCACTTCTGCCGTACTCAATAACACAAAAAGCTTTCTGTTGAGCGGTCGCCATCTTAGCATCAACTGACGCTGACGCCTAGTCAACAGCGCCTCAAGCGAACAAATGTAGAACTAAATGAAACTTTATAGCTCTCTTAATTCGCCGACAGACAGTGCTTAGCTCTGCCTTTTGTCGTTGCAGAGTTTTAAATTCCTAAAGTTGTGGTATTCTTTTTGAATGACCCTGTATTTACACGAAAGCAGTCCGTCATATTTCTGAAACGGTAGCAGTTCTCTCTTCCAAGCTACAACAGAGTCGAGGCGCAGAGTGTGTCCGTTGGTCAGTCTCAAGGTCACCGCCTCAGTCCTTACGTTTTATCAGCAGCTTCACAGCCCTGGCTGTACTTTAATGCTGTAGTAACTTCGCCTTTCAGGAGCTCTAGGTACCAACTTCTACAATGTCAGCGTAGTCTGAATACAGCTTCTTGCGCAAGAACACCTGTCTGCCGTGTTGCCGTGCTATCTTGTGTCATCCTTGTTATAGCATCACCTGCTGAGACGTCGCAGAATCCTGCTGCTATGCCAAGTGCGGCCGTCGCGCAACACGCCTTTCCTCTTTGGAAGATCCACTCCACCGTATCACACTTAATAACAATTCTGAAAAGACGCGGCATACATTTTATGGCTTCACAAATATGTACACTACATTCAGTTTTCCTTATCCTAGTCGAGGGACATGAAAGGGAAGCAGTGGTTGGGAAGGGAGTAAGACAGGGTTGTAGCCTATCCCCGATGTTATTCAATCTGTATATTGAGCAAGCAGTAAAGGAAACAAAAGAAAAATTCGGAGTAAGTATTAAAATCCATGGAGAAGATATAAAAACTTTGAGGTTCGCCGATGACATTGTAATTCCGTCAGAGACAGCAAAGGACTTGGAAGAGCAGTTGAACGGAATGGATGGTGTCTTGAAGGGAGGATATAAGATGAACATCAACAAAAGCAAAACTAGGATAATGGAATGTAGTCGAATTAAGTCGGGTGATGTTGAGGGTATTAGATTAGGAAATGAGACACTTAAAGTAGTCAAGGAGTTTTGCTATTTGGGGAGCAAAATAACTGATGATGGTCGAAGTAGAGAGGATATAAAATGTAGACTGGCAATGGCAAGGAAAGCGTTTCTGAAGAAGAGAAATTTGTTAACAGCGAGTATAGATTTAAATGTCAGGAAGTCATTTCTGAAAGTATTTGTATGGAGTGTAGCCATGTATGGAAGTGAAACATGGACGGTAAATAGTTTGGACAAGAAGAGAATAGAAGCTTCGAAATGTGGTGCTACAGAAGAATGCTGAAGATTAGATGGGTAGACCACATAACTAATGAGGAAGTATTGAATAGGATTGGGGAGAAGAGAAGTTTGTGGCACAACTTGACCAGAAGAAGGGATCGGTTGGTAGGACATGTTCTGAGGCATCAAGGGATCACCAATTTAGTATTGGAGAGCAGCGTGGAGGGTAAAAATCGTAGGGGTAGACCAAGAGATGAATACACTAAGCAGATTCAGAAGGATGTAGGTTGCAGTAGGTACTGGGAGATGAAGAAGCTTGCACAGGATAGAATAGCATGGAGAGCTGCATCAAACCAGTCTCAGGACTGAAGACCACAACAACAACAACAATCCTAGCCTAGCGTAAACCACAAGGCGCATTGGCTCATTACTTAGCCATTACTTGGTACGGTTAATCCAGTCGACAGGTAACAGCTCAGATGGGTGGCTCGTTTTTCACCTCAAGTTGATACAGGCTGCACAAAACAGAGTCTGGACCTCAATGGAAACCGAAATTGGAACACTGCTCTGTGCTGCCGGCTAATCCAATACTGTTTTATATGCAGTGGTATTTGCTGCACAGTAGTGCGTCCTTTTTGAGTTGCGATTAGCTCACTGAACATCCCTCTTTGCTTAAACATAGCTTTTACAGTTCTGAATCATCACGTAACAGTATACAGAATGAACTAACAAAATAACATGGCAAAACTGTTACTTCCTAACAAATCTGCTTAATATTTCCTCTTCTAAAAGGTAATGGCCCTACTCAATTGATCTCACACGCATGGCATTTCTTCCCGCTCGTCTGGTGGCTTCTTAACTCGCTGTTTTTGTACATCCCTCGGTATCTTGTCTTTGCAAGAAGAGTTTACTCTGTATTTTCCCAAGAAATTTATTCCTAAAACTATACTGACTATAGTAACAGATAGCCTAGTCCTAATGATAATTGGAGGCTGCATACTTTTTACACTGCTACGTTTCCATGTATCTTGCAGTATCACATCACATAAATTGAATCTTAATAACTTTGCACTTAATTTAATTAGTTTATCCTTAATGACAGGAGAACCTTGCGACGACGCGTCATTGCTAACAGTGGAACCAATGTCCGCCTCTCCCCTCCCCCTCCACCGCGAGACCAGTTTTTGCATGATGATTCCCCTTATTCCCCTACATATTATATAGCAATTATCAACAATTTTATGAACCTCCTATATCTCAGGTACCAATCTGTAAAAGGATTTAGCATTGTGGGCCAGATCTGTAGTATTACAAGCACTTATCCTCTCTCTTCTCTGCACCCTCCCTTCTTCTGAGGGAAAACCGCCCTAGTATGTGGTGACATCGAAATAAGTGTCCAAGGAATAGAAAACCAACTGGAATCACTCAACAGAGGAAAGTTCACTGGGCCTGTCGGGATACCAGTTCGATTCTACACAGAGTACGCGAAAGAACTTGCCCCCCTTCTAACAGCCGTGTACCGCAAGTCTCTAGAGGAACGGAAGGTTCCAAATGATTGGAAAAGAGCACAGGTAGTCCCAGTCTTCAAGAAGAGTCGTCGAGCAGATGCGCAATACTATAGGCCTATATCTCTGACGTCGATCTGTTGTAGAATTTTAGAACATGTTTTTTGCTCGAGTATCATGTCGTTTTTGGAAACCCAGAATCTACTATGTAGGAATCAACATGGATTCCGGAAACAGCGATCCTGTGAGACCCAACTCGCTTTATTTGTTCATGAGACCCAGAATATATTACATACAGGCTCCCAGGTAGATGCTATTTTCCTTGACTTCCGGAAGGCATTCGATACAGTTCCGCACTGTCGCCTGATAAACAAAGTAAGAGCCTACGGAATATCAGACCAGCTGTGTGGCTGGATTGAAGAGTTTTTAGCAAACAGAACACAGCATGTTGTTATCAATGGAGAGACGTCTACAGACGTTAAAGTAACTTCTGGCGTGCCACAGGGGAGTGTTATGGGACCATTGCTTTTCACAATATATATAAATGACCTAGTAGATAGTGTCGGAAGTTCCATGCGGCTTTTCGCGGATGATGCTGTAGTAAACAGAGAAGTTGCAGCATTAGAAAATTGTAGCGAAATGCAGGAAGATCTGCAGCGGATAGGCACTTGGTGCAGGGAGTGGCAACTGACCCTTAACATAGACAAATGTAATGTATTGCGAATACATAGAAAGAAGGATCCTTTATTGTATGATTATATCATAGCAGAACAAACACTGGTAGCAGTTACTTCTGTAAAATATCTGGGAGTATGCGTGCGGAACGATTTGAAGTGGAATGATCATATAAAATTAATTGTTGGTTAGGCGGGTACCAGGTTGAGATTCATTGGGAGAGTCCTTAGAAAATGTAGTCCATCAACAAAAGAGGTGGCTTACAAAACAGTCGTTCGACCTATACTTGAGTATTGCGCATCAGTGTGGGATCCGTACCAGATCGGGTTGACGGAGGAGATAGAGAAGATCCAAAGAAGAGCGGCGCGTTTCGTCACAGGATTATTTGGTAACCGTGATAGCGTTACGGAGATGTTTAACAAACTCAAGTGGCAGACTCTGCAAGAGAGGCGCTCTGCATCGCGGTGTAGGTTGCTGTCCAGGTTTCGAGAGGGTGCGTTTCTGGATGAGGTATCGAATATATTGCTTCCCCCTACTTATACCTCCCGAGGAGATCACAAATGTAAAATTAGAGAGATTAGAGCACGCACGGAGGCTTTCAGACAGTCGTTCTTCCCGCGAACCATACGCGACTGGAACAGGAAAGGGAGGTAATGACAATGGCACGTAAATTGCCCTCCGCCACACACCGTTGGGTGGCTTGCGGAGTATAAATGTAGATGTAGATGTAGACGAATCTGCTGCCTCTCACAATAAATTTGTCTGCACCAGTCCCTCATCCCCAACATTTACAACATAATTAGCATCAGTAGCTTCAGGTGAATCCCTTGTAGCATCTACAAATAATTACCATCTGTAGCTAAACTCAACAGGGCACAAACATTATTGGCACATTGGCACATGTACTTTCCTGTACGTGTCCATCCAGCATTAAACCTGACCACTTCACGCAGGCTCCACGGCCTTTGTATAGCACCCATCAACCTCCAATGACGTATATGTTACGGCAGCTAGATGAATGTCACACACGTTGCTACTCACACACTCATTTACTTTCGCACAGCACTCATTCATTTCGTCTTACACTACAACTGAATCTGACTATGAATTCCCACAGGGCATTCGAGATACTAATCCCACGCTACTTTCCTCAACTTCTGCAGTCTGACTACCTTCTGCATCAGTTAAAGTCCCAATATTAACTTCTTTCTCCTGGCTGCTTTCGTACAACTCTTAGTTAACATCTCCTTATGCCTAACATAATTAACACATGGATCAACAATCTACTGCCTCCATCTAGCCCACCACAGTTCACACCTTTTCCGTCTCATCTTCATAAAACAATCAACAAGATTAAGTCGGCGAACAGTAGTTGAACCTAGTGCGGGAGCAGGTGAACTGCACTCAGTCCTGTTCCCTCTTACGACCTTCGACGCGCGGGATTAGCCGAGCGGTCTCGGGCGCTGCAGTCATGGACTGTGCGACTCATCCCGGCGGAGGTTCGAGTCCTCCGTCGGGCATGGCTGTGTGTGTTTGCCCTTAGGATAATTTAGGTTAAGTAGTGTGTAAGCTTAGGGACTAATGACGTTAGCAGTTAAGCCCCATAAGATTTCACACATATTTGAACATTTGAACTTCCAACCTTCAGTTGCCTATGCCTGTTCGCGTTGTCTGCCCTCAACTGAGTTAACTGAACTGCCAAAGCTTGCGACATCTCCTCAAGTGTAATCCCAGTGTTTTCGACTCAGACACTGCGGAACCTCTTTTCAGAGCACAAAAAACAAACATGAGAATGAAATGGGATGACGAAAAGAACAATAAAATGTACCACTGTCGTAAAACTTCTTGCTCAACTTGATTTCTCCACGTAAGTTGGTACTCATGATTACTACTTTATACACTTGAAAACAACGAGCCATACCCCTTGCCCACAACAAGATGCTTGCTCAAACTAACCAGGGCCAAATTAACACACGTGGTTTTAGGTTTGTAAGTGCAGATAATTCTACTGGTGACACAGGACAGTGTACTGAACAATATTGCATTATTTACTTTATTTGAAGATTAATAATTTTAGCTGTTAGGAATGGTATGTTTTTACGTTGGTTAGTACCTCCATACACATGCGACAAGAGCAAGCCATTAACGCTTATTTTCTTGTGGCCAGAAGGTCAGATGTTGAAGCGCATGTAAGCAAACCAGCTAGTCTATACTCACACGTGTATTCCACTTAGTGGTGTAGTTACAACTCCTCAAAAACATTCGTTAGCAAATTGTAAAGGTACCAAATGGCTCTGAGCACTATAGGACTTAACATCTATGGTCATCAGTCCCCTAGAACTTAGAACTACTGAAATCTAACTAACCTAAGGACATCACACAACACCCAGTCATCACGAGGCAGAGAAAATCCCTGACCCCGCCGGGAATCGAACCCGGGAACCCGGGCGCGGGAAGCGAGAAGGCTACCGCACGACCACGAGCTGCGGACCAAAGGTACCAGTGATCATAATATCCATGCCTATACCCCTAATATCTGGTATAATTTGACATGGTAGAAGACCCACTGACACCTCATGATACATGCAGGGGGGGGGGGGGGGGGCGGGGGAATACTCGTTTCTCAACCTATTGAGATCCTGACTCTGCCTGTTGCGGATGCTGACGTCTTCCTTGCTACAGCTGTCCACTTTTAGAGGTCGAGGGTGTGTGACCCAATACTCGCTTTGTAAATAAAGAAGTTCCATTATGGTGACCTTCCGAGGGAGCGGTTTGAAATTTCGACTTCTTAAAACGTTATTTCAACGTTTTTATGCGCATTTTAAAAGTGCGAATACAACATTTATACTGGTAGAAAATAAGATCGATCGTATCAAATCTCAAATATTTGCGGTTTTTACATTATTTTCGTCACAGGTACCAGTACGGAGAGCCAGGGTACATCGTTTCAAATGAAGCACTGGTGCGACCTCTTTGGTGGGCAGTGCAGCCCAGGTGCCAACGGTCAGGAAGGCCTTCAGAGCTCCACCCAGGGCATGGTCACAGTAGTGTTGTGAGTGGGTGCTGGGTGGTTGTCCGACGTCCAGTCATGAAACCTGCAGTTTCAACCATACATTTATTCTGTGCCAAAATAAATCAGTCACGGTGATACTAAGTGGTGGTGAGCCGCCCCAAGGCACAGGCTGGTTCCGGACTGTGAAGCGTGCAGGCAGCCTCTTGTCACAGCCAGCGTGCGGCATCGCCACCGTCCAGCCGACAACAGGTGAAGCTACGTGGTGAGTGGCCCACTGGTGTGGCGCTGACTCCGACCAGAAGCCGGGCGCCGCAGAAGGCAGCCGCGTCGGCTGGTGCTTAGTACAGCAAGCATCGA
This sequence comes from Schistocerca cancellata, assembly GCF_023864275.1. NCBI lineage: Eukaryota > Metazoa > Arthropoda > Insecta > Orthoptera > Acrididae > Schistocerca > Schistocerca cancellata. The sequence goes on along the minus strand of NC_064629.1, from coordinate 875,557,182 downwards.
AGTGTGCAGAACCAAACTGTGGACCCCAGTGAGAGCGGCGGCAGCTCATAGTGAAACGTCCCCTTAGAAAAATTATACATGACTGTGCTTAAACTGACACAAAATATTTTTTTTTAGCGCAACGCAATCTGACTTTCAGTAATCCCTACAAGAGAATGGCCCTGACTAAATTAACTAAATCACTTACCTGACAAAATTCTTCGTTACTCGAACTACTGCAATACAGCTAGCGCCACTACTGCCAGCTAAATAAAAGATTCAAACTACGGAAGGCACTAACTACTGATAGGCATAGTTAGCAAATGAAAGATTTTAATGGAGAACAAACAATGTATTTACCTTAATAGTCATAATATATATAGCAGTTCATGACATCCATTCTTACAAATGTACTGTTTCTGATGGACCCACCTCCAGATTATCCATTCTCAAAAATCCGCCATCTGACTTCCCCACATCCACCACTGCTGGCGGCTCGCCTCCAACTGCGCAACGCTACGCGCTGTTAACATCCAGCTGCCCAACACTACAATGGCAGACAACAATGCAAACTAGCCACAGAATGCACACAGCACAGCCAGTGATTTTCATACAGAGCGCTACGTGGCGTTACCAATAAGAAAACCTAAACAGCCTACTTACATAGCCCCCATGCTCCCCACAAAAAATTTTACAAATTGTTTTGGGCACTGGCCAATACATATTTGTTAATTTTTTTCACAATTACAATAACAAACAAATCAAATGCACACACTTATTGATACAATGTTGGTCAAAAGCTAAAATTTTCTCACAGTCCATAAAGACAGTCCTGATCGTTCATCACAGTAAAATAGCAGTGTTTTTCTCAAAGTCTGAGTAGTAAAAGAAAATGCACACGGAAGTAGTGGATTTCCATGCAGTCTTGACGAAGTAGTGTTGTCCTTCCAACGGAAAGACAGTGCTGACTCTCGACATGCCGACAGGTAATGGGCCACAACAGAGCAAACCCACAGCGGAATCAGTCGAAGTTTTGAAGAATAGTGGTAGGTAGGTCGTCACAGATTCAAAAGAATGGCCTTGAGCACTATGGGACTTAACAGCTATGGTCATCAGTCCCCTAGAACTTAGAACTACTTAAACCAAACTAACCTAAGGACAACACACAACACCCAGGTCGTCACAGAGCAGACCCACTGTAGTCCTGGTAGATAGTATGGTATTGGTGTGCCACCAGAGGTGCAGACCCACTGCAGTCCTTGTAGAAATAATGGTATTGGTGAGTCATGAAAGGTGTAGACCCACTGTAGTCCTTGTAGAGATGGCCAGCCGCCATCTGCTGCGACTGTGCAGGTGCACAATCACCATCGAAGAGTCTTGCGGACAATATAGCAAGTCCATAAACCACCACTTGTGCACGCTGTCTTGTCTCCTTCCCCAAACCAACCAACCAACCAACCACCACTTGTGCACTCACAAAGTTTTTGGAATTGTCCTTAGAACCAGCAATGCTGTTAATCAGTCCCTTGCTGAATTATTAACACACGTCCAAACACTAACAGTCCCAACTTCTCACATATTTTGCATATACTATGACCATCAGAAATTTGATGAACTGGTGTCAATTACTATTTTATAATATGAGAATACAATAACAAAGCTACAAAATACATTATTAAAGAACATAACAATACAGATAAATTCATAGTAGTACAGGCTTTACAAAAGAATAGAAATAAACAGATACATCAGTGTTACAGGAATTATGACATAAGTGAATATATAAAATAATGAGAATAGTTTTCGAAACATTAATTTCACACATGAGCATTAAAACAGAATAGAATAAATAATGTCTAAACATCTTTACAAAGAAAATAACATAGTATTTGAAAAATTGCCGGCCGCGGTGGCCGTGCGGCTCTAGGCGCTCCAGTCCGGAGCCGCGCTGCTGCTACGGTCGCAGGTTCGAATCCTGCCTCGGGCATGGGTGTGTGTGATGTCCTTAGGTTAGTTAGGTTTAAGTAGTTCTAAGTTTTGGGGACTAATGACCACATCAGTTGAGTCCCATAGTGCTCAGAGCCATTTGAACCAATTTTTTTGAAAAATTCTACAACATAAACCTTATTAGCTAAACACATGAAGACAGGAAAAAGACAAATACACAAGGATACATGAACACATAGCGGAATAATACAAAAGGAAAAGACAGGGTTCGTTTTCAGGGTAAAATTTGGTACTGCAGTCCAACCCAAAACTTCATTCCATAGATCTTTCGTCTTATTTCAACATTTGTTTCCACCAAAATAATCCTATCCAAGCATGCTTTCTGTATTTATATGTTCACATATTTCTTACCTCATTATTTATTTTCCATTATCTTACCTCATCATTTATTTCCAAGAAAATCCTACCTAAACCTGTTGTCCCTAAACCCTACTCTTTTGTTCATATCCTCTTTCAAAATACTTTTTGCCAATCCATTTTTTTATAGCTTCTCAATGCATTTCTTCCAATTCATCACAACGCGTTCTCTTATATAGCCTACCCCATCTTGAGCTAACTTAAATCTACTGAGCTCAGATGCTAAATTAAGGTACGAGGCAATGCAGCAGCACAAAACAATTAACACAAACAGCAATGACAAAAAAATGGAAATTGGCAAAGCAAGCTACAGTAAATCTAAATTACCAAGCAAATGCAACATTACAACTAATATGAGCCAATGTGCAGCAACAAGAAAAATAAATCAGTTGTAAAACTGGCTTAACAGGGTAATACAAAGTGAAATTTAGTAGCACTATGCCTGGCAAACAGCAGCAGCAAATGCAATAACTTATACCTAAGCATGACAAAGCTCAAGCAGAAAAAATATTACAGTAAAAATGGCCATGTTTAATACCAATGTTACATCTTAACACTAGAGTGATGCATCACGATAACTTACTCTACCAAAAAAATTACCAAGTAGTTGAAAAGAAAATTATGTACGCAGTTACTGTGATTAATCCCTTCTTATTGTTCTTTCCATTCCAAGTGCTCCTTTTTCGAAGAATGTGGATCATAAAATTATTATTTAATAGATCTGTTGGCAGAAAGTGTTCACATTAGCAAATGCACTTAATTTTATTTTATAAAACCAATGCTGCAACACAGCTGGAAACCAGATATTAAATGAAATAAGCAACTATCTAAAGCGAAGCATAAAAATATCATTCAATTGTCATGTGGCATTTCATAAGTTAGTAGAAATTCTCTCAATTCTCGTAGAAAGACACTTGTGATAATCAGGTGCGCAGATGTACGAATATTTCCCATCAAGTCATAAGCATTTCAATAAGTAGCACAAAGTACGAGTAATAGTCATGAAGTTTGATTGTACAGGATTTTGCCCGCATCTCGTGGTCCTGCGGTAGCGTTCTCGCTTCCCACGCCCGGGTTCCCGGGTTCGATTCCCGGCGGGGTCAGGGATTTTCTCTGCCTCGTGATGGCTGGGTGTTGTGTGCTGTCCTTAGGTTAGTCAGGTTTAAGTAGTTATAAGTTCTAGGGGACTGATGACCATAGATGTTAAGTCCCATAGTGCTCAGAGCCATTTGAACCATTTTTTTGTACAGGATTTCTGCCAGCAAGAGATATTGCCCACACAGGGCTGGCAGCTAGGCAGTTAAGAAGTCCAGGCCGATAATGTACTCGAACATAGGTCGAAGCCGTGGATGGAAATGAGTTAGCAGGTGGCCCGCCGGTTGTCAGGCACCAAGTCAGCGTAGGGAGCAGACCCACAGCTGGTGAAGACCGCAGCTGGTTGCAGCAGCTCGATGGCCCATTTCTTAAGGATGGCAGTTTCCCCTCCTGGCTGGCCACTGGTGCCGACTGATACTGCCTGTATAAAATGGATAATATTAATACGAATTGCATTTGTCATTGTCAGTAAAACTCTTCTGGGTTTGAGGCCGCATTGTCATCTGTAAAATTCCGACGTTTCGGCGACTGTTGCAAGGCGCCTTCCTCAGGGTGTATTGCTAACTGCTACAGTGTGCATTTGTCATTGTTTTTGAAACGGTAGCAACTCTCTTTGAAAATTGGAAATTTGTGGTAAGTCCCTATGGGATCAAACTGCTGAGGTCATCGGTTCCTAGGCTTACGCACTACGTAATGTAACCTACGCTAAGGACAACACACACACTCATGCCCGAGGGAGGACTCGAACCTCCGACGGAGGGTGCCGCGCGAACCGTGGCAAGGCGCCCTAGACCACACAGCTACCTCGCGTGGCGGGCTCTCTTATCTACGTCACAACAGATAGAAGCGCAAGGCGAGGCCGTTGGTCAACCTTGACATCACTGCCTTAGATTTTCCTTTATGTCAGCTATTTCGCAGTCCTGGCTTTGCTTTAAGGGCATAGTAATATCGCATTTCAGGAGCCCTTGGTTCTAACTCCTAAAATGTTAGCATAGTCTGAATACATCTTCTTACGCAAGAACATCTATCACTGTTACTAATGTTTCGTGTGTACGAGTACTCCTTATCATTAAGTCAGGCGCTGAGACGGTCGCAGGGTTCTTCTGCTGCTCCAGGCGGGGTCTTCGCGCAACGCTCTGAACACTTTAATATTCATTTCGGTTCGTCCTCCACCTCCGGGTGCTTCTCTTTTTTTTTTCAAGAAGTGTATTATACACTAGCTGTAATATTTAGACTACGTAAATTTCTTTAGTTACAAATTGTTACAGGCTGCGATGTAAAAACACTGTTGAATGTGGCGGTACGGTCGTGCCCATATCCTTAAGTAAGACTTATGGATTATATGCCGTGACTCGAACCCGGACTTCCTTCGTTAGCCTAAACTGCTGCTTACCTCTAACTCCTTGCCATTAGCGTACAGTATCTTTGTTGATGGCTCCGGTTTAACCACCACGGTCAAGAAACATAGCATTTATCTTGACAGTATTAACGTCGTTTGTTCCTAATTCTTCTGGGGCAATATATAGCGCCGACAAGTTGTTATTCGTACCTCGACAGTCCTATGTGCCACTTACATGCCCTTTCCAATAATCGTTTAACACATCTATAATGGTACTATCCTAATCAGAGCCAGAGAACTGAAGCAGATTCTCTAATTTGATTCTGTTGTTTCATTGGCTCTGAAGCTTTCAGAGATGAATGAACCTAGCGCTTCTAGTGTGTGAGTGCAGCAGTCAGAGGAATTAGGTTTACGAGCCCGTACTGGCCAGCGAAAAGTGTGTATACTGCTGCGACTGGTTTTGCCCAGACGTTTGAAAGGTATTTTTGGGAACCAGCGGATTATTCAGCTATAAGCCAATGAGCTCATTCCAGTTTTAAAAAGTATGTAATTACAAAACGGCACATATTGTTCTTAATATGGGAAGAAGTAAGGCTATTAAAATAAGGATGATAAATTAAGTAGAACCAGCTTGTAGAACATCACCCACTCTTTTTAATATACCGGGTGATTCAGATATCGTAATTCTGACTGCCGTGCTGGGGCTCCAGGTTTGATTCCCGGCCGGGTTGGAGATTTTATCCGTTCGGGGATTGGGTGTTTGTGTTGTGCTCATCATCATTTCATAGTCATCGATACGCAAGTCGCCGAGCTGGCGTCAGATAAATAGAATTGCACCAGGAGGCCGAACAACACCAGATGCGGTCTCCAGGACAACAATCCCATTCACTCATTTCCATTTTCAGTGAGATAGATAGCGAAATAGTCTTAATTATATGTCTTATAGTCTCTTTTCATAGGTTCAAATCGAACTGTAGTGTTTTCCAGTGCTAGTGTCGTCGCTCTAAAGCTACGGCCCCACGTACGTTTTTTCCAGCGGGATTTGAGCTGGCGAAAACGTGGCAGGAATTCCAAAAAGTGTGACGGCCACACAGAGCTGGAAAAACTTCAGGTTAATGCCAGTCAGACGGCTAAGTACAGGTGCCAGGGAAGCAATGTCGCGAGAGCAGTAATGGATACTGTTTCCTTAGGTAACAATGTTTTTTACTTGTTCATCGTCGTCATCGAAACGAAAGATAGCCGAGTAAGTGGTGGAGACACGCTAAACTGAGTGACAGGTCAAGAAAAGGAAAGTTCGTTCCCCTAAAAAAGGTGAAAAAGTGATATCCAAATAATTCTTAAAGTATTGCCGAATGTCAATTAATTGATTCTAAAAACCGTTCTCTTCGGTGGAAAGTGACATTTCTAAAACAAATACAGTCCTGGGGGACTATGCTTGTGGATATAGCTACTGATCTTTCTGAGTAAGACTGCACTAACTGTAAAAATTTCGCCTGGAAATCAAGTTTGTATGTTTGGTTGAATTTATTGAACACTAGAATCTGGGATAGTAAAGACATTTCATCAGGATCTGTATTCTGGGAAGATCGTCCTACATTATTTTTAATTACACTGAGAATTTCCTGTTTTAATGATTCTTGAATATATTTCCTTTCTTTCGACTCTCTCGCAGGCGTTGAAACAGGCGCAACCAAGGGTGCAGCTGAAACATTTGACGATGGCGCACTGATTCCTATTGTCCTGCTAACACTTTTTCTGTACTGCAGTGCTTAAAACTAACGGAACGTTCTACATAAATTTTTAATATGTCTCAATAACTCACTCTCTTAATTGAAACCATGGCTGCAGAGAGGTAATTTGCTTGCTATAGAGATAAGTCTTCTTATTTTTGATGCATCTCCAAAACGCCGTCCTGCATTTTTATGTTCTCAGATAGCTATCATGTATGCTTTCCAACGTTTCTGTACCTCCTTATCTAACATAAAGTTTGTATACATTATAATCCGAGGATTATAATGTAGAAGTGTTCATGAAAGAAGTAGCGACTGAATACTGGATGCAAACCAGCCAGAAGTTCTAGTCGGGAGCGCGCGATGAACGGAACGCCACGTGAAGAACTGCTGGGGTGGCCATTCAGGCAGCTGGATTTCCAGCAGAAAAATTTTTCTGCGTGTGACCTTGGAAACGCGCCTCGCCTCTACAGTGGCCGCATGAATTCCAGCGCTATGTGCCACCTCCACTTAAACGCTGCAGTTCTATTTCTGCAAGAGATTTTCCAGCTCAAATTCAGTTGGAAAAAACGCACGTGGGGCCGTAGACTAAACGAGAAGAAGTCATTGGGTTGCACTCTTCAAAATCCGAATAGTTGTTTCGGTGATATTACCATATTTTGAACTGAGGATTTATCTGTTTTGAACATGAAACAACATAACAACACAAATTTCTGCTAAGATAATAATATGCGCAGATTATACGGGAGATTCGTGCTGTTATACGCAACAGGCGCTCCACACTAATGGAGCGCTCTAGCTTGGCTTACCAAAGCGGAACAGAGGACAGAAATTTAATTTTAAACTGATACTAATCACTCCTGGCTGGACCGACATACCGCCAGCCGCTGCGGCCGAGCGGTTCTAGGCTCTTCAATCCGGAACCGCGATGCTGCTAGATCGCAGGTTCGAATCCTGCCTCGGGCATGGATGTGTGTGATGTCCTTAGGTCAGTTAGGTTTAAGTAGTTATAAGTCTAGGGGACTGATGACCTCAGATGTTAAGTCCCATGCCCGCATCTCGTGGTCGTGCGGTAGCGTTCTCGCTTCCCACGCCCGGGTTCCCGGGGTCAGGGATTTTCTCTGCCTCGTGATGGCTGGGTGTTGTGTGCTGTCCTTAGGTTAGTTAGGTTTAAGTAGTTCTAAGTTCTAGGGGACTGATGACCATAGCTGTTAAGTCCCATAGTGCTCAGAGCCATTTGAACCGACATACCAGTTGAAGAACAAAGGACACGAAATCCATGGATGATTTATTATTTAACTACATCTACATCTACATTTATACTCCGCAAGCCACCCAACGGTGTGTGGCGGAGGGCACTTTACGTGCCACTGTCATTATCTCCCTTTCCTGTTCCAGTCGCGTATGGTTCGCGGGAAGAACGACTGTCTGAAAGCCTCTGTGCGCGCTCTAATCTCTCTAATTTTACATTCGTGATCTCCTCGGGAGGTATAAGTAGGGGGAAGCAATATATTCGATACCTCATCCAGAAACGCACCCTCTCGAAACCTGGCGAGCAAGCTACACCGCGATGCAGAGCGCCTCTCTTGCAGAGTCTGCCACTTGAGTTTGTTAAACATCTCCGTAACGCTATCACGGTTACCAAATAACCCTGTGACGAAACGCGCCGCTCTTCTTTGGATCTTCTCTATCTCCTCCGTCAACCCGATCTGGTACGGATCCCACACTGATGAGCAATACTCAAGTATAGGTCGAACGAGTGTTTTGTAAGCCACCTCCTTTGTTGATGGACTACATTTTCTAAGGACTCTCCCAATGAATCTCAACCTGGTACCCGCCTTACCAACAATTAATTTTATATGATCATTCCACTTCAAATCGTTCCGCACGCATACTCCCAGATATTTTACAGAAGTAACTGCTACCAGTGTTTGTTCCGCTATCATATAATCATACAATAAAGGATCCTTCTTTCTATGTATTCGCAATACATTACATTTGTCTATGTTAAGGGTCAGTTGCCACTCCCTGCACCAAGTGCCTATCCGCTGCAGATCTTCCTGCATTTCGCTACAATTTTCTAATGCTGCAACTTCTCTGTATACTACAGCATCATCCGCGAAAAGCCGCATGGAACTTCCGACACTATCTACTAGGTCATTTATATATATTGTGAAAAGCAATGGTCCCATAACACTCCCCTGTGGCACGGCAGAGGTTACTTTAACGTCTGTAGATGTCTCTCCATTGAGAACAACATGCTGTGTTCTGTTTGCTAAAAACTCTTCAATCCAGCCACACAGCTGGTCTGATATTCCGTAGGCTCTTACTTTGTTTATCAGACGACAGTGCGGAACTGTATCGAACGCCTTCCGGAAGTCAAGGAAAATGGCATCTACCTGGGAGCCTGTATCTAATATTTTCTGGGTTTCATGAACAAATAATGCGAGTTGGGTTTCACACGATCGCTGTTTCCGGAATCCATGTTGATTCCTACATAGTAGATTCTGAGTTTCCAAAAACGACATGATACTCGAGCAAAAGACATGTTCTAAAATTCTACAACAGATCGACGTCAGAGAGATAGGTCTATAGTTTTGCGCATCTGCTCGACGACCCTTCTTGAAGACTGGGACTACCTGTGCTCTTTTCCAATCATTTGGAACCTTCTGTTCCTCTAGAGACTTGCGGTACACGGCTGTTAGAAGGGGGGCAAGTTCTTTCGCGTACTCTGTGTAGAATCGAATTGGTATCCCGTCAGGTCCAGTGGACTTTCCTCTGTTGAGTGATTCCAGTTGCTTTTCTATTCCTTGGACACTTATTTCAATGTCAGCCATTTTTTCGTTGGTGCGAGGATTTAGAGAAGGAACTGCAGTGCGGTCTTCCTCTGTGAAACAGTCCTGCTTTTGTCAGAGACATGACAGAAAGATGTAACTCCAAAACTGAATGTATTTTCAAACCAGAGAATTGAGGAAGACTGTTGAATAATAACTTCGCGTCATTAGTTTAATCTCAAGAGACAAACGAGGGGTGTTCAGTAAATAATCTAACACATTTTTTCTGAAATTAGGTTGGTTTTTTAAAGTATACCAATACACCATATTGTTGCTGACTCTTTTGGCTACAGTACCGTACTTTTCAACATAATCTCCGTTCAATGCGACGACCTTACGTCAAATTACTTGGAGGGCCTGTATGCCACTCTAATGGACGAAGTCGGAGCCAGCATCCTGCTGCATCAATAACCTCCCCACCATCCACGAATTGCTTCCCACGGAGTGCATCCTTTATTGGGCCAAAAAGATGGAAGTAGACAGGCGCGAGTTCCGGGCTGTAGGGAAGTAGAGGAAGAATAATCCAATAAAATTTTGTGAGCTTCTCTCTGGTGAGAGCACTTCTGTGAGACATTACGTTGTCATCGAGAAGGAGAAGTTCGTTGTTCTTTTTGTGGCGACGAATACGCGGAAGTCGTTTCTTCAGTTACCTGAGGGTAGCGCAACAATCGTAAAGAGTTGATCATTGCACCGTGAGGGAGGACATCAAACAGAATAAGCCCTTCGGAGTCCTAGAAAACAGCTGCCATGATTTCACCGGCTGAGGGTGTGGCATTGAACTTTTTTTTCGGAGAAGTCCTGTGGTGTCATTCCATGTATTGCCGGTTTATTTCCGGTTCTAAGCGATGAACCCATGTTACATCGCCTGTGACCATGTTCGACAAAAGATTGTCATAATCAACTCCGTAACGCACAAGCAATTCCGCACAAATGGTCCTTCGTTGCTATTTATGGTCTTCTGTTAGGCTTCAAGGAACCCAGGGGTCACACACGTTTAAGTACTCCAGGGGACGAGTATGTCAGCACTACAAACAGAGACGTGCAGTTGAGCAGAGAGGTGTTTAATTGTGACCTCTCGGTCACCAGAAATGAGAGTGTCAGCACGTTCCAACATTCCAGAAGTCGACGCTGCTTGCTGCCGGCTGGCTTGCGGGAAATCGGTAAAGTTTGCGAGACTTTATTGCAATGACGACAGACACATCGCCGATCGACTCACCGTGCTTTTGTTCACTGCCAGGTATTTGTAGAGATTCTGCAAGCGCCTGTGGATATCTGCGATATTCTGGTTTTCCGCCAAACGAAACTCATAGTCAGTTCTCTGCTTGGAACGAACCTCCGTTGCAGACGCCATTTTGATGGCTACGTGTAGCATTGCCATCTATCAGAACTTGATCAAACTATAGGTGATGAAGCGCGAATATTCCATCATGTCCCATAACAAACTCCGCCTTCCTAGAACCGAAATTGATCCAGAAAACAATGTGTTGCATCAGTTATTGAATGCCCCTAGAACATTGTAAAATTGCATCAGTAATAACAACAAACACGAAACAACAAAAAATGTTTTCATAAACACTTCCTTCAAATTCCATGTCTATTGGCTATTGCAATACATGTTTGCAGACGCTGGTTCAAGGATGTCGGGTCTCCAGTTCGTGGTCTCGCGGTCGCGTTCTCGCTTTCAGAGCACGGGCCCCGAGTTCGATCCCCGACGGGGTCAGGTCTTTTCACCTGCCCCGAAATGACTGGGTTTTTGTGTTGTCCTCATTATTTCATCATCATTCCTGAAGTTGGCGAGACTGGACTGAGCAAAGGTTGGGAATTTGTGCGGGCGCTGATAACCGCGCAGTTGAGCGCCCCACAAACCAAACATCATCATCATCAAGGACGTCGGGTCAGAGTGAAGACATTTCTTCGGTATTAGTGCACATGCCACAACAATGCGATATTTTACATCCTCTTCGTTGAATTTACCCCAGAGAAAAATTCCAGTGGCAAGTCAACTGATAACGCCTTCACGTCCTATCCAGCTACCAGGAAAGAGCAGGGTGAGCGCTTTCCTAGCCACAAGCCGGACAGTTGTCGTCTTGGTATCAAGTACATCTACGCGCTTCAAGTGGTACTTCCTCTTGGAGCGATGATAGCACTTCGCTAGTAAATTCTGCGTATCCTTTATCCATTAAGGTGTCTTCAAATAAGTAAAGACCAATCACGTAGTCTCCAGTAACCCTGCAGAAAATTTTCGCCCTCCACTGCCTCTGATGATCAATATGCCTTAGCCAGTGCAGTTTTCCAGAGGACGAGTACTGCATATTTCTTACATTCAGCAAGCCATTGCTATTAAACGCAGCTTAATTGATAAAGAGAAGTATTGGAGAACGAATCTTCTTACTTGATGCCCCGTTAGAGACGAGTGTCAGAATTTCGTGCGTCTTCTGCAGTCCCGCTGGTTAATCTGCTGGTGAAGTGACACTTGACATGGATAGAACCTGTTTGCGTGCAAAATGCGAGCAACTCCGAGCAGACTCATTGCAGAGGCACTCTCAGTTTCTTTGTAGCTAAGATGTGGGTCATAAGCAACAGCTGCCAGAACGTCTATTCTGTTCACTCAGCTCCTTGGAATCCCTGTGTATATTCCTGTGCTACTGCAATTTTTTTTTGCACTTTTGCTGAATTGTCGTTTCCCTTTAACATCGTCTGTGGGGATACAATTGAACTTATACAAATGAAGTGTCCATTTCGTGTTCATTTTGCATTCCTCTTGGAGAAGCACCATTTATTTTTATTCGTAAAAGATGTACATTTTTTGAAATCAACTAGCACTAGCCACCGGTGAACGGCGCAGATGAAAACTATGTTTCCTCTGTGCCCCTCTTGTACCTGTATTGTGGCGGTGCATAATCGTTTCCTCCTTATCCGACGTGGCGAACGGGTTGGTTACAATACAACCTTCACTACTTGATAGGGGCCCCTTGGAGAACGAATGATGATAGGATATGGAAATTTTGTGGAAACGTTTCTAAGGACACGTGGAAGAAAAATAACGAATAAATCATTAAAAGAAACTCATTTCAATTTCCACACGAGAGGGTAACATTTTTTAATTACGCACAATGTCTGCGTTTCATATTTCAAACGTTACTCAGTGTGGCGACCATCTTCATCCACGGAAGTCTGGAACCGCACTAGAGATACAATTTCATAATTGTTCGCAGCACTTTTCGAACTGTGGGACATGGACTGTTCAGCTGTCGTGAAACAGCTAGTGCATTGCTAGAATATCACAAATTGCGTCCAGCTCTCTCAGCCGTGCCAAAAGTAATTTCTTCAACAATTTGTCGCGAAACTGGCTGTCGGCCTCTCCCAGGAGCAATTCCAAAATAGCAGTTAATTCGAACTTCCGAATCATGTTCTTCAACCTCACAGTGGAAAGAGTGCCTTTCCGTATTCCCTTAATGTATCGACACTAGCGATGAGCAGCAGCACTATTGCTGTTGTTTTTTTCAAAACAGCTTAACGAGTAACACCCCGCCACGTCCAGACCTATGTTTACTGGCTTTAAATGTATTGCACACTGATGCTTACGTCGTCGTAACAGTACTGTTACCTATCGGTAAGTCATGACACAAACACTACTAACAATGCCAATCCTGCAGCGCAAAGTCTGAACGTCATCCTATAACATTTGGTATCCATTCCGTCTACACTGGCTCGAGTAGCGAAAATTTAATTATAACCACCCTGTATTCCCCTGGTTGGGTAACAACGAATTTCCACATAAGACAGCAACCTTTTTTCATTTCAAAACAGATACAGCCTTAGCTCAAAATATTGTAATTATTCTGAAAAAAATAAAAAGATTTTGAAGACCGACATCCCGTTGCATTCGTCTCTTTTAGAACTATGATATGGCTCTGAGCACTATGGGACTTAACAGCTGTGGTCATCAGTCCCCTAGAACTTAGAACTACTTAAACCTAACTAACGTAAGGACAATACACATCCATGCCCAGGGCAGGATTCGAACCTGCGACCGTAGCGGTCGCGTGGTTTCAGACTGGATCGCCTAGAGCCGCTCGGCCACCCCGGCCGGTAGAACTACGATACAAGCAAGGGTAATTACTACAGTTCCACTCAAGACAGCGAAGTTGATACCCATAGCCCTGTAATTAATATAGTTTTTAAAAGTGACTATACGACGTTTAGTGGGAACGTTCTCGTAACTCATCTTGGTGAAAACAGAATTACTTTATTCTGAAAGGTTCATGAAGTACTTGACGTGAACAGCTTATCATAATCGCCATGTATACTGTATACGAAGTCCACTGACAAAAGCTAGCGAGGTGGCACAGTGGTTAGCACACTGGACTCACTTTTGAGAGGACGACGATTGAATTCCCTTTCGGTCATCTAGATTTAGGTTTTCCATGGTTTCGCTCCAGACAAATGAGGGAATGTTTTCTTTGAAAACAGCACGGCCGTTTTCCTCTAATATTCTTTAGTAATCCGATGTTGCGCTACGTCTTTAATGACCTAACTGTAGACGGGACGTTATAGTCTAATCTTCCTTCCAGCGACACAAATTTTCAACCGCTGTTCAGTGATATTTACAGAATCCTTTGGTACAAGGGCCCGTGGCCTCTGCTGGCCTTGTAGAGTTATATAAAAAAAAAAAATTGTTCAAATGGCTCTGAGCACTATGGGACTCAACATCTTAGGTCATAAGTCCCCTAGAACTTAGAACTACTTAAACCTAGCTAACCTAAGGACATCACACACACCCATGCCCGAGGCAGGATTCGAACCTGCGACCGTAGCAGTCCCGCGGTTCCGGATTGCAGGGCCAGAACCGCTAGACCACCGCGGCCGGCAATTGCATATTGTTTCATTCCTTACCCGCATTTATCTTTGTGTAAATAGTGCACAGATAACACCTGAACGAAAGTAAAGTTTCGTTGGTATACGCTGTGTGTCTTATTTGTAAACGAACTTGTTGATTTTTTTCATATTATTCGCTGAAGACAACAGTAATTTCCATGTTATCATTCGCCCTGAAGCTTGCATTCAGTTCGTCTTGGTGTCATGTAGGATTTGTTTCCCCGATAGTGTTAGTTAACATTAACAGTCGCTGTACAATTGGCTGTAATCATGGTAATTGACATTTTGAACACTATCCGTAATGTATCAGTACTCTATTTGTTACGAACTGTAAAATATACTAAAAGAACAGATGGAACACGCTGTGACAAAACTGTACGTCTTTCCTCCGCGTGTTGTTGCATTACTCTTTGTTTTGTTTTATATGTTTTGGTGACTGAATAATATAAGCTGTTTCACTGTTGTGCAACCGCGTGGGATTAGCCGAGCGGTCTGAGGCGCTGCAGTCACGGACTGTGCGGCTGGTCCCGGCGGAGGTTCGATTCTTCCCTCGGGCATGGTGTGTGTGTGTTTGTCCTCAGGATAATTTAGGTTAAGTAGTGTGTAAGCTTAGGGACTGATGACCTTAGCAGTTAAGTCCCATAAGATTTCACACGCATTTTACCATTTGAACTGTTGTGCAGATGTTTTAGCGAAAATGAAGATATTTGAGACGACAAGCCAAATAAATTATTTACATTCTTACTCTGTATGGAGACACCGGAGACCACGAGTTTCTTATATCAAAATACTCTGAAAATATCTCTGAACAACCTCCGAAATATTGCTGCTGGCGTTCTAATTCACGCCGTATAAGTTGACTGTATCTGAAATGAAGACGTTCAAAACGGTTCAAATGGCTCTGAGCACTATGGGACTTAACTTCTGAGGTCATCAGTCCCCTAGAACTTAGAACTACTTAAACCTAACCTAACCTAATGACATCACACAGTCGGCCGCGGTGGCCATGCTGTTCTAGGCGCTTCAGTCCGGAACTGCGCGACTGCTACGTTCGCAGGTTTGAATCCTGCCTCGGGCATGGATGTTTGTGATGTCCTTAGGTTAGTTAGGTTTAAGTAGTTCTAAGTTCTAGGGGACTGGTGACCTCAGATGTTAAGTCCGATAGTGCTCAGAGCCATTTTTTTGACATCACATACATCCATGCCCGAGGAAGGATTAGATCCTGCGACCGTAGCAGTCCCGCGGTTCCGGACTGTGGCGCCTAGAACCGCACGGCCACCGCGGTCGGCCAAAATGAAGAGGAAAACGGAATAATTATTGAAGTAAAATACAATACGTTATTTTATACACTGACGATATTAAAAAAAAACGTAAGACTACGTACAACGGTTCACCTAAAAATTAGAACAGACTGCAAAAGACTACGCCGGCCATAGTTGTCTCTGACACTCAATTGAACAAATGTCTCGTAAACTACGACAAGGACAGAGATATAGAAATACAACCCTTTGAACGCATATGTGGGACAATCATCAGGATACAGAATAACTATACCAGGGAAGATACAAGAGCTAAAATTATAAAATAATGCCGGTATCGTTTACGACATGGGTACTCTTGAAGAGCAACTTGTACGATATCCAAGCAGCCGAAATGAAAAATTTTAGAAAAGTGAAAAGAATCTCTACATTGGATGGAACGCGGTATCATGAGATACGAACATAATTACATGTTAACAAAATCTGAACAAAAATGGAAGAAAATAGAAGTAAATGGGAAGCCCATACCAACAGTATGGACCACAGAAGACTACCTAACCCAGAGTGTAGACGTAAACGACGAAGAGACGACGAACAGCTCGGAAAAGATGAGAACAACTCTCCGGATGAAGCTACACCGTGACGTGAAGAAGCAGAAGAAGAATATGCAAAGCCACCTGCAGAGTGGATGGCCCTCATACTTTCTGGCATCTGACTTAGCAGCTATTATATGTGGATACACAGTAGAACCGTTTGCGGTGTCATATCCAGACACCAAACAAAGGCCGTCCTTTATTTTAAACGGAAGTAAATTCCCTGACAAACACCGAACTAACGAGAAACCTGGAAGTTACACAACAAATTTCTGCTATACGATAGCAGCAATTCACTTTCTTGAATTATAATAAGCGCTAGCAGCGCAAGCAGCCAATAAAAGTTGTCATACACCAACGAATTTGATGTACGTTTTCATTTACCGATATTAATGCTCATACGACCGCCTGCCAACGGGCGTTAGTTGCACAAGTAGTGTCGTGTTTACCTACACGAAGGGCCACTTAGTCTCGTAGCAGCCAAGTTCCCACCACAGCCCCTGGGAGCAGGCTCTCTACATCTACATATATAGCCCGCAAATCATTTCGCAGCGTATCGCAGAGGCTTTATTTAGCAATACTAGAACTCTTATCGATAATCATTTTATGGATGTGATACCGCCTCATGATATGTTAAACTATCGACGTTTAGTCTAATGAAAGCTGCCTGCAATAGTAGCCGAAAAGGTGGTAGTTCTATCACATCATGACGTGATCCCACGTTCAGAAGGATCTTACTGAAATGGACTCAGGCCGCGAAAGCGACTCTGCCTAATTTCAATCGTGTTTAGCACTGGGGAAAACTGATAGTACATATTTTAATGACCAATAATAATTACCTCAGGTGTATAATTACACATTTATTATGCTACGACCCGTGTCGTTCTTAGAACATCTTTAGTTTGCAGGGTTGTGCTAAAGTCGTGATATAAATGGTCTGATCGTCCTATGTAATTTTAAAGACTAAATCCAGAACAATGATCAGAATCATTCTGCCGACCGCCTGACGTAAGTACGTTGAGCAGGCACGGCATGATACGTACAGTTGCCCCGGTCCTTAGGGCTCCCTTCGTTATACAATATGTACTACGAGCGCTGAAAGCCAAATGAAATGCAGGGAGGATCGATGGCTGATCTCGGGACTAGTAGACGACCCTGAACGTTAATAAATCTATCGTATTGCTAAAAAAAGTGAATAGATCCACTACTGTTTAACTACAATATTTCAAAAAAATCACTGGAATCATTAACTGCCGTAAAATCCCTAGGAGTAACCATACGGTACAATCTAAAGTGGAATGACCACATAAAACTAATTGTAAAAAAAAGATAGACCAGGCTGAAATTCGCTGGAAGAATCTTAAGGAAATGTAATTCATTCCCGAAACAACTATTCGACCGTTTCTTGAGTATTGTCCATTGGTCAAGGACCGTTACCAAGAAGGATTAATAGAAGAGGTAGGAAAGACACAACGGAGAGTGCCACGTTCCATCGTGGGGTCGTTTAGTCAACGCGACAGCGTTACGAGATGCTCAACAACAAACTATAAATGGCTTCAAATGGCTCTGAGCACTATGGGACTCAACATCTTAGGTCATAAATCCCCTAGAACTTAGAACTACTTAAACCTAAATAACCTAAGGACATCACACACACCCATGCCCGAGGCAGGATTCGAACCTGCGACCGTAGCAGTCCCGCGGTTCCGGACTGCAGCGCCAGAACCGCTGGACCACCGCGGCCGGCCCAACAACAAACTACATCTACATCTACGTGATTACTCTGCTATTCACAATAAACTGCCTGGCAGAGGGTTCAATGAACCATCTTCAATACCGTTCCACTCTCGAACAGCGTGTGGGAAAAACGAGCACTTAATTTTTCCGTGCTAGACCTGATTTCTCTTATTATATCGTGATGATCATTTCTCCCTGTATAGGTGGGTGCCAACACAATGTTTCCGTAATCGGAGGAGAAAACTGATGATTGAAATTTCATGATAAGATCCCGTCGCAACGAGAAACGCCTTTGTTTTAATGATTGCCACTCCAATTCACGTATCATGTCTGTGGTACTATCTCCCCTATTTCGCGATGGTACAAAACAAACTTTTTCGATGTCATCCGTCAGTCCCACCTGATGCGGATCCCACACCGCACAGCAATACTCCAGATTAGGGCGGACAAGCGTGGTGTAAACAGTTTCTTTAGAAGGACCTGTTGCACCTTCTAAGTGTTCTGCCAAGGAATCGCAGTCTTTGGTTTGCTCTACCCACAACATTATCTACGTGATCGTTCCAATTTAGGTTATTTGTTATTGTAATCCCTAAGTATTTAGTTCAGTTTACAGCCTTAGGATTTGTGTGACTTACAGCGTAATCGAAATTTAGCCGATTTCTTTTAGTACTCATATGAATAACTTCACACTTTTCTTTATTCAGGGTCAATTGTCCCTTTTCGAATCATACAGATATTTGACCTAAATCATTTTGCAATTCGTTTCGGTCATCTGATGACTTCACAAGATGGTAAATTATTATTATTTTTTACAGTTTGATGGTTTTTAAAGATGCACGCCAATAAACAGATTCAGGTATCCTCCGTTTTGAAACAAATGGAATGGTAAATCTGTGAAGATAATGTGAGTAAAGTGTGACAATACAACTTCAGCCAGAGTGAGATAAACAGACATCTAGTTCCTGTCGCGTATGGTTGATAATGTGTTAAATGACAAAATAATATTAACGGCCAAATAAGTTTAAGCTATAATATTAAGTGCTTTGTAAGAAGTTTACCGATCAGAAACATCTGCAAATAAAATTCTCTGATTTGTTCTGTCCCTAGTGACACACATGCACAACGGCATGGCACAGTAAAAACCAAGAACAACTACATGTGGTACCAACGTCAGCAAGCTTGAAACTCGTTATTCCTACCACTTCCAATCGATGCATTGCTTTATTGTATCTTACCTACCTGAAGATTAAGTTTGGAGAGCCTGAAGGTAAATGGACCTCACTGGAAACATGAACAACAATTTAATTGAGTCAACATATTCACCGTACTTGCATTTAGCCAACACGACAAAATCATAAAAAATAACTGGTTGTAGCATTGCTTGATGACATCAAAAGATAAAGTTTTATTACACTGTAACAGTTTTAACAGTAAGAAAACTCAGCAGTTGATTTTTATTGCCATTAAACTCATGTAGCTTGACTACTTGCTCCTCTAACATGTCGGTAATAGTGTTGTAGTAGCTTTGTCCAGATGTATTTGTAAAGCAACATGCAAACCTTAAAATTATTTCTCCAATCCAACATACGCGAAATTTTGTTTGGATTTTCTGTATGAATAGTTTAGTTGTCTGATAGCCTTCTGGTTTCTGTCACGTTCGCCGCACAACCGGTCCCTAGACCATCTCCAAGTGGAAAACGATTATCATCTGGTTTTATAGGAGCTTAAGGCAATGCGATGAGCTCGTTTCAGCATCCTCTGAACTAGTTCGAGGAAAGAGAATGATAGGGCGTTTTCGAATACCTCTTAATGCTGCACAACCTCTCTTCCCTCACTTCACTGCCAAGACTTAAAGAGTAATAGAACTGTAACAATGTCCTCGAGCTTACAATTCAGTCAGTATTACACACTTTATAAAAACGGGCGACAGCGAGCAGGATAGGCCGAAGTTGGCGTAACATGTACAACAACTGTTCAGTTTTCCTCGGCAAATCAATTCGGTAAATGTGAGATACAAAGGAAGTTTAAGCCCGAGAAGTCTGAATACATATTTAATGTGTGAATTCTCTTGATGCCGTATTTAGTAATTCAGCAACAGTTCTGTTTTTTCGGGCTCAGTATGTTCGAGTCCTCAGCGTTCATTATCACGAGAATCGGTAATTGGTATAAAACAGTCCGCGTCTGTTATTAATGCGTCGGTGTCATTTATTAATGTGCAGATAGAAGGTAAACGTGAATTTCTGTTGGGATCTTATTGATTCTCTGGAAAGAGGTTGCAGCCAGTAGGACGCAGTCGGCCTTTCCTTTCTCGATTGATCTGTCCGTTGAATATTAATTTGTCAACGCGATATTTCTGCGCTACCAGTCTGCGCACAAATTTTTGCACATTCCATCGTACTAAAGGAAACGCTGTTGTGTGAGGGAAGAATTTAATCAGAATTAAAGTCGAAGGATAGAGTACAAGGGCGATTCCCGAACTGTAGCGCCAGACACACGTCGTGGGTTGTTCAGCAATAACCGAAAACTAATCAATTAGTTATTCCCATGAAGGCAGAAACGTCAAGACGTTTCTGTGTAGCTACAATCGTTAAATATGAAACACCATTAATGCAGCTATAACGTGACAAAATTTCATCAGTGACACAAAAAGCTTTTAAAAGTTGTAAATTAATTTATTTCTGTAACCATTAATTAGGGAACAATTGACAGGAATGGGGGAAAGAAATACAGTAGAAGAAGAATGGATAGCTCTGAGGGATGAAGTGGTGAAGGCAGCAGACGATCAAGTAGGTAAAAAGACGCGGGCTAATAGAAATCCTTGGGTAACAGAAGAAATATTGAATTTAATTGATGAAAGGAGAAAATATAAAAATGCAGTAAATGAAGCAGGCAAAAAGGAATACAAACGTCTCAAAAATGAGATCGACAGGAAGTGCAAAATGGCTAAGCAGGGATGGCTAGAGGACAAATGTAAGGATGTAGAGGCTTGTCTCACTAGGGGTAAGATAGATACTGCCTACAGGAAAATTAAAGAGACCTTTGGAGAGAAGAGAACCACTTGTATGAATATCAAGAGCTCAGATGGCAACCCAGTTCTAAGCAAAGAAGGGAAAGCAGAAAGGTGGAAGGAGTATATAGAGGGTTTATACAAGGGCGATGTACTTGAGGACAATATTATAGAAATGGAAGAGGATGTAGATGAAGATGAAATAGGAGATAAGATACTGCGTGAAGAGTTTGACAGAGCACTGAAAGACCTGAGTCAAAACAAGGCCCCGGGAGTAGACAACATTCCATTAGAACTACTGATGGCCTCAGGAGAGCCAGTCATGACAAAACTCTACCATCTGGTGAGCACGATGTATGAGACAGGCGAAATACCCTCAGACTTTAAGAAGAATATAATAATTCCAATCCCAAAGAAAGCAGGTGTTGACAGATGTGAAAATTACCGAACTATCAGTTTAATAAGTCACAGCTGCAAAATACTAACGCGAATTCTTTACAGACGAATGGAAAAACTGGTAGAAGCCGACCTCGGGGAAGATCAGTTTGGATTCTGTAGAAATGTTGGAACACGTGAGGCAATACTGACCTTACGACTTATCTTGGAAGAAAGATTAAGAAAAGGCAAACCTACGTTTCTAGCATTTGTAGACTTAGAGAAAGCTTTTGACAATGTTAACTGGAATACTCTCTTTCAAATTCTGAAGGTGGCAGGGGTAAAATACAGGGAGCGAAAGGCTATTTACAATTTGTACAGAAACCAGATGGCAGTTATAAGAGTCGAGGGGCATGAAAGGGAAGCAGTGGTTGGGAAAGGAGTGAGACAGGGTTGTAGCCTCTCCCCGATGTTCAAAAATGGTTCAAATGGCTCTGAGCACTATGGGACTCAAC
The DNA here is from genome assembly GCF_023864275.1 of Schistocerca cancellata. NCBI lineage: Eukaryota > Metazoa > Arthropoda > Insecta > Orthoptera > Acrididae > Schistocerca > Schistocerca cancellata. The sequence continues at coordinate 875,535,477 of NC_064629.1, read as the reverse complement.
ATCTTAGGTCATAAGTCCCCTAGAACTTAGAACTACTTAAACCTAACTAACCTAAGGACATCACACACACCCATGCCCGAGGCAGGATTCGAACCTGCGACCGTAGCAGTCCCGCGGTTCCGGACTGCAGCGCCAGAACCGCTAGACCACCGCGGCCGGCTCTCCCCGATGTTATTCAATCTGTATATTGAGCAAGCAGTAAAGGAAACAAAAGAAAAATTTGGAGTAGGCATTAAAATTCATGGAGAAGAAGTAAAAACTTTGAGGTTCGCCGATGACATTGTAATTCTGTCAGAGACAGCAAAGGACTTGGAAGAGCAGTTGAACGGAATGGACAGTGTCTTGAAAAGAGGATATAAGATGAACATCAACAAAAGCAAAACGAGGATAATGGAATGTAGTCAAATTAAGTCGGGTGATGCTGAGGGAATTAGATTAGGAAATGAGACACTTAAAGTAGTAAAGGAGTTTTGCTATTTAGGGAGTAAAATAACCGATGATGGTCGAAGTAGAGAGGATATAAAATGTAGACTGGCAATGGCAAGGAAAGCGTTTCTCAAGAAGAGAAATTTGTTAACATCGAATATAGATTTAGGTGTCAGGAAGTCGTTTCTGAAAGTATTTGTATGGAGTGTAGCCATGTATGGAAGTGAGACATGGACGATAACTAGTTTGGACAAGAAGAGAATAGAAGCTTTCGAAATGTGGTGCTACAGAAGAATGCTGAAGATAAGGTGGGTAGATCACGTAACTAATGAGGAGGTATTGAATAGGATTGGGGAGAAGAGACGTTTGTGGCACAACTTGACTAGAAGAAGGGATCGGTTGGTAGGACATGTTCTGAGGCATCGAGGGATCACAAATTTAGCATTGGAGGGCAGCGTGGAGGGTAAAAATCGTAGAGGGAGACCAAGAGATCAATACACTAAGCAGATTCAGAAGGATGTAGGTTGCAGTAGGTACTGGGAGATGAAGAAGCTTGCACAGGATAGAGTAGCATGGAGAGCTGCATCAAACCAGTCTCAGGACTGAAGACCACAACAACAACAACAACCATTAACCTGCGTGCTGTTCAGAACACACAACGCAACAATGAACAATGACATAGCGTAGTACTTCTGATACGGTATTTTTTCTCTCTCTCTCTTTCTCTCTCTCTCTCTCTCTCTCTCTCTCTCTCTCTCTCTCTCTCTCTCGCACACACACACACACACACACACACACATACACACACACACTTAATTCCTTTTTGATAGACTTTTTTGTGAGCATGTAAGTCTCTCATATTTACTATACATACATTTTCTTAAGTATCGGTACCTCATGTCGAACTGCAAGGGAACTATTAGCATAGTCCTAGTATCCTAAAATCTTGAGTCAAAGAGTTGAATATTGAATTGAATATTGAACTTCGAAAACGTGTCTCGTCTGTGGTTAACCCTCAGCTGAACCTTTAGGTTTTAGCTAACTCAGATATGAAGGAGATTAAATAAACTTGAGATTTTATGCATATTGGACATTGGTGAGTTGTGGAATCTTTGTAAGAATACCATGGTAAAGACGAAACTGAAAACAAAAAATGTTGTTATTTGCTGAGCAGATATCGCCTCTTCAAAAAATGGACAAATGGCTCTGAGCACTATGGGACTTAACATCTGACGCCATAAGTCCCCTAGAACTTGGAACTACTTAAACCTAACTAACCTAAGGACATCACACACATCCATGCCCGAGGCAGGATTCGAAACTGCGACCGTAGCGGTCGCGCGATTCCAGAATGAAGCGCCTAGAATCGCTCGCCCACACCGGACGGTTATATCGCCTCGTGTTTAAGCATATCATCAGATGCTAGAATAATTTTTTTTCGTTTTATTTCTGTGTTTATGAAATAACAGGTAGCATATGCGTACTGATACTTTTTGTACGTTGAAGAGAAGAAAATCTTAGCTAAATGTTTTCATATAAAGATATATTATAAAAGTATCAACAACTTACAGTTCTATTCGTAAGGAATTGGGCAACGATGTTCCTCCTATGTTTCATTATCTTTTTGAATAGAAGAGCTTCGGTTCGCAATATTCCATCTCTTGGTTAACACGAAAGTCTGTCCAAGGTATAATTAGGATAAAAGAATTTAGAGATCCGAAAATCGTCTTCATCCGACACTGTTTTTGGTTACTCATTTAATCGTCCGTTTCATAGTTTATGAAAACCATTAATATATATATATATATATATATATATATATATATATATATATATATATATATATATATATATATATATGAAGAATGATCAATGAAACAGGGACTACAATCTAACTTCAAAGCTACTATTATTTAATCTATGATTAAAAGAAATCGCTGCAGAATTTTGCGAATCACTCAGACAGAAGATGAATCTCTGTTATACTATAGCAAATTGTCCCCAAGATAGATAAAATAAGCGATATTGTATTACTTAAGCTATGCTTGTGTGTATACGCACACATTTGTGCGTGTGCATTTCTGAATGTCGCGTGTCTCCGAGCGTGTATTTGTATTTTGAGTTTAACCACACTTGTCCCACTTTTAATTCGTCAGACCTAAGTATGAGACTCAGTAACCTCAGAAAGGGGCATCCGTGAGTTTCATATTCTGCAATGTTCTGGCTCTCACAGCTGAAGGCAAGACCGCTCAATGCACTGTATGAGTGCCTCGGCTACACAACGCGATTTGCAAACAGTACGCGTCTGCCTCAGTTTACTAGGGTTTTCGTGTTATACCGCCCAGCTGAGCCTATTAAACCCTGTTAAACTGAGACAGACGCGTCCTGTTTGCAAATCGCGTTGTGTAGCTGAGGCACTCATACAGTGCATTGAGCGGTCTTGCCTTCAGCTGTGAGAGCCAGAACATTGCAGAATATGAAACTCACGGATGCCCCTTTCTGAGGTTACTGAGTCTCATACTTAGGTCTGACGAATTAAAAGTGGGACAAGTGTGGTTAAACTCAAAATACAAATACACTCTCGGAGACATTCAGAAATGCACAAGCACAAATGTGTGTGTAGTGTACACACAAGCACAGCTTAAGTATCACAATATCGCTTATTTTATCTATCTTGGGGGCATCTGTTATAATATAACAGAGATCGTACTCCTGAGTGTTGTTAAAATTGGCGAATTAGTCTGCCTCCGTCGATCAGCGGTCAGTTTGTCTGGCTGCTACACACAGAGGACCCGCCTTCGATTCCAGGTATTTCCAGCGACTTTTCTTCAGTCGGAGGGCTGTAACGGTGCGCTCTCAGTCTCTTGATGTCAACTGAGGAGCTGCTTACGTGGGAAGTAGCGGCTCCAAGGCCAAGAAAGCCAACAGCGGAGAGAGGGGTGTGCCGAACCTACTCCACTCCTTACTGCATCCGATGACGCCATTGACACGGGAAGAGATGGCGGTCGTCGATTATTGTCTCTATCATTAACTAAACTTGGTTGAATACAGTTCTATAGTTAGCCGACCGCTGTGGCCGAGCGGTTGTAAGCGCTTCAGTCCGGAACCGCGCTGCTGCTACGGTCGCAGGTTCGAATCCTGCCTCGGGCATGGATGTGTGATTGCATTAGGTTATTTAGGTTTCAGTAGTTCTAAGTCTAGGGGACTGATGACCTCAGATGTTAAGCCCCATAGTATTTAGAGCCATTTGAACCAAGTTCTATAATTTTGTTTTTGGCCTGCTACCCTCTTAATTTCAACACATACCACCCCATAAACGGTCTACCTTATGTTCTCATATTCTGCCTGCCTCTGTTATTCTATCCTTCAACTACTCTCTGAGCTACAGTTTTCAATAACGCATCCTATATTATTATCTGCCCCTTAGTTCCATCCTTTCGATTTATTATGGTCTTTACGATTTTATTTTCTCGTTGAAAGACGTTTTCACTCCATACTCTATAATCCTCCATGCTTCATAAGCCTCCGGCAACATCAAATTTCGAAGTTTATGATCGTTTCATTTCTGTATTCTCCATTGTCCACGGTTAATATCCATAGAGGATTGTGCTCTACACATAGCTTTTCGTGTATTTTTCTGATTTCATAGTTAATATTTGAGGTTGTTAGCAGCCGTTTACTGTTCACAGATAGCCATTTGAACTTGTAAAATCCTTACAACTACTTCTTCCGTGCATCTTCCTTCTTTATTGCTATGATTTTAGCCGCTGATGTTCCGAGGAACCAAATGTTACGTCCTCGTTGCTAATGATAAATGGGTGGAAGGTGTCCAAAAGGATCTGTCGCCGTAGGAATCTGGAGAGGCAAGCAAAAGATTGACACAAGTGCAAAAAAAAAAATGGTTCAAATGGCTCTGAGCACTATGGGACTTATCTTCTTAGGTCATCAGTCCCCTAGAACATGGAACTACGTAAACATAACTAACCTAAGGACATCACACACATCCATGCCCGAGGCAGGATTCGAACCTGCGACTGTAGCGGTCGCGCGGTTCCAGACTGTAGCGCCTAGAACCGCTCGGCCACTCCGGCTGGCACACAAGTGCACTTTAAATACATAAATTGTACTCAACTTGTGGGTGAGGAGATGCTACACTGTTGAGAACTTGTGGTAGATACGGATAGCTATAAGTGGAGGCCCGACACAGGCTTGCGTCTAAGTACTCCCACTGAATGGTTGCCGGTAGAGCTTGCTATCAACAATTCGCTGTAGCGCTCGGCACCAACTAGCAACTACAAGTAATCTGGTGGGCAGGTGTCCACCGCTCATAACAGCGTCCTAGCGGTCATCGTTGATCTGCAGCCTACAGATTCTGTTCTTCATTTATGGTGATGTTCAAAACGCTGCTAGCGGCGGTTGCAGGAATCTTCAAGGCACCGCCTCCGGCAGCATCGACAGGCTACATGTATCTGATCTACTTCTGAGATAGGAAGATTCATCTTCCTCCTTCAATGCCTCTCGTCCAATTTTAAAATGTAACCACTTAAACGAATACCCCAGTTATAATCCACTTCTTTGACTACCCTGTGGTTGTTGTTGTTGTTGTTGTTGTTGTGGTCTTCAGTCCTGAGACTGGTTTGATGCAGCTCTCCATGCTACTCTATCCTGTGCAAGCTTCTTCATCTCCCAGTACCTACTGCAGCCTACATCCTTCTGAATCTGCTTAGTGTGTTCACCTCTTGTTCTCCCTCTACGATTTTTACCCTCCACGCTGCCTTCCAATACTAAATTGGTGATCCCTCGATGCCTCATAACATGTCCTACCAACCGATCCCTTCTTCTCGTCAAGTTGTGCCACTTACCTCCTCATTAATTATGTGATCTACCCATCTAACCTTCAGCACCACATTTCGAAAGCTTCTATTCTTTTCTGGTCCAAACTATTAATCGTCCATGTTTCACTTTCATACATGGCTACACTCCATACAAATACTTTCAGAAACGACTTCCTGGCACTGAAATTTATACTCGATGTTAACAAATTTCTCTTCTTCAGAAACGCTTTCCTTGCCATTGCCAGTCTACATTTTATATCCTCTCTACTTCGACCATCATCAGTTATTTTGTTCCCCAAATAGCAAAACTCCTTTACTACTTTAAGTGTCTCATTTCCTAATATAATTCCCTCAGCATCACCCGACTTAATTCGACTACATTCCATTATCCTCGTTTTGGTTTTGTTGGTGTTCATCTTATATCCTCCTTTTTAATTCCTACTCTAATTTTTCTTTTGTTTCCTTTACTGCTTGCTATTTCACAAGTATTCTTTTACAAAATGAATTGGACGTATTTGATGCCCTCTGACTGGGATGGGATGAAGACGTGCAACAGAATTACGCATCTGCTCCAACTGCTAGCTTGCTCATCGAGCTAACAGCAGCCGTAAGACAGTTTGTACTGAGCGGGAAGACACGTGAGTTTTGCCTGTCTGAGACATTATGAACATTCCTTCGATGGGGCCACTTGATGTTGAGGAACAGGACCTCGTGTTATTGGGAAGAGGATTTGCCACTCTCAATAAGCTACAGACGTGCTGTCGCATACTTGTTTTATCTACCTTCCTTTAACGGACGGGAGAGTAAAGTGATGCTGCATGAGTTCACTAACGTCTATGATGTCCTGTCTAGGTAGAATGATCAGTCAGCCACATTTTCCTTAATTATTATTTGAAATTTAATTCTGCTAGTACAGCTGTGTTTTAACAATATATTACAAACAAGGATTGTATTATTGTTATAGATTTTGTGTTTTTGGTTGTGAATGTATTTGAGATTGAGACAATGTGTGTAAAGTTACATAAGAACTTATGCGTTCTTGATTTTATACAAGGTGTGCTTGAGAAAGTTTTACAAAATCTTAGGAGCGGTTTACCACTCACCAAAACCTAGAAAAAGATCTATTTGTGTCCTAAAACTTATTTTTTTTGTTATTAATTAAAGTTAACCTTAAAATCCGACAACCGAATTTTGTAAACAGCACTTAAGATTAATTTTTTTTAGAAAATCGATTGACGTTATCGGTACAAGTAAATCTGATGATACACTCACTATATCCGGGATGGCGCTTTGTTGCCATGGAGACTTTTGTACATTTGCGGTTATTCTGTCTTCTATGTTTCATGTGCGTCGTATCAGTGACAATAATTTCCTTAGCTGGCAGATACATCATTTATGCACGGCCGACCGTACGTTAATGGACGTGACACTGTAGAGTTGTATCAAAAAGCAGTACCAGACATATAGGTGGTGAGTAGCCTAATCTTTTCTGGTGTTTACCATCGCGATGCTGATGCGACATCAGTAGCACCACAAACGCTCGCATGAGTAGAAAGATTAAATCCTGAAACTTATCGAGAAAGATCCGAGCATCAGCATGTAACACATGTAGTACTACCATTTGAAGACTTCATAACGTGTAGTTCATTTGTCTGTACCGTCATCGACATATGCAGTATGTTTCGCTTGACGCTCGCTGAACATGGGAGTCCTTTTGCCGATGGGTTATCACACAAAGTGCTTATCAGTTCTTTGCACCTTTAATCTTGTTCGCCGATGAAATAACATTTGGACGAAATGGAATAGCAATTCCCACAACCAGACCATGGAAATCCTCGCGATACATTTCTGTATAGACACCAGCAATAATTTGAGATTAATGTGTGGCCTTGAAATGCAGGGGACTCTAGTAGATCCACATGTTCTCCCAGAACGACTAATAGGTTCCGTATACAACGATCTTCATTCAGAACAGGCTTCCAGACTTGCTGCAGGAAACGCCCTTGAAAAAAACAGGAAACATGTGGTTTATGCATCATGGGGTTCTAGCCCGTTTCAGTCACACTGTTCGATATGTACTTAATGATATCGATCGTGAAAAACAGGCAGTTGCTAGAGTAACCACCCTGTTTCCCCAACAATGATCGACTGGATTAAGTTTTGCAGTATTATCTAATATAAATTGTTCGTACAGCACTGATTCATGATGCAGAGATGTTTGATGGAAGCGTGCGAACCACAACACTGCTCGGTGGTGTTCGAAGCGTGTGACAGTTTGTGACACGACGAGTGAAAAAGAATTTATGTATAAGAATATTCGTATCAGAATGTTGTAGTAAAGTCAAAAATAGTAATACTACTGACTTCTAGAAAATACACACACACACACACACACACACACACACACACACACACACAAACACACACACACACACACACCTTTTCTAATAACTTATAACTGTCGCAATAAAACATACGGCCAAGGGCAGGAATTTCAGTACACCAAAAGGAGCAAAAATAAGTCAAATATCCACAGTCAGAATCTCAGAATGAATATACATTCTCCGGCTGGTAACTCCTGTCATTTGACACCTGCTCTGCTGACGTCAGGTTATGTCTCAGAGAATCTTTCTGGAAATCCCCTGATTATATTTTCGTCACTCAGAAAGAAGCTCAGTTTGTCATGAGACTTCCATCTTCACTCCGTAATTTTTGCTTGCCAGTCTGAAAAGCAATCAGTGGTTATGGACGATTTGGTACAGTAGTTCCAGGTGGAGCATGTTCGATGTTGCGAAAACTGATCATCATCTTTCTTATGCTTCTAGTTAGCACCTCACGTTGTCAGTGGGTAATTTCAGACTCTGTGTACGTGTCTCCTGGAACTAAGAGTTTCTGCTGAGACTGATAATTCTTTGTCGCTTCTGCATAATGAAATACTTCAAACCCAGAACTACTGATTAAAAAATCTCAAACCAAGAGTAAAACGGTGGTGTGATATCCTGTGTCTCATTACCTTTGCGGAAAAATTATTGGTATATCTCAGTTCGCCCTTGTAGGTCTATACAGAGCTGCGTTTTGACGGATCTGGTCAATGAACCGATCGTAACTTTATTCACCAAGACGTGTCAACGCTCGTTCGGAAAACACCCAAGCTTATAGTTGAGTCCTTAAAGGATCTCTTTCATCTTTCTCAATAAAAGGTTCTCCTGTGTAGTTGGCCATACTTGTTGTATCAGTGACTTTTCTTGATTAATCTCTTGTTATATTTGTGTAGCTACTCCATAAACACGACGAACTGATATTTTATCTGCTGTGTTTACGAATTACATTTATTGAAACCAGGACGAATAGGAAATTTCGTGGCTTTCTTGTAGACTATAATGGTTTTCAGTATCTACGGAACCACATGAGATAGAGAAGACGAAATGAAAAAGGAGTTCGTTTAGCAAGCCCGAATGCGTCACGGTTGTACTTCAGTGGAAGAAGGACTTCATGTACGTGATATTAAAAACATCCTGTCATAACCGAATCCCCTGGAAGTTCATCAAACAAGCAATGTGACGTCAGAAAAAAAAGTTGCTGGAAGTTCCATGGTTACCTTACAAATGTATTAAAAGCTACGTTTATGGTAATTTCACAGTATGTCGAGGCACCTCATTGTAATAAGTACACCTAAATCGAAGAAACAACAATACGAGTCCATAAAATAAACAAATTAATTTTAATTTTAAGTGGCTGAGAAGATTATACGTCTTCGAATATGTAAAATATGTAATGATAAATTTATTATAACAAATACTATTACGAATAGACGAAGCAAGAACTGAACATCATAAAGGAAATAAATTATATACTTTGCATACAGTGTTATACAGCAGTCTATTGCAACCACAGATAATCTTATAATGTCCTTGCTATCCTAAGGCTAACGCGTTCGGATTTCAAGGATCGTACTTTGTATATACGAGGGGATACTGAAAAGCAATGCCTCCGAACTTTTTGTGTCAAAACTCTTGAAGTTTTTTAAAGAAAAGAAACGTTATTAACATTGTACGTCTTTATTTTTCATGTCAACATATTTATGTCTCAATACAGCCTCACTAGCAACGTAAACATTTTTCTCAACGAAAAACCAGTTCGTTAATAGAATGTTTGACTTTGTTGACGGCACCATAACCTCACCTCTGCTTGCACCGCTCCAGCACTTTAAAAGTGAAGTCCTCTAAGGTATTCTTTAAGTTCTGGAAACTCTGAAAATCGGATGGGGCCAAGTCGGGATTGTATGGAGGATGATGGATTATAGTGAACCTAAGTCGTCGGACTGTTGCTGATATCACACATCTCGTATGTTGTCTGCGACTGTCACGCTGAAGTATAGAGACTCCTTGTGTGGACGAACTTTTCGATTAGAAAGTCAATTACCGTATGCTGTTTCTCACGCACCGACATAATTACGTTACACAGAAGCATGTTAAACGCTACAACTCAGAGTCCACTAGCGGCAGAGGCTGCTAGTATACAGACATAAAGAATAAAGGACTAGAATGTTAATAACGTCTGTTTATTTAAAAACAACTTCAAGACAGTTCACATAAAAAATTCGGAGGCCTTACTTTTCAGCATGCCCTCGTACTTTTGTCTTGCTGCACGTGAAATGTACCCTATTTACCTATCAGTCCCCAAGGTTTCTCTCTAGGATTAACTATTTTTACCAATTACGTTTCTGTTTGTTGTCTCAGTAACTCATCTACACAGCAGCAGATCACTCAGAGAATTGTGTAATGAAGTCATACATTACGATACGAATGCTTTGATAACACATGAAACCTGGTATCTGAACTGGTGAGATAGAATGCAAGGGTTCAAAAGTATTTTTTCTTCGAATGCCAGTGACGTTTCCTGCAAAAACCTATTCTGTATGGCCCTGAAAGCATGTCAGGTACAGATTCCATCAAATACCTCTGACTTCGATTAGGTAACGCCGTATCTTCAAGAAGCTCCATATAAAAGCAAATACTCTTTTTAGGTGTATTACATAACGCTGGAAGTCTCAGAATAAGGCACTGTGATTAATACTCAGTCTTTATGATAAGTAAAGAAAAATTATATTGTAGTACTACTAACAACATGACTCGTGCATGTGATGTTATCTATATGTATTTGACGATGCTGGTGCTGATTCCGCATTTAACATTTGACGATGCCACTACGGCTGCAGTACATTAGGAATTTGTTTTTATGAAACAGATCTGCTGATGGTCATTGAAGACCGAAACCGGCAATCTGTTAACAAAAAGTTTGTGACCATAGACGTAAATTAAAGGAAACTTATTACATACACGAGTCACTGTTTTTTCGCGACGATGTCGCAGCTTGTGAAAAATTATATTGTCTGGCAAAAAAAGTTATACACCCAGAAGGGGACGTGTAAACTAAACAAAAATTCACGGCTAGAGAGGATACGTGATTTAATTTCAGTGATTAGAAAATCGAGCCAGATTAACAAATAACTTGGCATAACAAAACGACAAACTAGTATCAGTTGTACACCCTCTGGCCTAGATGCATGCACAGATTCGGCTGTCATAAAATCGTTGGGTCTTCTCCTGAGGAAAGCTGGTCCACATATGTTGTAACTAGTCCTCGATACTCCGGATGCTAGTGCTGGGATAGAGTTCACGCACGAGCTTATCACACACATGTTCTATGGATAATATATCTGGGGATCTTCATTGTTACCGAAATAGGGTAACTCAGTATCATGCAGAAGTTCATAGGAGCACGTGTCATATGTGGAGGAGCGCTCACCTGTCGGGAAATGCCACCACGATACTGTCACATGAGAAAACGCTGCGTGTTCCTGACGTACCGTTATGCAGTCAAAGGTCTCTCAGTCATTACTAGCCGTGAACTGAATGTCTCCACACACCATGACACCACGACTAACACCGCTGGAGCTCTCAGAAACATTGCTGGACTGGGATCTCTCCCCAGGTCGCTGCCATTTTCGCCGACAGTGGTCATCCGGGTAGAGCAAAACCACGATTCGTCGCTGAACCCAATGCGATGCTCTTTATCAGCAGTTCACGCTTCCCGGTCACTGTACCACTCGAAGCGCAGTGGTTGTGTTGTAGCGTTGAGGCCGGCCTACGCACGGGACTTCAATTCCGTAGAGTGGCTGCTGCTAGACCCGGCTATTGGTGTGCGATGACACAGAATACTGCAGGGAGGAATTGCATGTTACCGGATGGCAGATGCAGAGGTGAGGGATTTACTATGTGCTGGGTGCACAGTACATTGTTGTGGTTGACAAAAACCTTGACGCACAGTATGTCTACCATCACGTTCCCATGCAGTCCAACCTCGGGCACATCCGAATGTTGCACAATTCTGCTTTTTGCCCGATTCGAAAAGGTGGCCAAATGGAGACGCACATTGACACCCCTTTCAAACTCTGTTAAGTGCTGCTAACGCAGTCTCACAAGAGTATGCGTCATCTCCGTGTAAGCAAATAACATGTATCGTTGTTCGCGTCACTTTTACATTTTACCAGACCTGCTAACGATACTAAACAGGAGCACACTGTTGGCCGTTCTACCCGTTACAGAGAATTCCAACCCTAAACATGTAATACTCGCCGATGGTGTGTACGTATACGAAGTTATATTGACATCTGATAATATCTTCTGGATGTTTCACTTTTGTCAGGTAGCATAATATCGTAATGATCTAAAAGTACATCCATTCTAGAAGCGTATCTCTCCACATCAGAAAATTTCTACGAAAAACGACCTTCCTCTGCTAGGATACAGATTTCTTAGCATTTCAACTACGGCTTTCTGTGAGTGCCATAAGTGTAAATTATTACTTCTTAATTATTACTGGGAAATATCAAATAGTAAATGATACAGCAATCAGTCAGAAACAATGCTTATTGTAAATCCATATTGCGGTCGCTGTATGGACTTCTTTAGTGCTATAAGACATACAGAGAACCAATTACAATAAGGTAACGTGCACTTCTGATTATATGTACAGTTGTATAACCTTAAAACGAGACACTAATAAAATAGATGCCAATAAATGTAATTTCAAACATTAAAACCACTTATATATACGCGTAGTCCCAACTGGACTATTGATGTAGAAGAGTGAGATCACACTGAGGCCCGTGTCTACAGTTATAACACAGCTGGCTTAAGTGTACGTCATACTGATCTACTGCGCCCTCTTCAAACTTATTATTCGTTGACAATATATATCAATTTTATTTTAGAATAATTAGGTTTTATCATTTTATTTATTATTTTACACTGTAGAAAAATTTACGTACAAGAAGTAGATAATGATGTTGTAACGAAACAGCGTGAATAATGTTTTACAATTATACACGCGTGATGGTAATTGTGTGAACTAACCAGTGGCATCTGTTACTACTACACATTTTACAACTGAAAATAGTTCAAAAGGTACACAAGGTCTTGTTCAAAAGACTTAAATTAACAATACTTTTTAAATTTTTGGAATAATGTTTTTTCAATTATTTGTTAACTTAGATCTTTTGAACAAGATGTTTGGTATTTTTTAGCTATGTAAGTTGTAACGTGTGCAGCGATAATCGATGTCACTGAAGTTCACACAATTACCACCGCGTATGTATGAATGTAAAACATTAGCACTTGTTTTAGTGACTACAGCCTTATTCGTTTTCGAAACGTAAGTTTCTACAAAGCGTAAAATAATAAATAAAATGATAAAACATACAAATTGTAAAGTAAAGCCGATTACATGTTGTCAAGGTACCACACGTGTAAAGAAGGCACTGTAGATTAGTATGACGCATGCGGAAGCCAGCTGTGTTTTAACTGTAAACAGTGGCCTCATTGTCAACTCAGTCCTTGAAATGATTAGTCCAGTTGTGACTACGTGTATATATGAGAGGTTTTAGAGTCTTAACTTACATTTACTAGGATGTATTTTACTTAAAACTTTCACAACTGTACGTATAAGAGGCATGCATGTTATGTTTTTATAACTGGCTCTTTAAATGTCTTATAGCACTGGAGATGGACACTTAGTGACTGAAATATGAATTTGCAATGAACATTATTTGCGACTGATTGCTGTGAGTCATTTGTGAACGCACACTTATTTATCGACTATAGGAAATGATAAGCAAATATAAAAGTATAATTCGTAAATATGTTGATTTGTCCATATCAAATATCAATTAGAGAATGCTGGGGTTATGTAAAGGCCTACCGACAGGCCGAGGGAAGGAAGAGGAGATAAATATATAGCAATCTATATTACTATATCAAGACAACTCTTTGTTTAATGTTGTTGCCAAAACCCTCGAAAAGTTCTTGATCGATTTACTTCAAACGCCTACGCGATACTCTAATACACATTTGGATGAATATAGGCTGGAATCTTTTTTAATATTTATGGAATATAAATAAAGACATAAAACATGATAAGGAAGAGCTGTTGGCAAAAATCTCGAAAAGACCTTGACCGACTTACTTCATATTTTTGCACACTACTGTAATAAACATTCAGGTGAACATGAGCTACATATTTTTTTAAACAACAATGTACAGGTGGTCTGTTAAAACCAACTGCAAGAAAGATGACGCTGTTTGCCGCTCTGCTATTGAACCGCGTGTTTTCGTATGGTTTCTCGCAGCTATGAGAGCAGGACATTTAAATCATTAGACAAATTATTTCTCACCTCGTATGTTCTTTCTGCTTATATACAATTGTAAATAAAAATTCTTTATACAGTGTTGCTGTTTTGATTTTTTCCCCTCGCACTCCGTTTCAACAGAAAAGAGGGAAGTTGTATTTATGGCTTATCGTCATACAATTAGAACCCTAAAACAGAATTTGAATCATCGAAACTTTGTAATCCTAGTCTTTTGCAGTTTAAAATAATGCGAAAAAATGTCACTGAAGCTACTGTTCTTACAGATCCAACAGCTGGAGATGTCTCATACCCCGTATACCAATGATCCAAACTGACTTACCCTTTCATTTTAAAGGATTTCAATTCCCAATCAAGGTTTCGTTAACAATAACAACAAATAAGACTCAGGGTCAGAGAGAGGGAGAGAGATGTACAGACAGAGAGAGAGAGAGAGAGAGAGAGAGAGAGAGAGAGAGGAGGGGGGCGGGAAGGACAGAGAGAGGGAGGAGGAGGAGAAGATTCGGACGTATAGCCACTTACTATACATATTTAGCAATTCCGAAGCATTCCTGGGTTCGCTAGTAGTATAATTACACATTACGGTTGCTTGCGAGGTGTAGATGTTAGTGTATGATACCCACTCACTTGACTAAGTTCTAGAAAACAGTCGAACAACATGCAATAAATATTTTTTACGACTGACTGCTGTACCATTTGCTACCTGAAATAAGTGAACACTATGGCTGTAACTGAGGTTCTTGACTGTCAAATTAGGCAGACATCTGAAGTATTCTCACAAATCAGAGGGCACGGGGTAAAGCACGTTAAGATTGAAGTCATGCCTCATAGCCCCAAATCTTCGGTTAATGGTTCAAATGGCTCTGAGCACTAAGCGATTTAACTTTTGAGGTCATCAGTCCCCTAGAACTTAGATCTACTTAAACCTAACTAACCTAAGGACATCACACACATCCATGTCCGACGCAGGAGTCGAACCTGCGACCGTAGCGGTCACACGGTTCCAGACTGTAGCGCCTAGAACCGCTCGGCCACTCCGGCCGGCAATCTTCGGTTACCATGTCGTAGCAGTCACGGCAAATATTGTATTAAGCGAATAAACTGGGGTGCCCACTGGTACTGAGTAAATACGTGGACAAAGTTAAACGTATTCATTCATACAGACTCTAACACAACTCCCTGTAACACTACACGGTACAGTTACGTTCACAAAATAATTTTCTGTATCACGGACCCGTCTTTGATAAGATCTTTCTCGGAATGTCATAGAAACTTAACTCCTTTCCTACTTTAAAAGACAGCCAACGGTCCACCTTCTATCACAACAGCTATCTCGCCCACACTGTGGTTCTGCTCTCACGGTAGTGAAATCGTTCACCCTCGCACTACACCTTTCCCTCCCTTCTGTTTACAAATCCCTCTACTGAATCAGTTTATCAGTTTGGTTTCCCTATCTTAGAAGTGGTCGTTACTCAATCTTCTTCTCTGTCATTTTCCTCCTGTTTCTGTTCGTATTAAACACTGTTTCGTAAGTGCTAAACTATATTATTGTTATTGTTAATCAATGCTACCATTACTACTATGCACTCTTATTATTTGTCATTTATCCTCATAACAACATCTCAGTACGTAACTGAACCACAAGTACGGAAAGAAACTGAAAATGTTCTCTAATTTTTGTTGGCATGTGTAGTTCCTTTACTGATTTAAGTCTTCTACAAATATCACTGCACTTTGTACCAGTAAGCCGAACAGAGAATATATCTGTCAAGCGGTTGGTCGGCAACTTATTCCACGTTAAAGTCGACCATCAGCTGCTTGATTCCAAACCACGAAAATTAGGCGTTCCGTTTACAGCGTATAGGGGTTCAACTCTATAACGATGATGTAGACAGTTGTGTAATCCTAGTGAGTTACATATTGCGCCGTTTATAATCTATGGTAGGTTGTTGCTGTGGTCTTCAGTCAGTCTGAACGCTACTGTATCCTGTGTAAGTCTCTTCTTCTCGGCATGGTCTATCCAACATACAGTTGCTTACTGCAGTCAAGGTGTAGTCTCCCACTACAACTTTTACCCCTCCCCTCACACTTCCCTCCATCATCAACCATCAGATTCCCTAATTTCTCAGGATGTGTCCTGTCAACAGGTCCATTCTTTTAGTCCAGTTGTGCCACAAATTCCATTTCTCCCCAATTCCATTCAGTACCACTTCATGGGTCATCCGATATACCAACGTAATCTTCAGTATTCTTCTGTGACACTACATTTCAAAACTTTCTATTTTCATCAACGATTTATCGTCCGTTTTTTACTTCAATGTAATACAGTAATCCAAACAAATACATCCAGAAAAGATTTTCTAACACAAAATTTACTTATGTTAAAAAGTTTCTGTTTTAGACACTCACTTCTTGCTGTTGCCAGTCAGCACTTTGTACCCTCTCTATTTCGGCCATCGTCAGTTATTTTTCTACGCAAATAACAGAAGTCGTGTAATACTTTTAGTGTCTCATTTCGTAGTTTAATTCCCTCAGCATGACACGATTTGGTTAGACTACACTATATTCGACTATCCTTGTCTTATTTTTGTTGATGTTCAATTCATAATATCAAGACTCTATCCATTCCGTTTATCTGATCTTCCCGGTCCTCTGCTATTTCTGACAGAATTATGTCGTAATCTCAAAGTTTTTATTTTTGTCCTGGAACTTACGTTGTCTATCGGAATTTCTCCCTTGTTTCCTTTAGTGCTTCTTCAATGTACAAACTGAAAAACATCGGACTTAAGTGCCAACCTTTTCTCACTCCATTTCCAACCTCTGATTCCCTTTTAAGTCCTTCGAATCTTATAACCACAGTCGAGTTTTCGTACAAATTATAGAATATATTTCTTTCTCTGTGTTTTAGCCATATGAAATGGGCAACGAATGGAGACGTGATGAAGACACCCCAACCGTCTGCGGATATAACATGATCCTGTGTAATAATGGGACAAAATTTAAGTTTTAATCATAGGAATTTTTTTGCAGCTTACTTCGCTCCACCTTTGGGTAAGACACGTCATTACAGAGTTCATGATGTATTTTGGTAAGATGGCAGAGTGAAAATGCTGACTTTATGGCAACCACATAAGAGTCATATTTGAAAAAGAATTTCGTTTCTCGTTCCAAAACACCTAAATCGAATGATCAGGTGCCTTTGAAATGTAGAATTGCAGAACCCTGTTGAACATCACATAAATTGATTGAGTAAAGAGTAAAGCGTCCAGCAACGAGTTAACGCGAAAAATTTGTAATAAATAACGCAATGAGTCGAAGTGATCAGGGGCACATATGGAAGGTATAGCTGAAGAGAGAGTGGAAGCGAAAAAGCGCAGAGGCAGGCCTAAATGTGAGTATATAACGCATATCGTTGATGCAATATTTAACACTGAAGGGAAGTGGACGTCTGAAAGGAAAGAAGAATGCAGGACAGAATCAAAGCAACCTTAGCGTTGACTACCTATACAGCCCAGCAGACCGCAATGCTAACAGTCTAAGACATTTCGCAAACGGATTCTGTATGATATGAGACGACTGAAAATATAATGCGTTTTCTAGACAAGCTTTTTCATGCTGACTTCAAAACTGCTCTCAATTTTCTTCTATCACGTACAGCTTTTTCGTAATGGGACAAGGTTTTAGTTTTAGCCATAGGAGTTTTATTGGGACAGCAAGCTAGATACACGATGAGGCCCTGCTTTTTAGGCGAGGGCAAACAAAAAGAAGTGGGGTGAAGATATTTTGTCCAGTCGTAAACATTTTGTGCCTGCAACTACAAAAATTTTGCTTGAAACACTTGTAGATCACAATTACTTCCATCGCTGTATGAGAAACTCAGCTTGATGAAGCAGTTCGTAAGGGCTCTTTCACAAGATGGATTCTGCTGTAATTGCCTTTTTACGAAATTTTCTTCCATCAGTGGAAAAACGTTGGGAGCCGGAATTTTTGCCGATCCTTCGGGTCTGTTATTGAAATATCAACATTGAAGTTTCAAGAGCATTGTCTAAATCATGTTGGAAAATTTCGAGGAGTTGGACTTTATCACGAATGAAAAAGTCCACATCCTACACTCGCAAATTGATTATTTTTCTGACAATCTGAGACATTACAGTGAAGAGCAAGGAATCCGGACCAAACAGAATTTTATGGAGAAGGAGAAAAGATACCAGAAAAGATGGAATGAAAGTGTGATGGCAGACTATTGTTCGATGTTGAAGAGGGGCAATAAATATGGTTAGATGAACCATCTGCCAGGCGCTTAAGTGTGATTTGCAGAGTATCTATGTAGATGTAAAGAGGATTTTGAGAGGAAATCAACAAAAAGCGAAAGTTTGAAAATTAAATGTAACAGAATGTTCATAATGTTTCTGGTACTTTTAGTACAAGCCTAAAGTCGAAAACAATAATTATAAAAATATAAACCTTCGTTGAAATTTTAATATTTGTGTAACAATTACTCAATTTTTTAAATTATGAAATTTACGTTTGTGAAAAATATTGACGTGACAGAACAAAATGAGAGTAATTTCCAGAATCAACATTGCAGACTGATGCCAGAATTTTGAAAATCGTCTGACAAAAATTTCAAAAATGCAGGCTTGCGTTATCTATGAGTAAATATTATTTGATCAAAATTGTGGAAAGATGTAGTCAGATCTTGATAAAGTATCAGCTTGGCATCTGGGAACTAGTTCTTGGAGTAAGGAAATGTACGGCTGTGCACACACGACATGTAAAAATAAATCAGTACTGGATCATCTTACAGAAACATCTAGAAGCGAAACATAGTAGGTGTGTGCAATTAAATAGTCTCTGCCGTAAACAAAGAAAATGAAACATATCAGTTTCTTGGTAGTACACCGAGAAATTACAATTTTTCTATGAAGAAAAAATTTCTATACGGCGGGTTGTCGTAGGAAAGGCGAAAGGTCGACTTCGGTTTATTGGGAGAATTCTGGGAAAATGTAGTTCATCTATAGGGGAGACGGCGTATAGAACGTTAGTGAGGCCTGCTCATGAGTACTGCTCGAGTGTTTTGGATATGTACTAGGTCGGATTACAGGAAGACATTGAAGGCGGGCTGCTAGATTTATTACTGGTAGATTCGAACAACACACAGTGTTACGGAGATGCTTCGGCATTTCAAATGGGAATCCCTGGATCGAGGGCAATGTTCTTTTCGAGGAACAATATTGAGAAAATTTAGAGAACCGACATTTGAAGCTGACTGCGGAACGATTCTGTTGCCTTCAAAATAAATTGCGCGCAAGAACAACGAAGATAAATACGAGAAATTATGGCTCATACGGAGTCATATAGACAGCTATTTTTCCCTCGTTCTATTAGCGAGTGGAACAGGAAAGGAGATGACTGGTAGTGGTACGTGGTAACCTCCGCCACGCGCCATAACGTGGACTGCGGAGTATCGATGTAGATGTAGACTATTTGGCAATAATATTCGAGTATTATAATGAACGAAGAATGTGTACAAAGAAAGATAGTATGTATGCCAGAACTTGTTCGATTAGGGGGAGATAGTACCAATGACGTAGACTGGCAGATGCTTTAGAAAAGCTACCCAGTTACACATATAAATATCCTTAGATCATATTAAGGAAAAATATTTTTCTATGCGTCTTCCTAACTCTCCCGTTGGCTGTGGAGATAAAATTTAATAATAGCATAAGGATTTTTAGGACTAGTAAAAGCGGAATTGGCAACGGGCTGTGATGGAATTTTGCATTGACTACTCCACGGAATTAGCTCCTATTCTACTTCAAATTTATCGAGTGTCGCTTGCACAGCCAACAGTTCCGTGTTACTGCGCAAGTGCACAGTTCAACCCTGTTTAAGGAATGGGCTAAAAATTTTATGCACAGAATTACAGACCAATATTGTTGACGTCCGTCTCTTGTGGAATATTTGGAGGTATTCTGACCTGAAGCATTACAACAGCTCTGTAGTACAAGCTGCACTCAAAGCATCAGCAAGGATTCAAAAAATGCAACTCGTGTGTAACAGTTTGCTTTATTCATACATGACACCTTGGAAACAACAGATCCAGGCGAACAGGTAGATTCCATCAGCCTAGAGTTCCGAAAGGTGTTTGATGTTGTGCCACATTGTCGACAACGATACGATCATATGATTATCTTCGTAAATACGTGAGCGAGCTGGAAAGTAAAAATGGCTCTGAGCACCATGGGACTTAACATCTGAGGTCATCAGTCCCCTAGGCTTAGAACTACTTAAACCTAAACTAACCTAAGGACATCACACACATCCAAGCCCGAGGCAGGATTCGAATCTGCGACCGTAGCAGCAGCTCGGTTCCGGACTGAAGCGCCTAGAACCGCTCGTCCACAACGGCAGGCGCTGAAAAGTAACGCCTCCGCATTTTTATATGAAATCTCTTAAAGCTTTTTAAATGAAACAAGTGTTATTAACATTCTACATACTTATTCTTCATGTCTACATATTTTCAGTCTCCTGCCGCTAGAAGGCTCCAAACTGCAGCGCGTAACGTGTCACTGTGTAACATAAGTATATCGGTGCGTGAGAAACAGCGTTATATAATCGAGTTTCTGGTTGTAAGAGTTCGTCCACACATGGAGCACCCTCTCCGTCAGCATGGCACACGAGTGCTGTGACATCGGCAAAAGTCTGATGCCTTGGGTTCATCTTGCATACAATCCCGCCATGACCTCACCGACTTTCATCTACTTCCAGAACTGAAAGAACCCCTTCGAGGACTTCACTCTGATATTGTTGTGGCGTAGCAAGACAGCCACGCCACTCGGAAGTAGCCGAAAGGCACTCGTACACACACGCCGGCTGGCGTGAAGTCTGGAACAGGATACTTAATTAATGCTATAAGAAAAGTATGCAGCTCCTCGAATACTTAACTTTATTCCATCATTGTGGTACATCGCTATTGACGATACAAGTGGGACTATCTCCAGATACGGTTAATTACAATCACTGTAAGGCTAATGGCGCCTTGCTAGGTCGTAGTCATGGACTGAGCTGAAGGCTATTCTAACTGTCTCTCGGCAAATGAGAGAAAGGCTTCGTCAGTGTAGTCGCTAGCAAAGTCGTCGTATCACTGGGCCGAGTGCTAGTCCGCCTTTCTAGACCTGCCATGTGGTGGCGCTAGGTCTGCAATTACTGACAGTGGCGACACGCGGGTCCGACATGTACTAATGGACCGCGGCCGATTTAAAGCTACCACCTAGCAAGTGTGGTGTCTGGCGGTGACACCACAGATAGTATGAAACGGTCCAACCAGAAGTGAGCGAAGTCAAACATTTTACAGTGACGGTATCAACAACCTGTCTTTTGAGAAATGTGTTCGTCGACAGGGTTCCTATGTTGGGAAATAACTGTGTAGATACAAAGAAAAAATATGTCAAATGTTAATAACGTTTGTGTTAATTGAAAAGCTTTAAGAGTTTTCACATTCAAAATTCGGAGGCAGTAATTTTGAGTCCGCCGTCGTATGCGACTGACTAGAGGAGTGTTTAACTGACAGAACTCGGTTTAAATCTTGTAGGAAAGTTCTACAAGAATTCGGTGTGTTATACTGGACGGCAGAAGATCTGCAGAACCGAAAGCAGCTCCGGGTGTGATCCAAAGAAACGTAATAGGAAAGCTAAAAGTTTTCAGTGTAAATAAAAAGTTTGCTAGATATTATCATCACCACCATAAGAATGATCGTAGACGTTGCTGTTGTGTGGAAGGAAATATAGTGGTTGAACGCTGCTAAGGAATTGCAGAAAGATTTGCGTAAAATTTCTACTTAATATAATGAATGGCAGTTTTCTTTAAATGTGGATAAAGGAAAGACAAAGACCTGAATAGTATTTGATTAAAAGAGCGCTACGGAGGTTTTTGAGCACGTTATGTCGTATGTTTTAGGGTTAATACTATGAAGCGATACGAAGTGGGACGCTCATTTAAACTTATTATTAGGGAACGTGAACAGAAGGCTGTGACTTGTTGGTAGGGTTTTGGGAAAATGTTACAATTCTGTAGAGGAAATCGCATTCAAGACGCTAGTGCCACCAAATGTAGGATATTGTTCCAGTTTTGGGAGTCCTTGTCACGTAGGCACGACAACAAACGTATGAATTCAGAGAGGTGCAATTAGAATCGTAGCGGGTCGATATAGACTATAAGAAAGTGTGACAGAAATGCTCGAGGAACGTAAGTGGGAATCCTTGGAAGAAAGACGCCGTTGTTCTTGCACTAGACTTATTTTTACCTCGCCGAATACGCCAGTGGACTAGCAAATGAAATCAGAAATATTAGCACGTTGGGCCCTCCGCCATTTACTGTGCTACACACTTACGAACGTGTATAAAACTTCTCGACAACTTTTTGAGTGAACAATTATAATGTGTAAGTGCTCAGTTAGCCTCTCAGACATGAGGTAACTGCATTTTATGTACTGAGTTATTTATGTCACGATTTTTAAGAAAATCTGGCTACCTGTCGTTAGTGGATATCGTTTTTACGCGTCCTTCCATTTCAGTCTGCAAGCGAAACAGCCATATGTTCGATATACAGACCACACTTCGGAGAAATACTAAATCACATCACGACTAAATATAAAAAGAGAATTCGCAGATCATCTCCAAAACACAACAACTAGTGCCGATTTTTTCTCTCTCATTCCATGTTATTTATGATAGGACGCTAACGGTCCAGTTGTCACATTCCTAGACCCAAAATCATTTGGATCCGTCCAGGCTTTAGTCTATTAGCTACGACATTATTCTCTATCGATTGGAGGAGCATTTCTTTCCTTGGGAGCGGGCTATTTTGTCTCGACGCAAATGCTCAAAGAGATATTCTAGCAGGCCGCAGTGCGTGACGTCGCCGCCCCCGCAGAAGCCGTTCTTTCTGTTTTACTTTTAAGAGCCACTTCAAAGTTTGCCATTGCGCTGCTGGCCGTCTACTCGAGAACTCCCTGACCGCTTCTTCAAAATTTTCTCTTTTTTGCGACTGTAACTATTTTTCTTCGTAGTTTACTTACTGTAAAGAGAATTTCTGCTAACGGGTCACTCTCAGAGTCTGGCTGTTCTCACGAGCGTACGAATAATTGCAGCAGAATTACGTAGTTCTAAATGAATGATAACAAAACGAGTATAAATACGAGGGTGAGCTACAGTACATTTGCACATCCGAAACCCGTGACGTCTTACAGAACTTGGTCTGTCGACGAGTCCTTCACGCACATGTCAGTTGACATTTTAGTGCGACGTGTGATCTGGTCTATTGTGCTCTCTTCTGCGTTTAATAATATTCCAGAAGTGTTCTAAGTGAACGCTGAAAACATTTCTTTAAAAACACTATTAAAAGATATCATTCCCATCGTCAGGCACCTCATGCATAGACGGGACTAATTATCTTCAGTCTAACGATATAACACATACTAAGGTTTGTTCCCGGATCGTTAGCTGACAGAAGTTAAGAAAATGATAGTTGATATGAGTCTGTACGATCTGTTATAAGTGTGTTTTTGTCTTCATGGTCGCTAGCGGTACGTAAAACAGCTGAAAAATATTCGCTGGTTCTGTCCTTAAATAGAGACCTAGTGAGATGGCACATCTACTACAGATAGGTATGTACACCGAAGCCACATTATGGTACGTGGCGAAGGGTACTTTGTGTAGCGTATTCATTTCCCCTTTTCTTTTCCAGCCTCAAATTATGCGAGGGAATAACGATTGTTGGTAAGCGTCTGTGTGAGCTCTAATCTCTCCAATGTTTCCTTCATGATCTTCTCGTGAACCATATGTAGGAGGAAGCAATACATTGGTTGACTCTTCTAGGAAGTAAACTCTCGACATTTTAACAGAAAACAATTCCTCGGTGCAAAATGCCTCTCTTGTTGAGTCAGCTACTGGAGTTGGCCGACCATCGCCTTGACCCCTCTGCGCTTAGTAAACAACCTGTCACAATGGTGCTGCTCTCCTTTGGATCATACCTATTATCTCTATGAAACCTATCTGGTTCGGATCCCAGACTGTCGAACAGTACTAAAGAATCGGTCGAACTTACGTTTTCTAAGTAGCCTCCCTTGTATGTGGACTACAATCGCATTCTGGCATCTGCCTTCACGCCGGCCGTGGTGGCCAAGCGGTTAAAGGCGCTACAGTCTGGAACCGCGCGGCCGCTACGGTCGCAGGTTCGAATCCTGCCTCGGGCATGGATGTATGTGATGTCCTTAGGTTAGTTAGGTTTAAGTAGTTCTAAGTTCTAGGGGACTGATGACCTTAGAAGTTGAGTCCCATAGTGCTCAGAGCCATTTGAACCATTTTAGCCATCTGCCTTCACTGTAATAAATTTTATATGGTCTTCCCACATCAAATCGGTCCGTCTGCACGCTCCCGGATGTTTACTGGAAGTGACTGTTTCCAGTTTTGGGTCTGCAATCGCGTAATCATGCAGTAATGGGTCATTTATAGCCCTGGGTTCGGTTTGCGGCGGCGGTGGGGTGGTTGGACTGCTGTGACCTGTTCAAATGTTGAAATGTGTGTGAATTCCTAAGGGACCAAACTGCTAGACTTACACACTACTTAAACTAACTTCTGCTAATAACAACACACACACACCCATACCCGAGGGAGGACTCGAATCTACGGCGGAAGGGGCCGCGCAATCCGTGACATGGCGACTCAAACCGCGCTGCCACATCGCGCGGCTGTGGCCTGTTGTGAGATTGTGAACCACTGAGGACTACGGCGGGACGAAGCCTCTCCGTCGTTTCTCGGTCCCCGGTTTAAATACACAATACACAATACAATGGCTGATTTCACCTGATAATGAACAATACGTTACATTTGTTTGTGTTATGGTTACACTTCCAGGCATTGGATCAAGTGTCGGTCCTCTGCAGGTCTTCCGCCATTTGGTAACAATTTTCCAGAATTGGGACTTCTCTGTGGCCCAGTGGTAAGAGACTGGACTAACGTTTAAGAGAACGGCGCTTATTTACAATTACAGGATTGTAGATTTAGGTTGGCCATGGTTTCCGTAAATCGATTGAGGCAAATGCCGGGTGGTTCCATTCAAAGGTACACGGTCAATTTCCTTCCCTAATCCGAGCTCTGTTACGCCCCTAATGACCATGTTGCCGACGGAACGTTACACCCTCATCTTTCTTCTTGTCTTTTCCCGTTATGGTTACTTTACAGCATTCAAGTGTTACTTTTGTCACTTGTTACAGCTTTCAATAGAGGTCCTCCAGTAATCGTTACTACTTGTCGTCAGTACGCAGCAGTTATAATTACTGGACTTGGACTGGCTACGGTTGTACTTCTCTTTGCAGACATATATTCCCTAAATTTATTTATGTCCCATTTTTTCCTCGAGTACAGTTTCTAACATACTCCACTAATACTTCATAAAAATGTCAAGAAATTGAAACAATATTTCCAACATGGCTCTTCAAAGGAGGACTATACATATCAGAAGTTCGTTATTGTGCGCATTGAAAATATTCGACAGGAAGAGAAGGGAACTTATAAACATGAAATCCTATGTAATTTCAATGGCTTTGTAACATTAACAAAGCTTAACGACGCGGAAATTAAATTTTTTCGACTACTCTGTACTCCATATTTAGCAAGTATTCCACAAAAAGTTCACATAAAACTATAGCAAACTTTATATCACTGCAGAGGGTCGGCAAAAATATGGAAACACCAAAATAAAACACAATACATCACCATACGCAATACTGTGTAAGAAAACCGTTGGTACTCAAAACAGCTTCCCGTCGTCTCGGAACAGATGAACACAGGTCATGTTATGTTTGAAAGGGAATCTTACACAATTCTTCCTGCAAAATACTGGCAAGTTCGCTTGTCTCCAAAGTAGACCACAAAGGCTCAATAATATTGAGATATGATGACTTTAGTGACCAGGAGAGATGTGAAAAGTCATCATCGTCCTCACAAAACCAGTCCTGGACGATGCGAGAAAAGTGCCTGTCGTTAAAGAAGACAGCGTATCCATTGGGGAACAAAATTTGTACCATGGGATGGACATCATCAACCAAAACGGTCTCTAATCCGTGGCAGTAATTCGGTCTTGCAGTGTAACTATTGGCCCATGGAATACCACAACATGGCTGCCCAAATCGTCATCGAACCCGTCCATAGCCTAAGTTTTATGTCTTCGGCACCACGTTTTCCAGTTACGGGCATTTACGTCACTGATGAGTGGTTTTGGAATTCCAGTCGGCCCTGCAATTCCTACCTTGTGGAGCTACCTTCGTGTTGTTGAGTTTCTGACAGGGTTAGCGAGTGCGACATTGAATTCTGCAGTGACTTTTTCAGGCGTCGTCCTCTTGATTTTCGGCACCGACCTCTCCAATGGTCGTCTGTGACAATCACACTTTTCGTCCGCGTTGTGATTTAGCGGATGATGTTTCTTCGCTTTCCCCGTGAGCACTTTGGTTCCATTGGTTACGGAAGCAGCTCCCATACGAGCATCAGAAATTTACTCGCGCTCCAATTACCTCTGACATAAAGCACTCAGGGCCTTACAGAACACTGTTATGACCACTACTGAAACCTGCGACGTATTAAGGACAATGGACAGGCGCCGCTTGTCATCAAATACAACAGTGGCTAGCATCTGCATTTATGTTCAAGCATGCATTCCTCGCGGTGTCTCCATATTTTTGTCAAAATATAATATAAATATAATATAAAATATTCCTCTTTTTAAAGGGTTGTCTATTACACTAGTCTGCATTTTAAAACTTTTTACCAGATGATTTGTTCAAAGTAGGTGATCTTAAATTAATTTTTTACGCTGATTTTAGAAATAACTACCGTTTTTGTCTATCACGTCAGAGTTTCACACAAAATAAGAAGTAATGTTTTGACGATTTTCGCTGCTGAGCCCACATATATATTCTAACACAATTTCACACAAGGTGAGTTTTTAATCAAAACACATTTGAAAATAAAATACATTTAAAAAATTCTCCTCAGAACTAACCTAATTTGTTTCTTGACTGCCATGTATAAAAACAAGAAGTCAACAGTGTTCTATAAATTTTACTTTCTCTTCTTTGACTTCCTTGTACATGATGACTGTCCCTTTTCAACATCGAACAGTAGTCGGCCAACATAGCTGCTGTCCTGTGCCACTGGTGTCTCCTCTTAATATCTCGGTGAAAACGCTCACTCTGCTCTTCGATGACCTATCTTCTTGAAATTTTGCAACTTTTTTCAACAATGGCCTTGTAATTGAGATTTTTGTTATTCCATAGAACGTTCTCACAAGGGAACCTCCCCATCGCACCCCCCTCAGATTTAGTTATAAGTTGGCACAGTGGATAGGCCTTGAAAAACTGAACACAGATCAATCGAGAAAACAGGAAGAAGCTGTGTGGAACTATGAAAAAATAAGCAAAATATACAAACTGAGTAGTCCATGCGCAAGATAGGCAACATCAAGGACAGTCTAAGCTCAGCAGCGCCGTGGTCCCGTGGTTAGCGTGGGAAGATGCGGAACGAGAAGTCCTTGGTTCAAGTCTCTCCTCGAGTGAAAAGTTTACTTCCTTTATTTTTGCAAAGTTATGATCTGTCCGTTCGTTCATTGTCGTCTCTGTTCACTGTAATAAGTTTAGTGTCTGTGTTTTGCGACCGCACCGCAAAACCGTGCGATTAGTAGACAAAAGTACGTGCCTCTCCAATGGGAACCGAAAACATTTGATCGCAAGGTCATAGGTCAACCTATTCCTCCACAGGGAAACACGTCTGATATATTCTATACGACGCTGGTGACGGCATGTGCGTCACATGACAGGAATATGTTGTCGACATACCTAACTTGTACACTTGGCGAATAGGTAAAAAGATTCTTCTACCTTGCTCGATTTAGGTTTTCTTGTGGATGTGATAATCACTACTAAAATATTAAATTTTTCACTCGAGGGAAGACTTGAATCAAGGACCTTTCGTTCCGCAGCTGCTCACGATAACCACGGGACCACGACGCTCCTGAGTTCACATCGTTCTTGATGTTGCATATCTTGCGCATGGAGTACTCAGTTTGTATATTTTGCTTATTTTTTTCATAGTTCCACACAACTTCTTCCTGTTTTCTCGATTGATCTATGTTCAGTTTTTCAAGGCCTATCCACTGTGCCAACTTATAACTAAACCTGAGGGGGGTGCAATGGGGAGGTTCCCTTGTCAGTAACTGATCGGAAGGCGGTCAAGCACCTTCTTCTCCTTTCTTCTTTGTCTTCTCAGAATCTTCATCCTTCGCCAATTTCTGTATTTGAGTACGAAAAAAAAATTCCAGCTTTGAATTTGTCTCGTATGATGAAGGGAAATCTCTTGAAAAGGTACTTGATGCAGGGTCATCCTATGGTACAGCCTTTACGGCTCACCTTTTTTTTTTTCCTTTTTTTTTTTTTTTTTTCTACAAGCGGTTCGTGCAGGATACTTTTAGTTACAGGCACAAAATTTCTCCGCTCCGACCAAACTCTCACATTACAATGACTTCGCCTTACCCGACTGTCCCATTCGCATGGAAAGCAAGGCATTTTTGCGAACCTTTCCACACAATAGCGGAAAACTGTCTCTGACGTCCATCCCTTGCGCTGATCACCAAGTTTCATTTTAAAGTAAGCATAGTAAGCTTCTTACACATAGTCTCTTTAGCCACCGTGTAGTTCCCAAAAATGTAACAGAAAATAATTAGGATCTTCACAAACTTGAGTGTTGACGTAGTAGTAACTATCAACAGTAGGCGAAGTGTTTTATTAATACTGTCTTAAATATACATAATAATCACAATATAGCACTGGTAATCCAAGCCTGTGAGACAAGCAACGCTTTCAGGGATACACAACAATAACTAGCGTCAACAGGTGTAACAACCTAAAGGTATACAGGGTCGTCCTGAGGAATTTCCCTCCAACAAGACGCATAAACTACTTGCACAGCAATATGTCTTTGAAGTCAAATTGCGGCGAAACTGTACGTGATGGGAAAAACTGAAAACAGATTTGGAATCAGTGTAAAACGTTGAGCTAGGATCACATATTAGTTTTCAGTCATCTGATAGCTTACAGACAAGTGTTACCATTGAAAAAGGGCACTTTTTCACTTATAAAACACTTTTACTTAACGATTTCGACTGATAAAAGATTGCTCGCGTTACTCACACATAAAAGTAGTCGTTCCTTTTGTATAATCATTTATAGGAAGTTTTAGTTCGATACCCGTAAACTTAAATGAAAACGTAGTGCCTACGTTAGTTGGGACAATATGATACATAGAGCCATTAGGTCGTTTCCCGAGTCAAGTATTTTCTCACAACTGTATTACGTGGATCCAACTCCTTTCCAGAACAATTGTCGGTTCTAATCCCTTCATCCATGAATTTTACTTAACTCCTATTTTCAGGTTTTTAATGATGCTGAAGCCGCGTGTTTTTTCTGAGTAATGATCTTCTCTACTTAACTCAATGCGTTGCTGGAACTCAGCTGCCGATTTCCACCAGTTGTCCTTCGGCGTAGTTACTAGACCTATCGTGATAAGAAAATAACGTGTCGTTAGACTATTGACATGCACATCGCAGCTTTCCGGGTACTACAGAGGTCCAGACCGTAATTCTAGCGTGGCCGCGTATACCGTCTGTATCTGTTGCAGAGGGTGCTAGTGCTATGAGCAGCTGGACTCGTTGGTTTGTGTCCCTAGTTACGCGGTGTTGAGCCAGGTCGTATTACTCGAGCCAGTACAAGCTGGCTTTCAGGAGGTAGCGCAAATATTTGAGGAGCAGCTACTGTAAGCAGTCGCTGTCCAATTGTCAATAGCTATGCGGTTACAGCACTTTGAGTGTTAACGGACGAGAGAATGGTGCAAGACCTTGACGTTGTCACAGTAGACCATAACCGAGCAATCACTGGTAGCAGTTGCAACTGTCACTCAAGAGGTGTAGGATATCTCCGCTTAGTTCAAAGACTGAGGAGACCTTTAAAATACATAAATGTAACATATTTCAGGCAAATAAATGATAAATCTCTGGAAACACCACCAACCGCAAGAAACCTTTAATTATCTGTCCGCTGAGAGCATAAGTGGAAATACATACGTAACTAACTGTACCAAAATAAAGTCACTCCTAGAAAAAGAGTCCACATGTTTCTTCTGGTGTGCCATATTCAGCTGAAGAAACTCATTGATGTTTAGATCCCGAACAGAAACCAAATTGGGAAGGTGCTGATTGCTACGTTTCAGCCTCTGTTACAAACAGACGCAGACATTTGGTGTGAGATTCAGATGGGGTAATTTAGCGGGCTAGTAGAGTTGTGATACGGTAACCCTGTGACCACATCTGTTTTCATTTTAGAAGACGACAGTGTCCACAGCACATTCTTCAAGTAGGTCAAAGAAGAAGTTGTGGCAAGCCGGCCGGTGTGGCCGTGCGGTTCTAGGCGCTTCAGTCTGGAACCGCGTGACCGCTACGGTCGCAGCTTCGAATCCTGCCTCGGGCATGGATGTGTGTGATGTCCTTAGGTTAGTTAGGTTTAAGTAGTTCTAAGTTCTAGGGGACTGATGACCACAGATGTTAAGTCCCATAGTGCTCAGAGCCATTTGAACAATTTGAACCAAGAAGTTGTGGCATCTCTTGTAGAAATAACATCTTGGTACGTGCTCAAGGTAACGTCAATGAGTGGGTTTAAGTCATGGTACCGGGAACATCTCCAAAACCTCACAAAACTACACACTCCAAACACTGCAGTTAAGACGCCTCGCTGGATCCTCGGTGCAATCGACGCCTTGCAGCATTTGGAAAGAGGCACAACGCGACTTGTTGGACCACATCATTCATGTGTACTATTTGGCCCGTTAAAGACTTGCAGCTTTATGTACTGCAGGGAATAAAGGCTTTTTGCGAGGCATTCGACTCGAAATGACCATTGCATGCAGTCCCCTTCGCAGTTTTCGCACGAAAACTGGTTGAGATGGACCTGCATCCATGTATAGCAGCAGTTCCTGTCGGGTTTAAAACTGATTATCATTCGTAAGGCGTAACACTCGCCTAGGGTTCCCATACGTCAGGATGTTTTTACGAGCACTGTTGTTACTGCATGTTAAATGGCTGCAATTGGTGCACCATAGCCTATAGACATGACGGACAGTCCAGTTTGAAACACTAACAAGTCGGGTAATTTCATTCAAAATTTGACAATGGCTACGTCCAAATACGATAGCTCCTTTATGCATTTCTGTCAGGTTTCCTCGTTGACCCATTTCATTGCGCTGATACCACACAACAAACTCTCACACACACCACTTCATTATCATGCCTTGCACCAACGTTAGAGAGTCAGATTGTAGTTCCCCACAAAAGGAGTAGCTCACAAAGTATTGATCGTTCGATTCTCGGGTTGTTACTCATTACTACAGGATTCTTACCCCAGGCAAGGCTAAATAGAGTAGAAAGTCCAAAGAAGAGAGGCACGTTTCATCGCTGGTTCGTTTACTGAACGATAGAACTCAACTCCAGACGTTACAAGAGAGGTGTTGTTTATTGTCAAAAATCCGGGGCTTCCCAGCGAAACGTCTGCGGGGTAATCGAAACATGTGAGCCCGCCTACATGCTGCCAAGGTTATTTCGCTGGGAAGCCTTTACACATACTTCACTCAGTCCCGATCCCTCCCCATGTGACTTTCATATTTTTGGAGCCCTTAAGAAAGACATTCGTGGTTTTCGATTTGCTTCGGACGAAGAGGTGCACGCATAAGTACAATCATGCTTCCGGATACAGCCGCAAACATTTTTTCCATGAGGATACTGACCTTCTTGTCTTACACTGGATAAATTTCATTTGAAATAATACACGGTTTACTTCCTTTTTTCCGTCTGTCTCGTTTCTATTTGACTGCCCACTATATTTCTAAAAATCTATAACGAAACTTGTTAATATTATATCTTCCTCCAATAATTTATTCTGATGTCTCTGACATGGAATGCAAACTAGTTTTATAACATGCGAGCTAATATTATTCCACTCTTGACGAAGTTCTTCCTTCAACTGTCCCTTGATAGTTATCGCCGCTTCCTCAGAAGGCTGAAAAGAGAAATTTTATGTTTGCCAAATATACCGCGGCGTACAGCCGGCGATATCGTCCACCGTTACCAGAATGAGAATAGTTTAGAGTCTTTATGACAGGAAAGCCTACCACGCCTCTAGGATGACAGAGAAAGATGAGTCGACATACGGAAGGGAAAAGGAAATGTCCGCTTGAGCGCGGCGGAATTACTACAACGAAGTCCACCCAGAAACCACTTCATCACGAAAGCTACGACGGAAGAGTAACCAAGAGAACACCGTTGATCAGCCAGGAAGAAATAAAACAAAGGCCTGAATTCGCCGAATGATAAAGGATGCAGAGTGTTTGAAAGTTGTCATCTCTCCAGATGAAAGCAATAAAAGTCAATTTCTTCCCCGGCTCGAAGGCTATGTAAATAATTGTGACATTTTCACTATTGCAATGCGTACAGGAGGTAATGTTTATGTGATGGGATTCTTGACTTTCAGTTGATGCTGAAGAGTTGAAATTAGTCGGTAGTACTAATATAATAGAAGAGAATCTGAATATTTTATAATAATGTTTCCTCAAGACTGCGAACAAATCAGGTAACAAATTTGTTAAGTTTTACCCGGAACTTGAACTCAAACCGTACATACAATGAAAAGGACAAGTGGACTAATACGATGAGTCCGTACGAGCGCGAACGGTCAAAAATATTTGATAGGAAAAAACCCACCAACACGTCATAAAACATCAGAAATACCAAACCAACAAATACGTTGATTCCGACATAAATTGTTTTTGTTTCGTATTACATGGAGTTCGAAAATTAAATGGGCGCCATTTATATTTGATTCCTACCATTTTTGTTTATTAAGTTTTCTTAATTTATAATTTTTATTTTTGGTCTAAAACCAGATAGAAGACGACGAAAACAATGAATTTTCAATGTTTTCTGAACTTTTAAACAGCTTCTCCTTTGATCAAACGCGTGTGCCGCCTGACGTTTAGTGCTTTGCTTCATACTGATTTGTGTAAACTATTTTTATTATTTGTAACCCAAAGCCTTAACACTTAAGTAACAAATTTCTATTTACTTGCAGCGTAGTTTAAAAATATAATATCGTTTTTGGCATCTTAGCAACCACTCCTTTCTCCCCCTTTCCACCTAGATTCTGTTAGTGAAGTGTTGCACTATGCCTTAGGCCCTGTTTGGCCTGTGAAATGTAACTCTTCTGCAGCACTCCTTTTCACTCTAACATATTTTCCAAAGTCGTTCATATGAATGCTACCGTCTTTGACTGCAACTGTCCGACGATAGTCTTCTGAACAGGAAAGCGATCAACATTACCAAAAAACATTATGAAATATTCACAGTTTTTGTTTCCGTTCACTCGTTCATTAATGCCTAAATATTTTATACCTGATTGTTTTTAGCAGATCTGTATCTGAAATAAATGGTAGTAGCTCCGTCGTAAGTTGCTTTGAAAGATATATATTTTCTATTTCTTGATGGTGACTAGTTTCGGACACCTGTGTCCATTTTCAAACCATCGCACAAAGAAAATTAGCGTTAACATGACAATTTCATACAAACGAGGTACATATTCGTAATACAGTTACAGTGCACTAATACACGTGTAAGGTACAGAAATTTTTCATGTGTTCCAATTTATATGTTGGCCTGCATACCGTGCCGCAGGTGTGACAAATACAGGCGATAGCCAATGTACAGAAAAATGCCCCTGCGGACGTATTTTTCACCTGCAGTATGCTGCAAGTTCGTATATCTCTATCTGTCTGGCTGCAAGTTTCTCAAGGCTGAAGATATACAACACTGAGGTTTTACACATTCTTAAAATTATCCAATACATCTACATCTACACAGATACTCCGCAAGCCACCGTACGCTAGTACTCCTAGTTATTTCATTTCCTGCCCCACTTGCAAATAGAGAGGGGGGAAAGCTACTGTCTATATGCCTCCGTATGAGTCCTATTTTCTCGTATCTCATCTCAGTGGTCCTTACGCGAAATGTGCTATGGCGGCAGTAGACTCATTCGGCAGTCAGCTTCAAATGCTGGTTCTCTAAATTTTCTCAGCCGTGTTCTTCGAAAAGAGCGTCACCTTTCCTCCAGGGATTCTCATTTGAATTCCCGGAGCATCTCTGTGACAGTTAAGTGTTGTTCCAACCTACCGGTAACAAATCTAACAGCCCGTCGTCTCTGAATTGCTTCAGTGTCCTCCTTCAATCCAACCTGGTGCCAGTCCCAAACACTCGAGCAGTATTCAAGAATAGGTCGCACCAGCGTCCTATATGCGGACTCCTTTACAGGTGTCGGCCATTCGCCTTCGTTACCACAGACCTCACGTGCTCGTCCCTTTTTATATTTCTTTGCAGCATACGTCCAGATACTGAAAGGACGTTTAAAGCTGTACACTATTAATGCTGTATCCGAACATTACAGGTATACTTTTCCTACTCATCCGCATTAACTTACATTTTCCCACATTCAGAGTTAGCTGCAATTCATCACACCGGCTAGAAATTTTGTCTAAGTCATCTTGTATCTTCCTACAGTCACGCAACTTCGACACCTTAAATATTTCCTCCATACCGACGTTGACGGTGACGGTCGACAGTTATGTTCCACACTGCAGACTTTACGACAACATTCCATGAGTTTCCTTTGTTTTCTTTAGTACGGAAAAAAATAAATTGTGAAAACTGATTTTGTTAAAGTCTTATTGTGTAAAGGGAAGACTATACTAAAGTCGCGTCGTCTACATTCACACAAGCGGTCAACTAATTTTAAATTAATCTACCATCTACAAAACTGTAAATCCTAAGTAGTGACTGTGTTAGGTTGTATGAAGGACTCCCTGCGTTACCAATACGAAAAATAACAATACAGAGCATGTTCTCAATCATAACATGTTGGTTACCTGTAAAATAAAGTGAATGAGAGTTTCATACAGATGTCCAATTCTAAACAGGCAGAAAGTATGCCAAAGTAAGAGTTTGCTCATCTCTCTCCAATTCAGAGAATGTCTTTTTACATATAAAGACTGTTTTAGCCACATGCTGAAAATAGGAGACATAAAGTTCACGTAAATCAGCGCTTCACAGTCACTTTCGACATCTTACAGCAAAGTATATACGATTATGATTATAGGAAATTTAGACTTGAAAGAGTAGTTAGGGAAGTAGATCGCCAAAACTATGCTCAGCTATCCAACGATAATTTATCAGATCCTTAAAGAAGGAATATGTGTTAATCAAAAGTATCTAAATCATGTGATAACACTGTACTGTAGATGAACAACAACAAATGGAAGAATTTAATACAACAAATTTGAAAGTAGATCTGAAAATCAATTCTGGCAAAGCTAAAACCGTTTATAATCGTCACAGCCAAAAGTAATGTGTGGAAATTAACAAAGAAATTACAGGAGCAACTGATGATCTTTTATTTTTATAGCAGTTGGAGACAGAAACAGAAGAGCAAAAGCAGCCTGGAGTGCTTTTGTTAGCGTAAACATAAAGTTCATAACTAAGCTTCCGATATGCGAGAAGCGGGATAGAAAATCATTGTGTGTTACTAGTTTTGGCATACCGGTATATCGGTGAGAATACAATTGAAATAGTAAGAACTGCTCTGTCTGAAATGCTTATCGTTCACGTTTCACTTCCGTACAAAGCTGTGATCCAGATAAACACGCACAGAAAAGCCTTCCTAACACTTAAGTTTATACTAGATGTTAACAGATTCTTCGTTTGTAGAAATTATTTTTTTCTGTGGCAAGTCCGCATTTTACATGCTTCCTGTTTTGGCCACCAGCAGATATTTTTCTCCCCAAATAGCAAAATGCATCTACTGCGTTTAGTGTCTTATTCCCGAACGTAATTCCCTTAACATCATCCGATCTAATTCGACTACATTCCAGTACCCATATTTTACTTTTGTTGATGTTCATCTTACAACTCATTTTAAAGTTACTATACAGTCCATTCATCTCTTCTCCATGACGTTTGCTCTCCCCGATGGAATTACAGTATCATCGCCAAACTTCGGAGTTTCTATTTCTTCTCCGTGAACATTGATTACCTTTTCGAATTTAACCTTGATTTCCTTTATTGCTGCTGAATCTATAGATTGAATAACATTGTCCCACTTCCTTCTAAACTACCATTCCCTTCCATGTCCTTCGACGCTTGCAACCGTAGTCCGATCCTGTACAAGTTGAAGATGACCTTCATCTTGTCACTGCTACCCTTACAATTTCAAGTAATGTATTGTAGTTGATACTGGTCAACGTTTATAACTATAATGAAACTGAGATACAAATGCGCAAGACGTGTAGCGTAACCGTGC
This sequence comes from Schistocerca cancellata, assembly GCF_023864275.1. Taxonomy (NCBI): domain Eukaryota; kingdom Metazoa; phylum Arthropoda; class Insecta; order Orthoptera; family Acrididae; genus Schistocerca; species Schistocerca cancellata. The sequence continues at coordinate 875,499,014 of NC_064629.1, read as the reverse complement.
GAACGGATAGCATACGAAACAAAGACGTTCCCTGATGGAGTTCAGTATACGAAAATGACTAAGACATGACATAATGGAAGGTGTTTTTTAAAATTTTTATTAGCTTTCGGGATGTGCCCATAAAACCATCTCAACAGTGGAAAGGCGATACAACAGTGTGCTCCGAAAATTAAGGACATTCGTTAGGGTCAAGCAGTACCCGAGTACTATCTTACAAAGGCTTAGACTTATCATGTGACACCACGCAGGCAAGTTTCGTGTCAGTTATGACTATAAGAAAATGAAGACAACTCTACACCCACTCTTCGAGCGGAGAAAATCTCTGATCTGACCGGGAAACGAACCTGCGGTCCTTTCGGTTAGCTGTCTGGCATGCTGACCTGGCAGCTGTAATGGAATATAGATAGGTCATCTCAAATATATGAAGAAAGAGCAAGGATTCTTGGGGTTGGTTGTCGTAATGTGTTAAGAACTCTTCTAGCCTTTATCCGGAAGTGAATGTGAATGGCCAATGACGATGATACTAGAATTACCGCGCTCTAAGCATTTTCCCATTCAGAATCTAACGGTGACTACCTTTGACCACATAATCAGTGTTAACTCTTAATTTTACTACTGGTGAAAAATTAACTTGTTACGAATTGAGACCCAAAAGCTTCGCTCGAGAGAATTCTCTATATGGTGGGGGCCAGAACTCCATCCTGGGTCTCTGTTTGTCGTCTCACTAGCTCAGCTACGTCAGAACGCCTTAGAGCCCGACACCTCTCTCCTGCTATTCGATCCTCCCATATAATCTCTCGCATTTCTTTCCGGGACAATATTCCTGGGAAGTGAGAAGTCGCGTCACGATAGTCCATGGCTTGTTTCCAGATTGTTGTTGTTGTTGTGGTCTTCAGTCCTGAGACTGGTTTGATGCAGCTCTCCATGCTACTCTATCCTGTGCAAGCTTCTTCATCTCCCAGTACCTACTGTAACCTACACCCTTCTGAATCTGCTTTGTGTATTCATCTCTTGGTCTCCCCCTACGATTTTTACCCTCCACGCTGCCCTCCAATACTAAATTGGTGATCCCTTGATGCCTCAGAACATGCCCTACCAACCGATCCCTTCTTCTGGTCAAGTTGTGCCACAAACTTCTCTTCTCCCCAATCCTATTCAATACTTCCTCATTAGTTATGTGATTGATCTACCCATCTAATCTTCAGCATTCTTCTGTAGCACCACATTTCGAAAGCTTCTACTCTCTTCTTGTCTAAACTATTTACCGTCCATATTTCACTTCCATACATGGCTACACTCCATACAAATACTTTCAGAAATGACTTCCTGACACTTAAATCTGTACTCGATGTTAACAAATTTATCTTCTTCAGAAACGCTTTCCTTGCCATTGCCAGTCTACATTTTATATCCTCTCTACTACGACCATCATCAGTTATTTTGCTCCCCAAATAGCAAAACTCCTTTACTACTTTAAGTGTCTCATTTCCTAATCTCAGACCCTCAACATCACCCGACTTAATTCGACTACATTCCATTATTCTCGTTTTGCTTCTGTTGATGTTCATCTTATATCCTCCCTTCAAGACACCATCCATTCCGTTCAACTGCTCTTCCAACTCCTTTGCTGTCTCTGACAGAATTACAATGTCATCGGCGAACCTCAAAGTTTTTATTTCTTCTCCATGGATTTTAATACCTACTCCGAATTTTTCTTTTGTTTCCTTTACTGCTTGCTTTCCAGATTACACATATTAAACGAATTGCTGGACCGGAACGCGAATCATAATTATTGATTTTTGCCGACAAAACTTTCGCAGAACTGATCACTCCGATGTCTAGTCATGAAATGTAATGGGTATCACTGCTTTGAGTGACTGTTTTGCAATCAGGCACTCATTATTGTAAGGTTACACGACTGCGGAACAGTCACTTGAAGCAGACACATTTATTAAATATCTGGGAACAGTTTAAAGTGTAAGGGCCACATAAAACTAACTGGATGTAATGCAGATGCAAGACTGAAATACACTGGAAGACCTCTCTGAAAACTTAGTCAGTACGCGAAGGAGGTAGCTTACAAAACTCTCGCTCGACCAATACTTAAATATTACTTGTCTCTACCAGATAGGATTGATAGAGGAAACAGAGAAGGCCTAAAGAAGACCAGCGCGTTTCGTCACAGGTCCGCTTAGTAAGCATGAAAGGGTCTCGCAGATGCTCATCCAACTCCATTGACAGACGTTTCAGCAGAGGCATTGTACACCACGGTGTGTTTACTGTTTCAGTCACTAAGGTGTACGTTTCTAGAAAAGTAAACCAATAATTGCCTCTAACTGCATATATCTCTGGAAGAGACGACGAAGGTGAAATTACAGAGATTTAGGCCCACGCGGAAGCTTACCAATAATCGTTGTTACCGCAGACTATTGGCAATTGGTACAGGAGGGAGGGGGGGAGGGGGGGGGAGAGGACTGAAAAGGTACGCAATGAATCGTCCGCTACACACCGGAAGACGTCGGCTTGCCGAATACAGCTATAGTTTTAGATGTAGAAAGCGCGAAACGCAAAGACTCATAGCTAACTGTAGTGCCACGTACTGTTTTATCTCCCAGGAAGTTACTGATCGCTATGTACCTAAACATTCTTTCAGACTTCAATGAAATTCTAATAAAAGTTGTGGGTCTTTTTAGGTTCCATTTCTCCATTTTAAAAGGTGATGGAAGGATGCCTCCGTGATTACTTTCTGCAGTGAAGAAGTTTCTTTTAATTGGCTTTTCCTGGTCAAAATACATCGGGCTCTGGAGATGACGACGGAGGGAGCGTTTTAAACTGACGAGCCAAGCAGGTACAGGTTTCTGCCTACAGTTTTTCCTTACCATCTTTCCAAATATTTACGGATGACCCTTACAAACAGTTCTCCGAAATTCTCATTACAGATTACAAGTCTTGAAATAGGAATCGAATAAGGATATACAACAAGAAAAAAATGCAGCTGCCTCGTACCAGTAAAACAAAAAGGGGAGTCACATCAACACACAGCAGATACGACTGTTTTCTCTCGCACTTTCGGAATTTCTTAAATTAGAAAATCATCTTTCAAGGAGACCACACGGTAATCGTATTTATATAATTTTTTGCATTTATGGGATGTGAAGTTCAGAATTCAAACATCAGTTCACCGAAATATTCGATACAACTCTCGAAAATTGTCGAGAAAATCGATTTTAAAGTTTTCCGAGTATCTTTAATTCGCTGAAGCTGAAACGCGTTTTCGATGGGTGACGTGGCTCTGTGGTAGAATTATTGCCTGCACTGTGGGTGGCACGGGTTCGCTCCCCCTCCCCCCACCACCCGATGCAAATTTTTAGAGGTGCGTGTTCCACGAGAATTTCTGTGAAGCGTAGACTACACAAATATGAAAACATCGGTAGTTCTCGAGACTGGTAGTAGCTGAACTGCTGATTCGAGTCTCGATTTGGTCTTTTTTTCGCTCAGTTCGAATACCTAAGTGAATTTATCGAATATGTGCTAACTAACACGTATCTATCATATTATAAGAAAAATGCAAGTTTTTATTTTTAATTACAATTTGCACACGAAATTTCAGATATCATTGCAAATATAGATTCTTAATTACCGATCATTTTCAAAACGTTCTTAATAATGGTTGTTTAAAATAAAAAATTACAATTCAATTATTTTTCATCTTGATATATTTTACGCTTCACGAAAATGGTCGTAGAACATGAACAATCGTTTAAAAATTCGCATCACCTGGAAATAGAACCCGGCACACCCAAGGAAAGGCAACCATTCTATCACAGAGCCACGTGGTTCAACGAAAAATCGTCTTCTCTTTACTGATTTAAAGACGTTCAGAAAACGTCAAGCTAGATTTTCTCGAGAATGTTTGAGAGTTGCAGGGAATTTCTCTGGGGGAATATTTGGTTATGATCTTCACATGCCACAAATATAAAAAATTACTAATATCCGTTCCCTTTGTGGTCTCCTTGCGAGCTAAATCCGATGACTGCTCCTCGCAATCTGCCTGCACTTCTGTTGGGAACGGCCGCAGAGAGTAACTTCTGTCTGCCTTGATGTACCACACGGTTGAGCACGCAGCTCTTTCGACGCTTTTACTGCAACAGAAGTGATACTGTTACGCTTTGAATCTAATTTTGCTTTTATATTAACGAGGAAACCAAGCTCAGCAGAAGTGATGCTGTTACGTATTGAATCTAATTTTGCTTTTATATTAACGAGGCAACCAAGGTCTCTATCAACATGATACCATTATCAAAACATTGTCTGTTCAGCGTCCACTAAAATACCTGGGAGGTGGATAAAGTTCGCAGTCATGCGCAAGGATCGCACTCGAATCCTGGAGATTCCTCACTCTTCAAGGACCTGCTGTCACTGTAATAGCGCAGAGTTTGGTGTAGATCTGTCAACCGCTCGGTATGGCCTGTATCAGCCGTCTATGTAATCCTCTCATCACAAACAAGCAACTGTTTCCATTTGTCTTACTACACTAGTGAAACGAGTCGTGGACACTTAGTTTCCTGAAGACAGTAACCTGCCCCAGTGGCTGTCGTTACTTCCGTTAGAACACCTCTTCATTTTGTATCCTTCAGTATTGCTCGGTTGCGGATGTGTAGCCATCTTCAAGTGCCTGGAGTACAGACCAAACGTAACATCGTTAAAATACAAATGTAAACCAGTCGTTAGCTATTTAGTCGACCGAATAATAATTTAAAAATTAAATCAAAATAATAGAGAACTTGCATAGGGTAAATGCTCAAACGAACGTGCTTGGGATACTTACTGGCGTTGCTTATATAATAGGGTGGCCTAGTACAAAATTAAGTACAAGCACAATTAGAACGTTATAGGCGTACAATAAGGGATAATATATTATAATGAAATATTTTACTACATTATCGCACTTAATCAACTCGAGACCACGTATTTCCTAAACAGCTCTACGTGTCGTAAAAACAATATTAAAGACATCTCTGTTCACCTACGACAGGGACACAATACACGAATGAACGGCAGGAATGGAAAAGAAGGTTTCGCTTTTGTTTATTCTATGTGTACGGTTCGAAGAGAGGTCGTATTTACGTTGATGGTGTCGTAATTACAAGTTGTTATAACAGAAATGAAATGTGATAACAGTTTTGTGATAATTCAGTTTCACACAGTTTAGCTGAACAAACACAAAACTAGCCTGTGGAAAGCTTCCCATCTTCCTCCTTAGCTCGGCAACACTGAAGGAACACCCGGATTAAAGGATGAAACATTATAAGTAAACATAATAGTTTTCGTAGCTATTATTATTTTAGGTCGTGTGATATGTTACAATAGATATAAGACAAGTATACATGCGGTCTCCTATTTTCCTTATTAACAGTAGCATCTTTGAACGAATGTCCGGGTAAAAACGAAATAATAAGACTTCAGACACTTGAGATTTGTTACACAGTCGAAACTTTGCAGTAGCAAAGAACTCAAAATAAAAGGATATGCTAATTAAAGTGACAGATTATTGTTCAGAAAATTTGTTTCAGTACTAAATCCCGTTGAACCAAAAATACTTGCTTTTATTTTCAGAACCGCCTTTACATCTACATCTACATGGATGCTCTGTAAATCACATTTAAGTGCCTGGCAGAGGGTTCATCGAACCACCTTCACAATTCTCTATTATTCCTATCTCGCATAGCGCACGGAAAAACCGAGCACCTATATCTTTCCGTGCGAGCTCTGATTTTCCTTATTTTATTATGGTGATCGTTATGGCTTATGTAGGTCGGCTTCAACAAAATATTTTCGCATTCGGAGGGGAAAGTTGGTGATTTTAATTTCGTGAGAAGATTCCGCCAAAACGAAAACCGCCTTTGCTTTAATGATTCCACCCCAAATCCTGCATCATTTCAATGACACTCTCTTCCATATTTCGCTATAATACAAAATGTACTGCCCTTCTTTGAACTTTCTCGATGTAATCCGTTAGTTCTACCTGATAAGGGTCACACATAGCGCAGCAGTATTCTAAAAGAGGGCGGGTAAGCGTAGTGTAGGCAGTCTCTATGGTAGATTTGCTGCATTTTCTAAGTGTCCTGCCAATAAAATGCAGTCTCTTGTTAGGCTTTCCCACACATTTTCTATGTGTACATTCCAATTTAAGTTGTTCGTAATTTTTATTCTTGGGTCTATAGTTGAATTTACGGCCTTTAGATTAGACTGATTTATCGTGTAATCGAAGTTTAAGGGATTCCTTACAGCCCTCATGTGGATGACCTCACACTTTTAGTTAGTTATGGTCAATTGTGAATTTTCTCACCATACAGATATCTTTTCTAAATCGTGTCCATAATAATTATCCGGGCTGTTATGCCGTGGTCGTTTGATGAATTTTGTCTCAATTCCCAACGTTTCGTCTCCGACTGTGGGAGACATCTTCAAGGGGGTCCGCAGGTCGATGGAAGGTCCAACACACCCACTGGCTCGCTACTGAGACAAAATTCATCAATTGACCACAGCATAACAGCCCGGATAATTATAATGGCCATGATATTTCCGGCCGTGAAAGCCTAAATTTTTCTAAATCGTTTTGTAATTTGTTTTGATTTTTTTATGACTTAACTAGTCAATAAACGACAGCGTCATCTGCAAACAACCTAAGACGGCTACTCGGATTGTCTTCCAAATCGTTTATATAGATAAGGAACAGCAAAGAGCCTATGACACTACCTGAGGGAACACCAGAAATCAGTTCCGTTTTACTCGATGACTTTCCGTCAGTTCCTACGATCTGTGACCTCTCTTACAGGAAATCACGAATCCAGTCACATAATTGAGACGATATTCCATAAGCACGCAATTTCACTGCAAGCTGCTTGTGTGGTACAGTGTCAAAAGCCTTTTGGAAATCCAGAATCAATTTGAAATCTCTTGTCAACAGCAATCAACACTTCGTGTGAGTAAAGAGCTAATTCTGTTTCACAAGAACGAATTTTCTAAATCCGTATTGACTGTGCGTCAATAGACCGTTCTCTTCGCGGTAATTCATAATGTTCCAACACAATATATATATATATATATTCCAAAATCCTGCTGCATATCGACATTAATGATATGGACCTAACATTTACTGGATGACTCCTGCTACCTTTCTTGAATATTGGTGTGATGTGTGCAACTTTGTCCGCAGCTCGTGGTCGTGCGGTAGCGTTTTCGCTTCCCGCGCCCGGTATCCCGGGTTCGATTCCCGGCTGGGTCAGGGATTTTCTCAGCCTCGTGATGACTGGGTGTTGTGTGATGTCCTTAGGTTAGTTAGGTTTAAGTAGTTCTAAGTTCTAGGGGACTGATGACCATAGATGTTAAGTCTCATAGTGCTCAGAGCCATTTGAACAATTTTTTTGTGCAACTTTCTAGTCTTTGGGTACGGATCTTTCATCGAGCGAACGGTTGTAAATGATTGTTAAATATGGAGTTATCGTATCAGCACACTCTGAAAGGAACCTAACTGGTATACAGTCTGGACCGGAAGACTTCCTTTTCTTAAGTGATTTAAGTTGCTTCACTACTCCGAGGATATCTACAGACAATTCTACGTTACTCATGTTGGCAACTGTTCTTCATTAGAATTCGGGAATATTAACTTTGTCTTCTTTGCTGAAGGAATTTTGGTACACTGTGTTTAGTAACTCTGCTTTAGCAGCACTGTCATCGATATTATTTCCATTGCTATCACGCAGAGAAGGCATTGATTGTAGTGCTGCTAGCATACTTTACATGTGACCAGAATCTCTTTCGGTTTTCTGCCAGGTTTCGAGACAAAGTTTCGTTGTGGGAACTGTTGTAAGCATCTGGCATTGAAGTCCGCGCTAAATTTCTAGCTTCTGTAAAAGATCGCCAATCTTTATCAAGAGCCTCAATACTGACGATTATTACTGATCGCAACTTTCTATTATTACACCTCTATCTCCGTCTGACGTTGTTTTGTGGTACCACACTTACGTTACGTCTGTAAAAGTTTGTTTGCGTTTTTGTAAATCACACTGAAACAATCACATCAGTTTGTGATTAGGATTACGGCTTTTAAACCGAAAACAGAAGTTATAGCACCCTCAGGAGCAAACGTAGACTCGGCCGCACATCAGCGAAGTGTTGTAGGAGGCTTTCAGGTATCTTTCCAAGATTGTTCACGAGGTACAGTATCACACAGGGAGGTCGTATGATTATAAAACTGTTACGAAATTCAGGAGAACTTCCAGGTGATCGACACTTGGTGCAACGACTGTCAGATGAACCTCAAAACGTCATGTGTGTAAATAGACGCTGATTGATTACACCGTCACCAGAAAAGCGCTGGCGTGAGTCATACATCTAGGGGCATCCGTCCTGAACATCTTGAAACTGAACTTTATACAACAAACTGCTCACGGGCGTGGTGTCACCGCCAGACACCACACTTGCTAGGTGGTAGCCTTTAAATCGGCCGCGGTCCGTTAGTATACGTCGGACCCGCGTGTCGCTACTATCAGTGATTGCAGACCGAGCGCTGCCACACGGCAGGTCTAGAGAGACTTCCTAGCACTCGCCCCAGTTGTACAGCCGACTTTGCTAGCGATGGTTCACTGACAAATTACGCTCTCATTTGCCGAGACGATAGTTAGCATAGCCTTCAGCTACGTCATTTGCTACGACCTAGCAAGGCGCCATTACCAGTTACTATTGATGCTGTAAAACATGTACCGTCAAGAGCGATGTTTACCAATTATGGATTAAAGTTAAGTATTCCAGCAGCTGCGTACGTTATTTGCTAGTCTCAATTCCTTGACCTGTTCCAGACCTCACGCCAGCCTGCATGAGCTAAAACGCGTGTCTTTCGGCTTCCTCTCATAGTGGGTTGGCTCTCTTGCCAATCCACAATAACGGGAATACTAGGTCCTAGACTGAGACTGCTAAAAGGTTTGCGAGTGAGTTTAGCTCATCCATATCTACATCGTTTACAGAACTTTCTTTGACTATTTATTGAATGTGGTTCTACAACATACCATTTCTAATAATAGCATTAACGAATTCAATTCAAGGAAAGGAATAAAGGAAGGAAGATTAGAATTGAGCGTCCCGTCGACAGCGCGGTCATTAGAGACGGAGCACAAGCTCGGATTACGAAAGGATAGAAAATGAAATCGGCAGCCCTTTTCGAACAGTCGTCCTCCCGCGTGTGAGTGCGATGTGGTGACCACTGCACCAGCTCCCTCGGAGAAATTCAAGGGCGAATGTCTTAGGGAACTGAATGTCGCCAATGTTAGACGCTATAGGGAAGACTTATTAGCTTCCTCTCAAGGTCTGAGAGCGCACACTCCTAGGCGAGCAAAGAAATTTTTACTTCTCTCCAGGGACATCATTTTACGTGCCATTACCGTAAAATTAGATAAATATTGTCTTATAGGGTTGCATATGTTTTTCTTCCGAGCAAAATACACAAAATAAATACGAACACAGAAAGTAGTACTCGTACGGCTCAGTGGGTGAGCACCAGACTGCAATCCCACACCTCTTGGTTTCGATCCCCAGCCCGTCGGCGTTTTTTTTTCTGTTACTTATTGCTTCTTTCACTTCTGACAATTAACTATATGTCAAGCTGCACAGTAGTTTGGAGTCCATCCACGTTAAATTGTAAATCCACCTGTAGCTGACTGGATGAGTTGAAAGGTCCGACGAAGGCAGGAGCATACCAGCACGCCTAGTGAAGCTCCGTGGCGTTCAATCCAACCTTCGGATTGTGAAGAAACTTAGGGTTTTTTACTTTCTGCACCATCCGCAACGCACTGTGTGGCGTACCGACGCAGGTGTAGATTCTAGGGGGGCGTTTCTTTTTGACTCCAAGTGTGGCTGCTTTTGTACTTCTGTTATCAGTTCCGAAAGATGTCTGACATATCCGTCTACTTCATCGAAGCAATTCATATGCGAAATGTAGATCATTTTTATATAATAATATCGTCAGAAGCTGTGAAATATGAGTGTTTTTAATTAAGGTATTACAAAATTAGTACAAGATTCACATCTATTTTTAGCGGCGTGCTAACGAAACAGAGAATTAACACTTTAACAGGCTGACATTACATAAAGTGAAGACAAAGCAGCAAAAATATTCCAAAAAGGATAAAGTACTTGCATTAAAAACACTCATGTTACATAAACACTATTATACATCGATGAGCCAAAACATTATGACCGCCTGTTCAGTAACGTATTGGTCAACTTTTCAAACACAGTACAGCTGCGATTCTGCTTGACGTGGATTCTACAGGGTGCTGATAGGTTTCCAGAAGTATGGGGCACCAGATGTCTACTCAAAGGTCACTAAATTCCAGCAAATTACGGGACGATGGTTGGTGGGCATGCAGCTCGCGTCCGATATGTGTTCCGGTGGTTACAGATCGGGGACATTTGCTGTCGACGACATCAATTCGAGTTAACTATCATGCTGCTCAACCACTGCAGCACGATTCTGGCCTTGTGTCGCGGAGAGTTATCCTGCTGGAAGAAGTCATCGGCATCAGAGAAGACTTAAAAAATGTTCAAATGTGTGTGAAATCTTACGGGACTTAACTCCGAAGGTCATCAGTCACTAAGCTCTCACACTACTTAACCTAAACTATCCTAACTGCAAAGACACACACCCATGCCCGAGGGAGGACTCGAACCTCCGCAGGGAGAGAAGACTTCAACCATGATGAAATGCAGATGGGGGGTGGGATAGGGGTAGGAGACCAAACAGCGAGGTCATCGGTCTCATCAAATTAGGGAAGGAAGTCGCCCGTTCCCCTTCAAAGGACCCATCCCGTCATTTGTCTGAAGCGATTTAGGGAAAGCACGGAATACTTAAATCGTGAAAGCCGGAAGTGGGATTGAACAGTCGTCCTGCCGAATGCGAGTCCAGCGTACTAACCACTGCGCTGCCTCGCTCGGTAATGCAGGAGCCCGCAATAATGTTCACGTGGTTCAATGCTGTCATGATGCCTTTGAGTCCTGCCATAGGTCCCAACCAATGTACCCCATAGCACAATTTTCCTCTCATCAGGCCGGCCGCTGTGGCCGAGCAGTTCAAGGCGCTTCAGTCTGGAACCGCGCGACCGCTACGGTCACAGGTTCGAATCCTGCCTCGGGCATGGATGTGTGTGATGTCCTTAGGTTAGTTAGGTTTAAGTACACTCCTGGAAATTGAAATAAGAACACCGTGAATTCATTGTCCCAGGAAGGGGAAACTTTATTGACACATTCCTGGGGTCAGATACATCACATGATCACACTGACAGAACCACAGGTACATAGACACAGGCAACAGAGCATGCACAATGTCGGCACTAGTACAGTGTATATCCACCTTTCGCAGCAATGCAGGCTGCTATTCTCCCATGGAGACGATCGTAGAGATGCTGGATGTAGTCCTGTGGAACGGCTTGCCATGCCATTTCCACCTGGCGCCTCAGTTGGACCAGCGTTCGTGCTGGACGTGCAGACGGCATGAGACGACGCTTCATCCAGTCCCAAACATGCTCAATGGGGGACAGATCCGGAGATCTTGCTGGCCAGGGCAGTTGACTTACACCTTCTAGAGCACGTTGGGTGGCACGGGATACATGCGGACGTGCATTGTCCTGTTGGAACAGCAAGTTCCCTTGCCGGTCTAGGAATGGTAGAACGATGGGTTCGATGACGGTTTGGATGTACCGTGCACTATTCAGTGTCCCCTCGACGATCACCAGTGGTGTACGGCCAGTGTAGGAGATCGCTCCCCACACCATGATGCCGGGTGTTGGCCCTGTGTGCCTCGGTCGTATGCAGTCCTGATTGTGGCGCTCACCTGCACGGCGCCAAACACGCATACGACCATCATTGGCACCAAGGCAGAAGCGACTCTCATCGCTGAAGACGACACGTCTCCATTCGTCCCTCCATTCACGCCTGTCGCGACACCACTGGAGGCGGGCTGCACGATGTTGGGGCGTGAGCGGAAGACGGCCTAACGGTGTGCGGGACCGTAGCCCAGCTTCATGGAGACGGTTGCGAATGGTCCTCGCCGATACCCCAGGAGCAACAGTGTCCCTAATTTGCTGGGAAGTGGCGGTGCGGTCCCCTACGGCACTGCGTAGGATCCTACGGTCTTGGCGTGCATCCGTGCGTCGCCGCGGTCCGGTCCCAGGTCGACGGGCACGTGCACCTTCCGCCGACCACTGGCGACAACATCGATGTACTGTGGAGACCTCACGCCCCACGTGTTGAGCAATTCGGCGGTACGTCCACCCGGCCTCCCGCATGCCCACTATACGCCCTCGCTCAAAGTCCGTCAACTGCACATACGGTTCACGTCCACGCTGTCGCGGCATGCTACCAGTGTTAAAGACTGCGATGGAGCTTCGTATGCCACGGCAAACTGGCTGACACTGACGGCGGCGGTGCACAAATGCTGCGCAGCTAGCGCCATTCGACAGCCAACACCGCGGTTCCTGGTGTGTCCGCTGTGCCGTGCGTGTGATCATTGCTTGTACAGCCCTCTCGCAGTGTCCGGAGCAAGTTTGGTGGGTCTGACACACCGGTGTCAATGTGTTCTTTTTTCGATTTCCAGGAGTGTAGTTCTAAGTTCTAGGGGACTGATGACCTCAGATGTTAAGTCCCATAGTGCTCAGAGCCATTTTTGAACCTCTCATCGGCCTGCTCCTACAGCGCGGTGTCCACCTGCTTGTTGTTGTTGTGGTCTTCAGTCCTGAGACTAGTTTGATGCAGCTCTCCATGCTACTCTATCCTGTGCAAGCTTCTTCATCTCCCAGTACCTACTGCAGCCTACATCCTTCTGAATCTGCTTAGTGTATTTTTGGTCTCCCTCTACGATTTTTACCCTCCACGCTGCCCTCCAGTACTAAATTGGTGATCCCTTGATGCCTCAGAACATGTCCTACCAATCGGGGAAATTACAGCCGTAATTTTTCCCGAGGGCATGCAGCTTTACTGTAGCTTTACTCCGCCTGCTTAGCTGAGTAGTTACGTGCTTGCCTCCCATGCAGTGGGTCCGGGTTCGATTTCCGCGCGGGTTTGAGATTTTCTCCGGTCGTGGACTGGGTGTTGTGTTGTCCGCATCATCATTTCATCCTCATCACCGGCAAGCGAGTGGCCCAATGTGGCGTCGACTGAAATAAAACTCGCACTTGGCGGCCTAGCTTCCACGCAAATTCAGTGATGTGTTCACTGAAATCGTAACTGACGGTGTCTTTGGGCCTACGCAGAAACACGTAGGCGTCGTGTGATGTGGAGCTCCGCGTTCAACAATGGCCTTTGAACGGTGTGCTCCGAATCAATTGTGCCGGCGCCAGCATTGTTCTCTGAAGTCAGGCCTGCCACAAAGTGCTGCCTACGATGCATTACACAGGGGGATCGTCCGACCTCTACGTTTTGTGACGGGACGTGGTCGTCCAATACCACACGGCCTACGCGTTGTTCCACCATCCTTCAACCACTTTCCACAGGTGCTCACGACAGTAGTACGCCAACAGGCGACCAGCTTCGCCGTTTCAGAAATCCTCGTTTCCAGCAGCAGCGCCACAACAATATTCCCTTTGTCTGAAGCTGCTTATACGAGGGGATTACCACATGTGGGGCCCGTATCTTCGCTATAGTGGCTGCCCGTTCGTCTCTTACATTCTTTCCTTACTGCGTCACGTGCCCGCAACACCTACAAGAGGCATTCAACATCGCTGTGGGCAGCGATCATAATGTTTTGGCTCATCAGTGTACAGACGTGTTTTATCAGTTTCTCCGTTAAAAATATGTACAGTAAACCTGAGTTCTAAAAGGCATACCTTAAGAGCTATGAGCACAGATTCATTAGAAGAGATGTGCTTCTATCTAGCGAAGATGAACAAGTGCACACAGCAGTTATGGTATGAATTTAGAGCCTATGCTTACTGAACATTTTTGCCTCATTTTGGTCCATACGACCACCTCCCAAAATATGGAATAGTTTTTTTTAAACCCTGTGTAGCCCGTTGCGATGAAATTCTTATCTATGTGAGTTGGCCAAGTTTCGAAGTATTCCATTATATACATAAATAAAACTCAAACCATAGCCGCGCGGGGTAGCCGTGCGGTCTGGGGCGTCTTGTCTCGGTTCGCGCGGCTCACCCCGTCGGAGGTTCGAGTCCTCCCTCGGGCATAGGTGTGTGTGTTGTCCTTAGCATAAGTTAGTTTAAGTTAGATTAATTAGTGCGTAAGCCTAGGGACCGATGACCTCAGCAGTTTGGTTCCATAGTCCTTACCACAAATTTCCAAATTTCCAAACCATAAACGTACGATGGTCTAGAAAAAGAAATTCGTGACATGACAAAATAATGAACATGTTACTAAGTCCCAGGAAACTAACACGAGGCATAATGTCAATGTCAAACAAATTTACCTAACATACAAAGAAAATTTCTGTTTGCTTTATAGTTTATATGTATTTTGAAACTTCCTGGCAGATTAAAACTGCGTGCCAGACCGAGACTCGAACTCGGTAACTTTGCGTTTCGCGGGCAAGTGCACTTGCCCGCGAAGGGCAAAGGTCCCGAGTTCGAGTCTCGGTCCGGCACACAGTTTTAATCTGCCAGGAAGTTTCATAGCAGCGCACACTCTGCTGTAGAGTGGAAATTTCATTCTAGAAACATCCCCCAGGCTGTGGCTAAGCCATGTCTCCGCAATATCCTTTCTTCCAGGAGTGCTAGTTCTGCAAGGTTCGCAGGAAAGCTTCTGTGAAGTTTGTAAGGTAGGAGACGAGGTACTGGCAGAAGTAAAGCTGTGAGGACGGGGCGTGAGTCGTGCTTGGGTAGCTCAGTTGGTAGAGCACTTGCCTGCGAAAGGCAAAGGTCCCGAGTTCGAGTCTCGGTCCGGCACGCAGTTATAATCTGCCAGGAAGTTTCAAAATACATATAAGCTATAAAGCAAACAGAAATGTAAGTATAAAGGAAAATAACTGGAAAGAGGCT
The DNA here is from genome assembly GCF_023864275.1 of Schistocerca cancellata. NCBI lineage: Eukaryota > Metazoa > Arthropoda > Insecta > Orthoptera > Acrididae > Schistocerca > Schistocerca cancellata. Next base: position 875,483,976 of record NC_064629.1, on the reverse strand, counting down.
TTGGTATATAGTCGTATCAGAATACCTAAAAAGCTTTATCCGTTATTCAAAAAATTGTAGTACTATAATAATATATGTACCTTGATTTTATACTGCTTATACTTGACTATATCTTATTTTACCATTCAGAGCCATTTCCGATTGAATCACGTTACATCACATGTACCACAGACAAAATGTATTTAAGTTTCTCTGTTTGCCTGTCAAATGTCAGTTGTTCCTCCAGTAATAGAAATAAAAGAATGAGGACGTATAAAACTACAGAATTTTAGATCTTAGATGGAGTTTAGGATTTGTGCTGAACAAAACAGTTTTTACTCCACCTTCCTTGCCTTTTTACATTTCTAGTTTCAATTTTTTTGGCAGGATCCACAGTGTCAAGGAGGGCACAGCCGCTCGTATGACTCGTGGCCTCATTCTACCCGGCTGCTCACAGGTTAGTAACGTACAATACGTTTAGACACTAAATTAATCAGAGATTTAAATATAAACGAAGAAGAACACCAAGACAATTTAGCGACTAACCTCAGACCTAAAACTATTGACATAAGACATGATAAATGACAGAAAAGCTAGCATTCTATAGCAAATCTACAGCGAAATCACGGACATTTTTAAAGTACCGGACGAAACAAAACCACATGACACTGAAGAGCAGAGGAAACAGGAGAGTGCAGGATGGCAAAATATGAAATATTTTCAAACCGTTAAGTTTCCGAAAATTTGTTCAAGGTTTTCTATATTCGACCTAATGAAACGGATGTTCCGGTAAAATAGTCTCACAATGAATGTGTTCCTCAAATTTAGCAAACTGATGTAGATAAAGCTATAAAATGGGACTACATTTGACAGTAAAGGGAGAGTAATAACTAATTAAAACAGGGGAAGGTAATGTGAAACTTGCACAATTATCCAAAAATAAATCTCTGCATAAAAGGAAATATTCAAGTATTCATATAATCCATGGGAAAGGAAACAGAGAACAAGTCATAGAGACTTTCGCCAAGGATATACACTGATCAGCCAGAACATATGACCTCCGACCTACTACCGATATAAACCCGTTCAGGCGATAGCAATTTCACCTGGCGAGGAATGACTGACAGCCAGACACACGCACGGTGCATGTACAGGGTGTTTCAAAAATGACCGGTATATTTGAAACGGCAATAAAAACTAAACGAGCAGCGATAGAAATACACCGTTTGTTGCAATATGCTTGGGACAACAGTACATTTTCAGGCAGACAAACTTTCGAAATTACAGTAGTTACAATTTTCAACAACAGATGGCGCTGCGGTCTGGGAAACTCTATAGTACGATATTTTCCACACATCCACCATGCGTAGCAATAATATGGCGTAGTCTCTGAATGAAATTACCCGAAACCTTTGACAACGTGTCTGGCGGAATGGCTTCACATGCAGATGAGATGTACTGCTTCAGCTGTTCAATTGTTTCTGGATTCTGGCGGTACACCTGGTCTTTCAAGTGACCCCACAGAAAAAAGTCACAGGGGTTCATGTCTGGCGAATAGGGAGGCCAATCCACGCAGCCTCCTGTATGTTTCGGATAGCCCAAAGCAATCACACGATCATCGAAATATTCATTCAGGAAATTAAAGACGTCGGCCGTGCGATGTGGCCGGGCACCATCTTGCATAAACCACGAGGTGTTCGCAGTGTCGTCTAAGGCAGTTTGTACCGCCACAAATTCACGAAGAATGTCCAGATAGCGTGATGCAGTAATCGTTTCGGATCTGAAAAATGGGCCAATGATTCCTTTGGAAGAAATGGTGGCCCAGACCAGTACTTTTTGAGGATGCAGGGACGATGGGACTGCAACATGGGGCTTTTCGGTTCCCCATATGCGCCAGTTCTGTTTATTGACGAAGCCGTCCAGGTAAAAATAAGCTTCGTCAGTAAACCAAATGCTGCCCACATGCATATCGCCGTCATCAATCCTGTGCACTATATCGTTAGCGAATGTCTCTCGTGCAGCAATGGTAGCGGCGCTGAGGGGTTGCCGCGTTTGAATTTTGTATGGATAGAGGTGTAACCTCTGGCGCATGAGACGATACGTGGACGTTGGCGTCATTTGGACCGCAGCTGCAACACGGCGAACGGAAACCCGAGGCCGCTGTTGGATCACCTGCTGCACTAGCTGCGCGTTGCCCTCTGTGGTTGCCGTACGCGGTCGCCCTACCTTTCCAGCACGTTCATCCGTCACGTTCCCAGTCCGTTGAAATTTTTCAAACAGATCCTTTATTGTATCGCTTTTCGGTCCTTTGGTTACATTAAACCTCCGTTGAAAACTTCGTCTTGTTTCAACAACACTGTGTTTTAGGCGGTGGAATTCCAACACCAGAAAAATCCTCTGTTCTAAGGAATAAACCATGTTGTCTACAGCACACGTGCACGTTGTGAGCAGCACACGCTTGCAGCAGAAAGACGACGTACAGAATGGCGCACCCACAGACTGCGTTGTCTTCTATATCGTTCAGATCACTTGCAGCGCCATCTGTTGTTGAAAATTGTAACTACTGTAATTTCGAAAGTTTGTCCGCTTGAAAATGTACTGTTGTCCCAAGCATATTGCAACAAACGGTGTATTTCTATCGCTGCTCGTTTAGTTTTTATTGCCGTTTCAAATATATCGGTCATTTTTGAAACACCCTGTAGTATCAGTGAGCGTGCTGTCCGTGTGTAGAATGGGGAAGGCGCGTGAGCTATCTGAGTTTGACAGAGGGCAAACTGACTCGCCCGGAGGCTTGGGACGAGCATTTCGGAAATTTTCGAGGAGTGCTGTGGTGAGTGTCATCAACATGTTTCGAAATCAAGGTAAACCAAGTTCAGACGTCTTGGTATCGACAACCACCCCTCGTTACAGATGTCAGACATCGTAGGCTTGGCGGACTAGTAAAGCAGTAAAGGCGGCTAACTGTGGCGGAACTAAGATCAGACTTTAATGCTGGGCGGAGTACAAGTGTGTCTGAACACACAGTGCACTGGACGCTCCTAACGATGGGCCCACTCACGCGACAACCCACGTCTGTTAAGGGGCTCCGGAACGCCCTATACTTGCAATGTTAAAATAACGCTTATAAATTACATCTTTCCTCACAAAGTATTTGAGGTAGGAAGTTGAACTTTTTACAGATTATTTATTGGAATATGGGCTACAACTTAACACAGGGATTTTACAAAATTTTAGTTCAGTTATTAAAGATGATTTTTTTCAATTGTAATGAAAAGTCACAACATTTTTTTGCAATTTGTTATTTATATATTCAAAAATATACAGTTTTTTGGAAAAAGGCTGTGTTAAGTTATGCAGAAGGTACTGTGTAACATTTGCTGAAAGTTTGAAACAAATATGTTTGGAAGATCCTTAGAAAACATGTAAATAGTATGAGAAAATAAAAGTTTTGGGAATCGAGCGACAAAGATTGGATTAACTTTTTATTGCATTCCAGGTCCATAGGATGGACTATCTTCATCCTCTGCAAACTCCTCCTCCAGCTTCCTCTTGTTCCTCCTCCTGTTTACTCTTGCTTGTATTTCTAGACTCTTTACAGTCCTGTCTGCAGCCCGAAGGCGTTCCTTGTCTAAAGCAAGCATCGCTCGTACCATGTTAGAATGTTATTATTTACAATAATAACACATACCTTTGGCTTTCCAACATTTCTCCTTTTCTTAAAAGCCTTCAGAGGATTTCTAATAACTTTACTTTTACTCATTATTATACTTCAACAAAACAGAGACTCAAGAAACAGAATTAATTACGAATATTTTCGAGATAACGACAGAGTAAATAAACATGAAACAATCGACAATCACACCAGCGATATATATTGAACCATCACAGGTTAGCCACAACACATACTTTATCTCACATCACTAAAATGTACCTGATGAACACGGACGTTAATAATAACACCATTTGACAGCAGTTTAACAGCGCCACGGTGGGTCACGCCCATGTAGAACACATTTCAAAAAAAATTTAAAAATAGTTGTAGTCTTCGGAATTGAATAAATTATATATCTATTAAAAGGTAATAGTCTGCAGATTCAGAAAACGCAAAAAAGGAAAAATTGAACTTTTCATGATTTTGAGCCTTTCCGGAGCCCCTTAACACCGCGACAGCGGCAACTATCACTCATACGGGCAGGTGATCGTCGGCAGTGGACATTGGTGCAGTGGCAGAGCGTTGCACGGTCTGATGAATCCCGATACCTTCTTCATCATGCCGACAGGAGTGCGCGAATCCGTCGCCTTTAGGAAAAGCTCCTTCACATCTGTACTGCGGGACGTAGACAAGCTGGCGGCGGCTCCATTAAGCTCTGGGCAACACTCACGTGAGCATCATTGGGTCCAATGGAGCTCGTGCAAGGCACCATGACGGCCAAGGCGTATCGTACACAGGTTGCAGACCTCGTTCACCCCCTTCATGAAGATCACGTTTCCCGACGGCAGTGGCATTTTCAACAAGATAATACGCCATGTCAGAATCCCAGGAATGTGATGGAGTAGTGGGAACACAGTGGCGAGTTCCAGTTGATGTGCTGGCCCCCCAACTCGCCAGATGTGAACCCGATCGAAAACTTCTGGTATGTGATTGAACGTGGAGTCTCCCTCCTCAGGATTTACGGGAATTAGATGACCTGGTTATGCAGATGTTGTCCAACTACCTCCAGCGACCAGCCCAGAACTCATTGCTTCCCTGCCACGACGCGTCGCCGCTGTTATCCGTGCTAAAGGTGGACATACCGGCAGTTAGGTAGGTGGTCATAATGTTCTGGGTGATCAGTTTACAGCGTTATAACCGAAATTCTGCTGATAGTTTTTTTTAAATACGAGGACGTTCTGAAAACTAATGCTTCCGAGTTTTTAATGCTAAAACTCTCAAAGTCTTTTTTTTAAATAAGACAAACTTTATTAACATTCTACATCTTTATTCTCCATGTCTACATACAGGGTGTTTCAAAAATGACCGGTATATTTGAAACGGCAATAAACTAAACGAGCAGCGATAGAAATACACCGTTTGTTGCAATATGCTTGGGACAACAGTACATTTTCAGGCGGACGAACTTTCGAAATTACAGTAGTTACAATTTTCAACAACAGATGGCGCTGCAAGTGATCTGAACGATATAGAAGACAACGCAGTCTGTGGGTGCGCCATTCTGTACGTCGTCTTTCTGCTGTAAGCGTGTGCTGTTCACAACGTGCAAGTATGCTGTAGACAACATGGTTTATTCCTTAGAACAGAGGATTTTTCTGGTGTTGGAATTCCACCGCCTAGAACACACACAGTGTTGTTGCAACAAGACGAAGTTTTCAACGGAGGTTTAATGTAACCAAAGGACCGAAAAGCGATACAATAAAGGATCTGTTTGAAAAATTTCAACGGACTGGGAACGTGACGGATGAACGTGCTGGAAAGGTAGGGCGACCGCGTACGGCAACCAGAGAGGGCAACGAGCAGCTAGTGCAGCAGGTGATCCGACAGCGGCCTCGGGTTTCCGTTCGCCGTGTTGCAGCTGCGGTCCAAATGACGCCAACGTCCACGTATCGTCTCATGCGCCAGAGTTTACACCTCTATCCATACAAAATTCCAACGCGGCAACCCCTCAGCGCCGCTACCATTGCTGCACGAGAGACATTCGCTAACGATATAGTGCACAGGATTGATGACGGCGATATGCATGTGGGCAGCATTTGGTTTACTGACGAAGCTTATTTTTACCTGGACGGCTTCGTCAATAAACAGAACTGGCGCATATGGGGAACCGAAAGCCCCATGTTGCAGTCCCATCGTCCCTGCATGCTCAAAAAGTACTGGTCTGGGCCACCATTTCTTCCAAAGGAATCATTGGCCCATTTTTCAGATCCGAAACGATTACTGCATCAGGCTATCTGGACATTCTTCGTGAATTTGTGGCGGTACAAACTGCCTTAGACGACACTGCGAACACCTCGTGGTTTATGCAAGATGGTGCCCGGCCACATCGCACGGCCGACGTCTTTAATTTCCTGAATGAATATTTCGATGATCGTGTGATTGCTTTGGGCTATCCGAAACATACAGGAGGCGGCGTGGATTGGCCTCCCTATTCGCCAGACATGAACCCCTGTGACTTCTTTCTGTGGGGACACTTGAAAGACCAGGTGTACCGCCAGAATCCAGAAACAATTGAACAGCTGAAGCAGTACATCTCATCTGCATGTGAAGCCATTCCGCCAGACACGTTGTCAAAGGTTTCGGGTAATTTCATTCAGAGACTACGCCATATTATTGCTACGCATGGTGGATATGTGGAAAATATCGTACTATAGAGTTTCCCAGACCGCAGCGCCATCTGTTGTTGAAAATTGTAACTACTGTAATTTCGAAAGTTTGTCTGCCTGAAAATGTACTGTTGTCCCAAGCATATTGCAACAAACGGTGTATTTCTATCGCTGCTCGTTTAGTTTTTATTGCCGTTTCAAATATACCGGTCATTTTTGAAACACCCTGTATTTACTTCTCAGCATAGTCGCTGTGGTGACGAACACATTTCTCCCATTGAGATACCAGTTTGTTGAAACCGTCACTGTATTCGTGCAATGTCTGAATTTGTAGACGGAGCCACAATGTCACCCGTGCTTGCACATCTTAATCACTATCAAAGTGAAGTCCTCGACGCAGTTTCTAAGTTTCGGAAACAGATGAAAATCGAATTGGGCCAAGTCGGGACTGTATGGAGGGTGATCGATGACAGTGAGCCACAAGTGTTGGATTGTTGCAAATGTCGCTCTTGCGTGGTGTGGCGTCGACATGCTGCAGGAGAGGGTGCTGTACGTGTGGGCGGTTTTTATGGTTAGAAACTCGATTACAACACACTGAGCACACTGTTTCTCACTCACCGATATAGTTACGTTACACACTGTCATGTTACACTCTACAGTACTGAGCCCTCCAGCCTCAGAGGGTTGCGACTTGAGTCAGCGAAGGTGGGAAGTCGACCGAGTAATACGCAGACATGTAATACCCCAACAGATATTGAGAACTGAATAAAAAATTCGGAGGCATTACTATTCGACACGCCTTCGAGTATCCACCAGAACAAACAGGAAATAGGTGTTGGGCATGGATACAGCGCACTAGCCCATCTGCACCTTCAAATAGCTGCTACACAGAAAAGCAATATTATATGAATTACAGTTTTCTTTTCTTTTGCGATTTTTGTATTATTCTGTTTTGTGCACTATGTACTGAGAACTCTCGAGAAACGAGAAATCGCTTCATTGTATTAAGTAGGCCTCAGTTACAGGATGTCAAGACAGAAAAAAATTTAGGATTAGAATAGGTGTTAAAGCAAGGAGGGTCCACTTCACAAATTCATTTCTCTAAAGGGTGGTCCATTGATAGTGACAGGGCCAAATATCTCACGAAATAAGCATCAAACGAAAAAACTACAAACAACGAAACTCGTCTAGCTTGAAGGGGGAAACCAGATGGCGGTATGGTTGGCCCGCTAGATGGCGCTGCCATAGGTCAATCGGATATCAACTGCGTTTTTTTTAAATAGGAACCCCCATTTTTTATTACATTTCCGTGTAGTACGTAAAGAAATATGAATGTTTTAGTTGGACCACTTTTTTCACTTTGTGATAGATGGCACTGTAATAGTCACAAACGGGTAAGTACGTGGTATCACGTAACATTCCGCCAGTGCGGACGGCATTTGCTTCGTGATACATTACCCCTGTTAAAATGGACCGTTTACCAATCGCGGAAAAGGTCGATATCGTGTTGATGTATGGCTGTTGTGATCAAAATGCCCAACGGGCGTGTGCTATGTATTCCGCTCGGTAACCTGGACGACATCATCCGACTGTCCGGACCGTTCGCCGGATAGTTACGTTATTTAAGGAAACAGGAAGTGTTCAGCCACATGCGAAACGTCAACCACGACCTGCAACAAATGATGATGCCCACGCAGGTGTTTTATCTGCTGTCGCGGCTAATCCGCACATCAGTAGCAGACAAATTGCGCGAGAATCGGGGATCTCAAAAACTTCGGTGTTGAGAATGCTACATCAACATCGATTGCACCCGTACCATATTTCTATGCACCAGGAATTACATGGCGACGACTTTGAACGTCGTGTACAGTTCTGCCACTGGGCACAAGAGAAATTACGGGACGATGAGGAATTTTTTGCACGCGTTCTATTTAGCGACGAAGCGTCATTCACCAACAGCGGTAACGTAAACCGGCATAATATGCACTATTGGGCAACGGAAAATCCACCATGGCTGCGACAAGTGGAACGTCAGAGACCTTGGCGTGTTAATGCATGGTGCGGCATTATGGGAGGAAGGATAATTGGCCCCCATTTTATCGATGGCAATCTAAATGGTGCAATGAATGCTGATTTCCTACGTAATGTTCTATCGATGTTACTAAACGATGTTTCACCGCATGACAGAATGGCGATGTACTTCCAACATGATGGATGCACGGCACATGGCTCGCGTGCGGTTGAAGCGGTACTGAAGAGCATCTTTCATGACAGGTGGATTGGTCGTCGAAGCACCATACCAAGGTCCACACGTTCACCGGATCTGACGTCCCCGGCTTTCTTTCTGTGGGGAAAGTTGAAGGTTGAAGGATATTTTCTATCGTGATCCACCGACAACGCCTGACAATATGCGTCAGAGCATTGTCAATGCATGTGCGAACATTACGGAAGGCGAACTACTCGCTGTTGAGAGGAATGTCGTTACACGTATTGCCAAATGCATTGAGGTTGACGGACATCATTTTGAGCATTCATTGCAATACTGTGGTATTTACAGGTAATCACGGACAACAGCATGCGTTCTCAGAAATAAGTTCACAAAGGTACATGTATCACATTGGAACAACCGAAATAAAATGTTCAAACGTACCTACGTTCTGTATTGTAATTTAAAAAACCTACCTGTTACCAACTGTTCGTCTAAAATTGTGAGCCATATGTTTGTGACTATTACAGCGCCATCTATCATAAAGCGCAAAAAGTGGTCCAACTAAAACATTCATATTTTTTACGTACTACACGAATATGTAATAAAAAATGGGGTTCCTATTTTAAAAAACGCAGTTGATATCCGTTTGACCATTGGCAGCGCCATCTAGCGGGCCAACCATAGCGCCATCTCGTTTTCCCCCTTGAAACTAGACAATGTTCGTTCTATGTAGTTCTTTCGTTGGACACTTATTTCGTGAGATATCTGGCCACCCTGTATATTCTTGAAAGATGGTTTTAAATCAATGAAAAATCTGAAAAAGTAGTAACTTTCCGATCAATGGATCATACGTGGACCATCTTCGATTAACAGGTGAGAGATTTTTATTTTCTTCGAATACAGAACAACTGCAACTAATAACGAAACAAAACAATATAGCAAGTTTAACGATGTAGCTGATCATTAACTACGCAGGGGCGTCAGAAAGCATATTTTTAAATTTATTGGCTTTCGGGTTTTGCCAAGACCGCCATCTCTACGGTGCTACGTCACATGTAAATTGAAGGTGGAGGTTGGGGGAAAGGAAATGGATTACTGACGTTTGCTGCATCAGGGATCACACGGAATCAGCGGCGACGAGTGAAAATGGGAATAGAACCTGGGACCTCCTGCTGACGAGGCAAATGTTTTAACCACTGCGCCATCTGGTACACAGGATTGTAACTGCGCGTACTGTCCGACCCGCCTCACCACCGAACCACTTTCCCACCGAGCGCCACCTATCTGCAGTCCCTGCCCATTTCATCCATGCTCGCTACTCTGACAAGGGAACCTCCCCATCGCAACCCCCTCAGATTTAGTTATAAATTGACACAGTGGATAGACCTTGATACACTGAACACAGATCAATCGAGAAAACAGGAAGAAGTTGTGTGGAACTATGAAAAAATAAGCAAAATATACAAACTGAGTAGTCCAAGTGTAAGATATGCAACATCAAGGACAATGTAACACGAGGAACGCCGTGGTCCCGTGGTTAGAGAGCGCAACTCCGGAACGAGAGATCCTTGGTTCGAGTCCTCCCTCGAGTGAAAATTTTACTTACTTCATTTTCGCAAAGTTACGATCTGACCGTTCATTCATTGACGTCATTGTTCACTGTAATAAGTTGAGTGTCTGTGTTTTGCGACCGCACCGCAAAACCGTGCGATTAGTAGACGAAAGGACGTGCCTCTCCAATAGGAACCGAAAACATTTGATCGCAAATTCATAGGTCAACCGATTCCTCCACAGCAAAACACGTCTGAAATATTCTATACGACACTGGTGACGGCATGTGCGTCACATGACAGGAATATGTTGTCGACCCACCTAACTTGCACACTTGGCGAATGGGTAAAAAGATTTTTCTACCTTGCCCGATTTAGGTTTTCTTGTGGATGTGATAATCACTTCCAAAAAAGTAAGAGTTTGTCACATAAACCGCAACAAATGAATGCAACAGTTTCACAGTCGCACCGTTTTCCCTGTGCTCTGTCAAAACATATGTTTTTTACGTTTTAAAATGTTTCCGTGTGTAGACAGTCAAATCCTGCATATGTCCAAGCAAATCTGAACCTGTCCTGGAATTTTGAAGAGCGAAGTTGATTATGTGTGAGTGCCTGAACTTTGATAATTGTCTTAAAATAAAAAATTAAACTTTTCACTCGAGAGAAGATTTGAACCAAGGACCTCTCGATCCGCAGCACCTCACGCTAACCACGGGACCACGGCGCTCGTAAGCCGGCGCCCTCCTTGATGTTGCATACCTTGCACATGGACTACTCAGTTTGTATATTTTGCTTATTTTTTTCATAGTTCCACACAACTTCTTCCTGTTTTCTCGATTGATCTGTGTTCAGTTTTTCATGGCCTATCCCTGTGCCAACTTATAACTAAATCTGAGGGGGGTACGATGGGGAGGTTCCCTTGTGAGAGTCCCGCACGATGTCGGACGTACTTGCGCATCCGCATTGAAGCGGCGGATCCATTGCAGGAGATACTGGGTCCGAATCCCGGTCCTGTACACATTTTCACTCGTCTCCACTGATACCGTGTAATGTCCCGATGCAGCTGACGTCAGTAGTCGCTTCCCTTTCCTTTCCTTTCTCCCCACCTCCACCTTCAATTTACATGAAATGTATTACACCTGAGAATTCTGCGTGGTGTCTGTTCTTTTCTTTCCATTTGGACATGTCCGAAAGGTGAGACACCACGCATTCCCATACGAACTATGTCAGTTATGACGATATGACAACACATACCCCACTCCTACAGCGGAACCAGATGTCTGAAATGGCTGGGAATCGCACCCGGACACCTTCCGTTAGCACTCTGAAGCAGTGACCGCGCAGCTGCCAAGGCGGACCTTCAGAAAGGAGGTTACGTATGTCATCCCACGCTAAGACCACAACGAGAGTGGCGCATTGTCAGAAGATAGATCACGTTCCCGGCCGCCTACAGGCTCAACTCTGCAGCCCTACGGATTACAGGTGTGCGAACGAAATGGCGCGGCAACTGGAAACGTACTCCGAAAAAATGGAATATCACGTCCAGCCACAGTAAAATGGTGCTAATAATTTGAGCAATGTGTTACTGATAGGGAAGGCCAGATCTTGCGCAAGCGATTTCCATTTTTTACGCATGCTGAAAGAACATCAATAGAATTGGGGAGAAGAGGAGTTTGTGGTACAACTTGACTAGAAGAAGGGATCGGTTGGTAGGGCATGTTCTGAGGCATCAAGGCATCACCAATTTAGTATTGGAGAGCAGCGTGGAGGGTAAAAATCGTAGAGGGAGACCAAGAGATGAATACACTAAGCAGATTCAGAAGGATATAGGTTGCAGAAGATACTGGAAGATGAAGAAGCTAGCACAGGATAGAGTAGCATGGAGAGCTGCATCAAACCAGTCTCAGGACTGGAGACCACAACAACTACGAAAGAACCTCTGGGGAAAGAGATTTTCCGACGTTAAGGACGTTTACACAAGGGAGTTTCCGAATGGCTCCGTGACAAAAGGGTAGGATTTCTATCGTCCAGGAACTGAAAGACTGGTAGAGCATTCCGACAGTTGTTTACTGAAAATTGGTGACTATGTTGAAAAATAGTGGCATGCATGTGTGTCACTTCGAAGTGTAATGCAACTTTCAATAAAGATTACTTGCCCTGTAATGATAATGTATAACTTACTTTTTGACGTCCCTTTGTACATTATGAAGGTGCTTTATAGTGTGTGTATTTAAAGGAAGACAAAGAAAATCTACAGTGACCTTGTTTATTAGTCGACGACAGTATTATTGTACCTGGGAGTGAGAGAGCTTTGGTCGGCTTATCGAGCGTTTTTATCGCTATATTTAATAAGGACACGCTGACACACCTAATAGTATCTGCACAACTGTCTTGAAATGATTCACTGTGCGATGCGTTTTCCTTACATATGCATCTACATGGACACTCTGCAAACCAAACTTAAGTGCCTGGTAAAGGGTTCATCGAATCACCTTCACACTAATTCTGTATTATTTCCATCTCGAACAGCGCGCAAAAAAATTAACACATATGTATTTCCTTGCGAGCTCTGGTTTCCCTTATATTATTATCGTGAAAGATTCTCCCTAAATAGGTCGGCGTCAACAAAACTTTTGTATTCTGAGAAGAAAGCTAGAGACTGAAATTTCGTGAGAACATCGCACCACAACGAAGAACGCGCTTGTTTTCATGATTTCCACCCAAATCCTGTAGCATTTTAGTGATACTCTCTCCCCTATTTCTGGATAATACAAAGAGCTGTCCTTCTTTGAACTTTCTCGATGTACTCTGTTAATAACGCCTGTAAAGGATCCCATACAGCGCAGCAGTACTCCAAAACGGGACCCACAAGCGTAATGTAGGCAGTCTAGTAGATCTGTTGCAGCTTCTAAATGTTCCGACAGTAAGACGCAGCCTTTGCTTAGCCTTCCCCGCAACATTCTCTACGCGTTCTTTCCAAATTAAGTTGATCGTAATTTTAATTCCTAGGTATTTAGATGAATTTACGGCCTTTAAAATTGAATGATTCATCATGTAACCGAATTTTAACGGATTCCTTTTAGCATTCATGTGGATGACCTAACACTTTTCATTAAATAGGGTCAATTGCCAATTTTTGCACGATACAGATATCTAAATCGTTTTGCAGTTGGTTTTGATCTTCTAATAACTTTACTAGACGATAAACGACAGCATTAGCTGCAAACATCTAAGACGGCTGCTCAGATTTTCTCCTAAAGCTTTTGTATACATAAGGAAGAGTGCCTATAACATTACCTTGGGGAACGTCAGAAGTTACTTATGGTTTACTCGATGACTTTCCGTCAGATACTACGAACTGTGACCTCTCTGACAGGAAACCACAAATCCAGTCGAATAACTGAGACGATACTCCATAAGGCTGCAATTTGATTACAGGCTGCTGGTGAGATACGGTGTCAAAAGCCTTTTGGAAATCTAGAAATGCGGAATCAATTTGAGATCCTTGCTGAGAGCTCGAAACACTTCGTGTCAGTAAAGTGAGTAAAGTCAGTAAAGTGATTCACAAGAACGATGTTTCCTAATTCTTTTTTGACTATGTGTCAATAGATCGTTCTCTTCGAGGTAATACATAATGTTCGAACAGAATATATGATCCAAAATCCTGCTGCATATCGACATTAATGATATGGGCCTGTAATTTAGTGGATTACTCCTATCACCTTTCTTGAATATCGGTGTGATCCATACAACTTTGCAAACTTTGGGTACGTATCTTTCGTCGAGCGAGCTTTTTTGAATGATTGTTAAGTATGGAGGTATTGCATCAGCATACTCTAAGAGGAACTTTATTGGTATAGCCGACCGAAGTGGCCGTGCGGTTCTAGGCGCTGCAGTCTGGAACCGCGAGACCGCTACGGTCGCAGGTTCGAATCCTGCCTCGGGCATGGATGTGTGTGATGTCCTTAGATTAGTTAGGTTTAACTAGTTCTAAGTTCTAGGGGAATAATGACCTCAGAAGGTGAGTCCCATAGTGCTCAGAGCCATTTGAACCAACCTTTATTGGTATACTATCTGAACTAGAAGACTTGCTTTTATTAACTGATTTGATTCACTACTCGGAGGATATCTATTTCTAAATTATTCATGTTGGCAACTTTTCGTGATTCGAATTCTGGCTTATTTACTTTGTCTTCTGTGGTGAAGGAGTTTTGGTAGGCTGTGTTTAGTAACTCTGCCTTAGCAGCACTGTCATCGATAGCATCTCCATTGCTGCCACACAGAGAAGGCTGCTGCTAGCATTCTTTACTTGTTACTAGAATCTCTTTGGATTTTCTCCAAGGTTTCAAGACAAAGTTTCGTTGTGGAGGGTATTATAAGTTGTTCGCATTCAAGTTTGTGCTAAATTTCGAACCTCTGTAGAAGATAGCCAATCTTAGGGATTTTACATTCGTTTAAATTTGGCATGCTTTTTCCATTCTTTCTGCAACAGTATTCTGACCTGTTTTGTGTACCATGATGGATCAGCTCGGTTTTCAGTAAATTTATTTGGTATACACCACTCACTTGCTGACGATACTCTTTCTCTAAATTCAAGCCACATCTGGTGTACACTTACATTCTTAATTTGGAAGGAGTGGAGATTGTCTCTCAGGAAGGTGTCAAGAGAATTTTTATATACTTTATTCAATAGATATAGGTATTTTTCGTTTATTTTTTGAGGATTTCACAGAGCATTCAGTCCGGGGTCCTACAGGCCGTACTTGCGCTGGCCCGACTCTGCGGGTGAGTGGATGTTTTGATAATTGTAATTGCATTTTTCTTGTGTTCATATATGATGTGTGTATATGTTTTAGTTTATTATCAAAGAAATTTTTCTACTGATTAACCCGACCACGATCTTACTTAACAGGATAAGTTATACGAGGGCGTGCTGAAAAGTGATGCCTTCGAATTTTTATATGAAATCTCTTTAAGCGTTTTAAATAAAACAACCGTTATTAACAATATACATCTTTAGTCTTCACGTCTACATATTTGTTTCTCAGCATAGTCATTCTAGCAACGAACACGTTCCTTCCAACGAGAGATCAGTTTGTTGAAACCTGCACTGTAGAATATTTGAATCTGTTGATGGAACCACAACGTCACCTCTGCTTGCACTATCACTATCACTATCACTATCAAAATGAAGTCCTCGAAAGTGTTTTGTAAAGAGATCGATATCACATTCAGCCAAGTCGTTACTCTGTGGAGGATGATCAATGGCAGGGAACCCAAGGCGTTCGATTGTTGTAGATGTCGCATCGCACATCGGCATGTTAGAAGTTACAATTCGGAGATCTCTAGCGGCAGAGGGCTGCACATATGGACACAGGAAGAACAAAGATTTAAATTGTTAATAATGTTTGTTTTATTTAAAAAGCTTTAAGAATTTTCACATATGAAATTCGGGGCATTACAGTTCAGCACTCCCTCGTGTATTCCAGTAGTGTTGGCTCTTCTTTTGTTATCACATAATAAAGATACTGACCAACGATCCAGATGTATTTGTGATTTTTGTAGCACGGCATAATTTTGAGTCGGGTTTTATAATATCATCGATCATTATCGACTTCACCGATGTCCGTGCTGAGATATCCAAGCAATCCAGGAAGGGTTCTTTGGAAACGACATTCCTATCCTTCTCCAATGAGAGCTTCAGCTCAGTCTCTTATGACCCCACTGTCGACGGGACGCCGCTTGCATTATTTGAGCGTTTGAAGAAGATTCCCGGATAATTAAACACTTTTACATGTTGAAAAGCTTCATATTGGACTTGAGAGTACAGGTAAATACAAAATATTTTATTTTTCTGGCGTTTATTAGCAAAGAATTTTCTCTGAATACTTCTGTTCCTATTGATTCCTATTGTATGAGAGCAACAATGTATCTTTTATAGGACTCTAAAAGAACTATGTCATAGTGTTAAACCAATATTGGAATTTCATTTTTAAATTTTGTGCCCCTTGATTACAATTCTGATGCCTTTTTGTATTACGAGTACTACAGTGAAGTTAAATGTTAATGGAGACTGTCCTTCTTTGATACTGAACTGGGTGCTGAAGTCATTTATTATGAAATTTTTAATTTTTATTCTGGAAGTGGCATTTTCTGTATGTATTTATGTTTGAACCGTTGAGAAAAGAACCTTGCTGATTTCATTGTGACTTCACTTCTCCACTCCAGGAAGGCACCACTCATCAATGCAGTGTTTGAGATCCAATGGTCCTGTACCAAAGGAGACGAAATTTAAACGCTATGGTTCAGGTATTCTGGGTTCCAGAAAACATTACTTTATAAAAGAGTAAGGCAATAACTTTGGAATACTACACACGTCATTTTGATTCGGACTGAAAGAAATACATGAGAATAGGTGTAGCGTGCCGCCAAGGCACCGTTATGTGGCAACAGGAAAACTAATGGATTTGGAGTACTAGTTGTGGGAAAATATACCCGATCCTCCAGATATGGCATCCTCTGTATTTCAACAATCCCCACATGTGGAGGCGTGTGAGTTTAGACTGCTTCCTAAGTCCTTCCAGAATAGCGTGGAATCTACTCGCTGGAGAAATGTAGGAATAGCTGCACTGTCCTAAAGGGTGCATTTCCTACTTTAAAATGTACTTTCACTTCCACCCAGGAATATTTTCATTTTACCTAAGTACTGTATTTTGCTAATTCGCTCCACATAAGTTCATTATTTCTCGTGATCTCTCAGGTTTTCTCGGAGTGGTTGATTTATAGTGTGTTTACGGGTCTTCAGCCGAGTTGTATCCATTTAGTTTTCTTGAGCAGAAAATGGAAACATCAACTCGGCTGAACGCGCAGAAGCTCACTATTAATCATTATTTTCCAATTTGCCAATATTCGAGCGCATCTTTTCGTGCACGACTTGTCCTGTTTTTGTGATAGATGGGCTCAGTTGTGCACAAAGCAACATGCCTCCTTCTGTTCGTTGACTGAATACTGTGAAACAGCAGTTTTGCTTTTAGCGGCAAATTTGTGCACCCAGAGAATTCTCAGGTGCGTAGGATTTGTATCAGACTGGACCAAAAAAATATTCCAAACGAATCCAAAGAAAGGCAACATGAATGGTTATAGGCTTATTTACCTGCCGATGGAATCAATGGTAGGAGTTGCAACTGCCGGAAACTTTTGGCAAGAGTCCAAACCTTTCTCGAAAACCATCTTGGAATATCCTACGAATCGATGTTGGGGAAAAGTCTACAAACATTCGTAAGTCTCTTCCATACCGCTGGCTGTAGGATAAGTAAAGATAAAATAAGACTAGCAGAAGATAACAGAGGCATGGATATGCAGCCAAAATTCCACAACTGGAATGGCAGAAAAACCTCACTAAAAACGCCCTCTCCCAGGTGGCATATAGCAGTATTCAAAACATCGCTCTACACGAATGTTCATAAGCAATAATTTATAGCAGGTATTACCACGTGAGTCTCACATTGACATCTAATATCTTTATTAAAATATTTAATACTCAGTAAAAACAAACAGTATATCTCCTATCACACCTCTCCAGTCACATGCAGAATTACTGCTCCGGCTGTTCATATTATCGCACTGTCAACGTTCTAAATTCACTGACACACTAGCGGAGCATGACAGTGATAGATACAGCCATAACAATGACATGCATGGACACTGCATGCATGGACACTGTTTTACAGTTTAGGTAGTGATGAATACGAAATAATTAAATGCAATGACGTAGACGGATAGAAGGTAAAAGAAGAAAATGAAACTATTATACAAAACCTATGGATAATTAAAACCTGATGTACTGTATTCCATTTTCTGATAGTAAAATAAAGAAAAGGTAATGATAATTTGATGGTAATTTGCTGCAGTTTCGTACAAGTAAGTTAATATTTTATAATGACTGACCAGAAATAATAGCTTAAAAATGTGCCCGAGGTAAGTAAAACTTTAATTGTTGTGAAATATGCGATTAGACAATCACAGTGTGGAAAATATTCCATTGAGTTTGTTGAATGTAGCGCACGCATTTTATTACCTACCTGCGTCTCTTCGTCTACTATCTTCACACGGACATTGCTCTCAAAATACCACAGGCGCAATGAATAAAATTGAAGGGTGTAGAACATATGGACAGTGTTTTACAATGAGCAGACTTATAATGTATATGTGATTATTTGCAACTATCTGTGACAGGTTAACGTAACACTTTCTGAGAAATGAACCGGCCATAGTTTGCACTTATTGGCAAAAATCAAGATTTCCGCCTTCTTCTGATTTATTTTCATATTATACGTATGTGTAAAGACCTCATTCGTACCTTCTGTATTCTTCTAAAGACAATGTTCAGGTTCAGCATACATCATCCGCAAATTTAAGAATTTTCATATATTCCCTGAACATACATGTCATAGCAGGCAAGAACTAAGTATTTCGTAAACATACATCAAAATAAATGAGAATAAAACTGAAACTTTGATACACAAGTCACTGCCAGTAGCTGCAAACGTAAATCTATATATAGAGAATGTGAGACGAGTAATACGCTTTAAGTATCTAGGTGCAGAATAAGGGCGATGCTAGATCAGGCCAGGAGATTAAACGCAAAAAAGCACAAGCTAAAACAGCATTCAGTAATAAGAATAATAATAAGGAGAAACAAACATCGCACAAAATTAATTTAAACATTCGGAAACAATATGCAATTTTTTTTAATCGTTGCTCTCTGTGGTCTAGAGGCATGAATTAAACTGGAAGGTATAGAGTTGGAGGAGAGCGCTAAAGACCTCATTGACAGCTAGAGCAGCCAGTGCAGACGTCTTCAGTAACATGGGAGAAACAGATCATTGTGGAAGGCCGCCACGGAAGAGAGGCACTGATTGATTGGACACCTATACTGTCAGTGTCGTTTCACAGTGAAAAATACACAAAGAAAAATACCAGGGTCTGGTAGTGGAAGTCCAAGATTTCAGTACGTTAACTATTTCACACAATACGTAATATTAACAAGGTGCTGTGAAATGAAAAGGTTTGTGGAAGATAGGAATGAAGGTATGATAACGCTGCAAACCAATTTTAGGACTGAAAACGAAACAAGAAAATAAGAAAACTCAGGCACAGTCAACGGCAATAAAACTAGGCCACTGTAGACACAACGGCTGAAAAATCAGACCGTTTAGGAATAGCAGTTTAAAAACAGGGTCAGAGCATAACATCAGACAGTGGTAGTGGGTCATTGATTGAGGAAGTACGAGATATCCGACGCTCATTCTGTATTTCTACATCTACATCTACATTTATACTCCGCAAGCCACCCAACGGTGTGTGGCGGAGGGCACTTTACGTGCCACTGTCATTATCTCCCTTTCCTGTTCCAGTCGCGTATGGTTCGCGGGAAGAACGGCTGTCTGAAAGCCTCTGTGCGCGCTCTAATCTCTCTAATTTTACATTCGTGATCTCCTCGGGAGGTATAAGTAGGGGGAAGCAATATATTCGATACCTCATCGAGAAACGCACCCTCTCGAAACCTGGCGAGCAAGCTACACCGCGATGCAGAGCGCCTCTCTTGCAGGGTCTGCCACTTGAGTTTGTTAAACATCTCCGTAACGCTATCACGGTTACCAAATAACCCTGTGACGAAACGCGCCGCTCTTCTTTGGATCTTCTCTATCTCCTCCGTCAACCCGATCTGGTACGGATCCCACACTGATGAGCAATACTCAAGTATAGGTCGAACGAGTGTCTTGTAAGCCACCTCCTTTGTTGATGGACTACATTTTCTAAGGACTCTCCCAATGAATCTCAACCTGGTACCCGCCTTACCAACAATTAATTTTATATGATCATTCCACTTCAAATCGTTCCGCACGCATACTCCCAGATATTTTACAGAAGTAACTGCTACCAGTGTTTGTTCCACTATCATATAATCATACAATAAAGGATCCTTCTTTCTATGTATTCGCAATACATTACATTTGTCTATGTTAAGGGTCAGTTGCCACTCCCTGCACCAAGTGCCTATCCGCTGCAGATCTTCCTGCATTTCGCTACAATTTTCTAATGCTGCAACTTCTCTGTATACTACAGCATCATCCGCGAAAAGCCGCATGGAACTTCCGACACTATCTACTAGGTCATTTATATATATTGTGAAAAGCAATGGTCCCATAACACTCCCCTGTGGCACGCCAGAGGTTACTTTAACGTCTGTAGATGTCTCTCCATTGAGAACAACATGCTGTGTTCTGTTTGCTAAAAACTCTTCAATCCAGCCACACAGCTGGTCTGATATTCCGTAGGCTCTTACTTTGTTTATCAGGCGACAGTGCGGAACTGTATCGAACGCCTTCCGGAAGTCAAGGAAAATGGCATCTACCTGGGAGCCTGTATCTAATATTTTCTGGGCCTCATGAACAAATAAAGCGAGTTGGGTTTCACACGATCGCTGTTTCCGGAATCCATGTTGATTCCTACATAGTAGATTCTGAGTTTCCAAAAACGACATGATACTCGAGCAAAAGACATGTTCTAAAATTCTACAACAGATCGACGTCAGAGAGATAGGTCTATAGTTTTGCGCATCTGCTCGACGACCCTTCTTGAAGACTGGGACTACCTGTGCTCTTTTCCAATCATTTGGAACCTTCTGTTCCTCTAGAGACTTGCGGTACACGGCTGTTAGAAGGGGGGCAAGTTCTTTCGCGTACTCTGTGTAGAATCGAATTGGTATCCCGTCAGGTCCAGTGGACTTTCCTCTGTTGAGTGATTCCAGTTGCTTTTCTATTCCTTGGACACTTATTTCAATGTCAGCCATTTTTTCGTTGGTGCGGGGATTTAGAGAAGGAACTGCAGTGCGGTCTTCCTCTGTGAAACAGCTTTGGAAAAAGGTGTTTAGTATTTCAGTTTTACGCTTGTCATCCTCTGTTTCAATGCCATCATCATCCCGGAGTGTCTGGACATGATGTTTCGAGCCACTTACTGATTTAACGTAAGACCAGAACTTCCTAGGATTTTCTGTCAAGTCGGTACCTAGTATTTTACTTTCGAATTCACTGAACGCTTCACGCATAGCCCTCCTTACGCTAACTTTGACATCGTTTAGCTTCTGTTTGTCTGAGAGGTTTTGGCTGCGTTTAAACTTGGAGTGAAGCTCTCTTTGCTTTCGCAGTAGTTTCCTAACTTTGTTGTTGTACCACGGTGGGTTTTTCCCGTCCCTCACAGTTTTGCTCGGCACGTACCTGTCTAAAACGCATTTTACGATTGCCTTGAACTTTTTCCATAAACACTCAACATTGTCAGTGTCGGAACAGAAATTTTCGTTTTGATCTGTTAGGTAGTCTGAAATCTGCCTTCTATTACTCTTGCTAAACAGATAAACCTTCCTCCCTTTTTTTTATATTCCTATTAACTTCCATATTCAGGGATGCTGCAACGGCCTTATGATCACTGATTCCCTGTTCTGCACTTACAGAGTCGAAAAGTTCGGGTCTGTTTGTTATCAGTAGGTCCAAGATGTTATCTCCACGAGTCGGTTCTCTGTTTAATTGCTCGAGGTAATTTTCGGATAGTGCACTCAGTATAATGTCACTCGATGCTCTGTCCCTACCACCTGTCCTAAACATCTGAGTGTCCCAGTCTATATCTGGTAAATTGAAATCTCCACCTAAGACCATAACATGCTGAGAAAATTTATGTGAAATGTATTCCAAATTTTCTCTCAGTTGTTCTGCCACTAATGCTGCTGAGTCGGGGGGTCGGTAAAAGGAGCCAATTATTAACCTAGCTCGGTTGTTGAGTGTAACCTCCACCCATAATAATTCACAGGAACTATCCACTTCTACTTCACTACAGGATAAACTACTACTAACAGCGACGAACACTCCACCACCGGTTGCATGCAATCTATCCTTTCTAAACACCGTCTGTGCCTTTGTAAAAATTTCGGCAGAATTTATCTCTGGCTTCAGCCAGCTTTCTGTACCTATAACGATTTCAGCTTCGGTGCTTTCTATCAGCGCTTGAAGTTCCGGTACTTTACCAACGCAGCTTCGACAGTTTACTTATGCCTCGTGTGCTAACGATCACGTATCTTACGACACAGATAATGGACCTGACTTAATGTTCGCATCGCACCGGCAGCATCTGTATAAAAAAAAAATATGAGACACAGGAGCTATAAAAGTTTTAAGAATAAACTTACACTGACGGAAAAAAATCGAAAACGCCAAAAATAATTAGCACAGAGTAATGAGCTTTCGGGAATACATTTTTCTAGATAACGTTTTTAAGTGATTAACATTCCAAGATCAGAGGTTAATGTAAGCGTGAGATAATCCATTGCAAATGTGAAATTCTAGTACCTTTAGTACCCAGTGTAACCGCCAGAATGTTAAATGCAAGCGTGCATGCATTGTGTTGTACGGGTAGCCGATGTCAGTTTGTGGGATGGAGTTTCATGCCCGTTTGTGGTCGGTCAATATAGGGACAGTTATCGCCGCTTGTGTATGAAGCTCGAATTATCGTCGGATGACGTCCCATACGTGCTCTATTGGACACAGATTTGGTGATCCAGCAGGTCAAGGGAACATGTCGACACTTTGTATACCATGTTGGGTTACGACAGCGTTATGTGGGCAAACGTTATCTCGTTAGAAAACATCTTCTGGAATGCTGTTTATGAATGGCAGCATAACAGATCAAATCAGCAGAATGACATACAAACTTGCAGTGAGTGTGCACGAGATAACCACGAGAGTGCTGCCGGCCGCGGTGGTCTAGCGGTTCTGGCGCTGCAGTCCGGAACCGCGGGACTGCTACGATCGCAGGTTCGAATCCTGCCTCGGGCATGGGTGTGTGTGATGTCCTTAGGTTCGTAAGGTTTAAGTAGTTCTAAGTTCTAGGGGACTTATGACCTAAAATGTTGAGTCCGATAGTGCTCAGAGCCATTTGAACCATTTGAACCACGAGAGTGCTCCTGTTGTCATACGAGACTATAACTCCATTCGTAGGCCCACTGTGTCTCTAGGACGCAGACAGTTTGGTTACAGGTCCTCAACTCGTCTCCTCGTATCCAACACACGCCCATCACTGACAATGAGACAGACATAGCTTCCATCAGAAAACACAACAGGTCTCCACTCTGCCCTACAATGAGCTCTCGCTTGATCTACATCTACATCCATACTCCGCAATCCGCCATACGGTGCGTGGCGGAGGGTACCTCTTACCACAACTACCATCTTCTCTCCCTGTTCCACTCCCAAACAGAACGAGGGAAAAATGACTGCCTATATGCCTCTGTACGAGTCCTAATCTCTCTTATCTTATCTTTGTGGTCTTTCTGCGAAATATAAGTTGGCGGCAGTAAAACTGTACTGCAGTCAGCCTCAAATGCTGGCTCTCTAAATTTCCTCAGTAGCGATTCACGAAAAGAACGCCTCCTTTCCTCCAGGGACTCTCACCCGAGTTCCTGAAGCATTTCCGTAACACTCGCGTGATGATCAAACCTACCAGTAACAAATCTAGCTGCCCGCCTCTGAATTGCTTCTATGTCCTCCCTCAATCCGACCTGATAGGGATCCTAAACGCTCGAGCAGTACTCAAGAAGTCGTATTAGTGTTTTATAAGCGGTCTCCTTTACAGGTGAACCACATCTTCCCAAAATTCTACCAATGAACCGCAGACGACTCTCCGCCTTCCCCACAACTGCCATTGCATGCTTGTCCCACTTCATATCGCTCTGCAATGTTACGCCCAAATATTTAATCGACGTGACTGTGTCAAGCGCTACACTACTAATGGAGCATTCAAACATTACGAGATTCTTTTTCCTATTCATCTGCATTAATTTACATTTATCTATATTTAGAGTTAGCTGCAATACTTTACACCAATCACAAATCCTATCCAAGTCATCTTGTATCCTCCTACAGTCACTCAACGACGACACCTTCCCGTACACCACAGCATCATCAGCAAACAGCCGCATAGTGCTATCCACTCTATCCAAAAGGTCATTTATGTAGATAGGAGACAACATCGGACCTACCACACTTCCCTGGGGCACTCCAGATGATACCCTCACTTCCGATGAACACTCACCATCGGGGACAACGTACTGGGTTCTATTACTTAAGAAGTCTTCGAGCCACTCACGTATTTGGGAACCAATCCCATATGCTCGTACCTTAGTTAGGAGTCTGCAGTGGGGCACCGAGTCAAACGCTTTCCGGAAGTCAAGGAATATGGCGTCCGTCTGATACCACAGAAGTCGTAAATGGAGCTGGTTTGGGTTCAGCGGAATGCACCTACAGGGCATCTGGTTCGGAGCTGTCCTAGAAGTAACCGATTTGTAACAGTTTGTTGTGTCTCAGTGATTCCAACTGCTGCTTCAGGTGGAGTACGATGCGCCAGAGCCATACGCCGAAAATCATGCTCTTCACTTCTTCCGACAGTTCTCGCTCGTGACCACCGCTGCCAGCAGTCATGTACTGTGTCTACATTCTTGCCAAGTCTTTCTGCAGTATCGCAAAAGGAACATCCAGCTTCTCGTAGCACTATTACACGACCTCGTTCAAAGTCAGTGAGGTGTTGATAACGGCGTCTTTGTTGCCTTAAAGGCATTTTTGAGTAACGTCAACTCACCACGTCCAGTCTCAATAAGTAACTAAAGCTCACGACCGATACAGCGTATATTTAAAGCAAACCTGATTGACATCCTCATAGTCGCGTTACTAGCTCCACTCTTATGCGACTGGCATGAAATTTAAATAGATGTCCTCTTTCAGGTATAGAAACACAACTTTCCTCGCACAACTCCTTCTTGGTGCTGTGATTTTTTTTCCGTCAGTGTTTCATGCCTCTCTATCTCCCGTGCAGGGTTAAGTAAGAATGCAAGACCAATTTTACTAACTGGTTTGATTGATTTTTTTAATCGCTCATATTCGTCTTTTGCAAGTGGAAATGATAAATTTCAACTTTTTAGAATGAATGTAACAGCCAAAAAAATACCTTCCACGAGCGTATGGATTCAAGTATTCAGGGAGAGTGCTATGATATCTGGCTCATCTGGCGTGATGGCTTGAGGAGTGGAGCAGTAATCGAAAGGTCTCGAGATAAATTTTACAGGTTTCCATTTTTTTTGTTCGTACATATTCATGAAAAAGAAAAAGACATCGAAATTTCGGACAATATTTACCAAAATTACGAAATCGAGTATGAGTGTAACGAAATAGCTGGTCTTACCGCATATCGTCTTTGCTACAATTCGCAACTCAAAAAATAGATCTGAACAGCGTGAGATATATTACATATTTATACTTTTACAGTTGATAGTTATTAACCTTAAATGTTTAGATGCAGTGATTTCATTTTTTCAATAAATCAACGATAGAACATTTCCATCAACAGCGAAAAAGTACGGACGTTAAAAGTACTTGTGCGCCTGTAAACAGCCATTAAAGCTCTCGTGAAGGGGCAGTTTCATCAAATTAGTAACGCAACTTTAATGGATCACCTACTTGTCAGAGAATATTAACTGTAATATGTGAAGTTTGTTACGGACTTCTTGAAATAAATTATGCACACAATTCAGAGCTTTACAGAGGAGTTTAAACTCAGCTGTTCGCACCGCAAGTAATGAGATAAGTGCAAATAATGAGCTTTTAGTTCGGTAGAGTTTCATTAAATACAAACCAAACATCGTGGCAAAAGAATGAAAACAGTAAAAATAGCGAATAAAAAGTTCTCCGGTTTCCAAGCGCGTCAAACGATTAAAATGACACGAGCCTTCGGCAAAGCATTTCTTGACGATTGTCAAGTGGTATGACTTCCAGCAGGCTGCTGGTATGCCCCTTATATACACCAGCTGCCTGCTTTGACGTCACTGGTGGTCTCGACATTGCCATATATGGGCATACGTTAACACGGCTTTCGATGTGCCCCCTTCAACCGCTCGATAGCAATAGCCCACGCCGTACTGAGCTTCAAGCCACCGTCTCTATTTAGCGCGTTATCGGAGATTTTTATTTCAATGGCATCTTTAATTATATAGTCCCAGAAGCCGTTAGTGCAAATTATGCAGAGGTTTCGTCCAATTTTATCCGGTGACCGTTTTCTGAAGCACACTGGGCTATAGCAAATTTCTAGTGGTAACGTAGACGAGAAAACCACTCATGTTCCTTCCTGTGTCGTTCCACAGTGCGGACTGTTTGCTTGAATTAAGACTGGCCACACGCGCAAGGTATCTTGTAAACAGCATGTATTCTGAGACCTGCTGCGCCTTTAACTGATCTCAATAACTGACAGATTTTTGTCGGAGGCCTGATGATCGGTTTGAACCTGTGTCGTTCCTGCAGGTGGCTATCTTGCTCGATACGGACCCACAGACTGACAAGAAATCAAGTTTCTTTTCCTGCCCCTCGTCGGTGGTCTTATTGCGATTCTTATTTGAAATAACTTCATTTATTTGATGGACATTATAGCCGTTGTTTCTGAAAGCCTTGCGTTTGTTGCTTAGTTCATTGGGTGGGTTATCAGCGTCTGGTAGCATTCTTGGAAAATGCATCACTGTTTGCAACACAGTGTGCTTCTCTGCAGGGTTATGATGGCTTATGGCATGCAAGTACAGATCGGTGTGGGTGAAATGGAAATGAGCGTATGGTATTAGTGACCGGGAGGCCCCATGCTGTCAGTTCGGCTGCCGTATTGCAAGCCCTTTTTAGATGACGCCACTTCGGCGACTTGCGGATCAATGATGATGTAAATGATGGTGAATTACACACAACACCCAGTCCCCTGCTGGAATCGAACCCGGGCCCCCTTAGTGATAAGCGGAAACGCCACCGCTACGCTACGGAGGCGGACATCGGTGTGGGTAGGTTTACTATAGACGCTCTGGCTAAGGCAGCCATTTCGTTTGCGGCGGAGAAGGATGAGGAGGGAGTGCAACGCATTGTCTGTTTCTACCTCCTTGGCGAACTGGATGTTACTGTTAATGCCGTTGAGGTGTTCCAAGATCTTGTCCAGTTTCTCACGTTCTCGCAGCCAAATGACGAACGTGCCGTCAAGATAGCGAAAGAAACAACTATGCTTTAATAGCGCCGCGTCTATGGCTATATCCTCAAAGTCCTCCATGAAGAGGTTTGCAGCAGCTGGAGCCATTGGGATACCTGTTGCGACGTCGTCCGTCTGCTCGTAATACTGCCGTTGTACAGAAAATAAGAACACGTAAGTGTGTGCCTAAACAGCTCGACCACGTCACTTACAAAGAACTGGGATACCAGGTCCAACGAGACCTTGACAGGCACATTCGTAAACAGCACCACCACATCAAAAGTGACAGTAATGCTACCCTCGCTATGTCTATTACGGTTAATTTGGCTGATAAAATCTGTTGAGTTTTTAATATAATGTTCGTAGTGCCCCACATGTGGAGCCAAGAAATTGACCAAGTACTTCATCAGCTTGTATGCTGGTGAACAATGATGGCTGCCATGAGTCGGAGTGGCGTCCCATTCTGTGGATATTAGGCAAAGCATAAGCAGTAGATGTTGTAGGTGCCTGCTGGAGAAGATTCTTGGCCGCACAGTCTTCCACCGAAGAGCGCTTGAGAAGCTCAGATATATTTCTTATTATTCTCGATGCTCGTTCGCGTAGGGATTTCCGGTAAGTATCTTCGTCCAGTAGCACGCAGATTTTCGTATCACAGTATGCGTATTCCATAATTACGGAGCAGGGAAAGAAACGTACTTTCTTGCCGTTCTGTCGGGAAAGGTGAGCCTCCGCTGTAGCGACACAAGATCAAATCGATCTTCAGGCCTCCGACAAAAATCGATCAGTTACTGATACCAGGTAAAGACTGTTAAAAACTGAAAGACATGTACAGATCTCTCAGACACAGTGCCAGCAAAATGGGGCTTTTGATTAACCAAGATAAAACAGAATATATGCAAATAGGTCGAGTCATAAACCCAAATCCTTACTTTGAAATTGACCAACATTCTAATTTCAGAAAAGTTCTTCAGTAAAAATATCATAACAATGGATATAAACGAAAGAATAGCCTCATGATCAAGATGTCTGTACTCACCAAGCAACCCACTCAAAAGTAAAGCTTTGCCAATCACCACAAAGATGAAGATATACAACACTATCATCTGCCCCATAGTACTGTACGGTTCATAAAGCTGGACGCTTACAAAGAATGAAAGAGAAAATCTGAATGTTTTCGAAAGAAAAGTAATGAGAAAAATTTCAGGACCTGTGTTGGAGAACGGCGTATGCAGAATTCGAAAGAAAAATGAAATTTATCAGCTAATAAAGCAACCCAATATCATCCAGAAATTAAAAAGCAAGAGATTGCAATGGGCTAGACATGCGGCTAGAATGTAAAACAACAGAATCACCTAAAATAACATTTGAAGGAACTCTCCAGGCAACAAGACCATTGGGCCGACCTCGTACAAGGTGGAAAGATGACATAGGGAAGGACATCGCAGCATTAGGAATTTCCACAAGGTGGAGAGAGACTGCGAGAGATAGAAGGCGAAGTGATGCAGCGCTCGGTCTACAGGGCCTGTGATCGCTGAGGAGAAGAAGAGAAGAAGAACAAGAAGCCAAAGACGCAGCAGGTCCCAGAGCACCTGGTGTCTCACAACATACACTCCTGGAAATTGAAATAAGAACACCGTGAATTCATTGTCCCAGGAAGGGGAAACTTTATTGACACATTCCTGGGGTCAGATACATCACATGATCACACTGACAGAACCACAGGCACATAGACACAGGCAACAGAGCATGCACAATGTCGGCACTAGTACAGTGTATATCCACCTTTCGCAGCAATGCAGGCTGCTATTCTCCCATGGAGACGATCGTAGAGATGCTGGATGTAGTCCTGTGGAACGGCTTGCCATGCCATTTCCACCTGGCGCCTCAGTTGGACCAGCGTTCGTGCTGGACGTGCAGACCGCGTGAGACGACGCTTCATCCAGTCCCAAACATGCTCAATGGGGGACAGATCCGGAAATCTTGCTGGCCAGGATAGTTGACTTACACCTTCTAGAGCACGTTGGGTGGCACGGGATACATGCGGACGTGCATTGTCCTGTTGGAACAGCAAGTTCCCTTGCTGGTCTAGGAATGGTAGAACGATGGGTTCGATGACGGTTTGGATGTACCGTGCACTATTCAGTGTCCCCTCGACGATCACCAGTGGTGTACGGCCAGTGTAGGAGATCGCTCCCCACACCATGATGCCGGGTGTTGGCCCTGTGTGCCTCGGTCGTATGCAGTCCTGATTGTGGCGCTCACCTGCACGGCGCCAAACACGCATACGACCATCATTGGCACCAAGGCAGAAGCGACTCTCATCGCTGAATACGACACGTCTCCATTCGTCCCTCCATTCACGCCTGTCGCGACACCACTGGAGGCGGGCTGCACGATGTTGGGGCGTGAGCGGAAGACGGTCTAACGGTGTGTGGGACCGTAGCCCAGCTTCATGGAGACGGTTGCGAATGGTCCTCGCCGATACCCCAGGAGCAACAGTGTCCCTAATTTGCTGGGAAGTGGCGGTGCGGTCCCCTACGGCACTGCGTAGGATCCTACGGTCTTGGCGTGCATCCGTGCGTCGCTGCGGTCCGGTCGCAGGTCGACGGGCACGTGCACCTTCCGCCGACCACTGGCGACAACATCGATGTACTGTGGAGACCTCACGCCCCACGTGTTGAGCAATTCGGCGGTACGTCCACCCGGCCTCCCGCATGCCCACTATACGCCCTCGCTCAAAGTCCGTCAACTGCACATACGGTTCACGTCCACGCTGTCGCGGCATGCTACCAGTGTTAAAGACTGCGATGGAGCTCCGTATGCCACGGCAAACTGGCTGACACTGACGGCGGCGGTGCACAAATGCTGCGCAGCTAGCGCCATTCGACGGCCAACACCGCGGTTGCTGGTGTGTCCGCTGTGCCGTGCGTGTGATCATTGCTTGTACAGCCCTCTCGCAGTGTCCGGAGCAAGTATGGTGGGTCTGACACACCGGTGTCAATGTGTTCTTTTTTCCATTTCCAGGAGTGTATATTGAGAGTGGGGCCATTCTTACGTCAGATAAACAGTACGCAATGTCGAGCGATGCAGGAAGGAGAATAAGAGGTTTCACCGCCTACGCTACCCCGAGAAATCTGCTTTAGATGAGCATCCTTTAGAAAACGGTCACCGGATAAAATTGGACGAAACTTCCATCGTGGCTCGTACTAACGGCTACTGGTACTGTGTAATTAAAGAAGTTATTGAAATAAAAAAACCCGATAACACGATAAATAGAGACGGTGGCCTGCACCTCAGCATAGATACAGCTACCGCGCTGGTGAAGTGGGCGCGTCGAAAGCTGAGTCAACGCATGCCCATATACGGTGATACCACGAACACCAGTGACGTCACAGCCGGCAGCTAGCGTATATAATGGGCTTACCGGCAGCCTACTGGTAGTCGTATCACTTGACAATAGACAGGGAGTGCTCCACCGAAAGCACGTATAATTTTAACAACTTGACGTTGTTGGAACGCCGAGAACGTTTTACTACCTCGAGACTCTGCCTTCATACAGTAAAAATTCTAGATTAGCTGTATCTTCTTGTCACTAATCTAGTTAACGAAAACTTTGCATCACGATGCACTGTCATACACCCACAAATATCGTCCGTCACATGTGCCGAAATACTATTTTGCTTCCCATTCTATGACTAACATGCGACCATGGGATCAGTGCACTATCGACGCTGTGAAATGCAATTCCACAAACCTTTCTATGGCAAAAAGTCTCCAACTTCTGTATAGGACCTGTATTATTATTCAGATTTTCTCCGTAACGGTTGATGTCTTGGACGCGAATTCTGGGACACTGTATATCGTGTGGATACCCCTGCAGTTATTTACAGACAATTCAACAACAGGCTAACCACTCCTAAAAGAGAAAAAAGACGAGAAGGAGAAGACGAGAAAGAAGATAGCGAGATGAGTGCCAGTCATGTAATGAACCATCATGGCAACAGTAGCGCGGGACACAGGGTAGTGGGAAAAGTATGGAGGGGTTTTCAACAATCGCAGGACACTAATTTCAAGTGAGAAATACGAGAAATAAATATAGGCAAACAAACGAGCGCACCACTGCACGTCGTTAGTCATCTTCCGAGTTAAACTCAAACTATTCACCTCCTAAAAACTGTGTTATGGTTCAAATGGTTCAACTGGCTCTGAGCACTATGGGACTAAACTGCTATGGTCATCAGTCCCCTAGAACTTAGAACTACTTAAACCTAACTAACCTAAGGACATCACACACATCCATGGCCGAGGAAGGATTCGAACCTGCGACCGTAGTGGTTACACGGTTCCAGACTGTAGCGCCTAGAACAGCAAGGCCACTCCGGCCGGCAAATTGTGTTATGTTCGTGGTGCTTACTGTGGATGTGTAGCTGAGGTGTTATCATAGGGGTTTATGATTTACGTCAGAAGTAGCATATTAATCTGATATTTATTCATCTGCCTTGTCGTACTGATGATGTCAAAGGTGTTTAAATCAGTTTTCTTCGGCCACATGACCTGTCCTTCAATGTGACCCTAACCGCAGCCGCACAAGATTCAGCAAAGGCATATAGTATGCAGATAAACTCACTTGCCATCAACGTGCATGACGTATCTGACAGATTTACGTGTTTTTAGATATCTTCGGTCCACACGACAGTCATTAAGTGGCAGTAACACATTAACATTTATTGTCAGAAGCTAAACAAGTTCGTTTCAAGGAATAGACTTTGCCTGTGTATTGGGAACTTTACGGTGACTGCAACCTCAGAATGTCAAGGGTTTATTCCTACTCTCACGCTCCGGACCCAGTAAATGCATGGTCTTCAGGAGAAACCAACAGCAGCCCGACATCCATTACCTATACCAGTAGGTCTGCTTCAGATACTTCTAGTAGCCGGCCGTGGTGGCCGAGCGGTTCTAGGCGCTACAGTCTGGAACCACGCGACCGCTACGGTCGCGGGTTCGAATCCTGCCTCGGGCATGGATGTGTGTGATGTTCTTAGGTTAGTTAGGTTTAAGTAGTTCTACGTTCTAGGGGACTGGTGACCTCAGAAGTTAAGTCCCATAGGGCTCAAGCCATTTTTGAACTTCTAGTACATATAATTCATTTCCCTTTCGTTTACGGATTCGACGTTGGACATATACACGCTACAATGGTTCATATTCTCGAAATTAGCATTCGACAATTTGGCCAAATACCCATTCAATGTGTTTCATCGTCATCGTTATTGGTCGCAAAAAGGTAACACAATCACAGTAAGAAAATCACCGTGCCCTGGAATACATTAGAACCAGCGATCTGCAATAGGAGGTCGGCCAAACTGACTTTTTCTCTTTATTTAGATGTACACGTCTTAACAAAACTGGCCTCGCACACATGCCTGCTAAAGACTCTAGCTAGTGGTATTTAGCAACTTTACAGTGCAGCTTTCAATTATTTGTTAAAATTTCAAGCACGTTTGTCTGTAACTATTTTAAATATGTATATTCAAGGACACACGCAGACACATATGGATGAGCACAAACTCAATATAACATCGTCAATTTCGCGAGCGGGTTTCGAATCAATGATCTTCGAAAATGAGTCTTAGTGTCTTGGCCCACTGGGCGTCCACGAGCCGGAGCCCCATTGGCTTAAGGGCAGACCTAAAACAGCAAGAACACTTAAATAGGTCTCCCTTAGTTTGACACAACTACCGCTCTTTTTAACGAAAATATATTTACTTCCTCCCCAGACATCAGTATACATATGAAAAGCAGAAACCAGATCGCCGGCAGTCAATCACAATTGCTCACTGAGAACATTCAGTTAGAGACAGATTGATTGAAGAAGATTGATTGAAGAAGGTTGACTGAAGAAGACTGATTGAAGAAGGCGGGTTTTCAGCCAGAGATGCTGAAAAGACGTATGGTGTGGCACGTACTATTGAAAAGAGATGTTCAGGGAATTATGTTGAAAGAGGCACTACGAACAAAATTCCTGCCTCAGACAAGAAGAGGCTCAGAACACACCAGGAGAACACAGATCTTGCGACAGTTTCCCTTCCTAAATGCGAAGCAGTTGCGGCGAGAGACCATCTTCGTCGGCTACAGTATCACAGTTCGTCGAGGGCGGGGGAAAACCGGGCTCACGCACAAAGATCCGCTGTGAAACAAGAAGTCAGAGAGGAAAACGTGCCGGCCGGTGTGCCCGAGTGGTTCTAGGCGCTACAGTCTGGAAGCGCGCAACCGCTACGGTAGCAGGTTCGAATCCTGCCTCGGGCATGAATGTGTGTGATGTCCTTAGGTTAGTTATGTTTAACTATTTCTAAGTTCTAGGGGACTGATAACCTCAGAAATTAAGTCTCATAGTACTCAGAGCAATCTGAACCATTTGAGGAAAATGTTTTATACCAGTTGGCATTCGTGGAGCTCCATTTGAACGCGGTATGGTTCAAAAATGGCTCTGAGCACTATGGGACTTAACTTTTGAGGTCATCAGTCCCCTAGAACTTAGAACTACTTAAACCTAACTAAGCTAAGGACATCACACACATCCATGCCCGAGGCAGGATTCGAACCTGCGACCGTAGCGGTCGCACGGTTCCAGACAACGCGGCATGGGAAAACATAATTTTCACTGACGAAACGGTGTATTCCACGAGCAAAGATGGTCCAAGCGTCATTTAAAGACCGCGAGGGACAAGAAATCGCGAAGAATATTTAGAGACTACAAGGAGAAGTGGGCGACTATCGGTTTCCTGCTGGAGTTGGATTTCTGCAAGAGCAGTATAAGTACTTCTCAGAATTGAGGGAACTCTTGACAACAGACACTACGCCCGTACAGTGAAGATGTGATGCTTCCTTTAGGGCGAACGCTATACACTGAAAGAGTAGACGAAGTGTGTGTATGGCATTATTGGCCGAGAGCCGCCATCTGGGGTGTTCGGCCATCTGGTGGAAGTCTTTTGATTTGACTTCATTTCGACGAATTGCACCTCCATGGTGAGATCAACACACACACAGCCCAGAGATGAGAAAGTCCTCGAGGTGGGCGGGGAACGGACTCGGGGACTCATGAGCGAGAGTCAGCAATGCTAATAACAAGAACACGAGCTGCTGACACATTACAGGAAGATCATTCTCTTGTGCACAATTCGGCATTCGTTTGGGAGCAGCTGTCCAGAATGGGCATCACGTTGTGGACTGGACGCCACGTGCTACTGATATGAATCCAATAGAGATCATTTGAGCTGAGGAAGCACGAAAAGTATCAGATAACTGGCCGCGATACCAACCTGCTACGTCTGATTCACACTGAGACTGTGTTCTTGAAGCGTGGGAGGAAGTTGTCTCTTCTGGAAATTACGTCCGACTCCTCATAGATTCCACGCCAAGACACATGATTAACGTTAGAAATAATGGCGGATACTGGACAAGATATTAGAGCACTGAGGACATTTTACTTTCTTTGCTTGTACTTTAGCTCTATTTTCTATCAGTGAGAGCCTGTGAAGGTCACTTGGCGAAAGAAAAGTATCCAATATATGATAAAATATCAGTTAGTTTTTCTTTAATTTGCCGTTTTAATTGAAATAAATTTCTTTTAAATGCGTTTTTTAAATATTACATCTCTCTTTCATTTGCTCTCTGCCCTCATACTTAAAAAGTAACAAATTCTGAGGGACTTTCTTGAGGCTATTTTTTGTTATTTTAAATTCATCTCTCTCTTGCCCTCTATTGCTACCTCCTTCCTGCATCCTCCCAAAAATTTCTTCTAATAGTTATTCACCTTTAATTTCCCCTCCCACCTCTTTCTCTCACTCTAAAGAGCTACGACTGGTAGGCAAGTTGGGTGCCTCCGTTTGTAAACAGTCATTAATATCGGGAATCGACTTCTGTCGGCTGTCGTGGACTTGATGTGACGGGTTTTGTGACGTCATGAGAACTTTTCTGACGTTTACGGTGGGAGAGTTATTTGAGCTTCGGTCAGAACGTAACACCTTGTAGAGTAATACTTGTAGGGGATAGATGAGACGTCTTAGCTGCCAAACTGACGCAGATTTATTTCTGTAGTATACGAAATCTGACATGTGTGGACGTCGTCCAGCTCTACCGGGTATGGAAAGACTACACGAATAAGTTCCGTTTCTGTGTTTCATAACCAGTCGCTAACATCTGAATTTGAGTGTTGTTATATGACGCAAAAGCGCTTGACTTCACGGTGGGAGCTTCAGGTGATTAGCAGTTTTGTTTTTCAAAGTATAGTGAATGGAGTCAGAATAAGGTGGTGTAACGAATCGATGGCAATCTTGCAGAGCAAATAACTAATTATGGGAGTTAATGGCCGTTATGAGGCTCGTTAAACTGGGAATAAACCATTTGATTTTGTTTGGCTAGCATTTTTTTGTGCTGAAATTTCTGGTGCTAGAAGCTAGTTGGAGGTTAAGCGATGTATATTTATATTTCATTTTACGATTTTCCAATGACTTTTAGATATTTGTCCGTGCTGATGTCACCTGAGAGATTGCTAGTTTTCATATCTGTTGGTCGATATGGTTTTTCATTAGTTCCTTCATCTTTTGTATTTGCAACTCTTGTAACCACCAGCTACTACTAGCCAAGGTCTACAACCCGACCAAGGATTTTAGCCTAACTGGGGTTATCGCCTCGCTTTTTCAAAATCACAGGTTCTTCGTCAGTCGATAGAGACTACGTAAACAGGCTCCCGCAAGGAAGCACAGATTTTGAATCAGTGGAGAAAATCCACGCGAACGCCCTTAAACAACTTTCCAAGTAGAGCAACACAAACCAAGTTAAACCAGTCTCACAAAGACACTAGTGTGTGCTTTGAGGACCGGGGATGCTAGTCTCAAATTAAAGACAGTATGGGCAGTTCCCGAACTGGAACACTGTTTTACGATCCCAAATTATCTAAGAGTGGCACTTGAGAGATCTCTTACTTTGAAGAAGCACTGCATGAACTGCAAGTCAGAAGTTTCCATCAGGAATAATCTTCTGCTGAAAGTGGCCGTTACACAGCGCGGTAGCCAACCTGAAACTCTACAGATCTCTGCAATGGCCCTATGCTATTCTGCGACAGTGTGTGTATGTACCGTTAGATAATTTCAGACAAGTGGATCTGGCTCTCAATGACACCTGCAGAATCCTAACAAGTTGCTTGAAACCCACTCCAGTGGAATGGCTTTACCATCCCGGAGGCATAGCACCACCACCTGAACGAAGAGAAATAGCTGCGAATGATGAAAGAAAGAAAGTGGAGCATGAGAGAAGTAGTCCTCTGTAGGGGCACCAATGACTGAAGACAAGGGAGAGTTTGCTTAGAACATCGACCCACTCACAACCACTGCTGAATAAGACAGGTTGCAACTATGGAGGCCTACGATGTACTTCCCCCCAGCTGTAAAAGAGTTTCAGAAGCCTTGTCTCCTGACTATGATGAGACATGGACAACCTGGAATTCCTTGGTTAGACTGAGATCTGGAGCTGGCAGACCAAAGTTTAACTTGGTAAAATCGGGCCACACTGGTAAAGATGATATTCAGTGTGCCTGTGGAGAAAACCGGACTGTTCGTGCTTCAATGACGACTGTGTTCAGCCTCCTGCGCAGAAGATAAACTTCTCCAAGGAACACAAAATGCATTGGAAGCGGCAAAGGTTTGGTGAAAAGTAATACCGTCATAACTGTGTATAATGTGTATATTTCCGAAACGAAAACGAATAAATAAATTTACTCTTGTTCTTACACTTGCAAACGCAACCTATCGTGGCCACCTCACATGCTACTATCAGAAATCGCAATTCCTTGCAATTGAAAAGAGATATGTAAAAGACACTTTCCCCGTGATGATGATGATTTGATCGTCGAAACGAAGAGTATTCGAAGTAAAAACTTCGTGACTGACACAATATTAGATATTTTTCCCTATCTGGACAATGTTTCGTGAAAATGTGTGAAACATGAAGCTTTGTCAGTGTAAAGCAATAATCATTTAACGTTCGAGAATGTATGATGGCTATTGCTGTAAATCCGAAATAAGGTTTCTTTCTGAGCTATTTTTGAAAGTACAAGTTATTTTAATACACAGTTATTGCCTGTCGGGTGACCACTTTCAAGCTGCTCACACTTTATAGGCCAACAATACTTAAACAGTTTGTAAAATATATTCCACAATACTGTAGTATTGAGTACATATCTAAAAAGCCGCCTAATTTCTGTGTGACGCTTTCGTCGCGTAAATGTTAGCTAAGAATAAGACTACATGAAAATGTAGTCCATTTTTATGCTCAAGAGTCTATGTATTACTGAACTGTATTTCAAAAGAATTTGAGCTGTTAATTGGTTGAAAAATTATCAAGATATGTCACGAATTATATCTAAAGTGACTAACAAGATAAGCCACCAGAAGGCAGAACTAAAGTGTCAGCTATTATCCGAGCACGAGATACTGTCAGACGAAATACTTTTCGGCACCGGAAAAATAAATCACGAGCTATAATGAACGACTTAAGGTACTGACGAGCAGATACACCGGATATAATCCTGCTGCATCCGTGAATGTGCGACTATGTTCAGGGCTTTGCTTCCACACAGGGACTGTTCTCTAGGCAGTGCAAAACAAGGAATCACTCCACAAACGGCATCAACAAACATTTCTCTCAGCCATGGAAGCACAAAGAAAGACGACTGCAGAGAGAAGGGGACGGATTTTTTTTTTCTGAGAAACAAAGATTTCACACAGAGCGTCTGAAAATAGGACATGGAAAGTTCAGCGTATTCTGCTGAGAAGGAAATGCAATTATGTTCTGAGTATATCCGCTGTCCAATGTTTATCAGGAATTTGATAAAGAAACGTGAGCAACTTGTATGTCGGCCAGTACGAGGTGCATTCAAGTTCTAAGGCCTCCGATTTTTTTTCTAATTAACTACTCACCCGAAATCGATGAAACTGGCGTTACTTCTCGACGTAATCGCCCTGCAGACGTACACATTTTTCACAACGCTGACGCCATGATTCCATGGCAGCGGCGAAGGCTTCTTTAGGAGTCTGTTTCAACCACTGGAAAATCGCTGAGGCAATAGCTGCACGGCTGGTGAATGTGCGGCCACGGAGAGTGTCTTCCATTGTTGGAAAAAGCCAAAAGTCACTAGGAGCCAGGTCAGGTGAGTAGGGAGCATGAGGAATCACTTCAAAGTTGTTATCACGAAGAAACTGTTGCGTAACGTTAGCTCGATGTGTGCGTGCGTTGTCTTGGTGAAACAGCACACACGCAGCCCTTCCCGGACGTTTTTGTTGCAGTGCAGGAAGGAATTTGTTCTTCAAAACATTTTCGTAGGATGCACCTGTTACCGTAGTGCCCTTTGGAACGCAATGGGTAAGGATTACGCCCTCGCTGTCCCAGAACATGGACACCATCATTTTTTCAGCACTGGCGGT
This sequence comes from Schistocerca cancellata, assembly GCF_023864275.1. Taxonomy (NCBI): domain Eukaryota; kingdom Metazoa; phylum Arthropoda; class Insecta; order Orthoptera; family Acrididae; genus Schistocerca; species Schistocerca cancellata. The sequence continues at coordinate 875,445,349 of NC_064629.1, read as the reverse complement.
TACCCGAAATTTTTTTGGTGGCGGTGAATCTGAGTGCTTCCATTGAGCTGACTGGCGCTTTGTTTCTGGATTGAAAAATGGCATCCACGTCTCATCCATTGTCACAACCGACGAAAAGAAAGTCCCATTCATGCTGTCGTTGCGCGTCAACATTGCTTGGCCACATGCCACACCGGCAGCCACGTGGTCGTTCGTCAGCATTCGTGGCACCCACCGGGATGACACTTTTCGCATTTTCAGGTCGTCATGCAGGATTGTGTGCACAGAACCCACAGAAATGCCAACTCTGGAGGCGATCTGTTCAACAGTCATTCGGCGATCCCCCAAAACAATTCTCTCCACTTTCTCGATCATGTCGTCAGACCGGCTTGTGCGAGCCCGAGGTTGTTTCGGTTTGTTGTCACATGATGTTCTGCCTTCATTAAACTATCGCACCCATGAACGCACTTTCGACACATCCATAACTCCATCACCACATGTCTCCTTCAACTGTAGATGAATTTCAATTGGTTTCACACCACGCAAATTCAGAAAACGAATGATTGCACGCTGTTCAAGTAAGGAAAACGTCGCCATTTTAAGTATTTAAAACAGTTCTCATTCTCGCCGCTGGCGGTAAAATTCCATCTGCCGTACGATGCTGCCATCTCTGGGACGTATTGACAATGAACGCGGCCTCATTTTAAAACAATGCGCATGTTTCTGTCTCTTTCCAGTCCGGAGAAAAAAAAATCGGAGGCCTTAGAACTTGAATGCACCTCGTATATCGCGTGGTTGTTGGAGCTGACATGAATCCTAACAATGGGTGACACGCTACAGTACATATGAAACTTACGATATTTGCCAAAGAATCATTCAAACCTCGTATCTATAAAGCAAGCCAATATCAAGTGTTCTTCATTGGCGCGCATTTATCTGCACTGCGTTCAGTGATTATTTCTGGGTGCCCCAAGCGTTTTCCTCCGTAATTTTTCATGTTCTTATTAACACTTCTTGTCGCTAAGAGAAGTTTAACCATGTTCAGGGGTATGCATCACAGAACCCACGCGATAAAGTGTATCTGACACTTCGCACCAGCCAACCGCTTTAGAAATCAATTAATGATGGTTCCTTCCTCACGTAATCCGTAACATTTGGTCCATATATTTTCCGAAGTAAATTTTTTATTTATTTGTTGTTTAAATTCCCTAGAAAGGAAGCTCTAAGAGCCTGTTCGTGAATGATGCAGTATTGTAAAGAGAAGTTTCAAAACTAGACAACTACAGCGAAGTACAGGAAGGTATGCAGAGGACCGACGCTCGATGCAAGGATTGGCAGCTGACCACAGAATAAACAAATCCGACACATTGCACAGCAGACGCTACAGGTTATTTGCGTTTAAAATTCCGAGACAAGACGTTCGTAGAAGAATATATTGCTTATTCGCAGGTAAATTTCGCGAAAAGACCATGAAGGCGATGCTAGAAAGAATTGAGCTTGCACAGTTGCTTACCAACAATCGTTTTTCCCGCGTACGAGCCGAGACAAACAGGGAAGAAGGAAGTCATAGCGGGTACACAAAGTATCCTCCCCCATGCACGAAGCGGGAGCCCGCTGCGAAGGCCCATATCTGAATGGTCGTTCAGGAGACACTGTTGGTAGCCCCTCGGTTCACCTGGACAATCAGTAGTTCAACAGTTGCGCGGCTATTCTCTCGTACCCATCCCTGCAGCCGTCGATCACCTCTGTCATCTATGGGCCGCGGTTCACCACAGTTCCCTCGCCGATTTCGAAAGCGCCATTTTGCCATGCGCGGTATGCTTTAACCGGGGCGGGAAACGAACGTTTTACAAACTTTGCCATTTCGGAAATACTTCCACCCTAGGACGAATGCCAACGATCGTGCCTTTTTGGACGTCAGATAAATCGCTCCGTTTCCTCATTACGACACGACCTCACTGTTATCCGCGTCCTTCCGAACCCTTTATATGTCCTCCACTGATGGTGCCGCCACATGCCGTCTATGCGTGGTTATTGGCCGTTAACGTCGAATATAGGCGGCGATCACATTAATTTCACTGGACCACGTATATTTCTGTGTCCATTTGCCTCACCATTGCGTATAAAAATACGTATGAAAATAGTATGCAACTAGAAAACAAGTGGTACACAAGTAACTATACTAAGTTCATTATAAGAATAAACCTGATTTAAACATGTATTCTTGCGCGTTTGCTTGATTCTCATTGGATTTCGTTTCACGTGGAGCGAAAGCCAAGCTGTGTCCAGTACAGTCAAGTACTATCATAAGGATACGTTTTAGGTTGTGTTATACGCTCATAGACTGAGCCTTAATAAGGGCCAACAGAATTACCGGTGCATTAAAGTTGGTCAGCACTAGCCAGTCAGCTGGTCCATCTCATCTGCAGTGATGTGAGCAGCTGCAAAAAAAAAAAAAAAAAAAAAAAAAGTTCTGAGCACTATGGGACTTAACTTCTGGGGTCATCAGTCCCCTAGAACTTAGAACTACTTAAACCTAACGACATCACACACATCCATGCCCGAGGCAGGATTCGAACCTGCAACCATAGCGGTCGCGCGGTTCCAGACTGAAGCGCCTAGAACCGCTCGGCCACCAGCGGCCGGTGAGCAGCTGCAGTTCAGACGTAAAAAGAGACGAGCAAAGAAACCATATAGCTTCGAATGTCATTTAATTAAATGAAATAATATTCGGCAAACCTCCAGCACTACCGCCTGATTCTCAGGTGAACAGACGGAGAGCGTAAAATGTTTTCCTTCTCACGTAATATAGCATTCTAATTGCAAACAAGAGTGATGAACATTCCTAACTTAAGGACAGGGTAATTTTTGTGAGCGAGCTATGTGCGCTGCAAAAGCATACTGCAGGAATTTCGCCGTACTGTTGAGTACTGAAGCCACTGAAGGTATTAATTACAGACAGTCGTCTGGTAATCTTTCAGCTCCTTCCTTATTCGAATCCCAGAAACACATTTCGGTACTGGAACTGTCATCTGATACGCTGATGACGAGGCGATCAACAGTAGAATCCACGAAACCACCCAGGCGCCGGATATTCTCCTCATCTTTTATTAGGTGGCTTCCTATATCTCGCCAGCGTTCGGCAGTGACATGTGAAAACGCTGCGTGCGGTTGTTCCAGTACGCCTGACAGCTTAACAATCTTATTATTTCTCAGATAAATCTCTTAACTTGGCTCCAGTTCAGTTCTGTTGGGTTCATATTGTAATGGTGCAGTAACAAATGTAAAAACACAACATTTGTATGGTGTGCTCGATGCTGTGAAAATTATTATTTTTCGTGTTTCTACGACACTTATCACTTTGGTTCGTGAGAGACTACATCTGCGGTATAAAACAGTGGACATAGTGCAAATAAAGTGTATTTGGTTTTTCATTTCTGCCTTAAAAATTATATTGTTATGTATTCTTAATTTGTCGCCCCTATAGCTGGGTGGTCAGCGCGGTGGTCTGTCGCGCCAAGGGGCCCGGGTTCGATTCCCGGTTGGATCGGAGATTTTCTCCGCTCAGGGACTCGGTGTTGTATTGTCCTCATTATCATTTCATCATCATCGCCAGTGGAAGGCAACTGGAATCACTTCCTAGACGCTCATGCGGTGGATCTCTCTGACGAGGCTTCCCCCATGACAAGACCTGCCGAAAGGCAGAACACGAAGTAAGTATTCTTAATTTAAGCAGCCGTTTTTAACAATCTTTCATAAAATATCGATTATTCAGACTTTATATTTGGAATGAAAACAGGAATATTGAGTGTGATATGTAATTAGAAACAAGAAGACGTGCATTTTTCATAAAAAAGATGACCTGAATTAGCGATCCATGAACTACCCTAGGTTATCAAGTTACTACGCTACCGATTTCGCTGCACACGAGTATTTGTATGTAAACTGCATCAAACACAGTCTCTCTGGAAACTTCAAAGCCGCTTTTTTACTGTCAATTTATGAAAAACATTATGAGCAACATATCTCTCGGCAGTCCTTATTCGTGTTCCACGTGCGTGTTTCACTACGGAACAGGAAGAAGCCTCAGCCATTTTCATACTGCCTATTAATAGAGGGACCACCAGAGCACAACAGTACAGAGACTGTGGCTGTACACGATTTCTGAAATAAAAACTACTTATCTAAAGCGTGATCAAGAGAAACGTTGACGGCATGTTTATACGTTAGAATATCTTAAAGTTTCATTTAAAGTAACTTAGTAACAATATATCTAATACATAAGTAGGACCTACTTCCAAGAGCGTAACAACACCAGCGTACGTGTGCTACGGCTTCTGACCAGTCACCGCGTTTGTATTGGTTTACATCAGGTTTATTCTTATGATGAGCAGAGAATACGTACTCTGCTAACGTAAGGCGCCCAATACTCTCTCGCAGCCATACGAATCTTTGTGGTTTTGTGAAGTACTTCAGTATCTTCCATTACCGCCATCTCCTGGTATTTTCTTCAAAAGCGTTCTCCAGAAATTTCACGTGGACAGCGCAGTATGAGAAGCTTTCCCACAATAGACAAGAAACGCACACTTACTTTTTGTTGCTAAACGCTGGTATGTCGCTTTGTTACAGATACTCATCTGCCAAGTGTGCCGCATGTATCCACGTCAGAAGTAATGCTGTAAATAAGGCGGCTGAATGACATATTCCGTGAAAAAGGTATTAGCGATCATAATGTCGTTATGGCTTTTGTGTCAGTGCAAAAAAAAAAAAAAAACAGAGTAGAGTTTTCTTGTTTCGGAAAGCAAATAAAATATCTTCATAATCAGCTCCAAGCATTCACCGCGGGACACAAAGGTATTGGGCATCTTTGGTCGGAATTTAAAGGTATTGCCCACCACGTGCTAGAGAAGTGTGTGCCTAGCAAAAATGTAGGGGAGGGAAAGGATCCACCTTGGTACAACAAATATATTAGGAAGTTGCTGAGAAAGTAGAGAATTTTGCACAGTCGTTTTAAACGTAGTCATTGCTCCGCTGACAAACAGAAATTATGCGAAATGAAAGCAGCTGTCAAAAGGTCAATGAGAGATTCATTTAACGAATTTGACAGCAATATTTTATCTGCAGATTCTAAAACTAACCCCAAAAAATTTTGGTCGTATGTAAAATCTATGAACGCTACAAATGATTCAATACCACCTCCTGCCGACACTACGGATAACGTAACGGATGATGATAAACAGTAGGCCGAAATTCTAAACCTAGCTTTCAAAAACTCGTTTACGGTTGAGGACTGCAGCACCATTCCCCCTTTCAATTATCAAACAAACACGAGGATGGCTGACATAGTGGTCAGTGTATCTGGGTTTGTAAAACAGTTAAGATCCTTAGACGCCAGGAAGGCATCTGGCCCAGACAGTATCCCCGTAATATTTTATGTTGACTATGCTACAAATATAGCACCATTCTTATCCATTATCTATCAGAGATCATTGGAAGAGCGGAAAGTTCACGGGACTAGAAGAAGGCCCAGGTCATAGCAATCTATAAAAAGGGTAGAAAATCGGATACACATAATTACTGGCCAATTTCACTGACGTCGATTTGCTGTAGAATCATGGAACATATTTTGTGTTCAGACGTAATGACCTATCTTGACTCTGAGAAGCTCATCTGCAGAAACCAGCACGGTTTTAGGAATCAGCGGTCATGAGAGACACAGCTGGCCCTCTTCGTGCATGATATACAACAGGTTCTAGATACCGGCTCCCAGGTTGATGACATATTTCTCGACTTTCGAAAGGCATTCGACTCAGTTCAGCACTTTCGCTTGCTCCAAAAAGTGCTCGCTTAGGGTCTATCCGATGACATTTGCTGTTGGATAGAAAGTTTTCTAACAGGCAGAGAGCAATATGTCGTCCTGACTGGGGTGACTTCAACAGAAACAAGCGTAACTACAGATGTGCCCCAGGGCAGTATAATAGGTCCTCTGCTTTTTACGATGTACATAAACGATCTGGTTGATGGTATTGACAGCGGCATTAGACTGTTTGCCCATGGCGCTGTAATCTACAAGAAAGTAGTATCACAAGGAAGTTGTGAACAAATCAATGACGATTTGCAGAAAATTAATGCGTGGTGTAATGACTGGCAGTTATCTCTCAATATTAGTAAGTGTAGCCTACTGCGTATAACAAGGCGAAAATCCCCATTAATGTACGTGTGCAAAATAAATGCCCAATCTTTGGAAGCGGTAACATTCGTAAAGTATGTGGGTGTGACTATTAGAAATGATCTCAAATGTAATGATCAAATTACAGAAGTAACGGGCAAGGCGAACTCTAGATTGCGGTTCATTGGTAGAATCCTGAAGCGAAGCAGTCCTTCAACAAGGAAATTGCTTACAGTACGTTAGTTCGTCCAGTCTTAGAGTACTGTTCGTCTGTATGGGACTCTTACCAGTTGGGTCTGATTCAAGAGACTGAGAAGGCCCAAAGAAGAGCGGCAAGATTCGTGACTGGTGCATTTAGCCATCGCGAGAGCGTTACATCTCTCACTGAAAGTTTGAAGTGGGGCACACTTGCAGATAGACGACGCACTAAACGGAAGAGGCTGCTCACTAAATTCCGAAATACGATCTTCGCCGAGGATGTAGAGCATATATTATTACTACCAACTTTCAAATCGCGCAATGGTCACATGCAAAGATGAGGGAAATTAGAGCTCGTACTGAGGCGTTCAGAGAGTCGTTTTTCCCTCGCGCGATCCGCGAATGTAACAGGGGGGGGGGGGGGGGGTGGAATATGACTTTGGCGCGAATTGTGCCCTCCGCCACACACCGCTTGGTGGCTAGCGGAGTATATATGTAGATGTAACGGAAGCGTCTTGAAAATCTCCATTAGCTAACTAAATTAATTATCCAACGTAAAGCAGCAGAAAGTGAATATGTTAGAGTGACTTTCTTAGATAATTCAAGCACCTTTATAAGATTATTCACTGCGTTCTTATATCATAAGAAGCCATTTATGCTTGTAGGATAGTTCTGTTTTCTCGTTTTTACTATCCTTGCCCCGTATCATCACTAGGTCGGCACGTTATTCTGAATTTGGCAATGTCAGTGATGGAGAGTGGACGTATCCGTTTCCTGTCGCCACCCATTCTGCCTGGGACGGAACTTGTGGACCCCATCTGACTGCTTCTAGTGTTATCCCATGTGAAAGTGTGAGAACGTAGAAAGTAGTACGTTTCTTGAAATTTTTGGACGAGGGCTCTCGGAAATTTGTGAGTAATGTTGTCCGCAATGCACGGCGTCTTTCTTGTAACGTGTCACACTGTGGTTCGTTGAGGATTTCTGTGGTGCTCTCAGACTGATCAAACAAAACCGTGGCGAATCGTCTACTCTTGAACGTCATCTGCTGTCAGACACGTTTCATGACATGTATTCACTTGCACGTGGGTAGGGACTTGTCTGTCTCAAATAATCTGTAGTGACTTCTCCATCTGTTAACATAGCTTCTCTTTGGGTGAAGACTGTGACTATATCTCAGCGAGTCACGTAGACTTTGACGTGAGCCAGCTAATAATTGAGCTGGGTGGTTAATGTAGCCGTATGTTCAGAGGGTAACAGGACATTCTCTTCTTGCTCCTGGTGCTGTGAGGAAGTACAGACGCTTTTTCTTGTGATAACAAAATGGGCACATTGAAGCCACTTCGTTCTCGATTATGTTGAGATAGTTCCTGGCAGCATCCTTCCGCTGCATTTGGGTGATTGCACGTTACGTGACTTTCCAGAATTTGGAGCATTAGATTTCTTTCCATGAGATACTTTGCAGTCGTGTTTAAAGAAGACAAGGTAAGGTGTTTATTCGAGTTAGAACACACGGCAATCAATACCCAATTTCTATTCAGCCATCTTAGGTTTCAAGTTGTTATTTCGTTGCTCTTACGCTCATCACGTAATACTTAGGTGTTAATATGAATAAAATGGTGATTTTCCTGGTGCTTTGTGTATGGATTGTCATATAAAGACACATGACTCGCTGAATGGGAATTGCGTGTGAAGAATGAGACTTGTATTCAGTTTCTGAACAATAAGTTTGGGATCGTTACCAACTTATTTTGCGCTTATTTTGCGTACACTTTAACTACACTTAAAGTAGAGAGGGAACAAAATAACTTCAGCACTGAAGAAATTTGTCTTTAAATTAAATTTTCAGCCATCCATGTAAGTTCACGTTGCTGTTGAACTTCAAGACACGTGCATGCGGAGGCGCAGACTTCGAGATAAATCTATGCTACCACACTAGTTCAGTTATTTTCCATTTACACGGTGTTGTACTATACAGAATGCAAATACATTTGCATCGTACTACATACGTCTGTAAGGTGTAATTCATATAGTTACACAGCCAGTAGCTGCGTGAGATTTGTTGTGGGGAGTATGGTTTGTTTTGTCTTGGTTTGACTACTATTACACTTATGGTTATTCCGTTGTGCTATTGAAAAGTTCTTGTCAGTATGAAATTTATAACAAAGTTAGTCAGGCTGCGTTTATTCACATATTTGTGAGATTTCATACAGTGGAGAAATGTAGCCGGAAGCGGCTACAAGGGTAGCGAAGTACGTGTGGAGTGCACATGGGGGTTTTTTAGGTTAGAGAATTCCCTCCCTAGGTCCGACAAGACGCCTCCTGAGACGCGGCAAGGTAGGAGTAGGCAAAATGCAACAGGGAATAACAATATTAATGTGCTAATAGTAAACTGCAGGAGCGTCTATAGAAAGGTCCCAGAACTGCTCTCATTAATAAACGGTCACAACGCCCATATAGTACTAGGGACAGAAAGTTGGCTGAAACCAGACGTAAACAGTAATGAAATCCTAAACTCAAATTGGAATGTATACCGCAGAGACAGGCTGGACAGTGAAGAGGGAGGCGTGTTTATAGCGATAAGAAGTGCAATACTATCGAAGGAAATTGATGGGGATCCGAAATGTGAAATAATTTGGGTGAAGGTCACTGTTAAAGCAGGCTCAGACATGGTAATTGGATGTCTCTATAGGCCCCCTGGCTCAGCAGCTGTTGTGGCTGAACATCTGATGGATAATTCGGAAAATATTTCGAGTAGATTTCCCCACCATGTTCTAGTTCTGGGTGGAGATTTTAATTTGCCTGATATAGACTGGGAGACTCAAACGTTCATAACGAGTGGCAGTGACAAAGAATCCAGTGAAATTTTTTTAAGTGCTTTATCTGAAAACTACCTTGAGCAGTTAAACAGAGAACCGACTCGTGGCGATAACATATTAGACATTCTGGTGACAAACAGCGCCGAACTATTTGAAACAGTTAACGCAGAACAGGGAATCAGCGATCATAAAGCGGTTACGGCATCGATGATTTCAGCCGTAAATAGAAATATTAAAAAAGGTAGGAAGATTTTTCTGTTTAGCAAAAGTGACAAATATCAGATTACAGAGTACCTGACGGCTCAACGCAAAAGTTTTGTCTCAAGTACAAATGTGTTGAGGATCAGTGGACAAAGTTCAAAACCATCGTACAATATGCGTTAGATGAGTATGTGCCAAGCAAGATCGTAAGAGATGGAAAAGAGCCACCGTGGTACAACAAACGAGTTAGAAAACTACTGCGGAAGCAAAGGGAACTTCACAGCAAACATAAACATAGCCAAAGCCTTGCAGACAAACAAAAATTACGCGAAGTTAAATGTAGTGCGAGGAGGGCTATGCGAGAGGCGTTCAATGAATTCGAAAGTAAAGTTCTATGTACTGACTTGGCAGAAGATCCTAAGAAATTTTGGTCTTATGTCAAAGCGGTAGGTGGATCAATACAAAATGTCCAGACACTCTGTGACCAAAATGGTACTGAAACAGAGGATGACAGACTAAAGGCCGAAATACTAAATGTCTTTTTCCAAAGCTGTTTCACTGAGGAAGACTGCACTGTAGTTCCTTCTCTAGATTGTCTCACAGACGACAAAATGGTAGATATCGAAGTAGACGACAGAGGGATAGAGAAACAATTAAAATCGCTCACAAGAGGAAAGGCCGCTGGACCTGATGGGATACCAGTTCGATTTTACACAGAGTATGCGAAGGAACTTGCTCCCCTTCTTGCAGCGGTGTACCGTAGGTCTCTAGAACAGCGAAGCGTTCCAAAGGATTGGAAAAGGGCACAGGTCATCCCCGTTTTCAAGAAGGGACGTCGAACAGATGTGCAGAACTATAGACCTATATGTCTAACGTCGATCAGTTGTAGAATTTTGGAACACGTATTATGTTCGAGTATAATGACTTTTCTGGAGACTAGAAATCTACTCTGTAGGAATCAGCATGGGTTTCGAAAAAGACGGTCGCGTGAAACCCAGCTCGCACTATTCGTCCACGAGACTCAGAGGGCCATAGACACGGGTTCACATGTAGATGCCGTGTTTCTTGACTTCCGCAAGGCGTTCGATACAGTTCCACACAGTCGTTTAATGAACAAAGTAAGAGCATATGGACTATCAGACCAATTGTGTGACTGGATTGAAGAGTTCCTAGATAACAGAACGCAGCATGTCATTCTCAATGGAGAGAAGTCTTCCGAAGTAAGAGTGATTTCAGGTGTGCCGCAGGGGAGTGTCATAGGACCGTTGCTATTCACAATATACATAAATGACCTTGTGGATGACATCAGAAGTTCACTGAGGCTTTTTGCAGATGATGCTGTGGTGTATCGAGAGGCTGTAACAATGGAAAACTGTACTGAAATGCAGGAGGATCTGCAGCGAATTGACGCATGGTGCAGAAAATGGCAATTGAATCTCAATGTAGACAAGTGTAATGTGCTGCCAATACATAGAAAGATATATCCCTTATCATTTAGCTACAAAATAGCAGGTCAGCAAATGGAAGCAGTTAATTCCATAAATTATCTGGAAGTACGCATTAGGAGTGATTTAAAATGGAATGATCATATAAAGTTCATCGTCGGTAAAGCAGATGCCAGACTGAGATTTATTGGAAGAATCCTAAGGAAATGCAATCCGAAAACCAAGGAAGCAGGTTACAGTACGCTTGTTCGCCAACTGCTTGAATACTGCTCAGCAGTGTGGGGTCCGTACCAGATAGGGTTGATAGAAGAGATAGAGAGGATCCAACGGAGAGCAGCGCGCTTTGTTACAGGATCATTTAGTAATCGCGAAAGCGTTACGAAGATGATAGATAAACTCCAGTGGAAGACTCTGCAGGAGAGACGCTCAGTAGCTCGGTACGGTCTTTTGTTAAAGTATCGAGAACATACCTTCACCGAAGAGTCAAGCAGTATATTGCTCCCTCCTACGTATATCTCGCGAAGAGACCATGAGAATAAAATCAGAGAGATTAGAGCCCACACAGAGGCATACCGACAATCCTTCTATCCACGAACAATACGAGACTGGAATAGAAGGGAGAACCGATAGAGGTACTCAGGGTACCCTCCGCCACACACCGTCAGGTGGCTTGCGGAGTATGGATGTAGATTTAGATAGATGTAGAATAGTATGTTTCAAGGCAGTAAAACTCTGGGTCGTAGTCTCTCATAACCCAGAGGCTAAAGTATAAATTAGTGAAAGACTTTCAATGTTCTTCGAAAATATTCTAAATTTTTCGTTAATCCACCTTGGAAGATATCAGAGACCGAATAAAAATGCTCTAGAGCAGATCAAAAGAGCACTTTTTCAGCGACCTTTTTAGTGTATCAATCAAAATCTTTCGAATCCTTCTGATATATCTGAGTCATAGATCTGCCTTCCCCACGGTGAAATTCAGGTGGTTATTTCGCCGTAAGTCACTTCGGAAGGACGTCCTTCGATACTCGAAGCTTGTGACTGATTGTAATGGTTGACCGCTGATAAAGCTTTCAAATGATATCGAATCCTTTCTTGCATTTACGTACATTATATTTATTTATATTAGCAATCTTTGCACCAGACACTGATTCTTTGCAAGTCTGTATGCACTGTGTGTCAAGTGTTTCTCCTAGACTTTACCCTCCTGCTCACTGTGAACGGCTACCTCGATGTAGCCCGGGTGCTATGTTCGGACTGCAATATTTCTCCACAAAGTATTATCGCTTTCGAAACCACTCTGAGAAAGTAATAGCTTAAGGATACGTTGCAACTGATACCACATCGAGTTCTGAAAAATGTTTGAGAAAAAGGAAAACAACAAAAATATTGCTCTGTAGAATAGTTACTTGCAAGTGTCCGGTTTCAAGATAATGAGATGACTTGTTTGCCTGTTGTAGACGAATAATTGCTAGGTGTTCATTTAATCACCCCAAATTCCTGCCACTTTGATCAATACATAAATGATTCTAGTATGAGATTTTCACTCAGCATCGGAGTGTGCGCTGATATGAAACTTCCTGGCAGCTTAAAACTGTGTGCCGGAGCGAGACTCGAACTCGGGACCTTTGCCTTTCGCGAGCAAGTGCACTACCATCTGAGCTACCCAAGCACGACTCACGCCCCGTCCTCACAGATTTACTTCTGCCAGTTAGCATGACCAAGTGCTCGTAACATTTTAGAACCCATGTTTACTACACATTTCCCTACATTCTAAGCTCCAACAACACCGGTACGTGTATTCCACTGTCAGAGGTATTGAAATGATTTTCGCTTGTAACTTTCGACTTGTTCGTTTCCGAGCTAGGGACCCGTACCTCAAATTGATACATTTATACTTCTCCGTCATCCTTGAAAGTTTGTAACATAGTCACAGAATCACCCTGTATATACATACACTAGCTTAGCTCCCGCCGATTCGCTCGCATAGACTATATATTTTTTATTGATTCGAACTTTTATGTTCTTCACAAATTGCAACACCTTCTAAGTTTTTCACGCTAAGCAAGGCAAGACGGAAAAAATTGTATTCTTGTGTTATGTGTGCTGCGAAAATTGGTGGACTGGTTGGTGAATTAGATAGTTACATCACTTAACGCAGTTAAGTGAAAATAATCTATTACAAAATGTTGAGGTTTTTTATTTGTGTGTCTCCGTACCTACTGCTCACTCAAACGCGAGTTTATACAGTAACGTGAAATGGCATAAGTAACGGTAATAACCGAGCGAGGTGGCGCAGTGGTTAGACACTGGGCTCGCATTCGGGAGGACGACGGCTCAATCCCGCGTCCGGCCGTCCTGATTTAGGTTTTCCGTGATTTCCCTAAATCACTCCAGGCAAATGCCGGGATGGTTCCTCTGAAAGGGCACGGCCGACTTCCTTCCCTATTCCGATGAGACCGATGACCACGCTGTCTGGTCTCCTTCCCCAAACCAACCAACCAACCAACTAACGGTAATAACCAGTTTATTATTTTCTGTTATGGAATGGAATCAGTTTTTCAAGGAGAAACACTTTCAGAGAGCTTTACACAACTAATAATTGCTTTTCAAGGATCTCATTTTACTCTATAATCATGTAAAAATTTAATCGTATACATATTCATTGTCTTTTCCGAAAGTACTTCTGACAAAAAAGCGATTTTGGTAGGTGAAGTATAGAGTTTTTGTTAAGCACGCGTTTTGCGTTCTTGTGGAAATATTTCCATAGTAACTTTCATCGGCTAACGAATATTTCTTTATATCTAATCTAGAAGTGAAATACCAATTTTCATAAATTTAGCTTTAAAATTTTTTTAATGTTACGAAATATTTTCTTAAAAATTTTCATCTCCTATTGCTCTTCCTTAGGGGCTGATGTTCCAGAAATACTGAAAGACTTGTTTTTTATTTCTAACCGGGAAGTCAAATACCAGTTGTCATAGATGCAGCATTAAGTTCCTTTACTAACTCTCACCTCCAGAACAGGCCATGAAGGCCCAAAGGTACCGACCGGCCGCCGTGTCATCCTCAGCCCTTGGAGTCACTGGATGCGGATATGGAGGTGCATGTGGTCAGCACACCGCTCTCCCGGCCGTATGTCAGTTTACGAGACCGGAGCCGCTACTTCTCAATCAAGTAGCTCCTCAGTTTGCCTCACAAGGGCTGAGTGCACCCCGCTTGCCAACAGCGCTAGGCAGACGGGATGGTCACCCATCCAAGTGATAGCCCAGCCCGACAGCACTTAACTTCGGTGATCTGACGGGAACCGGTGTTACCACTGCGGCAAAGCTGTTGGCCAAATTCCTTTACTAGTTCTTCAATAATTACTTATTTTCAAGAAAACTTCCCCACAGTATTTTACTCCCTTAGTGGTTGAATTTCAAACATGCTGTAACACGTATTTTTTATGTTCTGGCTGAGAAACCAGATACCAGTTTTCGTGGTTTTAGCTTCAAAATTCCCTTAATAGTGACATTCGTTCAAAAAGCCTTTCATCCCTTGTTTCACCCACTTAGGAGTGGAATTTCGGGCAATCCCTTCTTAAACGATGCCTACAGTATAAGATCCACAACCTCTCCAAACTTTCCATCCTTAGCGGTTTCGGCTGGGAGACAATGAGTCAGTGAATCAGTCTGACCCTATTTCACCCCCTGAGGGATTAAATTTCCAAAAACAGTGAAACATGTGTTTTTCCATCTCTAACCAAGAAGCCAAACACCAGTTTTCAAAGATTTAGCTTTAAGCATGTCTTGCGAAAAATTTTTCATAAAATGTTTCATCCCCTACTTGCAAAAATAGTGGCATACGTACGTTTTATTTCTAACAGAGAAGCCAAATTATAAATTTTCATAGATTTAGCTAAGTATTTCCATAAAAATTTTCATCCCCCGTTTCACCTCCATAGGAGCTGAATGTCCAAAAACAGTGAAACACTTTTTTTTTTAATTTACGGCTGAGAAGCCAAATTTACATTTAAATAGACTTAGCTTTAAAAATGCTTTCATAATATTTCTATAAAAAATTTCACCCCTTATGTCACCCTGTTAGGGATTCAATTTCCACAAATACTGAAACACGTATTTTTTATTTGTAACCGAGAAGTCAAATACCAGTGTTCATAGATATAGCTTTAAAAATACTCTAGTTGTTCTTTAATAACGATATATTTTCAAAAAAAGCTTTCACCCACTGCTTAAACCAAATACCAGTTTTCATAGGTCTAACTTCAAAATTGCATTATTAGCGACATTTTTCAAAAACCTCTTCATCCCCTATTTTACCTTATGGTGGGATTTCTAAAAATCCCTTCTTAAACAACGCCTACAGTATAAGGTCCGCACCTTCTCCAAATTTCAAGTTTCTGTCCTTAGCGGTTTGGGTTGGGCGATGATGGATCAGTTAGGACATTTCCTTTTACACATAGAGGTTTACAGGGACCGGCGCCTGTAACTTTGAGGCTCTGTAGTGTCGTTGGATGGCTTCTCAGGACATGGATTCTTGTTGAAATGGAAATGTCGTGTGGCTAGGGCCTCCCGTCGGGTAGACCGTTCGCCTGGTGCAGGGCTTTCAATTTGACGCCACTTCGGCGACCTGCGCGTCGATGGGTATGAAATGATGATGATTAGGACAACACAACACCCAGTCCCTGAGCGGAGAAAATTTCCGACCCAGCCGGGAATCGAACTCGGGCCCTTAGGATTGACAGTCTGTCACGCTGACCACTCAGCTACCGGGGCGGACGGATTCCTGTTGAAAATATTATGTACTCGCTCTCCTCTACAAGCCCTATAAGTTTGCACCGGGAATTTCCGAACACCCTGTACAGTAGGTACTCGAATGCGCATAACTCGCAATGTATATGTAGTTGGAATGCAGAAAACGTAAAATAGGCATGAAGCGTACGAGTACTATATGCTTTGATACGCAAATGATTAATTTTTCAGCGCAAACGCACGAACAATGTGGGAGTAGCGCTGTCTATTTTCTGTCTAAAAGGAAAGATTTAGCTGCTGATTTCTCACTCTGAAATCATATTTAAATGTTGATTGTTTGGCATCAGGCTTCGTCTGTGAAGAAGAAACGTCTGCCATCACGAAGCGAAATTAGACAGCGGCAAGATCGCGCTATATCGAAACATTGGTTTTTCATTTCAAGATACAGCAGCTCGCACTGGTAGGATTCTGACAATTGTCAAGCGAATTTGGAGTCGATGGTTTGAAGGAGGCTGTGCTCAGTGGCGTGCAAGATGTCAACAGCCCCACCCGATTAGCACCCGAGAGGACATACATATTGTTCGCACGGCCGTGTAGGCGTGTAAAGACACTTCACAAACTTTGAGTCAGGAAATGGGTTTACTAGCGAGACCAGAAACCACAGTGAGACGACGTCTGGAGCTTTACAGACAGTCATCACAACGATCTCTGTTGCGCATTCCATTGACGGGCAGCAGAGATAGACTTGATATGGGATGCATTAGGTACAAAACATGATCACATCAGGTTCACAATGACGCCGTTTGGAATGCAGTCGTTACATTTCTGATGTGTTAGTGCGCGTGGCTGTGCTCTGTCTTCGAGGCCTCTCGACATTATCTTTCAACAAAATAATGCAAGACTGCATGTTTCCCGAGCTGTCCTTTCTTGTCTCCATCTCGTTCTCCACGTTTCGCACCAACTGAAAACTCCTGCTCAAGGTTTGCCTAGGCGCTGGCACACCACGACTCACGATGTCTGTCATCCAAGTTCTGTTCCACAAGATGCTTAAATGGGTTAGAACCGATATAACACATTAAAACAGCACACATTACTGACAGTGAGCAAGAGGCAATGACGTTATTTGCCTATAGCGGATACTGAAATTCTCGTTAATCTTATTCGGACAACTCCCATTATTTGAAAAACAGTCTGCAGTCCACCAAATTTTAGTTTAGGACTCTACAGTATCATTGGATGCCTGGCACTGTAGCTAACAAACTTCTGTCCTGCCTTGCATACATTCTGATAGTCGATGTAGCCGAGAAACTGTGCCTGCCACATTTGCTCTTAGCAGTGAGCAATAGCACCATAATCCGATGACCTCCGAGTCTACTACAATTTAGCAATGCCAACCTATCACTCGCTTGTCTAATTGATGTGCGTTGGTGAACTGGCCCAGTGTTTAGGCAATGGATTCGCAGGCGGGAGGACCGGCTGTCCTACACCTACATCTACATATATACTCCGCAAGCCACAGTACACTGGATGGCAAAGCGTATTCTATTCAATATTAGCAATTTTATGTCCCAATCCATTCGCATGTTGAGAAAAAGGGAAATGACAGTTTATATGCTTCTGCGTGCGCTCTAATCTCTCATCTTGCTCTCGCGATAAGCGATAGTTCATTTACGAATATTGCTTCTACAAATTTATCCAACAGGATTCGCTAGAACAATATCGCCTTTATAGATTAGCATTTAAGGACCCCGAGCGTCTCTATTACATTCGTGTGGATTGTACCGAACTCTTGCGATACTAGTTGTCCATCTCTCAATTTATTGGTATCTACGATTTTGTTCATAGCTGCCCTTTTTTAACCAACTGTGGTATGTATTTTTCCAAAATGTATACAATTGTCAGCTGCACTACTGAAATATTTTATAACACATTAATCTGTCGAACCCTGTTAAATGCATTACATTATTTTAGTAGTGCAGCTGACAACTAATTATACTTTGAAAAAAAAAAAAACATTCGATATCTCCTGTTCTGCCTATTTGATAGGGAGTGATACTCTAGAATACGTCACACTGGCGCATTTTCTGTGATTTTTTTTACAGACGCAAAATACTTTCACAGAACCCTAATCCAAGTATACCATCATCATTCCCTATTTCTGAATTGACATGATTGGCCCATTTCATGTCACTTCTTAGTATTACCCCAAAATATTTAAGTAAAGTGACGTGCTTCAGGTGTTCAGAACTAATCTGGTATCAGATGCTGTACGGTTTTTTACATTGTTATAAGCATTATTTTAGATTTTTCCAATTTTAAAGACAAATGCTGTTCATTACAGCCAGCGGAAATTTTGTCGAGGCTCTTCTTTCAAAAAGTGTTGCGAACAACTGCGAAATGTTATCCGTACAAACTTCACATTCCTCACGAACTTTTGTCACGCGGCCGGCCGGGGTGGCCGAGCGGTTCTAGGCGCTATAGTCTGGAACCGTGCGACCGCTACGGTCGCAGGTTCGAATCCTGTCTCGGGCATTGATGTGTGTGATGTCCTTAGGTTAGTTAGGTTTAAGTAGTTCTGAGTTCTAGGGGTCTGATGGCCTCAGAAGTTAAGTCCCATTGTGCTCAAAGCCATGTGAACCATTTTGTCACGCGACGCAGACAATTCGAGTAGACTTCGCTCTCATTTTTCTTGCAAGCGTTAAGGTTGATGACATGTGGCCTTGGAACATTTTGTGCTATGATGAAGCATACTTTACGCTGATTGGGGCAGTGAAGACTTACAATTGAAGAATTTGGCTATCGTCACCGCCAACGAACGTTCATGAATTTCCCCTGCATAGTGAGGGCTTGACTGTATGGTGTGGCTTCACGGCATAGTACTTCATTGGTCCATTTTTCTTTGAGGAACTCAGAGCCCAAGCCCCAAGGAAATGCACTTGTGAACGGCGTGGCTTACTGTGATCTGCTTCGCCAACGTGTGATCCCTGCTCTACAAGATAGAGGTGCTCTGAACTCAAGTGTTTTGATGCATGATGGAGTTCCAACTCACATTGCTCGTGAGGTCACTCGATTACACTGTAAAACATTTCGAGAGAACTGAATCACTGTCCGATCGGTCCAAACCGCTTAACCCCCTAAGATCACCAGATTCGAACCCTCTCTTGTGGAAATTAAAATTTATTTCTTTTAATTGTTTATTCGTTATTTGTCTTCCGCATGTACTTACAAATGTTTCCAAGAAGTTTCATTCCCTTACGGTCACTCGTTTTTCATGGGGTCCTTCTCAAGTAGCGATAGTTTAATTTAACCACCTGGGGAACATTAACAGTCGTATCATGTTTGAGTCGCGCCCGATGATCGTTTCGTTTCTGTTTTAACAGTTGCGGTTCTGTGTAATTATTGGAAAATTCATGGATCCTGTTGCATCCTGATTATTAGATGACAACTGGCTGCAGTCTCGAAGAGATATCATCAATTTAGAAAGATTGAGTATAACTTTTCACCTGAAATTACTCTTCGTCTTCGATTGAAGCTGGATAGTTTCCTGAATGCATTCTATTTAGGTTTTTCATCGCTTCCATAAATCAGTAAAGACCTATGCCGTGATGTTTCCTTTCTAAAAAAACATGCCAATTACCTTCCCCAGCCTAAGCTTGTGCCCTGTCTCCAATATATCCTTCTTCGAAGAGCGAACGAAAATGCTTTTAGTATCTAGCTTAACTTATATTAAACGGTAGTACTAGATGCTGCCTCAAAACGCAACACCCTCCTCAGTATGTACCAGACTATCTTCGCTAGAGTGTCATTTTTAATAAAACTAGCTTCAGTGCCCGTCGTTGCCCGGGATCTTTAATAACTGCCACACAAAGTAATTGCTACTGTGCCTTGTTCATACTCATGGCGAATGCAAGCTGTATGGGAAACTGCAATCGCTTTAAATCGAAGACCATAGTTGAGTCAGTAGGCGTCAACAGAATGCGACGAATACGTCTGCACCTGTATAATAAGGTGACTAATTGCGCCATCTGTTGTTACATTTTGCTATAAGTATCGCATTGTGTTTTTGGAGAATTCGTCTTCTACTGCTTCAGCTCAGTTTCCATTGTTTAATATAGGGCTATGTTTGAGCAACATTTGTACTCTTAGAATAATTTACGTCTCAGTTCGGAAACACTGGGTTCTGTTCGATCTTTTGATAGGCCCACAATCTAGTGACTTCAGTTGACACTATATCCACGACCTGCCTAAGCGTTTGTATGACCCTGTGGATTTTAAGGATAAAAATAATTGTGAATCTTCTAGGTTATATGTCATATCTAACAACAGCAAATAATCAATAAAATAAGAGTTGACAATCATGTTTCTGTCAAATTCTCGAGCTATCACTCGTCCAGTTATCTGGTGGTGTTTGATGGTACTTATCTCCAAGACGGGTATTGCCGCTGTAATTTATTCCCGCTATAAGAATTGTAGTCATTTCACCACGATAGATTTCGTTCGTTAGGTATTTAATTTATCATTAATTTTCTTCATTCTTTCATCTGAATGTCGAAATTTGAAATAAATCGGCCAAAAACTTTAAGGTAAATTGATCAAGAACTTTTCGAGACGTTTGGTAACAACGTTTCTCCTTTAAATTTGTTTTGAATATTTATTTATATATTGTGTATATTACAAAATATACATAGACTATGCCCGTCCAAATGTTCATTAGCGGATCGTGTAGAAATGTGAAGTAAATCGGCCAAGAGCTTTAAAATTTTTGATAACAGCCTTTCCCTTTTACATATTACATACATTGTTTCAAGTCAGATTGCAAAATCTTATGTAGACAGTGGTATTCCTCTTGTCTTGAAGGTAAAATGTGCAAAATTCCATCAAGATCGGAATAAAATTGTAATTTTGTATGAATTACTAATAAATAAACGGACACTCTTCTTTGCATATATAGACTGTCACCGCCATCTTGTAACATGACATTATTCAGGCACGCTGCGTTCATTAGAACCAGACGATTGTAAGCTTGCAACCTTACGATGACCACATTTTGGAGTACAAGATCCAAATACTCATCTGTCCGTCCACGTATAGATGATCTGTGAGTTACCTAAATGGCGTAAGGTGTATACCAGAATTTTTCGTTTGAAAAGGAGCCGGTCGATTTCCTTCCTCAGTCCTAACATTTGTCCTGTCTCCAACGACCTCGTCTTAGAAACGTCGATAAATCCTAATCTTCTTTCTTCTTTCCATATTTTCTTCCTTTACAAGTTTTTGCGTAAAACAGAAAAAAAAATTATCGATAACAGTGGAACACACAGATCGAGGTAGGGCAGGACACCACTGATAATATGCGGTGTTGCGTTATCTTGTTGAAAGATAACGTCACGGAGCGCTCTAAGATAGGCACAGCCACTGTCCTTGATAAGTCAGAAACGTAACGGCTTCTCTCCAAAGCACCGACTATGAGGAGCATAGTCGATCACATTTTGTATTCAATAGCACCCGATACTACCACGCAAGGTGCTGGGCCAGAATGGCGATGAAGTGTGTAGTCTGGCAACGTTAGTTCTCCTCGGAGCCTCCACAAGTCCCAAAAGCCGACGTGGTAGCACTCCTCCGTCCAGTGCTGTCTCTGAGCACACCACCGCCGACGCGCCTATACTGTTCTTGTGTCAATGAAAGCCTTGGTAACATTCCGTAGTGTTCCATACATCATCATACTGGCTGTTTAAATGCTTGTCTTACAGTAAACAAGCCCATTTCCTGTCTAAAGTTACGTGTCGTGGCTGTAAGATCCTACAGAACCGAGCGAACAATAAGTCTGTCATAGCGGGGAAAGGGGGGGGGGGGGGTTAGTCTCGATGGGCCTCTTGGATCAAGCATCGTGTTGAGTATAGCACACTTGAACCCATCGATGTCATATTCAACGTGCGTAGCAACGTCACGAAACGATAAACCGCATTCTCGATGCCACACGGTCCTACAGCTTTCGAATTGCGAGAAGTGCTGGTAGACGTTTATCCGTTTTACTCGAGGCATAACACGACGTTCTGACAAACAACCAACGTGCATATAAGGTTTATGATTGAGGAACCCGCTGCATAATCTTTGTTTTTATACAGACTGGTGCTAATCATTTGCAAATCAAATGGTTCAAACGGCTCTGAGCACTATGGGACTTAACATCTGGGGTCACTAGTCCCCTAGAACTTAGAACTACTTAAACCTAACTAACCTAAGGACATCACACACATCCATGTCCGAGGCAGGATTCGAACCTGCGACCGTAGCAGTCTCGCGGTTCCGGTCACCGCGGCCGGCATTTGCAAATCCAACCGTCTTGTCCATTAAGTGCCAATTTGACGTTTGTTGCAGTTCACCTTCATGGTGTAGCAGTTTAAGTGGCCAGCCGTGTATATTTTAAAAAATCTTATTATAGGTAAATCGTTACGATTGTTTATTATTTATTAGAGCTACGGACCTAGCTCAGTGGGTCAAAACTACCGGTTCAATGCGCGGTAGGTGTCGCAGAGACCGTGAAAAGCCTCTACAGCCGTTACGACCCGCAGTGCAGGCTGAGTGTCCACTGCCGATGCAAACACGCCACAACACGATGTAAAACTTGCCGAATGGCGCCTCTCTGCCCTCTAATTACGAGAACTGCGTGCCTAATCAGACACTGCTGGGTTGTAAGGTCGCAAACAGCGGGCAGTTCGTATGCCTAGTTAGGACAAAATTACCATTGCTCGTGGAAGTGTGTGACAATAATATACGCTAGCGATGAAGTGATAAGTGAACCTAAGCTTATGTCTAAATGGCGATCAGGTTTCTCCCATAGGAACGGTTGATATCTGTTAGGGCGACAACTAATTCGTATCGTTTAATGATCCAAGTCACTGGTTTCTGTAGCAAAGATCGCGCCACTGCAGTTGGACTCGTCCTGAACGTAGCTAGTTACAAGAAACGTTCATTATCTGAAGGCAAGAAGCGGATGTGTAAATTGTGTGATTTCCGATTAATTCAGAGATGTTCTGAATCAGTCCCAAATCTCGTGAAACGAGGCCATGTGATACTGTTCACGACAGTTCCTCTGCGGGGTGGATCTGGGTGTTGTCGCTCTCTTCCCCGTTCTCACTCCCTCATCACCATCATTACTATCATCATTACCACCACCACTACTACTACCACCACCACCACCATCAACAACAAAAATACCAAACTGTACTCTCCATGTACTCATCAAAGGCACCTACACGGACAGTTGCACCTGAGACGCGAACGAAAGGAGCCCACTAGGCGTGAATAAATGGAAATCTTCCAGATTTAGGCGGTTGAACCCTAATAGTACATAACAGCCGAAAACTCCGTATAACACCTACATTTATTTCTCTTCGTCCAGAGATGAAAGTTTTCAATCCCATGGGGTCAACAATGCTTTTATCAGAGATGATACACGTCAGCCACGAAAATGTTGCTGACATGGATGTAAATCACATTGGAGTTACAGGGAAGTTGGATACACTTCGGCATGGTACCCTAGAAAATACGTACGCACGGAATGTTCGAACAGATATGCGAACAGAAAGGCATCGTTAGAAACGATTCTAGTGTCCACGTACCTCAAGGAGTGTAGTAAAAGCACTCATGACTACAATATGCGCAAATGACTTGGCAGATAAACTATGTAGCCCTATGTTCGCAGGGACGCAGCTGTAAACAAGGAGATCATATCGCTAGAAATTTGACGCGAAATAAACATGGACTTGCAAGTCGTTAGTGAATAGGTCGGTCTCAGAGAAACACTCGCCGCGCGGGATTAGCCGAGCGGTCTCAGGCGCTGCAGTCATGGACTGTGCGGCTGGTCCCGGCGGGGGTTCGAGTCCTCAGTAGGGCATGAGTGTGTGTATTTGTCCTTAGGATAATTTAGGTTAAGTAGTGTGTAAGCTTAGGGACTGATGACCTTTGCAGTTAAGTCCCGTAAGATTTCACACACTTTTGAATTTTTTTTTTTTTTTTTTTTTTTTTTTTTTTTTTTTTTTTTTTTTTTTTTTTAGAAACGCTCAACAAACTGCAGGGGGAGACGCTATAAGAAAGGCCGAGGGCCTTACTCACAAAACAGCAAGAGACAACGTTCCAAAACCAATGAGTAAACATACTGCTTCATCCTACATACATCACTTACTGACCACGATGTTAAAACGAAATTCTGCCTCATGTAGAGGGTTGCCGGAAGTCTTTCTTCACGTGTACCATCCCCGAATGGAATACCAACAGCGAAAACGATACTAGAGCACTGTGCACTCCCACCAGAAACCGCACGTTGACTTTGGCAGCACAGATGTAGGAAGATATTTGATAATATTACTCTCCGAAATGTAAATAAAGACGTCTAAAATCCTGCAAAAACCAGTCCAGTGTCTTCAAAGAGCCATTTTCTACATATTCGTATTTACCTACATCCACATTCATAATTTCCACACCAGTATTAAGTTCATGGCACAGGGTACTTCCCATTTTACCTCTTATTAAGTCTTCTACCCGATCCCTTCACTTTCGGTGCACAGGAATAATGACTGCTTACACGCCCCTGTGAGCGCTTTTTATGACTCAGATCTCATTTTTGCGTCCGCAGCTCGTGGTGTCCCGAGTTAGAGTCTCGTTGCCAAGTTGCCAAAAGTGGTCGTGCGTTCTCGCTTCCCGCCCCCGGGTTCCCGGGTTCGATTCCCGGTGGGGTCAGGGATTTTATCTGCCTCGTGATGACTGGGTGTTCTGTGATGTTCTTAGGTTAGTTAGGTTTAAGTAGTTCTAAGTTCTAGGGGACTGATGACCATAGATGTTAAGTCCCATAGTGCTCAAGGCCATTTTTTGAGATCTCATTTTCGCGATCCCGGGGAGCGATGTTCAGGGCGTTGAGATATATTCCTACATTCGTTACTTAAAACTGCTTCTAGATCAGTTTTTTCAGCTACTCCATGACGTTTTCCATGGGTCGAAACAAACCAACGACCATTCCTGCTGCCGGCCTTTCTTTGTATACGTCCAATGTCTCCTTAGAGTACTTTTTGGTACGGGTTCCAAATACTTCAGCAATATTCAGGATGAGTCGCACTAGTATTTTGTAAGCAGTTTCCCTTATAGACTGTATTTTCCTAGTATTCCGTTAATGGGCCGAAGTCGGTCACCTGCTTAACCTACGACTGAATCTATGTGATCGTTCCGTTCCATTTCCCTACAAACTGTTACACTCAGGCATTTATATGAATAGACTGATTCCTTTTGTTGCTCACTGATATTGTACTCACAGTATACTACACTTTTTCATTTTGTGAAACGCAAAATTTCACATTTCTGAGCAAGTAAATCAAGTTGCCAATATTTACACCACTTTGAAAGCTTATCAGGATCTGACAAAGTCGGTGTAGCCTTTACCAGACAGTATTTCGTTATAAATAAATAAAAAATTTGAGAATAGTCGGTGACTACTTTTATATTTTCTGCAACATCATTAACATGCAACATGAAAAGCAATGCTCACAACACACCTCCGTAGGTATCACTTGATGTTATTTCCTTATCTGCCGCTGAATTTCCATCCAAAATAACTTGCTGCTTCTTACCTACCATAATTTCCAAACCTCAATGACGTACATGCTAGAGGGTACTTCCCACTGTGCCACTTTTGAAGACTTCTAGCCGTTCCATTTACTAATGGAGCGCGGGGATAATAATTGCTTAAAGGCTCCAAGTGTAGTGAAAAATTTTGCTTGGTAGCCAGTAAGATAGTGAATTCGATTATAAGCGCCGTTGCGGTACTCCATCATTAGCTTTGCAGAAGTCAAGAAATACTGCAACTCCGTGACTGCCTTTTTCAGAGTGAGGTCTACGAATTACCTCTCCATAAAGCGATCGTGTAGACACGTGGAGATTAGTAAGAACTCACCAAGAGGCAAATGAGTAATCATTCATGCTACGTTGAATTCGCTGGTGTTACGAGATGAAGATGTGATTCAGATACAGCGACGTGCGGTCAGCCTCTCCTTACAAGTCCGCCGCTCGTGGTCTCGCGGTAGCGTTCTCGCTTCCCGAGCACGGGGTCCCGGGTTCGATTCCCGGCGGGGTCAGGGATTTTCACCTGCCTCGAGATGACTGGGTGTTTGTGTTGTCCTCATCATTTCATCATCGTCCAGGAAAGTGGCGAAATTGGACTGAGCAAAGGTTGGGAAATTGTACGGGCGCTGATAACCACGCAGTTGAGCGCCCCACAAACCAAACATCATCATCATCATCATCTCCTTACAAGCACTATTAGGTGTAGAGCTACGTGGCACACATGTCGCCTCTACAAGGCTTCCCCGTCGGGAATGTGGCAACAGTAAGAAAATAGCCGAGCGTTGGGCTATTTTTTGTGGAATCACTGCTGCCTGATACTGGCACGAGACAGCGCTGTGCCAATCTGGCGCGGATGTTACGCAGCTGCCTGGCCGGATGTGGCCCCGCTTCGCTTCCGTTCCCTCAACATCTGCTTGCGCCGATATTTTCAGCACATATATCGCCACCTGTTAACTAGCAGACCTCGCCAGAGTACGTTGAACACGACGACAGCACCAGAACATACAGCTAGTATTTCTCGTTTCACCGATTAAGAAATACAGGCTGAACCCGAAGTCTACCAACAACATTTCTGAGGTTGTTCGATGATATTCTCTGAATAGTTATATGTAAGGAGCGGACTTCATTGGATCATTACAAAGTAATAATGTAAATATAATTTACAGTGATTGTTATTCGAATCATCTTTGTTTCTTTGAACATAACTTCACAACAGTGAAATAGTCTGTCATACGCAATCACTACAGCAAGAAAGGATCCGTTTTCTCGAAGGCGCCTATGTGCAAAGGCCAAATCATTACGATATGGTTGTCCTCGGTGTAGTAACAGTTCAGCATAGCTGTTGTATTGCATTGAGTGAACCCATACACGGAGTGCACATGGGGCAACTTTTCGTCAGTATCAAATCAGATGTGTATTATTAATTTTTAACCACTACTGTATTGTTCAACATGTCGACCACCATTATCAGGGCACAGTATAGAGAGACTGTGAACGTACAACCAACACTGTGGGGTAAACAAACCTGAGACACAAGCGAGCAGTACTGAATGCAAGCTCGAGGATGAAGAGTTAAGTGAACTTTACTGATGTCAAGGTAAAGTACCCTTTGTTTTCAAATAAGACACACAGTACATGTCTTCGACAGTTACACTGTTATACAGATTTTTCAGTGCAATATAGACAGGAAGATAAACAACGAGAAAAAATAAAACGAAATCCAATTATTCTGTAACTAGCCACTAGAGCCACCTTGTACCAAATGCGTAGAAAATGACCCTAAAGAAACGTACCGGTGAAAATATGATCCACTGCGTATTTCAACTGTTTGTATTTCGTTTTATTATTTACGTATGCGTACCTCACATCGAAGGCTCCATCTTCAAGAATTAAAGGTTTCAATAGAGTCATTTCACCCATAAATGAGAGGGGGACCCGTATGAGTCTTAACGAACAATAAACGACAGCGTTGTTAAACGTCAAAATCATGCAAAAATCTAGTTACTTACAATGAACTGACTCACAAGAATGCTGGAAACGTGGCTGCCTAATTTCAGACATTCATTTAATGTACTTCTACTTTATGGATATACTATGTTCCGGGAACAGTATTGCTGTTAAAGAATTAACAGTTTTCTTAGAAATATAAGGCAAAACCCTTTTTTGCCACTGTTTCAATTATTGTCACTTTTCCAAACACAACCAGTCCATCGATTGCTGGTTTTGCCCAGTAACCAGTAGACTTTCATCACGTTTTCTCACAGATGTGTCGTTTAGTAATGCTGTAGTTCGTTTTTCACCAAATTTCTTAAATATTGCCTAATTATTTAACAATATAATCTCTCTTAGGTGCAGCACCCGAAAGGTCTTGATGGACAATCTCAATTCAACTTTTAACCCTGAAGATAGGCAAATAAAAATGGATATACAGACAGTAAGCAGTCTCAGTTTTATTTACTAAACGTGAATCTTCAGCGGTATCTGTTTGTCAGCTGAAGTCATTATGGACTCGTTAAAAGAAGACGAAGCAAATAAAGTGGTGTTTTGAAAGACACACGTCCGCCTTAAAATTAACTGCTCGTGGCGAGCCACGGAAAGGAGTAACGCTTATCGAGGAAATCTATTTTTTTTCTATAAAATGGTAAGTAAACCGAGGAGATGGTAGCCCTGAGAAACAGTAAAATCAATCAAAAATGGTTCAAATGGCTCTGAGCACTATGGGACTTAACATCTATGGTCATCAGTCCCCTAGAACTTAGAACTACTTAAACCTAACTAACCTAAGGACATCACACAGCACCCAGTCATCACGAGGCAGAGAAAATCCCTGACCCCGCCGGGAATCGAACCCGGGAACCCGGGCGCGGGAAGCGAGAACGCTACGGCACGACCACGAGCTGCGGACAGTAAAATCAATCCCCAAGTAACAGAATGCTGAATGTATAGAGCGTTGTGTAGTTTTTCAACTAAAGATTGTAAGTATGTTTGAAGAGTATAAAATACGTGAAACTTTAAATACCTCGCATATTCAAAAAAGAACCAATTTTATGGACAGGATTACCTTGTAAGTAATCCGCCTAGTTACTAGAACGTTTACCTCATTGTAAGACGATGCAGTCAATAGTGTACGAGATGACCACGTTCAGTTAGGATAAGAAAACAGGTAAGGACTTTACTGGATTCCGAGAGATAAGAAACCATTGAACTGAATAAGTCTAGAGCAGTCTTTTACATTAAACTGCTGGTTATGACGATGAAGGTAAAAGTTATTTTAGTGCTTCATGACATCTACAAGTTCAATGTAGCAATAACGGCTTTCCAAAATACATGCAATCTATTTCCCATGGAGAAATAGCCTATGTGTCGAATATCCATGGTAACAAACGAGACCCGCAGTTCCCCTAACTATGGGCATCATGTGGTTCAAGGGCAAAAGCCTCATCAGCTAC
Organism: Schistocerca cancellata; assembly: GCF_023864275.1. Lineage (NCBI taxonomy): Eukaryota > Metazoa > Arthropoda > Insecta > Orthoptera > Acrididae > Schistocerca > Schistocerca cancellata. Next base: position 875,416,732 of record NC_064629.1, on the reverse strand, counting down.
GGTCGTAGGTTCGAATCCTGCCTCGGGCATGGGTGTCTGTGATGTCCTTAGATTAGTTAGGTTTAAGTAGTTCTAAGTTCTAGCGGACTAATGACCTCAGAAGTTAAGTCCCATAGTGCTCAGAGCCATTTGAACCATTTCAACCTCATCAGCTTCCAAACATCTTTGTTCTGAAAATATACGTTCCGTAGCCACATACTGTTTCTGTCTTTAGTCTTTTTGCGCATGTTTCTGGGGTCACAGCCTCATTCTCAAGAAATCCTGAATAAAAATAGAACATAAAGATTGCGTCACATGATAAAGATAAAAATTTTGGTAAATTATATTATAACAGCATTATACTGCCGTTAATTTATGTAAAACACAATCGAAGATTAATATCTACAATGCGTGAAATGTAGTTTAAGTGACAAATAGAGACGTGATCTACCAGCAAATTACTACTTCTTCACAGGAATAAAACAGGCATGATGCACTTAAAGGTAGTGAAACCTCTCAGAAGCAATTATAAATATGAATCCTTAAGTTCCCCGGGCTGTGGCTAAGTCATGCCTCTGCAGTTCCTTTCTTCCAAGAGAGCTGATTCCGAAAGGTGTGCAGGAGAACTTTTGTGAAGGCTGAAATGTAGGAGACGACGTATTAGCGAAGGAAAACTGTGATGATGGATCATGAGTCGTAATTTTATAATTTAGTCTCCTATAGACTTGCAACATTTTACTACTGGATTTCGCCATTTAATGCAGTTTTAATCGAATTCAGTTACATATACACAGAATTTCCGGCGGAGAAGACAAAGGAAATATATCTTTAACTATTGGAAAATAAAAGTACTATTATCGCGATCGAACAAAGATTCCCAGCCTAGCATTAGGAAGCTACCTGGAAAAATATTCCGACCAACACAAGACTCTTTCATACCCCTTTAGTAGATATCCTAACTTAATCGACAGCGAAGTAAACACATTTGTGTGTAAAAACGTAAATGAAATTTGTTAAAATGTCGGGCAGTGGGTAGAAAATATAAAAAATATCCCAAAAGTATAACAGCAGCAGATTTTCTGAAGCCAGATGATGTTCCGTATCTAACCACAAAACGCAATGCCGTGAACTGGAGTAAAGGACCGACAACACACTATACATTCACAGAAGAAAATAAAAGCAAAGAAGATTTTTGACTTTATATCACTACAGAGCAATTCAGCTAAGATCAAGAAATTTAACATGGCAAACTTTTTAAAACTCACTATTACTTAACTAACAAATGACAAATTGAAAACGACTTAGAAGAAAGGAAATAACTGCAAAAAAGTTTTATCAGCGCAGTTTTCCACTGTTGTGCACAAAGGCAGGAAGAGTAATTCATTTTAATTTGATATCAAGAAAATAGTATGAAGATTTTGTTTTCACAGAAGGAGAAGCGATAAAAAATTGTTTCTGTTTATGTATACTCAACATATATTTTTTTCTTTGAAAGAAAAAGCTATTTATTCGCGATATAAATGGTTAAGTCCATTTTTCAAAATATAGGCTGTCGTGCACTATCTCACTAAAGGTCAAGTCCCCCGGTTCAAGTGCCGGTGCGATACACAGTTTTAACCTGCCATGAAGTTTCAGATCACTGCACTGCAGAGCGAAAATTCATTTTAATAAATAATCAGTATCTGTTGTTCGGACCAGAATCTGTCTCACAGACTTCACTCGTATTTGATGCAACTGTAAAAATCGTGGTATGCATCTTATATCTACCCTTAACATAAACTACAATGTTAAAAGCGACGTGGTCAACATGTTACTAACTGTGACATTCTGGCGTATAATGCACTAAGAACAAGATTTTTGTGAGGAACCACACTCCCAAACACTGTAGTACATGCAAAAATCATTAAAACTATGTGAGTTATTCAAATTGACTTACAAATGAAAGGCTTCCAGACACACTCTTTCTGACGTCAGTAAATGAGGCACCGCCACCCGGAATAAGCGAGAGATCTACTGTAACTCTGGTATGATGATGTCTATATACCAAACCTTATATACAGAGGTTGGGCAACAATATCTAAATACCACGAGAAATGCATGCCTGAACATGCCTGCAGGTTGTACTGTTGTATTTGACTGCTAACGGCACCTGTGCAGTGTCCTCAATACATAGCTACTATCAGTCATGGAGAGAACAGTGTTTTATTGTAGTTGTGAGTGCATTTTGTCGGATCTCAGTGAATTAGAATGTGGTCAAATTGTTGGTGCTTGCTTGGTAGGTGCTTCCGTAACCTAGATAGCCGAAGTGTTTGATATTTCCAGAAGCACTGCATCGAGGATTTATACCGCATACGGGGAAAGCGGTAAAACATCATCCGTTAAGTCATAGCGCGGACGAAAGTGAGTGTTGAGTGATTGCGACACACGGTCAGTAAGGAGGATTGTGACGAAAAATAGGACGACGACAGCTGCAAAAAGTCACTGCAGAACTGAATGTCGCACTCGCAAACCCAGTCAGTACCAAAACAATAAGAAGTAAGCTTCAAAATCAGGGAACTGCAGGGAGTGCTGGAGTTCCAGAATCGCTCATCAGTGGTGCAAATGTCCGTAAAAGGAAACAGTGGTGCAGGAGCCATAAAAGCGAGACTATGGAGGAATGGCAGGAAGAGTGAAACATGGCGGTGGTTCGTTAATGATTCTGGCAGCCACATCGTGGCACTCCACGGCCCACGTGGTTACTCTGCAAGGCCGCATTACTATCAAAGGTTATGTGACCATTTTCTCAGATCACATCCATTACATGGTACAAGTTTTGTTCCCCAGTGGTGATGCTGTGTTCTCAGGCGAAAGGGCCGCTGTTAACACTGTAGTCATCGTTCAGGACTTGTTTTGTGAGGACTAGCATTTTCGCATGTCGTCTGGCCAGTGCATTTACCAGATCCCTATGTTATTAAGCTTTTGTGGTCTAATATGGAGAGAAGGGTACGTGGTCGCTCTCCACTTCCATTATCGTTACCTGGACTTGGCACTATTTTGCTGGAAGTACGGTATAAGACTCCCTTTAAAAATGATACGGGACCTATATTCATCCATTCCGAGATGACTGGAAGCGGTTTTGAATGCCAAAGAGTTTCGTATACCTTATTAGACATGGTAATGGTTTGTGTTTTTGATGTTTCCATGTTTATTTCCAACCTTTGTATATTTATTGTTTAAACAGACTGCCGGTCACTGTGGCCGAGCGGTTCTAGGCGCTTCAGTCCGGAACCGCGCTGCTGCTACGGTCGCAGATTCGAATCCTGCCTCGGGCATGGATGTGTGTGATGTCCTTAGGTTAGTTAGGTTTAAGTAGTTCTAAGTCTAGGGGACTGATGACCTCAGATGTTAAGTCCCATAGTGCTTAGAACCATTTGAACCGTTTTTTTAAACAAACTAAAATATCTATTTATAGGAAATTAGCGTGCTTCTGAAAACGAGCGTGGAGGTGCAAGCGTGAGCGTGAGAGGAGCAAGTAACTATGCAATTTACGAAACAAATAGAATTCCGCCATACGCCAGAAGAACAGGACATTTTTAATGGATACGAAGCAGTGGATAGCAATTTCTGTGAACCATCTTGTATAGCAAAGGGATCTAACAATCACGATGATTACTTTCATGAAAATACTCCGTTTATAGTACTTTTAACCGTGTATCCATTCCCCTTTAATAACAGATGCAAATACTGAGAAAAGTATAGTTACAGCAGTTGGTATAGTTGATACCTCCCTATCGGTTTCACGAGGCGCAAGCACTGAATCGAATTACACACTACAAATGCAAAACATAGAGCAGAAATGAATACAACATAAATGACATCATTTATTGTTAATGAAGTGACTATGTTATTCTTCTTTTTCATGACCACCCTGCGTTTTGATGGCACAGCTTGATCGCCAGGAGTCCCTGCATCAATAACGTTCCGACGAATGACTTCGTTCAGAGGCATAACTTACGTACACGCAGTAGCAAACTAACTGCGTGGACTTCAAGCCGTTTTTCTCATCAAGTACAAGAAAAATTACCAAGAAATGATTTATCTAGAAGAATGCCTTTCTAAGAAAGTTTTGTGTGATATTGCAGATGAAAGTCAACTTGCTGATGCACTGTGTTAGTCCTTCCAGTTCAGTGTTCTGCCGTTCCCCCGCCCTTCCCCCTGCGTTAATCCTTCAGAATTTTACCTAGGAACATGTGTTATAACTGATATTCCGTATGTAGAGACGTCGTCACGAGCACATGTGAAAGCTGTTGGCTTTTTGAATGGCGCATCACCGACGAAGCGTCAAAGATACGCGTCTGTAGGTAATGGACGGAAACACTTTGCCGTTTTCAGATACTGAGCTCACTGTAATAAATATCTGTTAGGTGACTATTTGAAACAGATAATGTACCTCTATGTAGTTCCTAAAAGTAACAACGCGAGAATTGTATCATATGTTTGCACGTTTTCCCTTATTTTGATATGAGAAAGGCGATCTCAGAATTGCGGCAAGTAATTGTGGAATTCTCTATAACCTTGGCTTGAATATGTAGTATTTGATTATGTGGCGCGGGTTTACATGATTCTGTGTGGCTTGCATACGTTTCTCAAAAGGAATCATATCCAAGCACAACGTGTTTGTAACACGTACATAAAGCTACTTAATCCTTTTCCAAAAATTATGATTATCGTATTTCTCACTTAAACTTTATTTTTGAAAACTTACGTATTCAAAAACCCATTTCGCAACTGAGGATGGGATATAGTTGCAGAAACACAAAAACAATCGTGTTTAGCAGGCAGCTCGACAAATCCTGTTGTGGGAGTAGCATCGGATCGTGTGTCACTGACCAAAGTAGAAATGAAATATAGAGTGACGTCGTAAACCAATTTCAGCCACTTGAAGGTGGCTTCCCAGCGACTAGGTAAAAGAGCACTGCACTGCAATCGGAGGACAGAGGAACATACAAATGGTTACAATGTATATCTATATCTTTCACCATCTTTCACATTACCTCTGCCATCGTTTTGTGTAGTGTATGGGGAGTGCTATTTTCCAGCCATTTGGTCAGTTCCCTCCTTCCCAGACTTTTTCCATCAGTTGCGTTGTCTTTTAAATATCTCTTCCGTGTTTTGCAAACAACTGTCTGTACATCCACGCGAGTCAAAAGGTGCTATGCTCTTTTATATGGGAATTTTTACTTCTCTGTCGTTTGCCGGTAGTATAGAAACTATTATCTTATTATAGTGATACGCAGCTTAGATGGACCTCAGTCTCGTAAGGATTCCCTCATATGCTTACACACAGGGGTTTGCCGAAGCAAATGTGTTTGGCAATATGTGTTCATGACTGACCCAATTTTAATGCTTTTTAATATAATTTCTGTGAATCAGTGCAGTTTTATACAAAAGAAATATCATCGATGTATTTTTATTATAGGACTACCTGAAAATTTATCTAGAACCGAAACTGGCCAACTATTAATCTCTTGTTATCTGTTATGTGTGTGAAGTACGAAATAGTCAGTGATTTATATTCGCTCGAAAAAGTCTTTAAATACTGCTGTCTCCCGTTAGTAAGTTCAGAATATTATCGTATTTACTTTCGTAAAAAACTATTCTGAGAGCTAACAAGAAGCACTTCTTTCCTTGTATACTCGTTATCATCATCTAATGTTGACTACCAATACGTATGTTCATTGTATGTCAGGTAAATCCTGGCCGAGAATGTGATGTACGAAAGTATCAGTAATTTTACAGTTTGTTTCCATTCGTTTAGTTATATTGCTAAAACACCATGTTTAAGCAGTGCAATAATCATGCTACGGATGTGAAAATGGAGAGTATTGTGATCGGCAACAGTTCAGTGACAGACAAAACAGAACTGCCAATCAGACGGTCAGCAAAGATCGAGGGAATTTGTGTTTCTTGGCGGCCATGTATACGCATCAACACTTATAGCACTGCTTACCGTTGCGCTCCTGGTCTGAACGGAAGGTCTTTAAAAATTCATTAACTATTTTGTGATCAGACTTCGTTTCCTAACTTCTACTTCCCCTCAGAGTAACCAAAATCAATACATAAAATTTTAGTCATTTATTTCCCTCATTGTTTTGACTACTAAAGTAGTTGCTAAACAAAATGAAATAATGACAACGCATCTAAGAAAGTTACTTGCACAAAATTTCAAATATAAATTTGGCGGTGTTCTCCTTGCGTCAGTTAACGCTCAAAATTTACAGTAATTTCCATAAAAAATGTTTGAAATAAATTCACTAATAAAGCTGAGAGCCAAGCCTTATATATGAATAGTATCACATAGTTTCCCGGGACTCCGTCAGTTATTATAATGGGGCGAATCTGCTGGCATTGGTTTTCTTGCGCTGATTCCACTTGTCACTTTCCAAAGAGTTGTCAGGTAGCCGCGAGCTCGGCTTCATTAAATATTTCACTTCAAAACGTAGTTACTGAAGAGCCAACAGAATCTAATACTTCCACGTCGTAAACAAACAATTGCCGCAAGAAGTAAGTGAAATTTTCCATATTTTATACAACTTGCATTTACGCTTTCTTTACGAAAGTCGTTGAATGGCATAAGATTCCCTGTTCGTGTGGCCCATTCTAGAAGTGTGTAGGACCCGTACCAAATAAGACTAACGCATGCAGAGAAGGGCACCACGATTGGTCACAGGTTTGTTTGAGCCGAGGGAGAGTGTGACAGACATGCTGAAGAATCGGAACTGGCAGTTTCTTGAAGATAGACGATCCCCAGGAAGTCTACTAAGGAAGTTTCGAGAACCTGCTTTAAATGACGACTCTAGGAATATACTACAACCCCCTGCTTATCGCTCACATAGGAATCGTGACGACAAGATTAGAATACTTACAGAACGCACAGAGTCATTCAGACAATCCTTGTTCCCGCGCTCCATACGTGAATGGTTCAAATGGCTCTACGTACTATGGGACTATGAGAGATTCAAAATTGGCTCTGAGCACTATGGGACTCAACATCTGAGGTCATCAGTCCCCTAGACTTAGAACTACTTAAACCTAACTAACCTAAGGACATTTCACAGAACCATGCCCGAGGCAGGATTCGAACTTGCGACCGCAGCAGCAGTGCGGTTCCGGACTGAAGCGCCTAGAACCGCTCGGCCACAGCGGCCGGCATACGTGAATGGAACGGGAAGAAATCCTAATAACTGGTATAATGGGACGTACCCTATGCCATGCACTTAGCGGTGGTTTGCAGAGTATATAGTGAAGAAGAGAGAAAAAAAATGAGTGCCATCGTATGTTATCCTCTGCCATCGTCATCTGGCCATGCGCCAACTGTCTGTAGCGTCTCGCTGCTGACGGCAAACTACCTTTTATTAGTTGCTCCAAAACTGCATCTGAATCAGTATGTAATTTGAAAGGTACTGGTTGTCGAAATCTCAGTCACGCAACTACGGTCGCAGGTTCGAAACCTGCCTCGGGCATGGGTGTGTGTGATGTCCTTAGGTTAGTTAGGCTTAAGTAGTTGTACGTTCTAGGGGACTGATGACCTCAGAAGTTAAGTCCCATAGTGCTCAGAGCCATTCGAACCATTTCAGTCACGCAAAAAATATCACCTACCAAGGCAGTTGAACTTGGGCTCACCACGAAACGTAGACTCGTGGTCACCTCTGAATACTTGGTTAATGGACGCAATGCAAACAATGTGCAAAAATATGGGCTGGAACGATTATTAGGATCAAATATAGGGAAAGAAAATGGCAAGTTTTCATTGGTAGGGTACCGGGAAACTGTAATTTTCTATGAAAGAGATTGCATACAAAACACATTACATTCCATATGTGAGTATTAATTCAGTTTATGGTGCCTTAATTATGTCTTACTAATAGAGAACACGGAAAGTATGCAGAGATGAACTGTTCGAACGGCAAGAGGACTGTTTGGCAAGCGACAGTTTAACAGAAATATCGTTAGTCTTATCTGGGAGACACTCGTCTCTCAAGAACCTGCTTAGAATACTTCAAGTTGCGTTTTTCAGGGCAGAAACTACAAATATTCTTCAGTCCCCTACGTATGTACCAATAAAATAAAAACAAGCAAATAGTACGTCGCACAGAAGAGTACAAGCAGTAATCTTCCCACACTGAACAGGAAGAGATTGGAGCGCATTCTGCGATCAAAAATACCCTTCGTCATGCACTATACAGTAATTTTCACTGTATAGAGATCGGTATAGATCCAGACGTAGATCTCTACGGAAAGATCTTAAGTGACTGCTGTAACACTCTCGTATTGACTGAACTTGTCGATTGCTTCACTGGCAACACGATGTACGGTTTTCCAGAATTCAGCCTCCATTCTAATTTTTTGAGGTTTGTAAATATCATCGGAATGCAGAACAGAAAAAGGAAGTGCACCAATTTCTTCGTAGCCAGTAAAAGTCCAAAGGATAGACATTACTGAGAAAAGGGTCAACGTGGGGCATTAACTCCACATCAAAATCTACAAAATAGTTGTTGCAGAGCTTACAGCCGCACACTAAGTTGTAGTTTTCCTAGAATGTTCGTATCGTGAACTCAGAACAGTTGGTCTGTATGTAACCCACCCAGTGGTATGTTCATCAGGTCAAAGATAAGCCTGTTATGTGTGAAATTAACAACATCGACGTTGGGCCATTAATGAATGGAGGGATACGATCATCACAGACGAATCTCACTTCAGTTTTGGATGTGAGGAGCTACCTGATTGACAAGTAGCGGCTGCGGTCTCGTAAACTGACATACGTCCGGGAGAGCGGTGTGTTGACCAGATGCCCCTCTATAATTGCATCCAGTGACGCCTGTGGGTTAGGATGACACGGTGGCCGGTCGGACTGTTGGGCCTTCCAAGGTCTCTTCGGCAGAAGTTTAGTTAGGGTAGGGGATATAATCAACATTAATCATGGCAAGATCCCAATTTCCAGATGGTCAATCTAGAACTTGAAATTGATGCGGAGGTGCTGTATCCTTTCATTTTCATTAATAGTTGGAGGAATTCTCATAACGCCAGGAGGTGCGAGTACAGAGGTGAGGAACAGAAAACTCACATTCAACTTTTCAAAGGTACAGCTGTTCTAGAGATAATACTCAAGGGGCATAATACGGGCAGCTATCATTTATTACTGATGATGATATGGGAAGACCAGTGAGGTGACTGTAGGGAATGTCTAGTATAAGAGAAGCAATAGACTTATCACCAGATCTTTCTAAGGAATGACAGGAGAGCTCTTCAGCGATCCCATAGAGGCACGTAGGACTAAATGTCCCCAACAAGCACGTGTGACACGTAGGGAGAACCACATCCCATATTACAAGTTTTGTTCCTGTAAAAGAGATTGTTGGATTTCGTTAGTTTTTTTCTTTTTTTTTTTTTTAATTTGCACTATCTGATCAAAAGCACTCGGACACCTAATGATTGACATTAATATCGTATGTGTTCACCCTTGCCTTTACGGTAGCTTGAACATTGCTGGGCATACTGTCAGTGAAGTACCTTAATGTCTGTGGGGGAATAGCAACCTCAAGAACTCAAACTAGGGAAGGTAGTGATGTTGGACGCTGGGGGTCTTGAGCAAAGTTGACGTTCTAATTAATCCCAAAGGTGTCCCACTGGGTTCATGTCGAGATTCTGTTCACAAACCATTGCCTCTCATTATTTTTCTGATAGTCTGCATTTTCATGCTGGTACCGGCATCAAAGAAATTTTCAAATGTGTGTGAATTCTTAAGGGACCAAACTGCTGAAGTCATCGGTTCCTAGTCTTACACACTACTTAAACTAACTTATGCTAATAACAACATACACACCCATGCCCGAGGGAGGACTCGAACCTCCGGCGGGACCAGCCGCACAATCCGTGACATGGCGCCTCAAACCGCGCGGCCACTCCGTGAGGCAGGTACAGGCACCGTCTCCGAACTGTTTCCCTACTGTACCCAACACACAATACTGTAAAATGTGTACGTATCTTCACACATTTATCGTTTTCTTAAGCGAAATAGAGGGACCACACCTTAACCAAGAAAAACAGCCATACGGTAACGCCACCACCTCCGTACTTCACTTAGGCACGACTCATGATGACAGGTAACGTATTCCAGGCATTCGCCAAATCCATACCATTCCTTGGGATTTCCAAAGGCTATAGCGTGATCCGCCACTACAAACTGCTCGTGTCCAGTCAACCAACGTCCAGCGGCGTCTCTCTTTACACCAGCTTAAGCGTCACTACAGAACTGTGTGGCTTAAGAGGAGCTGCTTGACCTTCGTACCCCATTGTTTTTAACTCCCAACGCACAGCTGGGCTGCTGGTAGCACTCTGAAACTCACGGCTCATCCCTTTTATGTGATTTTTTATAACGTCCCTCCGCAATGCACGGTCATTGTACAGTACACGAGGCTTGCCAAGTCTTGGTTTACCTGCGGTTGTTTCTTCGCGTTTTCGCTTCACAACCAGACCACCAACAGGCGTCCTGGGCAGCTTCAGAAGGGTCGTCAAGTCCCTCATGGTTTGTTACCCGGGTAACATCGAATGACTAATTCACGTTTTACCCATTCTGCTAATGACAACACAGTACTCTCCACCTCCTTTTATACTGGCGGGACCGCGTCTCCTGACATTTAGTGGACGATTCCGCAACGCATAGAAGTGTCCGGATACTTTTGATCACGTAGTGTACCTTCCGTTTCCGAACTTATCTTATTCTTCTAGTATTCTAGGTTTTCCATAAGATAGAAATGTTCGGGTTCCGCTATTTTGTGCTTGGTTCATGATGTAAGACTTGCTTTGGGATCTGACAAGTTGCTTCCATAAGTTTTCGTTCTGTATAGCTTTTTCTGTATTAGATCTCTTACCTGATTAGGCCATTACGCAGTTGTTATTCATTTTATCTTCCTGCTGCACATTTTTACACGTCTGACGTATTCTATTTCTCATACTTACAATTTTCACACAAATTCATAGACAGTTGTTTGTTTTATCTTTACGTCTTTATCCTCTTCCCAGGTTACGTTGCAGCCGAAGCACTGAAAACGAGAACTTGCTGCAGTGTCTTACAGTTTACGTAGAGTTCCGAGCTCACTGGTTTCTTTGCTAGGAAAGCCATTAACTACTTTTTGGTCTTGAAATTTGTTAATTACACTTATGACTCAGGAGATGCAGCTTATACATTGCGTCCGACAGTTTGCCCTTCTAGAATTATTTAATGGACAGCGTACAGTCAGGAGTTCGTATATTGTTAGCTTTCTAATTTGATTCGGGCCAGTTGCCGGAAATCAGTAACTTGCTGGTTCAGAATGGTTCAAATGGCTCTAAGCACTCAGGAACTTAGCATCTGAGGTTATCAGTCCCCTAGACTTAGACCTACTTAAACCTAACTAACCTATGGACACAACACACATCCATGCCCGAGCCTGCGAACCTGGGACCGTAGCAGCCGCGTGGTTCCGGACTGAAGCATCTAGAACCGCTCGGCCACAGCGGCCGGCAGTAACTTACTGCCATTATATTTTGTCAAAGAGCCTTTTGGTCGTCTTCAGGTGTATACACCTGAAGAAGGCGAGAAGACTCTGCACTGAAATATCGTGGCAGCAAGTTACTCACATTCGGAAGTTCTCCTGAAATGTCATTGAACGGTTTCTACGCAGCTAAGTTTTAAATATCACAGGTTTAGAGATGTTATTATTTCTCCATGTACTTTGCAATCTGTATTTCAGATCCCAATACTTTTCGAATTACTGTTATTATTTCGGTTTCATCTCTTGAAAAGAGACATGACGTCTACAGTGTCCCACCTGCCAGGTATTTAGTACCTTCCCCAGCAGCTGTTGAAATTATGTAAAATACTACACTTTTTATAGCGTATATCTGTACTTAATTAGTTACCGATTTGTCCCATTTGTCCCTAGTGCCTTTCTGTTCTTCAGTTTTATTAATTTCGTACCCAGTTTGTCCTTTCCAAGGCACCTGTCTAAGATTTCTAGCTCCCAAGTTTCTTGTGTGCGCTAGTTATACCATAATAGACGATTACACCTTTTAATCCAGTCTTCTTCAGGTATTACGTTAAGTCTGGCTACATTTTCTCTGTCATGTAAAGGTCTCCAGTTAATTTGCACACCATTTACTGCATATTTCTGTTTGCGAATACTTACCAATATGCCATGTGTACCTGCCTGCCGACAGATTTTGCTTCACAATGTCCCAGAACGTACATGGTTATGTTTTGGCCACAATAGCGTTACCATTAACTTTTATTTAGTTCTGTTGCTCTCCGCAGTGCTGTTCGAAAAAGGTCCTGTAACTTTTTCATTAGGCATCACTCTTGGATACTAGTGTATATCGTCTACCCTCAGAGATTCAGTGTGTTAAACATATCTAGAGATATCGGAAAGGAATGCAATTTGAAGATGCATAGTTTCTGGCACAACTACTTACTAAAATTTTTAAAGTGATTCATCAGTTTACTTCACTGAAAACTCTGCAAACTCTCGATATAGCTACTGATGTTACATTATTACCTGAGCCGAAGACCGATACTGAAGCGATGCGACGTTGGAGGGCAGGTCTTTCACAGTCCTTCTCATTACATCACAAGAGCAGATGATCAGAATAATCGCCATGTCACCGTCAATAAAACGTGCCCAACTCTCATTGAGAGATGGATACTCAAAATACCAACTCAACAGTACTCTTTCCAGTCACGCCACAAAGTTTCAGGAAAGCACAAGAGATGGCTACGTTACCTCACATCGATTGTAATCTAAATATAACGTTCTGTGGACCTTTGTGAATTAATTTTCGAAACATACTCAGAAAACTGAAAATTTTAATTAATTCTTTTCGTAGCGAAGCAACGATGTAAACGATAAAGGTTGTATAAAGCAACGGTAACAAATGGAAGGCGAGTTCATGAACTCAGTTCACGATACGGGGCGAAGATGATAAATATTGTTGGCCTCTTAAGGTGGTCGTAAACCTGAGGAAGCGGAGAAGGGAGTAATCTTGTGAATAACTGTCTCTCCCTCAGTTGGACAAACGTCTTAAAACGAAACAATTTCAGCGAAATACAAATGATCATTTTAATTGTTTAAAATCTATTTGTATTTTATGCAATACATGGTAACAACTCCGTCTGTATATTTCTTTTCCTCTGATCTGTATTGTTGAATAATGCTCTAATTCTGTCATTCCGACAGTTATGCAAAGTTGTTCTGCCAGCGCAGTCTCTGACACAGCGTTGCAGTCCTTCAACTACAATATTGTACTTAGTATAACTCCTTCCATCTCAGGATAAACTTCAAATAACCAAGCAGCACCGACACATGATTCTCTAGCTGCCACACAATCATATTCAAATGAAATAGCGACAAAATTTCCTTTTTTGTTCGAAGTTGATGCAGCAACTTCACCTGCGCTACCATCAGACGATGTGAGATATGCCTTCTGCTGTGAGTAACTGAAAGCATTCTTTTTCAGGCTCAATGTCTCTGTAGAAATAATAATCAAATAAGTCCATCTTAAAAGTTACGTGCAATCAATTTTCACTGAAATATAATTTATCTACATCTTTTCTTCAAAATAACTACCCGTTTTGGTGATGTGAGTATACGCCGTCCTACTTTTAAAGTTTCAAGATGTATACTCGCGTCGTTATTCCGCTTTACTGCGAAACTAAGGATGTAATATAAAAACACGTCGCCGATTTAATGTAACAATATAAAGCCGGAAGCACCTGGTAATGACAACCTTCCGGAATATTTCTTGCTTAGACCAATATTCAATAAAATATGACTGATAACGTAAATGTTTGTTCTCAATGAAAATATACCTTCCATGATCACAGTTTCAGGTTCAGCGTCCCACTTGTAGCATGAAAGACAAAGTGAAGTTAAACATTTATGTGTAAATTGACCGTTGATGACATAATACTCGTGTTTACATGTATAGCTAGCAATTTTAAACCATCTAAATTACAATAGCTTTGCTCAAAACTAGAAATATTCTCTCATAAAATGAATAATGAAATGTATTTCCTGTAACTGGAAACATTGTTTTTCGACTGCAAGGGATTTATTATCCTGCAACAATGGCTCATCATTTACTTTTGTGGATGACACGCACACATTGGTGAAAAGGTGAAGTCGCATCAAGAATAAGTCTTTAGACAAGATATAATATTTTTTACATACTCTTGAAATATTTCAGGTGGATACCGCGTTATTTCATGGAAATGTTTCACTGCCTAGTTAGCTTGACAATTTGCACTTTTGTTCCATTTTAATTACATGTTCTATTCATGGCACGAGAAACGTAACAAAAACTAAAAACTTTCTAATTCTGAAAAGAAGGCATGACTGTTGAGCATTTGTCCTCAGACATATGGTCAACCAGAGCCCCACATTTTGGTTTTCAGAATGAAAATTCAGATACTTGGTTACATCAAAAGACTCTAAATTGCACTTATTTTCGACGAATTCATGAACTGAAAATTTATCATTACAGCACATACTGCACTTACACCAATACAGAAAAAGAACTCTTGTCAACTGCTATCAGAACAGCAACATTAATATATTCAACAGCGCTCATTTACGAACATTGTATTGGCATATATCCATAATAATACTTGTTTTGTAAATAAAAGCGCCTTTTCTTGGTGCAACGTTAATAATTTTTATAATAAAATCCTAAAACTCTATATCTTAAGAACAAATATTAATTAATAAAATGAACTTATGGTCATCCACTGCGAAAGTACTTGGAAATTGTTATCTTTGCGAACAAAGAAGGACAGTCTCAGGCAGACGAAGAAGAAGTGCACAAACTTCGAAATACAGAAAAGACACGTCAAACAAAACAAAAATCTCCTGATTCTAAAAAAATGGATGTCATTGGCTCTTTAAGCGAATAAAGTTTAGAACATAAATCGACCTTAAATAATGAAGTAATTCGGAAACTCCTCCTCATTTAACTTAGTAAAGTTCGTGAGAAATGAGAGACGAACTTCATGTACATGAAATGCCTGATCTCGAATCTTCATGAAGTAGACCATTACCTGTACCACAGAAAACGTACTCGACAGCTCTTACCTGATATGATAAATTAGGATAAGATGGGTAAAGGCGTTGAAAAACTGTTGGCACTAAAAAAGTTGCACAAGGTCACAACAACAATCTAGCAATTACTCGGAAGAAAACAAAAACAAAATTAATGTAACGAACAGTGTACCCGCAGAAACTATGAGGTCACTTACACAGAACAGAAAACCACTAACACTGTATGGTTCAAGGCGCGTATACTGTTTCGTATCTGTAAATCGAAATTACAATTCACCACCAAAAGAAAAATGTTCTGAGTGTTATCTATTTGACAACGCATTGGATATATTTAACTGAAAATTGTATTTTGTAAAGCTAGAGAAGAAAAGAGAGACAAAGTAATAGACAGGCATACAGACAGACAGACAGACAGACAGACAGTTAGATAGTTAGATTGATAGAAAGGAAGAGAGAGAGAGAGAGAGATTTTATAGTATTGCATTTTGAGGAGACCGTGGTTGGAGGTCGACATAGATGGGAAGAACTGAGCCGTTGTCTTGCCTGTAGTGATACAGGTATAGTACGCAAAACCGAAACCAGAATCGTCTGTATGTAACAAATCGTTGTAGGTGAAAATTTGTAAACGTAACAGTAACATTAGAACGCAAACAAAAACGTTACGTAATTATTCTAATAGTAATTGCAAAAGTATTTTCCTCCTTTGCTGTACTTGTAATGTATGGTGAAGTGATAACTTATAAACTGATGTGTGACACGTTGGTACGATTCACAATTTAGAACCCTTTGATTTAGTCACATATCTGAAATTTCTTTCGGAAACCCCTAATTTTGCGTTCTTATAGACTGGATATCTCAAGATACACTCTCACCTTCTTTCAGAAGTGTAAAATTTTAAGTTTTTTTTTTTTTTTTTTTTTTTTTTTTTTTTTGCTGCGTTTTCATCACATGAACTGCAAGGATAATTGCAAATGAAACAACGGGCTGTTCTTAAGAAGTGTTACAAGAATAAAATGAACTCATAATCTCAGTGATGTAACGCGAGTCTGAAGCCTTCTAAATATAACACTAACCATTCAGTGACGTTTGTGTTATGGTTCATGGAAAAAATATCTCAAATGTTGGTGTGTGATTGTCATCCCACAGACGTTACGGGCGTATAGAGACGTTTTGACAATAACACAGTGTGAAAAAATGACACCACTTGAAAGAAAATGAAAATTTCTAAAAAGGTAACCTTATATGGAAAGATTCAATGCAGTAACTTTTAGCAAATATATAACAGCTTGATTAAGTATATTCTTTGTATTGTACCGAGATGCAGACGATGACATGCCAGCAAATGAAGACGTACTCTGTGGAACGAGGAAGCTTGTTAAGCTATAGAGAAAATCTAGCCAACAAAACAGTGTAACACACTTTAAATGAATATATAGTCAACACCAGCATTAAATTTTTTTCCGAAAATTACCAAAAACTGAAACTGATTGTTTACAAGTAGATCAACATTTTTCCACGCATGAAAACGTAAATGTCAACCGCCCGATTGGTAGAAGTGATATTTAACAGTCAGCTGAAAATTTGACACCATTTAATGACATCGTTGAAGTGAAGATTGAAGACGGGAGCTTTTGCTGGTATCATGAAGCTTCCAGCATTTGGAAACGAGGAAATAGAGAACAGAAGGAATAACAAGAAAAGTCACGAAGAGTGTGCGTAGGAAAAATAAAAATAACGCATATGGCCGAAATACAAACGAGGGCGTTGTGCTAAAACTGTTTATTAAAGATGCGAACAATGAGAACGAAACATTCAATGAGCTGGAGAATTGGGTTATTAACGATGTTATCCGAGAGTTTGTTGCCGTACACTGTGCTTGAGGACTAAAACGTTGGAGGTCGATGACAAACAAGAAATGAAAAGTAACAGGCCTAGGGCGTCGCCGTATTTGAAATAACTGCTGTGGCTTATGCAACTTGTATGAAGTAGGCAATTCTTTGTTTGTGGCTATATAGTTCAGAGAAATTCACTTTTCGTTGATAATATGAGTTGATGTGTCTTTCAGCTAACGTTTTGTATGCCTCAAGATATTACTACGCGTAAGGTTTCGCAATAAACAAAATAACCATGTGTGGTTTCAGTTTGTAACCAGTGGTAAATAGAGGCCAATCAGCTCCTCTTTCCAACATTGGAATAGTGGAATCTGCGTACTGTTGACCTTACCAGTGACATGTTTTCTCAGGTGCTGGATTAATTACAAACTGATGAAACGTCAGTAGCCTTGGACAGTGACAATGAAAGCAAAATGGTGGCAGCACGTCATTTTGCATTTTTCTGACTTGGCTACGGTGTGTAACAGCACGACTTGAAAGGAATTAATGCGGAAGATAGATTGAGTTTGAAGGAGTCCAGATGGATGTTACGGCAGGACTTATTGGAGCATCACTAAGATTGCCAACAAGAGTGAATAAAGCAATTACACATCACCTATTACAAATCATACATTCCACAAGCTAAACCGCGAAATGAAATGAAGCAGCACACATATCTGTAAAGGGAACATCAAGAAGATGAGCAGTAATACTCCCCTATCGTACCAAATGAATGAAATAGACACGTGATGTTTGATATTTCGTGAGAAGCGTATCGCAAATATGAGCAACTCAAAGTTTGCGAGTGGTTGCTCTGAGAAACTACATACAGTAAAAATTCTATGAAAACTTTTTTCTCGAAATACTTGAACGCATATTAATTAGACGTGTATTTGGTTGTACTTAGGTGAGGAAAATATAACTGTAACAATGATTTTATTGATGGAAAATAGAGTTAAGATGCAAGTGGCGCCAGTCTTACCACGACAAATGAAGTGTAGGCGTGTCTGCAGAGGTTTACTTTTAGACATTTAAAGTAATATAGCTCGTTTGCAAACGCGGGGAATTCATTTTGCGTCGTAACGCGTCCTGCGGTAAAGGAACTAAAACCATATCTGACAGATCTCATCTTCCAGGAGTTTCTTCTGTGGAAGACGGACATTGACCAGCTTGCGATACCGACTGTCTTTAAGAAGAACCGTGTAGTGTAGAACGTCGTGGTTCTCTAACGCGATGTCGAATAATCTACAACTCACCTGAAATCAAACTTCCTCATTTACGAAAAGCGCATCGAAAAATCGCTGCATCAAACTCTGTCTCTATAATTCCTCAAACGTAATCACGAAATGTGACAGCTGCCACATCTTTAAGCAGATCTTAGAAATTTGCATTCTTTTACCCTTCAAGCAGCCGGTCAGTCAAGACGTACAGGAGCTGTCTATTTCCAGTTGGTAGAACTAGATAAGCTGCTCGGCCTAGAACCAGTTGTGGCACCGTTGCGAGGATTCGTTAGTCTAGCATAGTGCCTAGACAAGTTCCAGGTGTTCACTTCCCAGGGGAGGATGGGGAACGGGAACTTGCCTAGCCCACACAATGACTCTTGGCGTCTGCTGTTTGTTTTTCTCTTTCGTTTAACAAGAGATGCTACTGACAGTTTCTCCCTTTATAGGACTGTTCCATGAAACCGGTATTCCTTTGATACTTCATTTCTGTTTCCATTTCCATAAGTGTTTTATTGCAGATTTCTTATCTCATAAACACAAAATGTGTCTGTCAGTTCTCCTAGAGGGTAACAGTACACATTTGAATATTAATATACTTTCACTTCAACACCGTTCGATTAAATAGGTTTAGGAGCTTCGGAGACGAGATCTGCCTCTGAACCTGCATTTTAAAAAAAGGTGTACAGCGCATTCGTATACTATCTGGAACTGATCCAAAAGCGTATAAAGAACTATAAAACCGGCAACGTGATTACTAATTCTTGTCGAGAAATTGTGCACGGAGAAGCTACAGTCAACCATCAAAAGGCCAGTACTGGCACTTTGTATTTCCTGCTACCCTATGTAAACAGTTAATATATTCAATTTCTCGTAGCAGAAAACCTTGCAGGAACGTGGTGTATCAAAGGTATCAATGAACCAGATAGAATATTTTAAACTTTGCTGCGGAACGGCTATACAAGGGAACAGAATGTGAAAAAATCATATGGTCAATCTATTAAACAGCTTATGTTATGCAATATTGCATTACTCCGTACACTGGCACAGATCACGAAAGAAACAAATTGCGTTTATATTTTTGGTCCATATGTGTATAAATGCCGTGGCAATACATTTAAATAATTATTGTTTACAGAAAGCAGTAGTCTTGTTACTGAAAAAATTCGTTATATTCAGTGAGCTCAGTTTTCAGAATAAATTACAAAAAGTAAAAGTTATGGGCAATATCGTATGATGAAACTATCTTCGCTCAGCTGAAATGTAAAGGTTTGGCTGCGATATGAAGTTGTTGTTGTTTTTGGGGAAGGAGACCAGACAGTGAGGTCATTGGTCTCATCGGATTAGGGAAGGACGGGGAAGGAAGTCAGCCGTGCCCTTTCAAAGGAACCATCCCGGCATTTGCCTGGAGCGATTTAGGGAAATCACGCAAAACCTAAGTCAGGATGGCCGGACGCGGGATTGAACCGTCGGCCTCCCGAATGCGAGTCCAGTGTGCTAGCCACTGCGCCACCTCGCTCGGTTGATATGAAGTGAGACGAAGATTATTTCTTCTGTGCTACTAAGATACAAGGCCGAAGGGAAATAACAAGGACTGCAGAAGGGAAGCCGAAACTGTACACTTACAAAAACACAAGTAGAAGATATTCATACACTGCAATCAATTGAACATGATTCTGTACAACTCAATATGTCCCTCCCAAACAATTACTGAGAATGTCACAATTTGACATGTAACTGATTATTTAACTTGAGTAACTGGAAGTCATCTGATTCCACCAGCCATAGTCTCATTTATTTCTAATCATATGGTGAGATGGTGAGATGGTGAGAGACTAGACTGAAATTCACAAGTGTCATGGTTCAAATCCATGTCATTGTTTCTCAAAGTTTTCCTGAACCGCTTACTTTAATATCGTAAATAATGTGACGGACAATATGATCTCCCAGTATTGTCCAACTAAGGTTGTCCTGGTTTTTAATGTGTTGCACGGCCCTTTTTTAGCTATGCCATCACTTCTCGGAATCCACACGTCATACAGTATATTGCATATCCAATGATTATCTTTTTTTTTGCGTTCACTTTCACACTTTCAAGTGCAAGGTTTACTGGCGTGATATCCGTAATATGAAGTATACAATTTATTACAACATTATATTTACTTAACAGTAGTTTCCATGCCTTCTTTTAGATAAAGTCAAAAACTAATTTCTATTTAACTCGGCGTCGCTGTGACATTAAATTTTCCACGTTCATAACTAAAACCAATCACACTCAAATGTTTCCTGCTTAACATGCCACACAGTTATTAATCTATGGACACTAAAACATCGATCGTCATAGAAGACCTTCTGTCACTCAGCCAATAATGGTTTGCCTGCGTTCTGTAACGGTGTGGAGCAGTGCTCCACTGCCTTGTGTAACAATTGTTTAACCACTGCACGAAAATAGGCAGATTACTTCGTAGCGTACAAGTTATGTTACCTTCTGATGTAACATATAAGAGTGGGTATTTGAAATTTAGAATTAGTTTTTGTTAAGAATCAAATTATTAAGAAAAAATTTCGCGGCAGTCATTCAGAGAACCGTGTCACGAAAGCGTTGAGTAGTTTTTCCACAATGTTATCCTTGGACTGAAAAATGCAAACTAATTTTTGGAACTACAGGTATTGGCTATCTGTTAGTCGGTAAGGAATTTACCAACAAAAGGTGAAGATCATGGTTCCAGTTCCATGCAACATACTATTTAAATTCGTCAGGTCGTTTCAAGTTCATATATTTCACAAGAGTAATTCCTGTTAAAATTCGTTGACGTCTAATGCAGAAGCACATAAACAATTTCAAGACACATATGTGGCTTTCATCGGTGAAAAATTACTCCTTCCAGCGATTTTTCCTGGTATTTTCCTTGCCACAAACGTAAATGCAACAGTCATTCAGTGAACACCACAATGTCGAGTCAAGTTCATTTTAGGATCCGGCAGCAAACCCGAAGAAACTTTCACGATACCACAATGTTTACCCCAAGATAAAACATCAATAACCATTGAACTGAATAATGTGTGTTACTGCGCGGGTCCAGTTTGCAATATTTATCGAACAAAAATTAAATTTTGGACAGTAACTTTATATTTCTAAATTTTCATTTAAGTATTTTCTCGCAGTTTACTACTACGTCCTGCATAACAATTCGTCGAAAGTTTCCGACCCTCTGGCAATGATGTATTCACTTGCCGGCACTGCGACACATCTCTTGCATCACGTGTCTTTCAATTTAAAAATGCCACCAGTTTGTAAACTGCACAGGCAGCACTTATTACCATCAGCGTGTATCTCGCGCTCTTTTTGTCCAAAGAAGAATACTGAAAACAGATAATGTAGTATCATTTACTCAGCCTTTTCTATAGGCCGGCCGCGGTGGTCTCGCGGTTCTAGGCGCGCAGTCCGGAACCGCGCGAATGCTACGGTCGCAGGTTCGAATCCTGCCTCGAAATGGATGTGTGTGATGTCATTAGGTTAGTTAGGTTTAAGTAGTTCTAAGTTCTAGGGGACTGATGACCACAGCTGTTGAGTCCCATAGTGCTCAGAGCCATTTTTGAACCTTTTCTATAACAGCCTAGGTAGTCAGAAATATAATTTGAGGTATACAATCTGATCACAAGGTATTTTTTCCGTTGGTAGTGTATATTTATAACTTTTGTTTTAGGATGTAACTATGTAACTTCGTAAGCTTTCAATAACCAAAAGGGTTTCAACTCATGAACGAATGAACTGAAGACGTAAAAAATTGTAAAATTGTATTCTTGTGTTATGTGTGCTGCGAAAATTGGTGGACTGGTTGGTGAATTAGATAGTTACGTCACTTAACGCAGTTAAGTGAAAATAATCTATTACAAAATGTTGAGGTTTTTTATTTGTGTGTCTCCGTACCTACTGCTCACTCAAACGCGAGTTTATACAATAAGGTGAAATGGCATAAGTAACGGTAATAACCAGGTTTATTATTTTCTGTTATGGAATGGAATCAGTTTTTCAAGAAGAAACACTTTCAGAGAGCTTTACACAACTAATAATTGCTTTTCAAGGATCTCATTTTACTCTATAATCATGTAAAAATTTAATCGTGTACATATTCACCTTTTATTGCAGCCAAATTAAGATTAATTATAGTATTCTGCGTATAATATATAATATAATATAATATTAGTATAGTATATCTAAATACGACGAGCGACATTCGTTGCATATGGAATGGAATTTCATTCACATACAGTACTGACAATAATGTTAAATATCGAAGCTTTTGCAGCTCCACTGAAAGAAGAAATTTTTGTTTAGGAGACTATGGACCCAAACTTTTTTTTTTAAGCTGAGCAATTTTATTTTGTGGTATGTCTGAATAGCAACCTAAGACAGCATCGCATGACGTATGTTTCCTAGAGTTTTTTTTTAATGGAGTACAAAATCACTTGTATGCTTTAAACTGGATCTCGGTTGCATTTTTAACACCACTAACTTCATTACAATTTTTTACACCCTTGCGCACATTTCACATACCTTTTACGCTAGGTATGTCATAGTTCAACGAGTAAGACATCTCATAAGGTGGCACAATTGGTACTTTGTAATCCAAATGCCTAAAACTTGTCGCCTTAAGCAAACCATTTACCTAAGATTTTATGCAAGTTACAGTTATTTTCACTACTGTGACTGACGAAAGATTGCAAAAATTATGCTACAGTACAAAAAGTCTTTCATTTGATGCTTATAGACTATGGAGCATAGAGTAGAGGAACATGAACTCTTACAGCAACTATTCGTTCCAATTTTGTTGTGACTAAAACTGGAATTTAGGTTTATTTTAATCGCCGTGCTGAAATATAAAAGTAATAATTTCCATTCTGCATATGAAATTGTAGCGTGATCCTAAGTGGTCGGTTCACAAATAGGAAAAAAGTAATAATTTATGCAGTAAAACAGTGTAGCAACTATCATGAACAAGAGGGCCTAACCTCTTTTAAATGGGTCGTTGTTACCAACTTTGACTTAATACTTTTATCATTTATTTACATTATATTCATACTACATTAGCGTTAATATTGAGGTTTCAAAGCATTTTAAAGCTCTGTTAGACTATTTTTCCATTGCAGTTGTATAAGATTTCTATTGTACTGATATATTTACGCTATATGCACTATATCCTCCAACATCGTTGCTTCCATCTGCTACTAGAATATCAAAAGCGTGTAATCCATGTGCATAAAATTTTATGAACCGTTGTAGGTATGAAAAACAGCTCGCTTCCATTGGTAAAGCAGCATTGGACTTCGGTACGATGAAGGAAGGCTAAAATTTGGTATACTGTCGTCCTTGAGGTCATTGAGGTCGGAAGACCATCTAAGATGGACACTATGATGGTCTAAATCATCCCGAGCATGTAGTGATTTATTCACTAAGGATTATACGTCTAGGAACCGAATCACGAATGTGTTAAACGACGAATGTGTTAAACGACAAGGAATTATTTTAAAAACTATACACGTATCATCGCAAAGTGGTGAATCCTTTGAAAACGGGATGCAAAACTGCAAGTATTGCTCTGTTTTTTAGAAACGCTGCAAATGTTGCATGTTTGATTATCCAGCTGTGGCATGATGTTAGCGGATCTCAGTAAACTCAAGTCCTCCATTGCGAAAGAATGCAACGATACCTTATCATTACTCTTCTAATAGAGGAACATCTTGGCTGGAGAGGCTTTTGTATATTAGCTGCTCCCTTATCCTGTCCCAGAAAATTTTGTCTGATTGTTGCCGAATGGATTTGAAACTACCTCTGCATATATGCTCCGCAAGCAACCTTCCATCCTGTGCCGAAGAATACTTCCAGTACCACTATCATCCACCGTCCCCCCTTAACTATCCTGTTCGCGAATGGTGCGCGGGGAAATATGACTCTCGGTGTGCCAGAGTATGCGCTCGAAATTCTTTGATTTTGCCATCGTGGTCATTTCGCGAGACGTGTGTGGGAGAAAGTGAATTGTTGTCCGATTCTTCTTGGAGCGTAAGCTCTCGGAATTTTAATAGCGAACTTCTCCGTGATACACAGCACCTATCTTGCAGCGTTTAGCTCTACAGCTTTTAACCATCTCCGCCATGCTCACGCACGTACTAAATGCAACCTTGAAGAAATGTGCCATTTGTCGTTTGATCCTGTTTATCTCTCCCATTAACCCAGGGTGTTAAGAGTCCCAAATTAACAACACTCAACAAAAAACGAATAGTTGATCTAGACATATCTTAATTTAGAATATTTGTATAGCTTCATGTTGTATCTTTACCATTTTGTAACTGAATGCATATTTCTATTACGTACAGACTGAATTATGGAGGAAAACATATAGTTATGTGCATTATAAAGTACTATTATCATCTGCCAGAAATTTTATTTCTATCTGTAGACTAGCTGCCTATTTAACTTCTTTCCTTAACTAAGGCAATTTCATGAGTAAATGTGCTAGTAGGGTGTTGGTAGTTTCTGTTTGATTCCACGTTAACAACTGCCATTGCTTTATTTTGTGCAATGAATATTTTTAGTAAAAGTGAGAATTTACACAAAGTGTTGTCCTGTAGGACATCAGAGGATGAAAATGTGAAAATTATGTTAATTTCTAATTTATATATCCATAGATCCGAAAACTGCACTGACTGAGAAAGTATCAAACGTAAAAATGCAGCAGGTCCACTAAGGATTTTGTGAGCTTTAAGTTTACATCAGCTTGTACACCCAAGAACTTGTAAATTTTTGCGTTATTTATTATATCTTTTCGATACTGCACATTAACTGGAGGTTCATAGCTAGTATTTTCTGTTTAAAAATGGTTAGTCATTTTCACAAAATATAATTTACTATTTTATTCGTTGAAGTTTCTCTGCTTGGTTTGAAAACATCACCTGCGGAAAGACGCTTTCTACTTCCTGATTAAAATAAAATGGTGGATCATTAACACAAAGAAAAAGCAGTAATTGACCCACGTTCAAACACTGTGTAACGCCCAGTGTAATTTGTCCCCAAGCAGAGAAAGATGGTGTTTAAAATAGTTGTGCGTAGTGAGAAAGTGAACAACACTGGAGTTACGCAACGAAAAAGGTAACAAAGTTAAACTTCGAGGTTAATGAGTGCTTGACAAGTCTACGATGAAATTTGGAAGTTCTAAGGTGTGATATTTCATGTTGAGTAAATGAAAGCTTCACAAAACGTATCAGGCTACAAGCAATAAAAGAAGTTGAACACGAAATGACAGGCAAAAGAGTAACGAGAAGAGTATCAAACTAAGCAAATGAAACATTTTCCGTGGATAAAAACAAGACTGGTTTACTGTCAACTGTTAATGGAAAAAGGATAATGAACACTTGTAGATAGCACTTGAATAGGAAAATTAACTTATATAAGGAAGAAAAATACAGTAGAAATCAATCTTCATGTCGAAAATGTTGTGAACGAAGTATGGTATGACTCTTATTTAGTCGTCTTTTTAGCTCGTTCAATTGGTGGCGCATGTAATGAAGTTAATAACTGTTCTGGATGTTTGCTTATCTAGAATGAGAAAAGGTGAAAAGTACTGCAGATTTCACCATTCTACATTGGTGTGATTTTGTTTTCCACTCGCCTTTTAACACAGAAGTAAGAAAAAAATGGTAACTATTTATATATTAAGACGTGTTTCTATTTGAGAACGTAGTTTCTCGAAGAGTGCCTTGTGTGCAACCGGAAAGGCAAAATTTCTTTGTGACTGTTGACATTACTGGTGCCCCCTTGAAACTAATAATTACTTCTCTCTGTTCTCAGCTATTTTTCATGTGCTCCGTCAACGTACTGTTGAAGAAGATAGAAGCTGTCTTCATCGTACACACCGAAACATTCCTTTCCAGCTAAGATGAGGAATTTGATTTCTGATTTTAGGAAGTTCAACTAGTTCAAATTATTTCATAAGTTCTTTGAACCATTTGATCCCGTGTTCAACGAACTGTTCACTTAACACAGTTATTTAAAGCGTAAATCAGATATATATCTTCGAAGGTTGGATGTAAAGGTTCGAGACAAATCTTTTGAATTTTTTCCCTCTCTTCTATCTCTATTTGTTTGCTAATCCTCGAAACTTGTTAAGTGTTTTTGCACATCTAACCTGTTCTCATTCATATAAGTTTGAATTCTTCAAATCCCTATATAACTGAGGTCATTTTCCACTAATTTCAGAGTATTCTCATCCTCACAATCACTTCCGTTACAATAATTCTCATTTGCAGTCTTAAAGTAACTCCGTTTCATTGGCTCGTGCTCAATACCTGGAGTTATTTTTCACATTTGCTGGCTGATTATATTATGTTATATTATGTTATATTATGTTTGTATTCTGTGGGTACACATATTAGCTCAGTCAATGAGAGAGTAGTTACCAATGAGCCTGACTGCGACTCTAGTTGGACAGTAATCTGCCTCCTCGGACAGTCATTGTTTCATTATTTCTTGATTGTTGTTGACCGAGATATTTGAAACTCTTGCTACGGAGAATTTCTCTTCATCGCTTTGGGACCTTCTTGAATTTTGACAGATTGTCATCTATGAATTCTGGTTTTTGGATACTTTATCCACCCAGTTTTCCTTCGTTCTCATTTCTTCTCGCAAATGAGTCAATGCACTGATAAGATATTGGAATGAAATTCAGCGGATGGTGGATTCAAAGCCCCACCCGACTATCGTCGAATTATTTTTCCTGTAGTATTGTTAAATCATATCAGGTGAATGGCAGAAGAGGGCTTTCCCACATTTTTATCCCATCGACTCTAGTGTCTCGTCTATGTCAATGTCGATGCCAATGTCGATGGCATGTTTCCAATCTCTAATAATATCTCTTAGACTTGACCGTGAATCCTAATCTTCTTTCCTTCAATCATTTGTTTCGCCTTTCCATTTCCTATTTCTTCTTTGCCATATTTTACAGTAAATCCTTGGCAATAATAACTTTTCTAACTCCCGTGGGCTCAGCGGCGGTTGTTCCTTCCTCAGGTTCCATTGCCTTGTACACGTAGCAGTTTATTTTCCAACATATTTAAATTACGGGCGAATCGTAATAAGCCGATAACAGAAATTAATCTTTATTTCCAATAGTTTTATAGTTTGCCTCCTTACTAGAAGCCATTGTTCTACGACGGTTTTGACGAATACTTACAGCATTAAAGGAATAAATATGATTTCATTGTCTCTATCGAAGATTCTGATGTTAAGGTCTTTCTAAGTCAGTAATTGCATTTTTCATGTACGAATTTTAACTTTAAGGCGGTCACTGGTTCGGAATAGACACAAAATGCAGTAACTTGTTTCTCTATGACTATTTTGTTAGTAATTGCAGCCTGTCTCTGTTATTTAATAAAATTTGCTGTCTGCCGTAGGAATTTAGCTTCTTTTCTATTTGAAACATCATCGGTGGTCTGTAAGACATTTTGTTTCGTAACAACAAATTTTAAAACATGATTCTATTTAGCAGCTTTTTATATTTACCTGCCATTTTGAGGTTAAAAACAATTTTTGGCGGGTATGCCACTTGAACATGTCTTGATACCATTTATGCTTTTCTACAGTTCTTTAACTTGAAGACTACGGTTTGTGCACGCAGATTTTTATGACACAACAAAACATAGTTTCACTGCTGCTCAGATTTGAAGAAAGGAACACGGAACACCATAATAAGACCCTTGCAGAAGAGCCTCAAAGGTGTCTGTTGTTTTCAAGCTGACATTTGAAAGCGAAGGTTACAAACGGAAATACAGAAAAGTGCGAGTTTCTATGTGCAGCGTAGTGAAACTATCATCAAAATCAAGGTAGACACAAAGCCAGTACATATCACAGTAGTACACGTTTGTATGCCTACTAACTCCACAGATGATGAAGAGATTGGAACACAATATCACGATATAAAATAATTATTCAGTTCGTTAAAGGACACAGACAGCGGAGAATAAAATAAGGAAAATGCCAAAGTCCAGCAAATTTCCTTGGATAGCATTTAAAATAATGAATTTCATTCACGAAAGGAGAAAATATAGAAATTATGTAAGTGAAATAGCAAAAGAAAATGCGGACGCTTGAAAATAAGATTTACAGGAAATTCCCAATGAAAAATCAGAATGGCCAGAGAAGAAATGCAAAGTTGTAAAATTGCATGGCTATGGGAAAGACAAATACCGTGTACAAGAAAATTAAGGAGAACTTTGGATGAAAGAGAAGGAGTTGTATGAGTACTAAGAACTCAAACAGAAAGTTAGTACTAAGCAAAGAAGGGAAGGCTGAAAGATGGAAAAAATATATAGAAGGGCTATACAAAGGAAATGAACATGAGGACAATATTATGGAATGAGAAGAGGAAAATGATATGGAAGGTATGATACTAAGAAAATAATTCAACTCAGAACTCAAATACCGAAGTCGAAACAAGGCACTGGAGTGAATGACATTCCCTCAGAATTATTGATATCCTTGAGAGAATACATCTTTACAAAAGTACTCCACCCTATATGTAAAATATATGAAACAGATTGAGCTTAAAAACTGGTAACAGCAGACGTCAGAGATTAGTTTGTCCTCCGGAGGAATGAAGTGACATCCCAGGCAGTTCTAACCGTATGACTCATCTTAGAAGACAAAGTGAAGAAAAGCAATCCTACATTATAGCATTTGCTGGTTTTGAGAAGCTTCTGACGATATCTAAATTCTGAAGACACCAGAGATAAAATTCAGGGATCGAAATATTATCTGCTTATTGTTTGGA
Organism: Schistocerca cancellata; assembly: GCF_023864275.1. Lineage (NCBI taxonomy): Eukaryota > Metazoa > Arthropoda > Insecta > Orthoptera > Acrididae > Schistocerca > Schistocerca cancellata. The sequence goes on along the minus strand of NC_064629.1, from coordinate 875,387,729 downwards.
TACCAGACTGCAGTTATAAGTTTAGAAGGATCTGGTAGACAAGCAGTAGCTGATATGAAAGTGAGACAGAGCTGTAGCGCAGTCCTGATGTTATTCTATGTGTACACTGAGCAAACTGTGAAGAAAACCAAGGAGAAATTTGAAAATGAAATTAAAGTTCAAGGAGAAGAAATAAAAGTTTTATGGTTTACCGATGACACAGCATTTCTGTCAGACTACAGAGGACCTGGATGATCAGTTGAACGGAATGAATAATCTCATGAAAAGAGTCTGTGAGATGAACATCAACAAGTGTTATGGCTTGAGATTTAATCAGATCAGGCGGCAATGTGCTAAGTGGAGTAGGAAATGTGACGCTAAAAGTGGTGGACGAGTTTTGCAATTTTGGCAAAAAAATAAATGGCGATTGACGAAATCAGGTAAATCAAGAAAAGCGATCCTGAAAGCGAGGTATTCGTTAGTATTGTATATAAATTTAAATGCTAGGAAGTATTTTCAGAAAGCATTTTCTGGAGTGTAGCTTGTATACAAGTGAAAGGTGGCCAATAAATGGTACGGATAAGATGAGAATATAAGCTTTTGAAATCTGATGCTACAGAATAATTATGTAGATTGGGTGGGTAATCTGACAACTGAACAACAGGTACTGATTCGAATTGGAGAAAAAAGAAATTTATTGCACAACTAGGCCAGAAGAAGCGATCTGTTTATTTATTCTGAGTCATAAACGAACTGTCAATTTGGCAGTGGAGAAACGTGGGGAGTGTAAAAATTTACTGCAGTAAGCAGGTTCTAGTGGATGTAGGTTGCTATAATTATGCAGAGATGAAGAAGCTCGCATAGGATAGACAAGCAAGTAAGACTTTCATCAACAAGTCGGCGGACTCAGAACCACAATAACAACATACAAGAGTTTAAAATTATGTTCACACGTATCTCCTACGAAAAAGATAAGTATTACAGATAAATGATAGCTTTTGAAATGTAAAAGAAGAGAATCGCGCATGACAGGCTAGCAAAGAGCCTTTAGTTCAGTAGCAGAGAGGTGTTTCACGTACAAAGGAAATAATCATTATGATGTTAGCGACTATTAACAGAAGATAAATAAAATGAAGCATATTCATTTTCTTTCGTTCATGTGGTATTATTTTACTTTGACAGTTGAGCGTCCACATCGTATGCGCTGTGGTCAATCTGCATTACATTGTGAAGACACATGTCTTCTGTGGTGATTTAGAAACAATCTACTACATAATATTTTATTTAAGGTGGAAACTAACTCGAATTTATAAGGAATCACACGTGGGTTCCCTGGAAATAGTAGTGTTTAGCATCCCGTCGACGACGAGGTCATTAGAGACGGAACGCAAGCTCAGATTAAGGACGCTAGCGAAAGGAAATCGTCCTTGCCCTTTCAAAGGAACCATCCCAGAATTTTCCTTAAGTGATTTAGGGAAATCACAGAATACCTAAACCTGAAAGGCCGAACGGGGATCTGAACCGTCGTCCTCCGCAATGCCAACCGTGACTTAGGGTAACCAAACACATCGTATCCAGGGTTACATCTTCCTCCCGTCCCACAATCTTAGAACATATTCTGAACTCAAACGTAATTAGGTATCTCTAATAGCATGATCTCCTGCATGCTATCCAGCATGGACTCGAAAACATCAGTCGTACGAAACTGAAGCCAACAAGCTACGGATCACGAAAGTTAGATAGACCCATCATTTCTTGACTTCCAAGAAAACGCTTGACTGATTACTACACCAGAATTTATTAATCTTATCGGGTACCAAACGAAATTAGTTATGAGATTACGAATTACTTGTTAGGGAGGACAAAACATGTTCTCTCTGCTCGTTTAAGAGAAATTCTATTTGCTTCTGAAAGCGTCCAGTCCGCAAGTCCCTTAACTAGACCCGCAAGCCTTGATTCGCATCTGCGGCTATTAAAATTTCGTAAACCACTTGAATCCGTTCAGTAGGCCGCAGCTCGGACAAATTCGCCTAGTTTGAAATTTCGTCTGTTGAAATTCGGACCTTCTAATTTACATTCCACAGACTAAGATCGCAAAGGCCGATCATGAGCATTTTTTAAGACAACATAGCCTATCATATTCTTGATACGTCCTGAAAGCTACTGTTTTCGATCGTAATTTCTGAAACTAATTTTGTGAACTTTTCGGTGGAATCCTCGTAACGCTGGTACGTCAAATGAAATCGTTAAAAGTGGAAGTCATGTATTCCATACTGTCAAATGTTTGTGATATAGTTAGCTTATCAAATATGCGATAATACGCAATACTAATAAATCATGTAAGGTGTTACACTTCTTGTAATAACCTTTGAATTGTGAACTTTTTAACAAATTTAAGAGAACTGTTGAGATATTGGCGGATTTTATACAGTAATTTATTTACGTCACGCGCGAAACACAAACAGTTGTCAGAACAAGGAGAGAACGTACTAATGGATGAAGAGTCCTCGAACAGTCCTAATGTCTCCAGAATGAGATTTTCACTCTGCAGCCGAGTGTGCGCTGATATGAAACTTCGTGGCAGATTAAAACTGTGTGCTGGACCGAGACTCGAACTCGGGACCTTTGCCTTTCGCGGGCAAGTGCTCTACCACTCTAGAGCACTTGCCCGCGAAAGGCAAAGGTCCCGAGTTCAAGTCTCGGTCCGGCACACAGTTTTAATCTGCCAGGAATTTTCAGTCCTAATGTCGCTTTGACACAAACTTTCTGTGATTGTTTTAGTGACAGTCATCAATGAAAACGAAACTGCTTATACGACGGAAAAAGGAGGTAAGTGCCATTGTGTAGAAAAGCAAGACCTTGTATATGTCAGTAGTGCTTCTATCTGTTCCATGATACTGTAAATTCCAGCGAACACAGTGGCGTTTTGTCCCGAATGGATGATAATAATGACTTACAACAGTAATAATTATAACTAACTTGCGAATATCCTCAGATATACCCGCTGATATCCTCATCGGAGTGGGCTTTTATTCGCGAAGTAATTATTACTGTGGATCTCATTAGCCATACAGTCTCTAACTATACCAACGCGTCTCAAATATGCGTGCAAAACTGATTCCTAACGACGAAGATAAGCGTTCAGATGGGATTAGCAATGCCGTCAGCGCATATTGACATCTGAGTCGTTTTAATGACGTGCCTGTACTTACGGAGCCGAAACGACGGTGCGAGAAGTTGCACTCCGTCATTGTTTCCAGGAACACTTGAAACGTACATCATGCGCCTTTACTTTCGATTAGCGTTAGATTTGTTATATTTTCGCATTCTACTCTCAGATCGCCTGGACCTCTAAAGAAATATGCAATACATAGATTATTACAAATAGGAGCTGCCGTGCTGTTTATAATTTCCCACAGTTCAGAGTCCATTACAGTTAGATTTAAGGAACATCCAGGAAACATATTAGGTATATCTTAGCTGTGTATCCGACACTGCAGGACAGAACGGTGTCGGCAACCATCTATGCTCCTCCCCATCAGCCTCCAATTTTGAAAATATGATCAGGCCCGTTTAGGTACTGACTAAGCATCGACTAACGGATAAATAATGTGTTTTTGACAGGTAACTAGTTTTGAACATCGTAAATTGAAGTACTGGGTGACTGGCAAATACTCACGGATGAAAATTCAGTAGTGTGACTGCTCTGCTTTATATTATAACTCCATATATAATTGCCACTTTCATACAAATCCACTTTACTTCTTGCGGTGGCCGCTACTAGATAATAGAATTTGTTCTGTTTCTTCTGAAGTGCTTTATGTGTACCCGTCCATGAAATATCTCGTTTAGTGGCCATTAGAAATATCTATTCCTCTTGCGAACTTCACTGGTTTTACAGTTTCTCAGACTTCCGCACAACGTTATGATCATCATAAATTTTAAAAGCTATATGAAGAGAAAATATGTCATTTAATAGTTCTTTCATTCTTGTAAAACATTCCAAATTCTCGTTCCTGCATACTCTGTCATTGGTTGGCAGTAGTTTATTTACACAATAATATGGAGACGTAGAGAGGTAAGTGGTAGCTGCTAGATACACTAAATTAGTTTCATTTTAGTTGCAAAATGGGAGAAGCTTGTCGGGCGTGGTAGTGTACATGTCTCTATGCGTGAAAATTCCGGAATTCACTTACAAAGCTTGAAAACTGTTCCTACCTCTAGTGGCACTTTATTGGCCGGAAATCGCATTATTCGACAGGTAACAGCGGCGGACTGGCGGAGGAGACGCTCAGATGAAAAGGAAGAGGAGAGGAGAACAGAGAATGCCACCATAAGTAATCTCTACTCGGAACTACGTTTTTGTCTCAACTCTTGATTTGAAGCGTGTGCGCATATGACTTTGAGTCATGACGAGAAATTCAAATATTATAGTCATTTAATATTTTTCTCGGGTAGCTAATACCACAGAAATATGACACAGATATTGTTTAAACGTCATTCTCGAACTGTGGCACATTTTATCGCGTGAGCGTTGAATGCTCATCCTTGAAAATGCATCGAACTGCCTCTCAAGCCTATGACGGCATGTCAAGGTGTGCCGTCGGAAAACATGGACATGTCAGACCAAAACATTTCAAAGAAAAGAAAATCAAGAAAGAAAAACCATATCTAGGCTCCAGTCAAATTACTACAGTGCAGTGCTCGGCTATCGGTACCTGTTCTATGGATTTTCGAATGATCTGAGTGGGTTTGTTCGTAAATAACTTTTCTGTTACGGGTCACGAGTTTCTTTTATTGATATTTACACGACGTGTTTCGAAAAATGATTCCTATTTTCAAGTTTGTTTTCTCTTTGTACTACGTCATTTCTTCGTAATGTTTTCGATTTGTGAGGTTCTACTTTGTTTTGTTGAACTTACTGCAATATGTAAAAATGCCCACTTTTCAGTTATTTATCTATTTTAAATGTAGTTAGTGGCGAAATTTGGAAGAACTTATACTTGCGGTTTCCTTATGGTCCATTTGTGCAGAGTCTAACACATGTTCAACATCACACACATTATCAGTGGACAGTGTACATCGAGAATAACTTACATAAACAAACAGTAACAAAAATGTTTTTAGATGTAGTTGACAGAGATAATGTTACAGGTCTTCTACAGAGAATGATATACTTTTCACGGAGGGTATTTATCTTAACAGTATGGATCGTAATTTCCGTATATCTGTTTTGCAATGGTGGTTATTTCTATGTATTACTCGTACAATTTTTATTTGAGTATATTGTCAAAGCATATGAATAAATTCCGATTCACTCTCAAGTTCTTTGTTTAACATTTTGTCTTCATATTTTCTGTAATATGAATGTATCTCCAGTTCTCCTAATAAATCCATTTTGCGCTCATTATTTAGTCGCTAGAATACTTCGACATTTTACTCTACTTTTCCAAATGGGGGTCCTGTATTATGAATGCGTGTCGCTATTGCTGATGTGTGTGTGTTGTGTGTTTAGGCTCTAATGTGCTCTATGTACCTGGTGCTAAGATTTCGCCTTGTTTGCCCTAGGTAGAGCATGGGGCATTCCTAGAATGTTACTTTGTATATTCAGAGTCGGAGTATGGGTCATGATTACACTGTATATTATGTGTTCGTTTTTATTGTACTTTGTTTGATGCAGAAAACCCAACTGCTACTTTGTGATTTTTGAATATATTTGCAATAATCTGTTATATATTGCCAATGTATGGGCTGCTATATATACATTTGTTTTTGTCATTTTCTTCTATGGTGCATTTTGTGTTTGGGCCTTTCTTCACTTTGTCTAGGACTGTGTCAACCATGGAAGCAATATGATCATTGGAAACTACAATCTATTTCACTATAATTATTTATTGTTGCATGTTTTCTTGATTCAAAGATATTTTAGTTGCCACGTATAGCACTGACCTGTATGCTACCTGTTTATGGATGTCTGGGTGACATGAGGTTGCAGGGATTGTGGTGTTGGTCATTGTATTTTTCCTATAAATTTTGAATGTGCACGTGTTGCTGGATCTTGTAACACACGACATTAGCAACAGCCACACACATAAAATACATGTTACAAAGTTCGCTACTAACTACGTATAAAACCGTTAACTAACTGAAAATTGGGCATTTTTATATATTGCAGTAAGGTCAGCAAAACAAAGAGGAGCCTAACACATGGAAAACATTACGTAAAAATGACATAGTAAAAAGACAAAACACACTTGAAAATGGAAATTGTTCCCGAAACACGTCGTGTAAAATATGAATAAAAAAGATTATGACTGGTAGCAGGAAAGTCATTTATGAACAAACCAGCTGTTTTCAGAGTTGTAGACTTTCACGAAAACATTTATAATTGACAAAATCAGAGTGATCTTAGACCCGAAGTTGGGGATATGGGCCTTTTCTCACCAAAATTATCAAATTTTGGGATAAATTCTAAGGATCATTTCCAGATCTAACGAAGTCTTTTGACTGATACCTAGCAGAGACGTAAGTGGAACGCATGTCGCGTCGGATGTGTCCATTACGGCACTGTATGGAAATATGAAATGAAATAAATTGTTGGCTTGTGTGTCTGTTCCTCATCGGAAAAGGACAGAGAAAACTTAGTTTAAAAAAGTAGTTGATGGGACTGTATCACACGCAGTTCCGGGTGTACCTAGATTAATTTATGAAAACTAAGTCACTTAAATGGCACTGGTATTTAAAGCTTGATCTCTAAGCTGACGAATTAGTCATTTCTCAGTAGCCAGGAATGCGTTTACATGTGTCATATTGAGTGATGTGTAGTCAAGTGAACTGTATTTTACATCATTTCTTGTCATTCTGCGGGTAAGGCCTCACAGTAGCTCGAAAGAGTCGGTTAACAACGGACACCATGCTTCTATTAACACCGTACAATGGCGATAATCGACCACTAGGTGATGTTTCGGTCAACATATTGTACGTGTACATCAACGGCCGTTTCAGCAAAGTTCTATCAATCATGTTATCTATCTACAACGTTCAGAGTTCCTTCCATTCTTTTATATACGAACGCAAGCGTTGGTGTTTAGTCGTTGACGGAAATCCTCTAGATCCAACGTCCAGATATAGATATTTTATACGACTACCAATACATACATTCACGTTTAGTTTCACTGAGTGACAGTATGCCTTACAATAGTAAGGGAATTTGTTTCAACTGTCGGATGTAACAGTTAGAGAATGCTATTAATTTGCACAAGTTTGGTCTGATAGTACAACTAATTCTGTTGGAACATGTTGGAAGCGTATCTTCGTGAACTTAAAAATTCCCCATTCGTGATAAGGACTTATATCTGTTGTCAGCGACTCTGTCCCCTCCAGAATAATCAAAATCGTAAGTTAGGGTGGATGTATCGTGGTGTCAACAGCATTCTTTCGAACAGGAGTCCGTTATGATATTTTGTAATGAAGAATCCCAGGTAAGCTCCAAAAGGTTTAATTAGTAATCCTTATTTACTATAAGCTTGTTTCGGCTGTAGCGTCATTCTCAAGTACACCTGTAGATGTTGGAAAGCGACGAATAAAAATCACAATAAACAGAAAACAAAATATAGCCATAGATACAAATTAAAACAAAAGTATAATAGCAAATAAAACGCAACTAACATCACTGACTAGTAAAGATAACACTGTAAACATTAAGCATTTACAAAAATAAACTGTTTATCCAGCTGTCAAAAGTAATTCACGAAAATAGTCTACGCAAAACTCACGTGGTTATAGCGATCAAACGAGGAATGGACAGTCGAAAATTTACTCACTGAAGCAATATGGGCATCTATTCCAACTATATGTAAGTATGTATGCAAACTGACATTTATGTACAACTTTTATAAAAGTAAGTAAATTCGCCAACAGTGACATCTACAGGTTTATTTGAGAATGGCGCTATAGCCGAAACAAGTTTGTAGTAAAGAAGAAGGATTGCTAACTAAACCTTTTGCGGCTTACCTGGAATTATTCATTACAAAAGTCATATTATGACGTTTTATATGCTGCAAGCCCTGTCGAAAAGGATAGGAGTCCAGTAATTTTAAACTGTTCGCAAATCAGTTGATATCGCAAACGTATCAGAGGTAGTTCCATTAAGTTTCGGGTGTGCAGCCGCAAGAATTCTCCTTCTTCTAATCGTAGGTAGATCACGACATTAAAACGAATTTCCTTGTTGGTAGAGAGAAAGCAGAAAACCGAATGTATCTTTCACTCTGCAGCAGCCTGTAGAGATTAAAACTGAGTGCTGCACAGAGAATCCGTCAAGCCCCTTTGTTTTCTACTCGGTTCCGAGTTCCCCGACACAGCTACGATACCCGTCCAAGCTGAGCTACAAAGGGAACAATTTTCTTAATGGAGTGGTCCGACGACCTTAATGCTAATTAACCATTCCGATTACGTAGTACTGAGATGCAGCTGTGTCAGGTCCACATGAAACGAATGCTGAAGTAAACTGAAAGAAAGAAAAGGAACTGAAAAAAACATGGAGACGATATTTCCCTGCGTATGGCAACCAATATCAGAGGTATGAATCTGCGTTTACTTCTACTAATAGATTCTTTATATACTTATCGAAGCAGAGGAACGTACCAAGTTGGCAAACGACGTCATTTAAGCTAGATTGACATCCGATGATTATATGGGATGTTATGTTTCCCAATTTTTTTTTCTTATTATAAACAGTTCTAAACAAGCATTGCATGTATGCTGAAGCTGCGCGTATGTTATTTAAGCTTAAATTTCGAACACCAATATACGAACTGACTGTTAATTGATCTCTAAACATTGGCGGCAATAATAAACATTGCCTCGTACGCTCCTACGCCACAAACTGAAGCGAGGATGCCGTATATGTTTCGATACACCTCTGTAGTGCTTCCTGCAAACATAAAAGAGTAATTTAATCATGAATTTCGATTTATTGGAGCCATTTTAAATTCCATTTGGCTGCAAATATCAAGGAAAGTGCAGACACACCAATCGCAGAGGTTCTTACTCTTACTTATAGCACTATGCGCCAGGAACAGAAACGTTGAAGACACTCCGTCACATATTTATTTTTAACACAATGATGTGTTAGCTTTTTCTGTACAGAGAGTATCTTGTAGAATAAAAACACACGCTCTCTTAAGCTATCAATGGAATCCCATTGTCTCATTTCCATTTAATGCTTGGGTATAAAACAAAAAAACACATCTAATAAACTACATTGTTGTTGTAGCAGTCTTCAGTCGATACACTGGTTTAATGCAGCTCTCGACGCTAGTATATTCTGTCCAAGCCTTTACATCTGTGAACAACTGCTGGAGCGTATATCCATCTGAACCTGCTTATTGTATTCAGGCCTTATCCTCCAGCTGACAAATTTATATTTCTTGACAACATTTTTCTCCTTTTCAGGACAAATTTCCTTCCATTTTATATCCTCTCTACTTCGGCCAGCGCCCGATATTTTGCTGCCCGAAGAGTAAAACTCATCTACTACTTTTAATGTCTCATTTCCTAATCTAAGCAAAACTAATCTACTACTTTTAATGTCTAATTGCCTAATCTAATTCCCTCGTCATATAAGATTTATTCGGTCTACATCCCATTACTTTTGTTTTGGTTTTTGCTGATATTCAGCATACATATTTTTAATACGCTATCTCTTCCATTCAGCTGATATTCCCAGTACATTGCCGCCTCGGCCAGAATTGCAATAATCTCGAAATATTAATTTTTTCCTGAACCTTAATTCCCTTTCCAAATTGCTCTTTGGTTTTGTTTACTGCTTGCTCATTGTATAGACTGAATAGCATCAGAGACAGACTACACTCCTGTCTTACTCCTTTCCCAACTACGGCTGACCTTCCATGTCCTTCGAGTCTTATAATTCCAGTCTGATTATTGTACAAGTTGTACAGAAGTTCCCTCTCCACGCTTCACAGATTTTTCGTTCAGAACTAGAAAGAGTATATTCCAGTCTGCATTATAAAAAGGTTTCTCTACATACACAAATACGTTTGCCTTTATTCACCTATCTCGAAGGCAAATATTGCCTCGAATGTTCGTACATTTCTCCGGAACCCATACTGATTTTCACCGATGTCGGCTTCTACGTTATAAATTTCCTAAAACTTAGCATCTTAATATTCAAATATCTATAATGTCACTGTAGTGTTAGCTACAGACATTAATATTCAAGGGCTTAGGTCTCAAATCTCACTACAGGACTCAGTGTGATTTCATTGTCTATAACGTTATATACACAGAGACAAACTACTGTTTTCTGTCGACGGAAGATAAGCATCAAGTCTTTTGTCTTTCATCGGGAAACGGAAAAGTTTCGAAGAAATACAATCCAAAGGAAGAAGAACAGAAGAAAAGTTTGAGTCTGTCACTGATCGTCTTCAGACATTTGACATCGCTGCCGAATAAAAGTCTCCACGCATTACTGCCTTGAATCATACTCATCCGTGTCGATCCTGTACGTTTATAATATTAGCTGGTAATCTTCCATTAGGTTATCGTCTCGGGCTTTCGTTCGTACGTCTACAACCCATTCTCCTGGCCATATCAGCCGCCACCTGGATTCTATTTTTATTAGAGTTCAAATTACATTTTCAGTTCGAGCTCTTACCGCGAACCATTTATGAGTTTCCCCTCCCTCCCAGTAATTCATAACTTCCATCTCTCCTTTGCTCAGTAAGTAGCTTCGTTACGAAAGGACTTTTATAGAATGTTCATTGCTGTAAGTCAAAGCTGATCACGCTCACTGATTGTAAACATTCCTTTTCACACACATCGGAAATGCTGTCGAATAAGTTTTTCAGTTCATTCTGGGGGCAGTCCAAACGAGTGTTCCTCTTTCGGACTGGATTCCTTCGGAATTTATTTAATGGACCCTCTGAGGATTTTCTGTAGGATTTCTGAAGGGGCGCTTGAATCGCAACTGAGGCTGCGGCTCACACGAGAGATGTGAAGTGTCCACATCTAACAAGAAGCTTTAGAAGTCTGCGCAAACCAGTTGGATATAGTTGTCCCTACAGTAGCACAAAAGACTAGATGATTTTCCTAGTTTCGTGTGTAGAACTCTGAAGGTTGTTATGCTGAGGCACCGAAACTGGCAGGTAAATATAACTACTGCTGTTGGTATCTAGTTGCTTCAAATGTTCGACCAGCCGCAGTTCCATACCATCACACAAGATGGAATTACAGAAAACTATCTGATTGGATAGATGAGTTCCTAGCGAACAGATCATAGCTTTTCATTCTTTACGCAGAGAGATCGTCAGATATAAAAGTACGTAGAAAAACAATTTGACCAAAAGTGTAGGACAGAAACAGAGCACTAAATAAAGCAATTTGAGTATAGAAATAGGGGTTGCACATGCATATTTTCAGCGCTACAGTAACTAGATTGAAAAATAGCCTATGGACCGTCTTTACTCAAAATTAAATGTAATTTGGACAAAATGTATAAGTGAACAAAGTATTTGGTCTAACCGACCCTCACGATGAGAAAAAGAAAAACTTAAAGCCTCACATTTACGTGTTTGTACTTAGCTGACACAGCATGCAGCACTTCTTTACAAATGAAAACAATCCTGTTTCAGTATATTTTAAAAGAGTCACAGTTGAAACGTCCCCTTAGAAAAATTAATGAATTACTGTGCTGATAAACCTCTTACGTTATTTGATTTTCAAACAGCTGAGCAGAACTGAACGTACTCAGACATTTCTCTCTTTACTTATTCTGATCAACACTAAACTGACACTCAATATTTTTTTTAGAGAAAAAACAATGTATTTACCTTAATAATGTTAAAAAGTCATCATATATATATATATATATATATATATATATATATATATATATATATATATATATATATATATATATATATATATATCAGTTCATGATATCCAGTATTACAAATTTACTCTTTCTTATGGACACACGCCCATTCTGCCATCTCTCTCCACACACCCACCACTGCTGGCGGCTCACCTCCAACTGCGCAACGCTACGCACTGATCACATCCAACTGCCCAGTACTACAATAGCAAATATTCCAACAATGCAAACCAGCTTCAGACTTCACACAGCACAGTCAGTGATTTTCATATAGAGCGCTACGTGGCGTTCCCAACATAAAAATCTAAACAGCCTACTTACACAGTAAATGAAAAATGAGTATGCTCTTGTACACAGACCTGTCACTACTTAATTAACCTAAGTATGTCAACTGACCACCGTTTTCGAGCTGGCATAGTTTCATAAATATTCAATGGCAACCCCTTTGTTCCTATGCTTAAATTCCTTCGTTTCATGCTGTCTTTCTGTCCTACACTTTTGGCCAAATAGTTCTTCCGCTCTATGTGATTTGGATTAGTGGATAACGTCAGAAGTTCCGTGAGATTTTAGCGGATTATGCCGTTGTATACGCAGAAGTCGAAACGCTAGAAAACTGTAGCGAAATGCAGAAAGTGGGTCGACCTTCGGTTAAGGGACTGGCCGGGACTGAAATAAACAAATGCAACCTAATGCGCATAAACACATACAAAAACCCATTATCGTATGATTACACGTTTTCAGAACAATCGCTGGAAGCAGTCACATCCATTAAATATGAGTGTGTGTGCGGAGCGTTTTAAAGCGGAGCGACCGCAAAAAATTAATAGCAGTAAATGGAGTTGCCAGACAGATTCACTGAAAGAATCTTCAGGAAGTGTAGTCCACCCGTCTATGAGGTAGTTTGCAAAGTACTGGTTCGAAGAATACTCGGATATTTTTCATCAGTGATGGATCCGTACGAGATAGGATGTATGGAGGAAAGAGAGAATGTCCAAAAAAGACCAGTGTGTTTCGTTACGGGTTCATTTAGTAAGCTCGAAATCATCACGGAAGTTTCCAGCCAACTCCTGGTGCAGGAATGGGGCGAAGTAACAGTGGAACACACCGTAAGTGGATTACGTAGAATTGATGTAGATCCAAAAATAGTAGCTTGCAAAGCTTATGCGTAGTTCTAAAAGTGATAGCTCAGAGTGTCTGATTCCGTAATGAAGTAACTTAACTATGTTTTATTTTGCTACTAGCACAAAAAAACCTGACACGAGTAATGACTGGGATCGTCCTAAATGTGGGTCTTAAACTGTCAGCGGGTATTAGACACAAAAAAAAAAAAATCTCAATGAATATAGGCCCAGTTTCCTCGCTCATGAATTTTTATTTTTGTAACTTTTAAATGCTTTTGCAATTTTTACTGTCCCTTTAGCCAGCTTTAGTGCCGCTGCAGGCTCATCGTGAGAAACTGGATACTTTCAGGATCTTTGTATTGTATGCCATGTACAGGTAGCCGCTGGGTTTGTGATGCTGATGGAAATAGCTGAATTCTATAGAATTATGAGCACAAATGAAAGGTAGGGTTGTTATTTAGATAGGTACACGTCACATAACAAAGGAGGTTGTAGGCGAGACACTTTAAAAGGCTGCAGTATATGCCAGCACGGAAACTCAGCACTTCGACACATGTAGATTAACGTATAGCATATATACTTTCAGATTAAGCGCAAACAGTAAATAGATGTGCGATATGACAGTTGAACTCATCAAAATCTCCGTCACGTCGTTTTGTTTGTTGAAAGCTGTTACATGTAGCTACACTAAAACAATTCATACTTTCAAAGTTAAAGAAATTATGTACGATGATGTAATGACTCTAAATAAACCATCTTCTAGAGTACGGGTACAATTGTTCCAAGTATAATAAACATGTTTTGAATAACAGATAACAGGCGGTAGTTTGACAATACTTTTGTGGACACCATGTTCTTTTCCAGCTCAGACACATCTTTACTTAATTCCTCATTTAAAAAAAAGATACCAAAGTTACAAAGCTGTTACATAAACGGCAATATTCAACGCAGACATAACAAATATAGGGCTTTTACAAAAATGCTGGAAATGATATGACACAGCAGCGATCTGGCTGTTAGAGGTGAAATTGAAATTCAAGTAGGAAATAGATGTGAGCAACTAGAGGTGGGATGTATCTTATAATATGCTAACTGCATGACACGAAAGTCACACCAGCATTTGGGAAACGCTTTCTATATCAGCGCAATTACGCTGCACCTCTAAGATTCCACTATCGTCAGCGACCACAATTCTAATTATTGCATTTAGTTCTTCTACACTCACAGGATGTTAGCGGCTTTGTTAGTTACATGTTCTCTGGAACATTTGGGGCCAAATATATTTGTGGCTGCATATTGAGCTTCATTCTGAGCAACTGGCAGCTTTAGTAATGGGTAGTAAAAGCAATAGTTTATTCTGATGTTGTAGCTGTGGACATGATTGTTCTTATCAAAATGTGGTGAATTATTGACGAGGACTTTAATTAGTCAGAAAACGTATTGTGTAACAGTGTTCAGATACCTAACATCTTGAGGAGGCTTCTACAAGGTGATGGTTGGTAAAAAAAAAAGCTCATATTAATCTGAATGCTCACTTTTACGTAAGCAATACCGCACTTCTGCGTGAAGAGTTACGCTGGACAATTATGACATAAGACATTGTTTAGGTTCCAGTTGTCGAACGATTCTATCTCTCCATCTTACCTTCCAGCTCCTGTCGTCGATGCGTTGCCCATATCGTTTCAAGTTAGGAGGAGCATCTGAAAGAGTTGATGACTAGTCCGATGTCTAAGTGGAATCGTACAGTATATTAATGACCAGTGTGCCTATGGAGAAACCTTCCAGAAGTAGCTTGTAGTGATAGGCGCACTAAACTCAAGCAGATTTGTCTTCTGCGGTCAAACAGAACACACTTATAAAAATAAAACGGAGTACACATTTGTTTATAGTGTCTCTTCTGCTTAGAAGCTAACGCAGACAACAACTTTTTATTCTCTGTAATAAGTGGTATTCTACTCGTATAATTCTTTAGTAGCTGTTTTCGAAGATGTATCATTTTCCAGCTAATTCACTAATTAAAACAGACACACTACATACTATCTAAATTCATCTAATACTACGTAACCAAATACATAGGTCCCGGTCCTTTCTTTTGCTTCCATCCTACGTTACGCATCGATTACATGTATCTACACGATTAATATATTTATTCATTCATTCCAGCCTACTTTCTTGATAACAACAATTAACCGTTACGTATCAAATAACATTTGATATTATATCATTATGGCAATATTTATTTACATTTTTATTCTGAATACTGAACCATGTATATACACTCTATCATGCTTGTTACTTATCTCTGTACGTTTCTACTAGTGAACAACATTTAAATGCCTGTCTGTATGACACACTACATTAAGGTGTCCTGTTATATTTTATCCACACTACCAGAAGATCTTTTACTGTGACAGCGAGAGAGCAATAGGGTTCGTTACCTCATCTGTTTTAACAAATTTTAGAATTATTTTGATCACATTTTTCTGATAGTGCTATTACAATGGCATATACAGTATCTTATCGAAAGTATCCAGACAAATGGTTCAAATGGCACTGAGCACTATGGGACTTAACATTTGAGGTCATCAGTCCCCTAGACTTACAACTACGTAAACCTAACTAACCTAAGGACATCACACACATCCATGTCCGAGGTAGGATTCGAACCTGCGACCGTAGCGGTCTCGCGGTTCCAGACTGAAGCGTCTAGAACCGCACGGCCACACCGGCCAGCGAATTCGAAGAGTTCTTTCATGCATGGAGCACCCTCTCCTTCAGCAAGACAATGCCAGACCATACACGAGCGCTGCGACTTCTGCAAAGTTCAGTATCATCGATCATCCCCCACATAGCCCCGACTCGGCCCCATCCGATTTTCATCTGTTTCCAAAACTTAAAGAACACCTTAGAAAGAAATATGTAGAGATTAAGAATAAAGATATAGAATGTTGATAACGTTTGTTTTATTTAAAAAGCTATAAGAGTATTCACATAAAAAATCAGAGGCCTTACTTTTCAGCACGCCCTCGTACTACTACCACCATCCTGAGTTTCTTACAGTAACTAGGAAACTAAAACTTGGGTTAGTAACACAAATGCTGATACTAATACTACTGTTACTTAACATGAACTTAGGGTCGCTGAACGTCTGTCACAGTTTGATAGTGTATTGTCAGTCTAGCTTCACTTAGTTTCTCTTCCCCGTCCTCTGACATGGACACACACATTTTGTTATTATCTGATCGTATCTTTTTTCTGTGTACATTATATACCAGATAGTTGGGTGCAATAACACCTTGCTGCCTCCAGATCGCATGGCAACGGATCAAAATGGTTCAAATGGCTCTGAGCACTATGGGACTTAACATCTATGGTCATCAGTCCCCTAGAACTTAGAACTACTTAAACCTAACTAACCTAAGGGCATCACACAACACCCAGACATCACGAGGCAGAGAAAGCAACGGATCAGAGCCCATCACTTCCCTTCCACTGATTCTTTGCAGGTACCACTGTACTCATTCGCCTTCACTGTTCCGTTACTAGAACAAGTGAATGTAGAGCTATCGGGCTTGTTTCTTGCTCCCCTAGGCTCGTCTTTTGGCTTTAGTCCTTTTTGCTGTGGTGGCCGTTTGTCTGTAGTTACGTTTTGCTTTTTCCGAGACAGCATAAGCAAAAAGATTTATAGAATCAAAGTCGTCTTTTAATCTGATCATGTCGCAAACAGTTTTACCTCTTAAAGCGTGCCTAACAGTCCTAGCCGTATCTTTATCAATGGGACAGTCATTTAGGATATAACCTCGGGCACCGATTTAGCAACAACCGTAACTGCCCTACTACAAACTCTGTTCTGATATGTAGAATATGATCCATTCCTGGACAGGTATTAAATCATTCCCATACTTGGCTCAAAATACGAAGAAATTTAAACGTTCTCTTTCCTGTGTCTGAGAAATTCCATCTCTGCTGCTAGTCTGCAAATAGTGAATTCTTTATTATCAATGGATTTGTCGCTGTTTCTCCCAAAATTTCGTGTGTGAGTAATAGTAATGATTAGTATCACCTTCTGCGTAGCGGCTTAAGATTTATGCTGCACAACACTTCAAAATAGAGACGGCCAGGACTACGAGCACCGGCAACAGAGCTATGTTTTTTGGCTACAACCGATAGCGACTCCGATGCTGGTATACAAGCACCGACATGTAGGCAAGGGGTTAGTGAGATCTTCGAACAGAAACTTTTCGGTCGCCCCTTATGCGTTTTTTGTCAGCGTCCCTCTTTATACCGCCATATGTCCTTCGTGGCTCCTGAAAGGACACAGTCTGCACCTCGGTGAGTATGAAGTATTCTTCGTGTGTCGCTGTGCTGCAACATGTCACAAGTTGCAACTCCTGGCGCTCCCCAAGGCCCGTCAGCACATCACTCGCTGCTCAACTCACGCCTAAGCCACTTATGTTTACTTATATGGTTACTACCTTATGATAGTTTTGTCATTCCCTTCTATTTTCTTTGAAGGTATATCTGCATCTTTCTTTTATATATCTTCTGGGTTAATTTGCTTATATTTTACCATAGTGATTCGTCATGTACGATTTTGTACACGATAGCTAATCTCCCTTCACCTCTTTCGTGACCTGTGACGTCTTTGAACTAAAGACACGGCTGAAAACCGCGAGCCAGTGTTCCAGTTCATCAACTCATCATTACCCATAAGTCATCGTATCCGATGAATATGAAACGGAGCAATGCATAAACGTTGTGGCTTTTTGCAAATTTCGAAAAACTGCAATTGAGGTGCACGCAATTTTGGTGCTAGCGAAGTGAACAGAAACCGAGAGCCGAAAATATGTTTACGATTATTTCAGACACTTGGAGGTAAATTGGGCAACTATCGATCGGAGCGTCGACGAGTGAGAGAGATGGCCACCATCTCAGAGACTGACTTCAAAAAACTTGTTAACGCCATCACCCACAAGGATTTCCTTACGTGGCAAATCCATTGCTAGCTGTAGACTGCTGGAGAGTTCGTCGACACGCATGACCATTATCTATATCTTCTACACAGGGATGAAATCCAGTGCTATTTGTCGGACCTGGAGTGTGATAGGCAACTACAACCAGCGCACTCTGAAGACAGCTGTCGTCAGAGACCAGCGACAGCTGCGTCTCGATCGTTTCGAAAAAGAAATAGCCTACGCTAACAATTTCTGTAGCATTATTGAGTGAAGATAACTATGAAGGCGAATAAAGGGATTTTGTCTGTTCCTTAGTCACTAACTAGATTCTCTTAGTGCTTAAGATTCGTCTCTGCGACTAGACAAAACGCTCTAAGTTTGTTTGCCAGACGCATTTCGCTTCTTTTATTTTCGAAGCATCCTGACCAAAAAGGAATATATATTTTTCTTTTTTTAACATATAAATTTATCAATAATAGATACCCTCAACTGAGGATACTTTCATGTACGACAACTCCGCCGGTTTCCAAAAATGGTTATATTTAACGCTCTGTTTGTCCAACAGAAGAGCCACTGTTTGCATTGCACACATGATAAATTTAAGATCGGCCCTCTTGCCCTTTTTCAGCATTATCTGTTTTTACAAGTCTTTCTCTATATTTTCTTATCATCTGGAAGGAGATGCTTTTTTTTTTGTTATCAACGAAAGTAACTCGCCCTGCTCATTCATTCACAAATCAATAGAAACCTCTTGTTTTACTTAACAGAGCATAGAATTGTATTTCAGATTCATTTTTAAGTATAAATAGTGCGTTATATTTGTCCGCAACCGTAGCTGAGTGGTTACTATGGCTAGGTGTCATGAGGAAGACCCGCGTTTGGATCCTCGAACTGCCAGAGAGTTTTCCTCGGTGGGAGGGCTGGTACTAGGTGCACTCAGCCTCATGAGACAAACCGAGAAGCTAATCGACGGATTAATAGCGGCTCCAAGGTAAAAAAAACCCGGCAAAGGCCGGGTCTATGGTGTGCTAACCACATGCCCCTCCATACGCTGTCGCCACAGGACGACACGGCGGTCGGCCGGGCCAGATTGGCTCGTCTATGTCCAGAACACGAAACCTTATTATCTTGTACATAGGCTCAAAGATACCACTTGGCATTGTTGCGACAGGAAGATTCGTCGGAAGCTGAAAACTTTACCAAAATATAATTTCCCAACTTTTCCGGACTAATTTACAGATCATAGGTTTTTTGTTTTGTTTTGTATGTTGTTAAAATGCCGAGATGCATTAGAAACGAGCCGGAAGGGCGAATATCAGAATTATGACGATATTACTCAGCAACTTGCTGTATCTGCAGTGTATAGTATGGAAATGAGCAGTGAAAAAGCAGCTGAAGGGTTAATATTTCACATAGAACCACTGAAATTGAAGAAAGCTTCTGCCCTCTAAAACAACAGCACACCAGGCCTCATTGCGAAAGAAGGAGGCAAAAGAGAACCTCAAACGAGTCATCGTCGTTTCTATGGGGAAGCAAAGTTCGAGGTTTAATGTCTTTGACAACTGACAGAGCGAAGAGCTTCTACTTGCCATGCAAGCCTGATGAATATTTTCACAATGTGATACACATAATTTATATAAAGAAGCGAGTCACTCTTATTGTTTGGTGATTTCCATTTATTTTAGCACAAATGTTAAATTTAGCCCCTTTCTGAGAATACTTTACCATCGACATTTTTTAATGTGTAATAGGTTTATTAATGTGTTGTTTTTCGACAGACTATGAAGCTAGAGAGCAAGACGAATGGTGTATGATGATTCTGAAGTATTTGCGGACATATCAGTTAGCTCAAAAAAGAAAAAAATAGTTGACGCTGTATCATAGAACAGTTCTGAAAATTGAAATAGCTATTACTTTACAGTTTTTTTCGTTAATCTTCCACTGATAGATCGAAAAGAACTAATTGGTGCACACATTACCCTAGGTCTTAACAATTTTTTGTCTGCACTGCACATTTTGCTCGCTGCTTTCTTCGTACAAGCGCCGTGATGAAACTATATTGGGTTGTCCTTTATAGTACAGAATGTCCTATTATTGACGGTTGCGTTTCGCTACAGACATTTCGTGTTTTCACAATTCCATTTTTTTTAATCGTTTAATTTCTCTGTCCGTTTTCTGTCTGTAGTATAGTCAAATGCCGAAGCTGACATCAGGCAAACGTACCGTCGAAGATAAGGCCATTAGAGACTGAGCAAAAGCTTGGATTCGGAAAGAAATTCGGCTATGTCCTTTTCAGAGAAAACAAGTGGTTATTTGCTCTAACCAATTTGGGAAAACTACAGGTAATCCTAATCTGGAGGACTGACCGCGGATTTGAACTGCTGGTCTCCAGAATGAGGGTAGTAAATAGCCTAAAGACAAATTTCAGATGTCACAGTCACCTATGAAGAAGCATTATTCAATAAAAACTGCAATAATACCCACTCAGATCTCGACAAAACATCAGCCAATTGCTTGCGTATAAATCCTAATGAAGACCAACAACGTGCTGGATTAACGAGTCACTACCGGAGTGAATCACCTCACATCAACATCTGAGAATAATAATTCGTGGAGATGAGAGTTTGGATGAGCGGTGACCTCGGGTAAAATATAGGATTCGATTCATTGGTAGGCTACTGTAACACTGAATTTTAGCTTGGAAAGAGATTTCAAGAACTACACGAGAATAATGAACAAATGTGTAGAAAATATATTAGCTTATGGTAACATCGATCGTATACCAAGAAGAACAACCTGAATACTTGCTGGCATTTTTATTGTATGTGAGAGTGCAGCAAAATCTGAATCTGCAGGCATATAAGGAGTGATATCTTGCACCTCTACTAAACCATGAGAGAAAATCCCTCAAACTAACGTTTACAGTGGAATCTACGAACATTCTTCAGTGTTCTGCATATCTATCCGATCCAGCTGTAATAACATCGTCGTCGACTGGACGTTGAGCTGCAATCTTTCTTCCTTCACATCATTCCGAGGAGACTGCTGATAAAATCAGTCTAATAACAGCTCTACAGGGCCACGTAAGCTTTCATGATCCGTATGTGACTGAAACCGGAAGAAGCATAAATGTTTGGCCGTCTAAAAATTAACCTTTTGCGGTGACTTGCAAACTGGAGACGCAGATGTGGAAGTAATTTGCGAAAACGCTGTGGGGAGACCGAAGACAGATAGTAGTTAGCCCGTAATGGTATCCACTTAACTTGTTAGTTCTCCTCGATGACGATAATTCCAGTATTTACGTTCGCGAAGCAGAGAGTTCTAAATTTATGTGGCACACCCTACCGAAGTGACATTGCGTTTGTCGCTTGTTTCTCATTAGACCACGCACTTCCGGAACTGAATTGAAACGGTGAAACAACCGTTCTATTTACGCTCCGATGTGGCCATAAAGTCTAATGACACAACAGGACAAAAAGTCAGTGATTCGAGACGCCAGAGTGGCGTGCGTTCCGTGTATCCCTCCGGCGTATGACTGCAAATGACCCCTTAAGAAATGTGCGTCCCCTGGGATTTCAATGAATATTGTTCTTACAGTGACATTTACTTATGCTTTGTCGTAAATATTAGGAAACTCTGCTGTTGTTGTCAGAACTGTTAACAGCTTGTTAGAAGACGGCGTGTAATTGGTTTGCCTCCTGCTTCACTAAATTAAAGCAAGAAAAGTATACCATCACGGCATCTTTCTCCGCGAAGTTCATTTAGCTGAATTACAAACACTTATTCTATGTAACCCCTTTGAATAACATTGCAGAGAGGGTACTCGTCAACATTCGCGGCTACACAGTTGTCCGGCTGCCCGTAGCCGATACATCACAACTTGATATTTCGTGTAAAATTGAATCACCCATAAACTACGCAGACGAAAATTCGCTCAACTGTCAAGTTCTGCAGCAAGTCTTCCAACATTAATTGACACTGCTGAATTACGCTACTAGACCCCTAACTGCCTATAGCAGGTGGTATATTACTTCACACATCTTAAATTACTCCAGTTAATACAAAGCTTCAGCGGGTACACAGACGTTTAAGTGTTCCTGCGCTCCATATGGGGTTGGAACGGGAATAAGGTCTAATAACAGGTAGAATCGGAAATACCCTCTGCCATACACTTCACGGTCGCTTATAGAGTATAGATACAGTTGTAGCTGTAATGGAATGTAATCGAATTAAATCGAGCAATGCCGAGATTATTACGTCGGGATATGAGAAGCTTAAGTGGTGGATGGGTTTTGCTATTTAGGCAGCAAAATAACTGGCGGTGGCCGAAGTAGAGAGGATATAAAATTAAGACTGGCAAGGAAGTCCTCTGTGAACAATAAATTCATCCTGAGTGTAACCTTGTACAGAACTGAAACGAAGACGATAAGTAATTCAGATAAGATGAGAGTAATAGAATCTTTTAAAATGTAGTACTACAGACGAATGCCGGAGGTAGATGGCACAGTTCAGGATGAGGTACTGAATCGAACTAGGTAGAAAGAAATTTTTGGCACAACTTGAGTAAAAGAAGGAATCGGCTGGTGGATTACATTCTGAGGCATCAAGGAACTGTCAATGTGGTACTAGAGGGAAGCGTGAGGTGTAAGCATTATGGGGACTTCACTACACCAACCAGGTTTAAACGGAAGTTGGTTACGGTAGTTATAGAGCGGTGAAGAGTCTTGCACACACAGGAGAGACGAGAATGGAGAGCTGCAGCTAATCACTCGTCATGCTAAAGACCACAACAACAAAGTATTAAGCTCTCAGATTTTTAGATTGTTTTCAGTATCACAAAGAAGAATTAAAAAGAAACGCTGAATTTACATAGAAAGGCAAGGGAACAGAAGGGAAGGGAAGGGAAGAGAAGGGAAGTGAAGAGAAGAACCAGTGGTTTGCACAGTATATGAACAAGCGGCACATACACTGTAAGTAAATTGCACACCAACTTAACAAAAAATACTGTTTTTAATCTAAAACAACCAAAAACGCATAAACATATGTATCAATATTTGCAGAATGTCAATAGAAGATGCTTTGCAAATAAAAAGCGAAATGCGTCTGGTGTAAAAGTCACTTTAATAAACTGCAGTAACCTCAAGACGGAGAAACCAATAACAATTGATAAATAAAATAATGTAAGCATATGCTCCGACTTCTGTTGGGGAAGTATAGTACATCTATGCAGATACAGAAGAAGTGATAAATGACAGAAGAGCCCACAAAAAGACAATGATGTGGTCCTGTAGCGCAAAATTAGTAAGAAATTAAGAAATGATTCTTTAAAACTGACTGAAAAGTGGCAAGAGTTCGTTCATTAGTAAAATATTTAAATGAAGATATACAGATTTGTTCTTAATACTTTACACCACAGGAAAACAAGCAAAAAAATGTGCTTTACATGAACCAAATGCAACTAAAAAGTAATTTGAGTGTTTTTAATCATAAACAATCAATTTATACATTATGAGACTGTCTAAAACCACAAAAGGAAATGTTAGATTAATAATACGTAGAGAAAAGTACATATAAATTAGAAACGAACTGATGTGACAGGAAATCAGTCATATAGCTTGTAAGAATTTATTTAAGAATACGGAGGCATATGAGATTAAATTGGACATTAGGAAGCGGATAGTAAATGCTTAAAAGACTGTAGACTCATCAGTTTCTTCTCAATATTGGAAAGAAAACACAAAAATTACAATTAGCTCTGCTAAAAACATTAGATTTTAATCTAGTAAAGGAACAAGCTGATTTAGAAATATACGGGGTGAACAAGAGTTCAACCGATAAACTTTCATAGGTAGAAGTGTCGACCAAAATAGGAAAAAAAGTCTAGTAAATACAGGCTACGAAATGCACACCTAAAGAGCTATGAACACTTCTTCAGTGGAAGATACGTGTTTCACAGTTGTGAGGATGAACAAGCACTCTTAGATCTTAAGGCACGCACGTTAGAGCATATTCACAACAGACTTTTTTTCTTGTTTTGGTCCATATTGTACATATGAATATTTGTCGGTGGTGTCGTGGTTCACCCTGAATACAGGGTGTATCGTAATAAATGGCGTAAACGCATACAGTTGGAAGTACACGATAACAGAAGCAAAAAAGTCTCAGTTAACATGGGTTTTAAAACTTACACCTTAGGGACCATGAGGAGAAATGGTGTCACAAGTGCAAACAACGTGTGTTGTAGAGTAACTTGCTATATTAATCTCATAAAGTGCTGTAACATGTTTGGCAGTAACAAAACTACAAAATGGTGTCTTTCATACGGCAGAAAAACTCTCGAGTTCAGAGTTCAAATATATGTGCTTAAGTTTTTAATTTTTATTTTGTTGCAATGGCTACAGTGTGCTCATTATAGTGTATTATGCCTTTCGGAGACCCACTGCGTTTGGGTTGAGTGTACTCAGTTAAATCGGTCTATAAGACGCAGTCGTAGAATGGTTCTGGGTATTTGTAAATTATTGTGCCTCGTCGTATCACAAATGACGGCCTGCGAAAATCGTTACAGAGACACGTCTGTTATGTTATGCAGGTAACAAAAGTATTGAGATAGATTTATAAACAAAATTTTAGGACGAACTGGGTTTCAATGAAGTTTTTAAGGTTAACTCATTAGGTTTAAGAAAGGACCCAACAGATTGAAACCGTCTTCCTTTGTCATCTCGTAAACCGTGTTATTAAACTATAAAAAAATTCTATTCGTTTGTTTTCTCGAGTGTTGAGATAGTTTTGTAAACAAAATTTCAGGACAAACTGGGTTACACTGAAGTTTTTAGGGGTAACTCATTAGGGTGAAGAAAGGACCCAATAGATTGAAACAGTCTTCCTTTGCCATCTCGCAAACCGTGTTATTATAGAGTAAAAAAATATTCGTTTGTTTTCTCGAGTACTACGCTCGCATTGAAGTTTTAAAGTATACAATAATTAGCAGCTGAAAGATTTTTTTATAGATGAAGAGTCAAGTTTCAGAAATAAAATAACTCACACTGACACAGAGGTTTCTTCACAATGGTGCATTACCTCCTCGCACTGTGCATTGTCTTCAAATTTCGCTGCATCTGAAGGATATATCAATTTCAATAATTTTTACGTAACGCAGTCTGCAGACTGAGCAGTTAGTGAAGAAAATCAAGAATACATTTGGAAAATGATTTAAGGTTCAGGAAAAAAAGAATAAAAACTTTGAGGTGTGCTGATCTCATTGTAATTCTGGTAGATTTGGCAAACGACGTGGAAGAGCAGTTCAACGAAATGGACAGTAACCAGAAAAAATATTAAATGTGAACACTAGCAATAGTAAAATAAGGGTAATGGAATGAAACTGGATTAAATCATGCAACTCAGAGGGAATCAGATGAGGATGTGGCACATAAAAGATAGCAGTTGAGTTTTGCTGTTTGGGTAGCAGAATAAGTGATGGAGGGCCGAAGCATAGAGGGTATGAAATGCAGACTGGTAATAGCAAGAAAAGCATTTTTCTTTTTAAAGGTAAATGTTAACGTCTATTATAGATTTAACCCCTTAATGCCTGAATTAATTTCTAGATGAAAGATGAAAATCAAAAATCGTAGCTCTTTAGAGGTACCCAAAACACGCAGGAGAATGCAGCACTTGTCAGAAGCGTTGGTAGCTTCATGAAGAATAAATACCTACCGGCACTGACATTCAAAAACAGTTAACCATCCAATTATTAGCACAGCACTGGTATGATGCGAATTCGCGACACTCGACATTAAGGACTTAAATGTTAGAAAATATTTTCGCAGATATTTGTCTTGCGTGTAGCCATATACAGAAGTGAAACGTGGATGATACGCAGGTCACACGAGAACAGAATAGAAGCATTTGAAACCGTGATGCTACAGAAGAATTTTGATTACTACGTGGGCAGACTGACTAACTCAGGAGGTACTGAATGGAAATGGGAAAAAAGGAATTTATGGCACAACTTCACTTAAAAAAAAAAAAAAAAAAAAAAACATGTGACGAGGGCCTCCCGTCGGGTAGACCGCTCGCCTGGTGCAAGTCTTTCGATTTCACGCCAATTCGGCGACTTGCGCGCCGAACAACTTCACTAAAAGAAGGGATCGGTTGATAGGACATAACCCGTGGCATCAAGGAGTAGTAAGTTTGGTAATGGAGGGAGGTGTGGTTTGTAAAAATTGTAGTTTAGGCCTAGGCAGGAAGAGAGGCAGATGGTTTAAACAGATGTAGACTGCAGCAATTATTCAGAGATGATGAGTCTTGCACAGGCTAGAGTTGCAGAGAGAGCTGCATGAAACTGGTATTCGGACTGAAGACCACAGCAATAACAACAATAAAAACAAAAACAGATCATCATTCCACACACAAATAATGAAAATCTCAAGTAGTGAACACCTAAACTCTAGATGAGTTTATAACTGGAACAGTAACCACTGAATTATTAGTTCTCAAAGCTTGCTTTTGTGGAGACCGGCCTTCACTTTGTAAAAGAAGAGACGTAGTTACCGTAAACTCAAGACGAGCACTTAAAGGAAGCTGTCATGTGTCGCCTCTTGTTTACTTTGTTCGGCACATACACAAATATATTTCCAATTTTTCCCAAAATACTAGAATGTTTGAAAAAAAGGACGCTGTATTAATGACGAAAAATTACTGTTGACTGATTTTTGGCTTATGAGGACAACAGTAGACAGCAAAGGTCTAATCCTCAAAGAGGACTTCATTGTGGTGAATAACTCTGGACAACATATGTAACACTGGAAATGCGTATTGCAAAGCCTTTTGTGTATCAATAGACATAGAGAAATAGATTAGACTACAGGTATAACTATGTCGACATCGATAATGCACGAATTATCTGCTGTAGTAAGCTATAGTGAAGAGGAAATCAAAGAAATAAAAGCATAAATTTCGAAAAAAACGTGAAAAAAGGACTGTAAAGCTAGTAAGAAAAGCAAGGGAAATGGATGACCGAATTAGGTGATGAATGGAAGGGCAGAAGTGTTAAGCTTTGTTTGAACATTCAAAGTCGAATGAATGTCGTACTCCACCCGCATATTACTTTCAGGCATTCCAACAGGTTCAGCTTTGACCCCCTGTTTAACAAGTGAGGGCGGTATCTAGTATCTGTGACCATCCCTGCGTGCACGCTCAGCAAGTGTAGAGCCGGATTTCTCCAGTTTCCATTTACACCAGTGACAGCCGGTATAATATTATTTTAATAATTGCCTGATAAAATTTATTACCGTCTTCACATATGCTTGCGTCCTCCCAGTGCTTGTTCGATAGGCATTTTCACTCGCTGTTGACAAAGTACTTCTCACTTAAAAAGAAATTTTGTTATTCGGGGATTCCAGTCTTTTGATCGAATTCTGAGAATCTTCTTCTAAGCTTGGGATAAAACACCAGTTGTTATTTTCAATGGGTGACAATGGAGAGAGAATGCAGCAAATGGTTCAAATGGCTCTGAGCACTATGAGACTTAACTGCTGAGGTCATCAGTCCCCTATAACGTAGAACTACTTAAACCTAACTAACCTAAGGACATCACACACATCCATGCCCGAGGCAGGATTCGAACCTGCGACCGTAGTGGTCACGCTGTTCCAGACTGTAGCGCCTAGAACCGCACGACCACCACGGCCGGCGGAATGCAGCAGGTGTTGATTATTTAAGATAATATGGTGTAGGTTATGACAGGCCTGAAGCAATTGCTTTAACGTAACGCTGACAGGATCAACCGCAGAGCGTATTAACTTTGCACAGTAAGGTTTACAGGTAAACAGTAGGCAGTTGAATATACATATAGCGATGTATTTACAGTCGGTTCAATTTCTCAGTTCGCAACAAATACTCCAGATTCGTTACCAGAAACACACTGTCTAGTTTCTGAATTTCTTCCCTGTCCAGTTCACTAATAGAGGAGAAGTCATTTTATGCTCTAATATCCCCAGTCTTCAGAATTTCATGTGTTCACCCAATTAAATTCTCAGTTCAGATAATGTATCTCTGTTTGTGGCCTGTGCGCTATTGGAGGAAGGATGTACCAGTATCATTTTCCACCTCTTGAACTGCATTCGCAGGTAATTCGTGGTAAGAAAACTGTCGATACATCTCCATTGAGTTCGAATCTCATATTTCACTGTCGTAGTAAGTATGTGATATCTACGAGATATGTTCAAGATTAAACGAAATTATTTTAATAATATTTTATTCAATTTAGAGATGAATAGTCCTTATAGTCCTTTTCATATCAAAGACCTCTCCTTCTGGAAAGCTTCATTTGGAAGTCCTTCTGGGCCCGTGGTGAATCCTCCTTAACGTCACCAACGGCAACCAAACGATGTTGACTTTCAGTTTGAAAAAAAAGTAGAAACAAATGATCGAGGTAGGTGGATGTGTTGGTTATGGGTACACGGCTATATCATAGTTGTCACTAAACACGATAACAGGTAAGGGTGGTGGCCAGGCGTATTGTCATGCTGAAGTGAACATATGTTGTGTAGAATGGTAGGCTCCATATGGTTCCCAAGTTGTGCAGCGACCGTAAACCATAAAATTCCCAAATAAGCTGCAACCAGTCTCAAAATCATGTATTCTTTATTTACTTTTGCAAATCGATTTCAACTGATTAACAGCCATCATCGGTGCTACAAATAAAAGAATATAAATTAAAAATAATTAATAACAGTGACCAAATGAAAGATTTACATAAAGCAACGTAAAGCCAATTAAATGTATATAGACCCATTAAACCATTTAAAATGCAAAACTAGAAGGGGGTGGAGGAGGGAAGAGTGAAAGGGAGTGGGGAAATAAATAGATTGGTGAGATGAATTATGTTATTGTGATTAAGTTTGCGTTAATGCCTTTTAATTTGGGCTTGTGCCGTTTTTGTCGGCTGCACCAACAGACACATGGTGTGGATTTACGTCTCTTGATATACGAGCACACCGTAAGAGCCCCTACGAGTTCTCAGTGTTACTACTCAGGAGCCATATACATTGAAAGGTAAAGTTATGTGCATTTTAAATGGTTTAATACGTCTATATACATTTAATTGGTTTTACGTTGCTTTATGTACATTTATTCATTTGGTCACTGTTATTAATTATTTTTATTTTTATTCTTGTATTTGTAGCACCGATGATGGCTGTTTTGAAAACATGATTTTGCGTCTGGTTGCTGCTTATTTGGCAATTTTGTAAGTTGTGTTGCTGCGTCGATTAGCCTCTCTTCACAACCTTCTCAAAAGGAACCGACTTACATTCCAATCTCCCCTGCGAGTTTCTGACAATTGGCGCGCATCAGATGCTTGGTTTTCTGGATGTAAACATCGACAATTGCGGTCGAGAATCTTCTTGGTCGGCATTTATCTTCAGCTGATTTGTTAGTGCTTTTAAATAGGGAGAACACTGCATGTGGCCTAGAACATCTTCGTAACCTTGTTAGAAAAATTTAAGCGTTTCGAAAATGTTTTGCCACTTTCACCATATAATTCGCTACCAACACTCTGTCACTTTTCACTAAATAACAACATCTGAGAAAGTAAATGAGGTCCCACTGTCCTGGCTACTTGGACGGTCGTGACGGATGATACCTGCCAACTGTACATCCCTTGGAGCAGACCTAGTGTCTGAGGGGAAGTAAGTTTTTTCTTAGCTCGTCTTCTAACTTCGACTCGTTGAATTTTAAGACTAAACTTTTCCGTGATGCCTCCTACAAGACTATACTGAGACGTTCTGTGACTATCTCATGCTAATGAAACAGCCTTGTGATGAATCCCACAGCTCTTCTCTGAATCCTCTCTATCTTCTTCATTAACTCAGTTTGGTAGGAGGCCTCGACTGATGACAACGCGAAGTAATCGCTCAGTCGAGATTTTCGTAAGCGATTTCTATCGAGGAAGTATTACACCTACACAGAATTCATCTAACGATTCTGATATTGGTGGCTGCATTCTCGATGGATTTATGTCATCGCTCCACTTTAAATAGCTACAGATTAAATTATTTGGCGCATTTGAATGATTCCAGTGCATGCTCGATGATGACATAATGAACAATTTCGAGACGTCCATCTATAAACTTGTAATACATTTGCTTAACTTGTAGCTCAGTTGCCAGTCTTTGCGCTATGTGTCGATTACTCACTAACTTCTGTGGGTTTCGCAACAACTATTTAATAGTTCCACTTCTTTGTATCTAACTGCGACGCCCTGAACAACCTCTGACAGCTCGCCCCATCATCTGTCGCGTCATTTAGATCAATCATTATATGTATCGTTCTATTTTAGTTCGCAGGAGTGCTACTTTGACTTCGAGTACAACGTATTGAGTTCTAATTATTCGCATTATACTGCTACCTCTCACATTTAAATATATATAAATGTCTCTGGTAGTATTACAACACAAGTAATTATTTCACATATCCTTGGTCTCTACACTTAAACACTGTGGCAACAATTAAATACTGAGTTCCTAGTCAGTCTTCGATCCAAATTTCCAGATTTTATTTGTACACCACTCTCTGACTCTTCCACTGTTAGGTACAATATTCTACGTAGAAGCGTGCCAGAATCTCAAGCTACAACGTTCAGAAATACATAAACATTTGCTGCTAGACCAAAGGTACAATTTTTCGCTGAAAGATAATGGTCAGCTACGCTCTTTGCTTAAGAGTCGAGAGACAATCCTATTCAATATGGATTCGATAGAAATTAGAAACACTCACTTAGTCGTAATTTCTTGTAATTGGACAAACTTTGATTACAGCAGTGTTGTAATCAGTCAGTTTCCAGAACAATTACACATCATTCTCTATGCTGTTAACCTTATGCTGATCACACGACGTATTAGAGCGCATAACACAGTGTCTCTTACATTTTAATAATATTTATTACTGCTTTGCGTTTTCGCTTGCACTTAGTTTTCCGCCAAAACTCAGCTCGAGCTACAAATAACAGCAATATTTCTGAAGACGCTGTAGCTATATTTAGCTATGTTCAGCATTTTCTCCAGATATAGACTACTAGTAAAACGTGCTACCAATAACAAGGAGGCTATAGTGGAGACAAAACTTGCGCCAGTATTTGTAGCTACAATCCCCATAAAATGAATAAATGGGAAAAGTCGGTAGTACCACTGAAACAAGCACAGTAACAATGTAACATTTGCTGTGAGGTGCTGGAAAACGTATCAGTACGTACTGCTCCCTCTTTCGAGTGTTGTTGATAGTGGGAACGTCTTTTCATTTTCTCACCTGATTAGGATGTTACGACACATCGATGGCACTTTCACTAGCTCAGTTACACTTCCACAAGCGCGGTAATGTTTAATAAATCTGTTGTCGTCGTTCTCGACATATCTTGCTCCACTTATGGCATCCGGTACCAATACCTTATTACTACGCTATAATTAGTTGACTATGAAACATTTTAGTGTATATAGGAACAAATGTAATCGTTCGAAGACATGTTTTAACAAATTCATGAAATGTCTTCAAAGAAGAACGCTACAAGTCATTTATTGAAACGCATTTCCTTGACTGTGAGCGAAACAGCTATGGTGTTAATGAGTAAAGGTGGAAAGTAGACACATGACAAATCACAACATTAAATGTGAAAATCGCTGACTAGAATTAATGAAGCGCCTTAGTTAAGGTACGTTAGCAGTAGAAATAGGTGATTTGAAAATGACAGTACCAGTTTATTCTGTGAATTTCCTTTCACTGATGTGTTACAGAAACAGCAGTTTGGACACTCATTTCACAGGGAAAAGATTTTTAGAATACACAAGCAAATTATAAGAATTCCATGAGGTGCTAATTCTAGATCCCGTAGAGACCTCTTCAAAAAAATTTAATATTTGGACAGTTACTTCACAATACATGTATTTGTTACCGTACCAATATTTATCTTATCTCGAGACGTTATTAAAATCATGTATATAACAGAAGGACCAAAATCAGAGTCTACGAAGACTTCAATGGGTCACTATTAATGCAGGAGAGAGTGAGATACATGGATTCACATACGTTAAACAACCTTCCATAGCACATAAAATGTCTTATCGGTAATATGGTGTAGTTTAAGGATAAATTATTGAACCTTTTGTTGAGCAATTCCTTCTTCACTATTGAAGAGTTTCTTCACAGAAAATCACAAACATACCGTTTCATGCTATTTTAATTAAAATTAGCACTGTAATACAATAGTCTGTTACAGTACTAAGCCATTTCACTGTTGTGGAATTAATTAAAATTGAATTGTGCGTCTTCGACATTATGAAGATGACTCTCTGCGTTATCCAAAGAAAATAACTAATTTAACGTAATTTAATGTAATTCTTAGCAATTTATTTAATTTCATACTTGGAACATAGGATTATGTAATTTTTGAGTTTCTCGTAAAACTGCTTCTGCTCGCTTGACTAGTGTATTTAAAGTGATAACGGTAGACAGAAATATTATTTCAGTGGAACGGAATCCGCCATACTAAAGGAAAGTACGTGGCGTATTCTGTGACGCAGATGAGTGTTGAGAGTATGGAGACTGGAAGAGATAAGTGCGACCCGAGCGGGCCGTCATTTTTGCTGGCAGCTCGTTCCTTCCAGACCGCCGCTTCTTTTGCCCGCCGGAGGACGACTGCGACGAAAAGCGCTTTCAGCTTCTCAAGTGAAGGAGAACGCGATTGCGTCACTTACAAACAATATGCCACCACTGTATAACGTCATATCGAATCACCTACATCTACAATTCTATCTGCAAGTCTGCTTACGGAGTGCGGCGGGGGAACGTCGGGTAGGGTAGAGCATTACAAATTGTAGGGCTTTTTAAATTCTACCACCAAAATATCTAGAGAACTGTCTACGTCACGGGTGTACAGACTTGCTAGTACCGTGGGCCACAAACCGCTTACTGCGACCACATAACGGACACAAGCTTAATAATTATGACAAATATAATTGCAAGAATGTATTTTATAGAAACATTACTTACACTATTTAATTTAAAACGTGACCGTCCACTGATTTCACAGTTGCTTTGATGTTTGACTAAGTTTTTGTCGTAGATAAGTACAAAATTGCCGTTGTTTATTCGGTTCCTGTTTTGTTGATTTGGTATTGTTTATTATGAAAAAAAGTTTTTTCACATATAAAAGTTCACCCGAAGAAGTTAGCGAATTTTATTTCACTATCTACCAGTAACTTACAATTGTTTCTATCGACAATTTTTTCAAAAGAACTATGTACTACATGGTCCCGCCCTCTCCATTCCTGGTAGAAAAGAAATATATTAAGAGAATGAACGGTGGACTGCATGCGACCAGCTGGCTACGGTCTGTACATCCCTGATCTCTATGGTGAAATCGCATGCTGGACAAAATGCGTATTATGTTGTATCTAGCTGTTGTACGTGACCTTTTTATTAGACCGTACAGAATTTTGTCGTGGAGTGGTTCACATTTAGTTTATGCTCTGGGGAAGTAAATACTCGTTTTTGAAGCTGAGCTCCCGAACACTTCCAGGTATGTAAAGTCCTCATAATATAACGTAGAAATACTGGAAACCACCCTAGTTCTTGTGCGGTACAAAGCGGCGTCGTTCTCTAACCGTACCATCACTTTTCTTATATATTTTACGAGTACATTTCAAAATATGTTCGCTATACAGTTTTTAACAACTGATTTTATCTAATAATTGTACAGCTAGTTGTGATGCCTGCTATTACTTTAGCTAGAGATGGTGGTGTATTTGTACTTTGTCTGCCTCAACACACAACTCACAGGCTACAGTCACTACATGTTTAAGTTTTAAGACCCTTGGAGCTTATTCCAACCAAGTAGCTGACAAATGGCTTCGCACAAACCCTGACAGCAACACCACTCAGAAAAGGATTGCTCAGCTGTTCGGAGAGTCACATGGTAGGGCTGCAACCGTAAAAAAAAAAAAACGATATTAGTGGCTTCTCCAAAACTGGAATCTCGCCATTGGATTCAAACATTTTTCAGGATTCGGACTTCGTGGCGATTAAATCCAACCCTGTATCAGAAGCTAGAAATGAGGAAGGAGAAATGAGTAGACAAGGGAAGTTGAGAACTCCGAGCAAAATCAAGAAGATATAATGGAAATGATGCAAACCTTAATCCTTCAAATTCTACAAAACAAATCTTTAGTAGTACAGTGTCAGTAGGCCCACAAGATGTCTGCACTATCCTAACTCTGCATAAAAAAACACAGTAACATCGTCTGGTGTTGAGATCACCGCTAGTCCTTACAAGAGGCTCGTCCTTGACAAAGAATCTGAGGAAGACAAAAGTAGGCACAACAAAACTAAAGCTGGCTAAACCAAAACTGGCAATACGTCTTGAAGGTAATTCCGCGAGCTCTGCGAAGTAGACCAGGAGGACGAAATATTATGAATAGTTCCACACTCGGTGTACGAATGTAAGTGCGAAGGGGAAAGTATTTTACTGTGATAGGTGCAAACCTTAATGACTAGTGAAACGTCCCCTTAGAAAAATTATGAATGACTGTGACAGTGAAATTCTACGTTATTTGATACGAAGACAGCTGAGTAAAACTGAACGTACTCAGACAGTTCTCTCTTTACTTATTCTGATCATCACTAAACTGACACACAATATCTTTTAGCGCAACGCAATCTGACTTTTAAAAATCCCTACAATAGAATGGCCCTGACTAGCGATAAGCTATACCTTTCACGAATCGCTTACCTCACAAAAATCTTAGTTACTCGAACTACTGCAATACAGCGAGCGCCGATACTGCCAGCTAAATAAAAGATTCTAATTACTGAAGGCACTAACTACTTATAGGCATAGTTAGCAAATGAAAGATTTTGATAGAGAACAAACAATATATTTACATTAATAGTGTTCAAAAATCTTCATATATATACATCTATCAAGTCGTCACATCCACTTTACAAATTTCCTTTTTCTGGCGGACACACGTCCAGATTGTCCGCTTATAGCAACATCTCAAAAACTCTGGCATCTCTCTCTCCACATCCACCATAACTGGCGGCTCACCTCCAACTGCCCAACGCTACGCGCTGTTCACATCCAACTACCCAGCACTACAATAGCGAATATTCCAACAATGTCAACCAGCCACAGTCTGCACACAGCAGTCAGTAAATTTCATACAGAGCGCTGCGTGGCGTTATCAACATAAAAACCTAAACAGACTACTTACAGTAGTTAATGTAGAAATTGCTCAATCTAAGTCTAAAAGTACCTTAAAATTTTACATAATTAATGTGTATTAAGGGTTCAAAACTGTTAGACAGTGTCCCAAAAATGACAACAACTATTTGTCGTACTCACAAAATTTCAGTATTTCCCGCCATAGTGGAGAAAAGTTTTAGCTATATAATTTATAACGCCAGTGGTAAAATTTTGAAGACCTGCTTATCAACTGTACCACTTTGTACCTCTCCACCTATTGTGTTATATCTTTTAAACTGTAGAAAAATGATTTTCGAAACTTTCGCCATGTGTGACGGAGAGACTGAACTACACATTATTAGCATTACATTCAGATAACGTGTATTAGATTTCAGTAAAATCATGGAAATGCTGAAAGTGGTACAAGTTATGGGCCTTTATTCTCATCCTATTATTCAGTTACGAATCAAAGTGAAGTTCGTGGCAGGAGGTATAATTGTGCGTACGGTATATTAGGGTTATTTTCCGTTCCAATCGAGGACAGAACGTAAGAAGAATGCCTGTTTGTGATCTTCCGTACGAGCTGTTATTTGCCTGGCTTCCACTGCTCGATCTCTACGGAATATTAGCTGACTTTGAACTCCTCCGCTAAAACTTTGGAGGCTGTTTAGGGATACTTACAAAGTGTTTTGGTGAAAGGGATTGTGGCGTAAGGTGACTCATTACAGGTAAATAGCATTTCGTTTGATTTCTTACTCACATTTATGTTTGAATCTCTATTTCACTGCCGGCCGGGGTGGTCGAGCGCTTCTAGGCGCTACAGTCTGGAACCGCGAGACCGCTACGGTCGCAGGTTCGAATCCTGCCTCGGGCATGGATGTGTGTGATGTCCTTAGGTTAGTTAGGGTTAAGTAGTTCTAAGTTCTAGGGGACTGATGACCTCAGAAGTGAAGTCCCATAGTGCTCAGAGCCATTTGAACCATTTTTTCTATTTCACTGAAAATATCTGCACAACAGCGGAAATGTCGACGACACGCGCTGCGCGTCTTGTTTTGAAACAAATTTGTCCCATTGACTGACGCTACTTGAGTTAACAGCAGTAATGCACACTTTACTTTCTCCCTCATGCTTGGATTCAATATTGCTAGACTGTGTCTCGGATATGTTTTCGAGAGTGTTAGCTCTACGTTAGCAGTGATGGGTTTACTGACGAAGAGTTAGCCAACATTAACCTCTCATATGGCTACAGTGAATGTGATAGAAGGACCACACAACGACGCCATGCTGAGGTTTCCCCTCAGCGACAGCAGGTACACCTCAGTACATTTGCAACCATCTGAGGAATGCATATTTCACTGCTGTGAAGATTTTCTCACACAAATGGATGTAATTTAGGCAACAAATCGAATACGTGATAATTAAATTATTAACCTGTAAGGAACCACCGCTGACCACGGGTCCCTTTTACCAAAATACTCAGGAAGTATCCATGAACAAACTCCGAAGTTTTCGGTGGAGTTACGTTATGGGTTGATAATTTTTGATGATTCTGCTGCGAAAGGCGGTTATTCCAGTTTCCTAAGCCACTTGTCGTGAGATGTGTCTCCACGTATCTGCCAGGTAAGAGTTTTCAACATCTTTGCAACGCTCTCCCTCCACTCTGCTTCATTTTCACTAGTGTGGATGTGTGTGTTTGTGTATGGAGGAGAGGACAGCGTATGCATCCGTTCGAATTTATCCATTTTGCTGTCATGATAATTTTGCGAATAATTCGCTATATGATCAAATGCTTCCGGACCTTATTGGTGGTCATTCATATTGGGTGTGCGCGTCCTTCGTCTTTATCACGGCTCGAACTCTGCTGGGGACAATTTCAATAAGGTGTCTGAATGTCAGTGGAGGAATGGTAGCTTCTTTTTCCTTATGAGCCGAAACTAGAAAAGGTGTGCTGAACCCTGCGGTCTCCAGCGAAGTCGACGTTCTGACTCATCCCAAAACTGTTCCAAAGCTGTTGGCTCAAGGCTGGCTAGTCTATTTCAGCAAAGCTATTGTCCACGAATCATCCCCTCAGAGATGCTGCTTCACTACAGGGTGCATTGTCATGCTGGAGCAGTCACCGTCTCCTCTCTTGTACGAAACATACAATGCTGTGACGTGTGTTCATATCGTTTCACATTTACCGTTCTCTTAAGCGCAATAAGGGGACAACACCCTAACAACGAAAAACGCCCCCATATCGTAGCACTACCTTCTCCGTATTTCACTGTTGGCACTACACTTGATGATAGACAACGTTCTACAAGCGTTCACTAAATCTAAACCATTTTATCGTATTACCACAAGTTACATCGTGATTCTTCACTCCAAGTCACTCTTTTCCATCATTCCAACCATTCTCAAGCGTCTCTTAGCACAGACTGCGCAAATGTGTGGCTTATGAGGAGTTACTCGATCTTTGTACCCCATTCTATTGAACTCACTGCGCGCAGTCATCGTGTTACGTGGACTGCTAGTAGCACTTTGGAAGTCACGAGTCATTCTTTGCGCTGATTTTGAGCGATTTTTTTTTAAACCACCCTCCGCAATCCTCAAGGGTCGTTGTCCTTCACTACGTGAGGTCTGCTCGGAGTTGGTTTAGCTGGACTGTTCCTTCACAGTCACATCACCAGCAGTCGGCTTGGGCTGCTTCAGAGAGGCTGAAATACTCGTGACAGATATGTCAGTCAGGTGACGTCCAGCGACCACTCCACGTTCGAAGTCGCTGAGCTACCCTGTCCCATCCATTCAGCTGTTACTTCTTCTCTATGGCCAATGCAATACTCCATACCTCCTTCTTTCTGGCGGGTCCACCTCTCGTGGCAGATAATGGTCGATTCCGCCTTACATATGGGAGTCTGAATATACTACTGGCCATTAAAATTGCTACACTAAGAACAAATGCAGATGATAAACGGGTATTCATTTGACAAATATATTATAATAAGACTGACATGTGATTACATTTTCACGCAATTTGGGTGCATAGATTCTGAGAAATCAGTACCCAGAACAACCACCTCTGACCATAATAACGGCCTTGATACGCCTGGCCATTGAGTCAAACAGAGCTTGGATGGCGTGTACAGGTACACCTGCCCATGCAGCTTCAACACGATACCACAGTTCATTAAGAGTAGTGACTGGCGTATTGTGACGAGCCAGTTGCTCGGCCACCATTGACCAGACGTTTTCGATTGGTGAGAGATCTGGAGAATGTGCTGGCCAGGGCATCAGTC
The DNA here is from genome assembly GCF_023864275.1 of Schistocerca cancellata. NCBI lineage: Eukaryota > Metazoa > Arthropoda > Insecta > Orthoptera > Acrididae > Schistocerca > Schistocerca cancellata. Next base: position 875,349,273 of record NC_064629.1, on the reverse strand, counting down.
GAACATTTTCTGTATCCAGAAAGGCCCGTACAGGACCTGCAACATGCCGTCGTGCATTGTCCTGCTGAAATGTAGGGTAGAGCCACGGGTCGTAACACATCTGAAATGTAACGTCCACGCCGTGTGATACGCCAGTATGGCGATGACGAATACACGCTTCCAATGTGCGTTCACCGCGATGTCGACAAACACGGATGCGACCATCATGTTGCTGTAAACAGAACCTGGATTCATCCGAAAAAATGACGTTTTGCTATTCGTGCACCCACGTTCGTCGTTGAGTACACCATCGCGGACACACCATCGCAGACGCTCCTGTCAGTGATGCAGCGTCAAGGGTAACCGCGGCCATGGTCTTTGAGCTGATAGTCCATGCTGCTGCAAACGTCGTCGAACTGTTCGTGCAGATGGTTGTTGTCTTGAAAACGTCCCCATGTGTTGACTTAGGGATCGAGACGTGGCTGCACGATCCGTTACAGCCAGGCGGATAAGATGCCTGTCATCTCGACTGCTAGTGATACGAGGCCGTTGGGATCCAGTACGGCGTTCCGTATTACCCTCTTGAACATTGGATCTCGACCAACGCGAGCAGTAATGTCGCGATACGATAAACCGCAATCGCGATAGGCTACAATGCCACCTTTATCAAAGTCGGAAACGCAATGGTACGCATTTCTCCTCCTTACACGAGGCATCACAGCAACGTTTCACCAGGCAACGCCGGTCAACTGCTGTTTGCGTATGAGAAATCGGTTGGAAACTTTCCTCATGTCAGCATGTTGTAGGTGTCGCCACCGGTGCCAACCTTGTGTGAATGCTCTGAAAAGCTCATCATTTGCATATCACAGCATCTTCTTCCTGTCGGTTAAATTTCGCGTCTGTAGCACGTCATGTTCGTAGTGTAGCAATTTTAATGGCCAGTAGGGTACTTCTCATCAGACAGTGTATCCTGGTACTACGTAAGCACATTTCTCCAGTTATGACAGCAGATTTCAGTTAAGACAGCAGATAAGATTCTAACAAACGATTGAGAGAAAATTGTACGAGCATTCCAAAATTTCCTTAATGTTTGTATTCTTCGAGAGATTAATTGGGAACACAATTAGTAGTGAAAGTAATGACAGGTCACAATTAATGCCAGATGAAGTGTGCGAAGCCAGTCGCGGTATATGGAAAGAAAGTGAGAGTTCCAGAATAGTTTATTTCCAACTTGTGACCGAAATTATGGAACATAACAACGTGTGTAAATAATAACTTCGTCTGGGATATACAGATTTTGATACAGCTTTTGACTGTGCTGAGAAAGAACGCACAGATTACAGATACGTTAATATACTAAAGAACACACAAGGTTTCACCACATTTCAGCTTCCAGTTTCTGCAAATTGTAGAGGAACTGAAATGAGTGCTTCGAGAGAAGTAGCTAATAGTCGAAAACGAATCTCTACTGTCGTAAAAAACTTAGACTTAACAGAAACGGCTTAAGCATGTAGCAACTGTTAAAAGTGATCGACGCCTGTCTCACTACGTAATCAGTCTACAAAGGTGAATTCTTGGTAAAAAATCTTTTTGACTGCACTGTCTTCACACGGTGTTTATGATAGGGCTGTAATTGCTACCTCGGTAGTGCTCTGCACATAGCATTCTTCTAAGACTGCGTCACGGCCAAGAGGATGGCTGAATCTGCTCCACATCCAGCGCCACCGCTTCCAATTGCAGAGCCGGAGCAGCTTTTTGTCGAAGCCCTTATGTGACTAAAATGACGTAGTTTCTCCTAAGCGTCTATTGTTGGCGATACATTTCTTCCAATTAGTATGGTGAATGTTGCAAAAATTTTCTCTGTGCTCTCGTTTGAGGTCCGAGCACTACCATACGTTAAATGCATGTCTCCAAATTCCTGCAACGAGTAATGTCACATCTCCGACAGCCAGCCATGAACTGTAAACAGTGGTAAACTAAATCGTGGATATATCAAGGTGACTGTTTATTGTTTTTCAAGAGCGCTATCACTTGTTTGTTAAGAAAAATAAACTGTTTACAAACGTATGCCTCATAAGTTTGACATATTCACGACCTTAAACTGCCTGAAATATTCATTTCCGATCAGCGCTCAATTGAAACTTCCTAACAGATTAAAACCTGTGTGCCGGATCGGGACTTTCACCCAGAAACCTTTTCAGTAATAGTTTTGTCCGCTAAAGGTATGATTGAGGGTTCGGGTCCACGTGCACTCGACGGTTATAATCTGCCAGGTGTAATATCTTCCTTAGAACACTCACCTTGCGGTCCTGTATGGAGTGTATAATTTAAACCCTGACGTCTTGCGTACCTCGCAGGAAATCTGTCTCAGACTTTGTTCTTCTTTCATCATCATCATCATCATCAGTCTCTTGAGATCTACTAGTCACTATTTGTCTGTAGTGCAGACTTGTACGGAAATGAAACATAGACGATAAATAGTTCAGACAAGAACAGAAATCACGTTTTTCTAAAATGTTGTGCTATAGAAAAACGCTGAAGATTAAGTGGGCCGGTCAAATACGGAGGTACTGAGCCGAATTAGAAAAAAAGGAAGCAATCAGTTGATACAGCACATTCCGAAGCATCAAGAATAGTCAGTTTTTGAATAGAGAAAAGTTTGGGGGGAAGGAGAGCAGGAACTGTAGACGGGTACAAAGACTCGAAAATTGGAATGGAAGTATAGTAGGTTGCAGAAATTATACACAGATGAAGAGAGTTGCACAGAATATGCTAGCGTGCAGAGATGCATCAAACCAGTCTTCGGACTGAATACGCAACAACAAGAACTGATTTCAACTTTAGTTTCAAACTTATTCATTTATCCTGACAAGTTAAGAGTCGTCATACTCTCTGTCACATGTAACTAGGCATTCTACTTATTTTACGTTACATTAATTGTGATAGGCATTTTATTAGATACAGGTACAACTACATAGAATCCAAAATTTAGGAATTACTATGACATAAACAGAGCAAAAAATGTTAACATTCGTTCATGAGAAGTACAGCAATAAAGAATACAAGTTACAGGCGGGGTGATTTAGACTGTGAGCTCCAGCATCACTTAATACTATAGAATGGGTGGAAGTGAAGGAGAAAGGAAACGTGATACTACTTAAGTGCTGAAGAGAGGCAAAAGAAACAGATGTGACTGACTGAGAAAGTAAAGGATGAAGAACAATGGCTGGGAGAAGAAGGGGGTATTTTCTTTACTGTGTGGTAGAGGAATTCCAGCATATACGTTCATTTTTGGGGGAGCGTTATGAGGTTGACAGAAAAAGTGTTTCAGCCCCTTCTTATAAGCAAAAGGCTTCTGTATCGTGGGCTGAGAGCACCGTACCTTGTTCCACATGGAACGGCAGCAACGGATAAGGAGTTTTGGGAACATATTTGTTTCATGGATGGGCACAGCTAGGATACAATGCAAGACCTCTTGTTTCTATAATATTTAGATGTTTAGGTGACAAATTCTTAATCTGGAATGCGAGGTCAGATGTGTATGCGTTCTGAGGAGCCGATGAAGTAGACATCAAGTATCGTCAAATTCCTCTATTTAGTTTTTAAATATATCTGTTCTCTACTAGACGTAATCAGCAGAACTCCATCAGAAAAAGGAAGGAAATTCATGTATGTTACAGCCACAAGTATTATGTAACGTTTTGTCCAGTTTAAGGATATGAAAACTTTCTTAGGGCTGCTGGGAATAGCTTTGCTGAAATATCCACTTTTTCTGATTCCTCTTTCAATTCCGAATTTCCCACCAACCTCATGAAGTCCAATGGAAGCGGCAGCTTTGCGTGTATATTATTCAGTGAAACATAGCTTAAATCAATGGCCTAACTATCTGCTTCTGTTAGTGCAGGTTTTGAAATTCTGCCAGACGCTTTCTTGGAATCTAGGAATCCTTGGCAAGATGATAATTCGTACTCATGACTCTGTTTCATAGTTTCATTCATGACTTTAAGGTGGTCCATTCCATTACTTTCACATCTAAGACCAGCTACATCACATTTATATGACATCTCTGCAGTTCACACTAAAGTGTGTGACAGAGTGTTCACAGAACCACTTCCAGATTCTAGATTGTTCCACTCCTGAATGACACATGGGGAAAACTGACATTTGATCTTAACTGTGATAGCTCTTACTTCTCTTATTTTATTGCGATGGGCATTTATCTATGTGTAGGTGGGAGTTAATAAAATATTTTGGCAATCGAAGGAAAAAGTTAGTGGGGTTGAAATTTGGTGAAAACAACTCGCCGTGACGTAAAAGGCCTTTGTTTTAATGTTTTCTACCCCAACTCACTCATCATATCCCGGACTCTCTCTCTCTCTCTCTCTCTCTCTCTCTCTCTCTCTCTCTCTCCTGCTTCGCTAATATAGAAAACGAGCTCTCTCTCTCTCCTGCTTCGCTATTATACAAAACGAGCTTCCGTCTTTGAAGTTTGTCGATGTTCTCCGTCAATCCTATCTGATAAAGATCCCATACCACGCAGAAGTATGTAGCATAAGTTTCTTTAGTAGATTTGTTTCATATTCTGTGTATTCTGCTAATAAAACACAGCCTGGTCGTAGGTTGTGTTCCAAAAATGAACAGCATAGAGACAGAAGCGATGGCACTTTCTGCAGGACCCGATTATCATTTTGCATGACAATGCTTAAGCACTTACAGTGAAAGCTGTTGCTGATTTGTTTGACTGAAGGGGCTGCTAAGCGCTATACCACCTACTGACCTCGTGATTTCAACTCGATTTCTAAACTGAAGGAAACACTTCACGGCATTCGCTTCAGAACTGCTACTAATTCGTCGGGCAATAGGCCACACCGCTCGAACTGTCAACACAACCGGCACTGCTAAGACTTCCACATCGCTGGCAACGAGTTATACACAATGCTGGTGACTGCTTTGAAGGTCAGTAAAAGTTTGGAACACGTATCTATTTTGTACCTGCTGTAAATAAATACACTCCTGGAAATTGAAATAAGAACACCGTGAATTCATTGTCCCAGGAAGGGGAAACTTTATTTACACATTCCTGGGGTCAGATACATCACATGATCACACTGACAGAACCACAGGCACATAGACACAGGCAACAGAGCATGCACAATATCGGCACTAGTACAGTGTATATCCACCTTTCGCAGCAATGCAGGCTGCTATTCTCCCATGGAGACGATCGTAGAGATGCTGGATGTAGTCCTGTGGAACGGCTTGCCATGCCATTTCCACCTGGCGCCTCAGTTGGAACAGCGTTCGTGCTGGACGTGCAGACCGCGTGAGACGACGCTTCATCCAATCCCAAACATGCTCACTGGGGGACAGATCTGGAGATCTTGCTGGCCAGGGTAGTTGACTTACACCTTCTAGAGCACGTTGGGTGGCACGGGATACATGCGGACGTGCATTGTCCTGTTGGAACAGCAAGTTCCCTTGCCGGTCTAGGAATGGTAGAATGATGGGTTCGATGACGATTTGGATGTACCGTGCACTATTCAGTGTCCCCTCGACGATCACCTGTGGTGTACGGCCAGTGTAGGAGATCGCTCCCCACACCATGATGCCGGGTGTTGGCCCTGTGTGCCTAGGTCGTATGCAGTCCTGATTGTGGCGCTCACCTGCACGGCGCCAAACACGCATACGACCATCATTGGCACCAAGGCAGAAGCGACTCTCATCGCTGAAGACGACACGTCTCCATTCGTCCCTCCATTCACGCCTGTCGCGACACCACTGGAGGCGGGCTGCACGATGTTGGGGCGTGAGCGGAAGACGGCCTAACGGTGTGCGGGACCGCAGCCCAGCTTCATGCAGACGGTTGCGAATGGTCCTCGCCGATACCCCAGGAGCAACAGTGTCCCTAATTTGCTGGGAAGTGGCGGTGCGGTTCCCTACGGCACTGCGTAGGATCCTACGGTCTTGGCGTGCATCCGTGCGTCGCTGCGGTCCGGTCCCAGGTCGACGGGCACGTGCACCTTCCGCCGACCACTGGCGACAACATCGATGTACTGTGGAGACCTCACGCCCCACGTGTTGAGCAATTCGGCGGTACGTCCACCCGGCCTCCCGCATGCCCACTATACGCCCTCGCTCAAAGTCCGTCAACTGCTCATACGGTTCACGTCCACGCTGTCGCGGCATGCTACCAGTGTTAAAGACTGCGATGGAGCTCCGTATGCCACGGCAAACTGGCTGACACTGACGGCGGCGGTGCACAAATGCTGCGCAGCTAGCGCCATTCGACGGCCAACACCGCGGTTCCTGGTGTGTCCGCTGTGCCGTGCGTGTGATCATTGCTTGTACAGCCCTCTCGCAGTGTCCGGAGCAAGTATGGTGGGTCTGACACACCGGTGTCAATGTGTTCTTTTTTTCCATTTCCAGGAGTGTAGTTGCCACTATTAAAGTTTCAATCCTCGTAATATCGCGATGAAGCTAAGAGTTACTAATTGGGGTGCGAAACCACAAGTTATTAAAACCACAACATCGGCTCTGAGCTAGTGCGCTGCAGAGTATGCATCCCATGTGTGGTATAGGTCGACACACGCCAAGACTGTGGACGCTTTCTTGAACAAACTTTCAGGTTAATCACCAGATCTCTAGATCCCACCCCTATTGAGAAGATATACTGTCCTGCTGCCATTGCGCCCCAAAGTATTCGTCAAGAAGTCTTTGCTGATCAAGAACGACTGAAAGTTGGGAACGTTGGGCCTCAGCCGCTGATTAACAATGAACAGTCGCAATCTAGGCTGAAATCATTCATCAAACGAGATCCAGAACTCCACGTGGCAGACGGTTAAGTAGTTGTTTCTTTACGCCTTCATCTAGAGACCAGGTTATTTTGCCTGACCTGGGAAAAAAGTAGGAAGACCATTCGAAGGAGCCGGCCGCGGTGGTCTAGTGGTTCTAGGCGCTGTAGTCCGGAACCGCGCGACCGCTACGGTCGCAGGTTCGAATCCTGCCTCGGGCATGGATGTTTGTGATGTCCTTAGGTTAGTTAGGTTTAACTAGTTCTAAGTTCTAGGGGACTTATGACCTCAGAAGTTGAGTCCCATAGTGCTCAGAGCCATTTGAACGAGCATTGTAGTAGATAACGTGTTTATCTCCCTTGATTGCAATCCATTATAAAGTCCTACCATAACTGTAGCTCCATCGTGACTCCGAGCATATTCATGAATTTTAGAAATCTTCCATCAATTTGACCAATAGCTGTGACGTAGTGAATTACTGAAGAGACCTACAGGAAATAACGTACATCAGTTACTTCGTCAAGAATGACTGAGCGAAAAATCGATACATTTATTTCTTTCCTTTTATTTTTTTCGTGAGTGTGTTTCAAACAGAAGCAATCAAGTCACTCTCTATCATATTTTACTCTTCTGAGAAAACAGAAGAATACTGTAAATGATGGATCAGCTTTCCGTTATAGTCACTGAGAAGAGGTACAAGTTCAACAAAACCGCATTTATTCAGCTTTGCATTATAGGGCATTCTGACAGTCATTTGTAGCTGTTGCGGCCGAGCGGTTCTAGGCGCTTCAGTCTGGAACCGCGCGACCGCTACGGTTGCAGGTTCGAATCCTGCCTCGGGCCTGGAAGTGTGTGATGTCTTTAGGTTAGTTAGGTTTAAGTAGTTCTAAGTTCTAGGGGACTGATGACCTCAGATGTTAAGTCTTATAGCGCTCAGAGCCATTTGAACCATTTTTTTTTTTGTAGCTATTGCAAAGATGCTTATTGGAACGTCGCATGCAATATTTCGAGTCGTCATGCACGAGTCAATTGTTGGTCTATACAGTAGTATTGTATTCTTCTTATCTTTGAATTATGGGCAGTAAAGTGATGCCACAGAGTCCCACATTCACATGATTTTGCCACTCAGTGGTCCAACACGCAGCTAGGCCGGTTGCTTATCTTACCGACGTTTATCACGAACTGTTAAGGCTACTTTTGGCGTCTGGATAACATAATACTATACACCATAAGTGTAATTAGTCATTTATCTTACCCACGAGTACGTTTTAGGCAGCACCATAAAAGAAATCACAACTTTCAGTTGTTATAAGCTCAGACCAAGGCCCGCAGTCGTCCGATAACGGAACCTTGGCCGGGCTTCGGCAGGTAGCCGCACTCGCAGGCGCTTCGGCTGCCGCTTGTGCAGACCTATCAGAGAACATCCCTCCTTGTCTGAATCGTAAAGGCGTGTGTCCACTAGCAACTAAACTTCTGCACCTCGTCTGCAAGGGTTACTTCTGAAAGTTGTCTGACGTGGAAAATCCCCAGCGAGTGGACTTCCGCAAGTGCCGTCAACTTGCAGAAGTATCTTGCGGATGTTAGTGGAAACAGTTTCTTGTATCTTGCTGCAAGGATTTATCGAACTTGCCAGTTGCTGGAAGTTTTTCTCAAACTTGTAGAAGCTTCATGTATTCAATACCGGTACTACGTGTCCTGTCTGGAAACGCGTGTTAGAATAAAAAGATTTAATTTAACGATTAAAAATCAAACCAAATTATCACAATCCCAGAAAGCTACAAATTATTTTCTTCAATTATTATTGCAATATTTCTCAGTGCTTCGAGAGATATCTATCTGATTTAATAATTATGAACGGCATCAAGTCTACCAGATGTCGGAGACCATCTGGTCTGATCACTGTGGACCACGAACTGACGTGGCCTTGGCAGGTCCCTCTTGTTAGTGGGATTCGGTCGCATAACCATTATTTTCAGTCTTGACCACAAGTTCTCAATCGAATTGAGGTCGGGACGTTTGCCAGTCTGCTCAGTACACTAATCCGATGTTCAGTGAACCATTTCTTACTGACCCTGTAGCGAAAGATTCACTCGTCGTTGTTACTTTGAAACAAATCACGTATAAAGGGCAGCAGTTTCAACTCTAAGACTACTTCTTGGTATTTTCGTTACCGTTTCGCTATAATACTTGCAGACGCCCAATTCCGTGTCTCGTCGTACAGCCCTACACCACTACACTGATGGGATGCTTCGTGGTGGCAAGTCTTCGGCTGGTAGACGACGAACGAATTTAATTCAATCGCTTCCAAAGTTGCTGTTCTTAGTCTCGTCACTCCAGATGACATTAACCTAGCCCCTCTTTCTGTGCTAAAGCTCACTGCATCATTCCATACGGTTCTGGACCGGCCGGAGTGGCCGTGCGGTTCTAGGCGCTACAGTCTGGAACCGAGAGACCGCTACGGTCGCAGGTTCGAATCCTGCCTCGGGCATGGATGTGTGTGATGTCCTTAGGTTAGTTAGGTTTAATTACTTCTAAGTTCTAGGCGACTGATGACCTCAGAAGTTAAGTCGCATAGTGCTCAGAACCATTTGAACCATACGGTTCTGGCTCTGCATCTTATTCAGATAAGACTTCTTTTTTGGAGTCCCCACTCTTTTGGAGTTCTTCGACTGTTCTATGAGAAACTTCAAGATGGCATTTACAGATTTTACGGTACGAACCATCTTACAGAGAAGACTGCAGATTCCACAACAGTCAATATTCGTTATCTGCAGGTTACTGAACCAGTTTTGGTCGAGACAGTTTCATCATTCCGCTTGCATACTATCCTCACACCCGATATTGTAGCGCCTCCACCAACCTTTTTGATGTTTCTGCATAAGTGTCACCTTCTTCACGGAGTGTTATTGCCTTACTCTTCTTACTCTGTGACGTTTCGGTAAAGAAACATTGTTTCCTGTCTCAGTTCAGCTAGCTTTAAAGAAATATTACACTTCAGCAGTAACAATGTATTGCTGACTATTACAGTTACAAAAATGTTCAGAACGCTCTTCTCACTGGATAAAGCAGTAATAATATGCATTCCTTGTTTGGTTTGTAGGAACAGAACAAATGACAAACTTGCTTTGCAGATGCACAAGCATATAAAATAATAATTCGTTGTCACTTGAGTTTGTTTATTTATTTTTAATAAAGCATCTGATATTTAAAAAAAATAAATATTTGTTATACATATCGTATCGAATGAAATGTCTCATTCAATGTCAGTAACAATCACGAAAAACCTAACCTATAATGTTCTCATTTAAAGTAAATACGTATCGTAAACAAAAAAAAAAAAACAAAAAAAAAAACAGAGGTCGTCCATTGTGGCCGAGCGGTTCTAGGCGCTTCAGTCTGGAACCGCGCGACCGCTACGGTCGCAAGTTCGAATCCTGCCTGGGGCATGGATGTGTGTGATGTCCTTAGGTTAGTTAAGTTTAAGTAGTTCTAAGTTCTAGGGGACTGATGACTTCAGATGTTAAGTCCCATATTTATCAGAGCCAAAAAAATAGAAGCATAAGTCACTAATGTAGTCGCCGTACCACAACTTTGTTTTGGTGATATTAAAACTAATGAACATTTCAATAAAGCGTCCAGAATTGATGTTACAACTGTAGGAATCAGTAGAATCGAATGGAGTGTGGAATATGCTGGCCCCGATTGAGCATGATTGGTGCTAGTTGGAACTTGTATGGCATCGTCTCATGAACCCTCTTCAGACACTGGACCACCTCAGGATGGCTACTATTCAACAATGGGCCAGGCTCAGGCAGCTATGTCACAACCAACTTGAGGAAAGAATGCAGAGGACGAGCCATGCACCAGCTAGACCACCACGATACTAAATGTCATCCGGCAGCAGATTTTCGTTTCACAGATGCTCACTTTTGAAGAAACTGCCTTTATTTCGTTTACAGTTTGTTTTTGCATCTCAGTAAAGCAGGATTTAGTTGCATAACAGTTGAATATCTCTCGGGTATTAAACGGGGTGGCGTCGACCAGTAGGCGCCTTCTGGACGACGAAGCCACTCGCACAAATACCCGAGAACTATTCAAGATTTTTCCTACCCCGGGAAAACCTAGAATCACTTCTTAAGACTTACTCTTACATTCCCTGCGCCGCTTGTATCTGAACCCATATACTTTCACAGATATGCAAGAGACGCGAAACTAGTTTTTTAGCTATTTATTAATTATATTATTTATTAATTACAATGATCCACTTTCAGACTATTTCTCGACCTGTTCCAAACTCGAATAACTCCCACACTTTCCATGCATGATTTCTCTTACTTTACCTTAATTGTCATTTCTCGCTACGTAGGGGGACTCGAATAACTCCCACATCTTTCCATGCGTGATTTCTCTTACTTTACCTTAATTGTCATTTCTCCCTTCGTAGGGGGACTCAATAAAATACTTTGGCATATGGTGGAGAAAAATGGTGATTGGTACTTCATGAAAACATCTAACGTAACGAAAAGCGCCTTTGTTTTTATGATTGCCATTCCAATCCGCTTATCACACTCGTAACATTCCCCCCAATATATCAATTTTTTGATTTTATGGCTAATTTAAATTGTTCATAATTGTACTACGTAGGTATTTAGGTCGACTGACTACTTTTAAGTTGTATTATTTATCTTATAACTGAAATTTAACAGATTTTTCTTGGTACTCGTCTGGAGAATTTTAAAATTTTTATCATTCTAGATCACACCACCAGGCATCTGTCTAAATCGTTTTATAATTCGTGTCGATCTTGTGGTAACTTTACTACACCGTAAACCACGGCATCATCTACAGAGAATCTGAGAGATAGTCCCTAAATCATTTATATACACTAAAAAAGCAGATCCCCTGTAAGGTTTCCTTGGGGATCTCGAGATATAACTTAGGTTTCACCTGACTACTCCTCGTCAGGTACTATCAGCTGTTCCCTTTATGGCAAGAAATCACAGATCTAGTCGCATCCGTCGGGATCTCGATCGTAAGATGAGATGAATGAAAATTCGCACTGTACAAGTAAGCATATACCCATCTACTCTCCTCATTCTCCATCCGTAAACAAACGGGAAAGGCAGGTACATCATTTTGCCACAGACTTAGGTGTGCATGTAAATGTAGACTTGCTCACACAATAACCGTGATACAAGAGCAAGAGCAGTGGACAACAGAGCTTCCGAGCGTTATATATCAGTCGCCTTATCACATCTCCGGAGGCTTTCAACGATAACAGCTTACATTTGTGGAACAAGCACACTCGTCGTTCCCTTTTTTGGTGCAGATTTCACACACTCTGGTCAGAATCTGAATCTACATGGCTACGATACAAGTCACACTTAAGTGCCTGGCAGAGGGTTTATCCACCTTCACACTGACTCTCTATTATGCCACTCTCGAACAAATGGATCAAATGCCTCTGAGCACAATGGGAATTAACTTCTGAGGTCATCAGTCCCCTAGAACTTAGAACTACTTAAACCTAACTAACCTAAGGACATCACACACATCCATGCCCGAGGCAGGATTCGAACCTGCGACCGTAGCGGTCGCCCGGTTCCGAACTGTAGCGCTTAGAACCGCTCGACCACTCCGGCCGGCCACTCTCGAACAGAATGGTAAGAACTAACACCTATATATATCGAGCGAGCTCTAATTCCCTTATTTTATTATGACGATCGTGTCTCCCTATGTAGTTTGGCGTCAACAAAATATTTTCGCATTCCGACGAAAAAGTTGGTGACTGCAATTTCGTGATAATGACCAGCCGCAACGAAAAATGCCTTTGTTTCAATGATTTCCACCCCAAATCCTGGACATGACTGTGACACTCTCTCCCCTATTTCTCGATAGTTCAAAACGTGCTGCTCTTCCTTGAACTATCTCGACGTACTCCGTTAATCCTATCTAGTAAGGATCCCACACCGCGCAACGGTACTCCAAAACGGAAGGACATGAGTAGTGTCGGCGGTCTCTGTAGTACATCTGTTGCGCCGTCTAAGTATTCTGCCAATAAAAAGCAGTCTTTGATCATTATCTGTTACTTCAATGACATACTGATTATTTTTACCGCCGAATTCCAGGTCGGCATCTCTAAAGTTCACTCGGCTATTCACTGACGAGATGTCGCTAGCTGACTGATGTTCAGAATCAGCACATCTGTGAGAACGTCTGTTACAATCTGCGTGAACTTCTTGAATTGCTAAATGTTTAAGATGTACAAGAGACTCAAAAAGAATTCAGTTTTTATTTTATACACTAGGAATGGTAAGTGAAGGTCTGCGACTGTAAAAACAATGGTTTTGTTTGTTACAAAATAATATTTTCTACTGTCTATCATTACTTTCTTCCATTTATCCTCGGCACGACTCGTTTAGCGAAATACACTCCTGGAAATTGAAATAAGAACACCGTGAATTCATTGTCCCAGGAAGGGGAAACTTTATTGACACATTCCTGGGGTCAGATACATCACATGATCACACTGACAGAGCCACAGGCACATAGACACAGGCAACAGAGCATGCACAATGTCGGCACTAGTACAGTGTATATCCACCTTTCGCAGCAATGCAGGTTGCTATTCTCCCATGGAGACGATCGTAGAGATGCTGGATGTAGTCCTGAGGAACGGCTTGCCATGCCATTTCCACCTGGCGCCTCAGTTGGAACAGCGTTCGTGCTGGACTTGCAGACCGCGTGAGACGACGCTTCATCCAGTCCCAAACATGCTCAATGGGGGACAGATCCGGAGATCTTGCTGGCCAGGGTAGTTGACTTACACCTTCTAGAGCACGTTGGGTGGCACGGGATACATGCGGACGTGCATTGTCCTGTTGGAACTGCAAGTTCCCTTGCCGGTCTAGGAATGGTAGAACGATGGGTTCGATGACGGTTTGGATGTACCGTGCACTATTCAGTGTCCCCTCGACGATCACCTGTGGTGTACGGCCAGTGTAGGAGATCGCTCCCCACACCATGATGCCGGGTGTTGGCCCTGTGTGCCTCGGTCGTATGCAGTCCTGATTGTGGCGCTCACCTGCACGGCGCCAAACACGCATACGACCATCATTGGCACCAAGGCAGAAGCGACTCTCATCGCTGAAGACGACACGTCTCCATTCGTCCCTCCATTCACGCCTGTCGCGACACCACTGGAGGCGGGCTGCACGATGTTGGGGCGTGAGCGGAAGACGGCCTAACGGTGTGCGGGACCGTAGCCCAGCTTCATGGAGACGGTTGCGAATGGTCCTCGCCGATACCCCAGGAGCAACAGTGTCCCTAATTTGCTGGGAAGTGGCGGTGCGGTCCCCAACGGCACTGCGTAGGATCCTACGGTCTTGGCGTGCATCCGTGCGTCGCTGCGGTCCGGTCCCAGGTCGACGGGCACGTGCACCTTCCGCCGACCACTGGCGACAACATAGATGTACTGTGGAGACCTCACGCCCCACGTGTTGAGCAATTCGGCGGTACGTCCACCCGGCCTCCCGCATGCCCACTATACGCCCTCGCTCAAAGTCCGTCAACTGCACATACGGTTCACGTCCACGCTGTCGCGGCATGCTACCAGTGTTAAAGACTGCGATGGAGCTCCGTATGCCACGGCAAACTGGCTGACACTGACGGCGGCGGTGCACAAATGCTGCGCAGCTAGCGCCATTCGACGGCCAACACCGCGGTTCCTGGTGTGTCCGCTGTGCCGTGCGTGTCATCATTGCTTGTACAGCCCTCTCGCAGTGTCCGGAGCAAGTATGGTGGGTCTGACACACCGGTGTCAATGTGTTCTTTTTTCCATTTCCAGGAGTGTAATTCCCAGTATTAGGCGTGATGTTTGCGACGTGTGAGCCGCTCCATTATTTTGATGCCTTTAAAATTCCTTGTTATTCCGTTATGCGGAAACTCACACATATTACACATCATTTATACGGTTGACAGTCCACAGCACACATTTATTTTGTTAACATGTATTGTGGACTGTCAGCTGTAAGTGATGTATAATATACGTGAGTTTCTACGTGAGAGAACAACAACAAATCCTAAAGACACCAGAGTAGTGGGTTGTTTATGCCGCAGGGTATGCAGGGTGTAGTACAGGCAAGAGGGCTCCTTTGATGTTTTTTGGCTTGTATTTCGTTCCATGACCTAAATCAACTCATACAGCTCACAATTAACATGAGCCAGGATGTTTACATTAGCATTCGCCACGTCTACGTCTACATGGATACTCTGCAAATCACATTCAAGTGGCTGGCAGAGGTTTCATCAGACCACCTTCACAATTCTCTATTATTTCAATCTCGTAAAGCGCTCGGAAAGATCGAACACCTGTATCTTTCCGTATTAGCTCTGACTTCCCTTATTTCATCGTAGTGATCGTTTCTCCCTATGTAGGTCGGTGTCAACAAAATATTTTTGCATTCGGAGGCAAAAGTTGGTGATTGGAATTTCGTGATAAAATTCCGTCGCAACGGAAAAACGCCTTTCTTTTAATAATGTCGAGCCCAAATCCTGTATCATTTCTATGATACACTCTCCCATATTTCGCGATAATACAAATCGTGCTGCCCTTCTTTCAACATTTTCAATGTACTCCATCAGTCCTATCTGGTAAGGATCCTACACTGCGCAGCAGTATTCTGAAAGAGGACAGACAAGCGTAGTGTAGGCAGTCTCCTTAGTAGATCTGTTGCATTTTCTAAGTGTCCTACCAATAAAACGCAGTCTTTGGTTGACCTTCACCACAACATTTTCTATGTGTTCCTTCCAGTTTAAGTTGATCGTAATTGTAATTCCTAGGTCTTTAGTTAAATTTACGGCCTTGATATTTGACTGATTTATCGTGTAACCGAAGTTTAATGGATTCCTTTTAGCATTCATGTAGATAACCCCACACTTTTCGTTATTTAGGGTCAACTGCCAATTTTCGCACCATTCAGATATCTTTTCTAAAGCGTTTTGCAATTTGTTTTGATCTTCTAATGAATTTATTAGTCGATAAACGACAGCATCATCTGCAAACAACCTAAGACGGCGGCTCAGATTGTCTCCCAAATCGTTTATATAGATAAGTAACAGCAAAGGGCCTATAACACCACCTTGGGGAACGCCAGAAAAAAATAGTTCAAATGGCTCTGAGCACTATGGGACTTAACATCTGAGGTCATCAGTCCCCTAGAACTTAGAACAATTTAAACCCAACTTAGTGAATTTTTATCTGTTTTTTTGAATAGGTAATTTTTCGTTTATTTTTGTAGGATTTGGGCGTTACAGAATTCAATCTCGCTACGACAACCGTGTGTTCACTAATCCTTGTATCCGTTTCGATACTCGTTAGTAACTCAGGATTGTTTGTTGCCAAGAGGTCAAGTGTGTTTTCACAACCGTTTACTATTCACGTTTGCTCATGAACTAACTGCTCGAAATAATATTCAGAGAATGCGTTTAGCACAATTTCGGATGATGTTTTATGCGTACCTCCGGAATTAAACCTTTTTATTCTTCCAACGCATCGAGGGTAAATTAAAGTCACCACCAACTATAATCGTATGTGTCGGGTGCGTGTTTGAAATCAAACTCAAATTTTCTTTGAACCTTTCAGCAACTGTACCATCTGCATATTCCGGTTGCCAACAATGACCTCTGCCCATACTAACTCACAGAATGTATCTACTTCAATTTCGCGACAAGTTGAACTACTTCTGATTGCAACAAACACGCCACCGCCAACCGTGTTTAGCCTATCCTTCCGGAACACCGTTAGGTTCTTCGCAAAAATTTCAGCTGAGCTTATTTCCGGCTTTAGCCAGCTTTCAGTGCCTATAACGATTTGAGCATCAGCGCTTTCTGTTAGCGCTTGGAGCTCTGGTACTTTCCCAACACAGCTACGACAGTTTACAACTGTTACACCGATGGTTCCTGTATCTATGTTCTTCCTGTGTTCGGCCTGCACCCTTTGTGGCTGAAGCCCTTCTTGTGTTTTCCCGAGACCCTCTAGCTTAAAAATCTGCCCAGTCCACGCCACACAGCCCTTGCTACCCTTGTAACCGTGTCCTGCATATAGTGAAGACCTGATCTATTCAGCGGAACCCGAAACCAAACCAATTCGGGGAATCTGCAGTCTACACGGTCGCAGAACCGTCTGAGCCTCTGATCCAGACCCTCCGTCCGCCCCGATAGTTGAATGGTGCCGGCAAGGTAGCTAAGCGCGTTCGGTCAGAGGGCTGCGTGCTCTCCGTAATAAAAGAACTGAGTCAAGGCATCAACGATCAATTTGAACGGATGTCTTGTGACGTCCGTCCAGACCAAACGCAACGAACTATATCGAGAAAAAAAAGGGTCAAAGTGACGGACTGCCGTCCTAAGGGGCCCGGGTTCGATTCGCGGCTGGGTCGGGGATTTTCTCCGCTCAAAGACCGGATGTTGTGTTGTCTTCATCATCATATCATCCCCATCCGGCGCGCAGGTCACCCAATGTGGCGTCGAATGTAATAAGACCTGCACCAAGGCGGCCGGAGCTGCCCCGTAAGGGGCCTCCCGGCCAATGACGCCAAACGCTCATTTCCATTACATTCAGATCCTCCACTCGGCTCTGTACTAGAGGTCCACAATCGGTCCTGTCGACTATGCTGCAAATGGCCAGCTCTGCTTTCATCTTGCAAGCAAGACTGGTAGCCTTTACCACTTCTGTTAGCCACTCGAAACCAGAGAGAATCTCTTCTGATCCAAAGTGACACACATCATTGGTACCGACGTGAGTAAGTGCCTGCAGTTGGCTGCACCCTGTGCTCTTCACGTCATCCGGGAGGACCCGTTCCACATCACTTGGTTTTCTTTCCCTTCTTGACAGCCATGACCGTAAGGGGCCTCATAACGCGCCTAACGTTGGAGCTCCCAACTATCAATAATCCCACCCTCTGTGATTGTCCGGATCTTGCAGGCTGAGAGGTTTCCCCTGAAACAGGACAGGAGACAGCATCTGGCTCAGCGACAGCTTCAGCCACAGACAGCGCCTGGAACGAGTTTGTCAGACAAACCGGGGAGGCATTACGTGCGGCCGCCTGGGAAGTCTTTCGCCGCCTGCTTCGCCCCGGGGCGACCTCCCACTCGACCACAGGTGAGAGGTCAGGACTCGGCCGTGCTGGACGTCCGTTGGATCCCCACGGCCGGCCCACAACAGTGGTACCCATCCACCGCAGCCTCAAGCTGTGTAACCGAAGCCATCACAGCCTGAAGCTGAGAGCGAAGTGTCACCAACTCGACTAGCATCCGCACACAACAATCGCAGTCCCTGTCGATACTAAAGACCGCGGAAAGCTAAACCGTGCAAATAAACGGACTATGGGCACGTGCTGCGCAACTCTAGTGTAAAACCTGACGAAAACGCAGGAACTGTGCCTAATAAGTTAGATTAACACACAGAGATTCAAAAACCTTACTACCGAAGCACTCAGGTGAAACTAAACAATTCGCCCCTGATTAGGAACTTGTAAAATGTCGCAAAATTGATTTCCTTTCCGACGCAAACGAAAACGCGAGAACTGTGGCTATTAAATATTAAATAAAACGCAGAAATACAATGATATTATAAAATTCGCCCCTGGTTAGGAACATGTAAAAGTGACAAAATCGGTTACTACCCTGTTGCTGCTTGTGTCGTGGCCGGTTACTCGGTAACTTTTTCTTCCAAATCTCCAGAGTAAATATGCTGTGGACACTGTCGCCTTTCGAGTTGACAACTGCTCACTGAACTGCTCTCTTACGTTCCCGGTTTAACGTATGCTCTGGCACCGTGTAGCATCTCACCTGGTCCGCTAAGGCACACGATCCAAAACGCATAGGAAATATCTGACCGTCTGGATGAGAGGATGATTCGTAGCAATCAACATTCCCGTAATTTGGTAGCTCTTAAGCAACTAATAATCAATGAGTGACTTCAGCTTTGTGGGGCACGCCTGATAAAATTTGTTGCCTCTCTTCCTCGGAGTTGATAGAGGAGATAGAGAAGATCCAACGGAGAGCAGTGCGCTTCGTTACAGGATCATTTAGTAATCGCGAAAGCATTACGGAGATGATAGATAAACTCCAGTGGAAGACTCTGCAAGAGAGACGCTCAGTACCTCGGTACGGGCTTTTGTTGAAGTTTCGAGAACATACCTTCATCGGGGAGTCAAGCAGTATATTGCTCCCTCCTACGTATATCTCACGAAGAGACCATGAGGATAAACTCAGAGAAATTAGAGCCCAACCAGAGGCATCCCAACAATCCTTCTTTCCACAAACAATGCGACACTGGAATAGAAGGGAGAACCGATAGAGGTACTCAAGGTACCCTCCGCCACACACCGTCAAGTGGCTTGCGGAGTATGGATGTAGATGTAGATGTAGCACTGGGACCATCATCAAGGGTAGAGGTGATGTTAGTGTGATGTCTCCTACCCGTGGCACATTTTTGGCGCGTGTATTTATTAGGGAGAGTGTGCGTTTGAACAACTGATAAGAGCTCAACTTGTTACCAAACTGTGTGGAGTGTTTGTCATTAACAACGTAAACATTCATTTGTTAGCCGCGTTCCTTGAAAGAAAGCTGAAGAGTGCCGAATCGTCATCCAGCACCGTCGTGACCTTACGACGTAAGCGCACTTCTCGCATTACCCGAGGACGTTTCCGAGATGTTGGTCAACTCCTCTGATCACCATATATATCCTCCAGTGACGAAGTGTGGCAATTTTAGGACAACTTCTGTTTCGGTTCGCATTCCCTGAAACATCCCTGACAAGTTACGATAACAGGTAACGTTACAGGTACCATTTTTGTCTTTATGCACTATTGCAGAACCGCATTACAGATAGAGAATGCGTAACAAGACACTGAAGTTATTTCATAGGACAAAATATTCACACGTATATTATCCTGTAACACTTACCGTATAACCAGTGTAGTATGTGGATAAAACTTCATTGATTAGGGAGCATAGTGTCAGGATCTTCACTTTTACGTTTCCACTAGTGTGATAACGTAAGTCATCTGTGTGTCATGTGAAGATGAGACAGAGATGTCTCGAAACTAGTAATGAGAAGAAAATGAAATCCATTATGGGACTTGCTAAAGCATTTTATAGCTATAGTTGTTGAAAAACTTTAGTTTTCATTTCGGTTAAATGTCACGTGCGACAAACAGATACAATGGAACGGCTACATTGGTTCTAAATATACATTGCTCCTTAGGTTGGCTATTTTTGTAGTAGTCATCAGTCTGAAGAGTGGTTTGATGCAGCACCCCAAGCTAGTCCTGTGCAAATCTTTTCATCCCTCCATTTCTACTTACTTAACCGACAACCACTTGAACCTGCTTATTGTTGCCAGTCCTCATTCATTTTCACCCTCCTTCCCCCACATTTCCCTCACTAACCAAATTAGCTATCCCTCTATGCCTCACGATGTATATTATCAACCTAACATATAATTTAATCAAATTGTGCCATAAAACTATTTCTCCCCAATTATGTTCAGTACTTTTTCACTAGTTACCCGAACAACCTATCTACTCTTTAGTATTCTACTGTAACTCTGCATTCCAAAAACTTCTGTTCTTCCGCTGTGCATACTTTATATCTTCTACACTACTGGCCATTAAAATTGCTGCACCAAGAACAAATGCAGATGATAAACGGGTATTCATTGGACAAATATATTATACTAGAACTGACATGTGACTACATTTTCACGCAATTTGGGTGCATAGATCCTGAGAAATCAGTACCCAGAACAACCACCTCTGGCCGTAATAACGGCCTTGATACGCCTGGCCATTGAGTCAAACAGAGCTTGGATGGCGTGTACAGGTACAGCTGCCCATGCAGCTTCAACACGATACCACAGTTCATTAAGAGTAGTGACTGGCGTATTGTGACGAGCCAGTTGCTCGGCCACCATTGCTGTATCCAGAAAGGCCCGTACAGGACCTGCAACATGCGGTCGGTCATTATCCTGCTGAAATGTAGGGTTTCGCAGGGATCGAATGAAGGGTAGAGCCACGGGTCGTAACACATCTGAAATTTACGTCCACTGTTCAAAGTGCTGTTAATGCGAACAAGAGGTGGCACCCCATACCATCGCGCCGGCTGATACGCCAGTATGGCGATGACGAATACACGCTTCCAATGTGCGTTCACCGCAATGTCGCCAAACACGGATGCGACCATCATGGTGCTGTAAACAGAATCTGGATTCATCCGAAAAAAAAATTACGTTTTGCCATTCGTGCACCCACGTTCGTCGTTGAGTACACCATCGCAGGCGCTCCTGTCTGTGATGCAGCGTCAAAGGTAACCGCAGCCATGGTCTCCGAACTGATAGTCCATGCTGCTGCAAACGTCGTCGAACTGTTCGTGCAGATGGTTGTTGCCTTGCAAACGTCCCCATCTGTTGACTCAGGGATCGAGACGTGGCTGCACGATGCGTTACAGCCATGCGGGTAAGATGCCTCTCATCTCGACTGCTAGTGATACGAGGCCGTTGGGATCCAGCACGGCGTTCCGTGTTACCCTCCTGAACCCACCGATTCCATATTCTGCTAACAGTCATTGGATCTCGACCAACTCGAACAGCAATGTCGCGATACTATAAACCGCAATCGCGATAGGCTACAATCCGACCTTTATCAAAGTCGGAAACGTGATGGTACGCATTTCCCCTCCTTACACAAGGCATCTCAGCAACGTTTTACCAGGCAACGCCGGTCAACGGCTGTTTGTGTATGAGAAATCGGTTGGAAACTTTCCTCATGTCAGCACACTGTAGGTGTCGCCACCAGCGCCGACTATGTGTGAATGCTCTGAAAAGCTAATCATTTGCATATCACAGCATCGTCTTCCTGTCGGTTAAATTTCGCGTTTGTAGAACGTCATCTTCGTGGTGTAGTAATTTTGGTGGCCAGTAGTGTAGTTTAATGAAAGTATGATGCAATCGATATCATTGAATAGGTACAGATCGTAACGTTGTCTCTCTAAGACATTTCCTGAGCGATGTTGATATTACTAACAAATAAAAAAGTGTGAGTGGGAATCGCACTCTGTGGGTTCAGTACAAACTTAATTATATTTTCGTCTATAGGTTTTGTCGAGTGAGTTTGCGAGTATCAAGGTATTTTACATAAATAGCTGTACATTGAGTTAGAAGCATAGATTTTTTACACCGTCAAGGGACAGTATCCAAAAGTATTTGATATAATTTCAACTTGGTACCTTGACCCGTTGCTGAGGAAAAGGGGTCTTAACAGATGGACAAGAAAGTGATCCGATAAGGTTCCGCTTTTACCGACTGAGGTTACGTACGGAAACATAAAAATGGTACCCTAATCGTTTGCCTATTACGTTTACAGATTAGATCGGCGCTTGCTGCGACAACGCTAATTATCAGCATATATAACTTTATACCTAGGTTAAATGAAAAGATGCTAAACTGCCTTGTTTCAGCAGACGGGGTGAATTATTACTGACAGCCGTACCCGTCAAATATCTCAGTTGGCTGTTAGAAGCATGTAAAATTCACGTAACTGACTGTAGTTGAGAACAAAAACGGCAGACAGCGGTTCTTGCGCAGGATCCTGTGAAGTGCAGTTTATTTGTCAAGGAGGTTGCTTGGAGGTGCGATTATCTGGTATTGCTTAGAGGTACAACTATCAAGTACTACTCGTCTTTCTGGGTGTTGGAAAAAGTAGCACTGAGTTGTCCCGTTAGCAGCATTACTGTACAGGGAAGCTCGGTAGAGTCCGGTAGAAGAGAATCACTCGAAAGAACAGTCTTAAGATTTTGCTTCAAGCACTGCAGTAAACAAACTTCGATATAGTTGGGAATTCATCTTTCAGGCCACACACTATCTGTACACAGACTCCCTAAGAAGAATCTGGCTTTCAGCAGTTTCTTCCTGTCCATGTAGCCTCAGCTGAATAAAAAGATTGTTTCACAAATCCTATATATACGAGGTCACTTAGCCCCATGCAAGAGGGTGCCTAAAGCACCCAGAACACGGTGGGCTGCTGTCTGACTGTGGTAGGTGCGGTCTAAGCTAAGTTAATCTAAAACACGTATCTTAATAAACATCGCTAACAAAATATCACCAAACTAGTGGTATTGAACAAATAATATTGTTTAAATTGCAATCAAATTATGAAAGTGTAACTGTTTGGAAAATAAGTCGTAATGCAATGGGGAATGTGGAGAGGTAACGATTATGCATCAGTCTCCATTTCATGACTTTCGCTATGATATTTTAGAATAGGGACTGCCTCGTCTGCTCTTCACTTTTGTGTGACTCAAATGCCCAACATGCGCTCTTTTCTGAAATCTTAGCTATTAGTCGACAATGTGATATAGTGTCGAACGTCTTTCGGAAATCTAGGAACACAGAATCTTCATGTGGTTTCCCTATAACCTGTGCTGATACTTTCAGAGAAACGTCTTTTTATTCACGAGAGTTGTAACGTCCGAACTTGCAACATGCTTTCGGATCATCCAAGAAATGGCCGTCTGTGATATTGGACTATAATTTTATGCATCCGTTCTTTTTCCATATTTATAATCTGGAGTCCCCTGCAATCTTTTCCAGTCCCTCGATATACTCGCTGAGACAGAGATTGTCGGTAAATATCAGGTGGGAAGGGCGCTAAATGTACAGCGCAGTCTCTACAACATCTTACAAGAATTCCATCTGGGTCTGATTCCTTGAAAACTAAGCATAGTCTCAATTTTTTCTCAATACCGTGAGCGATTACTTCAGTATCTCTAACTGGTAAATTAGGGCTGCTCTGAATGGCAGTAGGGTAGTAGAATTCGTATACGAAATCGAATTTAAAATGCAGAATTTAGTATTTCAGCGTTCTGTATGTTGTCTTCAGTTACAACACCAAACTAATTCGCGAGAAGCTAGAGAGAAGGTTTGCATACCTTTACTAATTTTACACTACCTATCTCTGTTGTTTAAATATCGAATTTTGTAGTAGACGAAGTACCATTCTCCATACACCGTTAGGTGGCTTGCGTAGAGTAGACTTGCGTAGAGTTAAATGTGTGAAGATGTTTATGTATGTTTTAATTCCCGTTGCTGTTTGGCCGAGGTCATTCTCTGGACCCATATATACAAGAAAATTTCATAATCAAGAATGTCTTTACTATTAAATCTTAATAGTGTTCAGACCAGCCTACAAATTAATTCTTTCATTGTTATTAGAAGAATCTACAATTACTTTCTTGCCACCACAGTTGTCAATTCTGTTATTGATGGTCGCCTGTTGCTACCTAAAGTTCATTTCGTTTTGGTTCCATTCTTATCGAATTTCCAGCTGGTTAATGTTAGTTGATGCCCACCATATTGCACCAAATAACACTTCTGGCTGCACTGCATTCACACATATATATATGCCCCACAAACTAATGTAGAGTGTATGGTGGATCCTAATTAATATCCATATTCATCACTTTTTTGACTGTTCCGCTCGCTATCCGAACGGGTGTAAAATGAATTTTTGTGCGGTTAAACCAATATTACGTTTTGACGGTTACGGGAAACACATGAACTACAATGATTTTACAACGGACCACGGGTGGTAGTTCTCTAAACTGGTCCTCTGGCCACCACGTTAAAATATCTATAACTTTTTAAACAGACCAGAAGCAAGCCGTTGGTCTTGCGATGTGGTGCGGCCCACAGTCCCCACCATGCAGTCAGATTTACATTTACCGCCATTGCCCTAAACTGATTAAGCAGAATACCTCAATGGTTCTCTTTGAAAGGATACAGCTAGTTACGTTCTCCATCCTTGAGACGCTCAGTCTTGAACTTCGTCGCCATCGACGAGATGTTGAGCATTCATGTCTCTTCGTCTGGCGAGCATCTCAAACTCCCAAGAATATAGTGAGGATGATTATGCTTCGCTTTTCTGGCTTCAAAATGTGAGGGTTCTCGGAAAAATGCAGAGACAATGCGTCTCTGTAAGTCACGTAGCACGTTCCATGCTTACACTGACATATCCATCTGCTACTACATCAACCTTAATGTCTGCATTGTGTATTCCAGCTCGTGATGTTATGGACGGGTGTGAAACGAGAGAAATACATAGAATGTAACCTGATCGCGGCAAGTTTCTTACTGTGCTAAGAAAGTAATAAGTTAGCCAGTGAACTTAAAGGATCAATATTATGTGTGATACTCATTCTACACTCATCAGTATTTGAATCAGAGGAAGCTGCTATTTTACGGAGAGATGGGTGTGGTATGTGTCATGGCCTCGGACCGTCTGCTTGACAGTCTAGGAAAGACTACACACTTGCAACTGCAAGTACACTTACACTCCGTAAGCCAAAGGATGCTGTGTTGTGGAGATTATTTTGTGTACCTCTGTAACTTCCACCCTTTTGGGTTGCAATCGCGAATGATGCGTGGCAAGATTGCTAAGACCCTGTGTGAGCTTGAATGTAACTACTCGTACCATCACGGCCTTTTCATAACATATACGTAGGAGGGACCAATATATTGTTTAACTGTTCCCAGAACATGCGCTTTCGGAAGTTTAACAGCAAACCACTATCGAGCAAAAGTCAAGTTTTTGGTCGAACGAGGATTTTGTAAGCCACCTCCTGCCGCGCGGGATTAGCCGAGCGGTCTGAGGCGCTGCAGTCATGGACTGTGCGGCTGGTCCCGGCGGAGGTTCGAGTCCTCCCTCGGGCATGGGTGTGGGTGTGTTTGTCCTTAGGATAATTTAGGTTAAGTAATGTATAAGCTTAGGGACTGATGACCTTAGCAGTTAAGTCCCATAAGATTTCACACACATTAGCACATTTTGAACACAAGGCACCTCCTCCTTGGTTGGACTACACTTCCTGATCATTCTTCTAAAGATTCTCAGTCTGGCATCTGCTTCTCCTACGATTAATTTTACGTGATCGTTCCACTTATACTGTTCCGTAAGCTTACTACCAGACATATAACAGTTATTGTTCGGTAATCGTGTAATCATACAATAACGGGTCTGTTGGCCTATTTATGCACAGTACGCTACATTTGTTAACATTTAGAATCAACTGAAAATTCCTGAGCCAAGTGTCGAACTTTGCAGGTTTTTCTGCATTTCACTACAATTTTCTAGCGTTGATGCTTCGCTACTTGCAACACATCACCCACGTTCAGTCTAATGGAGCCTCCTACGTTACACATTAGGTCATTTCTATGTATTGTGAACAGTAATGGTCTGGTAATTCGATCAGGAGGCACGTCCGAAGCTACATTTACGTGTGAGGATTTGACGCGCGAAGATTTTTCATCTGTACGAACGACATGTGGTTCCTATAAAATCAGGAGTGGTTCTTTGCGATATCTGCGGTTCGCGTTCTTCTTGCACGCGGCGTGTCAAAGCGAGGCTTCCTGGAACGCGTGCGGCGCACGTGTGCTGTCGTCTGGCAAAAAGCCTTCCCACGGCAGGAGCTGTCACGCCGCGCGCCTCACTTGCAGTGCTTTCATACCCCACTTAGTTCCGCCAGTTTTAAGGGATTTGCCCTGCTTTGCCATCGCGATTTACTACAGACGGAGTAATAGCTCTTTGGGTAACGGTGAACAATGCTACCGATCGAGACTTCTGAATGAACCGCCCCAAATTCGCTTGAAATTATTTAAAAAAATTAAGAAGAAAATACTGATCGACGTGGTGGTTATACAGTAGACTCGTACCGGAGGTGACTAAAAATAACTACATTTCAGCCCATTTATTTCTCTTTACAAATTCTCTAAGCTACCTATCTAACTAAGGGATCTAATACTCCATGCACCGATTGGTAGAACGCCAGATCTGTTTTGTAACATGTTATTATTAGGCCGCTTTCTCGTCTGTTTGTTCCAGAGACTTAAAACTTTCAACATCGCTCATAACTGGATGGCAACACAATATTAACTCCGTTTCTTGTCCGATGTGTGTCAGAGGGTACTTCGCTTACCACTATCATTTCACTATGTGTTGGAAACTTGAAGCTTTCAGTACAGCTCAGAACTAGATGCAATATTAACTTCTTTTCTTATCTGGTGTGTGGTGGAGGGTACGATGTGTGTCACTGCAATTTCCCGCTTTTTCTGTTCCACTTGTGATTATTTCGTGGTAAGAACAGTAGCTGGTAAGTCCCCATGTGAGCTCGAGTCTCTCCAATTTTAACCTTTGAGATCTTTATGTGATGTCGTAGGAGGACGTAATCTATTGGTTGACTCAGATATAAAGAAACTGAAATAATCCTGAAATTTACTACATGTCTCCGTTGTAATCTCATCAAAATGTTTGAAATCGATTGAAATACTTCATACACACAAGACTAAAAACCAAAAAATAGCTATTTAAATAAAAAACTGTTTAATATAACAAAGCTTTAAAACGGACTAAAATGTTTAAAACAGTTTCTCCGAGTCCTATACAGATAGTTATGAAAATTAATGCATCTGAATTTTTAATAATTATGAAAATACTTGTAGCACTTAAAACGAAAAACGTGCCGTGCATGGGATACATAATGGACGCATGAAGCTTTCATCTGTTTACGATTGTCTATTGCATGTAACCCCGCGTTTTTCGTTTTAAACTACACATATATTTTCATAGCTGTTAAAAATTCACAAGCACAAATTTTTCAGGACTATCTGTGCGACGTTAGGAATCTGTATGGGGTTGGGAGAAATTATTTAATTCTTTTTAGCCCGTTTTAAAAACTTGTTAAATTAAAAAGTTTTTATTTAAATAATTGTTTTTTCTGAATAATCTTGGAGCAGTATTATAGCAATTACGCATGCAACACCTAGTTTGACATTTTGGTAACATTGTGTGAAAGTTTCGTTGCCGCCCAATTAAAATTAGAGGATTAATGAAAGATTCCCTAAAAATAATTTAGCGTTCTCTGACCCCATTCTGTGAGTACTTTTTACTTTCAACTGAAGAAAATAAAAAGTATTACAAAAAATAGATGGAAAAACCACTTCACATCGCCGCCCAGAGATATTTAACCACCTCTCTCTCTCACAGTATGAAATAGCCCCTGAGAGATGTCCATACTATGAACTGTAATTATCCCACCTGATCATTTGTTTCTTCTGCCATTAGGTTCTTCATCCATATACATCCCACAGGCCCATATCACTAACGTCGATTTGCAGTAGGTTTTTGGAACATATACTGTGTTCGAACATTATGAATTATCTCGAAGAAAACGATTTATTCACGCATAGTCAGCAAGTGTGAAACACAACTAGCTCTTTATACTCATGTAGTAATGAGTGCTATCGACAGGGGATGTCAAACTGATTCCATTTTTTTTTTATTTCCAGAAGGCTTACGGCACCGTTCCTCACAAGCGTCTTGTAACCAAACTGCGTGCCTATGGAATATAACTCAGTTGTGCGAGTTTATTCGTGATTTCCTGTCAGAAAGTTCACAGTTCGTAGTAATACAAGGAAAGTCATCGAGTAAAACAGAAGTAATGTCCGGCGTTCCCCAAGGATGTGTTATAGTCCCTCTATTGTTCCTGATCTATATTAACGACATAGCAGACAAACTGAGTAGCCCTGTTAGATTCTTTCCAGGTGATGCTGTCATTTACCGCCTTGTAAAGTCATCAGATGACCAAAACGAATTGCAAAATGAATTAGATAATAAATCTGTACAGTGCGAAAAATGCCAATTGACCCTGAATAAAGAAAAGTGTGAAGTTATTCACATGAGTACTATAAGAAATCCGCTAAATTTCGATTACGCGGTAAGTCACACAAGCATTAAGGCTCTAAGTTCAACTAAATACTTAGGGATTACAATTACAAACAACCTAAACTAGAACGAACAGATAGATAATGTTGTGGGTAGAAAAAACCAAAGACTGCGATTCTTTGGCAGAACACTTACAAGGTGCAATGGTTATTAAAGAGACTGCTTACACCACGCCTGTCCACCCTGTTCTGGAGTATTGCTGTGCGGTGTGGGATCCGCATCAGGTGGAACTGACCGATGACATCGAAAAAGATCAAAGAAGGGCGGCTCGTTTTGTGCTATCGCGAAATAGAGGAGATAGTGCCACAGACATGACACGTGAATAGGAGTGGCAATCATTAAAACAAAGGCGTTTTTCGTTGCGACGGAATCTTCTCATGAAATTTCAATCACCAGTTTTCTCTTCCGATTGAGAAAACGTTCTGTTGGGACCCACCTACATAGGGATAAAAGATCATCACGATAAGATAAGAGAAATCAGGGCTCGCACAGAAAAATTTAAGTGCTCGTTTTTATCGCTCGGTGTTCGAGAGTGGAACGGTAGAGAGACAGCTTGAAGGTGGTTCATTGAACCCTTTGCCATGCCGTTTATTGTGAATAGCAGAGAAATCACGTAAATGTAGATGTAGATCGTCTCCCGTAGAACAGCTTCTGCAATACCTTCCTTACCTACAGCTACCAGGAGCCACGATTCACCAAAATTGCTACAGAGAACGGCGCACACTGCCATCATCACAACATGCGTGTCATAAATGTTGTAAGGTTGTGCAAATCATAGTTACCCTTCTTTTTATTTGTGCATCAACGGTAGAAGAGAGGCACCCTGGCCATTCCTAATGGGGAGTCTGTCAATAACACAAATTCAGAATTTCCTAAATCAGTCGATGTCCCCATGATTACCAAAAGAAAGAGCATCCTGTGTTCGTACGTCTGTTGTAGGGAAGTTAAAGAAACTGGAAAAAATTGATTAAAGCTTCGAATGTAGAAGGACAGTCAATTTTCCGGTATATGATCATGTTGATTCCTTATACAAACAACAAAAGACCGAAATGGGGAACAATGTCAGTGTAACATAAACATATGAAACTTGACGTGTAACACCCACTTCTGTAGACTTTGGACATGAAATCGATTTATTTTTTCGTATGTGAGGAAACGCATTTACAGAATTGCATTTTATCGAGTACGTCTTGATTTTTTAGTATATTTTATTACGAATTTTCCACTATGATATAGCTGTTTACATCCAATTTCTCAAAAAGAAACTGATTTCTTAAAGGATGTTGTAACTACGTGCTTCCAGAGAGTAATAACTTCTCTCTTTTACGTATTTCCACGCTTTCCATAGTGTTTAGCGATTTGCGTAAACCACATATAGCCTCTTGGAGCCTCATCTTCATATGGTGTTTCTTGTTTCCACAGATGATCTCCGGCAGCCGGATGACATGACACATCACACTACTGCAGAAGAGAGTGAAGCAGCTTATTCAGGTTGACGTAAGTCTGGAAACTAATCACGAACGCGAAAGAACTGTCGACGATAAACAGTATGGAAATAGAGAAGGCAACAGAAGTATTGAAGAAAGACACAAATATAATGTAGGAAATATCTCTTCAGTGCCATGGTGAATATACTCCTGTCGACAAACATTCGTTTCCTTATCAGATAAGGAGCAACTGAGAGGAAAAAAGAACGCTTAACTAAGTTTCTAGGAGACGGGTGGAGACATTTTTGATAATCAAAGTGGCACGTGTAAATCAATGTGCCTGAAGAGAAAATATTAATATATTAAAACAATTTGTGTTGGAAACAAGCGATGGAAATAAAAAGACGAAGAAGGCTGCCGACGTTGCGAAGATGAATTAAAAACGATTGGAACAACGAATTACTCAACAAGAATGTTCAGGAATTCATAAGTAGAGGACAAAATGAATTATTACGAATAATATACAACGCAATTTACTTACCTCAGAATTAAAACTGCACCATCACCAATTATTCGAACTGATATCTCACAGTCACAAAATGAAATAAAGAACGCATATGAGGACTTCGAGGAACTTTTATACCAACTTGTAAATCATATTTTCCGAAAACTGATGCCCACGTGCAAGATTTTAATCCTGTACCTATGAAATCAAACTAATTAAAGGATCTGTAGTGACTCAGAGGAGTACAGACCGATGAAAGAACAACGATGTTAGTTTTTAGATCTTCAGAGCCCACAGCTAATGTATTGAGTAAATTCTATAGAACAGCTAGAGCCGACGAGGAAACAGTTGGTAGGAGAAACCTAGCGGTAAAACTGCCATGAAATACGAAACTTATTTCCAGACTTCTTCCTTAAATGAAAAGACTTAAAACATTGATGAGAGATGTGTGCAGAAGTACGAAAAGAGAAAAGATAAAAGAAACGCTAAGCAAAAATTATAAATGAATGTGTCGTAAAGCGTAAGTGAAAATTCTACAAAGTGCTGGGCACACGCGATATAATGTGTCCAGAGCTCAAGCACCAATATAAATCATCGATAAATAAACAAGAAATGGGAATAATACATTGAACATCCACACAAATTAAAAAATTACTTTCAAACTTGACAGAAAACTAGAGGAAATTGAAGCGGCAGTTAGAATTTCCTAAGTGATAGAAATAACTCCCAAAAAGGCAACCTCCAAGACTATAAGATGTTCCAAGAAATAAGCATTTCTGACGTTGCTGGACTAACTGAAAGTTATTCAATTTTATGTCTTGAACACATGAAACCGAAGATCTATCTCATTTACAATTCAAGCACGAGACGCCAGGTGCGAAATTTGTCACATAATACGTTTCACACTCAGCGCATCTAACTTGTTGAGTTGATTCGGGAAGAATATTGGAAATACCTGAAAAAACCAGTGGTATTTATCATTTTCACTTTAGAGCTAGTGACAGCAATCATCGATAAATAAACAAGAAATGGGAATAATACATTGAACATCCACACAAATTAAAAAATTACTTTCAAACTTGACAGAAAACTAGAGGAAATTGAAGCGGCAGTTAGAATTTCCTAAGTGATAGAAATAACTCCCAAAAAGGCAACCTCCAAGACTATAAGATGTTCCAAGAAATAAGCATTTCTGACGTTGCTGGACTAACTGAAAGTTATTCAATTTTATGTCTTGAACACATGAAACCGAAGATCCATCTCATTTACAATTCAAGCACGAGACGCCAGGTGCGAAATTTGTCACATAATACGTTTCACACTCAGCGCATCTAACTTGTTGAGTTGATTCGGGAAGAATATTGGAAATACCTGAAAAAACCAGTGGTATTTATCATTTTCACTTTAGAGCTAGTGACAGCAAATTAGTAGTCTTGTGTTTAATAACAAAAGGAAGAGAAATACGAAAGGTTTGTAGTATTTGCTCTGTCAGAATCAGATGAAGTGGAGAAGATATAATCTTGAGGAAGGAAATTTTTACTTGCTTGTCCATGCTCAGGCCAAAGTTCACGATACGTTAATATTTCAATCCTGAAACACAATAAAGGAACCATTCAGTTATTCTAGAAGATACATCATACTTTTAGTATGGTACATTCTCGCTTATAAGGCACTGATCGGTTTAGTCACAAAATACATAATCAATTTAGAGAATGGACTGAGATCGATCTTCACTCTGAAGTGCGACCATAAAGCATTATATGACACAAACGAAATTGATTGTCTTCGTTTAACTGGCGTTCAATTACAAGTATAAAGCAAATGTAATGAAGTTATTCGTCAAACATGTACCTGTACTTTACTGTGCAGATGTAATAAATGTACGTAATCCATAGCCCAGTGCATGCAATGTGCTATTAAAAACGTAGAAGGCGCTCAGAAACATCGTGCCCATAGGGTCATTGTGTCGTTAAATTCTAATAAAAATAATAAAAACGAATAACTGCAATAACTGTTAGTGTTTCCGTAGTAAGTTGTGAGATGAGTGGCATTGCAGTATTGTGCTTGTCCTTAATAATACATTTTTATTTCACTCTTTTACTTCAGTCCACTGTTTACTACTACCTTACCAAGCACAGCGCTGTCTCAAATTTTTCAGATCATTGTAAGTGTTTTTAATTCTTGACTACTTCTAACTGTTCCTCTGGAAGACGTCTAGGAGATGACAAGACATCACATTGTCTGTTCATCGTAGAGATGGAAATACTACAGTTAATCGAAGAAAGAAGAATCTATTAGAAAACAAAGAATTAAAGAGGAAATCAAAAGTTTAAGGTTCCTAGAAATGAACCCATCAGTAAATGAGAACATAATAAATGAGATTGGTTAAGATGGACCTGCAAGAAAATACAGGAAGAAATGGTCTTAGGAAAAATGAACGTGGCATATAGGAAGATTAAATGTAGTATTGGAGGAGTAAAACATGAAGAATTCTTAAGAGCTAATGTTGGGGAATCTCTGTTACGTACAGAAGAAGGTGCAACACGGGACATCTTAGGTCAGTAAAAGGACAAAAGTTGTCATCAAGTCGACGGTGAACTAGGAACAGGTCAGTGAGTTATTGAAACGTAGGCCATCCTAGACAATGCAGGAGTCAATTACAGACGATCATAATGACTAAATTAATTTGGAGTAATAGCTAGTACAAAGTGTTTGATCTTAGACCAAAATATTTGAAAAAAGAGACGTACATTCATGTTTCCAGAATGTATTTGTCATCGTACGATCAAAGAGGGCATGAACGAATAACTGTCCAAGCTACACAACAGTCTGACACATAATGTATACAAACTGCTCATTATAACGATATACATAGGACCTGAAGAAGAAATTAAAGATATCTCACACGTAAATCACTTTGGCTACTGTAAGCGAAGGTAGAACAGATATAGTCCTCGTGATACAGTTGCTAATGGAACTAAGATAAAGAACAATCAGGATTACTTTATGCACACATCAAAAAAAGTTTGACATCGCATCAGGTGGTGGTCCGGCCGACCGTTGGTGCCGAGCGGTTCTAGGCGCTTCAGTGTGGAACCGCGCGACCGCCACGGTCGCAGGTTCGGATCGTGCTTCGGGCATGGATGTGTGTGATGTCCTTAGGTTAGTTAGGTTTAAGTAGTTCTTAGTTCTAGGGGCGCGAATTATCGTCCATGAAGACAATGCCTCGCCAAAATGCTGCCGATATGGTTGCACTGTCGGTCGGAGGATGACATTCACGTATCGTACAGCCGTTACGGCACCTTCCATGACCACCAGCGGCGTTCATCGGCCCCACATAATGCCACCCCAAAACAGCAGGGAACCTCCACCTTGCTGCACTCGCTGGACAGTGTGTCTAAGGCGTTCAGTGTGACCGGGTTATCTCCAAACACGTCACCGACGATTGTGTGGTTGAACGCATATGCGGCTGGCTCTCTGTATCTCCTCCATGTCCGAACAACATCGCTTCGGTTCACTCCGAGATGCCTGGACACTTACCTTGTTGAGAGCCCTTCCTGGCACAAAGTAACAATGGGGACACGAAAGAACCGCAGTATTTACAGTCTAGGCATGATTGAACTACAGACAACACGAGCCGTGTACCTCCTTCCTGGTGGAATGACTGAAACTGATCGGTTATCGGATCCCCTCTGTCTAATAGGTGCTGCTCATGCATGGTTGTTTACATCTTTAGGTGGGTTTACTGACATCTCTGAACAGTCAAACGGACTGTATCTACATCTACATCTACATCTACATTTCTACTCCGCAAGCCACCCAACGGTGTGTGGCGGAGGGCACTTTACGTGCCACTGTCATTACCTCCCTTTCCTGTTCCAGTCGCGTATGGTTCGCGGGAAGAACGACTGTCTGAAAGCCTCTGTGCGCGCTCTAATCTCTCTAATTTTACATTCGTGATCTCCTCGGGAGGTATAAGTAGGGGGAAGCAATATATTCGATACCTCATCCAGAAACGCACCCTCTCGAAACCTGGCGAGCAAGCTACACCGCGAAGCAGAGCGCCTCTCTTGCAGAGTCCGCCACTTGAGTTTGTTAAACATCTCCGTAACGCTATCACGGTTACCAAATAACCCTGTGACGAAACGCGCCGCTCTTCTTTGAATCTTCTCTATCTCCTCCGTCAACCCGATCTGGTACGGATCCCACACTGATGAGCAATACTCAAGTATAGGTCGAACGAGTGTTTTGTAAGCCACAATATCAACAGTCAACGTCTATCTTCAGGGGTTCTGGGAGGCGGGGTGATGCAAAACTTTTTTTGGTGTGTATAGTATTAGAGAGTGTGTAGAAAACTTTCAACATTGTAGGTTTGGAGAAGATTAAAAACTTTAGACAAATGCTCGCGAAGTACAGATTGATACTATTAATACACATCATCTGTCAGAACTAAATGGAAGCACTAATAATGCGTGATTAGCAAAGACGAGTTTGTGTTGCAAGAGTGGAATGCTGGATTGTAGATTATTGTACTGTCGTTTCAAGTATTGAAGCCAGTGACAGAAAAAAGTAATAAAAGCAACGCGCAAGTATACTAATGCTAAGATTCGCAGACTCCTTTGAGCTTCTTCTCAAAATATACATGTGAAAGACCAGTTGAAGAGAATGGACCATAGTAACTGGCTTAAGAGGAACACTGCTAAATAAATAAAGCGATGAAGGTAATATAAAGCAGAGAGAAACTTGCTTCACTTCAAAACTGGGGGTGGAACAATACTGATAGAACTGAAATAATTCTCCTAAGAAGTAAGATGGCTAGTGCAAACAAGATATCTGAAGTAGAGTGGAGCTGACGAAGAAAGCTTTTTTCAACTGTAAAACACGTAATTTTGGAAGGTCTTCTTGAAATTGCACATCAGGGGTATAGCACTGTAGTGACGCCAAAAGTGGACCATGTGAAATCCAAAGAAGAGACTTTTAAAATGTAATGTTATGGGAAGAAGTTAAAAATCAAGCAAATCGAAAGTGCAAAACGATAATAACAGATCTATTCCACGAAACCGATGTTGTCCATGTCCTGCTGTTACGTAAGCAAAATAAACGAGTATAATTTTGTTTGAACAAGAATTTAAAGTATATTTCTGTAGTACTGTTTATCTTATTGCGTAATCTGCAAATATCACCGACGTTTACGCATGCGTCAGCAGACTGTGGTGCTTAACTTGAAGTGCTTATACTTTTCACATTACATTGTACTTCGTGATTTTCTCATACTTCGAGTAGTAAAATTTTACCGTTCTTCTCTTAAGCTACATTACAGCGCAAGAACCCACCGCACAGATCCCATTAGCGCAAATTTCTTATTTTCTTCCCATTTTGGAAATGTCGGAGTGTTAATTGTTCTGCAAGCTGATCCGTGGATTACTGCACGCGCAGTGAACGTTTGAGGTTAACGTGTAGTGGGCAATAGAGTTGGTTCCTTTCTCCAATCTCATCTCCACACAAGGCTTTATTTTGCGCGAGTGCCAAATCCCTGCCGTAACAGCAAGTGTTCGGTCGTATAGTTGTCCCAATTAGTTCTGTCATCTCTGGTATACATATTTGACCTCTCGTTTGGTCGTTTCTCAGAATTACGTCTAGTGTCGCCACAGTGCGCGTCCGCAGTTTGCGGATAGCTCTGCAGTATTGTTGGCTCTAGAAATTGTTACACAGCTCAGTATTCAGTTTCCTTTATCGTGATACTGGAAACTTCAAAAATAACAATATGCCTGTAGAGCGACGCAAAGTGAGAGCCGAAAGGAATGGGTAAAATAATACCCTTGCAAAACACAGCTTTCGGAGCAAAGATACTATTAACGAAAATTTTTCTGAATAAAGTAGCACAGTAAAACTGCAAGAAAATGATTTTGTTGTCTAATGAGACCCGCACACAGTACGGAAGCTTTGTGAACTAAGACACAGATTTTCTAATTACATTTTGAATATTATTTTAATGTGTAAACTAGACTGCACTACATACTTAGGAAGTGTACATGAAATTGCTGCTTTCAGCCAGCATGATGCGTATTGTGTTATAAGACACAATGCATTTATCGTTCTTTGGGACAACGTTCAGATAAAATTTTGTTATTTATGTGTCCTTCTTCGACCGTGAGCGAGATCAGCCTGAGGAAATCAGAAATCCTGAAAAAAAAGTTTATACATTGATATTTTAATAATATGGATAAACCAAATATTATCGAAAATAGAAGATAATATCGATTAAAAGCGAACCAGAAAAGAAAGGAGAAACAAAGGAGAATTATTCTCCCACCACGGACGATAGGGGACACTGGAGAATCACCTAAAAAAAATTTTAAGTGTAACATCGAACAGAGCACTCAATAAGAATTCTTGGCAAGTATGTTTACAGATCTCTTAGTTTTTGTGATACTTGTTATGAAATTGTGCAATGCCTTACTGCATTGAATATTACGTTACACGTCCGCAGTTTTATTGTTGCGTTTTGCTTCGTTTTACTTGAAGTTTCACAAAAATGTTCCAAGCTGACCCGACTCTAATTCTTTCATAGGAGATTGCATTTAGTTCTACTACACAGCATATGTTTCCCGGGTAAGTGGTGTATTCTGAAAGGAGACACGTAGAAACATTAGTGTGCACTAAAAGGACGGTGAAACACAATGAATGGGTAACGTTGGGAGATGAAATAGTGAATGTAGCAAAGGATCAAATAGGTAGAAAGATAAGGCCTAGGAGAAATACTTGGGTGCCACAGGAGACACTGAATTTAACTGATGAAAGGAGAAAAGCTGGCGATAGGAAATAAAAACGTCTAAAAATGAAATTGACAGGAAGTGCAAACTGGACAGGAAGTGCAAACTGGCTAAGTAGGAATGGCTGCAGGACAAACATAAGGATTTAGAAGCATGTTTAACTATGGAAAATGTAGATAACGCCTATAGGAAAATGAAATAGGCCTTTGGTGAGAAAAGAAGCAGCTGTATGAATCTCAAGAGCTCAGATGGAAAAACAGTCCTAAACAAAGCAGGGGAAGCTGGAACGTGGAAGGCGTACACTGACGAGTCAAAACGTTATGACCACCGCCAACCGAGAAACTGAATGCCGCCCTGGTAGCATTGTGGGAACGTGAGCTGGTAACAAATGTGTATAAGTTGTGCAGAAAGCGGCAATACGCATCGCAAATGGGGAAAGCCGCTCACAAAAGCAGTATTAACAAAGTGAGATTGTTAGTTCAAATGGCTCTGAGCACCATGGGACTTAACATCTGTGGTCACCAGTCCCCTAGAACTTAGAACTACTTAAACCTAACTAACCTAAGGACATCACACACATCCGTATCAGTCGCGCGGTTCCGGACTGAGCGCCTAGAACCGCTAGACCACCGCGGCCGGCGAGATTGTTAAGCCGTCGGCACACGGACCGTGCATCCGAACGTTGAGCGTTGAGCGTGCCGAGTTTCTGACGTCATGGCGTGGAATAGCACGCTCGGGAGTCTTTCCGAACGTGCAGAGCAATATCTGGCATGTCAGATATTCTGAGCGTGCGTCTGAACGTTGACCAATGTGATGGCACAACGCCGCCTACGTCACACGCACGCCGTCTCCCTTCAGTACAGATTTGAGAGGCGCCATATTGGCATTCATTTCAAGCTTATATGTATATATGCCGTTTCCGAGCACCAGCAAATTGAGAATCACTGGAAAACCCGTTGTTAGTTGTGTGATTCGTTCCAATAACATAATGAGAAACATCATATTGGTGGCAAAAGAATTACTATAACTTGCATATTATGAGAGGAGGCTATTTGAAGGCAGAGACACACTGAAGATCCACCCAAAACGCATTGTTCTTGGTACAGTTCGTTATAATTAAATTTCAATTAGTAACATAATTATCTACGATAACGTTTTCAGTAAGAGCTAACATAATATGATTAAGTACGAGGACCGAGTTGTTGGTTTAGCGTAATGAGTAGCGTCTGTCTCCGGTAATGAGTTTTTGTTGAGGCAGTGGTTCGCGTGTCAACACTTCCAATTTTTTTTCCTAACAATCGCGTTTTTATTAGGTTCTGATAATTTATTATTAGTTTAATATAACTATATGCTATAATATTTGATGTTACGTAAATATAAGTTAACCTTTTTTTTTTTTTAGGGGTGACTTTGTTCGATTGGCTTAATCTGCAGGACAGCTTGCGCTACTTGTATAAAGATATTTTGCTCCTTTTTCTTTTACGCTTCGTAATTCACATGTTGCAAAGATTCTGCTACTGGATAAGAACAGTGATCAAGTAAGACTGACCTTGGGGTTTTACTAAAATGTGGGAATGATGAAATAATGTTTATCTTATGCGGAGAAGTGTTCCAAATTTGTACCGCACTGTTTGTAATGGAACTTTTATAAGCCTGTGTCCTTATTGATTGGGCACGGTACTTTCCTTTTCGTGGACGATGAAGGAAATAGAGCTATCATGGGAATTTTACGCGCGCCCGTTGAGTAAACAGTGTGATTTACGAACTAGAAACATCCCTCAACTGCCGCTGGAGTGCGTTGCGATCGCGTATACCACGCTGGGGCCCACGTACCGTACGCACAAGTCGCACCGTTCCTGAGCGTTCAGCAGCACGTTGAACTTGGCACGCTCAACGTTAACGTTCGACAGCACGGTCCGTGTGCCGACGCCTTTAGTCCCGCCGCCTAAAAACGAGCATCGGCCGTTGGAGTGCTACTGTCCCGAGGATCCATGGAAGGAGGTTGCAGGGCGGTGAAACCGTGCCCAGAAGACAAGGTGTTGGATGTGCACGTCTCACGACAGACATGTTTTACGGAGACATGCCTGCTCTGTAAAGCAGGATAGGCGGTGGTATGATGAATGTCTGCACAACGCTAGTGCAGGGACTAGCGTTTCGGAGCACCTCGTTCAGCGTCCAGTGCTGAACATACCCCCACAGCCGACGACCCCTGTGTGTTTTCACGATGACCCAGCATCACCGTCAATTACAATTTCAGTTGTCACCCAATCGTCGAGACTGAACCGTGAATCAATGGAAACATATCGCCCGGTCGAATGGGTCACGTTTCTTGTTACACAACGTCGATGATCGTGCTCTCACACGCCATCATCCACAGGAGTGGTAGCCCGACGCAAGCAGTGCGCTACGCACACAGACCGATGGGGCAGTCTTACGCTATGACTTGGGCTTATATGGAACCTGTGGAAGTATTCGATACCTCCATGACATCGGCCTACTTAGTGAACGTTATTCTGGCCGCCTGCATCCCTTCACATTTGATATCTTACCCGACGGTGATGGGTTCTTCCAGAAGGTTTACTGTCCGTCTTACAAGGCCATAATCGTGCTACAGCGATTTAAGGAACATGATAGTGAACTCATGTTGATGTTTCGACCACCAATTTGGCTTTATAGGAAAGCAATGGAACACATCTGGAAACTATCGTGCGCCAGCCCTTCAAACCATCGGCCAGTAATTTGCGGGAATTGCCCTATCTGTCCGTTGGCATCTGATGCCACATGCCTTCGGAAACCCACCAAGTACTTGCTGAATCCGTGCCACGCAGCATCATTGCTTCACTTCGTCGCAAAGGTGGATCAAAACGCAATTAAGTAGGTGGCTGAAATGTTTTGGCCCATCAGTGTATCTTGAGGGGCTATACAAGGGGGATGAAATTGAAGGCTGTATTATACAAATGGAAGAGGACGTAGGTGAAGATAAGATGGGAGATATGGTACTGTGAGAAGAACTTGACAGAGCACTGAAAGACCTAATTCGAAACAAGGTATCGGAAGTAGACGACATTGCGTCAGAACAACTGATAGCCTTGGGAGAGCCAGCCATGAAAAACTCTTTCTTCTGTTGTGCAAGATGTATGAAACAGGCGAAAGACCCTCAGACATCAGGAAGATTGTAATAATTCCAATTCTAAAGAAAGCGTGTACTGACAGTTGTGAATATTACAGAGCTATCAGTTTAAAAAATCAAGGCTTCAAAACACTAATACGAATTCTTTACAGAAGAAGAATGGAAAAACTGGTAAAAGCCGACCTCGGGGAGGATCATTTTGGATTCCGGAGAAATGTATGAACACCAGAGGCAATACTGACTCTGCGATTTGTATTGGAAGATCAAACCAACACCGTCCGAACAGGCGTCGAAGGCCCAGATATACCGACCGGCCGCCGTATCACCCTCAGACCTTAGGCGTCGCCGGATGCGGATGCGGAGGGATATGTGGTCAGCACACTGGAAGAGTGGTTTTCGTGAACGGTGTCGCTACTTCTCAATCAAGTAGCTCCTTATGTAGCTGTACAAGGGCTGGGTCCACCCTGCCTACCAACAGCGCTCTGCAGACACGGACTGTGACCCATCCGAGTGCTAGTCAGCCCGACAGTGCTTAAATTCGGTGACCCGACGGGAACCTGTTTTAACACTGCGGCAAAGCCGTTGGCTTATATTGGAAGATAGGTTAAGGAAAATCAAACCTAGGTTTGTAGCATATGTAGACTTACAGAAAGCGTTTGACAATGTTGACTGCAAAACTCTTTGAAATTCTGAAGGAAGCCAGTATAAAATATGGGGAGCGAAAGGCTATTTACAGTTTGTACAGAAACTAGACGGAAGTTGCAAGAGTCCTGGGGCATGAAAGGGAAGCAGTGGTTGAGAAGGAAGTGATATAGGGTTGTAGCCTATACCCCGATGTTATTGCATCTGTACATTGAGCAAGCAGGAAAGGAAACCAACGAAAAATTTGGAAAAGGAATTGAAGTTCGGAGAGAAAAAACAAAAACCTTAGGGCTCGCCGATGACATTGTAATTCTGTCAGACACAGTAAAGGACTTGGAAGAGCTGTTGAACGGAAAAGACACCGCCTTGAAAGAAGGATATAAGATGAACACCAACAAACGCAAAACAAGGATAATGGTATCTAATTGAATTAAATCATGTGATTCTGAGGGAATTAGATTACGAACCGAGACCCCAAAGGAAGTAGATGACGTTTGTTATTTGGGTAGTAAAATAACTGATGAGGATATACAGTGTAGACTGACACTGTTAACATAGAGTATAGATGTAAGTGTTAGTAAGTCTTTTTTAAAGTTATTTTTCTGGAGTGTAGCCTTGTATGGAAATAAAACGTGAGTGAAGAACATTTCAGGTAAAAAGCGCACGGAAGCTTCTGAAATGTAGTGCTACAGAAGAATGCCTGAACATTAGGTGGATAGACTAATAAGATGGTACGGAACAGACCTGGAGAGAAAATAAATTCGTGGCACAACGAGACGAAAAGAAGGGTTCGGTTGACAGCATACGTTCTGAGATATCAAGGGATCACCAGTTTACTGCTGCAGGAAAGTTTAAGGGTAAAAATTGTAGAGGAGGCCAAGAGACTGTTTTTCAGGCAGCGTTGGTTATATGTCAACAATGATGGACAGGTTTACCGATGATGAATTGGCCACTGTGCATCCGATGTATGGATTCGCTGACTATAACGGAAGAGCGGAGCAACGACGCTATGCTGCACTGTTTCTGCAGTACTTTGGGTTTTAGATGAACATCTTGGTCATTGCGTATTACAGGCTTTGTCATGTTTTTAAGGTACTTCCACAGAGAAAAGGTAACTGTCGTAAGAAACAGTTGTTTTTGTTGTTGTTGTGGTTGTCGTCTTCAGTTCAAAGACTGGTGTGATGGCGCTCTCTATGCTGCTCTATCCTGTGCAAGCATCTTCATCTCCGAATATTGAATAAATCGTAATTACATTGCTGTTCTATGACGAGCTACTGGAAACCGCGGGTCCCTTATATTAAACTACTCAGGAAATTTGGTTGAACAATCTCCAAAATATCGGTGGCCATCGGGTTGACCCTGTATATCGAAAGTAAAAGATTTCAGATGTGATGGAACAAATAATAGAGGAAGTTGGGGAACTGCATTCTGGGGATCTGAATGGAAGAAGTCACGTTATATGGGTCTGAACATCCAGAGCACGAACACTTTCAGGCTTCTAGAGAACCATTCTGTCTATATCTTCACCAGCACCAGTCGACTGGCTTGACCCAGGACTTCCAGCTTGCGAACGGCTGTCTTCAAAGGTTAACACGACGTGAGTTTAGAGTGTCATGGACAGATGCATGTAGGTGAAAACCCATGAAATAGAGCTGTACATTTGTGCATCATCCTGCAGGTGCGTAACGTGCCACTGCAGCCCCTGTCGTATATACCGTTCCTGTTACCGACACACCGATACAATGGGGAAACGCTGCACCACTTAATCCTCCAGTACTCCATTATGGGGAATTGAGAGACACCATTTCGGAACAGATAATGTTGCACCTATA
The DNA here is from genome assembly GCF_023864275.1 of Schistocerca cancellata. Lineage (NCBI taxonomy): Eukaryota > Metazoa > Arthropoda > Insecta > Orthoptera > Acrididae > Schistocerca > Schistocerca cancellata. The sequence continues at coordinate 875,306,364 of NC_064629.1, read as the reverse complement.
ATGTCTATATTATTCAACGCTTACTTAATTTTTTTAATGTTCCTAGGTGAGATATATAACTGGATTTAAAAAAGCAACTTACACCTGTCGTACAACGCTAAGAACACTGCGCAAAAGGAACGGCGCATTGTCAGAAGAGACTACATGTTCCGGCCTGACTGCAGACACATTTCTGCTACCATTCGGTTAACCGATGCAACACAGTGTAGGAATTGATTGACGCAGAAAGTGTAAACGTAATCCAAAGTTCAAGTACGATTCTTGTGGGCAAAACGTATAAATTACGCACACATTCACCGTGAAATTCTGCCAATATACGGGGTGTTTCCGTAAGGGAGTGTAAATATTTAAGAGAAAATAGAGGATTCTCCACTAAACTATTTGAGGGAGGACCATGAAATCGGATAAGCCTACTTAAGAGGATAATAGGAATAAAATCACATTACTATGTGCTTATCTATTTACATTAGTTAGAGTTAACTGCAAGTACCATCAATGAGACAATGAACGTACCATTTGTACTGTATCTTACAAATCGTGCTGAAGCTAGCGCTTATTAAACTCAGTGCAAGCATGGCATCGGCGAACAAGATTCTGACGCCCTTTGACAGATATCCCTGGTGCGTTCGAATCATATCACAGGCAGCTGGGAACGAATTCCATCTCCGTATCCAAGAGGGTCTCATACACAAGTGACTCTAGGTATCCGCATAAGAAATAATCATGGGGATTCACGTCAGGTGACCTCCCAAACCATGGAATAGGAACACCCCTTCCAATCCAGCGACCAGCAAATATAGCATTGAGATGGTTACCGACGTCCATACTGAAGTGAGGCAGGCGGTGCACCGTCATATTGTGTGCGCCCGCATCTCGTGGTTGTGCGGTAGCGTTCTCGCTTCCCACGCCCGGGTTCCCGGGTTCGATTCCCGGCGGGGTCAGGGATTTTCTCTGCCTCGTGATGGCTGGGTGTTGTGTGCTGTCCTTAGGTTAGTTAGGTTTAAGTAGTTCTAAGTTCTAGGGGACTTATGACCACAGCAGTTGAGTCCCATAGTGCACAGAGCCATTTGCACCGTCATATTGTATCCACACACTCTCACGAACAGCCAAGGGTACGTTCTGCAACAACTCAGAAATGGTGGTCATTCAGACGGCCAGTAAGATTGTCGCCTACTATGCCGGCCCAGATATTCACAGCAAAACGTACTTGATGGTGTGATACTACTATAGCCTGAGAGTTTTCCTCATCCCACAGATGGCTATTCCCGCTGTTCGAGATACCATCGCGATCAAATGAGGCCTCGTTAGTAAACAGCACGATTTGGAGGAAACCTGGTCGATCAATCCACTGTTGGAGCAACCACAGACACAATGCGAGCCTTGGTGCAAAGTGAGTCGCAAGCATTGTATGGGTGATATGGGTGTAATTGTTGTTCGTGGAGTACTCGCCACACGCTAGAATGTGCAGCGCCCATTTGAGGTGCAACACGACGAGTACTTGTAGTGGGCTTGTCCAGCACCTCGTCTTCAAAATACACTCCTGGAAATTGAAATAAGAACACCGTGAATTCATTGTCCCAGGAAGGGGAAACTTTATTGACACATTCCTGGGGTCAGATACATCACATGATCACACTGACAGAACCACAGGCACATAGACACAGGCAACAGAGCATGCACAATGTCGACACTAGTACAGTGTATATCCACCTTTCGCAGCAATGCAGGCTGCTATTCTCCCATGGAGACGATCGTAGAGATGCTGGATGTAGTCCTGTGGAACGGCTTGCCATGCCATTTCCACCTGGCGCCTCAGTTGGACCAGCGTTCGTGCTGGACGTGCAGACCGCGTGAGACGACGCTTCATCCAGTCCCAAACATGCTCAATGGGGGACAGATCCGGAGATCTTGCTGGCCAGGGTAGTTGACTTACACCTTCTAGAACACGTTGGGTGGCACGGGATACATGCGGACGTGCATTGTCCTGTTGGAACAGCAAGTTCCCTTGCCGGTCTAGGAATGGTAGAACGATGGGTTCGATGACGGTTTGGATGTACCGTGCACTATTCAGTGTCCCCTCGACGATCACCAGTGGTGTACGGCCAGTGTAGGAGATCGCTCCCCACACCATGATGCCGGGTGTTGGCCCTGTGTGCCTCGGTCGTATGCAGTCCTGATTGTGGCGCTCACCTGCACGGCGCCAAACACGCATACGACCATCATTGGCACCAAGGCAGAAGCGACTCTCATCGCTGAAGACGACACGTCTCCATTCGTCCCTCCATTCACGCCTGTCGCGACACCACTGGAGGCGGGCTGCACGATGTTGGGGCGTGAGCGGAAGACGGCCTAACGGTGTGCGGGACCGTAGCCCAGCTTCATGGAGACGGTTGCGAATGGTCCTCGCCGATACCCCAGGAGCAACAGTGTCCCTAATTTGCTGGGAAGTGGCGGTGCGGTCCCCCACGGCACTGCGTAGGATCCTACGGTCTTGGCGTGCATCCGTGCGCCGGTCCCAGGTCGACGGGCACGTGCACCTTCCGCCGACCACTGGCGACAACATCGATGTACTGTGGAGACCTCACGCCCCACGTGTTGAGCAATTCGGCGGTACGTCCACCCGGCCTCCAGCATGCCCACTATACGCCCTCGCTCAAAGTCCGTCAACTGCACATACGGTTCACGTCCACGCTGTCGCGGCATGCTACCAGTGTTAAAGACTACGATGGAGCTCCGTATGCCACGGCAAACTGGCTGACACTGACGGCGGCGGTGCACAAATGCTGCGCAGCTAGCGCCATTCGACGGCCAACACCGAGGTTCCTGGTGTGTCCGCTGTGCCGTGCGTGTGATCATTGCTTGTACAGCCCTCTCGCAGTGTCCGGAGCAAGTATGGTGGGTCAGACACACCGGTGTCAATGTGTTCTTTTTTTCCATTTCCAGGAGTGTAGGACGTGCGAGAGGTCCTCGTGTTGCCAGGTCCCTCGTTTCTTCTTTCCACTGAGCCAGTCTCCCGCATTGATCGACCGAAAGAAATAAACACTCGTCGTGACGGATGATGTCTGTTAGGAAATCGTTCCCTGTACAGCCGTTTAGCAGAGACAGCTTTGCAACGTACTTCTCCACACACGAGGTGTATCTCAATGAGTTCTGCGAAACTGTACCGTCACTGCTCCATCGTATTGCACTGTACGTCTCTGTTTTCATTTGATCTGTCGATGATCCATAGCACGTTCTGTCATGGGACAATGTAAATACGAGGGTGGGCCAAATGAAAACCTTAAATTTCTACAGGGCTATTACAAATGATTGAAGCGATTTCATAAATTCACTGTAGCTCCATTCATTGACATATGGTCACGACACACTACAGATACGTAGAAAAACTCATAAAGTTTTGTTCGGCTGAAGCCGCACTTCAGGTTTCTGCTGCCAGAGCACTCGAGAGCGCAGTGACACAAAATGGCGACAGGAGCCGAGAAAGCGTATGTCGTGCTTGAAATGCACTCACATCAGTCAGTCATAACAGCGCAACGACACTTCAGGACGAAGTTCACCAAAGATCCACTAACTGCTAACTCCATTCGGCGATGGTATGCGCAGTTTAAAGCTTCTGGATGCCTCTGTAAGGGGAAATCAACGGGTCGGCCTGCAGTGAGCGAAGAAACGGTTGAACGCGTGCGGGCAAGTTTCACGCGTAGCCCGCGGAAGTCGACGAATAAAGCAAGCAGGGAGCTAAACGTACCACAGCCGACGGTTTGAAAAATCTTACGGAAAAGGCTAAAGCAGAAGCCTCGTCGTTTACAATTGCTACAAGCCTGACACCCGATGACAAAGTCAAACGCTTTGAATTTTCGGCGCGGTTGCAACAGCTCATGGAAGAGGATGCGTTCAGTGCCAAACTTGTTTTCAGTGATGAAGCAACATTTTTTCTTAATGGTGAAGTGAACAGACACAATGTGCGAATCTGGGCGGTGGAGAATCCTCACACATTCGTGCAGCAAATTCGCAATTCACCAAAAGTTTACGTGTTTTGTGCAATCTCACGGTTTAAATTTTACGGCCCCTTTTTCTTCTGCGAAAAAAACGTTACAGGACACGTGTATCTGGACATGCTGGAAAATTGGCTCATGCCACAACTGGAGACCGACAGCGCCGACTTCATCTTTCAACAGGATGGTGCTCCACCGCACTTCCATCATGATGTTCGGCATTTCTTAAACAGGAGATTGGAAAACCGATGGATCGGTCGTGGTGGAGATCACGATCAGCAATTCATGTCATGGCCTCCACGCTCTCCCGACTTAACACCATGCGATTTCTTTCTGTGGGCTTATGTGAAAGATTCAGTGTTTAAACCTCCTCTACCAAGAAACGTGCCAGAACTGCGAGCTCGCATCAACGATGCTTTCGAACTCATTGATGGGGACATGCTGCGCCGAGTGTGGGAGGAACTTGATTATCGGCTTGATGTCTGCCGAATCACTAAAGGGGCACATATCGAACATTTGTGAATGCCTAAAAAAACTTTTTGAGTTTTTGTATGTGTGTGCAAATCATTGTGAAAATATCTCAAATAATAAAGTTATTGTAGAGCTGTAAAATCGCTTCAATCATTTGTAATGACCCTGTAATAACAAATCGAAATTTCGCGCCGTTATCCTGTAAGTTGGTAAGCGTGCTACAAACAGCGTGCAGAATGGCCTGTAGGTGGCAGCATAGTGCAGATGCACACATACCGTCGCACTATCGGTATAAAGATAGCGGAGCTACTTGCGACTTGCACCAGGGAAGAACAGCGTTCTGTTATTCGGTTTTTGCGTAGTTAAAGTGTGAAACCTATTGAAATTCATCGACGAATGAAGATTCTACCGTGATGCATGTTTGTCACAGCAGCAAGTCTACGAATGGAGTTGGAAGTTCGCAAATGGTGTGACTTCAGTGGAAGATGCTCCTCGTCCAGGTCAGGCACAACGAGTTATAACTCCACAGAACACTGCAGCAGTTGAAGCCATAGAGAAGGAAAACCGATGAGTGACACTGAATGACATTTCAACATGTTTACAGATTAGTCATGGGTCAGCACACCACATTGTGCATGATGTGCTCCAATTTCACAAAGTGTCTTCAAGATGGGTGCTACGGCAGCTGACTCCTGAAATGAGAGAACGACGAGTGGATGCTTGTGAAGAACTTCTTCGGCGCTTTCAACGAGAAGGTGATGGCTTCCTTGCAAGAATCGACAATGGGGACGAAACCGTTGCAACAATCACAGACCTGCATTTTGAGCGTCTTCCTCATCCACCATACTCACCAGATCTTGCTCCAAGTGATTACCATATGTTTGGACCACTCAAAGACGCAATGGGAGGAAAGAAGTCGAGTTCTGATGAAGAGCTACGCCACGCGGTGCATGAATGGTTGCGCGGACTAGCAAAAGAATTTTTTTCTAAAGGAATTTATGGACTTTGTAAGCGCTGGAGAACTTGCATTGAGTGTGGAGGAGATTCTGTTGAAACGTGATACAGCTTTGTACCACTTCTGTACAATAAATAATATTTTAAAAAATATTTAAGGTTTTCATTTGACTCACCCTCGTACGATACAACACAGCCACCTTATGCGCAAGTGAAGTAAAGAAAACCTGCATCACAACTTCCTAGTAATCAGGCTCGTCCTCCTTGTTCCCTTGCAGGAAATAAAGAATGTGATGTGTTGGCAGAAGAGCCAACATCGTGTTGCTAGAGGAGGCCGAAATGCACGCGTTTAAGCTCACGCAGACTGGCGTGAGGTCTGGAACAATTAAAGGAGTTGAGTCTAATAAATAAAGTACCAAGTTGATGTAATACTTAACTTTAATCCATAATTGGAGAACATCGCTCTTGATGATACAGTAATTACAATCTCAATATAAACTGGTAATGGCGCCTTGCTAGGTTGTAGCAAATGACGTAGCTGAAGGCTATTCTAACTATCGTCTCGGCAAATGAGAGCGTATTTGTCAGTGTAGCTTCGCTAGCAAAGTCGGCTGTACAACTGGGGCGAGTGCTAGGAAGTCTCTTTAGACCTGCCGTGTGGTGGCGCTCGGTCTGCAATCACTGACAGTGGCGACACGCGGATCCGTCTTATACTAGCGGACCGCGGCCGATTTAAAGGCTACCACCTAGCAAGTGTGGTGTCTGGCGGTGACACCACAGAATGTACACGTAACAAACAGCCCAGTACGCGTAAACCTATACGCATGTTAGCTGTAAATAAGCTGGGAAACAGTAATGCTAGACAAAGCGGTAGACAAGTTTACTTCCACAGCTCCTTAAGCTGGCCCCTCCGACCCCAGGTTCCGTACCTCAGATTGTTCAGTTGAGCATTCTGTACGTCCTGTTACATTTTTGCACGCTCTTACGTAAACACCCTGTAGAGTCTAAATGCAATGTCGCGCCCTGTCACAGTGAAATGATGCCGACAAATCGACCAATACAGCAGGCACGAGTGTGATGCTGACCGGGAAGGAATGCCATCAACATCGTCCAGAAACTCGAGGAACTGATTCGCAGCACTCACAGGTGTTCCTACGATGAGAAGGTTCACACAACGCTTCTCGGATGTTTCCGTGACCAAGGAGCGGATTTCTATCACCTAGGAACTGAACAACAACAGTACGTTCTCACCGTTTTTTTGCAGATTTAGCGACAATATTGCAAAATACTGTTATGTAGCTGTGTCAGTTTGAAGTGTAGTGTAGCGTTCAGTAAAAGTTGCTTGGCTTGTCATGATAACGAGAACTTTAATTTTATGCTCCCCTCGTATGATGGAAGCAACGGAGTTATGCCACAGCCTTCCTCGAATTTCCATAAATTTACCGTACAGGATATCATGAAAGCAGTGTCACCTTTTCCCCAAACTCGTCCTTTTGGGCTGTTATAATAATGTGATCGGGTATCGGAATTCGTTCTGTTTCTTCTGTCACGTTTTCTTTAAAAGGACATCAAACTCGGAACCAATACTCCGCAACGTACCGCCCTTGTAACTTTCATTTACTCATGCATCAGACTTCCCGAGAGTCCTCGGGGTAAATAAATCTGTCTTCTATTCACCTTCCTCACTACCGATTTTACGATATTGTCCATGTTCTAACTTTCAGTTGTCACCTAAAGATAGACTGCGAACCCTATAGCACACTCGTGATCATATAAAGCATATATAGTAGATCGATGGGAAAGTGTTTGCTTTTTAATACTACTGTCGACTACGTTCAGACACCGATCTATAGTTAATCTCATACGGAATCTTACCAACAGTCGCTCTTCCAGAATGGAAAATAAAGGGGGAACAATGGTATCCAAAAACAGCTCGCCACATTCGCAAGGTGGCACAGTTGAAGATATAGATGTACCATTGCCGATATCTGGCATCTGAAGTGTACGGAAGTTCGTATTCTTGAACCAGAGCCGTGAAGAATAATTACTCCTCAGGTTTACTGCAATAACATTTGTTTTTGGAGAGTTTGAGAGGCTCGCCACAAATCAGATATACTAACGCTACGTTGCATTGTTATTAATTGTATCTCCCTGTTACAATATTCCTCGCTTACAGGAATCTCATTCCAGATCACATAATTTCCTTACTTTGACGAAGTGTTTCGAACTTCGTAGGCAGGCATCTGTAACCTATTAATTTCAAAATAATGTTTCTACCCTATATAGATAATTTTTTCACCTATTCAAATGACGATCCTGTACAACCCAATGAACCTACTGTAAAACTGTTTTGTTTTCTAATAATTATTACAAATTAGTTACAGTGGAGATACTATATAGAGTATAATTGATGTCTTCACAGTATTCATACTGTAATGGTCACACAAACATATGCAAGGAAAAGTATTATTACGCTCTAATACATTTAACATTTAATAAGTATAAATATAGATATAATGATGTTTTTTGTATAGTAAGAAAAATGATATGTTTTGCTGTGTCTGGGTGCCTGAAAGTGGTGAATCCTATCTAGGAAACCGGCCGTAAATAAATAAAACTAGGACGTGCAGCTGAAGGTTTATCACAATTGCCATAAATATGGCAGCTGCTATCCCAGTATCCACCAGCAGATGAATGCACAGAAATTAAGGCCTAAAGCCACGTCGACGATTAGGTCATTAGGGACTTAGCACAAGCTCGAATTGGGGAAATATATGAAGGCAATTGGCCACGTCATATTCCGAGGAACCATACCGTTTTTGACTGAGGCGATTTAGGGAAACCACGGAAAACCTCATTCTGGTCGGATGGATAGAAATTTCGACCGCCGTCCTCCCAAATGTCGGGGAAGTTCTTGAGGGTAAATAATCAAGACTGCAAGACGTTTGCGCAGCTCTGTAGCACACCTGTGGACGATGCAGTCGTTTGGCAAAAGAGCCAGGGGCCGGCGGGGCGATACGATCCCAAGATTGGCGCCGGGACCATCTGCCGCGCTGCCGGCCCGCAGCACAATGGAGTATGCAAAGCGCCACACCTGCCCTCACCATTACTGAACGCTAAATTATTGTCTCCCCTCTCACTTGTACTCCTCCCGGGCGTTTCACAACGGGGATCATTCGTTTTGCTCGTCGTATGTGAAATCTCCGCCTTCGTCTGTGCTTCTTAAGACAGACTTCCGCAACACAACTTGCCTTCAATACTTCTCGCTACGCTACTGTTGCCTATTTTGGTGGCTATTGTTGCATTACAGTGAATATAACTACACACATCATTCGTGACAACGATCCCTTCGAGTCCAACTCGTAGGATAACCAGTGGTTCCACATTACCAACCTTGTAAAAAATCTTGTGCAGAAATTATAGAAAAAACCATCGGAGCTTTCTGCACTAGAATTTCTACCGCATCCCACAGTACACAGCCGTCCATTCTAGCTAACCTAAACGTTAAACTAAATTGCTGGCCGTTAATACAGTATATTACAACACCATGAAAACGGCATGCAACAAACGTCAAATTGGTATGAAACGTACTACATGAATGCAGGGTCTCGTGGCGATAACATTGAATAAAATGTTCTCGGGTTTCCTACCGCGTCAATTACTTAAAGCTACACGAGCTTTCGGCCAAGCACTCTTTGACCATTGTCAAGTGATATGACTGCGAGTCAGCTGTTGGTGCGCCCTTAAATACGCTAGCTGCCGGCTGTGACGTCACTGGTGCCAGTGACATTGCCATATATGGGCATGTTTTGAGTCGGCGTTCGGTGTGCCCTCTTCAAACACGCGATCGCTGGATCCTACGCAGCGCTGAGCTGCAAGCCACAGTCTCTACTCAGGGTGTTTGCGGTCATTTTTTATCTCAATAGCTTCCTTTATCAAACTGTCCCAAAAGCCGTTAGTGCGAGCCACGACAGAGGTATCGTCAAATTTTATGTGGTGACCGTTTTCTAACGCACACCCACACAGACCTGTAACTGCACGCCACCAGCCATCATCATCCAGCACAGAAGCGCGTAGTTTTACAAACATTGGTACATCGTGCAAGAGCAATATCAGACGACGATAACCTGCCCCATGAACTGAGCCACCTACGCAAGGTTTTCAGGAATAACGGCTACAGCGCCCATCGAGTGAAAGAAGTGATTTCTGGGAAATAATAGAATAAGACCGCCGACGAAGAGCAGGAAAAGAATCTTGCTTTGCTACCGTTCTGTGGCTCTGTGTCCGGCAAGATAAGCCGCCTGTTGAAAACACACAAGATCAAATCAATCTTCAGGCCTCCAGCGAAAATCCGTCAATTACTGAGACCAGTTAAAGACGCAGTAGGTCTCAGAACACCTGGAGTCTACGAAATACCTTGTGAATGTGGCCAGAAGTACATCGGACAAACAGTGCACACAGTGGAACAACTCAGGAAAGAACATGAGAGATATTATCGCCTACGCTATTCAGAGAAATCTGCGTTAGCTGAGCATGCGTTAGAAAACGGTCACCACATAAAATTTGACGGCACCTCTGTCGTGGCTCGCACTAACGGCTTCTGGGACAGTTTAATAAAGGAAGCTATTGAAATAGAAATTACCGCAAACACCCTGAATAGAGACGGTGACTTGCAGCTCAGCGCTGCGTGGGATCCAGAGATGGCTCGTTTGAAGAGGGCACACCGAACGCCGACTCAAAACATGCCCATATATGGCAATGTCACGGGCACCAGTGACGTCACAGCCGGCAGCTAGCGTATATAAGGGCGCACCAACAGGCCACTGGCAGTCATATCACTTGACAATGGCCAAGGAGTGCTTGGGCGGAAGCTCGTGTAGCTTTAAGCAATTGCCGCGGTAGGAAACCCGAGAAAATTTTATTCAACGTACTACATGCTTGAATACGAAAGTTGCTAGCATTTCTCTGCAACTGTACGAAGTAGTTAGGATTAACGCCATCAACATTTTCTATGTAAGTAGAGATTACCCAATGGGTTTCTCATTCAGAAGTAGCTTTTGAATATGAGTTGGTTCAGAACGGTTCAAATGACTCTGAGTTCTATGGGACTTAACTTCTGAGGTCATCAGTCCCCTAGAACTTAGAACTACTTAAACCTAACTAACCTAAGGAGATCACACACATCCATGCCCCAGGCAGGATTCGAACCTGCGACCGTAGCGGTCGCACGGTGCCAGACTGTAGCGCCTAGAACCGCTCGGCCACTCCGACCGACGAATGTGAGCTGTTTGTGCGTCATGTAAAGAGGAGGCACGTCTACCACCAGGTGTCACAATTCGACAGCAGCTGCATCGTGGCCTACACAGACGACGGTTTACTGTTTCGCGACATTGCTGCTGCCGTTGGTGGCGATCCAGCAACTACGATTCCAGCATCGAATCTACGAGTTCGAGAGGGCCATACCGAGTGTCATGCTAGACCTCAGCGTCTACGTTCTGCTAGCGCTCGAGAAGACAGCTATTTTGTTCGCTCGGAAGTTCTGGTTCATACAGTCCCTTAACATATTTTTAATTCAGAAATGAGCGTGTTTGCAACATGGAAAGTATTCACACTGACATTACGGCGACGTCTGGAGCACCACAGATCGCCAGCACAGCGACTATTGCTGAAATTTCGCTTGTCGCAGCAACAGGGATAGCTGCGTAGACAACACCATACACAGGAGTGGCAGCACCTCGCCTTTTCAGACGAGTCACGGGTTTGCGTACACGTATCCGTGTGTGGAGGCTTCGAGGAGAACGAACGTGATTGTCTTTCAGGCCTGGCCTGGCGTGATGGTATGGAATGGCATTCGACACCCAACATGATCACCTCCAGTTCACGTAGACAGTTACATTCCTGAAGTGTTAAGGCCAGTCACTGCGTGCTGTCCTCCAGGTCTCCGTGAAGTTATCTTTCAACAAGTTAACACAAGACAGCATGTTGTTTGGAGCGGATATGGTCTGCCTCTATACGGAGAGACTTCGACGGTTGTCTAGCCCAGCACATTCTCCAGATCTCTGCTAAAATTGAAAAAAAAATCCGATTCTGGTCATTGTTTACATACAGATTGCAACGCCATCACTTGCAAAATACTGTGATTGATGGACTCTGGCATAGAGAAGAAGTGGCTTGGAAAGACGTATTGTTACCTGTCTTTCAAGTTCAGCTGGACTCAATTTCCAGTCGCGTTACAGTCACAACTGTTGCGATAGGTGGCAGTTCTGCACACTAAATACACTGAAGAGCCAAAGGAAGTGGTACACCTGCCTAATATCGTGTAGTGCCCCCGCCTGCACGCAGAAGTGGCGCAACACGACGCGGCATGAACTCGACTAATGGCTGAAGTAGTGCTAGAGGGGACTGACACCATGAATCCTGCAGGGCTGTCCGTAAATCTACAAGCGACGAGGAGGTGGAGATCTCTTCTGAACAGTAAGTAGCAAGGCATCCCAGATATGCTCAATAATGTTCATGTCTGGGGAGTTTGGTGGCCAGCGGAAGTGTTTAAACTCAGAAGAGTGTTCCTGGAGCCACTCCGTAGCAATTCTAGACGTATGGGGTGTCTTAATGTCCTGCTGGAATTTCCCGAGTCCGTCGGAATGCACAATGGACGTGAATGGATGCAGGTGGTCAGACAGTATGTTTACGTACGTGACATCTGTCAGAGTCGTTTCTAGACGCATCAGGAGCCCCATATCATTCCTACTGCACACGCCCCACACCATTACACAGCCTCCACCAGCTTGAACAGTCCCCTGTTGACGTGCAGGGTCCATGGCTTTATGAGGTGGTCTCTATACCCGTACACGTCCATCCGCTCGATGCAATTTGAAACGAGACTCTTCCGACCAGGCAACGGGCCCAGACGAGGCGTAAAGCTTTGTGTCGTGCAGTTATCACGGATACAAAAGCGGGCCTTCGGCTCGGAAAGCCCATATCGATCATGTTTCGTTGAATGGTTCGCACGCTGGCACTTGTTGATGGTCGTCATGACTGGGTGTTGTGTGAAGTCCTTAGGTTAGTTAGGTTTAAGTAGTTCTACGTTCTAGGGGACTGATGACCATAGATGTTAAGTCCCATAGTTCTCAGAGCCATTTTTTGTTGATGCTCATCATTGAAATCTGCTGGAGGTTGCGGAATTGTTGCACTTCTGTCAAGTTGAACGATTCTCTTCAGTCATCGTTTATCCCGTCTTTGCAGGATCTTTCTCCGACCGCAGCGATGTCGGAGATTTGATGTTTTATCAGATTCCTGATGCGGTACGCACGTGAAATGGTCGTAAGGGAAAATCCCCAATTCATGGCTACCTCGGAGATTCTGTGTCACATCGCTCGTGCGCCGAGTATAAGGGAGTTCAAACTCACTTAATTCTTGACGACCTGCCATAGTAACAGCAGTAACCGATCTAACAACTGCACCAGACACTTTTTGTCTTTTATAGCCGTTGCCGACTGCAGCGCCTAATTCTGCTGTTTACATATCTCTGTATTTCAATACGCCTGCTTATACCATATTCTTTGACTCTTCAGTCTATTTCACCCTGTCTACCACCATACCTCCTATACATTTAATTATGTGTTTAGCCTGCTACATGCTCACAATTATTAAAATTTAGTTATTTTTGCTGTCTTCAGGTGCGTTGCATTCTTAATCAACTACTACCCCTTCAACTTCTCCTCAGTAATTTCACCTTATCGGTTAATACTCGAAAAACTCATGCAGAAATCGTAGGAAAACCCACACGAACTTTTCGTCCTGTTGAACGCTGCCTTACAGTCCATAACGACCCAATCCACTAACCACCTAACTAAAACACTAAATGGTCTTGGACAAAAACTTGACCAAAAGTAGTCCTGCACTCTGCACCTACTGACCGTCCAAAAGGAAGCCCACACTAGACTGAAACTACTATCTGAACGAAGCGGGGAACTAAATCCCACGATCATCACACGTATGTAGAAAGGCCAGAACCACTCCATCCTGGGATATACAAACTGATGTATGTGAGATGGTCAATAAACAAAATCAGAGATCTACAAAAAGGTTAACAGTTTTGTTTACAATATGTACACTTACTGAGACATACATAATTTTGAGGTGCTGAAGGTTATTTTGTGGTGCTGAATTACATACAAATAGAGTAATGTTCTGAGACGGCGAGTGGTGGAAGAGCCAGATCGCCCAGCGGCGCACAAGCGGGAGACTTGCAGGTGCTGTCTCCCTCGTAGCTGTGAGAGGCACGAGCAGTGCGCTCGACAAAGATGCTGTCGATACTGTAAAAATGTTGCATGGACCTCACTTTCCACGTCTTACCACACCCTGTAAACTCTTCATATTTTGTATCACATTGCATACTCCTTGTACCCTGTGCCAGCCGAATCACCAAGCTCGTCGAATAGCTGGAAGACCTTCGTCACTCCCGTTTCTACAGCAAAATCAAATCCCAGCATCGCACAGAGAATTTAATATTACGAGGGGCGTTCAGTAAGTAATGCAACAATTTTTTTCTCGGCCATTTTCGGTTTAAAATATGCGGAATTCGTTGCGGGGCATCGTGTAATATTCTCGCTTCAGCTCCTATAGTTCACAATAGGTGACTGGGCTATACGTTGCGTAGAAAATGACGTCTGTAAGGGAGGTTCGTTCGAGGCAGACAGCTGTCATAGAGCTTCTTTTGCCTGATAACCGGACTATCACATTCATAGGCGCTTGCAGAATGTCTACGCAGACCTGGCAGTGAACAAAAGAACGTAGGGCGAGGCGTCTATCATCGTTGCCACACAGTCGCGCAAACCCGTCCGATCTCCCGCGTGCCGGACGGCCACAGAAAACTGTGACTACCCTTAGGAATTGAATAACGGCTTCAGCGTGTTCGTCGCCACAGAACTGCAAACGAACTTCTTCTTCTCCATGACAATGCAAGGCCTCACATATACACTCCTGGAAATGGAAAAAAGAACACATCGACACCGGTGTATCAGACCCACCGTACTTGCTCCGGACACTGCGAGAGGGCTGTACAAGCAATGATCACACGCACTGCACAGCGGACACACCAGGAACCGCGGTGTTGGCCGTCGAATGGCGCTAGCTGCGCAGCATTTGTGCACCGCCGCCGTCAGTGTCAGCCAGTTTGCCGTGCCATACGGAGCTCCATCGCAGTCTTTAACACTGGTAGCATGCCGCGACAGCGTGGACGTGAACCGTATGTGCAGTTGACGGACTTTGAGCGAGGGCGTATAGTGGGCATGCGAGAGGCCGGGTGGACGTACCGCCGAATTGCTCAACACGTGGGGCGTGAGGTCTCCACAGTACATCGATGTTGTCGCCAGTGGTCGGCGGAAGGTGCACGTGCCCGTCGACCTGGGACCGGACCGCAGCGACGCACGGATGCACGCCAAGACCGTAGGATCCTACGCAGTGCCGTAGGGGACCGTACCGCCACTTCCCAGCAAATTAGGGACACTGTTGCTCCTGGGGTATCGGCGAGGACCATTCGCAACCGTCTCCATGAAGCTGGGCTACGGTCCCGCACACCGTTAGGCCGTCTTCCGCTCACGCTCCAACATCGTGCAGCCCGCCTCCAGTGGTGTCGCGACAGGCGTGAATGGAGGGACGAATGGAGCCGTGTCGTCTTCAGCGATGAGAGTCGCTTCTGCCTTGGTGCCAATGATGGTCGTATGCGTGTTTGGCGCCGTGCAGGTGAGCGCCACAATCAGGACTGCATACGACCGAGGCACACAGGGCCAACACCCGGCATCATGGTGTGGGGAGCGATCTCCTACACTGGCCGTACACCACTGGTGATCGTCGAGGGGACACTGAATAGTGCACGGTACATCCAAACCGTCATCGAACCCATCGTTCTACCATTCCTAGACCGGCAATGGAACTTGCTGTTCCAACAGGACAATGCACGTCCGCATGTATCCCGTGCCACCCAACGTGCTCTAGAAGGTGTAAGTCAACTACCCTGGCCAGCAAGATCTCCGGATCTGTCCCCCATTGAGCATGTTTGGGACTGGATGAAGCGTCGTCTCGCGCGGTCTGCACGTCCAGCTCGAACGCTGGTCCAACTGAGGCGCCAGGTGGAAATGGGATGGCAAGCCGTTCCACAGGACTACATCCAGCATCTCTACGATCGTCTCCATGGGAGAATAGCAGCCTGCATTGCTGCGAAAGGTGGATATACACTGTACTAGTGCCGACATTGTGCATGCTCTGTTGCCTGTGTCTATGTGCCTGTGGTTCTGTCAGTGTGATCATGTGATGTATCTGACGCCAGGAATGTGTCAATAAAGTTTCCCCTTCCTGGGACAATGAATTCACGGTGTTCTTATTTCAATTTCCAGGAGTGTATCTGCACACACAGAGCGAGGGAACATTTGTTGAATATTGTTCAAATGGTTCAAATGGCTCTGAGCACTATGGGACTTAACATCTATGGTCATCAGTCCCCTTGAACTTAGAACTACTTAAACATAACTAACCTAAGGATATCACACACATCCATGACCGAGGCAGGATTCGAACCTGCGACCGTAGTGGTCATGCGGTTCCAGACTGAAGCTCCTAGAACCGCACGGCCACACCGGCCGGCGAATATTGTTACTACGAGATTTCTGTACTCATGTAATATAACTTAGCGACCAAGCGGCAAGCACTCCTAGACCTTCTAGACTTGTGCTTCAAACTGCAAAAACTTCTGGAATTTTGTGTTTACTGCCTCAACCCCATCCGACCCTCATATTAAAACTTTTTCTGTTCGCACGAAACTACGGCATTTAAAACGTAAAGTGACACTGGCTCTTCTGAAAAGCTCAAATTAGTTTTCAGAAGGAAATTCAGATCCATTCTTTCCGACACGTTCTTTCAGAAATTCAAGGAAAGCCACGGACATTTCAGAGCAAACGTGAGAAAGCCTCTCAGTCCTAGCGTACAAGATCGCTCTTTTCACGATTTAGCAAATTTATATATTTTATTTTGTGGCCAGGCCGCCTTCCTGTCGCCAAAAGCCAAGCATCCTCACACTCTCTTTTACATGCAGTGGCCGTCTTTATACGGGGTCGTCCATTGATAGTGACCGGGCCAAATATCTCACGAAATAAGCAGCAAATGAAAAAACTACAAAGAACGAAACTCGTCTAGCTTGAAGGGGGAAACCAGATGGCGCTACCGTTGGCCCGCTAGATGGCGCTGCCATAGGTCAAACAGATATCAACTGCGTTTTTTGCTAAATAGGAACCCTCATTTTTTATTACATATTCGTGTAGTACGTAAAGAAATATGAATGTTTTAGTTGGACCACTTTTTTCGCTTTGTGATAGATCCAATTACAATACCACATCATCGACGCAAACAAAACCTCATCACCTGATTCCAAAAATAACGCAAGATGTTCCCAGTAATAACAAGAAAAATAATTGAATAGTAACGTGAGAATATAAAGCACATATAATACTATGAAAAATTTCTCAGGTTACCATCATGAAAAACATACCTGTAGTGGTTAAAATCTTACCTTCTCCTCTCCCGTAATATATTACATTATGCAATTTGAATGATTCATCATTACCCTCGTAGTGACCTCTTTTTCTTGATTATACTGAATCCTTATCCTCTCGTTATCTGACATCTTGCTTCATTTGCTATATACAGCGAATTATCCAACTTCGTTGCCTCCGTTTCACAAGAAAATCATGCACTACCAACTTGCCTCTCACAGCACAAATTATTATTTTGGTGTGTACCGTTTTTGTCTGAAATCAAAATATAAATTAGTATGACACAATTAACTGTTATCTACACGTACTGATACTTGAGACAGAATCTACAATAGCTTATCCCAAGGTGTAGTCCAACGGGCCTATTCACAAAATCTTATTAAGGTGGGTAGTAGAAATCTAAGTGGGTTATTCGAAAATTCCCTAGACCAACTGATGAGAGGATCGGCTCATGAAAATAACATATTAGATCCGGTAACAAAAAGGCCCCAATGTTTCGACTCAGCTCACGTAGAACAGGGAATCAGTAATCACAAGACCGTTACAGCATTACCGATACGAATGTAAATAAAAATAATGTGAATACAAAAAAGGTAAGAATATATAGTATATCTACTTAGCAACAACGTCAAGGAACAGATTTAGACTACCTAGGCACTCTACATGAAAATATCTCCAGCACTGGAAAATTGAGCATCGCTGTACAAAGTTCAAGAGTACTGTACAATAAGAGTTACACAGATATGTGCCGAACAAAGTTTTGAGTGATAGGAAAGACCAATCGTGTTTCAACTGCCGTGTGAAAAAGCTGCTACGAAAGCCGGGAGAGCTTCATTGAAAATTTAAACTTAGCCAAAGGCTCGCTGACAAACAGAACCAGAACGAAGCCAAAATTAGCACGAGGAGAGCCGTGAGTGAAGCGTTCAGTGAACCCGAAACTGAAATTCTACCTACCTATTTGACAGAAAATCCTAAGAAGTTATCGTATTACTTTAAATCACTAAACGGATCGAAACTGTTTGTCCAGACGCTCTACAACCGTAAATGGCGTGGAACCGGAGGATGAGATACCGAAGGCAGAAATACTATACGTCACTCTCCAGAACTATGTCACTGAGGAAGATCTCACTGGAGTTCCTCCTTTAAATCGTCACAGGAACGCCAAACTGACATATCAAGAAATAAGTGACCATGGGATATAAAAGAACCGAAATCGCTCATCAGAGGAAAAGCCACTACATCAGACGGGTACCTGTACGACTCTACACTGAATCTGGTAAAGGAGTGGCTTCCCTTCTAGTAGCAGTGTACCGGAGGTCACTGAAGAAGCGAAGTGTTCCTAGTGATTGGAAGAAAAGGACAGCTGATTCCCATTTTCGAGACCGGTCGACGAACAGAGACACAAAAACTGTAGGCCTATATCTCTGACTTCGGTTTGTTGTAGAATTTTGCAACTTACGCCCACGTGTTATGACATTTCTGGCGGCCTTCTACGAAGGAATCGACACGGGTTCCAGAAACAATGATCGTGTGAAATCCATCTCGCTTTGTTCATCGTCGAGCCTCGGAACCACTCTGATGTCGTGTTCCACGAGTTCCGGAAGATGTTACATACAGTTTCACACTGCCACATAATGAACAGAATGTGAGCGTGCGGAATAGCAGACAAGCTGTGAGACTCGACTTCCTGCAAACAGAACCAGCATGTCACTGGCAATCGTGATACATTTTCAGATGTAAAAGTAACGTCGACGATACCCCAAGGGAGTATTATAGGACCTTTACTTTGCACAATATACTCGTATATAAATGACCTTGTGGATAACAAGGCTTTTTGTGGACGACGCTGTTGCACACTGAGGTGACTAAAATCATGGGATACCTCTTAATATTATGTCGGACCTGCTTATGAATGGCGTAGTGCAGTAACACGACGTGTCTTGGACACAACAAGTCGTTCCAAGTTCCCTGCAGTAATATTGAGCCATGCTCCCTCTCTATAGCCATCCATAACTGCGAAGGTTTGCCGGTGCAGGATTTTGTGCACGAAAAGACCTCTCGATTATGTCCAATAAATGTTCGATGGGATTCATGTCGGGTGATTTGGGTGGCCAAATCATTCTCTCGAACAGTCCAGAATGTTCTTCGAAACCATCGCGAGCAGTTGTGGTCCGGTGACGTGAGGCCTCGTCACCCATAAAAATTCCATTCTTGTTCGCGAACAAGAAGTCCACAAGAGACTCAAATAATTTTTTTTTTTCAAAATAGAGGTGGAGCCCCTCCACGTCCACACCGGCATGATGGCCAACACAAAAGGTCTACTGCCATCTCTGCATAAGGGTTAGTATTCACTAAAGTGAGGTGTCGCAGGATGTGGGTACTGCGATGTTTGCGTACGTCTGGTTAGGATTAACCATTAATACGCGCTCATCTGGAGATAGATTGGTCGAAATCTGACGAAGGGTAGCGGTTTGAAGGGCAGAGGAAAAAAAGTGCCAAAGCAAGAGCCAAGGGAAAAAAATCCTCTGCGAAAGTTAGGTCGGGCGGCAAGAGCAGTAGCGGTTGTCTTGCTGCCTGCGATAGGTTGTGCAAGGATAGGCTTTGTTAGTAGTGGGTATCATGCATGTCGATACCTTGACGTTGTGCGTTTGTGCTGCTCGGCGGCTGGCGCTGGGTGCTGGTACAGAGTCCTCGTTCAGCGTCCTGCAACCTGCAACAGTTAGGTTTGTTATCGGTCTTGTGTCCGATAGGTCATATAACGGAGGCACAGTGTGAGGGAGTGTTGGCAGATTGTTCGTGCGTCTGTGGGCGAGCTCGTCGGTGTCCCTGCTGTGGCCTGTTGGTCGGCTCTAATAGCAGCTGGTAGTTGCCAGTCAGTGTTGCTGATATGCAGGGGCTTACCGACGTTTGTCGCTGTTTGCGTATGTTAGTTTATCATAGGTGGTTATGCCCTAGCTAGCAGTGTCTTTGGTCGCTTGTGTTTCCACCTGTGGTTGTGATCGTAGTTTCCCAGAGTGAGGATGAAAGGATTGTTCGAGTGTCTCGAGTTGCTGTATAGTCGTGTGGCGTGTTTCTTGAATACTTCCTTGAGGGTATCAAGGCGGTATTCATGGTGAAGATCCACGGTGCGTGTGTAGCGTGGAGCATTGCTAATGACTCGTAGCACTTTGTTCTGTATGATCTGCAGGCGGCGCAGTCGTGTGGGAGCGCTCAAATAGTCTCCAAGCAGCCGAACATAACCATTTCCAGTCAATGATGTTCATTTGGACCATAGAACCCAGTCCACCCCATGTAAACACAGCCCACACATTATGGAGCTACCACCTCCTTGTACAGTGCCTTGTTGATAACTTGGGTCCATTCCTTCGTGGGGTCTGCGCTACACTCGAACCATATCATCAGCTCTTACCAACTAAATCCGGGACTCACCTGACTAAGTGACGGTTTTCCAGTAGTCTAACTCTAACCGATATGGTCACGAGTCCAGGAGAGGAAGACCGCACTGCAGTTCCTTCTCTAAATCCTCGCACGAACGAAAAAATCGCCGACATCGAAATAAGTGTCCAAGGAATAGAAAAGCACTGAAATCACTCAACAGAGGAAAGTCCACTGGACCTGACGGGATACCAATTCGATTCTACACAGAGTACGCGAAAGAACTTGCCCCCCTTCTAACAGCCATGTACCGCCAGTCTCTAGAGGAACGGAAGGTTCCAAATGATTGGAAAAGAGCACAGGTAGTCCCAGTTTTCAAGAAGGGTCGTCGATCAGATGCGCACAACTGTAGGCCTATATCTCTGACATCGATCTGTTGTAGAATTTTAGAACATATTTTTTGCTCGCGTATCATGTCATTTCTGGAAACCCAGAATATACTATGTAGGAATCAACATGGATTCCGGAAACAGCGATCGTGTGAGACCCAACTCGCTTTATTTGTTCATGAGACACAAAAAATATTAGATACAGGCTCACAGGTAGATGCCATTTTCCTTGAATTCCGGAAGGCGTTCGATACAGTTCCGCACTGTCGCCTGATAAACAAAGTAAGAGCCTACGGAATATTAGACCAGCTGTGTGGCTGGATTGAAGAGTTTTTAGCAAACAGAACACAGCATGTTGTTATCAATGGAGAGACATCTACAGACGTTAAAGTAACCTCTGGCGTGCCACAGGGCAGTGTTATGGGACCATTGCTTTTCACAATATACATAAATGACCTAGTAGAGAGTGTCGGAAGTTCCATGCGGCTTTTCGCGGATGATGCTGTAGTATACAGAGAAGTTGCAGCATTAGAAAATTGTAGCGAAATGCAGGAAGATCTGCAGCGGATAGGCACTTGGTGCAGGGAGTGGCAACTGACCCTTAACATAGACAAATGTAATGTATTGCGAATACTTAGAAAGAAGGATCCTTTATTGTAGGATTATATGATAGCGGAACAAACACTGGTAGCAGTTACTTCTGTAAAATATCTATGACTATAGGTACGGAACAATTTGAAGTGGAATGATCATATAAAATTAATTGTTGGTAAGGCGGGTGCCAAGTTGAGATTCATTGAGAGTGTCCTTAGAAAATGTAGTCCATCAACAAAGGAGGTGGCTTACAAAACACTCGTTCGACCTATACTTGAGTATTGCTCATCAGTGTGGGATCCGTGCCAGGTCGGGTTGACAGGGGAGATAGAGAAGATCCAAAGAAGAGAGGCGCGTTTCGTCACAGGGTTATTTGGTAAGCGTGATAGCGTTACAGAGATGTTTAGCAAACTCAAGTGGCAGACTCTGCAAGAGAGGCGCTCTGCATCGCGGTGTAGCTTGCTGTCCAGGTTTCGAGAGGGTGCGTTTCTGGATGAGGTATCGAATATATTGCTTCCCCCTACTTATACCTCCTGAGGAGATCACGAATGTAAAATTAGAGAGATTCGAGGGCGCACGGAGGCTTTCCGGCAGTCGTTCTCCCCGCGAGCCATACGCGACTGGAACAGGAAAGGGAGGTAATGACAGTGGCGCGTAAAGTGCCCTCCGCCACACACCATTGGGTGGCTTGTGGAGTATAAATGTAGATGTAGATGTAGATGTAGAGGCGCTGCAGGCGATATTGTGCTGTTAGCAAAGACACTCACGTCGGTCGTCTGCTGCTGTAGGCCATTAACGCCAAATTTCGCCACACTGTCCTAACGAATAAGTTCGTCGTAAGTCCCACCCCGATTTCTGCGGTTATTCCACACTGCGTTGCTCGACTGTTAGCACTGACAACTCTACTCAAACGATCCTGTTCTTGGTCATTAAGTGCAGGCGTCGACCACTGCGACGTCCGTCGTGAGAGGTAATGCCTGAAGTTTGGTACTCGGCACACTCTTGACACTGCAGAGCTTGGAATACTGAATTTTCTTGCGATTCTCGAAATGGACTGTCCCATGCGTCTAGCTCCAACCACTGTTCCACGTTCTAGGTCTCTTAATTCCCGTGGTGCGGTCGTAATCACTCCAGACACCTTTTCACATGAATCATCTGGGTGCAAACGACTGCTCTGCCAATGCACTGCCCTTTTATCCTTGTGTATGGAACACCACCTCCATCTGTATATGTACATATCGCCCTCTCATAACTTTTGACACCTCATTGTGATCAGCTCTGATGATAGAGAATCTCCGACAACTCAATAGTGAAGATCTCAAAAATTATCGAAGCCCAAAACACTCCTCCAAAATACAACAAATTAGAAAGAATCATTATAAACCATTAATTCCAAAATCTTGAGCACCCAAGAAATATATATAAATAATTATAAACTCCACTGTAGCAATAAATCATTCAAGACCAACAAATGGGGGACTGAGTAGGGGGGCGTGTTGATTACTTGCAGTTCCCTGTCAAGACCACCAGTTTTCCTCCACTATCGGTGATAGCCGTTTCTTGCATTTAAAATCTCCTCTATCATCCCACTGTCACACTGCAGTTTGTTGTACTAAGCCAAATGAGCCTCATCCAAAAGAGTCAAACCACCCGTTGGTATCTAGTACACAGCAAACTCACAACAATAATCAACAGAATAAACACTGTTCCAATGAATTGAGACTGAAATTCGTACACAGAAATCCGCACAATAGCATATATTAATGCAAAAACGGTATCTCACAATCTCAATCGAAAAGGGGAAGCTATAGACAACTCCAACATTCACCACTACGCAAGTCATATCAACAACGTCAGTAACATAAGTACTGTACCAAGAGAATAAGGACCGAGCGGGGTGGCGCAGTGGTTAGACACTGGACTAGCATTCGGGAGGACGACGGTTCAATCCCGCGTCCGGCCATCCTGATTTAGGTTTTCCGTGATTTCCCTAAATCACTCCAGGCAAATGCCGGGATGGTTCCTCTGAAAGGGCACGGCCTACTTCCTTCCCAATCCTTCCCTAATCCGATGAGACCGATGCCCACGCTGTCTGGTCTCCTTCCCCAGACCAACCAACCAACCAACCAGGAGAATAAGGTAACAATTCAAAAGAAAAATCAGTTGGTTCACACGCTATACTGGCAGCAAAATATCATACAGCTATCCACAGAATCATTAGAGAAAAAAAGAAACTGCTCCACAGAATTGCAGTCACTCAATCTGAATATCTGGACAATATTACCACTGTGAAATTCTGACAATAGTACACAATTACTCAACTTATCTTTCCATCTGCACAAAAATTTCACAGTCCATCTGGAATCCTCACTGAACTTGAAAATTTACATTCACATGAACTGTACCTAAATCAGGGATCACACCTAACCTCCCATGAAACAGAACACAAGTCCTTACTCACTCTATAGCAAATACCCTGAAAACTGCTGAACTTCAATAATCCAATAGAGAGGAACATCAAACATTCTAATATAACCTTATCTCTTCATAACTTCACTTCTAATACGGCCTTATTTGCAGAAGATGTTACCAACATGTGTTGCTAACATACCAGCATGAAAAAGACAAAAATTTCTCATCCCAATATCTTGAAGATAAAGTCCAATCGCCAATAAACAAATTCACCACTTGTATAATACACTTGTAAAAAATCTTAGCATTCCCATGGATAAAATAAACTGTCAAATAATTGCATGCAGACTCCACATTATTTTTCACTGGTGCTAAACCCCTTCTAATTAAAATCAGGATAATACATGTATTCTTTCTTCATTTAAGCACCCAAGGAACACAGTTAAGTTCATACTGTTGTAAAAATAATCCACCACAGCTGCCATTTTACATTTTATTTACCACTACCATTTCGAGAAATGACTTATTCTCTAGCAATGTCTTGATACAACCAATATGTAATCAGCATATACAACTTTCGGTAGTATATTTTTACAAACATTATAAGATTATAAATGTTACATTTCTATTATGATCTATTTCCGTTTTGCCATATTTGTGCATAATTGTCACATGTTTATTTTAAATTCATCACTTCGATAAAAACTGATTTTTATTGTACAGAAAATTTAGTGTTGTCTTTTCTTCTGATTTATATATCAGCAATAATAATTTTATCAAACTTCCCAATTTCTGTATTTCTAAATTATGTTTGTTTGTTTAAAATATTCTTGGGATTTTGCCAGATGTGTGTAGCTTTAAATGTGCTCTAAGGTGTACATGTAGCTTCGTTTTGTGACTCTATGAAGACTGGAAAGATTAGTGATTATGTTTACTGTGGTGACGATTTTCTGAAAGATGCATAATAAATATGGAGAGGTCATTTTTGTTGTGTCTTGCCCACTCGTCTTGACAATACTTAACTTTAATGTACAAAGGTGTCGCGAGTAAAGGGCGACATGCAACATATTTGAGTCCCGTGATACATGCAATGTGCGGGCAAGTCTGTCACACAGTTTGTGAATTACAACTGTTCTCGTAGCACTCTCTGCTAGGCCGTGCTAATACCCTTCACTATGTCCGGCGTGGCTTATATTCACTTCTTGCAGAGGTCGCTCGTGGCGCGGCGAGGTCCTTGTCAGCGGGCTATTGGCTGACGTTTCCTCACCGCCTTCTCTGGTCTTGTGTTCTTCCTCTTCGTTCCGGCGCTTGTGGTTGCGCCAGGACAATTTTAGATTTTGTTTATGTGTTCTCTGTATGCTGAAGTACATTTTCGTCCTAATGTCTGATGCAGAGCATGCCACAGTCGCTGCATTTAATATTATGTATTCCTGTTTGTCGTATTTTTTAACTTTATCTGCTCTGTGTAATATGTTCATACCTATCTTATACTTTGTGCAAGATGTAATTTTAAAATTGTTATTACGAATATGGGTTAATTATTTTCTGATAAATATTTCCCATATATGGTATCAAACTGAAGTTTCCTTTCGCCTTTCTTTCTGTTTACACTAGTGCTATTTCATCATTTTAATTTCCTAATTTGGCTCTAATTTTCTTTCTGTACGTTTTACTGACTATTTTAGGACTGTAATCGTTAGTTCTATCTAATGATGCCTCCATGTTTTCTTTAGTAAGGGGAAATCTAATGACACGCTCTACCATGGCATGAAAATATGCTGTTTTACGTGCAAGTGCGTGGGACCATAAGTTGTATATTATACAGTCACTTATAGTTGGTTTACAAAATATTAAAATTTTATTAACGCTACCGACGTGAGTTATTTTTAGAGCTATGAAATTTATACTTTTGTCTGTTTCATATTCAGTGGTAATTTTGAAGGTATTATGCATTTTCTTCATACAAAAAGGCAGCACTGGTGCTATCGTTACAGCAGTTTGTGTTTCATGTATTTTTTGAGGCTGCAGAATAGGAGACACACGAAATATAATGAAGCAAAAAAAGTATGGTCACCGGATGCTCAACTCGCAGCACACCATCAAGGCAATTTCAGTCATTCAGATCTGTTTCAAGAAAGCAAGTCAATATTGAAAGGAAACTGTAACTCAAAATAAATCAATTCCGTTAAGCAGCACTGCTTACCAGAAACCTGATAAAATAAATCACAACAGCTAATATGAGTAATCACGAGCCATTGATAACATGAAATAAAATAATCAGTTTCCATAGCTTTGTCGTCTCAGAATTCCAGCAGCTGCACGGAATTTATGCGTAATTCTCCTTGACATTGTATTGAAATGAAATTTATCTTAAGCACTCATCTTTTTACACAATGACTCTATTTTGCAGATGATCTGCCAAAGACAGAAGTATTGTCATTTGACCACAGAAAATTGCAACGGTATAATCACCGCTGTTCCAGCACTTCACATCAGAACTTCATAAATTCATGGACGATATATCAGAAATAAGATTCATTGAACTGATTCGTTTCCTAAAGAATACTGTCATAGCTCACTGTCCCCTCTAGAACTACAGTGATTATTGAATAACTAAGAAGCATTTACAGGCATGTCAGTACACCAATACATATATCAAAATCACCAGCATGAACAACAGTAAATGCACTCAGTAATAATTCTGTTCTGCTATTGAAAAAAACGCACACATCACCTCAGCCTTACTTTTAATGAATCTGTAATAAGTCTCCAGCTATTACACAGCTCTGCCTAATGGATGTAGAATAACGAGAATTTACAGTGAAACTGAGTAATTAATCAGAAACTTGCCAGAAAAGAATTTAAATGCATACAATGACGAAATAAATTGAACAGTAGACTCATAAACAGTCATACGTTCCGGTAAAACTGGCTGCTGCATGTATTAATATCACAGACTTTCTCAAGGAAATAAATTGCACATTGAAAATTTCTTAATTAGTCTTTTACAAATACTCTAAGGTGCAGTTAAATGGCGCCAAGGAAAATCTGAATGCTTGCCAAAAAAAAAAAAAAAATCTTCATAGCAGAACGCTCATTGAACATACTACTAACAGAACTATTCACAAAATAATAAAAATAGTTATCAGAAGATTCCCAAAATTCAAATCCTGACAAAAGATCGACAGTTGAAAGTATGTTACTACCTGATACTTTTACCTGTTCATCCATAAGAGACAATGATCCTAGTTTTCAGTGCCCTCAAATAGCCACCTTTTATGAAGTCTGACCCATACGTGAACAAATTCAATCTCAGTAACTTTGTTTTAGATTTCGCAGTAACAAGGAACATCCTCAAAGCAAAACGGAGTATTTAAAGTGCGGCTTCGCATAAGCTAAACCAAGATAAAACTGAAACCAAAATCCTTGCAAAGGATTTCATATAGCTACTCGCCATCTGTTTCTATGAATTACACCTCATATGTGTAATTCGTGCAGTGCAAACGTGTTTGCACTCTGTTTCATACAACACATAATAAACTGAAAGGATCTGAGCTAGTGTGATAGAAAATATAGAAGTGCCCGTCGCTTCAGCCACGCGCTTTGAAGTTCCGCTGTAATACTAACTTAGCCGTCTAGCTAAAAATTTCATTTAAAAATAAGTAAGTGCCATCACTGCTCAAGGCCGTTTATTCTCTCTCTGCTTGAAATACAGTGAAAGCGAAAAGTAGTTCGTTCGAGAACGTAGCTCTTAAGTGAATACGTGGAAGGGTCAGAGTAAAAAATAGGTTTTTCAGAATCCTTAAATTATACGAGTACTGCATACATATTGTTCAGAAAATGAATATAAAATTTCAAGTTCCACATACAAGTCCACTTGAATGGATCATTTAGTTTACATGAATATACGTGTACAAAAGACATGGATAGATACCTTATATTCGTGTCAACGCTCGTCGTATTATTTAATGAGTGGAAAAGCAATGAGATGATGTACTCGTAAGCCCAGATGACCGAACAGACATTTGGTATTCATTCACACGTTTTCTAACGAAACTGTGAACTCCAACAAAGGACTAACAGCCCCTACACTGAAAACAACCGCAAAGTATCTCGCGTAAATAAATCTGATGTTCAACAGAGCAAATAACGCAAATGCATCGCATGCAAGCAAACGTCTCACCACAATCTAGAACGATGTCAGTTCAATTTTCCTATTTCTTTATCACAAGACACAACATCTATATTAAACAGGTGGGCACGCCTTCACCGCACCGAGCGGGAGAACACAATGCTTCACTTTTTCCAATGACCATGCGACCCACACTAACCAATTCTGCCCGCCAAACATTTTTATTGATTGGTTCACCTCAACATTAGATGACTTCTTTGAGACATGTCTTGCAGTTCCCATTCGAAGGTAAGTTACTGTAGCAAATAGATAAGTGTCTAAGATTCTATGAGACAGAACAAATGCCAGTCAATGTGTGCATGAGTACATAGCATGAAGACGTCTAACAGCAGACAACTTTCAGGTCATAGTGCGCAAAGCTCTGTCTAACAGACGAAAACATTGTAATCCAGTGGAACATGGAGTTTGCTTTGATACCGGCGAACTAAACATTATTGTGGAATGCTGTTAGAAGGACCATTCATAGGAAAGTGTGATACTCAAGAGCACCGACAAGCGCTAACAAATGCTTATATTGGTTAGACGAACTAGTCATTCAAAACTGAAGCCACGCCCAGAGCATAACATCAGTGGAGGCAATGGAATGTAAAGTATTCCTACTGGCGTACACTTTGATCCAAACACTTGGAAGGTCTCTCTTATCTTTGTTCGTGAGGGCAAGTGATGTGCGACATCAGTTTCATTGCTGTTAGATGCCCAGTCCAGTCAAATTCAGCCATAGCTGTGCATAAGGCTGTCTCATGCGAATGCTGCCTTCTTTCAGATGCAAGCCACGTGACAGCCGACAAATAATTTGCAACCTGGTGATGACAGGCAGTAAAGTTTCCGTGTGAAAACCCAGCTGCTAATGTTTTCTTTCCTTTAAAGTAGTTAATATCCATGAAAGCAACACTGTGGTTATCATTAATAGAATTGTTTTTAATCCTTGATTTATGATGAAAAAATGTTTGCTCTTTTGGTTTAAGTACTTCTCAATAAGGTATCAAGTAACTGAGCAGAGGGTAAGTACTAACAGTTAGCTGCTGCTCAAACTGGATAATTCATTAGGAAATAAAAGCAATTATGATATACTTCAAATACATTTCTGCAGCTGCCACATCTGCTCCTCCAAATTTATTGATTGCAAGATCCCACACAAATGAACTACTCTGATTTGACTGTCCAATTGCAATTTGCTACTTATAAGTGTACTATTTATAAATAACAAAAGAGTACCACATAAAACTAGTTTTTCAGTGTAGAGCTAACATATTGTTCACTTCGAGCTCAAGTATCTTACATACGGAGGTTATTTTCTGACTCAACCCCAGAGTAGTGACATTTTTCCTTCACTATAGAATCTCTCGACGTGGGTGTCTTTTGAGGCACCTGTAATTTTGCCATCGTCGTTACATTCTACCGTCATACCAGGCCACACATATAGCCAGTGAGAGTAAGTTGTAGGCATCCTCTGAGTTGGTGTATCTGTAACATCAATGGAGCATCTTTCAGAGTTATCTACAGCCAACGTATCCTATCATGACAGCACACAAAGTTCATGGTGAATTGCGTATGCTAAATACAACAGTGGTAGAAAAACTAATCTTACTGTAACAAATGGACTTAAAGAAGATTGTTCCCTTTACTGAAAAAACTGCTGACATCAAACGGTCTACCGAGTATAATATACATCTAGAAATAGTATTATATTATTAAATATTAATACATCTGAAATAGTATTCCGATGTATTAATCTTCTCAGAGCCGCTAATGCAAACCCTGTTGTGAACCAAGTCACTGCAGAATAAACGCTTCAGTGATGCGAGGAGCACTCAACTTCGATCACTGTCGACAGTAATGACTACTTAGACGTATTTTCAAAAGGGAGGACCGAGAAATCGTACAATCGCTCACTTATTTCGTCTGCGAAGCAAGGTAGAGATGCTTTAATTGGCTGTGTGGACAAACTCATGCAACAGGTTTCAGTGGTTCCTATGAGTCCACAGGATATGAAGGTAAGTGATACGCATTTGCTACAATGGTGCAGGCAACGTTCCTAAAAGCGGAATTGTATCTTCCAAGACGGCAATGTCCTCAGTCACACGGTTGAAAATATGCAGGATTAGTTGTTAAAATTTATTTTGTGTGACCTTCACAGTCGTTAAATTGAACTGTTACTGGCAACCATTGTTGTCCTTTCTGTGAAGTGTATTGCTACTCACGTAAAA
The DNA here is from genome assembly GCF_023864275.1 of Schistocerca cancellata. Lineage (NCBI taxonomy): Eukaryota > Metazoa > Arthropoda > Insecta > Orthoptera > Acrididae > Schistocerca > Schistocerca cancellata. The sequence goes on along the minus strand of NC_064629.1, from coordinate 875,276,232 downwards.
TGCCCGTAGCAGTGGGTTGTCATAGATGTAATGGCCTTCAAATACAGTTATTACATGTTGTCTAAGATATCCGGCCAGTACCTTGGACACTAGAATCGAATGACCCATGGACCCATGGTCACTTCGCATCCTGTTGCAAGGAATCGTGAATGCTTACCACTCAAATCAGTTATGTAAGAGATAACTTGCACATGATGGTTCAATCGTTGAAACAGGTAGTATTTGAAATAAAAATCTTTAGATTGCCTCAGAATTGTAATTTTTCATAATGAATCACATTCTCTAAGGTGTCTGAGGGTGCTACATGAGGAAGCGATGGAAAACTTCACATCAGCATAATCTCTGTTCTGAATGGTTTCCGAGATACAGCCATTTGAAACTCATCCAGTTTATCCTGTTGGTCACTTGAATGCGCACTTCATACGCGATTATATGTGCACACTTGACGTTCTGGCTTCCTGAGATGAAACGAACGGAACAAACGTAATTTAGTTCGTATTCTGTGCTGCAAAGATAGCACAATTAGGACAGAATAAGAAATGTGGAGTGTCTCCTCAAAGTAAGAGAGGAAAGCATGTTAACGTAAAGAAGGGACAGAAACATAGGACGTGTTTTAAGTCATCTGGGAATAACTTCCATGGTGACATAAGGTGCCATAGAGGGCAAAAATGAAGGATAAGACAGAAACTGAAAAATATAGAACAGGCAATAGCAGATGTTGAATGGAAGTACTAGTCTGAGGGTCATATTTTATACGTAAGATCGTTACTTCATCTCTCTTTCATTTGGGTATTTAAATATTTCGTTATCTGAGGTTTGTTACGTAAAATCGCATCACACATAGTGACTATATTTTGCTATAGGAAAACTTTGCTTAAAATCAAGGTAGTGATTAAAAGCTAAATTTTCTTGTGAATAAGTTAATTAACATACCCTGCAGTAAAGTGAGTTCTGAGTCGAATTTTAAGCGGAAATAACTAACTTTTTACGTTGTAACATACACCCGAAGCGCCAAACTGTAGGCCTAAATTTTTCAGCCCGTAAAAAGTCAAAAATTCGTGAGCTGTAGATTGTATTACGTGATTCAGTTTAATTTTAAAGTGTCTAATCGGTGCTGCATTTCGTGATAAGCTTCGTTGTTCCTGTAGGATATGTTTAGATTGCTGGTTGAAGTTCCATTTGGACGATGATACTGCGAAATTGAATAGGGAAGACAACGAGGCTTTCCCATGGAACTGTAGGCTCTGAAAAAGGATGAGAGAATCGCGGACCAGGACGCAAAATTTGTGCTCTTCAGGCTCATTTAGACTGCGTGAAATTTTGAACCAGACAGATTGAAGGTGGAAGAAGACGGTGGGAAATGGATACAGGCAACAGGTAATAGGCGAAAGGAGAACATTTCTTCAACTACTTTTGAGGTTGCAGTATTTATTAAAGTTTTCTTGTTACCTGACGCAGGAGGGGAAGAGGCTCATACAGCTGTAGGTCATTGTAAGATGCAGCAGACTTCTACTAAAGCAAGTGCAGATCGGTATCAAAGGAAATTACGAGAAAATTAGGAAGAAACGAATGTTGCTGCTAGATAGTAGTGTGGCAGGGGTGTACGCCAGATGGTATAGGACAAATTAGAAACAGGGTACCACGTCATAAATACTGTGAAGCCAAGTGCTAACCTTAGCCGAGTGACAGAGAACACAGCGAATTTGTGTAAAGATTTAGCGAAGAGGATCATAGTAGGTGGAGCAGGGAACAGCCTGGCTAAAGACGAAAGTTACAGGATTGGGGGAGACCTGAATGAGATAAGAGTGGCAACTACACGTACAGCCCGCCGGTGAGGTCATGCGGTCCTAGGCGCTTCAGTCTGGAACCGCGCTACCGCTACGGTCGCAGTTTCGAATCCTGCCTCGGGCATGGATATGTGTCATGTCCTTAGGTTAGCGAGGTTTAAGTAGCTCTAAGTTCTAGGGGACTGATGACCTCAGATGTTACGTCCCATAGTGCTCAGAGCCATTTGAATTTTAACTACACGTACAACAGTAGCTGCTGTGGAGGTCCTACAGTGCCATGACCAGCCCTGGGTGAACACTGATGAAAGCCGTGTGAACACTGAGCTGAACAGGCAGCCGCTGACTGAAATGAAATATCGTATGAGTGGAGCGCCTGTTGCTACGATTGGGGGATGAACATATACCACACTGATGAGTCAAAACATTATGAGCACCTACTTAAAAGCGTGTTGATTCACCTCTGGAACGCAATTCAGCAGTGATTCTGCGTGCCATAGATTCTACAAGAACTTCATAGGTTTCCAGAGGTTTGTGGTACCACATGCCTAAGCACAGTAATTTACGGTTCGTTGGTTTGTGGGCGCAGAACTGGCCCCCGATAGTGTCCCAGTTGGGTTTCAGCGGATTCAGATAAGCCGAAATTGATGATCAAGGGATCGAAGAGTGAGTTCACTATCATGCTCGTCAAACCATTGCAACACGATTCTGGCCTTGTGACAGGGACAGTTATCCTGCTAGAAGATGCGATCGCTGTTGGGGAGGACATCAAGCATAAGCAATTACAGGTGCTCCCTAATAATGGCTCACGTAGTCCACACCTGTCATAGTGCCTTCTATTACTACCGCAGTTAAAGTTGATTGTCGGTAAAGCAGATGCCAGACTGAGATTAATTGGAAGAATCCTAAGGAAATGCAATCCGAAAACAAAGGAAGTAGGTTACAGTACGCTTGTTCGCCCACTGCTTGAATACTGCTCAGCAGTGTGGGATCCGTACCAGATAGGGTTGATAGAAGAGATAGAGAAGATCCAACGGAGAGCAGCGCGCTTCGTTACAGGATCATTTAGTAATCGCGAAAGCGTTACGGAGATGATAGATAAACTCCAGTGGAAGACTCTGCAGGAGAGACGCTCAGCAGCTCGGTACGGGCTTTTGTCAAAGTTTCGAGAACATACCTTCACCGAAGAGTCAAGCAGTATATTGCTCCCTCCTACGTATATCTCGCGAAGAGACCATGAGTATGAATTCAGAGAGATTAGAGCCCACACAGAGGCATACCGACAATCCTTCTTTCCAAGAACAATACGAGACTGGAATAGAAGAGAGAACCGATAGAGGTACTGAAGGTACCCTCCGCCACACACGGTCAGGTGGCTTGCGGAGTATGGATGTAGATGTAGATGTAGATGTAGATGTAGCTTCCATGGAACTCCAGGGTAACGTCCCACCATAACTGAATATTGATCCTGCCAGACTGCGTCCGTGACGCGCTGCATATTTCAGCAACCATTCGCCTGGATGACAGGATATCAGGACACGACCATCGACTTGGTTTAGCAATAAACCGGATTCATCCGACCAGGCGACACGATTCCACTGACCCGCGGTCCAAACTTGCTGACCCCTTGCCCACTGTAATGATAATGGGTGATTTTGTTGGATCAATATGGAAACACGTGGGAGTCCTCTGCTTCGAAACACCATGTTGAACACTGTGCTCTGACGTGAGATCTGCCACAGATGCTTTACACAGCGAGCCAGCCTCCGATCCCTATGTTCTATGATGGGGTGTTGACGTGCAACTTCTTGTCGCCTCCTCGTGTTTACAGCATTTTTCAACCACTTTCCGTAGATGCTCACGATAGTAGCACGCGAACAGCCGACCAGCTTCGCCGTTTCCGAGATGCTCGCTCCCAGGCACTGGGCCACGACAATCTGACTTCTGTTAGGGTCACTTAAGTTAACGGATTTCCGCATTTCCACCACTTAGAATGATTCCCCATTCGTTTCTGCTCTTCTCATACACTTCTCTTACGTCGTCACGTGCCCTCAGACCAGGCAACATACAACCTCGCGAAGGGCAGTGTTCACAATGATTTGGTTTATCTGTGTAGACGTTATCTGCACCTTAGTAAGAGAGGGAAGGATCGGTTGGCTGAGCTTCCTGCAGAAAATGTACGGAAATCGCATAAACGACGATCGCTGTGGTTACTAGTGTCGGAGGGGTACCTTTATTAGGTTAGACTCAGGAAACAGGCACCCCGTTGAGCAAGAAGTTCAAATAACAAAAGAGCCCAACAAAATGCTTACGAAGGCACAGAAATGTAAGGTCAGTTTCCTTGATCAGAACATTAGAGGACTGAGTAATTAAGTACAAGAGATTCTCGTCTGTTTTGAAAATTAGAGAGATCTCAAAAGACAGATATTCTGTGCCTGTCTGAACACCACGTAACAATAGGGTTACGGAAGTTAATATAAAATATTACACGTTAGCATCTCACTCTTCCCCCCCCCCTCCCCCCCCCCCCCTCCATGAACCATGGACCTTGCCGTTGGTGGGGAGGCTTGCGTGCCTCAACGACGCAGATAGCCGTACGGTAGGTGCAACCACAACGGAGGGGTATCTGTTGAGAGGCCAGACAAACGTGTGGTTCCTGAAGAGGGGCAACAGCCTTTTCAGTAGTTGCAGGGGCAACAGTCTGGATGATTGACTGACCTGGCCTTGTAACACTAACCAAAACGGCCTTGCTGTGCTGGTACTGCGAACGGCTGAAAGCAAGGGGAAACTACAGCCGTAATTTTTCCCGAGGGCATGCAGCTTTACTGTGTGATTAAATGATGATGGCGTCCTCCTGGGTAAAATATTCCGGAGGTAAAATAGTCCCCCATTCGGATCTCCGGGCGGGGACTACTCAGGAGGACGTCGTTATCAGGAGAAAGAAAACTGGCGTTCTACGGATCGGAGCGTGGAATGTCAGATCCCTTAATCGGGCAGGTAGGTTAGAAAATTTAAAAAGGGAAATGGATAGGTTAAAGTTAGATATAGTGGGAATTAGTGAAGTTCGGTGGCAGGAGGAACAAGGCTTTTGGTCAGGTGAAGACAGGGTTATAAATACAAAATCAAATAGGTTTAATGAATAAAAAAATAGGAGTGCGGGTAAGCTACTACAAACAGCATAGTGAACGCATTATTGTGGCCAAGATAGACACGAAACCCACGCCTACTACAGTAGTACAAGTTTATATGCCAACTAGCTCTGCAGATGATGAAGAAATTGATGAAATGTATGATGAGATAAAAGAAATTATTCAGGTAGTGAAGGGAGAAGAAAATTTAGTAGTCATGCGTGACTGGAATTCGACAGTAGGAAAAGGAAGAGAAGGAAACGTAGTAGTTGAATATAGATTGGGGTTAAGAAATGAAAGAGGAAGCCGCCTGCTAGAATATTGCACAGAGCATAACTTAATCATAGCTAACACTTGGTTCAAGAATCATGAAAAAAGGTTGTATACGTGAAAAAACCCTGGAGATACTAAAAGGTTTCAGATAGATTATATAATGGTAAGACAGAGATTTAGGAACCAGGTTTTAAATTGTAAGACATTTCCAGGGGCAGATGTGGACTCTGGCCACAATCTATTGGTTATGAACTGTAGATTAAAACTGAAGAAACTGCAAAAAGGTGGGACCTGGATAAACTGAAAGAACCAGAGGTTGTACAGAGTTTCAGGGAGAGCATAAGGGAACAATTGACTGGAATGGGGGAAAGAAATACAGTAGTAGAAGAATGGGTATCTTTGAGGAATGAAATAGTGAAGGCAGCAGCGGATCAAGTAGGTAAAAAGACTAGGGCTAATAGCAATCCTTGGGTAACAGAAGAGATACTGAACTTAATTGATGAAAGGAGTGTTGTGGCGTTGCAAGACAGCCACGCCACTCGGAAGTAGCCGAAATGCACGCGTACACACACGCCGGCTGGCGTGAGATCTGAAACAGGATACTTAATGAATGCTATAAAGAAAAGTACTGAGCTTCTGTTTACTTAACTTTAATTCATCCTTGTGGTACATCGCTCTTGATAATACAAGTGAGACTCTCTCCAGATATGGTTAATGGCGCCTTGCTAGGTCGTAGCCATGGACTTAGCTGAAGGCTATTCTAACTGTCTCTCGGCAAATGAGAGAAAGGCTTCGTCAGTGTAGTCGCTAGTAAAGTCGTCGTACAACTGGGGCGAGTGCTAGTACGTCTCTCTAGACCTGCCGTGTGGTGGCGCTCGGTCTGCAATTACTGACAGTGGCGACACGCGGGTCCGACATGTACTAATGGACCGCGGCCGATTTAAAGCTACCACCTAGCAAGTGTGGTGTCTGGCGGTGACACCACAAGGAGAAACTACAAAAATGCAGTAAGTGAAGCAGGCAAAAAGGAATACAAACGTCTCAAAAATGAGATCGACAGGAAGTGCAAAATGGCTAAGCAGGGATGGCTAGAGGACAAATGTAAGGATGTAGAGGCTTATCTCACGAGGGGTAAGATAGATACTGCCTACAGGAAAATTAAAGAGACCTTTGGAGAAAAGAGAACCACTTGCATGAATATCAAGAGCTCAGATGGAAACCCAGTTTTAAGCAAAGAAGGGAAAGCAGAAAGGTGGAAGGAGTATATAGAGGGTCTATACAGGGGCGATGTTCTTGAGAACAATATCATGGAAATGAAAGAGGATGAAGATGAAGATGAAATGGGAGACATGACACTGCGTGAAGAGTTTGACAGACCACTGAAAGACCTAAGTCGAAAGAAGGCCCCGGGAGGAGACAACATTCTATTAGAACTACTGACAGCCTTGGGAGAGCCAGTCCTGACAAAACTCTACCATCTGGTGAGCAAGATCTATGAGACAGGCGAAATTCCCTCAGACATCAAGAAGAATATAATAATTACAATCCCAAAGAGAGCAGGTGTTGACAGATGTGAAAATTACCTAACTATCAGTTTAATAAGTCACAGCTGCAAAATACTAGCGCGAATTCTTTACAGACAAATGGACAAACTGATAGAAGCTGCTCTTGGGGAAGATCAGTTTGGATGCCGTAGAAATGTTGAAACACATGAGGCAATACTGACCCTACGACTTATCTTAGAAGAAAGATTAAGGAAAGGCAAACCTAGCATTTGTAGGAGAAAGCTTTTGACAATGTTGACTGGAATACTCTCTTTCAAATTCTGAAGGGGGCAGGGGTAAAATACAGAGAGCGAAAGGCTATTTACAATTAGTACAGAAACCAGATGGCAGTTATAAGAGTCGAGGGGCATGAAAGGGAAGCAGTGGTTGGGAAAGGAGTAAGACAGGCTTGTAGCCTCTCACCGATACTATTCAATCTGTATATTGAGCAAGCAGTAAAGGAAACAAAAGAAAAGTTCGGAGTAGGCATTAAAATCCATGGAGAAGAATTAAAAACTTTGAGGTTCGCCGATGGCATTGTAATTCTGTCAGAAACAGCAAAGGACTTGGAAGAGCAGTTGAACGGAATGGACTGTGTCTTGAAAGGAGGGTATAAGATGAACATCAACAAAAGCAAAACAAGGATGGTGGAATGTAGTCGAATTAAGTCGGGTGATGCTGAGGGAATTAGATTAGGAAATGAGACACTTAAAGTAGTAAAGGAGTTTTGCTATTTGGGGAGCAAAATAACTGATAATGGTCGAAGTAGAGAGGATATAAAATGTATTGATTTAAGCGTTAGGAAGTCGTTTCTGAAAGTATTTGTACGGAGTGTAGCCAGGTATGGAAGTGAAACGTGGACGATAAATTGTTTGGACAAGAAGAGAATAGAAGCTTTCGAAATGTGGTGATACAGAAGAATGCTGAAGATTAGATGGGTAGATCAAATAACTAATGAGGAGGTATTGAATAGAATTGGGGAGAAGAGGAGTTTGTGGCGCAACTTGATCAGAAGAAGGGATCGTAGGACATGTTATGAGGCATCAAGGGATCACCAGTTTAGTACTGGAAGGCAGCGTGGAGGGTAAAAATCGTAGAGGTTGACCAAGAGATGAGTACACTAAGCAGATTCAGAAGGATGTAGGCTGCAGTTGGTACTGGGAGATGAAGAAGCTTGCACAGGATAGAGTAGCATGGAGAGCTGCATCAAACCAGTCTCAGGACTGAAGACCACCACAACAACATTTCACTCTTGTAAAACTATTGTGGGAAAAGGTTGCTGCATATGTTAAGGAAGAAAATACGTTACAAAACATTGAAACAAGTATATTTTGTAGTGATCAGCACATGCAATTGTGACGTTGTGAATTAAAATTGAAAATTAGTTTGCTTTTGTTTGTAACCATATGCAGATCCCCAAAGGGAAATTTTGAACTGCTTATGAGGCGTATGCTGTCCGTCAGACAGCAGTGGTGATTTCAGTGTATATTTTCTAAAGGAATATGACAGGAAAAATAATCTGGAAATCTTATTTGGATCCTACAGTTTGTACTGAGCAAAAAAGTTTCCAAACTGGGTTAACAAAGATAGCAGGGCTGTAATTGATAACGAATTCTTTGATGAAGCTCAAAACAAGGAAATAACTGTGTACCCAGTAGCAAAAGCTCTCTTTGATCATGATGCAGAATTAGTTTCGATAAATAAGGTAGTGCCTTACATTACAGATACTCCTCAGTGGAAATCAGTTAGAATAATTAATGTCTCCAACACAAATACTTTTACGAATAGTTTATAAGAGATGGCCTAGAATGAAATTTATACTGGACCGAATGCTGGTACAAAATTCAATGCGTTCCTTTCATACAGTTTTACACCTAAGCTACTCAAAAAGTCTATTACAACCATTTAATAGAATCACGGATCTCTGGAGGAATTAAAACACTAGTAAATCTGACAACGAGAGACACGATAACAAATAATGGAACAGGATAACATCGCTATTGATTTAAATGGAATGCTATAAATGATAAGTCACATGTAGCAGATATATTTAATAATCATTTATTAAAGGTATCAGAAAACACAGAGACAAACATTTCATGAAAAAACTTAGAGCAGTAGGTTGAGAAAGGACCTCGTATAAAATTCAATCAAATGAATGTCTCACCAGCTTCTACTTCTGAAATAAAGAAAATTATGTATTCCCTCAAAAATATAAGCTCATCTGAATTTGATGGTCTTTCCAACAGATTACTAAAGACTTGTTCCCATAGATTCAGCACAGTCTTCTCTCAAATATGCACAGCGTCACTAACGCAGAATTTTTTTTCCAGAGACACTGAAACGTGCAATTGTTAAATACCTCCATAATGAAGGTGGTAGGAGATATGCCAATTACTACCGGCCCGTTTTACTACTGACAGCATTTTCCAAAATGTATTCTACACACATCAAAAAAAGTTTTGCATTACCTCGGTTCCGAGAGTTCCGGAACCTGTACAGAAAATTAGAATAGAGATCAACATGAACATCATTTCCACCCTATTTATTGCTCATGAAAACCACTCATTGTATGTTGTACCAACATACAACGAGACCTTCAGAGGTGGTGGTCCTGATTGCTATACACACCGGTACATATAATACCCAGTAGCACTTCCTCTTGCATTGATGCCTGCCTGTATGCGTCATAGCATACTATCCAAAAGTTAATCAAGGCTCTGTTGGTCCAGATTGTCCCACTCCTCAACGACGATTCACCGTAGATCCCTCAGAGTGGTTGGTGGGTCACGTCGCCCATAAACAGCCCTTTTCAATCTATCCCAGGCATGTTCCATAGGGTTCATGTCTGGAGAATATGCTGGCCACTCTAGTCAAGCAATGGCATTATCCTGAAGGAAATCATTCACATGATGTGCACGAAGGGGCCACGAATTGTCGTCCATGAAGACGAAAGCCTCCCCAGTACGCTGCTGATATGATTGTACTATCGGTCGGCGCCTTCCATGACCACCAGCGGCGTACGTCGGCCCCACGTAATGCCACCCCAAAACTGCAGGGAACCTCCTCCTTGCTGCACTCACTGGACAGTGTGTCTAAGGCGTTCAGCCTGACCAGGTTGCCTTCAAACACGTCTCCGACGATTGTCTGGTTGAACACATATACGACACTCATACGTGAAGAGAAAGTGATACCAATGCTGAGCGGTCTATTCGGCATGTTGTTGGTCCCATCTGTACCACTGTGCATGGTGTCGTGGTTGCAAAGATGGACCTCGCCATGGATGTCGGGAGTGAAGTTGCGCATCATGCAGACTATTGCGCACTGTTTGAGTCGTAACACGATTCCAGTGGCTGCACGAAAAGCATTTATCAACACGGTGGCGTTGCTGTCAGTCTTCCTCCAAGCCATAATCCGTAGGTAGCTCTCGTCCACTGCAGTAGTAGCCCTTGGACGGGGTGAGCGAGGCATGTCATCGAGAGTTCCTATCTCTCTGTATGTCCGAACAACATCGCTTCGGTTCATTCCGAGATGCCTGGACACTTACCTTGTTGGGAGCCCTTCCTGGCACAAAGTGGCAACGCGGACGCGATCGAACCGCGGTATTGACCATCTAGGCATGGTTGAACTACAGACAACACGAACCGTGTGCCTCCTTCTTGGTGGAATGACTGAAAATGATCGGCTGTAGGACCCCTTCTGTCTAATAGAAATTCCGTGTGGCTGGGCCTCCCGTCGGGTAGACCGGTCCCCTGGTGCAAATCTTTCTAGGAGACGCCATTTCGGCGACTTACGTGTCGATGGGGATAAAATGATGATGATAAGGACAACACAACACCCATTCCTTGTGCGGAGAAAATTTCCGACCCAGCCGAGAATCGAACCCGGGCCGTTAGGTGTGACATTCCGCCGCGCTGATCACTCAGCTACCACGGGCGGACGTGTGTCTAACAGGCGCTGCTCTTGCACGGTTGTTTACATCTTTGAGCGGGTTTAGTGACATCTCCGAACAGTCAAAGGGACTGTGTCTGTGATACGATATCCACAGTCAAAGTCTGTCTTCAGTAGTTCTGGGAACCGGGGTGATGCAAAACTTTTTTTGGTGTGCGTAGAATTGCATTCTCCTGTCCAACAGTGATAGCCTCAGTAAATATCAGTTTGGATTTCAAGAGGTACTCAATTGTGAATGCCATTGCACATTCGCTCAAAAAATTTTACAAGCATTAAATAACATACTAGTTGCAGTCGCTACTTTCTGTGACAATCTAAGGCATTTGACTGTGTGAACGACAATGTTTCCTAGACAAACTGAGGGATTGGGGAACTGATGGTTTAGCCCAGCAATGGATAGTGTTACATGCAAGTAAAAAAAATGGTGAAAGTTGTAGCTAATAATTCAACCACTGTAAGCAACAGAACTTCTCCTATGAGGGTGGAGGAAATCGTTCTTTTTGTGAATGACACTAGAAGTATAAACAAAAGAATAACTTATAAATAATTTTCTTTAAAGTATTATTGAGATATTTTCTGCGAATGCCCTCGCTCTCAGTTTCATAAAAAGACATCATTTCCACTTCTGCACGTGTAGTGGTATATCACCAATGATAAGTAAAAAATAAGGCAAGGCAGATTCATAAATTCAGGTGTCTATATAACTGTCATTCTCAATGGAGAGAAGTCTTCCGAAGTAAGAGTGATTTTAGGTGTGCCGCAGGGGAGTGTCGTAGGACCGTTGCTATTCACGATATACATAAATGACCTGGTGGATGACATCGGAAGTTCACTGAGGCTTTTTGCAGATGATGCTGTGGTGTATCGAGAGGTTGTAACAATGGAAAATTGTACTGAAATGCAGGAGGATCTGCAGCGAATTGACGCATGGTGCAGGGAATGGCAATTGAATCTCAATGTAGACAAGTGTAATGTGCCGCGAATACATAGAAAGATAGATCCCTTATCATTTAGCTACAAAATAGCAGGTCAGCAACTGGAAGCAGTTAATTCCATAAATTATCTGGGAGTACGCATTAGGAGTGATTCAAAATGGAATGATCATATAAAGTTGATCGTTGGTAAAGCAGATGCCAGACTGAGAGTCATTGGAACAATCCTAAGGAAATGCAATCCGAAAACGAAGGAAGCAGGTTACAGTACGCTTGTTCGCCCACTGCTTGAATACTGCTCAGCAGTGTGGGATCCGTACCAGATAGGGTTGATAGAAGAGATAGAGAAGATCCAACGGAGAGCAGCGCGCTTCGTTACAGGATCATTTAGTAATCGCGAAAGCGTTACGGAGATGATAGATAAACTCCAGTGGAAGACTCTGCAGGAGAGACGCTCAGTAGCACGGTACGGGTTTTTGTTGAAGTTTCGAGAACATACCTTCACCGAAGAGTCAAGTAGTATATTGCTCCCTCCTATGTATATCTCGCGAAGAGACCATGAGGATAAAATCAGAGAGATTAGAGCCCACACAGAAGCATACCGACAATCCTTCTTTCCACGAACAATACGAGACTGGAATAGAAGGGAGAACCGATAGAGGTACTCAAGGTACCCTCCGCCACACACCGTCAGGTGGCTTGCGGAGTATGGATGTAGATGTAGATGTAGAACTGAGAATTTAACTGGAAAAAGAAAAGACATTTTGGAACTCCCAAAACAAATTGGATCAGCCAAATTTGCACTTCGAATCATTGCAAATCTTAGTGAGAGACAAGTCAGTAAGCTGATCGGTTTTCGGTATTTTCATTCAATAACATCGTATGGAATAACGATCTGGAGTTGCTGATCTTTAGGAAAGCAAGTCTTCATTGCTCATAAAATAATGTAAGAATAATATGTGGTGCTTACACTCGATGAACCTCCAGACATTTGTTTAGAAATTCAGCAATTCCACTACTGTCTTGCCGTATATTTATTCCCTCGTGAAGTATGTTGTAAATTTTCTCAAGAAGAACAATGATGTACATGATGACGATATCAGAAGAAAAGAGAGCTTAATTACATCGTATTAATTTTTTATTTAGCACAAAAATTGATGCACAATGTAACAACTAAAAATTTTGATCAGTCTCCCAGTGACATAAAAGTCTGACAGACAGCAAAAAGTGAAACAGCTTCTCCCTGACTACTCCTGCTATTCAGAGCGGTGCGCAGGAATTATTAGTTTACACCTTTTTTTTTAAGAAAAAAGACCTTGCAAATGGTCAGCATGTATCCAAATTTACAGTTGAATGTTTAATGCGGATGTATAATCACTGGCTCCACATCGTTATGATTAATCATACATATAATGGAACGTGAAACTACCAATCTTTGAATTTTTGGGAAGGTTTCTGTCAGATATTAGGTACCTTGTCTGTTCACTTGTTTCAAACTTCAACATTTTTTCTAAGCTCTCCCCCACACCAAATAAGTCTGAGGTTGCTGGATAGCCTTTCTTTTCATACGGTCGATGTACGTCGATATATAAGTTAGTTCAATCTGATATGCATTCCACGCACTCGACTAGAATCCCAATGTTGTTGTGGTCTTTAGTCCGAACACTTGTTTGATGTAGCACTCCACGCTACTCTATTCTGTGCAAACCTCTTCATTTCCAAATAACTACTGAACCTAACCACATTTGAAGCTTCTAACTGTATTCGTCTGTTGGTCTCTAACGACAAACGCACCTCCGATACTAAACTGGTGATTCCTTGATGTCTCGGAATGTGCCCTTCGATCGATCCGTTCTTTTAGACAAGTTATGCCACATATTTATATTCTCCCCTATTCTATTCAATATTTTCTCATTGGTCATGCAAGTTACACATCTCAACATCGACATTCTTCTGTGGTATCACATTTAAAAGGCTTCTATTCTCTTCTTGTCTGAAACACTCGCTGTCCACATTTCACTTCCGTAAAAGACTACACTCCAGTCAAATACCTTCCAGAAAGACTTCCTAACATTTAAATTTATATTCGATGTTAACAAATTTCTCTTCCTCACCGTTGCCAGCCTACATTTTATATTAAAAAAAGGGGTTCAAATGGCTCTGAGCACTATGGGACTTAACTTCTGAGGTCATCAGTCCCCTAGACTTAGAACCTAACTAACCTAAGGACATCACACACATCCATGCCCGAGGCAGGATTCGAACCTGCGACCGTAGCCGTCGCGCGGTTGCAGACTGTAGCGCCTAGAACCGCTCGGCGACTCCGGCCGGCTACATTTTATATCCTCTCTACCTCGACCATCATCAGTTATTTTACTTCCCAAATATCAAAACCCGTCTACTACTTTTAGTATCTAGTTTCCTAATCTAATTCCATCAGCGTCAGCTGATTTAATTCGACCACATCCCGTTACACTTGTATTACTTTAGCTGATGTTCGTCTTAAATGCTACTTTCAAGACTCTGTCCATTCTCTCCAACTGCTCTCCAAGTTCCTTGCTGTCTCTAACAGAATTACCTCAAGATTTTTATTTCTTCTCGCTGAACTTTAATTCCTTCTCCAAGTTTTTCTTTGGTTTTCTCTACTACTTGCTCGATTCACAGACTGAATGACATCGGGGATAGGCTACAGACCTGCTCACTCCCTTTTCAACTACTACTTCCATTTCACGCCCTTCGATTCTTATAACTGCCGTCTGGTTTCTGCGCAATTCATTTATAACCTTTGCTCTGTATTTTACACTAGCTACCTTCAGAATTTCAAAAATTTATCTTCCACGAGATGGACTTCTACCGATTTCTCCATTCTTCCAGAGAATCGGTGCAGGCATTTTGCAATCATTTCTTGTTAAACTGACGTCATAAGTACGTTGTGAGGTATATCACGTCTCCAGAACCATACGAAAGCCTTTCACTTGCTTGACCTGCTGCTCGTCTGACATGAACACGTCCCACTACTTCTTTACTCTTAGACACGGTGTCTATGTCACCTGAAACTGAGGTAATAAATTCTTAAATACATTTTTCAGTACGTCTCCGAATTACCAGTGACTGTAATTAATAGAGATATCCTGAATGTTGTGATAAAGAAGTACATAATATACTAAATGGTTTTATAGGGAGCAATAACCTTGTAAATGAAACAACGTGCGACATTTTGACGGACTGCAGAAAGGCGTAGTATGCAGTTAAGGATTTCGTGTATGTCAAAAGAGATTGTATAGTGGTTAAGGCACTTATATCGCCTTCGTCAAATAACAAACTATTCGTATGGTACACAATAATGGAGGAAGAACTCACTTTTCTATATATTATAGCAATTATGTGGATTTTTTTTTAGTCTTCTGTATCCAATATTTAAAACGAGGTTTTCGCTGACATCATCTAAAAATACTGACAGCCCAAAGTTCGATGACACGCCCTAGCCCTTTCTGAGGCAGATGTGGTCTCCACTTTGAGAACTGTATTGCGTTGTGTATTTGGTGGCAGACAAGTGAAAATCAATGAAAGATGGTATACTCTTGTTCAGTGCTTTAGCGGCGTAATGACTGAATATGACGTCACTCATAAATAAATAATTGAAGGGACGGGTAAGAACGCAAAGAAAGGAACATCTTATCCGTTAATTCGTTATCTGGATTTTCAATGGATCTTATTTGTGATCTAGCACTACGACATGTGATTAATCAGTTAGTACATTATTGTAACAGTTATCCTCAGTGAAACATAGTGCAACATGCTGACTACTTACATGTCTGCCTATTACAATACTACAATAATAAGTTACCTTTTTCTCCTATGGCACTGAGACTTAAATGTACCGCGCCAACGCTCATTGATGGGTATTTAAAGTAATTACTCCTTTTAGTGTTGCATTTATTAAGGTAATTGTAGGTTTAGAACTGTGACTGATTATTAAATTAGATTTCACAAAGGAGTAAATGTACAGTGAGGTTGTCGTCAGTGTGGCCAGATGATTTAAATTACGCAGAAACGACAGTGAAAGAGGAATAATTTGTTACAAATTTCCGTGAATAAATGCACTTCAGAAGGAACGCGTGCTGATGACCCTACTGTTATTTATTTATTTACGCATAGTAAACTTATTGCCTTCAGCCTTCTCTTTCAGTTAACCAGGCGTTAATTATGAGTTGACATTACAATATGCATAATACATGCGAAATGCATAACGATGATGATGATAATAGTAATATTAATAATAACAGTAATAATAATAAAATAATTGATGTAGTAATGTGTAGAGCCTACATGGATGTTAAGAAAGGTCAGATCTATTAACAATTTATTACGTAATTTCCTAATTACGTTCTTTTCGAATGTAGGTAATGCCATCTAACAGAAATGTGTGGCAGCAGTGGGGAAAAAAATCAAATGTAAATAATAACTTGTCCTCGATGGTGAGTGTTCATCGGAGGTGAGGGTATCATCTGGAGTGCCCCAGGGAAGTGTGGTAGGTCCACTGTTCTTTTCTATCTATATAAATGATCTTTTGGATAGGGTGGACAGCAATGTGCGGCTGTTTGCTGATGATGCTGTGGTGTACGGAAAGATGTCGTCGTTGAGTGACTGTAGGAGGATACAAGATGATTTGGACAGGATTTGTGACTCGTGTAAAAAATGGCAGCTAACTCTAAATATAGATAAATGTAAATTAATGCAGATGAATAGGAAAAACAATCCCGCCATGTTTTAATACTGCATTAGTAGTGTAGCGCATGACACAGTCACGTCGATTACATATTTGGGCGTGACATTGCAGAGCGATATGAAGTGGGACAAGCATATAATGGCAGTTGTGGGAAAGGCAGATAGTCGTCTTCGGTTCATTGGTAGAATTTTGGGAAGATGTGGTTCATCTGTAAAGGAGACCGCTTATAAAATACTAATACGACCTATTCTTGAGTACTGCTTGAGCGTTTGGGATCCCTATGAGGTCGGATTGAGGGAGGACATAGAAGCAATTCAGAGGCGGGCTACTAGATTTGTAGGTTTGATCATCACGCGAGTGTTACGGAAATGCTTCAGGATCTCGGGTGGGAGTCTCTGGAGGAAAGGAGGCGTTCTTTTCGTGAATCGCTACTGAGGAAATTTAGAGAACCAGCGTTTGAGGCTGGCTGCAGTACAATTTTACTGCCGCCAACTTACATTTCGCGGAAAGACCACAAAGATAAGATAAGAGAGATTAAGGCTCGTACAGAGGCATATAAGCAGTCATTTTTCCCTCATTCTGTTTGGGAGTGTTACAGGGAGAGAAGATGCTAGTTGTGGTACGAGGTACCTTCCGCCACGCACCGTATGGTAGATTGCGGAGTATGTATGTAGATCTAGATGTAGATGTAGAAAGCGCGAGCCTCAATAGGTTAAGGATCAATAGTTCGAGTCGCCAGGAGTTTTCACTATCTGTGCCGTGTTTACTACATCGTGGCAGTAAAAAAAATTTGATGGTCTTAGGACTTGACTAATTTTTTTATTTGAGACCGAAATATTTTTCAAAATTTTTGTATTTTATTTAGACAAGATAGAGATTTGGATCACGCCGTAACAGTTTGTTAAAAAATGGCTCTGAGCACTATGGGACTCAACTGCTGTGGTCATAAGTCCCCTAGAACTTAGAACTACTTAAACCTAACTAACCTAAGGACATCACACACATCCATGCCCGAGGCAGGATTCTAACCTGCGACCGTAGGGAACAGTTTGTTATTTTCAATTTAGATGCTCATCCGAGTTTATGCCGATACCTATTAATGTTTTTATAGGGTAGCTAGAAACCATCAAAGAGGTATTAGAGGACTGTTTCAAGAACATATCCACTGATCAAATTTCCGGTGTGGTATAAGTATGATGCGTAACTTCTTAAGGCTTAGCTTACGACCCAGGTTTTGTGCCCATCGTGATACTGAATATAGGTCGTATTTCATACCTGGTATGACAGCAGCAATGTTCTTAGGGCTGGTGCTTAGATACAATTTCATGTGGTCAGCATGTAACTGGTAGTTACAAGAATGCAGCACCAACGAAATATTATTGATATACTGCGAGAAATGCAGTGAACCGAGGACTGAACCCTGACGGCATCCAGTGAGTACACATTTCAAAAGTGCTTTATTTGTCCACAGACAACTAGTTGATAATTGAATATGAGATAGCTGTTGACCGAAAATATTATACTGTTCGAGAAATTTTGTTGTTTTGTTTTAAAAAATAATATGTCGTAATCAACAGAGTCAAAAGCCTTGCTGAAATCAGGTAGAGTGAGTATGGTTGCTTCACGTCTGTCCATGTCATGCTTGATAACGTCAGTCACTTTGATTAATGCAGTTCCTTTGCCGTTGTGTTTTCGGAAGGCTGGTTGACATTTAACGTGGATGTTATAAACAGTAAGATAATCTGTCAGCTGGTCATGAACAATGTACGCCAAGGTTTTAGATACTTTGGGTTGTATGCCGGTCGGTCAATAGTTGCCTCCTGGTTTTGAGAGATTATTTTGGGTACTGGTCGAACTAAGTTTTGCCTTCTCACTATGATATGTACCACAAACATGAGACATACTGAAGATATGTGTGAGAACTGGAATTGCGAAATCACCAACATTTGTACACGTACTTATGCTGACTACAACATTAACTACTTTTGTTTCGTTTCCATGGCTAATTTTCTTCCACAAATTATAATTGTTAGTCTCCAGTTCTTAAATCTCTTCTTATTCTCCGAGAACACAAATTTTTGGGAAGTGCTGAAATTTCTTAGCAGTGTCAGAATACCTGTGGACTGTTCCTCGTAGAGTTATTCTGTTTTTTTTTTTTCTTCATAGTTTTCTGTTTGCCATTAACGATTAGTAATTATTTTCATTTATGCTTTGTCATCGTAGACTCTGAAGTCCGCACCTTCCATTCGCATTAATAATGAAACACCATAGGAAGAAGGTGCTGTACCACACAGAGCATCTATTTCGACAGAGAGAATTTCGCTTCTAGATGCAATTGTTCCTTCTCTCAGCTCGACAAGCCTTTCCTTCAACTGTGTCTGTAACAAGTGAGTCCAGTTTCCGTCTCTAATGATATTTCAGTCAGCCACATGCTAAATCCCAGAGCGTAAAATATTCCCCGGCCTCCTGGAGTAGACAATGAGCGCTGTTCCCCGAGAAGAAGATGCTGGAAGGAACAATCACAGGGAAAATTAGGGCTCATGGTTCCGTCGATGGCTTGGTCATTAAAGACGGAACACAAGTTCCGACTGGGGTAGGACAGGAAAAGAAACTAGTCATGTCCTTCTCAAAGTAACTTTCCCAACATTTACCATCGGAGATTTAAGGAAAGGACGGAAAACCCCGACGATCGGAAGGGGATTGAAGCTGCCGCTCTCTCACTGTATTACACTGAGCCACTTCTTCTTCTATCTTCTTTTTTTCCTTCTCCTCCTCCTCCTTTTTTTAACTTCCTAGGACGTCGTTCCCCACCTGATGCCTTTCCTTGCGCTTACCATTTCGTGTCTTAGGGCTCATTGCTGATGCTATATGGCGACGTAATTCACCTACATTTGTTGGAAGAGAGGCACATGGGCGAAGTTTTTCAAAAATCTCGCAACAAAAAAGAAAATACGGCCATACCGTGACGTCAATCGGCCTTGGAGGAAAGTGGAGCAATACTCCGCACAGTTACAACTGAATATCACATGTCGATACGGAGAAGACAAAGCGCTTTTTGTTACTGTGTTATCGCCATCTCGACTCGAAGCGCACTGGGTAATGAACGAGTGACCAAGCGAGCTGCCTGCACCACGAACACCCGCAAGCCGTTGGCACACGGACCGTGCATTCGAATGTTAAACGTTTCTGACGTCGTAGCATGCAAAAAGCACGTTGGGGAGACTTTCCTGATGTGCAAAGCAATACCTAGCATGTCAAATATCTTGAACACGCGTTTGAACGTAAAGCATTCAGATGGAAGAACGCCCTTACGTCACATGACGCCATCTGTCTTCAGTACAGAGTCGCAAGATGCCATAGTGGCTTTCAGTTGAAGCCCATATGTATATAAATATATGGCCTTTCTAAGCACCATCAGATTGAGAATCTCTCTAACACCCGTCATGTTGATGGTCAAACAGATAGTGTAACTTGCGTATAATGAAAGTATGCCGTTTAAAGGCAATGGCACATTGCGGATCCGTCAAAAGCGTATTGTTCTCGGTACAGTTTGTTATAGCTAAATGTCAGTTAAAAACATATCTACGATTAAAGCTTTCAGAGGATGGTAAGATACCATAAACCAGTCGTGGTCGGAGTAGCGTACCGAGCGGAGTTGCAGAATTATTAGGCTAGAGGTGATGTGTTACTGGTCTGCCTCTCCCTGGATCCAAGCATTTTTTACTGACCTTCGAGCTTTCTAAAACGTTCTGATACTTTCCTAATAGTTTAATAGAAGTATATTCTATAATATTCGATGTTGCATTAACATGAGCGCGCAATTCTGAGGAGTGAGTTTGTTCTATTGGCTTTATCTACAAGACAGCTGTATGTATTTGCACTTCCTTTTTTCAGCTTTTGTACTTGTCCGCAGCTCGTGGTCGTGCGGTAGCGTTCTCGCTTCCCGCGCCCGGGTTCCCGGGTTCGATTCCCGGCGGGGTCAGGGATTTTCTCTGCCTCGTGATGACTGGGTGTTGTGTGATCTCCTTAGGCTAGTTAGGTTTAAGTTGTTCTAAGTTCTAGGGAACTGATGACCATAGATGTTAAGTCCCATAGTGCTCAGAGCCATTTGAACCATTTACTTCACATGTAGTAAACATTCTGCTACTGAACAGGGACAGTGATCAGGTACGAACGCTCTTAGAATCTTACTAAAAAGTGAGAATGACTGGGCATGTTAGTTTCCTTTTTTCCTTATAAGATATTAATTGGTATTACACTTTTTATTTATGTATAATACAGAGAGAACAACGTGACTAACATATGGAAAAGGGAGGAACTGCACGTTTTAGTAGAGATAAAGTAGGAGTTTTACACCCGTCCGTTTTGCAAACAGTGTGATTTGCAAGCCAACAACTGCCGCTGGTGCGCGCTGCAATCGCCTGTAGGAAGTTGAGGCAGACGTACCGTATGCACAAGTCACATCGATTCTGAGCGTTCAGCAGCGCGTTTAACTCGGCACGCTCAACGTAGACGTTTTAAAGCACGGTCTGTCTGCCAAGGGCTTTGCCGGCAACTTACAAGTGGTAAATTTATACTTTCAAATTACCTAATGTTTCAATCTTCATTTATCTACTTGTGAAAGCTGATTAACTTTTTACAACGGCCTGCATTTCGGGGCGTGCCTCATTCCCGGTAGCAGCAGGCGACCCCCGTATCCAGTAGTTTCTAGCATGAGTAACGGATGGTTCCACAAGTATTTGTGACGGGTGATGATTGCTGTGACGCGGCGTCTTAGAGCTAGCAAGCGGCTCGAATTTGATTTCTTCTCGCAGCTGCGTGGGTGGTACAGGGTGTCCCACTCGAAAGAGGCCCCACAATCATGAGTAGCAATTGCGCTGAAATTGCACCGCGTAATTTGTGACGTTTGACGTGGCAACACTGCACTCTGCAACCTCGTCTGACGCAACAGTGTGCTTCCGCACGTCGTTGTGCCTAGAGGTCAGTGTTCAGTGTTCAATGACAATGTATCGGTAATCCGTCGACGAATGCGAGTTTCTTGTGCAACAGTACTGGATTACCGGTTCCATTAAGACACGTCAGTGAATGTTTATCGAACGGTTTAGTGATCAGTATACAGGGTGAAAAGTATGTAAACCGACAAACTCTGGGAGGTTGTAGGAGACATTAAAACAAATATTTTTCCCTAATGTAATTTTTTTCCTATGAGGAGTATTTAAACCGGTAGAGGAAGATTTCTCTGGCGGCAAATTAATTAAACCAACAAACACTTTTCCATTTTTTTATGACCAAGAGACAACACATTAACGCAACCTAATTTCAATTACAATAGATTTTCAAAAATGCCTCCATTGACACTAAAACAAAGGTTACACCATCAGATTATGTTCTGTCTGACACGGGCTAAAACCCCAGGAGTATCCTGAATTGTTCCTGCTGCTGCTGCTGCTGCTACATCCTCTTTTGATGCAACAGGTGTTGCGTAAACAAGGTTGCGCATCTCTCCCCACACAAGAAAGTCCAAAGGCGACGTATTTGGGGATCGAGCAGACCATGGTATAGGACCACCTCTGCCAATTCACGTTTCTGGGAACCGTCGGTCCAGGAATCGACGCATACGACGACTGAAATGTGCCGGCGCCCCGTCATGTTGGAACCACATGCGTTGTCTTGTACGGAGCGGGACGTCTTTCAGCAATTCTGGCATTGCTCTGGCGACAAAATTGTGATAGTGCCTGCCATTTAATGGCCTAGGTAGCAGATACGGCCCAATTAAACAGTCCCCAACAACACCGACCCACACATTAACGAAGAACAGCACTTGATTAGCGCTAGTAACTATGGCATGTGGGTTATCCTCACTCCAAACACGTGAACTGTGGATGTTGAAGACTCCATTACGCCCGAACGTTGCTTCATCGGTAAACAACAGAGGATGGAAATGTAGGATGTATTTTACACGGTCCAAGTACCACTGCGAGAACTGTGCTCTGCGTGGATAATCAACTGATTCCAGGTTGTGGACACGCTGTAAGTGAAATGGACGTAGCAATTGCTCTCGAAGGACTGTTCTTACATTCGTCTGATTCATCCCCATGCTACGAGCAATTGCACGAGTGCTGAATGAAGGATCCCGCTCCACATGCTGCAAGACAGCTTCCTCAAATTGCAGCGTTCTTACCGTGAAACGGCGTCCCTGTCAAGGTAATCTGCTAAATGACCCGGTCTCACGCAGACGTTGGTACACAGCAGCAAAGGTTTGTATGATGCGGGATACGGCGATTAGGATATTTTGTTGATAAACCCGCTGTGCAGCTCGTCCATTGTGGTGCATTACGTAGTACGCACCGACGATATCAGTGTACTCACTCCAGCGTATCGCTCCATTAGTAAACAGAGACAATGCACTACTACTCTGGTGGACAGCAGTTGCCTACAACTGAAGAGCGTAATAAGCCCTCTAACAACTGAAGAGCGTAATACGGCTTCCAACGGTTTAAATAATCCTCAGAGGAAAAAATAACATTAGGGAAAATTATTTGTTTTGATGTCCCATACAACCTCCCAGAGTTTGTCGGTTTAAATACTTGTCACCCTGTATATCGTCTAAATGCTGCATACAAAAGTTAGTGCACAAGATGGAGAGCAGTGGAACAGTGTTGGATCTTCGGGGCGGGGAACGCCCGCCACTATCGGAAGAAAACTTGACTGACGTGAAACAACGATTGTTGGCCTCTCTTGCAAACTCTGTTCGAATCCTGCCTCGGGCATGCATGTGTGTGATGTCCTTAAGGAGTTCTAAGTTCTAGGGGACTGACGACCTCAGCAGTTAAGTCCCATAGTGCTCAGAGCCATTTGAGTCAAACTCTGTTCGAAGCTTTTATCTCAGTAATGTGCAATGTCGCAGAGCACATGACACAGAGCTATGAAGAAAGCTGGCGTATATTCATACAGGTTTACAGTTGCTCACGAAGTGAATGTCAATGACAAAGACAAATGCAATACATTTTGCCGTTAGTTTCCGAAATTTATTGCTCAGAGGTGAGGAATATTTCAGTACACATGGTTCAGTGATGAGGCGTCTCTGTCTCTGTAAACTCTCAGAACACACATTTTTGGTGTAATGAAAATCCACGTGCACAGGCCGAGTAAGTGTAATATCACAGCGTTGCATCATAGGACCAGTTTTTTTTTTTCGAGTTTGCTGTGACGAGTGCATTTTACATCGAAATGTTTTGGGAATTTGTGAACAAGTTGGACGATGAAGAACTTACTCTCAGCTGGTACCAAGAGGATTGCGCCACGTGCCACAGGTCTCTAGTGACCACGGCTGATGTCGAATCATTTCTCCCTGGCAGAGTGATTTCGGAAGGGCTGTGGTCCCCCAATATCACATAATTTAACACCACCTGACTTTTTCCTCTGGAGTGGCCTAAAATGCGGGGTCTAGAGGAACAAACCACACAATTTGGAAGATTTGCGAGAAAACATAATCCGTGAAACCCAGGTAGTGAAACCAGAGGTTCTGGCAGCAACATTAGAGAATCTGCAGCGTCGTGTTGAGCTCTGTTTACAAGTCGAGGGCGGGCACCTCCAGCACCTTTCGAGATTCACCTTTATTTCCTCATGAACAAGGTCTGAGACGTTCATTTTTTTTCATTTTCTTCTTTATGTGTAACGCCTTTAAATGTAAATTCAGCAAATGTTTGTTTGCGGGGCCACTTTCGAGTGGGACACCCTGCAGTTGCGTGTTGCTGGCAAGTGGATGAGACGGCCTCGCGGCGCCATCTGCACACAGGTAACGCGGAAGCAAAGGGAGCTAGCATCCATTCAGGCCTCTGAGTTCAAAGGGAAGGGCAGCTAATCGGAGAAGCCGCAATTTGCGCAAGTGCGTGTAAATTACTATTGACTTACGGCAGTCAATGTTGACATACACTACTGGTCATTAAAATTGCTACACCAAGAAGAAATGCAGATGATAAACGGGTATTAATTGGACAAATATATTATACTAGAACAGACATGTGATTACATTTTCACGCAGTTTGGATGCATAAATCCTGAGAAATCAGTACCCAGAACAACCACCTCTGGCCGTCATAACGGCCTTCATACGCCTGGGCATTGAGTCAAACAGAGCATAGATGGCGTGTACAGGTACAGCTGCCCATGCAGCTTCAACACGATACCACACTTCATCAACAGTAGTGACTGGCGTATTGTGACGAGCCATTTGCTCGGCCACCATTGACCAGACGTTTTCAGTTGGTCAGAGATCTCGAGAATGTGCTGGCCAGGACAGCAGTCGAACATTTTCTGTATCCAGAAAGGCCCGTACAGGACCTGCAACATGCGGTCGTGCATTATCCAGCTGAAATGTAGGGTTTCGCAGGGATCGAATGAAGGGTACAGCCACGGGTCGTAACACATTTGAAATGTAACGTCCACTATTCAAAGTGTCGTCAGTGCGAACAAGAGATGACCGAGGCGTGTAACCAATGGCACCCCATACCATCACGCCAGATGATACGCCAGTATGGCGATGACGAATAAACGCTTCCAATGTGCGTTCACCACGATGTCGCCAAACACGGACGCGACCATCATGATGCTGTA
This sequence comes from Schistocerca cancellata, assembly GCF_023864275.1. Classification (NCBI taxonomy): domain Eukaryota; kingdom Metazoa; phylum Arthropoda; class Insecta; order Orthoptera; family Acrididae; genus Schistocerca; species Schistocerca cancellata. Next base: position 875,251,275 of record NC_064629.1, on the reverse strand, counting down.
AACAGAACCTGGATTCATCCGAAAAAATGACGTTTTGCCATTCGTACACCCAGGTTCGGTGTTGAGTACACCATCGCAGGCGCTCCAGTCTGTGATGCAGCGTCAAGGATAACCGCAGCCATGGACTCCGAACTGATAGTCCATGCTCCTGCAAATGTTGTCGAACTGTTCGTGCAGATGGTTGTTGTCTTGCAAACGTCCCCATGTGTTGACTCAGGAATCGAGACGTGGCTGCACGATCCGTTACAGCCATGCGGATAAGATGCTTGTCATCTCGACTGCTAGTGATAGGAGGCCGTTGGTATCCAGCACGGCGTTCCGTTTTACCCTCCTAAACCCACCGATTCCGTATTCTGCTAACAGTCATTGGATCTCGACCAACGTGAGCAGCAATGTCGCGATACGATAAACCGCAATCATAGGCTACAATCCCACCTTTATCACAGTCGGACACGTGATGGTACGCATTTCTCCTCCTTACACGAGGCATCACAACAACGTTTCACCAGGCAACGCCGGTCAACTGCTGTTTTTGTATGAGAAATCAGTTGGAAACTTTCCTCATGTCAGCACGTTGTAGGTGTCGCCACCGGCACCAACCTTGTGTGAATGCTCTGAAAAGATAATCATTTGCATATCACAGCATCTTCTTCCTATCGATTAAATTTCGCGTCTGTAGCACGTCATCTTCGTAGTGTAGCAATTTTAATGGCCAGTAGTGTAAAATGGTGTATGTCTATTTGTGTTAATCCGCCAAATACAAATCGCATTATAGACACAAGTTGGCGCTTTGAGGGCTCTTTTTGCTATCTTGTTGTAAGGAGGCAGGACAGAAAAAGTCACGCCAAGGTATAGTAACGCTAATACTTTCCCACACTGCTACTCATTGATGATTACATTCCATATAGCTGCCAAATTGAGGGTATGTTGATTGCTTAGTTTCACCCACTGTTTCAAATAGTTACCGATATTTTCCGTTCAAATGGTTCAAATGGCTCGGAGCACTATGCGACTTAACTTCTGAGGTCATCAGTCGCCTAGAACTTAGCTTACTCATCATGAATCTGTAGGAGAAAGGGGAACACCGAGTCTCCTGCAGAAATTCAAATGTTAGGTTCTCGGCCACTCTTCACAGTCCGGACCTCTATCCCAGTGATTACGCCATTTTTGGTCCCCTTAAAATGGCTCTGAGGGGCAAACGATTCACCTCAGACGAAGACTTCCAGTTGTACGTGCGGAACTAGTTAAAATCATAACCCAGGGAATTTTATGAGATAGCCATTCACCGCCTTGTGTCACAGTGGGACAAGTGTCTCAACAGGGTCAATACTTTTAACATACAGTTACTGCTTTCTGTAACTATGCCCCGGCTCGTTTCTTTTAGAATACCCCTTATATTATAAAGATGGATGTACGTGTATATGTATGTATGTATATTCCACATTTTTCCTAAACCACTGGACCGATTTCAACCAAACTCGACACCCATATCACTTATTGTCTGCAGACAATCAATGTGTGGCGAAGAATCACGTACCTGCTAAAGGGGCGTGGGTAGGGGTAAAAATGTTGTGTAGCTCACGACGTGCCAATTCGCAGGCTTTATTCATTCACTATTTGAGAATGAGCGCACTTAGTGACTTTCAACAAACTTTACACAGAATTTCGAACCTTTACGAAATATTTTTCTCCCTGGAAACCTCCACAAAATGATGCAAGCTAAAAAGTTTATCGCCTACTACATTTTCACTGTTGATGCCATAAAACTTCCGATTCAAGCATGACGTTTCAATTTGTTATTATCTTTATTACTAACTGTATTGATAACACATTTTGCAGCCTGTATCGAAATATATCAGTGAATGTACCTGCAAAATTATATCATTGTATGACACATTGTTCAGGAGATGTGCCGTCATTAACACTGAGCTGCGTGAAAACGAAACTTCTGGACGAAATTCGCTAGAGATACACGTGAAATATATATACAGATATGAGTGTAATATGTTAAATACCGGGTGATCAAAAAGTCAGCATAAATTTGATAACTGAATAAATCATGGAATAATGTAAATAGAGAGGTACAAATTGACAAACATGCTTGGAATGACATGGGGTTTTATTAGAAACAAAAAAATACGAAAGTTCAAAAAATGTCCGGCAGATGGTGCATCATCTGATCAGAATAGCAATAATTAGCATAACAAAGTAAGACAAAGCAAAGATGATGTTCTTTACAGGAAATGCTCAATATGTCCACCATCATTCCTCAACAATAGCTGTAGTCGAGGAATAATGTTGTGAACAGCACTGTGAAGCATGTCCGGAGTTATGGTGTGGCATTGGCGTCGGATGTTGTCTTTCAGCATCCCTAGAGATGTCGGTCGATCACGATGCACTTGCGACTTCAGGTAACCCCAAAACCAATAATCGCACAGACTGAGGTCTGGGGACCTAGGAGGCCAAACATGACGAAAGTGGCGGCTGAGCACACGATCATCACCAAACAACGCGCGCAAGAGATCTTTCACACGTCTAGCAATATGGGGTGGAGCGCCATCCTGCACAAACATCGTACGTTCCAGCAAGTGTTTATCAGCCAGGCTGGGGATGATGCCATTCTGTAACATATCGACGTACCTCTCACCCGTCACGGTAGCACTGACGTTTTGCTGTCCAGCACCAACTGTCGGATATTTTGTGAACTTTGTTTTTTTTTGTTCTAATAAAACCCCATGTCATTCCAAGCATGTGTGTCAATTTTTACCTCTCTATCTACATTATTCCGTGGTATGTTAAGTTTTCAAACTTATACTGACTTTTTGATCACCCTGTATGTATGAAATGTATGGGACACGTGCGTACTCTGGAAAAGCCGTGGAGATTAAGCTCCTCCTAAGCCCCTGGACCGATTTCTACTAAATTTGAATCTGGAAACAAATAGTGTGGGTGTAAGAACCAGGAACCTACTACTGGGTTGGACATGATGTTGGCAGAAGGGGGGGGGGGAGGAAGAGATGGAGAGGCAGAGAGGGAAATGGACAGAGGGAGCGAAGGGGAGGAGTTGGACAGAGGGAGGGGAAAGAGAAGGTAGACAGAGGAAGGAAAGAGGGCAGATGGACAGAGGGAGGGAGAGGGGCAGATGGACAGAGGGAGGGAGAGGGGCAGATGGACAGAAAGGTAGTGATGAGGAGATAAACAGAGAAAGGTAGCTGTGGATGGACAGAGAGAGGTGGGAGGAGGAGTCAGAGAGGAAGGAGGAGGACCGAGAGAGAGGGGATGATGAGTTGAGAGACAGGAGGTCGGAGTACGTGGACAAAGAGAGGTGGAAAGAGGAGATGGGCAAATGAAACAAATACATTCTGGGCAACGCCAGGTGCTCATCTAGTGCAGAAATATAAATTCTAGTTGATGTTTGAGGTAACGTGATCAAGTGTTCCAAAATCAAAGTGCTACAAACACCTCTAAAAAATTTCACACACCCACCACCTCCGGCCTGTATCATCCCACCTCATTCTGTGAGTTAAACGCCTCGTTGGGCTGTCGCTGCACTTGACGCCTTACATAATTGGAAAAAAAAATCAAAATGGCGACTCGTCGAATGGCACTGCACGTTAGCATGTAGCTACTGTCCAGGTTTCGTATTGTTTTGCCTAGAAAAGACGCGCAGCTTTGTGCGCTGCTGTAAACAATGGCCTTTTGCGAGGCGCTCGACTGCAAATGTCCATTTCACGCAGCCCGATCGCAGTGTTCTCACGGGAACTAGTTAATATGGACCTGTATTCATTAACAGTAACAATTTCGGTCGAGTTTGGAAGCGACTGCCATTGACAACGCGTGACAGTCATCACGGGCACGTCACGTCCACACAGCAGAGCTTCTTGCTGCCAGTCTCCACGTCGTGCTGATTCCAGCCACCCGACTGGCATACACACACCACTTCACTGCCTCGACTTACATCACCGGTGGAGACTCACATGGCAGGTTGGTACCAGTTCTGTACCATCCACTGCGCTCCGAAGCGACCAACGTGTTCTTTTAAGGTGGTGACTGGTATCTCGACGGACGAGCTGATTGTGGCGTCGGTGTATCGAACGGCTTACTGCAGGCTACTGTGGGTAAGCCCATTCTGGCATGAGAACCTGAAATCTTATAGATATTGCGAGTAGATGTGGCTCTATCAAAAGATAACCGAAGAGAACTTCACAAGCCAAGATAGCTGAAAAAGCATTTTATTGGATGATCGGTTTCGTCATAGCTATGCTTTTATCAATGGTTCTGCAGAATGATGAATTGAAGTTGATAGACATGATAATAAAACTTGACAAACTGTATTTTTACATAAGCTATGGATTTATAGCATATCTTACGCCTTAAAATTTTTACAACATGTTGTCCATGAATGTTGCAAGTTGCTTCATATAGCATATCCACTTCCCACTTCCATGAAGATCACAACACATAGGCATGTCAAATATAAAATTATTATGTACAAACATAACCACAATTATGTTGCGTCACCAGCTGACAACTGACACAGAAGTGGTGTATGCACAAAAACCACCATGTACGTTCACCAGATGGCAATGTGGCGGTTGACAGAACTATCGTCTTGTATACAGCGTAAGACGTAGATACATAATACTATTTATAATACATTATTAGGGACCATTTTCATTTACATTTACAATCGAAGTCAGACAAATAAAAAAAATTGTATATAATTAATGATGTACCATTGTTAATTTTGTAGGATAAAATATGTATGACACACGTTAGAAAAACAGAACTAGGCGCGTAATATGTTAAAAAGAAATTGTTCAGGTAGGATGTCGGTATGCTGGTGTACACTGTGTCATGTTTACAATTTACATCTGATGTCCACAGTTATGTTTGGAATTTCTCATCGTAATGGCTAGACAACATATTTTTTGTTTTTTATTTTCTGAAGGCGTGTCGTGAGTCGTGCTTGGGTAGCTCAGATGGTTTACTGGCAGGATAGCTCAGCGTGTGCGGTCGGAGCGCTGGCTGGTCAATGTAATAAAAAGAACTGAGTGAAGGGATTAACAACGAATTTAAACGGCTGTCATTTGACGTCCGTTATTACCAAATACAACGAACAAAATGGAAAAGAAAGGTAGAGCATTTGCCCGCGAATGGCAAAAGTCCCGCGTTTGAGTCTCGGTTCGGCACACAGTTTTAATCTGCCAGGAAGTTTCAGATATAATTTTGACTCACCACAAGCGACTATTTTCATTTACGTAAAAGGTCACTATAACGCTGTTGAGAGTCCAACCACCGTGGGCTGGACACCTCGCCTGCCTTTGTCTAAGCCTCAAGCGCCAGGAAGTAGGAACACCACAGACTGACTCTACCAATATTACGAGCAACTGGGAGATACTGCCGATCCACATGTAACATTACAGCGGGAGTATACGATTAGGAATCAACAGGTTGCGAGCTACGAAGTGCATTCAAGTTCTAAGGCCTCCGATTTTTTTTCTCCGGACTGGAAAGAGATAGAAACATGCGCATTGTTTTAAAATGAGGCCGCGTTCATTGTCAATACGTCCCAGAGATGACAGCACCGTACGGCAGATGGAATTTTACCGCCAGCGGCGAGAATGAGAACTGTTTCAAATACTTAAAATGGCGACGTTTTCCTTACTTGAACAGCGTGCAATCATTCGTTTTCTGAATTTGCGTGGTGTGAAACCAATTGAAATTCATCGACAGTTGAAGGAGACATGTGGTGATGGAGTTATGGATGTGTCGAAAGTGCGTTCGTGGGTGCGACTGTTTAATGAAGGCAGAACATCGTGTGACAACAAACCGAAACAACCTCGGGCTCGCACAAGCCGGTCTGACGACATGATCGAGAAAGTGGAGAGAATTGTTTTGGGGGATCGCCGAATGACTGTTGAACAGATCGCCTCCAGAGTTGGCATTTCTGTGGGTTCTGTGCACACAATCCTGCATGACGACCTGAAAATGCGAAAAGTGTCATCCAGGTTGGTGCCACGAATGCTGACGGACGACCACACGGCTGCCCGTGTGGCATGTTGCCAAGCAATGTTGACGCGCAACGACAGCATGAATGGGACTTTCTTTTCGTCGGTTGTGACAATGGATGAGACGTGGATGCGATTTTTCAATCCAGAAACAAAGCGCCAGTCAGCTCAATGGAAGCACACAGATTCACCGCCACCAAAAAAATTTCGGGTAACCGCCAGTGCTGAAAAAATGATGGTGTCCATGTTCTGGGACAGCGAGGGCGTAATCCTTACCCATTGCGTTCCAAAGGGCACTACGGTAACAGGTGCATCCTACGAAAATGTTTTGAAGAACAAATTCCTTCCTGCACTGCAACAAAAACGTCCGGGAAGGGCTGCGCGTGTGCTGTTTCACCAAGACAACGCACCCGCACATCGAGCTAACGTTACGCAACAGTTTCTTCGTGATAACAGCTTTGAAGTGATTCCTCATGCTCCCTACTCACCTGCCCTGGCTCCTAGTGACTTTTGGCTTTTTCCAACAATGAAAGACACTCTCCGTGGCCGCACATTCACCAGCCGTGCTGCTATTGCCTCAGCGATTTTCCAGTGGTCAAAACAGGCTCCTAAAGAAGCCTTCGCCGCTGCCATGGAATCATGGCGTCAGCGTTGTGAAAAATGTGTACGTCTGCAGGGCGATTACGTCGAGAAGTAACGCCAGTTTCATCGATTTCGGGTTAGTAGTTAATTAGAAACAAAATCTGAGGCCTTAGAACTTGAATGCACCTCGTAATACCCCAAAGATGTTCGGGGTCACTTGCGGTTCCTCTTCGCCGAAATGTCTTGGCTCAAAGTCGTCTAGGGGTTGAACCTCACGTGTCGCATTACACGCCCTAAATTAAACACTTGTGACCCTTTGGTTAAATTGTCTGGCTGATGGCAAGTTTGCGAAATTGTATGAAACATACAAAGTTAATATAACACATAACAACAGTAATAATAATATCTGGGGCTAAATTAACGACCCATAAATGATGTAGGCCACACAGTTGCGACTTGGTTAGAATAATGTTTATTCAGAAAGCTAATTAATAGCGAAAGTGACCGTATTTAGAATCACTATTACACTCGAGCGTATATCCATTTCACACAGTTCGATCATTCACAATCTCACCGCGCATTGCAAGTCCAATACTCCACGTCATTAACTACGCGAAAAGTTAGAGTTCACACCAGGCGCGCGGTTGCTCACCGCTCACAGACTAAGTCCTGCAATACCATACAACGCGAAATTTTCTAAGTCGTTTCATTTCTTAGCTACCTAAAGACCGACTGTGCGCTTTCGCGTCTCCACCAGCGCTGTCCCTCTGCCCGTCCCCGCTCGCGTTTCCTGCGCGCCGAACATCCTCGCTCAACTGACTGGGGCAGTTCCCTTTCCTAAAGCAGTCCATCTGATTGACTACAGCTTATTCTACATTATTTTACATTTTAACATATTTAAATAATCGAAGCTTGACCACTGTCACGTTCTAAATAAAATAACAATAATATCCATTACATAATAAACGTTAAATTCTTTTACATAAAACCAATACAATTTCCTTCTTAGCTTTGAATGCCACGGCCAGTAGCCTTGCACCAATGTGCCTTCTGATACATAAATAAAGAACAAAAGTAACAATTGTGCACTAAACTTTACAACAAATATTCTATTACCTAATGATTCAATAAGGTGTCATGCTGTCATCGTTCAATGAGTTTTGTGTGGAGGAAATGATGATCTGATGCTTAACTGAAAATACTGATAATTTAAATTTATTATATCTTTTAAACAAATAAAGTTACAGAGTTGATATTTACAACATTTGTCATTTTAATGATGCGCTTATATATGAAATGTCGATCGTTAACATCGACCAAAGCGTTCAGAATTTAGCATTCAAGTCTTTGTTACAATAGTTGTTAATTTCACTTTAACGGTACATCCTAAACAATTATAGATATGATCAATATTCAAGTTTTATTGGGATCACCATGAAAATTTATGAAGGATGGTAGATTAAAATTACTGTGGCTTCATTCCCTGAATTACTACAGCATTAAATAGTTTTCATAAATGTTTCGCTTTATAGCCGATCTTAGGTCCGCACCGTTTAACACTGCTACGTCTCCCTGGCCACAAACAGCTTCTACAGGGTTTCCCTATGGCGTAGGTTCTCGTCTGTCTCACTCGCACACTACAGCACTTAGGCCTCATTCAGCACAATAGACGCCTATGAATTTCCCGATCCCGTGGCGAATCTGCTCTCTTTGTGACTCACGGTCCTGGACGACAGGGTTCGTTTCACAATTCATGAAGGCTATCTCTTTCGGCCATATACTTAAACGAGAGTGAAATGCTCGTTAATTCACAAGGCCCTCCTCTGATAAATATAGCCAGCACTCCTTTCTTAGCCCAAACGTTCGCCTCGCATGTTGCCCATCCACTAAGCCTGGCAGTTTGTTGGTCGGCAACTTATTCTTCGCGTTTTCTGACAAACACTGTGTTTGCAAGAAAATTCTTCAAGAACGTATCGAGACACTCTGATTCCTGCCGCAACGCTGAGATCTTCTGAATTCCTCACTCTGTACCGAACTGCCAAAGGCAAAGGTCGTGTACAAGTATTTCATCGTAATCAATGGTGCACTGCTATCCATTAAAACTGTAACATCATGAAGACAGAATGCAACTAACGTCAAACTGGCGTGAAGTGTTATTACATCCAAGGTTGTAAGAGCCAGTCGTGAGTCGTATTTGGATAGCTCAGTCTGTAGTGTGCTTGTCCGTGGAAAGCGAATGTCGGAGGTTCGAGTCCCAGACGGCACACAGTTTCAATCTGGAAGTAAGTTTCAAAATGTTGAACTATTCACATCAAACCATTATAATTTATTTCAAAGCTTATGTGGTGGTGCAGTGCCTTGCAGATAGTACAGGTGTGTGGGTGATTATGCGAATAAGCATGATCGGGTATGCGTACGACGTCTACAGTTATTCTCTGCAAGCTGCCTGACGGTTTATGACGCAGAGTACTTCGTGTATCAATACTTTTTCTCCCCTTCCTCGTTCCTTTCAAGAATGGTGCTAGGAAAGAATTACTGCCTGTAAACTAAATGAGCCCAAATTTCTCTGATTTTTCTCGTTGCGATCATTTCGTAAGACGTATGTGGAAGAAGTGATATATCGCCTAGCCCTTCTCGAAAATTCTCCGCAATACGCAACGCCTCTTTTGTAGCGTCTGCCATTGTATATTGCTGAGCATCTCTGCAACGCTCTCACGTCGATAAAACGATCCCAGGGCAACGGCCCTCTCTCTCTCTCTCTCTCTCTCTCTCCTCTCTCTCTCTCTTCCTGCCTCTCTCTCTGTCTCTCTCTCAGTCTGAAGTGATAAGGATTCCAAACTAATGAGCTATTCTCAAGTACCGGTTTTACAAGTGTTTCTCATCATACTTGCTTCGTGAACGAGTCATATTTCCTTAATGTCTTTCCAATAAATGTCAGCCTGTTATCTGCTTTTCCAACAATTTGTTTTATGTGGTCATTCAACATGAGGTCGCCCCGAATGGCTACTCCTAGATGTTACATATTACTTGCTGTTTCCAGTAATACATGACCATTAGTGAAATCGAACAGCAGAGTGATTTCGTCACCTGTTTACGACAGACTCTGCATCAATCATTGATCCTCTGCAGGTCTCAATGAGCATCCAATGTTATCTTATAAATCATTTATACATATCGTGAACAGTAATGACCCTATGACACTTACTTTGAATGCTGTTGTAATTACCTTTAAACCGGCAGATTTTGTTCCGTTAAGAGCAAACTGTTGAATTCTTTCTCCAAGGAAGTTCTGAGTTCACAAACGAGGCCGGATACTCGGCTCTGTAGACGATAGTGGGGAACTATATCAGATGGTAGAGCACTTGCCCGCGAAAGGCAAAGGTCCCGAGTTCGAGTCTCGGTCGGGCACACAGTTTTAATCTGCCAGGAAGTTTCATATCAGCGCACACTCCGCTGCAGAGTGAAAATCTCATTCTGGAAACATCCCCCAGGCTGTGGCTAAGCCATGTCTCCGCAATATCCTTTCTTTCAGGAGTGCTAGTTCTGCAAGTTTCGCAGGAGAGCTTCTGTAAAGTTTGGAAGGTAGGAGACGAGATACTGGCAGAAGTAAAGCTGTGAGTACCGGACGTGAGTCGTGCTTCGGTAGCTCTGATGGTAGAGCACTTGCCCGCGAAAGGCAAAGGTCCCGAGTTCGAGTCTCGGTCGGGCACACAGTTTTAATCTGCCAGGAAGTTTCATATCAGCGCACACTCCGTTGCAGAGTGAAAATCTCATTCTGGATATATCAGAGTCCTTCCTGAAGTTGATTAACATTGAATCAACCTGGGCGCTGTTGTCTACAGCGCTATGGATCTCATGGAGGAACAGAGCGAACTGAGTTTTGCAGGATATGTTTCTGGAATCCGTGTTGACCTTTATAGAGCAGATTTTCGTTCCCCATAAATCTCACAATTCGTGAGCATAAAACATTTCCACAACTCTACAACAGATTGACGTCAGCGATGTAAGTTTATGATTACGAGTGCGAGCTTGTGCTTCAAGACCATTCTTGCAAATAGGAGCGACTTCTGCATTTTTCCAGTCTCTGGGTCCTTCGTTGCTTCAGAGACCTATGATGAAGTATTGCTGGAAGGCAAGTAAGTTTTCTTGCATAATCGCTGTGATCACAGGCACCTCATCCGGTCGACATACCATCACATGACTAAGCAATATGGTTCACGTTCTATGTATTCCGCGACCGCTTACCGAAGTATGAACGACTTAAATGGTTCTGTATAGTTCACCAGTGAGATTCGATGAGGTCCCCACTGCTCCCACTAAGGGGCAGAATGGTTTCCTGTGGGTACGCGGTATGCATCGCCTCGTGTGGTTTTCGATCTTGACATTGATGTCAACCAACGTATAGTGTGATTCATCAGTGTAGGCGATCACAGTGAGGAATTGGTTCTGCATGGTACAGTCGTTCGTTATCTGTTGTATAGATATGAACTGGTGATTGATTTGTCTGTCAGCAGTTACAAGCTGCGATAACAGGTGGCGTTCCATTCATCAATACGTTATAGAACATGGCAGTCGGCTCAAATATTAAGCCTTCCTCGAATCGAAGGACTCACTGTACACTCTTGAGACGTTGGCATGGGAAGCCCAGAGCCTGCACCATCACGGAAATGGGATCTCCCGTATTTGGAGATTCCACGATCAAATTCACTGAAATGGCACGTATAACTAAAATCACTCGACAGAGGAAAGGAACCTAAACATCATAATATACCCACACGAATCTACATAGCCGAGCGGTTCTAGGCGCTTCAGTCTTGAACCGCGCGACCTCTACGGTCGCAGGTCCGAATCCTGCCTCGGGAATTGATGTCTGTGATGTTCTTAGGTTAGATAGGTTTAAGTAGTTCTAAGTTCTAGGGGACTGATGACCTCAGATCTTGAGTCCCATAGTTCTCAGAGCCATTTGAACCATTTTGAATCTACATAGAGTATGCGAAAGAACTTGCTCCTCTTCTAACAGTAACCTACATCAGGTCATTAAATGGACAAAGAGTTCCGTGCGACCGGAAATATATTCAGCTCACCCCCGTTTCCATGAACAATCGTCGAACAGACACACGAAGCTATAGCCCATATCGCTGACGTCCGTCTCTTGTGGAATGATGGAACGTGTTTTATCCTCACGCAGTATGACCTTTCTGGAGACTGAAAATCCCTTCTGCAGGGTCCGACATGAATTCCGCGAACAACAATAGTGTGAAACACGGCTTATTACCTTCGTACACGAGACTTAGAAGACAATCGATATCAGAGTTTAGGTTCATACCTTATTTTTTGACTTCCGGAAACCGTTAGATACAGTTCCGCACAGTCACCTAATGACCAGAATACGAGAACGAAATATCCGAATGGCTTTTTGATTGGACTGAAAAGTCCAAAGATCAAATCGAACCCAGCACGTCAATCTTAACGTAGAGATATCTTCAGACGTAAAAATAAGTTCTGGAATACCCTCAGGGAGTGTTATAGCACCATTACTGATGTGCTGTTTGGGTCGCAACTGCTCGGCAGCCCTGCCATGCACTGTACAGTGGCTTATGAAGTATTTGTGTAAATTTAGATGTATACGTTGCTGTTCAAAATGTATATATTGCCTAGTGGATAACTTCGGAAACTCCATGAGGATGTTGGCGAATGATACTGGCGTACAAATGAAGTCGTAACGCTATGAAATTGTAGCGACACACAGGAAGACCTGAGAAAAAAAATGGTTCAAATGGCTCTGAGCACTATGGGACTTAACATCTGTGGTCATCAGTCCCCTAGAACTTAGAACTACTTAAACCTAACTAACCTAAGGAAATCACACACATCCATGCCCGAGGCAGGATTCGAACCTGCGACCGTAGCGGTCACGCAGTTCCAGACTGAAGCGCCTAGAACCGCACGGCCACATCGGCCGGCGAAGACCTGAAAAGAACCGATACTTGGTGTAGGGATTGACAGTTAACCCTGAACATTAAAAAATGTGATCTAATGCTCATAAATGTGGAAAGACCACATACGGTGCGATAACACGACTGCCATAAAAGCAATGAAGAAGCTACATCCGTCAAATACGAGGGCGTGCTTAAAAGTAATGCCTCCGAACAGCGGAGGAGTGGTACTCAAGCGTCAACTTTAGGTTACAATATCTCCGGATGTAATTAACATTTTACAATGCAACAAACGGAACTGATTACGTATTTGTTTATATGTTCAGATGTGCTAACAAAACTAACGGGGTTCCATTTAAAAAAACGTAGGTTTGTGTTAAAAAACATACTTCCGTGCATTTTTGTATGGTTTGTATTAAACAATTACACTAGCCCCTCTCCTCACGTTCGGCCTGTGGAATCGGTTCGTCAGTATTTGATGTGGTTTACGAAATATATCCACCGGTAACGTTAGGTGACTCACCCTGTATATATTGATTTAGTTTTTTAAGTGTCGGATGATTACGATTTTTACTGACTTTTCTTTTTTGTAACTTCCAAATTATTGACTTCAGATTTTGACAGGTTGTTCCTTTACGCAACAGAAGGTTATGTACTTAATATGAAGTTCCTCAGTCTATTTCTAGATCAGTTATTAATTTTTATAGTTCCAGAGAATGTAACTACTCTGCAAGCGCCTCTCCGCTACTTTCACACACTGCAGTCACGCCATATGGTCATGACGCACGTCTGCAGGACACAGCTCGCCCTTTGCAGATCGTATAAGATTCTGACTGCTTACACTGGAGCCCACATACATTCATACAAGAAAGCTTTAATAGACCAATTGGTGATCGCGCCCTAGCTGCGACGCCTCAGTCACCCTTGCTGAGCAAATATATCTTCCCACCTTTCGTAACATTCCTTGTAGGACCTGTCGTCATAGACACTGTCACAGCCTTATGATCACTGATACCTTCTTCTACGTTAAATAATTCGATAAGTTCAGGTCTGTTTGTTCCCAGGAGGTCCAAGACGTTACCCTCACGAATTGGTACACTCCGGCACACAGCATAAAGTGGCTTGTGGAGAGCAGGTGTAGACGATGATGTGTAGCCTGTCTTCGACTGCCATGAGGAAGGCGTGACGCCATGACACGCCCTGCCTGCTCCCCTGTACGAGGTGCATTCAAGTTCTAAGGCCTCCGATTTTTTTTCTAATTAACTGCTCTCCCGAAATCGATGAAACTGCCGTTACTTCTCGACGTAATCGCCCTGCAGACGTACATATTTTTCACAACGCTGACGCCATGATTCCATGGCGGCGGCGAAGGCTTCTTTAGGAGTCTGTTTTGACCACTGGAAAATCGCTGAGGCAATAGCAGCACGGCTGGTGAATGTGCGGCCACGGAGAGTGTCTTTCATTGTTGGAAAAAGCCAAAAGTCACTAGGAGCCGGGTCAGGTGAGTAGGGAGCATGAGGAATCACTTCAAAGTTGTTATCACGAAGAAACTGTTGCGTAACATTAGCTCGATGTGCGGGTGCGTTGTCTTGGTGAAACAGCAAACGCGCAGCCCTTCCCGGACGTTTTTGATGCAGTGCAGGAAGGAATTTGTTCCTCAAAACATTTTCGTAGGATGCACCTGTTACTGTAGTGCCCTTTGGAACGCAATGGGTAAGGATTACGCCCTCGCTGTCCCAGAACATGGACACCATCATTTTTTCAGCACTGGCGGTTACCCGAAATTTTTTTGGTGGCGGTGAATCTGTGTGCTTCCCTTGAGCTGACTGGCGCTTTGTTTCTGGATTGAAAAATGGCATCCACGTCTCATCCACTGTCACAGCCGACGAAAAGAAAGTCCCATTCATGCTGTCATTGCGCGTCAACATTGCTTGGCAACATGCCACACGGGCAGCCGTGTGGTCGTCCGTCAGCATTCGTGGCACCCACCTGGATGACACTTTTCGCATTTTCAGGTCGTCATGGAGGATTGTGTGCACAGAACCCACAGAAATGCCAACTCTGGAGGCCATCTGTTCAACAGTCATTCGGCGATCCCCCAAAACAATTCTCTCCACTTTCTCGATCATGTCGTCAGACCGGCTTGTGCGAGCCCGAGGTTGTTTCGGTTTGTTGTCACACGATGTTCTGCCTTCATTAAACAGTCACACCCACGAACGCACTTTCGACACATCCATAACTCCATCACCACATGTCTCCTTCAACTGTCGATGAATTTCAGTTGGTTTCACACCACGCAAATTCAAAAAACTAATGATTGCACGCTGATCAAGTAAGGAAAACGTCGCCATTTTAAGTATTTAAAACAGTTCTCATTCTCGCCGCTGGCGGTAAAATTCCATCTGCCGTACGGTGCTGCCATCTCTGGGACGTATTGACAATGAACGCGGCCTCATTTTAAAACAATGCGCATGTTTCTATCTCTTTCCAGTACGGAGAAATAAAATCGGAGGCCTTAGAACTTGAATGCACCTCGTAAACAGCAGCTACCTCCTATTCAAATACTGATGAGTGCAGAACGAGTGCAAGTATCACAGATAATAGAGATCCGTTACCTTCAGCGGCCAGCTCACTGCTTTCTGTGAACTGTAAGCATTTTGCTGATATCGGCTTATACCCCATCCATGCCTTTCATTACAAATTCTTCTCTGACAACATAGCCCAGATAGCTCAATGTATAATCACAGTCACAGACACAGCGAAGTAAACGACTGAACTCTTGTTCCGTAGACAGCAAGAAATAAATGATGACACCAACATGTTGCTGTAAGTTATGCGATATTGCAGCATATCTGGAGAGACCATTAATCAATGTGGGGCATGCCATTTTTCATTTATTTCATGTTTGCTATTCAGGTTCTTGGGCTCTCCACCGTTTGAAGAAGAGCAGCATTTGGAAAGTCCACAGCCAAAGTTATCAGTATGATACCGAAATGATTTCTTCGTGTTGCAGGTAGCAGGTAAGTATTTCAAATCCCTTAACTTCTCAGATGATTTGCTCCATTTGCAAAGTTTTTTTTTTTTTCGTTTCAACATCCCAGTTTCCGTTTTCTGTGTGCCAGACCGGCCACAACGTCACTTTATACAGTCTGATGCAGTCTCTTTACTCGTCTTCCTTGTCACACGACGGTTGTAAGAAAGTGATGTCAGAAATGTGGTAAGCGTAGTAAAACACTGCCTAGTTTATACGGAAATCTCTAGATATGCAATATAATTTAAACTGAGCTGAACCCACAGTTACAAGCAGGCATCATTCACACCCCACGTTACAAAATCAGAAAAGCTCTAGCTCTTTTCTTTGGACATTAAAAGTCCTGCTGGTATTTTTCGTAAAGCTCACAGTGCTTGGGGTTGGTGAAGAGTACCTTACGCCTTACGAGGTCCTTACGCCAAATTTATATTGGCAGCAGTAGGATCGTTCTGCAGGCGGCCTTAAATGATCATACTCTAAATTTCGGCAATATTGCCTCGCGAAAAGAGTGTCGTCTTCCTGCCAGGGACTCTCACTTGAGTTCACGAATCATCTCTTCAATACCCGCGTGCTGATCGAACCTACCGGTGACAAATCTAGCAACACACCCCGACCTGGCGGGGATTCCAAACACTCGAAACACTTGAACAGTAGCATCCGTGGTGGCCGAGCGGTTCTAGGCGCTTCAGTCTGGATCCGCGCGACTGCTACGGTCGCAGGTTCGAATCCTGCCTCGGGCATGGATGTGTGTGATGTCCTTAGGTTAGTTAGGTTTAAGTAGTTCTAAGTTCTAGGGGACTGATGACCTCAGATGGTAAGTCCCATAGTGCTCAGAGCCATTTTTGAACTTGAACAGTACTCAAAAATGGTCGGCACTAACGTTCTATGCGCCGTCTCTTTCATAGATGAGATACACTTTCCCAAAATTCTCCCAATAAAACGAAGCTCCATTAGCCACGTTTTATTTTTGTAGATATTCTCCTTACAGGCTTTTTTTCAGGACATTCAATGCAACTGCTTTACAAATCCCAGAGAGAATCACTGTATTGTCGGCAAACTTCAAAGTCTTTTATTTCTTCCTCTGAACTTTAGTTCCCTTTCCAAATTTGTCATTGGTTTCCTTAACTGCTAACTCGCTGTACAGATTGAATAGCCGCCCGTTGTGGCCGAGCTGTTCTAGGCGCTTCAGTCCGGAACCGCGCTGCTGCTCGCAGGTTCGAATCCTGCCTCGGGCATGGATGTGTGTGATGCCCTTAGGTTAGTTAGGTTTCAGTAGCTCTAAGTGTAGGAGACTGATGACCTCACATCTTAAGTCCTATAGTGCTGAGAGCCATTTGAACCATTTTTGAACAGATTGAATAACGTGGAGGATGGTCAACAATGCTGCCTCAATTCCTTCTCAACTGCTGCTTCCCTTTCGTTAACATTACCCACCTAATTTTAAAATCAATAAAGAGGTTTATGAACATATAATTCTGTTCTCGTGTAACGAGATGGCAAGAAAGCTATAAACAAATAAAAACATCGACTTTTTTAAATCAAGCACTTTATTTATGAACACACGAGCAAGCAAGTGACGAAATCAAAGGATAGAAAAGTTAACAGGTTAAGGTCATCATGTCCTCGCTCGGTGTTGTGGTATTCCTAAACAGATATTGTTTCGAATGCTGAATTCACGATTAAGTCAGTTTTACGGCATTTTATCGGACTCATGTTCCATGTTTCCATAAAATTCGTCGAGTTTTGTGTTTAAATAACGAGCCAGCTATGTTTTACGACGGCGTTCCGCAATATACAGTGTAGCCTGCAACCCCCGACGCAGTTGTTCAGAGGGGCCACAATGTTTCCTGCGAAGCACACCACAAATAAGTGAAACTACTGTAAATGCTTTCAGTGAGTGGTCTTATAAAATATGTGCGCGCACTTAGTTAGCAGTAATGAAAATGTTCATTAGCGATATTGCGGGCGCGTGCGTAGCTTCAGCAGCAGACGTCTCAAAGAAAGCCACGGCGCTCCCTGCGTCGCACCGCACCGCCACTGTATGTCGCTGTGGCCACCCAGTTCACAGCTCCGTTGTCTCACTGAATAACTGTAGTCAGCTGTCACCCGGTGTGACAATCATCGTATGAAACAGCCATTTATAAAACTAACTCAGTCAGATACAGGGCGTTTCACGTTTCCTATTACAGACTTTGATATGTCCCCTTAGAAAAATTATACAAGACTGTGCTTAAACTGATACACAATAATTTTTAGCGCAACGCAATCTGACTTTCAAAGATCCCTGCAAAAGAATGGCCCTGAGTAACATTAAACTATACCTTTCACAAATCACTTACCTCACAAAAATCTTCGTTACTCGAACTACTGCAATACAGCGAGCGCCACTACTGCCAGCTAAATAAAAGATTCAAACTACGGAAGGCACTAACTACTGATAGGGATAGTTAGCAAATGAAAGATATTAATAGAGAACAAACAATGTATTTACCTTAATATCATCACAAGTCATAATATATGTAATTTCAAAACTCCGCCATTTCCTTCCACACATCCACCACTGCTGGCGGCTCATCTCTAACTGCGCAACGCTACGCGCTGTTCGCATCCAGCTGCCGCTGCCCAACACTACAATGGCAGACAACAATGCAAACTAGCCACAGACTTGGACAATATGTGAGAAGTAACGACTGTTAGTGTTTGCACGTGTGTTGATAATTCAGCAAGGGACTGGATAACAGCATTGCTGGTTCTAAGGACAATTCCAAAAAATTTCTTGAGTGGACGAGTGGTGGGTTATGGACTTGCTCTATTCTCCGCAAGACTCTTCTATGGTGAATGTGCACCTGCACAGTCGCAACAGATGGCTGCTGGCCATCTCTACAAGGACTACAGTGGGTCTGCATCTTTGATGACCCAACAATACCATTATTTCTACAAGGACTGCAGTGGGTGTGCACCTCTGGTGGCCCACCAATACCGTACTCTCTACCAGGACTACCGTGGGTCTGCTCTGTGATGACCTACCTACCAACATTCTTCAAAACGTCGAATGACTCTGCTGTGGGTTTGCTCTGTTGTGGCCCATTACCTGTCAGCATGTCAAGAGTCAGCACTGTCTTTCAGTTGGAAGGACAACACTACTTCTTCAAGACTGCATGGAAATCCACTACTTCTGTGTCCAATTTCTTTTACTAATGCGACTTTGTGAAAAAAAACTGTAATTACTATTATGATGAATGATCAGGACTGTCTTTATGGACTGTGAGAAAATTTTAGCTTTTGACCAACATTGTATCAATATGTGTGTGCATTGGATATCTTTGTTAGTGCAATTATGAAAAATTTCATCAAATCATTATTGGCCACTGCCCAAAAAAATTTGTAAAATTTTTTGTGGGGAGCATGGGGGCTATGTAAGTAGGCTGTTTATGTTTCCTTATTGGCAACGTTACGTAGCGCTCTATATGAAAATCACTGGCTGTGCTGTGTGCAGTCTGTGGCTAGTTTGCATTGTTGTCTGCCATTGTAGTGTTGGGCAGCGGCAGATGGATGTGAACAGCGCGTAGTGTTGCGCAGTTAGAGGTGAGCCGCCAGCAGTGGTGGATGTGTGGAAGGAAATGGCGGAGTTTTGAAATTACATATATTATGACGTGTGATGATATTAAGGTAAATACATTGTTTGTTCTCTATTAATATCTTTCATTTGCTAACTATCCCTATCAGTAGTTTGTGCCTTCCGTAGTTTGAATCTTTTATTTAGCTGGCAGTAGTGGCGCTCGCTGTATTGCAGTAGTTCGAGTAACGAAGATTTTTGTGAGGTAAGTGATTTCTGAAAGGTATAGTTTAATGTTACTCAGGGCCATTCTTTTGCAGGGATCTTTGAAAGTCAGATTGCGTTGCGCTAAAAATTATTGTGTGTCAGTTTAAGCACAGTCTTGTATAATTGTTCTAAGGGGACGTTTCAACTTCTAGGGGTTGTAGCGGGAATTTAATATATAAAATTTTGGTAAGGAAACCATGCCCTGATATGTACCATCTGGTTGTAAAATAAGTTTGAAGAACAGATCACTTTCAAATCTCCTGCTTCACGAGCGCACACAAACTGAGAAGTGGGGCCCATCTTCAGTTCCCTGTCTTAAAGTGCATTAGTGGTTGCAACGAAATTACACACGCGTGTTAGCCAAACATACGGTGAAAGTGGCTACCTCGAGATTGGCCACCTCCTAGACCAGTACGGTCGCCACACTTGAATCCTCTCGACTTCTTGTGTACGAGACCCTGCACAGTCGGAAGAAGATCTCCTTGCACGAGTTCTGGCGACAGCAGAAATTACTCAGCACACACCGGGGTTCGTGGACCGTACGTGTGGAAGCATGCGTCGCAGATATACCTTGTGCAACGAGCATCAGAGTTTGCATATGCACCAGCTCCTTTAGAGCACGAAGGTCGAGGCTCATTGTCTTCGCTGTGTGCCTACAGTGATAGAAGTTGCCCCCCTTCTAACAGCCGTGTACCGCAAGTCTCTAGAGGAACGGAAGGTTCCAAATGATTGGAAAAGACCACAGGTAGTCCCAGTCTTCAAGAAGGGTCGTCGAGCAGATGCGCAAAACTATAGAACTATATCTCTGACGTCGATCTGTTGTAGAATTTTAGAACATGTTTTTTGCTCGAGTATCATGTCGTTTTTGGAAACCCAGAATCAACTATGTAGGAATCAACATGGATTCCGGAAACAGGGATCGTGTGAGACCCAACTCGCTTTATTTGTTCATGAGACCCAGAAAATATTAGATACAGGCTCACAGGTAGATGGTATTTTCCTTGACTTCCGGAAGGCGTTCGATACAGAGAAGTTGCCCCCCTTCTAACAGCCGTGTACCGCAAGTCTCTAGAGGAACGGAAGGTTCCAATTGATTGGAAAAGACCACAGGTAGTCCCAGTCTTCAAGAAGGGTCGTCGAGCAGATGCGCAAAACTATAGAACTATATCTCTGACGTCGATCTGTTGTAGAATTTTAGAACATGTTTTTTGCTCGAGTATCATGTCGTTTTTGGAAACCCAGAATCTACTATGTAGGAATCAACATGGATTCCGGAAACAGGGATCGTGTGAGACCCAACTCGCTTTATTTGTTCATGAGACCCAGAAAATATTAGATACAGGCTCACAGGTAGATGGTATTTTCCTTGACTTCCGGAAGGCGTTCGATACAGAGAAGTTGCCCCCCTTCTAACAGCCGTGTACCGCAAGTCTCTAGAGGAACGGAAGGTTCCAAATGATTGGAAAAGACCACAGGTAGTCCCAGTCTTCAAGAAGGGTCGTCGAGCAGATGCGCAAAACTATAGAACTATATCTCTGACGTCGATCTGTTGTAGAATTTTAGAACATGTTTTTTGCTCGAGTATCATGTCGTTTTTGGAAACCCAGAATCTACTATGTAGGAATCAACATGGATTCCGGAAACAGCGATCGTGTGAGACCCAACTCGCTTTATTTGTTCATGAGACCCAGAAAATATTAGATACAGGCTCCCAGGTAGATGGTATTTTCCTTGACTTCCGGAAGGCGTTCGATACAGTTCCGCACTGTCGCCTGATAAACAAAGTAAGAGCCTACGGAATATCAGACCAGCTGTGTGGCTGGATTGAAGAGTTTTTAGCAAACAGAACACAGCATGTTGTTGTCAATGGAGAGACGTCTACAGACGTTAAAGTAACCTCTGGCGTGCCACAGGGGAGTGTTATGGGACCATTGCTTTTCACAATATATATAAATGACCTAGTAGATAGTGTCGGAAGTTCCATGCGGCTTTTCGCGGATGATGCTGTAGTATACAGAGAAGTTGCAGCATTAGAAAATTGTAGCGAAATGCAGGAAGATCTGCATTTGATAGGCACTTGGTGCAGGGAGTGGCAACTGACCCTTAACATAGACAAATGTAATGTGTTGCGAATACATAGAAAGAAGGATCCTTTATTGTATGATTATATGATAGCGGAACAAACACTGGTAGCAGTTACTTCTGTAAAATATCTGGGAGTATGCGTGCGGAACGATTTGAAGTGGAATGATCATATAAAATTAATTGTTGGTAAGGCGGGTACTAGGTTGAGATTCATTGGGAGAGTCCTTAGAAAATGTAGTCCATCAACAAAGGAGGTGGCTTACAAAACACTCGTTCGACCTATACTTGAGTATTGCGCATCAGTGTGGGATCCGTACCAGATCGGGTTGACGGAGGAGATAGAGAAGATCCAAAGAAGAGCGGCGCGTTTCGTCACAGGGTTATTTGGTAACCGTGATAGCGTTACGGAGATGTTTAACAAACTCAAGTGGCAGACTCTGCAAGAGAGGCGCTCTGCATCGCGGTGTAGCTTGCTGTCCAGGTTTCGAGAGGGTGCGTTTCTGGATGAGGTATCGAATATATTGCTTCACCCTACTTATACCTCCCGAGGAGATCACGAATGTAAAATTAGAGAGATTAGAGCGCGCACGGAGACTTTCAGACAGTCGTTCTTCCCGCGAACCATACGCGACTGGAACAGGAAATGGAGGTAATGACAGTGGCACGTAAAGTGCCCTCCGCCACACACCGTTGGGTGGCTTGCGGAGTATAAATGTAGATGTAGATGTAGATGTAGAGATCTGGAAGTGAATCGACCTTCAAACTTATTTTACATCAAGACGGTACAGTTCAGGACGGTACAGTTTCGGACGTGAGTTCCTTGTAAAAGCTTTATCTACGTCGTCACCATTACAACTCCTAGAAGCCTTTAATAGAAATTTTGAAACACACTCGATAGTGACGTGCCGGACACAGTTTTTTTTCGAAAGCAATACGCAAATGTTTAATATACTCTATGATGTAGATGTGCTTTTAATTCAACTACAAATGAAATAAGTGGTACAGATATACTAGATGTTAAAACAGCCATCAATGAGATGAAGGACGGAAAGGCTGCGGGACTAGATAAAGTAGAAGCAGAGTTATTAAAATTGATGGATGAAAATCGTGTAAAATGGTTAACCAAAATTTTCAGTCAGATTTGTCTGTCTGGAAACATTCCATTAGAATGCCTGAAATCAAAGTTCATTACTCTGCCTAAAGTGCCAAACGCAAAACAATGAAGAGATTATAGTACAATAAGCTTAATGAGCCATATCTTGAAATTGTTTTTGAGGATGATACAAAAAATGGTTCAAATGGCTCTGAGCACTATGGGACTTAACATCTGTGGTCATCAGCCCCCTAGAACTTAGAACTACTTAAACCTAACTAAACTAAGGACATCACACACATCCATGCCCGAGGCAGGATTCGAACCTGCGACCGTAGCAGTCGCGCGGTTCCGGACTGAGCGCCTTAACCGCGAGACCACCGCGGCTGGCGAGGATGATACACAAAAGAATATGTGGACTATGTGAGGAACAGATAGCTCCTAATCAGTTTGGATTTTCTAATGCCGTGGGTACGAGAGGAGCCTTGTTCGATGCACAAATATTGTTTCAGAGTCGTGGGATGTAAACAAAAATGTATTTGCTTGGCTTATAGTTTACCAGAAGGCCTTTGATAGAGTAAAACACGACAAACTGATGGAGATTCTGAGAAATATTGGAATGGAGGAAAGAGATCTGCCAATCATCAAGAACCTGTACTGAAATCAAACAGTGGTATTGCGTATTGATGGAGAACACACCGAAGCAGCCCAAATTCTGAGAGGGGTAAGTCAGAGACGTATCTTGTCATCCGTACTATTTAATACATACTCAGAACTCATATTCAGAGAATCCCTGGAAGAAGTAGAAGAAGCAGTTGTAATAAATGGAATAAGATTAAATAACATTCGATATGCTGATGATACTAATGTATTTACAGGCGTTAAATTATTAATGGATAGAATTGTACGAGTTAGCAGTCAGTATATGCGTGAAATAAACACCACAAAGACGAAACTCATGGTCGTAAGTAAGGAAAATGTTACAGGAATAAACTTAGTCATAAACCAAATAACTATAGAAAGAGTAAAACAATGTGCATCCCTTGGAACCATAATAAATTAAAATTTGGTATAACTCGCATTCCCATCGGTAATGCAAGAAGTGTGTTTTCAGAAAATGAATGCTGTCTTCAAAAGCCATAACCTAACTTTAAGAATAAAAATCATACTTTTGCACCGTTACGTATATTCTGTCTTCCTATATTGGGTAGGTCCATGGATCTTAAATAAAAACATGGAGAAGAAGCTGGAGGCATTTTAATTCTGGATTTATAGGTGGATCCTGAGAATACCTTGGACACAGAGACAGACCAACGTACAAGTTTTGAGAATCATGAACACTACACCTAAATTAATCAAGATAGTGAAATGCCAAAGTTGCAATATCTAGGACATATTATGCAGAAAATAAATAAATATGATTCGCTACAAAATATTCTTCAAGGGAAAATCAACCGCAAAAGAGGTTCTGGAAGAAGACGAATATCTTGGTTCAAAAATGGCTCTGAGCACTATGGGACTCAACATCTGAGGTCATCAGTCCCCGAGAACTTAAAACTACTTAAACCTAACTAACCTAAGGACAGCACACACATCCATGCCCGTGGCAGGATTCGAACCTGTGACCGTAGCGGTCGCGCGGTTCCGACTGATGCTCCTAGAACCTCTCGGCCAAACCGGCCGGCCAATATCTTGGTTTGACAACCTTAAATGTTGGTCTAGTATATCTTCAACAGAAGTATTCCATGTTGCTACAAACAAGAGAAGACTAGCCATCATGAACAAAAGCCCGTACCGAGCTACTGAGCGTCTCTCCTGCAGAGTCTTCCACTGGAGTTTATCTATCATCTCCGTAACGCTTTCGCGATTACTAAATGATCCTGTAACGAAGCGCGCTGCTCTCCGTTGGATCTTCTCTATATCTTCTATCAACCCTATCTGGTACGGATCCCACACTGCTGAGCAGTATTCAAGCAGTGGGCGAACAAGCGTACTGTAACCTACTTCCTTTGTTTTCGGATTGCATTTCCTTAGGATTCTTCCAATGAATCTCAGTCTGGCATCTGGTTTACCGACGATCAACATTATATGATCATTCCATTTTAAATCACTCCTAATGCGTACTCCCAGATAATTTTTGGTATTAACTGCTTCCAGTTGCTGACCTGCTATTTTGTAGCTAAATGATAAGGGATCTATCTTTCTATGTATTCGCAGCACATTACACTTGTCTACATTAAGATTGAATTGCCATTCCCTGCACCATGCGTGAATTCGCTGCAGATCCTCCTGCAAAAGGCCTTTCCTCACTGCAGTATACAAAGTTGTGCGACTTTAATGGGATGTATAATGTAGAAACTAGACAGTAGCTGAGATTGGTAGCGTTTATTATGGTCCGAAAAATCGCAGTTTTGCCTTTTTTTCTCAGAGATGCAAAGCGTGGAGTGCACCGACGCCCGAATGAGACATTTAATCCGTAAGGTGTGGTAGGGTGCATTTCTTGCTATAGGTGGTTTTGTGATGTAGTGGTAACGCTTTTCGTACCATGACTTGGGCCCGCTCTTTCAGGTTACAACGAAATTTAATTGAATTTAATTGAACATTCTCGGTCACAAAGTGTTGTTCTTTCTTCAGTACTCTTATGATTAGTGCGCTATGGACTTTCTGTCTTCCAAGCTGACAACAGCCGAATTCACAAGGATGCACGCATACCTTCCTGGTCTGAGTAATACTCTGGAACCCTACCGCACCTCGACTGACGCTCAGAATCCCATAGGAAACGTGTGGAATTATTTTCGACAGTGGGTAAAACTTCGCAATTAACATGTCCATAATTTGGTTGCTTTATAAGATCTAATGATCAACGAGTGGCCTCAGCTGGGTATGGCATACCTGAAGAAATGTGTGGACTCTCTTCTTCGGCGTTCTGTAGCCATTACAAGGCTAGTCTCAGTTTCCGAGCGGAAATTGCGCAGGTAACTGCATGCAATGGACATTTGGTGTGGGTACCGTGCAAAAGGCCTTTCCTCACTGCGGTATACAAAGTTGTGCGTCAAAAAAACAGCAAGAGTTGCTGACAGATTTAAAGAACTTTTCTAAAGTCATGATGTAACACAACAGTTTGTCGTAATAGAAATCTCAGATTTAATATTTAGTCGTGCAGTAGACCACCCAGGTGGATCACCTAAAACTTGCACCACAAATATTGCGGAAATGGAATATGCTATTGATGTGCAGTTTTCACAGACTGTATTGATAGTCATGGGCCGGTAATGTTAGCCAATATACAGGTTGTGATAATACTTGCAGAGTGATTTTTTTGTGCAAACATACACTTTCTAAATGGAACAATGCCTATTGATATCATCAAACTAAAAGTAGGGAAAATTAGAATATCAGTGGTATCTGTTGCAGGAGTCTAGTGCGAGTCGTATACGAGATACAGTATTACTCAGAATTTCCACACCGACACTTGTTTGAACTTACGTAGTGCAAATATTTCAAATGGCTCTGAGCACTATGGGACTAAACTTCTGACGTCATTAGTCCCCAAGAACTTAGAACTACTTAAACCTAACTAACCTAAGGACATCACGCACATCCATGCCCGAGGCAGGATTCGAAACTGCGACCGTAGCAGTCCCGCGGTACCAGACTGTAGCGTCAGAACCGCTCGCTCACCCCGGCCGGCTTCGGCGGTCTACGTGGCCATGATCGGTAAATGCGGCTTCATCACTAAACAAGATACATGATACATCTGGAGTATGCTGTGGTAATGGTCAGTACAGAAGTTACCACGATCGAGTCAGCTCTTATTGGAGAGAGGTGTTATAGGGATGAAACCTATGCCGATGGAGAATGCGTAGGACACTCGGCTGACTCATGCCACTTCCTCGTGCGATTGCACGGGAGCTAACGTGCAAATCAACTACAACAGCAGCTCCTCCTCTTCTGGTTTCCTTCTGTTACTTTGTCTAGGTGTTACGCTGACACTGTCACGAACTGGTAGAAGTGGTCGATAAATAACTGGCTAGATGGTTAACGTCTATTGTGATATCTTGCTGCAAACACCATTTAGGAACGAACTGCATTCTTCCTAAACTCTTCATATACCATGAGCATGTCGGCTTTTTCTGCACTATTAAATCCCACCGCCCAATCAGGACCTGCTGTTTGGACTGTCGCATAAAAAAAAAGATCGTATGGCATTGTTGGCCGGGAGGCCCCACTCGTGGGAGTTCGGCCGCCATATTGTAAGTCCTTTTTAGATGACGCCACTTGGGCGACTAGCTGGTCAATGATGATGGAGGACACACAACACCTAGTCCCCTGCCGGGAATCGAACCCAGGCCCACTGCGTGATAGGCGGTAACGCTACCGCCACACTACGGAGGCGGACCACTGTCGCATACTAACTGACTAGCAAGTAGCAATACTCTCAAGGCACTCGCAAGCACACTGTAGCAAATAATATCGCACCTACCAACTACGTAAGTTCGCAGGCCGATGTGGCCGAGCGGATCTAGGCGCTACAGTCTGGTACCGCGGGACTGCTACGGTCGCAGTTTCGAATCCTGCCTCGGGCATGGATGTGCGTGATGTCCTTAGGTTAGTTAGGTTTAAGTAGTTCTAAGTTCTAGGGGAGTGATGACCTCAGAAGTTAAGTACCATAGTGCTCAGAGCCATTTGAATCATTTGCACTACGTAAGCTCAAACAAGTGTCGGTGTGGAAATTCTGAGTAACACTGTATCTCGTATACGACTCGCACTAGACTCCTGCAACAGATACCACTGATATTCTAATTTTCCCTACTTTTAGTTTGATGATATCAATAGGCATTGTTCCATTTAAAAAGTGTATGTTTGCACAAAAAAATCACTCTGCAAGTATTATTACAACCTGTATATTGGCTAACATTACCGGCCGCTACGGTCGCAGGTTCGAATCCTGCCTCGGGCATGGATGTGTGTGATGTCCTTAGGTTAGTTAGGTTTAACTAGTTCTAAGTTCTAGGGGACTGATGACCTCAGAAGTCAAGTCCCGTAATGCTCAGAGCCATTTGAACCATTTGAGACCGGCGAAACTTGCTCTATTGGTCTGTTGACAACCATCAGGTGGAACTTGGGCGTCCAACGAGTGTAAACTTATGGCGTGCTGTTGTGAACCATCAGCTCACAGGCCCGTTTTTTATAGGCGGAACACAGAACGAGCACAAGTATCACAGCCTCGTAACAGACCATCTACCACGGAGGCTAGAAGACGTTCCTCTGCAGACTAGGAGAAATCTGTGGTACCAATTTGATGACTGTCCAGTCCATAGTGCACGAAGTACTACAGAATGGCTTCACGAATTGTTTCCAAATCGTTGGATTCGATCTACCTTGGCCATTCCGTTCCCCAGATTTGTCGCCAGTAGACTTTCTTCTGTGGGAAAGCTGAAAGACGCTCTCCACAAGCACATACCAGCTACACCCGATGATATGGAACGACATATTACTGCAACCTGCTCGGACATCTACGCTGAAATGCTAGCACGTGAAGAGCAGTGAAGAAGCGTGTATTGTCCCTGCTGGCGGTCATTTTGAACGCAACCTGTGATGGTCAGTTACCTCGTTACTAGTCAGAATCCACATAACGGGTATTGTACAGGTATCAGTGTGGGAACTTCTCAAAATACGATATCTCGTAAACGACTCGCACTAGAATCAAGCAGCAAACACCACTGACATTCTAATTTACCCTACTTGCAATTTGTTAATATTAATAGGCACTGTCCCATTCAGAACTTAGGCAGGCGGTCGGAGTGCCGATATAACAGACCTCGTAGAAGTCTATCACGTTGGCGCGCAGCGTAGGGTGCTTCGGCGGTGGCCTACAGGAGAAGCCTATATATTAGAGTACGCCCGCAAAGGACAGGCTGCTGTTCGGCAACTATTCAGGCCCGGGTGTGAACAATGTGCCGCCAGTTAGGCTGCCCGAGGGCGGTAGATGTCGACCAGCTAGTAGTATCCCGGCTGGACGGTACCAGTTCGACTCCCAGTGGCCAAAGCCAGTAATTGCACTGTTAGCAAAAGCGGTCTACTAGCAGCAGCTAGATGACTCATTTGAGGTGGATGACTCGTGTGAAGTATTTCTCGTAAGTGGCTGCAGACAGGCGGTGACAGAAATTGAATAGCGGAAACCGACAGTATTTGTCTCGGTTCGACCCGCCATTGTTTTTCCTGGGCATCACTACTCGTCACACAGACCAAAGAAGTGACCCGGTGTCGGGCCTAGTCATGTGGTAATCCGGATTGTCATTTCTACAATCTCTTCCTGGACTTCCGCTGTCAGTGGTTAGCACACTGGACTCGCTTTCGGGAGGTCGACGGTTCAAACCCGCGTCCGGCCATCCTAATTTAGGTGTTTCGTGATTTCCCTATATCGCTTCTGGCAAATGCCGGAATGGTTCCTTTGAAAGAGTATGCCCGATTTCCATATCCGATGGGACCGATGACCTCGCTGTTTGGTCCCCTCCCCCAAAACAACCAACCAACCAACTTCCAGGGTGTAACGATGTTACAGCCCCATCAGCGTTCGTAAAATTCAGATATGTGGTAACTTGCGAGGGCCGGGCAGCGGTTCCTGCTGTGTCAGCCGAGTCTCTTGTAACTTCTTGTGAAAGTACACTCTGTTGGCTACCGTCTGCTCCAACTATAAGTTTCTTTTCGTCAACCAATAGTGACATCAGGCCACGGGTTTTCAATGGACAAGTAAAAGAAGTTGTGGCACAACACTTGTTAATCGATTATTATGGACTGAGTTTCGTTTTAGTAGACGAATATGTGCCACGATGTATAGAGATAAGTGCGTCACTTCAAGACATTTCTGCGAAAGACTTAATGTTTTGTCCTCAGAGCCATTAATTGGGTTTGACTCATTAATATGGCAAGTCTTGCATACCTATACCAATAACAATCTTCGAAATTTTGTTGACTCCAATAACTTTCCTACCGATTCACTTCTGATGTGCCGGCCGCGGTGGTCTAGCGGTTCTACGCGCTCAGTCCGGAACCGCGCGACTGCTACGGTCGCAGGTTCGAATCCTGCCTCGGGCATGGATGTGTGTGATGTCCTTAGGTTAGTTAGGTTTAAGTAATTCTAAGTTCTAGGGGACTGATGACCACAGATGTTTAGTCCCATAGTGCTCAGAGCCATTTGAACCAATCACTTCTGATGTAGAAATATGTATGGACACATGCACCTTCAGCTAGTATGTCAATTTTGAATACGTATAGTACGCATGATAGTTGATAGTGTTTTATCACATTGTACTATAATTCCTCAATTATTGTCTTTTTATGGTATATTCAGATACTTGAGAAACCTCTGTCGCAGGACTGAAACTGATAGCTCCATAAAAGAATTCTGAAATACATCTGTGTGCATTTTTCAACACAATTATCG
This sequence comes from Schistocerca cancellata, assembly GCF_023864275.1. Classification (NCBI taxonomy): domain Eukaryota; kingdom Metazoa; phylum Arthropoda; class Insecta; order Orthoptera; family Acrididae; genus Schistocerca; species Schistocerca cancellata. The sequence goes on along the minus strand of NC_064629.1, from coordinate 875,221,267 downwards.
AAATTTAACAGGTGTGTGCCAGGGCGAGTGCAGGTTTTCATAGTTTCAACATCACTGTAAAGCAACTACAGCAATTGTGAGAAATCTCCGAGCTTAAAAACTAAATTTGGTTCCGGAAAGCACGAAATGATTCTAACAAAACTGTAGAATTTAAGACTGTAAAATGCAAATTAATAGTTAATAATTGTAATCTGAATAATTCTGAGGTGCTAGAAGCTTCGAGGATATATACAAATGTTCAGATGTGTGTGAAATCTTATGGGACTTAACTGCTAAGGTCATCAGTCCCTAAGCTTACACACTACTTAACCTAAATTATCCTAAGGACAAACACACACACACATGCCCAAGGGAGGACTCGAACCTCCGTCGGGACCAGCCGCACAGTCCATGACTGCAGCGCCTTAGACAGCTCGACTAATCCCGCGGGGCGGTCTAGAAGAGCAGAATTTATATTTCAAATGCTTTTGAATTCCAACATTTATGTGTGTGTGTGTGTGTGTGTGTGTGTGTGTGTGTGTGAAACTTTGCTGTGAAACCAATATAAATACGAACAAGTTGTGAGAGTACAGCTGAACTTTCGACATACCCCTATGGATGTCGGAATGATACGCAGCGGTTGGACTGGCCAATAGTCAAATCACTCCCCATCGGCCCATGTGAATTTCATCAAAAAAGTGTCACGCAGCGGATTACTAATAGGACTGGGGTGGCTCTAAAAAACATGAGAAATGCAGATGTACTTCACAGAAGATGAAAAACAATGAGATCCTCAAATTATGAAGTAAAACAGTGGTCCACGTTAATCCCTGTTTATTACAACTTTCCCTACTGATATACATGAACACAAATCAAATGGTTCAAATGGCTCTGAGAACTATGGGACTTAACATCTGTGGTAATCAGTCCCCTAGAACTTAGAACTACTTAAACCTAACTAACCTAAGGACATCACACACATCCATGCCCGAGGCAGGATTCGAACCTGCGATCGTAACGGTCACGCGGTTCCAGACTAAAGCGCCTAGAACCGCACGGCCACACCGGTCGGCGAACACAAATTATTACAGGGTCTGTTTCAGATGCAGAGTATAAGAAAATTAACAGTTACTGACATGGGTCTGTGCTAATGTAACACTTGAATGTCCTGGTAGAGATTGGATAGTTTAGGTGAATGGGTCAAGACTGTAATCTTCGCATGAATTATGGGAACATAAATCCGCTGTAGTGGCGCAGTGATTGTCTGAAATTACCAGAAGAATGATGAACTGCACATACAACTGCATTGCTGATTGAGACATGAATAAGCCTTCAGTCACTCAAGAAAAGTGTTGAAATCACGAAAAGTGGCTAATTACAATAACGTGCATACAGACGTATTTTTCATCCCTTTTACTCCCAAGCTGCAGTTTCTCACCCTGTTCAGCTCTCAGCTGTGTGGAGCATAGCGAGGACCATGATATGCCTCAACTTCTAGGCGCTTCAGTCTGGAACCGCGTGACCGCTACGGTCGCAGGTTCGAATCCTGCCTCGGGAATGGGTGTGTGTGATGTCCTTAGGTTAGTTAGGTTAAAGTAGTTCTAAGTTCTAGGGACTGATGACCTCAGATGTTAAGTCCCATAGTGCTCAGAGCCATTTGAACCATTTGATATGCCTCAGACTGCGGCACATCAGCTCTCTATCAGATCTCCAGACGAGATTTGTAGACCAAGTGTTCTCTTCATGGTCCCCAGGCGAAGTCTCCTCCTCCCCTGACATAAACATCTTCCTCCTCTCTACAGATACGCACAACTCACATGCTCCAACTATAAGGCACTACAAAATGATGGCCAATTATATTTTTGCTAACAAAACAGCTACATCCCCTGCTAGCAAAAGTTTTACAACTTGAACCAATCGTTACACACCCATTTTCAGTTACTTTCCCATTCCTCAGCTAGGTTTTCTCCATCAGCCAATACGCTCGTCTCCACATGCGCATTTCTCGGAAACTGGCGTTCTGACATCTCCTACTCTGTTATTTGTTAGATTACGCAATAAGGAGTCTTCTTGCAACTTCTTAGACCAGGGGCTATTCACCCTGCGAAAACCGAAGCAGCCGGCCGGAGTGGCCGTGCGGTTCTAGGCGCTACAGTCTGGAGCCGAGCGACCGCTACGGTCGCAGGTTCGAATCCTGCCTCGGGCATGGATGTGTGTGATGTCCTTAGGTTAGTTAGGTTTAATTAGTTCTAAGTTCTAGGCGACTGATGACCTCAGAAGTTAAGTCGCATAGTGCTCACAGCCATTTGAACCATTTTTGAAAACCGAAGCAAAGAAGTCGGGTCATATCATTAAAAACAAAAAAGAGTCCTTGTCCACAATGCAGGTCTGTCACTTCTCGTGCGTCTGTGATTGACTCTTCCTCGTCCAGTGTTCTCGGAAGGCGACTTGTCGGCACAAAACAAGGTTCCTTTGAAGTGTGTGTTGGACGGACGCCACTGCTTGTACGAGGGACGTTCAATAAGAAATGCAACACATTTTTTTCTCAATCAGTTTCTGTTGAAAAAATTCGAAATTTCTTGAGGGTCATCGTGGAATATTCCCTTTTCAGCCTCTATAGTTTCATGAAGCTCCGATGGGTAGCGGTGCTATACGTAGCCCTCAAAATGGCGTCTATAAGGGACGTACGATCCAAGCAGAGATCTGTCATTGAGTTTCTTTTGACGCAAAACTAGAGCATCGCAGATATTCATAGAAGCTTGCAGAACCTCTACTGAGATCTGGCATTTAACAAAAGCACTGCGAGTCATTTGGCGAGGTGTCTGTCATCATCGCAACAAGGTCGCGCAAGCCTGTTCGTTCTCCCGCATGCCGGCCAGCTGCACGCAGCTGTGTTACTCTCAGGAAACGAAGAAACCACTTCAGCATGTTCGTTACCTCAAAAATGCAAACGAGCTTCTTCTTCTCCATGAGAACGCATGGCTTCCCACAAATATTCCCACCGGAGAGGAGCTCACAAAACTTCCTTGGACTGTTCTTCCTCATCCACCTGACAGCCATGACCACGTACATTCCGACCTCCGTCTGTATGGCCCACTGAAGGATGCACTCTGCTGAAAGCAGTACGTGGATGACGGGGAGGTTCTTCACGCGCCAGCACGTTGGCTTCGACGTTTACCACTAGAATGGTACTTTCCAGGCGTACAGGCTTTCTCAGTAAGGCGGCGAAGGCCGTCGCACTGAACGGAGATTATGTTGAAAAACATGGTTTTGTAGACGAAAGATTCGGAAATAACACGGTGTTTCGGAAACCCGCTTTCAGGACAAGATGTGTCGTATTACCTAATGAACGTTGCTCGTAAAAACTGAGACTATACACGAGAACAGGCGTTAGTCATGCTCCGTTGTACGGTTTCTGTTAATGTAGCCCAGGACCTCTTATCGCACAAGGAGTATTATGCAAAAACTGCAGGGAGGCAACTCAAGGAATCCAGCTCTGACAATGGCCAGATCGCTGGCCACTACCTACCCCAAAAGGTCAGCTCGTCTCATTCCCTCACGCTTTCCTGTGAACGGCGGGCCGCAATTCCGAGTGGAGTCCGTCTAAGCATCAGATCACTGGCCTGGGCTACTGAATCCACCCCGGCTCGTCACGTACCTCACTAAACTACAGAGAACATTGCATGCAAAACAGCCACTAGGAAAGAAAATGGATTAATACAGAAGTAGATGGCTTACTCCTGGCAATCAATGACGTTATTAACTACAAGTATTAACTAGTTTTTAGTTGATTGGTCAAAGTTAAGACAGCAAAGAATTTATTTCAATTAAGAGTAATACATGAGACTTGCCAGCCCGGCAATGGACTGACACGAACCAAATTGCAATTGCTTTTACATGTGATGTGACATCAGGAGCTTTAGCACCTGACACAGCAAAAAGAACTAGCTGCTGTAGAACACGATACGTATCCCGATTCAGTATAACTCCTACCTTGAAGTTCAAATGTTCGAATGTGTGTGAAATCTTATGAGACTTAACTGCTAAGGTCATCAGCCCCTAAGCTTACACACTACTTAACCTAAATTATCCTAAGGACAAATACACACACCCATGCCCGAGGGAGGACTCGAACCTCCGCCGGGACCAGCCGCACAGTCCATGACTGCAGCGCACTAGACCGCTCGGCTAATCCCTACCTTGAAGTGATAGTACGTTTCTGTTGCTACGAATTATAAATCAACAGGATAAATAACTGGTCGCTTCTGAGAAATAGACACGGAAGTAACGTCCTTCATGAAAGCGTTCCTTTTGTATGTCTAACGCAGCCAGTTACGGGTGGTCAGCAGAACTGCATCTGTTATCACGTTTTCCGGCCTGGTTAATGCAGAATCCCACGATTAGCACTTCTTCAGCTGCGTTTCCGGTAGTCAGTCAGCTCTATCTCTTTGCCCAAAAGAGCAGAGAAACTATGCATCATAGAACATTTCTGTGGTAATGCGAATGACGTCAGTGTTGAAATAAAGACTTGCCGAAGATATTGAAGATTAGAGACGTATAGTCATCTTGCAGTGGTGTCAGTTGAGTCTATCAATAGATCGGGTAGATCGGGTTTCAGTATTGATGGCCTGCACCTCAGTAGTTATGGGAAGGGGAGGCTGGCAAAGCTTATAGGTGACAGTGCAGTGGGTGGTGGTGGGATTACTCATGGAAAAATTTCTGTAGTAGTTGACGTCAGGGCTGCACGTTTTTTTTAGATTGAAGTCAGCTGATAGGGTTACCTGCTTAAAGGAAGTCCCTCTAACAAAGGAATCGCCTTCAGAGGAGGTCAGGTATCCAAGCAGAGAGGGAATTAGCGTATTTCATCAAAATAGAAGATGTATTAGACATAAAGTTAGTGAACTGCTTATAAATGTTGGCTCTGATGTTACTGATATATGGGAGCACCACTTAAATAATTTGAGAATTCAGAGGCTTCCTTTACCAGGAAACAGATTAGCTGCTGTTTTTCAAGGAGTTCCTTGCGGAGTGGGGGTGTGGCCATGTAAGTGAAAGACAGTATTCCATTTGAGTCCGTAGACGTATCATGGCTGTGTTACTGTTCCCCTGCACCCTGGTAGAAAAAAAATGTCATACGATATTTTATTTTGGAGTAACTATTGTCATTCTCAAAGGATGTTTTTGGCCCAGAAACGGGCAGTTGGGGCAATAAGTGGTTCGCGTACCTCTTGTCGATCCCTGTTCACTAGTCTGGGTGTTCACTCAATACGTATATTCTTTACTGTCGTTTCTTGTTTACAATATCAGCTTATTCGCAAGAATTCGTAGCTTTCACTTAGTTAATACTAGGCAAAAAAACAATCTGCATTTGCATCGTACTTCCTTAACTCTTGTGCACAAAGGTTTGCAGTATACTGCTGCATCCATTTTCAGTAGGCTACCACTAGAATTCTGAATTCTTAGCAGTAATCCACGCCCTTTCAAATCGAAACCGAGGAGTTTTCTCATGGGTCACTCCTTATAGTCTGTCGAGGAGTTCCTTGAAAAATTAAGCTGATTCCTATGTTATATTGTTGCTTACGTTTACTTAAACTTATGACTTGACCTTTTTTGGGTTCATAAACATTTTATTTTATCTGTCATTACTTTTATGTTGTAATTTTCTGTACTGACACGTTCCATGACCTTGGAGATTTTGCTCTTCAGTTGGTCCTACGGAACAAGACGTATAAATAAATGAATTAATAAATAAATATGTTGGACTTAGCTCCATAACTAATACCGAGTTGATACATATACCTCTAAAAAAAACTGGCGCAAGAAAGTAATTCGTGCATGCAGATGGAGCTTGTAATAATTTCAGTTCGTTATCAAGTATAGAGGGAACGCCCTGCCCAGTGAAACGTCATGTTTTGCTGTGCACATGTCTTTACCCATAATTACGAAACTGTTCTGGAACCTCTCACTTCCTTCCGACTTCTAAGAGCGACAAGAAGGGGAAATTTGCCATTAAATGACATAAACAGTAGTGAAAGGGATGATAATTGTAGGTTACAGTTGATCACCAGTCCAGTGGGGAACTTCAGCCCGTGCACAAAAAAAGAAAAGAAAAGAGAGCACTCAACATTCGTGAAACGTATTGAGTGGCTGCGGCTATAAATGTAGGCGTGTACTCTGCCTGCAACCTGTTCCCGAACAAACAACTGTCACGTAAAAACAGCGTCAGAATGTCTTCTTTAAGATCCTTGCAAGAGCCAGACATGATGAAACTATTCCATCCGGTGTGCAAAATATATGGGCTGGTGAAACAACCTCGGGCTTCAGGAAGAATGTAATAATTCCTGTTCCAAGAAGGCAGATGCTGACAGGTGTGAATATTATCCAGTCATCCGTTTAATAAGTCATTGTTTCAAAATACTAACACGAATTATTTACAGAAGGGTGGAATAACTGATAGGAACCGGTCTTGAGGAAGACTAGTTCGGGTTCCGGAGAAAAGTGGGATCACGCGAGGTAATACTGAGCCTATGTCTTATCTTAGAAGATAGGCTGAAAAAGAAGAGATCCTCATTTATCACATTTGTAGCCATTGAGAAAGTTTTTGGCTGGAGTACACTCTTTGAAGATATGAGGGCATCTGGGATAAATTACAGAGAGTGACGGGTTGTCTACAATTTGTCCTAAAATCAGTCAGCAGTTATAAGAATCGAAGAATATGAAAGGCGAGCGGTGGTTTAGAAGAGAGTGACACATAGTGGTACCCTATCCCCGATGTTATTCAATCTGTAAAGAGTACTAGCAGCGAAAGAAATCAAAGAGAAATTTGGAAAGTGAATTAAGTTCCAGGGAGAAAAATAAAATCTTCGACTTTTGCCGACAACATTATAGTTCTATGAGAGACAGCGAACTATTTGGAAGAGCAGTTGAACGAAATGAATAGCACCTCTAAAAATGGCAAAAGATGAAAATCAACAAAATTAAAACAATAGATATTGAATTTACTCAAATTAAAAACACTAAAAGTGGTGAATGAGTCTTGCTATTGTTTGTTGTTGTTGTGGTCTTCAGACTGGTTTGATGCAGCTCTCCATGCTACTCTATCCTGTGCAAGCTTCTTCATCTCCCAGTATCTACTGCAACCTACATCCTTCTGAATCTGCTTAGTGTATTCATCTCTTGGTCTCCCTCTACGATTTTTACCCTCCACACTGCCCTCCAAAGCTAAATTTGTGATCCCTTGATGCCTCAAAACATGTCCTACCAACCGATCCCTTCTTCTGGTCAAGTTGTGCCACAAACTTCTCTTTTCCCCAATCCTATTCAATACCTCCTCATTAGTTACGTGATCTACCCACCTTATCTTCAGCATTCTTCTGTAGCACCACATTTCGAAAGCTTCTATTCTCTTCTTGTCCAAACCAGTTATCGTCCATGTTTCACTTCCATACATGGCTACACTCCATACAAATACTTTCAGAAACGACTTCCTGACACTTAAATCTATACTCGATGTTAACAAAGTCCTCTTCTTGAGAAACGCTTTCCTTGCCATTGCCAGTCTACATTTTATATCCTCTCTACTTCGACCATCATCGGTTATTTTACTCCCTAAATAGCAAAACTCCTTTACTACTTTAAGTGTCTCATTTCCTAATCTAATTCCCTCAGCATCACCCGACTTAATTTGACTACATTCCATCATCCTCGTTTTGCTTTTGTTGATGTTCATCTTATATCCTCCTTTCAAGACACTGTCCATTCCGTTCAACTGCTCTTCCAAATCCTTTGCTGTCTCTGACAGAATTACAATGTCATCGGCGAACCTCAAAGTTTTTACTTCTTCTCCATGAATTTTAATACCTATTCCGAATTTTTCTTTTGTTTCCTTTACTGCTTGCTCAATATACAGATTGAATAACATCGGGGAGAGGCTACAACCCTGTCTCACTCCTTTCCCAACCACTGCTTCCCTTTCATGCCCCTCGACTCTTATAACTGCCATCTGGTTTCTGTACAAACTGTAAATAGCCTTTCGCTCCCTGTATTTTACCCCTGCCACCTTCAGAATTTGAAAGAGAGTATTCCAGTTAACATTGTCAAAAGCTTTCTCTAAGTCTACAAATGCTAGAAATGTAGGTTTGCCTTTTCTTAATCTTTCTTCTAAGATAAGTCGTAAGGTCAGTATTGCCTCACGTGTTCCAACATTTCTACGGAATCCAAACTGATCTTCCCCGAGGTCGGCTTCTACCAGTTTTTCCATTCGTCTGTAAAGAATTCGCGTTAGTATTTTGCAGCTGTGACTTATTAAACTGATAGTTCGGTAATTATCACATCTGTCAACACCTGCTTTCTTTGGGATTGGAATTATTATATTCTTCTTGAAGTCTGAGGGTATTTCGCCTGTCTCATACATCGTGCTCACCAGATGGTAGAGTTTTGTCTTGCTATTAGGGCAGCAAAATCGCTGATGATGTCCAAAGGAGAGATTGCATAAACATTTCTGGAAGGAAACATTTGTAAATATCTTATATAAATGTAAGTGTTAGGAAGTCTTTTCAGAGTGTATTTGGCTAGAGTGTAGCCCCGTACGGAAGTGAAACGTAGACGATGAACAGTTCAGAAAAAAAGAGAATAGAAGCTTTCGAAATTTGGTTATACAGGAGACTGTTGAAGATTAGATGATGCGACGGTACCTAACGGTTACTGCCGAGTAATTGCTCTTCTATACAGCATCCCATAGGACCAAACAAGTTGCGTCTTTACCTGTGGTTTCTTGTACTTAAGGCACTTTGGCTATTCTCGGCTCTGTTTAAAAAGAATAGTTCGATGTAGTCACAGGATCGAGCAGCGTACGTCTGCTTACATGCAATAATTACTTGTCGCTGTGATCCTGCAATCAAATAGTCTATGCATTAGCTAGAATTGCGAGTTAATAAAATACACAAAAATAGAAAATTAAAGTTAAGTGCGTAATTTAATAACAAGGGTTCTATTCTAACGTCTGTAATTGATTTAGTCAGAGAATTGGTTCAAACGGCTCTGAGCACTATGGGACTTAACATCTATGGTCATCAGTCCCCTAGAACTTAGAACTACTTAAACCTAACTAACCTAAGGACAACACACAACACCCAGCCATTACGAGGCAGAGAAAATCCCTGACCCCGCCGGGAATCGAACCCGGGAACCCGGGCGTGGGAGGCGAGAACGCTACCGCACGACCACGAGATGCGGGCTGTCAGAGAATTATGTTGAACAAAGTTTGTTCAAGAAATGACATCTGAAATAACCGGGAAGTGGTCCTACAGTACTCAGTTAAAACACAGACAGAGAAACCCCTATCAAATGCAGTACAGTTACGTTGAGAGCATTATGAGAATGGTAGAAAAGCCCCACATGAAATAGTCATCAAAATACACAAGAACTAAGTCTATTTTTTGATCTCTATACACGAAATGTTCGCCAGATCAAAACAGTTCAGAATTCAACACGGTGAATTACAAACTGCCATGTGCGATACAAAGAATAGTAACTCATACTCTGTCCATCTTCAGCAGAAAAAGAGTCCTATACTGGAGTACATTAAAACCTCTCGAAATATAAAGTCTCTTTAGAAAATAGTGTATTGTAGCGACCGAGAATGAGTCACCTATACGACAGAATCACGGACATCACGTCAGGCAGGTCTGCCCTCTTCAAGAACTCCACATATAGTCCCCTAAATCGCTCCCTTCAGCTCTTGTTTACCCGAAAAGTCGTAGCCTCCACTTGACTTCCGAAGTGTTCCTCTGCTGTCTGCTTTTCCATAGGCTGATGGCCGTCCCCGCTAGAAATACATCGATTTTATATTCCACAGACACCATTTGGCTCAGCATGACTTGTTCCTGGACTAAACTAATATATTAGGACAATAAATAAAGAAATGTTATAAATATTCGGTCACACTCAGATCATTCGCAAGAGTTCCAAATATGAGTTTTTTTTCATAAATAAACAAGCTAGTATTCTTGCGAAAGTGCACTCATGTTAAATGACAACGAATTGTCTCTAAATATTGCTTAAACAATTATTTATGCCTTCTTGACAGAAGTGTCTCTTAATTCCCTTTTCAATAGTGGTGTCCACTAACACTTACGACTGACCACTTTTAAATTAGCACAGTTTTTAATAACACTTGCAATCAACATTCAAATAAAGTCACTGGCTAAAGAGTAAACTGTTCATTAAATAACTACACGAGTAAGATAATATGTGAGTTATTTTGCCGTGTAACTACCGAAGTACAATTTTCTGGCAAACATTTTTGAGTAATAACAATGTTATTAAAGACGCCATAAACCAATATAAAGAATAGACACAGATGATTTTCATTCACAAATGTCTTACAACATCATTTTCTGTGGTAACCCGTTGCCGAGGAAGGAAGTGTATGTTGTATAAACGAGCGTAGTAAAGATAATCTGTGGTTCCCACTCTAGTACCTATAACAGATAGCTCTTCAACAGCTGTTCATACCGAATACTAACAGTACATTTACGCCTTCAAGAAATTTGCTGTTATCAGTCAGTCACAATTAAAAAAACAGTAACATTCATAAATCTAACAACACAAAGAGGAAAGCCTTACACTAGGCTTCACTCAGCCTAGAGGTACAGAGAGGAATCAGTTATTCAGAGACAGTGATGTTAATAATATAATAGATAGGAAAGTAATTTCAAACACAAACTGAAATCATACATGCCCGACAATTCCTTCCACTACATAGAAGAGTTTCAGAATGCATAATAATGTGATGGCGGTGTGTGTGTGTGTGTGTGTGTGTGTGTGTGTGTGTGTGTGTGTGTGTGTCTGTTTCAGAGAGAGATTTGTTCATACTTGATAATACGCCAATGTGTCAAAAAATGATTAAACCTATGTTGCACATGTTGCCTTATGTTTTACTGAGTACGTTTATTGCAATCATAAAACTGTTTAGTTGCAATCATACCGATAAATGGCAGTTATGATCCACGGAACAATAAAATAGCTGACTTACTAACTGGAGATGCTTCACAAATATAGGAGAAGAGAAACGCGACTGGCAACGAAGCGAACAACGTTTCATTTAGCCGCAGAGACGAAATACATACCCTAAGGAAATACCAATATTCAGTTTCGCGACTAAGAAACGACCGAAAGTACACAAAGCGATGAGACTATACTTCGTGTAATGATAATATTCTCACATTTCGCATAGATGGAAACTGAATTATTATAAATCAATTGGTTTCAGACGTATTTAAGCACTGGCACCCCACTCTATATAAGCTCTGTTCACAGTGGCTCCCGAGATGCAGATCTTCGAAACTCTCAGTAAGTAAAATTAAACCTTTGTGCTTTATTGTCAATGCCATATACAGTTAAGGTTCAAAAACACCTCTGACAATAACATTGCATTTTGCACCTCAAGCAGACAGATGTTAATCGCTACAGGTGTCTGCATTTTCATTTAATATTTAGTAATTGTAGTACTGATTTTATTCATCTGTGATTACTTTTGCAAAGATATTGGACACGTCGTGGTATATAAGTTAAAGAACAAGAAAAAAAATAAGTCATATATACATGCATTTAGGTACTTTCACGTTGGTCTATTTTGACTATAGCGGGACAGATAGGCGACCGTATCCTTATAGCAAGAACTACACCAACGTTTACCTGAAGTAAATTTGAGAAAACGTGGAAAACGTAAATCAAGATGACCGGCAGGAGACTGAAACATTCATCCTTCCGAATACACGGCCAGTCTGTTTAAAAAAGTGCAACCTCATCCGGTGTATCCCTAGTGTACAACGCTATTTTGCCAAGAACTGATTTAATAATGTTAAAAGCGAGTGCAACATCATTTATTCATTTATGACTATCAATTACAGCGCACGCTAGACACACATCATTTTCCAGTTTAGCACTACGCACTCTGTACATCAGGACCATATTACGATGTCTGGTTTCCATTTTGCGTCCACCAACGTCCCATTTGCTTGCCTGAAAAACTGTGTCAGCGCCCCTCTATACTGACTAAGATGTAATCCTCAGAAACAGGATAACGCGTTACTGTTCTGTATAGAAGACCTTTGGGGGTAAGGTTTTCCAGAAAAGAAAAGAAGAAAACACTATAGCTCGAAAGTGTTAAGCGAAATGACGGAGATGTTTCATTATTATTATTATTATTATTATTTGTAAATTGAAAATGAAATACACAAATTCCCAGCTTTCTGTGGTACCATTAGCAGAACATTGGTAGCCATAAAATACATAAAGAAACCGTCAAAAATTCTATAAAATGATGGCCGTTCCTGTGTTACCCTATGGAAGCGAAAGCTGTAAAACCACAAAAAATAAAATAAAATTCAGACAGTAGAGATGAGGTCCTGAAAGCGGACGAAGGCCTGCACACGACAGACGTAACTGGGAATGAAGATATTGAAACAGAATTACTGATTTTCAACATGACTGACAAAATTCAAAAGCATCATGACGTTTGGAGACAATACCTCATGAGAATGCCAGGTCACAAAATTCCCCAGAAGATCCTGAACTACAAGCCGAATGGGAAAAGAAATATTGGAAGACCTCAGGAAAGATGGGAATTATTTTTTGTGTGAGCTCGGAACAGGTATAGCCAAATCCTTGAAAGGAAGATGACGATCATTACTTACTGTTATTATTATTTGTTACACATTCTCATCAAATCTACGTTGTGTGTTAGCTAAGTAATCCGTCACTATACAGAATCTGTTGCTTAATAGGTACTTTTAACTTTCTTTTTGAATCAGTTCGTTTTAGTAGTCTCTTTAATCTCATAGGGCGCATTTGTACACCTTCGTCCTTTCAGGTTTATGTTTATCATTTCTCAGCAAATGTAAGTTGCTGGACAATCTTCTCCCATGGTCATGGACAGAGCTGTTTGTGTAGCAGTTATCAACGTCATTTTTATTTGCGTAATTGAGGGGTAAATGTACTCACATAGTGTAGTTAAAATCCCCAATTCTTGAACAGCTTATTACAACAGGCACAATTACAATTTTTAGTTACTGTTTTCTGTAGTTGGAAACCTGCTTTCATGTTTTGTACATTGTTTCCCAGAAAAGCATTCCAGAGCTGAGTATTGTGTATACATATGAATAGTATGTGATTAAATGACATTGGCTGTTGCCGGCCGAAGTGGCCGTGCGGTTAAAGGCGCTGCAGTCTGGAACCGCAAGACCGCTACGGTCGCAGGTTCGAATCCTGCCTCGGGCATGGATATTTGTGATGTCCTTAGGTTAGTTAGGTTTAACTAGTTCTAAGTTCTAGGGGACTAATGACCTCAGCAGTTGAGTCCCATAGTGCTCAGAGCCATTTGAACCATTTTGCCATTGGCTGTTATGCACTGATGTCGCAACACGCTGGTGACGTTCTGTTTGCAAGTATGGGAACTATTTTTTTCAGCCTCCAATCAGTCGTTAAATTTAATCCGGTGAAGCATTGTGCAGATACACTCCTGGAAATGGAAAAAAGAACACATTGACACCGGTGTGTCAGACCCACCATACTTGCTCCGGACACTGCGAGAGTGCTGTACAAGCAATGATCACACGCACGGCACAGCGGACACACCAGGAACCGCGGTGTTGGCCGTCGAATGGCGCTAGCTGCGCAGCATTTGTGCACCGCCGCCGTCAGTGTCAGCCAGTTTGCCGTGGAGCTCCATCGCAGTCTTTAACACTGGTAGCATGCCGCGACAGCGTGGACGTGAACCGTATGTGTAGTTGACGGACTTTGAGCGAGGGCGTATAGTGGGCATGCGGGAGGCCGGGTGGACGTACCGCCGAATTGCTCAACACGTGGGGCGTGAGGTCTCCACAGTGAATGGAGGGACGAATGGAGACGTGTCGTCTTCAGCGATGAGAGTCGCTTCTGCCTTGGTGCCAATGATGGTCGTATGCGTGTTTGGCGCCGTGCAGGTGAGCGCCACAATCAGGACTGCATACGACCGAGGCACACAGGGCCAACACCCGGCATCATGGTGTGGGGAGCGATCTCCTACACTGGCCGTACACCACTGGTGATCGTCGAGGGGACACTGAATAGTGCACGGTACATCCAAACCGTCATCGAACCCATCGTTCTACCATTCCTAGACCGGCAAGGGAACTTGCTGTTCCAACAGGACAACGCACGTCCGCATGTATCCCGTGCCACCCAACGTGCTCTAGAAGGTGTAAGTCAACTACCCTGGCCAGCAAGATCTCCGGATCTGTCCCCCATTGAGCATGTTTGGGACTGGATGAAGCGTCGTCTCACGCGGTCTGCACGTCCAGCACGAACGCTGGTCCAACTGAGGCGCCAGGTGGAAATGGCATGGCAAGCCGTTCCACAGGACTACTTCCAGCATCTCTACGATCGTCTCCATGGGAGAATAGCTGCCTGCATTGCTGCGAAAGGTGGATATACACTGTACTAGTGCCGACATTGTGCATGCTCTGTTGCCTGTGTCTATGTGCCTGTGGTTCTGTCAGTGTGATCATGTGATGTATCTGACCCCAGGAATGTGTCAATAAAGTTTCCCCTTCCTGGGACAATGAATTCACGGTGTTCTTATTTCAATTTCCACGAGTGTATTTTGTGCCGTGTCTCTAGTATGCCCGTCTGTCGCATCACGTCGCACTTTTCAGTTCTGAGCGCACAGTGAGCACTTAAAGATGCCTAAAAGATAGTGTCTCCTTCCAAGTACGAAGTCCCTGCTGAGAGGTTTCGTTTGATTGTATGCAGCTCACTTAACGAAACTGTCATGCGTTTCACTCTTCGTGACAGTTCTCGGCCATACACTGCACGTGGAACGAACACGCGCCTCCAGTGTTTTCGATGGGACGTGTTTGATCACTCACCAGACAGCCCGCGCTTCGCTCCCTCTGAATTTCGTCTTTTCGATCACCTGAGCCGTTGGCTATCAGGACATCATTTTGGCACAGACAAGGAGTTCCAAACCAGTGTAACGACCTGGTGGGTGTTACAGGCGTCTGCCCTCTATGACGAAAGTATTGAAAAGTTGGTACCACGCTGTGTCAAATGTCTAAGGTGTAGAGAAGTTGCTAGAAGGTTTAGAGAAGTTTCTGGAAGGTGTAACTAAAAGTTGCAAATAAACATTTTTGATTTTCAGTGTGATATCGATTTCGCGACTGATCAGAGGCTGAAAAAAAAAAACAGCCCGTCTGTCTTTGTATGTTCACAGCATTTCATCTGAAACCAGTATTCATTCTTAGAAATTTCCAAATTTTCTGTTTGTTATGCATTCTATAGTGACATTTAAATTAATAATGTCATTTTCTTTCTTTAAACTGAAGTTCAAACGTTTGTTTTCTTTGTGTTCAACATAACTTTATTGCATAGACCAGTTGTAAACTTCCTTGAGGGTTTCATTTGTTTTCTCTGCAAGAAGTTCTCTTATTTTCCCTGTGATTATAAAATTGTCACCACCAGGAAAGAGAAATTTTCCCCACAGCCATCACTACTGGGAAATCATGAGTATCAAGAGCGGTATTAGTCCTAACATGCTAACCTGAGGAACTACTATGTATAATGTATTTGGCTCTGATAAGTGTTTCACTAAAATTTAACCTCATTTGAGATTTGTATTATCTCTGCTCTGTGTAACCTATGTTGTGGATTGGCAAGACAGCTAACCCACTATGAGGAAGCCGAAAGGCACGCGTTTAAGCTCACGCAGGCTGGCGTGAGGTCTCGAACAGGACAAGGAATTATACTAGCAAAAAACGTACGTAGCTGCTGGAATACTTAACTTTAATCCATAATTGGTGAACATCGCTCTTGACGGTACATGTTTTACAGCATCAATAGTAACTGGTAATGGCGCCTTGCTAGGTCGTAGCAAATGACGTAGCTGAAGGCTATGCTAACTATCGTCTCGGCAAATGAGAGCGTAATTGGTCAGTGAACCATCGCTAGCAAAGTCGGCTGTACAACTGGGGCGAGTGCTAGGAAGTCTCTTTAGACCTGCCGTGTGGCGGCGCTCGGTCTGCAATCACTGATAGTGGCGACACGCGGGTCCGACGTATACTAACGGACCGCGGCCGATTTAAAGGCTACCACCTAGCAAGTGTGGTGTCTGGCGGTGACACCACAACCTATTTGTTTCGTGTTTTCGGAACCATTTACTAGCTAACTGTTTTAGGTTATTTCGCAGAATGTTATGGCCAGATGCATTAGAAACGTGTAATAACACGCCTGAGATACATTGCACTCGCAAGAGTATCAAGTACTACTTTTATGAATTCTACTTAGGGTGATTCTGTACTTCTACCAACACATGTGTATAACAGATTGATAATGTTACTGAAATACCCGATTTCATACTCTGCAGGTAGCAGGGATGAAACACAGGAAGTGGATCATTATCTAAAATTATCTACAATTTACACAAAAATCAGATAGCAGTTATAAAGATCCAAGGACGTGAAAGGGAAGCAGTGGTATAGAAGATTGTGTGACAGGATTGTAGCCTACTTCCAACGTTATCCAGTCTGTACATTAAGAAAGCAGTATAGGAAACAAAGGTAAAATCTGAAAACCAGCCAGTGGCCTTGCCTGCTTGAATACAGCGGTTCTGGTGATATCAGTGAAATTAAGCAACGTCGGGCGTGGCGAATACTTGGACAGGTAACTACCCGGGTACGCCACTTTCTATTGGCTACTTACCATTTTCCTTCATGTCAAGCGGGGCAGGGAAGGTGGCGTTAAATTTCTAATCATCAGACTTTGTGACAATGTCCCGTATTAAATTCGAAGCCTCTCCGCAGTGTCTCATAAGTTGAAGGATATGACACCATTGATAGTGATCCGCCAGCGCGAGTGGTACATTCGGCTCGACGGCCTCATTGGTGCTACTACAGAAACGTTCACTTATTTTTTTACGTACTTATACATCGATGACATCTTGTGGTGATAATTTCCGGCAGTCTTCTTACATCAGGTGGCTAATTGTTAGATAATAAAATCGATGATGTAATAGATACGCTAGAAAGTAATTTAAAACTCCATTGTATCAGTCATTTGTATCAATACTATGTTTCAAACCAAAACTTTTCATTAAAGCCTTAAAGTACTGACACTTGGTGTCACGTCTTCGAAGGAAACATTCCAAAAAACGAATTCACGAAATTCAGTTATTGGCTCCAGTACGCAAGTATCGATATATCTGATTGTCTATACTTGAAATGCATAGGGGCCTGAAGATGACATTACTGAAATGCCGAAACCGGTTTTCTAAATAAAAGCACTTCTCAAAACATACGGCTGTTTGGCGATTTTACTTGGTAAATACAATTTTAATCTTCCGAAAGCTTCAAATCTGTGCATACTACGTTACAGATAGAAAATTCATTCTGGGACAGATAAGAATCATTTATACCCTGAAACACCAAAGAAATTGCTATAGGCATGTGTATTCAAATACAGAGAAATGTAAACAGACATAATACGGAGCTGCGGTAGGCAACGCCTATATAAGACAACAAGTGTTTGGCGCAATTGTTAGATCGGTTACTGCTGCTACAATGACGGGTTATCAACATTTAAGTGAGTTTGAACTTGACGTTATATCGGTGCTCGAGCGGTGCGACACAGCATCTCCGAGACTGCGATGAAGTGGCGATTTTCCCGTACGACTATTTCACGAGTGTGCCGTGAATATCAGGAAAACATCAAATCTCCGACAACGCTGTGGCCAGAAAAAGAACGGGACCAACGGCGACTGAAGAGAATCGTTATACGTGACAGAAGTGCAACCCTTCCACAGATTGCTGCAGATTTCAGTGCTTGGCCATCAACAAATATCACCGTGCGAACCATTCAAAGAAACATCATCGATATGGGCTTTCGGAGCCGAAGGCCCACTGGTGTACCCTTGATGACTGCACGACACAAAGCTTTACGCCCCGCCTGGGCCCACCAACACCGTCATTGGATTCTTGATGACTGAAAACATGTTGCCTGGTCGGACGAGTCTCGTTTCAAGTTATATCGAGTGGATAGACGTGTACGGGTATGGAGACAACCCCATGAACCCAGGCTGGTGGAGGCTCTGCAATGGTGTGGGATGTGAGCAGTTGGAGTGATATGGGAACCCTGATAGATACGACTCTGACAGGTGACACGTACGTAAGCATCCTGTCTGATAACCTGCATCCATTCATGTGCATTGTGCATTGTGCATTCCGACGGACTTGAGAAATTCCAGCAGGACAATGCAACACTCCACACGTCCAGAATTGTTACAGAGTGGCTCCAGGAACAGTGTTCTGAGTTTAAATACTTCCTCTGGCCACTAAACTCCCCAGACATGAACATTATTGAGCATATCTGTGATGCTTTGCAATGTGTGGTGTGCGTACTGTAAGTCCTTCGGTATGCACACCATCAGATTATTTGACTTGTCGCTCTAACGAAGTAGGCGAGTGTCAGCAATATGTCTCGTGGTCTTATCGTGGCGTGTTTATCTTCTGCTGTTAGGTCAGACGATAGAAATACCACTTGCACGCTTAGAGTAGCAGATTGACGGTGACCAACTTTAAACAGAACTTGATTAATTTTCACACACATTTATGAAAATAATAACAACCATAATCTTTACTTAACTTGATTCTGGATGCTATTTACAATTGACAATCGGAAGTTCCTTTGGTCTTGGTACGTTAATCACATCACGTTAATCACATATCTCTGATTCTTGATAAAGTGTCTATACGTTTATCTTCATGGCTAAGTACAGGAATATGATAATCTTATTAGGCGCAGACTGAAACTTGACTGTAGACTGGTACAGACAAATGCAGACTAATGCAGACTGAGTAATCGGAGGTCTGTACACTCGTTATAATACCTCGCGCGTTCAGGTATCACTGCGCGAGTGTGATCCGCGAGGAGAAAAGGTTCTACGTTAGCAGCAATCTCATTGGCTACGTTAAATATTAATACGCGGATCGGCGGAAGCAGAATTTGATCCAAGACAGCGCCATCTCGTAGTGCGGAGACGGACGAGCGCTGCGCCTGCGCTGTTGTGCTTAGCGGGGCGCGCTCTAGTGGGAAAGTACGCGCTGACTACACAACACGTCTGTTCCGAAGTGATCTGCACCCCCCGTACTCTTACAGGTTTATGGATACCTGTGCAGGATTCATGGTCAGAATTCCGTCCAGTACTACTTCAGACATTAGTCGAGTCCATGCCACGTCGTGTTGAGGCACTCCTGTACGCTTGCCGGGGCCCTTCCCGATATTAGGCAGATGTACCAGTTTCTTTGGCTCTTCAGCGTATTATCAGATAACATTTCGTTCCTGGTTTGCTCTTTCCACCTCTGGTCTTCAGCCTTGCGCAGGTGAGCTCGTTAGCCATTTAAAAGCATCACAACGACCACTCTATGGTCCAGGACTGAGGTACTGCAACGCGGGGGGCTCCTTCCCAATGAGAGTAGAGACGGACCATGGCTGTCATTATTGCCACAGCGAATGCTGCTCCTGATCGGTATAGCATCAGAACTGTCCTGGACGTCGTCAATACGCCCTTCACCACGTCGGTCCGTGGCTACTAGAGGCTGTGCAATTGGGGGTGGACCGCGAGCAGGATAACCGCTACGGTGACGCCAGCGGCTACTGGCACGTGGTGGGCCTCCCTGCAGAAAATCCAACAGCTTCCACTGCTCAGCACATACTGTTGTTCTTGTGGTCTTCAGTCCTGAGACTGGTTTGATGCAGCTCTCCATGCTACTCTATCCTGTGCAAGCTTCTTCATCTCCCAGTAACTACTGCAACCTACATCCTTTTGAATCTGCTTAGTGTACTGATCTCTTGGTCTCCCTCTACGATTTTTACCCTCCACGCTGCCCTCCAATACTAATTTGGTGATCCCTTGATGCCTACCAACCGATCCCTTCTTCTAGTCAAGTTGTGCCACAAACTTCTCTTCTCCCCAATCCTATTCAATACCTCATTAGTTATGTGATCTACCCATCCAATCTTCAGCATTCTTCTGTAGCACCACATTTCAAAAGCTTCTATTCTCTTCTTGTCCAAACTAGTTATCGTCCATGTTTCACTTCCATACATGGCCACACTCCATACAAATGCTTTCAGAAATGACTTCCTGAGACTTAAATCTATATTTGATGTTAAATTTCTCTTCTTCGGAAACGCTTTCCTTGCCATTGCCAGTCTACGTTTTATATCCTCTCTGGTTAGACCATCATCAGTTATTTTGCTCCCGAAATAGCAAAACTCCTTTACTACTTTAAGTGTCTCATTTTCTAATCTAATTCTCTCAGCATCACCCGACTTAATTCGACAACATTCCATTATCCTCGTTTTGCTTCTGTTGATGTTCATCTTATATCCTCCTTTCAAGACACTGTCCATTCCGTTCAACTGCTCTTCCAAGTCCTTTGCTGTGTCTGACAGAATTACAACGTCATCGGCAAACCTCAAAGTTTTTATTAGTTCTCCATGCATTTTAATACCTACACCGAATTTTTCTTTTGTTTCTTTCACCTCTTGCTCAATATAAAGATTGAATAACATCGGGGAGAGGCTACAACCCTGTCTCACTCCCTTCCCAACCATTGCTTCCCTTTCATGTCCCTCGACCCTTATAACTGCCATCTGGTTTCTGTACAAATTCTAAATAGCCTTTCGTTCCCTGTATTTTACCCCTGCCACCTTCAGAATTTGAAAGAGAGTATTCCACTCAACATTGTCCAAAGCTTTCTCTAAGTCTACAAATGCTATAAATGTAGGTTTGCCTTTCCTTAATCTAGCTTCCAAGATAAGTCGTAGGGTCTATGAAGCACATAGCTGCAGGAACAAATATGCATCAAGAAGTTGCATCAGTAGTCTCTTTCTTTCCTTACTTCCGCAATCCACCGTGCTATACCTTTTGAATAGTTTGAGTAGCACTCTTCTTGTATGGCTCAACAGCTCACGTGACATATGTTGTACGGGACAATAGTGATTTCCTTACTTTGCTCCGCGAGGAGATCGCGTGGATACTAACATATACAAAATTAGTTCACTTTATTACAACTCAGATAAGAAAAATTTCTTCACTTTCTACAACCCATTTGCACAGGAGTGTTGTGAGTATTTATAACTGTCTCTGGACATTAATATATCACTTATTACAGGCAAAATAGAAGTTTTTCACTCAGAGAACATTTAACAATACATTTGTCGTAGAGTTGTGTCTAATACACTGATCACGCAGCTGGCCTACTAGAAGACGATGCTTTCGTGTTAACGATCGCGGACTGTGCTGAGCGGTCCTGTACCCGACCGTAAGTAGAAGAGCGCCTGTAGCAGCAAAGCGAAACTCTTAACTGATGTGGCTACGTCACTGTCGCTCAATTATGGATGCGGCATGCAGCCACTATCTTCTCTTGTGGTTGCGGCTTAAGGTACCACCGTTGCTTTGGCACCTCGCTCTTCGAACAACACCTCAACCTCAGTCCTACTGAGAATACGGGGTGCTAGTCTCAGTGCGCTGTGAGTGACGGGTGAGATGTCGGTGTCTCGTGTCGACGTGTCAGGCGAAAGCTGATGCCACACGCTCTTTCCCCAAGGAAGCTGCAACCGTTGCTGTTCCTATTGGGTATCAATGAGCTGGCGTACAATATTAAGAGTAAACTCAAACATTTTGCAGATGATAGAGTTACTCTTAATCAAATACTGTCTGGAAAAGCTGAACAAATGTCCAATCACATCTTCCTAAGGTTTGAATCTGGTGCGAAGATTAGCATACTACTTTTAATGTTCATGATTAAAAAATCTTGTACGTCACAAAACGCAGTAACGTAGTATCCTGTGATTACAACATCAGCTTGTTACAAGTGCAAACAGTCATTTCATACAACTATCATAATACTTGTGCATCTCATTCTAGAATATTTGTCAAGTGTGCGTATTGAACAAATATAAACAATGACAGAACGACTGGCCACGGGCTTGTTTGATCCACAGGGGAGCCTCACTGAGATGCTGAAAATCTAAGATGGCACACATTTAAGAGTAGGTGCTAACTATGGCGGAGGGACTACTTACAAAGTTTCAAGAATCACTATTAAGAGAAAAATGTAGCAATATATTTTAATGACCTACGTATCGCTCACGTACGAACTACTAAGACTAAATACAACAAGCGTATGGGCACTTAGACAGTCATTCTCCGCTCGCGACTGGAACGGGAAGAACTTTTACTACGCGATAAAATGAGAAGTACACATTGTCATGCATTTCACGGTGGTTTGCAGATTGTAGAGATAAATGCAGGTGTAGGTAGGTGCCTAAGGTACAGTTTTATATGCATCTACAGCGCATTTGCGGTGAAAACTAACAATTCAGTATATTTCGTGTATTTACCATCCTCAGCAAGTTGGTATGAAGGAAGAGATAAAAAATTA
Source organism: Schistocerca cancellata (assembly GCF_023864275.1). Lineage (NCBI taxonomy): Eukaryota > Metazoa > Arthropoda > Insecta > Orthoptera > Acrididae > Schistocerca > Schistocerca cancellata. The sequence continues at coordinate 875,198,807 of NC_064629.1, read as the reverse complement.
AGAAAAGTGCTGATGGACTTCTATATCCGAATTACTACGACAGCTCTTCGCAGACACTCTAGAAACCTGAAGCTGATATAGAAGTAAAGGCGATTTTATTCCCGGTAAACCATCACGAATAAATAAAGGAAATTAGTAGTCCATAAAGAGGAACGACTGCACATATTTGACCGTATATAGCCACATTTTCGAATTTAATTGATGATGAAGTGTCAGCTGACGGCAGGAGATAACCTACGACCTACAAATTGATCTGTATACTGGGCTGAAGTTGACATACAGAGACACAAAGCTGCCTCTTCATTTCAGGAATATTGAAGTATGAAGAACAGCTCTTAGGGTGGTCTAAACATACTTTCGATTTATTAAGTTCTACAACAGTCTCACCGTCAAGAGGCGGTACACATAACCTTTACCATTCTCTTTTGCTCACGGTGTGTGTCCTGTGTTCTCTAACAAACAGATGACCTCTTCCATAACATGGAATGTCGACAAACTTACCACCACGGTGTATGGACAGCGCTGGCCAGGACTGACACTTTGATGAAGGAAGCAAAACTGCTCCATTAACGACTTAAGGGGACCTGGACGTGAACGGGCTGCATTTTCACATTTTTATACCTCACTCTCAGTGCACATTACTCTTGATCTACAATGCCAAGGAAGTTGTGGTATTTACCAACAATGAATGACATTAACTCTAGCTGTAAAAGGAAAGTTATTCAAATACACTCCTGGAAATTGAAATAAGAACACCGTGAATTCATTGTCCCAGGAAGGGGAAACTTTATTGACACATTCCTGGGGTCAGATACATCACATGATCACACTGACAGAACCACAGGCACATAGACACAGGCAACAGAGCATGAACAATGTCGGCACTGGTACAGTGTATATCCACCTTTCGCAGCAATGCAGGCTGCTATTCTCCCATGGAGACGATCGTAGAGATGCTGGATGTAGTCCTGTGGAACGGCTTGCCATGCCATTTCCACCTGGCGCCTCAGTTGGACCAGCGTTCGTGCTGGACGTGCAGACCGCGTGAGACGACGCTTCATCCAGTCCCAAACATGCTCAATGGGGGACAGATCCGGAGATCTTGCTGGCCAGGGTAGTTGACTTACACCTTCTAGAGCACGTTGGGTGGCACGGGATACATGCGGACGTGCATTGTCCTGTTGGAACAGCAAGTTCCCTTGCCGGTCTAGGAATGGTAGAACGATGGGTTCGATGACGGTTTGGATGTACCGTGCAGTATTCAGTGTCCCCTCGACGATCACCAGTGGTGTACGGCCAGTGTAGGAGATCGCTCCCCACACCATGATGCCGGGTGTTGGCCCTGTGTGCCTCGGTCATATGCAGTCCTGATTGTGGCGCTCACCTGCACGGCGCCAAACACGCATACGACCATCATTGGCACCAAGGCAGAAGTGACTCTCATCGCTGAAGACGACACGTCTCCATTCGTCCCTCCATTCACGCCTGTCGCGACACCACTGGAGGCGGGCTGCACGATGTTGGGGCGTGAGCGGAAGACGGCCTAACGGTGTGCGGGACCGTAGCCCAGCTTCATGGAGACGGTTGCGAATGGTCCTCGCCGATACCCCAGGAGCAACAGTGTCCCTAATTTTCTGGGAAGTGGCGGTGCGGTCCCGTACAGCACTGCGTAGGTTCCTACGGTCTTGGCGTGCATCCGTGCGTCGCTGCGGTCCGGTCCCAGGTCGACGGGCACGTGCACCTTCCGCCGACCAGTGGCGACAACATCGATGTACTGTGGAGACCTCACGCCCCACGTGTTGAGCAATTCGGCGGTACGTCCACCCGGCCTCCCGCATGCCCACTATACGCCCTTGCTCAAAGTCCGTCAACTGCACATACGGTTCACGTCCACGCTGTCGCGGCATGCTACCAGTGTTAAAGACTGCGATGGAGCTCCGTATGCCACGGCAAACTGGCTGACACTGACGGCGGCGGTGCACAAATGCTGTGCAGCTAGCGCCATTCGACGGCCAACACCGCGGTTCCTGGTGTGTCCGCTGTGCTGTGCGTGTGATCATTGCTTGTACAGCTCTCTCGCAGTGTCCAGAGCAAGTATGGTGGGTCTGACACACCGGTGTCAATGTGTTCTTTTTTCCATTTCCAGGAGTGTATCTGTTATAGTTTAAGAATTACAGTATTTTGCCTAATAGATGTTTTTATAATACATGTTCCCCTTCTGGTAGCATTTTCTACTCCATCATCAGTCTTATAGCAGTTAAACTGTGGAAGGCTGCTGTCAACATTCATAGGAACACATTATCCATCTCGTTTTGTAGTTTGGAGTATATCTGAGGAAACAGAAAAACCCTTATTACACCACATTACTATTTTGTCTAAAATATACTGCTATAATTATATACAGAATGACAAACATAGATCATTTCTGCATTGTATTAGACATAATACAAAGATACTATCCCATTCTTCACTTGAGAGAAATTTGGTGAACATGGATAAAACCATTGTGAATTTATGTGTACCTAAGGTTCTGAAAATGTAGTTTCGAGAAAATGAGAAAAGGATGTTCACTGTGGTATTGACTCATCGTATGCCTCTTTCAGAACATTCCAGCAGCATAATCTTGCTGGCCAGCTGCTTCTTTATCCTCTGTGGACTTCTTCAGGAGCCTTTTCCTCACTCTGGACTCTTTAGTGGTGGCTTCCACAGCCCTTTCAGCTTCAGCTAGTCGCTGACGATCTATGGCAGTCAGAGCAAAAAATGGTTCAAATGGCTCTGAGCACTATGGGACTTAACATCTGAGGTCATCAGTCCCCTAGAACTTAGAACTACTTAAACCTAACTAACCTAAGGACATCACACACATCCATGCCTGAGGCAGGATTCGAACCTGCGACCGTAGCGGTCGCGCGGTTCCAGACTGTAGCACCTAGAACCGCTCGGCCACTCTGGCCGGCGTAGTCAGAGCAGCTATCATATTATTTCCTGGTTGGATGCCTAATTTGTCCATTACTTTTGTCCTGCTGATTACACCATCATTAAAACAGATGATAGCATCCATCACACCCATTTTGAATACTGTCCATCCAACAAACACTGTTTTTGGTACTCGTTGTCACACGCAGCTGTTAAAACTCTCATTAGGGTTTTTTGTAACGCCATGTAGACATTTGCTAAGTAATTTTGTATCTGCAAGGTCACTGTGTATTGGCTTTATTGTTTCCATGACTGTGGCAGGCAAGAAATGTTTATGGTGATATTTCTCGCCTGTCGGATGAGCGTGGCTGGTTGGCAGACATTTGTTCAAAGAGCGTTTAAGACCAAATCAACAACTAAAAAGTAGATAAAAATACATTTTTTGAAACGAGATAAAATTTTCTTTTCGACGGTGACAAAAAAATGTTTTCGAAAATTTCAGTCATTTGACGTCTAGGTCCACTTAAAACCTATCAGCACGATTGCAGGGGCTTTTTAACTATGTAATGGATCACTGTCACAAATAAAAATTATGTCTCTAAAAACTTCCCTGGTTGCACTTCAGTGCGAGTCACGCAGTTGTAGAATTTTGGAACACGTATTGTGTTCGAGTATAATGACTTTTCTGGAGACTAGAAATCTACTCTGTAGGAATCAGCATGGGTTTCGAAAAAGACGGTCGTGTGAAACCCAGCTCGCGCTATTCGTCCACGAGACTCAGAGGACTATAGACACGGGTTCACAGGTAGATGCCGTGTTTCTTGACTTCCGCAAGGCGTTCGATACAGTTCCCCACAGTCGTTTAATGAACAAAGTAAGAGCATATGGACTATCAGACCAACTGTGTGATTGGATTCAGGAGTTCCTAGATAACAGGACGCAGCATGTCATTCTCAATGGAGAGAAGTCCTCCGAAGTAAGAGTGATTTCAGGTGTGCCGCAGGGGAGTGTCATAGGACCGTTGCTATTCACAATATACATAAATGACCTGGTGGTTGACATCGGAAGTTCACTGAGGCTTTTTGCAGATGATGCTGTGGTGTATCGAGAGGTTGTAACAATGGAAAATTGTACTGAAATGCAGGAGGATCTGCAGCGAATTGACGCATGGTGCAGGGAATGGCAATTGAATCTCAATGTAGACAAGTGTAATGTGCTGCGAATACACAGAAAGATAGATCCTTTATCATTTAGCTACAAAATAGCAGGTCAGCAACTGGAAGCAGTTAATACCATAAATTATCTGGGAGTACGCATTAGGAGTGATTTAAAATGGAATGATCATATAATGTTGAGCGTCGGTAAAGCAGATGCCAGACTGAGATTCATTGGAAGAATCCTAAGGAATTGCAATCCGAAAACAAAGGAAGTAGGTTACAGTACGTTTGTTCGCCCACTGCTTGAATACTGCTCAGCAGTGTGGGATCCGTACCAGATAGGGTTGATAGAAGATATAGAGAAGATCCAACGGAGAGCAGCGCGCTTCGTTACAGGATTATTCAGTAATCGCGAAAGCGTTACGGAGATGATAGATAAACTCCAGTGGAAGACTCTGCAGGAGAGACGCTCAGTAGCTCGGTACGGGCTTTTGTCAAAGTTTCGAGAACATACGTTCACCGAAGAGTCAAGCAGTATATTGCTCCCTCCTACGTATATCTCGCGAAGAGACCATGAGGATAAAATCAGAGAGATCAGAGCCCACACAGAGGCATACCGACAATCCTTCTTTCCACGAACAATACGAGACTGGAATAGAAGGAAGAACCGATAGAGGTACTCAAGGTACCCTCCGCCACACACCGTAAGGTGGCTTGCGGAGTATGGATGTAGATGTAGATGTAGAAGATGCAATATTACGCTCAGGTGACAAAAGCCACGGGATATCACCCAATTTCGTGTCGGACCTCCTATTCCCCCCGTAGTGCAGCAACTCGACGTGACATAGACTCGACAAGTCGTTGGAAGTCCTCTGCAGAAATATTGAGCCCTTTGCCGGCCGATGTGGCCGAGCGGTTCTAGGCGCTACAGTCTGGAACAGCGCGAGCGCTACGGTCGCAGGTTCGAATCCTGCCTCAGGCATGGATGTGGGTGGTGTCCTTAGAGTAGTTAGGTTTAAGTAGTTCTAAGTTCTAGGGGATTGATGACATCAGCAGTTAAGTCCCATACTGCTCAGAGCCATTTGAACCAATTTTGAACGAACCTCTCGAATATATCCCACAAATTTTCGGTGTGATTCATGTTGGGTGATCTGGATGGCCAAATCATTCCCTCGAACTGTCCAGAATGTTCTGCAAACCATTCGTGAACAGCTGTGGCCCGACGACATGATGTCGTTTGGGAACATGAAGTCCACGAGTGACTGCAAATAGTCTCTGAGTAGCCGAACATAACCATTTCCAGTCAATGATCGGTTCAGTTGGTCCAGAGGACTCCGTCCATTCCATGTAAACCCAGATCGCACCATTACGAAGCCATCTCCAACTTGCACAGATATTTATTGACAACTTGCGTCTATGGCTTCTTACGGTCTGCGCCACGCTTGAACCCTACCATCAGCTCTCACAAATTGAAATGGGAACTTATCTGACCAGTCACGGTTTTCCAGTCCTCTAGGGTTCGACCGATATGATCACGAGCCAAGAAGAGGCGCTGCAGGCGATGTCGTGCTGTTAGCGAGGGCACTCGCGTCGGTCGTCTGATGCCATATCCCAGGGGCGGGCAGGAATCCTGCACGTGTGCGGTGCACTTGCACGCGTGCAGTTGTTCTGCGTGCACACAGGGGCAAGCTGGCCACCCGCTTCTCTCCCCTCCCCACCATACCATCTCTCCGCTCCTTCCTCTGAATTAGTTTTGTTTCCTAGCTTCCTTTATTGAATGAAGAAATAAGATTAGTAGGAGTGCTTGAAAGATATCGTGGTTTGAAAGAGTACCTATTACCTACGATACGTTTTATTTAATTATCACAGGTGGAGTGGAACAAAATGTCTACATACAGACAAACCCAAACAGTTACTTAAATTTTCATCACTGATGTTTCCTCTTAACCGACACTTACTAATTCAGCAAATGGTTTTCCAGCTCTCGCTATATTAAGCGTAATCTTATAACTTGCACGTACCGCTGGGCTATTATTGTTGTCGTCCTGAAAAATTGAAAACAGTGCTCCATAAAATGTTAAATCAGTTAGATGAGAGACATGACGAAAGGAGGTCGCAGATCTCTCGTGACCACAGCAACTACGACAGATTCATCTAGTATCGTCAGATCGCTCTTCTTAAGCTCAGTCAATTTCCCCATCCGCTCAGAATCCGACAATAAATTGTACTCGTCCTTGTGAAATTTGTTATAATGGCGTTCAATACTAAACTTCCGCTGACCAGTGAGAATACTTCCACATATTAAACATTTCGAATTTTCACGTTTTTGCACAAAGAAAAAATGATTCTCCCATTACTTTTTAAAAGATAGCAAATCTCCGCTTCTCCGTTTCCTTGTTTCACTCTGCATTTTCCGGTTCTTGAAATACAACGTTCAATACGTAGTGGTCGCTACGCATCGACGTCCGCAGCTTAGCCTGGTACTACACTGCCGCAACCTGCCGGCTGTCGCCACTGCCCCATTCGACGATTGCACGCGAGCAGCACACGTGCATCGCTGTGCGCTCATGAGCCGCGTGCAGCGTTTGCCCGCCCCTGCCATATCCCATTAACGCCAGAATTCACCTCACGAACGAATACGTTCATCGTACGTCTCACATTGATTTCTGGGGTTATTTCACGCAATGTTGATTGTGTGTTAGCACTGCCAACTCTACGCATACGCCGCTGCTCTCGGATGTTAAGTGAAGGCTATCTGCCACTGTGTTGTCCGTGCTGAGAGGTAATGCCTGAAATTTGTATTCTCAGCTCACTCTTGATACTGTAGATCTTGGAATATTGAATTCCCTACCGATTTCCGAAATGGAATGTCCCATGCGTTTAGCTCCAACTACAGTTCCGCGCTTAAAGTCTGTTAATTACCGTCGAGCGGCCATAATCACTTCGGGAACCTTCTCAAATGAAACATCTGAGCACTGCCCTTTTATACCTCGCGTACGCGATGCTACGTAATCTGTATATGTGCATATTGTATCCCATGACTTTTTGGCACCTCAGTGTAGAAGTATGCAAAACATCAGTGTATATGTAAATGAACTAAGAGGAAGAAATAAAAGGAGAAAGTTCCTTTAGAACTATACGAACAGTTTCAGTAGATTGCACCAAACCAATTTTTCCCCAAAAGACAAGACGTCAGAGAACGCTAATATGAAGATACTATCTGTATCAGAACGTAACTGTCTTTTGGAACTTAGAGATAAAGGGAATAAATTCGAAATAAAGAATACAGAAAATAGCCTTCCAACGCATCAGACACAACTTCTGAGTTTTTTAACACGGTAGCTGTAAATGATGGCTTACAAAAATTCGTTGACAGCGCTGGCACAAAAGGGGAAGGTACTGTATTAGAGAAGGAATGACTGCAGTTGGAGAAGAAATAAGTGCGATGAAAGGATCCTGGCCTTACCGGCGTCTTTAATGAAGACATATTCAGACTCGTGGAAAGGTTGTAAAATGTACTAGCTTAGACGGAATAAGGGTAGATAAAAGTTCGATAAAGAGGATACTCAAAACGTTTAAGGCAGAGTTATTGAGGTACGAAGCAACTAAAAAGGAAACAATTAAGCATGAGACCAGGTCAAATCAACTGATCCCAATCAAATCAATTGATCCCAACTAGAGGAATAATCCAGTGAATTTAGATTATTCAGAGCCAATACATTACTGAGTATTGAGTCTGGGAACTGAGTAACTAGAGGCACACAAATGAAATATATCTATACCAGCGAAGAAAATGTTATATGCTACCTGTGAGAACTAGCCCAAAATCGGTTGAATACCACATGCACCTAAGTCTGGACTTCGGGCAGTTTGGTCTCAAAACCGTTAAGACTTCCGGCGTATGATGTCGACCTTAATATTAGATTGCAGGACTGAGAAAACTAGTATATGTTTTTGTCAGATGATACTATCTTTCAGTACAAAGTACAGTAATATATTCGATATCTGGATAAAAGAAAGACTTCAATAAAATTTTGTCACTTGAGACAATAATTACAAGAACTAGATCGTAATAATGAAAGTGGAATGTTACGAATGATATATCGATATTTTTAAAACTATAATTAAGTGCGAACACTTATCTCTCTCTCTCTTGCTACAAAGTCAGGCTGTAGAGGTAATAAAAATTCAGAAAGTAGATTTAACTGCAAGAAGAGACGACAACGATTTTGTAGTTTGCCTTTCTTCTTAAATGTGAGGAGTTCTCTGACAGGTAGTGGAGAGTTTGGTTTAATAACGAGGAAATGAAGGGCAAGAATTAAGTCGAGCAGTAAAAGCGGGATTAAGGCTGTACTGAAGATCGCATGTAAAAAAGAAACAACCAAAGACCACTCTTAGTGCCCCGAGAAGACCAGAGATAAATGAGAATCTTTCTGGAATTACATCTTTATAGCACAGCCCAGTATGAAGAGAAATGTAGAGTACTGTAAAGACAGAATGCAAAGTCGAAGAGCTTATGTGAACTGGAAACCTAAGATGAAAAGATAATTTAGGAAGTACTGATGTTTACTGGCATATTAAAATCAGTACTAATTTCAGCTGCGTCCGAAATGAATACTAACTCCTAGCAATAATTTTACTACATTTCGTTTCAGTAAAAGCCCACAATGACTGTTGCAGATCTGATACAGCGTCGCGCAACAGGAGGGGATGAAGCAGCTAAGAAAATTTGATACTGTGTGACTGGATCTGATAGTACAAGAAGAGTCCACAACAGGAAACGGTTGTCTGCTCATCTGTTCGTTCTTCTGTACAATCTAACACGCATCTACAACACGCAACTACAACAATATTTCGCTCAATGCACATGAGGCTGCAACAACTTCAACGTGTTGGTATGAGTAATTCATCGTTGCGTGTGGTGTGAAAATTTAGAAGAGCTAAGGACACTTTATTGCCAGAGGATCAATCGTTCTTGCACCGAAACGACAACGAAAATACTTATTTTTTAATGATTTCATGCCATCTGCAACTCTTAATTTTTAATTTGTTTTCCGAACTATTGCGCAATTTCGGCATTGCTGCTTTTTACGCACCCTGTTAAAAATTTTGTATAAAAATATTATATCCTCTGCATACCACACTGAAGTGCCAAAGAAACTGGGACACTTACCTAATATAGTGTGAGGTCCCCGCGAGCACGAAGAAGTGCCGTAACACGACGTGGCATGGACTCGACTAATGTCTGAATTAGTGCTGGAGGGCACTGACAACATGAATCCTGCAGGGCTGCCCATAAATCCGTAAGAGTACGAGGGTGTGGAGATCTCTTCTGAAAAGGATGTCGCAAGGCATCCCAGATACACTCAGTGATGTTCATGTCTGAGGAGTTCGATGGGCAGCGGAAGTGTTTAAACTCAGAAGAGTGTTTCTGGAGCCAGCCTGTAGCAATTCCTGACGTGTTGGGTGTCGCATTGTCCTGCTGGAATTGTCCAAAATCGTCGGAATGCATAATGGCCATGAAAGGATGCAGGTGATAAGACAGGATGCTTACGTACGTATCACCTGTCAGAGTCGTATCTAGACGTATCAGGGGTCACATATCACTCCAACTGCACACGTCCCACACCATTACAGAGCCTCCATCAGCTAGAACAGTTCACTGCTGAAATGCAGGGTCCATGGGCTCATAAGGGTATTTCCATACACGTACACTTCCATCCGTTCGATAATATTTGGAACGAAACTCGTCTGACCATGCAACATTTTTGCAGTCATCAACAGTCGAATGTCGGACTTGACGGGCTCAGAAAGATGTAAAGCTTTGCGTCTTGCTGCCATCAGGGGTAGACGAGTGGGCCTCTGGTTCCGAAAGGCCATATCGATGATGTTTCGTTGTTGTATGGTTCGCACGCTGACACTTGTTGACGGCCCAGCACTGAAATCTGCAGCAATTTGCCGAGGGTTGCGCTTCTGTCACTTTGAACGATTCGCTTCAGTCGTCGTTGGTCCCGTTCTTGCAGGATCTTTCTCTGGCAGCAGCGATGTCGGAGATTTGATGTTTTACCGCATAGCTGATATTCACGATACACACATGAAATGGTCGTATGGGAAAATCTACACTCCTTCACTACCTCGAGATGGTGTATAACATCGCTCGTGTGCCAACTACACTCCTGGAAATGGAAAAAAGAACACATTGACACCGGTGTGTCAGACCCACCATACTTGCTCCGGACACTGCGAGAGGGCTGTACAAGCAATGATCACACGCACGGCACAGCGGACACACCAGGAACCGCGGTGTTGGCCGTCGAATGGCGCTAGCTGCGCAGCATTTGTGCACCGCCGCCGTCAGTGTCAGCCAGTTTTCCGTGGCATACGGAGCTCCATCGCAGTCTTTAACACTGGTAGCATGCCGCGACAGCGTGGACGTGAACCGTATGTGCAGTTGACGGACTTTGAGCGAGGGCGTATAGTGGGCATGCGGGAGACCGGGTGGACGTACAGCCGAATTGCTCAACACGTGGGGCGTGAGGTCTCCACAATACATCGATGTTGTCGCCAGTGGTCGGCGGAAGGTGCACGTGCCCGTCGACCTGCGACCGGACCGCAGCGACGCACGGATGCACGCCAAGACCGTAGGATCCTACACAGTGCCGTAGGGGACCGCACCGCCACTTCCCAGCAAATTAGGGACACTGTTGCTCCTGGGGTATCGGCGAGGACCATTCGCAACCGTCTCCATGAAGCTGGGCTACGGTCCCGCACACCGTTAGGCCGTCTTCCGCTCACGCCCCAACATCGTGCAGCCCGCCTCCAGTGGTGTCGCGACAGGCGTGAATGGAGGGACGAATGGAGACGTGTCGTCTTCAGCGATGAGAGTCGCTTCTGCCTTGGTGCCAATGATGGTCGTATGCGTGTTTGGCGCCGTGCAGGTGAGCGCCACAATCAGGACTGCATACGACCGAGGCACACAGGGCCAACACCCGGCATCATGGTGTGGGGAGCGATCTCCTACACTGGCCGTACACCACTGGTGATCGTCGAGGGGACACTGAATAGTGCACGGTACATCCAAACCGTCATCGAACCCATCGTTCTACCATTCCTAGACCGGCAAGGGAACTTGCTGTTCCAACAGGACAATGCACGTCCGCATGTATCCCGTGCCACCCAACGTGCTCTAGAAGGTGTAAGTCAACTACCCTGGCCAGCAAGATCTCCGGATCTGTCCCCCATTGAGCATGTTTGGGACTGGATGAAGCGTCGTCTCACGCGGTCTGCACGTCCAGCACGAACGCTGGTCCAACTGAGGCGCCAGGTGGAAATGGCATGGCAAGCCGTTCCACAGGACTACATCCAGCATCTCTACGATCGTCTCCATGGGAGAATAGCAGCCTGCATTGCTGCGAAAGGTGGATATACACTGTACTAGTGCCGACATTGTGCATGCTCTGTTGCCTGTGTCTATGTGCCTGTGGTTCTGTCAGTGTGATCATGTGATGTATCTGACCCCAGGAATGTGTCAATAAAGTTTCCCCTTCCTGGGACAATGAATTCACGGTGTTCTTATTTCAATTTCCAGGAGTGTATAACACCACGTTCAAACTCACTTTAATATTGATAACCTGCCATTGTAGCAGCAGTACGGTTACTGATGACAGCTGCGCCAGACGCTTGTTGTCTTATACAGGCGTTGCCGACCGCAGTGACGTATTCTGCCTGTTTACGTGTCTCTGTATTTGAATGCACATGCCTATACCAGTTTCTTTGTTGCTTCAGCGTATATTGATCTAGATCCAATTACTTATTAGACACATAGTCCACGTTTTGATCATTTAAATTCTGCAACATCCTAAGACCGAAGTTCTACATCCAGCTTATACTCCGCGAACCACGTTGTCGTCTGTCGCTGTGGCACTTCGTGTACCACTGTCAAATCCCCATCTCTGCTGTTCCAGCCGCGAATAGTTGGCGGGAAGAACGATTGTAGGTAAGCCTCCTTGTGAGCTCAAATCTCTCTAATCTTAACTTTATGTTCTTTTCACGAAATATACATAGGAGGAAACAATATATCGGTTGATTCTTTCAGGAATGTACAGTCTTGGAATTTTGGCAGAAAACCAATACGTTATGCACAACGCCTCTCTTTTAGCGTTACCACTGGCGCTGGGTGATCTCCATGAGCCTTTCAGGATTGCTAAATAAATCTGTAACAAAACGCGTTGCTCTTCTGCAGATCTTCTCTGTTTCCTCCATCAGTCTTAGCTGGTACGGACTCCAGACTGACGGCAATATATTAACTACTGGTCGCACGAGGGTGTGTAAGCTACCTCCTTCGTGGGCGTATTACACTTCCTGAGGATTATTCCAGCGAATCACAGTTTTGTATCTACCTTACCTGCGAATAGTTTTATGTGGTTGGTTCACTTTAAATCGTTCCGAACGTATTCTCACAGATATTTAATGGTTTTTCTGCCTCCTGTGATTTTTTTCTGCAGCCGCGTGGTCATACAGTAATGGATCTTTCCGTCTTTTTATGCACAAGACGTTAGATTCTTCTAGTTTGTGGGTCAGTCCCCAATCCCTGCACCAACCCTTGACCCTCTGCGTACCTTCCTACAATTTTCAATTACAACTTCTTTTTATGTAACAATATCATCCGCACAAAGCGACATGGAACTTCCACCTCTATATGCTAGGCTATCAACGTGGTGACGAGTCTCTCCCTCGAACGTCTCAGAAGTGCAATGTTTCTTGCAGAAGGTTGCGTATGTCAAAGAGACGTTAATGACTAGGTCGCACCATTGTGACATGATTTATTGAAAGCAGCAGTCGCTCCAATACACAATATCCTCTACCGCACTTACTTGTCATATCTGAGGAAGACCGCGAACGTCAGTAGTAGACAAATGCCGATTCTGGTGCAACCTGCATTGTCGCCACATTTTCGATGACACCTCATGATGATGTCACCCAATGGCATCATGCAACATTAGTAGATCTCGTCAGCACACTTTACCCCATCCCTCTGATATCACAGTGTAAATACATAATTTCTGTTAAATATAGAATCCAAGATGGCGGACCTAGATCACTTATTCTATTGGATTTCCCTGAACTCCTTTGATATCACGGTGCAAATAGGTCACTTGTGCGAAGAGTAGTATCCTTGTCCGAAGTTTAACAAAAACGTGCTGTAAGAATAATGTGTGCTGCGCACCTGCGATCATGTTATAGACATCTGTTTAAGGTGTTGGGCATTCTGACTACTGCTTCACAGTATATATATATTCCCTCATGAAGTTTGTTGTAAATAATCCACTACAGTTCAAAAGGAACAATGAGATACACAATTACAATACCAGAAGGAAAAGTGACATTCATTATCACCATTAAGGTAGTCTTTACCTCACAAAGGGGTGCACAACGCTGCAACAAAAATTTTTGACCGCTTACCCAGTGACATAAAATGTCAAACAGACAGCAAGGTATCTAGAATGAAATTTTCACTCTACAGCGGAGTGTGAGCTGATATGAAACTTCCTGGCAGATTAAAACTGTGTGCCGGACCGAGACTCGAACTCGGGACCTTTGCCTTTCGTGGGCAAGTGCAGGAGACGAGGTACTGGCGGAATTAAGGCTGTGAGGACAGGACGTGAGTCGTGCTTGAGTAGCTCAGTTGGGAGAACACTTGCCCGCGAAAGGCAAAGGTCCCGAGTTCGAGTCTCGGTCCAACACACAGTTTTAATCTGCCAGGAAGTTTCAGACAGCAAGGTAAAATTTGAAAATAAACTGAAAAATTTTCTCCGTGACAAAACCTTCTATTTCGTAGAAGAATTTCTATGTTTGTAATGTGTGAGAGGTGGGGGGTAGGAATTGCTAACTCAATCTGTATATCTTGTTTTAATTACGGGAAAAAATTATGTTTAGACTACAAATAGATGTATAAATTAATTTTCAATATGAATGTAAAATGACTCGTCCCAAATCATGACGATTTATTGTGCAAAATGATCCATGGAACGTGAAAGTAATTAACTGACCAACTAACTAACTAAAACTGGATTTCTCCCCTTCCCTCTGATATCGCAGTTCACTGGTACAGACAGAAAGGCTGCCAGGTTACTTGTGCTAAATACAGAATTTAAGAGTCCTCTTGTGGTAAGTTTAAAATGCTGATAAATATAAAAACAAAAAAGTGGCTCAACTAGTCCATATACCCTAAGTTTAAAATGGTGAGAAATCCAACAAAATCCAAGATAGGTACTGGCCCTAAGTTCAGTCCAAAAGTCTACCATTTCACATTAATGGTCACAGCACTTTTCAAACGGAGGACCAGCTGTCGTGACACATCTCGTGCACTGCTTGAAGAGTCGGCCGGAGTGGCCGAGCTGTTCTAGGCGCTACAGTCCGGTCGCAGGTTCGAATCCTGCCTCGGGCATGGATGTGTGTGCTGTCCTTAGGTTAGTTAGGTTTACGTAGTTATAAATTCTAGGGGACTCATAACCTCATAAGTTAAGTCCCATAGTGCTCAGAGCCATTTGAACTGCTTGAAGATCGCACATTGCGTCCAGTATTATCAGCCATGACAACATTAACTTCTTCAACAATCTGTGGCGCAGTTGACCGTCGGCTTCTCCCGGGAGCAATTCCCAAATCACCAGTTAATTCAAACTTTCGAATCACACTCTTCAACCCCAGCGCGGAAATAGGAACTCTCCGTATTCCTTTAGTTTGTCGATACTCGCGAAGAGCAGCAGTACTATTGCTGTTCTTTTAGGAAATCAACTTTACCAGTAAAGCCCTGCTCAACAAGCCAGACCTATGCTGATTGTCTGTACTGTAATGCATGCTGAGGCCTGTATTTCGACCATACTTCGCCACGCCTGTACCAGAGCTTAATGGCGTCATCACATTAATATTGCTAACAACGTAAATCCTATAACGCACAGTTTGTATATCATTCCTATAAAGTTTGGTACCCACACTTAAATAGTTTTCCGCCTACATTGGCTCAAGTAGCGAAGTAAGTATATGCACCCTGTGTAAGAGAATGTGGTTACATGTGACCAGACAATGGATTTCTCACAAAACCACACTTTACAAGTAAAATTTGTTTAAAAGCAATAAAGAAGTACATTAGGAAAGTAATTTACTGAACTATTGTAAGTAGGCTGTTTATATTTTCTTATTGGGAACGTTACGTAGCGCTCTGTATGAAAATCACTGGTTGTGCTGTGTGCAGTCTGTGGCTAGTTAGCATTGTTGTCTGCCATTGTAGTGTTGGGCAGCTGGATGTTAACAGCGCGTAGCGTTGCGCAGTTGGAGGTGAGCCGCCAGCAGTGGTGGATGTGGGGAGAGAGATGGCGGAGTTTTGAAATTTGTAACACTGGATGTCATGAACTACTATATATATTATGACTGTTAAGGTAAATACATTGTTTGTTCTCTATTAACATCTTTCAATTGCTAACTATGCCTATCAGTAGTTAGTGCCTTCTGTAGTTTGAATCTTTTATTTAGCTGGCAGTAGTGGCGCTCGCTGTATTGCAGTAGCTTGAGTAACGAAGATTTTTGTGAGGTAAGTGATTTGTGAAAGGTACAGGTTAATGTTAGTCAGGGCCATTCCTTTGTAGGGATTTCTGAAAGTCAGATTGCGTTGCGCTAAAAAATATTGTGTGTCAGTTTAAGCACAGTCGTGTATAATTTTTCTAAGGGAACGTTTCACTATACTTCTGATGAATTGGTATCTGCTACATGTTGAACAGAATCCAATCATACCAGCAGACTGAAAAGAGTCGACTTTATACTCACGGGACGGAAATCGGTAGATATGATGTACAAGTACAGAGAAACAAATAATTACAATTTCAGAAAAAATTGAGCAAGTCAATAAAGTGTTGAGCCAACTGTAGCCCACATGCAAGCAGTTATTTGGCTTGACACATTGATAGATTTGTTTGATGTCCTCCTGAGCGACATCGTGCCAAATTATATCTAACTGGCTCATTAGCTGGTCAAAATTCCGAGATGGTTGGGAGGCCTTGCCTATAATGTTGCAAGCGTTTTCAATTGGGGAGACATTTTGCGACCTTGATGGCCAAGTAAGGGTGTGGCAATCACGAAGACAAGCAATAGCAACCCTCGCCGTGTGCGGGTGGACAATATTTTGCCGAAAGGTAAGCCCAGAATGGCTTGCCATGAAGGGAAACAAACCGGGGCGTGGAATATCGTCGACGTATCGCTGAACTGTAAGGCTGCAGCGGATGACAACCAAAGGGGTCCTGCTATGGAATCAAGTGGTATGCCACCAGCGTCCAACACATTACTAGACACTTTTCTTCGGTCTGGAATCTCATTGTCTGCAGTGATGAATTCCGCTTCGAACTAAGCCCCGATGATCAACAAAAATGCATCTGGAGGCGCTCTGGAACGTGTTGGGATGCCAACATGGCACCATTCAGCCGAGTGGTGCCTCGCAGCTGCTCTTGTGGCTAAGGCCAGGCAACGTCACCTAAAGAGTGTCGAAGGGGTTGCCTGCTCTCAGGCGCTAGGGCACCAGTGCGGCACTATTCAGCTGAACGGATGTCGATGTCTCTGACAGTACATTTGTAATCTATTCAACAAAGGTGTGTGGGTGGCACTGAGGATGTTGCCAAACTCTGAGACCTTAGAGAGACCCTTTGCTGATTTATTCATGCATATATCAATCGTTCAATCCTCCATGATCATGCCAGAGGATGGCATGAAACAGGAGAGCTGAAAGAGCATGAACACCATTTGAATGATATTTATGCCATTTGACTGTACCGACTTCTTTATTTTATATTACTATCATGATTTCGGTCTTTTGTTATGTGAATTAATCTGCTTCATATTTCAGTGCTTTTGTACTTGTCTACACTCTGGGACACTCCGCTCGATTTATCTTGTCGATGAGTTCACATAACAGAGTAAAATTATACCCAACATTTCTGTACTTGATAAAGGCTTAAAGCAGAGATCGTGATGGTAATACGAAATAAAGAAGTTTGTAGAGTCAAATGGCATAAATATAATTCAAACATTATTACATGACTGTGGCCTAAAAATATGAACAGGGTAGCATCAACAACCTTTGCTGCTTCGGATCATGTTCAAATTTCGTCCAGTGGTTTTGAATGGTCCCTAGTGGTTCCACCTGAAACATCCCCTTAGAAAAATTTATGAATTACTGTGCTGGTAAACATCTTATGTTATTTGATTTTCAAACAGCTGAGCAAGACTAAACGTACTCAGACATTTCTCTCTTTACTTATTCTGATCATCACTAAACTGACACACAATATTTTTAGCGCAACGCAATCTAACTTTCAATAATCCCTACAAAAGAATGGCCGTTACTAACAATAACCTATACCTTTCATGAATCACTTAACTCACAAAAATCTTCGTTACTCGAACTACTACAATACAGCGAACACAAATATTGCCAGCAAAATAAAAGATTCTAACTACTGAAGGCAGTAACTACTGATAGGCATAGTTAGTAAATGAAAGATCTTGATAGAGAACAAACAATGTATTTACCTTAATAGTGTTCAGAAGTCATATATATATATCAGTTCATGACATCCAGTCTTACAAATTTACTGTCTCTGATGGACACACGTCCACATCATCCGCTCTCAAAACTCCGCCCTCTCTCTCCCCACATCCACCACTGCTGGCGGCTCACCTCCAACTGCGCAACGCTACGCGCTGTTCACATCCAACTGCCCAACACAACAATAGCGAATTCCAACAATGCAAACAAGCCACAGACTGCACACAGCACATTCAGTGATTTTCATACAGAGCGCTACGTGGCGTTACCAACATAAAAACCATAACAGCCTACTTACACACCCTGTATACCAGAGCACAGGAGTGAGACCATGGTCAACGGGGGTTGCATCCCCACCATGTCCTTGGAGTAGAGTCGGTTCGTCTGGGAGTTGTCATCTGAGTATTGCAAATACATCGTAGTAATCTGCCAGGAAGTTTCATATCAGCGCACACTCCGCTGCAGAGTGAAAATCTCACTCTGGAAACATCCCCCAGGCTGTGGCTAAGCCATGTCTCCGCTATATCCTTTCTTTCAGGAGTGCTGGTTCTGTAAGGTTCGCAGGA
Organism: Schistocerca cancellata; assembly: GCF_023864275.1. NCBI lineage: Eukaryota > Metazoa > Arthropoda > Insecta > Orthoptera > Acrididae > Schistocerca > Schistocerca cancellata. The sequence goes on along the minus strand of NC_064629.1, from coordinate 875,180,577 downwards.
GAGCTTCTGTAAAGTTTGGAAGGTAGGAGACGAGATACTGGCAGAAGTAAAGCTGTAAGTACCGGGCGTGAGTCGTGTTTCGGTAGCTCAGATGGTAGAGCACTTGCCCGCGAAAGGCAAAGGTCCCGAGTTCGAGTCTCGGTCGGGCACACAGTTTTAATCTGCCAGGAAGTTTCACATCGTAGTGTTGCTCATCACTCTGCGAACTGTCGTTTTCGACTGTGAAATGTGTGGGAATCAATGCCCCAAGGGTTAGGAATGGTTTCATTGACGCCTTTTATTGCACCTCTTGAGGGATTTTTATGTCGATTCTGAGCTGCGGTGTGTCTGAAACGTTTTCCTCGGCCACCAATGAGAAAAATGTGAGAATTCGACGCTGGGTGTCATGGTTCTGACTTCCATCGCACAGGCGTCGAAGAAAGAGTGAAATGTAGGTAAGAGGCGGTGTAACAAGTCGACGATGGCGTTGGACAGAATTGTGGTGAAATTTAGAACATGACATTATTAACCCACCTAACACCTCAGCTGTGACCTTTCTTCCCATCTGTCTACACCTTTCTGTTTGGAGCGTCTTCTAATCCGAGGGTGAGGTCGCAGGGTACACGCTTTTGCAGCATTACATAGGAACGCTGCTGGCACCTTTGAGCCAAATTTCAAACTTAAGCTTCAGAATGGGAGACAACTACACCGTTTCGAAAAAGTGGCAACTTTTTTGCATAGTGCATATAATTTTTAAAATCCCTAGCACGAATCAGTAATGCAAGCGCTCCGTTCTGTTAAACTACTCTCATATTTTGACTGTCAGCCGTAGAGAACAAAGACGGCACACACGGAAAATTTCTTTTGTTCTTGTTGTTGTTGAGATCTTCAATCCGAAGACTAGTTTGATGTAGCTCTTCACGCCATTCTATTCTACACAGACCTCAGCCGGCCCGTGTGGCCGATCGGTTCTAGCCGCTTCAGTCTAGAACCGCGCGACCGCTACGGACACAGGTTCGAATCCTGCCTCGGGCTTGGATGTGTGTGATGTCCTTAGGTTAGTTAGGTTTAAGTAGTTCTGAGTTCTAGGGGACTGATGACCTTAGATGTTAAGTCCCATAGTGTTCAGAGCCATTTGTACCATTTGAACACAGACCTCTTCACCTCCGAATATCTTCTCTTAGTATCTTACACATACTCACCCAAATTAGTTTTCGGTTCGTAGTCTGACACTTCACCACCGAGCCGCCGTTCCAGTTACTGTGGTATTAGCAGGGAGTAAAAAAAAAATGTGGAAAACAGTGAAATATAGACAATACAATTTTGAACGAAACTTACAGACGTTCTGGTAGACCTACGAAGACATGTGGACCGAAAAGAAGAAGATAGACTGGAGAAATGGGAATATAACGTCTGTAGTATTAACAGTCTAAATCAATATTACCTCCAAGGAGTTTTTTGGTCACATAGAATTCAATTTTAGATACCAATAGCCTTCTCGATTTGATGTCACATTTATTATAGCTTGTAACATAGTGATATATTGGTACTGTCGGTACCTTGGTGATAAAAGGGAATGACTCGCTCACGAACGTTCAAGAATTTTATGCAGCCTTGATGACTATATCGTCCTGTTGCAAAAAGGACTTTTTACTAGACAAAATCTGTGTAGTCATCTAACACGGATTTCTGTCCGCTTGCTTCCCAAATATCTTCTCCATATTCTGTAATTGTAACTGAGGTAGTTACTTCGTGTGTGCTTCACTAGACAGGAAAAACTCACTAAACCAACGAATCTTTCGTTGCAGTGCATCCGTCAAGGCCGATTTACATGAACTGTGTGACGTTGTGGTTTATGAAGACGTTAATTGAAACATTGTAACCTGGAAACATTTGAAGATGCAGAGGAAATCCGCCTTAAGCACCGGGCATGCTTATAGTGGCAAGTGTTCTCTTACTATACATCCGTACATTTGCTAGAAGATCGTCAAATCCCCACAGAAGCTTAATCCCTACAGAGGTCACCCAACTCAAAACGGTGGAGTAACTACTACGTACTACGTAACTGGCTTACAGCGAAATAACTGCCCAAATTTCGTTTTATGAGCAGTCTGTAAGCAATATTCTAACTTCTCTGAGAATTATTAAAGAAAATCGGAAATCTGGCAATAATAATGATTTTCCATTGGAAGATACTAGGTAACTGTAAGGTGTGCCTGCAGTAGTCGTCAATACACTCGACAGTTCGAAGATTCACCTTATGGCAGAGAATGAGAACACCCAGTCAAATATAAGGTAATAACTGCATGTCTTTCGTCCTTTCACTGTATAATAAAACATATTAGTAACTTAGTTACGTGTTTCATGGGTCAGTTTCGCCAGGTACCGTAAGGACGTAGAACAAATAAATCCACAGGTTATTGTTTGGATTTTTATTTAAATATGGATGCATGTTGACCATTTATAGATGGGTTCACATAACAGCGTAACTAGGTAATACTATTGCGCTAAAAAACAAGCTTTCCAACCAAAATTATTCTCTGCAATAGAAGAAACTGCTAAGAAAGAACTTCTGTAGCTCAGTTTTAAGTACTGCTTTTCAGTCAAGCAGCATTTAATATCGTTGGATAAGCAATAAAAGATTTTGGCTTTAGCATTGTTGGCCCCTTTCTCAACGAGAGTCAGTGTTATGAACAATAATGGCCATTTTTTTCTTTAGTATCACAATGACATACATGTTTATTGATTCTGAAGTTTAATGGATTATTTGTAACAAATTTCATGAGAGAAAATATATGTGCCAGTCAACTGGAAAGGTTAGATTGAAAAATGTAAGTTAACTGTTCATTATTTCAAAAGTTACCGTCATAAATGTTAGTACATTTATCCCACTGTAAAACGAGACGACCGATGCCTTCATGGAAGAATGTTTGCGGTTGCCTACGAAACCACAACTGTACGTAGGAAAGGTCGTGACTCCGTGTATGAGATGGAACAGAGCCGCTCAGAGAGGCTGGCGGTACATCTGAAGGAGCAGCAGTAGCTTCTGCCTTAGATTAACCGCGCAGGCTGCCAGTTATACGTCAACTCCTCGTACCTTCTGAATTCTGTAATCGAATTTGCATGTTCAGATGTAACTCTCATATAAGGTCATTCATTTATTTATTTAACTGTAGGTTAAAATGCAGTTTTAAGAACAAAAATATCACGTAAAAATGTTGACGCTTTTCCGTAATGAACAATAAAATCTGAAATTAAATAAAAAAGAAACAGAAAACGAGAAATACATGTGACACGAATAAGGAAATAGCATAAAGTGGTTCAAACGGCTCTGAGAACTATGGGACTTAAATTCTGAGATCATCAGTCCCCTAGAACTTAGAACTACTTAAACCTAACTAACCTAAGGACTTCACACACATCCATGACTTCAGGTCAAAAGAATCAGAACAATAAAAACGCAGACGTCACATAGTAACAACATAAACTTGTACAGCACTTGAAAATGGGAATTGGAACTGAAATGCATCGTTCTATGCATAAAAAAGGTACTTGGTGCAGTATTTCGTTATTTACATCATTACTGACAAATCCAACTTGTGACTGAAGCTCAATTTTAGTCCATGTGTGCTTCATAACGTATATCGTTACTGAAATATGGTTCTGTCTTGAGAAAACAAAATTTTTATAGAAAGGTAGGAGACGAAATACTGGCAGAAGTAAGGCTGTGAGGACGGGGCGTGAGTCGTGCTTGGGTAGCTCAGGTCGCCGGCGCGGTAGCTCAGCGTGTTCGGTCAGAGGGTTGCGTGCTCTCTGTAATAAAAGAAAAACTGAGTCAAGGAATCAACGATCAACTTGAACGGATGTCTTGTGACGTCCTCCCAGACCAAACGCAACGAACTATATCGAACAAAATGACAAAAAAAGATGGTAGAGCACTTGCCCGCGAAAGGCAAAGGTCCCGAGTTCGAGTCTCGGTCCGGCACACAGTTTTAATCTGCCAGGAAGTTTCATATCAGCGCACACTCCGCTGCAGAGAGAAAATCTAATTCTGTAAACATCCCCCAAGCTGTGGATAAGCCATGTGTCCGCAATATCCTTTCTTTCAGGAGTGCTAGTTCTGCAAGGTTCGCAGGAGAGCTTCTGTAAAGTTTGGAAGGTAGGAGACGAGATACTGGCAGAAGTAAGGCTGTGAGGACGGTGCGTGAGTCGTACGTGGGTAGATCTGTTGGCAGAGCAATTGCCCAAGAAAGGTAAAGGTCCAGAGTTCGAGTCTTGGTCCGGCACACAGTTTTAATCTGCCAGGAAGTTTCAAAATTTTTATAATTTACGTAACTGAGGCAAAATACCAGTTGCACCGCAAATGTCAGATAGACGCATAAATATCAGTATGTGATATTAAGAAAATAAATTAACCCATTGACCATGGTGAAACTTCATTTGGGTATTAAAGAATTTGGGTATTAAACAAAAAAAATTGTGTTTGCTCAAGGGAAAACATATTCTCACAGCTGCAGTCTTCCGTAAAACATCGTTTCTGATGGATTAAATTAAATTCTTCAAAAAAGATTTTGTAGTCCACGTATTTAAGCAAATTTTTAAGGACTTCTTTCTGCTTGTTAGCTGTAATTTCTGAATACTAGTTAATTAGTTTATTCTTTCATCAATTTAATGAGACAGTTTTCAATCTTGTGAATATCTGTAAGAAATGTACCAGAAATGAGACCCTTCCGCACGTGAATGATGCCGAATTTCAGTGCAAATAGAGGGCAATTCCATGCTTCACGGCTGACATCCTTCCACACGAGTCACAAATGTTGGTGTCGGGTAAGCTCGGCACTGAAAATCATTCCGCACATAACCAACGAAGGATTGCAGAGTGACAGTAATATTACATTTTCCTCGGAAGCGTAGTTACCTCTTTGAGATACGACACAAATAATTACTATTGGAGATCAGGCAACACGAATGGGGTTCAGGAGAGCATGTTGTGGCGTTTGTCTTAGCACTCACTCCAGACGATCGATGGGTCTCAGCGAATATTCTATCACAGTTCCTCCACTTCCGACAGCTCTACTTCCAGTGTGCGCACAGCACAGCACTTCCATTACTAGCCGCTGTCTGCATTAAAAAAACAATGGGTGTAAGAAAAAAAGGCGGCAGCTATCAATTCGCATGCGCCTCACGACTAAGAACTGCATGACAATCTGTCGGCCCAGTCAGCTGCGCGAATACAGATCCAAATATATTCGAGTTTGAAGTCTTGTGTAATGTTTGGCAACTGGTGCCTAAAAGAAGAAATGCAGAAGGGGTCTCAAATGTTTACGGTGAAAATAACATAGACGGTAGAGGGTCTGCCAAGCTGACAGCTGCTTATTGACGTTCTCTCACACGATCCAACACCATCCTTCAAATACTAGTCTTTTAAGGTAATTTTTGCCGAGGAAAGTGGCCAACTCTCTTTGGCATAAAAGACCCAACTTCTCATAAGTTTCTGTAACCACGTAAAACTTCTTGGAATTATTTATTTATTTATGCATTTGTTACATCTGCTCAGTCTGGTTATGTTTTTGAGGCCCTCTCTTACATCTAAACAGATTTTACCGGTAGGTTAACATTACAGTATCTGTAGTGCTAGAGCAGTACACAATTACTATAATGATAATAATAATAATTTAACAAGGAAAGGCACATAAACGCGTGGTTTCGAGGAAGAACAGAGAAGGACCAAACAACATACACGGATGGAGCAATGAAAATCATATCACTCGTTACTCATGAAAGAAAACCGAACTAAAAGAAAACTCAACAAGCGTTGATTTCGAGTGGTACTTAGCGAACCATTCGAAAATAAGAAGAATAATATTTACAACAGACATCTCTGAAATTCTGACGGTAACAGCGATAAAATACATGGAGCGGAAATGTATATACCAGTTTCGTAGAAGCCAAACTGCAGTTATAAAGAGGCCGGCCGGAGTGGCCGAGCGGTTCTAGGCGCTACAGTCTGGAACCGCGCGACCGCTACGGTCGCAGTTTCGAATCCTGCTTCGGGCATGGATGTGTGTGATGTCCTTAGGTTAGTTAGGTTTAAGTAGATCTAAGTTCTAGGGGACTGATGACCTCAGAAGTTAAGTCTCATAGTGCTCTGAGCCATTTTTTGCAGTTATAAAGAGTCGGAAGGACATTTAATGGAAGCAGTAGTTGAGAAAGGAAAATTTCTTCTGTCCTTCACTACCTCTCGAAGACTTTCCAGCTTGGAATCGATCACTTCTGTTATGCCATCATTCCATCTCATCCTTTGCTGCCTTCTTCTCTTCCCTGTGTCTTCGATCTTCCCCAGTATTAATGTCTTTTCCAACGAGTCATGCTTTCTACATCTACATCTACATTTATACTCCACAAGCCACCCAACGGTGTGTGGCGGAGGGCACTTTACGTGCCATTGTCATTACCTCCCTTTCCTGTTCCAGTCGCGTATGGTTCGCGGGAAGAACGACTGTCTGAAAGCCTCCGTGCGCGCTCTAATCTCTCTAATTTTACATTCGTGATCTCCTCGGGAGATATAAGTAGGGGGAAGCAATATATTCGATACCTCATCCAGAAACGCACCCTCTCGAAACCTGGCGAGCAAGCTACACCGCGATGCAGAGCGCCTCTCTTGCAGAGTCTGCCACATGAGTTTGTTAAACATCTCCGTAACGCTATCACGGTTACCAAATAACCCTGTGACGAAACGCGCCGCTCTTCTTTGGATCTTCTCTATCTCCTCCGTCAACCCGATCTGGTACGGATCCCACACTGATGCGCAATACTCAAGCACAGGTCGAACGAGTGTTTTGTAAGCCACCTTCTTTGTTGATGGACTAGATTTTCTAAGGACTCTCCCAATGAATCTCAACCTGGTACCCGCCTTACCAACAATTAATTTTATATGATCATTTCACTTCAAATCGTTCCGCACGCATACTCCCAGATATTTTACAGAAGTAACTGCTACCAGTGTTTGTTCCGCTATCATATAATCATACAATAAAGGATCCTTCTTTCTATGTATTCGCAATACATTACATTTGTCTATGTTAAGGGTCAGTTGCCACTCCCTGCACCAAGTGCCTATCCGCTGCAGATCTTCCTGCATTTCGCTACAATTTTCTAAAGCTGCAACTTCTCTGTATATTACAGCATCGTCTGCGAAAAGCCGCATGGAACTTCCGACACTATCTACTAGGTCATTTATATATATTGTGTCCAAAGTAGGACAGTCTCTGTTTCAGCATCTGGAGCAATTCGGTTATATTTTTATATATTATAGACCTATTCTGGCAAAGGAGTTTCCTCCAACACAATAGTTCAAAGGAGTCTGCCAACACCACAATTCAAAGCTGCGACGTTCAGCCTTTCTTATGGTTCTGGCCTCACATGCATAAAATATTACTGGACAGTCCGTAGCATATACTATACCTATCTTTGTTGTTTCAGCTGTGTCTCTACTCGCTAAAACGTTGGTAAGGTTGAACATTGCCTTTCTACCAAGTAAAAAGTGTCCCCTGATTTGGTGACTTCAGTCACCATCCGCAGAAATCTGGGATCCGACATAACTGATCACAGAAACTAAGTCCATTGTTTCTCCTCCTACGTTCAATGAAATGATAGGTGTAGTTATTATAATTGTCGTTGTCTTGACATCCCAGGTCTTCCATTTTCTCCTTTCACCCTCAGTAAGAGGAGCCTCAACTCTTCTTCACTTTCCGCCATCAGGATGGGACCCTCTGCATAACTAACGTTATTTATATTTGCCCCACCTATTTTAATTCCCATTTCTTCTTCTTCTAACCAGGCATTCTTCAAGGTGTGCTCTCCATATAGATTGAATAAATAAGGTGACAGTATGCAACCTTGCTGCATTCCTTTCTGAATCATGACCCATGTTCTATCTCTGAAACGTGTTCTATCTCTGAAACGATTCGCAATAGGGCATATGTCCATACGAAGTTTTTTGTTCAGAATCACTAATTCTATCGCGTCCCAAAGCATGTACCTTTCCTCCTGACTCACCCTGTGTATGAGCCCGGCGAAATACCCTAATACTTCAACAAGAATATAATAACTCCAATTCCTAAGAAAGCAGATTAAAATCTTGTTTTAGTTTTGTTAAAGCGAGGTGTCGGTTGAGCTCAAATGGTTCAAATGGCTCTGAGCAATATGGGACTTAACATCTGAGGTCATCAGTCCCATAGAACTTAGAACTACTTAAACCTAACTAGCATAAGGACATCACACTCATCCATGCCCGAGGCAGGATTCGTACCTGCGACCGTAGCGGTCACGCGGTTGCAGACTGAAGTGCCTAGAACCGCTCGGCCACCACGGACGGCGTCAGTTGAGCTATTTAGTAAACACCTGAGATGCTAGAATGAGATTTTCACTCTGCAGCGGAGTGTGCGCTGATTTGAAACTTCCTTGCGGATTAAAACTGTGTGCCGGAACGAAACTCGAACTCGGAACCTTTGCCTTTCGCTGGCAAGTGCTCTACCAATTGAGGTACCCAAGCACTATTCATGACCCATCCGCACAGCTTCAATCCTGGCAGTAGAGCACTGGCAGAGCACTTGCCCGCGAAAAGCAAAGGTCCCGAGTTCGAGTCTCGGTGCGGTACACAGTTTTAATCTGCCTGGAAGTTTCGCCTGAGATGCTGTAAGTCCCATTACCGGGTACATACAGGGAAGGGATGCTCCCTATAAGAGCATCCAAATTTATGAGAAACTGTTGTCACTTGGCAAGACAGCCAAGCCACTATGATTGGTAGCCGAAAGGCACGCGTTAAGCTCACGCAGGCTGGCATGAGGACTGGAACATTTAAGGAAGTTAGGCTTTAGCAAAAAAGGTCGTAGCTGTTGGAATACTTAACTTTAATCCATAATTGGTGAACATCGGTCTGACGGTACATGCATCACAAGATAAATAGCAAATGATAATGGCGCCTTGCTAGGTCGTAGCAAATGACGTAGCTGAAGGCTATGCTAACTATCGTCTCGGCAAATGAGAGCGTAATTTGTCAGTGAACCATCTCCAGCAAAGTCGGCTATACAACTGGGGCGAGTGCTAGGAAGTGTCTCTAGACCTGCCGAGTGGCGGCGCTCGGTCTGCAATCACTGACAGTGGCGACACGCGGGTCCGTCGTATACTAGCGGACCGCGGCCGATTTAAAGGCTACCACCTAGCAAGTGTGGTGTCTGGCGGTGACACTACAGAAACAATGTGGCGCAACGGATAAATTCTTATTGAATGAAAATTGCTTGATCACACGGACATATTAACGATGGAGCTCATCCAACTACAAAAGGGAACTAGCGGTCAGTATAACAAAAAGAGCTGTAATTTGATCTACAGTCTTGACAGAGGTGGGTGGGCACATGACAGCATAACATGAAACTAACTAGTAGATATGGCTAATGACTGGGAAAATAGTTAGTGATTTAAAGAAAGAACTCTAGAACAGAAAATACGAATCCCAACATATTCGCCAACGTGCATTATGGCAGTAACTAAGTTGCTCAAAATGTTAAAACTGCATAATTAACTCTGACGTAAATTAACTAGCCTCGCATCCCCCTCGACTCGGTGACTGTTTCACCAGCTCATTCTTACCATTCTTAAACAGTGTGAATGTGGAAGATAGTGGCAGTAAGGGCTAGAAATTCTGAGTCCAGTTGGATCTCTGTACTCTACTCTACGTCGAAGACATCCCTCTCTGCAGTTCTCTGCAACGATCTGGAGCAGGTGTTCATCTCAACCTCTCTACCACAAGTGCTTTCTCTCTGATATTCCTGAAGCAAGTGGCTTCTTTGATCTCCTGACAGCAGGTCCCCCTGATTTCTCTCCAAAACTTAGCTGGTTCCGACAGTATAGGAACCTCACTGGCCAACTGCAGAAGACTTTGCCAGTTCCGACCAATAACAATTGTATACACAAGTCTAACAAATTCCTACCCTCTTAGATTTTGTCATGGTTAACCAATAATGGTGTGGCACAGGAAGGAAGGTGGAAAATCTCTTGCAATACCTGACAGGTTGCAACCTCAGCCAACCAAATGGCTTGCACATAAACAAGTACCAGGAAAATACGACTTCTAGCAATATAATTATTGCGGGGCATCAAAGTCCTTGTTATTTGGATTAAAATGAATATTCCTTTGTGGCACGGTCATGGCCCATCCCAGTGTCCCAAGTTCTGAGTGCTGTATTCTGCGTGCTATATCTGGCTTTCAGATCTTTATCTCACCAAAACGGATTCCTTGTATTGTCTCATAAAGGGCAGTTTTATAGCATGCAGGTCCTTCTCGTATGTGCCTCCTGTGCAGAGATGCGACACGGTCACTTCCTTGTCATATTCTCTGGAACTCAAACTGGCATTCTCCAATATCACCTGCTCGGAGGTTGCTTTCAGCGCTGAACAAGTTTACGGCGCTACTTCCCTATTGTGACCCAGCGGAAAAAAGCTCCCAAAGCTGGAGAAAATAATAGGTCCCTCACACTGCAATAAAAGAAAATGAAAAGAAGAAGTAATTAGGTGTACTATCACTGATATGCAGTTCTCATGTGGCATTATACTGATTATTGGGATGTGCACGTTATATTATAAAAAAGGTTTCATGACAATTTGGGCACAAATCGCCATTGAACAACTAACATGAGTTATTTATAGAAGAACAAAAAGACTGGTAGAAGGCGATATTGGAGAGTAGCAGTCTGAGTCCCAGAGAAATGTAGGAACACAACTGATCTCGGAAACAGATCACAGAAGTTCAACCAACAATTACAACATTTTTGGATTTAAATAGCTATTTTGACGATGTTGACTGAAATATACTCTTAGAAATTCCGAAGGTGTCAGGGGGTATAACGCAGGTAGAAATGGGTAATCTGCAACTTGCACAGAAACTACACTGAGTTATACGAGACGAAAGACATGAAAGCCAGTCAGTAGTGGAGAAGAGAGCTATCCTCGTTCATATTCAGTCAGTACAGTAAACAAGTAGTAAAGAAAACTAAAGTGAAATGTTGAAAAAGAATTCAGTTTCAGTGCTTGCTTCATGGCTTGCTCCATCGCTACCGAACTACACCAGATAATGATTATACAAGTACCTACAAATGCATGATTCAAGAGGAATGCAACAGCTGTGCTTTATGAAATGTACAGTAAGCTGCAGATCAAAACGAAGAAAAATACATGCATCACCAAAATCAGGCATCCCATTCTGTTGCATGCAAGGATTTGATTCATGCAGTCCAATGGAAAACATTTCAGAGATTTGATATAAGAAAGGCATAATCTGATGTTGTTTCTTAAGGAATTAATGACTCTTTCTCAACAGATTTCAGCTCTCAAATTGCAATAAATTATCAACCACAAAGTAGCACCTTCACGATGGATGCGTTTCTCTTAAAATTATTTTTTACTGTACAATGAGCAAAACAAGCATGAGAATGTCTTCTTGGGCAGTATTTAATGCAGGAGTGATTATCAGTATGATTAAAAGCTTTGCCGATATTATTATTACTGTTCTAACAGGGATCTTCAATCTCTCTCTTGTTGGTGGTACGCATCCTACTGAGCAATGCTTAATTCACCGAATTCCCAAGAATTGTAACCCCAAAACACTTGTAGACCCTACGCCAATCAGCAAAGTGCCCACAGCAACTAAAGCCTTACAGTAATTGTACATGAACAGCTGATGGACTACCTTAATACTTATTAAATCCATAACAAATATTAATCAGCCTTTCGAAAACTCCAAAGTACCAATTGTGTTAGCCGCGCGGGATTAGCCGAGCGGTCTAGGCGCTACAGTCATGGACTGTGCGGCTGGTCCCGGCGGAGGTTCGAGTCCTCTCTTGGGCATGGGTGTGTGTGTTTGTCTTTAGGATAATTTAGGTTAAGTAGTGTGTAAGCTCAGGGACTGATGACCTTAGCAGTTGAGTCCCATAACATTTCACACACAACCAATTGTGTTAAATAAAGGGACCAACGAGGTCAAATGTTCGATGGGCAAACGTGAAGCGACCATTTCAACACTGCTTTATTTCGGCAGGCTTGACACTATTGATTTCGACATATTACTTATTAAAATGAAACAACAGAAAAAGTGAAATACTTTCCTTCAACAGCCAGCTCAATGACTTACCTTAGGGCTAGAGAAGTAACGCTGTAAACTTGTACTCGGTACAATTCCTCAAGCACAGACATCTGTGATACATTTTTGTAACTAACACTTATATTCTGACGACATCCAGGTGTATCTGAGCGCCAACCTTAAGATACTTGCTGTTGCCAAATTAAGTATGACTGACACCTGTAATTAAGTGTCTGGATGGATACCAAACCTAGATATTAAACTAACTACGAGAAGTCATAGGTCATCCTTACATCAAAACGAAACTTGATCAGCGAACATTTTCGTGCAACAGTTCTTTCTGTATTCTTTAATGGTATACAATTACTCTGTCAAAGACAGTAAAAAATCTCGGCATAATCTTATAATAGAATCCAAATTGGGAAGAAAACAATGTCACATGCATATAGGAAACATCCCTTACGCCAACTCGCATTCCTAAACTTTAGAGGAATATTTCCGCTTATACACTCCTGGAAATTGAAATAAGAACACCGTGAATTCATTGTCCCAGGAAGGGGAAACTTTATTGACACATTCCTGGGGTCAGATACATCACATGATCACACTGACAGAACCACAGGCACATAGACACAGGCAACAGAGCATGCACAATGTCGGCACTAGTACAGTGTATATCCACCTTTCGCAGCAATGCAGGCTGCTATTCTCCCATGGAGACGATCGTAGAGATGCTGGATGTAGTCCTGTGGAACGGCTTGCCATGCCATTTCCACCTGGCGCCTCAGTTGGACCAGCGTTCGTGCTGGACGTGCAGACCGCGTGAGACGACGCTTCATCCAGTCCCAAACATGCTCAATGGGGGACAGATCCGGAGATCTTGCTGGCCAGGGTAGTTGACTTACACCTTCTAGAGCACGTTGGGTGGCACGGGATACATGCGGACGTGCATTGTCCTGTTGGAACAGCAAGTTCCCTTGCCGGTCTAGGAATGGTAGAACGATGGGTTCGATGACGGTTTGGATGTACCGTGCACTATTCAGTGTCCCCTCGACGATCACCAGTGGTGTACGGCCAGTGTAGGAGATCGCTCCCCACACCATGATGCCGGGTGTTGGCCCTGTGTGCCACGGTCGTATGCAGTCCTGATTGTGGCGCTCACCTGCACGACGCCAAACACGCATACGACCATCATTGGCACCAAGGCAGAAGCGACTCTCATCGCTGAAGACGACACGTCTCCATTCGTCCCTCCATTCACGCCTGTCGCGACACCACTGGAGGCGGGCTGCACGATGTTGGGGCGTGAGCGGAAGACGGCCTAACGGTGTGCGGGACCGTAGCCCAGCTTCATGGAGACGGTTGCGAATGGTCCTCGCCGATACCCCAGGAGCAACAGTGTCCCTAATTTGCTGGGAAGTGGCGGTGCGGTCCCCTACGGCACTGCGTAGGATCCTACGGTCTTGGCGTGCATCCGTGCGTCGCTGCGGTCCGGTCCCAGGTCGACGGGCACGTGCACCTTCCGCCGACCACTGGCGACAACATCGATGTACTGTGGAGACCTCACGCCCCACGTGTTGAGCAATTCGGCGGTACGTCCACCCGGCCTCCCGCATGCCCACTATACGCCCTCGCTCAAAGTCCGTCAACTGCACATACGGTTCACGTCCACGCTGTCGCGGCATGCTACCAGTGTTAAAGACTGCGATGGAGCTCCGTATGCCACGGCAAACTGGCTGACACTGACGGCGGCGGTGCACAAATGCTGCGCAGCTAGCGCCATTCGACGGCCAACACCGCGGTTCCTGGTGTGTCCGCTGTGCCGTGCGTGTGATCATTGCTTGTACAGCCCTCTCGCAGTGTCCGGAGCAAGTATGGTGGGTCTGACACACCGGTGTCAATGTGTTCTTTTTTCCATTTCCAGGAGTGTAGTTAAGAGAAGTTTGTTTAAACGAAACGTACTATTGTAATATACGCGTCCCAGTCACGTTAATGTGACCACCTGCTATGTTTGTCGTCAACGTGCTATAACCGCTCACAGAGGCAGATGAAGGAGAAGCAGTGGAGGGTATACATACAAAACTAGTCGAGGGGACGCGGAAACAGTGCAGTCGTTGTCGTAATGGGGGAACGAAGCGATTTGTCTGACGTCCAAAAGGGCTTGATCATTGGCTTTCGGGCCAACGACGTAAGCATTTCAGAAACAGTTAAGTTTGTGAGCTGTTCACAGGCTGCCATGGTTACAGGGTACCATGCACGGCAAAATGGCGCTATCCCAAACCGGCACCGAGGCAACTATGGTGCAGCACCGGCCATAGATGACAGGGTTGAACGACGGATGCGGCACGAGACTGATGAACCAAAGGGCTACCAACAGTGCGTCCTCAACGACGGTTCAGCGGACGTTACTGCGTATGGGCCTCCGCAGCATGGCTCTTGTTCGTGCACCCATGCTGACTGCTGTTCATGCACGACGAAGGCTAGAATTTGCACACCAGCACCGCAGCTACACGTCCAATGAGTGCCAACAGTTGCCCTTTTCAGATGAATCACGTTTCATGCACTATCGGACAGATGGCCCGTTGGAGTGTAAGGTGTGAAACGCCTAGTATGCACATATCGTTGAGGACCGAGGACCATGACCAAGCTTACATTCAGCAGGATGGCACCTACCAACAGGGCAACGCCAAGTGTCACACAGCTCGCAGTGTATGTGCGTGGTTTGAAGAGCACCAGGATGAGTTTATTCCACTGCCACCAAGCTACCCGGATTTAAACCCAATCCAGAATCTGTGGATTCACCTTAATCGGGCTTTCGCACCATTGATCCTGAGCCGTTAAACCTACCGCAGCTGGCCACCGCACTAGAGTGGTCACGCCTTCACATCCCTGTCGTTACTTTCCAAAATCTCATTGACTGTCTCCCTGCACGCCTCACAGCTGTCCGTGCTGCAAAAGGTGATTATTCAGGCTTTTGACATGTGGTCACATTAATGTGACTGGACAGCGTAGTTCATCAGTGCAAAACAGAGAAAACTTCAGACGACTCGACCTTTTCATGAATGCTTACGTTACATATATGTGTTTGACCATATTAGTTCTGACGCTCAATAGACAGAAGCCACCAGATAAGCCACGTCATTTTCGCACACTGTTTTCGTCATCAGTTTTTCAAATGGTTCAAATGGCTCTGAGCACTATGGGACTTTACTGCTGAGGTCATCAGTCGCCTAGAACTTAGAACTACTTAAATCTAACTAACCTAAGGACATCAAACACATCCATGCCCGAGTCAGGATTCGAACGTGCGACCGTAGTGGTCGCGCGGATCCAAACTGCAGCGCCTAGAACCGCTCGGCCACTCCGGCCGGCATCAGTTTTTCAATTACTGCTGTCCTCAGTATCTCCCCTCGGATGTGAAATACTTACAGGGTGGTCCATTGTCAGTGACCCGGCCAAGTACCTCACGAAATAAGCTTCAAACGAAAAAACTACAAAGAACGAAACTCGTCTAGTTTGAAGGGGGAAACCAGATGACGCTATGGTTGGGCCGCTAGATGCCGCTGCCATAGGTCAAACGGATATCAACTTCATTTTTTTTAAATTGGAACCCCCATTTTTATTACATATTCGTGTAGTACGTAAAGAAATATGAATGTTTTGGTTGGACCACTTTTTTCACTTTGTGATGGATGGCGCTGTAATAATCACAAACGTATAAGTACGTGGTATCACGTAACATTCCGCCAGTGCGGACGGTATTTGCTTCGTGATACATTACCCGTGTTAACATGGACCGTTTACCAATTACGGAAAAGGTCTATATCGTGTTGATGTATGGCTATTGTGATCAAGATGCCCAACGGGCGTGTGCTATGTATGCTGCTCGGTATCCTAAAAGACATCATCCAAGTGTCCGGACCGTTCGCTGGACGGTTACGTTATTTAAGGAAAAAGGAAGTGTTCATCCACGTGTGAAACGTCAACCACGACCTGAAACAAATGATGATGGCCAAGTAGGTGTTTTAGCTGCTGTCCCGGCTAATCCGCACATCAGTAGCAGACAAATTGCGTGAGAATCGGGAATCTCAAAAACGTCGGTGTTGAGAATGCTACATCAACATCGATTGCACACGTACCATATTTCTATGCACCAGGAATTGAATAGTGACAACTTTGAACGTCGTGTACAGTTCTGCCACTGGGCACAAGAGAAATTACGGGACGATGACAGATTTTTTGCACGCGTTCTATTTAGCGACGAAGCGTCATACACCAACAGCGGTAACGTAAACCGGCATAATATGCACTATTGGGCAACGGAAAAGCCACGATGGTTGCGACAAGAGGAACATCATCGAACTTGGCGGGTTAATGTATGGTGCGGCATTATGGAAGGAAGGATAATTGGCCCCCATAACACTCCCGGGCTACATATAAGCGTCAACAAGACTTGTCAGTAGAAACGGAGATGAAATTCAGGGTACTCTTGCATTTGTTAATGATAGGCTCGAGAGGGTTACCCCATACAAATATCTGGCGTGTCATATCAATGATAACTAGAATTTTTCTCAAGAAATTCGCTGCAGAACTCAACAGACCAGAAGTTCTTTCCAGAAAGTGAGAAAATGCTGATTAGTCGTGACACAAGTATTACTTCCTATTCGACTACTTAGATTCTACGTGTTCAGTATCGTACTCAGTGCAGTTGATTCATGAACATTTACCCCAATATTGGATAAGAAACTCGAGGCATTTGAAATATGGGCGTATAGACGGACATTAAGGATCCATGGACAGATAAACTCTATAGGTTCATGGCGTTTCACAACCCTTCTTAGTACACTACTGGCCATTAAAATTGCTACACCAAGAAGAAATGCAGATGTTAAACGGGTATTCATTGCACAAATATATTATACCAGAACTGACACGTAATTACATTTTCACGCAATTTAGATGCATAGATCCTGAGAAATCAGTACCCAGAACAACCACCTCTGGCCGTAATAACGGCCTTGATACGCTTGGCATTGAGTCAAACAGAGATTGGATGGCGTGTAAAGGTACAGCTGCCCATGCCGCTTCAACACGATACCACAGTTCATCAAGAGTAGTGACTGGCGTATTGTGACGAGCCAGTTGCTCGGCCACCATTGACCAGACGTTTTCAACTGGTGACAGATCTGGAGAATGTGCTGGCCAGGGCAGCAGTCGAACATTTTCTGTATCCAGAAAGGCCCGTACAGGACCTGCAACATGCGGTCGTGCATTATCCTGCTGAAATATAGGGTTTCGCAGGGATCGAATGAAGGGTAGAGCCACGTCTCATAACACATCTGAAATATAACGTCCACTGTTCCAAGTGCCGTCAATGCCAACAAGAGGTGACCGAGAGGTGTAACCAATGGCACCCCATACCATCACGCCGGGTGATACGCCAGTATGGCGATGACGAATACACGCTTCCAATGTGCGTTCACCGCGATGTCGCCAAACACGGATGCGACCATCATGATACTGTAAACAGAACCTGGATTCATCCGAAAAAATGACGTTTTGCCATTCGTGCACCCATGTTCGTCGTTGAGTACACCATCGCAGGCGCTTCTGTCTGTGATGCAGCGTCTAGCGTAACCGCAGCCATAGTCTCCGAGCTGATAGTTCATGCTGCTGCAAACGTCGTCGAACTGTTCCTGCAGATGGTTGTTGTCTTGCAAACGTCCCCATCCGTTGACTCAGGGATCGAGACGTGGCTGCACGATCCGTTACAGCCGGGCGGCTAAGATGCCTGTCATCTCGACTGCTAGTGATACGAGGCCGTTGGGATCCAGCACGGCGTTCCGTATTAGCCTCCTGAACCCGCCGATTCCATACTCTGTTAACAGTCATTGGATTTCGACCAACGCGAGCAGCAATGTCGCGATACGCTAAACCGCAATCGCGATAAGCTACAATCCGACCTTTATCAAAGTCGGAAACGTGATGTTACGCATTTCTCCTCCTTACATGAGGCATCATAACAACGTTTCACCAGGCAATGCCGGTCAACTGCTGTTTGTGTATGAAAAATCGGTTGGAAACTTTCCTCATGTGAGCACGTTGTAGATGTCGCCACCAGCGCCAATCTTGTGTGAATGCTCTGAAAAGCTAATCTTTTGCATATCACAGCATCTTCTTCCTGTCGGTTAAATTTCACGTCTGTAGCACGTCATCTTCCTGGTGAAGCAACTTTAATGGCCAGTAGCGTATTTTCCCTAAATATTTGAACGATAAGATTGCTTCCAAAGGCTTCCCGCCCATCAATCGAATACTACACAGTTATTTTCGAACCTTTTCGGTAGGCCTCATAGAAACAACATAAAGTTAAGTACGCATTACTTACAAACCGATAAGCAATCATCTCATTCTTCATGCGTGAAATGATCAGGAATATCGTCAACATAGTACAATCGGAAAGAAAAGAGGTTCTGTGCTGCACTCTTTACAGCCATCGAGAGAGAGAACATGGGAATGGTGAAGATATGCAATACGATCAAACCATATCTCTTTCTGAGCGGCAAAAATTACTGTGTGTCTTGCAATAAACCGCGCAGAGAAGAGAAACCGTAATACTGATTATCAGAAACAGTCGCCGTCTTAACAACGATAGAAATACGTCTCTTTTACGATACTGATCTCTGCGACGCTCATAATAAATACTTTGAGAGGAAAAATTATTTAATTTTTATACTCCGGAAATCCCCCTTGGGTTCGAGGTTGCCAGAAGAGCCACCAAGACGGCTACATACGCACAAATAATTATATATATTGAAACTGCAGCTGGCCGCGGTGGCCAAGCGGCTCTAGGCGCTTCAGTCCGGAACCGCGCGACTGCTACGGTCGCAGGTTCGAATCCTGCCTCGGGCATGAATGTGTGTGATGTCCTTAGGTTAGTTAGGCTTAAGTAGTTCTAAGTTCTAGGGGACTGATGACCTCAGATGTTAAGTCCCATAGTGCTCAGAGCCATGTGAACCATGTTTTTGAAACTGAAGAAGGCTTGGTTTATTTCTCAAAAGGATGTAATAATTGAGACACAGATTAAAGAAAGCGTGCTCAGATTGTTGTCCTTGTTATTCATAGGCATATACATAATATATTTCAGGAAGTCGACTGTTATTAAATGTCAAATTCTGTTACTCTGTCACAACAATCCGCTTATACACACTCATCAACAAAGAATTTAGTGACAGCCACGTAGCCGACATATTTATCGAAGTAGCACAATTAATTAACTTAGGTTTGTTTAGGAAACACTAAAATAATAGACTACAATTATTGTGTTGGCAGAAGAGCCAACACCATGTTGCTAGAGAAGGCCGAAATGCACGCTTTTAAGCTCACGCAGGCTGGCGTGAGGTCTGGAAAATGACAATGTAATTAATATAGCCAATAAGGTACGTTGCTGCTGGAATACTTAACTTTAATCCATAATTGGTGTACATCGCTCTTGACTGTACAGGTTTTATAATCTCAATATTAACGGGTAACGGCGCCTTGCTAGGTCGTAGAAAATGACGTAGCTGAAGGCTATGCTAACTATCGTCTCGGCAAATGAGAGCGTAGTTGTCAGTGTAGCATCGCTAGCAAAGTCGGCTGTACAACTGGGGCGAGTGCTAGGACGTCTCTCTAGAGCTGCCGTGTGGCGGAGCTCGGTCTGCAATCACTGACAGTGGCGACACGCGGGTCCGACGTATACTAACGGACCGCGGCCGATTTAAAGGCTACCACCCAGCAAGTGTGGTGTCCGGCGGTGACACCTCAACAATGTTAGATGTTGGCAAAGAGGTATTCTGCTTCACGGAGGGGTTTACTTTTAAAATTCCTCGAGCGTATGTTACAAGAAAATACGATTTTCAAGCACATACATCTCATGAAACTGCAGTGATGGGAAAGTCATAGACATTCACCCTTATATGGAGGCATTCTTCCCTCACACTATTCGAGAATGGCACAGGAAATAATTTTAGTAGGCATACTGGAAGCAGCCTTCATCACGTGACTGGCAGTGACCAGATAAACTTGTACATACAGTCGTTGATGCGAGTCTGCCTGTGTGACTCAACTTTGTACAGATAAATATGTAGATATAGGTGTGAGTCCGTCTGTATGAATCAACTCTGTGCAGATAAACGAGAGTCTTGATCCACAATTGATTGCTTACTTCTCACGTATATACAACTGTTTTGATTAAAAAAACATCTGTTCAATAGGAACAGTAATGCTAATACAAAGTGATTGTCGCTGTTATATCTTTCCTCTCCGGTACAATGCCTGCTTTGGAGAGTACAAAAGAATTAAGAAAGTAGAGGCCTGTTGAAGTATCGATGCTAGCTGGAACAACTCTGATCAAAGACATCCACAAGCGAAAGATAAGCGTCTGATTTCGAGTAACTTACAAGTAAACAACTCGAATCTGTTCCAAATCTTTTCCGGTGGACATTAAGAGCTGATTTATTCCTTCAGTTAACATCATATAGGTAGAGCGTCTTCTGACTGCTTGCTGTACAGAGCGCTCTTGTCTCGACTGCTTTCTAATACTGCTGTCTGTTTTTCACGTTCCATATCCTCTCTCGTCGCAGGTGAAGCTCACCAAGATGTGGAGCCTCGTTTTGAGCATTAAATGAGCCTTGTCCTTTGTATGAGTCTTCGTCTGCCAAGTACAGTATGAGTTTCATTCTACGCCAGTTTGCGTCGTTCGAGGCCTGCGGTTACTCCTCTTCTTGTTGTAATGATTCCACAGGCCTCGAAGCGAGCCACACCCAACTGTCCGCAAGCACTGATTTATGCCCGGCCGTGGTACCGCACTCAGCTGCGGACAAACAGCCTGAATGCTAAGGACGGGTGCGCAAGCACACCCACGCTCGAAAAATTACACTTCTAGGTCAAACATATCTGTTTGCCCTCGAATGACGTTTCCTGTGAAATTTTTTATAAGAAAGTAGTCGCGATATATTTGGAATTAAAGTTACCTTCCAGTTCTTAGTCCTCCGAAGCGATTATAAGGTCAGACAGCACAAACCGACAGTTTGATTAGATTATTCTCCAAGTTATTACATCATCAGTCCTTTATGAGTTAAGAACATCAAACTTCTTGAGTCCTCCACATAAACTGAAGATATTCTGCTTTTACTCCTACCGCTTCAACAAAAATAACACATTAAGGCTGAGGTTCAAATTTATGAAACGGAAGATGGAACTTTTCTGTTTCATTTCATGCACGTCTACATGTAGGGTCTACATGTACACTTCATAGTTTGTGACGGACGGTATTTGTATCATGATCATTTCCCCCTTTTCCTGCTCCATTCGCGAACGGTTTGCAGGAAGAGATGCTCATCATAAGCCATTAGCCTCCCTCGGAACTCTATATTTTTTCTGTCTCGGTCATTTCTCTATAAGTAAGCAATATATTGTCTCACAAATTGGAATTTTTACAGTAAATCTCTGCCACCGGAGCTGGATGAGCATGGACTTGACCTAGCTCGACGCTGTTCTTTGGATCTTCCCTAACTCATCTTTTAATCATGGCTGGAAACGGTAGCAGATCTATAAGAAATATTCAGGAATCGGTCGAACATATGTTCTGTAAGCGATGTCTTTCCTGGATGAGTTACATTTCCTTAGGATACTCTCAATGAATCTTATATTAAAATTTGTTTTTCATACATCTAGTTCTAGGTGGTCGAGCCGTTGTAGTCACTCTATATGCATGATCCTAAATATTTAATGTTTATAACTGATTCCAATTTTCTATTGCCAATGGATTAATCGACTACTAATGCGTCTTTCTCCCAATTTCTGTGCAATACATTGCATTTATTTATCTATAATAGATGACATATTTGAAAGTATACACATAGTGTCCTCTTTACTGCCGGCCGGAGTGGCCGAGCGGTTCTAGGCGCTACAGTCTGGAACCGCGCGACCGCTACGGTCGCAGGTTCGAATCCTGCCTCGGGCATGGATGTGTGTGATGTCCTTAGGTTAGTTAGGTTTACGTAGTTCTAAGTTCTAGGGGACTGATGACCTGAGAAGTTAAGTCCTATAGTGCTCAGAGCCATTTGAACCATTTTTTTCCTATTTACTAAGAAACCACCAGTCCAGTCATAAATTTCGTTTGTTGCCCCAAATTATCGTACTTACATTTATAAGCGTAAGTATAATACGGAGTCAAATGCTCCTCGAAAGTTATAAATACTGCATCTCTCTGATTGTCTTTACCTGTGGCTTATTCTCATGGTATCTATGCGAGGTAACCGATGCGGCAGCATTGTGGTTCAGTCTCCTTCGAACATACACTATGTGATCAAAAGTATCCGGACACCCCAAAAACACACGTTTTTCATATTAGGTGCATTGTGCCGCCACCTACTGCCAGGTACTCCATATCAGCGACCTCAGTAGTCATTAAACATCGTCAGAGAGCAGAATAGAACGCTCCGCGGAACTCAAGCAATGCAAAAGTGGTCAGGTGATTGGTGTCGCTTGTGCCATACGTCTGTACGCGAGATTTCCACACTCCTAAACATCCCTAGGTCCATTGTTTCCGATTCCATAGTTAAGTGGAAACAGTGAATGGACTTGTACAGCACAAAAGCGTACAGGCCGACCTCGTCTGTTGACTGAAAGAGACCGCCGACAGTTGAAGAGGGTCCTAATTTGTAATCGGTAGACATCTATCCAGACCAACACACAGGAATTCCAAACTGCATCAGGACTACTGCAAGTACTATGACAGTTAGGCGGGAGGTGAGAAAACCTGGATTTCATGGTCGAGCGGCTGCTCATAAGCCACACATCACGCCGGTAAATGCCAGTGCCGCTAAATGTAAGGAGCGCAAACACTGGATGATTGAACAGCAGAAAAATGTTGTGTGGAGTGACGAATCACGGAATACAATGTGGTGATCCGATGGCAGGGTGTGGGTATGGCGAATGCCCGATGAATGTTATCTGCCAGCGTGTGTAGCGCCAACATTAAAATTCAGGGGCGGTGGTGTTATGGTGTGGTCGTGTTTTTCATGGAAGGGGCTTGCACCCCTTGTTTTGCGTGGCACTATCACAGCACAGGCCTACATTGATGTTTTAAGCACCTTCTTGCTTCCCACTGCTGAAGAGCAATTCGGGGATGGCAATTGCATCTTTCAACACGGTCGAGCACCTGTTCATAATGCACGGCCTGTGGCAGAGTGGTTACACGACAATAATATCCCTGTAATGGACTGGCCTGCACAGAGTCCTGACCTGAATCCTATAGAACGCCTCTGGGTTGTTTTGGAACGCCGACTTCGTGCCAGGCATCACCGACCGACATCAACACCTCTCCTCAGCGCAGCACTCGTTGAAGAATGGGCTGCCATTCCCCAAAAAACCTTGCAGTACCAGATTGAACGTATGCCTGCGAGAGTGGAAGCTGTCATCAAGGCTGAGGATGGGCCAACATCATATTGAATTGTAGCATTACCGATGGAGGGCGCCAAGAACTTGTAAGTCATTTTCAGCCAGGTGTCCGGATACTTTTGATCACATAGTGTAGGTTCTCCAAATTTGCATGTTTCATGTGAAAGACGTCTTTTCTTTTCCAAGGATCCCCGTTTAAGTTTCCCGAGCATTTCAGCCTTAGTTTATTATGGGCTGTGCCGACCTAGCTGGGTGCCTCTAAGTGCGTCCAACATCTATTGTCATCCTGATGTTCCATCGGCTAGGAAATCATAAATCCAATCACAAAACTTGTTGGATATTTCATATACTCGTATTTTACTCAGTAGGGTATAGTTCTGAAATGATCCTAATGCCTCCCAGAAGTGAATTTACATGACATCAGTCTTTGAGCCATTATTTACTACCTCCTCTGTCCCATCGACGAAAAGACATTGTGAGTTTCTCAGTTTCGCTGGTCATGGGAAGCAGGTCATAAAACGTGTTCCATAATTACACTGCACATCGACATCTGCGACGTAGGCATATACACTGACAAAAAAAAGTCGCAACACCAAAAAATAATTAATGTAGCGTAGTGAAATTTCGGGAATACATTTGTCTAGGTAATATATTTAAGTGATTAACATTGAAAGGTCGCAGGTTCATGTAAGCTCGAGATAAACCATTGCAAATTTTAAATACTGGACTATTAATAAGCGGTGCAACGGCCAGAATAGGAAGCACGCAAACCTGCATGCATTGTGTTGTTCATGTGCCGAATGTCAGTTTGTTGCGTGGAATGCCATTCCTGTTGCACTCGGTCGGTCGCTACAGAGACGGTTAATGTTGTTTGTGTATGAAGCTGAAACTGTAGACCGACGATGTCCCATATGTGATCGATTTGAGATACGTCTGGTGATCGAGCAGGCCAAGGCAATATGCCAACACTCTGTAGGGCATGTTGGTTACAACAGCGGTAAGTGGGAAAGCGATATCCTATTGGAAAACACCCACTGGAATTCTGTTCATGAATGGCACAGGTCGAATTACCAGACTGACGTACAAATTTCCCGTCAGGATGCTGGGGATAAACACGAGGGTGCTCCTAGCAGACAGTCTGGTTGCGGGCCCTGAACTGGCCTCCTTCTAACAAACACACAGCCATCAACGTCACCGAGACAGAACCAACTTTCATCAGAAAACACAAGAGACTTCAGTTCTGCCCTTCGGTGAGCTTTTGTTGGACACCACTGCAGTCGCAAATGGTGGTGGTTTGAGATAGGCGGAATGCACGCTACAGAGCGTCTGTCATGGAGCTGTCCTGCAAGTAACCGATTTGTAACAAATGGGTTCAAATGGCTCTCAGCACTATGGGACTCAACTGCTGTGGTCATCAGTCCCCTAGAACTTAGAACTACTTAAACCTAACTAACCTAAGGACATCACACACACCCATGCCCGAGGCAGGATTCGAACCTGCGACCGTAGCAGCAGCGCGGCTCCGGACTGGAGCGCCTAGTACCGCACGGCCACCGCGGCCGGCCGATTTGTAACAGTTCGTTGTGTCACTGTGATGCCAGGTGCTGCTCAAATTGCGGTTGCAGACGCAGTACGATGCGCTAGAGCTATATGCCGAATACGATGGTCTTCCCTCGCAGTAGTGCCACGTGGCTGTGCAGTGCCCGTTCTTCTTTCGACCGTACATTTTTCGTGACCACCGCTGCCTGCAGTCGTGCACAGTGGCTACCATTCTGCCACGTCTTTCTGCAGTATCGCAGAAGGAAGATTCAGCTTCTCGTAGCCCTGTTACACGACCTCGTTCAAACCCACTGGGGTGTTGGTGTCTTTGTCGCCTTAAGGGGAGGTTTACTATCTTTGGCCCGAAAATAGCATGTTCTTTGAGGAATTTTTTTCTCGGGATGTGTTACAGCTATCAGTGTCAAATTAGGTCAAAATGTTTATTGATACTTCTTATACAAACTGGAATTTTTTCGACCGGAAACGTCTAAGAGCAACGGCGGAAGTGCCGTCGGAACGAAACAAAATTTCGATGTTGACCTCCAAGTGCGGTATGTCACAGGTCAGCCGGCTCGTCTGATATCAAAATTGAGTTGACTTTAGCGAAGTATATAAGATTCTTTAAGAGTTGTACCTCGCTTAAATTATTTGGACGATAGGAAACGAAACGGCGGCCATATTAAAAAATAGTGTTTTTTCTATCGATTTTTCGACTTCGCCGGCTAAGTAAAAATATTTATAGTTGATGGATCGGAATAAAAGTCGTACAACTCCTAGACAATTTAGTTCGCTTCGTCGGAAACAAAGAATCATGCCAATCGGTTCAGTAGATTTGAAGTTACCATACCGCGCGATAGAAAAAGTCATTTCGAGACAAAAACGTTTGAAGTTTTGACTACATATAAATGCAATATTATGCAACTTACGTTCAATCTGCTATTCCGCTTCCATAAACTAGTCCTTCCTCTTCCTCATAGAGGGCGTTCTGCTCGATCTGGGCCATCCTGCGCTGCTCCAGAGCCGCTCGTACGGCCGGTGACAAGCGGTTTTCGGCCGCCTGAACCCAATGGTCGTCCGAATGCTTGGCGAATTGCGTCGAATAGAGTCCCAGGGTGACGTCCATCGTTGTCATGGTCTTCGTTGAAGCTGCTCACTGCCAGGAAAGTCGCAATCTCCACAGTCTTCGTACCAGAATGCAAATGCTTGGGGCCTAACTTACAAACACACGCGTTCAAACTTTCATTTGAATTTTGTGTGTTCCCTTCCAAGCACCGGTACAATAACTCGTCCTCCGAAAAAAAAACACTGCTCCGTGAAAAAGGCCGATTTCAGGCAGCGAATAACAAACGTTTACGTTCCGTATTCGGAAAAACCGTTTCAGGGGTGGATTCCAAACACTTTTATGGATCCAAAAATTCAATTTAAAAAATCGATTTTTTGAACCAAAAGATAGTAAACCTCCCCTTAAAGGCATTCTTGACTAACACCAACTCACCACATGCTAACGATCACGACCGTTTCAGTGTGTATTTGAAGCAATCCTGACTTTCGTCCTCATAGTGGTGCTATTAGCCCCCACTCTTACGCTACTGGCGCAAAATTTGAATAGACATCATTTTTCACATTTAGAAACACGCCTACCAACTTTCGTTTATGTCACGCAGATCTTTCTTGGTCTTGCGATTTTTTCTTGCTTCATTGCAGTTATACACATCTGTCCATCGACAGCCCTGAAAACACTAAATGTCTGTGCATGTTTCCAAATGCTTTATTTCTTCAACGATGTACGATAAACTACTGCTAGGCGTTGACAAATGGCGTTTATAAGCTCTGTAGGATTGCCCAGGTGACCTATCAGGTTCAATTGCTTTTTTTCTAATCGCTAGTTTGAATTTCTATTAGGGAGTCACATATTTCAATATCATTTCGTCGTTCGTGTTTGTTTTAGATGCGGAATCGTATAATAATCGTCATTTCGGTACCTACACAATCACTGCTATCGCATATCGACAGTACAGACGATATTTGTCTGTTTAATGACTTTACAGAAGATCAAAACTTCTTAGGATTTTTTATCTGATCGGTAATACCTATTTTGGTTTCTAATTCATTGAACGCTCTCGTTTTGGTTTCTGGCGTTCTTCAACTGTTAAACTCCATTTTCGTCTACATGAATGTTTTGTATAGACTGATAAGAAAATTTTCAATCATCTTTCTACGTTACTTGCTACGCAGAAATATTTTACAACCGTTCTTAACATTCATTCCTTTTACCACTTGCATTCATTGATGTTACAACAGCTTTACTGTCACTGATTTCCATTTCGTCCGTTAATTGAATCGAAACGTCCCTGTCTTTCAGTTACTACGAGATCAAAGATCTCCAACTAACTGCTGATGATAATTTACCCTAGATTTCTACAAAGAATACCAGCTTTTGGGGCGCATTTCGACAACAGGTTGTGAATTCAAAGTCTGCTGTAAACGATTGTAGCTTTTTGTAATACGATTTTATTTTGGAATTTGCCGCACGGGATTAGCCGAGCGGTCTAAGGCACTGCAGTCGTGGACTGTGTTGCTGGTCCCGGCGGAGGTTCGAGTCCTCCCTCGGGCATGGGTTTGTGTGCTGTCCTTAGGATACTTCAGGTTAAGTAGTGTGTAAGCTTAGGGACTGATGACCTTAGCAGTTAAGTCCCATAAGATTTCACACACATTTGAACATTTTTATTTTGGAATTTTATCTAACTTTCATTGCGTTACCATCTTCCTCCATAGCGGCACGGTAGCTCAGCGTGTTCGGTCAGAGGGTTGGTTGCCCACTGTAATAAAAAAAGACTGATTTAAGTATTCAACGATCAGCTTCAACAGGTGTCATGTGTCATCCACATAGACCAGATGCCCGGGACGATAACTATCAAAACGAAAAAAAAAAGTCAACGCAGCGGAATGCCATGCGAGGACCAGGTTCGATTTCCGATCGGGTCGGAGGTATTCTCCGCTCGAGGACTGGCTGTTGTGTTGTGTTCATCATCATTTCAGCCTCATCGACACGCAAGCCGCTGAAGTGGCGCCAACTAAGAAGCACCAGGCAACCGGGCTCCCCACAGGTGGGTCTCCCGGCCTAGACACACGCGTTATCTGCGACACAATGGTCCTCATTATTCACGATTCTAAATATTATTGATTTAATTTTTCATTTCTTCATTTATTTCCTTGTGTTCGACGTTGTTGACCCAAGGAAGTTAATGTATACGTCTGACGTCATATATTTATTCTTGCCTGCATAGAACAAAGCAACGGTCCTCTTATGCGATATTGGGAAAACTACGTTTATTGCATACACAGCTCCTCAGTCTGGGTAAAGCCTCCTGTACCTCACACTCTGTCACTGTATTGGAATCCTTAATTTTAACCATAGCTCTTCTTTTTCATAATAGTGAACAGTGGTTTCATTCGAAAGAAGAGATGTATGGTATTTCTTTTTACGTGTCTTGGGTCAAGACAACAAGACCCGTGTTGGTTACAAATGATAAGAAGTATTTTGACTTTTGCTTGATGATTACAATCAGAAAAGATACATGGCTTGACGGCTTCTGATATTATACGATGCCGCCTTCGCCGTAGACCGATATCAAATTGCTGTTTGCAATGAACTGTACGTTATATCCCACTGTACACCTTCTGATTAATAAGCAGTCACAACCCGCACTCCTGGGCGATGATTTCATTCTTAGTGTTGTAACCAAAATCAGAAAGTTTTTTTTTTTTTTAATTCGTCATCTATGGACAAAATTGCATACTCTCCGGATCCCCACTGAACGGCTTATGTGTTGCCTCAGGGCACTTAAGTTTATACTCACGGTCAGTTTATCAACGTTAGAGGCACGGCGTCAGAATGTGGCAACGGAGAGAACTGGACGAGATTGAACGTGGCACGGCTGTAAGGACAGAGGAGTTCGAGAATTTCGTACAGATTTCACATCTGCCTTGTGAGCTCACGGCAACCCGTTAGACATATGTTTGTGAAGTAGACAGGTCAAAGAAATAATAATTTTCATTATCGTTCAGGGAGGTGTAAGAATTAACTCATAGCGAATGCACATCTATCGAAAGTACTACAAAAATGAATGGTGAGTCTTGTTTCTCCAGTATATGTGAGAAATGCCGGTGCAGCCGTATTTCTTGAATTTCAGAATTCGTTCGATAGACATCCGCATTGCTGCCTATAGAAATGGATTCTAACTTACGGAATATCGGACCAGTTTTGTCATTGGACTTCAAATGTAGCCTAGGAGAGATTAATGGGACCGTTACAGTTCACATGTGAATGGCCTGGTGAGTGTAGGTGGGGAACTGCTGATGCTGCTGTTATTGCTTATAGGAAGGCTGCAATGCTAGTGAACTGGAGCGCTAAGCGGGATGACCCGTACAGGATCACCAATCGTCCGCCGCTCGTGGTCTCGCGGTAGCGTTCTCGCTTCCCGAGCACGGGGTCCCGGGTTCGATTCCCGGCGGGGTCAAGGATTTTCACCTGCCTCGAGATGACTGGGTGTTTGTGTTGTCCTCATCATTTCATCATCATCCAGGAAAGTGGCGAAATTGGACTGAGCAAAGACTGGATAATTGTACGGGCGCTGATAACCACGCAGTTGAGCGCCCCACAAACCAAACATCATCATCAGGATCACCAATCGGTGCACTGACAGTCAGTTGAGCAGCAACATAAACAAATGTAACGTCTTCAGCATAAAGTAACGGGGAGGCTAGTTGTTGTTTGCTTTCTGATTGACGATTTATCACTGGAATCGAACACAACAGTAAAATATCCAAAAGCATACGTCCGGAGCTTATACAAAGAAGGACAGTACGAACCTGAACTGCCACACACTTGAAGACAGATGTCAACTCTTCCCCGAAAGTCTGCATGCAAATATTAAGCACCATTTTCAGAGAAGGATCTAGAAATACACTACAGCCTCCAACGTGTCACTCTATAGGGGCACCTAAGATAAGATTGGACTAAGTGCAGCGTGCGTACACTAGTTAAGCAGTCGCTTTCAAAAAAATCTAACACCATCCACAACTCTGTTTCAGTGACTAACCCGCCTCACTACATAAAATGACTACCATTTCCAAACACCGTATTGATGTTTCTAAACTGATACAGATTGGCATGAAAATCAAGTCAGTGTCTGGTTCTGTAGTATTTTCATTGTTACTTGTCCAGAATGGCACTATTTCAAACGGGTCGTACATTATTGGGCAAACGGCTTGCTCCTCTTTCATCCTCTACGTGGTGAAACTTCACGGGACATGCCATTGATCGCCGGCCGCGGTGGCCGTGCGGTTCTAGGCGCTGCAGTCCAGAACCGAGGGACTGCTGCGGTCGCAGGTTCGAATCCTGCCTCGGGCATGGATGTGTGTGATGTCCTTAGGTTAGTTAGGTTTAAGTAGTTCCAAGTTCTAGGGGACTGATGACCTAAGATGTTAAGTCCCATAGTGCTCAGAGCCATTTGAACCGTTTTGAACCACGCCATTGATCTGACTCTGTGTGATTTCATGTGGTACGCACAACCAAAATTTTTCAGAGGCTATTGACTCTAAAGTTTATATTTTGAGATAAATAAATTAAAATCTGAGGCGGTACGAAGTCTCGAATGAGTGACGAGTGCATGTAAGCAGCTTATACACTCCTGGAAATAGAAAAAAGAACACATTGACACCGGTGTGTCAGACCCACCATACTTGCTCCGGACCCTGCGAGAGGGCTGTACAAGCAATGATCACACGCACGGCACAGCGGACACACCAGGAACCGCGGTATTGGCCGTCGAATGGCGCTAGCTGCGCAGCATTTGTGCACCGCCGCCATCAGTGTCAGCCAGTTTGCCGTGGCATACGGAGCTCCATCGCAGTCTTTAACACTGGTAGCATGCCGCGACAGCGTGGACGTGAACCGTATGTGCAGTTGACGGACTTTGAGCGAGGGCGTATAGTGGGCATGCGGGAGGCCGGGTGGACGTACCGCCGAATTGCTCAACACGTGGGGCGTGAGGTCTCCACAGTACATCGATGTTGTCGCCAGTGGTCGGCGGAAGGTGCACGTGCCCGTCGACCTGGGACCGGACCGCAGCGACGCACGGATGCACACCAAGACCGTAGGATCCTACGCAGTGCCGTAGGGGACCGCACCGCCACTTCCCAGCAAATTGGGGACACTGTTGCTCCTGGGGTATCGGCGAGGACCATTCGCAACCGTCTCCATGAAGCTGGGCTACGGTCCCGCACACCGTTAGGCCGTCTTGCGCTCACGCCCCAACATCGTGCAGCCCGCCTCCAGTGGTGTCGCGACAGGCGTGAATGGAGGGACGAATGGAGACGTGTCGTCTTCAGCGATGAGAGTCGCTTCTGCCTTGGTGCCAATGATGGTCGTATGCGTGTTTGGCGCCGTGCAGGTGAGCGCCACAATCAGGACTGCATACGACCGAGGCACACAGGGCCAACACCCGGCATCATGGTGTGGGGAGCGATCTCCTACACTGGCCGTACACCACTGGTGATCGTCGAGGGGACACTGAATAGTGCACGGTAGATCCAAACCGTCATCGAACCCATCGTTCTACCATTCCTAGACCGGCAAGGGAACTTGCTGTTCCAACAGGACATTGCACGTCCGCATGTATCCCGTGCCACCCAACGTGCTCTAGAAGGTGTAAGTCAACTACCCTGGCCAGCAAGATCTCCGGATCTGTCCCCCATTGAGCATGTTTGGGACTGGATGAAGCGTCGTCTCACGCGGTCTGCACGTCCAGCACGAACGCTGGTCCAACTGAGGCGCCAGGTGGAAATGGCATGGCAAGCCGTTCCACAGGACTACATCCAGCATCTCTACGATCGTCTCCATGGGAGAATAGCAGCCTGCATTGCTGCGAAAGGTGGATATACACTGTACTAGTGCCGAAATTGTGCATGCTCTGTTGCCTGTGTCTATGTGCCTGTGGTTCTGTCAGTGTGATCATGTGATGTATCTGACCCCATGAATGTGTCAATAAAGTTTCCCCTTCCTGGGACAATGAATTCACGGTGTTCTTATTTCAATTTCCAGGAGTGTATTTCATTACGAACACGTGCCTGCCGCCTCGACGTTGATAGCTACACTTTGAAAAGCTACACATAATGCGTTCTCGTAGTAGTTTAACGTTGTTTCCAGTTACGGACTGGCTGTCGTAAATAGAGTATTACTAGTTTCAGGTACTTCGGGTCATGCATTTTATGTACGGTGTAGCGTAATGTAGTACCCGGAATGCCGAACGTATTATTCAGAGAAAAGTTTCGCAACAGGCGTCAAACTAATTAGAATAAACTTTCTGTTGAATGAAAACTCTATGCCGGATCGGTATTCGAAGCCAAAACCTTGTGTTTCGCTATAAATCCTCTTACCGACTGAACTTTTCCTCCTTCTTCCCTTCAACCTCCCCATTTAGACCAGTTTACATTCACCAATAATAGGTTTCTCAGCGTTAACTCTTGGCTGAAAAAATTCTCTTCCCAAGAAGATTTACTGAAATGTTTGTATTCCATAGTTTTTTCTAAGAGCGAAAGTAGAAGACTTCAGTGATAAATTTATATCTTGGATGAGGCTACTCTACCTTCTGCATTTAGAACCTGCTAAAGTGGCTCATCCCGTCAGGAAGCCCGCATCTCGTGGTCGTGCGGTAGCGTTCTCGCGTCCCACGCCCGGGTTTCCGGGTTCGATTCCCGGCGGGGTCAGGGATTTTCTCTGCCTCGTGATGGCTGGGTGTTGTGTGCTGTCCTTAGGTTAGTTAGGTTTAATTAGTTTTCAGTTCTAGGCGACTGATGACCTCAGCAGTTGAGTCGCATAGTGCTCAGAGCCAGAGCCCGTCAGGAACACAAAAATACAAATAATCCGTTGGGCACAGTGAATTATGTAAGTTAATAATAAAAAATAATAAACTACGGAACAAATTAAAATAAAAGTACAAGAAGTTACCACATTGCTACAGACGTATAATCTGTGTCAATCCATCATTCCTTACATCTTCTAATCACAACTGAGAATTCACTCATCTTGATTGTAACATGATCTGAAATATTATCTTATACTTACCTCCAATTAGGGTTTACAGCTCCAGGTGCAGTAGTCTTCTACCTCTGGCTTGTTCACTGATAATGGGTAACAACTAAAATGCCCTATTATCCATGTGAGGCCATTATGTTTGGATGCTGGGTAGAAACTCAAGTCTGGAAATAAACAACTGCACGATATCATTTGTGGCGCTGACGTAGGTATAACCCAAGCTATTTCCGGATATCATTCCAGATATTGCATTGATTGCTCGACACAAAGAAAACGACGGGATGAGGATGCCACGACAGGACGTGTTTTGTATGGGGGTGTAGTTAAGCGGAGTCCAAAACGGGTTCTCTGTATTAGGAACTTTGCCTGTGACCGTTCAAACTGCAGCGGCCCACTGTAGGTACTGATTTGTTAGGCATTCGGGCACGACTCACGACACCCCATAACATGTATACTTCCGCCAGTTCCTTTCTCCTACCTTGTAAACTTCTCACTGTACCACATATTAGGATTTCTTCTCGTTCACATACGGAGCGCTAGAAAAATAACTGTTCATATGATGTGTTCGCGCAGTATAGCCTGTTCTTGTCTTCGAGATCCGTACGGTTGCGAAACGTTGGAGGCTGTAGTATACAGGGTGATTCAAAAAGAATACCACAACTTTAAAAATGTGTATTTAATGAAAGAAACATAATATAACCTTCTGTTATACATCATTACAAAGAGTATTTAAAAAGGTTTTTTTTCACTCAAAAACAAGTTCAGAGATGTTCAATATGGCCCCCTCCAGACACTCGAGCAATATCAACCCGATACTCCAACTCGTTCCACACTCTCTGTAGCATATCAGGCGTAACAGTTTGGATAGCTGCTGTTATTTCTCGTTTAAAATCATCAATAGTGGCTGGGAGAGGTGGCCGAAACACCATATCCTTAACATACCCCCATAAGAAAAAATCGCAGGGGGTTAGATCAGGGCTTCTTGGAGGCCAGTGATGAAGTGCTCTGTCACGGGCTGCCTGGCGGCCGATCCATCGCCTCGGGTAGTTGACGTTCAGGTTTCATAACTAACCTTTTTCGTAGGACTCTCCATACAGTTGATTGTGAAATTTGCAGCTCTCTGCTAGCTGTGCGAGTCGATTTTCCTGGGCTGCGAACAAATGCTTGCTGGATGCGTGCTACATTTTCATCACTCGTTCTCGGCCGTCCAGAACTTTTCCCTCTGAACAAACACCCATTCTCTGTATACTGTTTATACCAACGTTTAATACACCACCTATCAGGAGGTTTAACACCATACTTCGTTCGAAATGCACGCTGAACAACTGTCGTCGATTCACTTCTGCCGTACTCAATAACACAAAAAGCTTTCTGTTGAGCGGTCGCCATCTTAGCATCAATTGACGCTGACGCCTAGCCAACAGCGCCTCAAGCGAACAAATGTACAACTAAACGAAACTTTATAGCTCCCTTAATTCGCCGACAGATAGTGCTTAGCTCTGCCTTTTGTCGTTGCAGAGTTTTAAATTCCTAAAGTTGTGGTATTCTTTTTGAATCACCCTGTATTCCTAAACTCTTTACTTGATACCAGTGCTTGAAACTTTGTAAGTAGGATTTTGCGGGATGGTTGACGTCTATGTTGAAAAGTCTCCCATTTCAAATTCGTGGTGTCCAGATGATGAGGTCGAGGTCCCATACTCCGAGGAGCGTAGGGAACGATGCGGGAGACCCGCACCGCCAACTAGGCAAGGTCCTAGCGGAGGTGGTTTGCCATTGCCTTCCTCTGACCGTAATGGGATGAATGATGATCATGAAGACGACACAACAACACCAGTCATCTCCAGGCAGGGAAAATCCCTGACCCCGCCGGGAATCGAACCCGGGACCCCGTGCGAAGAAAGCGAGAACGCTACCGCAAGAGCACGAGCCGCGATGGTGTCCAGGCGCTCGTTCCTAAACATTTTACAGTTCCGTGCTCGAGTCGCGGTACAATAATCACTTTCAGTCTGTCAGGAAGCATCAAAACAGCGCATACTCCGCTGCCGAATAAAACGTTCAGTCTATAAAAGGGAGAAATTTATAGTCATTTATAGAAAATTTAATCTTGGTACTGACTTCCTTCTTGCAGAAGAGAGTAGATCGTAGCTGAGCACTCACTGCATTAGCTTTGCTACACCTCGCTTCCAGTTCTTTCACTATGTTGCCATCCTGTGAGAATATGCATCCTAAGTACTTGAAACTGTCCACCTGTTCTAACTTTGTTCCTCCTATTTGGCACTCAATCCGTTTATATTTCTTTCCCACTGACATTACTTTCGTTTTGGAGATGCTAATATTCATACCATAGTCCTTACATTTCTGATCTAGCTCTGAAATATTACTTTGCAAACTTTCAATCGAATCTGCCATCACAACTAAGTCATCCGTATATGCAAGCCTGCTTATTTTGTGTTCACATATCTTAATCTCACCCAGCCAGTCTATTGTTTTCAACATATGGTGAAGTAATAGGTTTAACATCAGAAGAGGCACCAAAGTTAGCACTGAATAGGGGATCATGGAGGAACTGTATAAGGGGGGCTATGCTCCAGACTGAACGCTGAAAGGCATAATCAGTCTTAAATGATGATGATGATGATGATGATGATGATGATGATGATAGAAAATTTACGGAAAACTGTGTCGCTCAGCACAGAGGACAAGAGCAATGTTTGCGGCAAAGGAATATCCTCACATTACAAATTGAGGATCAATTATGGCCAGTATGAGAGAAGGTTCATCAATAATCACTTATCAACGTACCCATGAAATATAAAATGCACATTCCAACGATTAACACCGATATCATTCAGTGGGTGCAAACATTGGAGCCAAATGACATTGAACCCAGAGTTCAGCTTCATCAGTCGATTGTCCAGCGCACTTGAGCTCTATCAGTGGATTATCCAGCGGAGCACTCTTGTACCCAACTTGCCGAAGTTTGCTTTGTTCGTAAATGAGGCCTCTTTCAACAGTAATTGTTGCCGTAATAACCATGTCTGTAGTATTTAAAAGTCATACGCTACCAACCTCTCAGATCAACAACAACAAATTTCTATCAACTTGAGGACTGAAGTTTTACAAGAAACTAATAGGATCTTATTTGTTGCCAGCCTCCCTGAATGGTGCTCATTATGCGGTGTGAGGATATTAATGTCCATAAGCACCGGAATTAGAAGGCAACGTCCTGTCCCATGGCTAGCGCAATCGTCGGATCTCGTTTCTATGGATTTTACTACGAGGCTAAATGAAGGTTTTAATATATGAAACAGCAGTATAAAATAAAGAGGGTCTCCTTGATAGTGTTCTGTAAACCCGTTTCATTATAAAGGAAAGTGCAGCAGACTTTTATCAGTGGTTGTAATGAAAGTAAGGAACTTGGTGGACTTCACTTTAAAGAAATGCTATGACTTCAAGTTATTGTTATAAGGTACAGGTCATTTGATTCTATAAGAAACTAAATATTCATTTCTGGCGGTAAATTCCCTAAATTAAAAACGCTGTTACCATCGTAGAATGTTGACACTGAAGGGTTAGGATACTCTGTATAGAGGCAGCACATCACATTCATCCTTCCTGTCGGCATGAGTCAAACGAGAGGACTTGGAACTTGGCGTGACTGTAACAATGACCGATAGATGCATTACGCGAACTAATAGTCAGACATTCTTCTAACGCACTGCAGGGCACTTTCGTTGCAGCCCAGATACACAGGTCAGTAATAAAACAGTTGGTCGAGAAGTAATAGATCGCTGTTTCGAGATCGTTCGACTGAACAGGAGGCTGTAAGCACGAGAACAGAAGGTTTTACTGAAGGCAAATTCCAAGGAATCAGACTCTCACTTAGTGAATTTATGAGGAAAGTGCTCCCACCAGCACGGGAAATTATGGAACAGGGATTAAAAAATAATCCAAAGGAACAATGAAAGGTTTTATGCCATATTCAGACGTAACTATCGAGGAAACCAGGGTTCCATGGAGTCAGAGTGAGTAAACGGTGCCAGAGCTCCATAATATGAATGTGGTTTGGCTACGATAGTTGTTAACTCAGTCACTTCTACAATATTAGACTTCTCTATGCGCAGTCATGAGAGTGAATAAGAAGCCTATTAAATTACTTGATACTGGTACTAAGTACCGAACACAGAAAATAAAATTATCCCGAAAACTGAGCGAATTGAAGGTACCATTACCTACGTCAATTACTCCCCTTTTAAGTACAAATGATACAACGATCTTCCACATCATAGGAACTTACCTAAAAGACTCCGACGTCCATATTTAATTTCATTTTGTTTTGAGTATTTATGTCTGTACGTGTAAAGTAAGAAGAATATAAAACATAGACTGGTCATGGCAAGAAAATCATTTCAGAGGAAGACAAATTTGTTAACATCGGATATAGATTTAAGTGTTTGGAAGTCCTTTCTGAAGGTGTCTGTGTGGAAATGATTAGTGTGAAAGTGAAACATGGACGATGAACGGAGCAGACAAAAAGAGAAATGTGGTTCTATGTGCTATAGCAGAATGCTGAAGAGTATATGGATAAATGACATAACTGATAAAGAGGTACTGAATAGAACTGGGGAGAAAAGAAATTTGTAGCACAACTTGATTAGAAAAAGGGACTGACTAATAGGACACACTCTGAGACATCAAGAGATCGCCAATATAGTACTTTAGGGAAGTGTGGGAGACAAAAATTGTAGACAGAGACTAAGAGATGAATATAGTATGCAAATTCAGAAGGCTGTAGGTTACTCGGAGACGAGCAGCCTCGCACAGGTTAGAATAGCCTGGAGAGCTGTATCAAACCAGTCTTCGGAATGAAGACCACAGGAACAACAACAACATGTAAACAGATACATACACTATCTGATGAAAAGTACCCGGACACCCCTACGCAACGCGGAACTGATTACTATACAGGGTGTTACAAAAAGGTACGGCCAAACTTTCAGGAAACATTCCTCACACACAAATAAAGAAAAGACGTTATGTGGACATGTGTCCGGAAACGCTTAATTTCCATGTTAGAGCTCATTTTAGTTTCGTCAGTATGTACTGTACTTCCTCGATTCACCACCAGTTGGCCCAATTGAAGGAAGGTAATGATGACTTCGGTGCTTGTGTTGACATGCGACTCATTGCTCTACAGTACTAGCATTGTTGGTGATGTCTTGATTGGGCCACATGATCTTCCACCTACGTGCAATGGAGCACGTTATCATGATTTCATACGGGATACTCTACCTGTGCTGCTAGAACATGTGCCTTTACAAGTACGACACAACATGTGCTTTATGCACGATGGAGCTCCTGCACATTTCATTCGAAGTGTTCGTACGCAGATTCGGTGACCGATGGATTGGTAGAGGCGGACCAATTCCGTGGCCTCCACACTCTCCTGACCTCAACCCTCTTGACTTTCGTTTATGGGGGCATTTGAAAGCTCTTATCTACGCAACCCCGGTACCAAATGTAGAGACTCTTCGTGCTCGTATTGTGGACGGCTGTGATACAATACGCCATTCTCCAGGGGTGCATCAACGCATCAGGGATTCCATGCGACGGAGGGTGGATGCGTGTATCCTCGCTAACGGAGGACATTTTGAACATTTCCTGTAACAAAGTGTTAGAAGTCACGCTGGTACGTTCTGTTGCTGTGTGTTTCCATTCCATGATTAATGTGATTTGAAGAGAAGTAATAAAGTGAGCTCTAACATGGAAAGGAAGCGTTTCTGGACACATGTCCACATAACATATTTTCTTTCTTTGTGTGTGAGGAATGTTTCCTGAAAGTTTGGCCGTACCTTTTTGTAACACCCTTTATGTCACGAAAGGCGATACCGCCAGTATAAAAGAAAGCAGGGAGTATTGTGCTATCAGTGGGCCGGCCGGAGTGGCCGAGCGGTTAAAGGCGCTACAGTCTGGAACCGCACGACCGCTACGGTCGCAGGTTCGAATCCTGCCTCGGGCATGGATGTGTGTGATGTCCTTAGGTTAGTTAGGTTTAAGTAGTTCTAAGTTCTAGGGGACTAATGACCGCCCGCATCTCGTGGTCGTGCGGCAGCGTTCTCGCTTCCCACGCCCGGGTTCCCGGGTTCGATTCCCGGCGGGGTCAGGGATTTTCTCTGCCTCGTGATGGCTGGGTGTTGTGTGCTGTCCTTAGGTTAGTTAGGTTTAAGTAGTTCTAAGTTATAGGGGACTGATGACCATAGATGTTAAGTCCCATAGTGCTCAGAGCCATTTGAACCATTTGACTAATGATCACAGCAGTTGAGTCCCATAGTGCTCAGAGCCATTTGAACCATTTGTTATCAGTGGAAAAGCGGTAACAACAAAATGGGTTGGTCAGAAGAGTTCAGTGGCTTTGAATGTGGATTAGTCATCGGATGTTATCTGGAAACAAATCCATTAGCGGTATTCAGCCCTTCTAAAGATGTCCAAGGTGACTGTTGGTGAAGTAACTCCGACGTGGAAACGCGAAGGAACAACGGTAGCCAAACCAAGACGACGCAGACCTCATAAACTGGAGGACAGGAATCGTCGAGCATTGACGGGGGTGGTTGTGAGAAAATAGCATGAAATCAGAGGAAGAAAACAGTCGTGAGTTATTAAGTGCTGCCAGCAGACCAGATAGGACAGTGTGTGTAGGGAGTTAAACAGAACAGGGTACAATAGCCGTGCAGTCCGTCATAAGGCTCACATTTTTTTAGTTAAAGATAAGCAACGCTTAAGGTGGCGTAAAAAGAGACGTAACTGGACAGTGGATGACTGGAAACGATTGATTTGCAGTAATGAGTCACTCTATATCCCGTGGTAATCCATGGAAGGGTTTAGGATTAGCGAATGCCTAGAGAACATTACCCGCCATCATATATAGTGCCAACAGTGAAGTACGAAGGTGGTGTTGTTAAGATACAGGGGAGTTTTTCGTGGCTGGGTATGGTTCCCTTTGTTGCGCTTAAGAGAACACTAAATGTGGAAGGACATGAACATATTTACAGCACTGCGTAGAGTGGAGGAACGTTTCGGAGACAATGACTGTTATCAGCATGACAATGCGCCCTGTCAGAGCGCCCGCATCTCGTGGTCGTGCGGTAGCGTTCTCGCTTCCCACGCCCGGGTTCCCGGGTTCGATTCCCGGCGGGGTCAGGGATTTTCTCTGCCTCGTGATGGCTGGGTGTTGTGTGCTGTCCTTAGGTTAGTTAGGTTTAAGTAGTTCTAAGTTCTAGGGGACTTATGACCACAGCAGTTGAGTCCCATAGTGCTCAGACCCATTTGAACCATTTTGAACCTGTCAGAGCAAAATCTGTGAGGCAGTGGTTTGCGGACAATAATATTGCTGAAATGGACAAGTATGCCCTGAGTGTCGATATGAACCCAATGAAACAGCTTTGGAATGAGACAGAACGTCGAATTCGCTCTAGACCCCATCGTCTATTACGACTACCGTTTCTGGTTTCAACTGTTGCTGAAGAATGGACAATCGTACACCACAGTACCAAATTAATTGTTCTTTTTGTCTCGGAGTGTGTCTTATCAACCGATACTTTCTTTTAATCTAAGCCACAAATGTCTTTTCTTCCCAATTCGATTCAGTACTTCGTCAATAGTTATCCAATCTTCATGAACTTCCTGTAGCACTACATACCAAACGTTTCTATTTTCTTCTTGCATGTAACAGTTATCATCCACGTTCCACTTCGGTATAAGGCTGCACTCCAGACAAACTCTCCCATAAAAGATTTCCTGACACCTAAACTTATATTATATATTAAAATATTTCTCCTTCTCAGAGGAGCAGTTCCTTGCTATCGCAAGGCTGTATTTTATATCGTCTCTATTTCGACCATAGTCTGTTACTTTGATTCCCGAATAGCAACACGGGTATACTATCTTCAGTGGCTCATTTCCAAATCTAATTCCCTCATAATCTAGTGATTTAATTCCACTACGTTACACTGTGCGTGTTTTAGTTTTGTTTATATTCATCTTACGAGGGTTAGAGCTTAAAGCCGGCCGCGGTGGTCTAGCGGTTCTCGGCGCTCAGTCTGGAACCGCGCGACTGCTACGGTCGCAGGTTCGAATCCTGCCTCGGGCATGGATGTGTGTGATGTCCTTAGGTTAGTTAGGTTTAAGTA
Organism: Schistocerca cancellata; assembly: GCF_023864275.1. NCBI lineage: Eukaryota > Metazoa > Arthropoda > Insecta > Orthoptera > Acrididae > Schistocerca > Schistocerca cancellata. The sequence goes on along the minus strand of NC_064629.1, from coordinate 875,139,197 downwards.
GTTCTAACTTCTAGGGGACTGATGACCACAGATGTTAAGTCCCATAGTGCTAAGAGCCAGCCATTAGAGCTTAAATAGTGGTAACTATTTATTCACAGCCGAAACAAAAGAGTTACATGTTTGCGCCTGTTACTGTCGTTCAGTTGCCAGGGATGTGGAAGCCGTAGTATGCCGTTAGCAGAGCCTGTTCTGTTGATGGTGCGAATGGGGCGGTGTACTTCCTGTCGAATCTCTGGAACAGTTCTGAAGCGAATGCCACGAAGTGGTTCCTTCATCTTCGGAATCAAATCAAAGTCAGTGGTTCCTTCATCTTCGGAATCAAATCAAAGTCACGAGGACTTAAGTCCGCGGAGTATGGTAAATGGTACAGTACTTCCCAGCCTCATCGACCGAATAGAGCAGCCACAGCTTGCGCTGTATGCACCAGCGCATTGTCGTGCAAAATTATGGGTGGGTTGTGCAGAAAGTGTCGCTGCTTCTTTCGCAAAGCTGGTTGAAGGTGATGCTCCAAAAACGACCAGTAATACTGTGCACTGACGGTCTGCCGTGGAGGAACGTAATGCGTTAGGATAACACCATCGCACTCGTACACGAGAATTACCATAACTTTAGACCGCTCCATTCGCACCATCAACAGAACGGGCTCTGCTAACGGTATTCTATGCCTTCCACATCGCTGGCAACGAGTTCTACAAAATGTTGGTGACTACTTTGAAGGACGGTAACAGATGCAAATATGTAACTCTTTTGTATCTGTTGTGAGTAAATAGTTGCCACTATTTAAGTTCCAACCCTAGTACAACCTCTTTTGAAGACACTGTCCATTCCGCCGAACTGATCTTTGAAGTCCTTTGCCGTCTCTACCAGAATTAAAATGTCATCGTAAAACTTTAAAAATTTTATTGCTTCTCCGTCAACTCCAGTTTCCTTTCCAAATTTCTTCTTGCTTTCCTTTACTGCTTGCTCACTGTACATACTGAATAACAGGGGAGATAGACTACAATCGTGTCTTACCCCGTCTTCAGTAACCGCTATCATTTCACGTCATTGGAACTTATAACCTCGGTCTCGTACTGTACAAACTGCAGATGTCATTTCGCACCTTGTATTTTATCCTTGTATGTGTATTACTGTCGAGGAATAAGACGCCACTGAATACTGGTTTGAAGAAAATCAAACAGATTTTCTCGACAGAGCCAAGAACAACAACGAACAACAATGAAATGTACTAGGGTGAATTGTTCGTGCTATATCAATTTTCCCAAAACTGGGTAACAGCTGTTGGCCATACTTTTGGAGGAATGCGCCTTCCGTGTATCAAAACTTATTGGTAAGCCTTCCTTAAAAATGTAACTTTTTAACAGCAGTATAATGAAGTACTCAGTGTCATTAGTTACATAATTGGTGTATTTGGAATGAACATGATGTATGCACGGAGATATTTGACATATAGAGTGTATGTCAATGTCGGTGTAACCAGAAATAAGTAATTCGTCTGACAATGTGCCCTGTTACAAATGTAAAAGGAGTTGACCTCTGTTGAGTGCGAAAATCTCTCTGTAGGAATCAACACGGATTCCGCTAACATAGAACTTATGAAACTTCGCTATGTTCTTCCATGAAATCCACAGGACAGTAGATACAAAAACAGAGCTCAGGATGATGCTATATACCTTCACTTTACCGGTCCGGCACAAAGTCACTCGGCTATGGAATCGACAGGACCTTTTTTTTATATATATGAGGGTAGTATCTCTCTTTTTTTTAAAAAAAAAAAGAAACAATTCCTACAAGTTTCCAGGTGATATAAGAAAGACCATGGAAAACTTAGATCAGGTTTTACGAATGGAGATTGGAAGTACACTCTTCTCGAATATGAATGCTGTATTTAGTCTCGGCTCACTGAGTATGGTAACAGGCACGGTAGACCCAGTCAAGAAGAACAAGACTCAAATTTCCGTTTGCCTGCCCAGATTTAGATTTCCTGTGGTATCTGTGAATCCCTTCAAGAGAAATTCGGGATAGTTCCTTTCCGTTGACCACAGCACTTAGTTCTCTATCCTTGTGTGACTGAGCTGAGTTAAGGAAGTTTCTAATAGAATGAGTGGCTAGAGCAAAATGGTTCAAATGGCTCTGAGCACTATGGGACGCAACATCTTAGGTCATAAGTCCCCTAGAACTTAGAACTACTTAAACCTAACTAACCTAAGGACATAACACACACCCATGCCCGAGGCAGGATTCGAACCTGCGACCGTAGCAGTCCCGCGGTTCCGGACTGCAGCGCCAGAACCGCTAGACCACCGCGGCCGGCTGGCTAGAGCAGCTGAGGCAACGACTGGATGTACAATTGAGGAAGCAAAGAAGGAGCATAAACGGACTGGGCTGATTTTGATAAACCAAATAGGTTATGAAATTGATATGGAGGTGGGCAGGGGGAGCAACCACCCGAATGGATGTGGAAGTTCTTTGATAGATTGCAAGAAATCAGGAAAGGCCGAGACGACAACCTAATGAAAGATGGAACACTGAAGCGCTAAGGAAACTAGTATAGGCATGCGTATTCAAATACAGAGATATGTAAACAGGCGGAATACGGTCCTGGGGTCGGCAACGCCTACATAAGACAATAAGTGTCTGGCGCAGTTGTTAGATCGGCTACTGCTGCTACAGTGTCATGTTCTCAAGATTTAAGTGATTTTGAACGTGGTGTTATATTCGGCGCACGAGCGGTGGGACACAGCATCTCCGAGGTAGCGACAGTAGGGATTTTCCCGTAGGACCATTTCATGGATGTACCGTAAATATCAGAAATTCGGTAAAACATCAAATCTCCGACATATATCTGGGATACCTTGCAACGTGCTGTCCAGAAGAGATCTCTACCCACTCGTACTCTTACGGACCTATGGACAGCCCTGCAGTCTTCATGTTGTCAATTCCCTCCAGCACTGCTTCAGACATTGGTCGAGTCCATGCCACGTCGTGTTGCGGCACTTATGCGTGCTCACAGAGGCCCTACACGATATTAGGCAACTGTAACGGTTTGTTTGGCTCTTCAGCGTATATTCTTTCTACTTCGGTCATCGTCTGTTGCTTTACTGGCCCAAAATCAAAACTCATCTGCCACTTCCAGTGTCTCACTTAGGCAAAGGTCACGGGTTCGTATGGGTTGTCGGTGCTTATTTCGTTAAAAAGAAAAAAAAAAGAAATTGTCGTACTGCTTCCAGCGTGATGCAAGCAGTTTGATTTGTCATCCCTTCGGCTGTTTACGTGTTAATTTCTTTTTAGTTATTCGTCCAGCATCTTCGCAAATGTCCTTACGAGGCTGAAAAGTCGCTTTTCCAGTCCTTTCCACCAATAATGTGATAACAGGGAAACGGTGCAGGGACTATCGCTAAGGAGACAGCTACGTTAACCTTAACCAGGAAGGCGGATTCATCCAGTTTTCTGTAAACATTGATATATGTCCTTGTTGACATGTTAACTGGTATACATTTTTTTAACTTTATCGCCTTAGACAAAACGCCTTATCGGTGATCCGCGACCACATTGGCACTAAATGGTGAATCACTTGTCTCGATCTCCAAAATAATTTTGTTTTATCATCTCATGACAAGTTTCGGGAGAACCCGACCATCAGATATGTGGCATGAACCATAGGCCAAAAGACAAGATATTAAGAGGAAGAACCGACCCAGATGAGAAGGCTACCAGATCAGCCCTGACCACACCACCTCCGAAGTCAGATTTAGAGATTAACTCACTGAGAGTTTCCCATTCAGGTGGGATTTATACAATGTGATGGCTTCTCATGTGTACTCTTCAACTGCGTACTGGAGATCATCAGGGATTGGACTTGCACACTACCGTCGGGAAGTGGAACGAAGACTAGATAAGAGAAAGATAACCTTGATGTAGCCTGCCCAGCCTTTGCAGATGACCTGGTCTTGTTAGCCAACAGTGTGGAGGAAGGTACCCAGCAACTACAGAGCCTGTACAGCATAGCAGGTAAGATCGGTGTGAAGGTAGGTATACAAAAAACTGAGTTCATTACTAAGATAAAGGGAGCCCCATGTGAAATTTCATTAGAAAGGACCACCATTCGTGAATTCCCTGCAGACACATATTTAGGAGAGTGGATTCCAGCAAATGAGTGTGAGAACTTGGCAGTAGATACCACATATTCCAAGTTGGAAAGAGTCTTCCACTCCTTCAAAAGCATTTACATCTCCAAGTACCTTTCCAATAACCTTAAATTCAAACATTACAACTCAGTAAGGCCCTCCGTACTGTATGCCTCTCAATGATTGTTGATGAACAGGACGGGTTCACTCAGCAAACTAGGGTTCAAGGAACGTTAAATCCTGAGGGAAATACTAGGGCCAATAAGAGAAGATGATGGCATCTACAAGATCATACACAAAAGTGAGCTGTACCATCTGCACGTAGGCATAATCGCATCTCTCAATTAAAGGCGACTGGTCTTCTATAGACATTTGGCCCTACACGAACTCCTGCAGATTCACTAATAGGATCTTCGGCACGACAGATAGAGAGAAAGCCTTCAGGAACAAATGGATCGCCACAGTGAAATCAGACTTGGAGCAACTTTGGAATTCCATGAGTAACCATACAGACCTGTCCAAATTCCGGCAGGTCACTCTACAGGGGGTATTCCCAGTTTCCCTTTCCAGGAAAATCAACAAAATAGCTCTGAGCACTATGGGACTTAACCTCTGAGGTCATCAGTCCCCTAGAACTTAGAACGACTTAAACCTAACTAACCTAAGGACATCACACACATCCATGCCCGAGGCAGGATTCGAACCTGCGACCGTTGCGGTCGGGCGGTTCCAGACTGTAGAGCCTAGAACCGCTCGGCCACTCCGGCTGGCGAAAATCAACATATCGAATTGGATAGAGGAGAAGAATCTTGCTCACAGTGACAAAATGAAAGCTTTCTGGGCTAAGAAGAACCAGAAGACCCTTGTAATGTGTCAAAACGAGAGCTGTGGTCCTAGGTGGAAGAAGAAGAAGAAGAAGAAGAAGAAGAAGGAGAAGGAGAAGAAGCAGAAGCAGAAAAGGTATATGCTGCAGTATAGTTATAAAGTATGCTTTTTAATATCCTGTATGTCAGCCTCGATAGCTGAGTGGTCGGCTCGGCCGAATGCTGTGCAAAGGGGCCCGGGTTCGATTCCTGTCTGGGTCGGAGCTTTTCTCCGCTCAGGGACTTGGTGTTGTGTTGTTTTCATCATCATATCATCCCCATCGACACGCAAGTCGCCGAAGTGGCGTCAACTGAAAGATTTGCACCAGGCGACCGGTCTACAAGGCGGGAGGCCCTAGCCACACGACATTTCAATATCCTGTATTATATCCTATGTATGTTTCGCGAAACAGATCCGATCTGCGGGTTGTTCCGGAATGTGCCATGAGATAATGAAATAAAATTATTTTGGCGATGAAGACAAGTGTTTAGTGAAAAACTTCGACCTGTGTTGGTGGCACCTAAGCCACCAAAACTACGAGGAGACACCAATATTCGTAGTCAAGTGGTGTTCAGTTGCAAAACGTGCTTAGGAAGTACCGTGTTCCATAACGCGAGAGAGATGGAAGAAACGTTCTTTGTACATCTAGAGATGAATGAGGGCGGAGCATAGAGAAATGAGATGAATAGGATATGTGAGAATATATTTTTCTGCGAGGAAAAAAACTCTATCTAGCAATGAAAGGGTGCTCCCCTAGGCGGAGACTAGGCAGCGTCGCTAGCGCTAGGGCAGAACGAGTTGCGCGTCCCCCTCGGCCGTAACGCATGCTAATTGCGTAGCCAGCAGCCGCCAGCGCCGGCTCTGCAAATGTGTGCGCCGGGCGCCCGGTTCGATCCCCGCGCGAGTCATCGCGGGCCCGCCTCCCGTCTCCCGCCTCCCGCGCCGCCGAGGCTAACGGGGGGCGACGAAGGCGGTGGCGACGGCGAAGGCCAAGGCGGCGGCGGCGGCGGCGCGGGGCGGGGGCCCGGGTTCGCAGCCCGGGCGGCGCGGCGCGGCGCGGCGCGGCAGCGGCGCAGTCCGCTGCAGTGCCTCACCGCCGCCAGCCGCCCGCTGCTGGCCCAGACGACCCGCATGTAAGTGCCTCTGCCTGTGCCGCGGGCATGCGCACCGGCCTGCCGACGTGTGCCAAAGAGCTCGGCGCCGGCGCCGACTTCGCGCCGCCCAATCGGAAAACGTATTATGTGTGCGAGTCGCGCTGCTCCTATCGCCTCTTTCCGGAGATAGCGGCCGCCGAATTACTGCCACCACTCACACCGCAGATAAACCACTCCCCTCCGCTGCGCTCGCTGCGAGGAATCTGTGCCACGTACTCGTTCGCTGTACTTAAAAAAAAAGATCCGAAAGAAAAGAAAACAACGTGTTCGGCTGGATTCGTCTGTGCACGTCACTACGCCAGATCTGTCGTTGCGGAATCCGCATACGAAATGTGTGTGCGACGCGGCGAAATTTTCAAAAGTGTAAAAAATAATAATGGAAACCGAACGAAAAACGTCAACTATCTTTTCGTAGTTTTTCTGCTGCACGAAATTTTTCGCTCTTTCACAGGGTGGCCAAAAACGTTCTTAAGTATAGCTGTGTACTTTTTGTCAGTTTTGAAAGCTTTTGAAGAGAGGAGTATTGTGATAAGACTAATTGTTACGCATAGTGGCAAAACGTTTTGCAAAAAGAACGGGGTTTGTGCTAAATACGGAGGCAATGACTTCGATCGTAGTGCGACATCCGTCCTACCTCCTGATATTTACCGTGTAAAGATGCTCGCATATTTAGCAAAACCCTCAGTGACAACTAAGACACGGCGGATGTCGATGGACCTCGAATCTCTTAAAAAGAAGTGTTTGGTTTGTGGAAAACTTAAAAATGAAATCCGTAATTTTTATTTCGATAGTGTTTGAAATTTTTTTCGAAGCACAGCATCAGCATCAGGGCTCTGGTTATTATCAAAGGGCCTAAATTGCAAAGTCAACGCGCCAGAGCACAACTTAGGTCCTTCGATAACATCTCACGTTGTGCTTCGAAAGAAATAAAAACGCTATTGAAAAAACAGCAGGTGGATTTCATTATTACGCTTTCCATTCATTTATCTGTCTAGCTCTTGCCAAGAACAGCCGTTACAGTTACAGTGCTATTTAGTTAATTTCAAAAAAAATCACAGACGGTTCTGTATTGCTTTTGGCACTCATCCTTTGTATTTAAGCCATATAGAAGGTGGTCCTTCTTAGGCGTGCCCTCTAAAAAATTTTTGCAAGGATTCTGATACTGAAATCCGGTTGTAGTATGTTACAAATGAATATTTTGCTACACAATTAACAGTAGCTAAATCAAGAATATAGCTATATTTAAAAATGTTGTTGCTTCAATACTTCGACAAATAAAAAAAAATATCATACAAGTGTTGATCGTACAACTGTGCTCACTTTCACTTGACGAATTTTTTTTTGGATATTTACTCCGGTTCTGCAAATACTTGAAGCTAACAGCCTTGTAGCTGATGTTGTATGCATAACGAAAAATTGTAACAAGTTTCAGAAAATGACAGAATCATGCGGTATCCTCTGGATGCGTGTGGAGTGATGGAAGTATTGCGAATCACTTTTGTGTATGTTAAGCTATGATTTTATCCCAGCAATAGTCCAACTTGCATTTTTTTCTATTGAGCTAATGGGTAATATACAAAGCTGTTGTAACTATTTCGGGATTTAAGAGTTTCATACTGTAAGAAATGCAACGTGAGTGTTTGTTTTTTGGTGTGAACAGATCGTCATTCTGTCTCTATAACAATACATTTCTTCGCCTAATTGACTGACAATACTGTTGGAGAAACTAAACCGAAAACTGTTTGAGATATTTTATCGATGTTGACCGGACTAGTGTGATCAAATGGTTCAAATGGCTCTGAGCACTATGGGACTCAACTGCTGAGGTCATTAGTCCCCTAGAGCTTAGAACTACTTAAACCGAACTAACCTAAGGACATCACAAACATCCATGCCCGAGGCAGGATTCGAACCTGCGACCGTAGCGGTCTTGCGGTTCCAGACTGCAGTGCCTTTAACCGCACGGCCACTTCGGCCGGCTAGTGTGATCCAAAGAGCTCTGTTGTTGAAGATGAAATACTTGGGAATACTTGCATCGGGTGTCTACTGTGAGTCTTCTAAACACATTAATGTCCAGAAGCTCCCCCCACGGAGAGATATTTGTGCTTTATTTCTCTAGGTGTTGAAGTTACTAATCTTCGTCGTCACTTTTATACTAAGATCGGCATTCTCTGATATTCTTTGACATTCTGTCTAGAATGACAGTTCGTGGTCTGCTATAGCTCCATCGACAAACCGTGTAGTGAGACCAGTGGCATTAGAAATTGCCTTTGCCTCTAACATTACTTCGCATCCCACTTCCAGCTGGGTGCCGTAGCGATTCGAGTAACCAACGACACCCCGATTGCTGACTCAAATGGGCGCTCATTAGCCATAGCAACTTGTTTCATTGCGAGGGACCGGGGGGGGGGGGGGGGGGGGAGGACTAATACGGTCAGAGCAGAGGTCTGTGTGGGTTGCTGAGCACAGCACCTCTTTATGGACTGATTTGGCTTACTAGATGACAGAATCCACAAAACATCTAAAGCAAACTAGCCACGTTCAAAAGGTCACATTTTAATGGAGCCTTTATAACGAGAGATAGTAAACTTTTACCCAGCAGTATGTCTTGGATACTACTCAGACTGTTAACACTCGCCAAGACCGTGGGCAGCACATCCACTGTTCACGGCAGGCATTCCGTAGATCGTGTATTAGTTTCAATGTCTGTTGACTTTCATTGCCATTTATTTCATTCGAAATTAATAATAAAATCTTTAAATCGAAAATTGTTAAACCTCGTACGTAATCAACACGGAACATACTTGTCCATTAAGGTGCTCCTGTCATGTGCACCGTTTGTGTTCCAAGCCGTTGCTAATTTAATGCTCAGTCAGCTAGATACTGTAGTAAAGTAATCTTCAGTGAAGGAAAACGTCGATCGGAAACTCCTCGTCACCAACAAACTTGTGACATATCCAGCGTTGTAGCTTAATAATGTGCCTACTTAGCGAAATCGGTCAAACAAATGCGCAACGCAAGCGAGAGAGCACATTAATCGAATTTACTGGTAACATTGTACTTAACTGACAGTGTGAGTTTTAGAATTTACTGTGTACAGGCGCCCTTTGTAGTAAATACAGCAGTCACGTCCATTTCTTTGTCTGCTACTGAAAAATAAAATAACACCAGGAAATACAGACTAAATTAATTTTCTTAATCTGACTGGTTGTGAGTCACTACAGTTTGACAGCAAGCAGAAGATTGACCTGCTTTTAATCCATGTCACGTGTGACATGTAAACTCTGCTGTCACATCGAAAAAGTAAGTTTTCTGTGAATCTCGGCAGTAATTGCACAGACCGCGGCGCTATACATCTAAAACGACACATGAAAATTGGTACTAGAGCCTAGGCTCGGACCTTGGTTTCCTGCTTGTCGTGAACAGTAATCTTATCCAGAACGCTACCCGATTACAGAAAGTATGCATTGATAGCGGTAATGGTAACATGATTCCTCGTGAAGAAATATAGGTTCAGTTTTTCGTCCTTGCACAAATCTTCATGTATGACAGTAGTTTTATATCATTACAGTCACTCATTTAGGCCCATTCTTTGCTTCAACTCTCTTCCGTATCGTTCTTGTCATAGAAAATGATTTAAGAAGCGTAACTAACATGGGACTCTGTTTTCCTCATTATATCTAACTTTGAAATCATATTTCTAACATCTTTCTGTTTCAAGTTACTTGCGATTTTTTCAAATATAATGTTATCGAGATATGTTCAGGATTTATTTCCATGACAAATGTAATTACTTGCTCTGATAAGTAGCTCGGAACAACTATACTCCAGAAAGTAAAAAGTAGTCACATTTCTTTCACAACATGCACAATTCCTTAACATAAGGAAAAATTTCAAAAAATTTTAGTGGGTCCGCTGAGAGTGTGAAAATGTATGAAAACTATTGGTCACATTTTACAGCAGTCAGCGGAAAAATCATCTAATTTCAAAATTCAAGGTGCACTTTCGTCAGTTACATTTAGCTTCACATATCTGTAAACGCCTGAAGTAAGGTTTAGTGTCACAGGTGACAATGTTAACTCTTCACGCTTTCACGTCGAGTCTCTCACAAACACCTCCTTTTCATTAGAATTCTTTAGCTCGTGTAGGTCGATTGTTTCTCCAGTATATGATACCTACAATTTTGATGAAGTAGTTCAGAGTTCTTTCACAAAAACCAACGAACAGTTCTTCCTTTGTTAAGCCTACGTAACTTCATACCATGGTATGACTTAATCTAATGCATACTCTGCACTGTCAAAACAAATTTTAGAGTCATATTTACTGTGTTGAGATGGCTGTATGGGCAGGTACCGAAAACTAATAAATTTAAAAGAAAGAAAACAATTAATAGTTTAACTACAGTATCATCAGAACATCCCAGAAATTGTACTGTTAAGTCGTATGCGAAAGAAAGTTCACTGACGTATGCGATATATAAATGGAAAATATTGTATTACCAAACAGAACTACATACTAGCTTGAAGCCTTTTTTCTTTAGGTTTTTCTTAAACTTTCGTACTAGCATACCATGTTTTGGAAATATATACCTTGAACTTCCACGAAAAGAACTAGGAACCGTCCTCAAAATAGTTACAATAACTGTCATGTTGGTTACAGCGTCTAACTTGGTTGTAAGCCTTCACTTTTAATGTCACTCAGAGACGTTTTCCTTACCAACTGCAGCGCAGGGTAGCCGCGCGTTCTTGGGCGCCTTGTCACGGTCCGTGCGGTTCTCCCGGTCGGAGGTTCGAGTCCTCCCTTGGGCATGGGTGTGTGTGTTGTCCATAGCATACGTTAGTTTAAGTTAGGTTAAGTAGTGTGTAGGCTTAGGGACCGATGACCTCAGCAGCTTGGTCCCATAAGACCTTACCACAAATTAATTACCTTACCAACTGGTCCGCATGTTTGCTTTATGGAAGAGAACGGGGCTATAACCTTCAACGTCAAAGTTGTCAGCGCTGCCTCGTTGAAAAGGAGTTTAAGTTGATGAAATCCAACTGTAAATAACTTAATTAATATTTTAAACTAAAGTATATGGCCATAACAAAATTAGCTTCTGTTTCTGACACAGCAACTATTGTGAAGAATATTATTGCATAGCGATATCTTAGTGATATTACCAACGGATGTAATGTGAGATAGCTCACTGTAATTGGTGTGTTTCATTAGACGCTACTATAAAATGAATGAGAATAAAAGAAAGTTGGTATTCCTAACAAATAATAGCAGTTTTATAAAGTATTTTCTCACGTACTCAGACGATAGCAAGAATGTGTTCTGATAGTAAATTGCAGAGCTTCGTTAGTTTTAAAACTCATAGTAATCACTTCCATTACGTGCTATTCCATACTTCGCTCCGTAAGTCAAATGCAATTCTGCTCCGTAGCACCGATATTCGGCAACCCTTAATTTGCAAGGAAACAACTGTTTGCTGGATCTACACTAGTGCTTGACAGACTGCTGTCAATTCGAATGAAAGTAAAAGTACCTCTTGTTGGTCGTATCGTACTGTAGTCCTTCGTCACTCTTTCTTTTCTTTAATTGAAATGAATGAAAAAAGTACTGCCTACGCATATTCCTAATCTATCCGGAGGAAAAATGTAAGGCAGTGAAATTTTTCCAGAAAAATTTCTTGAAATGAGCTGTACACAACTTCTGATACTTTCACTAGATGTCATCACAATGATGGTATTTTAGTTATTAAGAAATGTACTGATTTCGTAAATAATTTTTGAGAACTGTCTCGTGAGAAACAGCAGTCTGGCTAAAAGTACTTTAAAATGAATTAAAAACAGTCTCGATTGCAATAAGACATTTATTTACAATTGTTACCGCTTTTGGTCAGAATGTGGCCACCTTCAGACCTGCAGTAGACGTTCACGTTCGTGTAGTCATAACATCTGCTCCGTTCACTGCTACCGCTTGCCATCATAGTATAAAACGTCTGAAGATGGACACATCCTGTTCCAAACCGGTAACCAGTGTAAATAAAGTTTTTATTGCGGTATAGTCTGTTTTTAACCCATTTTTAAAGTGCTTTTTTTTTAAATCTGTTCAGTCTCAAGTGGCACATCATCCCAATGTGTATAGTGAAAGCTTGATGAGATTCAATACTCCCTTGTAGTGCTTTGAGGGAAAAGCGTGGAGCCATTATAGAAATCGTCTTTAAGCACATGCCCCACAGTAGACAGAATTATGTATTCCGTAACTAACGAAGTATTTTAGGTAGCTTAAGTAGGTGTCAGTGTCAACTGCCAGCAGACATACGATTATTTACAGCCCCTAGAGAGTGGGCAAGTGTATAGATGTATTTGGGGAACGGGTGGCGAGGGGGGGGGGGGTTAGAGGGAAGGGAATTCGAAACACCAATCCTTCAGTTACCAATCATTCATTTAAGAGAGCAGGAAATACAGGCCACACCATTTCCGCTAGTGCGTAGCCTAGCTGGCCGTGAAGGGTGGTTACATAAAATTAAGCGGCGCAGGCCTTGTGCGACCTGCCTGTCGCCACGAGGAGTCGGGAGGACCACAAACCGCAAACGGCTCCAGCCACTGTTTCCATCGCCCCCTGACCAGCACCGTGTCGCCGAACACTGACCTGATGCGTATCCTACAAATGCTTCCCGCTATAGCTATGTCATCCGACCTGTGGGACCAAAACTACTCCATCTACACTACACGCCCAAGCGTGATGGATTGTAGATTTTGTGCTAATATTACCAACCTCACATTCTACGCCATTCGTGGGTGGTGTATGATAAAAATGGCTGTCGGAATGCCTCTGTACATATGTTTGGTGCATCGTCACTAATAGCGAAAATTGATACGGGTGAAAATATACGCTAATAGAAGTAAAAACATCCTAGTGAACACGGTCATAATTTCGAATGTGTGGTTAAGACCCGCTACAGACTCCAGTATGAGATATTGTCCTAATTAATCCAACTTTTCCGTTAACTGGGCTCAAATTTTACACATAAACCATGATTGGGTAACGTGGTAGATGCATTATGAAGTACCGTCTCGTTTTCCCGTTGATGTCAGACATCTAACGGGCAAGAGACGGAGAGGTCGAGGTGGACCTGTACCTCATCATCCCAGGTCCTCTGACCTCAGTCCTCTGGAGGTTTTCTATCTGGAGCATCTCAAAAGTATAGTCTAAAGCACTCCTATTGATACAGTTGAAGAATTGGAGCAGCGAATTGTACAGGTTTTTGTAGATTTGCGAGATGATCCGGGGGGTGTTTGAAAGAATTCATAATTCGCTACAGAGACCAGCACAGTATTCCATCCGAATGAGAGAATGACACGTGGAACATCTCCTTTATCAGGTCGGAGTGTACAGCAAGTCATACATATAATGTGCTGCAGCAGAATTGTATTTCTCGTTAAGGTAGGCCACGAGTGAAATTTGATCCCAATTACATTGGGACTCAAACGAAAAATTCACTTTTTAAATACATTTGCACTAACCAGATGAATATCTAGTACTTAAACAGCGCCTGTCTGGCACCCACACACTCGCAGTTATGTCTTAAAAGGCTCGTTTGCAAACCCACGTTTACTGGAACATGTTTGCTGCTCTTATTGCAAATATTGACCCTGTCGGGCTACCGTAAGAGCAGCCAGAATGACGTATTCCTTTGTTACGTGAACACTGTCGGGATACGTTCAAAAAGACTACGGCCGAATTACTTCACTATCCTGTACCTTTTCGCTCCAATGTCTGACGTCGTCCGATATCCTTATTTTTGCGCTTTGGCTCCCCTCTGTTTTTGCAACTTACTCGCCTGGTTTGTCGTAATAGGCTTTCCAACACGTTTTATCATGAAGTACCAAGTTTGACAGGCCAGGTATTGTTAGTGGTCAGCTCTACACAATAGCAGACCACGTGATAAGAAGTGTGTATAATACGCGTCCTTTTTCGGGCGGGTTTTTGTTTGTACGCAGAAAGCATAAAAGTGACGATGATATTGTGAAATGGAGGAGACTTTAGTGATAGGAGTGAGCAAGAAGAATCTTTTCCTCTATGCAATGAAATAAGTAGTAGTGAATCTGAAATTAGCGAAAAAGAAGGAAGTGGCGATGATGTGTAGTCTGTCGCATGTAAATGGAAGGCTCATTGCGGTGGTGTTCTTAAATGGCTCTGAGCACTATGGGACTTAACATCTATGGTCATCAGTCCCCTAGAACTTAGAACTACTTAAACCTAACTAACCTAAGGACATCACACAACACCCAGTCATCACGAGGCAGAGAAAATCCCTGACCACGCCGGGAATCGAACCCGGGAACCCGGGCGTGGGAAGCGAGAACGCTACCGCACGACCACGAGCTGCGGACGGTGGTGTTCTTATGTATATTCCATACTCCCTGCTACCACATGTTTTCGCATTTCCTCAGAGTTTCCTGCCAGCTATGGAACTGCGACATTTGCAGCTCTTTTTTATGGACGGTATAGTTCGCCAATAGTTAGAGCAACATATATACATGCAGCTGAAAAAAATACAGAAAACGACTCCACCAACAAAATATCCAATATGGCACTCAAGCACAGCTACCTCATCAGATGAAATGAAGGCTTTTATTGGGGTAATACTGAACATTGGTCTACATCCTATGGTGTAATTAGGTGACTATTTTACTAAAGATTACATACACTCTCGTTTCCGATTTCCTCAGGTGTTGACACTTTCTGTTTTCCGCCTAAAATAAAGAGCGCCCAGGGACGAAAAGGTTGGCAAAAAAATATTAGTGGTAGGGATCAAGAGTAAGCATATCTGTAAGTACATAACGTCTTGATTGGATATGGCTCGCTTGACATTTCAGTAGCGCTCTCCCAATGACTAAACAGCAGGTTGCGGATCAGGTAGCCCTTCTTTGGACTTCCCCATCTCTTCCATCGCCCACCCACGTAAGCGCCTCGGAGTGACAAACAGTGCGATGCCGACTCAGAATCGCTCCGGCAAGATGTTAACTTCTTTAGGGTGCTTCTGATGATTTCCGTCTTCAGTTACTCTTGGCGAGAACTGCATTTACTTTTGGCGCAATGTGACACTAAGCAGCTTCAAGCAAGTTTAATATAGTTCTGAGTATACGAAGTGTATTTTAAATATTTGTGTAATATATTATGGCATTGCAGAATCATTTGAAAATAGCTTTCATGCGAAACTGTCGTGGAATAAATTGGACATCACATCCCTTACAGTCGTCTCACGAAAACGTTTTTATTTCATATGTTTACATAGTCGCTTCAGATAGCCGTACTTAGATATGGTATTTTTTGAATAACAATAATATATAAACAATTATAGGTCTTCGCGTCCATTTCTCGGCAGTGCATACCATCATCAGCTATTTGACGTCCACTCCAGAATAAATGCCTCCTCTAGACTTCTACAGTTTCGAGCTAAACACATTCATGTCACTCCTGAATGATTTCAGATGTCAACCGACCTTCCATTTGCCCATCTTTTCGGTCTTTTCGTATCTTTCAGAATTCAGCAGACAACTTCCCTTGTCCATCTGCCATCCATTCGACTCTCTGTCCCTCCCACCTCTATCAGTCACAATTACATGTCTCACTCCAGTTTGTTCCCTGATCCATTAGTTTCTTTTCCCGTCTCTCCCAGAGAATCTCCATTTGTATTTCACCACTGATCGCTTAGCGTACCTGGATTTTTTCAATAGGTTTTGCATTAAAGGACCATATTTCACTGTCGCGAGTAAGAATCGTTTGTAAACAGCAACTGAAAAAAATCACTCTTCAGGCACATCGGAAACGTAGTTCTGGAAATTTTATTTAGCTTACCAAAAGTACACCAGGCCACTTTTACACTCCCGTTTATTTTTTCTGTCCATCCAGTGGTTTACTGCAACTGACCTAAATAAAAAGAACTCATCAGCTAGTTCTAAGACTCCATTGTTAATTCGTATTATTTTCTTTTCGATGTGTTGGTTACATATTATTTTAGTCTTGTTAAAATTAATTTACTCAGACCGCATATCGGGAGAAACTCGTTGTTTGTCTTCGTGATTAGTGCGATATGCACCCACGAGATAACGGCTTCTGGGTATCATCCAAACTATGTCACTTTAAGGTTGTTAATGGTTCCGAAGATTTGCTTTTCGTGATATGAGTTCTTAGCGAAGGATACTTGACATGTTTAGGAAATATTTTATTTACTTATTCGTTTGTTTAATATGGAAATACCAGAGCCTTCAGGCGTTCTGTTGCATCTAAATATACATCAGGTTACTTTGCGTTAGGAACGTGGGTGCACTCAGCCACTGTGATATGATTTACAAATGACAGAGCACAGCAATCAATCGTTCTTTTTTGCAGGTTTTATTCCGCAAATCTAGATTTCGGCTAGAGCCTAGCCATTATCAGTGCCTTGTTTCATAGTATCAATGCATGTCAGTCCCCTGTTGTTCCGGCGTCCGTCACAGTTCTCTCAAGACTCTTGGAGAGTCAAAGTTCTTTCAAGACTCTTCAAGAACCTTGAAAAAACTGTGACAGAGGCCGGAACAAAAGGGGACTGATACGCATTAATACTATGAAACAGGGCATTGATAATGGCTAGGCACTAGCCGAAATCTAGATTTGCGGAATAAAACCTGCAAAAAGAAAGGACGACTGATTGCTGTGCTATATCACTTGTAAATCATTTGTAAATCTAAATATACATCTTTATGCAGTAAGACTGTAATGTGAATAGTATATGATCTTTACCCAACAATAACAATAATAATATGATATATTAAAGAATTTCCAGGGCTTTTCATAATTCGTATTACATGCTTCCAGGAGTCGTAGAGCGTAATTAGTAGACAAAGTTTTGATAAGATCCCATGTTCAGAAATGTGCCGTTTGGATGTAAAATAAATTGAAGAGTGGACCACTTTCAAACCTCCCACTTCACAGTACGCACACAGAGCTGTGACCTGTGTGTTTTACAGAGGCTCACAGCATGGGGAACTTTTCCAGTACTCGTCATCAAGTTCTCTTCTACGTGGCGAAGAACGTCCTCTTCAAAGTCGGGAGCACGTTGAGTCTTTGTCGACCCTCCTAGTTGCCAACTTTCCGGTTTCTCGCAGTAGTTATTTTAGTCAACCGAAAACAGTATGTGATGTAATTACAACATGGTCTGACGACGGCGCCCTCTTCTCATTTTGTCTGTCTCAACTGAAACAGGAGTTTTGAAAATGATCCTATTTTCAAACCTATTTTGCCGGCCGGGGTGGCCGAGCGGTTCTAGGCGCTACAGTCTGGAACCGCGCGACCACAGCGGTCGCAGGTTCGAATCTTGCCTCGGGCATGGATGTGTGTGATGTCCTTAGGTTAGTTAGGTTTAAGTAGTTCTAAGTTCTAGGGGACTGATGATCTCAGATGTTAAGTCCCATAGTGCTCAGAGCCATTTGAGCCATTTTTCAAACTTATGTTACATACACACGGCACATTTTCGGACATGAGGTTCTCAGAACTTTATCTACTAAGTTCTCTCTACAGCCCCTAGAAGCCTGTAATACGAGCTCTAAAACACCGTGCATAGCGTTACAATAATGTCAGTCTTATTAGCATTCTGTTAACTAATTTTCTCATTAGGTTCCTGTCAAAAGTGGCCGAGTAATGACATTTTAACAGAGATGACTGGCAGCAGTACAGAAGGAAGCAAATCTGGAAGAGTAGTTGACTGTATCAGGGAAGTAAGAGAAATTATTGGGTAAAAATGCAACGAAAATTAAAACACCTGCAGCAGTCGCTATTGTATTTAATTTATTTACGCAGTCTGTTTTGGTATTCCATTACTCAATCTTCAGGTCCTTTGACCAACGTAAATTTGGAGGAATCTAATCTCGTGTTCAGCCGTAACAGGAGCCAACATTAAATAACCAGTGTCCGTAGGTATCTGGTTTAAGCGTCATTATCCGTTCGTCGGTTGATGAACTAAGGGATTGTGTTTTGTAAACCAGAGATCTACGAGTACTGGTTATTTAACATTGGCTCCTTTTACAAATGCCCACGAGACTGGATTTCTCCTAGTTTACGTTGCCAAGGGGCCTGAAGATGGTGTAATGGACTGCCGAAATTGGTCGCATAAGTAAATTAAATACAAAAGAGACAGCTGCAGATGTTTTAATTTTCGTTTCATACTGAACAGCCGAAGTCCTTGCGACATCTATCACAAGAATGGACATACAAAGATAATTGGGTAAGGTTAGCATAAGACTCGAGAGAAAATACAAAAAAAAAACAGGAATAGACAGGGACGAGTAATGCATGGATGGACTTAATAGTGTGACAGAAATGCTGATTCGCTGTTGGACAGGAGAAAATAGTTGGAGTATGCCAAGAGGGAAGTTAAAAGCTGAAGCTTTATTCTCGTTTCGAACGTAGAGTGATTTTTAGCCGAAGGTCAGTGGTGGGTTTTTCGTTCCACAGTCGTCTAGGAGAAACAGGGGAGGATATTGAAAAAAATTAGTGTTATGCATAGATGCAGGCAAGAAGCTAAGCTTATTACATCTTATATTACAGCTGTGGAATGACTGGTAGTTCATATGCAAGAAGTGGTATTGAGGGCTACGGTGACTAAGAAATCGCCTATCTGGTCGCATCCACATTAACTGAGAATAGGAAGGATTGACATTACGGGTAACACAACGTTACGAACTTACATTACGCGAGCATTCACGGCTAGCTCGGGTCGACTGAAGAATCCGCAATTTGCATCGTGTTTAAGTGCACCATAGTAGTAAACATTCCGTAGGACTACAGATTAGACTGGTTTTTGTCACACAGAACGTCAAGATAAAACAGCAGCTCTTCTTTTCATAATCGGCTGTATTCCTCTGAAATCCCGTGCTTGCTCGTTCTACTTGGTGTTGGTACACTCACACGGAAGTAAACTGCAGTTCAGATGGTGGGCGGCAGACCATCGCGCAAACAGAACATCGCAGCGATCCTGCTCTCGTAATGCGAAGCTGAAATCGGAACAAGGCATCCATTTTTCCGGTTCGCACATCTCGTACAACATTCACAGGCGCGCCCGCCATCTGGCGGGGCGCTAGCGAGGCTCCAACGGCTGCCCTCTCCGGGGTTCGAACTGCGTTCCGTAGCGACGAGGGAAGGGGTGCTGGCTAACCGTTGCAAAGACTGCCACGCAGCCGACACGTGTGCCGGCGTTAGTCCTGCTGACGCACATATAGCTTGCTGTGAATGAAGAATCAACGAACAGCAGCAATCCGCACGGTATGCATGTAAGTCCCTTATTACGGTCGCAAAAGTATCCACAGCCACCACAAATGTCTGAATGTAACACAGCCGCCACTGGATAGTAACATCCCTACTTTAGCTAAGTAAAATTCTATTTTGTGGTAGCGATTGTGGCTATTCTTTGCAAAGCGGAAACAGTGAATAAATGGAAAACGTAATAACAAAAACCGATCTGCTCTCTTTTCAATAGCGTTTTTTCTTGCCAACGTACATTTCGGAGTCACAACTTCATTATCGGTGGTTCAGTTTGAGCCGGCCGCTGTGGCAGAGCGGTTCTAGTCACTTCAGTTCGGAACCGCGTGACTGCTACGGTCGCAGGTTCGAATCCTGCCTCGGGCATGGCTGTGTGTGATGTCCTTAGGTTAGTTAGGTTTAAGTAGTTCTAAGTTCTAGGGGACTGATGACCTCAGATGTTAAGCCCCATAGTGCTCAGAGCCATCTGAACCATTTTTTGAGCTTCATTTTGACATGAAAATGTCCACTGCGATGTCAAGAGGCCAGAAACGAGTATCTGCGGATTTTGTTGATTGTATCGTATACGGCATCACACTGAAGTAACGTCGACATGCTATACGTACATACATATTTTTCATACACAGTGTCATGTCTGAAGACTTTGCATGTTAATATGACAGTGTAAATAGCATGCTGACTATACAAAATTGTGATACGATACACAACAATTGGCAGACACACGTTTATGGTGTGTTGGAATCGCTGTTAAGGTCCTTACACGACAACTAAAGCGTTGATTATCAAGAGGTGACTTCAAAATGTACATTGGTTAAGTAAAACACACTATTGAAAAGACAGTAACGGATTTTGTTATTGAGTTTTCCAAATAAAAATCCACCTGTGCCACAGTTTCCTTCATTAGTAATGCTGCCTGTGTCGGACATAAATCGTACTTCTTCAGCATTTTAATGTGGACAGTTACAGCCACATGTGGCCGCGACACCAGGGAGCCCATAGACCAACCGTATAGGACAACACGGTATATCGTCTTTCGAAAACAACATGCCTAAATAAAGAGGATTAATTCTCCGAAACTGGCAGCATTAAATCAGTGTCATTGTGACAGAGGTGGAATTTTATTTACTGCAATTAAAAACTACTACGGATAAGTCTGAGTCGGCTATGAAAGCATTTTTAAATTCACGCACTAGTGAACTCATCAGAATATACAACTGTACTTCTTACTAGATTCTCTTCTTGTCATGGGTTTGACCGTGAAGTCTGAAAATGTGACCATCCTATAGCGGTGACACTACTATACGGGTGCATTTATGAGTTCTTTGGCTCTGAGCTAGTAATAGCTTGTCTAGTGGGTTGTACTTGCACATACTTTTGAAAATCGCTTGACAGCCGAAACTGGATAGTGATGGAAACAAAATGAACGCAAGTCTAACTTCACTGAATGGCAGCTCATACGGTAAAGTGTTATCGCTTAGATCATTTAGACAATAAATGTAAGTGATACCGGCCCATAGGAACCAGTCACTCCTTCTTCTAACGATCTGAAGAAAATTGCTTATTCACTGCCCCATTTATTTTATAATGACAACACATTACTTAAAGGGAAAATACATCCAAAAATTTAAGTTTTCTCCTATCTTTTTGATTTCAAGCAAAGTTTAAAATCATGTCTATCACGTATAGATGCGGCAGTATACAGGTTTTGAAGTCCAGAACTTCATTGTATTCTGCATTTCGAATTTACAAGATGATTTTAATGACATTCTTGAAAAAACAACTTTTGGGATACACACTTCAGTTTTCACATTTAGGATTTTTAGGTGTATTCACAAGACATAGTTCAGCAGTTCACTGCATTCATTTTCTGAGAAACGTTATTAATTTGCTTTCAGTATTTTCTTCAAGTTTCAAACTTAAATTTTCTTCAATTATCCGTATAAAATATGACAGATTACGTTTTCAATAACATTAATGCATATAAGAATTCAAATACCTCAAGACCACTTCCTGCAAAATATTCGTTGAGATTGGTTAATATTTACTGTAAAGAAGTTGTCAATGAACTTAGAAAAACAAACTTGAGGGTAAACGGATTTTAAAATTTTACAAAAAAGAGAATGCTAGGACAAGAAACATGCCCATTAAAATACACCAGCATCCTACGTTTTCCCTTCCTGCTTTTTTAAGGCTTTTTCTTCTTGTAATTTCAAGACGAGAGTAGCCTTTTCCTGGAATATTTCCCTCTCCAGGCAGCATCTTGTGGACTATTTCGTTGATCTATAGATAAGCAGCGGTTCTTCTAGGAGGATGACATAGGAATGTTGGGACTCCTGTTCTCTTCAGTCTTTTAACATCCCATAGTGAACTGAGAAACAGCTTCCACAAGGCTCAAACGTATCTTCTTTTTAGACACAAAAATTTTTGGGGACACTTGGGCAAAATGGCACAGTCCAAACATTTTGCATTTTACGTATTGTCATCAATGCATCTTGCCAGTAGTACATCAGATGTAAGTCTCCGACAGACAGTCACTATCTTGACCTCAACATCCATATTAAGAGGAATGTGAGTATTACCTGTACTCTATGAGGTAACTGTATTTCACCTAGTACTTGTAAAATTACATCCAAATCGTTTTGGCATCGAAGCGTAAACGCTCCAAATATGTGAAAAACCCATTAAAATTTCTTTGAAAGAAATTGAAATTTTGGAATGGAGTCTCCCCTTAAGACACGAAATCTTCCAACATTTTTGGATGATGATGATGATGATGATGTTTGGTTTGTGGGGCGCTCAACTGCGTGGTTATCAGCGCCCGTACAATTACCCAATCTTTGCTCAGTCCAATTTCGCCACTTGCCTGGATGATGATGAAATGATGAGGACAACACAAACACCCAGTCATCTCGAGGCAGGTGAAAATCCCTGACCCCGCCGGGAATCGAACCCGGGACCCCGTGCTCGGGAAGCGAGAACGCTACCGCGACATTTTTGGAAACAAACGATAAACTATTAGTAATAAAGGTGCAACTGTTCATCAGCTTTCAGTTATGGTTATGTTGTTTAATACATTCATCTACTGCGCAAATTTTCCGATTCTCATCATTATTTTGCCGATAACGAATCCACGGTGTGTTAACCATTTCATTCTGAATCAAGTCAGACAATCAACTGGGTTGACAATCTTCCTTTCATGTACGCAGTATTGTGGACTATTGAAACAACTATACAAGCTGTTTAATAATCAAGAGAAAATATTTGAAAAGGCGAAAATATAAACGATTTCAAGTGAAAAGCTCGAATATTCCTTATCGCAATTTTTTCAGGTAACGGGTGCAACAACTTCGGTATTAAACTGCAGTTAGACGGATGTACAGGTGTTTATCTCCGATTAATTTCGTAACTGATGTCTCTGATGCTATTATTATCACTTTTTAACCCTTATAGGAGCACTATGTTGTCCGTGTGTCTGATTGTGCGTCTGTTAAGACCCCTTTTTCTGAGGAGCGAATAGAGGTACCTAGAAGAAATTTATGTCAAATACTACGGCCTACGTTCCGAAGGTGGTGTAAAAAGATTAAGTTTCTTAAGTCAATGCAGTCAAACTATATGATAGTTTGTGTCACTTGTTTTGATACTCGCAAACTCACTCATCAAAACCTATAGATTAACAGCCTACATGGACAACAAAGTTTGTGTGCGAGACCTATTACTACTTGTCCGGCTTTTAATGCTATCAGCAACGTCCAGTACTGCTGGCGGTTACCTATATGGACGTGTCGAGAAACCGTGCGAACCCTAGTGTAACCGACTGTTTCTGTCTTACCCAACGGCCTTGCAATGATCACGTATGTGATGCCCGTTATTTCTGGAACGGCTTCCTTCGACTGCAAACACTGCTGAACGTATCTCCTCCACGTTTCAGCATTCACTTGACACTAAGCCGGAGATAACATTTCTTTTCCGTCGGATGTCTCTGCAACAGTGATCAAGCCATGTGACTGCGAGGTACCGAATGTTACACCATTACATTCTGTGGATTTGCGTGAAAATACAAGATTCTGCTACAGTCGAATTATAAGCGTCAAGATTGCTATTAATCTCACAACAAAGCGCCAAAATGAGCACAAAAGAGCTGCTCTGGCAAAGAGGACCAAAAACCGGTGTTGAGATTGAACTATAATTGAAACTGCTGATTTTTAAGTAATTCACAAGTGATTTCTGTACCCTTTATCATTCTTTGAACATTTCTCTTCTGTATAATATTGAGATCCATATACATAGAAAATTGGATGCATGTTAAATTAACCGTTTTTATCAATATGGACACGATGACGCATTAGTTGTCCAACTACGTAATTTATTTTATTTAAAAAAACATTATCTTTCGGGAAGATGTGATCCCGTTATCAAATTCTATAACAAGGAAAACACAAATCGTTACTCCGCATTATTTCTCGTGTCAAAACACATGTAATGAAAATCTGTCTCTACTGTACATGTAATGTTACGTACCTTAAAAATATTATGCCATTAGGCTCAGTCAAAAATAAGCAAACAGCATACGTGACTTTACACACCTTAAGACTCTCCACTTATGATGATATGACTTTCATAATTACTGTTGGCTCTTAACACTCTCACAGAGCTCTGTTTACTACTCGACGAAATTCAGTTGCCAATCACGTACCAAAAACTGTAGTATCTTA
This sequence comes from Schistocerca cancellata, assembly GCF_023864275.1. NCBI lineage: Eukaryota > Metazoa > Arthropoda > Insecta > Orthoptera > Acrididae > Schistocerca > Schistocerca cancellata. The sequence continues at coordinate 875,115,050 of NC_064629.1, read as the reverse complement.
TTATGTATATATTACTGCTTATTGATGACTGTGCGTAAAGGCACAATACTTTGAAGATACGTTATACTACATGGGTAATATAGACGGATATCCGTTATGTGTGTTAGTATGTGATACAACGCGAAGTAATGATTTGTGTTTTCCTTGTTACAGAACTTGATAACGTGATCACATTTTCCCGGAAGGTGTTATCTTTTTAATTCAATAAATCACGTATTTGGAAAACTGGTGAGTCATAATCTCCTTACGGATACCGGGATACAGTTGTGCTATGGCTTGACAGAGATTAATCATTTTTGTATATATGCCCATTCGCAGCCAGTATCTGTAATTCCTTTGTGTCTTAATCATTTTTTGTCTAAGCTTTTCTTAGAGAAATAATAACTGTTTCTCCTAAAGCACAGTGCGTTTTAAATTACGTTGTAGTCTTTGCGACTCAGTAGTTACTTGTAATAACTTACATCAGGGGGTACCACGTGATGTAAGTAGCAAACCATAATTCTATAATACATCAAATTATCTATTGCGTTCTTTATACAGTTTAGCTTACTATTATACAGACGTCAGATGATCTTCTATTTAAGCATTTTGGGACGATAAACAGATGGCTGTGAATGAGTGTTTCATGCAGTACGATCTATGGGAACAACAGTGTGTGTGTCCCATGTATTTGTAAACTGTTTATGATTCCACAACAAAAGATCGGCCTGCCTCATTAAGGTTGGTGATTCTGTCTTAAAACGCTATACGCGATCGTCTGTGACGTGTCCAGACTGAAGTTGATCAATGTTTGAGTGTCCATGATTGGTCCTCGTACATGGAGCCTTATTCTTTAGACCAATTTGAAGACGGGCGTTTAATTTATAATGTTGCGAGATGCAGTGCCCTGAAAGCCGAACGAATGTATAGATAACGATTTCGCTACTTTTGTCATCCAAATTGGAAGAAATAAACGGCAGTTCAAAATAAACATAGCAATTACAAACAATTATAACTATTTAACGTATTGCGATAAATCTATAGGATTTACATAGAATGTAAAAGAGTGAATTTATAAAACTTACAAAGAATATAAAAGAATGAATTTACACATTTACAGACAATGTAAAAGAATGAATTTACAAAAACTTCACTGTTGCCCGAAAGAAAAGTACACACATTATTGTGTTATCGTAGGACTTATGTGGATGGCTTGATAATGGATAAAATTTCGAAACTGGTCGCCATTTAAATGCAAAAAGAAACTTCTGGGTAAGTTTGACGGTTTTGCAATTTCATTGAATCATAGTACGTTAATGCCTGTTGCCATCCAGCATACTGTAAGTCAGTAAATTTAAAAGAAGTTTCCAAATTTAGATCGTTACATCAATTAAAGTGAACCGTTGAGTCGGTAGTACTGGACATGACGACGCAGTGTTCTGCTCTTGGTCACGTACATCTCCGGATCTGATACGCACCGTACTCTTTTTATAGGGTTCTGTGAATGATATATATGAATTTAATCTTCTTTTACATTATCTGTTACGCTTATAGATGTATCGCAACGCGTGCCGTAGATATAACCTTTTGTAATGGCCATGTCCATTTTGGATTGCCCTGTTCATAGCCATGGATAGAAACTTCAGGGAATTGGGTCGCGAAAGCCACAGAGAGCTGTCAGAGATCTGTCCAAGAATTGTTCGCACAGTAGGATCTGATGAGATAGTGTTACAATGTGTGAGAAAAATTTATCACTAACCACATGTCAACCTGCCCGTAAAATGTACAGTTGCGAAAATGCAGTGTGGAAATACTTTTCGAGTAATCCTGCCACTGGCAAAGTATACAGGTAATAAATCAACAGAGTTTTCTACCCAGAGAGCAGTTCTGTCAAGAGATGGTGTAATGCACACAACGAAACAGGCGGCCATCAGTTTGACTATATTCTGCTAGCTTAAGTTGTTGCTATACAGTGTAAATTGTTTATTTTGATAAGAAAGCGAAATATTCGCTTCCTTAACTAAAAAAAGTGAAACGTGGGGATGGCATTGTTGGCCAAGAATCCCCTGCTGGAGAATTCGGCCACCTGGTACATATCTTTTTATTTTCGCTACGTCGGCAACTTGCGCGTCGAACGGTGATGAAATGATGATGGGGCGAACACACACACCCAATACCGAGAGGAGAAAATTTCCGATCAGACCGGGAATCGAAGCCACCCCGTGATCACGAATCAGTAATGCTAACCACAAGATCACAAGCAGGTGACTCCTTAACTAAAAGTTCTCGGTTTAGGACCGTCCACGATCTGTATTACTTTGGGACATCCTGTATAACTACCGCAGACTGTCAGACAGCGGAGTAGTTACTACACGTTATATCCAGACACGTGGCTTTAAATTTTAATTCAGTTAAAATTTATGACAGTTTTGTAAGTGATGGTAAGAGATTCAGGTTGTTGACTTCGTGTACGAGTGTTTGGTGAACATATGTGAGAAAAGTCGTTAAAATTATTTTCGTCTCAACTTTCTTATCCTGCGTATTATTAAATTTGTTGCCATAGTCTTCCGATGTTATTCCCAATAGAATTTTCGCATAAGACTTAGCGTATACACTTAGCATGAATATTGGCTGTCAATTCTGCCATAAACGTTCTTGCTGTCTCATGTTTTCGGCGTATTCCACAAAACATAAATCGATCATTTTCAGCAGGTTTTCAATTATAGTGATTACTACGTTAGGACATACCTTGGCCATACTTTCTGTCCACAGATTTGCTGTCATTCTGAATATGCTCGGATGGGCCAACGTTATAGTAATCGTCACTGGCCTAGCGTCAACAAGTTCTGCCTCTTAGTTGGTTACATTCATAGATTGTACTTATTATTTCAAGTTGTGCTACATTTCTGTTCCTTGAGAAGAGAGGCGAACGATTAGCTGAAACACCTACAAACTATAGTATTTCGTTTTATACGTCTTCAGTTGCCGTATACAGTTGGAATTTTCCTCGGAAGGAAGAAGGAAGATTAGGGCTAACGTTCCGTCGATGACGAGGTCATTATTGACGGAATTTTCCATAGAAATAAATCTAGAGATTGAAACAGTATACTTGATTGTGAATTAAAGTTTGAGGAAAGACGGAGTGATTGAGATTCACCAGTGAATTAATTTACTACAGTTAATATTCCCAACTGCGTAAATAGATACCTTGAAGCCGTGACACGTATGAGCTCCTAAATGAATAGTTACCTAAAAACATCATTCAACAGAAGGTTAACGAATGAAACTATGCAAAATAGTTACCTTACTGTCATGACTGGTACATTTACATGAATCGCATAAATCTCAGAAAATCCCAGCTTGTGATATTTTCCCACTTTAAAATTTTATTTTGTGGGCAGTAAATACATGCAGCTGCCTCACTGACTGAAGTGTGGTCTTCAAGGTATCTATTTACGCAGCTGGGAATATAAACTGCATTATATTAATTCACTGATGAATCTCAATTACTGCGTCTTTCCTCAAACTTTTGGTCACAATGAAATATGATGTAGTCGATGTCTAGATTTATTTCCAAGAAAAAGTTCGTCTATTATGACCTCGTCGTCGACGAGACGCTAAAATCTAATCGTTCTTCCTCCTTCCAAGGAGAATTTTAATTGTATACTGAAACTCAGTGACATAATACAAGGAAATAGTATACGTTGTAGAAATTTTCAACCGACAGAGTGGAAGAACAACTTGAAATAATAATTAAGATCTATGAACACAACCAAGCAACAGTTAGGAGTTGCTGATACTAGGCCTGTGAAGATTACTATATTTTTGTATTCTTTCACACGGACATCTTCTGAATATTGAAACAACGATGAAAAGATGTTCCATTTACAGCAAAACTGTGTTGTTGCGGTTCTGTGTAAACTTTGCATTAGTGGATAAACGAGAAGTTTGAAATTCTGTATCTTTATTATAGGAATCAGGGGAAACTGAATGGATTCGCTGTCCAGAGATGCTTCTTGATGAATTCTAAGTTAAATTTGCAAATAAAGTTTGATATTTGTCTTTTCTTGTTTCTCTCAGATCCCTAGATTAAGAAATTGCCTGAAAGAAGACTGAATTTATTTTTATATGCAGTATGACACTAGGCCTGAGTCATGGTGGTGAGGAAGGGCTAAGGAGAAGTGCGATTCGACAGATCGATTCATAAGGGCAGAGCGCAACAAAATCGGAAATACGTGCAGATGGAGAGACTAGTTCTGTTATCGTTTATACAGGTTGTATGACTGTGATAGGAACAAGCGAATTAATAAATACAGGTCTGGAAACCGATGGTTTCCTCGATACGGCTACATTTCCTAAATGGCCGACTTACTGGTCTTATGTACTTACATTTCCCAAAACGCAAGCTAATAGACAGTTTGGATGCTGTACATTACGATGATAGGATGTGTATATGATACATGCATGATGATGGATCGGCACTTTTCCATGTGGCTGTTCGGAAATACGTAGCACCAGTCTTCAACAACAAGTGTATCGGACGTGGCTCGGACGTACCTCGACTTGAACCCGTTGGATTTTTGTAAATGAGGATATTTAAAAGCTTTGATGTATTCCAGCGCTGTTGAAAGTGTCGATGAACTCCGAAAACGTACTGAGGATGGTTTTCAATGGATTCTGAACATTTTTGGAATTTTTGAACGTGTACCGGCATTGATAAGGAGACATGCTGAAGGTTGCCTTGACATGAACGGTGATCGTGTGGAACACTTTTTGTTACGCGTTTGTCCTCAAACGCATATCTGAAATTTGGATCCCAGGGGACTCTGTTATAAGGTGCTCATGTACTCAGTCGTAACACATCATATCTGAAAAACCATTGGGTTCTGGACCTACATTTATTAAAATTATTTGCTTATTTCATTGTCCTTCAATCGCCGGTTTCGTTTGCAACTTGTATGGGCTATTAGCGATGCTTGGTGCATCAGCTCTGAGCTAGAGTGCTGGGTCATGTACGGAGCTCAAAGATATTAGCAGTGGTGGCAAAAAGTAACCTAATACACATGAAATACTGATAACACGATACCACACGATAATTTTTTAACGGCATAAAGGGAGTGTTTTTTCATTGCTCGTTTTAAAATCAAGCCCATCCCTTTCCCGATAGGCCGCACTAACAACTCGCCGATGAATTTCCAATACCACTCTGACCATTCACTGACAGTATCAACTCGTTTTAGAGTGAGCTTTTTGCCGTTAAGGCACCGGAAGGAGATTCATCCAAGTCAAAATTCAAGACGGGGTTTTACATCCCTCGAGACTGATTTCATAAAATTAACTTCAGTAATTTAAGCTCAATGACCTCAATAAGAGTAATCCCATGTTTCGCACAACGGATGTTGAACACTACGCTTACGGCAATAGAATCGTAGTTTTTCCCAGTTTATTCCTTGCTTTAAGAGTGTATCAGTAATCACATATCATTATATCGGTGTTGCAAATTTTATAGATTGCGCAAAATTCTATTATGAATAGTTATTTTAAAAATTATGAAACAATTTATAACTATCGGTTCTGACGCGAAATTTATTGTCCTTCTTTGGTATTACCAACTTTCAGGCTTTCACAACCGGATGTCTTGGTTGCTGGTAAATCTTCCTGGTTGCATGACCGTGTTCCATGAAACGTTTTCGTCCTGACATTTCGTTTAGAGCACCGTTTGATATCTTCAGAGTTGCTCCTGGTTCTCCTCAGGGACTGCGCTGGAAGCACCTCTGGAGACATCCAGCACAGCTCTGAACGAAACGTCAGACCGAAAAAGTTTAATCGACTACGACCACACAGCCCTGATGATTTACCAGCGGATATTACAAAATTGTGTTTTATTTTGTATTCCATTTGTTTGTTTCCTTTTTTCATGCACTCAAATGAATTTGCACTACTCAAAAGTTTTTACTTTGAAAAACAAAATAGCGTAATTTTCGTAAATATGCACCAACAGTGGATACATGTACAAGATGGTAAGGAACCGCTGGGAAATACTGATATCTGTAATATCCAATTGTATGTGTGTTGCTAAAAGCAGAGTGTTCTAGCAATAAAACTGCGTAAATCTATAGCTTGGTACACACCCTGTCAGATCGACTTAAATATGGAATGTAGTAGTAATGTTATATTTTTTACAGTAATGTCTTCTAGAATCTGAGTAGTTATTAAATATCTCTTTCTGTTACAACCAGTTCCTCTGAAAGTTGGGGGAGTAAAGGATTATCGAAATAGCTAACGAAATAAAAAATATCGCGCCACGGTGAAAATATTATACAAACGTATGTGTGATTTTCTAGATAAGAGCGAAATTGAAAGCATGATTCTTCGATATACGATGACTATTTGTTCCTATGGCTCAAAATCAAATAAACCGATATAAGTGGAACAAACAATTCGTTGTTACTTACGGGGCTTAACTTATTAGGCCACGATTAACTAATAATAAACAATTAGTAGTGGAGTATGAAACTGTTCTACCAAGAAGCGATGGAACAATCTGTCTGCATGATAATTGTTTATCTTGAAACTCCATTACTTTCAGATTTCCTGTATTGCTACAGCATTGGTTCGCTATCGGAAATTTATGGATAACATTTAGTTCACATTTTTGAACTCTCACGAGATTAAAGATACGATTCATCTGCCAGAGAGAATCACAGAAATGGTGAAGAGGTAATATTTATTATTCGCTACGTTCATTGTCAATGAAATAAGACTAATATCCGTCGTAAGTATCTACATAACTATCATTTTGGCTTACAGTGAATTTGATTTTTTGATCACTTCTATTCATCGCTCAGGTGGAATTTGCCAAAGACCTACTACTACCACGTATTACGGTGTACTATTATGTACTACGTAGAAAGGAAATATCTGGTACATTTCGATCGTTGAAAATGTATTTCAAATCAACACGTGACTGGTATTGAAAAACAAGTTATTGGGGAAACGTCTGCTGTAGAGGAATTTCCATTGAGCTTTTGATGCCGATGCAGGGGAACCAAAAGACCAGTGTTCACTATTGATTCCATCTCAATGTACGAACTCGATTTTTGTACAGCTACTGTAAAACAACAACAAACAATGAAAATGTTTTGCCTGTCTTACTTTCAATGTTTTTGCTTGACCTAATAAACTAAGATATTCCAACGCAATTGACAGTAGCAATATTTTGAAGTAGTCGAATATTTGTAGTAGTAGTTTTACTCATAAGTGGGTGACTTTTCCTAGCATATTGTAAATGTCGTGGTATTACAGTTTAAGAGCAAAAAATAACATAACTCATATATACAGGTATTTACATGCTTACAGGTTTAGTCTGACGTGGGACATGTAGTCGACCATAGCCTTATAGTGAGACCCGTCCCGGAACTTGGCTGAAGTAATTTAAGGAAACCTCGGGAAATCTAAGGCAGGTTGGCCAAGTGGAGATTATAGCTTCCAAATGGTTCAAATGGCTCTGAGCACTATGGGACTTAACTACTATGGTCATCAGTCCCCTAGAACTTAGAACTACTTAAACCTAACTAACCTAAGGACATCACACACATCCATGCCCGAGGCAGGATTCGAACCTGCGACCGTAGCAGTCGCGCGGTTCCGGACTGGGCGCCTAGCTTTCAAATTCTCGAACGAAAGGCCCGTCTGCTTAGAACAGAGCAACCTCATTTCCTTCATCCCCAGTGTACAATGGTGTTTTATTTATGCACTCTTGCAAAAAGTTTTTTAATAATGCAGAAATCTGGTATTACACTGCTCATATATTTGTCAACACCAGTCACTACACACTGTACCCGCATTATACACACATTATTTCGTTATGTAACACTACATACATTATCGTCTGACCTGACGACTACGGCGGTGATGTTTGGTTTCCATTTGGTGTACCACTGCTTTCCATTCGTTTGCCTAGAGAATCAAGCTCAGAAAGAGGATAACATGTTAGTATTAGCCAAGTTTCGGGTTAAGGTTTCCCAGAAAACAAAATATATCAGAGAGGAATTGTGTAGCGATATGACAGAGATGTTTCATTACTAACTATTTGTATTACATTTTTATCAAAACTCTGTGACGGAAAACACTTCATAAACTGCAATGTGTGACGAGTTGTAGAGGAAACGTCAGTTACCACCTCGACCTTGTCACGCTACTGTTACGTAAAACCTTAACTTCTCTGTGCCTTTTGCAGTGTCCGGTAACACGGTGCTATTAACGATACATTTTGTCCCCAACTTTCCCGTAACGTTACACAAAATTTTTGTGATAGAGTCTTCTAAGAGTGAAGTTATTATTTTCTAACTGAATTGTTTGAAAAACATTTTGTTAGAGATAGTAAATCATTATTTTGCCTGCATCTTTCCAATGAATAATGAAATAATAGTGTTTTCTTAAATTGCTAGTCGACTATCGGCATCTTAAGTGAAATTCATGTACTAGCGTGATTTAATTCTGTCTACATTTGAAGATGCCGTCTGCAGCAAAATACAAATTATTCTTGTTCAGGCCTTTCCACAGATGTGTTCTGAGCTGTTAAAACGTTCTCAGCGTGTTTCTCTCTACTTTAATCAAGATCACATTAGGCTGCTCGTTTCTCTACTTCCTCAATCATAGGTGTCATTTTATACAGTTTCTCACGGATGGAGAATAGTAAAAACAAGAAATTGTGTCACTTAAGATGGAAGTGAATATTTCACATTTTTTTCCAACTGTCAAAAAAAATTGGAAGTGGTTTGTAACCTTTCATTAGTAAACTACCTTATACTTCCAATAGTTAAGTTAAATTGCCATAATTTTTGTCTTTATCCTAAAATGCGTCCTTTATGTTTTTTTTTCTGTCACATTTTGAGCTTATTTTTGCTGTTGCAGTTTCTCTGTAAAATGTTATTTTGTTTTACATGGAGCTCGAACAGTACTCCCGTATAGCGATTAATTTCCAAATATAGTTATTAAGTTGCTTCTTTGAAAACGACAGCTGTTAGTTACTCGAAGTGGGATTCGTAAACCGAGAGCCAGAACATAAATTTAATAAAGATCTGTACTTCATCCTCAGTGTTTGACGAATTGCATTGTTTAATTACTTATCAATGTTATATTTTTGTTTTGTCGGTCAATTTTTAGGCTTCACTGTGAGCAGACGCTCTGTAATGAAACTGAATAAATATGACCACAAATTTGCGTTGACGAAGGGACGACAACAGTTACTTATGTTGTTACGGTCAGGAAGAATAGTTTTCCGTACGGAGTTACTGTGTGTCTGCAAAACAGTTTCTCTTGATCAGGCTACTGCAGTTTCCACTTCAGTGGCTACACTAGTGTGTTTCAATGTGTTAATTATGCTAGCACACTGAAAAAGTTGCATAAGGTTTGGACTTTTTCTGTTTCACATATTGACTTGACATTAATGATAGCTGTGCACGTATCTGCTATTGTTGTGCAAAACTCCGCCATCACATGTTGTTTCATTCCTGCCGTGGTTGTGAGGATCATAACATGCTGCAACCATAACAGTTCTTATTGTAGTGTAGTTTGATGATACCCAAGGGAGTGAATTTTGCTAATTGTTTAATAATTACATTAAACTGTCTATTTCAAAATAAAATAATAGCCCACGCAGTAAAATGTCTTTCTTTAAGAAAGTTCTTTTAGCTGTGTACGCATACATACTGTGTGCTGGGCTAAATGATGTTGTGTCACACTCCAGGTCAATTTATTTTTATAGCACTAAATACACGTACAAAATATTTAAAGTTATGGACATGTGGTAGATATCATTTTAAAACTGTAAAGTGTGCTAGATGGTGGTATATTGACGGAACTAGCTACAGCGCAACGAACATATTAGCAGTTTTTGATTCTATAAAAATGTGTAGCATCTTCCATTTACGAATGCTCTCACACAAAACACATATTCCATTCTGAGATAGAACTCCATGACACATAATCACCATCTTCGCAGAATTTAGATTTATACCTGCGTCACGAGTAAATGAAAACCATTCTTGAAAACAGTGTTCTAGGCCTGGCTTTTAGCACTGAGCGTACTTTTTTCAATAATTTACAGGAAAAGAAGAGTTTGCGAAACCCACATTAAAATTTAAACAAATCTGATAATGGACCTTCTATCAGGGATTGAAGGGTCTGTAAGGCTCGTATTCTTCGCATATAGTATTTCCAGAATTTATTTTAAAAAAATAATAATTTGGTGATGAAAGGAAAGATGTAGTTTAGGGATAATAGAGCTGTGGACAGCAGTGCAGATACACAGAATCGTTCGCCAAACTGCATGCATAACCTTACTCCGTAAGCTTTCCAAGTCCAAAACTCACCTTGAAGAATATAAAACCTCATAGCGTCCACAAATTAAATAGGTACACCCGCTATGAGTAAATTCAAAAAACGTGTTTTTCCAGCAAATTCATAGAACCAACGCACCTGACGAAATTTGGTACAGATATTTCGTATTTATCACAAAGATTTGACTTTTTTCTGCATACCAGTCCTTGCGTAGTTTATTCTTTTTACGCACTTTGTTCTTTAAAATTCGCATGTCACATGTGGGAAATACTAGTAGCGTAAACAGCAGCAACCTCAACCTTAAAGTTAAGGATATTTGCCTGCACTTAACTGGCGCATGAATCGCGGGTTAAATAACTCAGCAGTACAGTTAGTTTATATTACTATAAATTTCAGTTACAATTACAAAAGAGACAGAGTAACATACTGGGAAACTTCCAATATCCGTGTAATTTTTCCTCCTATCTACGTAATTCTGTAGCTCTCAATTCGTTCGAGCAATCAATCATTCATGATAGGAAACACAGTCATAGCTCAGTCACTCAAAATGATTCTGAAATTTTACTTGTTAGAATGAAATCAGGCGATGATTCTTCTTCTCTGCAGACTCGTGCTTTGCGGCAGTCTGCTAATCTGTACAAATAAAATGCCTCGTAATTTTGGGAGCGTTGTATAATCAGTCGGGAAACCTCAGATCAAGCGGATATTTGGCTTTGATGAAGTTTAACCTTCCGAAGAAGTAATGGAGCTCTTGGATTATTAAATCCAGGTTCGATCCAGTCTTTCGGAAGTCCCTTCTGATTAACAACTACGCAATATATCGATAAATATCATTAATTCTCAATTGTCAAATACACACCTTTGTATGAAGGAGCAATCTATATATACATATTTCCTTTTTAATCGTACAGTTCGTATCAGTTATCTTCTGTTATAAATCTCAATAATCAGATTACAGTTCTTCCAAACCAAGCTCAGGCTAATCGGCACGAAGACAATCCCGGAAGCTCCCTTTCTTTTTTTTCTAACAACCACCAGAGAGAGTACTACAAAGAATACTTATGCGCTCATGGCATAGCTATTGTATGAAACTATTTTGCGCATGGATTCTGCGAGTATGAAGATAGAAAATTTGTAAACGTCATTCAAGGGTAGAATTTTATCAGAATAATTCATCGAATATAAAGAGATATTACATCCGACACTGTAATTGTCTTCGCGCAACACATCAGTGATGTGGTCATTGAATGGCAACTGCATAAAAATGTATCATCTACGCTAAAGGAAAACAAACTGTATGAAACTACACATCGTCGTCGCAGCTTGAAGCTGTAATATCAGAAATGAAGACTCTTATTCTCTAATTGTACAGTTGCACAAAATATATTTTCGGACATTTTACAGAACCATTATCTCAATACAGACTGACTGGCGAATCACACAGAAAGAGGTGTAATTTTGTACAATGCGCCTTACATTCTGATTACTGAGAACAGAGATATCGGATACGTCCAAATGGTATAAAATATAAGAGGAGAAAATTTATTCTAATTCATAAAATATTCTGTTTTTGTGAGGTACGAACTTTGTTCCTTGCCGTACGATTCACGACGTTCTAGCAGATAACATTCAGTACGTAGACTTTAACGGGGAGATATCGTCACGTGTAAAAACTTTGGATGTACAGTATACATAAAAATGCTCTGCTGCATGCCATCAAGCTGTTCACGTACGAAGCTGTTGTACACAGAGTGTTTCGCAATTCCTATTACAGGGTTGTAGGGGCTGCAGAGGGGACTTAGTAGTTTACGTTTTGGTAAGGAACTCATGTTCAGACGTGTACCGTTTGTATTTAAAGTAAGTTTTAAGATCCGATCACAGTCAAGCCTCCCGCTTCGCGGTATATGTACAAACTGAAAAGAGGGCGGTGTCGTCATTCATTGTTATAATTATGACATCAAATACCACTTTCGTCCGACTACAACAACGACTGCGAGAAGCTGGTGCATTCGCAACTAGGTGGGTTATTGTGGTGCTCCACGGCACGCGTCACTCTCGACACTGGAGAACCCGATGACAAGAACTCGTGACGTTGTCCAGTACATGGGCTCCTGTAGAGCACATTGTCTCCGCTGCGTGCGTACCATAAAGCGGCAGATTTGAAAGTGATCCGACCTTGAAATTTATTTTACATCCAGACGGTACATTACCGGACATGGGTTCCTTGTGAAAACTTTGTCTACTAGGTCTCTTTTCTAGCCCTATCAGCCCGTATTAGAAATTCTGAAACACTCAACGTCACAATGCCATGAAATTGCCGCGGAATACGGGAAAAACGACTGAGAATCGACTCTTAGTATGCAGTTAGTGACCATCAGCAGGAATAAATGTAACGTATTACTTCCACAGTCCACGACTGGCGATCAGACACCAGAAACAACGGTAAAATACCTGTGAGTATAAGCATAATTCATTGTGAGAATTCTGAGGACATGTAATTGACATATGATAGAGGGTTTTCAAAATCCTCGTTTGACCAAATATTAACAACTCTCACCAGATAGGATTAATAGCGAAGGTAGATAATATCCAAAGAGGGGCCACTCGTTTCGTCACGGTTTCATTTAGCAAGTGCTTCTTCAGTGCCAGAGGCTACAAGAGAGGTGTTGTGAATCCTTGTAAAAGTAGTCCAAGAATGAATAAAGCTATTACTAATGGCACTACATGACAGATACTTCTCCAGTTACAGTTCCGTGATCTTATGTTCCGAGAAAAGTCAGGCAATATGTTACATCTTCCCACATACTTCTTGCGAAATAACGATGACGGTAAAGTGGGAGAATTTCGAACTCATACGGAGACTTGACAGATTTTCTGTCCTCGCAGCATCCGCAGCCAATACAGACTCATGTGGCTGGCGGTGTATAGATGTTGACGCAAATCCATTAAATTGTATATCCCAGAGGTCTTGTCTCATTTCTACTTTGATGCCTTGGCTTTGAACGATAAAATGAGAGATGCAGCTCTGATGAGGTGTCAATGAGCCACCAAAAAGGCTGCTTACAAAATTCTCAGTCAATCAATTTTCTTTTACTTTCTCATCAGGCTTGGCTTACCAAAATGGATTAAATAACGGAATTGAGAGAATCCAGGAAGGTACACGTATATTTCTTTAATCAGCGCGAAAACGTTACAAAAGTGTTCAACAACCTCCATTAAGAATGAAAACGCGCAAGACAACATGGGCAACGAGAAGGCTTACTATTTAGATTCTTAGAAACGTAATCTTTCCTTCCACACCCATCTCACGTACTGATGATGTCAGAAAAGTTATATAAATAGGGTATTACGCTGAGTAGTGCAGACTTTGGTTCCCTCTGTGCTCCATCTACTAGTACAGTGGTCGGCAAACCGCAGCTGGCGATCCGGATGCGAACTTGGCCTGTTGAGTGTGGCTCTTCCAAAAACATTAGAGACTTAACATTGTGTGCAAAAATAGAGGAAGTTGGAACGGTTAAAATGTCTTCGAGTATAACCTATCAGAAAGTCGAAGATCTTAAACTGGTTTCAGCTTTATCAATAGCAGTTGAAGAATCTTGTGGCACACATGGTACAGCGTAACTTTCATTTTTTGTACGATTTATTTCAACCACCAACTCTAAAAAGAACTTTTGAGTTTATACGCACTCAAAGATCAAACACGTGGGGAGGATACAGCAAATGCTGTAGTGGAATGTACTGAAAACCATCATTTTCCACTCGATAAAATTGTCTCATTTTCAACAGACGGGATGAAAAATATGGCTGGCGTAAGGCCAAGATTTGATACATTTTAAAAGAAAAAATTAATCACAAGATAGTTACCTACCATTCCATTATTCATCGAGAAGAGCTTTGTGTGCAGACATTTCCAGAAGAAATTAGCAAAGTTATGAAACTGGTGATTAAGATTATCAGCTTCATTAGACTAGCTAAAGCTCTTAATCAGAGTAGTTTAAACAATTTTTAGTTGAAAAGGAGGGTGAATACACAGCTCTTCCGCAGCATAACAATTTACTCTAGTTACCAAGAGGAAAAGTTTTGAAATGTTTAGCTTCCTTATTAACAAAGATTAAAGCATTTCTCCTTGAGAAGTGTGTTCAGCGTACAGACTAACGAACGATCTCTGGATCAAAAAATTTTATCTCATCTAAATCAGCTCCGTCATGAACTACAGAGCAAGGCAAATACAGTTGTTTTCGATGTTAGAAAAAGTTATTTCATTCGAAACGTATTATCTCTTTTTGTTCAAGATTTTGAAAGGGAAACTTTGATCAACTTTCGAAGCAAATTCAAACATCGCAAAGAAAACACATTTGCTGTTTTAGTGCAACACTTTTAACTGTGAAAGAAGAGTTTTTACGAATTCAGAATCAGAAAAGCGACATTAGCCTCTGTTAAAAGGAAACCCTTAGCACTGCTGTAACGGATATAAAAAACAAAGAGTTGCGAACCTGGTAATTTAAGCTTATTTATGCAGATACAGAAATACTGGAGGAAAGTAAATGACTTAGTTCACAGCATAAATGTGGTCTGCTTTGAGAGGCCTGGAGAAGAAAATATATTGATTCTGAACACCTGGGATAGTATTCCTCATACGTTCAATCATAATCGGCTGACAAAAGTAGTGTTATCTGTTCTTTCCTTATTCTGGTCTACATATTCATGCAAACGATGGCTCTCTAAAAAAATTTCAATCGTTGTACTGTTGATATTTGGCTCTGTCGACTCAAGAGATTGTCCGCAGCTCGTGGTCGTGCGGTAGCGTTCTCTCTTCCCGCGCCCGGGTTACCGGGCTCGATTCCCGGCGGGTTCAGGGATTTTCTCTGCCTCGTGATGACTGGGTGTTGTGTGATGTCCTTAGGTTATTTAGGTTTACGTAGTTCTAAGTTCTAGGGGACTGATGACCATAGATGTTGAGTCCCATAGTGCTCACAGCCATTTTTTGAACTCAAGAGATTGCGACTAGTGTAATTTTGACACAACATTTTAACTCCGTCAGCGGTAGCTACTGACATACCTTACCCTCTTCGTAGAAAAACAGGGGAAATATTTTAATTCCTGTATCTAAAATTGTTGTATCTGCACTCGGCAAAGTCTAACCACCCAATCCTCCTCCCTCCCCTCGTTTTGCCCCTCTCTGGTATGAGAGGTGTTTAAATCTCGACCATTCCAGATCGTGATCACATGTAAAACCGCCTCCGTGCTTTCCATTATTAAAGTTATTCGTATATGAACCTGAAACTGAAAAATACTGTTCTTTACTGCAAGCGTGGGTAATAAGGTGATAATTAGAAGGAACCTGACTTAAAATATGTGTAATCAAGATACGACGAACTGACAATTTCTTTTTCTTTTCACTAGCTGCTTATTTTTTATGACCCACCGTCTAATTTCTTATGGTGGGTCGTATGTTACCACTTAGCCGCTGTGACTGGGTCCGGGGTCCGGTGTGACTGAAAGTGACACCACACCGTCTCTCGTCCCCACTCACACCGTTGCCCGTGTCCAGCCACGTGGAGGCAGGCTCTATTTGTTTACATCCATTTGATATTATTTAATATATTTATTAAATATATAAATAATAAAGTAAATCATTATCAGAACAACAGACTTTCGGTGTCGCATTTTTAATGTGTCATTTCTTTCATACGCCACTTTATTATTACTCCGATACCTCACACCCATCATCAGCATCAGAAGCAGCTGCAGCAGCAGCTACTTGGCATTCCCTGCTGAGCAAAGGTTTTCCCTACATTTTCCATGTATTTTGGCTTGCAGCTATATGCAGCCGCATTGCTACTCCATATTTTCTAAAGTCGTCTACCCACTTCCGTTCGGTCGTTGTCTCTGTTTTGTCTTATCTCTTAAAATCCAGCAAAGATCTTCTTTTGTCCCCGTATCAGCAATTTGCCTGTCTGGATCTCCCACCCTCGTGCATTAAGATTATAATAATGTCTTCCTCGATTCACTAACTCGTTTCCCTGTCTTTGCTAATAGCTCCCATTAGGCACCTCTTCAGTTCCCACGGAACAAACTTCATGTTTTTGAATGTTTTCAAAGTGAGAGTCCATGTCTCATTGCCAAAACTTGTAGTACATACTATCTGTAAACTTTATTGTCACACACATCGAAGGGCTAGTTTTGAAAACCTTCTATAGTTTACGCAAAACTCTCCAGGTCATTTTCACTATTCTGTTTATTCCTTTCGCACTCTCTTATGCAACTTCTTTGTTGGTTTGTACTTTTCTAATTTTGACACGTTGGGTACACATTACTAAATCTTCTTACAATCTAATTTCAGGTCCGTTTCATACTTATTCTGTTGGTCAATAGGCTTGGATATTAAATACCATTGCCATTCTATTTAAATGTGTATTTACTCGCAGAAAATAAATCTTTCTGCGAAGGATCCTCCGTTGCAGTAAATGCAAAATACACAAATATTCTTGAGTTCAGTGACCCTCCTTCAAATTTAATATGTGGTGGCATTTTAATACCTCAAACAAATTCCTTATTTCTTATCTCAATACATTGCTGAGACCTGACTTCTGTTGGAGAGTGCACAAAGATATTCCACACCACGTGGGTTATCTGATACCATAAATTGCCTCATGCTCTTTGCAATTTACCTAACGTGTCACTCTAATACACGTGGAGAACTGAGGACTTCTTGGATGTCATGCTTCATTCTCATTTACTTTGTTGTTTAGTAAATCGGGGTTCAACGACCCCCTCGATGAAAATTCACACACTAAAAGTAAGAGATTGAGACATAACAAAGCGTATCCGTTCTCTTGCCTGTAGAAAGAACAAGGCGATGAATGGACAGTACGTGTTGCTGTGCTTATTATTGCGTCAGTAATTAACAGAACCACCTTGACGGAAGAGAAGCCGGTATTCTTGGTACCAGATCCGGAATTCGTGGATTAGGCGAACAGAGCATCGTCTATCTGATTATGCTATGTAGCAATATTGCTGTATTTCTAGTTTTTAAGTAAACACCTTCCTAAATAAAATACTATGTGGGTAACTAATAAATAAATAAGAGATAGTTCTAAGCTTTCTTACTCCCCAATTCTCGGAAACGCTTGGCTGAGAGGTTTCGAAATTTGAGTGAAGGAAGTTGGTAAGCATATGTTGGATTCAAGCTGGTTACTAAAACCCTTTGCCTATGGTGAAACAAAATTTTGAAGAAGTACCAGGCAGAAAGATATTACCATCGCGTCTGCATTGCTTTCTTGGATTTCTAATGTAAATTACTACATGACCCTTACCTTACCGGAGTTAGTTTTGCTTCATGAGATGTCCCTAATCACAATCTACGTGTACATCTAAATGATTCGCCTGTAGCTCACATTTAGGCATTTTACAAATGATTCATAGAACCACTCTCAGATTATTTTTCGACAGCTCCATTCTCAAATCTACGGGGGAAAATAAGCATGTAATCGCCCCGTAAGAGCTCCGATTTCTCTTGTTTTATTACAATAGTCTTTTCACCCTGTTTAGGTGGGCATCAACTAAATCTTTTTGGTGGGACCTGAATGGTGAGAAGCTATGAATCACTGAAACAGACTTAATCAACACATCGTAAACCGTAGTTTCCATCGTGAAGAAGAATCTTCAGGAAAATGTAATGACTCGTGGGATATTCTAGTATACGAAGAGAGTTTCTAAACTACTGGGTGGTTATGATTAAACTTTCGCTGCTTGAGAGGTCCACCAGGAAAAAAGAGTGATCTTAGGAAAACGAAACTTCGTGGAAACATTTGTAAGGGCATGCAGAAGAGAAATAACGAATAAACCACTGAAAGACACACATTTTAATTCCACCTGAGATGGTAGCATTTCTTAACTGGGTACCTTATTACGTTCCAGGTTACAAACGTTGCTCAATATAACGACCATCTCCAGCCACATCAGCCTGGAACCGCATTAGGGATACAGTTTAGCATTTGGTCGCAGCACTTTCCGATCGGTGGATCACTGAATGTTCAACTGTAGTGACACAGCTCATGCACTGCTTGAAGATCGCACATTGGGTCCAGCGTTCTCAGCCACGGCAACAGTAACTTCTTCAGCAATTGGTGGCGCAATTGGCCGTCGGCTTCCCTCAGGAGAAATTTCGAAATCGCCAGTTAATTCGAACTTCCGAATCATATTCTTCAACCTCGGTGCGGAAGAGGAGCTCTCCGTATGCCTTTAATGCGTCAACAGCCGCGAAGAGCAGCAGTACTATTGCTGTTGTTTAAATAAACGGCTTTACGAGAAAATACCTGCTCACCTCCAGAACCACATTGACTGTCTGCAACTGTAATTCCCACTGATTTTTGTGTTTCAACCCTACGTCACCATACCAGTACCGGCGCCTGAGGGAAATCCGTGGTACTAACATTACTGACAATGCAAATCCTGCAGTGCAGAGTCTGAACATCATTCCATAAAGTTGGATAATCGTATGGTAAATATTTGTCCTCCTACACTGGTTCAAGTAGCGAAAGTGTACCCTGTACTTCTCCGCGCTACGCAAACAACCATTATAGTAACATTCTATTTTTAGGCAGTCATGGGAAAAATCAGGAAGATAGTTATTTTTTATTTACAGCTGTGTAACTCACAATTCATCCTCGTGTTCCGCTAAACAATATATTTACAGACTCTTGACTATAGGAATTCCAGTGTCAATGAAGAGGACTCTGCATTATGTTGTGTTATCGACTTCAGACAACGTTCCACAGTACCACTGTCTCTTATATTCATATAGTGCACTTAGAAATAATTTACAGAGCATATTTCGACGGTGTCCAAACAGCCAGTAAATGACTAGCAAGAATTTCGATTAGTGCGCGTTGATAACGTAGTTCGACCCCTTCTCCATCTGTCGATTGCATGTTTGGCGTTGCCCTGTATATTTCCCTGCTCGAAGACTCGCCAGCCATTTGTATCAGACTTCATCACCATTTCGCTTAATTTCCTTCAAAATTCTGATCAACTGCAGGAAATTATTAATGCAACAGTAAAAAGAGTTACAAGCTGGCTCCTTCCAAAGCTACACGTACGACATGCTAACATCTCACAAACACGTCATTTTGTCGCAAATCGTAAAAAATTCCTGCGACACCAGCAATGGTCTGACAGATAATCACACTAGCGGTGGTAAGAAACGCCAGATTACAAAGAAAAACTGAAAGTCATATAGGGTGCGCTTTTTCACGTCGTCAAGTCTCCGTAAGCAACGCTTTCCAACTACCTCGAGAACTTCCTTATTTACGGCCAAAAGTGTTGTATTAATAGAGGCATTGAATTTTGTTATAACAGTTTCCGCAAAAAAAAAATTTAATCTACGTCTGTAATGAAAACTCTTGAAGTAAGGAACTGCAACAAGAAGCAAAGTATTTTATTATTACAGTAGCAGAGGCGCTAATGGAACGTACAGAAAAGCAACTGAATTCACTTTGCTTATAAATCATTATGGAACAATTGATAATGAGACGTTTAATCGGCTAGCAAAGAAAGTAGTTAAAAATGAGTTTTGTCTCAGTTTAAAACTCCCACATAAATAATTTTATTGTTGATTGGCAGCAGTGCTTTCTTACTTCCAATGTCCATTCAAACAAAGCAAACTGTTTCTAATTCTACTGTTTTTTTTTAATCCTTTATGTTTTACGTCCGAACTTCACTGGTCCCAGAAACCTTAAAAGTATCGTCTGCCTAAACCTCAAGTTGGTAGTGACTCCCTTTCTGATCAGCATACCGCGTTAAGCTTATTGTTAAGTTCCTACTGTTTTCTATGAATGTTCTGTTCCTCATTTTTAATATTAATTACGATAGTTCATTTTACATAAGTTGTATTGAGTCAGTTTTATCTTAGTCTTTTACAATCGATTCCGCAACAAAGAGGATAGGGCAAAACCTCGCGGTGCCTGGAAACACGTTCCCAGTTAGAAATATTTAACAGAAAATTTTTAGTACTTACTTTTTGCCATACAGCCACGGAAAATGTCATGACATCCTTTACCGGAAACGGTAAAGAATATATATTTTAATATGTATCTCGGACAACTCCACTTCCAGCCAAAGATATGCTAAGTTAATGGGTATTATCGTATCTTTTTTATTTGTGTAAATGAAGAACAGTTTGCAAACTGTTTGGCAAGTATTGAAATGTACCCGTTACCATTCTGAAATTCCACTATGATGTAAGACGGGTATTTTACAAATGTCTGCAGTTCCCAATATCAGCGCAGTAGGACTGTCTACGTCTGGAAGATTTTCATTATTGCATTAATAAGAAAAATTTTTCCGTAGACAAACGGTTGAACAGAGACGTTTGTATGTTGTTTTGTAGACAGATAGTTACGTAATGGATAATCATTTATTGTTTATCCTATTCCCACGTATCTTCGTACACCCAGCGTGTTGATTAGTTATTTCGGGTTGTAACTAATTAGATCGTTTCTGTGTACCTTTCTTACAGCGATAGTAAATCTGTGGTTCGATTTCTTTCAAGGAATGTATTCTTCTCGATACTTATTAGGGCCTGGTATTTGCACTTTCTATAAATACTCAGCATTCACGTCTGAAAAGCAATTTCAAGGAGTTGTTCAAAAGAAATTATTACCTGCAATACGTTTTAAATGCTTTGGCAAGTCCGTGAAAACATGAGTAGCCACGTCTCTGACGCATATTTATTTCTTTTTGAGTCGTCAGTCTTCAGTCGTCTGTTGCGGCCCACCGTGGTTCCTCTCTTGTGCAGACATCTTCATCTCAGAGTAGGCTTTCCACCATTCGTCCTCAGTTATTTGTTGGATGTATTCCAGTCTCTGTCTACCCATATAGTTTTCACTCCCTACAGCACTCTCCAGTGCCATGGAAGCTATTCCCTGATATCTTAAGACATGTTCAAAACCTGTCCTGTCGACAGTGTTTTCCATATGTCCCTTTCTTCGCCAAGTTTGTGAAGAACGTCGTCATTCCTTATCCTATTAGTGCACCTAATTTGCAACATCCCTGAACAGAGTCACATACCAAAGGGTTTGATTCTCTTCTTTTCCGGTGTTCCCACATTCCATGGTACACTACCATAAAATGCGGTGGCCAAACGTACATTCTTAGAAATTTATTTCTCAAATTAAGGCTTAATTTCCTTAGCCACGAATGCCCCCTTTGCACATGCTAATCTGCTTTTTAACTTCGTGTTTAGTCCATCATGTGTTATTTTGCTTCCAAGGTAGCAGAATTTCTTAACTTCATGGTCCATAATTTTTATGTTAAGTTCATAGCTAATCTCATTTTTGCTACTCATCATTACTTTCGTCTTTCTAAGGCTTACTCTCAATTCATATTCTGTATTCATTAGACTGTTGATTCTACGCGACAGGCTCTGTAATTCTTCCCCACCTTCACTGAGGATAGCGAATAATATCATTGATATCCTTTCACCCTGAATTTTGGTCCCACAACTGAAACTTTCCTTTAGTTTTGTCATTGCTTCTTCGATTTATAGGGTGAACAGTAACTGCATCCCTCTCCCACGCCGTTTGAACCCGTGCATTTCATTCTTGATCCTCCATTCTTATTGTTCCCTCTTGATTACTGTACATATTGATATTACTTGTCTTCCTTTATAGTTTACTCCTATTTATTCACAAAATTTAGGTTCAAATGGTTCAAATGGCTCTGAGCACTATGCGACTTAACTTCTGAGATCATCAGTCGCCTAGAACTTAGAACTACTTAAACCTAACTAACCAAAGGACATCACACACATCCATGCCCGAGGCAGGATTCGAACCTGCGACCGTAGCGGTCGCTCGGCTCCAGACTGTAGCGCCCAGAACCGCACGGCCACTCCGGCCGGCAAAATTTAGGTATATTGCACCATTTTACGTTGTCGAAATCTGTTTCCAAGTCCATAAATCCAATGAACGTGTCTTGATTTATCTTCAGTCGTATTTCCATTATGAAGCGTAACGTCAGGCTTGCCTGTTTGGTGCCTTTCCATATCAGAAAGCCAAACTGACTGTCATCTAACAGCTGCTCGATTTCCTTTTCTTTCTCATTCTTCTGTAGAATATTTGTATTAGCAACTTCAATACCTTAGACGTTATGCTGATTGTGCGATAGTCCTCGTACGTATCTGCCCTTGCTATCTTCGGTATTGTGTAGATGATATTTGTCCATAAGTCTGATGGTATGTGTCCCGTCTCATAAATTCTACACAACAACTTGAGTTGTCGATTGCTTATCACTTCTCACAATGATTTTAGAAATTCCGAAGGAATATTAACTATCCTTCTACCTTATTTGATCGCAAGTCTTACAAATCCTTACCGAATTCTGATCCTAATACTCGATCCCCTATGCCTTCTGTATCGACTCCCATTTCTTCTTCTGTCACTCCATCATACAGTTCCTCTTCATCTTAGAGCCCCTTATGTACTCTTTCCACTCATCTGCTCTCTCCTCTTCGCTTAAAGACCTAGCTTTTAATTTCACCGAAGGTTGTTTTGACTTTTCTACTTGAAATCAGTCCTTCCAACGACCATTTATTTTTCAATTTCCTCATATTTTGCCTGCGGCCATTTCATCTTGGCTTCCCTACACTCCCTATTTACTTCATATCTAAGTGACTTATATTTCTGTATTACTGAATTTATCTAATATTTTTGTACTTCCTTCTTTAGTGGGTCAGTTGAAGTATTTTTCTGCTATCCAAGGTTTCCTTGTATTTAGTTTTGACCACCCAACTTCTGAGACTGCCGTTTCTAGAGACGTCCATTCCTCTCACCTGAACTTCCTACTGTGACATTCGTTATCTACAGCCTATGAGAGCTTCAAACTCATCTTACCATTCCTCAGTATTTCAGTATGCCACTTCGTTCCATATTGATTCTTCCGGACGATTCTCTTAAACTACAGTCTACAGTTAATCATTACAAAATTTTGATCCGTTTCTGTTTCTGCTCATGAGTAAGCCTTAAAATGCAGTATCTGAATTCATAATCGCTGTATCGACATAATGTAATCCTGCCAGAATCTGCCGTTGTCTCAAGTGCATTTCTAAGTAAACCTCTTCCTCTTGTTGCTTTTGAAGATTGTGTTCGCTACTACTAACTGAAATGTATTGGAGAACTCAGTTTCCTCTCTCATTCAGTCTACCAAGCCCATACTCTCCAGTGAGCCTTTCTTATACTCCTTCCCCTAATACTGCATTCTAATGTCCCACAATTATTAGATTATCATTTCCATTTACGTACTGAATTACCAGTTCACTATCCTCATATACTTTCTTTGTCCCTTTATCTTCTGATTGTGAAATTGGCACGTATGTCTGAACCATTGTCTTTGGCCCTGATTTGCTGTTGATTCTGATGTAAACAATCCTATCACTGAACTGTTCACAGTAATTTACTTTCTGCGTTATCTTCTTATTCATGCTAATCTCATTATACCATTTTCCACTGCTGTTGATATTACCCTATATTCGTCTGACCAGAAATCTTTGTCTTCTCCTATTTTATTTGTAAGGTCTGTCTTAGTCAAGACGGGCCTTTACAAATAAAATGCCATAATATTATTGCGGACTCATTTACAGACTTTTGTCTTCAATTGATTCTTTCCATTTCACTATACTGATCCCCACTGTATTTAGATTGAGCCTTTCCATTTCCCTTTTCAGATTTTCTAGCTTCCCTGAAACGTTTAAACTTCTAACATTACACTCTCCGACTCGTCGAAAGTTCTTTTTCTCACGGTTACCTGCCCTTACCAGCCCCCTGCCGGAGATCGGAACGGGGGACTAATCCGGAATCTTTTGCCAGTGGAGAGATTATGATTTTGCTTCAGTTACAGGCTGTATGTCCTGTGGACAGAGATTATGTGCGTTAACTGACTCTTTGTTGTTCTAATAAGAACGCCTTCAGATCTATGAAGAGGTTGTTTTTGGTTCTTGTGTTACGTTCATATTTTGCAATATTTTTAGAGGTTGCATTACGTTACTGCAGATGGATGGTGGAGTGTTTCCTTCGACTAGGCCACGGTCAGTTCTTTCCCATATCTATTTCTATTGCCACTCTGTTTCTTAGAACAAGGTTGATGTGCACTTCAGAAGTCCATTTGTCCCTTCCGCAGTTCTGTTCGTCCTCTATCGACATGCAGACAAACATTTAAGGGCTTCGGTACTTTAACTCCAGCCTCACGTTACATATTTTCTCTTATTAGACTCGGTGTAAACCCATGGAAGACTAATCACAGATAATTGTGTATTGTTTTCAAGGTAGCTCCACCATCACCTATGCATACGCCGTGCCCATTCGAGACCTTATCCTTACGAAACTACCTTGAACGACTCAGAGCGGCGTTTGAGAGTATGGAGACGAATAAACACCAGAACATGATACCTTTCACTGCGCATCATTCAACACCTCTAGACAGGACATTCCGTTTGCATCGAATATTTACATTGCAGTAAGAGACTACGAAAATTAGTGCGTAACTATTGACCTGGCCATTAAATCTGTAACAGATTGCTAGTGGGATATAGGGAAAATTGTCGCCGTGGGATTCCCAGAGTGTTGCGGGTGCAAAATAGAGAGTAGGACGCTACAGTGGGTGGAGAGCGAAAGTGAAGTGTTCAGTGTCAACACCCATACTTACAACGCCGCCTGGACGATAGAAAAAAGAAGTGCTCTTCCCACATCTGGAACAGATCAAACACTTAGGCTTAGAAAGCTATCAAAATTAGATTAATGTGATAATAACAACACCTTTCAATGGAAAATACACCTTCAATGGAAAATACACATGCAACTTCATAATCAAAACAGTGTTTCTTAGTGAATACTGCTGCCCTGGAGCGGGAGCAAATGCTCAAGTAGTCACATCTGAAGGATTGCGTAACAGTGGAATAGTAACAGAATGTACGTAACTAGCCGCGGGCTGTACACACAATGTACACCCCAAGGCCCAGCGGTTGCGACGGGGCTACCCACATCTCCTACTGGTTTCTATGCGTCTTTCTCTCTTGCAGTCTATTAGTTACTTTTCTTCGGTTTTCCAAATTGTTCATATCTGTTAGATTAAGTAGTAATAGGCTGTACTAACTACTATCAGAACTGTTGTTCTCCATACTGTTATTGTGCTTCCAAACTACATTGTACATACGAATTGTGACTGAATGCTTAATTCTGTATGATTAAATTATTATAACTATTATTTTAATCTGGTCATTAATAGAATGCGGGGTCCGTCATAGAATCTAGACAGCGGAGCTGCTATTGAAAATAAACAAATAAATAGTAGTCAGTTCTAGATGGCTTGCGCATTCGCCGGTCGGACGTGAGTAGGACTTGGTCCCGTAGCTTGTCACCCGTCAGTACCCCCACCCCCCACCCCCACCCTCCTCCCACCCAGGCGAGGTGATACATCATCGACACATCCGACGCCTCTCGGATCTGATGCCTCAAGGGCCGCAGCCCGCAACGGCTGCGCAACATCCTGAATGTGTTCCAGCCACGGGGAAACTTAGACAATTTTTCTAAATGTACCGAGGCGGGCACAGCAAAACATATCGTATAGCGGTGTCCTCTAAACGGTGACGCTGACTGCAACAACACTACTTTCGTCTGCATAAGGAAACAACAGTTCATGTAAATTGATATCCGAAATAAATGTTAAGAGTGTCATGCAGTTTTCATTAGTTCGTGATGATTGAGATAAGGCACTAACCTTTCGCAATCTAGATTAAATTTACACAACTTCGTAATTTTACGGTTTCTCACGTTATAGTCGCTATGATCTTGAGTCCGAAAATTCGTTTGATGTAGCTCTCGACGCCACCCTACACTACAAAAGCCTCTTCGTCCCGAATAACTACTGCAATCTACATCCTTCTGAATCTGCTTAGTGTATTCATCTCTTAATCTCCCTCTACGAATTCCCCCCCCCCTCCTCCCCCACTTCTCTCCAGGACTAAATTAGTGCTTTCTTTATGACTCAGAATGCATCCTGCCAACCGATCACTTCTTCTAGTCAGATCATCCGCAAATTTCTGTTTTTCCCCAACTCTGTTCAGTACCTCCTCGTTAGTTCCTGAGCCATCCATCTAATCTTCAGCATTCTTCTGCAGCACCCAGTTTCAAAAGCTTTTATTCTCTTCTTGTCTAAACTCTTTATCGACCATGTTTCACTTCCATACATAGCTACACTCCATATAAATAGTTTCAGAAGAGACTTCCTAACACATAAATTTGTATTCGATGTTAACCAATTTCTCTTATTCAAAAACGCTATTTTTGACATTGCCAGTCTGCATTTTATATCCTCTCTATTTCGGCCATCATCAGTTATTTTGCTGCCCAAACAGCAAAACTCGTCTACTCCCTTTAGCACCTCGTTCTCCTATCTAATTCTCTCAACACCGACTGATTTAATTCGACCACATTCCATTATCCTTGTTCTGCTTTTGTTAATGTTCGTGTTACATCCTCCTCTAAAGACACTGTCCATTCCGCTCAATTATTTTTCCAAGTCCCTTACTGTCTCTGACATAACTACAATGTCATCGGCAAATCTCAAAATTTTTATTTATTCTCTCTGAACTTTAGTTCCCACTTCAAATTTTTCTTTGGTATTCTTCACTGCTTACTCAGTGCACAGATTGAATAACACTGGGGATAGGCTACAACCCTGTCTTTCTCCGTTCTCAACCGTTGCTTCCCTTTCACGTCCCTCAACTCTTATAACTGCCTTCTGGTTTCTGTACAAGTTGTACATAGCCTTTCGCTGCCTGTATTTTATCCCTGCTACCTTCAATATTTAAAAGAGATTCCTCCAGTCAACATTGTCAAAAGCTTTCTCTAAGTCTACAAATGCCTTAACCTATCTACTAAGATAAGCTGTGTTCCTAAGTTTCTCCGGAATCCAAACTGATCTTCTGCGAGGTTGGCTTCAACAAGTTTTTCCATTCTTCTGTAAAGAATTCGTGTCAGTATTTTGCAGCCATGACTTATTGAACTACCAGTTCGGTAATATTCACACCTGTCAACAACTGATTTCTTTGTAATTGGAATTATTACATTCTTCTTGAAGCCTAAGGGTATTTCGTTTGATTCTTGCATCTTGCACACCGTATGGAAGAAGTTTTGTTATGGCTAGCTCTCCAAAGGCAGTCAGTAGTGCTGACGGAATATTGTCAACTCCCGGGGCCTTGTTTCGACTAAGGTCTTTCACTGTTCTTTCAAATTCTTCTCTCAGTATCATATCTCCCATCTCATCTTCATTTATGTCCTCTTCCATCTCTCTTGTATGGATGGACCCTCTATATACTCCTTCCACCTTTCAGCTTTACCTTCTTTCCTTATAACTGGTTTTCCATCCGAGCTCTTGATATTTACACAGCTGCGTCTCTTTTCTGCAAACACTTCTTTTTAATTTTCCTGTAGACGGTATATACCTATACCCTAGTGATATATGCTTCTGAATCCTTACATTTGTCCTCTAGCCATTCCTGATAACCATTTTGTACTTCCTGTCAATCTAATATTTTAGGCGTTTATATCCCCTTTCCCTTTCTTCATTTGCTGCATTTTTATTTTCTCCTTTCAACAGTTAAATTCAATATCTCTTGGGTTATCCGAGGATTTCTGCTAGGTCTTGTCCCTTTAACCTATTTGACCCTCTGCTACCTTCAATATGTCATGTCTCAAAGCTAGCTATTCGTCTTCTACTTCATTCCTTTCTCCTGTTTCAGTCAATCATCCCAATGCTCCCTTATAATCTCTTAAGAACCGCAGGTTTTGTCACTTTATCGAGATTCCAATTTCTAAATTTCCTACATTTTTGCATTTTCTTCAGTTTTAATCTACAGTTCATAACTAATAAATAATAGTGAAAGTCCATATCTGCTCCTGTAATCCAAAATCTTGTCCCGAAATCTCTGTCTCGCCATTATATAATAAATCTGAAACCTTCCGGGGTCTCTACGTCTCTTCCACGTACGCAGCCTTTTGTCACGATTCTTAAACCAAATGTCAGCGATGATTAAATTATGCTCTGTGCAAAATTCTACCAGACGGCTTCCTCTTTCTTTTCTTTTCCCCATTACATATTCACCTGCTATTTTTCCTTCTCTTCATTTTCCTACTATCGAATTGCAGTCCCTCATCGCAATTAAATTTTCGTCTCCTTTCGTTTATTTTTTCAATATCTTCATCATCTGCGGAGCTAGGTGAAATATAAACTTGTACTACTGTGTTGGGCGTGGACTTCGTGTCTGTCTTGGCTACATTAATGCGTTCACGCTGCTGTTAATAGTAGCTTACCCGCAGTCCTGTTTTCTTATTCATTGTTAAACCTACTCCTGCATTACCCCTATTTGATTTTGTATTTATAACCCTGTATCCACCTGACCAGAAGTCCTGTTCCTCCTGCCATCGGACTTCACTTACTCCCACTATATCTGACTTTAACCTATCCATTCCCCTTCTTAAATTTTCTAACATACCTCTCCGATTAATGGATCTGACATTCCACGTTTCTATCCGTAGAACGTCAGTTTTGTTTCTCCTGATAACGACGTCCTCCTGAGTAGTTCCCGCCCGTAGATCCAAATGGGGGACTATTTTACCTCCGGAATATTTTACCCAAGGGGACGTCATCATTATTATTTAACCTTATAGTTGGGCTGCATGCCCTTGGGAAAAATTACGGCTGTAGTTTCCCCTTGCTCTCAGCCTTTCGCAGTACCAGCACAACAAGGCATTTTTGTTGTTGTTACAGTAACAGATCAGTCAGTCATCCAGACTACTGCAACTACTGAAAATACTGCTGCCCCTCTTCAGGAACCACACGTTTGTCTGGACTCTCAACAGATACTCCTCCACTGTGGTTGCACGTACGGCACGGCTATCTGTAACGCTGAGGCATGCAAGCCACCCCACCAATGGCAAGGTCCATGGTTAATGTTATAGTAATACACCATACTGAGTTCCCATCTTCCTCATACTTCGCTGCCGTTATAGAGCCCATCTACTAGACTGTTATTCATTTCAACACTAAAGAGACGTCTGCGTTGACATTTCCCGAACAGAAAGCTCCTTGTGTCTTTCGTTCTTTTTTGTTCCACCTTCATTCCAAAAGAACGAGGAGTTTGCAACTTCTGAAGTTAACGTTTTGTTATTTAACATTCGATCCTTAGCAGCAGACACATTACTAGTGCTAGGCATTCTGCTATCAAATCCGAGACAACAGTCACAAAATGCTGGAGGGAAAGTTACTTTAGTTTTAGAATGTCACGTGATTACTAAAAGAACGGTGACGTGGAGAATGCTCCGGAAAATGTGGGAGATATCTTTGGATCCAGGAAGTTTTAAACTATGTGATGGAACTTATACGTTTATCGTTATGGTTCACTTTACGTAAAACTTAGGTTTATTTAGAGCAATCAGAAATGTTGCATTCCTGCTGTTTCACAGTCAGTAACATTTATTGTCCTCTTTTGTTTTGTAAAGATTAAGAAGCCTTGAAAAATACTAAAGCTTTGCATCTTTGATGGCAGACGAATTACCTAGATTGTTATTTAGAATATCTCATTATTTTTCATTGCAAGTTTTATAGTTTCCTACAACTATAGCTACAACATACCATTAGCGCTCACGACTGTATTACGATGACATGAGTTAGAAGTATTGGACGACTGATTCCTACCATATTCAAAATGCAAGTCTTTTCTTCTATATATTTTGTTGTCAAATGATATTTCAGCGCCATCCTGTCGTCTTCAGTCTATCGTTGCATTTAAATAGTTCCCACAATAATGTAACGACAGCCTTTAAAAACAATTGAATTATGAAATGAGACAGTTGTTTATAACTACACAACATTCACACTACAATCACCGAGTTCAATAGCATCCACTATGGATACAATCAACACCCATTCCAGAGACCCAAGGATGTGGCGCAGTGGTATGGCATGTGACTCGCGTTCTGGAGGAAGTGGGCTCAAACCCGTACTCGAACTTCCAGATTTAGGTTTTCCGTGGTTTCCTTTATCGCTTCAAGAAAATGCAGGCACGGTTACTTCATAAAAATACGGGTCATTATCTTCCCCATTTTTGTCGTATCTCAATTTGTGTCTCATCTGCTACTGTTCGAATATGGTATTCGGCAAATAATGCTGTAAACAGTAACTGTTTTAAAATACCTAGGAGTAACCGACAGGAGCAACCTACTGTAGAATTCAAATGCCAAACTGAGATTCATTGACCGGGTCTTAAGAAAAAATAATTCATCTATAAAAGTTTACCAAACAACCCTAAAACCGATTCTTGAGTGTTCTTCATCAGTCTGGGATCCTTGGATTGCTAGAATAGATAGATAAGGTCGAACGAAGAGCGACATGTTTTATTATGGGGTGGTTTTGCAATCGCAGAAGCGTTACCGAGATGCTCAACAAATTCCAGTGACAGATGCTACATCAGGGCATTGTGTATCATGCAAAGGCTTAATGCTGAAATTCCGAAAGCGGGCGTCCTAAGAAGAGTAGGGCAACATATTACTGCCTCCCCCTTACGTCTCGCGAAATCTACGTGACGAGTAAATCAGACAAAGTAGAATTCATATGGAGGTTTCTCGACAGTTGTTACCACACATATTAGTCGAGTATTACGTTCGAGTATAATGACTTTTCTGCAGACTAGAAATCTACTCTGTAGGAATCAGCATGGGTTTCGAAAAAGACGGTCGTGTGAAACCCAGCTCGCGCTATTCGTCCACGAGACACAGAGGGCCATAGACACGGGTTCACAGGTAGATGCCGTGTTTCTTGACTTCCGCAAGGCGTTCGATACAGTTCTCCACAGTCGTTTAATGAACAAAGTAAGAGCATATGGACTATCAGACCAATTGTGTGATTGGATTGAAGAGTTCCTGGACAACAGAACGCAGCATGTCATTCTCAATGGAGAGAAGTCTTCCGAAGTAAGAGTGATTTCAGGTGTGCCGCAGGGGAGTGTCATAGGACCGTTGCTATTCACAATATACATAAATGACCTTGTGGATGACATCGGAAGTTCACTGGGGCTTTTTGCAGATGATGCTGTGGTGTATCGAGAGGTTTTAACAATGGAAAATTGTACTGAAATGCAGGAGGATCTGCAGCGAATTCACGCATCGTGCAGGGAATGGCAATTCAATCTCAATGTAGACAAGTGTAATGTGCTGCGAATACATAGAAAGATAGATCCCTTATCATTTAGCTACAAAATAACTGGAAGCAGTTAATTCCATAAATTATCTGGGAGTACGCATTAGGAGTGATTTAAAATGGAATGATCATATAAAGTTGATCGTCGGTAAAGCAGATGCCAGACTGAGATTCATTGGAAGAATCCTAAGGAAATGCAATCCGAAAACAAAGGAAGTAGGTTACAGTACACTTGTTCGCCCACTGCTTGAATACTGCTCAGCAGTGTGGGTTGCGTACCAGATAGGGTTGATAGAAGAGATAGAGAAGATCCAACGGAGAGCAGCGCGCTTCGTTACAGTATCATTTAGTAATCGCGAAAGCGTTACGGAGATGATAGATAAACTCCAGCGGAAGACTCTGCAGGAGAGACGCTTAGTAGCTCGGTACGGGCTTTTGTTAAAGTTTTGAGAACATACCTTCACCGAAGAGTCAAGCAGTGTATTGCTCCCTCCTACGTATATCTCGCGAAGAGACCATGAGGATAAAATCAGAGAGATTAGAGCCCACACAGATGCATACCGACAATCCTTCTTTCCACGAACAATACGAGACTGGAATAGAAGGGAGAACCGATAGAGGTACTCAAGGTATCCTCCGCCACACACCGTCAGGTGGCTTGCGGAGTATGGATGTAGATGTAGACAGATGTAGAACAGGGACGGGGAGAAAAGATGGTGGTATCAGTAAGTACCCTCCACCACAAGACGTGAGATGGCTTGCGGAGTACGGATGCAAATGCAATAAACGTCTTTATCAGCTGACTTTAAACACCAGTCAACATTTTCAGCCTTCCCTTGCAGTTTCCAAACTGCAATTTAAACGAACAGATCCACTGGTAAAGTGTGTGAAAACATGTTGGAGTAACGCTATAGGACTTGTGTGTTATAGAAGGCTGGAACATTTGCACAGACGCGAAAACTAGAGTACTTTGCCACTCTCAGATTTATAACGTGTTACAAGTTGCTGACACAGATATTTCTGCTGTTCAATAAGAGCATTACACGGTTTCATTGCTTCAACTTAAGCTGTTTACGGTAGCCAACTTCTTGTCTTATGTGAATGAATAATGACACATTTTGTCAAAAACTTGCTTCTCTGACTGCAGCATGATGTCATTAAAACTGTAGAAACCTCTAGCACTAACAGCACTAAACGTTGAACTAAGCGATAGGCAAATTAAAGTTAATGCTATTTTGTCGAAAAGTGATATTCTGAGCCCGTGGCTGTGTACAAGAGACAAATTGACTCTTACAGAGAGGATAACAGCAGCCAGGCACTTTTTATAATGTTATTTATTTATTTCAATAGCGCCGTTACCGGTTTCCAGCCGACAGGTTCTTCTTCAGACAGCGGCTTCATGTTAAGATACACTTCAAATCCGCGCCATTTACATTCCAGTGCTGACTGCTTGTGATCATGCAGCACTGAAAAGTAACAGCACGGGTTTTTCAATGTAAATACCCAAAACGTCTTCACTTAAATAATTTGTTTACATCGTTAAAATTGTTGTGAGACACTATTACAGTTAAAAAGATATTATCCCACATCTTGTTTTGGTTGTAGGGCACCACATCCCAGGGAAATTTCATCATTTGGGAAAACAAAAAGTGAAAGCTAATCTAAAATGTATCTTAACGTGAACAAACAGTCTGAAGATGAACCTGTCTGCTCGAAACCGGTAACGACGCTATTTTAAATAAATAAATATATTTGTAAAATTTGGCTAGTTGTAGTTATCTCCTCTGTAAGAGTCAACCTATATTAAACTAAAGTTAATGCTACAGTAATTTAATAGAATACCTTACGACGTTTCTATATATTTTCAGAACAAATAACTTTTGACTAGTACTAAAACTGCAACAGAAATTGGGTAACATCTAAGGGTAGCTGGAAAAAATAAATTTTTCAGGTGATGCGAAACACAGCATTCATCATATTATTAGTCACAAATTCGGCAATAACTGCATTAACAGTGTTTCAGAAGATCATGCTTAAAACTTCATTATGCCGGTTCTCTATTTTATGCAAATGCACCTCTTCATTTACCTATTGCCGGCCTGGGTGGCCGAGCGGTTCTAGGCGCTACAGTCTGGAACCGCGCGACCGCTACGGTCGCAGGTTCGAATCCTGCTTCGGGCATGGATGTGTGTGATGTCTTTAGGTTAGTTAGGTTTAAGCAGTTCTAAGTTCTAGGGGACTGATGACCTCAGAAGTTAAGTCCCATAGTGCACAGACCAATTTGAATTTGAATTTACCTGTTGGGTAAATGCTGAGGTCTTGAACGAACTGACAGAAGCCCCAACATCAGGGTACTGACGTACTAGGATATTCATTGCTACTATGAAATAGTGCATTGACAATGGCTGGGCACTAGCCGAAACCTATATTTGCCTAATAAAACCTGAAAGAAAAGGACGAATGATTGCTGTGCTCTATCATTTGAAAAACTTACATTTCACTTATATTTCGAACGATTTCAATGTAGCGTTGGAAGTTTTTATTTATATTGAAAGTAAAAAAGCCACGACAGCCTAGTACGTGTAGGAGTGAAGAGTCTACATTGTTTGAATGCAGGGTGAGCAAACGTCGAGGGGTTGTAGAGAGGTCTTGAGGAACGCATCGAGAGGATAGGAACGTGTGTTTGGCCGGCCGGAGTGGCCGAGCGGTTCTAGGCGCTACAGTCTGGAACCGCGTGACCGCTACGGTCGCAGGTTCGATTCCTGCCTCGGGCATGGATGTGTGTGATGCCCTTAGGTTAGTTAGGTGTAAGTAGTTCTAAGTTCTAGGGGACTGATGACCTCAGAAGTTAAGTCCCATAGTGCTCAGAGCCATTTGAACCTGTGTTCTGAAACATAACGACTCTACAGAGCTTCGAAGTTATAGGCGCCAGCGTCTGCCAGTAGGCCACCTCTACGTTAGTAACCGTGACTTTTTATGCTGACGGACCGTAGGCGGAATGCCTCGCAATGTTTGTTGTTATTCAATGATCGCGATCGATTGCGACGATCGCCAGCGGAGAAGATCAAGCTAGCTGCTGCTAGTCTTCTATGAATGTGATGCTCTGTTGCCTCGGTGGATGACGGTTTCGGACACAGGTTTCCGTGTGCAGTTTATTTTTCTCTTGTATACCGAAAAACACTGGATATTTTAGAACGTGTCAGGAGAAAAATAAACTGCGGCTGGGAACCCATGCACGAAACCGTCATCCAACGAGGCAACAGAGCGTCGCATTCCTAGGAAACAGGGCCGTTCTGCACGGCAACTAGCGCCATCTCCTCCACTGGCGATCATCGAAATCAATCGCGATCACTGAATAACAAACAACATTTCGAGACGTTCAGCGCACAAAGTCATCTTCTCTGCCTAATCGGTGCCTAGTGGCAGGCGATGGCACCAGTAACTTCGACATTTTGTAGCTTCGTTGGATGACGTTTCCGTACACAGTTTCCTATCCTCGATTTGTTCCTCAGAACACCCTCTACAACTCCTCGAAGTTCGTCACAACATTTCTGGAACACCCTGTATAGTATGGACTAATCTTTTCTCACCAAAGCTTTGTAAGCCCTACACGTCGTTGCCAATACTGAATATTCATTACTATACCTAATCACACACGTTAAAAATGATGGTGAAAGTGTAGGATGGGGTCTAGCGTGTTGGTAGAAATCATAAGTATTTTCAATGTACTTATATAATAATGGCTACCTCATTAAATAACATTGAGGAATTTTCTGAGTTCTATACTGCTTCGGCAATGTTTATGTATAAAGAAGCCGTTGAAGAGATTTCAGCTCTTAGAAAATTTTCAAGAAGACTTATTGATCAATTTTACATGCGTTCGGAGTTTCGAGTTCACAATTGAGTAGAAAATTGACTCAAAACTCATATCCCCACCAGCATTTTCGAAAGATAAATAAATGGTATTTAACTGCTTGTTTGTCTTAGACGCTTTTGTGACATGTACGTTCTTGTTTTTGCAGGACATCAACCCTGAAGACATCCAACAAAGAAGGCCAAATCTGTCCAGCAACGGTGCGGCTGCAGCAGTTGAGGACTGAACAGAAGACGTAAGCTGACTTCTGGTGCTATTACAATGCACCATCTCATTCCCTTCAACATCTCTTTAAGTTCTTCGCAAATTACTTCACCAGAAATATTTAGCTACTTAGTCAGATGCCTAGGCACCCACATATCATTTCCCAGCAGTAGTAGACATGTCAGCGTCATACAAAACACTACATAAGTATAAAAGATAACGAACATGCAGGTCTAGTTAATTCCAGAGTTAGCATTATACAATATATTCACATCTCACACAACTCACCGCACTCACCAAACACACACCATTCCGTCTAACGTAAGGACCACAGAATTGTCCCCGTCTTTTCATTATATTCTGTGTCCTTCGCTTGGTCTGCCTGAAAAACTGAGTCATCCTTCCAAAATACAGCAGCTCAGGAAGATGAAAGTGTGTTAGAATTTCTCATCACTAATCCTGAGCATACTGTTGATCCAGTAATACACAATGTACACTGAGAGCATATTCTGGAATGAGAGAGATGTTTAATTTTTTACATTTTTGACAAAGCAACATTTTTTTCTATCATACACGACTTTGTGTTGTGCAATTAGTTCCTTAACGTACAGTAAGTTTTGTGCATAAGACAGATGCTTTAACTGAGTTTCTAAACATGTTGCTTTTAGTTATATATTTCATTTTATTGGACAATTTATGCAACAGTTTGATTCCCTAGTAGAAATTACGGTTCTTTTGCTTAATTTTCCCGATAAGAGTAAGTTAAGTTTGGCTCTTTTTCTCATGCTCATTGAATGGAGCTTTTAGTGAGACAATTAATAATGTTTTTTTTCTGAATAAGCATTATAGGTTTGTAGGCGTATTAATACAGTTTGTATCCAGCAATCTTTAAACAGAGTTTATGGTGAACCTAATTTTTGTTTTTCGTTATTATTCTTATTGCCCTTTCTTGTAGTTTTAATATTGTGGCCGTATTTTATGCATTCGCTCCTCTAAAGACATTGCCATAATTAAGAACCGAGTGGTCACAGGAATTTTAGTAAAATATCAGTCATTTCTGGTTTCTGTACTTTATTGCGAACCGAGCGGGGTGGCGCAGTGGTTAGACACTGGACTCGCATTCGGGAGGACGACGGTTCAATTCCGCGTCCGGCCATCCTGATTTAGGTTTTCCGTGATTTCCCTAAATCACTCCAGGCAAATTCCGGGATGGTTCCTCTGAAAGGGCACGGCCGACTTCCTGTCCAATCCTTCCCTAATCAGATGAGACCGATGACCACGCTGTCTGGTCTCCTTCCCCAAACCAACCAACTTTATTGAGTTTATTACTAGAAATACTTGAAAACCTGAAACTAACTAATAGAATGATTGTATTACATTTTCGATATTTTTATACAACGTGAACACTTGTTTTCTTTCAGTTTAATATTTTTTTTTTTTTTTTAACGCCACTTCACGGCATCTGCAGAGGCCGTTTGCACTGGTTGTGACAACCGCCAGCCCTATTTCATGAGCATTGTTGAATTCTAGGACCGGTTTGCAGAACACTGCAGTCAGCAAATTTAAATTCTTTGCGCGCTTTGTGGCCTGATGATACGCAGATCATTAGTGGCTTTATACGGTGCATCAGTGCCGAAACAGGGAATCAGATGTGCTGCTACCGCTACGGCGTCTCATAGACTTGAAACCCGATTCCTCTAAAAATCCTTTTCAACATATTTCCAACTCACTCAGTTACGAAGGTTTCGTTAATGATCATAATGTGGAACACCGTGAGAACAGTATATCCTCCAAACCCAATTATTTCGGCAGTACTTCTAGAACAGCAAGCGTGCTCCAATCTAAAATAAGTTGCACCGTATCCATCTTCATTTACAGGAGGCCAACAAATCAAGCAGTGAAAAATCAGCGCTCAGTTTTATTCGAGCTCTTCTCTGTTTTCCCTTAGGATTTCAATAAATTATACCCGTCAATACCTCCTGTGTGGTATAATTCTTGGAGCTCTTCCATTCATAAAAGCTCTGTACAGATAATGTGAAAGTTGTCCACGCACACTCGTAATTATATGTACATTATGCGTACATTGACTGTGAGTGAGACTCGAATTCAGGTTCAAGGAAACATTTTGGTTCAAGTGATTTACCTTTTTAGGGACAATATGATGTGGAAGTGAGAATGAAACCCGTTGCCCCTACAAGGCCATTTATTCGAAAAGTGCCGAGATGGCCACAGAGTTTGAAGAGTGCACCCCTACGGAAGCATCAACAGCATCTTAGCCCCTCACTCTATGAAACGCTGTCAAAGAATTTG
This sequence comes from Schistocerca cancellata, assembly GCF_023864275.1. Taxonomy (NCBI): domain Eukaryota; kingdom Metazoa; phylum Arthropoda; class Insecta; order Orthoptera; family Acrididae; genus Schistocerca; species Schistocerca cancellata. The sequence continues at coordinate 875,077,090 of NC_064629.1, read as the reverse complement.
CACTGTTAATATGTGTACGTCTCCATCTCTCACACCCAAGCGGCCAAATTATAACGCTGGAAATATTCTCCAACAGGGTTTGATCCAGATATGATAGCAGTGTCCTTTTTGTGGATGTCGTTTCAGCAACAGTTTATCTAAATATACATTTCACAGCATAAAACTATTTTTTTAGTTGCAAGTAGGCCACAGCCGAAATAAATATTTCAGTGACAATAATGTGTCACACTGGCTGTCATAATGACCAACGTAAGTTTTGACTGTAGCCAATATGTATTCGATTGACTGGTTGTATCATACACTTGAAAATGCCTACACAGCCGAAATTATGCAGTTGTCAAGAATACAAAACGAAGGGATATTCTAATCTAAGCTGCGATTACCATTGCGACTGATTATTGTCATTCATAAAAGCAATAGCACGAGTTGTAAGTACTTCGGAAAAAAAGAGCACCATGTGGTGTGTCACAGCGACAAGGCCTGCAGGGTATGTAAGCACCTTATTTCTTATTTCCTTACATTCTGGTGCTCCCTGTAAGAGACACACAGTGAGGCAAGCACAATCACCCATTAACGTGCAGCATCTTCTGGCGCAACGCGTTGTCAGCCCACGCTATATTTTTCATGTAAGTGTACAACATTGAAGATAGTTACTAATTATTATTACGAAGTGTATGGCAAAACTACAGTAAAATATGACATATACACTCCTGGAAATTGAAATAAGAACACCGTGAATTCATTGTCCCAGGAAGGGGAAACTTTATTGACACATTCCTGGGGTCAGATACATCACATGATCACACTGACAGAACCACAGGCACATAGACACAGGCAACAGAGCATGCACAATGTCGGCACTAGTACAGTGTATATCCACCTTTCGCAGCAATGCAGGCTGCTATTCTCCCATGGAGACGATCGTAGAGATGCTGGATGTAGTCCTGTGGAACGGCTTGCCATGCCATTTCCACCTGGCGCCTCAGTTGGACCAGCGTTCGTGCTGGACGTGCAGACCGCGTGAGACGACGCTTCATCCAGTCCCAAACATGCTCAATGGGGGACAGATCCGGAGATCTTGCTGGCCAGGGTAGTTGACTTACACCTTCTAGAGCACGTTGGGTGGCACGGGATACATGCGGACGTGCATTGTCCTGTTGGAACAGCAAGTTCCCTTGCCGATCTAGGAATGGTAGAACGATGGGTTCGATGACGGTTTGGATGTACCGTGCACTATTCAGTGTCCCCTCGACGATCACCAGTGGTGTACGGCCAGTGTAGGAGATCGCTCCCCATACCATGATGCCGGGTGTTGGCCCTGTGTGCCTCGGTCGTATGCAGTCCTGATTGTGGCGCTCACCTGCACGGCGCCAAACACGTATACGACCATCATTGGCACCAAGGCAGAAGCCACTCTCATCGCTGAAGACGACACGTCTCCATTCGTCCCTCCATTCACGCCTGTCGCGACACCACTGGAGGCGGGCTGCACGATGTTGGGGCGTGAGCGGAAGACGGCCTAACGGTGTGTGGTACCGTAGCCCAGCTTCATGGAGACGGTTGCGAATGGTCCTCGCCGATACCCCAGGAGCAACAGTGTCCCTAATTTGCTGGGAAGTGGCGGTGCGGTCCCCTACGGCACTGCGTAGGATCCTACGGTCTTGGCGTGCATCCGTGCGTCACTGCGGTCCGGTCCCAGGTCGACGGGCACGTGCACCTTGCGCCGACCACTGGCGACAACATCGATGTACTGTGGAGACCTCACGCCCCACGTGTTGAGCAATTCGGCGGTACGTCCACCCGGCCTCCCGCATGCCCACTATACGCCCTCGCTCAAAGTCCGTCAACTGCACATACGGTTCACGTCCACGCTGTCGCGGCATGCTACCAGTGTTAAAGACTGCGATGGAGCTCCGTATGCCACGGCAAACTGGCTGACACTGACGGTGGCGGTGCACAAATGCTGCGCAGCTAGCGCCATTCGACGGCCAACACCGCGGTTCCTGGTGTGTCCGCTGTGCCGTGCGTGTGATCATTGCTTGTACAGCCCTCTCGCAGTGTCCGGAGCAAGTATGGTGGGTCTGACACACCGGTGTCAATGTGTTCTTTTTTCCATTTCCAGGAGTGTATAACTGCCTCTGGAGAGACCTTTAGGAAGTCGTTCCAGTGGGCTTGAAATCTTCATATTCGGTATTCACTAATAATGTGACGTAATTTATAATTTATAATCACACTCCGGACTGTATGGAATTCTCATTTATAAAATGTTCCTTTGCATCTGGTTCTGATGTGGTCGAGGCGGCTCCATTTCTCTTGATTGGTACACGACTATACGCGGTATGGTTGGAGCAGTCTGATTCTGCAGCCCTTTTCCCACGCAATGACCATTTAGCTCTCCAGTGCTCTGCTAAATCACAAGGAGCAGGTGAATGGAGACTCTTGAGAGACCCTGTTGTCGTTCTACATTTAAGCCCAGTATGTGGAATGTGAGAAAGAAATTTGTTGGGCGTAGATTCTAGGTATTGATCTGTTGCATACGTTCGTCAATTCTGGGTCCACTGCCTGTGATGGTCTGAGATCTTAAGCTGTTATACCAGGTAGGATACGATTCCAGGGAACTGGTATTAATTCAGCGCGCCAGTGTCAATTCTCGTTGTTTCGTTTAGTTGGATATCAATCTTGTTGACATAACTGCTTGAAGTCCACACCTAGCATAGTATTCGGCAACTGAACACTCAATCGTTTATTCTGTTGCACGTAATATGTCTCCTTATGCTGCCCAGTTTATTTCACTCAGCCTTATGTAATGTTGTTCCTAACACGAATTTTTTGTACGGTAACTACAAGATGTTTCATAAACACTGGCAAATGATCGAGTCTTACTTGCTACTTTCCACCACGAACTAGTGGCAACCCCAGTTCGAATCTTTTTAGCAATTATAAATAAACTGTCGAGTTGAAATTCTATGTGACTGAGTATGAACTAAAAGAAATAGATATACTGTCGGCTTTGTAGGACTGTAACTGTTTATTACCTTCTTGGATGAGACACGTTCCACGGTATTGAGCACATGGACTCCTCCAACGATTAACAGTAATGCTGTCATCAGCCCGAATGCTGGTTTTAACACCCTTGTTCCTTACTAGGTTCTAGGCGCTACGGTCTAGAACCGCGCGATCGCTACGGTCGCAGGTTCGAAACCTGCCTCGGGCATGGATGTGTGTGATGTCCTTAGGTTAGTTAGGTTTAAGTAGTTCTAAGTTCTATGGGACTGATGATCTCAGAAGTTAAGTCCCATAGTGCTCAGAGCCAATTGAACCATCCTTACTAGGTATGGTCTTATTTGAGGAGGTTGTATAGCCTTGGGTTTCTCCGCCGTTAGAAGTGACTTACCCACCCAGGCGAAAGTGAATGTCGAACTATGGTACAATATGAAATTTTTCTCACTAACTGATTATTGCCAGAGGTAAAACAAGCGATAAGTGAGAAAAAAGTACTCTTCCACCGATCGACGAATGAAACCTAGGTCTTTGGTTTCCTAGCCCGTCACATGCCCACTTTGCCAGCTAGAAAAACAACGTTAAAATCTGACGTAAAATAAAGTTCCTGTACCTAGAAGTACCCCACCTCATGTGGCAAACCGTGTTAATAAATAAACGGTTTAAGGTCAAGGCTTCACATATGCCTCTACCTCTATACTATATAAACCACTGAGAAGTTCATGGCAGAGGGTACTTGACACTGTACCATATCATAAGATTTCTTTCCGTTTCAGTCCCGTATGACTGACGGGAAAAATGAGTGCTTAAATATCTCTATGCTCGCTTGGTCTACTCTATCTCTGCGGGAATGATACACAATGCGCGGAAGCATATCTCTAGTTTGTTGACTTAATATTAGTTTTTGATACTTTTCAACTAGCCTTCGGGGGTTAATTAACGTCTGTCTTCTAGCGATCAGCAATTCGGATTTTTCAGCAATTCCGTCAAGTTATCTCACGAGTCAATCGAACCTGTGACCATTCGTACTGCCCTTCTTTTAATACGTTCAGTATACCCTGTCGGTCCTATTTGATATGGATTTCTCACACTTGAGCAATACTCTTTAAAGATAACTGCTTCATCTGCAAAAAGTCCTTGGTTAATATTGTCTGACAGATTTGACAGGTCAGCAGTATACAAAATGAACAGCAAGTGGCACAATACACTTCACTCGGGCACACCTCAAATTACTTTTGCTTCTGTCGTCGACTCTCCATCCAAGGTAACATGCTGCGTCCCCACTGCCAGGAAATCCTCAGTTTAGTCATAAATTCTGTTAGATACACCATACGGTCTTACCTTTGTAAAAAAAAAAAAAAAAGTCAGCAAGTGTTAGTAATTGGGAGTAAGTACGACGGAGTGCTGAAAAGTAATACCACCGGATTTTAGTATGAAAACTCTCAGAGATTTTTAAATAAAAAACTTAATTAACATTATGCTTCTACAATTGGTATTCCTGAAAGGAAGACGACGCTCATTTCTACTGCGGGAATTTAACGAACCGGCTCTTGAGGCTGACTGCAGATCGCTTCTACAGCCGCCAACGTACATTTCTCGTAGGGACCACGAAGATAGGACGAGCGGAATCGTACGGAGGCTTATAGACAGTCGTTTTTCCCTCACTCTAACTGCGATTGAAACAGGAAAGGAAATGACTAAAAGTGGTATGTGGTACCCTCCCCATGCGCTCTACGACAACTTGCCGAGTATGTACGTAGATGTAGATTATTCTTCTTGCCTACATATTTATTTCTCAACATAGACACCCAAGTGACGAACACGTTTCCTTCAGAGAGAGACTAGTTTGGGGAGACCGAGCGATGTGGAGCAGTGGTTAGCACACTCTACTCGCATTCGGGAGGACTACGGTCCAAATCCGCGTCCGGCCATCCTTGTTTAGGTTTTCCGTGATTTCCCTAAATGGCTGCAGGAAAATGTCGGGATGGTTCCCTTGAAAGGGCACGGCCGACTTCCTGTCCCATCCTTCCCTAATCCGATGGCACTGACGACCTCGCTGTTTGGTCCCCTCCCTTAGATCAATCAACCAACCAATTTGAAGGTACTGTCAATGTAGAATGTTTCACTTTGTTAACAGAGCCACAACCTCAGCCCTGCTTGCAACGGTTAATCACTATCAAAGGGGAAGTCCTCGAAAACTTTCTTTAAATTTTAGAAACAGGTGAAAACTGGATGGGCCAAGTCGGGATGGTATGGATGATGATCGATGAGATTGAACTCAAGGCGTCGGATTGTTGCAGATGCCGCAGAGCTTTGGAGGAAGGAGTCCTCCATGTGTGGACGAATTCTTCGTGTTCGTGCTTTCAGTTTTCTGATGGATTACAGCGCGCTGTTCCGCATGCACCGACGTAGTTACCTTACACAACTCCTTGTTACACGCTACAATTCGGAGTCCTCTAGGGGCAGAGGTCTGCAACTTGCGTCGCCGCAGTAGGAAAGTTGACTGAGTAGTGTGCATGGGAAGTTGTATATTAGCCGATATTGAGAACAGATTGAAAAATTCGGAGGCATTACTTTTCAACACGCCTTTCTATTCTCTACGCGTACCTTTTGTATCTCCCAGTACATCGAAGCAAATAAGTTTCTAGGTTTTTCTTGCAAGTGGGGCGATGAGATTGCACACGCGTTGATGTTCACTGTCAGACTTTTTGTAGCAGTAGCTGGCGAATGGAAAAATTGTTGATTTCTAAGACTACTGAAACTGCACTGTGTCGTCAACGATCGCTTTCATATTTTGCTCATGTAGGCCTACTACTGCTCTGCTGAATGCAACTATATTATAACCCATTGCGACTTCAAAAGGCATAAATTCAAATGGCTCTAGCACTATGGGACTTAACATCTCAGGTCATCAGTCCCCTAGAACTTAGAACTATTTAAACCTAACTAACCTAAGGACATAACACACAGCCATGCCCGAGGCAGGACTCGAACCTGCGACCGTAGCGGTCGCGCGGTTCCAGACTGAAGCGCCTAGAACCGCTCGGCCACACCGGCCGGCTCAAAAAGCATAGTTACATCACTATAACTCTAGATGAACACATCATAATTGCAAACATTCACCCATTCGAGTACCATATCACTCACCGATCCGTTATTAGGATGCGTTGATTTTCTCGGTTAAGTATGCACCCTATAAGTTACGTCTTATTCAATATCTCTTTTCGATATTTTAGAGCATGCTAGTTCTGTTAGGACTCATGCCCATTAGTTTGCTTACGCACAACAGCAAATTCCGTCATACAGCCTAACTATATGCCGCTTTCATCCGTTGATACTGGAAGAACTTACTACAAAAATTGCAAAGTGATGCGGCTATCGGTTTGTTATATATGTGTCGTGCCCTGGTTCCTGAGTTGTTAGTCCGAACTACTACTCTCTCTGCCTTAGAGTCAACGTTTTTTAGGTGAGGGGCTACTAGAACATTGTGACTTCGAGGAAGAGCTAGATATTCGCACTCACACTGTCAAAACGACTACGAAAGTACGCTAAAACAAATTTTCAGTCCGAACTACTACTCTCTCTGCCTTAGAGTCAACGTTTCTTAGGTGAGGGGCTACTAGAACATTGTAACTTCGAGGAAGAGCTAGATATTCGCACTCACACTGTCAAAACGACTACGAAAGTACGCTAAAACAAAATTTCAAAGTTCTCCCTCTTAATTCGATGTTGGTTGCTGTGATGCATGTATTTAACTCATGATAATTAATAAAATTGAAAGAAAATAAGTTAAATTAAAATTGAACCGCAATATTTTCCGTTTCAAATGTTCACGTATGCTTGGTCATACATTGTTCACAGTTCCCCAGTGAGAAATAACGCCTATCTCGACCTTTTGTCTAACTTCACATTATTATATGTGTACATTTGGGACAAAAGTATAAAATGCATTTAGGCGTAACTTCTTATCACTCATTTACAGTTGATTTTCAAAGGGTATCCATAAAGCTCCTCAGACAGCTTGGGTTCTCGTAAATGTTCGTATTCCCTTCGTATTAGATACTATGTTTTGTTTTGATCTCACGTTTACTTTCAAATAACAAATCTATATCTACTTTCACATTCATACAGTTGTTAGCGGCTGCGGGAGCGTACATATTTAAAATAAACTCCGGTGACAAACGAAATGTCCCTCTTCATAAAACCGAAAAACGCCAACAATAAGGTATAAAGAATTCTCTAAACATACCAGCCAACAGTTTGTTTATTGTCCTCTTATGAGTAAATTGCATTGCGAGTAAAATCATTGGGAACAGTTCATTCATTCGGCCAGAGATAACGAAAGAAGCCGACGATGTCCTTGTCCACGGAACTGCCGAGTCACTTTCAGTAACTACACGAAGCGTAAGCTAGGATGGTTGTATCGTGATTTCACTAAAGACACCATTTATTGGGTATGTTCCCATCTGAGAAAAAGCAGAGGTAACTAGTGTTTGTGGTCTGGGAAACTGAGGGAGCGAGGCATAAATCAGCGAACTGACAACCCTATTACTCGGCGCCGTGGGACGCCTGCCGCCGCTCCTAGCGAATCTGCCCGTCTCCACGTGCTATGTTTCTCAGCATCAGCTATAAGTAACACGTGAGAGTATACTACTTCTAAAAGCAGTGAGTCACGGATGATACGTCGTAGCAATATTAGCCCTTTTCTGTCCCATCCCACAACACCACTAAAAAAGTAAAATAAAAAAGTCAGTTACAAAAGCAATGTACACTGTTCCTGCAACATAGCGTGCCTGTGAATACAGATCTAATTTCAAAATCTGTGCAGCTGCCTCCGTTTTGATGGAATAGAGGTTTTCGTATACGATTACCGTGGCCTATGTATCCAGAGTTCGGGAAAGATCTGTTTGAGGCCCAGTAAAATATAGGGACACGAGAGAAAGTACTGCCCTTTTGACTTATCTTACAAGAAAGATTGAATAAAAATAACCCTCCGTTTACAGGGCTTGTAGATTTGGATAAAACTTTTTACGGTGTTATCTGGAATACACTCCGTGAAATTCTAAAGGTATCAGGGATAAAGTACAGGAAATGAAAGGTTATTCGGAACCTGGACAGAAATAAAACTACAGTTATAAGAGTCGAGGGACATGAAATGGAAGCAGCAGCTGAGAAGGCAGTGAGACAGGGTTGTAAACACTCCCCAGTGTTAATTCGATCTGTATATTGAGCAAGCAGTAAAGGAATGCAAGAAGAAATTTGGAAAGGTAATTGAAGTTAAGGGAAAAGAAATAAAAATTTTGAGGATTACCGATGACACCGTAATTTTGTCACAGATAGCAGAGGACTTGCAACAGCAGTTGAATGGAGTGGATAGTATCTTGAAAATAGGTTAAAAGATGAATACTGGCGAAAGTAAAACAAGCGTAGAAATGCAGTCTGTTAAATCAGGTGATGCTGAAAGAATTAAAGTAAGAAATGAAGCACTAAAAGTAGTCATGAGTTTTGCTACATGGGCAGCAAAAAGGACTGGCAATGCTCGATGTAGAGTGGATACGAAACACAAAATGTCAACAGCGAGATAAGCGTTTCTGAAAAAGAGAAATTTGTTAAAATCGAATATATGTTTAAGTGTAAGGAAGTCCTTTATAGGGGTATTTGTGTTGAGTGCAGCCTTGAACGGAAGTGAAACGTAGACGATAAACAATTCAGATAAGAAGAGGATAGAAACATGAGTAACTTAGAAGTCACAGTCCCCGTGTAGCGAAGCAGCTTAAATCACTAAATAAAGGGAAGGTCTCTGGTCCAAATTGTATACTAGTCGGGTTCCTTTCAGAGTATGCTGATACAATAGCCCTATGCTTAGCAATCATATGCAATTGCTCGCTCGTAGAAAGATCCGTACCTAACGACTGGAAAGTTGCACAAGTCACACCAGAACCGAAGAAAGGAAGTAGAAGTTATCCATTGAATTACACACTCACATCGCTAACGTTGATTTGCAATAGGATTTTGGAACATATGCTGTGTTCGAACAGTATCGGATACCTCAAATGGAGCGATTAATTGACAGGCAGCCAACACGAATTCTTAAAATATCGTTCTTGCGGAACTCAATTATATCTTTATTCTCACGAAGTAATGAATGCTATCGGCAGCGGATGTCAAATTCGTTCCATATTTTTAGATTTCCAGAAGGCGACTTCTGACCAAATTGCGTACCTGTGGAGTATCGTCTCAGTTGCTCGACTGGATTCGTGATTTCCTGTGACAAAGGTCACAGTTCGTAGTCACTGACAGAAACGCACTGAGTATAACAGAATAATATCTGGCGTTCCCCAAGGAAGTGTTGTACCTCCCCTGCTGTTCTTGGTCTACAAAAATATTTTGGAGACATCTGAACAGCACTTTTAGAATGTTTGCAGAATAATGCTGTCAGTTATCATCTTATGAAGTCATCAGATGATCAAAATGAATCGCAAAACGAAAAGTTGCCATTGCCTCTAAACAATGAAAAGTGTGAAGTCGTCCACATGAGTATTAAAAGGAATTCGCAAAATTTCGGATACAGTATAAAACGTACAAAACTAAAGGCTATACATTTAACTAAAAACTTAGGGATTACAGTTACGAATAACAAATTGGAACGATCACATAGATAATATTCTGGGAAAGCAAATCAAAGACTGTGATTTATTGGCAGAACACTTAGAATATGCAACAAGTCTACTAAAGAGACTGCTTACACTACACCTGTCCACCCTCTTCTACATTTACATCTACATCTACATGGATATCCTGCAAATCACATTTAAGTGCATGGCAGAGGGTTCATCGAACCACCTTCACAATTCTCTATTATTCTAATCGCGTATAGCGCGCGGAAAGAACGAACACCTATATCTTTCCTTACGAGCTCTGATATCCCTTATTTTATCATGGTGATCATTTCTCCCTATGTAGGTCGCTATGAACAAAATATTTTCGCATTCACAGGAGAAAGTTGGTAATTGGAATTTCATGAGAAGATTCCGCCGTAACGAAAAACGCCTTTGTTTTAATGACGTCCACCCCAAATACTGTGTCATTTCAGTGTCACTCTCTCCCCTATTTCGCGATAAAACAAAGAGTACTGCCCTTCTTTGACATTTTTCGATGTACTCCGTCAATTCTATCTGGTAAGGATCCCACACCGTGCAGCAGTATTCTAAAAGAGGAGCGTAGTGTAGGCAGTCTCCTTAGTAGATCTGTTACATTTTCTAAGTGTCCTGCCAATGAAACGCAGTCTTTGGTTAGGCTTCCCAATAACATTTTCTATGTGTTCCTTCCAATTTAAGTTATTCGTAATTGTAATTCCTAGGTATTTAGTTGAAATTACGGCCTTTATATTTGACTGTTTTATCGTATAACCGAAGTTTAACGGATTTCTTTTAGCACTAATTTGGATGACATCACACTTGTCATTATTTAGGGTCAATTGCCAGTTTTCGGGTCATACAGATATCTTTTCTAAATAGTTTTGCAATTTTTTATCTTCTGGTGACTTTATTATTCGATAAATGACAGCGTCATATGCAAACAAACTAAGAGAGCTGCTCATATTGTCTCCCAAATCGTTTATATAGATAAGGAACAGCAAAGGGCCTGTAACACTACCTAGGGCAACGCCAGAAATCACTTCTGCTTTACTCGATGACTTTCCGTCAATTACTATGAACTGCGACCTCTCTGACAGGAAATAACGAACCCAGACACATAGCTGTGACGATGTTTTATAAGCACGCAATTTCACTACAAGTCGCGTATGTGGTACAGTGTGAAAAGCCTTCCGGAAATTAAAAAATACGGAATCAAACTGAAATTCCATGTCAATAGCACTCATCACTTCATGCGAGTAAAGAGCTAGTTGTGTTTCACAAGAACGATGTTTTCTAAATACGTGTTGACTGTGTGTCAATAGACCGTTTTCTTCGAGGTAATTCATAATGTTCAAACAAAATATATGTTCCAAAATCCTGCTGCATATCGATTCTTGAGTAATGGTGTGACCTGTGCAATTTTCCAGTATTTGGGTATGGATCATTCGTCGAGCGAACGGTTGTATATGATTGTTAAGTATGGGATTTTTTCATCAGCATACTCTGAGTGGTATACGGTCTGGACCAGAAGACTTGGTTTTATTAAGTGACTTAAGTTGCTTCATACTCCGAGGATATTTACATCCACGTTACTCATGATGAAAGACGTTCCTGATTCGAATTCTGGAATATTTACTTCGTCTTCTTTTGTGAAGGCATTTCGGAAGGCTGTGTTTAGTAACTCTGCTCTGGCAGCACTGTCTTCGACAGGGTCTCCATTGCTATTGCGCAGAGAAGGCATTGATTGTGTCTTGCCGCTAGCATACTTTATATACGACCAGAATCTCTTTGGATTTTTCTGCCAGGTTTCGAGACAAAGTTTCGTTGTGGAGGCTATTATAAGCATCTCGCATTGAAATCCACGCTAAATTTAAAAAATCGCCATTGTGGAGACTATCATAGGCATCTCGCATTGAAGTCCGGGCTAATTTTTGAGCTTCTGTAAAAAATCGCCAATCTTGGGGATTTTGCGTCTGTTTAAATTCGGCACGTTTGTTTCGTTGCTTGCGCAGCAGTGTTCTGACCCGTTTTGTGTACCAAGGAGGATCAGCTCCGTTGTTTGTTATTTTATTTGGTATAAATCTCTCAATTGTTACCGATACTCTTTCTTTGAATTCAAGCCGTATCTGGTCTACACTTACATTGTTAATTTGGAAGGAGTGGAGATTGTCTCTCAGGAAGTCGTCAAGTGAATTTTTATCTGCTTTTTTGAATAGGTAAATTTCTTGTTTATTTTTGGAAGATTAGGGGGTTACAATATTCAGTCTCTCTACAACTGCCCTTGAGTACTGTTGTGCGGTGTGGGACCCGTATCAGATATGATAAACGGAGGATATCGAAAAAGTTCAGAGAAGGGCAGCTCGTTTTGTATTATCGCGAAATAGGCGAGACAGGGCTACGGATATGATACGAGAAATGGGGTGGCAGTCATTAAAGCAAAGGCGATTTTCATTGCGGCAGGGCCCTCTCACGAAATTTCAATCATTAACTTTGTCCTCAGAGTGTGAAAATATTTTTTGACACCCACCTACATGGAGAGGAATGATCATCATAATAAAGTAGGAGAAATCAGAACTCGCACGGAAAGCTTTAAGTGTTCGTTTCTTCCGCGCGTTGTTCGAGAATGGAACCGTAGAGAAACAGCTTGAAGATGGTCCGATGAACCCTCTGCCAGGCACTTCATTGTGAATTGCGGAGTAACCATGCAGCTGTAGGTGCTACAGAAGAATGCTGAAACTTAGATCGGTATATAGAATAACTAATGAATATATAGCGAATGGAATTGAGGAAAAAAGAAATGTATGACAAACCTTGAGTAAAAGACAGAATCGATTGCTATGACGTATTTTGAGGCATCAAGGAATAGTAAGTTTGGTAATGGAAGTACCATAATTGTTGAGGGACAGGATAGACTAGCGTGGAGAGCTGCACCAAACTATTCTTCGGACTGCAGACGACAGCAGCAACATTATGTATTATACTGTATGTACACCGGTGAGTTAAAACATTTTGATCACCTGCTTAGTAGCTTGCCTGTCCGTCTTTGGAACGAAATACATCACTTATTCTGCGTATCAGAGATCCGACTATTTGTTGGTAGGTTTGCGATGGCATGTGGCATTAGATGTCTACGCACAGGTCGTAATTCGCGCAAATAACGGGCCGTTGATTTGCGTAAGCGGTGACGTTGTCCGATACCGACCCAGATGGGTTCCGTAGGAGCTACAGCAAGCGAATTTTGTCGCCGAGACATTGTGAGTTCACTGAAATGCTCCTTAAACCACTGTAGCACGGATCTGGCTGCAAGACACGGATAGTTATACTGGTGAAAAAAGACCTCACCGTCGGGGAAGACATCAAGCTTGAAGGAATGCAGGTGTTTCGCAGCTGTCAGCGTTCTTAGATTACTACCACAGGTCCCATACAAGCGTAGTAAACTGTATCTCACAGTGTAAGACTGCTCCCACTAACCTGCGTCCGTGAAGCGCTACCCGCATCGAGCCGCCGTTCACCTCGATGACGGGGTTTGTGGAAGCGACCAGCGACCTAGGGTAGCAAAAATGTGATTCGCCCGAAGAGCCGGCACGTTTCCATTGATCGACGGTCGAATCCCGAAGGTTCTGTGACCACTGCAATCGTAATTGACATGTCGTTGGGTCAACATATGAAGTTGTCTGTTGCGGAACTCCGCGTTCAACAATATACGATGAACAACGATGTGCTGCGAAACCCTTTCTGCTCTACAGAGCAAACAAGCCTCCGAACCCCACGTTCTGTGAAGAGCAGAGGACGGTCCAACGATTTAGGGCCTAGTGGTAGTTTCACTGTCCTTCTACCTCTCTCTCCGTAGATGCTGATGACAGGAGCACGTGAATATTCGACCAGCTTCGCCGTTATCGAGATACTCTTTTACAGGATCCGCATAATAACAATCTGCCGGTCACAATGGATTTCCCCATTTGCATTCTATACACTCCTGGAAACTGAAATAAGAACACCGTGAATTCATTGTCCCAGGAAGGGGAAACTTTATTGACACATTCCTGGGGTCAGATACATCACATGATCACACTGACAGAACCACAGGCACATAGACACAGGCAACAGAGCATGCACAATGTCGGCACTAGTACAGTGTATATCCACCTTTCGCAGCAATGCAGGCTGCTATTCTCCCATGGAGACGATCGTAGAGATGCTGGATGTAGTCCTGTGGAACGGCTTGCCATGCCATTTCCACCTGGCGCCTCAGTTGGACCAGCGTTCGTGCTGGACGTGCAGACCGCGTGAGACGACGCTTCATCCAGTCCCAAACATACTCAATGGGGGACAGATCCGGAGATCTTGCTGGCCAGGGTAGTTGACTTACACCTTCTAGAGCACGTTGGGTGGCACGGGATACATGCGGACGTGCATTGTCCTGTTGGAACAGCAAGTTCCCTTGCCGGTCTAGGAATGGTAGAACGATGGGTTCGATGACGGTTTGGATGTACCGTGCACTATTCAGTGTCCCCTCGACGATCACCAGTGGTGTACGGCCAGTGTAGGAGATCGCTCCCCACACCACGATGCCGGGTGTTGGCCCTGTGTGCCTCGGTCGTATGCAGTCCTGATTGTGGCGCTCACCTGCACGGCGCCAAACACGCATACGACCATCATTGGCACCAAGGCAGAAGCGACTCTCATCGCTGAAGACGACACGTCTCCATTCGTCCCTCCATTCACGCCTGTCGCGACACCACTGGAGGCGGGCTGCACGATGTTGGGGCGTGAGCGGAAGACGGCCTAACGGTGTGCGGGACCGTAGCCCAGCTTCATGGAGACGGTTGCGAATGGTCCTCGCCGATACCCCAGGAGCAACAGTGTCCCTAATTTGCTTGGAAGTGGCGGTGTGGTCCCCTACGGCACTGCGTAGGATCCTACGGTCTTGGCGTGCATCCGTGCGTCGCTGCGGTCCGGTCCCAGGTCGACGGGCACGTGCACCTTCCGCCGACCACTGGCGACAACATCGATGTACTGTGGAGACCTCACGCCCCACGTGTTGAGCAATTCGGCGGTACGTCCACCCGGCCTCCCGCATGCCCACTATACGCCCTCGCTCAAAGTCCGTCAACTGCACATACGGTTCACGTCCACGCTGTCGCGGCAGGCTACCAGTGTTAAAGACTGCGATGGAGCTCCGTATGCCACGGCAAACCGGCTGACACTGACGGCGGCGGTGCACAAATGCTGCGCAGCTAGCGCCATTCGACGGCCAACACCGCGGTTCCTGGTGTGTCCGCTGTGCCGTGCGTGTGATCATTGCTTGTACAGCCCTCTCGCAGTGTCCGGAGCAAGTATGGTGGGTCTGACACACCGGTGTCAATGTGTTCTTTTTTCCATTTCCAGGAGTATACTTCTGCTACCGCATCACTAGTGCGCAACGCCACCAGGCGGCTCCCAACATATTGGTGGGCTGTGGTCATAATGTTTTGGCTTATCCGTGTATCTCGCAACAATTCTTCCAAATGCAAACGGCAACAACGTATGTCAGTGCACAAAAGAAGCAAAGAAGCGATTATTATAAAAGTAGAGCCAAGCCTATGGTCCACGATAAACTATCACTTTCGTAACTCGAAGAAGACAATTGCATTCTTTTAATTACGAAAGTAAAATCTCAGTTTGTTGCTGCAAGAAACTTGAATCACGAAAAATATTGCTGTGGTCCCCTGAAACTGTAGTGAGGCCCATTTAATTAACAGTGGTCCTGAAATGTTATGTCAGCGTGCCTGTCTTCTTCATCACCTTCTGCGTGTTCGCCACTGCATTCGTCTTCATTCATGTCACATTCACAGCACGCAATTCTTCACTGAGACATACAGGCCTAACAGCCCCTCCCTATTATTGGGCAGGCATGTGACGATGGCCTTTGAAGAATATAGTAATGTCGGACAGCATACCCAAGGGGACATAATTATTATCAAGGTCGTCAATCTTACATCCGAAATACATATCGTATCACTTTCTTACAAGGGGCTCAAGTTTCCGTTTCTGCGACTTCAGATTTAACTGTCCTCTGATTTAACAAAAATAAATTGTCTGTCTCCTCAGGTATGATACATTTCTTCCTAAAACACAAACTAAAAACCTTCGTGAACTTATAACAACAAACAAGGCACTTTCGACAATTGTCAGACCTCTGAAATTCTTAGGGTCAATCACATAAATGTTCCCATGCTCCATATCAGAGTATCCTGGTTGTAAGTTGCCAGTTTGGCAGTGTGTTGGATGACCTTTCAGAAATGTAGGCAGACAGAATCTGCTACTTCACCTGCATCTACTATTTGCAAGCGATCGAGCGTAAAGCAAGTTTTCTTTCATAGGAGTGTGATTTTTCCTCAGTCTATGCAGTTTCCTTGATAGGATCTTCTTTTCCTCCAAGAATATCATAACGTATGAAGTTAGCATATTCTCTCGGAAACTGAACAGCTTGTCTGCTCCCGTTCTTTTACTCTTTTTTAAATAGCGTAAACATCACTGACGGATTAGGCCTTCACCCTGTTCCGAGTGGGAGACTACTGCCCACAAGGCAGTACGAGGAGCGATCTATGATAATGGGACATGTGACCAGCTTGTCGCCAATGCCTCCAGCATTTACTGCCAGTAGATGAATCCTGGCGTTGTCGCTTCTTCTTTATTCCAGCAGCTCCGCATTCAGCCTCATGAGGATGAGTGGACCCAGTTTCAGATTTCCCTATCTCAGAAAACACCTGAGGAGGTACTGGGAATCGAACCCGGGTTCTTTCTCACCTAAGGCAGCGACGCTAACCATTCGGCTACATAGATGTTCTTATAAAAATAAATTTAAAAGAAGGAGTGACCTGGTTCTTTCCGATTCATTCTGCATTAATCACTGCGAGAGAGATCGCCTAGGAAAGCACCTAATTCTGGAGCGAATTCAGTATCAAATGTGACAAATTTGAGCAAGACCCATTTTGTAGTCTTAAACTGTTTCTGAATAACGGGAGGGGAAGAGGGGGTACTGATTTCAATATCTTTGTCTGCAGCACTTAAACGTTGACATGTGGTAGTAAGCGCTCAGAAGAACATGGTACTCCGAGATAACACGTTACTTTCAGGACATACACCAGTTCAGGAATACTTGACATCCTCAGCTGTGCCTGGAGCTTCTGTAGACATTTTATTGGCAGATGATTTTTCTCATTGCGTGAAGAATGTGGTATTGAAGCTAGAACGGAATCAAGCTGGAAACACATCAAATCGTGAGAGAAAGGAAGATTATTGAGGAACGAAGAGAAACAACGAATAGGTAGGTAAATATCCGACTATGAATACGTACGTTCGGCGTTCAATGCCAGGTTGGCCGTTTTCTCATACTTACGACTTTTATCTCTTTCAAGGTCATGAGTAAGTGAAAACTGATAAGTTGCATCTATTAACTGCCTGGAAAATTCATTTTCCGTGCACGAACCAGACGCCACGCCTAACATAACATTGTGGTAGTCTTGGCGTGATTGTTACTTTTCTTTAAATATCCATCAACTCGAAGACGCAGAGCTTTGCCATCATCGTGCTTTGACCTGTTTAATGCAAACAGTGAGTGTAAAAATGTTGTAAACCCAAATATTTTGGCTTTACAATTTCTTTGTGAGACGGATTCATCCCGAATTTTCAACCATTTCTGTACGTTGATATTCAAGCGGTAATATGTCCCTACACAAATTACAACATCTATGTTTTGTGACAGAATCCATTTTGTGAATTCATAGATACCTTCGATGTACATCAGCACAAGAATTTTCACACGGGAACCATTCAAATGAATTAAAAGGAATTTAGGTGTCTGAATACGCATTGTCAATTACCCAAACAGTTAATAGATGTCGAAAACGGGGGACTATCCCAAATTTTACTTCATGTGACTCAATGTGTTTAGTGTTAAATCTCCTTGTGTTTCACAATATAAAATAATACTAAAGTGTACGTTATGGTTATCATAGAATTTCGTCTACCTAAGACGCTCGAAAGTCGAAATATCCAGGTACCCGAATACTTTTTTTTTTGACACAGTATTCGCAACTGCATCTCGAACATAATTCCGCTTCGTACCCTTCATACACCAAAAGGTTCGTCAAAGAAGAAGACGCATTAATGACCCCGGTCATATTTTCTCCTGTTAGATGGGAATTACTTGTCTGCACAGTTCCGAACACAGAAACTTTTATTCCCCTTCTTCTTTTCATTAAAACCTAATAAGGAGGGTTTCTGTTTTTATGGAAGTGGGAAAAAGCTTAAAGGAAGTAGAAATTACACATGCCGGCCGCGGTGGTCTGGCGGTTCTGGCGCTGCAGTCCGGAACCGCGGGACTACTACGGTCGCAGGTTCGAATCCTGCCTCGGGCATGGGTGTGTGTGATGTCCTTAGGTTAGTTAGGTTTAAGTAGTTCTAAGTTCTAGGGGACTTATGACCTAAGATGTGGAGTCCCATAGTGCTCAGAGCCATTTGAACCGAATTACACATACAACGCAAGACGTCATTGTACAATGTAAATCGACTGTCAGTCTCTATTACAAGAAGACAAGCACGAACCAGCGGAAAATATAGCACGGAACGGTTTCTAAATGGCAGTGGTGAAATACAGGGAGCGAAAAGTTGTTTACAATATGTATGGAAACTAGACGGCAGTTATTAGAGTCTAGGGGCATGAAATGGATCAGCGGTTGCCAAGGGAGGAGACAGGGTTGCAGCCTATCCGCGAAGTTTTTCAATCCTTACTTTGAGCAAGAAGTAAAGGAAACCGAAGAAAAATTTAGAGAAGGAATTAAAGTTCAGGGAGAAAAAATAAAAACTTTGAGGATTGCCCGTATCAACGTAATTCTGTCAGAGACAGCAAAAAACTTGTAAGAACGGTTTAACAGTATCGACAGTGCCTCTAAGGTTCAAATGGCTCTGAGCACTATGGGACTCAACTTCTGAGGTTATTAGTCCCCTAGAACTTAGAACTACTTAAACCTAACTAACCTAAGGACATCACAAACATCCATGCCCGAGGCAGGATTCGAACCTGCGACCGTAGCGGTCTTGCGGTTCCAGACTGCAGCGCCTTTAACCACACGGCAACTTCGGCCGGCGTGCCTCTAAGGGAGGATATATGATGAACATCAACAAAAGCAAAACAAAGATAATGGAATACAGTCGAATTAAATCAGGCGGTGCTGAGGGAATTAGATTAGGAATTAGGCACTAAAAGTATTAAATGACTTTTGCTGTTTGGGCAGTAGAATTACTTATGATACCAGTATTAGAGAGGATGGCAATGGCAAGAAAATCGTTTCCGAACAAAATAATTTTGTGGGATAACTTGACTAAAACAAGGGATCGGTTGATGGAACACATTCTGAGACTCCAAGAAATTTTCAGTTTCGTATTCGAAGGAAGTGTGGGCGGTGAAAATTGCAGTGGGATACCAAGAGACGAGTACAGTGAGCAGATTCAAGTGGATGTGGGGGGCAAGGACTGTGACACAGTTCCGTGACCGTGAAACACAATATTTTGTTTAATATGATTAGCAGAAATAATTGTTTTTCGTTGTGAGTGTTTTGCAATACATAATCAGTTTGTAGCGGGTAATCTCTCATCTTCATATGCTCAGATCATGAGCTTCTTCGTTTTTCTGTCCAAGAGCTTGTGCCAACAGTCCTCTCACTGCTTGAATATAAAACGAGTGAATTGAGAACGTTTGCCGCAGCGGTAACACCGGTTCCCGTCAGATCACCGCAGTTAAGCGCTGTCGGGCTGGGCTAGCACTTGGATGGCTGACCATCTGGTCTGCCGAGCGCTTATGGCTAGCGGGGTGCGCTCAGCCCTTGTGAGGCAAACTGCGGAGCTACTTGATTGAGAAGTAGCGGCTCCGGTCTCGTAAACTGACATACGGCCGGGAGAGCGGTGTGCTGACCACATGCCCCTCCATATCCGCATCCAGAGACGCCTGTAGTCTGAGGATGACACGGCGGCCAGTTGGTACCATTGGGCCTCCATGGCCTGTTCGGGTGGGATTCTGTTAACTGAGAGCTAATGTATCGATATTTGGTGGAACAGCGCAGATAAAAGACACCTACACAGCAGTTATCAGATGTAAGAAATGACTTCCATTCTACAACCTTGCTTGAGTCATTTTACTATTGTAGCATAATGGCTATTCTTTGCGGAACCGAAAAAATTAAAGGAATGGACGTTCTCACGCCATCACTGTACATTTCTAAGCACAGCTTCATCATTAAGGCTTCAGCTGTTAGGTAAGTACCTTAACTGCGATTTAAACACCCCAGAAACGGCAATCTGCGTGTTTTTCGCAACATAAATGAGCCAAATTTGGCAGATAAACATTTATAGCTCGTCGACATTGCAGTGAGCTTCCTTACCATAAACCTGAATTCTTGATGACAAAGCTGTTGAAAATGGGGTTGCTGGAACATAAGAGTAATTTATTCACAACGTAGGTCTGTTCTCTCTTTTGTCCTTAAAAATAACTTTTCGTCGGCCTCGGTGTTGAGCGTCGTTGAGATTTTCTAAAAGAAACTCATTGGAATAGATGGATGGTGATCTACAAGAGAATGACGGATGTCCTGAGAATCGTCCCTGATATCAGCCATTGCTACAAAAAATGGTTCAAATGGCTCTGAGCACTATGGGATTTAACTTCTGAGGTCATCAGTCCCCTAGAACTTAGAACTACGTAAACCTAACTAACCTAAGGACATCACACACATCCATGCCCGAGGCAGGTTTCGAACCTGCGACCGTAGCGGTTGCTCGGTTCCAGACTGTAGCGCCTAGAACCGCTCGGCCACTCCGGCCGGCGCCATTGCTACACATAGTTTCTGGCCTAGCACTGTTTGACCACAAAGCTCCTTCATAAGGTTGATTCCATGACCAAAATGTAAAGAGCGTACTGGTGATGGAACCGCAGTTTCATTTGGCGTAATGCTTTCTGAATGGCAACGATTCTGCAATGACATTTTTTTCACTAGCATCCCGTTTCTTCGTAGAAGTGAAATTCTTCGCTACCTTCTATATTATATGATTTAAAACAGCCTTAGGATCGGCTATTTTATCTCGATTCCTTTTTATCAACACTTTTGTGTTAACAGCCTTGTAGATCTAAAGAAAATATGGCACTATATAAAATATTCTCACTTTACTTGTCCCGTCAAATCTGGCTAATAATCTCCCGCTTTCAACAAAACTCTCCACCATGTTCCTCAGGAACAACTGACTGCTGTTGTTGCTGTTTTGGTAACCATTTATAGCCGAAAGATGGCTTATGATTGCGCACGTCGTCATTACGTTATGCTGTCTGAGATTGTGTTCATGACTGCGTTAATACTGTCAGCCACCTCTTAGGAACGTAAGCAGTTCAGCACATTTCTCTGTATCTTCTTAGCGTCGAGAGCTCATCTCCACCCATTACTAACATTTTAGCCGCTGTTGAGGTTGTTCTCGCGCAATCTAATTTCTAATACTTCTTCAACAACAGAATTCCAGTACGTTTACTTTCCTATGAGAGAAATGGCACCACCAGTGCATAAAAGCCCACAATCTCTGACAACTTGAAGAAATAACGACGTTCACCCATCAATTACAAGCCATATATGAGCTATAAATGGTTATCACAATAGCAACCAAGGCACTCATTGTTCCTGAGGAAGATTTCGTTAAAAGCGGGAGATTGCTACCCAGATTTAACGCCACAAGTAAACTGAGAACATTTTATCCAGGAATATCGTCGCCAGAAACCTCGATATCCTAAAAGTGTGATACTTTGAACAGCTTTCATTTTTCTCTTAAGCTTGCCCCATTTCAGAAAAACAAGGTATGTGATTTCTGTCATGATAGATGGAAGGGAGGCAATTATATTTCACCTGCAATGGCTCAATGTGATATTCAAAATTCTTTCGGGTTCAAAAGAGCTTTGTTGTGCACGAAACGCGGACGTCTGTGATATTACAAGCATCGCTCAAGACATTTGACAAGGTTCCGTCAGTTGTAATATACTCGGGACTATTACTTTGTTGCTTGGCTGATGTATCGTGTTTAAGTTTCTCGATTTGCGAGCAATTGTGGTTGTTCTAAAAGAAATGTAGAATCCATTATTTTGGTTGCGGTCGAATCCACAGGGGCAACAAACTGTTTAAATGAAAACATTCTCCCAAGCATAGTCTACATCTACTTGTAATGGGCATTTTCGGCCTCACTATGTCATGTTTACATGCCAATAGAGGTGACACGACACTATGATGGCAGTTTTTGAATTCAGTTTTATCACATCATGTGGCTATTGCTGTGAAAATTTCTCTTATCTTCTCAGTAAATGTAGTATTAAGATACTCTTTTCAGGAATTATCTAATGATGAAAAACTGCTGTTACCTCAGTACTTATACGGTTAAAACTAATACTATTAACGGTGCTAGCGGCTTTCGGTACTAAATGTTTTCGAAATATTTATCGGTGAGAAATGTCTATGAAAATCAAAATACCCAGTGTTATGACTCTTATCTCTGCTTGCACTATTATACATGGAAACAGAAATGAACCGCTTTAAAAAAGAGAAAGGAAGGCGTGACACTTGATAAACTTTCCGACATTAGTTATGGGGGCAAAGTAATGGATGCTATACAACAAACCCAAAGACGTGAACATGCCATGTTTCTGATGAAACTAATATTGTGCAGCATTTTCTATATACAATACATCTATCGACACAGTGAAACATGTAGATTATAGTTGTTACTCGAAATTACAGCTACGAGTTTTGACAGTACCGTGAAATTTTTATATGTTTAATAACTACTGCGGGTAACATTTCTAAGAATGAGAAGAGAGGCAGAGGATCTGTATATTAGCGGTTAGACAGGTTTACGAAGACTGCCAGGGGCAACATGCGGCAGATCGTTATTTCATTACCGTAACAGCATTCGAAACCATTATGCGGTATTTCCTTAATCCACACCCTGCATCAGCGGTGAAAAAACTGTACAGGTTTTCATCAAATAAAATCACTTAATTTAGCAAATGGTACGATAATGTCAAGTTGTAGGTAGACGCGGTTTAGAGAGAAACTTCCTCCAATTGCAGAAGTCAGAATCATTGTTAGTCGCAAGTAGAATGGCTGATTTCAGTTAAGACTCATTATACGTATAGTGGAAAACTACTAAAATATTGAAAATGAAACTTCCTGGCAGATTAAAACTGTGTGCCTGACCGAGACTCGAACTCGGGACCTTTGCCTTTCGCGGGCAAGTGCTCCATATCAAGCAAGTGCTTTCATATCAGTGCACACTCCGCTACAGAGTGAAAATCTCATTCTGGAAACATCCCCCAGGCTGTGGCTAAGCCATGTCTCCGCAATATCCTTTCTTTCAGGAGTGCTAGTTCTGCAAGGTTCGCAGGAGAGCTTCTGTAAAGTTTGGAAGGTAGGAGACGAGATACTGGCAGAAGTAAAGCTGTGAGTACCGGGCGTGAGTTGTGCTTCGGTAGCTCGGATGGTGGAGCACTTGCCCGCGAAAGGCAAAGGTCCCGAGTTCGAGTCTCGGTCGGGCACACAGTTTTAATCTGCCAGGAAGTTTCATATCAGCGCACACTCCGCTGCAGAGTGAAAATCTCATTCTACTAAAATATTGCTCTTTGATCAGAGCACGACTTGACAGGTCTACTTGACAGGTCTACTTGGCTCGTCAGATGGCGACTGCAAGCCCGTAGCATTATTTGTGGAGACAGGGAAGAACCAAACAACGGTTTAGCTAGCGCGAGTCCGACCATGAAACTCCAGTGACAGATGGCTTGAGAGGGGCCACGGGGGAGATTGCTGTTAAAATTTGGAGAACGTACGTTTCAAGCAACACATTACATCCTCACACAAATACCTCGTGCGATGATCATAGCTGAAAAATTAGATAAATTCAAGCTCACATGGGGACGCACCAACTCCGCTCGCGAATGGGACAGGAAATACTGTAAATGTTACACGTACCCGAGGTACCTTCTACCACACTGTCAGGTGCCTGAAGACTATAGATACAGTTGGCATTGTAGATATTATTACAATTTTATGAGGTAATAGTTCCACATAGACAACTTCTTAAATTCTGAGGAGGCAACTAATTCTGTCTGCCACGTTTCTAAGATGTATCTAGATCAGTAAATTCCTCATCACATATCCCTGAGGCGCACACGGCGTTACTTACGAAGTAAGATAAACTGTTAGCTCCAACTTATGGAAGACTTCAGGTCAATGGACTCCAAATTATGATTCGTGTGAGAAAGCTGACTAATACGCAACAGCTCTGCCACGTACACTCAAAAATATATTATATCTCATCCCTGGCAAGAAAGCTTCCAGAAGTACTCTGTTGTAGCCTGCTGTGACTGTGGAGAAACAGAGTGATAGCTGCTCGGCTAGCGCAAATTGTTGGTTGTCGTTTATATGTTTTCATCTATCTCTGCATTCCTCATGCAATCTTACATGTCACTATGTTATCCTACCTTTCCTATTCCATTCGTAAATGGCGCATGGCAAGAATTGATGCCGGTAAAGCTCGGTATAAGCGCTAAGTTAACCGATTTTCTCGTTGTGCTCATTTCGCAAGACGTGTGTAGGAGAAAGTATAAGTTACCTGACTGGTCCTATAAGAATCGGAACACCATGTTCTCCGTGCTGCACAGTGCCTCACTCGTAGCGTCTGCCACTTGAGTTTGCTGACAAGGGAACCTCCCCATCGCACCCCCCTCAGATTTAGTTATAAGTCGGTACAGTGGATAGGCCTTGAAAAACTGAACACAGATCAATTGAGAAAATAGGAAGAAGTTGTGTGGGACTTCGAAAAAAAAAGCAAAATATACAAACTGAGTAGTCCATGTGTAAGATAGGCAACATCAAGGACAGTATGAACTGAGGAGCACCGTGGTCCCGTGGTTAGCGTGAGCAGCTGCGGACCGAGAGGTCCATGGTTCAAGTCATCCCTCGAGTGAATAAATTTTTATTTTCAGACAATTATCAAAGTTCAGGCACTCACACATAATCAACTTCGCTCTCCAAAATTCCAGGACATGTTCAGATTTGCTTGGACATATGCAGGATTTAACGGTCTACACACGGAAAAATTTGAAAACTTTAAAAACATATGTTTTGACAGAGCATAGGAAAAACTGTGCGACTGTGAAACTGTTGCATTCATTTGTTGCAGTTTATGTGACAAACTCTTATGTTTTAATCACTTTTTTGGGAGTAATTATCACATCCACAAGAAAACCTAAATCGGGCAAGGTAGAACAATCTTTTTACCCATTCGCCATGTGTACAAGTTAGGTGGGTCGACAACATATTCCTGTCATGTGACGCACATGCCGCCACCAGTGTCGTATAGAATATATCAAACGTGTTTTCCTGTGGAGGAATCGGTTGACCTATGATCTTGCGATGAAATGTTTTCGGTTCCCATTGGAGAGGCACGTCCTTTCGTCTACTAATCGCACGGTTTTGCGGTGCGGTCGCAAAACACAGACACTAAACTTATTACAATGAACAGAGACGTCAATGAACGAACGGACAGATCATAACTTTGCGAAAATAAAGAACGTAAACTTTTCACTCAAGGGAAGAGTTGAACCACGGACCCCTTATTCCGCAGCTGCTCACGCTAGCCACGGGACCACGGCGCTCGTGAGCTTAGAATGTCCTTGAGTTGCTTATCTTGCGCATGGGCTACTCAGTTTGTATATTTTGCTTATTTTTTTCTTAGTTCCACACAACTTCTTCCTGTTTTCTCGATTGATCTGTGTTCAGTTTTTCAAGGCCTATCCACTGTGCCAACTTATAACTAAATCTGAGGGGGGTGCGATGGGGAGGTTCCCTTGTGAGCAGCTCCGTAACGCTCTCGCGCCGACTAGACGAGTCCTTGATGAAACATACCGCTCTTCGTCAGATCTCTTGCTCTTTGTTACAGAATTGCATCTTTTATTAAACCTAATGCTAACGATACCAAACTGATAAGCAAAATTTAAGAATGGATTTTACAAGTGTTTTTTATTTCATTTCTTACGTAGATGAATTACATTTTCTGAAAGATTCTCTCAGTTAATATCAGCCTCGAACATGCTTTTCGTACAATGCTTTATGTGGTCATTCCACGGTTACTCCGGATAGCTAGTCCTAGGTATGTTAAGGTACTTAATGTTCCCAGTGATCTGCCACCAATAGCATCGGACAGTAGTGGATTTCTGCGCCTATTAATCCTGAATACGTTTCATTTATTTACTGCCAGTTCCTGCACTAATCGTCGATCATCTGCAGGTCTTTCTGCATTTCGCTAACCTTCTAGCGTTGTAACCTTCCTACAGAAAACGACGACGTCCACGAACAGCTTCATAGAGCTTCCGGCGTAGTCCGCTAGATCTTTTACATATATTCTTAACGCTAACGGTCCTTTAACACTCGTTTTGGGATACCCTCGAAATTCCCCTAACATCTATAGATTTCGCCCCGTTAATAAAACCGTCACGAATTCTGTTTGCTAGTTCTATCGGTCACAGTCGGTAAGCTCGTATATTATTCACTGAACGAGGTTGCAGAAGTGTATCGAACGCCGTGGGGAAGTCAAGACGGCGTTCTTTTCGGGAAACACAGTTGAGAAAATGTAGAGAACCGGCATTTGAAGCCGACTGCCGAACGATTGCGCTGCCGTTATCATGCATGGCACGTGAGGACAACGAAGCTAAGATACAAGAAATTAGGGCTCATACGGAGGCGTACAGACAGTCATTTTTCCCTCGCTGTATTTGCGAGTGGAACAGGAGGGGAAATGACAAGTATTGGTACCCTCCGCCATGCAACTTACGGTGGCCTGCAGAGTATCTGTGTAGAAGTAGAACTCAGCACCAACCTGGGGCGCCTTCCTCTTTCGTGCTAGGCGGGCCTTGTGGGCTAGTGATAATGCACGTGTCTCAGAAGTAAGAAGTGCGGGTTCGAATCCCGGCCGGTCCAGGAACTTCTCAGCATATATTTAATCTGGCCATCATCTTTCTGAGATGTGGAGATGTGGTAAGTCGCCAAGTCCGACACGTGGTTCGAATTACAATTTAAACCACAGGTCCCATTTCCCCGCTTGGATAACTGGGGTATATCAGGAACATACAAGTCTCCGAGGTTGCATCCATTTGAAAGACATGCCCCCGACTACTGAGCCATACAAAATAGTTCGTCTTCGGCGCTCTGGATTTCATGGACTAACAGATCACGCAGCGTTTCTCAAGATCGCTGTTTACGGAATCTATGTCGACTTTTTTAGACGAGATTTCCGTTGCCCAAAACGTCCGTAAATCTGCTATAGATTCACGTCAGGGACACAGATTTCAGAGCAGTTTCGTTACGCTGTCTATCAGATGATTACGTTGCAGGTGTACATCGAACCTCGCATCTTTGTGGTTGAAGACGGAGCCGTTCGTCATTGAAATCGATTGTAACTAAACTGGAAAACAGTGAATACAGCTATAAGCATACAGAAAGGTAAATAAAAAGAGAGGAATAAAGAGCATATCTTTTCCTGCATGTGATGGTGGTTCAGCATTGATCCACAGACCAATTACAGCGTTTTTTATCCTACCCTAAGCGACGAAAAGCATTTGTTCTTGTACACAGTGTTTTTTGTGTGGCAGGACAGAGCCCTAGCGCCTCAGTTGAGTCATTGCATTGTCGAACACTAATTTTCTTCCCCCTGCAAATTACGTGCACAGGTGCAATCAAACTCTACCGAAAAAATATCAGAGGTTGTTCAGAAATACGTTTTGTGTACGAGGGCTATCCACAAAGTACATTACGTTTTGGAATTAAAAATAAATAAAGTATTGGAAAATTTGTTATTATATACAGATGAAAACCACACTTAAATACTACTTTTCTACATAGTTGCCATTTAAATTAAGGCACTTATCGTAGCGATGGACGAGCTTGGAAATTCCTTCGTCGTAAAATTCGGCCGCCTGCGCCTGCAACCACGTGGTTACCTCTTCTTGAAGCTGTGCGTCGTCATCAAAACGCTGCATAGCCAACCACTTCTTCATTGATGGGAATAAGTGGAAGTCGCTCGGTGCCAGGTCGGGACTGTTCGGCGGATGAAGAAACAACTCCCACTTAAAAGATTCGAGTGGCATTTGCCGTGTGGGCCCGGGCGTCGTCGTGAATCAGCAAGATCTTTGAGCCCAACTTTCCCCTGCGCTTGTTTTGTATTGCTCTTCTGAGGTTGTGCAGAGCTTGGCAATACCTTTGAGAGTTTATTGTAGTGCCTCTTTCCAGGAAATCCACAAAAATCACACCTTTTCTGTCCCAAAAGATGAGGTAACCACGTGGTTGAAGGCGCAGGCGGCCGAATTTTACGACGAAGCAATTTCCAAGCTCGTCCATCGCTACGATAAGTGCCTTAATTTAAATGGCAACTATGTAGAAAAGTAGTATTTAAGTGTGGCTTTCATCTGTATATAATAAAAAAAATTTCCAATACTTTATTTATTTTAATTCCAAAACGCAATGTACTTTGTGGATAGCCCTCGCATTTTAGTATCAGTGACCCAGGACTCCGGTGGCTTGTTACAGAGTTATTGCGTTTGGTTTGATTTCTTACTCACATTTATCTTTACATCTGCATTTCAGCGAAAATATATGCACAACACTGTAAATGGCGACGGTATCTGTTGTGTGTCTTGTTCGGAAACAAGCTTATTCCACTCACTCACGGTTCTCTCAGCTGACTACAGTAATGCCCACTTTACTCTTCACTTTCTGGCTTGCGTTCAGTATTGCTCGGTGCTGTGTCGGTTTTTTTTCCGACTGTATTAGTTGTACGTTAATAGCGATACACACAGCAGCACGTCTGGGTTTACTAATGAAGAGTTGGTCGATACACGCCTCTCTTGTGTGTGTTCACTGAATACAGTGTAAGACCGGTGTAACGACGCTATGCTTAGGTGTCACCGTAGTGAAGGCAATCGCATCTCAGAAATTTTGCTTCTGTCTCCGTGATTTGTGTTGTACGTTTTGGTGATTGTATATTACAAGCTTTTTCGCTATTGTGAATTCATTTTCACAAAAATAAAGGCAATTGTGGTAACAAACCAAATAAATCGTAATGGCATTATTACTCAGGAACGCCCCTCTGGAAACCACGGGTCTCTTACACCAAAATATACAAAAGCTATCCGTGAACAATCTCCGAAATTTCTTTGGTTGAGTTCTGGTTTACCCTGCATAACGGTAGGCTAAAGTAAGGAACGCTACTTTACAACAACAACACAATTATTAAGCTAGAGTTTTTCGTTGTTGTATTGGCAGTAACACAAGCGTCTTAGAAACACATAAACAGTGCTCATAGCAGTGATTCGAAGAAATCGACTGAAGAAAGTCGTAGCTCATTTCTCTTTTGAAGAGGGATTATAGAATGGAATTTATCGTTTACACTAAACTCTTGTAGAATTATGGAACACATTTTAGTCTCCCGCATTAAGAAATATTTGGAAACCGCAAATTTCCTACAGCCGGCAACCATCCTGTGAAAATTAACTATCTCTTTCATCCATGAGGCACCTGATCCTTGTCTTTCTGAAGGCGTTTCTGTGCCATTTAGTAAGCAAAATGCGAGCAGACCTGCTTTGTGAATCAACTGAATGCTTCCTAGCAAATTCAGCTGAGTACGTTGTTCTTAAGAGAAGGAAATAGTCAAATGTGGCTCTAGCTTCGAGCTTGCCTCGAGGGAGTGTCACAGGCCCGTTACCTCTTCTTCTTCTGCTGCTTGTGCTTTTATCCCGCGGTTTCGCAGAGTCGGCATGGTTCGGGCCGGATTTGGCAAGGTTAATGTCAAGGGGTGGCCGGATGCATTCCTGTCGCCAGTTACAGGTCCGTTACCATTCACGATAAATATGAATGTTCTGCTTCATAACATCGGAAGAAAGGTAAGGCTGATCGCGGATGATGTTGTTGTACATAGGAAAAGATGCAGTACCCGAGACTACAGCGATGTACAAGAGGTGTGACGTTTGATGCAGGGACTGACAGTTTTGAATCAACGTAAATGAATGTAACGCCTTGCACAGAAGTAGGCAGAGAGAGCCATTATTGGTGAATTACGCGATTGTTGGTCAATTTCTGTAAACAACCACAGCAGTATAGTTTCTAGGGTTATGCCCCAGGTAAGGCTGAAAAGAAATAGCCGCACAAAACTAGGTCTATGGAAGAAAGATGCCAGTCTGAGATTCACTGGAACAATATTAAGTAAAGAAGTAGGAGTTAACAGAACCCTTGTCCGATTGGTTCTAGAGTAATGCTCGGTAATCTGGACCATCAGCGGGTAAGCTTAATAGGGAAAGAAAAGATGTAGTGCTTTTTTTCCACAGGTTCGTTTAGCAAACCCGAAAGCGTTGCGGAGAAGCGAGTCACCTTTCAGTGCAGACGCTCGGAGAGAGCTGTTGTTCACTACGGATTGGTTTGCTGTTTAAAATTCTGGAGAGTTGGGCAACGTTTTACTTCCCCCCCCCCCCCTCCAGACATCTCGTGAAATGACCCTGACGGGAGAACTGAGAGCTTATACAGAGGCTCACCAGAAGCCGTTCTTGAAGCAAGGAATTTGGGAAATGATTGTGAAACCCACTGTATCCTTCGTTACACACTGTAAATGCAAATACGTTGTAACATCCTTTTGGCAACAATTTAGCTACGGAGCGAAGAAGTAGCTTGCTTGTCAAAGAACGGAGAAAGAAACTGGGCCTGTTCTTGTCATAGGAACCATGTTTTTCTCAAATGTAGCTTTGTGAAGTAAAGGCTCTCGCAATTTATACTGAATTAAATACTAATATCTTTCCTGATGACTAGCAAGTTCTCATTTCAAATTGCTGCTCCTTTTTACTGGTAAAGTTACTACAGATCGTACCTCTAAGGCGCTGAATATATCGCTGATTAAATATTACCCCAGCAGTTCCGTCGATGAAGGCGAAAACAGTGGGTTTCACAACAGGAGTAAGGAAAAATTTCTTTTGAAAGGAACAATTCAAGTAGACTTTTTAAAATCATTTACGAAGAAGCTGTTGCGAAAACTGACAACATATTTAACTGTCTTTCTAACATACCGTAGAAAGTCAGTTAAGTAATCATATTGACACTCTTGCTCCACATCTCTCGTTGCGCAGTGTCAGGTTGATCAATCCTGTTATTTTGCAACGAAAATTATTTATGGTGTGGATAGTCTTAATTTTTCCCACTATTATGCGCATCCCTCACGCATAAGTTAATATTTGATGTATCACAAAGCACATTAGTTTTGTGCTTCTGGTTTTTCGATTCACTGAATTGTATTCTGCCCCAAGGTTGAGTTTCCTACGGAAGTTTTCGATAGCGCTCGAACACTACGAACCTCTGTAGCTGCACACAGTATTATCTGAGAACCTCGGGCAGTCTCCGCCTTGGCAAAACCTGCTGGCTAGTACGATAAGCGACACAACCAATTTACATGCACAGCCGAAGAGCCGCAAGCTGCGTACGAGTTTCATCCAGAATAACAAAGGGTTTGCTTCCGAGAGGAGACATGTCAGATACTCGCAATTATTTTCTACTGCGTGTCACGCGAAATATCGACTTAGTCATGGTGTGACATCATTACGATAGTCGAAACAGAAGCACAGTGGAACCTTACCAAAGCAAATTGAATTACTTCAACTTCCACATACGCAATTCTAAATTGAAACGAGATGTGCTTCGAGATTCTGACTAGACGTTTGAGCACGCATTGTAGTTTTGAGATTCCAGCATCTACATCTACATCATACCCCGCAAGCCAGTTTGTGCCTTCACTACCTGATTCCCCCTACCCTGTTCCACTCGAGGATGGTGCCTGGGAAGAATGGTTGTCGGTAAGCTCTCGTATTAGCTCTAATTTCTCGAATCTTTTCGTCGTGATTATTTCGTAAGATGTGTAAGGGAGGAAGTGATATGTTGCCCGACTATTCTCCAAAAGCGCTCCCTCGAACTTTCAATAGTGAACCTCTTCGTGATGCACAACGCCTCTCTTGTAACATCTGCCACTGGAGTTTGTTGAGTATCTCAGTAACGCTCTCGCGCCGGCTAAACATTCCCTTCACGAAACGCGCCGCTCTATGTTGGCTCATCTCTATTTCTTCTGTCAGTTCTACCTTATAAGGATCCAATATTAATGAACAATACATAACAACAGGTCGAACACCGCGCGGAGTGGCCACGCGGTCTAGGGCTCCATGTAACGGATTGCGCGGCACCTCCCGTAGGAGGTTCGAGTCCTCCCTCGGGCATGTGTCTGTCTGATGTCTTTAGCGTAAGTTAGCTAACACTTGGTTTAAGAATCATGATAGAAGGTTGTATACATAGAAGAACCCTGGAGATACCAAAAGGTATCAGATAGATTATATAATGGTAAGACAGAGATTTAGGAACCAGGTTTTAAATTGTAAGACATTTCCAGGGGCAGATGTGGACTCTGACCACAATCTATTGGTTATGACCTGTAGATTAAAACTGAAGAAACTGCAAAAAGGTGGGAACTTAAGGAGATGGGACCTGGATAAACTGAAAGAACCAGAGGTTGTAAGGAGTTTTAGGGAGAGCATAAGGGAACAATTGACAGCAATGGGGGAAAGAAATACAGTAGAAGAAGAATGGGTAGCTTTGAGGGATGAAGTAGTGAAGGCAGCAGAGGATCAAGTAGGTAAAAAGACCGGGGCTCTTAGAAATCCTTGGGTAACAGAAGAAATATTGAATTTAATTGATGAAAGGAGAAAATATAAAAATGCAGTTAATGAAGCAGGCAAAAAAGAATACAAACGTCTCAAAAATGAGATCGACAGGAAGTGCAAAATGGCTAAGCAGGGATGGCTAGAGGACAAATGTAAGGATGTAGAGGCGTATCTCACTAGGGGTAAGATAGATACTGCCTACAGGAAAATTAAAGAGACCTTTGGAGATAAGAGAACCACTTGTATGAACATGAAGAGCTCAGATGGAAACCCAGTTCTAAGCAAAGAAGGGAAAGCAGAAAGGTGGAAGGAGTATATAGAGGGTCTATACAAGGGCGATGTACTTGAGGACAATATTATGGAAATGGAAGAGGATGTAGATGAAGATGAAATGGGAGATACGATACTGCGTGAAGAGTTTGACAGAGCACTGAAAGACCTGAGTCGAAACAAGGCCCCCGGAGTAGACAACATTCCATTGAAACTACTGACGGCCTTGGGAGAGCCAGTCGTGACAAAACTCTACCATCTGCTGACCAAGATGTATGAAACAGGCGAAATACCCTCAGACTTAAAGCAGGTTTTGACAGATGTGAAAATTACCGAACAATCAGTTTAATAAGCCACAGCTGCAAAATACTAACACGAATTCTTTACAGACGAATGGAAAAACTAGTAGAAGCCGACCTCGGGGAAGATCAGTTTGGATTCCGTAGAAATACTGGAACACGTGAGGCAATACTGACCTTACGACTTATCTTAGAAGAAAGATAAGGAAAGGCAAACCTACGTTTCTAGCATTTGTAGACTTAGAGAAAGCTTTTGACAATGTTGACTGGAATACACTCTTTCAAATTCTAAAGGTGGCAGGGGTAAAATACAGGGAGCGAAAGGCTATTTACAATTTGTACAGAAACCAGATGGCAGTTATAAGAGTCGAGGGACATGAAAGGGAAGCAGTGGTTGGGAAGGGAGTGAGACAGGGTTGTAGCCTCTCCCCGGTGTTATTCAATCTTTATATTGAGCAAGCAGTAAAGGAAACAAAAGAAAAATTCGGAGTAGGTATTGAAATCCATGGAGAAGAAATAAAAACCTTGAGGTTTGCCGATGACATTGTAATTCTGTCAGAGACAGCAAAGGACCTGGAAGAGCAGTTGAACGGAATGGACAGTGTCTTGAAAGGAGGATATAAGATGAACATCAACAAAAGCAAAACGAGGATAATAGAATGTAGTCGAATTAAGTCGGGTGATGCTGAGGGAATTAGATTAGGAAATGAGACACTTAAAGTAGTAATGGAGTTTTGCTATTTGGGGAGCAAAATAACTGATGATGGTCGAAGTAGAGAGGATATAAAATGTAGACTGGCAATGGCAAGGAAAGCGTTTCTGAAGAAGAGAAATTTGTTAACATCGAGTATAGATTTAAGTGTCAGGAAGTCATTTCTGAAAGTATTTGTATGGAGTGTAGCCATGTATGGAAGTGAAACATGGACGGTAAATAGTTTGGACAAGAAGAGAATAGAAGCTTTCGAAATGTGGTGCTACAGAAGAATGCTGAAGATTAGATGGGTAGATCACATAACTAATGAGGAAGTATTGAATAGGATTGGGGAGAAGAGAAGTTTGTGGCCCAACTTGACCAGAAGAAGGGATCGGTTGGTAGGACATGTTCTGAGGCATCAAGGGATCACCAATTTAATATTGGAGGGCAGCGTGGAGGGTAAAAATCGTAGGGGGAGACCAAGAGATGAATACACTAAGCAGATTCAGAAGGATGTAGGTTGCAGTAGGTACTGGGAGATGAAGAAGCTTGCACAGGATAGAGTAGCATGGAGAGCTGCATCAAACCAGTCTCAGGACCGAAGATTACAACAACAGTTTAAGTAGTGTGAATGTCTAGGGACCGATGACCTTAGCACTTTGGTCCCTTATGAATTCACACTCATTTGAACATTTGAAAGCCGGCCTTGGTGGCCGAGCGGTTCTAGGCGCTTCAGTCCGGAACGGTGCGACTGCTGCGGTCGAAGGATCGAATCCTGCCTCGGGCATGGATGTGTGTGATGTCCTTAGGTTAGTTAGGTTTAAGTAGTTCTAACTTCTAGGGAACTGATGACCTCAGATGTTAAGTCCCATAGTGCTCAGAGCCATTTCAACCGTTTGAGCATTTGAACAGGTCGAACGAGGGCCTTATAAGCCACTTCCTTGATGGATGAGATACATTTCCTTAAGATTTTTGCTATGAATCGCTAGTGTGCCATCTGCTTCTCCTACTATTTGTCTTATGTGGTCACTCTAATTAAGGGCGTCCTGGATAATTAATCCTAGATATTTTACGGTAGATACTGTTTCCAGCAGTTTCTCATCAGTAGCGCAGCTGTACAGGAGTAGAAAAAAAATGGTTCAAATGGCTCTGAGCACTATGGGACTTAACTTCTGAGGTCATCAGTCCCCTATAACTTAGAACTACTTAAACCTAACTAACCTAAGGACATCACACACATCCATGCCCGAGGCAGGATTCGAACCTGCGACCGCAGCGGTCCCGCGGTTCCAGACTGAAGCGCCTAGAACCACTCCGCCACCACGGCCGGCTACAGGAGTAGATTTCTTGTCCTAGGCATGCTCTATATGGTACATTTATTTACGTTCAGGGTCAACCTCCAGAGCCTGCACCATTCATCAATCATCTGCAGGTCGTTCTGCAAATTGATACTGTCTTCTGGCGATGCTACTTTCTTATAGAAACCGGATCATCTGTGGACAGTCTTAAAGAGCTTCCGAAGCTTTCTACTAGATCATTTATCTACAACGTAAACAGTAACGGTCCTATCACACATCCTTGGGGTACTCCCGAAATTACCTTTAAGTATGTCTTTTTTTAATTAAATGTGACGTGCTGTGTACTATCCGCAAGGAGTCTTGAATCCAGTCGCTAGTCTGCTCCGATACTCGGTAAGCTCGGATCTTTTTAACCAAAGGACTGTGCGGGACGGGGTCAAATGCATTTCCGAAGTCAAGGAACACGGTATCAATCTGAAAGCCGTTGTCTACAGCGCTATGAATCTCACGGAGGAACACAGCGAGTAGAGCATCGCAAGGTCTCTGCGGAATCCATGTTGATTTTTATAGTGCAGATTTTTATTCTCCGAAAAAGAAAAGAAATATAGCTGCGGTTGCTTCGTCAGTACACTCATTACACTAAAAATGGTCACGGGATCGAAATGTGAAAGGAGTTTTGTCGTCAAATAGTGCTAGGCCAGGAACTGTCTGTGGACAGTGTAGCGACGGTTGATATCAGAGACGGTTCTCGAGACATCTTTCATTCTCATACAGAAGACGTCGACAGTACTAAGCCGCATCGACGCCGAGATATCGTCCTATAAACTAAACTGCCGTCAAATACTGTTACCAATGCCTTCACTATGAATTTCATAGGAACCGACGATAAGTGCGTTGATAACAGACTCGAACGTAAGAATTTCGGATGTTATTCACGAGAAACTTTCTGAGCGTTTTCGTATAAGCGTCCCGGCGCTCCGGCGGCTCGTTACAGAGTTAGCGCGTTTCGTCTGATTTCTTACCACCATTTATCTTTGTATTGAATAGAAAATATCTACATAACGGTGGAAAAATCGATGGTAAGTGTCGTGTGTCCGTGTTTCCAGCAACGACAGTTGTATTTTGACAGCGATACCGTCCAGTATGAATATATTTACTAGTGAAGCGTTGCAGATGCTAACGTACTATGATGTTGCTGTGTTGTTGCGGGAGAAACTCACCATAGCGTTGTTGTGCCGCTCCAACATCGCATTTGTTCAAATGTTCAAATGTGTTTGAATTCCTAAGGGATCAAACTGCTGAGGTCATCGGTCCCTAAACTACTTAAACTAGCTTAAAGTAACTAGTGCTACTGAATCGTATTTGCATTGAACGTCAGTGCTTTTCTGTTGTACGTGAAAACTAGTAATACGCACTGGTTGTAAACTTTATGTTACAAAAACGTTGAAAACCTGCTTTTGAAAACTGTATTTAGTTTACACTGTCCTGTTTCGTTTTGTTTCGTTTTGTTTTCTTTTGTTTTGCCATCCATTCAGTTACAGTCTTCAGCTGTTCCAAATACAGAAATCATCAGTTGGTTTTATGACTTATCGATATGTTGTTTATATTTTTACCGTACTAGATTTCAATCTCAGGACTACTTTCATTCTTCATCCATCCCGTTCTTCCATTAATTAACTGAAATATAGCTGCACTGAAGACAAACAGTATCAGTACAGATTCTTCTACGCGGTTGATGATAATTTAAGTGGATAATTTGTAGAGGTAAACTATAGGGTTTTTATGGCCTCTCTGTTTCCCTCCTTATAGCATTGTTCCAATTTCGGGCAATTTTCTTCCTCCGCAGACTTCCATTTCGCTAGTTCGTTTCATGTTACTCTGCATCTAGCTTTTGTCATTTGTACTGAAGCATCATAATGTTCAGGCGATTTCCCTTACTTACACACCTAATCTAGCACGACTTCCGGAATGCCACCATTTTCATTGGCAACTGTGGTTGCTTCCGATTGATCTGTTTAACTATACAAACGTTTAAAGAAGTCCTGAAATATTGTGATATTATGTAAGATACAGGGAGGAGCCACAGCTCTGAGAGTGACGTCGTTCGGATTTCCATCCAGCCATCACAAGCAGAAATGCATTTTCTGTCCTTTCATTCAGTCAGGTCAGGTGAATGTGGGGGGTCGTTCCTTTACAGAGACCAGGGTCAGTTCCATTCTTTCTCTGCGCATAACTGATAACGTCGGCTTTGACAGTACTTTAAATTCTAACTTCCCCTTCCTCTCGGCGAAATAACACAAGAGTCATTCTTTTTGACTGTAGCTAAGAAACTCTAATTTAAAGATGATAATGCGTGTAACAAAGCTCCGTAGTTTCGATCCAATGACCACCATACAATTTTAAAATCCTGCTCTGCTGGCCACCAGGAGAGTAATAACGCGTCACTGACCATCTGCAGTTCAGAAAATGTGTCTTTGAAAAGCATCGTGGGTATAATAAATAAAACGTTTAAACGTATGTGACATACGTCATTTCAATCGAACCAGTCACCAGCTTTAAAAAGAAATCGAGCATAGATATTTGAACTCAGTATCTCAGTTTGGTAAAGTGATATTCAAGTTTGGTGTAACATTCAGCACCAAAGACGCATCTCATTTATAAACTTATTTGTCTTTACGGATACTACGGAAATCGCTAAAGAAACGCTGCCGTCTCGTAAGTCAGAAGGAGACGCAGTAAATATAACGTTATCCTCGTGATACTTACAGCAGTAGCAGGGACCTATTAAAGAGTCATTCAGAACCTGTTCTTACAGTTAAGAAAGTATCTATTTGTGACACGACTGGTTTCTTTCTCGGAGAGTCGGCAAATTCTTTCTGTGAAGCTTCACCTTGAATGGAACAAAACTGTGCACTATGCTATCTCTCTCTAGGGAGGCTGAACATAAACTCCAGCGACAACATTTCGGAGATGGTTCAAGGATATTTTCTGAATATTTTAGTTGGTTTCAGAGTAATAATGTAATTACGATTTTTTTCAATTTTGATCCCATTTACCGGCGTTTCTCTGGAAATACCTGCACAACAGAGAAAAAGGCCTGTAATATGCAATCACTAAAACTAACAATGCAGAACACAGAACATGTAACGACCATAAGACAGACGCAGAAGCACCGTTAAGTGATCGCCGTCGCTGAGGAAGCAGCTCGGCATAGAGTCGTGCTGCCCTTCCATTACATTCAGTGAACCCATACGCGAAGCCCACGTGGGCCAACTATCCATCAGTAAACCTGTCCATTCTACTGCCTATCACCGTTAACGTACAGCTAACAATTCCGGGAGAACAAACTCCGAGATAGAACCGGGCAGCACTGATTGTAAGCTTAATGCTGAAGAGTAAAGTGGGAATTGCTGTTCTCAACAGCAACTGCCTGGTGCAAGGTCTTTACCAAAACTAGGCCGGCCGCTATGACCGAGCGGTTCTAGGCAATTCAGTCCGGAACCGCGCTGCTGCTACGGTCGCATGTTCGAATCCTGCCTCGGGCATGGTTGTGTGTGACGTCCTTTGGTTAGTTAGATTTAAGTAGTTCTAAGTTTAGGGGACTGATGACCTCAGATGTTAAGTCCCATAGTGCTTAGAGCCATTTTTGAATCAAAACTAGGCACAAGTTGCATACTATCGGCATTTGCACTATTGTGCAGATATTTTCAGTGCAATACAAACACCAAGATAAATGGGAGCAAGAAATCAAACGAAATGCAATTAGTCTGTAACGAGCCACCGTAGACCACGGTTCCTTTATACAAAATATTAGGAGAATATCCCTGAACAACCGTCGAAATTTTATCTTTTTAACTAGGGTTCATCCTGCATATGTTCGGCATCCCTGCTAGTGCAACCGATTATGGATCTTTCACACACTAGCGATATTCGGATACATATTGTAGGAGAAATATCCAGCTTCCTTTCTACTGGAACACAGATTTGTCTTTCGCAAGTGTGACAAGCACTTCCGTGTAAATAATTGAACACAGTTCGCCACTTTTAAATTTTTTATTGGTGGTGTGGTTTCCACGATGTCACAAGTCTATGATCTAGCGCCACAACACACACTACTCACTGCTTACAATGTATCAGTCTGTGGATGGAGCAGATGAGACTATCGTCAGCTTTTTATCCTTGTCATGGAAATGTCCTCAACGGTTCCAGTCGATTCACCAAAGAATGTGCCCTGCATGTTCTGGTAATCGAACCCAGGTGCTATTCATGGTAGCCAGACACTCTAATCACACAACAACAGAAGGAGCTCATGAGATTCTGTACGATTGTTCAATTGCCTGAGCTCCTTACCTGCAGAAAAATCAAAGCGCAATTGTCAAATAACCACGAACTTGTTTAGTCAGCGCAAGACCCTCGCAGGATTACCCAGTTAAGTTCTGTAGGCGAAAGGTGGTGCTGTTCGTCACGAAAGGTCTTAATCGTAAAAGTTCAAGAACTCGTGTTATTGTAGCTATATAGCTACGTGAGTAGATGACAGAAAGTCCTATATAGCTACAATAACACCTGAGATGCCGGCATAAACCTTGAGCTTTTGTGATGAAATAAAGGAAATGCGTGAGTAATAGTTAAAAACGGTGATAGAGAAGAAAATAAATGTTTTAACACTTCTAACAACAACTACGGGAAACAATACGACAGGTTCTTTCAAAAGGCTAAGCCTCGCCTGTGCAGCCACAGCTTCCTCTCTTCACAAACCATCTTCCTCTCTATATGTGAACAACATCCTAGCTCACCGACAATATTTTTTAAATAATATGTTTTCGATCGTTCCCTCCTTTTCTTCCCTACGATCATTCCTTCGAAAATGCGTTGCAGAGGACTGTCACGTCTAATTAAATTGTCGATGAGTTTTAAATTGCATTTGCTTATAACTTTTATTAGTTTTTTCTTCACTTTTATTTTTTGTAGAAACATTTCATTCGTCTTTCTGTTGGTCCAGTTAGTTCTCCTACAGAAGCATATTTCCACAACTTCTTGGTGACCTTTCTCCTGCTTTTCAAACGTCCATTTTTGGCATCTGTATGTCAAGACATTCCATTGAGGTCTTTATAAATTTGTTTCTTACTGTGGAAGGTGGTTCAGCAGAAGGTTCACCTTATTTTGGAAGCTACTAATGGCCGGTGATAGTCTTCTGGTCACCTCCTGGAGATATCTGTTGTTTTCCTCCACATTGCTACCGAGAAAGTGTAATTCGGTTACTTCCTCGAGTTGCTCACTGCCTATTCTTATGCCAGTCTTGTCCCAGCCTCCTTTCTTGTCTGTAGCCAAGTCTTCTGTCTTCTTGGCATTTATTTTCAGTTTTGGTTTTGTTATCTCTCGATTTAAGGCTGTAAACATTTCATTTAGCGCCTTCTCTGAGGCTCCCACTATTCCAAAGTCATCGGCAAATCTGGTGCAGTGAATGCTCACACCATTAATTTTTATTCCAGTCGTTTTTTCTTTCATTGTTTTCCTTGCCTCCTCGATGAACATATTAGATAAGAAAGGCGATACAAGACTGCTCTGTCTGACCTCCCTACTGGCCCACATTACTATCCGGTTCAGCACTTTGACTTTTGTATATACTCTAATTTAGTCGCCTGTCTACCAGCAGTACTGCTTTTGCATTACTTTTAATAATGACTTTCAAACAGCAGACTAATTTTCTAGGTCAGTACATGTTATTTATGTTTTTATGTTTACTTCCAATCTTCTTTCCAAAAGGCGACATGGTGCCAGTATTGCTTTTCTCGTTCCTTTACCTGACCTGTACCCTAATTGATCATCAATTTTCATTTTAATGCTCTCTTTCATTACGTGTTGGCAACAATATTTTTGGTGCATGTGACAGAAGGCCTAGTATTCTGTGATTTGCACAGTCCTTCGCATCTGCCCTGTTAGGTAATGCAATAAAATACCTTCTCGTGAAGTCAGGTGGTATGAAATTCTCATCATAACATATAGATACCACAGCAGACAATTTACTTTCTATGTTGTCGCTACGGCTTTGTAGGAGCTCTGCAGGTATATCATCTATACCCTTTGCTGAACTTGATTTTAACCTATTTAGTGCAAGGAAGAAGTCTTCTTTTGCTACCACTAGTCCTTTATTGTTTTCATTAATTAGCTTTTCATCTTCAATATACTTATCTGTACTTCCAAATGGTTCAAATGGCTCTGAGAACTATGGGACTTAACTGCTAAGGTCACCAGTCCCCTAGAACTTAGAACTACTTAAACCTAA
The DNA here is from genome assembly GCF_023864275.1 of Schistocerca cancellata. Lineage (NCBI taxonomy): Eukaryota > Metazoa > Arthropoda > Insecta > Orthoptera > Acrididae > Schistocerca > Schistocerca cancellata. Next base: position 875,035,807 of record NC_064629.1, on the reverse strand, counting down.
CTAACCTAAGGACATCACACACATCCATGCCCGAGGCAGGATTCGAACCTGCGACCGTAGCGTCACGCGGTTCCAGACTGTAGCGCCTTTAACCGCTTGGCCACCACGGCCGGCATCTGTACTTCCAGTTTCATCAGTACTGCACAGGTCTTCACCGTACTCACCCCATCTCTTACTTACATTTTCTATGTCAGTCATCAGCTTCCCACTTTAATCTCTCACTATCTTACTCTTGGTCCTCTGTCTCTGCAGCAACAGTTTAATCTTCAAATAAGTTTCATTGTGTTTCCTATATTTAAAATCATATTCTACTTCTTTGCTAGTTTTTCCAAAACACTTCTCTTTCTCTGAGCGGCATATTGTTGTTATCTTGTTTGTGATTGCTGTATATTGTTCAGGGCTCTTTTCTCTTAAAATTGTTAGTCTGTTTCTTCCTTCAGCAACCTCCAATATTTCGGGGGTCATCCAAGGCTTCCTAGGTTTTAACTTCCTTATAGCTAATACACCTATGGCCGCATTTGTTGTATTTAACTTGAAAGCAGCCCAACAGTTTTCTTCTCTCGCTGAGTCCGTTGTCGCATGCTTTAATTTCTGCACAACCTCTGCATCCTTCAATTTATACATAGTCCATTGCTTTGGATATTTCAGCTGGTATTTCTTGAACATGATCTGCAATTCGCCGCAAGAAGCGAATAATAACTATATTTCCACAGGGTAACTATGACTAGATTTTACTAGCTTTCTGTACTTCTGCTTTACTATTATGTAATCAGTCATATACCCCTCATCATTGCGAGGTGTCTTCCATGTGTAGCGTCTTCTCTTTGGAGCCTCATAACAACTGTTTGTTGTAACTGTCTCATGTTGCTCACAAAATTCTAATGATTTCTCACCTCTTGAATTCATTTTTCTCACTCCGAACTTACCAGCACACTTTGGGTCCTCCTGCATGCCTACTGGTCTCCTGTGAGAAAAGTTCCCAAGACAATAACGTGAGTTTTGGTTTTTGTCATTTCCATTACTTCTTCAATGGAGTCATAAAAGTTTTCTGTTTCTTCATCGTTAGTATTTGTCGTTGAAAAAATGGTTCAAATGGCTCTGAGCGCTATGGGACTCAACTGCTGTGGTCATATGTCCCCTAGAACTTAGAACTACTTAAACCTAACTAACCTAAGGACATCACACACATCCATGCCCGAGGCAGGATTCGAACCTGCGACCGTAGCGGTCGTGCGGTTCCAGACTGTAGCGCCTTTAACCGCTCGGCCAGTCCGGCCGCATGTGTCGTTGATAAATGTATTTAAATTATTATTATGTCAACTGGAATAGCTTCCAGCTTTTCATTAATATCATATTACTCACGTAGTAGGTGCTCATTATATATATATATATATATATATATATATATATATATATATATATATATATATGTGTGTGTGTGTGTGTGTGTGTGTGTGTGTGTATCCTTGTTTATAGAGTAGCTACTCCAATCTTCCGTCGTGGCTGTTGGCTTCCACTATGAATTATTCTGAAACCTTTTGATCTTTAATCGCCATTTCCAGCCCTTGTTGTCTCACATAGTCCTAAAATATGAAGCTGACACTTTGTCGTAGTCTTACTGACTTCACCCAGTTTTCTAAGATTTAACAGTGTCCGCTCGTTCAATGTGCCGATGTCAAATTTGTATTTTCCTTCTTTTTCTGGTCTTCCTGTTCCTTCTCTACGAGAATTTTCTAGAGTGACTATCTGAGAAGCCTCGTCATTCCTCCTGCCAGACGATGGGGTCCGAAACCCATGATCAGTAAGGATACACACATTATTTGATACTGTCATGCTTGCTATACATGGGATATCCAAATTGATATTTAATTTGGTAGTTTCCCGTTGCTTTCCTCATATCCATGCCGTTGACCTTGGTGGCTTATCTGTCTTCAAGGACAGTTTACCGTCTCAGGGGTAATGGGATGTGCTTCCTCTACCAACTCATTTGCCTTCCAAGGAAGCTGCTGGCACTCGGTAAAGGCTGAGTCCTTATTCTGTGAACCATTCGGTCTTCACCTACGACATTGCCTGCTCTCCTCCAGTAGGAGGTACAGATTGCGTTTTTCCCGTCATTGACTAAGAGATCGTAAGAAAAAAAAATGTGTGAGAAATCTTATGGGACTTAACTGCTAAAGTCATCAGTCCCTAAGCTTACACACTACTTAACCTAAATTATCCTAAGGACAAACACACACACCCATGCCCGAGGGAGGACTCGAACCTCCGCCGGGACCAGCGGCACAGTCCATGACTGCATCGCCCTAGACCGCTCGGCTAATCCCGCGCGGCCAGATCGTAAGACATTCCTCGTATCTCTGCCATACTTTTGGAGAGCCTACCACACAAAATAACAAGCATCGTTATAAGAGACAGAATAACAAATAAAAACCAACTGAAGACAGCACAGAAAGAGCTAAAACATGTTTAGGTTAAGCAAAAATAAACTGCGTCTCCCATAAGGCGGTGTATGTATGTCGTGTGACTGGGCCCTCCCGTCGGGTAGACCGTTCGCCTGGTGCAAGTCTTTCGATTTGAAGCCACTTCGGCGACTTGCGCGTCGACGGGGATGAAATGATGATGATTAGAACAACACAACACCCAGTCCCTGAGCGGAGAAAATCTCCGACCAAGCCGGTAATTGAACCCGGGCCCTTAGGACTGACATTCTGTCGCGCAGACCAATCAGCTACCGGGGAGCGGACATAAGGCGGTAATTTCCTCCAATTTCTTTTCTAATCCTGATACACAAAAGGGCATTTCATATAATTAGACTATATTTCTGCACCCATTTAGCCATTGAACCGCCGTATCGTATTGTATCTCTATTATACGCCCACACTAAGTTGACACTCGAGGCGGTGGTTGACGGAAGCGATCGCCAAGGGAAACGCTTACTCGGTCGCTCCCATCAGCCACGGCGCGAGTGTCAACTCAATCTGCGCGTATTATGAGCTCCACACAACGGCCCGTAACAAGTAATCTCATTGCGACCGCGAATCAAATGCACCTGCAACATTCTTCAGGGGTACTTTTGAGCAGGCAGTGCGGGAGGGGCAACGGGAGGGGGCCACTCTTTCAGAATGAGGAGTGGAGAGGGCGCCGAAACCGGCCGGGTGGCCACGTGCCGTGGGCCCCATTTTCGGGTGACCCACGCGGCTGCTTTTCGCGAGCCGTTTAGGCAGGGGTGCCAGCCAAACGGGACTTATTATACAGCCATCATCTCCCAAACTGGTATTCGCCCCCGAACGCAGGTGGGCTTGGGCTCCCTCGCATTCATTCGGTGAATCGACTGCGGCAGGTTACGGAAGTGTAGGCACGCTTTTCGTGAGGTGCGAGCGGAGAACCCGGGCCGAGGGTGTCGGGGTGGCTGAATGCTACTCCAGTCACCCCCTTTAGCTGGAAACGAAAGTACTTTAGCTTAGAAGTTGATCCAGACAGCTAAGGAGGAACTGCTTGCCAGCAGGGACTTACGTAACACGTTCTACAACAAATCGGCGTAAATATGAACTACACAGCGATTGTCAGTAGAAAAGGAGGAAAGCGAAACCTGGTAAGTAGAAATCGAAACGGAATATTTCTGTTCCGAACTGTACCGACGAGTTTCGCACAGCATCACATCGAAGTTCTGAAGTTGTCAGAAAACTCGAGGAGTTATCACCAAACTGAAAGTAATTGTTTTTCACTGGTGAGTTAAAGTGAAATTATTAAAAATTTTCCGAATCCGAGTATCACTCGTTTCAGTTTTATGACGTCATAATTTCTCTAGGAAAGGAAGGAAGTAAGATTAGTATTTAACGTCCCTTCGTCGGCGAGGACAGCAGAGAAAATCTCGGGCTGCGCGAAGAAATCGGCGGCGTTCTTTTCGAAGGAAATATTCGGGCATTTGACCTAAGCGATTTAGGTAGATTCACGGAAAATCTATATGGCTGGGCTGGGATTTGAATCACTGTCTTCCCGAATGCGAGTCCAGTCTCGTACCAGTAAGCCATCTCGCCCAGTAATTTCCCGGGGAGGACTTCGTAGATAAGCTTGGGATCTTCTTCGAATTTCTCAGCAGGCACGTTTTAAAAAAAATCTTTCACTAAAGCAGTCACTTACTGAAAGTCACTTCGTTACTGACAATCGATCCAGTTAATTAGTGAATCCAACATTTATACTTTGGTCTTGAGGATGCGATTGATTATCGCTATCCTAATCGTCAATTTGTAAGCATACTCAATTTCATAGTTTAACTGCCACTTTCTCGTGGCAGTTATTGTCGAGATAAAGCATGAGTTCTCTGAAACAGTGGCCATTGAACAGAGCTATGCAGCAGTTGTGGTACTAAATATGAATCGAATAACAGAAAGAAGAAAATCCCGCCGTACATAGAATGAAGAATAGGTATTTTATAAGTACAAAAATTAGGCATGACACGTAACTTTATTTAATTATACATATTTTTGCAGAGTTGAAATTCTGCAGTACATAACACCCATTTCAAACATTTTTGGCTTCTGCCTTAACTGAACTATATATATAATACTGAGATGGAAGGCACGTATAAGCATTCGCCCTCCCTCCTCCAACTGAAATGGTGCTCCATCTGTAAATATTTCGACGTCGACTAGACGAACACTCATCTCTTCATTCTTCCCTTTTACATTTACTGTCATCTTTGCCAAAGTAAGTGAAAATATTAAATGGAACTGTAGGCCTATTAATCGGTTGTGCGTTTGATGAACATTTCAGAAGTAATCTGACGAGATTGTCTTCATGCTATAGACTATATTGGTATTACATTATGTTTATCACTTTATATCATACTTCACACATAATGATTCTGACCAACATCCAACGAAATGGTCATATTTACGCCTATCCATAAACAGCACGGAATACTTTCGATTACGGCATGAATATGTTTCAAAATTTCTAGTTAGAAGAAACGGAAACCAAATTTGGTTGATACTGTCTGTGTTTCTCCATTTCATGCTGTAATCAAAAGTAGTCGTGCTGTTTATGGATAGGTGTAAATGTGATCATTTCACAGGATATTGGTCCGGATCGTTATGTGTGAGCATGCTATGACTACCGTTCGTCTAACAAAGCTTATATATTTATAAAACATGTTTGTAACTTGATATTTCTTCCTGATGGCATCATTGTTGTCGCATATCGAGTAGAATATTTTTATATACCGCCATCTAACACTTATGTCAATAAAAATGATTATTTTCTAATCGGCTGTAAGTACATTTTCTTACAACATATGAGCTTGAAATGTTAATTGAGCACTATACAGCCTGGTCGTCTGTTCGGCGATTGTTCCTAATACTGACACCGAAGTCTAATTGTTTGTGGCTTGCTGTAACTAAACTATAATTTCATTCGTTTGCAAAGTCGTGCCGTAAAACAATCTTTGCCTCGCGCCTTCATTAATGCCTGTTACATTCTAATCCTACTGACACCTTTCTAACAAACACCAGTTGGAAAAACTAATGAATACGAAACTGCAAAGCGTATTCAAAGTGATCATAGTCAACAAAAGTAATAAAACTGTACGACCATCTACCATAGACATTAAGGAAATATTAGAGGTAGAGAAATTTTACATCACCACCTATACTCTGCAAATCACAGTAACTATCGAGGCAGGAGGTTATTTTTATTGTGCCGTATGTTTAAAGTGTCCTGCCATTTCGTTCAATGTTAGTCTCTTGGAAATATGACGACTTGCAGGTCTCAGTGCGAGCTGTCATTTGGTTCGCAGACTTCCCTATCCCTACGGAAAGTTGTGGATCTCACTCACGTTAGCAGTATTCCAATACAAGCATTACAGATAACTTATAAGCAATCATTTTGCAGATGAAGTCCATCTACACACTGACCTTACAATGATTCCAAGCTTGTCATCTGCGTTACCTACTAATGAGTTTATGCGATCGTGCACTATACTTTTACCTGCTGTGAAGAGCTGAACTTAACATTTTTTGGCATTATGAACCGCGTTTATGATGGAAAAATGGGGCACTATCTTGTAGGATCAAAGCCTTCCATGTGTGCCTTGGCCCTTTATGAATGGCACTATTACACGAAACTGTCACATACAGATTAGTTGACTAAAGCAACAATTTCACGCTGCAAACTAAGAGATGCCTTAATTTCATCGTGTCGAGTTTATTTCGGTCTTATAGACGGAAAAGAAAAGCAACAAATAGCCTGATGCATAGTCGGTAGGTCTGCCTGAATTTAGCTAAAAAAATGGTTCAAATGGCTCTGAGCACTATGGGACTTAACATCTATGGTCATCAGTCCCCTAGAACTTAGAACTACTTAAACCTAACTAACCTAAGGACATCACACAACACCCAGTCATCACGAGGCAGAGAAAATTCCCGACCCCGCCGGGAATCGAACCCGGGAACCCGGGCGTGGGAAGCGAGAACGCTACCGCACGACCACGAGCTGCGGACAATTTATCTAAAAATGCCAAATATAGGCTTAAATTATAAACATATTTATCTTATTAACTCCAGAGCTTCAGGTGTTTACCGTAACACAGAAGTCGAAGTTTCGCTGGGCGCAACGTATCTGTATATTAATGATAAACACAAACTTTTTTCGCGGTGACAAGACTAATACCTAATACGAAGAATTCAATTTGGCCCACGTGTCTAACTACAAATAAACTGATAGAATAACTCTTTGTTTTTGTGTCAAACATTCTAGTACTGAAAAGAAGAAATATGCCATAAGCTATATTTCCCAATTAAATCAGAAAGTTTGTAGCTGGTAGGTTTCATTTTTTATGCTCGATAGGAACCTACTGAAAACGGGAGTCCCGAAATATCTGTTTCTAAGGAAATAATATAGTAGGAGCACAAAATGCTTTCTGCACGTGTTTACTGCCAAAAGAACGTTTACGCTTCGATCTAATATTCATACTTTTCACCTGGATTTCAATATGCTGAGCCCGGAAGCAGGATCCATCCATCTGTGAGTGCTGATCTGAGTACACAAGCAGACCAATAAAAAATTTTCTGCCTTTCATTCAAGCTGCACACAAATATTAAAAAGAAAGTACTCACTTCAGCATTTAGCGTAGTTGTTCTTTTCTGAATTAGGAACCTAGGGAAGAATGGATGCCTGCTTCTAAGAGAAAAATGATACATCTACATGGGCATCATACTCCGCAAGCCATCCAATAGTGTGTGGCGGAGGGTATTTCTTTTACACTAGCTGATCCCCCATTCCGTGTTCCATTCGCGAATGGCGCTGGGAAAGAATGATTGTCGTTAATTCTTTGTATTGGCCCTAATTTCTTGAATTTTCTCGTCGTGGTCATTACTCGAGATATATGTGGGAGGAAGTAAAATGTCGTCCGATCCTATTCTACAACAGATGGACGTCAACGATATAGGTATATGATCATGTGGACCTATCCTAGGGGAATGAGCTGCACTTTTTTCCAGTTTCTAGATACGCTTCGTTGCTCCAACTATGTAAGATAAACTGCTGCTAGAAGGGGAGCAAGTTCTTTTTCATAATCTTTGTAGAATATCATAGGTATCTCATGTCGCCCTGATGCCCTTCCACTAGTAAGAGATTATAATTGCTTTTCTATTCCACGATCGGTTATCTTAGCTCCTGTCATTTCGACATTCGTGGAATGATTGAAAGGAGAGGCTGTGTTACGATCTTTCGCTGTGAAACAAATTTGGAAGACCGAATTCATTATTTCGGCGTTCTCTCTGTTATCTTCCATTTCGGTGCCAATGGTCTCTGAGTGAATGAATAGATGATTTAGAATCGCTTACTGATTTTGCATAAGAGCAAAACCTCACAGAGTTTTTACTCAGATAGGGTGATGAAACTTTGTTTTCAAAGTCGTTGAACGCTTGTCTTATTGCTCTCCTTACGCTCATTTTCGCTTCGTTCAGTTCTTGTTTCTCAGCTAGGTTTTGACGTTTCTTGAATCTGAATTCGGGATACATTAAGCGAAAAGTTTCAAAAAATATTGCTCTTAATCTGGATACCGAAAAACGTTAGAGTCGAAATACAATAAAAAACCAATTCCAAATTTTCTGTCGATTTGTATACACAGACAATTTGATCAATCATCTTTACATTTGTTAGCGTGGTCGCAAGAGTTATTCTACTTCGATAAGATCTTACATGATTAGAAGATGGCGGTCAAGCTCATAACCACTGAAGCAACTAAATATTGGCAACCATTAGTCGTTTCGTTATTTCGTCAAATGAAGATTTAGGTAAAATGAACTCTCGATTTTTGTTAGAATCCTCTCAGAAGATCCACAAATCAAGATATATACAGAAAGATCATATTAGTAATATTTTCTGCACTTTACAATAAACTTGTCGGAAAGCTGTTTCAGAACATACCAGTTAACCCTTGGAAAAATCAGCTTACTTTGATTTATCTGCACCTGTATCTACAACCAGAAACATAATCTGGCAGTGCATGGCAGAGGGTACATACCATTGTACCGAGCTAGATTTTCTTCACGTGGGGAGAAGGACTGCTTAAATGTCCCTATGCGTGCTGTATTTAGTCTCATCTTGTCTTCGAGGTCCCTAGCGAGCTGTACGTAGGGCATCCAAGTATATTGCTAGATTTCTCACTCGATACTGATTCTTGAAATATTTTAAATAGGCTGTTACAGCTATCTGGCGCCTATCTTCGAGCATTTGACGAATCATGTCATTCAGAATTTTCGTAACACTTTTGGGTCTATGTGATAAACCTGTAACCCTTTCTTCAAGCCGATAAATATTTGGAAAAAATCCTTTTTAGTGCCAACAGCTGTACAATTTTAAATATTCTCTACGGATTCTGGTACTGGCAGGCATATTCATAAGAGATAATAATGTACGTCAGTAGGTCAAAAATCATGTTCTGGCTGAGCCTGTGATGGTTATTTGAGGTTAAGATTGAGTGTGTACATGTTTCCACGCTTCGATTGCGTAAATCAGCTGTAGTGGAAATGCAGTGAAACAGTTATTATGATAATTCATCACATTCTATACTTGATGCTGCCGTACTTGACAAGGTTGTATTTTTTACGTGCTGGTGTACATTATAATCTCCTGTGAAGATGGTAGCCAGTACCGAAACCGGTAGAGCATAAATAAAATTGTACAGCTGTTAACTCAAAAAATTATTTTTCCACACCTGTAACCATTAGTATTGCCTGTCTTTGTATACTTTCAGTATCCCCTTTTAGTCCTATTGAGCAGTTCTATGATGGGATTCTCTTTTGTAGACTGCATTTTTGTTGTATGATACAAATGAAGCAAGGTCTGCTACCACGCTTCACGTACGACTGACCCTATGTGCCGGTTACATTTCACGTCCCACCAAATTACTACACCCAGGCATTTGTGTGAGTTGGCTGATTCCAGTGATGAGTCATTAATGTTTTAGTCACAATATACTACTTTTCTGCGTTATGTTAAGAGGTCAGTTTCACATTTCTGAACAACTGAAGCAAATTTTCATCATTGCAATGATTTGAAATCTTTTATGACCTGTCTAAATATCAGTGCAGCTTTTTTTCAGATGGTACTGCGTTATAGATAATAGCATTATCTGCAAAAATTCTGAGGTTACAGTCAATATAGTCTGCCACGTCATTAACATACAAGCGTCTCAGTACACTTTCCTGGGAATTTAATAAATTCGTGACATTGTTCCTGTGTATCCTTTTGCCTTTACTGTCGGTTAAATGTATTCACATATATCCTCTAACTTGTGATTTTCAAAAGATTCGTCAGTGGTAACACAATATGAATGTCAAACGTATTTACTTGTTCCCAGTCTGAACACAATTCATTGTATTGCCATTATCAATCTTCCGCTTGAGCACTATAACAGATTTCTTTTATTTTAGAGATTGAAATCTACCATCTGGGCCTTGTTTAGATTCTGATTTTCCTGTATCTCTACCGAAACCTCAGCACTGGAATTACAAGTATTGCACATTTGAGGAGGCATTTTGTTATTTATGTCGGTACTGCTGATACTGCACGTTAGTCCAGTCACATAGGAATATCACCAAATCGAGTCGCAGCAGAAGACACTACGTCATGATATCATATCACACAACACAAATAAGCACGATAAACAATCTTTCATGTGTCGGAGCAGCTGAGGATGGACACTTTTCTGCTGCTGAAAATTGCGCGTCCTGTTTGTATCCTGTGTCTTGACTTCGAGAGTAACAAATGAACTTCACATCTATTGTGAACCGGAAAAATGTTTTGTTTAACTAATAGATTTCTCCTTTGACATAGGATATGTCAGAAGTAATTGAACTACTGGCTTGGAAATGATAAACCGCATGTTACACACAGGCCAACATTCTTTTATTCAAATCAGGCAGCAAAAGAAAATATGGCAATGCCATGTCTGGAAAGTGTTCAGATATCGCTGAAACTGATCAGCAGAACTACGGAAGGTGCTCCAGAGGCAGTTGAGTGGCACAGGTTGTACTGTCCGTCGCAAAAGACTCTGTACGCTTGTGTAAATTTTGCACAACGTAATACCGTGGTCAACGCCTCCAGAACCTTCATTACTCTTCGATTGTCTTCTCGTCTTGATGACTGCATTTGCTCAGCCTTCCCTGTGGCGTTGTCTTTTCTCACTAGAGCTATTATCAGTCAGCATGTAGACGAACTGCTGTGTAGTTACAGAACAGCGTTTTTGCTACTTATTTTGGCTAGCGAGGCTCTCTCACATCTCAACAGACAATCTTAGAGCTTCTCTATACATTATCCATTGTAATCTACATAATGCATGAAAGACACATAATAATGATAACTGCCGTAATAGTAGTTATAAGAATGAACAGAGGTATTGCAGTCCTAGTTAAACTGTCTTAAGAACATTTCTCATAATTCACTGTTTCTAGCGAAAGGGAGTAATGATGTAGGAACAGAAAGATATGACATCAGTACCGTTAGTAGAAGAAAAAGTATTAAATAAGAAACACCGTCATGATGTTCCACAAAATATTATTTATTTGATAAAATTTACTGATATTCTGTAGTTACTTGGAGTAACAAAGACTTATTAATAACTGGAATACACGGTTTTGATATTCCACAATAATATTCATTTAGTAGTTCGTTATGAAGTGGCTTTCGGATTTCTAGACCATCGTCAGATAACTTAATACTAAGCAGACATTCCACACAACATAAGCGGGAGTTGACAGCTGTACAAAGATTCTTTTCAAAGATATGTGCCATTTTGTGACTATATATTGATACAAACACACAAGCATAATGTAATTCACAAAGAAGCTCTAAAGAAATAAACGTTTTATTACTTCATACTCAAAGATTAAAAGTATAGGAATGTATAAGAAAAAAACTTTGTGTAAGTGAGTAATGGCAAAGACTACAATGTTATATGGGCAAACTGATAAATGTGATGAACAGGCCGTCGAAAGCCGGTGCGTAACGAACTATTAAATAAATATAATAGTAGAACATCAATATTGTGTGTTCGACTTATCCAATATTATTTGTTTGGTCACGAACCGGCTCTCGGATTTTTAGGCGAATATCTGTGTTCTCGAAATTAACTTGTCGCCTATCGATGGTTACAGAAGCCATTGCCCGGTTCGTGGTCAAATACATAATAATTTACAGAACTCCAGAAAATTGTTTCCCATCTGATATTGTTGTCGTATTCTGTCAAGCACAGAAGAAATATTTGGTTAATTTTAAAACAGGAAAATATAAAATACGAACAGATTAAAGTTGGGGAAATGTGCGCAGTGGAAGGCCGATACTAGTTCGTTATTGAACAGGAAGAAGACACCTGGAAAACGACGTTAGGGAAGCCACAGAGATAACAGTAGGAAAAGCTTGGATTTCCTTTTGATACAGCGTAGTTTAGGGTGAAACGCAGCTACTGGGTAGTCGGTTCCAAAGACGAACGTCTGGAAAAAATATTTAGTGTTAAGCATAGGTAAAGCCAAGAAAGTTCTTGTACTGGTGCTGTATAAAGATAATAGACATTTTATTTGCGAGGATGTTATAAAATAGAGCGTATAAAAATCACGTTGCATCCACCCTAAATGTGTGTGAGAAATACCGACATAATCAGCAACCGAATGCTACACACATATCGAAGTCTACACAACCATTTATTGTTAGCGCGAATCGCCTGGAATTTATATTACATCTATCGTGTTGAACTGTATCACTGAAGTATACATTTTGCATGAACGATGAGAGATTCTGAATTTTTTTTTATTTTTGGTGGAAGAAGTTTTATAAATTTTTAAATCGGGCGTCGCAAAAAAAAATATTGCACAAAACAGCAGGAAACTCACAAGTTTTCGTTATTGTCGTATTATTTTTTTACATTTCAGTTTAAATCATAAGTATAAATAATCAAAAGGGGAAGAGAATGCCGCACGGAGAAAATCGTTGGACATGATGAGTTAACGTTGTATGCTGTGGGTGCTCCGTTAGCTATGAGATAAAGCCACAGATTTCACTCCCCAGTAGGTAGTTTGGAAGACGCTACCTGAAATGGAATTTTTATGGTATGGAGAATTAGAGGGTTCAGCGCTTTTCTTCCACGTCACTGTTGATCATGGTCAGGTTAGGTGGATTCTACAGGCTAGCTGAACTTCCAGTTCAAATTCAGTCCCAGGGACGCAGCAGATGATCTCAGAAAACGTCGGCAGAGTAACCATTGGCTTTGCCTGAACAACTATCTTTCAGATGCGAGGCTGAATTTCTCATCAAGCCTAAATGCAGCAGGGCCCTAATTGCAATCCACCAGATTATTAGTATTATCTTCACCGCTTTCAATGTGTTGTAAGCACGATTCCTCTGTTATAGTGAAACGTCATTGCGTGGTGATTGCTAATTCGTAAACGCCAGTACGTAAATAACTCTATCCTGTCAATAATAAATCAATAATTGTTTCACAGTGTCTCCCATATGCTGTTAAAAATAAAGAATAAATCTCTGTTATCATTGCAATCTACTGATTCATGATCATGTAGGAGAAAAAGATTCTCTATTTGAAAGTTGTTGGATACTGCCTCCTCTGAAATGGCCATTACTGATAAGATAAACAAAAGTGTAATAGGTTAGACTATTTAATTTATAATTTACGTTTCATCGTAAGTTAGTAAGGAAGATCTTTCGATAATCGAGTATGAACTGTAAGCACATGCGATCTGTCGTGTCCCAAAGCAACCCGTCGTCTCTAGGCACATTCCTTCAACGTTTACAGCCACTTGACATCCTCTGCTAATTAAATGCCTCATCTAGGCTCTTCTATGAATTATGGTCTTCCAATAAGTCGTCGTCTCGGTCTTTTATTCTGCCTTGGTATCCTGCCAAAACTTATTTAGTCCTTTTACTATCCATTCGCCTAGCTATTACCATAGACTACATTTTAATTTCGTTGCAATCGTTATTGCTTCCTCCACACAAATCTGTTACCCCAAGCACTGCTTTGTTTTCTCGTCCCGACATGTGTATCTCGAGTGATCTCTGAAAACCCTCCGTTTTTGAATGATTTTCACATTAAATATCTATGTCCCAGTGTGGTAAATCTAATTTGGAAATAAACATTTATCGCAGACTATCCATTTGAGACACAGCGGAAGCCTAGTTTAGAGAACATTCTAGATTTTGTTAAAACACCTCAGGCAATTTTTCTATTTCTTTTGTTGTTCATCAATTGTTTGTGATCATTATCCTATACATTAAAAATCTTCATCTGCTTCTAAGACTTCATTGTCATTTTCTTTTTCATGAGTTCGTTGCATATTATTTTTGTCTTATTGTAATGGACTTCCAGGCCTGCTCTTATACGTGTTCCGTTAAGTTCACTCATTAGTTATGAAGTTGATTTTCAATAGAAACAAAAACTTCAGTGTCATCAGCAAAGCCAAAGTGGCTCAGGTATACGTACTAACACTGGCATAATCAAAGTCATATATCTCAAAGGATTTTAGATTTTTGCCTCAGCTTCAGCGACGTTTGTATTTTCTCCAAATATATGAATCTCAGATCAAGTAGTAATTTATATTCATTGCTCTGTATTTTTTTTTAATTTCACTCGCATATTGTAAATGATCCATTGTCGTCTATCCACGAACTGCTTCGTGCCTGTTTTAGATGATAAACCACTTTTTTTTCCATACATGTTTAATGACCCGAAAAAACCGTATCAGACAGAACAGAAGCTAGACGACTCGAGGTCATCTGGAAGAAACGTACACGACATGAAAGGGAAGCTGGCTGGTCCTATACGAGGATTTATTGACCGGCAGAGTCATTGTGCCGTTCGCGAAGGTAACGCTTTTGAGGAGGTGTATCAGGGACTCTTGCAAGATACTCGCATGACTTTTAACCGTTTTCATGGAATTCCTGAAGAGAATGAGAACGCTCGACAAAGACTCGCCCTACCCTGTGGTAGATTTTGCTTAGTTGGTGCGACAGCCTGGGAGACGCTTCGAGAAATTTACAAAACATCTCACGGTTTCTGCTGCAGTTACTTTTTTATTTCCATTGTCATGATGTGACACCCTTCTGTCTTCAGGTGCCCGTGTTTTATGACTGATTGATTTGTGCTGTATATACTCCTATCACTTAGGATGTGTGCTTTCGGTGTACAAGTTATGGCAGGCGGCGAAATGTTGCCTGCATGGAGAAATTATAACTTTATAATCTAATTCAGACACACTCAACACAGAAAATACAAACATTTCTATGTAGTGTACATGATGTTTTTGTATTTCGTGGGAGTATATACGACACAAAACGATGTGCTCGTTTTATATGAACGCCTGAGGATGGCAGTATGCTGCCGAAAAACATCTTGACAGACTAATCAAATTTGACTGATGCAGGAAAAGTGCCAAGTTTTTTTGTAAATTTCATGACACTCGTGGACCTCAATCAGTTCCACTGTAATACAGAAAAATTTTTAGCGATAATAAATATGTTCCCAGTCACATGAAGTGCAGTTCTTAAATTTCAGAGAATGTCTCTTCACTAATGACTTCAAAAGAATATGGACTTTACTCGAGGTATATTTTCCGAGAGTACCCTAGCGATAAAATAATACAAGTTAGCCTACTTAAATAATCTTTTTTACGCACATTCCAAGATTAGAATAAAAGCGGAGACTGGTACCAACATTCATCCCCAGGCTTCTTGCGAAGAACGGATGTTCGCTGTTGCAGGAACTATGTCACCTCGTTCCATCAAAGTCGTTTTGTTGCAGTAAATTTACTTCAATTTGAAAAACTGCTCAGTCTTCAACTAACTTAAGTGTGATTTCTGTGGCTAAACATCGCTCGGAGGCGATGGAAAGAATGGAAGAAAATCCTAACAACAGCGCATGCTTGTCCATTGACCTGCTATTCAATCTAAAGCCAAGATCTTGTACGCACATTTAACGAAAGAAGGGGACTATCCACCACCTTCCTCGGCCAGCCCAGGTTGGTTTCATCCCTTCAGGCAGCGTTTTGGCTTTCGTGAGTTAAAATAACAGGAGAAGTAGCTGCGACAGATGGAATTGCAGCCGAGGGGTTTAAAAAGTCTAGGTTCACTAGGGAAGGGTTGCGACCAGCTCCCATTAAGATATTATGGAAATTAACATCGATATATCAATTATAACTTATTATTTTAACTTTTATGTTGCTTTATAAAAATTACAAATTTTGTAGGTTACGTTAAGATGCTGTAATGCAATATCGATTGAGTGTATAATTTTTTCTTAAAAACGACTGTGAACGTATTGTGTGCAAGAAAAAGTCACTGATTACGTCTTCATCATTCCTATGTCACAGAAAAAGACTATACCGTGAAGCAGATTTTCAACCTTAATGAAACGGGCTTATTTTGAAACGAATGCTTAGCCGCTCGTTGATTTCTATTGAAGAAAAAACAGTGACAGGATTTAAGCTTTCCAGTGATCTATGAAATCTTATTTTCGGAGAAAATGTTGAGGGGGGTGATAATTAAAACCTCTTATGATCTAGTATTCTCAAAATCCTTGGACACTAAATGGTTGTGACAAGAGCAGGCAGGAAATTCATTGGAGATGGAATAAAAAAGGTCAGATGACTTCTGATAGTTTCAACGACTATTTTAATGAACTAAATAGAGAAGTACAGGGGTTCTATGACATCACTTTAGCATGTATGAATGGTGAGTGGAGCAGACTGTGCCTCGATGCTCTGCCAGTGCTAGAAGATGAAGTGAACCCTGATATAACCTTTGCAGCGAGAGAGACTGCGGACATGGCACGGCAAACTGGATTCACTGATGTCGATCAAGAGAATGTGTGTGCCCTCCTAAACTCTCTTTCCATGGATCTGAGAAACGAATATTTTATAGTTTTCAGTGAGAATAGTAGTAAACAAGAAACAAAAGTCGAAGACGTTCAGCGTGTTACAAAACAAAGCTGGCAATGAAGATAGTGGCCGAGTCCTTTAGAATGATGGACACTGCAGTGAAAATTTTTGAAGAACGTGATCCCGAAGGAGCAAGGAGTGCAATAGCGAAGAGAAAAGTTGAGTATTCCCTTAAATGTTACAAAGAGTTGTATAATAAACCGGAAAAGAACACTAACACAGCTGACAATTAAAGATTTCTCTGCAAAACAGTGTGACACTAGTAATGAATATCAACAGCCTAGCGAGAACCTTTCAGCTATAAAGGCTTTGCTTGTAAGGAAATCCGTCACGGAAACTAAACTGACTGTAGCGCCATCTAATTTTTCCGATGTAGATGATGAAGGGGTTATTTAGGATGTAGACTTAGTGAAAATGATTTTAGTTCAAGGTTGTGTGTTTCCGTGTTAAATTTTTAAGTGTATGACTTCACTACAGTAGTATTTTATTACATTTTACCGAAGGTAAAAAGCTTTACTTGGCTGCCACCATTTTCTGTAGGCAACCTTTATGATGTTCACTTTTGCTGAACCTGTAGTGAAATACCTACATCTAAAATTAAAACGTATCGTTGTATAGCATAGTGAAAAATCTTAATGATCTCAGGTTTCATGCTTTCTAGGGAGAAACTAAACGATGTCAGCATTCAGGTATTTTCTAATATAGTCTAGGTTCACTAGAGAAGGGTTGCGACCAGCTCCCATTAAGATATTATGGAAATTAACATCGCTATATCAATTATAACTTGTTATTTTAACTTTTATGTAGCTTTATAAAAATTATAAATTTTGTAGGTTACGTTAAGATGCTGTAATGCAATATCGATTGAGTGTATAATTTTTTTCTTAAAAACAACTGTGAACGTATTGTGTGCAAGAAAAAGTCACTGATTACGTCTTCATCATTCCTATAAACTATAATTTGATTCGACAGCAGAGACAAAAAAAAAGTATGCCGCTATTTCAAGCGGAAAATCCGGAAGCAGGTGTTTATTTTTTTAGTAGGGTCTGTGTCAAATAAGTGTGTCGCTAGCTTCGTTTTCAAGAGGGATGAGGAAAATGTCGGCCTAATGTTGTGAAAAGAGCTCTTATAAGATTCGCATGCTGTATTTAAAAGAAAAATGAAAATTTTGAATTCTGTTACCCTGACAAGCATTTGAACTCAATACCGCTCAGTCTTGCTCGGTAGCAGCTGCTGAAGAAACGTGTAGGCTACGACGAAACATGAATCATTCGGGCTTCATATACAGAGAACTAAATGAAGTACAGTGCAGAGTTCGCACTGATTTATGATTGGCGGCCTTTTTCCAGGAAGCTCTGCCCAGCTGAACGCTCCTGTTCCAAACTGCTTCAACAACAATTTTCTTAACGGAGTCATTTTCCTAGTGTTATTCTTACGAATCGCGAAAGTAATAACTTTCATATTTTCTTCCCACCGGTTTCATTATTTGGACTTCGTTCGAGTGCTAATATTTCCCTTGCAACCTCCCTTCGGCAAACAGTTTATTCTTGTTTTATTTTTACTTTTTACTACTGTCTCAAATAGAGTACCTTCTTCATGATTCACATTTCAGGGCTTGTTATTGATTACTACTACATCAGGCACGATTAAAAATTTAGTAACTGTCAGTAAATGGCCAATTATTATATCACTGGTGTCCACATTTTCGCAAAAAAAGTCATTTTATCCCAAGCAAGAATTTACAGGTCTAAAATAATTTTAATAGTTGTTGTATAAGATGTATTATGTAACGAGGAAACATCCGTTCGTAAACGGTCTGTGATATATATGTAAAATTTCGGCAAGGGATGAGGGCTATATGCATCGTTGGCTTCGTAACTTTTTTATATAATGAGATATTGAAACAAGTACTTTCTTTTTTAATGTAACGATATTCCTTTTGAAAGCAGTGAAAATACTAATACAGTTACGTAACGCTCGTTCATATTTAAAATGAAATAGCCGGTAAGTATGGCGGTACGATGCACTTTCAGGTCTGTTGCCATGTAAAAATCGCCAAACATAGTTTTTTTTTCTTTCTTTGCCTGTTTCAGGTCAGATATAATGTTAAATTACGCAGTGAGTTTGATTTCTACTGCTGCTCAGACATTGCGTACAATAATTTTATGTAATTAGTCTAAAACCAGATATTTGTCTCACAACTACATTTAGATATGGGCTAAGACATAATTTTTAATGCAAAATATAAACATATATGAACGCATACATAGTTAACACATAAAGATTTCAGCTATATAAGTGTAGAGGTCCGTTTTTCAGAGACGAATAAACAGAAAGTACGTTTAGCAACGGAACTGTTCAAGCAAGTAAGAGCTTGTCTAAGGGAAACATTATCAGTAATTTTTAAGCATCGTGAAGAGTGATTTATCATGCTTGAATGTATTTATCACATACCGCTAAAATATGTACACTATCCTCCTCCATGAGGTTTAAGTCACACTTCGGAGAGTATACTAATTTTAAACAGTATCTTCTTTTTATCAGTATTTTTGTGACCTCTTAGTTTACAAATAATGACAGTTTCTTTCCCGTGAACTGAGAGCTGGAAATAGTTATGGAATGTGTTGCCCGATATCAATTATCCGGTATCCACTCTAAATGAATCCGTTTATACAGATTGTTGGCTCTGTTAAGACTCCAAAGTATGTCGTGTGCATAGGAGCTTATCCTCTGCTTAAGGGAGTTCGAGGCGTTGTCTAGGCCTAGACATTAAAAACATAATTATTCCCCTCTTTCTCTGGAAAGTTTCATTGCAAGTATGATCGACTTTTAGATTATTGTACTTCTATTTCCAATTGCTCTAGCAGTGCGTTAAAAAATATATTTAAAAAAAAAAATCAAAGTTGCTTAATCGTTTCTGTAGATAAGCGGCAGTGACATGCTTTGAATTACTATCTCAATCAGAAAAGCAAACTTGTAAATGAAAATAGGTCCTGCTGTTATATATTTAGGTGACATAAGCTGCTCAATACAGTGTACTTCTAATTTTTTTTCTCTTTAACGGCACACACCCATTTTTAGCGACTTCCGCTATTACGGAAGACAAAATAGCTTTAACAGTATATTTATCTCAGGCTTCAAGTGTTTTGTACGAACTAATGTGACTGTTATTTTTACACATATCACACTTTTACATACCTCACATGCGCTATTTTTGCTGCCAAAGACATTTACTGAGAAAATTCATGTAAATATCCGATCAGATGACCATCATATTCGGTAAAGAAATTTTGATGTTGTGCAGTTGGCAGAGAAAATGTGCTTTGCATCCATAGATTACGAATGAGCTGTTGACACAACAGATTATAAAATTTCATTTTCAGTTTTTAATATCTGTGCTATGGGAATATTTAATATTTATACGCTGTGTATATGCTAGAGTTAAACATATTGTAAAAGATATTTCGTCTTCTGTAACGCACGTGCCGCTGAAGAAAGGCACGTGCCTGATACCAATCCGGTAATAAAATAAAAAACAAAAAGTTAACTCTATTGGGCATCTCACTTCTATCTAGATAAAATGCCATTAAATATATTCAATATCTGTAAGCTGTAGAACATGGCACATAGAAGACAATGTTTGGAACTGATATTTAAGGAGACCCTGGTGAAACCAAGGCATGCCATGGTGTAGAATTTAAAATATTCTGCTCATTTTATGTTCAATAGCTTCCAAAAGCTGTGTTTTCATTACCGGAAGAAGAAATATTTAGGCTGTGTCTGCATATTACACTGATTTTTCTGATATTTAGATACATGTGGTGCGTGTTTTTTAAATATACTGTCTTTCGTCTCGTAACTGTTTCGGTAGAAAGGGAGTTCTCAAAACAGCGCAAAAGAAATAATTTTAGAGGTGACGGACAGGAGGAAGTAAGACTGGCGATGCGCCGGTGCTTCAGAGGGCAGTTTTGCGTGAAGATATTGCGCGAGCGTGCGTGTACTGGAAAAAGGCGGCAAAATTGCTCGCCCCAATGGAAAGCTGTCCCCGTTCGACCCCCGGTGCAGGCACTCCCCTTGCGCAGCTCCCGGCTGATGAGTCACCCTTTTTCCCTTCTATTACTGCTTCTGCCCTAGGGAGACGCACCGCCGTCAGCCACATACGAGCCAGCTAGGAGAGTGCTGGCATCACAAAGTTTCTACCCTATCACACGTACCAGGCGAGAATCCGCAATAACTTAAAACAATCCGAGACAATATGGGCTCCTAGAAGACGAACGCGGGGCTAACGGAATTTTGCAGAGGTGACAAATTCGACAGAGAATTTTTTTAGTTGTGAGGGAATAACTGTGTACTGGTTGTGTCGCCACCGACAATGAGTCAGCCATCAGCCATGTCTTGGCCCTCGCCACGTTTTTCTCACATTCCGCCATGTATCTCGAATTACAGTATTCAAAATTTCAATACTTAACCGGTTATTTCATCTTACTCGCATTTAAGGGTCTCTGTCCGACATGCCGCACCGCTAGTTTTGCATGCAGTGCAGCAGCAAATGCTGCATCAATCGCAACTCAACAGGCAATACCTTCGCAATTGTGCAATAAATCACCATAATTACATGCTTCCCCGATTTCTCGTATATATAAATAGTCCCCATGACATTTTCAAAAGCCTTCCCCTCTTGACATTTTTGTAACTGAACTGTAAGTAATCGAACGAGGAACTCGTACGATAACATTCTTGAACCGTTATGAACTCCTGTTGCAGACTTCACCGGCGGAGGTTCGAGTCCTCCCTCGGGCATGGGTGTGTGTGTTTGTCTAATTTAGGTTAAGTAGTGTGTAAGCTTCGGGACTGATGACCTTAGCAGTTAAGTCCCATAAGATTTCACACACATTTGAACATTTTCCAGACTTCACCATCTGGACCTTTTTCTCGTTTTGTTCTGTATCACTTGTAACGACAATATGGGTTTCTCACCTGTCTTTCCTCGATTCCCATCTAGGTAGAAGTCTATTTTTATGCCACATGTCATTTCTATGTTAAGCCTCATGCGCCTGAGGATCCTAGTGTCAAGTATTACGAAAACAAACCACTTGGTTCACTAATGTCAAAGGCACAGCTCATTAACCCGTAACGATCCTGATACGTTCTGTGCTGTAAGGCCTAGTTCAAGGTCATGTGGCTAGTGGCAGATCGTGAACCGCCTGTACAACTGAAACCGAGTAGTTACAGTAAAATTGGCCCATTATATCGCATAGGCCGGGCACATTCCGTTTCTGTTATATATATATATATATATATATATATATATATATATATATATATATATATATATATATAGTCCCCTCGACATATACGTAGCAAGATACTCAATGGCAAACCAATAGGATCAGTTTTTCATTTTTGTATTCCACAAATCTACAGAAGCACAGTCGCACCTTTTGCCAATAAAGCCTTTCGAACTTAAGGACTGTTGGTATCAAATAAGGAAATTAGTTGTTTACCATAATCATACGTATTTTCTCGTGTAAATAAAGTGTTTCGCAGTAGTTAATTTTGCCTATGAAGAATATAATACTAAGAATATAATCACTGCCAAGACTTCACTCTTTAGTGTCTCTGCTTATCATGCGTCTCAGTTTCCGATGACGGCATTTTCAAAATTTATAGTACCCATCATTTAAAACTTTATACATTGGCAGTCGAATACTTCAGACATAGACATCCATGAGACACTACTATATCCATTAAGGTGCTTGAACCATTGATTGCGACCAATATGTTACATATTAATATCGCTGCATATATAATACAAAAAAAAAACGGAACACTCAGAAAAATTTACACATACTTACATTATTTTTGAAAAGTGTCAGAAACTAAAGCTGTATCTTGAAGATGCATACACATAATACCGGATTATACAAATTGTAGGCAGCCTTGTTTCCGGACACCACATGTAAGATCTGTGTTTTAGGGGATTTTGGGGATGTTTGAACGATTTAGTTTCTTTCACTAGGACGAATGCAATTGCTTTCACCGCCTGCCGCCTGTGTAACGAATGCTGTTCCCCGTGGGGGTGGGGGGGGGGGGGGGTTCTAAGTGTTCGGGTCAAGGAGTTTGAGCGCGAAAGAAGGGGAAGGTTAGGCTTTACAATCGCAATCTTTACAGACGAGGCAGTGACAGATAGAAAAATATGGGACAATGATTCGCTCATAGTCTTGTCGACGGAAGTGTCGGGACGTTCAGTTCAGTCTCCAAAATCTACGCCACCTTCCGCGATGATACGAGGCAGGTAAACCTGTATATTCACGTTTTGGCATGTAATAAAGTTTTGGAGACATCTTGGTCGGATACAAATTTATTTATTGTGGCGCGTTTCGATGCATCGTCTTGAGAAAACCGTGGCAATAAAAGACAATACAAAAGCTATCAACAAAACATTATAGGATATATGAAAAAGAAAAATCCAAGTAGCAGCAAGAACGAAAAGTAAGTAGTTACAAATTGGTCAAAAATGCTCGCGCTAGAAACAGTACAAGTAAAATGTAGGCTGTCATGTGTGATGTCCACGTTAAGTGTTAACCGTGAGACTTTGAGTCCAAACTGTCGTTGGCAGCAACCTCGTGCACGCAGTAAACTCATGGAGGCCCAGATGGCTATGATATCAAAGACCGAAAACATGACATATCGACATGATGCAGTTTACAGTTTGTGAAATACAATGGTAAAATGTTTTCCAATGTTATATCTATTTTTACAAATAGCATAACGTATGTCACGAATAAAAATTTATTTTGGCGCACAGACACCGTAACGTGTAAGCGATAACACAGAAGTTTATAGTTTGTGAAACATTATCTTGGAAATTGTTTTTCAATGTTACGCCAATTTTTTTTACAAACATAACACTCCTCATGAATGTAGTTGATGTATCGAAACGTGTCACAGTAACAAAAATTGTCTCCCTCCAACGCGACTTCAAGAGTTGAGTATCTTAAACATGGATGAATTCGACAATCAAATGGATTCTGACTTTGTCAGAAGGTAGCTCCAAATCAGATCAGCCATATCCCAAAGATATCATTTCCTGTGGCTGACTAGAGGATCGAGACAGCTGACGCAGATTCATGTCTTAAGTGACACGGTTTGCCTCGTGACCCTGTTACACTGTTATTTTTGTAAGTCACCGCTGTCGATGAAGAAGACGACTTCTGTATGAAGAAAAACATATTTTTCTTCTTACAGAACCAAGTACGTTTCGTAAATAAAGACCAGATGATAAGCGTAAATCGAAGCTATAGCCGTGTCACGACAGGTGTCCTGATATTGTCTTATGTATTTCGTGTGCAAAGTAGAAGTCAGCCTTCTTTTATTACTACAATATCAGCAACATAGTGTCACTGTTTACCAACAATTTTGGTACAAAAAGAGAACTATCGCAAACGAGTAGACGGTCCCATAGCAACGTGTCCCGTGCACTATTGTTCGCCCATTCGCCATGTCTGTCGCGCGGCCCGTCCGAAACGGAAGCGAAGCAGATAAATAAAAAAAAAGGAGCGAAAAATGGCAGGGGGTGGCGCGCTCCGCCCCTGCCCCCTCTCCCCCTCCGCCCCCTCCCCACTCCGGCAGGCGCCAAATTTCAGCCGGAAGGCGGTTCGCCGCATAATTTCGGACGCGATCGCGACCGTCGGTGCCGTTTAGCACCGTTTGGGAGGTGAGCGGCGGGCGGGCCGGGTGCAAGATGCAGCGCGCTGGCGCGGACGCAGCTGCGGTGCGTGCTGCGTGCGTCGTGTGCGTGCACGTGCCGTTGTTTCCCACTTTGCGCCGGCGCCCCTCCCCTCCCTGCACCCCCTCCCGCGGCCGGCACTGGTCAGGCACCCCCCTCCCCCCCCTCGCGCGGTGCCCGCGACTACCCCCTCTCCGTCGCCCGCGTGTGTGCAGGATGCAAGTGAGAGAGAGAGAGCGAGAGCGCGAGCGCCCGCCTGCGAGTGTGTATGTGTGTGTGTGTATGTGTACGTGTGTGCGAGCGCATGCACTCACTCATATTCCGATCACATGGGGGCAGAGTTGAAAGAGGCCTGGTGGCGGCGCGGACGAGTTGCATAGATGCAGTAGTGCTATGCAGTTTGCCGCCAGCGCAGCCACCACCGACACCGGCTCCAAACTGCATAACACGACCTGTGTAATTTGCAACGTTTTCTCTGCACGCTACTTGTTTTCTCCCTTCTGACTCATTCTCACAAATACTGTTCGCCGCATTTAAGATTTTTTTCCGTTTAAATACTTCTTTTTTTATTGTTGTTTTCCGACGGCTCCGACTTTGCGAGTTGCGTGCGGCACCGGTCTTGTGACGTCTCGTGGTCGCGGCCGTTTACGTATTTAATATCTGGTCCGCTCCCTACCCGCTCCGACAGCAGTTGACCGTCCCTCTTCTTCGATATTCTTCTTTTTTTTTTTTTTTTAAGAAAAAAACTCACCCGACTGTTGCGTAGTGTCGATTCGCGTTGCAGCTGATATATCTCTTCTGTTGCAGTGCCGGTTTGGAAAACCGAAATGGAAGTGACTTGTTTGTGGAAAAAGACGTGAAGTGAATGCAGCGACACACTCTGAACTCTTGACGTGAAGTTGAAAGTGAGCGGTACGCTACTGATTTCTTAGTGCGACGAAAAGGAACATGAAGAGGCTCGGCTGACTGTGCAAGTGTCGAGGTGATGTGCGTGCAAGAAAGAGAGCAAGGTACGCAGATGCATCGCGCAGCGCGCTCCGCCCACGCTCAGTGCCTGTTCTGTGAACGGATTATGTGCAACATTCGGCTTCCCAGCGGCACGAGAGACTTGTCTGTGACGATGCCTGCTGGGAAGCGCGCAACAGTGGCTCTGCAAAAGAAAAAAACACTCTTTATACGTTTCTCCGCGGAGAAGTTTATAAAATTGTTATTTATTTACTTTTGTTCGTGCATCTGGTATCACATTTTTCTCTGTTCATCCAGTAGTTACGTTTCTAGATCACATATAACATACATTCTGGTAATTAATTTATATCCTGCGGCGGACTGCGAAGTTTTGCTGAAAATACAGCTTTTTTTTTTTAATTCGATTCACCGTATTGTTTCCGTATCAAATTAGCTTTCTTGAATTTGACACTCTCGCCTCACGAAGAGGGTACCTGAAAGTTGCTTTGTAATTGTGGTTTCGTATAATTAGAAATATAGCATTCATAATTTAGCTTTGAACTAATCTAAATGTAAGTTAAGTATCATAGTAAACCTCTGAGACCTATTCACTCTGTACTCATTAATTGCAAA
Organism: Schistocerca cancellata; assembly: GCF_023864275.1. Classification (NCBI taxonomy): domain Eukaryota; kingdom Metazoa; phylum Arthropoda; class Insecta; order Orthoptera; family Acrididae; genus Schistocerca; species Schistocerca cancellata. The sequence goes on along the minus strand of NC_064629.1, from coordinate 875,010,055 downwards.
TGTATAGCAAGGCCTCGTTTAGCCGGTTACCTGGGGTTTGAGATAAGCCCGCAAAGCTGCAATACAGTAGTTCTGAGCCTGAGCAGCAGTGTTTCTCAGAGTTTGAACGGTTCGACATTTACTACTCTCGGCGTTGTTGGTACGTAGTGGACCCTTTATCACCGACAGTGGACACTAATTAAGGACTTCGTGTCTAGGCCTCCCAAAAAACAATCTAGATCCCCTACAGCTCGGTTCAAGTCTCAACAGTGTTGTTTCCTTTACTGAGAAAATCTGCTACCCTAACCCGCTGGCGAGCTTTATTGGCTAACAGAGGCAACCGTTAAACGACACGCGTAATGCCGCAGCAAATGCGAGTTTGTACGGGTGGCCATGTTTAGCGCGGCCAGTTTCACTCCATTTGACAATGAGAGTAATTTTGCGCTCGGCCAAGTGAGAGTCCGGTGGCGTGCTGAGCTCGCTTCTAATAGTCGTGCAGCGTCCAGCGGCAGACTGATACAGCCGCCACAAGAAACCAGTTCTCAGTGCTAGCTTCCCCCATCTTCGCCTACCAACTGCCCACTCGAAGAAGGAGCCTTTTAAAACAGGGTTCGTTGCACGGCCTGTGGGAAGACCTCCACGCCGCCTCTCGTTATAACGGCGGCTCGCCACTTTCTGCCGATACCTCGGCTCAAAAATAGGCGCCAGGATGTTGGCGCCGACAGAAGATGCCCAGACCTGCGCTCCGGTATACCGCCACATCGTTCTTTCTTCTCGTCCATCGGTATTTCGGCCTTCGTCTATAACAACACCATCACGAGCGCTGCGCTGAAATGTGACCAGCTTCCAGGGAAGAACTGACTGCGAACCTGTGTAGCGAATCGCAGGAGGACTGTGATTTAGGCAAAAATATAATATCGTGAACAAGAAATGGGAGTCGATTTCCGATATGGCTGGAGACTCGAACAGCATAAATATGCGTAAGTCGAGAACAGGGTCGTCGTCAGAAATGCGCCGCATCTCCTCTTCGTTACACCGTGGAGTACAGACAGCCGAAGTTAGGCTGATAACGGCCTCAGAGGCAGGCTTTGTTGTGAGATGCGGTGCAGCTCAGCCGTCGACCTTGGGCAACTGAGGTTGCACCCAAACTTAACCGCTCGCCTTCCTACTTTCTGTTCTTTCGTCGACTCCGCTGAAAGTGCTACAAGCTGGCAAGATCTATGTACTAACGCCACGCTGCGATTAAGTCATTGTCCAAGTACGATACATAGAGAGGTAGCGCGAAGACTCCGGCAAATGCTCCAGCGAATGCTCTAGCGAGAGAGCGTCTGAAAAATTCTGATGCTGCGGAATCTGGATTGTCAAATGTTCCAAGAAAGACTCCTAACATCTCTATAAAAACTACAATAAAGTTCCAAAATCAGTATTTCAGAGGGGAACCTACAAATATTTCTCTACTTATCGCTCTCACAGAGACTGTGAAAATGAAATACGGCAAATTATAATCCGCATAAGGTCACATAAGTTGCCGTTTTCCTACACTCCATCTGTGGCACCCACAGGAAGGAATATTTATGTGTCCAAAAATAAAAAGCGCCATGTATCTCAAACTTGGCAGAATATACATTAAGCTGAAGAATATTACCATATATTCAAGAATACCCCAGAACTGCATCAACGGAGCAGTCGACTATCTGTGTGTGGAAAATCGTCGAAAACTGCATTGTTTTGTGTAACATAAGAACAAGTGAGTGAGAACGATCTCCAACCATGAATTGAGACTGCACCCCTGTGCAGCTTTTTAAAATCCTAATTCCTTCTATATGTTACATCCACATATGATGCACTTACCATGTGGTACATCATCTAGTGACTTCTGATACTTTCTTCGCATGTCCCTCATCATTTTTATTTGAATATTCACACAACGCATTCTCTCTCCAGAATATTTATATCATTGTGCTCATTTTTACCTCTCGGTCTGAGTTTACGGTACTAACGTAAACTAAACATGTTTCGCCATTGATTTGGAAAACGCTCACGTTAATGGAACTTCTTCAAATGTATCTCTCCTAACTTTAGTTAGGTAATTCGATCAGTATAACCGTAGACTGGTTTACTAGCCGGCCGGTGTGGCCGAGCGGTTCTAGGTGCTTCAGTCTGGAACCGCGTGACCGCTTCGGTCGCAGGTTCGAATCCTGCCTCGGGCATGGGTGTGTGTGATGTCCTTAGGTTAGTTAGGATTAAGTAGATCTAAGTTCTAGGGGACTGATGACCTCAGATGTTAAGTCCCATAGTGCTCAGAGCCATTTGAACCATTTGAACTGGTTTACTATTGCTTCATACCTGTCAAGCTACCCCTTAGTCTTCCATAGAAATTTTGTAAAAAATTACTAGTAATATAGTATGCGAAGAAATTTTTTAATGACAAAGCCACGTTCAAATAAAAAAATAAAGAAAATTCTCAACTTATCAAGTACCAAGACGGCAAATTTGACATATGATGATTTTCTTGGAATGTCTAACTCGCTCTAGCTGTCTTCAAGTATATATATTATATATCGGTCCTTTGTCTAACATTTTAAGAGCATGGTTTTTAGCGTCTCCATGCATTTGCACAACTGCATGCGCAATAACAAAAGGAATATCACCTGTCACCTCCTAATTCTATTCTTTTTGTTTCTTTCTAATTTCAGTGTAAATCCCGGATTGAAGAAGTTATCTACCCAACTATGGACACACTAACGACGGCATAAGACTCTCACTCGGTAAGCTTGCGAGGAAGACGTGGTGTTCTGTAACACAGCTGCGCGCAGTCCCTTCTGCAATGCCGCCTCAACGCAGTGAGCAATCTCCTCTGTTGTTTGAAATACACTTGACTTCGTGTGAATTGTGTTACAGTAAAGCAATAATGTGTGGGAATTATGTCACTAAACGACACCGTGATACTGCCTTCGCGACTGGTAATCGTTGCTGCGTAATGTGCACGAGTAATGGTAAACTGTCCTACGTTTATAGTTACCCCAGACATGAGGCTTACAATAGGCAGCGAGTTGACCTTCTGTCAGTTTTCAACCTTCCAGCTGCGATCCACCATGAGAGTACTACTATTAAATGTACGCTCCAAGAGTTTGGAATGTTCTTCGTCATACCGCAAGATGCTCACTTGTTCAGGGGTGTCGACCACATGCGCTTCCTGTTATTGCTAAACGGCAAGAGCTTGTTCCAGTTTACAAACTGTGTTCTCTCTAATCAGGTTTAGACACACACCAATTGCCATTACCTTACGTGGACTTTTCTTAAAATTTTTCCTCCGTACTGATTTAAATTTACAATATATTGTCCTCTCATCCGTATGGCACGCAGGTTTACCTTTATAACCAAGTTTAGTTCCTACTGAGGTGGCAGAATACAGAGCTGGTACGATTAAAAATAAGTCGCCTCGTTTCAAAGTACGTGGCAAGGAAGACAAGTTGAAAAAACTCAGTGGCGTGTGCTGTAAGCGTGCGAAAGCGGCCGCAATGATGGATAGAGCGCGCACCCTTGCACCGACTTGCACGGCTAAGAAAACAGCCAAACGGGGCTACCCTCACGTGCCATGCCTTATTTCGCTACTCGCTCTTCACTCGGGTTAGCATGTTTCCTGCGTTATTAAATCTCGCTTATTGAGAATTCTCAACAAGTATATTCACACAGAAGTGGAAATAGTAAGAAAAGCATTTTCTAGAACTATATAGCACGAAGAGCCTATGGATGAGGCAAAGATAGTTAGCATAGGATAAAGGGGAAGGAAGGTACGACTTTGCCACTAACTAAGCCTACACAACAGCAATGCGGAACGTATTCTATACCGTGAGAAAAGTACAGAAGTACATTTTGAATAAAATCCAAACTCCTGTCTTGTAAATTACTGTAGAATGGATCTCTTTTCTATACCAAAGGGACCTGAATCCGTAGGTTACAACGGTTGCATTAAAAAACGGAAAAACTATGCACCTACACCGGTTTAGTCTAATTCAGATCTTAGATGGACTTCCATCCAGAGACCATCTTGTCTTCCTGTTCATTTCTCCTCGATAAAGTATGGAACAGTATTTTGACTATTTATAATCTGCTGAATGCTTCACTAAGGAGAACAAAACTGAGTAAACTGCTGTTTCTTCATTGATACATACGTGTTAACTGTTATTGCTGCTCATCTTGCTTTGCAGAATTTCGGTTTTTCGCTGGATGATTCCAAATTCTGTACTAGACTCTCACACAGTATCACAAATGTGTCTCAAGTAGAACACTGATCTCAATGGGACTCCGATAACAGCTATAAAAGACACCCGTTCATTTCTTCAGTTCTAAGGTGACTTCAGGTTACCGTTTTTCCTTTCAGTATCATAAAATTATCTCATTCAGTCTGTTTGTCTTCTGTAGAACAGCTCATATCACGAAAACAAAAGCACTCCGGTCCCAGTACTGCTGTCAGATATTGAGGAACGTTACTACATGCAAGGCTCCGTTCTTCTTTTCGTTTTACGTAACAGCATCGCTCATTTCCCGACAAAAGTTTTTAGGTATACGACTATTGTTATACACTTGCAACGATATTTCTATCTGTGATCCCTAGTGCACAGAATTTTTCTTTGTAATGGTTACTGTTCCTTCTATGTCTGTAGATAGGTCACATGCGTTCCAAATTCATTCTGTTTTGTTATGTCCGCAACTGTTATAAAATTACACAGTTTTCGTTTGTGTCGTATTAGAGGTTATTGCAGTTGCAAAGTTGTAATCAAGAAGTGATCTTCGGTAAATACTTCCTCAACTTACGAGCGTGGACACACTTAGCGTCGCTCATATCGATTCGTTTTAACCCACCAGATAACAATCGTCTACATATTTCGTGTCCAACTCTGATCCAACACATTACAGAAAAAGTTTTCTACTTTCATTCCCACAAAAAACATTTCAAAACATTAAACGAATAGTTCGGAAAATTTTCGCTGAAAATTTTTCTTCACAGGTTAGATGCTCATCTCTTCGTTATTCAGCTTGGGAGTCACGCATCAAACCTCAGATGTCTTCCAGCTACGTCTTTCTGTAGCAGTAGAGGTCGATTTCATACAGTGTGTTCGTATGTCTGTAAACTTTTATTCTGCCCTCGTGCATAATACTGTGGCTCAGTCTAGTTTTTCGTACGAGTAGGCTGGATCTTTTCCATTAAGCTATCTTTAGCCTTTTCCAAAAGTCCATCCTCCTTCACTATACTTACAGTGGCAGCGCCACAAATAATTTTAGCATGTACGTTATGGCTGATTCAAATAGGTGACTGCATAACAGCCATGCGTGTTTATTCTGGTTCAAACTTCCATGATAACATTCTTTCCTAATCAGAGTTGCTTTACAACGGTAATTAGTCTTTCCCTAAATAGCTATGTGGTTCTCGTTTACCATATTTGCCTTCTTTTTACTGCTTCTTTGCATGTGTGTAAGGTTTTGAACCGCAGCGCACATTTGTAATTTGTTTGCCTGCTCTTTCGTCCAGAAGAATTGTTTTATAATGTCAAGTAGTCCGCGCGCAACCTGCCAATAATTGCGAAATAAACTTCAGAAAGGCTCTTCTCGCAGATAATGCACCAGTCAGAGGAATGACGCTTTTATAAATAATTTACAGCAAAATACATCACTATGCAGTTTACATTACATATAATACTCATTGCAAAAATAATACCGTAGCTAATACAAAAATCATTTAACGGGTTTGCCGAGTGTCTCATCCATCATTTGTTTATGTATGCTACATTGTATTAGGGACGGGGCGGAGAGGTGCGGGGTAGATGGTGGGGGCGGAATCATCCGTATTGGTCCGATCGTCATCATCATCGTCATTGGCTGCCTCGATGACTGCCGGCCATGATGGCGCCGGCCCCCGCCACCGGCCTCTGGGGTCGAACCCAGGACCGCCGCCATGTTGCCTCGCTCCCTCTCTCTCGCACACATAAATTACGCGACCCCCGCCCCCTCCCCCCACTGGCGAGTTTCCTTTTATTTCGGCTACATATTTATTGCGTAGAATAATCGCCGAACGGGCAAAATTGCGTTGTCTGATTATTAAAAATATTTCGGTTGACATATTGGCGCGTTTGTTTCCGAAGGTAGCCCTCCAGGACAGACTGCCTGTCTACAATTTGCAGAAATTGCCCACGCCTTTGTTTTCTCGGTATTCTCTGCCCGACTGGAAGACCTCCAGCAGAAAGAACTCGACACGGTGATAGAAAATTAATTCATTCCCTTTGGAGTCGCAGAAGTAAAACATGACAAATATATTCAAATCCACGGTCACCGTTAATGGCAGTTATTTGGCGATAATTTCTCTTTGATTATCGGTCAAACATTTTTGTAATTTATCATGTTCCCACGTTTATGCCTTGCCCCGCAGCGACGCGAACCTCTTTGACAGCAGTGGTCAATAATTTCTGAGCCGAAAAAGAAGCGTGTCTGCGGCGACGTCGAACCCTTCGCTGCAAATATCAAAAGCACTCTACCTCTGCTGCCGTTCTTTCGTTTACTTTTCGCGCCGAGCAAACATAAGCGTGAGAATTGTGTTGTGTTTTACGAACACGTGACTTACCTGTAGCGGAAAACTGTTTACAACCTGTGACAGCTCTCACTGGAGTCCGAATAAAAATTTCAGCGCAAATAAACGGATTCACGATTATTTGCAAAGACAGAATGAAACAAATGAACGTGCCCCGTACACTCTTCATCAATCAGCCGACGAAAACTATAGAGTACTACTGTAGAACGGTGCAGCCTTTCATGACGATTACTTTTTTGATTGATAATGAAAGTATACTTTTCGTGTCTCTTAGTGCAATCAACACATATGCGTGTATTTCCCAGGCTCTGCACAATATTTATTAGGCGACACGCGATGAAAATAAGTCTGTTATTGAAAAAAAGTATGCTTTTTCGGGTACTATATATAAGATGTGAAACATTTCGTTTTTGGGAAGTAGCTTCATTCACGTAGGAAAACCGATTACGTGCTCCTGTCCCCTACGAACTGTGCGTGTAGTGAGTAAAGACAGACGATGGACTTGCTAACGCTCCTGTTCATAAGGTGTAATGTAGCAGCACTGACCACCTTCATTCGCATTTTAGTTGCAGCACTGTTTGCTTGGAGAGCTACCTTCTGTATACCCAATAACGATGCATATAGACGTGAACCCATGATTCACGGCATATAACAAAAGATGAGAAAGTTGCTGTAACTTCACAAAGAATGCGCTCGCATCCGCAAGGAAGTTCGTCAATAGTATCAGTGTGTCTTACCCAGTGTTAGTGTCTCCCTAACATTTTCGCTACGCTTCTGATTATTTGAGATTCAGACGTTCAGAGGCTACATAAAACAGCCCACAGCATTCATTCTTGTTTGTTGTCCTTTTCCGAATTGCCATTCCCAAAGCTCTGCATTTTTTTATGAAGATGTCTCATGTTTTCCTACGTCTACCCGTCGTTTCTATTTGTTTATTTTCTAGGAAATTATAGAAATTTTGTACCGAATTCGTAAATTTAATTTTGCTTTCTGTCGTGTCTCTTTTAGGCTCATTATGCCATGTCTTTCTGTATTCTTTGGATCCACTGGTTGCCTTTTTTACTCTTGTAAGTATGACTGAAAATTCAGTTTGTTGGGTTCTGTTGTCCATCTTCTCCGCTTCTTGCCGTTAATGTAAGACATTTTCATTTTTCGTGTGGATCTTCACTTTTTGTGTATCCAAACTCGTCATTCTCCGTTATTTTTCTTTCAGTTTTTGTTTCTTTTTTTCTGCCTTGTACTCGTCTGATTTTGTAGACAGTATATATCTGTAGCAAGGAGACCCACTGCTTTGATCACTGTTGTCGACGGTGAGACTCTTTTATTCTTTCTTTAGACAGTTCGTATTTCACTTACAGTTTGACCGCTCTTGGTTTTTAATTTCTTCGTTTAACTGAGTGATATGTGTTATTTCACATAAGTATTTACACTTAGCAATCGTATCATTTTCTCCCTTATTCTGTTACTAACAACTTACGCGAGGTTACTGTACTGATTGCGAATTCTGTTTTCTTGAAAGATATTTGAAATTCAGCTTTCTCAGATTTACGAACTTAGGAGGTGTGCTTGTACAAATTCCGTCGGATATTTTTCAAAAAATACAGCAAAGGATAAGCAAATTATGTCTGTCCCCAACATTTTTGGCCCTAACTGTCGCTTTCTCGCTCCACACAGATATTTCTTTCTTTAGAACACACACCGAGAGAATCTGGAGCAGCCCATCTGCTTGTCTAACACCTATCATTGAATTTGTAACTTGGTTTTCGAGAGTTTGTCCAAGTATATTAATTATGTCAACGGATTCTTCCCTCGCCAACTGAACGACGATTTCATATCTATCGCTTTGCACATGTTACTGTATTTATGTTGTCAACCGGTTAACGGAGGCCAAGTTCAATCTCACACAATTGTATTAATTATATTTCAAGCAACTCTAAATTCTTCTAGGATTTTAAATAAAGATAAAGCTATATTGTTGACAGTTGCCCAGTCGGTTGCATCTCAAGGCCTGGAGAAGAAAAACTCTTACGAGATAAACTTTCCTAGGCTTATGCCTTAACATTATACCACACAAAGATTTCTAGAAAGTACTGAAAATCTGCTTCCATAAACACATTTTCAGGTGCACACTGACGCTACACTTTGGAAACATTCAGTCTTTTTGTCCTTGGCGTAGAAACGACGATATCCTCAAAGAGAATTTTCAGTAGAGGAGTTTCACAGCACTGAAAATTCGAAAACATTTTCAATCTCTCGTGATATCTAAACTGCCTGACGTGATCTTTGAATAGCTGTCGCCAAAAATTTTCGCATTCTAGGAAAAATAAAACTGTACTTGGTCGGTCAGTTTATTGACGTTATTGCGACGGCGGAGATACTCTCTCCTGGAGATACCTTCTCGAAAACACAGTCCGATTCGTAGTTCACGTTCAGGAAGCTGTGACACTATTTCATCGCAAGTTGGTCAGTATTCGTAGCTATTTTACCTTTCCCACACGGTGTCAGAAAAAGTGTACATTGATGCTAATGAGAGTGCCAGCCAAAGTAATTGCCAAGCTGCCGTCTAAAGTACGTGCTATCTACATGGTAATGGGCGTTTTCATTTCTATGAAAGTCACTCACCAAGCTGACGATGAACAAGTTTTTGTTCATTTTTACTTGAAAAAAAAGTTGTAACGTTGCGTTTTCGTAAGCGTTTGGTATTAAATGAACCATAGAACTCCTCCACCTGAGGATAAACACAGCGAAAAACGTATTAAGCGAGAGCTTCGCTGGCAGATTTGCAGCTGTTGTAGCCTGTTGCAGATGTATGTGTACCAACACTTGGAAACAACGAAACCATAATACGTCAGATGACACCGAAACTTACTCTCTCAATAAAATCTAAATTTTCATCAGTTTTCCCTGTCTTGGTTTTGAACTACAACAGGCTGGAGCCGTATAAACAGTACAGTTTTGCGAAAACAAAGCACGATATCTTGGCACGATTTTCCAACAAGTTTGCGCTGTTTCTCTTCTCTGTGACACCTCATTCCACATTACAGCGAGATATTTAATTTCTGATATTGCCAGAATATATCTCTCAGGAACCGGCAGGAATATTTTCCGTCCTTACATAGGCTCGATTTTCGTGTTTAAGGATTAATATTCTTCAAATGGATAATTATAGGGTCTGAATAACTTGTCTATCTCGCATATAGATACAAGTATCCCTTATCGGGAATTCCATGAATAGCACTGGCTTGCTAATAACAGCATCTGTAGCTTAAACTCATGCTAATGGATACTTTTTAGTTATTTTCTATGTTTCACAAATTTCGCGTTTAGTTTGCTTTCTATCAGCGATGCTGTTCTGTCAGTAGAGGCGTAACGTACACAACAACATTTTAACTTTTGTCCTCTCGTATGTCTCTCCTTATCTTCGCTTTACGTTCATACTTTTCTTCCAACAGTATCATTATTTTCCTTAGCCATGTATCACACAAATTCGACTTTTACAGAACGTAACTATTCGTTCTTCTCGATACAATAATCCCACATCATTGCAAAGTCCGAACACATGTGCCCATTTCTTACCACATTTTAACTTTTGTCCTCTCGTATGTCTCTCCTTTTCTTCGTTTTACGTTCATACTCTTCTTGCAACAGTTATCATTATTTTCCTTAGCCATGTACCACACAAATTCGACTTTTACATAACGTAACTATTCGTTCTTCTCGATACAATAATCCCACATCATTTTAAAGTCCGAAAACATGTGCCCATGCTTTCCAGAAATCTTCGAATGTATATAAGTTGATACTGATGAAATGGAAAACACGTTTTTAAATAAATATGTCCCTTCACTGATAAGGCTAACGGTTTTACAGTCATCTCTTTGTTGGCGATACTTGTAATCTTTTCTACACCGTATGCAAATAAGAATTCACCGTTATTGTAAGGAAGCTATTGACTGTAATTTTAAATCTTTTATTCCCTTCTGTGTATTTAGCATGAAATGCTATTCTTTCGAAATCTAAAAGACAATTTCCACTTTTTTCGTATTTTATGTTCAAATCCGAAAATGCTGAAGTATTTCCCATGGTTTTAGTAGCTGTTTACGTTCCTCTCTGCAGTTTATTTAGTTTGTAGACCACATCTCTTCCTTCCTTCTGCTGTAATATATGTCTCCCATGTATCACACCAATTTTCACTCTTTCACCAATGCTTTCATTCCCTTCCTATGTGTATGTAAAACAGTCGTTTCCTTGAATGGCGTCGATTTTGCCAGACTTCAATCCAAATAACTGTTAGCTATCCTTTAAGGATACTATTCTTGTTATACGGTCTTTTATGATTTATTCACTGAAGTTTTTTTAGTAGTCAGTCTACTTTTGTGATTTAATATGTCTTCTAGACGTCGTAAAAATACTCCAGTTTTAATTTATGCAACATACTTGCGTTGGCTGCTTTCTTCCACTAATCACATATGGTCTTTGATTAGACGTTTTTATTGCTCATTTATTTATACTCACGGCACCTTTACTGCACTAATGTTTTCTCGTTTTAATTAATGTACATACTTCTATTTACGTATTGACAGACTGCTGTCAAAGCCCAACTGTAACTTCCCTTATTGTTTACACAACTATTCGGTCTTCTCCCATTGAAGTCATAACTGTTTATTCTCACGTTAAACTTAGATGTCTTTATTAATGCCTTTTCTACGATAGATACACTAATTTTCTCTTCATTATTATTTGCACAGTTTCGACGGAGTACCTGTTAAGAATATTATTTTGTTGATTGCTAATAAATCGCTGTGTGATTCAGTCTGCTGACCGTGACTGTCTGCTTGCGGCTCACAGGTCTGTGTCTGAACTTATTTTATTTGGATCTACGTTCAGCTTTATTTGACGTAAAACTGATAACTGAATTTCTGTCTTATTGATTAGATAGTAGGGATGTGTAGTGCCGTAGAAAGTAGTTTTTGTCGTATTGCGTTAGATGAAAATGCTAACATTTCCTCAAGGTGAACTCCGTTAGTTTGTGCTACAGTAGTATACAGTCGACTTCATAAAAATTTTACTTGTACCTTTTGCATGAGCATGGCGATCTACTTTTTTGCCATACGGTCAAAAATCACCGAACTATCTGCGAAAAGCGTTCGTTTATATTGCTGTCCTCTCTCTGGAAAACGATACAGCCACGGGCTGTGCAATTGTTCTAGATTACGCAAACTCTTGTTACTGTGGTTTGATGAATGATTATTTCCTACTCAGAGCCGTTTATTTGAATCTTCATACACTCGAATTTGGGTGGGCACGTCTGCTGATACTAAAGAGATTGATGAAATAGTGGCTACTGCCTTTAAAAGCGAGCTAAGTCACAGTTAGGCGTGTGAGCCTTGCAGAGTTCTTTCTACAGTATGTAAGTAAAAAGAGAGTAATTCAGAAGGGGAATTCATTCGTAGACTTCCAGACCGAAAAGCACGATGATGTTTTACTTGAAACGCCATCTTATCGGTCTGATATAATCTTTTACTTCCTTAAATTAATTAACTTTGCGTCCACTATGCAAAATTGTCGACAATAAGTTCTAGGAAAGCGAAATACGCTCCGGACGCTAGTTTGTGGCTCTTCGTGTTCCATCGTTACACCCGCATTTCTGGCCCACAGCTTGTAAAATATTTGCAAATTTCAAATTATTTGCTTTCTTAAGATTCCCAAATTTTCCTTGATAAGCTGCTACTAGAAATGAGCGAGAAGCGAAATACGTGGTCACCATCAGCCATTTGACATCTATCCCTGACTGCCCCATGCTTTACAGTCTGCAGTTATACACATGCGTGTTTTTTAACGTCATCAATGTAATTTCCCCTCAGACTTCTCTTATCTCTTGGAATCCAGCACATAACTTCTTTGGTGGATCCACCATCTATATGTCCAGTCCACATCCAATTCATTTTCATTATCAAGTTCTTGTATGAGATGTTGAAGGTTATCTGTATTAGATGTAACGAGAAGCTTCAGTTACTCTCCAGTAACCTGCATTTATATTTCATTTTTCCAGTTTAGGAGTCTGGAAACAACCTGATGGGCTTCTGGGAATAGTTTCGAAGGTATATACTCTCTTAGGCAAACCCCCAAATATGAATATCCCACTGTCTTAATGAAGCTGTGTCAAAGCAACATACATACTCAGCTCAGTGTCTCCTACACTGATAGTACAGATTTTGTGAAAATTGAATCAAATACTTTCTCAAAGTCTTTGAATACTGGGCGAAGTGGAGATCCATACTTGTGGTCCAGTTCTGCAACTTCGTGCTGAGAACTTCCTGCTGGGCTTGTGAGAATAGTTTCGGAGACACAAACTCTCCTAGACAAAATCCTCTTCTAGTTACGTATATCCCTCTACCCTAATGAGGCTACGCCATAGCAATATATACACTCAATTACTATCTAACCTTGTGTCTCAAGACATTATAGTACAAATTTTGTGAAAACTGAATGAAATACTTTCCTAGAATCTTTGAATCGAGGGCAAAGTGAAGATTCACCCTAGTGGTCCCGTCCTGCAACTTCATACTTGACTTGCAAATGGTTTATTGTACTGTACCCTCTGTTCCAATGTTTTTATGCAGTTAGTAATTATTTTTGCTAATATCATTTAGATTACGGATAGGAGGCTGATGTATCCATCATTTTTATGTCTTGTCTGTCACTTTTCTTGTGGGAAACGATTATACCAGCACTGTTCCAACTTTGAGGGATTGTTTTATTTTTGCAGACATTCTGAAAATATGTTTGAAATTTACTAAATTTTTATTACATTCGCTGAGGGTTTCGATTATTTTTAGTGAAATGCCTACATCTCATGACTCTTTTCTTATAATTTGTCAAGTGTAAGAACATGTAGTGTAAGAACATGTAGTATTTCAAGATTTGTTAATAATATGTGCAGGGAGTGAATAATGAAAGGCGACACGTAGAAAGTATTTTTTTTCAGCGAATAACAGAAGTTCTCTAACACTGTCTACTACAGTTAACAATACACGCATTATTATTCAATGGAAGCTATAAATCTGTGGAAGTATGGGCTAAGTAGCGTTGTTCCTGTATCCAAAGGGAATTGACTGTTCTGAGATTGCGCTATAATAAGCAGGAACCTCAGAAATACCCTCGGTCTTCGAAGCTTCCTAAGAACACACTAAAAATAGGACACATTTAAAAAATTCATGAGGCATGTTACCAAAGTTATGAAATACACGCTGCTAGATCCATCCACTCTGGAGAGAGATTTTCAAGCCTAGAAATGCACCCAAATAATATGAAAGCATTTACGTGAGAATACAGAATAGTTTTCACAAAAGTCTTCAGTTACATAAAGAAATTTGCGGTAGGTGAGTAGCTACGTAAACCGATTATATTGACTACCTGGCAAATAAATTGACCGATAACGTGAAATTCAGGTATTTTCGCAGAGATACGTCCGACGTTCTCATCCTCACGCAGCTGTTATCGAAAACCGTAAGGCAAGAAATGCACGACTGCTTCTATAGTCTGCGATCATCCTCTTTCTCGGACGCAATTAAAAACGATCGAGTGTCTCGTAAGTAAAAACGGCATCTTAGTAACGAGCAAGAGTTTTGCGTCACCGTTTAATGATGTCGACGGTTTCTGCCCATCGCTACATACGAGTACTACAATGGGCGACATAACAACGGCATTGAGCTGAACGTAATGTTTTACAGTTGAGCCTGAAATGAAATTTCAGTGCAGGAAGTGTTCCGAATTTTACATGAATACATATCATGTATGAAAATTGGGTGAAATCTCGGGCGTTTGTTTACGCGTCTTTATAGAATCTGAAAGTAAGATTATGTGCCAGAGATAAAATAGCACTACAAAAATCTCGGTGTCAGCAAGCTGGTGCAATTTTTCATTGGAAAGTACAACAATACTTAGTCCCAACTCGCAACTTGTTTCAAGCCTGCAACTTAATCGAAAAATGGTGTAAGATTCACTGAACTGTGATTTTTTCGTACGATCATACAGATCTCTTGGAGTAACGGAGCGTGGTTATACGAAATGGAAGTATCGTTTACATTTTTTCACCAGTAAAGGAACTGTCAAGATAATTTCGTTGTTCGGATACCAGGAATGTGCAGTTTATCTTGTATTTAATATTTCGGGAATGGAATTGTGATCAGGAATCTAGGAATGTTGTACAGATATCACAAGCATAATAGCAGTGAACTGAACAGCAAGGAAGGCGTACCGTCCATAGCGAGGTCGTCAGAGACTAGAACTGAACACCAAGAGCTCAAACTCTCAGTACAACGAAATGTACTGCTTGCCACGCACTTAACAAAGACTTTCAGAGTATACAAGTGGGTTTGTATCCATCGACAGGTCAGTTCACCGTGTCTCCATTATCGAACTGCGAATGTGATCAATTATTTTACAAATAGATGAATAACTTACTTAATCCATTATTTGCTGATATTGAGGACTGTAACTGCTGATCTGAATGACAATCTGCGCTAATCGCGAGTATTTTATGTTATCCACAATATATTACTCATATTTCAATGGTTTTTCCATCGTCATCAAACAAAAGACCTCCTTTTAAATTACTGGTTTTGGCATAAACATTAATTATTTTGCGCATCAGCATTCGAGGGCGACATAAGATGATACAGCGTGTTGCGCGTGGAATAAATACAAGATATATGCTACATTCTGATGTGCAAAATCGTGCACTTTTTCACTTTGCAAAAATAGACGCAATGGTGTTTTAAAGTAGTTTTGCAAAGAGATAAGAGGGATTTCATTTGATGATAGACGTCTAACCGTTGAAATAAACAGATATTTTTTTCGACCATCTCAAGTAAACTTTCTTTTTATCTTCGGAGTCTTGATCAAAAGCCTTGGAACATTACTAATATCGTTACTGCATTTTTTCTTATTTTCCAAACACTCCTATTTTTTGGATGTCTTTCTAAATCTGTCACTATACGTTGTATACTTTCGTCTGTTTTTTCGTAGTCTGCCCATTTGCAATTTATTGCAGTGCTGTTCCACTCGTTATTTAATAATTAAACACGTCAGTCGTCGTATCTACCCGTACTGAACTGAGGAATATTCGGAAACATGTTTCAACGCTAACAGATCAGTGATAGGCTAGTGTGAGACTATGAGCAGAAGGGCGTTCGAAGCGTTGACGTTAATCCTACTTCTAGGCGTCTTTGACAGCGACGCGTCTATTTTGGAGAGTACCTGCTGACACGCAAGCAGAGAAATTGTTGTTGTTATTAACATGTAAAGGCCTGATTTCGTCCCGTTCTTTATTATCGTTATTCATGTAACTTGATGTACGTTTCTATTGTCACCTACAGGTCGAAATTGGTTTTCTCTGAATTCACAAGTTGCAAGCTGCAAGCGACCTGCATTTTTTACGGTATCACGGTGCTCTGTTGCATTCCTGCTCACACGTGTGCGTAAGAATATTTTTAATGGCCACATACCAAAATTTCTTCAACCCGAAAGTCCTCCGAGAAACTGTTCTTCTCGTCTTTTCTCTTATTTGTAGGACTACAAACCTACACTACAAGATAATTTAAATAATTTCAATCTGCAACTGTTCTTACCTAGAAAATAAATTTCTATGAACAGTTCTTTTCCTGAGCTTTGCTCCTAAACCTCTTCATTCCGTTAGTTGCATTCTATGACTCAATCGCTTATCATCCACTGGTAGTCATGAACTAAGCCGGGTGTCCCTCCTAAGATTCGTCAGACGCATTCTCTCTGCTGTTTCGGCAGATATTTGCAATTTTGTTTTTGCAATGTGTAGCTGGAATCAGCCCAGATAAGTACGGCTGATCACATTTTTCATACGACGACGCTCATCGCATTTTTCATACGACGACCTGTGCCGACGGAAAGCGGCGGTTTGTTCACCGTTTCAAACGAAATGATATTTAAAGTGGAATTTCACATGCCCATTCGACAGACAGATCCTAATTAGTCTGGTGCGATATTCGTTTTACCGATATGTATTTTAGAATAACTGGTACTCCAGGAATGGCTTTGTGCTGTCACTTCTGAAATACTCGCTATTCTTAGTGTTTTATTGTCGCTGTTACTACACATCGATAAAACGAATATCATACTAGACTGACCTGAGTCCGAAATATCGAATGGGCACGTAAAATTCCGGTTTCAGATCATTTTGTTTGTTTCTGGCAACAAACCGACACCTTCTGTCGACAGTGGGCGTTGTATGAAAGACGTGATGAGAAAGTATTTGCTTGGGCTGACTTCAGCTACACATTACAAAAACGTAATTGAAAACATCTGCCGAAACACTAGAGAAACTGCGCCTGATGACCCTTACAAGGGATGCCGTGTATATCATATTGTGTACTTTGCTTTCCCTATAGCACAACAAACTGAGGCGTCGACCTGTATTCTAATTTTATTTTTATGATGATATATGGTTTGTTCCATATTGTGGTTCCTTTCTTAATACATTTATCTCGTAGATACGCTTCAAATATTTTCACACTCAAATTTTTACGCAGATTTTTTTAACTATTCGGAACAACTGAAACAGTTCATTTGTTGTCCTATTGAAATTCAATTTTACATGTAACAAATCCGCTGGAACCAATAACCTCGGTGTTGACGGAGTGTCCCTTTCGTATTCTCACTCTTGCGCTCTTTGTTTGTATTATGTTTGCCACGGGTAGCTCGTAGAAAATCCGTGGCAGAACTTTCATCAACCTTGTATGACACATTCTGATCCGTCATAGTATTCGTGCTATTGTGTAACGAGATGAGATTTAGTTTCTTGGTTCAGCCTCTTTGTTCGACACCTGTCGAATAAAATTCTGAGGAAGAAAATATTTTTCCAGTTGAACAACCAGTTATTGAAACAGTAAATCTGGCTGTCGAACCCCATTTTTGGTGCAATTACAGCATTCTGAGCTTAATTTTCTATGTTCTCCAAAAGTCAGATGACTAACTAGCTGTGTGACATAATATGCTACATTCAATATAATTTAACACACAGTTTGACTGTGGGGACTTAGTTGGTCGCTACCTTACAGGTCTACTATAGTTCATAACTTTCAAATACCAGCAATAATTAATAGTGTCATATTTTAAATACGCTCTTCATTCTCACGCAGCATAAGATGGTTGGGCATCTCTGCAGGTTCTTTACCTGTATCATAGTATTGCTGGCTACTCAGCAGAGAGTATGAATTGACCATTACATGTCTAATCATCTGCGTCTTCCAGTGCAGCGATCGAAGTTATTAAACGGCGTTGCCGTACTGTGGTAGATTTCTAACTGTTAGCATCGTCTTTGAGGCTAAAGAGGCCGAAGAAACCAGTCCTGAGCCGAAACGCGTTAATGACTGGTTCGCCTTTGATGCTGATCCTCGTTACAGTAATTCAAGAGCTACAGTGGATATCGTCGTAATGCTACTCTCAAATTGCAGCTGGCGAATAATCGTTTGGAACTATGATCGCCACGATTTCGTACGTCGCACAGCCGACCCTCCAAAAACACCAACTGCATTTCAGTTCGATTCTGTTCGACAGTGAATTGGTTTTTTATCCGCCGTAATACAATCCATTTCTGATGTGTCAAATCTAGCATAAGTTTTATTACCCCTTTCCTCTAATAGTTTGAAAAGGTTCATTGGCAAAGCCGTTATGATTTGCTGAAGTGTCTGGTACTCTTCCCTGTTTCCTATTCTGATTAACAATTTCTTTCTCGTAAGACGGAAATTCAAAGTAGACATAATGCCACCACAGCTAGCGATACGGTGTGTATTGAAACACATCGTATAGAGTGTTGTAACTGCTTCAAATCACTCGTATTTATTTCTTGTCTTTCGTTTACAATTTAAGGCTTATTTAGCACACACGCCATTTCTGTCCTATTCCACTGTCGTCGGTTTTTTGTGCTACATACGTAATGTTGCATTTGTATCCTTGAAAATAAGGACACGTCTTCCAAATGTGTCTCACCTTCACGTTACTGTCCGGACCTATTCCTTGAGTATGATGGAATGTTGAGACTGATACACCAGCCAACTCTGTCATTTTCCCATTAACATCACTTAAAATATTTTCTAAGATTTTCGGAGCAAAGCCACACTTTTTTATGAATCGTTTTTCTACATTAAGTCCAGGTACATAGGCTTCAAGTATGCCAGCTCGAAATTCCATCAACAATTGCACAGTCATCTATTTTAGCTGTTTTTATTGGTGATGCTGTTTGGATTAACGAATAAAAGCACATGTTTTTGTTGTATCATTGTACTTGTTACAATGGATGTAAATCTGTGATTTTCTGGTCATCTGCGGTCTTTACTTAGATTTCTGTTGCACCTTGTCGATGCATACACCGGTAATTTCCCCTGTGTCTGTCCATAGCTCATACTTACGGATTCTGACTCATTGCAGTTGGATTCCTTCAGTTTAGCAGCAGTCTGTGTAAAATGGCTCGCCAGCTCTTTCTGCGTCGTTCACGATCTCTATGTGACCTTTTCCGTAGAAAAACTACGCATTAAGTGTTCGAAGTTCACTCTGTTCTTTCATCTATGGAAACCGTTTCCGATCCTCTACTGAAAAAATAAAATTATTGACAGACAAGGCCAATTTGCGGCGTTTTAAGCTTAAACTGACTTACTAATGTCATCACGTCTTCAGTTACAATGTTTAATTTTTCTATAAGGGTCTGACACATTTCCATTTTCAAGGACTACATTCATGCCTTAGAGCTTTACAATTGCTTTAGTTTTCCACATTCTGCACCAGTGACAAGCTCCACATTTGCATCTACGCTGTACGAAAGTTAACACTTTACACTCAGTCTCAGTATGTGCGAAGAATATGACAGATTCTGAAACATGTAGGTGCTTATCATTGATATAGACCGGAAATCTTCTCCATGTAAGCGACGGCAAAACTAAAGCAGGTGAAACGCTCGAAAATGAGTGTCGCCCTAAAAAGTGGAATTCTAGCTCGGAAGCGATAGACGCAAATAGAAAAATAAGATATTGCAACTCAAGAAGGCATAAAATTATTAAACAAAATAAACAGTTATGCAAAACTGCCGAGGAAGCGACATAGAAATACACAATTGAAATTGTATACCGAATCAGAACTGTTGATCGTAGTAGTAGTAACAGTATTCTTATGCATCGGGGGACCGCTTTTGCCAAGTGACAGTACATGTCACAATATTACAGTAAATAACAAAAAAACATAATTAATATATAAGGCATTTACATATTTACAAGTCTAGTTTGACAAGAAAAGATCTGGTAGTCGGCCTTGAACTTTAACCACCAATGGGTTTTCCTGAAATAATGTAGGGAAACCGCAGAAAACCAAATTTGAATTAGAGTGACCATTCTTACAAATACAGGTAGCTCTGTTAACAATAGCCCAGCCTCGTTTGGTTTATCCCTGATGTACAATACTGTTTTGTTTACACGTTCTTACAAAGAAGTTATTTCATAATGTAAAATATTAGTGCTACATTGTTCATTCGCACAGTACGCTGATACTGTAGATATGCTAGACCTTTGGCACGTTTCAGATCTGTGGTCGTATCTTATAGCTGCTACAACTAGAAAAAGTGTTTGTTGTTTTGCGGACACAGAAAAGCTGAATTATCATAAATATTGGTAAAAGTATCGGCATAGGAAGCCAAGCTGATGCTGGAAAACTTCATCTTCGACGCCTACTTCTTGATTCTGCCCAATGTGTTGCTGTTGCTGGCCATGCTCTCGTCCTCGAACCATTTTAGTTCGTGGTTTCATTATTGATATTTTTATCAGAACCACAAAAGTGGTTAACAATTACTTTGATTTACGGCTACACGTTGAAAAGCGAGAAAGGGTTCGACGAAGACAAGCCCGAATAGGAGCAGAAAGTCGGCTGTGATTTCTCCAAAGAATCTGGCTGTTCGCCTGAATCGTTTAAAATTAGTCACGGAAATCCTAATCGTTAATCGTTATAAGGTATTTTGACTTCTCTCCTCCCGAATGTCAGCCAAGAGCATCAAACACAAACACTTGAAAACCGTGTGGCCTTATTCGCTTAGAGCTTTTCAAGGTGCTCCATAATTCTTTGGGGGGAATGATTTGCTTTGAGACAGGTGTAAATTGTTCACTTAAAAATTTGATAGCAATTGCAATAAAAAGAACTCATATATATAATTTTATCGCCTTTGCGTGCTGCAGCGTAGCAGCTATTTTGGTCTCCATGGTGGTTACGATGAAATTGTCTATGGTTTTTGATTGTACAGAACATAATTTGTGCATTTGAAACACTTCACGTAAGGTTTCTTCCCAAACTGGAGTGATATTATTTTACAGCTTCAACAGAAAAAAGTAGAACCAAAACAGTTTAAATCTATATTAGTAACGTCTGTACAAGCAAATAACTTGAGATATTTGGACAAATCCAGTGAAGATAACCAAGAATTTTTAAGTCATCGACAACGGACGCGAAACAAAGCGATTCGGAAGAAACTCCTCCACAAAACACAACGGTACCAGAAATTAAGGTGCAAGTAGAAAGTACTTTTACTGTGTATTATTCTGTTGTAATATTTTATCAACTACACTTGCGCGTGAATTGCGACGCCCCGTTCACCATATCTTAGAATTAATTTTTAATGGAGTACTGAATATTTAGTGGGCAGATTATGTAACTATTTTCAAACCAGCGAAGGCAAGTTAACTTGGTACGTGCTGCAGGCTCCTCTCGTTGAGATGATATCCTCAATCTGCAAACTGTGCAGACAGATAAACATCACGCACTAAATGTAACATGTGAGACGTTAGTTCTATATTGCTATCGAGTCACTACCAGTTAATACTAACTTTGTTAGATTCTTGGTATTTTTCATCAGCAAAATATTCATCAGCAGCAGCTGGGTGTTGTCTCAGGTCCTTTTGTTGCCTCCTATTTAAACTGATAACGCGACGATGTGAAAATGATAGAAAATTCCTCAGAAATTACGCGCCTCTTTAATTACACCATTATCTAGAAGCAGCCGATTTTACATAATGGTATAAGTATGGCAATTGTGCTTGAATTTATCAAAAAACTTATTTAATTATGAATGTTACTTGTGGTTTTTAATAGGTTCGGTTCTACTGCCATCATTTCTTCTTGGCAACAGGAGTTGTTTCGTCACAGCCCAAGTGTGTAGCGCCGTGTCATTATCTAAAGCATGAAATCTCTTAACTAATGATAGCTGCGAGAACAGCTCATACACCCTATCACTATGTACAAATTATCTGTCTATGAGGTAACATCGAAATGTTACTGAGATAATCCGAGTCCGGTCCTGTCAACAGAACGTACGAACTTCTTTTATTAGGTCACCATCAACACCTGGATAGGCCTAACACTTACTTGTAGCCAGGTACAAAATACTTCACGTTACACATAAGGCTACATTACACTTAACGCAATAACTGAAACGGCAGTCAGTCAATTTCCAATCACATTACATGAGTTAACAAAAATGCTTTCTAATATATTCTGAAGTATCTATCGATCAAGACTGGCCACTATTTAATTATACCTAAAGAATTACTACTGACTGCTTCTGCTTTTTTGCTGTTGTCTAATTTTAATATACTTAAGTTAATGTAAGTAAAGCTTTAATTTTACAGAGTTTCATTAATGTTTTAGTACTTTATTTATTTCAGAAAATCCTTAAGATTTTGCCACATACTTGCTGATAAATTCCTTCATTTTTCAATCGTACCTGCTTTGATAATTGCAGTCACAATAACGTAAATAATCAAAACGTGAACTTACTGTAAATTCCTGTTTTTCGAAACAATTTTTCATTTTCAAATATTAATAGGGTATTAGCTGTTCAGTTGTGGAATTAATATTCATCACAGTCGCAAGGAGCTCTGTCTTTCGTTACAAATACATAATGACAACTGTTATCTGAATAACAATACACATTGCTTCTTCCTGCCTACTTCACAAAACGTTTATAATCAGACAAAAACATACATTGAATTTATTAATATGTCACATATTCGTAGAACAACGTATTATTTAAGAATAAAAAGCGTTTCGAAGCATAACTCAGGTTACCAGCCTCTCATCAGGCGAGAATGGCGGTAAAGGACACGAAGCCCCTAAGAAAAATTAGAAATTGTAGATATTACGACGAAAATTTGTTCGAGACACTGCAGTTGGTGCCTCTGTAGCTCGTAGAATAAAATAAATCTTAGAATGCCGAACGGTAAACTCAGAGTAAAAAGCTATTTGATTTAAAGATTCGACGTGTTTGAATATGACTACTGAAACTTAGCATACCTGTCGTAAGCAGAAGACCTCAAATGTTATTATTCTTCAGGACATAAATGTGAACGCAACCTTATATCAAATTACGTAATATTACATGTGGAGAACTGTGGATCAATGGACACACTTGAATCATTGTCAGGCACTGAAGGTGCTGTGACAAAAGTTAAATTCATGTTGAGGCTTTTCGGTGTAACAGCACTAGCATAGATAGGAAATAGTGAACAGCAAAAAATTATGTTTCGATTAAGGCCGGATCCTCAAATTTATTTAGTTAACAAAATAATCGTTTACGACTGTGAAATTACATTTGTATCACATTATGTGTTATATTGGTAGTACTACCCTGCCCGGAGTCACTTCTGGCCTGAGGATTCAGCATACTGTCCTTTAGAAAACAATTTCCGTAAAGTAATGAAGTACGAGAACAAATATCTATACTTGTGCTAGATTATTCCATAACAGTATGAATTCAAGTCGACCATAGGAATATAAACTAGTTGTAATTTGGAGTAATGAAACCTGCATTCTATTTTGCCTTCTTAATTGTGGAGTTTTAATATTACCCCTGACCATGTACAGTGGTTCTTCCTCTCCCTCCCTCCCTCTCTCTCTTTCTCTCTCTCTAACATGATTTCTTAGTAAACGAGAAAGATATAGCTTTCCACTTCCGCAAGGTACAATAACTGAAGAAAGACTCAATGCCCAACAAATGCTTCCCTATTCTTATTCAGTAACTATGGTATATCAAGTCAGGTATCATCCATGCAGCTGACGAAGTGTTAATTAGCTGAAGTATGGCGCTTTCTTTCGAAATATTTGGAATGTTCCTCGAATAGACAATTAATTGAAAGCGGAGATGTCAGAACTCCCTGTTAGTAGCATAGTATGAATAGCTCAGTCGGTACCGAATTAAGAAAAACTTTCTACGCATGTTATAATAGAATCTTACATATCCTGCTATCAAGAAAGTTTCTCGAGAACGCTTTTCTTTATCTTAATAATCACAAAAGGAGGAAGTATACTTGGAAAAGACCCTAAGACACGGAAAGATTCCAGCTGGATTACATCGTGGTCAGACAGAGATTCCGAAATCAGGTATTGGATTGTAAGGTGTGACCAGAAGCTGACATAGACTGAAACCATAATTTGGTAATGACGAAGAGTAGAGTGAGGTTTACGAGAATCGTACAGAAAAATCGGAGTGAAAAGAAGTGGGATTCTGAAGCACTGAAGAATGAAGAAATGCGTTTGAAGTTCGCTAAGGATGGCGATACTGCGATAGGGAATAACACAACAGACAGTTCAGTTGAAGAGGAGTGGACATTACTAAAAAGAACAATCACAGTTGTTGGACAGTCAGACAAGATACAAAGAAGATAACTCCAAAGAAACCTTGAGCAACAGAAGAAATACTTCAGCCGATCGACGAAAGAATGAAGTACAAAAATGTTCACGGAAAGACAGGAATACTGCAACATAAATCCCTTAGGAATGAAATAAATAACAAGTGCAGCGCAACCAAGGCGTAATGGCTTCGGGGAAGATATGAAGAAATCGAAAAAGGAATGATCGTTGGGCCGACTGATTCACTACACACTAAAGTCAAAACAACCTTCGGTGAAATTAAAAGCAAAGCTGGTACCATTAAGAGTGCAATAGTAATTCCACTGTTAAGCATAGATGTAAGAGTGGATAAGTGGAAAGAGTACGTTGAAGGTCTCTATGAGCAGGAGGGCTTGTCTGATGACGTGATAGAAGAAGAAACTGGAGTCGATATGGAAGACATAGGGGATTCAGTATTAGAGTCAGAATTTAAAATAGCTCTGGAAGACTTCGAATCAAATAAGCCAAAATGCATAGAAATTTCTAAAATAATTTGGAGAAATAGCAAGGAAACGACTATACAAGCCCACTCAGTTCCGAAGATAGCAAGAGCATGTATGTGCGGAAACAATCGCATAATGAGCTTAACATCTCACGCATCCAAACTGCTGACAAGGATAAAACGTAGAAGAATGAAAAAAAAAGAGGGTCTTTTAGATGACGATCAGTTTGGCTTCAGGAAAGGTAAAGGCACCATAGAGGCAAATATGACTTTGCGCTCGATAATGGCAGGAAGACTCAAGAAAAATCAAGATACGCTCATACGCTCATAATATTTGTCAGTCTAGAAGAAGCTTTCGACAATATGGAACGGAGTAATATGTTCGAAATTCAGAGAAAAACAGGGGTAAGCAACAGAGAAAACGGCTGATATACAATATTACAAGACCCAAGAGGAAACAATAATATTGGAATACCAAAGCGATGCACTCGGATTAAAAAGGGTATAAGACAGGGATGCTGTCTTTCGCCCCTACTGTTCAATCTGTACATCGAAGCAGCATGACGGGAATAAAAGAAAGGTTCAAGAATGGGATTAAAATTCAGGATGAAAGGATATCAACGACAAGATTCGCTGATGAAATTGCTATCCTCGGTGAAAGTGAAGAAGTATTACAGGATCTGTTAAATGGAATGAACAATCTAACGAGTACAGAATGTGGATTGTGAGTAAACAGGAAAAAGACGAGAGTAATGAGAAGTAGCACAAATGAGAATAGCGAGAAGCTTAACATCAAAACTGGTGGTCACGAAGCACAGGAAGTTATGGAATTCTGCTACCTTGGAAGCAAAATAACCCATGACGAAGGCAGAATGACTTAAAAAGCAGACTAGCACATGCAAAGAGGACACTCGCGACCAAGAGAAGTCAATTGGTGTCAAACGCAGATCTCAATTTAAGGAAGAAATTTCTGAGAATATGCGTTTGGAACACAGCATGGCAGTGAATTATGGACAGTAGGAAAACAGGAACAGAAGAGAATCTAAGCTTTTGAAATGTGGTGCCACAGAAGAATATTAAAAATCTCGTGGATTGATAAGATAAGGACTGAGAAGGTTCTCCGTAGAATCGGCGAAGAGAGGAACATATGAAAAACGCTGACAAGGAGAAGAGAGAGGGTGATGGGACATGTGTTGCGGCATCAGGGAATAACCTACGTGGTACTCTAGGGAACTGTGGAGTTTAAGAACTGTAGGGGAAGACACAGCCTGGTGCACATCTAGCAAATAATTGACGACATAGGCTGCTAGTACTAAGTTGAAATGAAGACGATGGGGCAGGTGAGGAATTCGTGACGGGCAGCATAAAACCAGTCAGGAGACTAATGACTTACAAAAGGAAAAAAAAACTAATAGTTATTCCTTTTAACAATTTATATTTGAAATTTATTCGTTTATTTGAAGGTGAAGAAGCAATTGTTTCACCAGTTTCATCCTTTTTGAATGAACTTACAATTCTTGTTGTTATTGTGCTCTTCTGTCTGTGCCTGGTTTGATACAGCTCTCTACGCTGCTTTATCCTGTGCAAGCCTCTTCATCTCCGAGTAACCACTGCAACCTAAATCCTTCTGAATCTGCTTAGTGTATTCATCTCTTGGTATCCCTCTACGATTTTTAACCTCCAGTACTAAATTGGTGATCCCTTGATGCCACAGAACGTGTCCTACCAACCGGTCCCTTCGTCTAGTCAAGTCGTGTCGCAAACTCCTCTTTTCCCCAATTCTATTTTGTACCTCCTCATTAGTTATGTATCTAACCATCTAATCTTCAGCATTCTTCTGTAGCACCACATTTAAAAATCTTCTATTCTCTTCTTGTCTAAACTGCTTATCGTCCATGTTCCACTTCCATACATGGCTACACTCCACACAAATACTTCCATAAAAGGCTTCCTGACACTTAAATCTATACTCGATGTTAACAAATTTCTCTTCTTCAGAAACGCTTTTCTTGCCATTGTCAGTCTACATTTTATGTCCTCTCTACTTCGACCATCATCAGTTATTTTGCTGCCCTAATAGCAAAACTCATCTACTAGTTCATGTGTCTCACTTCCTAATCTAATTCCCTCAGCATCACCTGGTTTAATTCGACTACATACCGTTATCCTCGTTTTGCTTCTGTTGATTTACATCTTATAGCCTCCTTTCAAGACACTGTCTATTCTTTCCAATTGCTCTCCCAAGTCCTTTGTTGTCTCTGACAGAATTACAATATCATCGGCAAACCTCATAGTTTTTATTTCTTCTCCCTGGACTTTAATTCCAACTCAAAATTTTTCTTTTGTTTCCTTTACTGCTTCCTCAATGCACAGATTGAATAACATCGGGGGCAGGGTAAAGCCCTGGCTCATTCCCTTCTCAACCACTGCTTCCCTTTCGTGCCCCTCGACCCTTATAACTGCCATCTGGTTTATGTACAAATTGTAAGTAGCCTTTCGCTCCCTGTACTTTACTGCTACCACGTTTAGAATTTGAAAGAGAGTATTCCGGTCAACACTGTTAAAGGCTTTCTCTAAGTCTACAAATGTTATAAATGCTGCAATCCTTATGAATGTAAAATTAACTTTGGTTCAGCGTTAGTTTAACAAACCAGCTCTAAATTTACAGCATAGCTTTGAATCACCTATTCCTTCATCGACGACTGCAGTCGTTTCTGCCATCACTCTAACAGCTACTCGCCCTCTGTTCTTAACGTGATTTTCCACTCCACCTTTATAATACTAACAGCTTTACCTTGGCTTGTGCAATATCTTTAAGTTTCCCCGGAAACTGAATTATCTGTTGGCGTCTTGGTTCTTTCCTTGATTTTCCACATTTGTACGTTGATTATTTATTTTGAGATATGTCTAGTCGCTTCTTTTGTCACTTTCACACCTACCGTTTCCTCTCCAGGTCTTCTTTCCTTATCATATCTTGAAAAATTTATGATGTATCTCCATAAAGTGATAATCGCTTTGCCTTCATTACACCACTGCGCATGACTACTTTATTTCTTCTCTGCTTCGTACACTACAACACTCTCTATTCGCTCTGACGGTTTCTCAATTTAATCACCCAATTATTACGAAGTGAGTATAGAAACATTGACTCAGGCACTTTTCTGATGAAGCTGACACTTCACTGTAACATTTGCAGATGATGTACTGCCGGGGGACAAAAGAATGTGGAAACACCCCGAACTCAACACATTACCATACCTCGCACATTATAGGAAAACCATCTTCCAGTCGTCTCCGGAATGGATAAATGTAGGTCCTGTATGGTTTTCAAGGGTGTTATACCATTCATCATGCAAAATAGTGGCAAGTTCAGGTAACGATGAAGGAAGTGGATAACGATCACGAGCCCTTCTCTCCAGAGTAGACCACGATGCCTCAATAATATCGAGATTGTGGCGGGCAGCGGAAATGCGACAATTCATCCTCGTGTACACAAAACCAGTCCTGGATGATGAAAGCTGTGTGAACAGGGGCCCTGTCATCTTCACACACAAGCACTGTACCATAGGATGGACCTGATCAGTCCAAATGGTCACATAATCCTTGACAATAATGCGATCTTGCAGAGTAACCGTGAGTCCCGTTGAACACCACGATATGGCTGCACAGATCATCACCGAACACCAGCAACGTTTCACACTTGGGACGTAAACTTGAAGTTGGAAACCGTGAGGAACGAGACTCATCCGACCGAATGACATTCTTCTATTGCTCCGTAGTCCAGGTTTTATGGCTTCGGCACCACGTTTACCTGTTATGGACATTTGCAACACTAATGGGTGTTTTTGTGACTCCAGCTCGCCATGCAGTTCCCTTCTTATGGAGCTCCCTTTGTGTTGTTTTGGTGCAGATAAAGTTCGCCAGTGCGAAGTTTGGTTCTGCAGCGACTTTTGCGGCTCGGATGATGTTTTTCCGTTTTCCCTGCACGCCGTAAAAATCTTTGATAATACGCGTCTTGAAACACCAAATGCTTCGGCTACCTTTATTACGGAAGCACCCACCCTGTGAGCACGAACAATTTGTCCAAGTTCGAATGCACTGAGCTCCTACACAATGCACTCACAGCTTCACAGAACACTCACCTGGCCGCGACGGAGACTTTCAACATATTGAGGAAGCTGCCCATGTCCCGTTCGTGGTCGGATGCAACAGTGAAATCTGCATGCTTGGCTGGTATCTCCATTTATGTTCAAGCGTGCATTTCTTTCGGTCTTCAAATATTTTTGTCCACTCCCTGTAGTTAGTGCTTTACTAAAAATGTTTTACCTCCACAATTTTAGCTTACTCCATTTCTACTGTGACAGCTTCAGCTCTCATCAGATTTTCTACTTTTTCCGTGATATAGTGGTGTCCGCCGCCTGTGCAACATTGTAGGTTATCTGTGGCTGAGGGTTTGTGAAACTTCTATTATCTGTGTTGTGTCTAGACAAGACAGCCTAGACACAATGAGAGGAAGCCGAAAGGCACACGCTTAAACTCACGCAGGCTGGCGTGAGGTCTCAAACAGGATACGTAATGAATGCTATAAAGAAAAGTACGTAGCTTCTGGAATACTTAACTTTAATCCACATTTGTAGAACATCGCTCTTGATGATATATTAATAGAATCTCAATATCAATTGAATACGGCGCCTTGCTAGGTCGTAGCAAATGTAGCTGAAGGCTATGCTAACTATCGTCTCGGCAAACGAGAGCTATTTGTCAGTGAACCGTTCCTTGCAAAGTCGGCTGCACAATTGGGGCGAGTGCTAGTACGTCTCACTAGACCTGCCGTGTCCGTCGTATACTAGCGGACCGCGGCCGATTTAAAAGCTACCACCTAGTAAGTGTGGTGTCTGGCGGTGACACCACAATCTGCACTCTACCCTGTTCTATTCATGTAGGTCGCACTGTTGAAACGCTTTTGTGTGTGGTTTTATCTGTCTGATATTGTCACTGTGATCCGCGTATGATTACAAAAGTGAATACGAGTTTCCGGAAAAGCTGCTCACCACATTTTCCGCCACTTTTTCTGTAGTGTCTCTCACACTAGACTAAGCGCCTCTGCACCTCTTTTCGGGCCAAGAAAGCTTACCACAGATCGTGCATTTTTTCTCTGTACCTATTCCGTCTTTTCAGTCATTGAGACACGATCAAGAAAGCAGTAAGGTGAAGAGCACGACACGAGAACCTTTACCGGTCCCGTGATATAAAATACGTGCGCGTTGCAGTAGCCGTACAGATTAGAATTTGTTTTTCTACTCATCTCATCTTCCTAAGGACTGTGTCTTGATAATATTACTTTCCCATACTGAAGTTAGTTCTCAGTGACTAGTAAACTGGATGTTCCAGCAGGAATACCAGCTTGTGCTGTCTAACAATGTATAACTAGGTTTCGTAGCTATATGTGTTAAAAGAAAGGAAGGACACTGACTTCCCATCTACGTCGGGGTCATTAGAGATGGAGCCCAAGCTCGGTTTGGACACAGATGAGAAAGGAAATCCAACGTGAGCTCTGCTATGGAATCATACCACATTCGCCTCAAATGATTTAAATGAGCAGTGGAAAATCTAAATGAAATGAATACCGAATCCTAAGCACTATGTGGCACTAAGTGTTCTACGATTAGCTAACAACGCGATACGAGGACGTCATTAATTTGATGGAGATACGAGCCTTGAGAAATAACCGACGGTTGGCGTTACTAACAACACAAAAGTATTTGCCAGGTGCAATCCGACAAGTGAACAGGATCGCCACGGAAGTAGAGAATATTGGACCGACAGTTTTCTTGTCATTAACGGATTCAAACACACTAAAAACTTGAAAATATCAGATTACAGTAGAAAAATTGATGGTTTGATCAAGGATGTAAATTTAACTATGGAATTAGCGATGTGTATAACAAAAATATTATCATGGCATATTTTTTGGCAACGCCAGGTCGTACTAAAATGTCACCTTCCAAGCTAACCTAGGCATCGGGCTACACTACAGTGCGGTCTGTCACCGCATCTCATATAGACAATCATTTTCAGGTATGCTGCTCGCCATTTCCATTACACCTAAATATGTCTAACAACTACATAATATAAAATACCACCCACATGAAATAAAAGACCTGTCATAAAAAAAATATACGACCGACGTCTACAACGGAAAAATACAAATAAAAACAGCCCAGATGCCACTACGTAACATTTGACGCCACGCTTCATTGAGTATACAGACGGCTCGCGTTTTTCAATAGACCCATTTTTTAGCCATTTTTGCAGTTGAGTTGTGTATGTGAGTTGCCCTTGTAACGGTAATCGGTAGACATTCCTCGGTATCGGCCGGCTATCACGGTAAAGGATGGACTAATTTTTGCGATGACAAACCGGCACCCAAGGATGTGAAAGTATGTGCTGTTACTACAATTCTAGCCTCTAAAAAGCATCTTTCTCTTCGTCTTGGCAGGATGATTCATGCGCGGGAAACACGAAGAGGACACATCAGCAATTGATAAACCAATGAGTCTAAGGAAAACAGCTCCTCACCCGCTGTATATTTCTGTTTTGTAGGAAATTGACGTGGTGAGACCAAGACTGTATAAAGATACACGATAATGCTTACTAAAAGCACTAGCACCCGACCGCTGTTAGTAATGGTATTAATAAGAAAAAATAGCGCCATGACTGGTTTCGTCCTGGCATGTTCATCAGACGACTGTTCACGTTTAAAATTACATTCTGCTTACGCTGTACGCGCTATGGTGACTGTTATTCGTTGTGGAAAGAGTTCATTGGGGTGCCGGTGCCAATATTAAAATATCCGAATGAACGAAACGTGTGTGTGTGTGTGTGTTCAGAAAAACATTCAGTCTTGCTTACTATTCGTCGAAATATGTATGAAATACTTCGAAAGCAGTGTACAGTGACACAAGAAAGCGCAGGATTTTCAATGATACCACCACACCAACAAACTTGCGTCCCACCGCAAAACAGTCAACATCGTATGTACAGACTAAGCCCAAAGTCATTTTAAATCTAAACAGGCGTCTAAGGACGAACCTGACCGTTCTAAATCGGTAACGGAGCTATTTCTTCAAAGTAGTAAATAGCATTATTAACAGTAGCTCAAATGGTTCCAATGGCTCTGAGCACTGTGCGACTTAACTTCTGAGGTCATCAGTCGCCTAGAGCTTAGAACTAATTAAACCTAACTAACCTAAGGACATCACACACATCCATGCCCGAGGCAGGATTCGAACCTGCGACCGTAGCGGTCGCTCGGTTCCAGACTGTAGCGCCTAGAACCGCACGGCCACTCCGTCCGGCTTAACAGTAGCATGTTGCTGTTTTTACTTTATTGTAAAAACCAACCCCTACTCCATGTTTTCTTCGATCCACATTGTGGTTGTAGACCTACAGACTAAGATTCTATTCGCCAAATTTAATCTTTTCATTCAACAAGCGCGTAAAAAGCGAGGGAGTTGGATAAATTTCAGCCTAATTCTTCAGTTACAGACGTGTGGGGTGACACGGTGCTGCCATATTTCCATTAGCATTAGTGCTCTCTGAACTAACATCTTCCCTGCTGCAGCGGATGGGTCCGTTTATTTCTGTATGAAGCGAGACTCGCATCTCGCTGTCTGTCTCACTGCTCGCTATAGTTAGTAACGCCCGCCACTAGGACAGATAAGTAGTTCCATTTTCTCTCTTTATCAAAGACCTCGACATCTGGTGATACTGGAGAGAAATAAAAAAATAACAATTACATAATCCTCTTACCTTCTCGGCGAATCGCGCAACTGTACGACTGATAGCCCTTCCGCTTAATGAAACGCTAACTTTCTGCGTTAGTTCTGTCTTATTCTCACACATCTTTCCAAATCTTTATGGAGCTCATATTCCCTTCCACGTTTCCTCAAATAAATCTCTTACCTTCGAAAACGCGTAGACTGGAAATCGTAGAGGCTAGAGTCTGGCAAAATGAGGCATGATATATGCATTGGCAGTATCTTCATTAAGGAACAAATAATTCCATAACATCTTACCGAATGAAGTATCACAGCGCATTCATATTCGATAGGAGCGGGCTCATGTACCCTTAAGAAGATTCCAAGTTAGATTTTCCGAATCTCAGGATGATACCATAATTATGGCCACAGCTGGTTTCCTCGCCCATCCCTGTTCACTCGAAGCCTGTGCTCCCTCTCTTATGATGTCAGTTAAACTCTAACGTACATTCTCCGATAATATATTCGTCGCAGCATATCAGCACCACTTCTCCAGCAACTATAGACGGGCGGGTTTGTGTCAGTGCTGGTTAGCAAACACGCAGCTGACTTTCGCTGACAGTCTGGAAGAATTATGTTATTTTAAGTGATGAGCGAGTAATACGAAAAGTCATAATTAGATTCCTGGCAGGTCATAGGATTTTCATTCTGCAATGGAATGTAGTTTTCAGGTATGTAATTTCCTTGTATACGCAAAAAAAAGGTCAAGTCGAATCCGGTTTACGTTACATATTACACAATAAGATTGATAAACTGGTTCATAATTACCGTGTATTGTCGGCTTATGATTGCTTCCACAGCAAATACGTGCTATCGATACTGACCTGTTCTCCATTCCTCACAAACACTAACGTAACGGAGACAGTCTCCTCCCGTATTTCTGAGGAGCTTGTGCTTAAATATTCGGCTGGTTACCTCTCGCGGACCTTCTACCAGTGCACATTATCAAAGTAGTACAAAGAGTTGCTCGTATACCTCCTATACAAGGAGAAAATATAGAGATCTGGGGCTGCGGAAGGACTTGGGAGAAATATTGTTAGCAAAAAAGGGGTGCTCAGAAGGAGAACGTAGGAAGCCTGAACACGTCCAAAAGAAGAAGACACATCTGAAGTCTTTATAGGAGAAACATCAGGAACAACTGAGGGATGAAATCCCTAAAGGTACTGAAATGACGAGAAAGACGGAAGAGTATAAGTGCATAGAGAGAAAGAGACGCACATGGTATGGCCCGGAGGTACAAGACAGCAAGGTTAAAGGGTCATTAGCAACAGAGCAACGAGTTTTCTTAAGGAACGGATGAGAGAGCAAGCGACCGTGGCCTCTTTAAGAAATCATCCTGACATTCACCTTCAGAGATTTGAGAAAAACTAAGGAAAATGTGAATCATCACAGTCATACACAATGACTGAAATTTCAACAGTTCTACGTCGTCGACATTTGGCAACAGAAACACGACGCAAGCCACATGGTCAGCGTAATCGCTGAATACATTTGGCGTGAACAGAAGAGAAAATGAATATTCAAAATACCGAAGGAAGTCTGCAATGTCTACAATGAAACGAGGCTGAAAAAACTTTGTCTCTGTTTGGTAATGAGGAGGCCCCGATCAGAGAAGTCCTGGAGAAGGAAAGCTGACGATATTACACAAGAAGCCTCTCGAGATCAGCAGTGGCAGCGGCTCTGTCTCAAAATTGAAGGCTTCCGACGGGCTGGAGAACTTCACTTCTGCATGTTGCCCCATTCACGTGTAACACATCGCTTCCTGCAGAAGTAGCGTATGTCTCAGAAGATATCCCCATACAACACACACACACACACACACACACACACACACACACACACAAACACACACAGAGAGAGAGAGAGGGGGGGGGAGAGAGTGGGAGAGAGAGAGGGGAGAGAAAAAGAGAGAGAGAGGTGCGGGGTGTCATTCCTCTACATCTTCCTGTCAGTCGCATATGGTAAGGAAGAGCAGATAAGTGCGTTTAGGTATGCTGAAATTTGGAGTATTCAGATGAACAAATAATTTTTTCTGCCTATGTCTACTGATCAAAATTGCAAGTCTCTGTAGGAATATTTACATTAAGGAACTAGAGTATACCGCTTCTTTGTCTCACAAAAACAGCAGAATTATTACAAGAATATCTACATCTGTGTCATTTGGATAATTGTTTCTAGCAGTCTGAA
Source organism: Schistocerca cancellata (assembly GCF_023864275.1). Taxonomy (NCBI): domain Eukaryota; kingdom Metazoa; phylum Arthropoda; class Insecta; order Orthoptera; family Acrididae; genus Schistocerca; species Schistocerca cancellata. The sequence goes on along the minus strand of NC_064629.1, from coordinate 874,975,308 downwards.
CGCTCCTGAAACCATATTCTGCTTCTAGCAACACCTGGTTGTCAGCCACCGTAGGCGCGAGACGGCGGAGCAACCGCGCCAAGACAACTACCCTAGCAATTCCTTCCAAAGCAACGCAGGTACTATTTTAAACTATAGGTAACTTGTTTCTGGACTTTATCATCAGTATAGTAGTTGTTGTATCTAAGACTATTACATGTGTTCCACATTGCTGCATTTGTTTCGTTGTCACGTACCATGCATGATCTTACTGTCCTAACGCTTATTACTGTGTGCTATTATTTCGTTTTCTGGCGTGGTAGTATTTCTACATATTTGTTCTCTTACTGTTGTCATAAGGCCAAAGTCTGATCTGATGCAGAAGCCAAGCCTTGGTGTCCCTCTACAATTTTCTACTCCATACTTCCAACCATTACTGCGTTAACAATTCCTGGGTGCCTCAGGACGTGTCCTGTCAGGTTACCCCTTCTTTTAAAAGAGCTGTGGGTTAAATCTCTCTTGTCACCAAATCGATTCGGTACTTCTTCTTTAGTGATTCTATCTAATCATTTAATCTTCACGACATACAGGGGCCCGGCCGGAGTGGCCGAGCGGTTCTAGGCGCTTCAGTCTCGAACCGCGCGACCGCTACGGTCGCAGGTTCTAATCCTGCTTGGGGCATGGATGTTCGTGATGTCCTTAGGTTAGTTAGGTTTAAGTAGTTCTAAGTTCTAGGGGACTGATGACCTCAGATGTTAAGTCCCATAGTGCTCAGAGCCATTTGGACCATTTTTGGACAGGGGTTCGATAAAATTCTGGATATACCGTGAGGAATGCATGCTTGGACATAAATGCAGATGCTAGCGGAGGCTGCAAGTTGCACTACTGTATTTGAATACGAACGGCACATGTGCAATGTCCTCAATAACTTGCAAGCGTCAGTTCTGGTCACGACAATGTCCTGTGAAGTTGTGACTCAGTGCATTCGAACTTGGAAAAATTGTTTGTGCTCCTGTGGTGGGTAACGAGGTAGCCGAAGTGTTTGGTGTTTCAAGAGGCACCGTAACGAAGATTTATACGGCGTACAGGAACAGCGGAAAACCATCACAACGCAGACGAAAGTGTGTCTTCAGTGACCCTGACGGATGGTCTTTGAAGAGGATTGTAAACAAAAATGAGAGTATGACAGCTGAAAAAGTCGCACACCTGAACACTGTCAGTACCAAAACAACAGGGAGGGGGCTCCATAAGCAGACTGCAGGGCGAGCTGGAATTACAAAACCATTCATTAGAGTTGAGAATGTCCGTAACGGGTAAACCTGGTGCCGAAATCATAAAGCCTGGACTACCTAGCAATGGAAGAATGTCATTTGGTCGGATGAGTCTTGTTTCTCACGGTTTCCAAATTCTGGAGTGAAACATCGCTGGGGTTCGGCGATGATTTGGGTAGCCATACCGTGGTATCCAACTGGCCCCATGGTTCGTCTGCAAGATCGCACTGCTGCCAAGTATTATGTTACCATTTTGGCTGATTAATTCCATCCCTTGATACAGTGTTTGTTCGCCAATAGTGATGCTGCGTTCCAAGACAATAGGGCCGATGTTCGGACAGCTCGAATCACCCAAGACTGGTTCTGTGAACACGAGGAGGAATTGGCTTCACAATCTTAATATTATTTACTCTTTGTGGTCTACTTTGGAGAGAAGGGTGCGTGATTGTTAGCCACCTCCATCATGGTTACCTGGATTTGCCACTATTTCTGTATGAAGAGTAGTCTGACATTCCCTTCAAAATGCCTATGTTTATGAGTTCTGAGACTACTGGAAGCTGTTTTGAACGTCAATCGTTTTCCTACACCGTATTAGGCATGATAAAGCATTGTGTTTTTGTTCTTTCCATGTCTGGTCACCCCCGTTACGTCTATTAAACAATGTAAAATACGAAAGTATCTCAGGCGTAGAGTTTCAAAGTTATGTTTTCGCCAATAGCGATGAACTCACAGATGCCTTAGAAGACTGAGATGTTTTCATCTGTTGTATTTGCTCTTTGTTGTACTGTTCTGTGGCTCCTCTTTTTCCTCTTCTGTTTGCTAAGTGAATTATTAGACGTACCTCTTTTTGTTTGTTGCGTTAGTTTCTTTCAAATAAATCTTGTGTGCCTTGTGACAACAGAACTCTCAGCAGATGTACTGAGTATATTTCACAATTAGCGGTCCAAAAAATGTAATATATGCCGTTCCGAATTATTCAGTATTAGTCCTCATCTGCAACATAATCGTGCTATGGATACTCGACATGTCCTGGCGTTTCCTGCAGTCCAAAATCACATACATCCTTTTGTCACTTCTTAATCTGACACCGATCGGCGGCGTATGACTTATAAACAGATATGAAATGGTCTGCTGCTCTCGATGGACGGATGTCTCTTATTATAGTCTTTGTTTTACTTGGTAAATACGCAATCTAAAGGATATGCAAGAAAGTGGAAGAGAAGATTAAATTACTTAAGTGATCTTCAGAAAGTTACGACTTCTTTTCCAGGCAATTAAAAATAAAACTGTTTCACATTTGAACAGCTACAACAGTATCATTCTTGTTTTCCGTTACCAGCCAACTAGGGAACACGCTTAAATAGCAAAATCAACTTCATATCTTTTCCAACACTGTTTACATCTCTTCACTTTTTTGTACTCTGTTCTGCTATTTAATTTCCCACTTCGTGGTCTTGGAAAACTGACTACTTCTTATTTGATCTTTACGTCTGTTTGTCTTCAAACTGCTTATTTATGCCAGTCTCTCGCAGATTTTCATGTACTTCCCTAAGCCAGTTATTTTTCTAACAGCTACACATTTGTTTTGTCAGCTTGATAGGGTTCTTTCAGACGTTACTGTTATTCTTTTGTTGCCTCAAATTTACCACACGACTTTTTTTGTGTTACTTTAGTCGACCATGACGTTGTCGTCAGTTACGTATTTCAGGAATGCATCGAATAAAACTTTTTACAGATACTGCTAGGACCTTTTTATTACTTCGTATTTCGAGGCATTATGTTTAGTTATCAACTGTTAACTGGATCATTATGTTGGATGGTCAAAAATTAAAAGTAGTTGATACTATTAGGTGATTTTTTTTTGTGTTTCCGACAGTCAGAAACTACGTGCAATAAAGTAAGGTGGATCACTTCATGAACCATGCATTAAAGAGCTTAAACTGTAATGAGCCATTGTTGTTTTTTATACTTGGCTCATAACAGTTTCTGTGTTTCACGTGCATGCTTCATTAAGTGGTGCAGTTCATTTTAATATACGTAGTATTGTTTATGGTCGACGCAGACAAAAGAAAGTCCGTTTAGCGGCACTCTCTCACTTTATCAAACTTTTGGCCGTCCAACATAAAGTTCCATTTATTATTTGATAAGAGTTTTAATGTCTCGAAACACGTTATGTGAATAAATAAACAAAAAAGTGCTAACAGTGACAGATGTGTGTTTTATTGAATTCCTGAACTACTTCAGCTGTGAACACTTGAAACATCATTAAGTTCGAGTAGGTTGCGCGTAAATTTTATGATCATATTACAGCGTTAACAGGCGGTTTTAACTTACCAGCTATAGACAGGGAGACTAAAGTGATTAGGTCGGTTAGTATGGGCATGGAAACGAATGAAATTGTTCTAAATGCCTCATCCGAAAATTACGCATATCAGTTAATCGGAGAACAGACTCGTGAGGTTGACATCTTAGATATCCTGGTTACACATAGGGCCGAATATTTTGGCTCAGCGTGGAGCAGGGAATCTGTGATCTTAAAGTCGTTATAGTACGATTATGGATGTAAGTAGAGATGTAAAGAAAGGAAGATATTTATGCTCAGTAAAACAACTAACATATTGTTTCCATCTAAGTATATGTCGCCAAAAGTCCATCAAGGTAAAATTAGACAGCTTCCGGTTCACACGGAGGATTAACAACAATCGTTCCTCCTGTATACCACTCGCGTTGACATTGGTACATAAACTAGCGCCCGCCACACACATTAAGGCGGCCTGAAGGGTATGGATGTATGTAGATGTAAATGTACTAGAGGATAAACGAAGCCTCTAAGTGTGTGTGCATTTTAGAGGAATAAGTGGTTTTAATGTTGAATTTCTTCCATTTGTGGTAACTGCTTTCTCCTGTTCTAAACAGCTTTTTTTTTTTTTTAAATAAAATGGGACGTCCGTGTTTCGTAACCTTGCCCTTATGGCTTCTTTTCATATCATTAAATTAGATACTTGCAAATACCCTCCACCAAAAGAAGAAGGCCAACAATAATTTAAAAACGGAGAACGTATTTGTGCTTTCCATTGTATTAGGAAGGCATTCCACAACTGCACCGTGGCTAGAATTCGAACGCTCTAACGCCTCTTAAAATCCTGGAATTTGGGACGAACTCGCCATCCCCCGCAATTAAACTGGTATAGCCGTTGCTCGTCATAGCGTAGCTGACGCTAAGTGCTAAGCAGATGGTTAGTAGCGTGTAATTTGGTTTATCTGGTGGGTGGCGGGTCGCGTGGGAGTAAACAGAGATTGTAACGGGACCCCTGATCTTAGGCCACCTGCCACAACCGCAGCTGCTGGCGCACCTGCGTGCTTCTCCTCAGATTCCTCCCAGCACACCTTACAGCTCATACTTCACCACTGTTCCACTCACTACTACCTCACGCTGGAGCCTTTCCGGTTCGATCTTCAATGACGGCACTCATGTTCCTAGGAACGTGACAAGATTATGTTCAAATTTACTTTTGTAGCTAACTACCGTCAGTAAAAGTTACGACTTATACGACTTTTATTTTCAGGCAGGCGCATTTTTCAACTTCACTGATTTTCTTTGATTTTAGCTTATGTGTGCTTTAAGTTGCAAATGGTAGTAAGCGGTAAAAGTTAAAACTTGCTGTTCGCTTTGTAGCGAAGTTATCACGAGGTTCATGAGATTCTATAGTAATTACACTTGGGCGATGCTACACGATGTAAAGTCACCCCTGACAGTATTAAAAAATAAAGCGAAACGTCAAGTTGTCACAAAATACTTGGAGATCGAAATTTTTCACTATTATTTCACCGTAATCAGAAGATACTTTTCTTGCCGTAAAAGCTATTTTCTGATAAAACTAGCCCATATATCTACATCTCCATATTCACCTACACGATTGCGCTGCGATTCACACTTTGATGTTTGGCAGAGAGTGCATAAAACCATTTTCAGACTACTCTATCCTTCCACTCTCGAACAGCACGTGCTAAAAATAAACATCTACATATTTTTGTGCGAGCTCTAATTTCTCTTATTTTATCACAAAAGTCATTTCTCTCTCTTTAGAAGGTGGTCAACGAAATGTTTTGGCATTCGGAGGAGAAAGTTGTGATGTAATTTCGTTAAATATGAATGTGTACAAAGAATGCCCTTCAGTCGTTGTATATGTAGCTCACTGTCTCATTTTATACACACGATTTGTTACCGTAGTTTATCATCTGCAACCAAGAATGCATCCAAGACAATCAGTTATGGTGTGGTATGTCCACTGTTGAGAAAATAATCTTTCTCAAGAAAATATAATCGTTTATACAGGGTTATTCAAAGGAAATGTCTTTAAATTAATTTCTCTTTGTAGAGTACACTCAACTTCCTTTCTTTACTCTAAATGTAATTGTTTGAGCACTTGGTCAATCCTTATGGTATGCATTCTCTTAACGTATTATTCCACCTAGAAAGGCATCGAAGTTCATTAGCGAAATATACGCATCGTCTTCCCTCTAAAGATCCTTGCATAAGCGAGTAATGTGCAATTGATCATGTAAATTCTTAATTTCCTACTCCGTACCAGAGAAAGGAAAAAAGCGCTAGAAATACACATACTTGCTCATAATATCAACAGCGATGGTCAAAAAGGCTAAACTCTTCGCTCTTGGCATGATGTCATTATTGTCTGATGCAGTTATCTACAACTTACCTCTTAAGTTTCCGTTCATCTTTAAGAGTTCTTCCTCAGTCGGTGTTCCTTTCGCCTTTCCAACTCGGTCAGGCAAAACTGATCTTTCTCTTCAGCAGCAACAGAACGTTGGCACAGGTTACGGCGAACGACATCTCTTCCAGAAAAACTATGTCTACGTTTATGCTGGTGCGAGCTACAAAAAAGGATCTGTTACTGGACAAGAGGTGTTTTTCAGAAATTTTCTGTCTGCTTGCGGGAGCACTAGAACGTATGTTGAGTCCCTCTTTTTGGTTCTGTAGGCATGGCACGTATAACTGCTTAACACCATTGGGACACCGGACCCCCTTCTGCTACTCTGATGAATATTATGAACTCAGAATTTAATTTATTTTTACTTGTGCTGACAAATCTGTCGCATTTCCAAAACCAGTGAAGTGCCTGTATCAGGTCACTTCGTCGACTACGAGATCTTAGGGACGGGGCATGAGCTAGGATTTAGGGAAGTATGGCGCACCATTCGGCCGTGGCTTTTGCAAAGTTATCACACCGGTATTTCTCTTAACACATTTATGGAAACAACGGAAAATAGAAATGTAGATGTACAGGTAGATGTACAGACGGGAATTTAAACCACCATATTATAAAGAATTATATATTAGTACTGGGCTAGCTGCGCGGTGTAAGGCGCTGCAGTCATGGACTGTGCGGCTGGTCCCGGCGGAGGTTCGAGCCCTCCCTCGGGCATGGGTGTGTGTGTTTGTCCTTAGGATAATTTAGGTTAAGTAGTGTGTAAGCTTAGGGACTGATGACCTTAGCAGTTAAGTGCCATAAGATTTCACACACATTTTGAGTACTGGGCTAAACGAGATGTAGGATGTAAATAGTATCATCGTGAAATCACTAATGCCACTTCTCATTCGTGTACAAACAATAAAATACTATAGGTCAAACTAAAATTGCCTTGTAGTAAACTCTATGTATACATTGTGCTCATTTAGTTGAACTCTTCAGTTTTTCAGTTTATCTCGAATAACATATTTTAATTATCAGTGGAGAAGAATATAAGTGTTTAACGTAATTTGGCCATCATAGCATAAATTTGTTCACTTACTAATACAGCATTGTGTGCCAACAGTCTTCTGTCAGTGGCAGTCGATAGGAGTTTGCCTTACAAGAAAGCCACCATATGCTCGTTTGTTATTTTTTTTAGTTACGGAGATTAACTTGTCTCCGTTGCCTTTGTAGATCATACTGATACAAATACCTTCTTCTCTAAGACTAGCTTGACCATTCCAGACACACACGGTTTAGTTCCCCGCATTCTAAACAGTACTGCATGCACTATTTCTCTAGTGTGTTCTATTAGAAAGTCTCTTTCTAAACCATGAACCTATGTGTAATTATTAAGAACTGTATCTTGCTTATGACTCCTTTTGTTACCGCCGTAAGAGATTTCTGGTAAATCTTATGGCAGGAGTCGATTATTTCTCTTATAACACGACGTATCTTTAGATGCTCCAGTAGACGGATCGTTTCATATCTTTTTGAGTTTTATAAAACATTTTTACGCTTTCTGTCTTCCTTTCGCTAACGAAATTATTCTCTTACCCTCATGGTGGGATTCAGCTTCAACTGACTACCATGCGGAGGACCCTGGTTCGATTCCCGACAATGCTGGGGATTTTTCCTTGATGGCACGACTGGTACGCGATGCACTAAGCCTCGTGAGTCCAAATGAGTAGCTACTCGATCGACAAGTAGCGATTCCAAGGTGATACCGACCAGAACAGCGAAGTGATGACCATATGCATCTCCATACAGCATATTTACTTGCCTAAAAAATGAGTTATGCTTCCCTGTTTATCCCCGTTTTATATTAGATAGGAAAAGGAATTAAATCAGTCTACAAATAAAAAAAGAAGTTTAGTTTATTCATATGCTTTAAAATTATGAATACCGTACACAGATCACAAAGTAAAGAATTTTACAATTCCTTCTTTGTCTTGTCAGTCAGTTTTCTGGCAGGTTTGATGCGGTTCGACACCTCTTCATGCCCTGTGCCAACTTTTTCATGACAAAGTAGCACTTACACCTAAAATCCTCAATTATTTGTATTTGTTGAATATATTCCAGTCTCTGTCTTCCACTATAGTTTTTGCCCTGAATGGCTTCCTCTCGTACGTGGAAGTCATGGCCTGATGTCTTAACGCCTGGCCTATCATCATCTCATTTCTTCTTGTCAGTATTTTTCACATATTCCGGTTCTCGGCGATTCAGCCGAGAACCTCCTCATATCTTATCTTATAAGGCCATCTGGTTTTCAATAGAATTTTATAAAACCACATATCAATCGCCTTCTTTCCGGTTTTCCCACTATCAGTTATTAACTCCCGCACAATACTTTGCTCCAAACGTTCGCTCTCAGAAATTTCTTGTTCAAACTGACGCCTACGTTTAATGCTGGAAGACATCTTTTAGAAAGGAATGCCCTTTTTGCCTGTTTTAGTCTGCTTGTTATGTTCTCCTTGCTTCGTCTGTGATGCGTTATTTTGCTTCAAAGCGGGATAATTCCTTCACTTTGTCTACGTCGCTATCTCCAGTTATGATGTCAAGTTTATAATTAATCACATTTCTAGCACTCCTCGTTAGTTTCGACTTTCGTTGGTTTACTCTCTATCCACATTCCGTGTTCATTAGACTGTTCATTCCATTCAAGAGACTCTGCAATTCGTCCTCACATTAATTGAGGATAGCAATATCGTCGACGAATCTTGTCATTGATACCTTTTCAGCTTAATTTTTAATCTCACACCTAAAACTTCATTTTATTTTCGCCAATTCCTCTTCGGATTACAGGTTAATAACACGGAGAGACAGACTACATCTCACCTTAAGCCCTTTTTAATCTGAACGTTTCTCTCTTGTAATATTAATTTAACTTGAAAGTTGTAGATCCATAAAACTGTGGATTTGACACTGATATCAATTCCTTTCAATTATTTTTAAACGTCAGTCCTATTCCAAGCGTGCTCTCACGCCAAGGAACAGAATACTATCGGGATTGCCAACAATTAGCTGACAACCATGAATTTGACAATAATTCGGCTGCCACCGATTAGCCGAAAACCCCACATTCGATAGCAATATCGGTCGGTTTCGGTTATTTTTTTGTGTCACTTCTCACCAAACCCACTCTCAGCCGTACTAGTGATGCCTCGGCTGCTCAGTATTTTGTTCCTTAGATAGCAAGTCGTGTACACATCAAGTTTGTTTTCTTACTCACACCTACAAATAGGTATGTCTTACTCTGTCGTTAACTGTCTTTCGGTATTAAGTTATATGGTTATGTACGTAAAAACAGTATTCCATTTGAGTCCATAGACGTATCACGACACTGCACTGAACAGATATTCGAATGTTGTGCAGGGGCAGTTGAATTTATTGAAACTAAACTTCTAATTGCAGTTGTTTATAGTTCCCCTAACTCCGACTTCAGAGCATTTCTGCTGAAGCTAGAGAGGGTTCTTGATTCACTCTGTAGGAAGTACCAGAAATTAATTATATGTAGTGACTTCAATATTAATTTTGTGTATGATGGTCCAAGGAAAAGGATGTTGGTAGATCTCATAAATTCATATGATCTGATGCAGACTGTGTTTTTTTCCACCTAGGGTGCAGGGGAACAGTAACACAGCAATAGAAAATATTTTTATTCATTCTTCATTACTAGGTGGGCATTCTGTTAGTAAAAGCGTGAATGGTCTTTCAGACCATGATGCATAAATTTTAACACTAAAAGGCTTTTGTACTCAAAAAATGTCATATTTAATTACAAACTTTATAGGAAAGTTAATCCAACAGCAATAGAGAGTTTTTTTACCCTTGTCAAGGAACAAGCGTGGCAGCATGTTTATAGTGCCGATAACATAGATGATAAATACAATGCTTTCCTTAACACATTTTTCATGCTCTTTGAGAGTTACTTTCCATTAGAACGTTCTAAGTGGGGTACTAGCAGTAATAGGCAGCCCGGGTGGCTGACCAGTGGGTTAAGGATATCTTGTAGAACAAAGCGGGAATTATATCAAAATGTTAGAAGTAGTCACAATCAAGCTACAGAGCCCATTACAAACAGTATTGTAAGGTGCTGAAACATGTTATTAGGAAAGCAAAGAGTATGTGGTATGCAAATAGAATAGCTAATTCAGAGGATAAAATTAAAACCATATGGTAAGTTGTGAAGGAAGTGTCTGGTCAGCAGCACAAGGTCGACGATATAAAGTCAGTTCGCAGTAAAAATATTTCTGTTACTGTACAGTATTTAACAATCATTTTCGGAACATTGCTGGTGAATTAAATAAAAATTAAGTTTCTACAGGGAATCGTATAACGTTCTTGGAAAATGCCTTTCCGAGATTGATGTCTGAAATACTCCACTGTGATACAGTCAAGAGGGAGATTGAGCCAATAATTAAGTCACTGGAGACTAAGAACTCTCATGGTTATGATGGGGTATCTAGCAGAATATTTAAGTACAGTGCTACACATGTTAGCCCTGTATTTAGCCATATTTGTAATTTTTCCTTTAGGAATGGTTAGTTTCCTGAGCGATTAAAGTACTCAGTAGTAAAGCCGCTTTATAAAAACGGAGAAAGAGATAATGTAGATAATTTTAGACGTATTTCTATGCCACCAGTGTTTGCAAAAGTTATTAAAAAACTGTGTATGCAAGGATAATTGATCATTTTATATCACACGATTTGCTGTCAAATGTACAGTTCGGCTTTAGAAGTCGTTTAACAACTGAAAATGCCAGATACTGGATGGGTAAACAAAAGGTTTCGAACGCTAGGCATATTTTTTGATTTAAGTTAGGTGTTTGATTATGTTGATCACAAAATATTGTTGCAGAAGTTGGACCATTACGAAATACGGGCAGTAGCTCACAATTGTTTGACCTCTTACTTTAGCAACAGGCAGCAAAAGGTCATTATTCGCAATGTTGATAACGGCTGTGATGTGGGGTCTGAGTGGGGTACTGTCAAGTGGGGGGTGCCCCAGGGATCAGTGTTGGGGCCGCTCCTGTTCCTTATTTATATAAATGATATGCCCTCTAGTATTACGGGTAACTCTAAAATATTTCTGTTTGCTGATGAAACTAGCTTGGTAGTAAAGGATGTTGTGTGCAACATTAGCTCGGTTTCAAATAGCGCAGTACATGACCTATGTTCATGGCTTGTCCAACTTCATTGACCAGTCTGCAGATAGCTTGCATGAGACTGCGACCTCCATTCGGCTCTGGGAAATGACTTAACGAGGTGAACGTACGCTGTCTGAGAAGCAACGTGAGTCTTGGCGGACTGACACAGGTCATCCAGGATGCCAAAACATGATACGATCGTCTTGGCAGGCTGCCCCGGTATGTTTTCCGTTCTTTGGTCATTGTTACTCGCCGACTGTGCGTCATTTCTTATAGGAAACAATCACACAACCTACAACTCTTGAGCTATGCAGTCAAATGGAAGAATAAGGCTGCAAATAACTGGTGAATATGTTTTATTACTGCAACTCTGCAACCGTGAGCTAAATTCGCGCATATGCCTCTAGGGCTATTGTCGGATCTCTTTTCTCACGGATTACTATAGTTTTACGATTCTGTAATTTGTGCATGTTCCTTAAAAAAGGTACTTTACATAGACACACAGTAAACGCATCGTTCCACTGTTCCACACCTCCGGTTTAGCTCTTCGCCTTGACCACTGATTGCAAATCCGAGCTAAAAAAAGGGCGCGATTGTGGCTTAGTCATGTTAAAATAATAATATTGATACCCGACTTTTAGTTAGACTATAATATTTAGTAGGTCTCCATCATCAGGTACTTGACATCCACCGCTGAATAAAGGCCTCTTCTAACCTTCACACGGACTGTGGTCATCAGCAGCACGCATCTATGTAGGTCCAGTGCATTTTATTGTAGTCTACATATATATCATAAGGTAGCGATTATTATCTCTTGGAATCCAGCAAAAAACTTCTACCATTTATTCGCCTGCCTATATAAGACGGCCATATACTGTCATATTTACGTCTTTTATTGTAGCCTGTTCTTTCGATCCATTCGTTTGTTTCCCGGTCTCTCCTAGCGATTGTCAGCGTGCAATTTCCATGATACTTGTATCCAAAGCCCGTGACTCGCTACCGTAAGTCAGAATTGGTAAGAAACAGTGATTATAAAATGTCGACCTCAGACGCACTGAAAGCTTCGTTCTTAAACCCTATTTTGTTTACCAAAATACTTCAGGCCATATATGCTCTTCTTTGTAATTATCTTACTCTCCACGCTGTCATAGTAGCCAGCAATCTTTCATCAGCAACAACTTTTTAGGAAGTATTTCCTTAATTTGGGAAACTGGCAAGGAAACACCCAGGTTCTAAGAACATTTTCCTTGTTTGCGTTAAGACGACACATTGAAAACAGATTTTTGATTTAACAGAACTGGTAACATGTAAGCGAAATATTGCTATTCACTATTATTGGAAAAAGCCTTTCGAATACTGTTTCAGTTTCCTACAACTTGAAACTAGATTTTCATCTAATTTCTGACAGTTCGGATCGACAGTCAAATTGAACTGTTCTGAGGGACGTTGTCTCTACACCGATGGTTGCAGTGTTTTATGTTTATACGATTATAGTTTCGGTACTCAGGCCATTGTCAAGTGCTTCTGCACCTTAATCACAATTGTTAAATGTTTAATAACCCGTACAATTGGACAAATTACGTATATTGCAGGTACTTACAGATCAGTGTCCAGGTACTGGAGCATGACGTATGATGTGTATCTGCTGACATCATAGCAATTAAAAGAAAAAAGACCTGTACAAAAACACGCAGAACTAATCGACACGTGGGCTCATTATTGTTGGCTCAAATGGCTCTGAGCACTATGGGACTTAACATCTGAGTTCATCAGTCTCCTAGAACTTAGAACTACTTAAACCTAACGAACCTAAGGACATCACACACATCCATGCCCGAGGCAGGATTCGAACTTACGACTGTAGTGGTCGTGCGGCTCCGGACTGAAGCGCCTAGAGCCTCTCGGCCACTGCGGCCGGCCATCATTGTTGGATTTTATGAAAAAAAAATCTACAAAAACATGCGAGTTTTATCTCTGCCAATGTGAAGTAAATATTATTTATCTACCATCACTTTGTGACGTTCGCATTTTTCATTTAAAGTTTAATTAGAGTCTGGATTCAGGAGCACTGCTCTGGTCTTAACCTTCCCTATGCTGTCTCATTACCATACGATAGTGAAAGTTCTGTTGTTGTTGTGGTCTTCAGTCCTGAGACTGGTTTGATGCAGCTCTCCATGCTACTCTATCCTGTGCAAGCTTCTTCATCTCCCAGTACCTACTGCAACCTACATCCTTCTGAATCTGCTTAGTGTATTCATCCCTTGGTCTCCCTCTACGATTTTTACCCTCCACGCTGCCCTCCAATACTACATTGGTGATCCCTTGATGCCTCAGAACATGTCCTACCAACCGATCCCTTCTTTTGGTCAAGTTGTGCCACAAACTTCTCTTCTCCCCAATCCTATTCAATACTTCCTCATTAGTTATGTGATCTACCCATCTAATCTTCAGCATTCTCCTGTAGCACCACATTTCGAAAGCTTCTATTCTCTTCTTGTCCAAACTATTTATCGTCCATGTTTCACTTCCATACATGGCTACACTCCATACAAATACTTTCAGAAATGACTTCTTGACACTTAAATCTATACTCGATGTTAACAAATTTCTCTTCTTCAGAAACGCTTTCCTCGCCATTGCCAGTCTATATTTTATATCCTCTCTACTTCGACCATCATCAGTTATTTTGCTCCCCAAATAGCAAAACTCCTTTACTACTGTAAGTTCTAGGGCTACACAAATTAGAGAGATCTGTTTCTCATTACTGAAAACAATATTTCCTGGCCTTTCCTCCCGGAGCTCGACCGGACGGTAAAGATGCCACAGTGGCTATGGCGTCCGGCAGTGGTAGTTTACAATGCGTGCGGACACCAGCCCGCTAGCAAAACAAGCACCTGGCCGGGCACACACCATCTCGCCTAAAAATACTTGACAGCATCCTCGGAAAATGCCAACTCGATCGACGCTTCGGCAGCCGCCCTTCCCACGATTGCCACACTCTAAGTGGTGATCACGGCCTCTCTCGCCGGTGAGCACAGTGATGAATTGTTTAGCCCCTCGCTCCTCCTCAGGTCCGTCATCAGAGTCGGCGCTGTTTTAGCACTAAGGCTCGCCCCGCATTCTTTTGAATAGTAAATGACATCACTCGTGCATACGGAACGTATGCTCGCTGTAGAACTGGCAACTGGAACATCTTTCTGAGCCTCTGGTCAGGCTTCCAGCTGCGTTACGACCAGCAGAACTACCTTGCAGCTGACGCCGTTTGTCAATCAGCTCGCGGTTTAAGACATCTCTGCCAAGAAAGATCGCTTTGGAGGTGATCCTTTCCTGAGGAGTAGCCAAAAATTCTGTCAGAAATACGAACCTCGCCCATGCGCCAAAATCCTCTCTCTTTAAGTGCTAGTACATAGCAATTCATTGTACAGAAACGTGTCTGGTGCCATACCACGAATGATCTAAACAACTTATCTGTTCACCGAGTGGATGATGAATCGCGCCATGTAAATAACCTTCGTGTAAGTTTTCGATGCGTCGGACTTTCTGAGTCGCTTTTGTTCTTTTTTCTTCATATTGAACAATGGAATAATGTGATATTTCCGCAGCAAGTAGCTACCCCTCATTCGTGCGCTACAGGCGAGCCATCATCCTTTTTTTCCGCATATAACCGCTGTTGTTCTTTTATGTCGAAGCTACTCGAGCCGCGAGCCGCTTTCCTTTCCCAGCTCTCACCTCCCACTAGATTCGATTCTTTCCTCGCATTTCTAGCGTATGACGTTTCATGAGTATGTCTTTCAGCCTTGGAATCATTAGCTCGTGCTGGAACAATTTTCATCTAATCTGTCAAAAACTGTCAATATCTTCTGAAATTTTCTCTTCACGGCAGCAATCGAGGCTTCTTAAGGCCACGTACCCAAATACAGTTTAATTACCTCCTATCGAACAGTCCCATTTCAAATTGCAAATCAGATAATCGGCGTGGCTGTCAGCACGTCAGCATTGCCTGCGATTCTCGCGGAGGATGTCTAAGAACATGTGGTATTTTCTTTTGTAAGAGAATCTGTTGCTGGAAGTCGGATATCTGGTGTACAAATATAAAATATCAAGCAATACTGAACATTACATAGTGTCGTATTTTCAATATTTTCTAATTTGTTTCCTTATGTTTTCATTTGGAGATAATCAGGTTAAAGTCATCAGTGACATGTTTATTATTTCACAGGTTTTGTTGTCCGTCAATAGGTGTGACAGCAAGATTCACAAATAGCCTACGAATGGAAGGAGATTTTCTTGATTAAGCTTAATTCTATGACAGCCTAAGAGAGGTATCTCAGTGTTAATGATCCGCGTTACTTAACCTCAAACAATCCTACTCACTTCTCTTATTAGTGTCTAGTATTCAACTGACGACGCATCTAAATCAGCACCCTTGCAAGTTAAAAAATGGCTCTGAGCACTATGCGACTTCTGAGGTCATCAGTCGCCTAGAACTTAGAACTAATTAAACCTAACTAACCTAAGGACATCACACACATCCATGCCCGAGGCAGGATTCGAACCTGCGACCGTAGCGGTCGCTCGTTTCCAGACTGCAGCGCCTAGAACCGCACGGCCACTCCGGCCGGCCATTGCAAGTTAACTAAACGCAATAGTTAATACTCTTTGCTATTATGAGACGTCTTTTTCACATTTTTGTTGTGCTTTTTCTTTTACTACTACGCGAAATATAACACCAGTTACGCCATGTGATGCAGTGCTAATGTCTAGTCTGTGAAGGCAGCCTTGGTTGATACACAGCTCGCCATCTCGCTATTTCTCCTGTATAATTATATTTACTTAATTCTGTTGAAATTTTTAAATTGTGTCGAAAACAGGGGTTGAAAAATTATGAATCGTGATGTAATACATGTACGGTTGTAGAGAGTACTCACAGTCATACACACGTTAACGAGAACGTCGTAAACGTACAAAAAAAAAACTAACTCTGCAGGACTGCTTCATAACTAAGAAAACTGTCGATCAGTAGTTGTGACAAATGTAAACAGCATGAAGAGAAGACTCACTGGAAGTGTGCCGCCATCGTAACGGCAGAGCAATAAAAAATGGTTCAAATGGCTCTGAGCACTATGCGACTTAACTTCTGAGGTCATCAGTCGCCCAGAACTTAGAACTAATTAAACCTGCAACCGTAGTGTTCGCTCGGTTCCAGACTGTAGCGCCTAGAACCGCACGGCCACTCCAGCCGGCGGCAGAGCAATAAATTTAAACTAGATACAGCAGCTCAGTACTAATAAAACCTTCAACACGGTGACAAAAAGTAATGCCTTGCCTTTTATCTCCTCTCTGTTGTTAACGTTAGATAACAGCGAAACAATAAATCAAGAAGGCTAAAATTGTAAGTGTAATCCGACGTGTAACTGAGCTTTCCTCGTGACGACATCCGGGTGTGCCATCCCGTCTGTCGCGTTAGGAATTTTTCCGTGTATAACAGACCAGTCGACCTTTCTAGGTCTTCATGCTTTCAAAGTGGCAAAGTAATGCTCTTAGAAGTGTTACTAGAAATGAGAGAGATGGACCGTATCCCTGGGGACGTAACGTGCAGACATCGAGTTTACTTATTTCCTGCATAAATGTGAGAGTGACTACCACTTTCCGGAAAAAACAGTTGCCTGTATATTGTACAAGGGGAGCATTGTGAGCAACGTGCGACAAGTAATGAAAAAACCCTTTTAAAACGCGTCTGCATTTTAGAATTCCGGATCAATGCCAACGCGACGATATACTTCCAACTCACAGTTTCTGATTCTCTTTGCTGCTCGTATAATTACGCCACTTCACAGCGTACACCGTCTTGATTTAGAATGCAAAAATTACTGCGACTTATTGCTACAGACTATATGAAATTTGGTATGTGTCGTTTATATGCTGAAAAAGCAACCAGTAAGATGACTTGTTTAATGCATTTCATATTTAACATATTTTTAATTAAAGCCTGGGGGTCAAACGAAATACGTATCACACAGGCTTAACTTTGATACGCTATTCTTTTACTAAAATGTAAAAACGTGCTCGTGGTGTCAGAATGTCGGGTGGGAATTGTTAGACATAATTTTGGTTTTCAGAACCACTGTAACAAGCTGTTGGTAAAGTATAATATGAAAAAGTAAATAAATCATATAATTAACAATAAAAAATAAGGAACGTTCGTCATATTAGGTCTGGTTCTGAACCGCTGTGCCGTAGATCTGTATTATTAAAATCGCTCTACGGCAAGATTAGCCGCCTTCTTGAAGTAATGCCGATGAGAACAACTGGCTGCCTGTACGCTTCGCAGTCAGATTTTATCTGTTCCATAAATGTAGAAGAAACCTCTTCTCGGTTACACGTCTTATGTAGCCTTAAAGAAAATGTCACACAAGTCTTATCCTTGCTCACCGACACACTGAGCCTTACGGCTTTTTGAGACATTATATTTTACTTACTACACACTTCCCAGTCCTTTCGGAAAAAAACAGTTTCGTGTATTTGAAATGGTAACCTCGTAGATACCTAAATTTATTGAGAAATATTACGTATTGTGATATTAAGGGCTGTTTCAGTTGCTGTTTGGTAGAATAATTTCATACTAATAAAAGAAAACAAAGAAATTTGTATAATCTACTGTCTTTATTTATCTTACTAAGCGGAGTTCTCCTTAGAAGACCATCCTCAGACAATAAATCAGAATGGTCGGCTATTGCTATGTCATGCTGGTGTACGACTTCAGGATAGAAATCACAAGTGAATATTTTGTAAGAAAAAAGCGCAGAGTAAATCTTTAGTGTGCAACATAAGCACAGAAGAAAATGTTAAAGCTAAGCAGTCAAAAAAATTAAATAACTGAAGGGATAATGACCTACTATCATAAGTGACAAATAACACTATGGGTTTATGTATAATAATAAAACTGAAGAATTATACGCAAATGAAGAGACATTGTACGCATGCAGACTATTTACCAGATCAGACTACATTGTTTTATGATGGCTCTGAAACGGAAAATACGGTTAATCATCAGCATCATCTTCGTTTCATGTATTAAGCCTCTTTCCCTGTTACGGTCTCATCTTGAAGTTCCCTGCCATCTTTCCATTGGTCGACCTAGCGATCTTACATCATTGGGGAGATGGTGTAGTATGGGTTTTGGGGTATGTTCGACCTCATTCGTTGCAAATCTTTTCTTCAGTTGTTTCGACACTTCTGAATATAATGTGTAATTGGGTCCATTTTAAGTTCCTCCAACACATCTTCTTTTGTGATCCCGTTTGGTTAAACTAGCAGTTCGTCTCAAGAATTTATGCCTTTGTTGTCCGGAGTTCACTGTCACAGTACAGCACAGAACAACTCTTGCTAAGGTCTTATAAAGGCGTATTCTATTGTGTTTCTGGACTAGGGAAGGTTCCATTACATTATTAATGACTCCCATTGTCTTTGTGTACCTGATGGCTTTTTCAGATAGGTCCGTTTCTTCCAGAAAGGTTAGTATATGGGGTGCGGCGCTTAAATACGGAGAAATTTCAATCTGAATTTCCCGGCATATCGTAATTCCGACGGAGGTCGCGATTGGCGTTCTTGAAAGCCATAGGCATCTAGTAAACGGTCAGAACCTCAAAATGGCCGAGATGTTACGGACAAGTGTGGTGTACAACCGAAGAGCCGCGATTATCGAAAGACTTCACCCTGGGTGTTCGCCCACTGAAATAGTTCGATTCTTCGGGTCCCCTAGGTCAACTGTTTAAGATCTTGTGGCCAAGTATACTGTTTCGGAGAAGTCTGGGGTTCACATCCTAGCTGTTGTGCCCAGTGAGGGCGATATCATGCCGCCACATTTCTTTGGAAAGGGACAAACTGTCACAAAAGAAGTTTATCTGCAAGTTTTGACGAATGTCGTGAAACCGTGGATGGTAACTGTGGCCTCGAAGAGACAATATGTCTTTCAACTGGCCCAAGAATAGCCCGGATTTGAACCCCCTCGGCTACTATGTTTCGAGCAGTATCGAAAGACGTACCAATAAGACGAGGCACCCTAATGTGGCACCTGTACGCACCGCTATGGTGCTTTTTTAAAAGAATGTTTCGTTTTTCCAGGTTTAAGCGCTGGGCCCTGTATACCCTAAACATGTGAGTGTGTTCACTCTTTCTAGAATTTTATTTTTCAGATATATCTTATTTTGTACTGGGTATTTCCCGCAGAAGGCCATAGTTTTGTTTTTCGGTGTTGATGTACAAACTGTATTTCTAGGATATAATCGGTAAATTGTGCGCATAATCTTGCAAGTAATACTCTGAAGATCCTAGAAGGGTCGAATTATCTGCTAAGAAGTAAAACATCTAGTTTTTCGTTTCTGTTGATATGAATGAAGCTGTGTGGCATTTTTCTCCACTCTAGCATGATCATATTCGTATATATAATAAACAGAAGTGGTGAAAGGCCACATCCCTGTCGTACGCCTGCATGTATTCTGCCCCACTCTGATACCTTGTCGTCTTTCTTGACAGAGATTAAATTTGCTGCGTAAATTTTGTATATATTGTCTGTAAGCTGCTGGGGAAGATGATCATCTGCCAGAATCTAATAATTTCTTTCTCTTGACTTAAAAAAAAAGAATTTTTGTAGTCGATGAAGAAAATATATGCTTCTATATTGAGTTCTTTATGTTCTTCTATTAGCAATCTCAATTACAATACTTTCTTTTCGATAGACAATTGGCTCCTCACCGATGATGGGTTCATCGTTTCTGTATAATTTATCTAACTACGGTTATTGGAAGATAAATACGTACTGTACAACATTCGCAATATACCTCTCTATTTAGCAGTATTACAATCTGTTTTTGCAGACAACATCAAATCTAAGAATACACTGATTTAAAAGAGGAACCAATGAAAGACTATGTTTAACAATTAACTTAAAAGTTGAAGATAGATTAAATCTTTCTGGGACGATTAATCGTAAAAATCTGAGCTTTGTACTCACCATGATGTTTGCAGGTGACCAGGAAATTATCGGTAAAACGGAAAACTCATATACTGAGAGCAGCAAATCAATTACAGAGAATCTACGTTTTGCGCGGTTTTTATTCATCAGATAGTGAAACAAAGGTGATGGCTTTTTATGGGTCTAATGTTGTAATAAACGGAAAATAGTGGTGCAAGTAACAAATTTTAAATATTTGATATGCCATTAATGTTTAGCATAAGGTTGGGAAATTTAACGTAACAATTGGTTCTTTCGGTCGCACCTTACACAGGAAAGTGAAGAAACAAGTACATCTGAAATTTTGCTAAACATTATTACTCCCACTTGTAATATATGAAAGCAAATATTGGATGGCAATAAAAAGGATGCTCTAAGAAACTAGAATCTCGAAATGCGGTTTCACAGACACGTAATAATATACCCAAAACAATCGTAAAAGAATCACAGTAACAGGAGCAGAAATGGAAATAATTACTGAAAATTAAAAGCAACAATAATACAAAAGAAAATGGGAAGACAGTATATTGGACTTCGGTAGTTTACCAAGTGTAGTATGAAAATTCAAACTGACAGCACGAAGAAATGTAGGTAGACTCAAAGACATAAGGAAAGATTTAGATTAGTTACAGATTTAAGAGAAACAAGCTAAGTCTAATGTGTGCACGGGAAAAGAAGAATCATAGTCACGAATCAGAAATTCGAATTCGCTTGTGTTAACCGGAATACAATACACACAGTTACGAAGCTGTTGGCGTTACAACGACCGTGGTCACTACCCTCGAGTTTGAAGCTACGACAAAGACTGAAACCTGTAGCTTCCACACGGAGGCGTTGCCCTTTATACCTGGCTGGCAGTAAATAAAGACCGACTGGAGACCGTACCCAAAACATCGCTTTCTTTCCGCAAGGAACTCGGTGTTACGTCGTAAGAGCTGCGCATTTTCGACGGCACAAATTGGTCAAAGCTGGAGCTAAACTGCGGAGTAGACCCACACGCGGAGCGCGAGCACTTTCGGCACTCGCCTCCTTACGAAGTGTTCGGAAAAGGCGAGAATAAAGATGGAGAGAGGAAGTGGATAGCGGATAGCGCACCCGGCGCGGCGGCGGTCGGCGGGGTAAGTTTGTATGTCACGGGTGTGTACTGAGAGGCAGCTGCACTCTTCAAGTAGGCACGCCACAATAAAACAACACAGATACACACTGACCAGCTGCGCCTCCCACGCTCTGTCGTGCACTCCGACAGCTTCACTAATAACGCGCCGCTCTTTACTCCCCAGCTTTCGCCGTGACCGCGGCTCCCTTTCCGATAAACGCTCCCTGCAACAGAGGAGAAGTGTGTGGCCTACACAGTTCACTGTCCGATCCGATTCCACTTTCACTGTCGCATAGCGTTACCCTTTTTTTGCATGGGAAGACGAAATTGAGCTTACTTTCGGTACAAGCAACCTTGCTTTGTGCGTGAAGACTCATTGTCCACCTCGGTGTAATTGTGTCCGTAGTTTTCAGTTTGCCCCACGATGTAGTTCGGAGTACACCATATGTTAGGCACGTGTGCCTACACCGTCGAGCGGTCAACATCACGCCGAGAAGAGAAGGCCTGATATTACGCAGACGAACGCGAAAATTAGCAAATTAAGTGAGAGAAACGCGGTACCCTTTGAGAATAAATAATTTCTGTTTCAGAGTGGTGTACACCTGCTACTTTCGTATAACAAATATCTTGTCTTTAGCATGCTGAACATGATTTTTATTTTTGTATTGAATATGCACCAATTGAGAACATGTGTTATGCTATTATTTTTCTCCGTTTCCTGTTCTTTCTCTGAAGAATAAGTCAGAACAACTTTGTCACTTTCTAGGTTTTTCTTCGTACATACAACTCATTTATTAAATTCTTTAGCCGGCCGCAGTGGCCGAGCGGTTCTAGGCGCTACAGTCTGGAACCGCGCGACCGCTACGGCCGCATGTTCGAATCCTGCCTCGGACATGGATGTGTGTGATGTCCTTAGGTTAGTTAGGTTTAGGTACTTCTAAGTTCTAGGGGACTGATGACCTCAGAAGTTAAGTCCCATAGTGCTCAGAGCCATTTGAACCATTTCTTAAACTGTTTATAAAAGGCATAGTGCTCAGCCACATACCGCCAGGCCTACAATGAGTAGCAGCTGCCATAATTAGATGTTACAATGTCGAAATCCAGGATACGTTCACGATAGACTCACAATAGGTGCCTTAGAAAGTATATTAAGAAATATTGGGTTCGTTGTTACTTTACAGCTTGATTCGTACGACCAGACACATTCCTGTACTGAAACGCTCAGTGTACGTACGACTTTTCCTCCGCGCGCACAAAATCATCACCACTCAGGTTATCTTATCCACACTGGATGTGGATGAATCCGTTGCCGTCTCCCAATGGCCAGTTTCGCGAAAGCGATGACAAAAAAGTAAATAAAAACGATCTAAACGTAGTAAATTTATGACAACCAGAACTGAAAACTACACAACTGACACTGTGCAACTCCTTCCACTATAAAGGAATTCGTATAGTTACAAGGTAATACCTTGCATATGCGGATGACTTACTTGTGATGGCAGATTCGATTGAAAGTTTGCAAAGTAATATTTCAGAGCTAGATCAGAAATGTAAGGACTATGGTATGAAGATTAGCATCTCCAAAACGAAAGTAATGTCAGTGGGAAAGAGATATAAACGGACTGAGTGCCAAATAGGAGGAACAAAGTTAGAGCAGGTGGACGGTTTCAAGTACTTAGGATGCATATTCTCACAGGATGGCAACATAGTGAAAGAACTGGAAGCGAGGTGTAGCAAAGCTAATGCAGTGAGCGCTCAGCTACGATCTACTCTCTTCTGCAAGAAGGAAGTCAGTACCAAGACTAAGTTATCTGTGCACCGTTCAATCTTTCGACCAACTTTGTTGTATGGGAGCGAAAGCTGGGTGGATTCAGGTTACCTTACCAACAAGGTTGAGGATACGGATATGAAAGTAGCTAGGATGATTGCAGTTACTAGTAGATAGGAACAATGGCAGGAGGGTGTCCACAATGAGGAAATCAAAGAAAAACTGGGAATGAACTCTATAGATGTAGCAGTCAGGGCGAACAGGCTTAGATGGTGGGGTCATGTTACACGCATGGGAGAAGCAAGGTTACCCAAGAGACTCATGGATTCAGCAGTAGAGGGTAGGAGGAGTCGGGGCAGACCGAGGAGAAGGTACCTGGATTCGGTTAATAATGATTTTGAAGTAATAGGTTTAACATCAGAAGAGGCACCAATGTTAGCACTGAATAGGGGATCATGGAGGAACTGTATAAGGGGGGGGCTATGCTCCAGACTGAACGCTGAAAGGCATAATCAGTCTTAAATGATGATGATGACAAGGTAATACATTATACATCTTTAGGCTATGACAGTTATTGAAATGAACATGTCTTACGGGCAAAGCAATACTATTACGCCATTATCGTTGCTTCTCCTTGACGTTTCTATATACACCTCTAATAGATGGCTTCTTTGTAATGTTGTTGACAGACTCATGAAAGGTGTCGTAGGTCTCAGTCCAAAGACATTGACTTCCTTTTTTTTTAAGTAGACATAAATTGTCGAGCTACATCTTTATTCGCATTTCGACAGTACAATATTAATTAACACATATAGAGTCAGTTAGTATAAGACAGTTCTGCTTCTAACTCATTGGAAGCTCCAAACATGGTAGTCTTGGAGTGAATTTCCAAGTGCACATCTCAATTTTAGCTGTCCTGTGTATTTGCTAGTGAAGTAAATTGAAATAAATTCCTACTATAATTTGTAATTTTCTGCATGAACAGGATGTTTTCCTGATAAGCCATGGACTGAAAAGGTTTCGAGTAGATTTCATCATATATGTAACGTATCCGTGTTTTTAACAGTTTATAATCCTGGGTCGTAATACAATTTTAAGCTGTGACGAGTACTAAAACAAACATCCGTCATGTCCAAAATAATACTTTTAAGCAGTTGCTGTTGCTTCTGCTTGACGTTTCTGGAGACTGCTCTAGAAGATCGCTTCTTTGCAATCCTATTTACAGACCCATGAAACGTATCGTAGTTCTCGGTCTAGTGCCATTAAGAACGTTTCTTATTTTTTAAGGTATGTGGATTACATATATCACAAATCGTCGAACCACATCTTTATTCGGATTTCGATTAACTTGGATCACTCCGGTATTCACAGTTTAAATGTATCATCAGTAGCTGCTAGTTATAAAAACTAACCAAAGCTCATTTTAAGCTTTCGTCGTGACAAAAAAAGAATCTACGTGAGCCTCGTCTCGAAAATATTAACATTTAAGTTTCACATTAAGGAGGAGCTTGTAAAACACGTATTTTCGTGGCGAGGTTACCGAGCTAATATAAGGTTTCATACATTTTTTTGTTACTTATGACAATTGACCTTTGTGAAACACGTTCAGTGTGAGAAATGGAGCCACGAAAAGCTGTTGTAATGAATATTTATTCGCAGACAAAGGGTTTCTGTGAAGCGACCATCTCGAAGTCACGGATTAACACCACATCAAGTTTAAGGGAGATTCCCTACCGTCAAATACACAATTGCTTTTAGTTGTAGCATCTGACACATACATTTTCTTCTACATGGTACGACTTTGACCAGACAGTATACTTAGCACGTCTATGTGACCAATGTTCCAAACAAAAGCAATTATTTATATGACGCCAAGCATTGTAGCTTGAACTTAATGTAGTGTTAAAATGTGACTTGATGATCGCCTGACTATGACTATTTGTCTGCGAATAAATATTCATCACAACAGCTGCTGGTGGTTCTATAATTTAAAAAAAATTAATATAAAGGAGCTACGCAGGACTGTGCATAGAAAATACTTTCAGCAATAAATGTTTGCATCATAGCCAATGGTATCATTCAAACCGTTTCTTTGGGATGCAAATCTTAAATCCTATAGACACTCGTCCACTTGCTTACTATTCGTTACCGAAAACCTCGTTTTGACATATAAAAGACTTTATGGATTATGAGTGAGTGTGATATCCTGATTATATGTAGGTTTACTTTTGAATAATTTACTTGCCGCCTAATACAAAGTTTTTTTGCTGGGAGCTCCTACGTCACAACGGAGGCCAGCGTATGACAACTCTACGGAGAGTTCGTTGCGGCGAGATCTAAGTGAAAGCATTTCCTCCGACGAGGCAGCCGTGCGTTTCACACCAGCTAATTCGTGCATTTCAATAAATAATACGGAGATGGGTGGCAAGCAGTTGGCGCTTGGCGCGCCAGGTGCTGCGCCATTGTCTTGCCCGCCGCAGGAAGTACGGCAACTTGGTTGTCCTTATTTCGAAAATGCGTGCCCACTTCAAAGCCGACGCGTGGCCGTCCATTACGCTAGTCAGACACAGGCTGAAAGATTTTGCGAGTGTAACTGCGAATACTGTGATGACTCGCCTCAACTTTAATCGCGAGGAAAAAATATTTCGATATACTGAGTGGATAGGTGTAGGCCGGTTCTCTGTGGCCTGTTTATTAATTAACAGCACAGCGGCATTTTTTTTTTCATTGAGGTTAAATTGAATTCGTTAACTGGTAATAAGGGTTATTTGATTTGTTGCAACCACTCGCATGCATAGTTCGAGCTTTTTTGTCTTTCATTGCTATGTAGTTAGCAGCATACATTAGTGTTCATACTGCCTATTTCTTCTTCTGTCCAACACGCTCTGAACAGAGTTTACCCATCCTTGAACTACATTATACACTATCGGCATCGTCCCCCAGTACCTTGCATCACAGATCGAGTAGCTAGCAGCTCATCACAATCGCAACGCCAGATCTCACTTATCTCTTGTAACGGCTGCGCACATCCGTAAAACAATAACATTATCAGTGTCGTCCATTGTTGCTGTCCGCCTCTGGAAAGAGCTAATACAATGCCCTGTTGCACTGGAAACTTCGTTTAGTAATCCTTGTAATTTTTACAGCAACGATTAGCACGAATGGCCATTTATCTCTGTCAAACAGTTAAACAAGTGATCACTTCTCAAACTTACGTGTCTTTCTGTTTGACTTTTTTAGTCAGTCACTACCTACTTCTTGGTTTCATTTCATTATTTTCGATCTACGACGTTCCTATATCCACCCCAATCTTTTCTCACATTCACAGCTAAATTCGCCAGGCTGTAGATTATCTTTATTGTTACGCCATTCTCAGATAAAAGGCAACTGCGGTTGTGTTCTGCTACAGCTATTAGGTTTTTTTTCTCCCTTTCTGTCATAATTATTTCTATGTGTTAGCTCCCACATTCACTGTTATTCTTATAACATATATGTCATAATGAATGTAATGTAAAATATGAACCATACCTGGTTACATTAACAGACGGCCATATAACAGTACATAGTCTCCATAAATGAAATAAACATTCGTAGCGTGCATTTACTGCTCAAGAGACGAATGTGCATCCGTGACAACCTAGTGATGAACTTTGGATGCTTGCAAATGGACAACATTTCTGTACATGTTTGTGTTAGTCGTCAGTAGCATAAAAATTATTACAAGCTACAAACAACGAATAATTTGGAGTTATACTTGGTTCTTGCATCGCATTCAGTAACTATGAACAACAGAAAACAAACTTAAAATGTAAGAATGGACGTGACATCACAATTTTTCGCAAGTAGGAAAAGTAAACATCAGAACTAAAGTTAAATCGTAAAAAGCAGCTATGTTAATTGCACCACTTCATGGCAGCTTCTCAGGGAACTAAACAATAATTAACAACTCCGGAAACAACAAGTACTACAAAATAAGTATTTTATATGAAACCTTACAGTCCTACAAGAGTCAGCTCTATTTCAATGTTTAGAGAAGATTTCCGTCAGTAGGTCAGTAAACTTCATCGTTACGACTGTATATTAATCCCAAATCCTCCATAAAAGTAAAGATTTTTTAATTTGCACAAAAAGTTGCTTATCCAGGAATTTTGTAGCTGTGTAGTAAGCCACTTACACCAAAAAACCATAAAAACGCTTTTAAATGCTGTAATGTAGCTTTTTAACCTAAGTCCAGTTTGTTAGAGTTCTGAATGACGAGATGATAAATATGCAAAAGGAGCTACGTGTTGCAGATTTTAGTTAACGAAACAGATAAGATGGTAGTGTGCAGAATGCACAACAGTGGTGGACCAGTTCTATTATACAACATTTATCTTCAGAAAACGGTGACGGCAAGTACCTGACAGCTGTCATCCGAGCTATGGCGACGACACGAAAAAATCCGTAGTGAATAATAAATAGCTGCTGCCGTAGATACTTTTAAAAATTAGAAAGCTTCAGGGTAATGGGAAATTTTGCTGCACCGGTACACAGCTGTTGTCGTTCTCACCATGGCAACTACCGTAAATCGAAGCGGAGCTTGGAATTTTCTTTCTGGCATCGGCGCAGCTTCGTTTAGCGACGATGACAAGCGCCGCTGTGAATCCTCTGAAAAGTGCCATTAACAAGTGTCACGTGCCGACGCCTGGCCAAGGACTGTGTAGCCCTGCTTAACACGTAAACAAGCTTCCCTACATGGTCGGACTGAAGCAAATTTTAAATAGCAGCAAAGCCAATAGCGCTGCAGCTACAGTGAATAACGTGGGTGCTCCTAAAACCAAAAGTTATCCAAAAAAGGCTTTCTACTTGTTTAGTCACCATCGGCCATTTGACGTACACCAATGGATAAAGATCTCCTCCTAATAAATGACTTCAGATATACACATCCCTGCTGTTATGGATCACAAAGACTATTTTCATACTAATTACATTTGCTACGTTAGCAGAGGCTATTGTACAGCAACAGGACATACTTATGAGAGCAGACCATTTCGGTAAGTGTGTCTCAGCACCTGAACACAAATCAGTAAAATACTTCGAAGTAGATTGCAAATGAAGTAAACAACAAACACAGGTGAGTGAAAACACTGCAAATAGAATCTGTGTTCCATAAAAAAAATTATTTTCCGCTGAAGTCCCCCAATGTCCGGCGTCATAGGAGCCTGTTGCTGCAGCTTTTTTTTTTTTTTTTTTTTTTTTTTTTATGGCGCCTACCCACCTTCCGTCTCCTGCCATTCAGCAAAGTACCTCCTCGCTTCACTTCACATCAGTTCACACGGCTACGATCCCTCTTACCTGCATATCCTTTTCATGACGTCTCCCTTTCCAGTGTCTTCCCTGGTCCATTTGTTTCTGTATCAGCTGATAATTCTCAACAAGCATCTCGCTGTTGCTCATTGAGAAACCCCCAGTTTTTAAGGGTTTACTCTTTAAGTTACAAGCCGCTGTCTTGTCGAAAACAAGCTTTATGAGAAACGCAAATGCAGTAGAGTTATATGGTCTATAATTTGAATATAGCAACCAGCCATAAGTAACGTATGAAAAGTGATTCACATTTAACCATAACAGATTTCTGGTTTTAAATCCTCCGTCAGATGGCCCTTACAAGGATTTAAAAAGTTCGAGACCGGTAGTGGTTAAATGTGAATAAAGCTTGTGTACCATACGTATGGCTGATTGTTGTACTTAAGTTAGAATCCTTATAATTAAATTAATATTTCACTGCCATGTAACATAACTGGTAATACACACTAATTGTATGCTTCCGTCTGGAACCGCGTGACCGCTACGGTAGCAAGTTCGAATCCTGCCTCGGACATGGATGTGTGTGATGTCCTTAGGTTAGTTAGGTTTAAGTAGTTCTAAGTCCTAGAGGACTGATGACCACAGATGTTAAGTCCCATAGTGCTCAGAGCCATTAGAACCATTTTTGTATGCTTCCATTCCACACAAATCGGAAGACTAATTTTGAAAATCCTATTTAGTTTACCAAAGTAATGTAGCCACTTTCTACTGTTTTATTTCTATTCCTATACAGCAAGTCATTGTTTTCAGCAACTCTAAATAAAAAAAAACTCATTACATTCTTCTATGACCTTAATATCAATTTTTACTATTGTTTTGTTTGTGTTGTTTCAATATTATTTAAGTCTTATTTTTATTCACGAAAGATCATTAACGGTCACGGAGTTCACAAAATCCAACATGGATAGTATAATATTACTGTAATTCAGTTCCAGCCCTACTGTCAAACTTGATATATTATTAAATTCTTCCATTCGTGGCTGAGGTTCAACTGCAGT
Organism: Schistocerca cancellata; assembly: GCF_023864275.1. Classification (NCBI taxonomy): domain Eukaryota; kingdom Metazoa; phylum Arthropoda; class Insecta; order Orthoptera; family Acrididae; genus Schistocerca; species Schistocerca cancellata. The sequence goes on along the minus strand of NC_064629.1, from coordinate 874,945,940 downwards.
ACAAGCAAAAAATACTTCACCAGCAAAATGTAGATGCTACAGAAATGTTCCACTAACACGTATTCCTTCTTCATTCCAGCTCTACTTTCAAACTTGATATATTAAATTCTTCCATTCGTGGTTGGGGTTCAACTGCAGTAGAAGCAAACATCACCAGCAAAATGTGGATGCTACAGAAATGTCCCGTTAACACGTATTCTTTCTTCATTTTCCCACTTTACTGACCTAGAAACTTCTTCTAGGACTGCAGAGAACAATTATGGCAATACAGAAGCTCCTTGCCTTATTCCTCTTTCAACTTTCCATTTTTCATTGTCCTGATGAACTCGTAGATTGATGTATACTGGGTGATTCCATGACGATGTTACAAACTTTCAGGGATGATGGAGAAAGGTAAATGTGTTAATTTCAGGTAAGGGACCGTGGTCCGGAAACGACAGAGTGAAAATTTATAATCGTAAATCGTTCTGATACTTCTGACAGTACCGATGTTGTTGTTACTATGATCGTACGTTAGGCAATTTTCAGAGGTGACATTACGGACCAAAACGAGAAAAAATGCCTGGTAAACATGTGCTCTAAAATGCATTCCTTACGACCCGTGAGCACTTGTTCATCTTCGCTACTGTGAAACACACCTCTTCTACTGCGCAAGTCCCTGTAGCTCTTAAGGTATACATTTTAGAAACGATGCAACTTAATCTTTCCTGGACCAGTGTCCGTGACCTCAAACTGATACTTCACCCTTCTCCATCATCCCTGAAAGTTTGCAACATCATCACGCAATCACCCTGCGTATTCTTGAGTACAATTTGTGACCAGTGATGCCAAGTTCCAGCTTGACTGCTTCGTTGATTATAAGGATGAACGCAGAGAATGGGGCTGCGATCCCCAAATCTAGACGCAAAGAAAAATATGTAAACCAATAAAATCAAAATATTGAAGTGTATCTGTGGAGTTATTATTTCTAGAAAAAATACTCAATCAGCTGCGGAGCCACAAATAAAATTCTTCTTCGAAAGTAATAGAGAAGATCATGAAAAAATATTAACATATACTGAATCAGTGCCCAGTTTCTCAAGAGCTGACAATACAGGTTCTTGTTTAAACCGTCGTTGCTTCGCTTCACAACTAGAAAATGGCCACCATTCTCTTATGAATCCAGCTTCTTCCGTTGCCTGATTCTCTTCTCTATAGTTGCTGATAATATATCACAGATGTTGTTATAGTATTTCATATCTTGTCTGTACCTGTCTTCTGAAGGAGATTCGTTACAGCCTTGAACCTTCCTCTTTCGCAAACATTCTGAAGATATTTTTGCAATTTTCTTTTGTGTATCTCTTTCTCAAGCTTTAATGATTTAATCATTTCTACTGAAACACAAGCATCCTCTGTCGCCTTACTTTCTTTAAGCATCGAATGTGTTTATGACACTGAAGAAGCATTTTTTTTACTGCACTGTCTTAACGGCTTTTGACAGTTCACGATAAGAGGAAAACAACGCTTGCTAATATTTGGGAAACGTATGTGTGAGATGCACTAAACGTGAAGTCCACGTCTGTTGAGCCGCGCTCTTAGATGCTTACGAGTGCAACTTGTGCTTTCTCCTTAAACATATTGCCCGAATATCTGTACTAAACGTTTTACTCTAATCCTCATATCTATGCATTTCTCTTTTCGTGGACTGTCGAATGTGCTGAAAAAATTACATTACATTTGCTTCAAAATGCCGGCAAGGTAGAAATGTTCTGGGACCCTTTGGATAGTAACACTTGTGTCAAAAATATTTCAGTGTCTTAGAACTTTCAGAAAATGTGAGAACTATCCACTATATGTTGAATGGTGCATGCATAATTGATTAACCTGCCGCAGTCAAAGGAAACAATTCACGTTTTGTGCTCTGAATAACATTAACCATATTCTCAGCTGTCATTTCGAGAAGGTTGTTGGAATCCCGAAATTTTACCAACACATCTACAAGCAGGCCTTCGCCGCTTTGTGAGTGATGATGACGTGACTGGGCATATAACAGTGCCAGGTTTATAGCTCCACTGGCTGATTGTTCTTTCATTATTAATTCAAGAAGTTATTTTAAAAGGACAGTTTTATTTTTATTTCTTAGGCTGGGTTTTGTGGGTCACTTTTGATCTCTTGGTATTCGCATTATTGGCAATTTGCTTTTCGCTTGTTTGTCAAGCATTCGACTGCGTTTCAATCTTATGTTCCTAATTATGATTTGGTTCAAATGGTTCAAATGGCTCTGAGCACTATAGGACTCAACATCTTAGGTCATAAGTCCCCTAGAACTTAGAACTACTTAAACCTAACTAACCTAAGGACATCACACACACCCATGCCCGAGGCAGGATTCGAACCTGCGACCGTAGCAAATTATGATTTGGGTATCATACATCTCTAACAAGGTTGAGGTTTAGATGTTACTATTTTCTGTATCTGAACTACACCATAACACATTATCACCGTTTATTCTCAATTATTTACGATGATTTTTTGTTTGTTTGTTTGTTTCTATGTGAAGATTTAAGGTATAGTGAGAATGGAGCATTTACGGTCCCTCAAGAGACCGGCGTATTTACGGTTCATCTTAGGCACGTATTTCTAACCACTCGCTAGCTCCCTGACTAGGTACGTGCATTGTTACAGCTAATACAGCTGCTTCGTACAACCTACAATTAGTTCTGATATATACTTTCCTACATAAGAGGAACAGTAATTTTACTTTCATTCCTGTTTTATTGTTTATTTCCTATTGCAGATGTTTTGTGAATAGGAGGCTGTTATCTGTTACAACTTCTAGGCGTTTCTTTATTTTATTCCAGTGTTTGTGTCCATTTAGTAATTGGTCGATAGAGTCTGTGTCATCTTTGTAAAGTATTTTCATCTTTTTGTATTAACAACACTTCGACATTTTCGTTAGCTGTGGTAGAGTATATCTATAATCGTTGCCAGTTTTATTTCATTTGCGTCAATAGCGAATAGAGATTGAACTATGTGGTGTCTGGTGACAATTGTTCGCTGCACGTTTTGCGTAAAGTTGTTTGTAATACGTAATTTTCTAAGTGTACGATCTCCTCCACGACCGTTAGTTCGCAAGTCTCCTGTTCTGGAAGTAATTCGCTATTATATTTTGTACTCACCTAGCACTGTTGACATTGAGTTTCGCTATAAGGTCCTGCGTCCTAATCTTGTAGTAAATCCGGATAAATGTTGATTTAGTTAGCGAGCTGGTGTTGACCGGCGACCACTGACACGATGAGGCCTTTCTCGTGTTGTAACCTGCTTTGGATTTTCACTAAATGCCCTTCTGTTCTGCCGAAACCTTCACGTACTGTGGTGTTTTATGGAAAGTTTGGCCGACACAGCCACACTCAGGTAAACGATTACTCCGGGACAAACGTTAATTGATTGACAACTGAAGCGAAAAATGCGTAGCTAAAGCCACAACGTGGTCATCACGCACTCTCCCTGCCGTCCAATTTTGCGTAATTTTCGATATAATTTGCTACTTAATTTGGGACGTGATTGAAATCGCGCAAAGTCACACGTGAATGATCCCGTCCCCTGTCTAGCACATCCCTCTATTAAGCGCGATTGCAGCGACGTAATTGCAATTTTAGGTTCTCGTTTCACACATCTGCGAAGCCGTGGGTTGCATGGCCTTTGGTTCGTTTCGTCTGGAGACTAGTTTTCAAGAGGAGAGGCGCAAAATTCGAACAAGAGCCGATGGCGTCTTTCTTCTTCTTCAATCGAAAGAAAACACTATCACCGGTTTCCGTGATCACCAACACTATACTGTGCTTGATGTTTTCCCACGTTAACAAGAAACAATTGCAGCACTTAACTATGTGGTAACTGTATCAGAAATAGAACAACGCTTTGGTTTCGTTCAAGTGAAGTCAGAAAACGCTCCCGTCTCATCGTGTATTGATATAACATCTTCATCAGAGTACCGAAAAGGAGAAATTTAATTAACAAACATTTTCGAGCTCTTTATCGAGATAGTACTGTTCTTTTTTATTATTGCAACAGGCTTATAAGGGCGAAGAGGAACTGTCTTGCTCTCCACTCGAATGAGAAATGGGCAATTAAAAGAACTGTGTGTTTTATTCACTGAATAGTCGCTGTCAGATTCTGTCTTTGAGAGCCGGTGATGTATCTGGAAACCCTACAGCGGCAGAGACGCGGCGTCGCCAGCCAGCGTTGCCTCGCAACCGTTTTCTTAGCTGGCCGCGGGGAGCTTTCAAGCAGCTGGAGCCATCTGTTGGCCTCAGCAGGAACCGCAGCGTCGCCCAAGGAGTTGGGAGAATTGCCTCGCCTGCAAATGTAAGAAGATACACGATCAGTATTACAGCGACCCCTTTACTACACATAACATTAACAACATAAACACGAACAATTTATAAAACACTGAATTTAGTTTACTGTATGACAGTAAAAGTATATCACAGTTTAAGGTGTATCCTCTAAAGTATTTTGCCCTTGTTTTACTAAAAAAAAAAAAAAAAAGCAACAGTCATCTAACGTCCTGCAGCTACATCTCAAATGGTTTACTTACTAGGCATCAGCGTAAGACAAATTATTTGCATCGAGATGATGTTTGTGTCGTATTAGTGATTTAAATCAAAACTACCGGAAAATACTTGTTCCGTTTCTATAAACTCCTAGGTTTGCTTATAAAATCGTGAATTTTTGGCTGCTATAGTCACGAATAGCGATCTTACATCATTTTTACTTTGTTTTATTATAAATCTGAGATTTTAGTAGTTAATATTTTGGTGTAGTGTGAAGCAAATGTTCAACTAGCTGAAATGACGCCCAATATTTAGCAAACATTTACGTAAGATTTGACAAATGTAACTGTTGACGCTGCTTCAGAATACATAGAAACGAAACGCGCTCGTCGCATTATTTCGTTATACATATGTGTGGGGAAATTAAAAAATAACGTATTAGTGTATACTTTACTTGAGAAATGAAAACTAAGCCTGTTAACTTAGAGACAGTTCCATTAACACGTTTACAGCTATAGAAAAAAATCACAAAACTACAGCAAATGAGAATATGAAGTAGGTGACGAAAACTATAGATCATTTGCTGCAGTACTCAGTGTCCCTCTCTTCCTACCTTTCTTTCCGAGACAGGAAGCAGTAGAAAAAAGTTTTTGTTTCAGTGTGAGAGCCAGAGAATGTGTGTGCGTGTATCTGTAGGAAGCACCTTGCTAACTAAAAGTGATAAAATTAATGCTGTTCCGAGTCTCTATCTCTCTCTCTCTCTCTCTCTCTCTCTCTCTCTCTCTCTGTGTGTGTGTGTGTGTGTGTGTGTGTGTGTGTGCGTGTGTGTATGTGTGTTTTGCGCGAAGCAATCGTTTCGGGTACTGGGGGATAGCAGCAGCGAAACTGTGTCATTTGTTTTGAGCGCGGGAGAGTGTGAAGGGAGGGGGAAAGGATGCAGAGAGGGGCAAGGAGGGCGGACAGAGTGAGTCACGGAGGGGAGGGGGCTGCCACGTGGCTGCCCACACAGCAGCGGACAGTCCAGTAGGGGCAGGGGTAGTGCAAGTTGACGGGCTCAAGTTACACCGAGTTTTCTAGTTCGTCGTGCCCAGCGCCCGATTATAACGCTCAAGATTCGCTCCGCCTCATTTACAAGCGAGTTATAGAAACTAAAAGCAACGACGAAAGTACGCCGTATTTGTATCTGGATTACTGGTCCGGCCAGCTAACGTGGAAACACCGTGACAAAAATTCAAGCTAAATGTCGTTGCATTGAAACACTGAGCTCATAATGCCGAGAACGTCGGTCACCTTCTGACCATTCCTGAACTTGTTTCTCAGTGGTTGTTGCAAACACTTCCAAGTGTACACTGGACAAGGCTTAGCTTGTCCGTGATTTCCCTAAATCGCTTAACGCGAATGTCGGGTTGTTACCTTTGAAAGGACCGATTTCCTTCCACAGGCCGAGCCTGTGCGGCGTTTCTAACGACCTCCTCGCTGATGGGACGTTAAAGCCTTCCTATTTTAGATCTCAAATTTGAATTAAAAATTGTTAACCGGACATTGCACGTTTGCGAAAAAACGAAACTACATAATTACTTCGTACAAAGTCTATCAATACCGGACTGAACTAATAGTCCTTTTTTATCTACCAAATGGGTTCTCCTTCTTCATTTTTAATTAGGCACTGGCAGCGGTCTGCAAGATTCTTATTAATATCTTTTTAGGAGAGATTTTTCTATTTTGCCTCTTATAGTGTCCAAATTATTTCTAGCGTCGCATACGTCTATAATTTATACACGTACTAATATTCTGTTCTCGCTTCCCACGCCCGGGTTCCCGGGTTCGATTCCCGGCGGGGTCAGGGATTTTCTCTGCCTCGTGATGGCTGGGTGTTGTGTGCTGTCCTTAGGTTAGTTAGGTTTAAGTAGTTCTAAGTTCTAGGGGACTTATGACCACAGCAGTTGAGTCCCATAGTGCTCAGAGCCATTTGAACCATTTGAACTAATATTCTTGTTGCAGTTTTTCAAATTAGTGCACAGTACAGAAATATTTCTATGAACAGCATAGATGTAATGCAGCAATAGGACTACTTCGATTCAGAAATATTAAAAACTAGACAAATCAGATCAAAATAATGCATGGGTGTTTTTCATACCACTGGCGGTGCCTGTGGGAAATAATTATGCCTGCGCATGGAGTTCACTTGTATTAGGAAGAACTTTAAGCAGATTACGTTGAAAGGAACAGCCGCGGAGCATCTTAGGCAAGTCAACAACAAAAACACTTATGCATATTTCCTGCTACTCTATGCGAGATCTGATGTGATGCACGATCTGTAACTGCGAGACCCGCCGGTTAAGTGTCCAGTTTCGTAAATGAGGATTCCATGCTTTTTCGGTAATAGTGGAAAGAAGTTTAACTTTTAGTCAAAGATGTTGTGATTGTGTTGCAATGAACTTACATATTTTGTCAAAGATCTAACTTCTTTGTAAAACAACCATAACATTGCGTCATTCCATATACAGTGAGAAGCATATGCTATTTTCTGTGTTAGAATGCAGCAGACATACTATTCTTCTTGCCCTGTAAGTAACTTTCATATCTTTAAACTATTTGGTGTCACACATCTAGAAATACTGTGGCTAACGCAGTTATTTATTATCAATGCGAAACAACAGAATCTCGTGACCATCCCGCACGCTGCTGCAAAAAATCGCCAGCACTTGCAACTAAAACCAGTTATGTAAAAGATGCCTTCCACATCAATATACACATCCATGCTCAGCAAACCATTGTGAAGTTCATGGCTGAGGGTACTTCCAGGGAAGCAAGGATTGAACTTCCTCCCCGTTCCATTCGGCTATGAAGCACAGAGAAGAATGACTGCATACATTCCTCCGTGCGGGCCATAGTTAGAATAATCTTGTCTTCGTATTCCCTACAGGGCGATATATAGGGGCTGTAGTATATTTCTAGTCACCACTTAATGATATTTCTTGGAACTTTGTAATAAGGCTTTCGCGGCACAGTTGGAGCTGTTCAAGCGTGTGTCAGGACAGGAATTTCAGTATTCCCGTGACACTCTTCCATGGTTGAAAGAAAACTGCGACCATTCGTGCTGCCCTTCTTAGTCCTGTTTGGTATGGATCCCAAACACTCAAGCTAGACTTACCATATTTTTTTGGGGTTCAACACAGGACGTACTACCATAGTTTTTGGGTCCAAGCTAGTACATATTTTTTAAGTCTTAACATTCTACCGAAACATTAAACTTTCTTTATACAGTTGTACTTTTCGCTATACATGAAAATTCTCAGGAATGGTTTGTTTGTTTCAATTATATATAAAGTTTCATAGCAAGAAAATTCTGAATTAACTTTAACATCTAGCAGATGTTTAACAGTAAATACAAAAAGTGTACCCTTTTCTCCAGACCAAATGTTCCCCATAACTGAAAAACTCTCTCAACTTCAGCAGATGTCCCAGGCAAAAACATCGCAACCTTAACCATTTTAGAAATATCGCAACATGAAATATCAGTCTTTTGAAACAACTTAAAAATTGCTTTCAGTTTCACTTCAGCAGTATCTAGTACTTTCTCACAACTTGAACCACAACCTGCCCTTTATTTTTTAATTAAATGGTTCAATAATGTATGTCCATCAAACAGTCATTAAATTTATGATGTCTTTTATAATTTTGCTAACAAGCTGTGCACTCTCTTCTAAATCGGACCAGGTAATTCTAATTCGTAAATTTATACACAGATACTTACTAACTTTACCAGACAATATTTTCACATCTCCAAGCATTGGATAACGGAATTATAAAAAAATTCTACGCTTGAGCAAACATTTTGTTCCTGATCATCATTATTTTCTTTTAGTGTGCATGGCATTCCATTGGCAGAAAATCGTATAAACACGTTCATTGTTACTCTCAGTACACAATTATTCCTCTTGCAGATCAACAGTAAACGCACACGTTCTCTTACCCATTGCTGAATGATGAGACAGAAAACGAATAGAAGTAAAATGATCAAAAATATGAAGGCGAGTTACTTTACACATGAAAGCAACATAAACACATTGCCCTGTTGTGTTGCAATAGTGAATAGTTCTGGCGAAACCCGACTCCCGGCGACTTCAGCCCTTGCTCCGAGTTCGCCTGAAAGAGGCAAGGCTGTAAGAGAATGTCCAATACATGAGCCTGAAATTTTAAAAAAATCCTTGCCAGTCATACAATTCTCAATCCCCGGACATTTTTCAACCCCAGACATTACACCGAACAGCGTTAAAAAATCAGCCGGTCGAAGTGGCCGTGCGGTTCTAGGCGCTGCAGTCTGGAACCGCGAGACCGCTACGGTCGCAGGTTCGAATCCTGCCTCGGGCATGGATGTATGTGATGTCCTTAGGTTAGTTAGGTTTAACTAGTTCTAAATCCTAGGGGACTAATGACCTCAGAAGTTGAGTCCCATAGTGCTCAGAGCCATTTCTTAAAAAATCAGGACTCTCCGGTAATCCGGGACACATAATAATCCTAACGCAAGCTATGTTCTAGTATGGTTATCATGAGCAGTATTTCGTAAGTCAGCTTCGTTGTAGACTGGTTGCATTTCCCCAGTCTGCTACCAGTGGTGTGAAGTTGCTACCTGCCTTGGCTACGACTGAGTCAACGTGACAATTCCGTTTCATTTCACTACAAATTGTTACACCCAGGTATTTGTTTGAGTCGAGTGATTCCAAATGCGATTCTTTGATACTGCAGTCATAGAATATTATCGTTTTTCATTTTGTGAAATGCAGAATTTTACATTTCTGAACATTTAAAGCAAGTTTTCAATCTTTGCACACTTTGATTTTTTTTTTTTTTCATATCCAACCGAATATTTGTGCAGCTTTATTCAGATACTACTTCATTGTAAACGTTGTCTATCAGATAATTAATGTGCAACATGAACAGCAAGTGTTCCAGCCTGATAAAACGTGTAGTGGATAAAGTAAAAACTTCACGAATGTCGCAGAATTATATTTTTATTATTTTTTTTTTCATTTTAGTTATGAGTCACAGTGACATTCCTGTGCTTCAGATAGGCCATGATGAATGAAACTCAAGATTGTTTACCTGCACCTCGCTTGTAGGTTTCTTATCACTTCCAGCATTCTCTTGCAGTTATATTCAGCTTCAAAGCTCGACCATCGCTTTACCAGCCATTTGCTCTCCGAAATGTAGAGCCGCTTTTAATTTGCGAGCAATACGTGGCTGAAATCTGTCTTTGTCCTCCACACCACTAAACTGTGCTCTACAAGGTGAACCTCTGTGGTACAGGCATTGTCTATAACCTAGCTCGTTCTAGGTCCAATATCAAACCTTCGTCAATGTGTTGTCTCGCAATGTGTTTCTTGTGAGCTGTTGACGTTGAGACGGAGTTTTCGCTCCTGGTGAAGTGGGTTCTCTGTTCTCTGCCACGTTTTAGAATATTCATTTAAGACTGTAGCAATCGAAAGGTGGTCAGAGAAACGGTATCAGCTACCTGTTGGCAGCTAGTCGCTGCCCGACTCGGTTAACGAACTGCGAAGCGATAAGGAGAATCGAGAGAGCAGCGGGACTTCAGTTGGCACAGCGAACGAATTTCAAATGCGAGCTGCCAGCAGCTGTTTTGCGGGTGGCCTAGTACGGGGGCAGCTTGCGGGGGCGACGGCGTCGGTGCCCTGCTCAGTCGCTTTCTTTCCACAGTTTTACCTAAAACTACTTCGAGCACTCTTGTATAGTTGAATAAATGTTCCGTGCATCAGGACCACGCCGCCAGTGTGAAGTTAAAACACTAGCCTTTCTCCTTTTTGCTTCGAAGACGAGGGGGAGGTAAAAAGTGAAATGAGACGATTACAGTATCGGATAAACGATTCGGCTTAAGAATATACGAAACGAGGAACGGACGGAGCATCTGCATGAATAACCCATAAGCCATCTTATAGTGCGTGCTAGGGAGCTAGTATGGCCCCCTTCTTATGCAATGGGGCACAGGAATAAAGTCCGACTTTTTAAAACGGAATTTCTCTGATTTTATTAAGCTCATCGTCGTATTGTACAATTCACACGGTCACTATCAGACGCATCTTTTACCGACAACCGACTGGAAACAACGAGCTGCGCTCTCATTGCTTGCGTCACTGCAACACGACACTTCCTCAAGATTATATGTGGGGCATCACAGCTGCATAATTACAAACAAAATGAAAACTGTACTGCGAAACTCTACAAAACCTTACCACCAACCCCTGCATATCCCAAAATCAACGACTATGAAACCAATTCATGTACCAATTCGCACATCATAAACACCACTTTTTTAACAATCTTCTTCTGTTTACTACAATATTATTGTAATCACTCCTAATCGTGATGACTGGGTGTTGTGTGCTGTCCTTAGGTTACTTAGGTTTAAGTAGTTCTAAGTTCTAGGGGACTGATGACCATAGATGTTAAGTCCCATAGTGCTCAGAGCCATTTGAACCATTTAATCACTCCTAAGTAAATTGTATACATATTTCTGAAGATCAGATGCAGCCACTGCCGTTCCACTCAAAAGCAAAATGAAATTACAAATAAAAAAATTAACTGTAAGGAGTTCCTTTAGAGCCACGTCTTACTTATCTGAGGTAGCTGGGACCACATTGTCGCTATATTAGCCGGCCGGAGTGGCCGAGCGGTTAAAGGCGCTACAGTCTGGAACCGCACGACCGCTACGGTCGCAGGTTCGAATCCTGCCTCGGGCATGGATGTGTGTGATGTCCTTAGGTTAGTTAGGTTTAAGTAGTTCTAAGTTCTAGGGGACTTATGACCACAGCAGTTGAGTCCCATAGTGCTCAGAGCCATTTGAACCATTTTTTGTCGCTATATTCAAATGTGCGTCAATTCCTAAGGGAACAAACTGCTGGGGTCATCGGTCCCTAGACTTACACACTGCTTAAACCAACTTAAACTATCTTACGCTAAGAATAACACACACATCCATGCCCGAGGGAGGACTCGAACCTCCGGCGGGAGGGGTCGTACAATCCGTGACATGGCGCCTCTAACCGCGCGACCACTCCGCGCGGCTTGTCGGCGTGTGGGAATGCGGTTTCCCGCATTACAGACGCAACTGGCGTCTCGTAGGTAACTGAAAAATAATATCGATAGAGAGTTATCAAGACGGGAGAAGGCTACTTACTCGTCAAATAGCAATTACTAGAGACCCACACCGAGCCGTTTAGATGCCAGTTTTAAGAATCCATTCATTTCGGCTACAGAAGTGGCAGAAACCTGAGTCTACCAACGAGTGCGATTACTGACGCCTTTATGTTGCTGGCGTGCCTCACCGCAAGCATGAGAGAATGAAAGCCATCGTATCTCACTGAGAAAAGCACACTGTGTTCGTCTCCAGGGCTTTCCAGCTGGTACAGTTCTTGGATTTGTTCGTATGCTCACAGGAAAAATAATTCGTCCGGAATGGCATGACAGTATGTCTTTATAGAGACCCTACAACACTCAGCACTCTCAAAATAAATTCTTGTCTCAATTAAATGATAAATTTGATCGTTGTGATTAGATGACTGCAGCTGAAATGGGAGATGGAAATTTTAGAAGTATGTATGCTGGCGACTATTCGACGTCTTTATACTACAGAGTAAATGCCTAACATACAGTTCGAGCACAATAAAGCAAAGAATGGATGCCATCACTCGTTCGGCCTCTTTATTGGGCAGAAGAGATGCCTAACATCCAGCCCAGCACGATAACATCGGTGTATACACCTCCAACATTATATCATGCAAGCCGTCTGGACTAAGTAAGCATCAAGAAGCCTGGCTTCGAAAACGAAAAAGGAGTCCTTTTCTTCATTAAAATTGCACCTGCCCACAAAGCTGACCAGTCACTGTGAAAAGTGCAAACTTTTCTGAAACCCCCACTTCATTCAGTTTCTGACTTGCACGCATTTTCACACCTACAGAAATGTGTGACTGAAAAACGCTTTGAATAAAGCGACGACTTTTAAGCAGTTTTCCAGAATCGCACTTCGAGGTTGGAATCGACTCAAAAAAAAAAAAAAATACGTTGGGCAAAGCGAGAGGAGTAAGTCGGAAAACTGTGAATTTTTTTTACGTAAAAATTATGTTGTGACTTGGCAAGACAGCCAAGTCATTATGCGAGGATGCCGAAAGGCACACGTTAAGCTCACGCAGACTGGCGTGACGTCTGGACACTGAGAAAACCCTGATTACAGTCTGTCCTGTACTACAGTGATCAGCACTGATAACGATGCGGTAAGTCCGCATTCCTACTGTAAAGAGGGTGCTTTTGCGTTTCCATTGTCCAGACTGCCATGAAGTACGAGGGCAGTTCAATAAGCAATGCAACACATTTTTCTTCTCGGCCAATTTTGGTTGAAAAAACCGGAAATTTCTTGTGGCATATTTTCAAACATTCCCGCTTCGTCTCGTATAGTTTCATTGACTTCCGACAGGTGGCAGCGCTGTACGGAGCTGTTAAAATGGCGTCTGTAACGGATGTGCGTTGCAAACAACGGGCAGTGATCGAGTTTCTTTTGGCGGAAAACCAGGGCATCTCAGATATTCATAGGCGCTTGCAGAATGTCTACGGTGATCTGGCAGTGGACAAAAGCACGGTGAGTCGTTGGGCAAAGCGTGTGTCATCATCGCCGCAAAGTCAAGTAAGACTGTCTGATCTCCCGCGTGCGGGCCGGCCGTGCACAGTTGTGACTCCTGCAATGGCGGAGCGTGCGAACACACTCGTTCGAGATGATCGACGGATCACCATCAAACAACTCAGTGCTCAACTTGACATCTCTGTTGGTAGTGCTGTCACAATTGTTCACCAGTTGGGATATTCAAAGGTTTGTTCCCGCTGGGTCCCTCGTTGTCTAACCGAACACCATAAAGAGCAAAGGAGAACCATCTGTGCGGAATTGCTTGCTCGTCATGTGGCTGAGGGTGACAGTTTCTTGTCAAAGATTGTTACAGGCGATGAAACATGGGTTCATCACTTCGAACCTGAAACAAAACGGCAATCAATGGAGTGGCGCCACACCCACTCCCCTACCAAGAAAAAGTTTAAAGCCATACCCTCAGCTGGTAAAGTCACGGTTACAGTCTTCTGGGACGCTGAAGGGGTTATTCTGTTCGATGTCCTTCCCCATGGTCAAACGATCAACTCTGAAGTGTATTGTGCTACTCTTCAGAAATTGAAGAAACGACTTTAGCGTGTTCGTAGACACAAAAATCAGAACGAACTTCTCCTTCTTCATGACAACGCAAGACCTCACACAAGTCTTCGCACCCGAGAGGAGCTCACAAAACTTCAGTGGACTGTTCTTCCTCATGCACCCTACAGCCCCGATCTCGCACCGTCGGATTTCCATATGTTTGGCCCAATGAAGGACGCAATCCGTGGGAGGCACTACGCGGATGATGAAGAAGTTATTGATGCAGTACGACGTTGGCTCCGACATCGACCAGTGGAATGGTACCGTGCAGGCATACAGGCCCTCATTTCAAGGTGGCGTAAGGCCGTAGCATTGAATGGAGATTACGTTGAAAAATAGTGTTGTGTAGCTAAAAGATTGGGGAATAACCTGGTGTATTTCAATGCTGAATAAAACAACCCCTGTTTCAGAAAAAAAATGTGTTGCATTACTTATTGAACTGCCCTCGTATCTCTTAGTAACTAACAGATGCGAGCTTTTCAAATCAGTTAACGCTGCTATAGCATCAGTGACTATAAGAATAAGAAGGAATGTTAAGAGTGGTAGGTAAATACTTTTTGCTTACCAAGAGTGCCGGAAGCTAACTGAAAACCATATAAACATTCAACATGAGATACTCAGCTCCAGGGATGAAAATCTGTTGGATCGAATTTACCTTTCCAGTCACTAAGTGACTACCATCATCATTTTCGTGTCCGGTCAGCATTTCCAGAACGCTGTAACTCGAGTGACCTCGTTATTTGCCTCGATCAAGTCCTGTGTTTCACAAGATTGTTCCAGTAGAGGTCGTATGTGGAAGAGGACCATGCCCCATTTGTGCACGTCAGTCTTACAACGAGGGACTCCGACCTTAAGGCGATTGAGTGATCTCGACACAGGGTAGGTCAGTTCATTTCCTTGGACTAGTTCTACCTTTGCTAGGATACTCGGCGACAGCTTACTGTGTGATAGGGCTAGACTGCTGTGTTCCCTTTAGTGGATGACTTCTGGATTTCAGTCGACAGACTAGGACTTGTTGATCATGCAGTGGATGACGGAGGTCATTGATGCGCGTCACTCTCTCCGCATTTCCAGTTACGGCCCTCCTGACAAAGTGTGGAGCTTTTACAACAGTAGCGTAGCGTTTGGCGAGTGGAGCTGGCTTTACACATCCCGACAAGTTCGGGCAGTTCCATTGATGCAGTGTCAACCCGCTTGGTGTCAGCAGATAACTTCATACATATTAGGCCTACTCTGCAGCTGACACACACAAAGAAAGAGCATAAGTTCTTAGTACTTGAGGACTAGCCCCTCAGGTCGTGGCTCAAAGTACTGTTTCTTGCACTAAGCCTTAGCTTGGTTTTATGCAATGTTTCTTGAAGAACAGTGTACGGTCAAGACTAAATCCCAGGTATACAAGAGTTGGACGAAGCTGAAGTCGTATACCTTGCCAATTCGCGCAGATCTTCTCTAGTCCGCAACTGAAAGGCGCACTCCTAAGTTTTGTTGAGATTTTGCCTTGGATAAGTGAGCTCACAGTAAAGACCAAGGGTACTACCCAACCGTGAAATCAACTCCCCCCCCCCCCCCCTCTTTAAACATTTTCCCTTGGTCGGTCACGGCTGCTTCATCAGCATAGATGAAATTCCTGTAGTGTTCTATAATGGACAGATAGTTAATAGAAATATTGAAGAGCTCAGGAGCGAGAACATTGCCTTGAGGTAGGCCATCTGCTTTTCTTACCCTGGACAGAGACCTGGCACCTTCTATTCTGCAGGAGAGTACTATGAGGGACTATACTGTTCGCAGACGATGTCATTGTTTATAAGAAGGTTGCAACGCCAGAAGATTCTCGAGAATTCAGGAAGATCTGCAGAGGATCGACAGTTTGTGCAGAGACTGACTGGCAGTTGATCTTGAACATAAGTAAATGTAACGTACTTCCCATTAAAATCCGCAGAGGTCCAGTCCAATGAATGGTAATGCGCAGGTAAGCGCATTGTGTAGACTGCCTGCCTCGATAACTGAGTGGTCAGCGCCACATAATGCCACGCAAAGGGTCCCGGGTTCGATTCCCAGTCGTGTCGGAGATTTTCTCCACTCAGGGACTGGGTGTTGTGCCGTCTTCATCATCATGTCATCCCCATCGACGTGCAAGTCGCCGAAGTGGCGTCAACCAAAAAGACTTGCACCAGGCGATCGGTCTACACGACGGGAGGCCCTATGTGTGTGTGTGTGTGTGTGTGAATTCCTAAGGGACCAAACTGCTTAGGTTATCGGTCCCTAGACTTACACACTACTTAAACTAACTTATGCTAAGAGCAACATACACACCCATGCCTGAGAGAGAACTCGAACCTCCGGTGGGAGTGGCCGCGCAGTCCGTGACATGGCGCCTCAAACCGCGCGGCCACTCCGCGTGGGGGACACTAGCCACACGACATTTCATTTCATTGGATGGACTTGAATTTGAACTCTGCTTTTTCAGAATACCATATCAATATTTTACCAACTGCTCCAGACGGCGCGGTAGCTGCTTGTAGGGTGAGACAGCTAACGTCGTCCGTGTGATGCTAATACGGCACCAGCGCTCTCGCATTCCTACTGCCCGATAAAAACATTTGCAGATTTCCATATTTCATTGGCCCAAACTCACTGCTCATCTGGCATTCAGAGCATCCGGCAGTCAAGCACGAATCTAGACAAGTAGCTGCCTATCTTTTCACACAAGAGACTACCTCGAAAGACATAGAATATAAATGACTGTCGTACGGAAGATTACATTCTGTTTCACGACTATCGCTTTGCTTCATTCGCTTCTCCTGCCCGTTTCAGGATATGGTTGCTGGCTGCTGAGTTGTATCGCACAGGTGACTCCTCACTTCGTAACCCAGATTGCCACGTTCATATCCCCAAATTGTTGTCCTGGTAGGTAGCAGAAGTTGTGGTATTGCTGACTGTGCTGTATGGAACAGCATAGCAAACATATTATCGTAGCCAAGAGAGGCACACAGCCAACACCCACCACAATACTACATGTTTAGCCGGTTGCTGTGGCCGAGCGGTTCTAGGCGCTTCGGTTTGGAACCACGCGACCGCTACGGTCGCAGGTTCGAATCCTACCTCGGGCATGGATGTGTGTGATGTCCTTAGGTTAGTTAGGTTTAACTAGTTCTCAGTTCAAGGGGAATGATAACCTCAGATGTTAAGTCCCATAGTGCTCAGAGCCATTTTGAACCACAAAACATTGTCAATACCAATCACTGCTATCCTAAACAAAGTGAGCTGACAGAATTCCACGACAGACTCGCACGCACCCCTGATAGTTTGAACCAATTATCTTATTCCGCCGTTAAGAACCGTGGATGTTGTGACAGACCATCCGCATAGGGCGAACAGTTTCTTTTTCGGTAAATATTGAAATTTTCATTGTCATAATATTCAGTGAGCCCTTTTTGTGTGAACACAGCTATCGGTGGAATTTGGTTTGCCTAGTTTAAGAGCTGAAGGCCTACAGGACCGTTGGGCACGTAAAAAATCGTCACTGCGCTGTGGAAAGAGCATTGAAATCTCGTGCAGATATTTGTCGTTCTCCAAAGTGAGGGCTCGCCTTTCCAAAAACACTGATGAGCCAAAACATTACGATCACTGCCCACCGTGACATTTAATGCGGTCTGGTAACGTTGCGGGCAGTGATGCAGTAAGGAAAGTAGATAAGACGAGCGAAGACAAATGGGAAATCGTTCTAGCGAAGATAAGCGCCACAAATGAGGAAATCCACTGATATCAGCAACTTTGACAAAGTGCAGGTTATTATCAGTCGCCACCTGGAAACGAACATCTCGCAATCGGCGAAGGTAGTCGGCTGTTGGTGTGCTACTCCTGTGAGCATACATGGAAAGTGGTTGATGGATGGTGAAACAACGAGTAGGCGACAAGATGTCGAGCGTCCACGACTCATCACAGAACGTGGGTGTTGGAGGCTTGCTCGCTCTCTAAACCAGGATAGTCGGCGATCTGGGGTAAATATAACGACGGCGTAGAATGCTGGTGTATGTACAAGTGTTTCAGAGCAGACCGGTCACCGCACATTGTCGAACATGGGGCTCCGCACGTCTTTCCGTGTTGACAAAACGGCGTCGTCAGTTACGATTGCAGAGGCACATGATCATCGAGAAAGGACCGTGGGTCAGTGGAAACGTGTCGGCTGGTAGGGTGAATCACGTTTCGTGTTACATCAGGTCGAAGGCCCCGTCTGGATACGCCGTCAACAAAACGAACGGTTGCTCGAAACATGCACTGAGCCATATGCGCAGGCCAGTGGGGACAGCTGTGGACTGTGTGAATACACTCCTGGAAATTGAAATAAGAACACCGTGAATTCATTGTCCCAGGAAGGGGAAACTTTATTGACACATTCCTGGGGTCAGATACATCACATGATCACACTGACAGAACCACAGGCACATAGACACAGGCAACAGAGCATGCACAATGTCGGCACTAGTACAGTGTATATCCACCTTTCGCAGCAATGCAGGCTGCTATTCTCCCATGGAGACGATCGTAGAGATGCTGGATGTAGTCCTGTGGAACGGCTTGCCATGCCATTTCCACCTGGCGCCTCAGTTGGACCAGCGTTCGTGCTCGACGTGCAGACCGCGTGAGACGACGCTTCATCCAGTCCCAAACATGCTCAATGGGGGACAGATCCGGAGATCTTGCTGGCCAGGGTAGATGACTTACACCTTCTAGAGCACGTTGGGTGGCACGGGATACATGCGGACGTGCATTGTCCTGTTGGAACAGCAAGTTCCCTTGCCGGTCTAGGAATGGTAGAACGATGGGTTCGATGACGGTTTGGATGTACCGTGCACTATTCAGTGTCCCCTCGACGATCACCAGTGGTGTACGGCCAGTGTAGGAGATCGCTCCCCACACCATGATGCCGGGTGTTGGCCCTGTGTGCCTAGGTCGTATTCAGTCCTGATTGTGGCGCTCACCTGCACGGCGCCAAACACGCATACGACCATCATTGGCACCAAGGCAGAAGCGACTCTCATCGCTGAAGACGACACGTCTCCATTCGTCCCTCCATTCACGCCTGTCGCGACACCACTGGAGGCGGGCTGCACGATGTTGGGGCGTGAGTGGAAGACGGCCTAACGGTGTGCGGGACCGTAGCCCAGCTTCATGGAGACGGTTGCGAATGGTCCTCGCCGATACCCCAGGAGCAACAGTGTCCCTAATTTGCTGGGAAGTGGCGGTGCGGTCCCCTACGGCACTGCGTAGGATCCTACGGTCTTGGCGTGCATCCGTGCGTCGCTGCGGTCCGGTCCCAGGTCGATGGGCACGTGCACCTTCCGCCGACCACTGGCGACAACATTGATGTACTGTGGAGACCTCACGCCCCACGTGTTGAGCAATTCGGCGGTACGTCCATCCGGCCTCCCGCATGCCCACTATACGCCCACGCTCAAAGCCCGTCAACTGCACATACGGTTCACGTCCACGCTGTCGCGGCATGCTACCAGTGTTAAAGACTGCGATGGAGCTCCGTATGCCACGGCAAACTGGCTGACACTGACGGCGGCGGTGCACAAATGCTGCGCAGCTAGCGCCATTCGACGGCCAACACCGCGGTTCCTGGTGTGTCCGCTGTGCCGTGCGTGTGATCATTGCTTGTACAGTCCTCTCGCAGTGTCCGGAGCAAGTATGGTGGGTCTGACACACCGGTGTCAATGTGTTCTTTTTTCCATTTCCAGGAGTGTATTATTGCGGACCTCCTGCGTCCATTCAAGCTCGATGTCTTCCCCGATGGCGATGGTATCAAATGGTTCATATGGCTCTAAGCACTATGGAACTTAGCATCTGAGGTCATCAGTCCCCTAGACTTAGAACTACGTAAACCTAACTAACCTAAGGACATCACACACACCCATGCCCGAGGCAGGATTCGAACCTGCGACCGTAGCACCAGCCCGACAATGGTATCTTCCAGCAGGATAACTGTCCGTGTGACAATAACAGAATCGTGTTACAGTGGTTTGACGAGCATGGCAGTGAAATTACGTTATGTCTAGGTCACCACATTCGCCTAGTTGTGAGCCCTATGGAATACACCTGGTTCGCTATTCGACGCTAGCCTCGCCCACACAAATCGTCAGCCTGCGATTTAGAAGAATTGTCTGACCTAAGCGTAAACGTGCGTCCGGAAACCGACCGAGGACTTGTCAAATCCGCGCCACGCAGAATCGCGTTCTGAAGGTGGACCGCGACGCTATTAAGCAGGTTGACATAGTGTTTTGGCTAATCACAGTGTGTATACGGTATTCCTGCCCGAAGGAAATGGTTCAAATGGCTCTGAGCACTATGGGACTCAACATCTTAGGTCATAAGTCCCCTAGAACTATGAACTATTAAAACCTAACTACCCTAAGGACATCACACACACCCATGCCCGAGGCAGGATTCGAACCTGCGACCGTAGCAGTCCCGCGGTTCCGGACTGCAGCGCCAGAACCGCACGGCCACCGCGGCCGGCTGCCCGAAGGAAAGTTGCGCAGTACGGGAAGAGGGATTAGTGGAGCCTTTCTCGGCCATTTCTGAGTTATGGAGTTGGTGTCCATCGTTCAAATGTTTCAAATGGCTCTGAGAATTATGGGACTTAACTTCTGAGGTCATCAGTCCCATAGACTTAGAACTACGTAAACCTAACTAACCTAAGGACATCACACACATCCATGCCCGAGGCAGGATTTGAACCTGCGACCGTAGCGGTCGCGCGGTTCCAGACTGTAGCGCCTAGAACCGCTCGGCCACTAGGTTCGGCGGTGTCCGTCGTCCGCGGTGTTGAGTGCATCTCTCGTGGACTGTGTGCGTAGTCTACCCGAAGGATCAGTCGGGCTTTCGGAAACGAAGGAAGAATCTGCTGCTTCTCTTGGAAGCTGAGACATAACCGCTACAGGTAGAGATGAGCCGACTGTGACCATGCAAGGGCCTCCTCGACTGTCCCGGCAACCACCTGAGCGAATTAGGGCGATAACAAGTTGTAGCCCTCTCGTGCAGCCCCGAGCAGCGATTGCCCCCAGTTACTGCGACGGCCCGTCGGCCCGTCGGCCACTTTGTCCGGGCAGCGAGTGCAAGCGCGATCGTCGTTATTTTCGAACGCATTTCGCCGCCTTTTTCTTTCTGTGGCAGTCTGCGCGGCCGAATATAAATGGCGGACTTTTAGGATTTATGCGGTCGTAAAGCGGTTGCGTTGTTGTTGAGGTGGTCGCGGCGGGCAACGACCCGGCGGCAGCGGCGCGCCGGCATTCCTGCCCCCTCCAGCTCCAGCTCCAGCGCGGCTCCAGCTACAGCGGTACGCTCGCTGCCCCGCACGCCGGCCACCGGCCACCGGCTCGCCGCCGAGCCGCACCAGGAGAATCATTGTCGGTTCGGCTCTGGACCTCTGGAACGAAATCCAGGTTTAACATCACGTCGATGACAGGGTCATTAGCGAAGTAGCACAAGCTCGGGTTGGAGAACGATGGGGAAAGAGATCGGACGTGCCCTTCATATTCCCGGCATTTGCCTGGAGCGATTTGGGGAAACCACGGTAAACCTAAATCCGGATAGCTGGACGGGGATTTGAACCACCGTCCTCCCGTCATTGCGCCACCTCGCTCGGTGCCGGGCTTCTAAGGAAGAGAGAAAGCTCGCCGGTTAACGTCCCACCGATGACAGGTCACGAAGAGGGATCACAAGAAAGGGAGTCTTATAGAACCGCTCCCGTTTGCATTTTTATTAATGATCTAATGGATAACGCGGGAGGCTCACGATGCTGTTGTAGCGAAACGCAGAAGGACGTGCGTAGGATCAGCAGTTGGTGCGGGGACTCTCAGTTGAGCCAAACGTAAATAAATCTAACGCCCTGCACATCAGTAGGCGAAAAAGGACAAATGGTTCAAATGGCTCTGAGCACCATGCGACTTAACTTCTGAGGTCATCTGTCGCCTAGAACTTAGAACTAATCACACCTAACTAACCTAAGGACATCACACACATCCATGCCCGAGGCAGGATTCGAACCTGCGACTGTAGCGGTTGGCCTAGACTGTAGCGCCTAGAACCGCAAGGCCACTCCGGCCGGCCGGCGAAAAGGAACACCACTCTTCGATTACACTGTTGGCGACAAATCGCTGGGAACGGTAACTACCGAAAAATGCCTAGGAGTGACCATTTCGAGTGACAAATGTGAAATGAGCACGAAAAAGAAATGTAGCAAAATGACATTCCAGGCTGTGATTCGTTAGGAGAATCTTAAATAAGTAAAATTCGTCAACGAAAGAAGTGGCTAACAAAACACTTGTGAGTATTATTCGTCAGTCTGAGACCCTCACCAAGATGAAATACGAGAACAGATAGAGAAGATCCAACGAAGGTAGGACGTTATGGAGACACTCGACAAATTGTCTTGTCAGACGCTACAAGAGTGTCGTTGACTGTAACGGAGAGCTTTAATATTGAAAATCAGCCAGTGTGTACTCCGAGAAGTGTCGGACAACATCCCACTTACGCCCACATACGTCTCACGAAGCGACGACACCGAGAAAATCAGGGAAATTCGGTCCCACAGGGAGGTTTATCGACAGTCATTGTTACCACGCGCCTTTCGTGAATGGAGCAGGGAAGGATTGGTGAAATACAAGTACAAGACCAATCGCCTGCTCCACACTGTAAATTGGCTTCCGGAGTATATGTTTGGATGTAGGAGCTCGGTTTGGGGAAGGAAATCAGCCATGTTCGACTCAGAGGAGCCATCTGTCCCTTTCCGCTGAGGATCCATGGAAAACTCTACCGGGACGGTCGGAAGGGGATTTGAATAACAGCTCTCCAGTTTGTGTGTGAGGCTCGGAGTCTGGATAAGGCAGACGCTTGAGCCGTCGTCGCAGTTCCCTTCCTGACAGTCAGATGCTCACTGACTGAACCTGCGCCACCTCGTTTTATTCGTCAAAGATTTGGTCGCTTTCGTACAGTCACTGCGTAGCCCTTTCCAGTGCGTTCTTGGTTCTCGTCTACTTCTGTGTTTCAGAGTGTAATCGACTGAGCGTGATTATTTACAAGCCACTAGATTTTTAAAGAATCGTTAGCCCGATGTATTTTTTGCCTTCCGTTCTTGTTTCGAAAACTCATTGTCAGGCCCAGCCGCAAGGGGGGCAGAAATGATAGCCTTCCAGGAGCTCGCAGTCGGCAGGAGCGTGCTTCCAATCCCCGCCAGCCCACCTAAATTTTGATTTTCAGTGGTCTCCGTAAATCGCCCAAGGCCGAGGTCTCCCGGCAAAAGAACACGGCCCTTCCCGCTCCTATCACAACTGTACCTTATGCTCCGTTTCTAATGAGCTCATTGTCGGAAAGATGTTAACCGCTAATCTTGATTCTTTGCAGCAAGCCCATAGCTGCGAGTGCGAGATGTTAAAGGAGAAGTCAAATGAAAACGACACAGGTGGAAAATGGTAAGTAAACTGTTTATTATTTCATAACTAATTGCCATAATGGTTAATACATTTATCCCTGTATGAGGCAAGACTGTCAAAGCGTTCGTGGAAAAATGGTTACGGTTGCCTAGGGAACCATCATTGTACCCGGGCGTGCACCTCTTCGTCCGAAGCAAATCGACGGGAGCGAATGTCTTTCTTCAGGGCTTCAAAAATATGGAAATCGCATGGGGAGAGGTAGGGACTGTATCCACGATGTGAAAGGGCTTCCCAACAGAACTTTTGCACCCTACTCGAAACAACCTTGCCTACATGTGGGCCCCTTCCGAGTTTGTTGCAGATGTTTCACTAAGAAGCACTTACACAATAAAGTCCCGATCTCTCAGCCTGCGATTTCCATACTTTTGAGCCTAGCAGAAAGACATTCGTGGATGTCGATTTGCTTCGGACGAAGAGTTGCACGCCTTGGTAAAATCACGATTCCGTAGGCAACCGCAAATATTTTTCCATGAAGATGTGATCGTCTTGTCCCACAGTGGGATGAATGTATTACAGTTACGGTGATTGTTTTTGAAATGATAAACAGTTTCCTTCTTTTTTCCATCTTTCTCGTTTTCGTTTGACTGCGCCTCGTATTTACTATAGCACAGGCAGGCTCCTGCTTGCGTTTTTCCATGAATCGCTGGCGTCTGTCAACTGACCACTGTTACTTCCTCCAGTCTTTCTTTCCCCATCGAGTTACATATCCGTCGGAAATGATGCCGACGTAAACAGTGCTGTTTCTCCTTCCTTCCGATGCATTAGAAGACGCCTGTGACCGCTGCTGATCATCAGCCTTCGTTCGAGGAAGCAATCCTGTGACATTTGTTCAGGTTAGCTGCAGTCACAATGGGGGCTACAGTGGAAAGAGAATCGACCAGGAGCAAATCTGTGTGTCTTACTGGCCACAGGAGTACCTCAGTATCGTGCAGAAAGTTCTCAGAGACATGTGCAATGTGTTGACAACCATTGTACTGCTGAAAAATTTAACCACCATACTGTCGCATGATGTGTAATACATGAAGACGTGGAATGTCCGTGACGTACTGTTGTGCCTCAGTCACTACCCGGCCGTGACCTGAAGACATATTCCATGGCTCCCAGGAGTAAACACCGTTCTGTGTCTCCAAAACATTGGAAGAGTGGGTCTCTCCCTAGGTTGCCGCCAAACTCGCCGGGGTAGTGCAGAAGCGCGATTCATCGCTAAAGGCAGTGCGACGCCATGCAGCAGTCCACGAATCCCGGCCAGAAACACAGCCGTCTGTGTTGTCTACACACTGGATGGTAATTATCAAATCCGGCAACTGACAGCCTCCGACGAATGGTGCAGTGTGAAACGGAATGTTGTACGGAGTGTATTTCATGTTTTCGGCTGGCAGGCGGAGATGTGAAGGGCTTACGATGTGCTTGGTGCACAATATGGTGACTCTCCCTCGTGGTGGTCAGGCGTGGTCGACTAGAACAATGGCGGCGAGCATGCCTGCCCTTCCGTTCCCATGCAATTCTGCATCGGGCCACTGTTACATCCGAATGCCCCAGAATTCTGGACGTTGCACGATTCGACCAGCTGTTCAAACTGAAACACACAATGAGGCTTCTTTCAAACTGTGTATGGTACTGATAACGTTGTCTCACACGAGTACATGGCATCTACGTGTGCCCAACAGTGATCATTCAAGGTATCTCGCTGTTCACGTATCTTATACACCCTACCAGGCCTGACAACAAAACCAAGCACGAACAGTACTAATACGCTCTGGTTGAATTGCAACACTAATATTTACATGCCCGCCTATGGTGTGTACATTTACGAACTTACATCGACATCCGACCATGTCTTCTGGGAGCTTCACCTTTTTGTTAGACAGTGTATTTGACACGTTCGTACTTCTGGTTCTGAGCGACGAGTAGCCCCAAGCGTCATAGAATTCGATCCCCAAGAACATTGTTAAGTTACGCAGTTACAGATAATGATCCTACAGAGGGTTTTTGAGCCTACTCTCACGGTAGTTCTGTGGAGCAAGAACCTCTCTCCAGGGCAGCGACCTCATAGTTCGTTCGATACGAAGTCCCAGCAAGCACACATCTACATCTATACTCCAGAGGCCACCTTATGCTCTGTGGGGAGGGTACTTTACGAACCACTAACATTTTAACCTTTTCTGTTCCAGTCACGAGTGATTCGCGAGAATGACGATTGTTGGTACGCCTTCGTGTGAGCTCGAATCTTTCTAATTTTTACGTTCGTGGTCTTTTCGCGGGATATGCATAAGGGGAAGCAGTATATTGGTTGACTCTTCTAGGAGCGAACACTCTCGTAGCTTCAACAGTAAGCGACATCGTCATGCAGAACACCTCTCTCGCAGCGTCTGAAGGTGGCTGAGCATCTCAGTGACGCTCTCAGCATACTAACTGAAGGTGTGACGAAACGCTGTGCCCTCCTTTGGATCTTCTTTATTTCTTCTGTCAATCCTATCTGGCACGCATCACAGACTGCCGAGAATATTCAGTATAGTACGTTTAAGGTGACCCGATGCCAAATAAGCACCAGCCTCAAGATTCACTTGCCTGTCCTCAATCTGGCACAACCAAACAAACATCCCGACGGGCACGAACTGATATAATCCCCCATTGCGTCAGTTCCCAGTAGTGCCTCTTAGTTGTGCAGGAGTATCACATAAAGCCACATGCAATCGGGACAGAACAAAAACAAACTGAGAAACTGACGGGTTTGAGCTTTTCTCAGTTTCAGTCGTGGGCGAAACAGAATAAAACAGTTGTTTTATGGTACAGACCTGGAGAACAACTCTGCCAAAAAGCTAAATATTCGTCTAAAAAAGACCGTTCAGAAGAAGAAAAAGATGGTGTTTTTAATGATCGCCTTTAAGAGAAAGTGAAGCATGTAAGCTGCAGTGAGAACACGTGCCTCTTACACACTTTTCTGAATACGCAGCTCGCGTTACTATCACCTGTATGCTCCAGAAACAAACGCAACATGGTTTACTCTCCAATAAGGCTTGTCGATTACGTTAACTGATGGCACGAAGTGCAATCCTTCTTTGGAATGTGGTAAGCTGTAGGCCAGTCAGATGAACCACACAGACAGGCAGAATTCGTAAGCAAGACCCCGCATGAGCTTTCGAGACGCGACTATCCATCGACACAGAATGTGTGTCTACGGAGCTACACATGTAAGGAAGAAAGAAGTTTGCGCTAAAAGTAAAACCACAGAGATACGTTCTCACGGCCCCCAGACCGTACGATTGGCTCCCTCAGACTGTTTGATGAATATACATGCATTTATCCCCGAGGGTTAAATGGCACTCTCTGCCTACGTCTCGTCTGCAAATAGTGAGTGCTACTGCGACTTTGACAAGAGTAATGCCGTGTTGGCGTTGTTACTGCTGATGAAAGAGAAAACAGAGATGAAACTTGGAGCCGACACAAAGCTTGGATCACTCAGTTTCTCTTTCAGTTGCAGAGATGAAAGGGCTTGCTGGGCGTCGAAATTCACACAGAACTAGTCTCCGGCCTCAAGACCGCAACAAAATAACCACTCGAAATATTCTGTCCGAGGTGTTCCTTGTCTCAAAATATTCTGATTAGGACCATCTCGTGTGTGTATAATTTTGACCCTAAAGTTCTGAAACTTTGTACAGACAGTCATCCCCAGATACCGTTGCCGGCCCTGCAGTGTACTAAATTTTGTCCAACTTCTAGATATTTTAGTGACGCACAGCGACTAGCAAGCGTGAGGAACTGACTCGAGTTGGTGTCTGCCCGTAACACAAGAGCGACACATTAGTTCGGGACAAGTCCGCGGCGCGGCGCGGCGGGCGCGGGCCCACTTGGCTCGGCGGCGACTGTAGCCGGCCACACATGTGATTCCGTCTCGGCCTTACGCAAAGCGCGGGCTATTGGGATAGGTCAGACTGTCAAGTTCGCCTGGGCGTACGAGCAAAACGACCTCACACGGCACGGCACGGCTCGCCGGGGCCCGACCACTTTCTAACGTGTTTTATAGACCTGCCCCTGCGATGTTGCCACTGCTGCCGCTCCTCGCTGCTCGGGACTCGATCTGCGGACTCCCAGCCTCAGCGCCCGCCGCTGAGGACAAAAGGGACGACGCCCCATATCGGGCTCGCTTCTTCTGCTGCTCCCGTTTGCATAGTTATACGTCCATTCTGCGAGCCACAACTCGTATGATTTGGGAACAAATAATTTGGGAAAGGGGGGGGGGGTAAAGAATATGTGAGGGATGGTACCTAACCCGCTGTAATGCGAGAGTAAAAATCCTATACGGAGAGTCCCAAAGATTTTGGGTCGATTACCACGGAATGGTGAAAAAACGGTGTTTTAGTATCTAACATTCTAGAAAGTGAGAGCAGACTAAAAATACCACTGGTGATAGCACAAAGAAGCCGAAACACGTTCGAGCATTAAAAAGAATAGCTGTCTGCATAATAGGCGGACCTGAATTCCTTTAGGATCAAAATTATATACACGGTAGAAAATCCACAGATGAGTTCTTTGCGATAAGGAACTCATGGTCGAACACTAATATTTAGTTTTTTTATTGACATAAACAATTGACGCTTCATAGCAACAACTTACACTCATACCAACAGTTCAAAACATCGATCGCCGGTCTGAAAACATACATTACATCGTTGTTAGTTACAGGGGGTAACTGATGATCCAGTACTAGTCTCCACACTATTTTCTTCCAAGTGGGCGTTTCAGAGAGAAGTTGACGGCTACTTATTGTTGCATCTTCTCCCATACGTTCCAACACCTCCTCTTCAAATTCTACTGCGCGAACAGTTATTACTCGAGACTTGAGCGACCAAAGCTTTTGCAAGTTTCTATCCAAATAGGACGTCGGTTGCCGCGAAATTTTCCTCTGTATATCCGTTCGGCTATCAGGGCACTACATCCTCCAGCGCCGCCTATTACATTCACATATGCAAGTTCCTGTTTGCGAGTAATCTTCGACAAGCAGTGGTAAACTGCACCTGAACATACCACAGACGAGTATGTATTTTTTCTCCAGGTAGCACCACTAATATCATTGCCACTGAAGTATCAGAGCCCCTTTTCACACTATTTCCCTATTACTTCGCAAACTCCACACAGTAAGCCTATGCTACCCCTCGGGAGTGTTAAAACGGAAGAGCTTCAGAAACAGTTGGCGGACTAGTGAATGGTAAGGGATCCGTCGGTCGGTCAGTCGCTACTTTAAACTCGTGGTCGAGCATACAGATTTAATGTGTCAGGAAAATTTTTGTAGAAGTCTAGCCATTAGGGTGTGGTCCCGTTATTGCGTTTAAGAAACCGCTAAATGTCGACAGATGGGAACATATTCACAGCACTGAGTACTGCATACAGCAGAGGAACAGTTCAGAGACCACGACTGGCTGTCTGTAACAGCGTAACACAGCACCCTGTCATAAAGCAGCATCTATGAGGCAATTACCTGTGGTCAACAACAATCCTAAAATGGACTGGCCTGCTCAGAGTCCCGACCTGAACGCTTTTGGGATGGGTGAGAACATCCGCTTCGCTCCAGACATTGTGTACGACGTCTCTACCGTCTTTGGCTTGGGCTCATGAGGAAGAACGACATTCAAATACCTCATTTAAAGTTTTCCCAGCAGAATCCAAGCCATCATGAAGGTCAGGGGTGGACACACCCCATATTTATATGCTCTGATATGCGACCGGATACGTTTGAGTAGACAGTGTATCTGAGTAGGTGAGCTGATGAAAACGCTGCTTCGAATAAGACCACGCCTAATGAAGCACTTTCGTGTGCAACACAGAAGCACTGCCTCAGATGGAAGTACGAGACGTAAAATATAATTTTTCTTCCTTTTTTCGTTCCTACTGATGGAAGTTGTGTAATAGTTTTATAGTAGGCTGAGTGGTTCAAATGGCTCTGAGCACTATGGAACTTAACATCTTAGGTCATCAGTCCCCTAGAACTTAGAACTACTTAAACCTAACTAACCTAAGGACATCACACAACACCCAGCCATCACGAGGCAGAGAAAATCCCTGACCCCGCCGGGAATCGAACCCGGGAACCCGGGCGTGGGAAGCGAGAACGCTACCGCACGACCACGAGATGCGGGCAAGGCTGAGTGGTCAGAAGTCATGGGAGGGTATTGTCTCACGTAAAGATGAGCAGAGTATCACGCCAGAATATTGCGGCTACATGTTACGTATATGCCTTACATGTAAGAAAGGAGAAATGTTAACGCGTGAACATTATAGAGGCATAACTTTATTGAATACAATCAACAAGATATTCTCAGGTGTGCTGAATGAAAGAATAAAAAAGTTCGCTGAACATACCCTCGGAGATACCAATACGGTTTCCGGCCAAACAGAGAGACTTCTGACCAATTGTTAGTTGTTAAACAAATAATGGAAAAAGCACTAAAGGAATTGAGCATCTGTGACAGGCTAAGAAGGTTTGTTGAGTTAACAACGAAGGACGTATAGGCAACAGTACAGGAGGGGACAAAAGGACAAAGAGCTTTAACTTGAAGATGGAGTGAAACAGTGATCGTCGCTCTGTAGTGCTGTTTGACTTAGCACTGTACAGTCTAACACAAAAGTAGATAAGAAAGGAACAGCAATGGTGAAATCAGATGATACTGCAACTGTGGCGGGAGATGTAAACACCCTTGAAAAATGTACGAAATAATGGAAGCAGAAGGAGCAAAACTTTAACTTACTGTAAACGAAAAATAGACAGAATACGAGGTAATTTCTAATTTTAACGCTAGAAGAACACCACATGACCTGAAGGACTGTAATAAATTTTAAAAGCTGTCAGCTGCTTCCATTATCTAGGTGTCCTCTTAGCCAGCAATAATACACTTTAATACAAAAAAGCGACGCTCAACGAAAGAATTAACCGAATATGTGACATAAATTTACAGACAAATAAATGGTCACAATTTCTGAAAAAAATCGGTGATTCATTCGAGAGAAAGAGCTTCACAGATTGAGCAAGTCAGTAACGCCTTGGTCCAGCTGTGGCCCACACGCAAGCAGTTATTCGGTTTGGCGTTGATTGATAGAGTTTTTGGATGTCCTCCTGACGGACATCTTGCCAAATTCTGTTCAATTGGTGTGTTAGATGGTCAAAATCCCGAGATGGTTGGAGGGCCCTGCCCATAATGCTCCAAACGCTCTCAATTGGGGAGAGATCCGGCAACATTCCTGGTCAAGGTAGGGTCTGCAAAGCATGAAGACAAGCAGTACAAACCCTCGCCGTGTGCAGGAAGGCACTATCTTGGTGAAATGTGACGGAGGATGGCTTCACACGAAGGGCAACAACACGTGGCGTAGAATAACGTCGACGTGCCATTGTGCAGTAAGGTTGCCGCGGATCAAAACCAAACGGGTAGTGCTATGAAATGAAGTGACACTCCAGACCATCACTCCCGGTTGTCGGACTGTATGGCGGGGGACGCTCAGTTTAGTATACCATCATTGTCCGGGGCGTCTCCAGACACGTCTTGGGCCTGGAACCTCATTGATTGGAGTAGAATTGTCTTCAGTGATGAGGCTTACTTCGAGCTGAGCCCCGTTGACCAGCGTTGTGCTCTTCACTGTACATGTGCGACGGTCGAGGTATGAGCTCTCACGGAACTGGTGGAGTGATATCAGAGTCGACTACTCTGCTGGTTATCAAGAAACTACCATAAGGTATGAAAAAAAAACAGTAAACAGCCAATGAATCACTACTGGAAGTGGTCAACTACTGCAAATGCCTGGTTGTAGCAGTACGTAGGATTATTAAATGGAATGAACACATCGACTCAGTGGTAAGTAACACACGTGGCAGACTTCGGTACATTGGTAGAATACTGAGAAAAATCAGTTAGTCTGCATCGGAGGTTGCTCGCAAAACTCTCTGGGTCCCGTACCAAATATGTCTCAGAGGGGATGTTGAGCATATAGAAACAACGGCAACAGGAATGGTCACAGATATGTCTGACCCATGGGAGAGCGTCACGGTCATCCCGAAAAATGTGAACTGGCTGGGGGAAATTCTACTTACAAAGTTCCAAAAACATGTTATAAATGCGGAATCTATTAGTTGTTCATTCTTTCCATGCTCAATACAACCCTCACATGTACTACAGTGGTGTGCACCCTCTGTCGTACACTCCACATTGGTTTGAAAAATATGTATGTAGCTGTAAGTGTAAAAAAGCACTAATCAGAATTTGATGGCTCTGAGCACTATGGGACTTAACTTCTGAGGTCATCAGTCCCCTACAACTTAGAACTACTTAAACCTAACTAACCTAAGGACATCACACACATCCATGCCCGAGGCAGGATTCGAACCTGCGACCGTAGCGGTCGCGCTGTTCCAGACTAGAGCGCCTAGAGCCGCTCGGCCACTCCGGCCGGCTCAGAATTAGAGGACGATAAAAAAAGGGAATAGTGCGTATCTACAAAAAGCGACAAACCCCAGAGCGAAAGCCTTCTGTTACGCTAAACGTCTGCATTTGGTTTTGTCTGTTGCGAAATGAGTAAAATTTGACAACAATATCGTACTCAACGCAGATGTTCTGCGGGAGGCAGCTCACCATAATCGCTGGCGCTGCTGCCATTCCTCTCGTAAAAAAAGAAGTAACTGTCCATCATTATCTGTGAACGGCGGCGATAAGAATATTTGCAGTCTCCACGGGCGAGGGGCGAGGCTACCCAATAAGGAGGCCGGGCCCGCGGGCAGCATTTTTGACAGCCTCCATTGGGCGGATAATGCTATCGGCGACCTCTCCAAAACTGAGCCACACCTCTTCACTGGCCACAGTATGCTGACGCACAGAGGGGCGACTTGCCTGCGTCTCCATCCAGCGACATCAACTCTTTCCTTTCCTCTCAGCTTCTTGAGACTAGAAAAGAAGAAAGCTGTGAAACCGTTAGAAATAAAATTATGAGTCTCGAACGGACCACTGGAAGGCTTCTAGCGTGCGGATGCAATAACGCCGATGCTCGACGACTGGTGCTCTCGTATGGTGTTCAACTGGGTCGTAAGACTTTGAATCTCGATTTTCCGAAAAAGCCTGAAAAGCTCATAATACTAGAGCAGCATTTATTCCTTCTATGCATGTACTTAACCGATCGAGGTGGCGCAGTGGTTAGCACACTGGACTCGCAGTTGGGATGACGACGGTTCAATCCCGCGTCCGGCCATCCTGATTTAGGTTTTCCGTAATTTCCCTAAATCGCTCTAGGCAAATGCCGGGATGGTTCCTTTGAAAGGACACGGCCGGCTTCCTTCCCCGTCCTTCCCTAATGCGATGAGACCGATGGTTCAAAATGGTTCAAATGGCTCTGAGCACTATGGGACTTAACATCTATGGTCATCAGTCCCCTACAACTTAGAACTACTTAAACCTAACTAACCTAAGGACATCACACAACACCCAGTCATCACGATGAGACCGATGACCTCGCAGTTTGGTCTCTTCCCCCAAACAACCCAACCCAACACATGTACTTAGCCAACGGCCTTGCCGCAGTAATAGCACCGGTTGCCGTCAGATCACCGAAGTTAGGCGCTGTCGGGTTGGGCTAGCACCTGGATGGGTGACCATTCGGTCTGCCGACCGCTGTTGGCAAGCGGAGTGCACTCAGCCTTTCTGAGGCAAACTGAGGCTCTACTTGATTGAGAAGTAGCGGCTCCGGTCTTGTAAACTGCCAAAATGGCCGGGAAAGCGGTATGCTGACCACGTGCCTCTCCGTATCCGCATCCAGCGACGCCTGTGGTCTAAGGATGACACGGCGGCCGGTCGGTACCATTGGGCCTTCATGGCCTGTTCGGGCGGAGTTTAGTTTAAATATGTAACGTAACATAGTAGCTGTTGAAAATAAATGGATGTGCGAGAGCATTCCGGCCGAAGTGGCCGAGCGGTTCTAGGCGCTTCAGTTTGGACCTCTACGGTCGCAGGTTCGAATCCTGTCTCGGGCATGGATGTGTGTGATGTCCTTAGGTTAGTTAGGTTTAAGTAGTTCTAAGTTCTAGGGGACTGATGACCTCAGAAGTTAAGTCTCATAGTGCTCAGAGCCATTTGAACCATTTTTTTGCGGGAGCATGTTACCAGAGGTCACCCAGTCGTGCACAGAAAGTTGGACATTACATGGCGTGAGATCAGCGTGACTGTAGCGCCAAATGGGGCTGGGCAAGCAACACGAGGCAGTTGAAAAGACAGTGTGTGTCAATAAGCGAGCAGTTACCGTGCACTGTGGTCTTATTCTTGATTACAAATGGTTCAAATGGTTCTGAGCACTATGGGACTTAACTTCTGAGGTCGTCAGTCCCCTAGAACTTACAACTACTTAAACCTAACTAACCTAAGGACATCACACACATCCATGCCCGAGGCAGGATTTGAACCTGCGACCGCAGCGGTCGCGGGGCTTCAGACTGTAGCGCCTAGAACCGCTCGGCCACTTCGTCCGGCGCTTGATTACAACATTTGGATGACGTCACACGGGGAACAATCGTCGAGAAACAGGACGGACAAAGTGTGACGAGTGTAGCCCACGAGTCTGGTATAGTTTACAACATTGTTTCACGGTCATTGCAGAGCGTCATGCAGTGTTGCCCGTAGGAGTGGAGGTGGTCTACTGAGTCCATGACCGCTACATTGGGCAACGGGCAAGAAGAGATCGGATGCAATTGCAACCACATTTAACAAGACTGTAAGACACCAAATCTCACGTTCCACAGTGGCAAGGCGTCTGCATAGAGTCGTCTGTTTGTCCAAAGAGCAGTGTGTAGCGTTCCGTTGACAACAACTCATCGGAGGCACCGTTCGTGACAATACCAAGACATAGGGACTGGACCAGCGAGGAGTGGGGTAGCGTGATCTTTCCGGATGGGAGCAGATCAGTCTGAGTAGTGATTCTGAACGTAACCTGATATGGCGAGAGTTCGGAACACGTAATGGGCCACGGAACATTGTCGACCATGATTGTTTCGGTTGTCTAGGCATAATGTTGCATAGGCGAGCTGACCTCCAAACACTTGAACACGGTACACTCACCCATCAACGTTATTGTGACGCTGTACTACTTCCCCGTGTGCATGTTTTAGTGGTGCATTCGGCACTGACTTCACTTTTCAGGATGACAATGCGCGACCACATCGAACAGAGCAGGTGGAGGAGTCTTCGGAACAAGAGGATATTCGGCGAGTTGAATGTCCTGCCCATTTCCCCGAATTAAGTCCCATCGAGCACGTGGTGCATGGATTGTGGAGACGTATTTTATCACGTATTCATGCACCTATGAGGATCCAGCAGTTGTCAACCGCACTGGTGGAGGTACGGAAGGCCCTATAACGAGAACTCCTTACCAACCTGCTGGTAGCGTGGGAGCGCGTTGCAGAGCATGCTTTTCTGTCCACGGTGATCACACACTCTACTGAGAACCACGTCTCGCCTTTTGTAATGTCCAGGGGAGCATTGTAAATCGCGATGCCTTCACTGTAGTTATTATCTTTCACTAAAAATGTCAGTCTGCTTCGTCCCATTGCGCATTTCTTTCAGTTTTCTTCTGTACTATACTGTAGCAGTTCCTTCTACGAGGGCTGTTCGTAAAGTAAGTTCCAATCAGTAGCGAAATGGAAACCACTGTGAAAATCAAAAACGTATTATTTGCAACAGTTAGCCACACCTTCCCCCTACTTTACATAGTCGCCGCTCCCGCTTAGTCATTTGTCTTAGCGTTGTGCCAACTTTCCAGTACTTTCATAGTGGAAGGCAGCCGCCTTGCTTTTCCGCCAATACTCTATGCTGGTCTACAGCTCGCTGACTGTGCCAAAATGTTGTTTTCAAAGCCAGTGATTCATGTGAGCAGAGATAAAACTCATGGGCAGCCAGTTATGGGCTGTATTGTGGGTGATCAAACACTTCCCATCGGAAACGCTGCAGGAGCATCTTTGTTGCCCTTGCAAAGTGCGGCCGAGAATGTCATAAAGAAGGAACAGAATGACATTTATCTTACGTGGGCTGCATGACATCAGTCGTAATATGTCACCAGGCCCTCATACTTGGCGGGAGACGCTATTTCCTAGGCATCTTTACGTACTCACTGTGATCTCAGAACTGAAAAGAGCGACAACAAGCTTAAGTTACTTTCTTCTTCAAGTTTTGCAAATTAGTGTAGTGCAAGGGGCGATTAAAAAGTTTCTGGTTGAAGGCAATGCTGTCCCATTGCGTACATGTCCATACTTATATACCCGTGATGAAGTCGCGTTGGGTTGCATACACGCTGCAGCAACGGCCTCAAACGGAAACGATCTGATTGCCCCTTATACAGTGAAGAGCCACAGAAACTGGTACACCTGCCTGCTATCGTGTAGGGCCCCTGCGACCTCGCAGAAATACCGCAGCACGACGTGCCACGTGATGGACTAATGTCTGAAGTAGCGCTGGAGGGAATAGACACCATGAATCCTGCAAAGCTCTCCATAAATCCATAAGAGTACGAGGGGTGGAGATCTCTTCGGAACAGCGCGTTGCAAGGCGTCCCAGATATGCTCAATAATCTTGTCCGGGGAGTTTGATGGACAGCGGAAGTGTTTAAACTCAGAAGAGTGTTCCTAGAGCCATTCTTTAGCAATTCTAGACGTGTTGGGTGTCGTATTGTCCTGCTGGAACTGCCCAAGTCCGGTGGTATGCACAATACACATGAATGGATGCAGGTGATACGACGGGCTGCTTATGTACGGGGCACCTGTCAGAGTCGTATCTAGACGTATCAAGGGTCCCATATTAGTCCAACTGCAGACGCCCCGCACCATTACAGAGCCTTCACCAGGTTGAACAGTCCCCTGCTAACATGCAGGGTCCATGGATTCTTGAGGTTCTCTCCATACCAGTACTCGTACATGCGCTCGATACAATTTGAAACGAGACTCGTCCGACCAGGCAACATGTTTCCAGTCATCAACAGTACGATGTCGGTGTTAACGGGGCCAGGCGAGGCGTAAAGCTTTGTGTCGTGCAGTCATCAAGGGTACACTAATGGGCCTTCGGCTCCGAAAGCCCATAAGGATGACGTTTCGTTCGAATGGTTCGAATGGCTCTGAGCACTATGCGACTTAACTTCTGAGGTCATCAGTCGCCTAGAACTTAGAACTAATTAAACCTAACTAACCTAAGGACATCACACACATCCATGCCCGAGGCAGGATTCGAACCTGCGACCGTGGCGGTCACGCGGTTCCAGACTGAAGCGCCTTTAACCGCACGGCCACACCGGCCGGCTAGATGACGTTTCGTTGAATGGTTCGCACGCTGACACTTGTTGATGGCTCAGCATCTGCAGTAATTTGCGAAAGGGTTGCGCTTCTGTCACGTTGAACGATTCTCTTCATTCGTCGTTGGTCCCGTTCTTGCAGGATCTTTTTCCAGCCACAGCGACGTCGGAGATTTGATGTTTTACCGGCTTACTGGTATTCACGGTACACTCGTACGGGAAAGTCCCCACGTCATCGCTACCTCGGAGATGCTGTGTCCCATCTCTCGCGCACCGACTGTAACACAACGTTCAGACTCACTTAAATCTTGATAACCTGCAATTGTAGCAGTAGTAACCGATCTAATAACTGCGTCAGACAATTGTTGTCATATATAGGCGTTGCCGACCGCAGCGAAGTCTTCTGCCTGTTTACATAGCTCTGTATTTGAATACACATTACCAGTTTCCTTCGCGCTTCAGTATAAAAACGTGCGAAGGTGAGCAAAATCGGCGCTCCGCTGGTAGTATGCTTCCCTCGTTACACGAATGCCTGGCCGGTCATCGCGGCTTCGCACTTTGCCCCACACGCGTCCCTGTCTTAACGAAAAGCACCTTCAGGCACGTGACGGGTAGCTCGGTCAAGGGCGCGGCAGAAATTCGTATCGCAGTTTGCAGAAACACAGCTGCCAGAGCGTCTTGCCGGCGCTATCGCGGGAAGGAAAAAAGCTGCAGCTGGGAGCTACATTATCTAAGAGGCTTATTTACGCCACGAGCGTGTGGTGCGCACGCGCCAGCTCTATCACGACGCACCTTAACACCCACGTGTTACATGCGCGCTGATAGTAGCCTACGCTCGATTGTGCAACCCCGACGCGCGTTCATACCCAGCCCGTGCGAAACGTATCACCCTTGTGCGAGTTCGAGCGAGATATTTGTAACTCTTCCCTAGTGATAGCCGGCCGAAGTGGCCGAGCGGTTAAAGGCGCTACAGTCTGGAACCGCACGACCGCTACGGTCGCAGGTTCGAATCCTGCCTCCGGCATGGATGTGTGTGATGTCCTTAGGTTAGTTAGGTTTAAGTACTTCTAAGTTCTAGGGGACTTATGACCACGGCAGTTGAGTCCCATAGTGCTCAGAGCCATTTGAACCATTTGAACCCTAGTGATAAACAAGTCTCGTTCACTAGCCGGGGACGCAGTGGTTAGACACTGGACTCGCATTCGGGAGGACGACGGTTCAATCCCGCGTCCGGCCATCCTGATTTAGGTTTTCCGTGATTTCCCTAAATCACTCCAGGCAAATGCCGGGATGGTTCCTCTGAAAGGGCACGGCCGACTTCCTTCCCCATCCTTCCCTGATACGATGAGACCGATGACCTCGCTGTCTGGTCTCCTTCCCCAAACAACCAAACCAACCAACCAACCAACTAGCCGGGGAACGTGCCATCACATCGCAGGTGGTGACGACATCTGTAAGAAGCTCTATCTTCGGTTGAGCCCGTTTCACGCATAGGAGACATCCACCGATCTTCCGTTTCGACCTACAGTCCAGACCTAGTGTGCAGGTGGTAAGACCCAAAAAAAAAAAAAAATGGTGGAGTCTAGCATAAATCTGTAACAGAAGAAAAGTTTGTCTCATTATTAGAAAATTCTTGCAGAATGATGAGGAATTCTGGTAATAATTTATATTGGAAAAATGACTTTAAATGTGGACACTTACAAGTTGCTGCGAATGGACACGAGAAACTTTCCAGAAATGCTCACAAATATTATTAATGGTACGCTGCTCGAGTCATCAGGTTCATCAAATACCTAGGCATAACGTTGTGAAACAACACGAAATGCAAAGAGCACAAAAGGTCAGTTGTAGGGAAGGTGAATGGCCGACTACTGTTCATTGGGCGATTTCTGGAAAATGTAGCGCACCTGTAAGGAGACGGCGTATAAAATGCTTGTGTAACACATTCTTGAGTCTCTTTCGAGTGTTTCTGATCGTCACAAGATCGCATTAAAGGCAGGCGTCGAAGCAAAACAAATGCGTGCTGTCGTGTGGAGAGCTGCTGGTGTACAAATCCTGATGACCACCAGATTATGGGTCAGTGACCCGGATGAAATCCCAAACTGGTCATGAACATGTGACAAGTGATGGCACGTTCGTCGAATGGAACCTCGAAATTCGGCGGCCTCCCAGGTGCTATTACAGAAGAGTAGTCTACGTGAGAGCACCCATTTTCACCTTCTTCCCTCTTTCTCTGAGAGCATAAACACGTTACACTTACGACACAGCCCTCTTACTTCGCAAAAAAAAGGCGATAGTGCGCGTAGTAAAAAAAAAAAGCCATTGGGCTGCTAAACAACTTCTCTGGGGTCTACTTGACAGCCGTGGACTCGTAAACTGACTCGCGCGCATTACCACAGTGAACAAGGCTCAAACGCCAGTTTATAACCAGGTGGCGCTGCACTGGACCTGAGTGATATTCGCAATACATCACTGCCAGTGGTGGGATGCAATCTGAAGGTTCGGTTGGGCAGTCGTATTGGGCTAGTACTTATCGCAGTCAAATGGAATGCCATCGCGAGAGTGTCAGCTGACCCTCTG
Organism: Schistocerca cancellata; assembly: GCF_023864275.1. Classification (NCBI taxonomy): domain Eukaryota; kingdom Metazoa; phylum Arthropoda; class Insecta; order Orthoptera; family Acrididae; genus Schistocerca; species Schistocerca cancellata. The sequence continues at coordinate 874,906,785 of NC_064629.1, read as the reverse complement.
AATGGCAGTGGCCCACCCGCGAGTTGGAAGGGAAGGCACACCAGGCTGCGCCCTGAGAAGTAGCACCATCTCGCTATATATAACCGCGAATCAATTGCGGCGGCGGCGGCGGCGGGGCTGTTGTACGTGCTCAGCTGAGAGAGGCTTGGGGCCCTGCCAGCCCGGACGCTGGGCTCACTTCACTTGTTGACATTGGCGGCGCGCCGCCATCTTGGATTCTTATGCAGTTTGGGCGGCGCGCGTGCAGCCGTGCAGTCGCGGCGGTGGCCACAGGGCTCGTCGTGGCCAGCCAGCCGGCTATGGCAGCCGCAGGGGACGGCTCGCAAACCCTCGCTGGCTCAGGTCGCGAGAAATCCAATGCGCCTCTCGCCTCGTATGACAGCCATTTATTACCTGCGTCTCCTGCAGCTACAAGAGTGAGTACCCTGTATAACCTTGTGCTCCCGCAACCTAGCACTTTGATACTTACCCACGCAGAAGCACTCTTTTGCCAGTGGTTTGACACTCGCCATCGAGATTTCAAAACGGTTACGAACGAACGAGGCTCTTCGTGTCACACTAAAATGCCCTTCCTTCGTTAGTTTCTTGGAATCGGTGGTCATGTGGCAGTCATTATCCTATGTAGCGTGTCCGTTTGGTGTTGTAGAATGTGTTTTACAAGTGATCAGTGATTCTTCGCGGCTTCTGTTATAATTTCAAGCAGTAACCTTTAGCTGACATCTTCATAAACACCACCACTGCATTTCTCGTCTCTCGGTCTAGTCACACAAGAAGTAATGCAAAACTCGACTCACACTTTACAACGAAGACCATTGTTACTCAGGCACCCTTATAGACAGCGTGTGACTGTTCAGCAAAGTGAACCACGTACATTATAATGCACCAACAAACTTTGTGCTTCTCTACGAAGAGAGCATAAAGAAATGCATGACGAACCACGTAAAACAAAGAAACATTTTAGTGTTTATTCTTTTTTAAGTTAGATTAAATTGTTTATTCCAGAGGTCCAAGGTGGGAAGTCCTTGTGAATGTGAGCCATGTCGGAGAAACCAGTAACAAAATATGTGTTTCACGCAAGAATTGATATTATTGGATTAAATATTCATTCCACACAGTTTAAGTGAAGTAATTCAGTAGGATATGGGACAATTTAATTATTTAACAGATATGGTTGGGCTCCGTAAATTGATCTGCCCGAACTTGAGTGTTCCGTTGCAGTGATGCGCCTATGTGAATCGTATATTGCTGATATTTTTAGCTTCCGCATAAGCCTATTCTACCGACATAGTCTGTGTATGCAACAGTGCAGAGTTACATCAACGTATTGCAACACAGGAGAACGGAAAAGAAACCGTAGAATGATAGGGCATATATCACCTCTGAAACCTGCCTAACAACAAGAAAATGATAAAAGCTTAAAAAAATAACAAGAAGTGCCTGGTAACTGTTTTTGTTGTTCACTACACACAGAAAAGGTTTGCATCAAATATTATTACGTTGAAGACTGCACAAACAATGTTCCTTTCATACAGTAGTTCCAAACTTTCTTGTCTTCTACTTGCGGTTGTGTTTGAAACCTTAGAAATAAAACTGGCTGGCGTGAATGAATTTCCTACCTACAGTTCCTGTATATCTGTGGTTAGTGATTGTAAACAAAGAAACTTCACTTAAGTTTTGGACCTGAGCAAATTATTAAGAGGACAAAATCACAGTACCATTTGACGTTGGGTCGTTGGTACGCTGTTGGCACAGTTTAAATTTTTATCACACACTCAAAAAGAATCTAACCAGATGATATTTATATTTTTTGTGTACTGCAGACTTGTAAATGACATTTTCCAGTCCTGAAAATTCTTGTAGAGTAACAGAACGTGCTTCAGTGTAAATATTGGTTAACTATACAAGTCATTATTGCAGACACTAGTCAGAAAACTTAGCCTCGCTTAACGTTTGCTAGTATAACAGGCAAATGAAACGGTATTCGGCACTTAGACGAAAGCAATGCATCTCGAAGTTACGGCGAAATTTTTAACTGTGGAATTGAACAGAAGCCATACGAAATAACGTTAATAACGTACTCGAAACAAAAGTGGATTTTCATTGGCGTGACGCACTGCCACCTCTCATTTCTACGCAATTTTTGACTCATTGAGAAGTAGGCTTGACATATAATCTGGCTTGACAGGGACCAGTATCTAAAAAAGTGTAACCAAAATTAATAAAACTTTGGTGCAGATGAATATAGTTCAGATAGTGGCTCTCTTTATCGTTGTGTGCCTTCTATCCTTAGTAGTGTGGCCGTACAGTTAGATTATCATTTGTGTATGTCCAAGTTCCTTTACTGATATCTGGGCTATGTATCTTCGAGTTAGAATCGCAGTCAACGAGAAACGGTATACGGTCATGTATATTAAAACTCACACATGAAAATAAGAGTGCCCGAGACTTAGAAAGAGCGAAAATCGTGCTGAGGTTCGCGACACGTTAAAAGGAAATAGTTGGTTGGACGTAATGACAGAAGTTGTGTTGGCGATGACTGCTTTACTATGTTATCATCATCACATTGATTATTTCGTTAGAAGACGTCACACTCGAAAGCTTTCGGAAACGTTTTCCTCAATTCCACATCAATATTCCGTACCAGAAGTGCTCTTTTATTGATGAAAACTTTCTTCGTATGTGCCAGTCGACTTGTGACATCTTCCTTTCTTCGGCTGTGCTGTATGATCTTACATATTACGTAGGAGAATTATTTCACAAGTGTCTCATTATAAATTTTGATTTCAAGTAGATATTGCCCCGCTTTGCACGACATATGCGTCTACATACATTCTCTGCAAACCACTGTTAAGTGCATGGCAGACTGTACATAGCATGATACTATATGTTAGGATTTTTACAACCAGGTATTTAAATGAGTTGACTGATGCTAATTATGAATCATTGATATCGTCTTACTTTTGTTTATCGTTAACTCGCATTCTGTCCATTCAATTCAGCAGGTCTTCTTCTAAGTCTTACTTACTTAAGACCAAAGAGCCTGTGCCGTCATATTTAGTACGTGCTCCTCTTCCACTTTCATTCCTCTTCAGAAGTTTTATCTCATATTCTTCAGTCCCGCTTCGAGGCACAGGATAAGTAGTAGTATGGATGAGTTGAAAACCTGCTCTACACCTTTCCCAACAAGGAATTTCTTTCCTTGAGCTGTCAGTTTTATTGCAACTACTGGGTTTTTGTGGATGATGTAGATTACTCGTCTCTGTCTACCACTTATAAAAGCTCGTTTCTGGGTTGCGAACATCTTAGAGTAACAAATGCTTTCGCTGGTCAACCGTAGGGACGTATTAAATTTTTGTACGATTTCTGCGCACGTTTACAGTAACCGCACAGACGTTGGCAGTACCTTCCGAAGTGAGTAATTTAATGCCACGTGAGCCGAGAAATCGATCATCTTTCCTTACCGTAGAGTGAGCAGAGACGCAGAAGCCTGAGATAGGGTGCCGGTCAGATTAGATAACAATGATGGCACGCGTCGCTACATTTCATTAACTTCACTTCGTTCTAAATATATGGCTTCACCTCATCCCGCCATAGGCCACGTTACTTCAGGCTCTCGAATAATTTTGACACTGACTAACACTACTATCATTTTCTTCTTAAAAAGAAAGGAAATTGCTATTAGATAGCTAGGGCATATATCTATCACATCTTCTGTTTTAGAAGTTTAAGACAGCATTGTTTTTACTCATTACACGCACTAATGTTACATTAACGTTTACAGTGAGTGTCTTTAGTCTTTCTTCACTTCTGTGCATCGCTCACACTTCTGTACGCAAGTCATTCATTTCATATTTCAACTAAAGAGGACGTCTTTGGTAATGGAACTTTTCAAAATCACAATCATGCCCGAAGAAGGATTCGAATGCGCAATTCCTCGACATCACAGAGTCCAGCGGCTGTTGCATCTATCACTTCTCAATAAATCGGCACTTCTCAAAAACAAAAAAAAAAACAAAAAAAAATGGTTCAAATGGCTCTGAGCACTATGGGACTCAACATCTGAGATCATCAGTCCCCTAGAACTTAGAACTACTTAAACCTAACTAACCTAAGGACATCACACACATCCATGCCCGAGGCAGGATTCGAACCTGCGACCGTAGCGGTCGCTCGGTTCCAGACTGTAGCGCCTAGAACCGCTCGGCCACTTCGGCCGGCGGCACTTCTCAGATTCGTCTTCTAGAGACCTACTGCCAGTATACGGTAAGTTGCAATTTAGCGTTTCCTAGACACATGCTTCAGTCCTGATGGTCAGATCCACAAAGAAGACTGCTTAATCTCTTCATCTAGCTATTTACAACGACTGAGTAGGGATAACACCATTTTCTTCTTCTCAGGGATCGAAGATTGAGAGCTGCGGCCCGTACTGCAGTAATTCTTTAGTCGAACAAACTGGTCCAGCCTCTATCGTGACGAGCATTTTTATCTAAAATAAAATAGGTTCCAAACGGAAGGAAGAATGACGTCGATGACGAGATCATTACAGACGAAACACGAACTGCCGGTCGGAGTGGCCGAGCGGTTCTAGGCGCTGCAGTCTGGAACCGCGCGACCGTTACGGTCGCTGGTTCGACTCCTGCCTCGGGCATGGATGTGTGTGATGTCCTTAGGTTAGTTAGGTTTAAGTAGTTTTAGGGGACTGATGATCTCAGATGTTAAGTCCCATAGTGCTCAGAGCCATTTGAACCATTTTTGAAACACGAACTGGGGCTGAGTAGGAGGGGGAAGGAATTTGGCCGTCGTCTTTCGAAGGAACCATCCGGAAATTTGCCTTAAGCGAGTTAGGGAAATCTTGAAAAACTTGAATTTGGATGGACGTACGAGAATTTGAAGGGTGGTCCTCGCGAATACGAGTCCATTGACTCACCACTGCCGTTACCTCGGTCGGTAAGTGCCAATTCTTCCCCGCCCTATTTTTAAGATTGCTTACCTGTGAATGTTACACTGCCTTCAGCTTATGTTTGCGATGTTTTATCAGTATTTGTAAGAAGAAGCCGATATCTGATGCGTTGGAAAGTTTTGAGCGGCCGTACTAGTAGAGGAGCATGTTGTCTTCATTATGGACCGCCTCGGCCTCGGGGGATTCCTTGAGCAATCACACTACTGTTTGGTTGTGTCACCTGGAAGATTCTAATCGACCTTTCTAGAGAGATTACTGACTAGAAATGCAGTGCAAGTGAATCTTGCCCAGTACCGCTCTCCTTTAAGAAAAACGAAATACCGAACTAGCGAAACAGTATGAGCGATTGCCGTCCAGCATTTAAACTCTCAGCTGTCTGGAAATGACGTCGGAGATTGGTTTGGAAATGTAGACATCCACTATTCTTATTTGCTGAATACGTCCCTGCTCAGGTTCTTGTAGAATATTAATTGAAATCAGCGATGTGTAGTGGTGGAATAGCAGCTCGTGCTATTACTATGGGAAACTTACATTCTCACGCGCGAATTCATCCGTGGTGCATACAGAAGTGAAAGCTACACCCTTCTTAAATCTCGTTCCCTCTGTCTCTCTCCCCTGTGTGAGTGTGTCCAAGGAGCGAGGGTATGTGGATAGGCGTATACACAGCTCCGTCGAGACCCTCGCTATCGATACCGTATTCAGAATTTGCTCGATAGGTGGAGTCTGTAGGCGGGAGGCGAGGCTGCGTATTTGTTGTGGCGGTGCAGAGAAAAGGTGAAGGCGATGCAGCCGCGACCGCCCGGAGGGGGGACGGTGGGGAGAGGGGGGGACGGTGGTGGGGGCAGCGGGCAGGCGAGCCGGCGCAACTCCTCGTCGTCTGTTTTTCGAAAGATGTGGCCGTTTTATTATGCAGGTGTTACCTCTTTCGAACGGTCGCCAGCGAGAGCGGCATTCCTTCCACATGGAAAAGTGCGGATTGCGCGGAAATGGGTGCGCGTCGCTAGCGCAGGCAGAGTGGCAGCAAGTCGGCGGCGGTCGGTAAGTACGTGGGTGCCGCCAGCACATTCTTTGTTAGCCGCCGTCCCGCTGCCCCGCAGTCTACCACTGCCGCTGTTTGGTGATGTCTAGTAGAATCACAACGCTGCCCTCGTGTTTCTACTCGCAGCCTTTCTGCTGTCGCTTTCTTTTTCGGCTTTCCGTGCTCCGTCAGTTACGCTGTCATCGCTCCGTTTTAGGAACAACTATCGAGGAAGAATTCGGACGTTGCTTTGCGTTGCCGCTGTTGCGGTCTTCATTCCAAATACTGGTTTGATGCAGCTCTAGTCTCTCTTGGGCAAACCTCCTCATCTCCGCATACCTATTTGTTCGTTTACGGAATAAAAATCTTCGTTCTCCGCGAGTTATTTGTGGATCACCCTCCATTTTCCCACCCAAAACAATGCCGTAAGACACTGTAAGTAGCACTATTCTTGTTAAGATTTTTTTAATTAGACACTCTTTGTCAACGTCTGCGATGTTGGTGCTAATAAATTGTTCCAAAATTGTTCCAAACCTTAGAATATAAAGTCCAGCCCATGCTTATTCGACAGTTTGAAATGTTATGCCTAGATGAGAAAAGCTTTCGTCCGCGAGTTGTACAAATATACGTATCAAATATATATGTTAAATAACGATATATATAGGTACTTCCTTTGTGAGCAGGTAATGTCGTTGATTACTGTTGGAACTTTATCGACAGTGAACGAACCGAAGACACAGCTGCATGTCACGGTTGCGTCCACTCAGAACTGAAACGTGGCCACAACAGCTTAGTCGGTTCCTTAAACTGCCATTGTCTTACCATAGCGGAGGCAGCTGTATGTCGTGACCGACCGCGCTGTATGACACGGTCAGCGCGCACCGCTGTCGCATTACCTTAATCACTACATTTACATAGCAGATCGTGTTCCGATACGGCCGATTATTTAATTTCCTTTCCTTCAGCAGAAATCTTATTTACGTTCTTTTACACGTGGTGGGAGAACGAGAAGACAGTTATTACAAAAATAACTTTCCGCCCTCAATGTTAATGCCCAGGTTAATACAAATACGCTTTCTGCAGGAAATTACAAAATTAAATGCAACAAAATATCAAATTGTACTCCTCGTACCAGATCTGTTAAGAGTTTTTGACTGCGCGAATGAATACAGGGATCGAAATCCTACTTGCAAATGCAATTCAAAAAATGGCTCAAATGGCTCTGAGCACTATCGGACTTAACATTTGTCGTCATCAGCCCCCTAGAACTTAGAACTACTTAAACCTAACTAACCTAAGGACATCACACACATCCATGCCCGAGGTAGGACTCGAACCTACGACCGTAGCGGTCACGCGGTTCCAGACTGAAGCGACTAGAACCTCACGGCCACACTGGCCGGCGCAAATGCAATGTCATTGGTTGTAAATAGGCGGAAAGTCCAGGTATTGTCTGATTACACTAGCACTGTTCAATCATTGGAATAAGTCCCAACTGTGAAATATGTACATACCCTAACTGCTTTAAGGCAGACCGATCGCATACATTTAATTGTGCTCATGTGGGAAAGACAGATGTCACGGTGAGATGCACTGGAAGAAACCTAATTTTAATTCATCCGAGGAAGAGGTCACTTGCAAAACGGGCCGATTCTTGAATATTATTCGTCAGTTTGGATTTACGGAAGATGATCCATTGAGTAGCCACGCGATGCGACACGGGTTAATTTAATCAGCGCGAGATCGTCACAGTTATACACAACAATTTCCACCGGTAAACTCTACAGGAAAGACATTGTAAACGCTTCCTCTCACACTCCCTTCGAATAGTGGAAACACTGCGCCACAGATTTTTAAGAGTTAAAAGAGTGTCCAAATGAAGCCACCAAAAAGCTACTGTTTAGAACACACAGTTTATTGCAATTAGTTTCAGACAGTCATCTTACTGTCGACATGCATCTCCATTTTTTTCATAATCTCTTCAAAGACTGTGTTTTCCATTACGGTCTAAGAACCATAATTCTTCCATCCACATATGTCCCACGTAAAAGTTATGAATTACATGAATTAGAGGTTGTGTAGAGTCACTCGTACAATCCACGATACAAAAACGGAAAACGGAACGAGAAGGAAGGGAAATGATACCAGTATACAATGAACTCTCCTCCACATACTATACAGTAACTTACCCTTCCAGCATTCAACTCCGTGGATTACTTTATATGATTTTCCCAGGTGTAAATTTGCGAGTAAGAATTCATATTTAAATGTAGTTTCGAGGAACAGTTTTCGCACAATATGATACCAAGTGATGTGGCTATACTGGGACCGTACTGCAGAGATTGGACCATTTGATATTTGTGCTGTATAGTGCCCGCTTTTCAAACTAGAGCCTTCGAACGCTACGATGATGAAAATGAAGTAAAGTACAAGACGTGTTTATCGCAGTGTGGTCGGGAAACCGGCTGAAAAGGAAAGGAAGAGCAGAAACATCAGGAGAGGAGACCGATAGTGTCGTTAAGATATGGATAGAGGTAGAAACATTTGTCAGCAAAGTAGCTCGGATTGATGCGCTACAGGGGGAGCTCGTGTTGCAGAAGAAAAGAGACTTGACCCTGTGAGAGGAAGCGGCGCACAAGATGCGCAGGCGATACGCCCCCAGCCGAGGCGCACCTGCTTCCTGTACAATTACCCGTATACTGCACCTCTGTCGATCAAAGATATTGCGAGCCTCGCCCTCCGTAACATTTCGATAGCAGCGCACGCCGGGCGCATTCGACGGCGGCCACCTGGAGGGGGAACGCGGCATTATTACGCGACGCATCTGCCAAAAAATAGTCATTTCCAGTTCCGCTCGTCTGTTACGGGCGTGCGGAATGTTTGGCGTACGCTATCGCCGATATCTCGCTTACGTACTAATTGTAAGGCGAAGCGCGCAGTAAACATTGCACCTGCTTCCTGGAGAATCCCGCAGCTCAGCTGTTCTGGCCCTTTGTCTCGCTGGGGCATTCTCTCCCAGCGCAAAGACAACTCGCACGTCTTCTGACGTACCGCGAGCGCGTGGTGCTGCTGGCTTCGCTCAGCCTAAAGTCTATCACCGTTGCTCTAATTCTGTCGTGACCGCCAGAGGATGAAATATCTCGCAACATTTGCTCAGAATACAGAGAGGAGAAAGTGCACTTTGCAAAAGGCCGAGCGAGTAGCTACTCTGACCTCTCTACGTGATTTTTTTAAAAATAATTATTACTTTTATAATTTGTTGAATATGGCTTCACTTTTGAGCGCATTTTCGCAGCCGCTGCCTCGTTTCAATGTGCATTTATTCTATGCAGTACAATTTTGTCAAAAATTGATGATTTTTTTCTGGATGTCATAAATAAAACAACAAATTTAGGAATCAGGCACAAATCCGATCTGTACTTTTTGGCAGATCTAGATCATAGCTATTGATTAGCTATCCACAGTGCGTTTACAGCCTGCCATATAGACTCGTCAGACTTGTGACAACACATGTTACTATACGACTTTAACTTGTGCATAGCCAGACTGAGTTGGAATCTGGAAATCTACGTGTTAAAGTGGTATAGTGACGTGTGTTATCATAAGCTTGACAGTCTATATGACTCCGTTTAAAGGCAATGGGGATAGCTATTCAATAGCTGAAATCTATTTTTTTTTTTTTCAGTGTATTGGCTTTCTGACCGTGGTCATTCAGTCATCTCACTAGTGTAGTTCCCCCGCACAGCTACCGAGGCGCACCAGCTGAAATCTAGATCTGCAATCAAATACAGACTGGATTTGCGACTGATTGCTTAATTCTTTTTTTAAGTATACCACAGTCGCTGTACACAATTGTTCTGATGGAATCAAACTTGGTTATAGATGAAGGTTTGTTTACCATGCCTTATGCTGCAGCCTCGAAGAAAACCAAACAAGAATTCACCGATCTGCATGCCGTTACATTTCTTATATGTTTTTTATTTGACTTTAGCTTAAAAGTAACAAATTAGGCCTGTAGGAGGAATATAACTGTCTATGTTTATTTTTATTTCTGTTGCACACAATCAATCTTTCTAAATGGCATTTGACTTACCCAAACTCAAGCACATAAATAAAGTAAGAAGACAGAGTGAAAACAAATGATACAGACTGCTGGAATATCACTTTCACAGATTTTTTTCAGGGTTACGAAGTGGATAAAGGAGAATAATCTCTAATTTCCGTGCTTTTTTTTCCTTTATTTTTTTTTTTAGTTTCCTCGTTTCCTTCCGTCAGTATAATCTGTCGACTTGTAGAGTGTCAACAGTATTTAAAAATAAGTAGAATTTTTGTATTCCCGTTTCGAAAAATATTATATGCCACCGAATTAAGAAGCGAAACTGATCTGCTACATCAATGTTTCAAATTTTTGTTACGATGATGATCGTTAAGAAACCTGTAGCCGCCGATCTTCAGAAGCAGAATGCGTCCCACTACTTTTTTACTCACATACTCCTTTACGCCAAGGAGTACAGTCTTCTAGAATTCTGTCAAGCAGCCAAATCGTGCCGCATGTCCATGATACATGATCGCGAACACACCATTATTTATCGTAACATTTAAAAAATTGAAATTAAAAATATCAAAACATTGAACCACACAATGCTGAAATGAAAGTAAGATTGACTAATAATAAATATTCTGCTTTAGAGTTTACTTCATTTTAGAAAGGTTAGTAAACTGCAAGGAACTGGCGTAATGCGGACCAGTCTTTTGCGCAGTTTGAAAAAACTGCGGAATAAACAAATCAGGGTGGCTGTTATTTGAAATCCACCTGGACAAGATTGTGTCTTGACGGAAATACAGGCTTCTTGCTTGAATGAAGAAAAGTATTCATTTCCGTGCGTAATTAATAACAGAAATAAAATTTCCTTTATTATTAACAAGTTGAGTGACCACTGAAACTTAGCGCAAATACTTTAGGATGACAATGAATGTCCATATAATTTTACTTCCTAAAATAAAGTCGTACGAGAACTATGGCTGTGACACAATATAATACAAGAATTTTAAATTGAAAGAAGGAGATTGATACAAATTTGCTTTAAATACGTTATTTGCTATCTGACATGTTCATCACCGATTTCGTCAGGTCTTCTTTCACCTTCTTGTGCACCTTCCCGTCACTAAGATGGATTTTTCAAATCCGACAAAATCTACAGAGTTGTCTTTTCTTCAAAAAAGAAAAAAACCAAAGAATTTCTCATAATTGAGTTATAGGTGAGCAGTATGGTTAAGTTGCTTCATAGAATTGTAGAAGACTGTACCTCTTTCGTGAAGGTGTCTCAAAACCATCGGTGTAGGGGATCCTGTTTCCGAGGATGGTTGGTTGTAAGCCCTCTAGGTTCACAACAGACATGGCTGAGTTAACTGAAGCTCGAATTCCATATATTTTCTCTCTGGAATGGTAGCGTAGTACGTACCTATAACCAGTTTCCGTATAATGATCTAAATACAGATCTTTTTTTTTTCCTCGCCATTTTCGTAAGCAGACAAGTACGAAATGTTGCCGCTAGTGCTGATATCGTAATAAATGCGCACAGCCCTTCAATAGCCATGCAGAGTTGCTTTTGTAGTGCCGTACATTTAGACAAGGAATTTTCGTATTTCACCAAATTGCCATTGATTTGCTTTACGCGTCTTGAAAAGTAATCTACTGTGTTTATGTGAGTTGGTAGCTAATAGCTAGTGCAATAAAATATTGTGCATGTATTTTAAACTAACATTATTTGATTGTTTCGTGTGTTCCAAAGTAGTAGCGTTTGGTGCTTAATGAAGCAGAGTTTGATACTTGATATAATTAATGCTAACCTGAAATGAAACAGCAATACAGCCCAACTGCAATCCCTACGAGTTGCACGCGTAGAGAATGTAAGCATTTTTATAGCCTACAATTAGTTGTGCTTGCCGCCAGCACAGCACGTTTCTACTACTGAATATGACACTTCTACCTTTCAAAGCATTCTCTCGCAAGCGCATGCGAGACTGTCGCCACTTTGCTTCGTCCACAAATAACTCCCCTAAAGCTTCCACTGTTTACAGTGCAATATCCTTTTCCCATCTTCAGCTCGTAGCGCCTGAATAACACAGTAAACATTGTTGGCTGCACGCGCGCACCGCCTGTTACACCCCTGCTGCCGCTGCGTTCCCGCGCTGCTTCAAACTGGCTGCGGCCGCTAGAGGCGCCACCAGTCCGTCAACATCCCCACTCCAGGCAGCGCCGTACTCGCAAGCCTCGCTCCCAGTTTTTTTCAAAAAACAATTCCTGCAATCACCTGTGGTCGAAGGCAAAAATTTGTGTATTGCTCTGTAATATGAGCCTTTTGCGTGTAATGAGACAACTGCCGTGCCAAACGCGCAAGCTCTGCACGAAACGGCGTACTGGATGCGTTAATTCTGCAGTACTGTATACCGTACATATTATTCACAGTACGGGTACACTACGCAACGTTCGGTGCAAAATCAGTCAGTGGAGACGATAAAATGCTGCAATTCTGCTTTTATTCTGAACCAGAAAAAAATCGAGTGGAATACGGTACGCTACTTTTGTAGCAACATCTCGCTCATCGACTCGAGCAGTTTCTCGGCGTCTCAGAGGCGTCGGATATCTACCGATTTTTTCAGTCGTCCTAGAAAATTTTTGTGCTACTACTTTCCGACGATGTTTTCCAGGTCCGCAATGTGCATATAACTGGGCCAGGTGCTCTAGCGCATCGACACTGGGGTCGAGCTTAACTCCGACTCTTGTCGGACAAGTGCAGCTGAGCGCACGTCCTCGGAGCCGGGCTTCTTTTTGGCAGCGCGTGTGTGGCGCGTGAGCGGGTCAGTGGCCGCCGGCCCAGCCGGTTTGGCCAGACACAAAAAACCACTTGTCGCCGGCACACTGACACACTGGCTATGGCCCACGCTACCAGGGATTCCCCGGCGCAGTGCTCTTGCTGGGGGCACCACTGTCTGCAGCCAAGTGCCTTGGCGTGCCGCGTCACTGGGCCCGAGTGTTTTTTATTTTATGGCGAAGGGTTAGAAGATACAATAAGGGGCGATTGTTAAATTGTGAGTGTCCTCCCGTACTAACGGAGCGGTAGCTGTAAGGCGTGGGGGGCGGTCGCTGTCTCAATAGTGCGAGTGCTTCGAAAGGTGAGAGTGTGCACGGCGTGCTGCCTACGTGTCTCGGAGTGAGCTGCGGTGGCCGATGTGAGGAAACGGCGGGCGCGATACTGAGTAAGACACACGTACACACACACGCCGAGTGGGCAGTGAGAAGCTACTCAGTGCGAGGGTGCGATTCCCGACAGAAAGAGAGACGGAGCTAGCAGCTTACCGGGCAGTGGCCGGCGGGCACGGCGTCGAAAGAGTTGCGAGTGCGGCGCGGGGTTGCGAACAGCTGAGCGTCTTGCGGCGGCGCCCTGCCCCCGCCACGCCGCGCGCCCCCCTCCCCGGCTCCTCGGTAGGGGGAGCGCAGAGAGGGGAGCGAAAAAAAATCACCCGCTCAGACGGCGACGCGCCAGTCTCGCCGGCGCACGCTTTTTTACCCCTACGAGTTATTCTTTCCCTCCCCCGCTTATTTTTTTCGCGTGTCTCTCTCTTTTTTTTTTCTCCCGCGGCGGGGTGAGGGGCGTCGACGTCGGCGTCGGCGTCGGCGGGGCCGCGCTAGGAGCGGCGCGGGGGTGCGGGCGGCGGAGGGACGAGTCTGAGGTCCGCGGCGGCGCACAAAGTCCTAAGGAAAGGCGGCCGGCGGGGAGGGGCTGCGGCGGCGCCGGCGGCGGGGGCGGCGGGGGCGGCGCGGGGGCGGGGGCGCGGCGTCGCGGCGACGTCTAAGCAGCGGCGCTCCCTTCCTTTCGTCCGCTTTGCGCCTCTCCTTCGCGGCGCGCGCGCGCGCTCTCTTCCTTTTCCGGGGGGGACAAAGGCCCTGCGCCTTCAGTCCGTGTGACGGCCGGCTCGGGGCTCGGGGGTTGCCGGCGTTGCACCGTCTCAACTTATAAGTCGGTCGTCCCGGAGGAGGCGCCTGGCAGTCGGTGGCGCGACGGCGGCGGGCTCACGTCTTCGCTCCCAGCTAACGCGGCGCCCGCGTGCGCCTGCTTCTTTTTGCAGGAGCGCCGCACCGAACTGACGCCGCCCGGCCAGGCTCACGACGACGACGACGCGCGAGAGTAAATGACGCGCAGGAGAAAAGGCAGCTGAGTGAGCCCGCACGCTGCCACTGAGCGCCGAGCGCGCGCCCGGCGCCCCGCGTCCTTCCTCGTCGTCGCCGCCCGCACGCCGGCGGACCGCACTTCTGCCCCCGCGACGTCCGACGCCACCTTCCAAGATTACGGACATAACTCTCAACTCGCTGCCGACGCCGTTGGATCTGCGAGCGACGCCGGTTCCCGACGCCATGTCGGCCGACGTCCAGCTCCAACAGCAGCAACAACAGCAGCAGCAGCAACAGCAGCAGCAGCAGCAACAGCAGCGGTCGGTCTTCAAGATGGACCCGGACTTCTGGCAACAGGCGAGAGGGCCTCCGCTGCTGGGGCCTCCGCAGACGCAGGGCCCCGGCCCGCAGCAGCAGCAGCAGCAGCAGCCGCAGCAACAGCAACAGCAGCAGCAGCAACAGCAGCAACAACAGCAGCAGCAGCAGGCCGGCCAGCAGCCGCCCCAGCAGCCGCCGCAGCAGCAGCAGAGGCCGCCGCAGTCGTCGCCGCAGCTGCAGCAGCAGCCCAACAGCTCCGGCGCGCCTTCCCCGCCGCCCGACGACAGCAAGATGATGACCGAGAAGCTGGTCAACGAGTTACAGGTGAGCCGCGCGCCCCCCTCCCCCGCCACACTTCTTTCCTCACAGTTCACACCTCTCCTCCACATTCGGCCTATTTGCGTCACCGTACTTCGGGCGACAACCGCCCGCTTCGCGTAAACATTTGCGCCTAGCGCGTCCGACGCCTCCTTAGCTCCTTGTAGTTGTCGATGACGAGGTTACCGGAATGAGCTTGCAAATTATTACAAGCACACACACTCATTTTCTTATTTACACACGGGCCGGTGCTATTTATTGTATTTGGTAGCATCGCTCGTTTACACAACTTATAATGCTGCATTATATCGTATGTAATCAAATACCACACTGGCACATACGATTAGCCCATGCCGCGCTTAGCGTCTTCATCGCCACGGTGAAGATGACACGATGACTCTGCATTTCCTCGTCATCTATGTTTCGTAAGAAAAACCTGTATGTGATTCTAATAATTTGCAGGCTTGCCGTTCGAAACAATTTCTATCACCCCGGCAGCCTCTCTAGCTAAGCTAAGCAAAGATTTTTAGACAAAGATGATTACTTAGAGACGTAGACAGTTTCTGCTCGTATGTTTTCAGTTTCAATATTTTGCAAGAAATGTTAGTAGAATGAACTCCGCGATCTGTAGCTAGAGTCGTGGAACTTTTACAGTTTCATTGTAAAGTGGCTTTACAAATAGCGCTACGAGTGAAATTGCGCGGTTTTACTGTCTATCACTTGTTCAGTGACTTAGCTCGTGTAAGTCTCCTCATAGTTTTGAATTCCTAAGCGTAAGGACGGTACGTCACTGCAGGTCTTCACAGGAACTGTGTCGCTGTGGAAATACACTTTCTGTTGACTAAATAAAACTTAATACTTGTTACGGAAGCGGTCACACACTGTATTCTAATAATAGTCTAAAAATTAATGCTACCCGTCACTGTGAACTTTTGTTTGTCATATATTCGAACCTCTTGTGCCTTGGCAGCACCGATATTGTCGCAATGTCCAACGGGAAATTAAGAAAGGTTAATGTTCATTTCTTTAGAATAACGAAATGAGACTTGCCGTGCTGCGACTACATAGTTTCAGCGGACAGCCAGACGGTAGCACGCAATTCCCAGCGTGGAAGTGGGCGTATATTTTCTACATTCTGCGTATCTGAACGAGACTCTCATACTGGAGTCAACGAGTAGAATTAGCCATTAAAATGATGCCTGATAACTATAGAAATTGGCGAATTTACCGTCTCCCGTTAAAGGCATGTCGTCTAATGTTTTATGTACCACACGCACAGAAGCACATAGGCCGAAATTTTCATCTTGAGTTCGGAATATTTTTATTTTCTAGATGCGCATTTTATTCTGCAAACATTATACGAATAATGTACTATCTTAATATACGAAATGAGCTTACAAAACGAGTTTACTCTGTCGTTTTGCGTCGAATCAGCCGACTCATATTCAGTGTAAATTGTGCCATGTTTACACGTTGTGAAGTGTTCTACCGTTATTAAGGAAGAGAACTTAGTTTCAATAAATGAGATCTAAAATTTAATAAGAAAATAAGCGGAGAATACCGAATCTGGTCTGAAATGCCAATTTGCTGCAAACCTCGCGTGTGTTGACGCTCTGTCGTTAGACAGGAAATCAAATAATTAAAACTTTTGTAATATTTGTGGTCTTGACATAGGGGAAATTATTTTTGCCCAAGAGGATAGTTCTGAGTGACGTAAACTCTGGTTTTTAATCATCGCTCTTGACATACCTGAAGAATTTTGTTGAGTTTTAGATACCCGGAATCAAATACTATTTAGTTTTATGCTGTCACCAATCATGCAATGTTTATGAAGCGAACTACAATTTCAATGCATGCCGGTAAGCTTAGATGAGTTAGCAGTATTCTTACTTTTTAGATATGTCACGCGCTTTGCATCAAAAAGTACTGTCAGACTGCGCTTTCTCGCAATAAAATACGTCAGCAGTCTGGAGACGCTTGACGGAATTTGATTTTCAATACGAAACTCTGATAAAATTTCACTGTAGTAATTTTGTACCTAGTGCATATGAAATTTAAATTTGGTTTTCTGATCATTCTGTGGGGAAATGAAATTCTTACCGGTGACACACTGTCAAGGAAACTTTCTCGAGTTTGGAACGAGGCATAAAATATTTTGCGTTGATTTTCGTGTGTAGCATTTCGCTTCGTACAATCTGAATATATCGCGAATAGTAGAATCTTGTCACATGAAAACAATGTTCCGTCAAAATTTCCTCGTGCTGTGCGCGCGACGGGAGAGAAAACAGAACGGTTTTTGTAGTGTTCCGAGCTCTTCTGCGACGTTCGCTTCACTATTGTAGAGTGTTGTTTGTAGCTGCAATATTTAATATAATATCGGAAATCTGGTACTATAACGCTATAAAATTTTCGAACAATTTTTTTATTTTGATAAATAAAATAGTGTGACAAAAAACTATCTTTTCTCCTGATAGTAGAGAAGAGGAAGACAGATAGCTAGGCCCCTATACAATTATTGCCTCCATCGTATCCTTATCCTTTAGTTGTTCTGTTAGCACCTGTTAGTATAGTTTGTGCAATGCGATTTTATTATATTTCGCTAGCTTCTAAACATCTCATATATTTATAAAAGACAATCCTATAATTAATGTGAAGAACGTGCTAGTCACGTTTGTATTGCTGCAGCATTATGATAGCTCTATAAATAATATTAAATTTTTTCTGCTTGATTGTTTGTCAGTAATAATAATACCCTATCACTTATTCGGCAAAGCGACAGAAACATATCAGTAAATCTAAAAATCCCAGTTGTTTTCTTTTGTGTATCAATTGTAAGAAGAGTCTGTTAAACAGTGCTTCTTGTCATATCTAAGAGAGCATGCTAGTAAGATTTTTAAATTAGAAAATATACGCCTAGTCACTTGTTCCAGAAAATACACCTAACAAGATCAATATGCAATTATTATTCAGTCAGAGTTCAAGTTTTCTAAGGTCATTTGGAATTTACTCGAATCTATGATACAATTTCTGCTACTACATGTTACAAGCATTGTTTGTTGTATGATATTTATTATTTTAAAACTAGAATTAGAAGCAGTATAATATCCCGTTCACTGTAGCTAAATCTGTGTAATAGAATCACCTAATATCTATCGAACTGTATGTCATGTTACAAAATTAACGTTTTATTTATACAGATGACAAAACTCTTACACACATAATTCTGAAATATTCACTATTTTAGATTCTCTGATCTCCAATACTGAAATTTTGCACGCATAGTTTTCAGCTGGAGGTAATATTGAGTTCCACTGTATTTACAATAGTAATGCCAGTTCGTTTTATAAGCAGTAGTTACATACATAATTCTGAAATATTTACCATTTCAGGTTCTCTCATCTCCAATACTAAAATTTTGCACGCATAGTTTTCAGCTCGCGGTAATATTGAGTTCCACTGTATTTACAATAGTAATGTCAGTTCGTTTTATAAGCAGTAGTTTGTTTTACCAGCAGAAACTGTCTAACGGAGCTGTCGACTTCCGCTGGCGTTTGGTTTTGAGAAAAAAAAGGTTATTATTTTAACCGAGTGAAGCAAAAGTATTCGGAGTGAAACAAGGGAAGAGAAAGAACGAAACTATATACTTAACTGTTTTCATAATGTATGTCTTTCAGAATTTTTGAAACTGCATACACTGAGATGCTAACACTGCAGAGCGTAGACGATACTCCCGTATTTCGAAAAAAGCTGTTAATACTTACAAAACTTCTTGGAATAATCTTTTAGCTTAGGTATTTATCCGTTCCTTACAATTTAGATATAATTTCAGATGAATTTTTGTTTCCATAACAGTTAAAATGGCTCTTTTCGGAATGGGTGTCGTTGCTCATTTTGCAATAAATTTTAAGATTTAAAGAGAAAAGCGATTCAAATTGAGTTCTCTGTTACAGTCAGATAATCGCCACTTGTATGATATGCTATTCGTGTTTTCATTGCTTAGCTGCACGCGGTTACTTCAACAAAAATGAAGTTTTATACTGTTTGTCGATGACGACGGAAAGTCCCACGCAGTTTTATACGTAATGTCATTTACCGTATATAGTATTTCATATATTTGTCATTATTATTATCGTTTCAAGACGAGTGTTCCTGCTGAATAAAAATTTTTCATCTTTACTGTACTTAGTGGGCTATCGGAAGAGTAGTGAAACGGTACATTAAAAAAAAATAATGCGTTGAAGCAAAAGGGCTCTAGGCAAAAGACAGTTTTCGCAACGTAATATACCCGCCACGGATACCTTAGATTTTTCATGTAATGACATAACTCGGCAAAAAATATCCAAAGGAATTTACATTTTTTCTATCTTTTTATTATTACCGTTATTTTCTATTTTTATGCCTGCTTTTGAAAAAGAATAACTATACATTTCAGACTGTAACGAAGGTAGCAATTTTTTGACTCATGTTATTTTTGTATTACGTTTTCCACATTGTAACTTTTTTGTTAAAAACGAGGAAGATAGTTTTTTTCTGATGTTTGCTTATGATTCTTTTGTTTTGTACAGGTACATGTGATACTAGAACGATTATTCCTAAAACGATCATTTCTGTTGTATCAATGATCAACCTAAGTAACGTGCAGCCTGAGGGACTCAGTAATTTTCCACGTAGTGAAATACATAGCGGCTGCGTGATCCTGCCATCATCAACAACGACGGAGAGATTAAAATTCAGAAGGACAATTCTGAATAAAAAGACGTGCCCAATATTTAATACATGCTAAATTACTGCCACTGAATGTTACTCGTGGAAAGAATATAATGAAAACGCCAAACTATCTCAAATAACTTAGTGATGCTTTTATTATTTAAAACGAATACAGTAATTACAGACAGCTCAAACTAAATTCCTAGAACTCCGAAACATAACTGAGGGCGGTTTTGTTTTCTCTTGGCACTTGGAGATGTTTTTGTGAGGGTGATGTTATTGGGACTGCAAGAGATCACACAGTCTCTTGTACTTTGTTTAGTTTTTCGCCCATTTTCACAAAAAAATGTGAAGAACTAATATCGAACCTGTGGAGAGAGGGCGGCACGGAACGGTACTTTTGCAACAGACGTGATGTTCGGATAACACAGGAGGCTCCGCTGTGCTAATAACCGAAACAGTTTCTTCCGTTAATATAAATAATTTTATGGGAAGCAGAGATTCACGACTGGTGTAAGACGACATGGTCTTGCTAACTACCTCCTAATAACACAGTCAAACCGCGCCACACAATTAGAGAGCAGTGATGATCAAAATTTTTTTGAACGATGGCACGAGCTTTTTATCGGATCAGCTACGTGAATTACGAATGCTATTGATGTCGTCATCAGTGAAAGTAGCTGCAGCACTAAAAGGAATTCATGATTAATGAAGTTAATAAGCGATTAGCAAATGTCCATCGGAAAATTGCAGTCGTCGGTTGTGCATCCGCCAGCTTCAAACCAAGTGTTAAATTATGCATATCGAAAAATGCAATAATTACGGGCTGCTCGAACTAAATTCTTAAAAACTCCGAAACATATTTCTGCGCAGTTTTGTTTTCTCTTAGACTTGGTATTGTTTTTACTAGGGTGATATCGTTTGGGACTGCGAGAGATCAAAAAGTCCCTTGTACCTTATACTTTGTTAAGTTTCTGTAAATACTTTTACTAGAAATTTTCTGTTCTAATATGTCTTGAAATACTTACTGTTCGTCGTGAAATTAACAGCAAGTTATGTTGACACGATTCATAATTTAAGAATGCTAGCTGTATTTCTGTCCGTTCAAGAAGCAATGTAGGTAACCTTAGCGAAACTACCCTCCACTGCGTAACGGTCATAATGACGAAATTACAGGCATCGATGCAGGTGTAAAACTCGGGAACGGAGACCAACGATAGTCGTGTACAAAATACACAGTCCATGTAAAAGTAAATCATTCAAAACAATGGAGAGATGAAGCGCCGTTAATAAATGTTCGACAGCAGGGGCACTGCTACGGGGGAACACTTTTGGATGTTTTCTCGCAAGCTGTGTAACCACCAAATGAAAAACAATATCGTTGAAGCAGTTTTTGCAAAAGATTAACTCTCCTAACATATGTGATGTGAAACTGATAAATTACAGGCAGTTCAAATGTTACCATCGATCAACCACAATTGGGAATCGCCACTGAAAACTCTTTGAAGCGACATTCTAATAAAAGTTCCTTGTTGCTGGCCGGTCGAGGATATATATTAGGAATACTAAAAATAAAAAAATAAAAAATCAGACTAAAAACAGCCTAGGTAGTGAAGTTATTTGATATCAACAACGTGTTCACCCTTTTGGGGCATAATCAGATTGTGTAAGAGTAACTGGGTATGCAACCCATCCGTCACACAGCCATATAAAATGGAAAACGAACGTGAAACTAACTGGATATGTAATCCATACATCATAAAAATGTAAATTGGACTTTGAATACACCAGATGAAAAAATGAATTGATGCGTTCTCGTGTAATTTCGCGGAATTCTGAGAAAATAGTTACTGTCGATCGTGCGTACTGTTTCATAATTGTGGACTGTATGCAGGTGGAATCTGTAGTGATAACTATGCATATGCGGTATTGCGACTATTGTGTGGCAGGAACACAGAAAACTGCTCGTGCCCCCAACAGTCCAGACGTCAGTTGATTAAAAATCTGTTTGGATGAGGGGACTCGTAACATACGTAAGAGTATTGTTTTGGCTTTGAAGTGACGTGGAGCCGTGGTAATACGCCGGACCCACATTCAGGAGGAATAGGGTTCATATCCCAGTACGGCAACTAGCCGTGGTTCCTGTGAATCACTTAGGACGAGTACCAGAGTGGTTTCCACTTTTCCACAATATGTGCTCGTGCTCCCCTGTAATGACCGCACCATTGACGGTACCCTAAACCCTAATCTTTCTTTATTCTTTTCAATTGTTTCCTAATTGACGCCAACTTAGAAATGCGCTGTCCTGAGAAGCAGTAAGTACGGGAAGAGCGATGTAGCATTCCCGGATCCCCGACACTTTCAGAGCCCACATTCATTAAAAATGACAGAGAAAAGTGCAGTGAGACCTCAAGGGGTCCTGAAACTATTACACACAGCGTGATAACAAAAGCAGTACTCTTGCCAGTGCAATAATTTTGTTCACGCCAACCACAAATTTCATCTGCAATGCTGCTCTCGTTTAACAATAATTTTTCAGTCCCAATACTAGAAGAGGAGACGATAATAGCAACAGGAACTATGATACGCAGTAAAACAGGTGACAATCGTCAATATGTTCATCACCCACTGATGAGCATTATGAATAAATATACGCATTCATCCTGCTAAGCAAAAGTACACGAGATAAATTCCTTTCATCTTAACCAGTTAAGGTGAGGCTTAGTGACCTCGTGGGTTGGGACTTTGGAACCGTGAACGCCTGAAGCGAAATGACAATAGTGAAATTCCTAGTCGTGTTGACGTCATCCTCGTGCATAACAATCACGGATACAGTCATCATTTTAGGACAGAGGTCACCTCATTATAGCCTTGTGATAAAATAAAGAGAATAGTGGACGGGTATTTAAACAACTTTGGAAGATTAATTAAATTTTAATCGTGTCAGATAATCCGGGACGAGACGCAGCGTAGAATTTAGGTGAACAGTTGGTGATACTACCACAAAAGCTTTCCGTAACATATTCGACTATCGCGGAAATTCGCATCGCATCCGAGTTCCGTTCGAAATAGTAAGGGAGCGCGCTGAAACGGGCAAAATCTGAAGAGGAGGGTGAGGGTGTGTTGTCGAGGCGCGTGCTGTGGGCGCGAGTGCGCATGCGCGGATAGCGATGCCGCCGTAGAGACGCGCCGTGGCCGCAGTCGAGCGCGCTGCGTCGCCCGAGCAGCACGCGTCTCGCGGAGCTAGTCCGGCTCCGTTCCCTCCCCCTCCCCCTCCCCAGACCCCCCCACCCCCTGGCTCCACGTGCAGCCTCATTTCAGTACCACACCTGTCATGCCACCCACCTATTTGGAGTTGATGTTCCTTAAGCAAACATCGTTTCACGCGGCAATTTTTGCTGTATCGAACATATGTAACACTTTTAGAACCACCCCTAATGGGACAGTGGGATATAAGTATTTACTCTTACCTGGTGATCTGCTGCATTAAAAATAACTCTGATTACCCATCACGGTCCGTTACC
Source organism: Schistocerca cancellata (assembly GCF_023864275.1). Classification (NCBI taxonomy): domain Eukaryota; kingdom Metazoa; phylum Arthropoda; class Insecta; order Orthoptera; family Acrididae; genus Schistocerca; species Schistocerca cancellata. The sequence continues at coordinate 874,883,767 of NC_064629.1, read as the reverse complement.
CTAAGTGTACTATTAACAGTTTTTGTACTTCAACTCGTGAGACGTATATCACATTCTTTTGTACATCGTAACTCTTTTCGATCAGCTTGTTTTCGTCCTCATTATCGCATTTGGTAATCGTGTTATATTACCAAAACCAAAATTCGAACAACACATCGTTGTCCGTTAAAATAAAGTGCTAAAAACTTGAAATAAAGGCTAAATACTGAAACCGTGTTTATCTTCTCAGTTACATTGTAACGTCTAATGCTTGACCCTTTGACGTCGTAAATTTTTGCATCTTGTCTGTTTATAAGTTTGACAGTTGTATAACCAGTCTTATCTAACGAAATTTGAAAGATCCGTTTTGTAAGAAGCTGCTTCCTGTGAAGGTAACCATACGCGGAAGAAATTTAAAAAGAAATTCGAAGCGGACGGCTGTCGGCGTAGCCGCGCGACCGCCTTTCCGTCAATTATTACTAAATTATGTTCTCAGGGGAGGCCGGATATTGACTATGCCTTGTAATAGTAACGTGATTGAGTCCACCCGCAGCCTCCACGAATTCAATTTCCTCCGACGGCTTTCAAAAACTGCGTGAAGCCCAAAATGTGATTCACATTGCTCCCCTCCCTCTCCTCCTCCTCCTCCTCCTCCTCCTCCTCCTCTCCCCCCCCCCCCCCCCTTTCTCAGCTGCCATCCTACTTCTTCCTTCCTCTGCAAGAATTTGTATACAGCAACAAAGGATTAACTGTTGTTTAGATTGCACGCCTGTTGAGGTTTTCGTAAATGAAACTGAAATTCAATGCGCGCCGTTCAAACAAGAGCATTTCCAATAACACTGATTCATACATTTCTAATGAGGACTGTAATGAGAAAAGTGACAACGGCGAATTTTCCGAATTTTTATTTGAGCATATGAAAAAACGTATTCGTATACATCAGAAACGGTGAGACATCTAGCAGTTTAGTAAGACGCATTGTTACGTCCTTGTCGGTTGTTTGACAATAAAAATAAAACTGGATACACTAAGAACACCCCTAAAGTTTATCTCCAGTTTTGACATATAATTTAAACTCAATATTACGCCAATCAAAAATAATACAGTTTCACGGTGGATTAAGGGTAATTTTATTTTTGTTTTCATCGAAATAATACATAATCCTTATTTCCGCAACCTTGATAATTCTGGAAAGAAAAGTGTTCGTACAGATTTCACTCGAAGAAAAATAATATTTGAGAAAACTCGTTTCGTTATTAATGTTCACGTCAGGCACTTAGTTCTGATTTTTTATGACTCGAGAGTTATTGTATTTGCTTTCTGTACTTCAACTTTGTAGAACTCATCCATCATCTTGTAAACAGCGCCCGTCCTCTTTTCTTCTGACAGATCACAGACCGCGAGTCAAAAATCGGGACGGAGTGACATCGTAGGCCCTTAAAAACACAAGGTCGCGCTCAATAACTGTTCCGACACGAATGTACTTTTAGCTATCGGGCGATTTGTATTATATTTCGTGGACTAGAGTTCATTTTCAATTTAGCAAGAAGGAAGTTGTCATCCACAAGTTGAGAGAAACTATTCGATATAGTTTTACCGAGTCTGCCTCCCTTGTGTATCGCTCGCTTAGCCAAGTCATAACTTATCACACCACGATACCCACTAATTAAAGAATACTTACTGAAATATTCTGTCTTAAAATCTCTGTTTCCTGTATGCAAGAAAGCGAAATCTAGATTCGCGATTATTGCTGTTTATTTTGTGCATAAGAATACTTGTATTTTGCAACTGAATTTTATTTCTGTTTGTAGGAAATAACAAAAAATAAAATTCTCTTCCATACGAGGAGTAATAGCCGTTCTTATTTACAAGGCAAACAGCACTGGAACAGCAACTGAGAAAGGATGCCTGCAAAATATTAACAATATATTTGGTATTATCGTTTACTGCTAATCAAGGACAACTATGAACAAAGAATTATTGTTCCTATTATCTATACAGATGGTAGCAACTGAAACTACCGCAGTCATCCAAGTGATTAGCCTTTTAAATTTGTAAAATATTTATAGGACATACGTCAAAATCATGCAAGACAGTACATGAAAAATAGAAATGCTCAGTGAAACAGGGATCCACAGCTACCAGCTCCTATTGCACATTATAAGTACCGTCCTACGAGTTTCGTGAAAAAAGACATACTTTAGTGTCCGCTTTATACCATTAAAAATTATTGTTTATATCGCTCAGAGAAAACTAGATATCATTTCTAAAAGCTTACATGTTACAGCCAATTTAATTAAATTTCTGTGTTTCATTTCTCCCCCGATTAAATCTTAAGATAAACTATCTTGGAAGCCACTTTGGCATCTCGGAAGAGAACGTCCATGTTTTGCTGTTGTAAGGTCATCTCTTACTAGACCTTTGCGCTCATCTAAAGAAAAGAGAAACAAATACAGCTGAAAAACGCGTCAGTGAATGACGATTTATCTCACGTTAGCAGCGTAATTTAATTTCAGGCACTTTACCACACTTAACTGTTCGTTTGATTTCGTTTTAATGACGACTAACTCGAACTGGATTATATGCTGATAATCGCTTTCTTTTGATGACGACCAACTTGAAGTGGATTATATGCTGATAATCACAAGATTATCATTAATGCACGAAAAACAGCTGCAAACGTTGCAGGACGCCAAGTAACTTTTACATGAATCGACCATGAAGTTACTGAAACTGTGGACCAAATTTTTGGGCGGTACTTCCTCGCAAGGTCTTAAAAAAATTCGCGATTGCGGACAGCATTGCTTCATTGAAGTAAATAGTAAACAATGGAAAGAAACGATTCATCGGGTGAATTTTAGCGGTAAAGCTCGGTGGATAAGAAAATAATCGGTAAAGTGAGATATGTCAGTCCCATTCCCGAACTTAGAACAGCGAAATAGTTTAGCTTTCTTTCCGTAATGAAGCCGAGCGCATACACAGCAGAGCAAATAGTCTCTGTTCTGTTTGAGTATAATAATTACCGAATCATTCACTGATTAATTCCATTAAAATATTCAAGCATCATTAAGTGACAGGGTGATCCGAGCACCACTGGGGGCGTGGTGTCCTATCTAAATTGCTGGGGTATCCTAACTTTCACGTGAATCCAAAAAATGGTGATGTTTGACAGTTTTTACTAGCGCAAAATGCCGGCCGAAGTGGCCGCGCGGTTCTGGCGCTGCAGTCTGGAACCGCGAGACCGCTACGGTCGCAGGTTCGAATCCTGCCTCGGGCATGGATGTGTGTGATGTCCTTAGGTTAGTTAGGTTTAACTAGTTCTAAGTTCTAGGGGACTAATGACCTCAGCAGTTGAGTCCCATAGTGCTCAGCGCAAAATGTTTTCACAGGCGAAAGTCTCCTTTTCGGAATCCCACTGTACAACTGGCTAAAGTGAGTATTTTCCGTACCGCAATAGTGGTATTTAGTTTTTGGGCATTTGATTTGAATTTATAATCGATTCGGTGTCCTTCGCCAGATTGCCATGCGATGTCCGAACAATACTTAAGCGTAGTGTAGTATAGTAATTGTAAGAGGCATCTTACAGCACAGAGCAGCGTTCATTTTAATACCCATCGGGGATGAAATAACATCTGCAGACTCGACACTGAGCGAGAAAACCGGTATATGAAACTATGTGCGGTTCCTGTGTGCACCGCGAAGGGCATTAAACACAAGGAGTGCAGTGTGAGGCCTGCCGATAAGGCTCAGATAAGGAACTAGGCAGTGATAAGCAACTGGGCCGAATGCAGTAACGCCGCGAAATCAAAGCCACACTGCCCGTGTAACGGAAAGCATGCCAGTGTCAGAGTCAGATAAGAGCACAGCTTAGTCCTGCTGTCCAGACAGTTCACACTCTTGCTGCACAATTTCTGTTCCTTTGACCTGTAACCTGTTTGCTTAGGCTGTGAGGTACATTACTCGTTACTTCCTCACTGGACCCTGGTAGAGTCTACGGCTCAAGTTATTTGTACTGTCGGATACAGAGGCCCCTGTCCCAGAGTTCTGCCAGTGCCTTAAGGAAAAATAAATATTTATATAAATGCATGTAGTTGACATTCGATGCGTCCTACTATGTGGGTACGCAGGGTCTAGTCTGTAGGGCAGTAACCACACCTGATGGCTAAGACCCACAAGAGTAACTCAAGTAAATAACATTTATACGACTGCAAAACATGAAAGGGACGGATTAACTGAGTAACATTTTTACAAGCAAAAGTAAATCTCCTTTCTCCAAGCCAGATACTTCGACTGTTATTATGTTTACTTGCAAAACCGTATGCATCCTTTTCTAGATTTTGTTTGCAATTTTTTTTTCCAGAAACAGGCTTTTCGTAGCACAATTTGGGACAAGTAAGGGCATGTGTCCCACTGCTAATTTGAAGTTGTTCCTTTGTTTCATTTCCGCCATCAGCACAATCGGAATTATAAGTGAGACATTACTGACATTGTTCTCACTCCTACATTTGGATTTCTTGTAGCGTCAGTGTATAGTAATACAGACACGGCCACCGGTTACAGGTCGCGTCGGCGGAAGATATAACGAGAGAACGAGTAAGGAAACTGAAAGCTAGCGGTTATTGAAAGCACTTTCCTGCAAGTAAGTAAAGACTGAATAGAATTGTTGTGTCCAGGAAAGGACCAGAAACACTTACGACAGTAGAATAAATACGTATTCTTCATTCTTCTCTTTAAAAATAAAAGCTCGTTGTATGCTCCCGTGAGCCCCGAGCAGTGTTCCTGTTGATTGGTGTGGCTGTCAGTATTTTGAAATTAGCGCGCCTGCGGTGTTGGTGCCTTACTTACCTGTTTTGTCTTTATGCAGAGTAACATCACATTCTTGCTATCCTTATAAAACTAGTCATATATTATCAGTAGTGCATAATTACAGCTTCCTCAAAATTGCTGACTATTTGCAAATGGATTTAAGGTACTATGGGTTCATTCTTAGTTTCACTGTATTTCTCGCTCTAAATATACTAATTCTTCATTTTGCTGTGAACAACTGTATTCACTGTTCTGGTGTTTAGTGTGTAAGGAATCATGCTTCTAATATTATAGATGACTCTGTCTCATTTTTACCACAATTTTGAAAAGTAGTTTCAACTAACTATTAGAAGTTTACTTGCGTGACATGTGTTTACCTGTAAATAATGGAAGCTATCGTTTTTCTTGTGCTTACCATGGATCAACAGTCTAGATCGAATTCCGCTATAAACGACCGCACTCTTGAAGAATGCTGGTCGACGCTTCAACGAGTGAGTTGGCATCTCTTCCGTTGTGTATAGTATTCTTCCATCAATTTATTATTACTACTATTATAACTAGGATTAAGGCGAATTACAATAATAATTTGCAATTTAGTGTTTTCGACTGCATGGTAAATACAGTAGTATTTAGATCTTGACTCTAGCTTGCACACGTAATTATTAACTGGTCGCACTAAACCATCTGAGGCTCAAAGCGTGCAGTGACATCAGTCTACATTTATCACCGACCAGAAAGAAAATGGCATACATTTCCTTTAAAAATTACCCTCAGTTTTGCTACACTTTTAAAAGCTTCTAAAGCCCAGTCAAATCAGAGGTGGTTTATGTATTACCTGCTCACACCTTCCATTGCGGCCTAGTGTACTGTACAAATAAAAGCTCAGACCGCGGTGTGAGATGAAACATAGAAGCACGCTACGGGTCGCCTATTGCCGTCTACGTTGAGGTGAGTAAACTTCACCCGAACAGATTTACTTTCATTCTGTTATCTCTGCCGCAGAGAGCCGTAAGTAGAGCATGAATTCGGAGTTACATTTCAATTTTATCATGTTTGTAATTGCAGTTTTACTAACGCTGTAGCTATTGTGATGGTCAGATGAGCGGAAACGTAAGTAGCTTGCACGAATATTTTCTTTGTGGTGGAGACTGGTTTCCTGGAGAAGGTAACCGTACTTAACACTCGTAGTTCACCACGCACAGTAGACATTGCTTAGTGCTTGCGTAGTTTTGCTACGTGGTCCATGTAGAGCCTCAATCATTTCGTCATAAAACTTTTTTTTTCTGTTATGCTGTTCCTTAGAAAGAGAACCGACGGTGATCAGTATTATTTGAGAGGTGAACACCATTATTAACAATAGTACATATCACTGAAATTTCTTGGGGGTACGCCTAAATGACTCTGTTTAGCAGAAGCAATGTGTGGTTTTCATACATCGTTTGCACTGATAATTAAAACTCAACCTTTAGCCTCGTAAGAGTGGCAAGTTTCCGCAGAGGATAAAATTTAAGTTTCACACATACTTCTCGAATTTCTACTTACTAAAATTTATCACTAACAGTTATTGTTTTTCTGCCAACAGAATGACAACGTATAGTAGCCCAGAATACTGTGTTTCAAATATATTCTTCTGCACAACATTAGCGGACGCCAGAAGCAGAGGGGAAGAGATGAGGGATCCAGCAGCATGGCGAACATTAAGATATCCACAGCACCGTCCTCAACAAGGCAAATATTTTTGTGCAGTGTGAGCCCAAAACGAGACTTTCCGAAGTTCTACATTGATCTCGCGTCAGTGCTTAACGAGCTTCAGTTGCTCATGTTCGTATGCGTTATCGCTTCCTGTGTTCTCTTCTCATTTGTTTCTAGCGTTCGTTATGTGTCCTGCCAGTCGTCAATACTCGTCGACTAAGATAATTTTTACAGTTTTTTTATAGCTAATATTTCAAATATATTTATTAAATAGATAAATTTCTCACTGAACATTTTATTCATTCCATCTCTAAACTTTCAGTACACTCCTAAAATTGAGTCTGGCAATAGTTATCAGCTCGTTTTATAGTTTTCTCACTCATCTAGCTTCGTTGCCCGCTTCTCGAAAGATATGCGAGTGGTTTCTAGAAATTGTTAATTTCCTCAGGCATTCAAATTCCATGTGATTTAAGTTCTACGAAAGATTTTAATTTTGAGTTTCCTTAATGTTTTACCCCGTTATTAATCGCACGACACTGTTGTTTATCGGACACATTCACTTCTTCAAAAACCAAAGAGGTTACCTTCATCTTTGATAAATAAAAACTACGTTTCTCTTTACGAAATTTAAAGAATTTTTTCTGTTAATAGATGCGCTCGTCGTGTAGCTTTAAAACACCCGCTAGCCCCCGGCTTGTAATTTAGGAGATGTGATGTCTATTTCTGAAAGCTGATCCCCCTTCCTTTGCTACATTGCCTCATGACGTCTCTCACCACAAATTCCAGATATTCAACCCCTACATTTTTTTACGTCTCATTGCTCCTTTCCTACGGAGTAGGAAGCGGAAAGTTCTATCAGCCTACTGCATCTTCTCGTAAGATTTTGTAATTGTGTTACATCTTGCGTTTTCTCACGAGCCATGTAATATTTAAAGTCTGGCTCCTCTATGTTCACATCCCATTTTACGAAAGCCCTTGCTCTGCTGGTGAATTTTGTTGTATTTTACTTATTCCAGTGTCTTCTGTAGTCTGACTCGTCAAACAGCGTACATCCTATAATTTTTTACACTATGACGCCTAGTAGTTGCTCTTTTCATTTATGTTGTCCCTTGTATGTCTGGTTTAGCTTTCGTTTATGTGTTCATTCTTTATGGCAGTATAATTATTTCTGGCTTTAGCATCAGGTAAGACCAACAAACGCTGTTTTATTCCTCTTTCACGATTTTCTACATTCATTACTAACACCTGTTGTTTGTAAACATTATAATTAACTGACTTGTCTCTGTACTTTTTGACACATATTGCAGTAATCTACCTTTTCAGGTGCCTCAGTACATCAAGGTTTCATCTAAGCCTAACTTGGTGGTCGCTGGTGACTGCACTAATACACACAGGCTAAATCTCACACTATTTTGTTGCTTCATATATTGTATGGAACCATCTTACTGTGTATATGTATTGTATTTTCTGCCACACGACACTTCAGGATGACTCCACCCAAGAATTTAACTTTTCTTCTTCTTTGCCAATTTCAGCCGAATTTTTGATTTTTATGATATTTTTAAAACCAATTTTTAGTACTAACACATCAGTTATCATATTCCAGATTTTTAGGCACATTCGCAAGTTATTGTTCAATAGTTCTATGCATTCATTTTATGAGAAAAGTTAGTAATTTACTTTTAGTATTTTTTTTCAAGTTTCAAAATTAAATTTTCTGTAATAATAGGTACATAAACGTTTTACTGAAATAAACAAACTACAGTTTCAATAATATTAATGCATAAAAGAATGCAGATTCCTCAAGAGTACTTCCTGAAAACATTTCGTTGTGGTTTGGTAATATTCAGGATGAAATAGTTGGCACTGAACATAGAAAACCAAATTTACAGCAAAACGGATTTTAAAATTTTACTGAAAATGAGTGCTAGTACAAGACGTATACCCATTAAAATTCACCAGCATCACAAGTTTTCTTTCCTGTTCCTGTAAGGTTTCTTCTTGTTGTAATTTCAAGACCAGGGTAGCCTTTTGCTTGAATTTTTCCTTCTCCTGAAACTTGTGGACTCCTTGATCCACCGTCCATCTCTAGATAAGCAGACGTTCTTCTGTGAGGGTGATAAAAGGAGTCTTGGTATTTCTGCTTTCTTCAGTTTTCAAACATGCCATACTAAACTGAGAAATAGTTTCTACAAGACATAAAAGTATCTTTTTTTCTTTCCTTTTTTGTTCTTTGGGACACTTGGACCAAATGACACTATGCGAATTTTCATTTGGATTTTGTGTCTTGCCATCAGTGCATCTGGTCACACATCAGCAAGTCCGTGATAGACAGGTACTGTCTTGACCACAGTAGCAACAGTCAGTGTGCCACAACTCCTCGCGCAGTCTATATTTCAAATGTTTCTTAGACGTACTTGTAATTGTAATATAGCCAAATCATTTTGGGATCTAAGAGTAAATACCACAAAGACGTGAAATAGCCTTTTTCTTTCCTTTCCTTTTCTTTTCTTTTCTTTTCTTTCCTTTTTTTTTTTTTTTTTTTTTTTTTTGGAAAAGTGATGTTTTAGGGTGAGTCTCCCCCTAAGCGCAAATATTAAAATAAATTAGTTATCCCAGTGTATACCCTTTTATTATCACTATTAAATAAACGACAACAGGTGCAGTGCTCAAACATTAAATTTTAGTAATTGCTTGTATCGTGACAAATGAATCCACTGTTTTTGTCTGGATATCAAAATTAGAATAATGTTTCTCCCTAAAAATTACTTTTGTGGCCAAGGATATGTTTTATGTAGGCATATTATACTTTCGTTCGTGTTTCGTCGTTAGCTGAAGACAATTTATTTGGAAATACACCGAACTTCCGCCCCTAAAAATATTTTTGGTCTACATTCTGGCCTTAGTCACATTTAAATCAGAATAACGACAATGTTTTTCTCATTTTAAATGTTTGTACTTATTTCTCATTATAATGGACAGTCATCATTAATATCTAAACTGCTGAATAAAGGTCTCTAACATAGTCCTTCGTGCAACATAAACTTCAGCTGTACGCATCGAAGATGCTTTTGCATGTCTTCTAAATTCATTTTTCCACTTCCATCCGGTCTTTATTTCAGTCTCTTCTTACCTACTGAAATCCAGTGAAGAACTGTCTTGGTCCTAGCTACATGTCCTGACCATCTCCACTGCATACAGTAATCGCAGCACCTCTCCATTGCTCACTGAGTAAACCTCTGTGTTTGAATGGTTTTCGCGTTCGAAGTCCAAGTCGCATTGCCGTAATTCAAAACTGTTAGTACACTTGTAAGCTTTTAGGTTCAGCCACATCGAAAGCTTACAGTTGAAAACAGTGTTTGGGTTGTCAAAATTGTTACAGACCATTTTTTATTCTTGTGCTCATTTCATTTGCTATGCATTTAACTGTCCTACAATCAAAAACTTCAACTTCTTCATTGTTAAATTATTAGGATTTCTTTTCGCAGTGTAGATTATAAATTATTTTAACCCTGTTATAATTTATTTGACTCCCTACTTTCAAACTTGCGTTATTGAGATCTTCGATTCATTGCAAAGTTTATCCGCTCAAGGGACAAACAGCACACTGTCAAAAGCAAAGCTAAAATGCTTTGGATATGTTCCTGTAACACATATTCTTTCATCATTTTGCGAGTTCAAAATCTGAAAGTTTCCTCTAGATCTGCTGAATACTCCTTAGGTAATATTCAGTGTCCTTGTCATATTCTTATTTCAGTTCTGAGTTTCATGATACTTTAATGAAGTCTTTATACCTAATGTAGATTCACATTTCAAAAATTCATTCTTCATGTTACGGGAAAATTAATTTTTTATTTTGGTTTGGCCTAGTGAAAACCACATGAGATGACTTACGTCTTCTTTCTTTTCTCCTTCCATTCTTTCCAGTACTTATTTATTTTTCCCCTCACTGATGTTTTTGGATTTCTGTCAAACGAGTTAAAATTTCTTTCTGTTATTCTTCTATCAGTTAGTCTTTGCTCATTATGTCTAATATTCGTTCTGCTCTTTCATAAAGTTCTTTATTGCTTCTTAATTTCCATTCCTCATTCTCTTATTTTGGTCCCAAGATTGTAATCTTTATTTTCCTTTCCTTCTTTTCTCTTTCACCGAAATGTTTGGCTGTATTAAAAAGACATTCTGAGGTATAAAGGCATTCTGGTCTAATGACACCGTTATAGTGCTGGAGAGTTGCATTTATGGAAATAGATTTCTTGTTGTAGAGATTTCTTCTTAAATAAAAAGCCACTTCAGATTTCGTTGCCTTGCTAAGGTAGCTTCTTTTTACAAAGCATTTGGTTGTATTATTTCAACTATATAGCCTTTTTTATTCTCACGTAATCAGTTTCATGAATTTTGGTGCCTTCTTCGAAGTATCATATATTCTGTTTAGATTAATTTTTATTATATCATTCTGTTTTGCATTTATGGTACTATTTTCTTACACAATTTTTCCTTATTTGTTTCATCTGGTGCGAAGAATTAGTGAATTCCTATTATGTGCCTTCATATTCGTGTTTTCATTCACTGTGTTCTTTCTTCCTGATCAAATACATTTCTCTGCACAGTTTCAGAAATAACGGAAGTCTCCTTTATCCAGAACAACTTTTATTTTAATTGGCCCATGTACTGCCTTTCTTCTACAGTGTGGCTTTTGTTTCTCAGCATCTTTCCATTTATCTCTTACACGCTCTGATTTTCTGTTATGAAATGTTATTGGATTGCTTTTCAAAGCAAAATTTTGTTTCTCTTTTCTGTCATGAAAGTAATTCTATTTCAAATTTTCTTCTTTTACTTATTAACTGCGCTGTACAGAATACTTATGACAATTTTTGAGTTTATTAGCCTTAAGAGTTTTGGTTACCAATTTTGCAAGACTGTGTCTTTAAGCCTCCTGCAGGCTACAGTCAGCTTTATCGCCAGTTTTGTGACACTTTTCTATCACAGCCTTCAGTTTTGTTACTTCTGGTACTCATTCGTCTTAGCAGTTCGTTACTCTGCTTATTTTACTACCCCACTTGTATTCGTTTTTCTTCTTTTATTGAGAAATCTTAAGCCTTACTTCCACCCCTATTTGCTCATTCTCACACTTTTTTCTACATGCGTAATTATGAAAGTTTATTGTGAATATGACTGCTGGTCTGCAACTAATGCAGTGACTTTCTGCGCCGCTGGGACTCGCATTGCAAATCCATGTCACAGTGTCGTAAGTCAAAACTCATAATACACATTCCTCATAAGCTTTTGTTTTTCAGACACTGTATTTAGTTCACAGAAACACTGCATATAATTTTTACTCTTCTATTAATTTCTTTTGCCCTCCACCCTGTCGTTATCTTCAAGTGTTCTAAATGTAAAAATTCCCCAACTGATTGTATGACTTAGTAGTTAACTTGTGCTATTTTATTTTTGTTATGTTGGTTAAACACTATTAGTCGTATCATAACTGAAAGTCAGGTCTACTTTCAAATTTGCTCTGTTGAGTTCTTCCAGTAATTTTTGCAATTTCTTTTACATTGTTCCTCTGTTTACTTCATTAATCCTCTCTTAGAGGTTATATGCTCACCTACCTCACGAGAGAAGAGAATCCTACTCAATTCGAATGCTGAACTGGTAACAATTTCATCTACCCATCAGCACTCCACAGTTGACTTCGCGAGTTGTGAACCACGGAGCATCTTTTCAATTAATACCCATCTGCTTGTGCTTTCTGCCTTTCTCACTGGTGTTGAGTGAGTGACACGTTCTGTAGTTCAAGCATGTTTCGCATCACATCGGCCTATATCAGTTTCTGAAGAAGTCTCCATATCATCGAGTCATGTACTTGCTTACATGTTGATAATTTACAGCTAACTAAAACATCAATAGAAATAAGTGTTTACGCAAAAAAGCACACACAAAAATGCACCATATTTCTAGCCAAATGCTGTACGGAATGTAGAATGAGTTTTCAAAGAAAGGAAGATTTCTTCTTTTTTTCCTATTAGAAGAATTTTGCTCCCTGATACACTACTGAAGATTTTAGTCTTTTTCAGGTAGAAATATCTTCAGTACAATAAAAGTGTTATTTCTCCCTGTCTTAATGGAACTTATCAGTCTTTTGCAAAATGGAACAACCTGTTAAAATTTCCATTGAAGGAAACAACTGTGACACGATAATAATATGCAGTGAACTAACGGATTTTATTTACATTCCAAAGTGGCTTATAAAGCTTTTATCGGGTAAGAGACCTAATAGGTGCTAACTCGCGTCTTTTAATGATTGGAAGGGATGTGTGACATTCTTCTCAAATAATATTACCTCTACATTTCCTCGCAATACCCATTCCTACTCAGAATAACCTACGCGTAGCAGAGTAGTATGGAACTTCTTATAAGACTTCTACCACACTCTATGTAAAGAATATGTCAAAGGACGTATGGAGGTAAAAGAAGAAAAACTAGAGGTGTGAGTAGTAATACTATTACTGACATTTAATGAACACATTGGAATTAATTACCTCTTTGCTTAGTATTCATGGGTTTTGAGAAAACTTTTGACTGAATTTTGTCAAAATGTGTCCTGACGGGCCTTGAGCAAAACCTCACTGATTTACCTCATATTTGTATACTGAAGAAAATGCTACACCTTGTGTGAGACATAGACTATCAGCATATCAGGAAATTTAGAACTATGACAGAGACAGGGAAGCACATTCTGAATTATCAGTACTATTCTTAGCTGCCCTAGCAGATACTAAACTGGGACAATGTGTGTTAATACAACATACGAAAAACTGCTTCATTTGCTAATGTCATTCTACTGCTTGCCTCTAGTGCGGTTAAACTTCTACAACGAATGAACGACCTTAACAGACCCGTTTTGAAAGAAGGCACGCAAATCAATTATATCACGACTAAAATAATGTCTAATCAACAGATAGGAAAGAATATGGTGCAAATTAATAACGATGTCATTGAACCAGTCGATGTTTTTCTGAGCTCAGGGCATCTCACCGTGTTATCCTATGGTCTATTTGTCACTACCGTGTAACATATTAACTTAAAAGTATTCTCTTACTTCCCAGTCAGTTTTGTACACCACTTCTTCAACTGTACTTTCCCCTGTTTCTATGATTAATATCTCCTAGTACCTCCTTCTGCTGCGGATCATAAGTCTCGATTCTGTTCAGGCTACTCCGCTGACTTTTGTGCTGAATAGTTTCTCTTCTACTTTCAAGAGTTCTAATGCGCCTTCTTTACCAACATTCAAATGAAAAATGTCATTCCTGAATCTAGGCATTTATTTTATTTCTGCTTATATACAGATTCAAGTTCTGAATGTTTCTTCTTTCTGCTTCACTACATTTTCATCCTATCAGTCATTCATCTTTTTATATGTGCTTCTCATCAACTGTTTTGTGATTATAGTGATGCACTTGAGTCCAACGTTCCGTATGATTTCTAATACTGTTCCACACACCGCTGGCACAAGTTTTCTCTGCTATAAATGTATCGTGTTTTCACTTAACCAAGGCCGAAACTGATTGTAGTGTACTTTTATTTTCTTCTAATCCAAATGTGTAGTTATGTCTTAATTTGGTCTCTCTCTCCTCCTGTCTGTTTGTCTAGTCAACAACTTCATTGCGCTTGTTGGGAGAGTGGCTGTCAATGTTTCCCCACATTAATCTGCTCCTGTATGTAAATACAAATTTATGAAGTCTGGTAATATCTTTGTCATTAGAAAATTTTCACATTACATTGCATAATCTTGTAGTTACTAAGGCCTTTGATGATTTTAATATACTAATACGTTATCGATTCCAGCTACTGCATTTAAGTTTAAATTCTTCAAAGTCGTGTTGAATACCGATTGTTGAATTTTCTGTTTCCCTCCTATTGGTGGCTCGCACTTCTTATGTACCGCTTCCAGAAAACTGGCGCCCATCACAAATGCTTGCACTGTGTTACTGTATTCCTCCCCTCTGTCTGTGCTTTACTTCCGATGTTAACTATTTTACGCTTATTTAGTTTGAAACTGAATCTAATGTTACGGCATATGTATCGGTACTTTGCTTCTGTCAGTTTTTGCTAAGTTTATAAGCCGGTTTCTGTTGAATCGTTCTGCTTGGACTTGCATTTCGCCCCAGAACGGTTTTCACGGAATCCTTGTTTGTGATAACATCAGCTTATAATGTTGTAAACAAAGCAAAGGATGTTTCCCCTTTTCTCTCGTTTCCAAACAGTTTACTAATCAAAATTATGACAATGACATTTCGTTGAGCACATATACCATGTTCACTCATACAAATGGATGGATGTTCAGCATTCTTACAGAGGAACGGAACTGCATAAGACTGAAGAAGACATGAGGAAAATATAGCTCGTTAGCGTTTAATGGCTCCTTTCCAGGAAGCCAGATACTTCTGCATTCATGCCCATATTACTCCTTGCCGAGTGCATCTGTTTAAACTCCTCCAACGACGCCGATGACGGTATTTTATCACTACGAGAACACTGCGTCACAAATATCTATCAGGTTCTGTGCCAAATCTTTGGCGTTTTGATAGCATTACACACACGTATTAAAAATACACGAACAGGGATCTGAAACTTCCTAAAATACCAGAAAAAACTGTAGAAAACATACACACATCTCCGCAATTGTACGCTCACAATTGGTACGTTTATGAACAAAGTGTGTATGTATAAATTTTACACATTCATAAAACTATTGTTTTGTGTTCATATACAAACACCTCTTGCCTCGTCCGCCGCTCGTGGTCTCGCGGTAGCGTTCTCGCTTCCCGAGGACGGGGTCCCGGGTTCGATTCCCGGCGGGGTCAGGGATTTTCACCTGCCTCGAGATGACTGGGTGTTTGTGTTGTCCTCATCCTTTCATCATCATCCAGGAAAGTGGCGAAATTGGACTGAGCAAAGTTTGGGTAATTGTACGGGCGCTGATAACCACGCAGTTGAGCGCCCCACAAACCAAACATCATCATCATCACCTCTTGCCTCAAACAGATAACAAACGAAAGAAAACACTTCGTCTTTTTAGATGATGGAAACTTCATGACTGTGCTACGAAATTCGGTTAGTTTTTCTGATAGCATCCCATTATATCGCTAGGTCTATTTTACTTCTACTGTGTTGTACGCGTTATGAATCTAAGCTGATTTCTGGGAGTTGATTCGAACACATCAACAATAAATTCTGAACACAATTTTGTTCGTTTTTAACCCAATCGGCATGGTAACTTGAAGCTAGACTTCGACCGTAAATATTTTGCATAATATTAAAAGTGTAATGCACTTATTATAAGATTGTCTAATACACACATTTATTTACAAGTCGCTCTTTGTATAACATTCACGTGATCAAACCGTTATTAATGCGTAAAGCACAATGATTTTTTATACGTTGATAATGGTGTGACATAGCACAGTTATATGAAGAATGTCATCAAATTGTACCAAGAGCTCCAGAACTCTTACCCTGGTAGCATCAGATTCAGCAGCTCTAGACAAATGCGACAGTAATACAAATAGGACGCGCTACCAGTCTGTGTATTCTTCGTAGACGTATATACCACCATTACCAAATCTCTCAACATGAACGTTTATGAATCAGAACACAGTATCCGGCCATTAAAAATAACAGAAGTGGCTGTTATCAGTCCTAAATACGCTCAGACAATTGACAATCCATTATTTGCCACTACATCATCAGTAATTTTCTAATGAAGCATTTCTGTTCATCACTAGAGGCGAACATTTTATTTTTGCAATCTCTATATCTGCCTACATGGCTCTTCTGCTGACCTGACAGGTAATGGATTTATTGATTGCATAAGGCAATGCACTCTTTTTCCGATCTGTTTGAACCAGATGAGCACGCTCAGATGACAACGGACTGTTACAGAGCTGCAAGGAATAGTCCTTCTTCATTCATCCAGATCACAGAGCAGGTTTTCCACTGCCCATCTGCTCAACCGGGGCACGGACATCTGAATGCTTGGTTTCGGGCTCAGAAATAACGCAGTTAAAACTCTGCTAGTGTGTTCTCATTTTCTAAAAGTACGTTCTCTGCCAGAAACGGAAGAGCCTTGTTGTGAGACAGTATTTAGAATAAAACGTCACGATTGTCACCATCTGCTGAAACTCAAAAAAATTCTGTCATTAGATCCCAACATTTCACAGTGAATGGTGGTACACTAAACATTTGTCACTTCAGGGTCCTTTCTCGTCCTGGCACCGATGGAATTCTGGCTTTTCTTTGACGTACAGCACCTATACATTATTTAGTTGTGTAGCTACTGCCAATGTGCTCAAACTTTGAGCCGTTTTCTCCTTGTATTAACTACTCACTGCTGGGTGCATCTCGATCAGGTATTCACGAGAAAAAAGAAAATGAGGAAAATTAGGGCTTAACTCTGAATTCTTTGGCTCAGTGTCAAAATGTCCGTTTTTGTTGCTTTTGTTGTGGTCTTCTGTCTGAAGGCTGATCAGATGTAGCCCTCCACGCTAGTCTATCCTGTGCACATAACTACAGCAACCCATTTCCATTTCAACCTGTATACTGTAGTCAAATCTTAGTCTTCCTCTACAATTTTTATCTCCAATAATTCCCTCCATTACCAATCTGGCGATTCCTTGCTGTCTCAGGATGTATCCTATCAGTCAGTCCCATATTCTAGTCAAGTTGTACCACATTTCTCCTCATTAGTTATACGGTCAAACCAAATAATCTTCATCATTTTTCTGTAGCACCTCATTTCGAAAGCTTCTATTCTCTTCTTATGTGGACTGTTTACAGTCAATGTTTCACTTCTGTACAAGGCCACACTTTAAGTACCCTCAAAAAAGATTAACGAACACTTAAATTTATTTTCAATGTTAACAAATTTCCCATTTTCGGGAAAGCTTTTCGTGCAATTGCCATCCTACATATTATATCCTCCCTACTTTGGCCATTGTCAGTTATTTTTCTGCAAAATGGCAAAATACTTCCATATTACCTTTGTATCTCATTTCCTGCTGTAAATTAGTTATCTTTTGGAGGAGAAGAGAAGCTGAAAAGCCAAATCTCTACTTGAAATATTTAAGTGTATATGCACTGTTTCAAGTGCTGCCATACGAAGAGGGGTGAGGGGGGGGGGGATGGAGGGAGGCTTGTACTGGATGTGAACCATTTTAGACTTTTAGCCCATTATATGCTAGAGCAATGTTATAGTGTTACGGCTGAACATCAAAAAGGCAAAACGGATGGGTGTCAGCAGAAACTAAGACGGAATTCAGGCTACTCTTGCACCCGGTAATAGTAAGATCGAATGAGTACTGCCATACAAATATTTGGGTTCCAAATGAACGATAACTGACACTTCTCCCAAGAAATTCTCTGCAGAATTGAACGCCCAGAAGTTCTTTCCAGAAAAATTAAGGAAGTTCTGACTAGCTGTAACATAAGAGTTACACTTCGAGCTCGTCTACTTCGATGCTACATGTTCGGTATTCTGCTCTGTGGAGTTGAGACATGGACGCTTACCGCAGTATTAGGTAAGAAATTCGAGGTATTTGAAATGTGGGCATATCGAAGGATGTTAAGGATGTGACGTACAGACAAAGTCACAAATGTGACTGTACTGCAACGAATGAACAAAGATGTAGAAATCCTCGATATTCGTTAAATGGTTTGTATCCTTTGTTTTCACTCTTAAATAAAAGACATAACTGCAGTAAACTGAGTTTGCACAGAAAGATCATTTGATGTTTCAAGTAAATGCACTGAATTACTAACTCAATTTATGATATACAGACAGCCATCTGATACAACAACAAAAAAAGAAGAAGAAGAAGAAGAAGAAAAAGAGGGAAGAAAAAGTGTTTGATGGTGGCTCTTGGGCATTTGCTCTATTGCCATTGTATCTTAGGTTTTGT
Source organism: Schistocerca cancellata (assembly GCF_023864275.1). NCBI lineage: Eukaryota > Metazoa > Arthropoda > Insecta > Orthoptera > Acrididae > Schistocerca > Schistocerca cancellata. The sequence continues at coordinate 874,865,333 of NC_064629.1, read as the reverse complement.
TGCACTGACGTTAGTTTTTCTTCGTATGCTGGAGCCAACTAGTTTTCAACTTTCATGCGAATCTGACAACGAGCGGGCCAGTTGGCACATTTAACATCCTGGATATCCAAACACAAATGTTGCTCAGGGCAAAGTCCTCACGACCATCTTAATTGTGACAAATGATTGACAGCAGTGCAGATAGAAATTTTCGGTGAGGAAATACAGGTGGGCTGGGAGGCGATAAGTCAGTTCGACGTTCTACGAGATTTGCCACAATAATTCCGGAATTAAGTTGCTAATCTCTTTGTGTTACTTTGTACTCCATTACTTGACGTTCCTCATTTAATGCTCTCTTACTTTGTGGATCCATAAGGTTTACTGCAGCACAGCTTGTTTCCCTCTTAAACTCTTTACTACTCTTCAGCGTGTACTGATATATATCTGAAAATGCTATGTTTTGCATTTGCTGGTGTCCTAACATCAGATGTACCTTTCAGTAGCTGTACATATTGTACCATTTTTTGCCACATATCCTTGTATAAAATGGCGGTTTCCGCCTTCTTTAATGAGCTGTCAAAAAGTGTCAGTACATGAGCCCATTGCATCAGAGATGAAAATTTGAGGTTGAAAGAAGATGAGCCGTTTCTGTTTCTTGCATGCCTCCAATACTGCACTAGAAACCCGACTGTATTTCAAAGATTTCTTTTGCGCTACAAGGTTAAAGTCACAGACATCTAGAGCCATAATATCTTTTATCAAGACGCTGATGCTGTGTACTGCACAGTCTATTCAGGCAGTATGTGGATATCATTGGCATAAAACTTTTCATTCTGTCAGCATAGCTCAGGCATTGCCTGTCATAACAGCAACAAGCTTTTCATTGCCTGTGCAGTTGGTAACTTTGGTGATAGTTACCAGACTAGGTATACGGCCATAATGGCTATCTCGTATTTTTTTTATTATACATTCCAGGCTCAGATAACTCCAGAACTCCAGTCGTATCATTACCGGTGTATATTTAGTATCGAACCTCAGTGTTTTATGTTTGTGCCAGTAGCATCAATTAACAGATTGTAAGAAGAAACTGGAGTAAAAGTTATTGCTGCAGAGCAGACAAGAACACTTATAACCATTATAGTAAAGAATGTGCAAAGTAAAACAGAGTGGTTAGACTAGTCTGCCCACAAGAGACGGACGCCAATTTCATTGGGAGTTTTTGAAGTGAGATCCTTGAGGCTGTACTGGGTCGGGCAATCATAACAGTGATACTGACTTGTGTGGATCTCACTGCAGTTGCACACGCTAGCCACATTGTGGTATTTTAGGGATATGTGTTGGTGCAAGTTTCTGATGATGCACCATGTTAAGGTTGACCACTTACAACCATAATGAATAAAAACTTCGAATAATTGACAGGCTAGCACAAATTCGGTAATCTCCTAGATTGGGATTGGAGGAATTGAGATTATAAATTACAATATTAATGCTCTCATTAAGGGGGAGGGGTAGTTTAAGTAGTTGGGAACACCATCAACGTATTACAAGACGAATCTATTTTTATGTGGAATGAAATATCAATTTTTAATACTGTGTGAAGTCTTGACTCTGAATAATGAAATATATGAGGTCATCCAAATGAGTACTAAAAGGAATCCGTTAAATTTCGGTCACACGATAAATCACACAAATCTAAAGGCTGTCAACTGCACTAAATACCTGGGGATAACAGTTGCGACCATCTTAAACTGGAACGATTACATAGATAATGTTGTGGGGAAGGTGAACCAAAGACAGCAATTTATTGGCACAACACTTAGAAGATGCAACAGATCTCACTTCCATCTCAACTACTCCTTGCATTTCTTGTCCTTCGACACTATAACTACAGCCTGATTCCTGTACAAGTTGTAGGTTAACTATTGTTCCTTGCATAATATGCTTGCTACCTGCTAAGTGTCAACGAGTATATTCCAGTCAATATCGTCGAAAGCTTTATCTAAATCTATAAATGCTATAATTCAACCGTCGGTCTGTCTTAGTACCTTTTGCTGTCTTTTATCGCCTTTTTACCTCTGTGAACGATCTTTTTAACGTGAAAAAGCCAAGTCGCATTTTGGTTTGGCGTACGCGCCAAACTTTTGGTCCACCTATAAATGGCTACATAAGACAGTCCCAAGGCAAGAACACACATCTCCAAGAGGTCCATGCAATATAGTGTTAAAATCCGTTAGCTTTAAGATGGCTTTGTTTCTTTTTTTACGATTTAACTCCCTGCGACTACGAGATCGTTACAGGTGTAGCTCAAGCTCAGAATAGGTAAGGATGTCACAGGAAATAAGAAGCGTCTTTTTTGGAGGACTGCTCTCATGTCATATGCCTTTAGCGGTTAGGGAACCCACAGGAAACCTAAATCTGGATAGGTGATCGAGGTTTTGAATCCCGGTCCTCCCAAAAGTAAATTTAGTGTGTTAAGAATTGCAGCATCTAATCGGTTATTCGGGACGAACAGAGTTCAAACCTTCGTTCGAATATCTTTATTTACGTTTCCTATGATTTCTCTAGCTCACTTTAGGTGAATGCTGAAAGGTTCCTTCAGAACGTCTCGGCCGATTTCCGATCACAATCTTATCAGTGCGAGCTTATGCTCCTGACTTTGGTGGGACACTAAGCACCTTCCTGGCTACTCTTCATTCATATTTTGAACGTAATCAGTTCCCATTCAGACTCTTCATGGACCAGAATATTCGTATCGAAGGCTTCCACAAAATGAATACTATAATCGTACAGGAAAAGGTTTAGTGACTGTGGCTAGCGTATTACTGGAAACATTGTTTAACCAAATATTCGGTAGAACTGTTTGACGCTTTGCTCCCTTAGAGGGATAGTATCTCCAGTTTTAGTAGAAAATAAACAACTCTGCCAAACTTGGAACACTAGTAACAATTCTCGGTATTAAAATGAATTTGGTCGCTATAATTTTCAGCTGCTCCGCTCCGTCTTGCAGCGCAAATAACTGTTGCTCGTGCGATCATCACAAGCTAAATGCACGTCCATTATTGGAGTCGTTCTAGTATCTGGGTGCACTGTTAACGCCATCTGAGCAGAAATGTATTACCCATCTTTCGGCCTGTATTAGGCCGAGATGCAATTCCTCCATCCCCAAGAAGCTTCATTTTTCTTTTTTTTTTTTTTACCTGCACGGAACCTGTTCGAGCGTAATTCATTTTATTTCTTTATCTCCCCCCGTCGACAACATTCTTTATAACGTCTGACAATCCAGATCAAAGAACAAAGAAGCCAGGAGACATATGCAAATGCGCCACGCTCTTTACATTTCTCGTCTGTGGCTCTCACGTACGCCGCATGTAGCCATTTTTTACTCGTTTTCCGATCCTCTACGGCTTCGTCTACGTCTCTCCACTCCTCCCTAGGTCTCTCTCTCTCTTTCTCTTTCTCTCTCTACCCTCGTCACACTGGGTGTGTGTGTGTGCGTGTCAGTGCGTGCGGCGTCACTCGGCGCAGGCGAGGGAAACCGGTTTTCTTTTTCAGCTATCGTAAATGTGGCACAGGCAACAGTGAAAAATAATATAATAAAAGACTTAGGGAAATTTTTTCTTGCAGCGTCATCAAAGGGTGCATACGAAGGCGGCGTCCGTGGAGCCCTGCCCTACCGACCGGTTGAGCTGGCCGCAGCCTCCGACTCTGAATATATCATTTTCCTCTTGTTCGTCTAATTAACAGTTGCAACTTTTTTGCTGCAATAGCGTTTTCGCGAAGTCATCGTTACTTTATCGCAAGTAACCCAACAGCTCCCGAGGTCAAACTGGCCGTTCCATCCTAGCATGTTCATCAGATCGTTACACATCTACTTTTGTCCTGAGGGTCAGTTCTGTTTTAGATGTTCTGCAGCACCTCTAAACCATTCGGGCGATTGTTTGAGTGGTTTCCGGGGAAGTTATTGTAAATTCTACAACTTCGTTCTCAATGGGATGAAACCCGAGGAGGACAAATATTTGTTAAGAGGCAGGTTGAGAACTGTTTTCGTCCAGATGTAGATCATATGACATGTTTACTTTTGCCATCCTTATGCGGGAATCCATCACATCAGTAACAACACATATTATACTTCACATTACATAAACTACACTAACTTAGTTGGACAAGGCTGTGGAAGGAAACGGACCGCATCATTTTCGTAGGAACCATTCCGGCATTCGCCTTACCGGTAATCGATGTTGGGAAACCTTTACGGTTGTGTTGGGATCTGATCATCGCTCTTTCTGTCTTAACCACTGGGTCACCTAGCTTAGTCACTTGACACCTGGAGAATATTTTCTTACTGTCCTCATTTTTGCTGTATAACAAACAATCCAGTGACAGTGATGAAACTAGCGTAATCTGACCATCAGGGTACAGAAGTTGGTCATATTTTTTTAATAATGTTTCATCCCAGCATTAAACTAAAGTGGTTTAGGGAAACTCCCGAAAATTGAAAGAGGATGGTCGAATAGAAATATGACACTGGCTTATGGAAACTGCCTGAAGGTTGAAGTTATGACTGGTGAACGACACACAAGAGTTAATGAATCCAGCACAGAAGTATTTACGGAAACTGAAAGACAGGACGGCGTCATTTTCTCTACAAGAAATATTTGGAATTTAGTCTATTTGTTATTGTATTCGAGTTACCAAAACAAGTGAGAAGGAAAGTATTTTCCAGCCTGTAGAATGTATGAATTCGTACCGTCGAACAGTCATGGTTCACTTTAGTTCAGTTATATGTATGACTTACGTTACGGACATGACTACTGTGAACATCTGAAATTCTGTCCTGCATGAGGTCAATAGCTGCATTGTGTCTGTCTGAGAGAGGGAGTACCCCAGGTAGAACAGCTAAACACAAATAAAAATTCTTATAACATGCGTAGGTATAACTGCTTCAAAGTCTATCATAGTCATTTATTATATTTGATTTTCATATATTTGATAGAACCTTTTCGTACAAGAAACATACACAAAACACCTCATCAAAGCTGAGATAGTGCAGTGAAGTCATGCCGAAGCCGAATGGTTCAAAAATGTTTCAAATGGCTCTGAGCACTATGGGACTTAACTTCTGAGGTCATCAGTCCCCTAGAACTTAGAACTACTTAAACCTAACTAACCTAAGGACATCACACACACCCATGCCCGAGGAAGGATTCGAACCTGCGACCGTAGCGGTCGCGCGGTTCCACACTGTAGCGCCTAGAACCGCTCGGCCACCCCGGCCGGGTGCTGAATGATACCTCATGGGTTTCATAGTTCATATGTGAGAAAAATCGATGTTCAGCTAAATGCAACTATACGGGCAATAACAAGGTACTTCAGGTTTACTCATCTTCACTGGTTACCACCTCTAAGCACATCGCGCCACCAGATCTTCGAAGACAGATTGCCCTTCTCAAAGAGTATGAAAAATTAACTAAAATTTCTCTGCTTCTAATCGACTCTGAAGTGCCTGCACTTAGAATGAGCTGATTAAAATCCAAGTAGTCACTTATCATATTAGCAGAAACACTGCAAGCTGTGGATCTCAGCTTGAGCCGAAAGTGGTCAGCAACGTGGAATAATGTTGCCCATGAGAGATATGAGACTCTCATAAGATCTGGCACAAGGCCAGCCGGCATGGCATTACCAAGACTTGCTTGTAAACGAATTAATAGGAATCGTACATGCCACGGCATCTGTACAGAAAGCTCCCACCGATGGGGAAAGGCTTCGTCTTCTCGATATGACAGCGGCAATGAACATCAGACCAGCAAACACATAGTATCTAGCTGTAGCAGACGAGCTTAGCGCCCTCGAATGGACTGAAAATTTAGATATTAATTTGTGAATGTAGTTGTTCAATTCTGTTTATTTTGTAAAATTACGCAACTCTCGAATGTCAGTTGCAGTTCCGTTTGTATTGCCATACGCACAATAGATAAATAGTCATTTATGTGTAAAACTCCACATCTGTGTACGATCGATGTCTGAAGGTTTACGAACCTCAAGAGCACAAATCGCTGAACAAGAAATGGAATGTAATGCGCACTTGAGAAGTGTAACGTGTAGACATCGTACATCATATTCTGCGTATCCGCGCTGTAGGAGTCCGGTATCAAAAGTCACAGTGATAAAATTATCCAGATCTTTGCTGCCGTATCTGTTCCATTCCATTGTGGTTCAATTACTTCATTGAAACTCCACAATTGCATTTTGATGACGAATAAAGGAAGAACATATGACAACACAGCAACTTCTGTTTCCGGAAATATGACTCTATAAGTACTGCATGTGTTAACATATATTGTTTCGAGCAAATCTGAAGTTTTCTTTTACCTAATGATATACCTTTTATGAATGTGCGAAACAGCTGGTTATAGCTGTCTGGTACACGGTATAGTTTCTTCAGCCACTTGTGCTCCTCTACTCTTTACATTCGTTAACCTTCAGACATTGATTGTACACAAATGCTGTTTTACAGGTAAAGGACTTTGATAGGTGGCAGAAGACGCATACCTCCATACTTGAAATCCATTTTCGTTCGGTTTTAACCATTCTAGCTGGCATGTTTACGCTATAAGAAGACTAGCTTTTGATATTCGTTGTTATACAGAAGTGAACACGTCACGTCATTTGAATGTGGTTGTAATCGAGGGCAGTTTTTATCCGGGTCCAAACGACTTGTTCTTGTGCGGTGAATGTCACATCATGTATACCTATGTCAAAAATATGATTTAATCTTTTCTGTGAACCAATTTCAATGTTGAATTGCTGTATCCTATTGAGATTTGTCACTGAATCGCGTCGGTTATGTTTAGCGTCATTATCTAAAATCATGTACCCTAAAAACACATTTAGACGTTTCTTGCTGTTTTTCACGGTGGTTCAGTACTTGAGAGGGTCTGCATGAGAAACGAACGAACGTAGGACAATGAAACTTTGTGGAAACATTTGTAAGGGCATGCGGAAGAGAAATACCTAATAAACCATTGAAAGAAACACATTTTAATTTCCACATTTGTTTAATGTGTTCCATGTTTACCTCCCAGGTTACAAATGTTGCTCAATGTGACGACCATCTGCATCCACCACAGCCTCGAACCGCACTAGATACACCATTTCACAATTGTTCGCAGCACTTTTCGAACGGTGGACCATGAAATGTTCAGCTGTCGCGCACTGCTTGAATACTGCACCTTGCATACAGCATTTTCAGCCGTGGCAACAATAACTTCGACAATTTGTGGCTCTCCCATGAGGAATTACCAAATTGTCAGTTAATTCTAACTCGCGAATCGTGTTCTTCAACCCCGATGCGGAAAGAGAACCTCCCCGTGTTCCTGTAATGCGTAGGAGCACTATTTTTCTGCTGTTTTGGTTACGAGTAAAGGCCTGCTCACTATAACCAGACACACGTTGACTGTAACTGTAGTGCACACTGATTCTTGTGTTTCAACCCTACCTCACCGTACCATTATCAGCACCTGACGGCAAGCAAATCATAACACTAACATTACTAAAAACGCAAATCCTGCAGCACACAGTCTGAACATCATTCCTACAAAGATGGATACCCATAAGATTAATAGTTTTCCGTCTACACTGGCTCATATAGCAAAACTTTAATTATAACCATTGACTGCAAGTCGTCCCCACAGAAACATTTGTTTCCGATTAAGCTTATCCACTACAGATGCTTTAGAACCCGTACTGTTTATTCAGTGTAAACACACAAAACTGCAACCAGTCACTTTTTTTGAAATAGTTATTTGTTCATTCCATGAACCGACTTTCGAACCTCTTCAGGCTCATAATCATATGGTTGTGTAGAAGTTACATGGATATTTCAAGCATACTGCTGGGTGCTGGCTCTGTTACAAAAAGATAGAACTTGCTTTAATGCATCGCCATGAGTGTTGTTCACAGTCGATTTGGATCCGAATATTTAGTTTTGTACTTACTGCGACAGTATGGGTGGCGACTTCCCCGCTTCTGCTGTCCCGTTGCTCGTTGATTTGTCATTTGACTGCAACCAGAAACCGTGGGAACAGAGGTCTGAAAACATTTCACATTTACCACGTACTGGTCTCCTGCAGTTTTATCTCGCAAACTGTATTCTTACAAAGACTGATAGTCTTTTCAATTTCTTCGTTGTATTTCAAAGTTTTATCTTTTTTACCTTTCACAGTTCCCGTTCATTTGTTAAAACAGCTGACAACAACACTGCATCACTTACCACTGCTACATATTCGTAGAAAGCCATAGCTCCTTCACAAGCAAGTATAAAAACGTGTGGCAAATCAGCCTCTTTTCTCTTACTCAGAAGTAAGTCTTACAAATAGCGGTGACATCGACATAAACATCTACATCTATACTCCACAGTTCACCTTATGGTACGTGGCGGAGGGTAATTTTGTGTACCTCTGTCACTTACCCCTTTCCTGTGTTACCTTCCATTTGAGGCATGCCAACAATGGCCAGCTTCACTCATTACAGTTGTGCGTCCAGGTTGCTTAGGGTAGTAATAAAGGCCGTGCGCTGTGTCTCTCTGCATTTTACAAGAAAGTGGCAGGTCACCTGCCGTTGCATGCGAGCGAGCCCGGGGCGCTCTTGCTTGATGTCAATTTTTAATTCCCTCTACTTCACTCCAGGATGTGATTATATGTCGCGTAATTGCCCATAATTATGCCTTTGAAATCAGAAAAGTAAACGAACTTCGCCTTTACTGTTTTCCGGGACCGTTAGTCTTTTCAGAAAGTCCAATCTATACTTTCTGCATAGTACAACAGGTAGGTTTTTTTTCTTTGAAATTATAAAGAAAATAACAAAGACAAACTGAGCCATTTGGCTCGTGAGTATCTATTAAGCCTACTAGTTCCAAAGGTATACGAGAAATTGTAGGACAAGTTAAACGCACTGTTCAAATTGTTCAAATGTGTGTGAAATCTTATGGGACTTAACTGCTAAGGTCGTCAGTCCCTAAGCTTACACACTACTTAACCTAAATTATCCTAAGGACAAACACACACACACATTCCCGAAACGCACTGTGATCAAGATATTGAACAGTTATAAATCTAAGGGAACGTGCCTGTAAACCCTGGCCATGAATCATTTGCCTCGATTCCAGACCAGAGCTTGTTTCAGGACAACTATATGTTATTATGGCTGTACCATTTAAATAGTAGATGGTATGTTGTAAATTCTGGTATAGCTATGTGCAGAATTTTCTTCTCTGAACACAGAAGCATGGCGAACAGTTGGTGACTGCTTACTAGATATCTTTCCCACAAGACGTCATACTCCCACTAGAAACGCAACAAACTTAAGTGAATTCTTAAAAGGCCTCTGCACAATATACATCAATAATGTCAACGTTACAGAAGCCAGTGTATGCAGCTGTGCTCACTCTGAAGTTTTCTTTTTTCTAACAGCTCACTGTTTGCTATTGCTTAGAAAACCAAAGATAATTTTGTAAATATTTGACCAGAGCTTTTCACGCCTGGTTCCACTTGCATCTTTCCCTGCAGTAGAACGAAAGCTTTTGAACTGAGTCATTCCAGATACTGACTATAAGCAGGTTCAATGACTCGTCGACATATACATTCCGCGAGTCACCTTATGCCGTGTGGCGGAGAATACTTTATGTAACACTGTCATTCCCGCACATCCCTGTAACTGTCGTGAGTAGTGCGCGGGACGAAAGATAATTGGGAAGCCTTCGTGTGAGCTCGAAACCGTTTAATTTTACTTTTCTGATCTTCTCACGAGATATACGTACGAACGTGCAATATATTGCTTGACTTGTAGGAACGTCCGCTCTTAGAATTTCAAAACCAAACCACAACCTGATGCGCAGCGCCTCTCTTGCAGCGTCTACCATTGGAATTGCATGAACATCTCCGTGATGCTTTCGCACTAAGTAAACGAACCTATAACGAAACGCGCTGCTCTTCTTTGGGCTTTCTCTGTCTGCTCCACCAATCCTATCTGTAAGGATCCTAGCCAGACGAGAAATACTCAAGTATCGGTCGAACGAGGGTTCTGTAAGCTACCTCTGTAAGTGGTTTACAGTGTCTCAGGCTTATCCAGTGAACCTGTCTGTCATTTGTCTTACCTATGATTAGTTTCTATGTGGTCGTTCCGTACGCATACCCTCAGACATTGAATGCATGTGTCAGTTTCATGTCACCGTACAATAACGCGTTACATTTGTTTATGTTGAGGATCAACTATCGATGACAATGCCAGACCAAAGAGGCGCTTTAGGATTCGGATCAAGTTACAGTTCTGATTAATGTTTTCTGTGATTTCCTAAATCAAAAATGTTCAAATGTGTGTGAAATCTTATGGGACTTACATGCTAAGGTCATCAGTCCCTAAGCTTACACACTACTTAACCTAAAGTATCCTAAGGACAAACACACACACCCATGCCCGAGGGAGGCCTCGAACCTCCGCCGGGACCAGCCGCACAGTCCATGACTGCAGCGCCTCAGACCGCTCGGCTAACCCCGCGCGGCTTTCATAAATCACTAGCCGCAAATTACTGGATGGTTTCTCAGACAGTGCATCACTGCCTCCTTGCTCAAACCTCCATCTGGGCTAGCGGTCTGGTTGCAATGATCTCGATGTCGACGTCGACAGGACATAAATGTATCGTCACGAACAAATTGTCGAACTTGTACGTTACAGACAAGTGGCTCGCGGTAGCGTTCTCGCTTCCCGAGCCCGGGGTCCCGGGTTCGCTTCCCGGCGGGGTCAGGGATTTTCACCTGCCTCGAGATGACTGGGTGTTTGTGTGGTCCTCATCATTTCATCATCATCCAGGAAAGTGGCGAAATTGGACTGAGCAAAGGTTGGGAAATTGTACGGGCGCTGATAACCACGCAGTTGAGCGCCCCACAAACAAAACATCATCATCATCATCATCATCATCATCAGACAAGTGGCCAAGGTTCTGGACAAAAAATGCTTCACGCAGCAGAATTTCAGGGGAGGGGTTTGATCGCGTGGGATAAAAAATCATGAATAAGCATCGGCTCCCTGAAATGGACACTTGGAAGAGTACAGTATGGAGAATACTGGTCAAGTAATCGTAAACAACGTTGTAATGGATGCTTTGAGAGTGTAGGGCGTCACTCTGATGAATTACAACAATCTGGCGTTGTTGCTATAGTTGTTTATGACAATAAAACTATTGTTTCTTGTTAGCCATAATGGCTAAAACCTAGACAGTGAAATAAATAGAAACCTTAATAACAAATTTCGTCTATTGAGTTTTTATAGCGTTTCCACTACGCCAACGTACATTTCGAAGTCACGGACGGCTTCGTCATCAGAGCTTCAGTTTTTGTGTAAGGACCTTCATTGCGGTATTAAGCCACCAGTAGCACTTTGATTTCCTTCGTATGCGACAGTACAATGAAGTAATTCCCACATGTTGTGTAAACAGCGAGTGGGGAACACTTGACTTTGATATCATATATAAAGGAAATCAACGAAATTCGCAGATACGCGTTTCAGGTATAGACTTCGTAATGAAGGTCCATACACAAAAACTCAAGGCCCGGTGACGAAACTGTGATTTTGAGATGTGGGTTGGCTAAATAGCAATAATAATAATGATAATCATGTGGATGGAAATTGTTATTAAATTTTCAAATAAAGTATTAGTTCCTTATCTCAAAGTATTCAATTTAATCCTTTGAGTCCCAATACGATAGGAAAATTAATTTTAAATTTGTTCACGGAACTGACCTTTCGCGTCATAGCAGTAAGCAACGAATACAAGAAGAAATAAGCTAAAGATGTGATTTCACTTTTGAACCACTGGGCCACAGAGATTTCAACGACCCATCATTGCATGAGGAATATTTTAAAGCAATTTCATATTTTTTCTAGACACACTCTTCATATCGAAACTTCTATGAACTCATAATGCCTAAAACGAATTATACTCCTTAATGACAAGTAAAACTGGGCCTAAAATTTCATAAATTTTTGTCAAAAGTACATACTGCTCCAGTGGTTTCATTTCGAAACCACTCATATCAGCAACAGTACAAACTCAAACTGACTTTACAGTAACTTTAGAAATACTTAATTTCACTGTGAATGCTCTCCTCATTATGACAACTATAAAAAAAAAGCAAAAACACGCGTTACAATCTCCTACAGTCAGGTAGCACAATCTCCGCGCCCATAATTGCTTTGAATGCTGTGAGAGACTGTTACAATGCACAAAATTACTAGAAATATTCCAGTGTACCACTAGATGTCTCTGTCTTGCAGTAGCATCCACGGTTTCGCGCGAAAGATACTGGTATTTTAAAAAATTAAAAAAATAATAATAAAACGGTGGGACTTTGCAGTGTAGGAGGAAAACAAGTGACAATGCGAGTGAGCATTTCCTCAGCTGAGATGTTCGTAGCAGATTGTTGCTAGAACGCTTCCCATGATTTCACAGCAGTGTGGCTGCCCTACCGCAACGACGCGGCAGTAGCCCATCTGTAACGGCTGAGCCGCGGGGACTGGGAGCCGGGTACGCTATAATTTTCTACTCGAGACACGGCGACTTAGGCGCGGACAGAAAAAAGCCATCCCCGCGCAAATGAATGAAGTTTTTAAATAGGCGCGGCGCGTTTTTCTTAAGCCGGCGACAATGCAGAGGGAGTGCTCGCTAGACCGCCGACAGCGGCGCCACACCTTTTGTTTCTCGTGGGCAAAAAACATTCGCGACCGGCCACCTTCCGAGGTGGTCCCGGCCCGTCTGCATTTTCATTATGAGAAAGCAATTTATTTATATAAAGAATAGCGGCTCGTATGCATACCGGCGCACTCTCTGTGTGTCAAGTATGGTAATGCAGCGCGATGACGATGGGTATTGGCTTTTGTTTCGCTTTTCTATGCTTTATATTCATGGACCACTTGTGCGCCTCCAGGTAGTGGCCGCTTCTAATTTCGTTATTGCGCCGTGCGAGTAATTAAACAAAGGTCACTCAGCGCCCTGCTACCGCCGACATTTTGCTGATGGTACGTCACGCGTAGACGAAGTCGTAACACTAGCAAAAGCGAGCTGCTGAGAACATGTTGCGCGTGAGCAGCTATAGCTTTGCTCGGCGCTGTTTTTTCCTGCAGCACAAGTTATTTATTTTGAGCAAATATATATTCCGATAAATGAATACAAATCACACGCTTCCTCGTGCAACAAGTTATTCAGAAGTGTGTGGCAACACAAAACGATAACACTTAATCAGTTACCAAAACAGCTTCTATCAATTTTTCGAAATACTAATACTCGTGCGAATTTTATAACCCCTTTTGATTCAGTGTGCTTCGTCGTTGCCTGGGTGATTCAGATAAATTTATGTAGAAAGAAGATTCAAATTCCTCATTCGTATTTTAACTTCTGTTTACGCTGAATTCTCGATTCTGTTGTGACGATAAAAAGTTAGCTACGAAGCCAGATGAGTTACAAATTTAAAATAATAGAACACGGCCTCGTTCATTTGTTATGTGCACATCTTGGACAGCAAAGTGCTAAAAGAACTGTAATTTTTCATGTTGACAGCACCTTTTTGAGCCTGGAAGGGATTTGTTCTGTTACAAAACTGCTTTCTGTGTGACGAACCATTGGTATACGTTAATAATAGAGTGAAATATGGCGCATGTTGCCCCTTGGAGCAGAGGACCAGCTTTCAAAAGCATAAAATTGGAGAACGCCTACAAATTTGTGTGCTCAGTAACGATCTATGAATTACTCAAATAGAACAAATGTTTTAGATCGGTAACAATTTCAGTGCTGGTTTCCTGTGCGACGTGTCACATGTCCGATACCTGTTTACGCTAATTCTAGTTCCTTGCTGTCACGCACGGTCTCATTATTTTAAACAGAGATGTGTCCTTCTAATGATTTCAGATCTTTTTTTAAGCATCACGGTCTTTCATTTTAGGTTAAAATATTTTATTTGCTTAGTTTTGATTCCCTGTAACGTATAAGAAGAATTCAATGCTTCATCACTATTATGCACAAAATAAAGAAAAAGGGAATAAATGTTTACCTTGTAATAAACGATTTCCGTAATTTATAGGGGAGCAACGCGCGGTTACTTTTTTCGAATGATAGTTACGAGAGATAGGTAAGGTCTGTTGTGACCTGGGCTTGATGTGTAATCTTTATTTTTTTTATCTATGGTTTAAATACATTTATTTGGAATAATTTTTGACAGCATTTTTCGTAGAGAAGGTGAACGGTCTTGATAAAATATTCCAAAATTTAATTAAAAGCAGTCTTGACCGCAATAAAATATTTATTGGCAATGGAAACAGTTTTCGGTCAAAATGAGATCATTTGCAGGCCATATTACACCATTTCGGCAGTGGTGGCTGTGAACGGAGCAGATATCGTGGATAAGCAGTTGGCGTTCACCGCCATCGAGAGCCATCATGGTGTAATATGGTCTGAAGATGGTCACATTTTGTCGAAACCGGTTGCCGTTGCCAATAAACAATTTGTTGCTCTCACGAGTGTTTTAAATTCAATTTTAAAAGATTTTTTGCTCTTATTTTGTTGCTACAACTCATTTACTACAGTTTTAAATTCTAACGAGACATTTTACAAGGTGTTCCAGGAGGAATGGTTGATATTCAGGGGTATGCCAGAAACAACCATTCGAAGCAAAAAAGTGTAATAAACATGGACTTTAAAATGCATACCTTAATAGCTGTAAGCACTTGTCCAGCAGAGCTCATAATTCCTAAGGTATGCACTTCAGAGTCCATGTCTACTGGACATTTGTTACTTGTTTTCGTTCATGCTCCCACCTCTCAAAATATGCAAAACAAACAGATTGCGGTAGAAGATATTTCTTTCACACTATCGGTGACGAAGTGCTCATAGCATAGCATAGCATAGGTATGCATTTTACCAGACTTTTTTGCTTCGAATCATGGTTCGTGTCATGTCCCTGAATACTACGCATTCCTCCTGGTACACCGTGTGAAAATTAGCCGCAACCTGTTAAAAGTACTTGGGGCAATATTCAGTTGTAACCGTACATTTACACACTTAACAGATTGACCATTCAGGTCACATTCGAATTCCTTCCCTATCGTTGTTACATCCCAGCTATAGCTTCGTCTCTAATGAACTCGATGTCGAAAGGAAGTTAAATGGATGAACCTATTTCTTACGTTTGCTGCCAAGTCCTGCGAATTGCATTTTATTATTTGTCTAGCACAAAAATATTTAGAATAAAAGTGAATAAACAGCCGTCCGTCTACAAAAAGTGTGTGCTGTAGTCAGTTCCTTTTTATAAATAAATTCTCTCTTCTAGTTTCTTAACTTTAACCTCAATTTACTTTAACAACATAGCCGTAATTTCCTTTTTCACCTAGTTTCATATCCTCTCCTGGGTTTTATTTTTGCACGTAAAAATATAAACACTTTTGTTCTTGATGTTTGCCAACTAGCCTGGCTGGAGCTCCAACGTACGCGCTTTTGCTCATCGAACGAACAGACTGTGATAGTCTTGGTGATGTTACCTACTCCAGTTCAACCTTCCTACGGCTCTACGTGTTTTCAGGACAGTGCAAATAACCTTACGAAAGCATAGCGAACTTCTTCACGTACACATTAATATTCTCAGTTATAGATAAAATGTCTCAGGGGAAAAAAAAGGAAAATTGAGCTTAAAAATCTGACAGTATTTATGACCGGGCAGTTTACAAGTTGTAAACCATTTTTATTAATTGAAATTTAGCGGTGACAGTGTAATCAATCGCACGAAATTTTTACAGAATAAATTAAGACGTAAAATAAACGAAGCGTTACGGGTGCTGAACAGTCATCTCGCACAGTTGACCTTCGCAAGAAGTGAGATAACCTGTTGTGAAAATTGTCTGAGCATGATATCGGAAACCTTCAGTGAATTATGGGCTATCGTCTTCAGTCCGTAGAGTGGTTTGATACAGCTTTCCATGCTAGCATATTCCGTACAAATCTTCATCTTTATGTAACTGCTGTAACCTACATAAATTAGAACCTTCTCACTATACGTCACCCTTGGTCTTTGTGTGCAGTTTTTGTCTCTCACCCCCTTCACCCCCTCTCCCTTACACACACACACACACACACACACATATATATATATATATATATATCCCTTCATTACCAAACTGTTCTTTGATAACTCAGGATGTGGCCTATTAACAATACATTTATTTTTCTCAATTAGCGTCATAAAACTTCTTTTTGCTCAGTTAACTCGAGTAGCTCTTCATTGGATACCTGATCTATCCATCTATCTTGAGCGTTCTTCCGTAACACCACATTTCATAACTTTTGTCCACTTCTTGTGTGCAGTATTAATCGTCCATGTTTCAGTATCATATAACGCAGCACTACAAATATTTTCATAAAAGACTTCCTAACACTTGGATTCAGATTTGATGTAAAAAAATTTTCTCGCTGTTGTCAGTGTGATTTTATGTCTCCCTTACTTATCCAGTCATCAACTATTTTGCTGCCCAAATAGAAAAACTTCTCTACCACTTTCAGAGTCTCATTTCCTAATCTAATTAGACTCGGTAAAAATTCATTTCCAGTTGTTGTCAGTCAGTGTCACCAGTAGGGTGGAAGCAAGCGTTAAAAACCACCCCAGGTAAAGTCTTGTGTAAATTTTTATGATTAGGATTGCCCCCTTGACTAGCTAAGCACATTATTTCACTCCAAAACGTGTAGAAAGTTATAGGTTTTAGCTCCGAGGTGTTATAAATTCGTAGGTAATATGGAAACGTTTTCTTGTACAGTGAGACGGAGAGAGTAAATTTCGAAACATATGAGCTGCGAAAGTAGCAATTTGTGACATTGGAGTAACCTGTAGCAGTGATTTCAGAAAAAAAAAGTTGTTCCACAAAACAGATCTTATCTAGGATGTGAATACTTTTAACGGAGTGGCGCTGTGTTAAAGACTTTCTGACAGAATGCAGAAGGCAAAGGTCCCGAGTTCGAGTCTCGGTCCGGCACACAGTTTTAATCTGCCAGGAAGTTTCACCTTCTGACAGGTAGAAACCGTGTGCCGTGCTGGGAGTTCATCCTGCCACCACGGTTTTGGTGGGTGCTTCCTGGACAGCTCGATCGCTAAGAACATTGTCCACCAAAGGAACGGCTCTGGGTTCGAATCCCGGCCCGGCACGCATTTTTTTAAGATGCCCAGAAATTTAACACAGAACCACACCTCTGAAGAGTGAAATATCCACCCTAGCTAAGATATAGTTTTACTGGTTACTCGGCCCCCGGCTGCTAAGTGGTAACGCCCCCGCGCGCTCTCGGCGGCCGAAGCTCCAGAGAGCCGGCCGGACGGAGGCGGCAAACTGCACAATTACGACCGGCTTTTTCGGCGCGAGGTTATCATCGCAACTGTGAGCGGCCAGCACCGAGCACGGGGGAGGGCAGAGTTTTGTAATGGCGACCGCTCGGGGAGCGGGCCGGGGTTCGAAGCGCGCAATCAATAGGCAGCCTCAGTTGTGCGTGTGCGAGCGCCAGAGAATTTTTTGAACGCCGCCAGCAGCTGCAGCGGGCAGCGGCTCATCGCGTAAGTACGCGCCTAGCGCTTCGTCTACCGTACCTGTTGCTGCCTCGCCTAGCCTCTTCCCGCGCGCGCCCTCGCTCTTTCTGCTTCTTAGTCCTTCCACTGGTCCCGTGCAACCCTCCGTCTCTTCCTTTCCTGACGCCCGTCTCCGTGCACCACCCAAATCTGTTTCACATATTTTCGTTCCTTTACAAACTTTCCCTGCTACTGCTTCTTCCAGTGTGAAATGAACTATTCCAGGACGTCTTAGCTCTTAGAACCTCCCCACTTGGCTTTTAGTATCACTCTGTAGCATCACATTTCAATTCTTCCAGATTTTTTTTTTTTTTTTGTGAAGTCCCATTTTTTTGTTTTTGTATCATACGATACGGAGATTTTGTGGTGCAGATACATATTCCTCAGTTATAAGCCCATATCTGCATCTCACACACATACTCTGCAAACCAACTTGAAGTTAACAGCAGTGGATACTTATCATTGTACCATATGCTAGGATTTCTTCCCGTTCCAATTGCGTATGGAGCGTGAGAAGAATGACCTCTTCAATGCCCCTATGCTTTCTGTAATTAATGTCATCTTGTGTTCACAGTCCTTACCTAACCGATGCGTAGAGGCTGAGAGATACCTATGGATTCTTTAGTTAAGACTGATTCTCAAAACTTTGTGAGTAGGCTTTTGCTGGATAATTTGCGCCTGTCTTCAAGGATCTGTCAGTTGAGGTTTTTCAACATTTCCGCGACGCTCTCCCGTCAGTCAAAGTAACCCGTGACCATTCGTGCTGCCTTTCTTTTTAAATGTCAGCATCCACTATTAGTATAGGCCCCACACACTTGTGCGATATTCTGAGATTGTAGACCCTGTAGACGGACTGCGTTTTCAAGTACCATGTCAATGAACCTGCCTTGCCTATGAATGACACTATGTGATCATTTCTTTTCATATCAATATAAACTGTTACACCCAGGTATTTGTATGCGTTGATTGGTTCTAGTTGTGAATCACTGATAGAGTAGTCACAGGTCACTAGGTTTTTTCGTTTTGTCAAGTGCATAATTTTACATTTCTGTACATTTAATGCAAATTGTCAGTCTTGGTACAACTTTGAAATCTTATCAGATTTTGACCGAATATTTCTTCCACTTTTTTCAGACAGTAACTTAACACAGATGATAGCATCATCTGCTGATAATCCAAGATTACTATTAATATCGACTGCCAAGTCATTAACACACATTTAATAACACACTGCGTCTAATGTAGTCATTGCTCCGACCATCTGGAGTATCCTTATTTCCTACATAACAGAGGTCTATCTTTTACTTTGTCTTCCCCTATTTCGACGCGCAGTTAGTCATTCTGACGACTTTCGTCTTTGATATATCCCTCTCCCCAAATACTTATCCCCCCCCCCCTTTCGGTTTTCTCACATAGTATACTGTAGACTGGCTGTCCATCTTTGAACTTTACCTACAGTTTCCCCAGGATTTCGATCCTCTGTACTGTCAAATATTCTACGTCAACAGTTGCACAAAGATACCCTACACTGTCATCGTATTAATTAACGTTACTAAGTGCAAACACAGAACTGTTTTTCTGAGCTTCGCCCAATATGTTTTTCGCTTTTCTTCTTGTTGGTCGATTTTGCACTATAGTCAGCAACTTATATGTGTTATTGGTCACATTTACCGTCCTATAATTCTCAAATTTGTGGTTTCTTATCTTCTTTTTGTCGTCGCGGGGCTCCTCCAGCTGTTTCGGCATCTCGCATCTCTGTCCCCAAACGCCATGATTTCGCCATTCTTCCTCATTCTTCTTCTCTCCGTCGCTTCCTGGACATCCTTTAGCCACTCTTTCCATGGTCTTCCTCTTCTCCTCCTTCTAGGAAGTCGCCATGAAAGCATTCACTTGGGCCATCTGCGTTCTTAAATTCTTCTGATGTACCCTAACCATCCTAATTTTCTTACCTTATTGGCAAAAAAATAAAAATGCGTAACACTTAGTTTTCGATGGGATCGAGGTTTACCATGTTTTACAGATACGTTGTCACAAAAAAATGCTGACTGTATTGATTACACTCTGGCTGATGCTCACAGCCTTATGGTCACTGAAACTGTCGTGTAGTCAGAAGATATGTGACAGGCATTGTCATCCGAGCCCTCACTCAGGCACAGGCCTCTTGTTTCAACAGCGACTTCCTTCGTGAGCGCATCGCTCCGCAGAACACGACTGCTGTTGTGGTCACTGCAACTGATGAATTTGTAAGAAATACCGAAGACGTGTGCTAGATGGGCTTTCTGCAGCCATTGTTGGTCGGTATTAGTACAACACATTTCTCCAGAGTCAAGAGGTACAACAACTTACGAGAACAGACGCCTTCTCATAAAATGTCTGCTACAAAGGCGGAGATACATAGTAGCATTCTAAACAACATCCATCGGAGTAGCAGAATTATATGAGCTGTGATTCTGTCCTGTTCGACACACACAAACTTTCTCCGTGACGGTGTTATCGTCGTATGTTACAAGGAAATCGCTTTTAGTCTACTCGGACATTATACATGTATTTATAATCCACTCATTTTCACATTGATTGCTGTGCTTCAGCAACATCAAAGAAGCATCCTTAAACATCTTATTGTTCTGTCGAATAGAGGCGCGGAAATATTGCAATAATGAAAGTCCTTAGAATATCAGTACACTGTATTAAATGCATCTGTGAAGCTTACAACGGCCATCCTGCTCTCCTGTGTTCAACTGACCTGAGCCAGCCGTAGCTGCCCTGTTGGCAGGAAAAATTCGCAACGTGTGTGTATATCAAAGATACACATATACTCTGCAAGCCATTTTACTGTGCCTGATGGAAGTTAAGTTTTTGTCGTTCAAAAAGTGGCTCTTAGCACTATGGGACTTAACGGCTGTGGTCGTCAGTCCCATAGAACGTAGAACTACTTAACGCTAACTAACCTAAGGACATCACACACATCCATGCCCGAGGCAGGATTCGAACCTGCGACCGTAGCGGTCGCGCGGTTCCAGACTGTAGCGCTTAGAACCGCTCGGCCACTCTGGTCGGCCTTTGTGTCGTACTAGACACTTCCCCTCCTATTATTTTCACGCCCTAAGAGGGGAGAAAATGACTTCACTGTGTATTCTTATGTGCTGAAATCTTTCATTTTAGTCTTATGGTCCTTGCTCGACATATGAGGTGGAGGCAGTAAAATCGTTACACAGTCTACCTGGAATGCTACCCAACAGGGCTTCAGGAGAATATTGTTGCCTTTGCACCAATGTTCCCAGAGCATCTTCCGTATACTTTCATATGGATTGTACAGATCTGTTACGATCCTGTTTGTGTTGTCATACCTACGGTATAGGACAAAAAATGCTGGGGCAGTGCCCTAGGTTAGGCCACACTGCAGTTATCGCCTTCTCTGCTACTTACTTTATGTGGCTGTACCGTTTCACATAGCTTCACAACATTACACCTATGTATTTAAGGGATGTGACAGGCTCCAGATGTTTATCGCTAATGCTACGTCGTGTTAGTTCCTATGTTTAAATGCATTTCTTGTATTTATTCACATTTTATGAGTACTGTCATTCACTACAGCAAGCGGTAATGTCGTATGGATCGTTTCTGCATTATGTTGTTATCATGCTTTCCAGAAGACAAACTGTATCGTCAACGAAACGGTGTTGACTATATCTGTTAAATCATTCATGAATCATTGAAAACATTAGTGGTTCTTATTCTCACTTCTTTCACACACACAGCCGATGTTACTTTCGTTTCTGCTGAATAATATCTCTTCTGTAATATGTTCTGTCTCTATCAGGCAGAAGTTGGAGTATTTTTCGGGACCGCTGGGAGGCACAAAGAAAAAAAATTCGATTCTCGAGATAAGTCCGTGTACCTACTAAGGAAAATCACAAGCTATTCTTTCTAAAATTTACTTAAGAAATTTAGAGCACAAAGATCGTTGAGTATCCAGCAAGGTTACGCGAGAACATCTACCAACGATTCCCATTTCAATTCCCCGAGGCGTTTTCTTACTAACCTGGTACATTTATTTCGCTGAGCATATACATGTAAGAACATTTTGCAGCGTCGCTAACGAACCTGTATACTCCAACACTGAGTTTAGAATGAGCTACGATTGCTTCTACATAGCTTTTTCAATCTTCCGCATTGTTATTTGCGCTAAATGAGATTCTTCGGATCTAGAGTTATTCTCACAACATATACTTGTATTCTCTTTCTTAATCACACCAAATTCGCACATCTCCGACTACAAATGCCTTCTCCTTTTTGCCTCGTCCAGCGTCTGACGACGCTGAGGTCGGATGACAGAAACGATTTTTCTTTTGTTTTTTTTTTTTTTTTTCTTTTTCGTGTTACGTGGCGACTGGCGGAATCGACGGTGGAGGCAGTGGCCACCGCTGGGGTCTCACTCGTGCTGGTAACAACCCTGCTATAAATATCTCCAGCGCACCGTCATCAGGCAGCAAACTTCTGGCCGAGCTATTTCACCGACCCATTTCTTCTCAAACTTATAATACTACAGAAATTGGTGTAATTTTTAGTCGCATTGGCAAGTTGAGAAGGGCTGGGTAGACATTACTGCCGCTGTTCACACTCGTCGGCAATCATAGAAGGTAATAACGGATGGCCACTCCTATCGCTGTTTTTCTTACGGACGGCTTTCTCCTTTCTTCGGGCGAGCACAGAATGTAGGCTACGCTGTTATCACACCATATTACTAATGTTTACGCCACTAGGACGTACTGAACTCACAGGACTCTACCGATACCGCGTGTCAGTCCTTCATAGACCGTTCCGCAGGAAGCAATAAAGGGGAATTGCCGGTCAGAAAGATGGGGAGAGTGCCACAAATGTACGTGAAAGGCGGGAGTTGTGTAAAAGCGGGTTGCTTTCATGCCCTTCTGCCTCAACTGTTCCACTGTGCACAAGAACGGACAATATGAGCTAGAATGCTCGTTACGAGCAGAATATGAGACTACGGTACCTAGAAAGATGGTTTTAGATCGTAAATTTACTAAAAAGGCTAGTTTTCTTCTTTCCATTTCGATCTTCTGTGGTGTATATTAATCATGTCACTGTCACACTTTGCAACAACCTCCTCTGTCCATGCCGTTCTGGTCCTGGATCTAATTCTGTCCTAAAAATTTGTGACAGCCTCGATTTTCTATTTGAAAATTACCCTGTTGTAAATTTCTGTTTCCCGTATTCCCATTTCTTCCAAATCCTGTTGTATCTCCTGAATCAAGAGTACTTTGATTTTTCGCTTACGAGAAACTTTAGTACCTGAAGTTCGATTCCCTACATGTCCATTCCATGGATATGTGCGAAGAATGCAGTCCCTCTTTTTTTTATGGTATCCAACGAAGATCCTTTCCACTCGGCTATACAGTTCTCGGTTCGCCTGTCACCTATATGGACCGTCTCCTGTTCTTCGAGGTCCCAATGTCTTCCTAAGAATCTACATGTTCCGTCCTCCTAAGTAATCATGTTCTTACAAGATTCTGACTTCTTGCTATGTACGAGGCATCAGGTCGGACCACTGACAGTCAACAAGTTCAAGGTAACTGCCACCTGCTTAACTAATTGTTTTAGAGACAGCGAGCGTAGGAAAGATGCGATAAATATGGCGATTAAGGATAATTGATGGGTAAAATTCTTTCTATTTTCTTGTCACTTTAGGTTTAAATGATATCTCAAGCTTTCGTCGATCGCTTTCGTCCTCAAGGTTTTTGTCCAATGAACATAATACATATTCGCTTGTAAGGCGGTGTGCGCTCGTGAAAGCTGCGATCCTCAGATGGCTCTTTGGATTTTTGGATATCTAATCACTTCTCTCACTTCTGGCAAATCATTTGTATTTGTTCAAAATGTCGTATTTTTCCATAATTCGTAGTCCACGTTAAACTGCGACTGGCTGGGTAAGGCAGTTCAAACGTCGGAGGATGACGAAGACTCGCCGTCTCCAGTCGGACGTTGAAGCCATCAGGACTGTAGGCAGCCTAAGTTCTGTGAGACAGTGTTCAGTAACCGCTGATTTGTTCGTGTATCGATATGAATGCCCATTAATTGTCACCTGCGTGGCGTCACGAACCAATGCTACGTAAAGATTGCCAGCACAGCGTCAGTTTAAGTACCAGCAAAGCCGCATCTTCTGACAGTGCCAACGGGGAAGACTGGAAGCATTATTAACAATCAACGAGATAAGAAAAGCGAGGTCATTTTATCGAAAAATATCGTCGCGAAAAACTACGTTCTGGAGGATAATTAATTACACGTCGATCCGATGCAGACTGTATTTTTTCCAACAAGGGTGCAGGAGAGCAATAGCACAGCCGTAGACAATATTTTTATTCATTCTTCTTTGCTAGATTGGCATTCTGTTAGTAAAATGGTGAACGGCCTTTCGGACTATGATGCACAAATTTTAACAGTAAAAGATTTTTGTGCTGAAACAAATGCTGTATATAATTACAAACAATGCCAAACTACTTAGGAAAACCAATCCAACGGCACTAGAGACTTTTTTAAACCTCGTTAAGGAACAAGAGTGGCAGGATGTTTATAGTGCCGGTGACATAGATGACAAATATAATGCTTTCCTTAACATACTTCTCATGCTCTTTGAACGTTGCATACCATTAGAACTGTCTAAACAGGGTATTAGCAGAAAAAGGCAGCCTAGGTGTCTGAATAGTCGGTTAAGAACATCATGTAGAACAAAGTGAGAATTATATCAAAATGCTAGCAGTAGTCACAATCGAGCTGCAGTAGCCCATTAAAAATAGTAGGTAGTGTAAGGTGCTTAATAATGTTATTAGGAAGGTAAAGAGCTAATTCACAGGGTAAAATTAAAACCATACGGTCAGTTGTGCAGGAAGTGTCTGGTCAGCAGCTCAAGGTCAAGGACATAAAGTCAGTATAATAAAAGAGTTTCTCTTTCCGATAAGTCAGATAAATGTACATTATTTAACAATCACTTTCTGAACATTGCTGGTGAATTAAATAAAAACTTAGTTTCTACAGGGAATTATATAACCCTTTTGGAAAATGCCTTTCCGAGACTGATATTTGAAATACTTCTCTGTGATACTGACAAGGGAGAGACTGAGCCAGTAATTAAATCACTGAACACCAAGGAATATCATGGATATGATGGAGTATTTAGCGTAATATGGAAGTACGGTGCTTGCACATGTTAGCCTAGTACTTAGCCATATTTTTAATTTTTCCTGAACGATTAAAGTAGTAGTAAAACAGCTGTATAAAAAGGGAGCAAGGGGTAATTTAGACAATTTTTGACCTACTGTTACGCCATCAGTTTTTGCTAAAGTTACTGATAAGGCTATGTAGGTAAGGGCAATTGATCATTTTATATCACATTATTTGCTATCAAATGTAATGCTTGGTTTTTCGAAGTGGTTTAAAAACTGAAAATGCTATGTTTTCTTCTGTGTGAGGTGCTGGGTGGATTAAACGGAAGGTTTTGAATGCTAGGCATTTTTTTTATTTAACTAAGGCGTTTGATGGTGTTGATCACAAAATATTGCTCCAGAAGTTGGACCATTGTGGAATACGGGGAGTAGCTCACAATTGGTTCACCTCTTACTTGAAGAACAGACAGCTAAAAGTAATTCTCCACAGTATGAGAATGGCTGTGATGTGGGGGCCAAGTGGGGCATAATTAAAGGGGGGGGGGTCCAGAGATCGGTGCTGGGGCCACTCCTCTTCCTTATTTATATAAACGATATGCCCTTTGCCGGTCGGCCGAGCGGTTCTAGGCGCTACAGTCTGGACCGCGCTACCGATACGGTCGCAGGTTCGAATCATGCCTCGGGCATGGATGTGTGTGATGTCCTTAGGTTAGTTAGGTTTAAGCAGTTCTAAGTTCTAGGGGACTGATGACCTCAGCAGTTAAGTCCCATAGCGCTCAGAGCCATTTGATATGCCCTTTAGTGTTACAGGTGATTAAGAATGTTGTGTTCAGCGTTGGCACTGTTTCAAATAGTGCAGTTCAAGACATAAGTTCACGGATTTTAGAAAATAAACTAACGCTAAATCACAGTAAGACTCAGTTTTTACAGTTTCTAACACACAGGTCAACAAAACCTGACGTTCTAATTACACAGAATGGGCATATGATTAGTGCGACTAAACAGCTCAATGTTTTAGGTGTTCAGATAAATAGTAAACTGTCAGGGATAGCCCATCTTCAGAGTCTCATTCAAAGACTTAATGCTACCATTTTTACTATTAGAACAGTAACTGATAAGTGATAGCTCGACACGAAAAGTAGTCTACTTTGCTCTTATTTTCATTCGCTTATGACGTATAGTATTATGTATTGGGGTGACTCTTCCCGTTCTCAAAGGGTAGTTTTGACTCAGAAACGGGCAGTTCGGGCAATATGTGGTGTTAGTTCGCGAACCTCTTGTCGACCCCTGTTCATAATTCTGGATATTCTGACATTGGTCTCTCAGTATATGTATTCTTTACTGTCGTTTCTTGTTAACAATATCAGTTTATTCCTAAGAATTAGCAGCTTTCACTCAGTTAATATTAGGCAGAAATCCATCCTGCACTGCTTTGACTCTAGTGCAGAAAGGCGTGCAGTATTCGGCCGCATCCATTTTCAACAAGCAACCACAAAAATTCAAAAATCTTAGCAGTAATCCACGTCCTTTCAATTCTAAACTGAAGAGTTTCCTCATGGGTCACTCCTATTCTGTCGTCGAGTTCCTTGGAAAATTAAGCTGATTTCTGTGTTATATTGTTGACTGCGTTAACATAAACTTATAGCTTGACGTCTTTTTAGGATTCATAAACTTTTTATCTGTTTTCACTTGCTGTTATATTCTCATGTACTGACACTTTCCATGATCATAGGGATACGCCCCTCAATTTGGTCCAACGGCACTAGTCGCGTAGAACAAAATAACAATCATTGTATTGACCAAAATACGCTTCGAAATGGGTGAAAAGCTATACTAGTTGTAAAGAAGCGAGACGTGAGATGAGACGCCAGTGACGAGAGAAAATGCGAAAGCACAAAGAGCGTCTGGCCGGCGGCTGCGACCGGAACCGGTTCGCGGGCAGCAGGCACTGCGTTGCCCTGCTTATCAGAATAAGCTTCTGCGGCAAGACTAGCAACAGTCTGACCAACCTAAGAGCGAGCACACCAAAGCTCCGTGCTCGCATTCTAGGACACTAGATGTAGATGTCAACACATCGGACGAAAAATTAGTTAACCCCAGGAGACAGGAGGCGAACATCGTGTATCACCGCCGCGAGAATGGCCTCAATTTTGCGAGGAAAAGAGCCCGCAAGTTTCTTCGGGTGCATCGTATCCAGTTGAAGCCAATCGTTGATGTTCAGATGCCACAGAGAGAAATAACAAACTGCGTGTCTCGGGTGACTATACAAAGGAGAGCACCGTGGATGGTCACAGATTTGTGTAATCAATGGGAGAGCGTCACGGAGATGGTATAAAACTTGAAGTGGCCGACGCCTGAAGATAGAGGCAAGCTATCCCGTGAATGGCTACTTAAGAAGTATCAAAAACCAACAATAAGTGAGGAAACTAGGAATATAGTGCAACCTTCGACGTATCGCTCTTGTAGGGATCGCGAAGACAATGCTAGCCTAATAACAACGACACAGAGGCGTTTAAGTAATTACTCTACCGGCCATTAAAACTGCTACACCAAGAAGAAATGCAGACGATAAACGGGTATTCATTGGACAAACATATTATACTAGAACTGACATGTGATCACATTTTCAAGCAATTGGGGTGCATAGATCCTGAGAAATCAGTACCCAGAATAACCACCTCTGGCCTTAATAACGGCCTTGATACGCCTGGGCATTGAGTCAAACAGAGCTTGGATGGCGTGTACAGGTACAGCTTCCCATGCAGCTTCAACACGATAACACAGTTCATCAAGAGTAGTGACTGGCGTATTGTGACGAGCCACTTGCTCGGCCACCATTGACCAGACGTTTTCAATTGGTGACAGATCTGGAGAATGTGCTGGGTCGTGCATTATCCTGCTGAAATGTAGGGTTTCGCAGGGATCGAATGAAGGGTAGAGCCACGGGTCGTAACACATATGAAATGTAACGTCCACTGTTCAAAGTGCCGTCAATGCGAACAAGACGTGACCGAGACGTGTAACCAGTGGCACCCCATACCATCACGCCAGGTGACAGGCCAGTATGGCGATGACGAATACACGCTTCCAATGTGCGTTCACCGCGATGTCGATAACCGACCATCATGATGCTGTAAACAGAACCTGGATTCATCCGAAAGAATTACGTTTCGCCATTCTTGCACCCAGGTTCGTCGTTGAGTACACCATCGCAGGCGCTCCTGTCTGTGGTGCAGCGTCAAGGGTAACCGCAGCCGTGGTCTCCGAGCTGATAGTCCATGCTGCTGCAAACGTCGTCGAAATGTTGGTGCAGATGATTGTTGTCTTGCAAACGTCCCCATCTGTTGACTCAGGGATCGAGACGTGGCTGCACGATCCGTTACGGCCATGCGGATAAGATGCCTGTCATCTCGACTGCTAGTGATACGAGGCCGTTGGGATCCAGCACGGCGTTCCGTTTTACCCTCCTGAACCCACCGGTTCCATATTCTGCTAACAGTCATTGGATCTCGACCAACGCGAGCAGCAATGTCGCGATACGATAAACCGCAATCGCGATTGGCTACAATCCGACCTTTATCAAAGTCGGAAACGTGATGGTACGCATTTCTCCTCCTTACACGAGGCATCACAACAACGTTTCACCAGGCAACGCCGGTCAACTGCTGTTTGTGTATGAGAAATCGGTTGGAAACTTTCCTCATGTCAGCACGTTGTAGGTGTCTCCACCGGCGCCAACCTTGTGTGAATGTTCTGAAAAGCTAATCATTTGCGTATTACAGCATCTTCTTCCTGTCAGTTAAATTTCGCGTCTGTAGCACGTCATCTTCGTGGTGTAGCAATTTTAATGGCCAGTAGTGTATTTCTTCTCGCACACCATGGGGAGTACCTCCCGTCACGCATTTCACAGTGGTTTTCAGCGGATGGAAACAGACACATATGCAGTTTTTTATTGCTATACTTGATCTGCTGTTCCAAATAGTCCGACATATTTTCTGTGGGATTAACGTCGGGTGATTTAGCGGGTCAGTCGAGGTGCCAGAGCATCCCTGAGGGTTCGTCCAACAGGGAACGTATGCGAGCAGTATTGTCAAACCGCTGTTGTAATCCTGGAAGACGGGATAGCCCTCAGCGTACTCGTGGTGGAGAAGTAGAATAAAGAGCTACCCTGGGTCACCGAGAAGGCTGAAATGAACATCCTGGTTCATGTTCGCGGTAAGCTAAATGAGCGGGTCCATGTCAGGGTACGATGCGGTCAGCAGATGCGGGTCACATCGCTGCCTGGTACCAGTTCTATACTGCTCCAGAGGGAGCAGTAGCTCTATTGAGGAGATGGTTATACTGTTTCCTCCGATGAGCTTGGATGTACACGTACTGGTCGAGGTGCTACACTGGTTAAGATTGAAATGCTCATCCTTCCATCGTTATTAATATTTCTATAGCTTCCGTAAATCTCGTTACACGAATGTCTGTACGGTTCTGACAAGAAGGACGCTGCAGTTTCCTTCTCTACGCTTCCCTGCTTTGTAACCTCTATCCATCTTTGGTGTCCACTATTACGATTTCCTTGTAGTTGGAGCTCTTCATTTCATTCATTTCCACGATAACTCAATGTGGCACAGTGGTAAGACAGTGGACTCGTATTCATGAGGAAGATGATTTAAACCCCCGTCTGGCCATTCAGATACACTGTCGGAGAAAAATGCAGCACGCCCAAGAACAAGGACATTTTATTGACGAGTGATATGACAGGTAGCTCATTACAGTAGGAGTATATGGTACCACATCGGACCAAGTTAGACACACACGTCACAGTTACGGTTGCTCAGATACTGGCATCGACTCAGTTCGCCCCAGTCTGGCAGCAACGCAGGCATGCATTCTCACAAGCAAACTATCGTAAAGGTGCCCCCATGGCATCCTGCGATAGACTGTCCCAAGCACCATGCACCTTTTGTTGCAATTCGGCAATGTTTCTTGCAGGCTCTGGCGGTCTAAGTTTCTCTTTACTATGACCAACACGTGTTCATTTGGCAAGAAATTTGGTGTTCTTGCTGGCCAGGGCAGTTGTTGTACACCACGAAGAGCATGTTACGTAGGAGCAGTCGTATGTGGACGTGCAATGTTCTGCTAAAAAACACATCATCTTCCTGTCGAAGAAATGACAGTAGGATGAACAACGTAGTGGGCACTGGTTACCTTACCCTACAGAAACACTAAATGTGCTGCGAGTTGTAACTGGTGGCCTGGGGAGGAACCTGTCTCGTTTGGGCGAATGCACTCTAGAATAGCCCGCTCGTCGAGTCTACGCCGTACCAATGTAGATCCATCACTAGCAAACAGACACGATCTACTCTCGTTCAAATGTTTAAATGTGTGTGAAATCTTATGAGACCTAACTGATGTCATCAGTCCCTAAGCGTACTCACTACATAACTTAAACTATCCTAAGGACAAACACACACACCCATGCCCGAGGGAGGACTCGAACCTCCGCCGACGAAGCTCTCCGCCACAAAGCTATTGTTCGCACTGTTTTTGAATCCAGTGTCCGAAGCGAGGTTTTGTTTACTGGAGCGAGCGAGTGGCTGGCACGCGCTTGGGGCAGGTCGTGGCCGTCAGCTGCCGCCTTTATCGGGCATTGGCTTGGCTTTTATCTACCACCCACTTGCCTGATAACACAGCGAATTACTTTCTCTGCGGAAGAGCCACTCATTCAGACGTACGCAAAAAAAGGAGATCGTAACGTCTCCCGTATCTCTAACTGGCGGAAGTTTATTATAATTCGAACCCTCGTACTTTCATAAAAACAAAATGTCTTTCGTTTCTAGCAGACAGTGCCTGTAACAGTAGACGACTGTACTGCATACTTTTACGGTTAACATAGGACAGAGATGCAGTCTGTTGTTAACGAACGACACGGTTCTACGTTCACTTCTAGTTAATAAGCAGAATGACTACCTTTTTCCTGTATTACCTCGCATACTGTCCAGTAAACCAGCGATGACTGACAAGACGAAGAGATCATGGCAGGGAAACGAACTAGATCCAATCAGTTTGGAGATGAACTCTTCCGATACACTGTTTACGTGAGGATCTTAACTGCGAATGCTGAGTCAGTGTGAAATAATCGTCGCACCCGTTAACGCAGGGATGAACTGTGCCTTCGTCCCGCTTTTGCTGTGAAAGTCGATTATCAGGCGAGGCTCCCACGTTTTGCATTCGTATTATGGCGGCGCTCCAATACAATCAGCTTACTAGGCTGGCCAGCGAGTAGCTTTCTCGAGGTTACTGACCTGAAATCAGGCAAGTCCCGCGCACACCGACACACGCACGCGGGGACACAGCCGGCCGCGACCTATCGCAATGTTGAGGCAGGACTCCTCGGCGCGCCAGCTATCTCGTTAATTCACACAGTCTGCGAGGGAAAAAATAACAGGAGCCAAAAAAGGATAAGCGAGATGCTGCGGCGTCACGTGACGTAGGCAGCTCTCGCCGAGCCGCTCCCCCTCCCACTTCCCCGCCCCGGCTGCCGTCTCCCACCTCCCTCCCCGCCCCTCCCTCCCCTCCGCCGCCCCTACACAGGGTTAAGGAACATACACAAGGTCACCGCATGTTTGAAAGGCGTTTCAAAAAGAGTGCACCTACCGGTGTGGAGTGCACTTTTCTGCAAGCGCTCGCGGGTTCGTGGCCCGCCGTGGAGCCGCTGCGCCGTCACGTCGCGGTAAGTGTCGCATCTGTCAGAGTGGCCCGCTCAGCTCCCGACCTGCCTCAAGCTGCCCGCCGCCCAAACCCGCTGCGGCTGCGGCTGCGGCTGCGAACCGCTCTTTTTTTTTTAGACTTTTTCGCCTCCGGCGCTGCGCCGCGCCTTGCCGCGCGGCTGCCAAAAGCCCACTGCTATTTTTAAGAATTGTAAATTCGGGACGATTTACGACTATCGGGGTAGAAGGCGCAGGCGCGTGTGTGATTTGTGTTCGATGATGTGAGTGTTTCGGGAAGCCCGCGTCTCCTCTGGCTCGCGACTATTTTTACTGGTGTACCACTCTCTGTGCCAAATCGCCTCATCGTGCCCTCGCTGCTCACTCTTAATCCGGAATTCTGTGTTCTTTTCGTTCACTTCGAGACAAAGATACCTTTCTCTGCAATCCAAACGTCATTAGCATCACTAAAGTTGAAAGAAGTGAAGTGAAATTAACTTACTATTGTCTTTTTCAGATGCAAATTGACTCCACAATATGTGATTCTTGTCTTTTATAGAAACAAATACCATCACAGCTATCATTACAACTGTCTGAAGATTCATTAATCAACGAAAAGTATTCGCCCAACGAATAACGAAACATGATACAAAATTTATCTCGAGCAAAGACATAAAATGAACTAATACTACTTGGAAAAATGTACGTACATTCCAGTCGTTCTTGTTTCAGGCATGTAGTACGCTGCATACAGACCTGTAGATTAGATGACGGATTTCTGTCAACAAGGCACTGGACTAAACGGTTTAGCCATGGTTATGTCCAGCCTTCCCTTAGTGTTCCAGGATATCGTCTATTTAACACTGTTTCAAAGAACAGTTGCTGCGAGCGAGTTTTTCTTTAAGGCAACAGAACAAAAGTTCTACCAATACCACACGCAGTTAGCTACACTCAGTTTTTTCTAAATAATTATTAATTTTCTCTTACCATGCATCTCATTAATTCCCTTAAATATACTCCTAAATCTTTTTATCGACCAGTTTTAAAAATTCGTAGTTATAGTACTTATAGATATTAGTGCACCTATAAATATTTCACATAGCGAGTGAAATCTCAAGTAAAACGTGGATATTGTGTAACAGATAAGGTGTAGGGAAGAAGGCTTTTGCTAGGCGTGATCGTGTTTGTTGTGATATGCTTTCACTTTACACTAGCCTCACTGCCCCGTCTAACCAGTTATGCAATGGCGCTACAGTTTAATGTTAAGTACTATCCAAGGCGTAGCGAGAAGTATTGAACAGGTGCAAGTGACGTTTATTTATAAAAACAATCTTAAAAACGACAGAGAATTGAAGCTATAACTTTTAAATTAGTGTTCTGTACTTATCCACCTTATTTTGGTTTTATTATGACGATTCATTACGTATCCTTCAGAACGTTGTTGCAATGGTGTGTAAGGGCGTTTCGTCTCATGGTTACATGTCCTATATGGAATAAATATTGAGTATCATGGACGCGCAGTTGGACTTAGTGAGTAGGAAACACTTATGTAAGTTGCTATGAGTGTCTTATTTTGTGGTGAAATTGTTGAAAGAGTAATAGCAGTAGGCATATCGAATTGGTTCCCAGTTTCTACCGAGCGAGGTGGCGCAGTGGTTAGCACACTGGACTCGCACTCGGGAGGACGACGGTTCAATCCTGCGTCCGGCCATCCTGATTTAGGTTTTCCGCGATTTCCCTAAATCGCTTCAGGCAAATGCCGGGGTGGTTCATTTGAAAGGGCACGGCAGTCTTACTTCCCTAATCCAATGAGACCGATGACCTCGCCGTTCTCTACCACCAAATCAACCCCCCCCCCTCAACTTACCTTGTTTCATTGATGAATATCACCCAGGTATCCTATTTTCTCTTCCAGAAAATTCACGTGATGTGTTTTCGTAACGTATATGTTACTGTGATTCATTTCGCTCTGAACGACTCTGTTACTGTCATTTCGGCTGCGCTGTACTTGACGATGTAAAATAAGCTTAAAGCTTTTCAACCAGCTTCACATGTCAGAGATCTCAGTCATAGTACAACTAACTTATGAACATGGAGAAAAGCTTCAAGATCTAACGTGATACAAACATTTCCACCTTTCAGAACTTTTAAAATCTTTTAAATACCTTTGGACTAACATTACTTTGACAACTGTCGTGCATAGAGAATGACAAAAAAATGGTTCAAATGGCTCTGAGCACTATGGGACTTAACATCTGAGGTCACCAGTCCCCTAGAACTTAGAACTACTTAAACCTAACTAACCTAAGGACATCACACACATCCATGCCTCAGGCAGGATTCGAACCTGCGACCGTAGCGGCCGCGTGGTTCCAGACTGTAGCGCCTAGAACCGCTCGGCCACTTCGGCCGACAGAGAATGACAGAATGACACACGTTGATCAAGAAGTGGCATCCACTGCTGTATTAGCGTCATGCGTCATGAGACACTATCATTTGCAGTGGTCACCTCCATGACGTCAACAGTGCTAAAAAGAAGGATCAAGTTGTTTGCTCCAAAATCTATGTGTCACCGTTGCTAATAATAATATGTCAATGATTCGTAAGAAATTGCCCTCACTTCTAGCTGCGTTATTAAGAGAATTTTAATGTCTCAGTATTTTCGGTATTTAATTTAGTCTTTCGAAATATATTCTCCACAACTCTAGTTAAATGTACAGCTTATAGTTTTACGCCAATGTAGAGACTAGTCTCTATACAACCAAAAATATGTTTGCCATTAAGTGGTATGAAAGAAAAGTAAAAGCAGCGTACAGTTTGAAACGTCCCCTTAGAAAAATTATACATGACTGTGCTTAAACTGACACACAATATTTTTTTAGCGCAACGCAATCTGACTTTCAGAAATCCCTACAAAGGAATGGCCCTGACTAACATTAACCTGTACCTTTCACAAGTCACTTACCTCACAAAAATCTTCGTTACTCAAGCTACTGCAATACAGCAAGCGCCACTACTGCCAGCTAAATAAAAGATTCAAACTACAGAAGGCACTAACTACTGATAGGCATAGTTAGCAATTGAAAGATGTTAATAGAGAACAAACAATGTATTTACCTTAACAGTCATGATAAATATAGTAGTTCATGACATCCAGTGTTACAAATTTCACATCTCCGCCATTTCTCTCCCCACATCCGCCACTGCTGGCGGCTCACCTCCAACTGCGCAACGCTACGCGCTGTTCACATCCAGCTGCCCAACACTACAATGGCAGACAACAATGCAAACTAGCCACAGACTGCACACAGCACAGCCAGTGATATTCATACAGAGCGCTTCGTGGCGTTACCAATAAGAAAACCTAAACAGCCTACTTACAAGTTAAATGATAGTAGGTTATAATTTATTATCCTGTCAATGTCGATGTCCCTATAGATCCAACACTGACTGAATTTCGTCAAGGATCTGGAAGGAAATCGGTCGCGATTTTCTTTTAGGACTCTTTCCGGTAATCAACTGCAGTGATTTTAAAAACCGCGGAAAACCTTAATTTGGACAGCTTGGGTAGAATTCAAACTCTGTTCAAACGGAACACGAAAAGAGCTCAGTGGAGATGGAGACGCGACGGGGAAGGTAATCGGCCGGGCAGCATTTTCCTTAGGTAGACCTCTGTCCGGATGGCCGCTCCTTTGTCTCGGGCGCGGAGCTCGCGACTCTGGCCTCCAAGCCACTCTGGCACAATTCAAGTGCGCTCTTATAGAATTTTGCGTTGCCGCGGTGCAGTGGAAATGTGATTCATCGCTGTCTCGGCATCGTTCCCCGCGCCAGCATGTTGTTCTTGTTATTTGCGGCCGCCACTTCATGTGATTCTCCGTGGCGGTACTAAACTTCACAATGTGTAATCTCGGCCAGATGATAGCGACGCGTATCATGCAGCGGGCTGGCAGCGCAGGCTAACAGGACTTCATCACCAGCGCTGGTTGCTTACAAATGCTTTCTTTCGTGCGCCATTTTCGGTTGTATGTTTCTTGTAAGAAGCTAGAGGGTAGAACGCGTAGCATTCGTGGTGGTTCGTACACCAATGAAACGTTACACCGAATTACTCTGCCGCACCTGACTGGTACTGGGTTAGCACTTTGTCGTGTACTGGTAATTAGCGTCCAAAGCTTAAGTTATTGAGTAATAGTGAGCGAACCGGACAAAAAAATTAGTCCGCTCCAGGAGTCATCAAGCTAATACCGTGTAACACCTAATCTAGCCTTGATGATGGCCTCAGAGTCCGCAAGTTTCTTCGGGTATACAGTATGTAGCAAAATCCACTCATTGGTAGATCTCGTAGAGTTACCATATTGCGAGGATGTTGGTTTCTACATTTCTTCCGCTGGTGCAAACAGTCTTTAACATTTTCTATGGGATTAAGATCGCCTTACTCGGGTGTGATAGGGAACCTGAGTGTTCGTCCAACCAAGAACTTACGTTGGTAGCCGTGTGAACACGGCTGCTGCGTTCTTGAGAATGGTTCAAATGGCTCTGAGCACTATGGGACAACATCTGAGCCGGCCGCGATGGCCGAGCGGTTCTAGGCGCTTCAGTCCGGAACCGCGCTGCTGCTACGGTCGCAGGTTCGAATCCTGCCTCGGGCATGGATGTGTGTGATATACTTAGGTTAGGTAGGTTTAAGTAGTTCTAAGTTCTAGGGGACTGATGACCTCAGATGTTGAGTCCCATAGTGCTCAGAGCCATTTGAACCATTATTAACAACATCTGAGGTCATCAGTCCCCTAGAACTTAGAACTACTTAAACCTAACTAACCCAAGGACATCACACACATCCATGCCCGAGGCAGGATTCGAACCTGCGACCGTAGCGGTCGCGCGATTCCAGACTGAAGCGCCTAGAACCGCTCGGCTACACCGGCCGGCCCTTGAGAAAGTTCATGACATAGTCGTTATGAAGAAATTGAAGAAAGGACAATACTTGGTCACTGAAAATGTTGAAATATATATCTTGGTTCACGGTCACTGTGATGAAACTGAGCCGGCCGGAGTGGCCGAGCGGTTAAAGGCGCTACAGTCTGAAACCGCACGACCGCTACGGTTGCAGGTTCGAATCCTGCCTCGGGCATGGATGTGTGTGATATCCTTAGGTTAGTTCGGTTTAAGTAGTTCTAAGTTCTAGGGGACTTATGACTACAGCAGTTGAGTCCCATAGTGCTCAGAGCCATTTGAACCATTGATGAACCTCCGACAAAGAAGCCCAAATCGTACAGACCTTCCTCTGACCTTAACTAAACCCTCTACATGCAGGTCGTTAAACGCCTCATTGGGCAGTCGGTGCATTCGATGCCATGCATCATAGGGAAAGAGACTAAATCGTGAGTCGCCGGACCGCACTACATGCCTCCAAACAACTACTATCTGGCTTTTGCGTTGTTTGGCCAACTGAAGACTGTAGCTTCGTACACCGCTGTGAGCAACGTCTAGGCTCCAAAGATACTTTCCGTGCGTTAGGCTCCGTAGTTTTGGTCGGAAACTGCTTAAGATGGACCTGCATTTATTGACTGCAGCATTTACAACCGATTGACATTGACAAGGCAAAACCTCGTCTTAAGTCCCTGTCGGTTACGATCTTTTTACTACCACCGTTCTTACGCCGTATTGCGTGGCAGCTAGTGGTACACCATTCCTTCTAGACACGTTGGACACTATGGAACGGTACATCAACAAATTGGGCAATTTAATTCACGGTATGGTCATAGGCACGCCAAAACACCATAATTTCTCTCCACCATTTTCTCATGTCTCAACCCATCTTAGTACGCTGATTTTATACAACCGACCGGAAAACATACACAGTACTTCACTGTCATGACATCCGTCAGCGGTAGACGCTCGAATGATCATCTGGTTCTTACATCATCTACAGTGCCTCGAAGTGATCAGTATGTTTCTTTAAAGGGTGGCTAATATTTGGTGTTGTGAGGTTAGATTCACTGAATACACAGTTAGCGGTACAAACCCAGTGGTATATAATATCGTAAGCTGTTTTTATTGTTAATGATGAGGGATTAGGGTGAACCAGGTATCAGACGATATCCTAATTCTCTCGAACAGCATCAAGCGGTCACCGAGCATAGCGTCCGTATCTTGTGGGCGACTCACCATCAACAGTATCACATTTCCGCACTCCGTGACACAGTGTGTAGAAGTCTGGCACTTATCACAGGCCATGGTGCTCATGAGCAGTCAGTCACAAACTCTCTGTCCCTTGCTCACGAAATTTCAGCGATGGGGATGTGTAGCACATCTGGGAATTCGAACTGAGTGCTTTCGGATTGATGGTTAAAGCAACAGAGTGTGTTGGTGGGATCATATAGCAGTGAAAGTATTGCTCCAATTACATGACTATTGAAGCGGAAATAAAAGTTCCTAAATGGGACGTTTAATGTGTCACACAATAATACTCATCCTGAGTAACCAACTTCCGTTCACCTCGTGGACATGGGGAATTGAGGTTCCCGAGATTTCGGAATACCTGGCTCGCCCCTGCTTCCCCCGCCCCCCTCCACGAGCCTCCCCCTACCCCCCCCCCCCCCACTATTCTTGTCCAACTAAGAAATTCCTCTCTCCCTCAGGTGACTAAGACAAATGAAAAGGACACTGCTGTCAGTTTCCCCTTCCCCAGTCCGATACTGTGCTCTGTTGTCCAGGTCGGGATGTTACACCCTAATCTCCCTTCTTTCTTAAGTATCTCGCAAACACAGGACTGGTATTCGGGTACCGTGATTCAAATCCCCGTTCCGCCATCCAGATACAGGTTTTCTACGGTTTCCCTACATCATTTCAGCTCGCGCTGTCCCTCTAAAAAACATGAGAACGAATTATTTTCCCAAGCGGTCTAGTGCTTCGTCTCTAATGACCTATTCCCAGCCGTATTACAAACTCTTACCTTCATGCCTCTTTTCAAATGCCTTGAAAGAAGTCATTTTCCTGCTTGAGGTTCTTTTTGATCTGAAACTAACTACCGCCCCCCCTTTCCCCCCTCCCCCTCCCCCCGGGCTCTTCGCTGGTAGCACGAAGTATTAAGTATCTATGTCCGGACAAATGGTTCAAATGGCTCTGAGCACTGTGGGACATCACACACATCCATGCCCGAAGCAGGATTCGAACCTGCGACCTAGCGGTCGCGCGGCTCTAGACTGAAGCGCCTAGAACCGCTCGGCCACACCGGCCGGCTATGTCTGGACACCAGGTAAGTTATCAAAAGGCGCGGCCTCTTCGTCGTTGGAAAGTTTGCACGAAATATCTATAAACCTTCCTCGTAAATCAGTCTATTAGCGAAAACCATATCAAAATACCTACAGTAGTTCGGAGATTAGACTGTACATACAGACAGTAAGACGCGGCCGAGGACTAATTTCTATAATATTTATTAATGTATGCAACAATTCATTTCACTTTCAATTACCTAATTTCGCTCACTTGGGTATTATCAAGCGACATCACTTAAAGTTACGTTGTAGGTTTACTCACATCTTTGTGGAAAGAACAACATTTTATGCGATTCCTACTAATAATGGTGCGGGCACAACGACACAGATATAAAATTCTATCTGTATTACGAAAAATGTGCAACCCATGTGCGGGATGAGTCACCATACCAGCACACACAACACATTACAGATCAGTGTATCTGTTTTATGTTGACGTGTTTGTATGCTTGTACGGTGACTAAACCAGCACAAGGCTCCACTTCTTCCGATCTAAATTTGGAACTTCATGTCTGTGATTCTTGTGCCCGTTCCTACTACAGTTGTGCAGCATTCTCAATAGAGATGTCCGACACTGCTGAATGCACGCATACAGTGAGCTTCTTATGTGATATCGCTTTTACTGAAAGTACTTCTGACAGGAATAAAATAAGAAAAACCTCCACATTTTAGCTGAGAATAACGCCAGTGAAACTAGTTAAGTGCACACTGACAAGTTTCTTCTCGTCAGCCTGGCCTCGCTGTTAAGTGCAATACGCCTAAATGACTGCCAACAGCCAGGATCTCAGAGATGTCATCCTTCCGCGTCTGCCAAGTTATTGTGATATGAGAGTAATAAAATCCACAATTCAGTCTGTCTCCTGCACGAACACAAGAACAGGTTCAGGAGCAGTGGGCAGCGGGCATGCTAATGAATTAACGGCAGCTAAAATTAGTAACTCCACGCTATTTAATTTTTTCAAGCAGCTTCCGTCGAGCTACCCATTGAGAGAAGCTTGCACAAACTGTTGTATCGTTGCATCTGAAACTGTTCTGTAAAGATTTCCCCTTTCTATTAAACCACCTGCTCACACATACAGCATGTGCAGATCGTGTCCTCGAGAATGCTATCTGACAAAGCTGTTTCTGAGTTCCAAACGCGGGAAACATATTGTCACGAAAACGACTTGTTAGTGACCAAAGTAATCGCTTCATCCAACGTTTCCTACACACATAACAATTCTTCATTCTCATTCAAAGACTATACATGGCAGTTTGGTTGGATCAGGAACGTAGTTCTTGAATTTCCGTCTGTGGGAGCAGTTATTATTGTGAAGCCGCGTAGGGCAATGGCAGTCAGGTATGTAGTTTTCTCGAACCGTCTGGTATTAAGAGTACATTGATCGCGATGTGGTCCAGTCAAGTTATCCTCAGAAACGAGTACGATACATGACACGATAATAAAACTCTGATTTACATTCATGAATGCAAAAAAATATATATATATAATTATCAAACTAAATGTTATCTCTGATAATACAAGAAACGTCCGCCTCCGAAGTTTGCTTCAAATGGCCCTAAGCACTATGGGAATTAATATCTGAGGTCATCAGTCCCCTAGAACTTAGAACTACTTAAACCTAACTAACCTAAGGACACCACACACGTCCATGCCCGAGGCAGGACTCGAACCTGCGACCGTAGCAGTCGCGCGGTTCCAGACTGAATCTCCGGA
This sequence comes from Schistocerca cancellata, assembly GCF_023864275.1. Classification (NCBI taxonomy): domain Eukaryota; kingdom Metazoa; phylum Arthropoda; class Insecta; order Orthoptera; family Acrididae; genus Schistocerca; species Schistocerca cancellata. Next base: position 874,824,848 of record NC_064629.1, on the reverse strand, counting down.
GTTTATTACTAAATAATAGGGACTGCGGATGTTGCTTCAGCCACCAATCTAAGCCGATAAACGGCTCCATGCACAACGAAAGTGGGAAGGTGCAAATTTAGGCGACAGTGTCAAAAGCATTTTTTTTTATGGGCCAGGAACTTCAACTGATCACCATAGTAACCGAGTGAGCCCCTAGAATGTTGACGCACTGCCGTTTTTAGTAATGTTTGAGACGAGATGGGGCAGCACTCATCAGGTGTCGACGCCTTATCACGAAGCACACTCGGTTCTCGCTGTGGCAACAAGCTCTAATGTAAATGACAGATGGCGTTTTCCTGCAAACAACCGTACCACGTAGCCTTTTCGAACCGGTGACATCGTCATTTACGCTTATATTGGCACAGGAGCACCGTGATCGGCCCACGGAATAGAGTAAACGTGTGGTCTGCATGAATTGTATTTCCAGCCACATCTAATCCATGACCACTGTCTACCTGCATTCGCTTAGATTTCAAAACGCGTGGATTACTCATACAGCAGAGATGACTTACGGCGATATGAAAAACGAAGAGAGGGGCAAGAAAAAAAGTAAAGATGAAAGTTCAGGCTATAACTTCCCGTCGACATCGACGTCATTAGAGACGGTGCAAAAGCTCGGTATCTTTCAGTGATGGGGAAGAAAATCGGCCGTGTCCTTTCGACGACTTCATCCCACCATTTGCCTGGAACAATGTATGGAATTAAGGAAAATCTAAATCTCGACGTCCCGACACGGAAGCGAACCGTCGTCGTTCCGAATGCGAGTCCGGTGTGCTAACCACTGCGCCATCGCACTTGATACGGGCAAGAAGAGACGTTTTTTTAACAGATAAGTGTCGGTTCGTCCAAGACGTAATGACTTGACGAGAGGCGGAGTAAAATAGCAATACTTCGTCAATAAACAGTCTATCTCAGTTGGATCGTTTCTGAACCATTGGAAATACACTACTGGCTATTAAAATTTCTACACCAAGGAGAAATGCAGATGATAAACGGGTATTCATTGGACAAATATATTATACTAGAACTGACATGTGATTACATTTTCACGCAATTTGGGTGCATAGATCCTGATAAATCAGTACCCAGAACAACCACCTCTGGCCGTCATTACGGCCTTGATACGCCTGGGCATTGAGTCAAACCGAGCTTGGATGGCGTGTACAGGTACAGCTGCCCATGCAGCTTCAACAAGATACCACACTTCATCAAGAGTAGTGACGTGCCAGTTGCTCGGCCGCCATTGACCAGACGTTTTCAATTGGTGACAGATCTGGAGAATGTGCTGGCCAGGGCAGCAGTCGAACATTTTCTGTATCCAGAAAGGCCCGTACAGGACCTGCAACATGCGGTCGTGCGTTATCCTGCTGAAATGTAGGGTTTCGCAGGTATCGAATATAGGGTAGAACCACGGATCGTAACACATCTGAAATGTAACGTCCACTGTTCAAAGTGCCGTCAATGCGAACAAGACGTGACCGAGACTTGTAACCAATGGCACCCCATACCATCACGCCGGGTGATACGCCAGTATGGAGATGACGAATATACGCTTCCAATGTGCGTTCACCGCGATGTCGCCAAACACGGATGCGACCATCATAATGCTGTAAACAGAACCTGGATTCATCCGAAAAAATTACGTTTTGCCATTCGTGCACCCAGGTTCGTCGTTGAGTACACCATCGCAGGCGCTCCTGTCTGTGTTGCAGCGTCAAGGGAAACCGCAGCCACGGTCTCCGAGCTGATAGTCCATACTGCTGCAAACGTCGTCGAACTGTTCGTGCAGATGGTTGTTGTCTTGCAAACGTCCCCATCTGTTGACTCAGGGATCGAGACGTGTCTGCACGATCCGTTACAGCCATGCGGATAAGATGCCTGTACTCTCGACTGCTAGTGATTCGAGGCCGTTGGGATCCAGCACGGCGTTCCGTATTACCCTCCTGAACCCACCGATTCCATATTCTGCCAACAGTCATTGGATCTCGACCAACGCGAGCAGCAATGTCGCGATACGTTAAACCGCAATCATAGGCTACAATCCCACCTTTATCAAAGTCGGACACGTGATGGTACGCATTTCTCCTCGTTAGACGAGGCATCACAACAACGTTTCACGAGGCAACGCCGGTCAACTGCTGCTTGTGTATGAGAAATCGATTGGAAACTTTCCTCGTGTCAGCACGTTGTAGGTGTCGCCACCGGCGCCAACCTTGTGTGAATGCAATGAAAAGCTAATGATTTACATATCACAGCATCTTCTTCCTGTCGGTTAAATTTCGCGTCTGTAGCACGTCATCTTCGTGGTGTAGCAATTTTAATGGCCAATAGTGTATAAGAAAATGAAGATTTTGCTAGACTGAAAGCTAGAAATACATAAAACTTTTCTTCCAACTATGAAATGCTTAGTGTCATGTCGAGCTATAGAAGATGTCGAAGACGAGTCGGGTGGGTTGAACCTACCGATGCAGGAGATCAACTTTTACCTGTGCCGAAATGATGTTGTCGCGTTGACGCCCTAAGTGTCCACAAACAAAGACGCAACAGAACACTGAGAATTATTATTTTGCTCTGTATTGTCTTTTGGTCGGTCCGGTCACGAAAACTGGCAGCAGTCGGGAGAGCGGTGTGTCGACCACATACCCCTCCACATCCGCATGCAGTGACGCCTAATAATCTGCTGCGAATTACACGGCGGCCGGTCGGTACTGTTGGGCTTTCCGAGGCCTGTTAGGACGAAGTATTGTCTTTTGGAACGTAGGTTATGATGAGTGGCTGATCTTTATTGTAGCCAGAGGTGTTTTTTAGACTGCAAGCTGAATAGTATCAGTTAGCGAAGCTAACAAATGTGATATTAGGAGAGTAACTAAAATTATTACTATAGGACGTATTTTGCGCGTATCCCATTTCTCTCGATGGTCTATGACCGCTATTTTTACGACATTATGGGTCAAAGAATATCGCGGTATCGGCAGTTTCAGTGTTTCCGAGAAAATCAAAATGTCGCCCAAGGAAAGAATGTTCTTGTTGTCTTGGCTCCGGGTAATGGTGTGCAGATTCATTAGTTACCTCCACAGGTCTAAGAAGTACGGCATGCCACCGAAACTCACTCAGAGGGCAGAGAACAACTCGTGGTACAATAGAAAGGGTAGCGAGCATTGTATTTAATACACACGTGGCGCCGCCGCAGGTATCTGTGGAGGTAGGCTGGGAGTACAAAGAGTTCACATGCTAAACAGTACGTGAGAGGAGAGGAGAGCCAGGCTAACAGACAGAAATAGAGGAGCAAGACCGCCAAGGTCAGCGCGCCCGAAGGCCTCGCGCCTCGCGCGCCGCGCCGGCTCGCCGCCCGCCGCCCGCCGCGGCTTCCCTACCACCGCCAGCCATCGCCCAACAAACATATTTATGCTTCCATGTTCCGGCCGCGCCCACTCTGCAACACCACTTCGGGACCTACCGACCACACTGACGGAAAGGAGTCGAGTTTTAGATTTACGCCCCGTCAATGTCGAGGTCGCTATGTGATAGAACGAGTATGCATGGAATTACGTGTCCGGTCTCTCCTGTGCTGTCTCACTTCTTCTTTGGCAATACAGCCCTCGATGAGCTTGGCCTCAACATTCTGCCTCCATATATCTCCGTTCTCAACTTTTCTACCGAGTAAGGTGGCGCAGTGGTTAACACCCTGGACTCGCATTTGGGAGGACGACGGTTCAAACCCGCGTCCGACCATCCTGATTAACGTTTATCGTGATTTTCCTAAATCATTTAAGGCCAATGTCGGGATGGCTCCTCCGAAAGGCCGCGGCCGACTTCCTTTCCGTGCTTCAGTAATCCGAGCTTGTGCTCCGCCCCTAATGACCCCGTTGTCGACAGGACGATAAACGCTAATCTCCTCCTCCTGCTCTCTGCTTTTCTCTTGCATCCTTGGATCTCAATGTTAGTAAGGCCAGCCGACACCTGGGTCGACCATCTAGCTCTTGGTCGTCCTTCCTTCTGGAGAAATATGATCTGTCTTTCATTATTCGTTTGCGCATCCTGTCATCTGCCATCCTCCCCATATGTCCTAAATAGCGCATTCTGTAAGATTCAATAAATTTCACCATATCTTCCCCTTGTATCAGCTTTTATATCTCATGTTTGTAACTTACTCTTCAGCCCTCTGCCTCTCTCATAGGCCCATAAATTTTTCGCAGAATTTTTCTTTCACATGCCCTTAGGCTATTTATATTAACTTCTGTCATTGTCCACATTTCTATCTCATATGAAATAACTGGTCGTACAAGAGAATAGTGTGACCGAGCGAGGTGGCGCAGTGGTTAGACACTGGACTCGCATTCGGGAGGACGACGGTTCAATCCCGCGTCCGGCCATCCTGATTTAGGTTTTCCGTGATTTCCCTAAATCGCTCCAGGCAAATGCCGGGATGGTTCCTTTGAAAGGGCACGGCCGTCTTCCTTCCCCGTCCTTCCCTAATCCGATAAGAACGGTGACCTCGCTGTCTGGTCTCCTTCCCCAAAGAACCCCAATATAGGTAATTCTTAAATACGTTTAATTTCTCACACTAGGTTCTGTTTCCTGCTTCTATCCTTTCTGTAATAAATTGTCTCATATTATTATCGCTGGATAAGAGGAACATTTCTGTGGTGCTAAAGATGAACGTTGAAAAGAAGGTGGACTGATAAGTTAGGACTGATAAGGTAAGGAATTAGGAGGATCTCCGCAGAATCGGCGAAGAAAGGAAAATACGGAAAACTCTGACAAGAAGAATAGACAGAATCGCAGAACATCTGTTCAGACATCAGGGGTTAACTTTCATGGTACTAGAAGCAACCGTAGAGGCTAAAAACTGTAGAGAAAGACAGAGATTGGATTACGTCCAGCAAATAATTGAAGACGTAGGTGGCAATTGCTACTCTGAGAAGAATTCGTGGCGTACAGCATGGTTCAAATGGCTCTGAGCACTATGGGACTTAACATCTATGGTCATCAGTCCCCTAGAACTTAGAACTACTTAAACCTAACTAACCTAAGGACAGCACACAACACCCAGCCATTACGAGGCAGAGAAAATCCCTCACCCCGCCGGGAATCGAACCCGGGAACCCGGCCGTGGGAAGCGAGAACGCTACCGCACGACCACGAGATGCGGGCGTACAGCATGAAAACAGTCATAAGACTGATGACTGGAAGAAATAAGTCACTTAGATAAGGAAAGCTGCTGATAGCTTTAAACATTTATTAGAGTCCTTCAGTTCATGTGATGTTCTCCTGGCCTTAGAATTCGAGGTTGCCTTGTATTTTGTCTCGTTTTCGCTTGCTGTAAGGTCCAGTTTTTGCTCCTTCTGCTCCCATTCTTTCGTACATTTACATCTCTTGTCACAGTTGCAGTATACGTTTCACTCCGTCTCTGAAGTTAATGCTCGCGGTTATTTTGTTGTTCACCTTAACTTTTGCCTATACGACCACTGTTAACTTAACGAAACTTCGTAGCTTGTCACAGATGCTTAATTCTTTTAGTGCTTTATACAATGCTGGCCTTTTAGCACTCTCAAAAGCTTCTTTAAAATCAAAAATAACAACAGGAGATCTATATCATATTCACAGAATTTTTCTATTATTTGTCTAGTAGAAAAACAACTGGCAGAAATGTATCTATTTGGTCGGAAACCACATCGGTATTCTCCGAGGATATTTTCAGTGCCCTTTTTTATCCATTCATTTAGCACACTTGAAAATATCTTGTAGGCTGTATTCAATAAATTTATGTCTCTATAATTTCAGCAAGTTAACTTTTCTCCTTTCTTTTGTGTACTACATATCATTTCAGTTTCCCAATCATCAGGCACCCTTTTATTTTCCCAAATGTTGTTTATTAGTGCATGTATTTCATGTATTAGAGGTTGACCACCAAATTTCATAAGTTCTGATACTCTACCTACTTCATCAGGCTCACTGTTATTTGTCAATTGCTATATCACCGACTTCACCTGTCGCATTGTTGGTCTTTTTGCTTCTTTTCTTCTCTTGCCTTTGTATTCACCTTCTGTTCTTTTAGATCCCTTGATGCCAGGTTTGAGTCGGTATTCAGTATTGAGAATATCCTAAAAATAATCTGCCCATCTCTAAAACATATTTTTTCGTCTCTGATTATCGTACCATTTCTATTTGTACGTGAATTTTGTGGTTTTGGAAAATTTTCCTCGTCTTCTCTGTTCCGTGATAGAATTTCCTCGTTTCATTCTACTTCTTGAGTTCTGTCTCTTGTAATTTTGCTTTTAGCCGTTCATTTTTCTTTTTCTTATATATCATATGCTCAGACTAAATAAGCGACAAATAAATCAATATATATTAAACCTTAAATGTTCATACACCTCCATATATCTTCTTGTCTCTCTGTATAGCATTCTCAGTGTGCTGGATTTTTATGTGCTATTGCTAGTGTACGTTCGTCATCAAACAATTCATTTATTTCCTTTCTTCTTGTCCCAGTTGCTTCTCTGCTATCTCTTCCACGCTTTCTGTATCCTGTTCCACCTATCTTGATTTCATATTGTTTCCTCGCCTGTTGTAAGGACTTCTTTAATTTTTATTTGATGTGTTTTTAAAGTTTAGGGTTCATTCACTTTTAGTATATTCCAGTTTTCTTTTTTTCCATTCCAGTTCTATGTATTACAGATAAGTTCTTTCTCGCTACAACTTTTAAACCATAGTGGTATAAATCACTGTTTGGACCCCTGAACCTCCGCAAACCAATAACTGAAGAGGCATATTGTTTTTTTTACGAACACGTGGTCTGTTTGGTTAACTGTTCGACTTACATGTCCAGAAATGTATTATTACGTTTGGAGGAAAGGTACTCTTGTTGAGTAAATTATTTCTAGCAGCAAACATAGCATACTTCCGTTATCATTACTTTTCCCATGTAAAATGTATCTCCCTTATACTCTTCCACATTCATTGAGTCCAGTCTGTATAGTTAAGTGTCCAAAACTGGCATCATGTGCTATTATTGCACTTTATTACATGTTCTTTCAAGATATTCATAAAACTGTTTACTTTATTCCTTCTTATGCTTCCTTTGTTGACGCACATGCTGTTACTTTCGTTGTATTCCTGAATTTATCTTTTATTCTCTCTCTAATGAGTCTTTCGGTTATAGCTTCAAAGTTCAAAAGACTTCTTCTAGCCCCCTTTTTTTTTATTGAAAATCCTGTTCTAAATTGAGCTGCTCTTCTTTCTGCCCACTATACATCAGAGAATATTTCGGTATATCTATCTGTCGTTGCCCTTGCCATCTCACTTCTTGCAGTGTCAGAATATTGTACTTAAACAACATGACCTCTTCAAATATTTTTCCCATTTTTCAGGTTTCAACATTGTTCGTATGTTCTCAGTTACTATTGACAACTATTTAGTTCCTTTCCTCAGTCCATGTGTAATGCATGTCCCATACAGTAACCGAGGCTCTTATTGTGGTTAAATAATATGATGTTTTTACAATTTGGGGTTATTGACCCCACGACCAATTCTCATCCTAGAGGACTGGATTTTTATTAGGATTTATTCCTCTTGGACGCCTTTTGAGCCCTCCTGCCCTGTGACTCTGCAGTTTTGTATTGTCTTGGCATGTCCTGTGAGTTCCACTGTCCATCAGAATGGTTAAGTAATCTAAGCAAGGTAACCAAAAATTTTGACTGGTGGTGGCCTGCGAAAAAAATTCATCATGAATATTATTAAACAGTCACGATCGAACAACATCCAGTACGGCTTCAAACTGGCACTTTCCTTTGTTGATTTTGATGAACCTCTGAAATACTAACCGGGGGCTACGAATCCCGTTCCTCTCCAGTACAAGGAAAATGTCCTAACGTCAATGTATCTCTCTTTAGCAGATTCGGACATCTGGAAGCCTATTTTTAAATTTGTAGTGACGTTTTACTTACGCTAATATCTCGTTAATCCTGATATAACAATCAAGTTTATCAATTGAAGACACAAAGTCTGAAAATGAGTCCGTGATCATATTGTGACACTTCATTTTACATGTCCGTCTTGATCACACAAGCTTTTACACTTCACTACTACCGGTTTCGGCTACTGCCATCTTCAAATCGTAAAATGTTCTGATTTAGGTATCAACGTCAAATTACACTTGTAGGTACATAGTAAGTGCTCAAAAATAATGTGTCAAAGCGTTACGCGCACCTAAAATAAGTTCAGTACGTATATGGAGTACATTGTATTTTAAAGGAGTAGAAGGTAGTCAAACAAACTGACCGTAGGAAATCAAGAAGGGGTCAAATAAAATGTGGGTAGGAAATGAAAACTTATTGACATCTTCAGAACATACCTTTCACGCCCCAAAAAATGGTCGACATTTTTCTTCCGTGGAGTGCTGACATCGGGTTATTTTGTGACATGACGCGGTTCGCAGACAGATTTGTGACTAGTTCAGTGACCGCGCTGCTTTTCCGTGACAGCTGTTAAGTAGACGGACACATCGACTGTAGTCCTCAGGAGACTGCCCGTCGCGCCTAACTGACTTTTTCCGTTGTTTACAAGTACGCGCGGGGTGGTAATGCGCCGGCCGTGTTCCCCGACAAGCGATTTGCATTCGCGCCCTCTACCAGCCGCTGTCGCTTAAGGTCGAGCTCTGGCGTTTTTTGCCGTCGGCTGTTAAAATTCGAACGGGACAAAAGAGGCCCTAAAGGTTAGGTCACTGGTTTTGCGGCTGGCATCTTCCCAGCTCCGCAACCTACTTCTGCGTCTTGCGAGTGCTTCTCTCGTTCTCTCCGGCAGAATCAGGCACCAAATTTATTTAACATCGACACTGTGCATTCTTTGTTTACACGCATCTGCACACATATTTTTGTCTAAGATATATTATACGTGAAATAAAGTAAAAATAGAGCTATTCCCCTGTTTCCAGTCAAGTTTTCCTTGGTTGTACGATGTTGTTGTTGTGGTCTTCAGTCCTGAGACTGCTACTCTATCCTGTGCAAGCTTCTTCAACTCCCAGTACCTACTGCAACCTACATCCTTCTGAATCTGCTTAGTGTATTCATCTCTTGGTCTCCCCCTACGATTTTTACCCTCCACGCTGCCCTCCAATACTAAATTGGTGATCCCTTGATGCCTCAGAACATGTCCTACCAACCGATCCCTTCTTCTGGTCAAGTTGTGCCACAAACTTCTCTCCTCCCCAATCCTATTCAATACTTCCTCATTAGTTATGTGGTCTACCCATCTAATCTTCAGCATTCTTCTGTAGCACCACATTTCGAAAGCTTCTATTCTCTTCTTGTCCAAACTATTTACCGTCCATGTTTCACTTCCATACATGGCTACACTCCATACAAATACTTTCAGAAATGACTTCCTGACACTTAAATCTATACTCGATGTTAACAAAGTTCTCTTCCTCAGAAAAGCTTTCCTTGCCATTGCCAGTCTACATTTTATATCCTCTCTACTTCGACCATCATCAGTTATTTTGCTCCCCAGATAGCAAAACCCCTTTACTACTTTAAGTGTCTCATTTCCTAATCTAATACCCTCAACATCACCCGACTTAATTCGACTGCATTCCATTATCCTCGTTTTGCTTTTGTTGATGTTCATCTAATATCCTTCCGTCAAGACACCATCCATTCCGTTCAACTGCTCTTCCAAGTCCTTTGCTGTCTCTGACAGAATTAGAATGTCATCGGCGAACCTCAAAGTTTTTATTTCTTCTCCATGTATTTTAATTCCTACTCCGAATTTTTCTTTTGTTTCCTTTACTGCTTGCTCAATATACAGATTGAATAGCATCGGGGAGAGGCTACAGCCCTGTCTCACTCCCTTCCCAACCACTGCTTCCCTTTCATGTCCCTCGACTCTTATAACTGCCATCTGGTTTCTGTACAAATATTAAATAGCCTTTCGCTCCCTGTATTTTACCCCTGCCACCTTTAGAATTTGAAAGAGAGTATTCCAGTCAACATTGTCAAAAGCTTTCTCTAAGTCTACAAATGCTAGAAACGTAGGTTTGCCTTTCCTTAATCTTTCTTCTAAGATAAGTTGTAAGGTCAGTATTGCCTCACGTGTTCCAGTATTTGTTGTACGATAACCCTGCCAATATTTCCAACTGGGACCTCGTACGCTCCGTATCCACCTAGCTGAAAAATGGTTCAAATGGCTCCGATCACTATGCGACTTAACTTCTGAGGTCATCAGTCGCCTAGAACTTCGAACTAATTAAATCTAACTAACCTAAGGACATCACACACATCCATGCCCGAGGCAGGATTCGAACCTGCGACCGTAGCGCTCGCTCGGTTCCAGACTGCAGCGCCTAGAACCGCACGGCCACTCCGGGCGGCACCTAGCTGAAAATAGTAGAGCTCACTAATGTGGCGGTTCTCAAACAACCCATCCTGGCCACTCGGCCAGCAATAGAATGGTTAGGAGCGAGCAAACAAACCTCTGTTTTCGACGCTTGGTCACTATATTGTCATAACATTCCACTCAGACTATCGTAAGTTTCTTGTCTGTAAATAGTGATTTTTTACCGCCGAAGCATTTATTTCGAAAATAGACCTCCATCGCATCTGTGTAGTAGATGTACCAGTAGCGCTTCACTTTCCCATAGTGCAGTCATCCCCACAGCAGGGTAAATTAAGTCATTGCAGTGAAAGAAGCCATCTTGCGATTCAGTACCTCTGCTTGTTCATTTCAGACTTTAACCACATTTGCGACTAGATACAGGATGTATCGGTAGATAGAGCTATCCCCAAATACACATGTCACTTCCGGCATACCCATGAACTTTGGCAGTATCCCTAGTGTTCGTGTTATTAATTACTATTATTTGCTATACCTGACTAGTGATGGATGAAGCCTTCACTTGCACGGTCCAGTCACATTTCTGTGACCATTTGTCAAAGGCCTGAATAGCCAGCTGTTCCAGCGCAGACATGCAGGAAGGGTGTCAGTGAAGTTCTGGTAGCTACCGACAAGGAGACTCTCGACTGGGTTTCAGTACGTGGAGTCTGGTGGCCAGGGGAGTACGGTAAACTCACCCTGGTGCTCTTGGAACTACGCACGTCCACTGCGAGTTGGGTGACACGTTGCATTGTCCTGCAGGTGGATACCATCGCGGCCGGCCGGCGTGGCCGAGCGGTTCTAGGCGCTTCAGTCTAGAACCGCACGACCGCTATGGTCGCAGGTTCGAATCCTGCCTCGGGCATGGATGTGCGTGATTTCCTAAGGTTAGTTAGGTTTAAGTAGTTCTAAGTCTAGGGGACTGATGACCTCAGATGTTGAATCCCATAGTGCTCAGAGCCATTTGAACCATTTGATACCATTGCGTCGATGAAAAACAAACTGCATGTAGGGTGGGAAATGGTCTCCAAGAATAGATCCATACTTGTGTTGACCCATTGTGCCGTCCAGAATGACGAGATCACCAGAGAATGCCATGAAAAGATTGCCCACATCATATCGTTCCCTCCTCCGGTCTGGTCCGCAGCTCGTGGTCTCACGGTCGCGTTCTCGCTTCCCGAGCACGGGGTCCCAGGTTCGATTCCCGGCAGGGTCAGCGATTTTCACCTGCCTCGAGATGACTGGGTGTTTGTGTTGGCCTCATCATTTCATCATCATTCATGTAAGTGGCGAGATTGGAGTGAGCCAGGTTGGGAATTTGTACGGGCGCTGATAACCGCACAGTTGAGCGCCCCACAAACCAAACATCATATCCTCCGGCCCGGACCATTTCGACGATTGTTGCACGACCATAGACACCAATGGCCCTCAATACGAAGGAGCATAAAACGCGATTCATCTGAAAATGTCACCTGTCGCTAGTCAGTGAACGTCTAGTTGCGATACTGGTGTGCAAATTCCAGCCTTCGTCGCCAGTCAGCAGCAGTCAGCATTGGTGTACGAACGGGGCGTCTGCTGTGGATACCCGGACAAGCAATGCTTGCTGAACGGTCGTTCAGGAGATACTGTTGGTAGCCTCTCGGTCCATCTGGGTGGTCAGCTGCACATCTGTTCGCCCTTACACATCTCCGCACCCTTGTCGTGCACCCTGTCGTACACCACAGCTGCTCGGCGCCGGTTTTAGATAGCGCCATTTTGCCATGCACGGTACCCGTTAACCACTGTTGGGCACGGACTTAGCCGATTCGGAAATTCATCCACCTTTGGCCCGAAATCCAGTGATCATCCCCTTTTGGACGCCAGACAAATCGCTCCGTTTCCTCACTACGACAGCGACTGCACTGTTTCCACGTACCACGACACGCTTTATATACTCTCGACTGCTAGTATTACCACGTGCCGTCTGTGAGTGGTTGTTGTACGATGATGTCGAACATAGGTGGTGGTCACATTAATGTCACTGGACCACGTATAAAGGAGCTATGGACGATAAATATTGCAGTAATATGCACTTAAATTTTGGGAATATAACAGTATACTGCAACTCGCCCTTAGTGTGGAGAAATATAAGGCTATGCATTTGAAGAAGCCTAAAACGTAGCTGGTTTGATTATGCAATTAAGAATTTACCTGGAGACAGTATGTCACACAAAGATCAGTCTGCACTAATCGTCGACCATCGCATCCTATTGCATCTCGCTGTGAATACGGACCGAAGCGTGCTGGTTATCAACAGCTCATCTATCCTGACTCATTGATCCTTTATTGGTTGCACCAGATCTCCTGTGGAGAAACGGTCTGCCAAATCCCCGTCTGTCCATTCGGTTTTACGTTTTCCATGCTTTCCCTAGATCAGTTCAGACGAACTTCGGGATCTTTCCTGTAAAAAGGACTCGACGTTCCTCCCAGTCTTCGTTTATCCGAGCAAGGGCTGTCTCGTAGTGGACGGGGCGCTCCATCGTACATTCATTCCCTTTCTCTCCGACTCCACGATGTGCATACTGGCCACGACTCAGCATCGCAGTTTGGGATGACTTTAGGGACTCTACCTAAAACTTAAGCTCAGTATCTGGCTGCTGACCGACGTACTACGGGCGTAGTATTATTGTAGTTTCGTAATGGTTTCGCATGCCAACATGCTAGCGTGAGACCCCCTGTCGATCTGATTGTAGAAATGTCTTCCGAGGGTTGAGGATACAGCCTCTTTCTTGGCCTTCTAGTTTATCGGATGTGTCACCGATGGGACGTATCTGTCCAGTGAGAGTGTGAGAAGTTTGACTGCTGATCTCCCAATAAAATGGACCCGCAGTCTCCATCAATATAAATGCTGTGCAAGTTACTGCAAATTGCATGGAAGTGCGTTCTTGGTATTTCCTGTTCACCTCGCAAATGTAGAGCGAGACATGAGAGAGTATGCCCCCGCGCCACTATTAAACTGTACCCGTGCGGTCTGAGGCGCCTTGCCACGGATCGCGCGGCTGGCCCCGTCGGAGGTTTGAGTTCTCCATCGGGCATGGGTGTGTGTGTACATTAAGTAGTGTGTAGGCCTAGGGCCCGAGGACTTCAGCAGTTTGGTCCCATAGGGACTTACCACAAATTTCCAAATTTTTAAAATTTTTTTCCATATTAAACTATCTGCATTATTTCGTTTTTGTGGAGATTCTGCGAGCTATTCGATGGATGTTGTGGTATCATTTCAAGATCTCTAAAGCACCGGTTCGCTTTTTTGCAACAGTGTTTTGTGAAAAATATCCTCGTCCTGAGAAGGATCCCGAGTTCTGAACTCAATCAGACCCACAGTTTCAATACGCCAGGAAGTTTCATCCTCGTCTTTGTTCTAAAGATTCATATCCAAGATGCCTGAGAAAACCATAATAGTTTCGTACTGACAGAAATGGGCGCTTACAATTTTGGCATCTCGCGTACAAACTTCATCTATCTCCATTTCCTGCTATTATCTGCTTCGTAAACATCCCAGTCGCAGAAGACGTACATGAATAAATATCGTTTGCGCAGCTGCAAAACGTTTTCTTTCACAATTCTGTCAGTGAACCGAAGTCTTCCAGCTATCCTCCCACAACTGTTTCCATGTGATTGTTCCACTTCGTAACGCATCGCATGCAGTTTGGGCAATTCCTGTCCCAAGAAGAGATTCCGACAATAGTACACTGAATTCAAGCTCTCACTGCCGCACCCTGTACTAAATTGATCTTGGTTTTTTTTTGTTTTTTTTTAGCAGTTAGCACAAAGTAAAAAATGGCTCAAATGGCTCTGAGCACTATGGGACTCAACTGTTGAGGTCATTAGTCCCCTAGAACTTAGAACTAGTTAAACCTAACTAACCTAAGGACATCACACACATCCATGCCCGAGGCAGGATTCGAACCTGCGACCGTAGCGGTCTCGCGGTGCCAGACTGCAGTGCCAGAACCGCGCGGCCACTTCGGCCGGCTAGCAGAAAGTATTCCTTACTATTCAAAAATGGTCCATATATTAAATCGTATTTCTCAAGCGCCATCACGCATCGATGATACGCTTTTCTTTTCGTAAAATAGGGAAGCGTATCATACTATAATAAAATATCGGGTGTGTGTTCCCGTTTGTATACTTGTGAGATGGGAGGAGCGGTTGGAAGGTAAATATCTAATAAATCACTCAGCAAACAAGTTTTTCGTACACCCAGACGTCCTGTTTGTCTCAAGTAAGCTCGGTGGCTAGACTCTAGTTCATACTCGGGAAAAATCGGTTTAAAAACAAAAGAATAGAATATATACTTATATGAGATATGGTGTCATGTCCGAAAGAACAGACACCATATCCATACAAGTATACAGTTCTGGCAATACCGGCCATGACCTTCCTCTTCTGTGCTGATGCATACATATTACCCGAACTCTCACGGGACTTGGTAAGAATGTCTTCCACGGGTAATGAGTGTGTTGGGGTGGGACACTACGAATGTAGTGTGTGGACTTTCAAGGTGAGAATGTAGGTCTCGCAGGAGGCGTGCGCGAGATAGTCCCTGCAGTCGCACTATCCTCTGTGCCCTCGGTGAATAAGATGGATAGAGCGTCTGCGATGTAAGCCGGATATCTCGGGTTCGAGTTCCGGTCGGAGCACACATTTTCACCTGTCGCCGTTGATATATATCAACGCCCGTCAGCAGCTGAAGGTATTAATATAATTCTAAAAAGAAAAGAATGGTTGAGCCTAGCGTTCCGTCCACACTGAGGTCATTAAAGATAGAAATCTGCTTTCGCGATATTCGCCTCAAGCGATTTAGTGAAACCATAGGAAATCATAATCAGAATGGCCGTACGGAGATGGGGAGCCCAGTGAAGATTTCACAGCTTTCCGGCGGCGCCCTGAGCAAGAAGCTGACTGTTCTCGCAGGTTCGAATCCTGCCTCGGGCATGGATCTGTGTGATGTCCTTAGGTTAGTTAGGTTGAACTAGTTTAAAGTTCTAGTGGACTGATGACCTCAGACGTTGAGTCCCATAGTGCTCAGAACCATTTGAACCATTTTTGAACTGTTCTCGCTTGTCGCAAGCTCGTCCTTTCATACTGCTCTACACTTCACTGCTTCGTGAAGGGACGCGTCCCTTTACTGTTGCACCCTTCACAATCGGATGATTTGTAATTTATTTCGGTGTTGTACACTCTAATGTCCCGTGGCTACAGCGATCCTTTCATCTTCTACATCTGTATCTACATGGTACATATTCCGCCACGCCACAGCGCAGTGTATGGAGGAGGGTACGTTGTACCAGTATTAGCAACCCTGTTCCACTCATCTACTGAGCGAGGGATAAACAGACTCCAAACACTGAAGTAATAGTTCAGTATTGGATGCACTAACCTCTTGTAGGCTGTTTCCTTTAGAAATGAACTTCTCTTTTCCAGAACGTCCACAAAACATGAATGTATTCCATTCACCTTCCCTCCTGCTTGTTTAACGAATGTTTCATTTGCTGTCACTTGTTCGTACAAAACCCCTATGTTTTTACATTGCACCAAGCTACCGGAGTTTACCGCTAATGTTGTAATCATACGCTACAGGGTACTTTTTCTTTGCTATGGACGTTATGTCCCTATTCTCCTCATTTAAAGAGAGAAGCCATTTTTTAGACAATAGCATCGTCAGAGAACAGCCTGTCGGTGCTGTTGTCCCTACCTAATTAATCGCTTGTGTATTCTGAGAGCATCTGGTTCTATTACATTTTTTTCGGGCACACTCGAAGTTACTTTCGCTACTGCGGAACATTGGCCGTCCAGTATTTTGTACTGAGTCCTGTTAGTAAAAGCTACTTCGAGCCAGTCACATACCTGTGTAGATACGGTATTACGGTATCTTTATTCTTGATCGACGAGGCGGTGCAGTGTAGAACGCCCTTCGAAAATTAGGAAGACTTACATGAATTTACAGTTTGCAGACATCGTGAGTGAATAAAATGAACAGTGTTTCATGCCGTGCCGATTCCTTAAGAGTAGCTACTTTTCCTCCCGGAACATTATAATGTTCGAGCTAAAATTAACTATGCGATTCCACAACAGGCGGACATTAGTGACATTTGTTTGCAAATTTTGTATTTGCTCTGAAGCGGGACGTCTTTAGAAGCTTTGCCCGCATCTCGTGGTCGTGCGGTAGCATTCTCGCTTCCCACGCCCGGGTTCCCGGGTTCGATTCCCGGCGGGGTCAGGGATTTTCTCTACCTCGTGATGGCTGGGTGTTGTGTGCTGTCCTTAGGTTAGTTAGGTTTAAGTAGTTCTAAGTTCTAGGGGACTTATGACCACAGCAGTTGAGTCCCATAGTGCTCAGAGCCTTTAGAAGCTTTCTGATGGCAGAAGAATGGGGCTGCGTTCTCTGGGTCAAATTTCATCCGAGGTGTGTAATGGACGATGACACTTCCTCGTGGGGGCCGTGTTCTCCGCCAGTGACCGGAGGCGCAGAGCCCCGACTCGAGGGTGCTAACCTCCCCTCCGCTGCGCGCCCACTTGACCGCAGCAGCCCGGATTTTTTGGCGAGCCGCGTGAGAAGTGTGGGTCCGGCCCTCCTAAAAATACTGCGAGGCGCGGCGAGGCACAACACAGCGGCCAGTGGCGCAGGTCAGGCTTGCCGTCTAGTCTGCTAACGAGGAGCCGGCGGTCAAAATAAGCCGGCCCGCGAAAAATAAAATGCCGGGTTGAACGGCCGCCGACCTTCCGCGACAGGAATAGAGGCCGGCTTTCACTCTCTCCTCTGCCCCCTTCTGCCCGTTTCTCACATTTTCTCAGACGAGCCTTCTTTCCCTCTCTCCGCCTCCCGTTGCGTCTGTGGGCCCTGCGCGATCTCATCACCACATTTCCCTTCCGCTGAAACGCCTGGCGTTCTGGCTACCACCTCTACGTGGTCCTGGACCAGCCGCAACGACTGAGAACCGTAGGCTCCTGTCGGCGGAGCCGTTCGCCTCTTCGTTTCTATTTACATTTGACGCTGCGCCGCAGCCCTTAAAAGGGTGTCTAGTCGTTATGTCGTACGCATCAGACCGTCTGCCACTGAGCTCATTTCCCCGAAGTAGTAAAGAAGAGAGCTTTGTGTTTACTTTTGTTTTCGAGCACGCAGGCTGTGTATTCGTACCCTGCTGTGCTTCTTGTGTACTTTATTTATAATCATTTTCGAAGCCTTTTATAACTTCATCTTGTCAGTCATGCATAGTTATCGAAAGGATATACACCCACATGTGTATATTGTCGCTGTTGCATCCTCTAATGTTGTAAATCAAAGACTAACTGGACAAATGTGTTATACACGAAAAGAAACTGGTACAAGCATGCGTATTCAAATACACACACACACACACACACACACACACACATATATATATATATATATATATATATATATATATATATATATATATATATATATATATATAAATGGGCAAAATACGGCGCTGCGGTCGGCAACTCCTATATAAGACAAGTGTCTGGCGCAGTTTTTAGATCGGTTACTGCTGCTACAATGACAGGTTATCAAGATTTAAGTGTGTTTGAACGTGGTGCTATAGTCTGCACACGAGCGATGGGACACAGCATCTCCGAGGTAGAGATGAAGTGGGGATTTTCCCATACGACCATTTCACGAGTGTACCGTGAACATCAGGAATCCGTTAAAACACCAAATCTCCGACATCGCTGAGGCCGGAAAAGGGTACTGCAAGAACGGGACCAACGACGGCTGAAGGGAATCTTTCAACGTGACAGAAGTGCAACCCTTCCGCAAATTGCTGCAGATTTCAATGCTGGGCCATCAACAAGTGTCAGGGTGCGAACCATTCAACGAAACATCATCGATATGGGCTTTCGGAGCCAAAGGCCCACTCGTGTATCCTTGATTACTGCACGACACAAAGCTTTACGCCTCGCCTTGGCCCATCAATACCGACATTGGACTGCTCATGACGGGAAACATGTTGCCTGGTCGGACGAATCTCATTTCAAATTGTATTGAGTGGATAGACTTGTACGGGTATGGTTACAACCTCATGAATGCCTGGACCCTGCATGTCAGCGGAGGAGTGCTCAATCTGGTGAAGGCTCTGTAATGGTGTGGGGCGTCTGCAGTTGGAGTGATGTGGTGCCCCTGAAACGTTTAGATACGACTCTTGCAGGTGGCACGTAAGCAACCAAGCAACCTATCTGATCACCTACATCCATTCGTGTCCATTGTGCATTCCAACAGATTTGGCAATTCCAGCAGGACAATAAGACAACACCCCATACGTAAAGAATTGCTACCGAATGGCTCCAGGAATACTCTTCTGAGTTTAAACACTTCCGCTGGCCAACAGACTCCCCAGACATTAACATTATTGAGGAAATCTGGGATGCCTTGCAACGTGCTGTTCGGAAGAGACCTCCACCCCCTCGTACTCCTACGGATTTATGGACAGCTGTGCAGGGCCTATGGTGTCAGTTTCCTCCAGCACTACTTCAGACATTATTCAAGTCCATGCCACTTCGTGTTGCGACACTTCTGCTTGCTCGCCGGGACCCTACACGATATTAAACATCTGTACCACTTTCTTTGGCTATTGAGTGTATATTTACTACATTAGAACATGCCGCGGTGTAGCAATAAAACTAGACAATTGTGCCTAAGTGCCTAAACATGAAGCTACAAAAGGCTTCGCAATCGATTGCAAATAAAGTAAACAACAGATACATTTCTGTGCAAAATCGGTAAGAAAATACCTGTGTGCTCCAAAAAAGAAAAAAATTGCAGTTGAAGTACCCATTACCCAAGCATAAAGAAAGAGCTTAGTGGTTGATGTCCGGTCGATGACATGATCATCAGAGACGGAGCAGGTGCTCCGGGTGGGGATGGAAGCCGGTCGTGCCTTTACAAACGTATGGTTCAAATGGCTCTGAGCACTATGGGACTTAACTGCTGTGGTCATCAGTCCCCTAGAACTGAGAAATACTTAAACCTAACTAACCTAAGGACAACACACACATCCATGCCCGAGGCAGGATTCGAACCTGCGACCGTACCGATCGCGCGGTTCCAGACTGTAGCGCCTAGAACCGCTCGGCCACCACGGCCGGCTTCAAACGAATCATCCAGTCATTCGCCCTAAGCGATTTAGGAAAGCGCGCAGCTGTTATAGATGACCTTAGTTGCCCCTCGATTGAGGAGGAAGTACCTTTGCATTTGCCTGAAATAGGTCGCATTCAAAAGCATTCTCCGACCGACAATACAGTCACGCTGTAACCATTATCAAGTTGAATTGATGAAAGAGTTTAGTAATCACGCCACCGTAGCGATATTGATCAACCAGGTCTAGTGAAGAACACTACGAAAGAAGTGTAGTACGCTACCAAAAGATATAAATTTCGAAGTCCGGATGTTCCAAAACGGATAAAGAAACGTATTACTTAGCCGGTGTGCCGCTCGGAGCCTCAGAGGTCACAGTCTGAAAAGTCGGCGACTCGATTAGTCGTATTATTTGCATCCACCGTTTCTTACTTGGCCGGCCGGAGTGGCCGTGCGGTTCTAGGCGCTACTGTCTGGAGCCGAGCGACCGCTACGGTCGCAGGTTCGAATCCTGCCTCGGGCATGGATGTGTGTGATGTCCTTAGGTTAGTTAGGTTTAATTAGTTCTAAGTTCTAGGCGACTGATGACCTCAGAAGTTAAGTCGCATAGTGCTCAGAGCCATTTTTTTTCTTACTCCTTTCCCCTCTAGCAGTGTTTTTTAACGTGAAAAACCCGTGTTGTACTGTGATTCAGAGTCTGCGTTAGACTGTAGATTCCCCCAATAACTGTCTGGCTAAATCAGTTATGAGGCCGGAGGAAGCAACGGCATACCATCGCCAGTAGTAACAAGCATAGCAAGGCACTGTGGCGTCAAACCAACCTTCGGGTTGATGAAAGGTTTACAACATAAATGTTACCTAGTGACCACAAGACAAAAGGCTCGAGAACCCTGGGCTTATGCGGATGTGCACCATCTGTGAATGGACTGCGAGGTGCAGGTGTGAACTCCAGCCACACACTGCGAATGAAATTCTGAACCAGGGTGGCCGGACAAGTCCTTCAATTGACCAACCATACTGCCATTTATTTAGGAAATAAATAGGCTCAGTGTGTATCTACAAAGTCTACAGTTCATGGTGTAGCGATTAGATCGCTGGGTCCGGGGTTCGATTTCCTGCCAGGCCGGAGATTTTCTTCGCTGGAAGACTGGATGTTTGCGTTGCAATCACTTCATATCATCTTAACTACACAGACGCGCATGTCACAGAAGTAATGTCAAATAGAAAGACTTGCACCACGTGCCAAAACTGCCATACGTTCATTTCATATAATATATATATATATATATATATATATATATATATATATATATATATATATAAAAAATTCGGAGACGGGAGAAATCACCGTTGAATAATGGGATTCGGTTTGGTCGGTAATATAGTCACCAATTCCGCCTTAGAATTCAGAGCCACTTTCAGTATTACCCTAATAAATACCTCAATTTCTTCTAATGACTTATCTTTCCATGAGAGCGCCGGCCGGAGTGGTCGGGCGGTTCTAGGCGCTACAGTCTGGAACCGAGCGACCGCTACGGTCGCAGGTTCGAATCCTGCCTCGGGCATGGATGTGTGTGATGTCCTTAGGTTAGTTAGGTTTAATTAGTTCTAAGTTCTAGGCGACTGATGACCTCAGAAGTTAAGTCGCATAGTGCTCAGAGCCATTTTTCCATGAGAGCGACATTTAATGATTTGTTCGTAAAGTCAGTTCCATAGTTTCTCTGCTGGGTATTTATTTGTTGTGGGTACAATTTCGTGAATACGATCACGCGTAAAAAAGAACTGCAAGTATGAAGAGTAACATAGTTAGCCGAGTACTGTGAGGAAGCATGAAACCCTGTTGTCTGACGGAGTACACGAAGTTGATAAGATCACAGTCCTGTAAACCGTCCATTTTCATCCGTCAGATTGTATAATTTCGCCGCTTACTCCTTCGTCGTTAATTTCAGATTCAGTGCGACTTATAACACTGCATTCCACGGTCTAGCCGGCCGCGGTGGCCGAGCGGTTCTAGGCGCTTCACTCCGGAACCACGTGGCTGCTACGGTCGCAGGTTCGAATCCTGGATGTGTGTGATGTCCTTTGGTTAGTTAGGTTTACTTAGTTCTAAGTCTAGTGGACTGATGACCTCAGATGTTAAGTCTCATAGTGCTTAGAGCCAGTTGAACCGTCCACGGTCTTCTCCCGAAGCAGTTTCACAGTATCATCATCACCTACCGGACTTCTGTCTAGCACCTTCAAACAAGCAAAAACAACGTGGAACGGGCACGGTCTGTTGCAAACACCTAGGCACGTAGCATACTATAAGTATACTGTAGAGAAGAAAAGTTGATCTATCTAATGATGAGAATGGTTGCTATAGGACGAGATTTGTTGCAGTTGTAGATAATGGGATTATTTTATTAAAGAAGCAGTAGAAATTAGAATGTTAGAGGACAACATCAACAACGGCTGTAATCGCAGTAGCGGGTGGAGATGAGTTCTCGACGCTGAGTAGACAGAGAGAGATGCGTTGAATTGGTTACGTTCCTACGAGAAGGCTGGCACCGCCAGCACAGACATCGACACGATCTCTGACAGCATGACGTAACGACGACGTGTGCCTACAAATTATAAAGTATCTACGGGTTATGAATAGTAACTACGACGACAGATACGATAGTTAGTTGCTCCTGGATTTTGAAGGATTTCGTCGAAAGCGAGAGATTGTACCCAGATCTGACGCGACAAGTAAAACGAGAATACTTTATACAAGAACAATGGAGCCAAAGCGGAAAATAAGTATGTCGGACGAGATCCGACATTGGAGCGGAAAGACTTTAACAGTGCACCATCTCGCTCGGTAACGCAACTGTAAAATGTATTATGGAGGGTGACTCGACGCGAGGGTACCAGGAAAGAGTTTTTGCTGAGTGATTCCACGTGCTGGCCGCGTATGTGAATGGACTGCGATGTTGACGGGTCGCGCGGCCGCTGACCGACTGGGAACAAAGGGCTGGCTGGCTGCATCCGCGCTCCATCTGACTTGCATATGTCCGCGATGGCCAGATAAATAAAGGCGCGCTGCATAACTGAATCGCGAGCGCGCGCCACGACCAGCCTCAACCCCACGGTGATGCAAGTCCCACACTAACATCAGTGTCCTGCAGTGCTGCAACTTGGGGACGCCACCTCCTTACGCCGGGCATCCGACTAGAAGCGTGTTTTCTAGCATTATCTGCACCGCTCTTCCAATTTATTCACCGGTAGTATAGGACTTCTTAGTCATTTAAAAGATGACCTTATCGCTCGCTTTACTTGTGGGCGGCAGGTTAGGCCAATGAACAGGCTGAGGAAGAAACGCTATCTGCCTGCTATCTGCCCGAAAACATCGATCGCGGCCGCCACGCGTGATATCTTCTTGTTTATGGATAATGCAAACTTAATTCAGTCATTGTTTCTAATCTTCCGAAGAGCTTTTGACGCCTTATACATTAATTAAGTTCCTATGGGATGTCTAACAAAGTCTGCGACTGTACTGGAAATTTCCTGGCAGGCAGGATACAGATGCTAACGTTACATCTACTGTGTCCCAGGGGAATGTAACACGGCAGTTTCTGTTCATGTAACACATTATTGACTTAGCGGGTAGAATTAGTTGCCATCTGAGGCCTTTCATAGACGATGCAGTCAAATATGAGTCAATTGTAGCCGGTATAAGTTATAGTAACATTCAGAAATTTCACATCAAAATGTCAGAATTCTATCAAGATTGGAAAATCGTTCTTGATTAAGAGAAATGCAAGGTTTTGCACGTCACATAACCTAAAAGCGTGACATCCTTTGTCAGACGGAATAATGAGTCATAACTAGAATCATTCATGTCATTTAAATATTGGCGAGTAACAATGTGTAGAGAGATGAAGTGGAAAGACCACATAGTTACAGTTACAGGTGAAACAAATGAAAGGCTACGATTCATTGGTAAGATGATGTGTGTTTACAAAAGAGACTGCATACAAAACACTTGTACGACTCATACTTGAATACTGCTAGAGTGTACGGTCCCATATCAGGTAAGACTAACAGGGCACATCGAGTATATATAAGGGGCAGTCGAATGAAAACGAGACAGACGGAAAAAATGAAAGCCAACTCTTTGTTATTTCAAAAGTAATCATCATAACTGTTAACAGATCCATCCCATTGTGAGACGAGACGCTCCGTGCCTTCGTGCTAAAATGTTTGCGATTGAATACGGAGCCATGATTTTACCCAGGCTTGCAGCTATTCGTCTGAAACAATTCGACGGCTTCGAGTGTCTTTCTTCAGGGCTCCAAAAATATGGAAATCGTATGGGGAGATATAGGGACTGTATGGAGGAAGTGTAAGGGCTTACCAGCGAAACTTCTGGAACGTAGTCGAAACAATCTGGCAACATGTGAGAAACCCTTACAGTTCCTCCATGCAGTCCCTGTCTCTCTCCATACAATTGACATATTTTTGATGCCCTGAAGAAAGACATTCGTGGCTGTTGATTTTCTTCAGACGAAGAGGTGCACACCTGGGTAAACTCATGGCTCTGTAGGCAACTGCAAACATTTTTACATGAGCGTCGCCGGCCGCGGTGGTCGTGCGGTTCTAGGCGCTCCAGTCCGGAGCCGCGCTGCTGCTACGGTCGCAGGTTCGAATCCTGCCTCGGGCATGGATGTGTGTGATGTCCTTAGGTTAGTTAGGTTTAATTAGTTCTAAGTTCTAGGGGACTGATGACCACAGCAGTTGAGTCCCATAGTGCTCAGAGCCATTTCGAACATGAGCGTCTTGTCTCACAGTGGGATAAATCTATTAACAGTTATGGCAATTACTTTTGAAATGATAAACAGTTTACTTGTATCGTATTGTATTGTATGGAACTGGGGACCTAAAAACGACGGAAAGGCTACGTCCTCGTTGTAGCCCTCAGTGGTTCACAACCCCACAACAGGCCACAGCAGTCCACTCACCCCACCGCCGCCCCACACCGAACCCAGGGTTATTGTGCGGTTCGGCCCCCAGTGGATCCTCCCGGGGACGTCTCACACCAGACGAGTATAACCCCAGTGTTCGCGTGATAGAGTAATTACGGTGTACGCGGACGTGGAGAAAGTGCGCAGCAGTCACCGACACAGTGTAATTGAGGCGGAATAGGGGAACCGCCCGGCATTCGCCGAAGCAGATGGAAAACCGCCTTAAAAACCATCCACAGACTGGCCGGCACACCGGATCTCGAAACTAAGTCGCCGGGCGGATTCGTGCCGGGGACCGGCAAGCCTTCCCGCCCGGAAAGTAGTGCGTTAGATCGCACGGCTAACCAAGCGGGCGATAGTTTACTTACTTTTTGTCTATATGTTTCGTTTTCATTTGACTGTCCCTTACACAAAGAAGAGGAGTGGGAATGTTCACAGGAATGCTGCAACGGAAGAGTTGAATAGTTTTAGCTCGGAGGCAATCGAAGAAAGACAGCGTGTATCTCGCTATAACCTGCTTAGAATACTGCAAGAGCCGTTTCTCTGGCAGAAACTAAGAATTTTGTTCAACCCCTATGTATAGGTCCCATAGGGATTGCACAGGTAAAATTAGACTAACAGCTCGTACACAGTTACACAAGCACTAATGTGGAAATATATGCCCGTAACTTGTTAACTTGTCAAGCGTAGGGAGTCAATTGAAAATCTTTATAATTTATATGGAAGGAAGCTTAATGTCCCGTCGACATCGTAGTCTTTAGGGTCGGAGCACAGGCTCTGACTGGACAACGGTGGAATCTTGCCTAAGCGATTTCGGGAAACAGTGCAGACGCACTACAACATGACCAGGTTCAGATTAGAAATCATCCACAGTTGTCATTCTTGAGTTTCCCACTACATCAGCACCCGTGTCATTCGTCTGAGGTGAGGTGCCAACATAGCTGTCATCTGACGCGTACGCTTTGGACAACATAAAAGGTGAGACACGCATAATTATATTAAAACACGTGTGGTGCTCCATGCCAATAAGAAAAATGCGAACCAAATGTAACTCAGCATCTTCAACATCTTCTCAATTTACTGACAGGAATTCATTTTCTTTAACCTACCGATTTTACACGAAAATTGTTGCGTTAATGCCTTCTAAACTTCCAAAGATGCTGGGTTCAATCCTTGGCCTGTCTTGTATTTTATCTGTCACTAAACGAGACTTTCGCCGCCGACGGTGCTTTGAGTATGTGAAAAGCCGAATTTCAACGTGATTAGGAATGCATGCCAAACCATGACTGGCGTTGTGAACCGGCTCCCTCGTCCAGTAGAGTCAAGAATCATTCTAAGTGAAGTATTGCGTTCTACCGAGCGTGGTGGTACAGTGGAGCACACTGGCCTCGCATTCTGGAGGACGACGGTTCAAACTCGTGTTCGGCCATCCAGATATACATTTTCCGTGATTTCTCTAAATCGCTCCAGACAAATGCCGGGATGGTTCCTTTGAAATGGCACAGCCGATTTTCTTTCCCATCCTTGACACAATCTGAGCTTGTACTCAGTCACTAATGACCTCCATGTCGACGGGACGTTAAACTCAATATTCCTTCCTTCCTTCTTTGACGCGTTCTTTATTTAAATGGATTATGGATACTCGCTGTCTGGTCCTCGGTAACTTCCACTTTGTGAGTGGTTAGTGGCTAAAACAATGTGTTCGTAGCCGAAAGCAATGCTGTTCAGATTACCTAAGCAGGTTATCATTCTCGTAATTTCCCTGAAGTGCTTTAAGAAAAGACCGTGATGGTGCCATCATCTAGTCTATAGCTAACTTCGTCCTATATTGACGTGAAATTCCAACCTCCCTTATTTCGCCCAAGCATTTGTTGATAGGACCGAAGCAGGTAATGCTGCAAAAGCACACCAAAAGCCTGAGCGTCGTTATGTGTAGTAGCTGTTATTTGGCTAATTCTTTCAGAAAGTACTGATCGTGTGGAAATATTGGCATGAAGGTTTGTACATTCGTTAGTTATCTGTGAAACCAGTCTCTTTTTCTCCCGGTTTGTATAGCTGGTCTTCTCGTGCAGTTCGGAGACTTGTTAAGGGATGTCTGGTAATGGATTGTCGGCTTCTGTTCTTCAAAAATAATAGGAAATGTATGTGGTTCTCCATTACAGATAAATAAAAAAGCCAATATCAGTATGAGCTTCATAATTGTAAGCTTCTTTTGGGACATTGGCTCGATCTCTGGAACGTCAAGATATTTTCATAATTTTAGAATTATCTGGCCTGACGAATTTCAAATCAGCGGATAACTTGATCTCGCCAGAATTTTAGACAGGGAACGTATGTTATACGGAACACTCACCAACATTCGATTCTGCATTATCACGTAAGTTTCTGAACAGCTGCAGGCACAATTTAAAACTACGACTGAAGAAAATCGATACATTCCACCTCAAAATAAAGTCTGCCAATGCACTACATACTCTGTAATTCCTTCGTATTCACACTCGAACTGTCCGAGGAAAAAGGCAGGCTCCAAAAAGCGTCTGAGTTGCTGTTGTCGTTCAAACTACGTGAGAAGAATTGAGGAAATCGTTATTTTGACAACACAGAGCGAGAACAGGCAGTGTTCGTTCCTTACGCTGATGTAGCCATAACGTGGATGGAGGGACCGCAAATAACTATTTAAAATGTTAGCTAACTACCCTCTTACCCAAATGGAAACAATGACAACACAGTTACCGAAGGCCAAATTCGGGCAGTTGAGGAACGGTCGAGATGTTGGTCGCTTCCATCGGAGCAGGCAACTGCCTCTGCTCGTGCAGTGCGCGGTCATGACGACACTCTTTCAAAATGGCGCCGCCTAGACATTTCGTAAAAATGCGCCTCTTATCGTAGGCCGAACTCAGAGCGTAAAGCGCCTAAGTGCCGCTCCTAGCGTCTACGTAGTGCAGCTTCTTTGCAGCGAATCAGCGTGCCCTTCTTCGCCATTTCGTTCGAACTAGTTACCACCTTCAATTGTCCTTTTTTGTCAACTTTCGGCAGCGCAGGGAAGTTTTCGTCGTGCGTCACGGAACAGCGGTGGGGCTTCGGGAAGGTGGGAGGCTGTAGAAAGGGGCGCTTAGCCGGCTATCGCACTGGAAGCCGAGTCCCTGCCGTGTGACCTAGTCCGCAAGATTTTCCTCTTATCGGGCGCGCAATTTTTCTATAAATGTGAAAAACGGAATGTCGGTCAAGATTCAGTCAGCGAATTAATCGCTGCCGGAGTAGGCATTTTTGGTGCGCGCTATGTACCAGCACGAGTGGTCGGCGCCGCCGCAGGACCACTGGCGGCCGCCGCCGCCGCCTCCGCAGCCGCCGTCTCCGCTGCCCCCGCCGCCCCCGCCGCCCCCGCCGCCACCGCTGCACCCGCTGACGGTACCGGTGCCCGTGCCGGTACCTGTCCCTCCGCCGCACCACCAGGTAACTCTCCCTGAGAGACTGAACCGTTAGCGAGTTCTCCATTTGGTGGTAGGCCTGTTTCAGAGGTCTAGATTCGAACGTTGTGCGAAGAGATGTGTGAAAACTCCGCCTGAGTACCTCTTCTCCGTTCACCACGAGTGCTACAGGTGTATTAGGCGTAGCTTGATCTGACAATCTCCAATGTTCTTTATTAGACATTTTCTGCTGTTATGTCGTATTAACAGCCCCAGTTGTCCCTCAGTGTTTATAACGCAGCTTACTAACAAATTTTGAATTTTTTTTAAATACCGCGGTTTTACATAACAGCTACTAGTAACTTTATTAAAACTGCAGCTTCAGTGAAACAACAGCCCCTCCTTAGGTATGCCCGTGTGCTCCGTTAACGTATTGCCGGGTGCTTCCCCGCATTCCGTAACTATGATGCAATTAATGTGTAAAACTGGTCTAGATACAAATCATGCATATCATGTAATTACTGAAGGTGGTCTGTTAATTCACTGAAACTGCTAGTTTGTTTTAAATGACATATAGATATTGTTCGCCGCGCCGGGTTAGCCGAGCGATCTGAGGCGCTGCAGTCTTGGACTGTGCGGCTGGTCCCGGCGGAGGTTCGAGTCCTCCCTCGGGCATGGGTGTGTCTGTTTGTCCTTAGAATAATTTACGTTAATTAGTGTGTAAGCTTAGGGACTGATGACCTTAGCACTTAGGTCCCATAAGATTTCACACACATTTTAACATTTGAGCTATTGTTCCTCTTTTTTGTCATTTTCTTTCAAAAATATTTAAAAAGTATCGGATCCTAAAATTAATTCGATTTAATATTTCGGCGATACAACTGTTCACCATCTTCAGGAGTCCTCAAATCTCAGCGGAACTCAGCAGCAGAAGCACCGTTCTCCGGAAGATGGCGAACAGTCGGACCACCGAAATATTGAATCGAGTTGATTTTAGGCTCCGGCAGCAAACGCGAAGAGACTTTCAAGACTGGGAAAGCCTACGAAGTCACATATTTAAAAGGTGTATACCACCGCCTCCTTAAAATAATATTTGAGTAGTTTACGGGGTTGACCAGATGCCACTTATGGGTATGAGAGAACGCCATAAGAATATTAGAATAAGATTTAAGGTTTCACTTTCTTGAATCTGATTCCTATTCACTTTATCTGAAATACTGAATCTCAGACAAATTCATTCGGCATTCTACCTTCTGTAGATTCTTCCCTTTATAAGTGCGAACATAATCACTTTGTTCCTCACAGCGTGCTAGGAACAGTCGCTTGTCAGACAAACACACCAAATGAAAAGTACCACAAACTGGATACAGTTTCGTCTGAAACAAGCTTACGTTAAACAAGTGTGTCAGTTTCGAAGAATTTCTTCGATTTTGAATGTGATACTGGAAACATGCAGTTCGATAGTTTTACTTTCATCACAGTTACCTACTAATGGAAAAGATTCATTTTATACGGCTCTGTTACGTTAAATGATTGCTTTGATCACGCTATCAGAGTTAGGGCTTTTAAGCTTGTAAACTAATATTTGTGATGTGAAATAAATGGATGAAAGTCAGTGTAACACTGTCATTTGGGACATTTATCACTTGTTTATTTTGTTCATTCAATTAATGGCAGCAAAAAACTTTGCTGTTATGTGTGGAACGTTTATATTTGATACTTTTGAAGCGAGCGAGGTGGCGTAGTG
Organism: Schistocerca cancellata; assembly: GCF_023864275.1. NCBI lineage: Eukaryota > Metazoa > Arthropoda > Insecta > Orthoptera > Acrididae > Schistocerca > Schistocerca cancellata. The sequence continues at coordinate 874,795,184 of NC_064629.1, read as the reverse complement.
GTTATTACACTGGAGATATCTGGTTCCTTTTGAAAAGACACGGCCGATTTCCTTCCCGATCCTTCAGCTGATATGAGTATTGGCCCCATCTCTACGTACCTGTCGTTGACGGGAAGTTACACCGTTATCTTCCGTCTTTCCTTTCTTTATAGTTAGTGATTTCTTACGCCAATGTCACAAAGATTTTGTGATTTCTCCACCAAACAAAGCAATAGTTTTTCGTACTTCTTTATCAGGGACACGTGATGAAGAGGAATATTCTGTGATACGAAGCTGTGAGGGAAGACCTTTCGCTTTGCCTTACTTTATTCTGGCACTTACCATTTCCAAGCGGATAGATTGGCCTCTGGATCCCAGCAATACTCGGCACAGTAATCTGAAACAGAAAACTCAGCTGGGATCAATTCATGTCATCGTTCTCTCCTCTTCAACGAAGCTGAAGCAGTTGCCCATAAGTTAGAATTTCATAGACACGGGCCAATTAGAATCTCCACTTACTTGGAATGAAAATATACTAACAGGCTTACACTCGAAAGTAAAAGGAGAGATTTATAAGTACACTATCTGATCAAAGGTATCCGGACACCTTGCTGAAAATGACTTACAAGTTCGTGGGGCCCTCCATCTGTAATGCTGGAATTCAATACGGCGTTGGCCCTCCCTTACCCTTGATGACGGCTTCCACTTTCGCAGGCATAAGTTCAGTCAGGTGCTGGAAGGTTTTTTGGGGAATGGTAGCCCATTCTTCACGGAGTGCTGCACTGAGGAGAGGTATCGATGTTGGTCGGTGAGGGCTGGCACGAAGTCGGCGTTCCAAAACATCCAAAAAGTGTTCTGTAGGATTCAGGTCAGGAGACTGAAGGCCAGTCCATTACAGGGATGTTATTATCGTGTAACTACTCCACCACAGGCCGTGCATTATGAACAAATACTCGATCGTGTTGAAAGATGCAATCGGCATCCCCGAATTGCTCTTCAACAGCGGGAAGCAAGAAGGTGCTTAAAACATCAACGTAGGCCTGTGCTGTGATAGTGTCACACAAAAGAACAAGGAGTGCAACCCCCTTCCATGAAAAACACGACCACACCATAACACCACCGCCTACCCACGCTGGCAGATAACGTTCACCGGGCATTCGCCATACCCACACCCTGCTGTCGGATCGCCACATTCTGTACCGTCATTCGTCACTCCACACGTTTTTCCGCTGTTCAATTGTCCAATGTTTACGCCTCTTACACCAAGCGAGGCGTCGTTTGGCATTTACCGCCGTGATGTGTGGCTTATGAGCAGCCGCTCGACCATGAAATCCAAGTTTTTTCACCTCCCGCCTAACTGTCATAGTACTCGCAGTGGATCCTGATGTAGTTTGGAATTCCTGTGTGATGGTCTGGATAGATGACCCTCTTCAACTGTCGGCGGTCTCTGTCAGTCAACAGACGAGGTCGGCCTGTACGCTTTTGTGCTGTAAGTGTCCCTTCACGTTTCCACTTCACTATCACATCGGAAAGAGTGGACCTAGGGATGTTTAGGAGTGTGGAAATCTCGCGTACAGACGTGTGACACAAGTGACGCCCAATCACCTGGCCACGTTCGGAGTCCGTGAGTTCCGCGGAGCACCCCGTTCTGCTCTCTCACGTTATCTAATGACTACTGAGGTCGCTACCTGTCAGTAGGTGGCAGCACAATGCACCTAATATGAAAAACGTACGTTGTTGGGGATGTCCGGATACTTTTGATCAGATAGTGTATATATCTTTTTGACTATTTATGTGCGAAACTCGACTAGAACAGCGTCGTGATCGTGCGAAAAGGGTTTTTCAAGGGCAAGAGAAGGTAAAACACCGAAAGCACATGTTTGATCATTCTACTCGAAGATGCGCACAAATTTCGTCAGTGGCCAAGAAAAACCGAGTCCTAATCTATGACTTCGGTAAAAATCAATAAAATTAGAAAATAAAAATCCATATCTAAAATCATTACCTCTTTTTCTGCCATGTAGTACATTTCCATCTGTAGCTATTCCTTTCTTTAATCGGTGTAAATAAATTCGAGTCACCAGTGCCACAGTATCTTAGAACTTCTTCGGTTTTGATATTTCACTACACGAATTACATAAAGAAGTTGACCCATGAACTTTCAGAGGGCGAATTGACTAATAGTCAACGGCGTCTTTAATTTTTTACGAGGCACATGCAATTTTAACTGCCCTTTCCGGTTGCCAGGGGTCGTACAACTTTCTAAATAATCGATTATGGAATTTATTCTGTATACACTTTCCTGGACAAGATCCGCTGGACAGAAAAGTCGCACATTGAAGGGAAATACTGCTAGTCTATAGAAGATTATACTCGACCGCAAAAAAAATCTGCGCACGCAACTGTAAAAATATCTTTCTCGAGGGTATGAATACTTGCAAAAATGGCGAGACCTTTTGAATTTTGAAATCTTTGCAGCCAATCGTTTCCCCTCCCGAACATAAGGCACAGTAAAATACCTCCACTTCATTAAATTCCTTTTTATTCGAGATGAGAGGGCAGATTCTTTTTAATTTCTTTCTCAGACATTTCCCGGAGCAATTTCTGGGACACTCGTTAAGGACAGCAGTAAGCAAGCCCTACGACGGCTTCTGCTGGACGCCACGCCGAACACTCCAATATCAAAGGAATTTATTTCATCCCCTCCCTTCCAATTCCTTTTTTCCCCTCGCTCTTATCACCCGCTTTCTCTGAAGAGAATTTTCACACTACCTTAAATAATATGCCACTTGGGAACGAACCTTTTAAAGCGAGGCTATTCATTTTAAAACGGTCAGGCTAATGTCTCCTCTGACATTGTACAATCACAGCAATTCTTTCCTTTTTCTCTGCAGTAGCTTATCTTCACATTTCACGTTTTTTCCCTTTTGTTGGAGAGATATATAACTTTCTCAGTGGCTAAGATTATAAATAGGCAGTACACTGAGAAGTATTTGCTTATCGAACTTTTACACAGCGTAATAGTAGTCTTATACGCGCCTAGAAAACTCATTAGGTTTTGTGAGATAATTACATTTACGAACACATTTCGCAGTAACAGTACGATTCATTGACATTTGTTTTCATAGTTTGGATAATTAGTTAATTAACATGTTATTTTATTTAAATTCGTCGCTGTGAGCAGCATAAGAAAACTTTTTCGGTCATTCGGACGCGATGGCGCCCAGAACTACACATTCCGTGTACTTGTTTGTAAACAGTTGACATTCAGTGAACGAGACACGTTTTTGCATTCATCTACACCGTAAATCCTTGCGGTTGTAGGAGTTTTGTCTAGATTTGGTCTCATGTGGCATGCAACACAACAAATGTTTTCAGAAGTAGAGAATAGTTGGATGTTTCCTCCATTACCTGTTTCTTCTTCTCTTATGTGGTCTCCTCCTTTTCTACCGTCGTCTCCATCTTCATTTTCACTATTTCTGCTTACTATTCGTATCGATATTTCTGAGTGTTGGCTTTTTTCTGCGCTTAACCGTGTAAAATTCTTCTATAGTGATTTACTGTCAAATCGAAAGAAAACCTATTTTAGGTGACTGTAGTTTCCATAATAGTACAAAAGACTGGAGTTATCTGATGGATCGGTTGGTTTCGTGCAATCTGCCTCTCAGAATCAGATTTCCAGTCCGGCCATTGCTTCATTGACTGGTGATTAAGAATGTAAACTGGTTTGTACCACAACTGATTCTGTCCAATGTCATGTGCCTAAAAACCCCACTTTTTCTCTGTATCAGAGAAAAAATGGATATATGAGGTTTTGTAATCATGAGGTTACAACATTTTCGCTGCTGCTTAAACTACGTCGGAGTTACGTCAGTTTATATGTGAGGTTGGTAAAGAATCATTTCTTCAAGTTAAGAGAATTTTTTTATGCTTATCTTCGCGTCGACAGCCAGGTCACCAGAGATGACCCGCTATCTCAGCTTGCTTATTAGATGGGAACTGATTGATGTTTACCTAATGGAAAGACAGACCTCGGTTTCCTTGTTCAGCCCAGAGCACCAAAAAAGGCCAGAATTTTGACAGTGTTTCACCCTCATAATAGTACCAGTGTTCTTAACAAATATGTTTAGCAGAAATAATGTTTCTAACATTATTTAATAGTTAATGGAATGAAGCGCAAGCACTGCGAAATACGTGGACTGACTGTCGTGAACATATTGAAAAAAATTATGTAAAGAAACACACTTGAAAATGAGAATAAATCCTCGAAACCAGGTGTGCTAAGCATTAAAAAAGTAAGTAGCTGGTGCAGTTTTTCATTATTTAAATCACGAATGACAGAGCTGCAAACTTTCCAAAAACATCGATTACGTCTAACGAAATTAAGAAAATAAGACTTCTTTGCAAAATAATACGCTCTTCTCGAAGAGAGTTTCAGTGGCAACGATGTGGGTAGGATCGAGTTACCTGAATGAGGTGCATGCACCAGAGAAGAATTCACAGTAAATATGTTTACGAATGAATGTCGCCATTGTCTTGGACGCCTTATTCAGCAACGGAGATGCATGGCGACAATGCGTCCACGCACACAGCTCGTGCTTACTAAGAAAGGTATCATCGCCAGGCAAGTGCTTTGCTTAATGCGGATTAGGCTCAACGCTTTCGCACTGAAGCTGGCCAAGTCAGTTAGCTCTCCGGCCGTTTATTCGGAAAGCGAGGACTCGCCTCCTTTACTACCGTGAGGTAAGCGACGTCGTCACTATTGTCATCGACAACCATTCTCTATGTCTTGTCTTCTGTGACGTTCCAGGATTATTTGACATTATTTGTTCGTCTAATCTTTTCTGTCCGCCATTACTGTTCTACTTGGAGCCAGGCAGCAACATTTTGTTAAAAACTGACTCCATAATCTCTTTTATTTTACTGTCCGAATTCTACAGGATGAACCTGAATTCCACAGACAAAATTTCGTCTCCCCCTGTCGGAGGTTCGAGTCCTCCCTCGGGCATGGATGTGTGTGTTGTCCTTAGCGCAAGTTAGTATAAGTTGAATTAAGTAGTGTGTAGGCTTAGGGACCGATGACCTCAGCAGTTTAGTCCCATAGGAACTTACCACCACCACTTAAATTTCGTAAGTTGTTCAGGAATATTTTCTGAGTTTTACCGTAGTTGAGACTTGAGGTCCCTGGTGGCTAGCTACAGAGTAATTGCATTTCGTTTGATTTCTTACCCCCATTTATGTTTGTATTTGTGTTACACCGAAAATATATGCCCAACAGAACAAATGTTGATATTATGCACTGTGTATCTTGTTTGGAAACAAACTTATTCCATTCACTCACGCTACTTGCTGTTGACAACAATTATGTCCACTGTACTCTTCACCCGCATGCTTTCGTTCAGTACTACTCGGTTCTCCGTGGGGTTTTCTTTTTCCCTGTAGTGTCAGTTGTACCAGTATGGACCGGCTTACTTTTGAGGAGATGGCCGATATGCACGTCGTTTATGGATATCTGAATGCAGTGGGAGAGTGGCTACGTTGAGCTGTTTCCTCAGAGACGGCAAGGGCATCACAGTACTTTTGCATCTCCAATTTTTGCGGGTCAGTAAGCCTGTCCATATTGCTGTGTATCAATATTAACTTACAACTAATACTGCAGGGAAAACAAAACCTGAGGTAGGACCGAGCAGTAGTAAAAGTAAACTTGAGGGCGAAGACTAAAGTGGGTATTACTGTTACCAATTTGGTCCCGTAAGACCTTACAAAAAAATAAAAACTGTTACCAATAGTAATTACTGTGACTGTCTGGAACAAGCTTCAATACAAGCCGTCGATATTTGCACTGTCGTGCAGATATCTTCACTGCCCTGTAAAGACAAATATTTTTCATCCTCGACCTTCCAAAACAATGCCTCTTCGGCCCATGGTGCAACAGTACTCTCACGAAAACAACATCACTATCTTGTTTCAAAGCTGAGTGAGCTCGAGCCTTGGTGTATAGCTGCCGATGCAGTCAACAATTCTTGGTTCGCAGAATGTCTTTAGAACAGTGAGTGAGGTCAAAAATTGATTAATTTGCTTTGTAAGTAATTTCTACATCCCGATCAATACTAACGAAGGTTACAGGTCTGAATAGAAATTTAGTCGTGTTCACCTGCCGCCAATTGTACTGATATTTACCAAGCGAGGTGGCGTTGTAGCGTAACCACTACATCCGCACTCGAGCGGAGTAGTGATCAAACCTCCTTCACGTATATCAAATGTCGGAATGATTGCTGGAACAAGGTCAGCTGCCGATTTTCGTCTAGATGCTTGCCCAACGGATACAGCGCTTTGTCTCTGTGGACCTCAGTCAACGCTCTGACAGGCCTCTTACTCCTCTGTCGGCATTTAACCGTGGAAAATAAGAAAAAAATAGTCTAAACACATAAGTGACTCTGCCATATAGGGAATGCTGCTTTCTAGGAAGTACCGTGCTCCAGCCCTGTTGGCTGCGTGTCGAAGACGGCGACAATGCAGTGCTAACGCGCGCCGAGACCTCGGCTTTGGGACAGGAAGCAGGTGGCTCAGCGCCAGAGCGGCTACAACTCTACTACATTGTATACAAATCCAACAATGTCTCCTTTGAATACGAAAATGGCGCCCTATTGAAAAGGATCGAGTCATTACCGGAATCGGTTTACAGAACTGTGTCCTGGGAGGAGGTAGCGCGCCGTATAAATGTGGAAAATAAAACATGAAAGACAGCCGTAGTAACGACCGACTGTACGATGTCCGGCGACCATCTGCGATACGGTGCTCCGTGCCTTGTATTCTCCACGCCGTCTTTAGCAAGGCTACTTTTTGCTAAATTACAACTCCCATTGAAGAACAGTTTTTCACTTCGTTTCGACTGTGCCTGCGTTCGAGGGATTCGCCGTTCGTTTGAGCAATCGTGTCGCAGATTCTTTGCCACTATAGCTGTCAGTTTTTCGCTACAGCTGTTATAGCGCCGATGGAAAATGTGACTGAGAGAAACGGAGTGTGGTGAAAGATATGGGAGGAACTGGGGGAAACGGGGTGAAGAGTAGCCTTCTGGAAAACAGCACTGGAACCAAAGTCTTTCAGATACGCAAAAATTGCATCCTAGTAGTAACTCAGAAGTGAACAGTTTAGAGTTGATTCATACAACAGGAATGGTTGATCGCGGACGTTTAAATCATCACCCACCCTTCCTGCACTATGTTCTCCGTGGTTTCACTAAATCGTTTCACCTGGGATGCTTTCTTTCAGTACGTCACGGGTGACTCCCTTCCCTATACTTGTTCAATTAGAGCTTCAACTTCGTCCCCATCCGTCGTGCTTCATGCAACTGCAACTGCAGCCTGAAAACTGAGAAGAAGTACGGAAGATGTGCAAGTGAAAAGTATGTAAGTTTCCTAAGCTGAGGTTCTTTACGTTTTGGCTATAGTTTTTTTGCGGACAGGAGTTGGTGAGTACACGTAGATTATTCTTTCCAACTCTTTAGTGGCGTAAAAATTCAACTCATAAAGGCTGTCTACAAGTATGTCCATATCTACACCTTGCGAGCCACCATACGGTGAATGGCGGTGCATACTTCTGGTACCATATCTTGTCTTCCTTCCCTGTTCCACTCGCGAATGTCGCGTGAGAAGAACGATTGTCTACAAACCTCCGCATGAGCTACAGTTTATACAATTTCTTCGTTGTTATCATTTCGCGGGACGTATCAGAGCGAGGAAGCAAAATGTTTCCCGGAACATATTCTTTTTCCCAGTACACAGTCCACATGATGCAGAAAGCCTCTCTTGTAGCGTCTGCACTGGAATTTGTTGAGCGTCTCCGTAACGCTCTCGCACCGACTAAAAGACCACCAGACGAAACATGCTGCTCTTCGTTGGATCTTATCTACCTCTTCTGTTAATCCAACCTGGCGAGGACTCCAGAATGAGCAGTTCTCAAGAATCGGTCGAACAAGTGTTTTGTAATTCAATTCTTTCGTGGATGAATCTCTGCCTGCCATCTGAGTGTCCTACAGTTTGTTGTATGTGACCATTCTATATTATGCCGCGTCGGATGTTTGCGCATCAGTATTTTACGTCAGTTATAGCTTCTAGTAACTTGTTGCCAATAGTAAAATCCTACAGTAGTGGATATTTTCGTCTGTCAATGAGCGATATATCAATCGCCAGTTCCCTCTAGATCGCCCTGCAATTCTTTACAGTTTTCTGACATTGCTACCTTCCTGTAGACAACTGAATCGTCTGCGAACAGCCTCAAGGAGCTTCCGATGTCGTTCACTAGATCATTTATACAGATTGTAAACACTTCTTTGTGGTAGTCCTGTAATCACCTGTACATCTGTGGCTTTTGTTCTGTTAAGAGCAAAGTGTCGAGCTTTATTAGCAAGGACGTCCTGAATCCACTCGCCAATCTGGTTCAAATGGTTCAAATGGCTCTGAGCACTATGGGACTCAACTGCTGTGGTCATAAGTCCCCTTGAACTTAGAACTACTTAAACCTAACTAACCTAAGGATATCACACACATCCATGCCCGAGGCAGGATTCGAACCTGCGACCGTAGCGGTCGTGCGGTTCCAGACTGTAGCGCCTTTAACCGCTCGGCCACTACATCTACATCTACATCTACATTTATACTCCGCAAGCCACCCAACGGTGTTTGGCGGAGGGCACTTTACGTGCCACTGTCATTACCTCCCTTTCCTGTTCCAGTCGCGTATGGTTCGCGGGAAGAACGACTGTCTGAAAGCCTCTGTGCGCGCTCTAATCTCTCTAATTTTACATTCGTGATCTCCTCGGGAGGTGTAAGTAGGGGGAAGCAATATATTCGATACCTCATCCAGAAACGCACCCTCTCGAAACCTGGCGAGCAAGCTACACCGCGATGCAGAGCGCCTCTCTTGCAGAGTCTGCCACTTGAGTTTGTTAAACATCTCCGTAACGCTATCACGGTTACCAAATAACCCTGTGACGAAACGCGCCGCTCTTCTTTGGATCTTCTCTATCTCCTCCGTCAACCCGATCTGGTACGGATCCCACACTGATGAGCAATACTCAAGTATAGGTCGAACGAGTGTTTTGTAAGCCACCTCCTTTGTTGATGGACTACATTTTCTAAGGACTCTTCCAATGAATCTCAACCTGGTACCCGCCTTACCAACAATTACCGGCCGGCCCGCCAATCTGGTCCGAAACTCGGCAACATCGTATTTGTTCACTAGACGACAGTATGGAGCTGTATCAAACGTCTTGTTGGAGTCAGGGAACACGGCACCAAGTGAGGCGCCGATGTCTACAGAGCTCTGGATCTCACGAACGAACACAGCGAACTGAGCTTCTCTACCATTAATTACATCTACCGTAGGATTTTTAATGATAATATACGTTTCCCTTGTTAGAAGTAGGTCTCGCAGCGAGTGGCAGGAGAAGCCCATTTAGAGATAGCGCTACAGCAGGGAATCTGGACTGTGCTGCAAAGGCAGACGAGGCTGGACGGCATTTTAAAGATGTGTGCGCCACTGCTGTGCAGGTGCTCGCATTATTGTTGCGAATGCGCCGAGCTGCAGCGGGCCACGCGCTAAGCCGCGCTGACAGATTGCGCAGACGAAGAAAGCGGAGCGCACCCTGAGTTACGGCAGGAAGGAAATCTCTCCGCTAAAATACGGCCGCCGCCGCGCCGAAATATTGTCGTCCGCTTATTTTCTCCGTGATTGCGATAACGACCGTGTACTGCAGTAATTATGGAGGGCCGCGCCTGCTATCTGCTGCTCGTGTTCCACGTGCCACATCTCCAGCAGGAGAAAAAGAAAATGCTTATCCGATCAGCTCGTAAAATCTCGTCCGCAGTCTCAGACGTACCCGAGCAGCGTGTCTCTCGAATTCGATGTTTTTGTTTTGCGGTGACAGTTGTCTGTTCCGCAACGTTAGCTGCCCGGCGTCAGTTGTCGACATCGTCGTCCCAGCTCAGAGATACACAGTTTCTTATCGAACGGACAGAGTAGCTGTTTCCGCTATGTATCAGCCTATAGAGGCTTACCGCGAATCAATCAGTTTTGTTGTCTCGCATTCGAACACGAAGGAAGCAAGGAAGAGTCCAGCTATACGTCCTGCAGGCCACCGTGATAATCCAGACATTCAGCAACTGATTAAAATTTAAATGCGAACTTTTTAGGTTGGGTTTCACAGTGACTGTTACGAATATTAGTTGAAAGTGCAAGTTTGTTGTAACCAGTCACAATTTTTTGATTAATTTTTGTTCCAGTTCGTGTTTCGGAGGTTTAAGCATCCATCATCAGATGGATTTATGTCAGTTAGAAAGAAATGTAGGTGTAGTGTATACGACTTTTGGGTAATCTGTGGTACTATCTCCAGTGATTACAGGCTTCTTTTCCTGCTGTGTTTGGATCACATACATTCGTAATTGCTCTCAACACAGGAGTCTGTGTGTGTGAATTGCTAAGGGACTGAACTGCTGAGGTCATCGGCCCCTAGACTTACACACTACTTAAACTAACTTATGCTAAGAACAACACACTCACACACCAATGCCCGAGAGCGGACTCGAACCTACGGCGAGACAGGCCGCGCAATCCGTGACATGGCGCCTCAAACCGCGCGGCCACTCCGCGGAGCTCTCAACACAGAACTTAAGGGTATATGTGATATAAAAACGAGAGGTATTTAGGTTGCGTGTGTTGTAAACATGGCAGGAAAAGCACCCTGTGACCTCTGGAGACAATACCACAAGTTACCCAGAAGTCGTATTCAGTACTTACATGTCTTACTAATTGACAAGATGATGGACGTTCAACCTCCGAAACTCTATCAGATGATTAACAGTTAATTCAGTAAATGCAATGAAGTTACCTAAGGATGAACAAAATGCTTGAAACCGGGACTGGTATGAAACAGTAAAATTTTCTAAAATGTGTCATCATTGTAGTGCTAGACAGGCGTATTTTAGAGGTTTAGGTTTTACGCAGTTGCCCTGAGTCACCCGATGATTTCCTAAACGGGAATACGTACTCCGCCTCTAATAACCATCGACGAGGATTTGTGCTATAATCTTCCATTCTGCGTGCGAGTTACAGCAGTTACGTTTCCTCCATAATCACATCTATCTCGAACAACATCCTGCATTTGCAGGCAGATACTTCCACTGCTTTCCTCTGACTCACTTACGGGAGTGGTTTCCCTAAACCTATCCACTCTGTTTTATCTTTCGAAAGGGCACGGTCTAATTCCTTAGCCGCCCTTGCTCTTTTCTGGATTGTGTTACGCACTAATCTTCCTTCAGTTACCGGAGCTGGATCCACAGATACTTTAGGATACTAACCGTAACTTGGAATTTGCCCATACACGTGTCTCCGGCGTTAAGCACCAGGACAAAGTTCTGAGGCTAATTCGGGTTTAAACCGTGGGCTCTGTTAGGGAAAGACTTCAGCTAATGATCCACTAGACACACACAGGTATAGACCGTCTTCAGTTCACAGTACGATATTTCGACACCCAGGGACCGAACTATCTTTTCCATTTGTGAGGAAACAATAATTTGTGTTAACGCAGCGATGTAAAGGAGCCAGATCCTTTCGCAGCGGACAGAGGCACTAGCTTTCCAAATGCGAATGCTTCATCGCTAAAGATAGTGTCGTCACCTTACCTCCTCGAGCTGTTAATCTTGTAGCTCCTCGAGAGCACAAGCAGATGCTGTCGATAACACAGTGGGAAGCTTCGCATAATATTTAACGTTTTCGAGTAAATCTTCCAGTCTTCCAGCTCTGTAAGTATCAGTTCATTAAAAAAAGAAATGAGTCCAACAGTCAACAGTTCTCAGCTTTGTAAGTATGCATCACTTAAGGTGGTGTCGGGGGTGGGGAGTCACTTTAGTGGAGGACTGAAGGGCGAGTATATGCCTTACGTCAGCTGATGATATCTGTGACACTCCTGACCTGTACTCAAGATATCCACAATACTAAAAAAAAATTGCTCGTGTATCTGCTAGACAAGCAGCTCATCCTAAAGCGGTACTCGTTCATTGAGCAATCAGACCTTGATCTTTGGCCGATATTCTTTCTGTGACATGTGCCTTATGCAAGAAGCAGAACCTAAAAACCGGGACGATACGGGAATACTGACCTAAGACAACTTGCATGTCAACAAGTAGGTCGTGAATCTGTTTCTGTTGATGCGCACACGTGACAAATAGAAAACGGCTACCAGTGTTTACTGTGTTTATTGTAAGGACGACAAGCGCGGTCAGTTCACTTCATTAGCCGACGGTCGTGTAAACTGAGAGCAATTAGCGTTATGCCATATCTGCGATGTTCCTTGAATCGACCTCGTGTCATGTACTACGCTTCTTTTCTCCTATTGTTTACATTCTGCAGACAATTTACGACTTGCAAGATAACTGATATAAGGAACTCCTAGGCTGTTGTTCTCAGTACGTTCTATTTTATTCACAAGGCGCTGATAACAATGATGTTCCGTGTTCCAAAGTCAAAATAATGATCGTAGTTAGGCCATTTGTAAAACCGAGAGATTCTTTATATCTGCAAATGTCAGAGACATGTAATGAAATCGAACTTCAGTATACATTGCTTGCTGCATTATATTAACGGTGTTTCGACATAGGAAACTATAAAATGTTGGTCGTGGAATATGACGCCGCAAAAACGTTGCACAAATTTGTAATATATAGCGTGAACGAGACAAAATTTAATTCTATGTTATTTGGATGAATAGACCACACTAGTATGCATTGCGGACGTACTTCACTTTGACTGCAACTCTTTGTGGTGTTACGTCCAATCGACTTTTAGATCATTAGAGTCGAAGCACAAACTGAGACTGGAGGATAATGGTTAACGAAATCTGGGTCCTATGGAAGCAACCCGCAGTACAGTTCTAGGAAATGAAACTGTAGTGTCTTCGGTACCAGATCGGGTTGACGGGGGAGATAGAGGAGATCCAAAGAAGAGCGGCGGGTTTCGTCACAGGGTTATTTGGTAACCGTGATAGCGTTACGGAGATGTTTAACAAACTCAAGTGGCAGACTCTGCAAGAGAGGCGCTCTGCATCGCGGTGTAGCTTGCTCGCCAGGTTTCGAGAGGGTGCGTTTCTGGATGAGGTAACGAATATATTGCTTCCCCCTACTTATACCTCCAGAGGAGATCACGAATGTAAAATTAGAGAGATTAGAGCGCGCACAGAGGCTTTTAGACAGTCGTTCTTCCCGCGAACCATACGCGACTGGAACAGGAAAGGGAGGTAATGACAGTGGCACGTAAAGTGCCCTCCGCCACACACCGTTGGGTGGCTTGCGGAGTATAAATGTAAATGTAGATGTAGATGTAGATCTCGTCCAGTTTGATGACAATAGACTAAAAACTAGCACGTCGAAACATTGCATATATTGTGATTCGTTAAAATCTCCTGATAAATCTTTCTGACTGAAAAGTCCACAGGTGGGCTGCGGTTTCCGGTGTTCAACAGGCACAATATTTCGGGGAGAAACCTTGTGGTCATCATCAGCTGCGCTAACGAACAATTTCTCACCCAAATATTGTGCCCGTTGGATACCGATAACCGACAGTACCTCCATGGAATGTTCTGACATTACATACAGTCTACTGTCTTACAGTTGATACGATACACTGATTTAAGGCGTACGGAATTTTATATCTGATAACAAGAAATTGGAAATTTGTGGTAAGTTCTATGGGACCAAATTGGTAAGGTCATCGGTCCCTAGGCTTACACACTATTTAATCTAACTTAAACTAACTTACGCTAAAGACAATACACACACTCATGCCCAAGGGAGGACTCGAACCTCCGTATCTGATAACAAAGTAATTTAGTACCAAAGATAAGTTACAAACAAAGGAAACCGAAATGGATCGTGGCAAATGATAAAAAGTGCATACTCACAAGCATCGTAACTGCAATAGCGTTGTCGATATTCTGGGGAACCAAATAAATTACTACACGGTGTAGTCTCCTAACATTCACTCAAAAAACCCCAGAATCTCTTCCAGCTTTCCTCTTTGTTGTTTCGCGTTTTTAGTGGAAAGTAAACATTGTGGACAAACCTCATTATAGCAGACAGTGGCCATCGAGAAAACCTCACAGGATAAAGTTTTCTCACATTGGTAACGGAAGAGAGCATCGATATTATTGGGAGGCTGGTCGGGCACTTTTTGCTCCTCTAATTGCTCTCCGATTTCTCGAGTGGGACCGGCGACTTCAGCTCTCTCAAATCGCCTTCAGGCTGCGGGAAATATTCAAATTAAGATGGAATGAGTCCTTTAAGAATCTTCAAAATTCTAATTACTATTACAGAATATCACTCCGAGTACGGAGGGTTGACTTGAGCTGAAAATCGGTAAGAGCGAGGGAGGGCGTTATAATCAGCGCCTTTGCTTGGCCGCTACCGCCGCTAATCCCACGCATAGTGGTAGGGACTCCACTCAGCCTATTCGCGCTCTTGCCACGCCAGCACAGACGGTGTATCCACGTGGCACATGGAACCCACACCTCACTGCCAATTTTTTCGGAAAGTTAGCCGGTTTGAATTGAAAATAAGAACTCAGTTTAAGATTATTTTCTCATAATTGTATAGTATCTTTAAAGCACTGTAAATAATATATCACTGACATACTTTCGAGGGTATTAAGAATAAATTCTCCGTAATTACAGTAATTTATCAAACCATATTTTACACATTACGGGCTGGCACAAGAGATTTATTACCGTAATCTGCTCCACTGTCGTCAGCTGTGAATCAGTACGAACGTGCGTCGCAGTATTGTCGACAGAGATTATTTGCTTTATATATTTTATAACTGTGTAGGCTTCCGTGGTCAGAGTCAGCTGACATAAAAGTTTTCTGGGTATGGTACCGCCTCATGCTGACTTTTCTCCACTTTAGTTTTTACACTATGACGCCGTACCGTACTCAGAAAACTTTTATATCAGTTGCTTTGTATCGTTAACAAAAATCGCCTAAATATCGTTTGTCGACGTAGACCGCTCAATGAAACACTTGGACAACCGGAACATACCTTACGTTTGACAGTTATTCGTTTCTATTAAGGTATGTGATAAACTATCTCGTTTAGTGCAGTTTTTGCGTCCTGTTTACGTTTGTTTAACTAATTTTGAGTTCACGCTAAGTCCGCCGTTACATTGTGTTTGTCTAGAATATTTGACAGCATTTCTGTAAATTTTTCATGCTTCATTTAATATTCAACTCATTCAGATACGCCACTGTGCTCACTTTCTTCTACTATTGCGGTTCACAGCTCCTCCTAAATTCGCCCCTATTATTAATCAGAAATGACGCTGTGGAGTAAATGGATTGCCACGTAGTTGGAAGGCTCCCAAAGACACTGGAAAGGCTTCAACATTACATAATAATCGCCACGCAAAACTACCTGGAATAACTACTTTCTGATCCTCGCTAAATGGTCCAAGAACATTTCGCCATAGGAAAGGATTGAATGAAAGTGTGGAAACTATGCTAGCTTTCCCGTTTGCAGGTCAGTACAGTGAGATAGATTTCTAAGTACAAAGCAAGCAGACTGAGCTTTCTGGTCCAACCACGGACTGGTACCACCTCACCTCTTTATCCATGTGAAGACAGAGGGCCTTCACAGATTGTATGCCCGTTCATCTCCGCTTTTGATAATTATAAGGCCAATCAGTTGCCAATCTCTGCGAATTACATAGAGTCATTGGACTGGCGTTTGTCTCACGTATCAGCACTCCCCGCTCTCCTGTGTGGAAGGCAGCAGGGGCTCGGATATATCGGTACGGCTGAAGTGATGAGGTGCATTTTGTAGGCGAACGGCGTCTGTGGTAATGAAGTTGTTGGGACAAGCGGAGTGAGCAGGCCGGGAGAAAAAGCGGTCGCGACACCTCGCCGGGACCTGCCGTACACCTCAAGCAGCGGCAGGCGGCCGCACTTCTGCCCAGCTGTGACTGGACGGGAACACCGAACCAAACGCACCATCTCGTATTCAAAGGAACCCTTCCCACTTTCACCATAAATGCTTTAGGGAAACAACGAAAAACGCACGAGGATTCAAAGCCCGCTCCTCACGTACACGATGCAAATGTTTTCTCCATTACTGAATACCTGCTCTTCCCTAGCTTATCAGACGTAGAGTCCGGCTTCCCAGATGCCGGAATTTCGGTGCTTTTTAATATGCAAAGGAGTGTCTGGGAAAACAGAGAGAGGGAAGGGAGAAGAATCAAATACTATTACTGATATTACTATAATGTATTTCTGTCTGTACCTCCCGCGTTCGGCCATCCTGATTTAGGTTTTCCGTGATTTCCATAAATCGCTCCAGGCAAATGCCGGGATGGTTCCTTTGAAAGGGCACGGCCGACTTCCTTCCCCGTCCTTCCCTAAGGTGATGAGACCGATGACCTCGCTGTTTGGTCTCCTTCCCCAAACAACCCAACCCAACCCCTCTGTCTGTACCGTATTTTATAACTTCATTATTTGTGCTGAAAGATTTACCCATTGTAGCCTATTCGCTCTGAAACCTAAACATACTGACAAAAATTAGACATCCCAAGGGGACATGGTGCTAATGTCGTATAACATCGCCTCCAAACAGCCTCAGTTCCACGAGGGACAGAGTCGACAAGTTTCTTCTGTATGTCATATGCAACTGAAGCCACTCACTGATGATTGCATCCCGTAGAGCCATCAAATTTCGGGTATGCTGACTGCTGGTTTCAGCCACTATTCCGAGTACACATCAGCTTTGTCTTCGAGATTAAGATTGAATGGTTTAGTGGGCAAGTGGAAGTGCGGAGTGTCCGTAAATCCAAAAAGTACTACAAGAACTTTTTTCAGTCTGACACCTTAAAAAAGACGACCTGGAGGAGAAATTTCTTCTATGTATCGTACTGGTACCTTGGTGTTAGTTAAGTGCATTACGTTAATACAATATTTCTGCAATATACAGAGTGCTTCGAACTTACATCGACGAACTTCGAGAGAGTGTCTTGAGGAACAAAATGAGGATAGAAACCCGTGTCTGAACAGGCCATCCAACGATGGTACAAAGTGTCGAAGTTATAAGCGCCAGGGCCCTATGTATGTGCACATACAGGGTAGTTCCGTGATGATGTTACAGACTTACAGGGATGATGGGGAAGGATAAATGTATCAGTCTGATTTAAGTGACCCTGGTTCGAAAACAAACGAGTTGAATGTTATAGGCGAAAATCGTTCAAAATCAAATGGTGCAAATGGCTCTGAGCACTATGAGACTTCACATCTGATGTCATAAGTCTCCTAGAACTTAGTACTTGAACCTAACTAACCTAAGGACATCACACACATCCATGCCCGAGGCAGGATTCGAACCTGCGACCGTAGCAGTCGCGCGTTTCCGGACTGAAGCGCCTAGAACAGCTCGGCCACAACAGCCGACGTGAAAATCGATCTGACACCTCTAACAATACTGTTGTCGCTAAGATTGTGGGGTATGCCACTTTCAGAGGTGGCAGTTGTGGATCAAAACAAGAAAAAATGCCTAGCAAACATGGGTTCTAAAATGCGTAACTGAGGAGCCTTGAGCACTTGTTCGTCTTCGCTACTGCGAAACACATCTCGTCTACTGAGCAAGTGCTGATAGCTCTCAAGGTATGCATGTTATAGCCCATGTTTACTAGAATTTTTTCTTGTTTTGGTCCACACTACCACCTCTGAAAGATGCCTACCCCACAGTCTTAGCAACAACAGTACAGGTACATGTATTGCACTGTTAGAGGTATCAGAATGATTTTCGTTATACAGTTCGACTCGTTCGTTTCCGGACCAGGGTTCTTTACCTCAAATTCCTTCTCCATCATCCCTGAAAGTTTGTAACATCATCGCGGAATCACCCTGTATAATATACATATATATGCAGGCCCTGGCTCCTGTGGCCGGCCAGAGTGGCCGAGCGGCTCTAGGCGCTACAGTCTGGAACCGCGCGACCGCTACGGTCGCAGGTTCGAATCCTGCCTCGGGCATGGATGTGTGTGATGTCCTTAGGTTAGTTAGGTTTACGTAGTTCTAAGTTGTAGGGGACTGATGACCTCAGAAGTTAAGTCCCATAGTGCTCAGAGCCATTTGAACCATTTTGCACCTGGCTCCTGTAACTTCGACGCACTGTACGTTTCCGGACACGGGTTCCTGTCCTCATTTTGTTCGTCAAGACACCTTCTACATCGCCTCGAAGTTTGCCGGTGTTATTTTGGAACATGCTGTGTATAAAATTCATCTTCACACGGAGATATGTTTTTTAATTTTTTTTATGAAATAACTGAGAAACGATCAGTGTCGTTTGAATATAAATACGTATTGTTGTCGCGGGACGTCTTGTACTCCCACATCTCCGGCGGCGCTAACATCAACACACTATTTTTCCCGTGCTCTGGCTTTGTCGAGGACATATTACACTGAAGTAGAAATCAAAAACTTCCGAAGTGTGCTCGCAATTAGGTGAAGAGCTGAGTTATGAGGCTGTCAGGCAAAGACTTTCGACTCGATATTGGGACGCAGCAGTGGATATATTACGAGTTTCCTAGGATAAGGAAAGGAAAAAAAACCGGAAAACAGCTGAACGGCTAAATGAAAAGAGTACGAGATGACGAGTTTGCTGGGATTAGCGATGTCCGGCCGCTGAATGCGCAGGTTCGCCGTAAGAATTGTGCGGCAGGTCCTTTTTTTGCCGCAGGGAGCGGCGTGTTTGCGTGCGTCGAGCGCAACGCTGCATCTGTCACCGGATTATCATATGAAAAGATACACAAAGTGTCAAAATTGCCGGTCGGCCGCACGCGCCTAATAACACGCTACCCGGGACGCCCGCCTTCGTTTCGCTGTAATTTAAGAAACTCGTAATTTGGCGTAATTATTAAGCGAAACGGCGGCGTGTATGATTAAATCCGTAAAGTATGAGGCAGACCACTGATCTCTTTATACCGCCCGGAAGGAATCACTTAACACTTTAGCGCGTTCAGCTTGTGGTCCGTCCGTCAATTAGTGACGCCACGCTTGTAGGAGGCATTTCATTCTAGTGCGGGGCAGCGTGGAATGCGTGAGTGACACGGAGAGCCGAATGAAGGACTGCTGGCGTATCATTTACGTCTGTACACCTACATACAGCTGCCATTTCACTTCTTTCCCTCACCGTTCGCAAACGGTGTGCGGGAACAGCGACCCGTAGTAATCCTCCTAATGAGCTCAAATTTCATTGACTTAACATCCAGGCCATGCAGAAGATTTATGCGTAATATGCTGGTCTCTTAACTTAAAATCTCCGAATTTTAACAGTAGCAAGTGTGACTTGCGCATTCATTCTCTTTCCCTTTGTTATTAGCTGCACTATTTTGCTGCTTTTAATGTATATTGCACAAATTTATTTTATTTAAGTAGCCCTGTAATGTAGAAAATTTTAGTTTTTGCCTGTGCTTCTGTTAGCAATGTTTTACACTTTAAATATTAATAATATGTACTACGATATTTGCTTTGAGACTATTTTTGTCTTTGTATATAGGTCTGAGGCTGTCGGGGACCTGATGTTTTGCGCGTTGGATCACCAGTGCACCGGACAAGAATTAGTCGCATCTAGTCTGTCATACAGAAACAGACACAAAGAGTTTGATGTGGCCGTTCTAGACGTGTTCCGGAAAAGCGTGTACTTGTGTGTGTGTGTGTGTGTGTGTGTGTGTGTGTGTGTGTGTGTGCGTGCATGTGAATTTAAAACTCCCTCGCTACAGTACACGCATTTCCGAACGTTTAGCTTACATCAGCATCGTTATAGACTATGTAAAGTTGGCAAAACCTTGATGTTTACACGCAGCCCTTCGAATAATGCGAACTTTTCCGGATAATAAAGTCATGTTTACCCTCTTTTGTAGATGGTGCTAAGTAGCATTCTCTCCCAATGCTGTAAAAGGCATCCTAACCCACGCTGGAACCCTTTTTCTGATCGTTTGGTATTCTCGCTTCGCTTAGACAATCTGGACAGTGTGGAACTTATCCTCCTTGTCATTATTATTACTCTACTGAATACTTGCTATAATGACACCAATCGGTGTGACATCTTAAATTGGTGTTGGACACTGGCACACTTTAATGCCTTCTCAATGGCTGACAAAGTAGATCCCAAGCCCTCTGGGTCCCAACTTTTTGCAGCATATCGACCATATTCAACATTTTTTATTCACAAATTTGATCGCATTGCATGGACGTACAACAGTTTGACAGGCTTGATCTTATGAGTCCTGATCAGAACTAAAAAATATAGAAAAAAGAAAACGCGAAGTTAGCATTAAATATAAAAGTTGAAAGTGCAAGATAAATAAAAAATAAAAATACACTCATTTATTTTTTATATAAAGTGTCGAAACCGGTTAACTGTTGTTCGATTTTTTCCTTCTCTTTCAAGAACTGTAGCCAGTGCTATGATTTTCACGCCTCTAAACTAAAATAAACTCCATGATGCAGTCGTCGTATTGGAAGCCTCACGCGGGGTGGGTTGACACGCGGTTCTCCGAGACGTTAATGTCGGCTTTCAAAACTTCTCTTTCAAATAACACCTTTGAACTACGATTCGACAGGTGTCTAGTAGTTCTAAAACGGGGTGCGAACATATTTGCCCTTCGGTAGCTTGAAAATTGTTCTCTGTTATTTACTTATTACTTGTCTCCCCCGGCAACTGATAAGATCTTCTACATCTACATCTACATCCATACTCCGCAAGCCACCTGACGGTGTGTGGCGGAGGGTACCTTGATGATGATGTTTGGTTTGTGGGGCGCTCAACGGCGGGGTTATCAGCGCCCGTACAATTTCCCAATCTTTGCTCAGTCCAATTTCGCCATTTTCCTGGATGATGATGAAATGATGAGGACAACACAAACACCCAGTCATCTCGAGGCAGGTGAAAATCCCTGACCCCGCCGGGAATCGAACCCGGGACCCCGTGCTCGGGAAGCGAGGGAGGGTACCTTGAGTACCTCTATCGGTTCTCCCTTCTATTCCAGTCTCGTATTGTTCGTGGAAAGAAGGATTGTCGGTATGCCTCTGTGTGGGCTCTAATCTCTCTGATTTTATCCTCATGGTCTCTTCGCGAGATATACGTCGGAGGGAGCAATATACTGCTTGATTCCTCGATGAAGGTATGTTCTCGACACTTCAACAAAAGCCCGTACCGAGCTACTGAGCGTCTCTCCTGCAGAGTCTTCCACTGGAGTTTATCTATTATCTCCGTAACGCTTTCGCGATTACTAAATGATCCTGTAACGAAGCGCGCTGCTCTCCGTTGGATCTTCTCTACCCCTTCTATCAACCCTATCTGGTACGGATCCCACACTGCTGAGCAGTATTCAAGCAGTGGGCGAACAAGCGTACTGTAACCTACTTCCTTTGTTTCCGGATTGCATTTCCTTAGGATTCTTCCAATGAATCTCCAAATAGAACTTACTTTATAATTAATCGATTCAATGTCTCGAACTTAGTTTATAATAAATTGTGATACGGATTGTGAAATATTAATACAGTTGTTCTAGAAAAGTGGTTAGTTGTCCAGCGGCGGGTTAGTGCATGTCTTTATTTCTGCTCCAGCTCTCTGCAAGGCATGTACGCGTCATCATTTTCTGGCCTTCAACCTCAATGTTTTTATGGTGTTGGAAAATACGGTTTTAGCAAGGGCTTTTTAATTTAATGACACAGGTTGTACATATATTTCGACATTTGTTTCACAAAGTAAATGTCGAAGGAAATGTTCTACTTTTTCCAGTAAATTAAACAGCTTATGATGGACAAAATGGTTTTGGCCTTCAGAACATCTGCGTGTGTTTCACCCGCCAAATGATCGAGATTGATTAGAACTGCAAAGGGCAAACGCTATTCGGCTGTCCTCGTAGTGGATCGCGAACAATTCGCTGTCCGGTGCACTCTTTCTCCCCTCGAATCTGTCTTTTTCAGGATGTTGCAGTAAGAAAACACTTTGCTAGCACAGCCGTCTCATACGGACAGCACACAATGAAAACTGGAAGCTTCGGCGGTTCCCGAAGCATCTAGAGTAACAACGAGAATATCGACACTTTGCAGCTAAACACGTTCAGCCGTTACCCTCAGATTGTCGGATTGTGAGACGGATACTGGTTTGACGACTTACTGGGAATTTTATCTCGCCGAGGCGGGAAACGGTAGCGAATGAGGTGGCTAACCCGTTTGTGGGTACAGCGAGGCGGTGGCGCGCTTTATTCTCTGCTGTCCGGATGCGAGGCGTGTGGCTAGCTAGAGCTGCGGCCGGCGACGAGAGACCAGCGGCGGGCGGCGAGACACGGCGACCAGCCCGAGCGGGGGGCCACGCCAGTCGGCGTCCCGGCCGGGCCCCTAGACCTAAGTTTTTGTCGCCCCCGGCGGTGTTCCTAACCTTCGGGCGTGCTCACAGATCTTCATGCACAAGTCGGCGATGCAGATGCAGGCTCGCGAGGCGGTGCACCGCTCAGAGGTGAAGCCGCACCAATGCCAGCAGTGCCTCAAGTCGTTCTCGTCGAACCACCAGCTGGTGCAGCACATTCGTGTGCACACTGGAGAGAAGCCGTACAAGTGCTCCTACTGTGACCGCCGCTTCAAGCAGCTGAGCCACGTGCAGCAGCATACGCGCCTCCACACAGGTCAGTCCTACTTGCAATTATAACCAAATCTAAAGTAGTAGCCTGTCACTGTGTTGTCACCTTCAGTGCGCGAAGGGAAACGAAAATTTCGCTAATTTGCAGATAATTGTAACGCCGGCTCTATTTAAAATTTAAATACAGATTTTTCACGTATTAAGAGAGACTGCAGAGATCTATGAGACTTTCAGAATTATTTCGTGATTCGCGAAGGAGATATATACTTTAAACTTCATACTTGTTACGAGTTACATATTGACAGAACTGCAAAAGAGTAACGCTACTTACCGAAGCTTACGCTTGCCAAATAGTACGCGATACGCAACTTCGGAAAGGTCCAGTGCGAGGTGTTTTGGTAATCAACAAAAAAGTATTTCATTGTATTCCATAGTCTTTTACGTACGATGTCGTAAGTCTGAAGCTGTTCCGTGGACGCGAAAACATCACTCGTTTAAAAAAAAATGCATTACACTGTCCCCAACTGCAGTTTACATCAGATTTTGTTTAAAAGATAATATAAACGAGACTAAACTTCTGCATATTTCCTTCTAGCACCAGACGAACGTACGATAACTTTTTTATATCGTCTACTCTTACCAACATGACGAAAAATGATACTGACGACTTCCGTAATTGGTAACACCGTGTTTAGTGGTTATATTTGCATTCATTGTCGGAGACTTAAGATTTATATTACGTTGTTCTAGATCGCCTCAGCTGCTTCACAGTGTAAAATATTTGAAATAATGGGCTAGACAGCGTTCGCCGGTGGTGGCAACCTGGACGCCAGGAGAAAACTGCTTGGACCTGGCGACCGGTCACCGGATTCTCGCGGAAAGGTGTCGGCTCCGTGCCCGCGTTCTCATTTAACGACTCAGATTATTTAGTGGTTGGACCAAACGCTGATCAGATGGAGTACGTGGTCCTCCGTGCTTAAAGGACAGCTTCTTGTCAGCGCAACATTTTCCGCACATAACAATGCTCCTGTTACCGTGTCTAACAAAATGAGTCATTTACAGAATGTAGGGAAGAGAACGTGTTTCCAGCGCTAAATAAAACTAAACTGAGTGAGCTCCTCTCTAAAACTAATGTGATACTATTAGTGAAGCTAAAGACTGAATAAGAAACTAACAGCCAACTGCAGCTATGAAAACTGGACTTCATACGGCACAAATACCTATTTAGGGGAGCCCCGCAGCCTTTTACATTTCGTTTTTAAGTTGTGCTTTAGTAATATCCATTTCTTTAAAAAAACTGAAGTTTTGTTGAAATAAAAAAAAGATTGTAAGGCCAATTTGCGCAGACATGATGGTGAAAGGCCACTTCGTCGCATTTTGTGTGTGTTTTAGTCTGTAATTGGTACCTTTGAATTCCAGCTCAGCGATGGGGTGTGGAACAGGGGAGGATATCCCCTTCTTGGTAAACCGCACGCCTATTCTTCTCCATCAAAGAGACAGACATATCAGTTTAGTATCAAAAGCTAAAAACGAGGACATGTGATGGGCACTGAGCAGCTTGATGCGCAGCCTCGAGCATTGGTCGTGAAATCTAAAAACTATTTCGTCGTCACCGCGAAACTAAAATGAGTTGCTCTTCTCTCCCCCTTCCAGCTCATATAATGAGTTCCTTCTTGGTACAGCTTACTGCATGCTTCGTAATCGGCACGCTTGAAACAGCATGCGCTACCTAATATGTTCCAAAACACCGCGCATAAAAATGGGATTGTTCCGGGGCTCAGATCTCGGGTTCTCTTGGTGATACAAAGGTAGGGTCAAATTTTTTGGATAGCCCTGAGCTAGGGACTTTGTATGCCCAACAGAATGATCGTCGTACAGTAACTATCCTACAGTACCGGGACAAAATTTGAATATTACACCATCCTCCAGCTTAGTCAATAGAAGAAAATCGATTGATTCTTTTTGCATTAGATGTGATCTGTGTCGTGTCTGAAGGGGCTTATGGAGAAACCAATTAGTTCCCGGGCTTTGGGCACTCAAACCGAACTGCGGATTCCAAGACTGCTATACCCAGAAAAAAGTTTGAAATTCTTACGGTATCTTCCTAAAACCCCGATCTCGAACAACCTTAAAATTTTTCTTTATATCTTTATCCGTTTCCAAGATACATATATTCAAAGTTACCCTACTTGTACACGTAAAATACGCACGTAATATCCGGTGTGAGGTGAAAACATAGTTTATAAAATAACGCAGCACGAAGAAATTTGCCGTAAAGTGTCTCCGTTATCATCAGAAGGGTTCTGGGAAACCCATGTTGTAGTACTGAAGTACATGCAAAATTTTTATGCACGTAACATCCGGTCTGAGGTGTAAAATTAGTTTCAATTTCACGAAAGTAAACTATCAAAATTTTAAATGATCCATTAAGTTCTTTTCATATGAGTGACATGTCCTGCTGTAGCAGGTTAAATGTGGGGAACCAGTGTAAAAACACTCCTATCGCGCCCGGGGAGCGCTAACGTGCTCCAGTTTTAAAAGATTCGGACTGAAAAGTGGGGTACGAGCTGCCTCATTCTACCCTCCTCAGCACCTTGCTATGCGAACATATTAGCGCATTTTTATGCTGAGAGAGGAGGCAGTGGTAACAGGAAAGAGACAGAAAAGTAATAAATGCTGGATGATAGTGGGCAGTGGTTGTGGTATAGAGAGAATGAAGGAGACAGTGGCAGTGAAAGAGACACACAGTGGCAGTGGAATTTAGTTGACAGTGACAGAATAGTGCTAGGAAAAGAGTAGAGGAGACAATGCCAGTGGGAGAGAAGTAGAAAGTGGAAGTGGGGGGCGATCCAATGATCTACAGCTACATGTGATCTACATCTACATCTACACGTACATACCACACGAGCCACCGTGCGGTGAGTAGCGGGGATCCCCTTTACCACAACTAGTCATTTCCTTTCCTGTTTCACTCGCAAATAGAGCGAGGAAGAAACGACTGTGATAATGAAAGACGGAGTGTATGACAATGACAAAGAGGAAGAGCGAGGCAGTGACTGTGAGAGGAGACAGCAGCAGTGGGAAGGAAGAAATGATATAGTAACAGCAAGAGAGAGCAAGAGGGATACGGTTAGAATGAGAGGAGACAGGAGTAGTGGGACAGGACGAATGATACTGTGGCGGCGAGACAGGAGACTGTGACACACAAAGAGTTACTGACAATGATCTGGGCTGAATGAGAATGGGCAAGTGTGAGTGTATGGGTATGAGGGACTTACGGCAGTTGACTCGTGGGTGTGGGCGAGTTACACTTAGGGGACCTTGTGGGAGTGAGATTTGAATTGCGTGTTACAAAATCGCGAGTATGTTCTTATCCCAAGATTTTTGTGAAAATTTTAAAGATTCTTAGGAAGGTAGAATGAGGCAGCTGGTACCCAACTTTTCAGTCAGTGTCTTTTAAAACTGGAGTATATTAGCCTTTTTTTTGTGCTCCGCTAGTAGCATTTTGCCTCTGTATACTGCTACGCGTATGTCTAAATGGGAAATTCTATCGACCTTTTATACGTCATTTCGCTGTACTCGCTGAACACGAAAAATATCTCCTCTGCTGACTCTGCAAACTCCAGCGACCTTCAGGCAGCACCGCTGCCGACAGATTCAAACCGGAAGGTTGTTTCGGCCCACAGCGGACGACTTACAGCCTCCGCCAACGTCTCTTGAATTGGTCTGCCTTACGTCTTCATCTTCCTATTCCGTATCCCAAAGACACAGATATCCAGGTTGCTGCCTCCCTATGCTGTGACGTCATGCAAAGTACAACTCGTTCATCTAATCTGGAATTCTCTAGCGGTAAGGTGGAAAATATGAGTATACGCGGTGCAGAGATATCACTTTCTGAAAAAAAAAAAAAAAATGCCTGTGTCTGAATTCCTTCATTGGCAGAAGCATTGGCAGACGTATTCTGCTGTTAAACTCGGCAGTGTCGCGGAAGTAGAAAGACTGAATCAGTGGATACATTAAAAACAAATCTGTTAACACATTTTGAATAAATGCATAAAAAGAATTTACCCATTTTTACAAATTTTTAGAGATAAATGTATTCCGTACCGCAGGAGTGCAAATAGTGTAATACGTTCTCGAATCCTACAACAGATGAACTTAGCACTGGAAAACTTTGCGCTTTAAGAATTCCTTAGAATAGTGACTGTTGTTTTCTGATATAGGCTATCTCTACGAAAGTGATTTCCCCTACTACCTTATATCCTTTGGCGCGTAGCATTTCACGAAACCGGCATGTTAATCGGTCAGCGGTGTACGGTATATTAAATTTGTTGAATGTTGTCATGAACACTGTGCACAGATCGTAGTTCTGTTAATGTTTAATCGTCCACTTGTTTGGCGTCCCTTATTCTCATTATTTTCGGGGCGTCGATATGAGGGGAAACAAACGTATAGAAGGAGCGTTACGCTACAGTAGCGCTTAATTACGCAGTAAAATTAAATTTATCTCCTTACTTCTTAGTTCTTCTGTTTAGATATTTCGTTTTGCGCATGAACTGTATCGTGCAAAGCCGTGGCAATAATTTGATAGAGTAGTTAACGTTTGTGAACGGCCTCCATATGTAATAATTGTTACACAGTTATGATAACTACGGGCACGTCAGGATATCCTAACTAACAGTTCTTCGAGACACTTATTTAGGGGTGTTTTTTGTTTTATCAGACACTGTCGGCGCAGCAACTATGTCTGTTTCTTCTAAATTCTGAATTTTAGTACAACGTCTTTTATTCAGTTGTTTTTCTTTTGAGCTTCATCTCGAACGACTGGAAAGATGTAACTTCCTTTTTCAATTTGTTAGAGGGTCAATGGTAGTGATAAGTAAAGTCGCTGCCATCACTCAATGGCCCCCAAATTTTCTAGACAGCTGCGTGATTTTTGTTTCAATAGTAGAATAATACTTTTGAAGGAAAGTGGAGACAATATTTAGCTTCTCATCTGATGCAAAGAGTTGCGTCTCGCACTGGTATCAGAAGGTTTCCCATCTTACGCAAATACCATACCACCATGAATCAGATTCAGACTCAGAGCGAAAACTGATGGAGCTCCAGTGTAACTATTCTTCACCGTCACACAGCGTACGTGGGGAACTATTTCAGCCTTAGAGATCGAATAACTTGTATTAAGACAAACGAGCGTTTGTCTTATTTTTGCAGCTGTGATAGAAACCCATGGCTCGGAGAGATTCCTCTGTTTTCCTACTTCACTTATCTGAGTGACCTACGTTAGAAAGTTAATTGTTTTTTGTAAATACATACCTGGCAAAGTGCTCCAATCCTCTAAAGCTGAACTGAATTTAGCGATGTAGCGTGTCTGTTTCATTGCTCATTTCTTCTATACTTGTACAATATCTTATATATTTAACCATCGGATTAAATTACTTTTGACTAAACCGCAGTAGATGATGTGTTCACCACATAGATTTCACAGGAAATTTAGCTGAAAACGAAAGGATACAATTTAAGTATTCCTCAGAGCGAGACTTCAACCTACGACTCTCTGACTATCAACTGCTTACAGCGACGACCACTGTCAACTCACTGTCAACTGTAGCAGCTTGTTCACACACAACAATTTTTTTTTCACATAATATGAAACAGAAAAAGAGAATTCTGTGAATCTGAAGACCGACATGCTCGCGATGTGTTTCTGCTTGTTGAGAGAACCTTTGCGGATTGAGGGAGCTGTCTTATCACTTCGACTTATAATAAGTCGGTACACGACGTAAATCTAAGTTGAACAATTGGCTCTGGGACCACAACACTCTCTTCCTCAGTTATTTAAGGAAATCCTAAGTCCTGGAAAACGTTGCGATGGCTCTTCAAGCAACAGCGAAGAATGTTTCTTATCAAATCTTTCAAATCTAAACGTAAGTCACGCAATCCGTGATCACGAGAAAAGAAGGAAAATTTTTCATTTGTTTTTCCTGTTGTGTTTTCTGGTTGCTCGTAACAGCGTAGTATCTGTTATTTCAGTGCTAAAATTGTCATTATTGTCATCCACATACTTGAAATTATCACTCCGAAAACAAATCTTTCTTTTATAATG
Source organism: Schistocerca cancellata (assembly GCF_023864275.1). Classification (NCBI taxonomy): domain Eukaryota; kingdom Metazoa; phylum Arthropoda; class Insecta; order Orthoptera; family Acrididae; genus Schistocerca; species Schistocerca cancellata. Next base: position 874,766,425 of record NC_064629.1, on the reverse strand, counting down.
TTTACGTGGTTCGGAAGCTATGTTGGCTAAGTTTTAGTTTAGATAATCGACAAATTTAGGCTTTGATACACGTTTGGTCGTAAAGCTGTGCCTGGTAAAACGTCGTGATGACCTTTCAACTCTTCGCATTGGTAATTGCTGCACTTCAGATTTAATGGTAAAAGTTTAACTCTCAGTAAATGTTTAAGGAAACTAAACAGCGAAGATCATCAGTCTCCTATTCACAAACCAGGATAGGAGCAGTGTGAATGGTTCAAATGGCTCTGAGCACTATGGGACTTAACATCTGAGGTCATCAGTTCATTAGAACTTAGAATTACTTAAACCTAACTAACCTAAGGACATCACACACATCCGTGCCCGAGGCAGGATTTGAACCTGCGACCGGAGCGGTCGCGCGGTTCCAGACTGAAGCGCCTAGAACCGCTCGGCTAGGAGCAGTGTACCCAATCTGTCTGCGTGTAGCGTAAATTCTGTCTGCAAGTATGAGAAAGTGTTCTAAATGTTTCCGTAGCAAAACATGTGGAAAACTGCCTAAAAGCCACATGCAAGCTTTATCCACCGATACCTTGTGTTAACGCGCTGAGCTAATTCGATCCGATGCCAGCATACCTCCGCGCTCCGGAAGCGGTCGCGTTTAACACGTAGACGGGCGAGTTGATGGTATAAGCCATTTGGTTTGTGAACTCTTGTATGTCTAGTTGTCGGGTGCTATCTTTCGGAGAAAAAGGACAAAAATTAATCATCAGCACGTGATAACGCTTCTAGGCTTCTGAAACCTTTCTAATCTGTGCCTTTGGATGTATGCCGTATCATTCAATTCTCTTACTCTTATTGCTGCTCTCCTTCAACAAAATACCTGTTATTTCTGAGAAGTATATAAGGCATTGGCAAATGGGTAATGTGTGTCATCCTCCACGGGCTACCGATTGCTTCTTAACTGCAATGAATTCGAATTGGAACCACATAGAAACAAACTAAAATCGGCAACGCTTAATTTTTCCTTTATTTAATGGGCCTTAAGAACACGAACCTTTGGAGCCGTTTAACTTTCTCGTCTCTAAGGAACTCGCTTTCGAAAGAATTCACCAATACATATTATCTCATTCAGAAACCAAAATCTGTAACAGTAATGTCTGTACTCTGCTCACAAGTTGTAACTAATCTTCGAGTATCTCGCGAGAATTCTGAAGATGGACTAGATTCAGTAATTCGTATCAGGACGAGAAAAACTGAAGGAAGAATACTTAACGAAGCTTTCCAGACGCACATACCCAAAGTACATATATGTGCCAAGTTCATGTCACACCCCTCTACAAAAAAAAAAAAAAAAGGAAGCATATCTGAACCACTGAACTACCGTTCTATATCACTCACTGTATTTGTCGCCGAATACTAGAACAGTTTTTTGGTTCGAGCTTTATGACTTACCTGGAACAAAATAACCTGTTTTGTGGAAATTAGCATACGTTCCCAAAAGATGGATCACGTGGAACTAGAATCTCCCTCATTGTACACGGTATCCTCAGTGCTATGGACGAGGAAACCTTATTAGTTCGGTCTTTCTAGACTTTCGGAAAGGTTTTAATTCAGTACCACGTAGACATTACCTAAAGAAAATATGTTAGTGAGGGATATCCAACCAGTTACGTGACTGGATCGAAACTTATCTGACAGGCAGGACGTAGGACGGAGATTCATCTATGGAAGCTGACGTTATACGTGGTGGAGTGTTGCCGATTATGTTATAAATTAATGATTTAGCAGGTGCTTTTCTTGTCACTGGCAGTCTCGGGCATTTCGTAGATAACGAGTCTATCTATCTTGAAATTATATACATTGTAGTAAAACCCAATTAGAACTCGGCATAATATTAACCTGGTGCAAAGATTTGGAAATAGCTGTTAAGGTAGATAAATGCGAGGTTGTGCACTAAACGAAACATAGCACTGTGTTACACTTTGACTACAGGATTAATGAATCACAAATAGAGTCAGTCACGGAATACAAATATTTGGGAGATACAATGTGTACAGACAGGAAGTGGAGTGACCACATGGGCGTAATTGTACACAAATAAAATGTCAGGCTACGATTTAGTGACAGGATCATGGGAAAATGGTATTTGTCCGTAAAACAGATTGGAAACAAAACACTTATACAAACCATGCTTGAATGCTTCTGAACTGTACGAGATCTATAGCAAGTTGGACTCATAGGACACATGGGACATATAGAAAGAATGACAACGTGAATGTTACACGCTTGTTTGACTGGTGATATATTTTAAGAGAAATGTTGTAAAATCATTAGCGGCAGACACTCGAAGACAGATCCCGTACATCTCGCGGGGACCTGCTTACTACACTACAGGGATCAGGGCACGAACTAGGAATATTCTTCAGCTCACGACGTCTCTTTGGGACCGTGCAGATAAAATTAGACAAATAACACAGGCGTACCAGCAGGCATTCTTCCCAAGCTCCTTCAGTGAATGGAACGAACCCTAAAATGTGGTACTACAGAAATATCCTTCGCCACACACTTCACAGTAATCCGCAGAGTGTAGATGTAGAGATCTGTATTGTTTCACATTACAAGAGCCGTTGTCGAGGTTCCGCTCCCGGATCTGGACTACCAAACTCTCTTCGTTTGAGACTGGAGTAACTCGACATCGGCGAAGAAAAATGATTGTTGTCCAAAAGCGACTACTAAGCACAGTACGTTGTGAGCATTCAAGAACCTCTTGTAGCTAGTTCTTGCTTACTGAAAATAGCCTCACAGTAGATTTACGACCTTATGACGTCTGAAACATAATACTAAAAGGAGAACTGATTTACACCATCCATAATTCTGTGACATAAACTGGAGTGAGGAATTCAGCCATAAAAATCTTTGACCACCTATCCAGTGATGTTACGAATTTATTCGATAATGCAGTTAACGTCAAACACAAACTGAAGTCATATCTGCTTGACAACTGCATTTAGACCGAGCGAGGTGGCGCAGTGGTTAGTACACTGGACTCTCATTCGGGAGGACGACGGTTCAATCCCGCGTCCGGCCATCCTGATTTAGGTTTTCCGTGATTTCCCTAAATCCCTCAAGGAAAATGCCGGGATGGCTCCTTTCAAAGGGCACGGCCGACTTCCTTCCCCGTCCTTCCCTAATCCGATGAGACCGATGACCTCGCTGTCTGGTCTCCTCCCCCAAAACAACCCAACTGCATTTAGTCTGTAGAATTTATATGCGGTGTCTGTTCTTTCGGACATAAGGAGGAACAGCACCACACACACACACACACACACACACGTATATATATATATATATATATATATATATATATATATATATATATATGGTGTCACCGCCAGACACCACACTTGCTAGGTGGTAGCTTTAAATCGGCCGCGGTCCATTAGTACAAGTCGGACCCGCGTGTCGCCACTGTCAGTAATTGCAGACCGAGCGCCACCACACGGCAGGTCTAGAGAGACTTACTAGCACTTGCCCCAGTTGTACGACGACTTTGCTAGCGACTACACTGACGAAGCCTTTCTCTCACTTGCCGAGAGATAGTTAGAATAGCCTTCAGCTAATTCCATGGCTACGACCTAGCAAGGCGCCATTAACCATATCTGAGAGTCTCACTTGTATTATCAAGAGCGATGTACCACAAGGATGAATTAAAGTTAAGTATTAAAGAAGCTACGTACTTTTCTTTATAGCATTTATAACGTATCCTGTTTCAGACCTCACGCAAGCCGACGTGAGTTAACGCGTGCATTTCGGCTACTTCCGAGTGGCGTGGCTGTCTTGCAACGCCACAATATATATAAAACCATGCCGCTACGGCCAATGATCCTTTCAGTGCAGATGCACAAACAAGCCCGAATATGCGAGTAGTGAAGGTATTGGGTAGGGGCACTTCTTCAGTAGTGTGTGGATAAGGTGGGAATTTGGATCGCTCAGCGACCGTGTCCGGATAGCCGAGGCGGAAAATCCGGGTTCAACTCCCTGTCTGGTGCTAATATTCAACTTTCCCCATTGACTTAATTCAGTGTCCACAGACAGCATTATTCCTTTGATTAATACTCCATAAATTTACCACATATTCCGCTGAGGAGAGCTTAATCGTTCCATATAATAGCGAGTTGTCGCAATTACGATCGACGGAACACACAAATAACTTGAGAAGTAACTAAATAACTGTGATATACTGAGTAATTGTGTGTGACCTGTTTCGGACGATCGTCATACTGATAACAGGATTGAGACGCAAGTAATGGGCATTTCTGCAACGGTCATCGCGACGCATCGACCCGCCGGCCGTGTAATTTTTTGCAGCGCGGAGTGAGCTGTGCGCGCGGTACAGAGACACGCCGTCCGTCGCCCCCCCCCCCCCCCCCCAGCTAGCCGTGACTCATCTGCCGGGCCGGATTACGGGGGTCGAACCCCGGCCCAGCACGCTGAGCGGCGTGGCGCGCTGCGGCGCTGCGTCAATCAATACGCGCCGCATAAAAGAATGCTATGCTCCCTGCCGCGTTTTTTGTGGGCCGGCCTGCGCGTCTGTCCGAAGGAAACGAGGGAGCTCCGGCAGGAAGCAGACCATTTGTAGCCTCTTTCCGTGAGCTGTTCCGGCATTTGGAAAGCCGTAGGCATCTGAGACCGGAATGACCGCACACGGATTTGAAGCCCATTCCTCGCGAACGTGAACCGAGTGCCGAGATACCTTCAGTGACGGATTTCAATCTACCCGTTTCGCCAGTCGGCGAATTTCCTGGAAAGCGGCAACTATAACTGTTCCTTAGAACTTCGAGATATTCCAAGACTTAAAATTTCGCTTTTACAGAGATTCCAGTAGAATGAGTGGGGCAAAGACCATCTTGGAAAGACATATCAGCAATTCTGCAAAGAGCCGGCCGGAGTGGCCGAGCGGTTCTGGGCGCTCCAGTCTGGAACCGCGCGACCGCTACGGTCGCAGGTTCGAATCCGGCCTCGGGCATGGATGTGTGTGATGTCTTTAGGTTAGTTAGGTTTAAGTAGTTCTAAGTTCTAGGGGACTTATGACCACAGCAGTTGAGTCCCATAGTGCTCAGAGCCATTTTTTTTTCTGCAAAGAGTCGGAGACACAAACGATCCATTCAAACAGATAATACCTAACAGATCTGTTGTCTATACAGGTCTGATACGTCCGCCCTTAGGCTTATATACACCGGGTGTTAGGGTCACTGAGGACAGTGTATTGAACAACATTACACCAGTGTTTCATTTATTTGCAATATATTAATTATTGCTATCGGTAGTAGTATGTTCTTAGGTTGGTTAGTATCTCCATGTGGCGAAAGTAACCCATTGATGCTGATTTCCCCTGAGCAGCAGGTCCCGTGTTGAAGTGTGGACGCGTGGACGCAAAACAGTTACTGACAGTCTAGTGTACTTAGTTGTGCAGCGACGGTGCAGGAAACATCAGATAGTAAATTATGTGACGTGTTTGCTCTCTTAGACACAGAGAAAAAACAGGTAGCACATTGTAGCGGGTAGTGGACCCATATTAGTGTACCTATGATCGCAAGATCTCCACCTATAACCCCAAACACCCCGCATACAGGGTGGTCAGAAATAGTCTAAAAAGCTTGTAAAGGTGTTTCAGGGTAGGTTGTGCTGAGAAATAATTGTTAAGAAAAAAATTCGGTACGTTGCGCCGTTTTCGAGTTAATTAGCATTGAAGTTAGCCAATCAGGCCGTTGCGCGCGGAAATTGAAGTGGCCAGCGAGACACGTTGTCGCCAAATTTGTATTTTGTTTCCTAAAACAGAACAAGTGAACGATACAAAAATTGGATATAGAACGGTAGTAAGGATCGAATTTGAGACTGGGAAGTCTCGTGTGCTGTCATCTACGCTGTGAGAACAACTGACACTATTTGTATCTGGCGGGCTGCTTCAGTCTGCGCGCGCAACGGCCAAATTGGCTAACTTCACTGCTAGTTAACTCGGAAACACCACCTACCCTGCGACACCCTTATGAGCTTTTCAGACTGATCTGACAACCTTGTATACATGTCAAAGTTTAGCGATTGTACCAAGCGGCCTTTAACAGATCTTATATAGTGCCACTTTGTCACTAATGTCGTTGAAGCTCGTATATAATAGAATGTGTGTCTTCCTATGCAGATTCTATGGCGGCGGCAAAATATTAATAAAAGAAAACAGAAATGTGCATCCACATTTCTGAGGCTCATTTTAAACTTGTTACCAATCGCCACTTCTCTCACAACTGTATCACCTTATCATTTCGGAGAGTCCATTTGTCGTCTTGGAACAAATATGACTACTATGCTGCTCAATGCTTTCTTTCTAATAGGAAGCACGAGTTAATGTTCTATACAAGGTGTCCCAGGGGGAATGGTCAATATTCAGGGACATGACAGTAACTACCATTCGGAGCAAGAAAGTCCAGTAACCATTGGATCTAAAATGCATACCTTAAAAACTAAGAGCACTTGCTCATCTTTGCTACCGTTTAGCACATCTTTTCTACAGAACAAGTGCTCATAGCTCTTAAGGTATGCATTTTAGGGCCCTTGTTTACTGTAATTTCTTCCTTCGAATAATCATTCCTGTTCTGTCTCTGAATATTGACTATCGCTCCTGGGACACGCCTGTGCATCCGTTACCATCGTCCGTTGCTGTTTGCGGTGGCTGGTCCCGGCGGAGGTTCGAGTCCTTCCTCGGGCATGAGTGTGTGTGTTTGTCCTTAGGATAATTTGGGTTAAGTAGTGTGTAAGCTTAGTGACTGATGACCTTAGCAGTTAAGTCCCATAAGATTTCACACACGTTTGAACATTTTTTGCTGTTTGGGCTGTATGTGAGTTTGTTTGTATAGTAGTCCGGTCACAAAAACTGACAACAGCCGGGAGAGCGGTGTGCTGACCACATGCTCCCCGATATCCGCATCCAATGACGCCCATTGTGCGAGGATGACACGGCGGTCGGTCAATACCGTTGGGCCTCCAGCACCTGTTCGGACGAAGTTGGTTTGTTTACACAGCAGAACACTGGTTGAGACAAGGTGCTCCTCGTGTTTTCCGTGCACTGGAGAGTAATGTTACGTGGGCCACTGCCGAAGGCGATGACCGCTATCGAAACATTGCTATACAGTGAGGTGACGAAGGTCCTGGGATAGCGATATGTACGTATACAGATGACGGTAGTGTCGCGCACACAAGGTGCAAAATTATTATGGCGGCACGACGACATTGAACGCGGAATGATAGTTGACTTGGTTCAAATGGCTCTGAGAACTATGGGACTTAACTTCTGAGGTCGTCAGTCCCCTAGAACTTAGAATTAGTTAAACCTAACTAACCTAAGGACATCGTCATCAGTCGCCTAGAACTTAGAACTAATTAAACCTAACTAACCTAAGGACATCACACACATCCATGCCCGAGGCAGGATTCGAACCTGCGACCGTAGCGGTCGCTCGGTTCCAGACTGTAGCGCCCAGAACCGCACTGCCACTCCGGCCGGCGACATCACACACATCCATGCCCGAGGCAGGATTCGAATGGTAGTTGGAGCTAGACTCGTGGGGCATTTTATTTCTTAAATCGTTAGGGAATTCAATATTCCGAGATGCACAGTGTCAAGAATGTGCCTAGAGTACCTAATTTCAGGCATTGCCTCTCACCATAGACAATGCAGTAACGAGAAACCGAGAGCAGCAGCGTTTGTGTAAAGTTGTCAGTGCAAACAGACAAGAAACACTGCATAAAATAACTGCAGAAATCAATTTGGGGCGTACGACGAACTTATCCTGTAGGACAATGCGGCGAAATTAGCGTTAATGGAGTATGACAGCAGTCGATCGACGCGAGTGCCTTTGCTGAGAGTACGAAATCGCCTACAGCGCCTCTCGTGGGCTCGTGACCACGTCGGTTGGACCCTAGACGACTGGGAAACTGTGGCCTGGTCAGGTGACTCCCGATGTTACAGGGTGTTTCAAAAATGACCGGTATATTTGAAACGGCAATAAAAACTAAACGAGCAGCGATAGAAATACACCGTTTGTTGCAATATGCTTGGGACAACAGTACATTTTCAGGCAGACAAACTTTCGAAATTACAGTAGTTACTATTTTCAACAACAGATGGCGCTGCGGTCTGGGAAACTCTATAGTACGATATTTTCCACATATCCACCATGCGTAGCAATAATATGGCGTAGTCTCTGAATGAAATTACCCGAAACCTTTGACAACGTGTCTGGCGGAATGGCTTCACATGCAGATGAGATGTACTGCTTCAGCTGTTCAATTGTTTCTGGATTCTGGCGGTACACCTGGTCTTTCAAGTGTCCCCACAGAAAGAAGTCACAGGGGTTCATGTCTGGTGAATAGGGAGGCCAATCCACGCCGCCACCTGTATGTTTCGGATAGCCCAAAGCAATCACACGACCATCGAAATATTCATTCAGGAAATTAAAGACGTCGGCCGTGCGATGTGGCCGGGCACCATCTTGCATGAACCACGAGGTGTTCGCAGTGTCGTCTAAGGCAGTTTGTACCGCCACAAATTCACGAAGAATGTCCAGATAGCGTGATGTAGTAATCGTTTCGGATCTGAAAAATGGGCCAATGATTCCTTTGGAAGAAATGGCGGCCCAGACCAGTACTTTTTGAGGATGCAGGGACGATGGGACTACAACATGGGGCTTTTCGGTTCCCCATATGCGCCAGTTCTGTTTGTTGACGAAGCCGTCCAGGAAAAAATAAGCTTCGTCAGCAAACCAAATGCTGCCCACATGCATATCGCCGTCATCAATCCTGTGCACTATATCGTTAGCGAATGTCTCTCGTGCAGCAATGGTAGTGGCGCTGAGGGGTTGCCGCGTTTGAATTTTGTATGGATAGAGGTGTAAACTCTGGCGCATGAGACGATACGTGGACGTTGGCGTCATTTGGACCACAGCTGCAAGACGGCGAACGGAAACCCGAGGCCGCTGTCGGATCACCTGCTGCACTAGCTGCGCGTTGCCCTCTGTGGTTGCCGTACGCGGTCGCCCTACCTTTCCAGCACGTTCATCCGTCACGTTCGCAGTCCGTTGAAATTTTTCAAACAGATCCTTTATTGTATCGCTTTTCGGTCCTTTGGTTACATTAAACCTCCGTTGAAAACTTCGTCTTGTTGCAACAACACTGTGTTCTAGGCGGTGGAATTCCAACACCAGAAAAATCCTCTGTTCTAAGGAATAAACCATGTTGTCTACAGCACACTTGCACGTTGTGAACAGCACACGCTTACAGCAGAAAGACGACGTACAGAATGGCGCACCCACAGACTGCGTTGTCTTCTATATCTTTCACATCACTTGCAGCGCCATCTGTTGTTGAAAATTGTAACTACTGTAATTTCGAAAGTTTGTCCGCCTGAAAATGTACTGTTGTCCCAAGCATATTGCAACAAACGGTGTATTTCTATCGCTGCTCGTTTAGTTTTTATTGCCGTTTCAAATATACCGGTCATTTTTGAAACACCCTGTAGTTGGTAAGAGCTGACGGGAGGGTTCGAGTGTGGCGCAGACCTCACGAAGCCATGGACCCAGGTTGTCCACAACACACGGTGCAAGTTGGCGATGGCTCCATAATGGTGTGGGCTGTGTTTACACGGAATGGAATGGGTCCTCTGGTCCAGCTGAAACGATCATTGATTGGAAATGGTTATTTTCGGCGACTTGGAGACCATTTGCAGCCATTCATGGACTTCATGCTCCAAATAAAGATGGAATTTTTATGGATGACGATGCGCTGAGTCACTGGGCCACAGTTGTTCGCGACTGGTTTGAAGAACACTCTGGACAATTCGAGCGCCCGACACGATTCCGATCGAACATTTGTTGGATCATAATCGCGAGGTCAGTTCGTGCACCGGCAACACTTTCCGTGAATACGGACGGCTGCAGAGGGAGCATGGCTCAGTATTTCTGCAGGGGACTTCCAGTGACTTGTCGAATTCCATCCCAGATGATGATGATGATGATGTTTGGTTTGTGGGGCGCTCAACTGCGTGGTTATCAGCGCCCGTACAATCACCCAATCTTTGCTCAGTCCAATTTCGCCACTTTCTTGGATGATGATGAAATGATGACAACACAAACACCCAGTCATCTCGAGGCAGGTGAAAATCCCTGACCCCGCCGGGAATTCCATCCCAAGCCGAGTTTCTGCACTGCGCCGCGGAAAAGGAGGTCCGACACCAGATCAGGAGGTATCCCATGACCTTTGTCACCTCAGTGTATAGGCCACTACCACTGACTTCAGATATCGCACTTTTCTCTCGAGCATCGTCGCATTTGGACTCGTCGCAAAGCGCAATCACTTATTCAGATGACTGTCTAATTATATTGTTAGTTAAATAATGCTTTCACGCGAATTAGCTGCTCTGTACGTGTTTGCTCTTCTATGGCGTAAGGCATCTATGCACTATGTGAATGAATTACTGTAGTTTTAAGATTCTAGATGTTGTGGAAAATATCATTATTGTGTGCGATTCAACAACTGCTTTTGAAGGATGGAAGCTTATCGCTTAGCGTCCACGATGAGGTCATTACAAGTGGAGCAATGCTCCGTTAGGGGAGCTTGTTTGCCGTGGATTTTTCAAAGAATGTGCTCCCCGCCATCCCTGGCTTTCTGTTTGTATGATTTAGGGAAAACACAGAAACTTATGTCCGGAAGGACGAATCCCTTTTCCACCTGAATAGTAGATCAGGAAACTGCGCTTGTTATCCATAATGGTTGCCTACCCGTAGCAGCTGTGAGAGAAACAGCTCAATTGTTGTTAAACTGTCGGTTTACAGCACTGTCGGTTCCCTTTTCTAAGTATTTCTCGTCGCGAAACGAATAGATATCTCGAGAATTATAAAATGGGGCGCCCCTTAACACTGGTGCACAGCCACGATATGATTATGTACTTTCCGAAACTGTTTTCGGCGTCAGTAATATTCATACAGTCAGGTAAGATATATAACGAGACTATGCCACAACTGAATCTGCCAGAGCACGACCGCGGCGTCATGGCATTAGCTCTGCGTTTCCTAAGCGTCATTTAATAACATGCTCACCTGCCATTGTGGAAATCTCGCACCATTCGTTTGCGATATTACCAAAGTAGTTTTATTTCAGTAACAGAGGCATGTTTGGAAGATGGTGCTCTCGTAGCCAAACCTTGTCCGGCAATCCAGATTTAAAATTTTCGTGGTTTCTCCAAATCAGAGTTAGCAAATGCAAGGTTAGTCAGTTAGTAAGTTATTGTGATCGTTTTTGGTTCCTGATAATAACTTGATACGACAGCCTATGAGTTTAATTTGTACACCACAGCACTGAAGGTGATCACTATGTGATTGAAAATCGATTTCGCTATCAATAAACCACCAATATTACGGCCATCGCTGACCTTCCTTCTAATTTCACGTATATGGTCGTTGTGCACACAGCACTCCATGGAGAAGCCAATCAATTAGTCAGTTTCCTTTGCAGCCTCTGTCAAACTGAGCTAGTACATCGTCTCTCCTGAACCTGACGTTCCGTTGTAACCTTCCTTGGGTAAAAAACATCACACGGAAAAGATGTGAGGTACCTTTTACCTGCTCCTGCGAATGCGGTAGGGAACAAGTCACGCGGTGAGGCTGGTGAGTAACGGCAGACAGGGGTAACACGTTACCGGCTGCCGGCGTCACGTGTGGCCGTTGCCCACCCCAGCCCTGCAAATTCCCGTGTTTCTGATGCCGCGCTTAGTTATTATACGAAATATACCAGCGACCTGAAAAACGAATTAAAAATTGTTTGGGAACGCTGGATGGAATGATGTATGAAAGCAGCGATCGGGATGCGAATCCCAGGCCGCGCTCGGGTGGCGGTTGGGGGGGGGCAGGGGGGTGTATTTTTTCGCGCTCCCCCCGGGGCTGCGCAGCAGGCGGTCCTCGCTTCGCAACCCGGCCGGGTCGGCTCCCCTCCACCAGTGGCGCAATTGTTCCAAAATGGCCGACAGTCATCGCGCACCAATGGCCGCCCTCATGATGATGACGATGACCAATCGATACGAATGATTTCCATTTTGGGGCGGGAGGAGGAGGGGTAGCACTCCCCGCTGCTCTCCCCTACACATTGCAAATAATTTAGCGCGTCTGCCGCACAAAAACGGCCGGCAAAAATATTTGTGTCCGGGGTTCGCACCGCGCCGGCCTACGTTGCACCGTCAAAAATACCGGCTGCGCGTTGCCATCGCCCAGTAACGATCGCTGTCATTTCATTAACGGGGGCTGGCAACAGTCTTCATTTCTTATACGAATACGGAGCCATCTGAGTAGCTTACCCATAGTCAGTAGCTGTGGAATAAACAGTCTCGCTGAACACTCAATGCAAACTTCACACTTACAACATCATATCCTGTCTGAATCATAGTCCAGCTTCACCTTTTGCGGGGCGACACAACTCAGCTACCGGATACTACACATTAAACGACCTCTACTTAAGGTAGCTGCTAACGTATTCCTAGTTCTCTAACGAAGCAACTCCACGGAAGGAGTTTAATGTCTCGTCGACGCCGACGTCATTATAGATTTAAAAATAGCCCAGACTGGAAAGGGGTCGCCTTTTTTATTCTTCTTCATTTCGTTCTTCTAGTGTGATCTCACACTCATTTACCGAATACACCTAGTATGACTAACACATCGTAAATATAGGGGCAACACATTTAACACATTTCATGCGTATGTAAAACGAAACACTGGAAAATGAAGCGTTAAATGTATTACGATAATTCAAATGCATGAGGCAGTATGTCGCAAGTAATGGTGACCTCTAATATATAATGAAATCTTTAAGATATCTAAGTCGCGTTTCCAGCAAATGGAGGCTTATACGGTTAATATTCATAACCACAATCTTCGAAAATAACATTAAGGCTCCCTGTCTTCACCTCTCACTTTAAATTTAGTTTTTTCAGAGCACATTCTGGTTAGCCCGATTAGTTTCGGAGGTATGCCTGATTCTTCCATTATCCTCCATATACCTTCTCAGTGCACACTGCCAACGGCTCTCCTGAAATCTGTGAATAGGCGGTATACCTTGTTATCAAATTCCCACATCTTTTCACTTACTTGGTTGAGAATGAATATCTGTTCCATTGTTGACATGCCTTTCCGAAATCCGGACTGGTTCTCTTTGCGGTTTTTCTCTATACATGGTAACAGCCATAGTAAGAGAATGCGTGCAAAGATCTTATATGCGGTACGAAATAATGATACATCCGTGTGATTCTCATACATGGTTCTTTTTCCTTTCTTTTATATTGGATTTATTGCTGCTTGTTGCCATTCTTTGGACATCTTTTCATTTCTCCAGAACCGCAAAATAATTCTATACTGCTGCTTTTCTCCATTCTTCTTTACTCTGTTGTTTACCCTGTTTCAGCAATTCTCTGGCCTTGACATCGGTACCTGGGATCTTATTGTCCTTCATTTGTTTTAGAACTTCATTCATTTCCCTCATTGCAGGCTCATCCACTTCTGGTTGTGGTCCTCATAGGTCTTAGTTTCCTCAGTCAGCCCTTTTCCCATAGCGACATTCAACAGTTCTTCTAAACAGTCCTTCCATAAGTTCGTGCTCTGTTTCCGGTCGGCCAGAAAGTCAGTTCTGTTGTTTCCCACAGTTACATTATAATGAAAAAATATTTATTATGTTATACGAGTTGCTTAAGTTCACTAATATACACTCCTGGAAATTGAAATAAGAACACCGTGAATTCATTGTCCCAGGAAGGGGAAACTTTATTGACACATTCCTGGGGTCAGATACATCACATGATCACACTGACAGAACCACAGGCACATAGACACAGGCAACAGAGCATGCACAATGTCGGCACTAGTACAGTGTATATCCACCTTTCGCAGCAATGCAGGCTGCTATTCTCCCATGGAGACGATCGTAGAGATGCTGGATGTAGTCCTGTGGAACGGCTTGCCATGCCATTTCCACCTGGCGCCTCAGTTGGACCAGCGTTCGTGCTGGACGTGCAGACCGCGTGAGACGACGCTTCATCCAGTCCCAAACATGCTCAATGGGGGACAGATCCGGAGATCTTGCTGGCCAGGGTAGTTGACTTACACCTTCTAGAGCACGTTGGGTGGCACGGGATACATGCGGACGTGCATTGTCCTGTTGGAACAGCAAGTTCCCTTGCCGGTCTAGGAAATGTAGAACGATGGGTTCGATGACGGTTTGGATGTACCGTGCACTATTCAGTGTCCCCTCGACGATCACCAGTGGTGTACGGCCAGTGTAGGAGATCGCTCCCCACACCATGATGCCGGGTGTTGGCCCTGTGTGCCTCGGTCGTATGCAGTCCTGATTGTGGCGCTCACCTGCACGGCACCAAACACGCATACGACCATCATTGGCACCAAGGCAGAAGCGACTCTCATCGCTGAAGACGACACGTCTCCATTCGTCCCTCCATTCACGCCTGTCGCGACACCACTGGAGGCGGGCTGCACGATGTTGGGGCGTGAGCGGAAGACGGCCTAACGGTGTGCGAGACCGTAGCCCAGCTTCATGGAGACGGTTGCGAATGGTCCTCGCCGATACCCCAGGAGCAACAGTGTCCCTAATTTGCTGGGAAGTGACGGTGCGGTCCCCTACGGTACTGCGTAGGATCCTACGGTCTTGGCGTGCATCCGTGCGTCGCTGCGGTCCGGTCTCAGGTCGACGGGCACGTGCACCTTCCGCCGACCACTGGCGACAACATCGATGTACTGTGGAGACCTCACGCCCCACGTGTTGAGCAATTCGGCGGTACGTCCACCCGGCCTCCCGCATGCCCACTATACGCCCTCGCTCAAAGTCCGTCAACTGCACATACGGTTCACGTCCACGCTGTCGCGGCATGCTACCAGTGTTAAAGACTGCGATGGAGCTCCGTATGCCACGGCAAACTGGCTGACACTGACGGCGGCGGTGCACAAATGCTGCGCAGCTAGCGCCATTCGACGGCCAACACCGCGGTTCCTGGTGTGTCCGCTGTGCCGTGCGTGTGATCATTGCTTGTACAGCCCTCTCGCAGTGTCCGGAGTAAGTATGGTGGGTCTGACACACCGGTGTCAATGTGTTCTTTTTTCCATTTCCAGGAGTGTATGATTAAAATATAATGATTGTATTGTTCGTCAACCTCAAATTAAATATTAGAACGTAAACAACTTTACACTTTTGTAGTTGTCTTGTGCAGATAGTTAGCGAATGTGGCTGTTAGCCACGTAAGGTAAATCTTTTAGATGTGAAGTGAACCTCTTTTGGAACAGTTAAAAGTTTAAGTTCATTACAGACTGTTGGGGTTTGAACTTCAAGCACCGAATATTATTGACCGTGTCTTGCCCTGGAGCTTCTGATGTTTGTTATTGTGTGATGGTTCAGCGCCGGGCGTTGTGGTCGAGCGGTTGTAGGCGCTTCAGTCTGGAACCGCGCTGCTGCTACGGTCGCAGGTTCGAATCCTGCCTCGAGCATGGATGTGTGTGCTGTCCTTAGATTAGTTAGGTTTAAGTAGTTCTAAGTCTAAGGGACTGATGACCTCAGATGTTAAGTACCATAGTGCTTAGAGCCATTTGAACCATTTTGAAGCTGGTGCAGCATATCCTAATCGTAACCATGTTGAACGAACCACTTGTTATTAGGGAAATCGGAAAATCTATGTCAGAATGCTCGGACGATAATCTGACCCCACGAATCACTTTTCCACGTTGTTCTAAGTTCTACAAGGAGACAACTCTCGGGAACTTCTGTAGAGATTTCTTTACTGTTACATACGTTCTTCGAGTTTTGTCTGCAAAGGTGAGAGTTATCGAACAGTTCTGCATAAGTGCTGTTCGTATGTTTCTAGTGGCCTTCTGTTACACTCGAGGTCGTATGTATCCAATGTCTTGGAATACAAATATTGGTGTCGTTTACACTGACGATCAGATCTGATTTCTACTTTGACCAGATTTTATTTATTTATCGTATGGCATCATTAAGAGTTTATAAAAGACGAGAATAGCTTTGCATATACAAAGATTACTAAAGCACTACATTTCACCACTTCAACACAGCTCTCCAGTATATATAACACAAATGGCAATAACTATAGGCTAATATCTAGGTCTTTTATGTAAGTCATCACACCACTCGTCACTGTCAATAAGTCTTTGGAAGGGCCTCTGTAGGCACATTGATACAACATGAGCAACTGTCTGTCGTTCGGCACCACAGTCACAAGATTGTGATGAAGATTCGCCCCACAGATGCAGTGTGTCTGCACACCTCCCATGTGCTGTTCGGTGGTGGTGGTTAGTGTTTAACGTCCCGTCGACAACGAGGTCATTAGAGACGGAGCGCAAGCTCGGGTTAGGGAAGGATTGGGAAGGAAATCGGCCGTGCCCTTTCAAAGGAACCATCCCGGCATTTGCCTGAAACGATTTAGGGAAATCACGGAAAACCTAAATCAGGATGACCGGAGACGGGATTGAACCGTCGTCCTCCCGAATGTGCTGTTCCGATGCCACTCAGAGTAGTCCAAATTGGCCGAGGCTGTTCAAATCAAGAGGGCTACTCCTGTATGCGGGGCAGTTTCAGGCTTTGTGTAGGATAGTTTTGTTGCCAATTGCGTTCGACTCATTTATGGCATTGAATTCATTTTCAGTAAGAATCCTGGCTGTGATAAATGTCGCATATCTTGATCTTAATCTTGTTCGCTCCACCCCATTCACTATTGCAATGTCTGGATTATCAACAACCTTCTGGCATTCAGGTAGTAGCGCACACGCGCGTCTGATATCAGGAAGTGGAATGTGTCTCATAGTAGGTGACCAACATGTAGGAGTACAGTAGAAATACTTAAATATGGGATTTGTGAATCAGCCTTGATGAAGACTCTTCGTTTGTTATTCCCAAATTTGTTTCCACGCTACATCGCCATCATCAGTGGGCTTTTTATTATTTTATTTTTCCTATTCCGTAGATGCCACAAACAAAATATTTGCATCAGGGTAGGACTACCAATCCCTCATCTATTTCTGCCGGCACCAATCAGTCAGGAGAAATGCTTAAGTGTCCAACGATCGATAATATTTCATCCCTCACTTCTTACACACTCTGTCTCTCTCTCCCTCACCCATGCCAAGGGCCTTGCCTCGTTGAATACTCCTGTTCTCTCCGGAACAACGTTGGGTGTGGTCAGTACTTGGATTGGTACACGAAGCCCTGTTGGCTGCTTTTCCTTTGCCTTCACGACAAAAGAAGGCGTGGTGCTGCCTTTCCAACCCTGGTTAACTTCTGCACTGAATCCTTACACAGTGTGGGAATGATTTGCAGCTCCTCGTTCCTCGTTATATACAGACGAAGCAAGCATTACCCGAGACGGTGTTATGCACATCCAACATACACACTTTTGGGCTTATGATAATCTACATACTACGATGGAGACGTCACATCATCAAAAATTTTCCGTTAACTTTTTCGCAGGTGTCGTTAGTGTACAGTTAATAAGGCCACATGTCCTACCCGGCCGACTTACCGGTCGAGTGTACCTTCATTTCTTGCAACACAAGCTAGTCGATCATTTGGATGGTGTACCTTAAGGTGAAAGGACACGTACGTGTTACGTGCATGATGGTGCACCGTCACATCTCCATGTGACTGTTCGGGAGATCGTAGCACGAATCTTCGACAGCAAAGTATAAAGGTCGTGGTTCGCTAGTACCAATATCTCCCATGTCCTCCGACGTGAACCTGTTGGATTTTGTAATGTGGGGGTGTTTAAAAGCTTTGGTGTGTTCTATCCCTGTTGACAGCGTTGTTGAACTCCAGAAATCCATTGTGGATGATTGTCAGTGCATTCGGAATACACTTGGGATTTTTGAACAAGTAAGTGCATCGATGAGGAGACGAGTAAAGCCTGCCTTCATATGGATGATGGCCGTGTGGATCACTTGTAACGCTTTTGTTGTGAAGCGCATATCTGCAATCTGGATCCTCGAGGACTCTGTTATAAGGTATTCATGTACTCCGACGTAATACGTAGTATTGGGAAAATCACTGGTTTCCGGACGCCGTAGATAATTGTCAGTCTTGCAAGCAATGAGAAGGGAACCAATCATTTTAATTGGCCAAGCAGAATCGGAAGTAAGCGGAGGTAATTCTTTGTCGCACATCGTGTGACGGCAGTTTCTCCGCTCGGCTCTAAGCGTCGTATAGTAACAGTAAACAGCGCGTTGCGGTACGTTTGTGGACAGATAAGCGAGAGGCGTAAAGGGCATAAAAATGGTGCAATCGCAGGACGCGTGCGCCGAAGACTCGACGCATCTGTGAATAGCTGCGGGACTATTGATAACAACCCACTTCCGTGCCAAGTGACACTAACATTTCTCCATCTTTGCAGAACATGCGCTGCTGCCTACGCTCCGTAGCAGCTATGTAGCGGAATTCTGGGATGATCCTGAAATCACGCTTACCTCGCGCCTTCATATTTTAAAGAGCCAGCAGGATGTCAAGCTTCGAGTCCCGGTCTGGAACAGACAAGTTCAGTACATTGTGGAATCAGCATTTCTGACCATTTATGGCTGCTGTCGTTTCGTTTTGTCCCATCTTCGTTGACTTCATCCGCGTCATCGATTCGTTTTATTCTTGCGAATCTAATTTCATTGATATAATTCAGAGTTGCTGGAGAATGCTACCTGATGATTACTTCTTATCCCTTTTTCTCATGATCTTCTCCATTATTTTCGAAGAATAATTGTATTTTTTGCGTCTGTAGCCGATGAAGTATTGTTATGGAAACAGCTGATCCTCAGATCCGCGTTATTCTTGACTTTCATTTGTTTCTTTCCTGCTAGTTCCGGGGCTAGCGTCTCATTCTAAAACGTTCATTCTTGTAATCACCCAAAAAGCTCTCAAGTTGCGTCATTGCGTCATCAATTTGCATATTGGCAGCTTGGCAGATTTAAACGAGAATGAGTGACAGAGAATGGAGCTATGACCCCGAAACTAGCAGCAAAAAAATGGTTCAAATGGCTCTGAGCACTATGGGACTCAACATCTTAGGTCATAAGTCCCCTAAAACTTAGAACTACTTAAACCTAACTAACCTAAGGACATCACACACACCCATGCCCGAGGCAGGATTCGAACCTGCGACCGTAGCAGTCCCGCGGTTCCGGACTGCAGCGCCAGAACCGCTAGACCACCGCGGCCGGCTCTAGCAGCAAAGAAGCAAACATAAATAAAAAATAAAAGTGGAGCTACCGATCTACAGTTTCCAGAAAAGTATCGACGATAGTCAAATTCACAGATTGCGGAGGTCACTAAGGACGTTTCAGTTTATTCTCCTGTTCATTAAACGAAACTTTGACATTTAAAGTGCTATGAATGCTGGTATTATCATTTTGTAACATTCAGTTCTTTGATCGGTGCAATACCAGCGCCACTGTATAAACGTGCTCACCTAGATAGTTTCACGTACTTCATCGTTCCGTTTATGACCTCACCATATGACTGGCGGGCCAAATCAGTACAGACGAAAACTCTGCATATTTTCATTTGAGGCATTTCAGGATTACTGCTCGTTCCAGCACTTTAAATTCGTCTATTTTACAAGATGCATGGCAATAACAATTCTTCGAATGATTCTGCTACTATGTTTCTTCATACTGTCGCATAGTAAGCTCAGTGGGAGCGCTCTTGTTATTAGTGGTAACAATGTCCTCGTGTCGCTGTCTGTGAGGTCCGACAGAACACAGCATCGCCCACGTACGGGAGCATAGGCTAATGAAAACATTTCATAGAACGAGAAGAAATCTCAAATAAGCAAGGGAAAAACTCTGTACACGAATGCTCGTGTTAATTCGTCCAGTCCTTGTATTTCGTCACAGGGTAAACGATTATCCAGCATATGGAACCGCAACTGTCCAGCCACTTTCTATAACTCCGGTTAAATTAATTCTTTTCTGTGAACTACACCGCCAGTGAGATACTAGATTTAAAAAAATCGCTATTTCTGATGTACCTGTATGAAGTAACTGAGATAAGCCGACAATGCCACTTCCGGCGTTATCCCTGCAGGAAAGCTTCCTGTGCGTGATGACAGGCCCGCTTTCATCTATTGACACAGAATCCGCCCATTAGTCTCTCTTTAGCGGAGTTATTGGTACAAAGAAAAAACATAAGACGCAGAAAAGTTATGGCATAAGTTCCGAATTAAAGAGGATTTCTACTTAGCGGCCTTTTCATTTCCTTCCATTTTCATTTTTATCTGGCGGCCTGCTCCCCTAACCCCTACCTCTCGTTTAAGTCCCGAAGAACGAGAAACGATTAATTTTAAAGTGAAGGACTGCTTCTTTCGCAGACGAGGTCATCTGAGCGGAGAGAACAATATTTTTGATGGTTGCATACTTTATCACCCGCTATCTCTTTATGTCATCCATCAAGCAGCGCCCATCTCCTCCTTCACTTTTGCTTTCCGGAAACGCATTTAATGATACGGATGTGAGTGTGTAATACCAGCTGTGCGGTAACTCAGAGAGAACTGCGTATCCTACCAACTATGTATTCAGAGAGCTGAAATACTTATGGCACAAGCGTAACTGTTAATTGTGAGTACCGAACAAACACGCCGAGGTTCAGCCCTCAATCTGTGTCCTAACATTTGCCTTTTACGGGCAATAAAAGAAAGAAGCGTGGATTTACAGTTTAACGCCCTGTCGACATCGAGCACTTTATGGACGTAGCAGAAACTCTCTTTGACAAGGGAAGGTAAATAAAAAGACCGTGGCCTCGTATGGGGAATCACGTAAAGTGACTTACAAAAATCACGGTAAAGATATTACAGGATGACCGAAAGTGTGTTTGGATTCCGCTCCACCGACCCTCCTCCCACGACCACGCCACTTCGCTCGGTGTGAATTATAAAGATTACAGAAGCAGTCTTATAACGAACAGGAAACTGCTCTAATTGCACCTCGAGAGATGATAGATTTACACGTACTTACGAAACAACGGGAATCTGAAGTCAACCAACACTTCTAACACAGGTTTTACGTGATTTCCTCAATCACGTGTGGTGCGCCTATACACATGAACCTATTCCACACTGTCTAAAATGATACACAGTGAATAATAACCAGTGTTGCAAGATATTTTAGAAAAACAACTATCCATAACGACCTAAAATTAAAACTATTTCAGAAGCGATTGACTCCATATCTGAAAGCTTTCACCCAAAATACCTTACTCGGTCAACATCCAAATTCTTCAACTTTCTACATATGACATCCACAGCCAACAAAGGCATAAACCTACAAAATTGGTTCTGTTATGATATAAAAGATGATGTCCACGGAAAACACTGTAAATATCATTTAATCATCTATTTCTGTATGTAAACAAATCATATATCATTGTCAATATTTTTTTCATGGTAATGAAACATATTGTCCCATTATCAAACGTAACAGTCCTTGCAAACTTATCATTGTTTAAAAGTAACTGCGAACTAGACAATTTGTAAGACACTTACTTGTATCAGGTAAAACAGGAAGATGTGTCTGAATTTACCAAAAAGGATTCCCAGAGAACTATTTCGTCTGTCTTCCAAACATCCCCGTTTGAGGTCCCCGTGCACTTTATTACACTTTCCAGCGGGCTGTAAAAACCTGTTACGACTCCAGCAGCACATCTCTCAATTCGTTCAATGTCTATCGCATGAGGCGGCTGCGGTGGCCGAGCGGTTCTAGGCGCTTCAGTCCAGAACCGCGCGACTGCTACGGTCGCAGGTTCAAATCCTGCCTGGGGCATGGATATGTATGATGTCCTTATGTTAGTTAGGTTTAAGTAGTTCTAAGTTCTAGGGGACTGATGACCTCAGATGTTAAGTCCCATAGTGGTCAGAGCCATTTGAACCATTTTGAATCTATCGCATGTCTCCTTGATAAGGACTCCAAACACTGGAATCATACTATAAAACTGGTCGCACTTGCCTTTTTATTTCATTTCCTTTGCAAAGCCTTCTAATCAAAAGTCTTCCATTCGCCTCCTCTAGAATCAATTTCACGTATTCGTCCCATTTCATAACACTTCTTAGTTCCACGATGCAACATACTGAAGTTGTTCATCACTAATCTAGTAATCAGATACTATCGGGTTCTTTCTCTTTGTTATTACTTGTATCCACTTTTAAAGAGAGCTGTCATGCATTATACCGAGTGAAAATTCACTTTGTCCAAGTCTTTCTGTAATTCCTTACGATCGTCTAATTTCACATCCCCGTCTGGACACCCAGGATTAACTTCTCCGTGGTTTCCCCTAAATCGCTTCACGTAAATGACAGAATGATTTTTATGAATATTCCATTAGCGTATTGCCGGCCGCGGTGGTCGAGCGGTTCTAGGCGCTTCAGTGCAGAACCGCGCGACTGCTACGGTCGCAGGTTCGAATCCTGCCTGGGGCATGGATATGTGTGATGTCCTTAGGTTAGTTAGGTTTAAGTTGTTCTAAGTTCTAGGGGACTGATGACCTCAGATGTTAAGTCCCATAGTGCTCAGAGCCATTTGAACCAGTAGCGTATTGAGCGTGGGAAATATGACTTGGTACGTGCCTGTGTACGCGCCCTAATCTCTCTTGTCTTAATATCACGATCCCTTACGAGATATATAGAGGTAAAGGAAAGGAAGGAATATTACAGTGTAACGTACCGCCGACAGCGAGGTCATCAGAGACGGAGCACAAGCTGGGAATACGAAAGAATAGGAAAAGAAATCTACCGTGCCAGTTTTAAAGGAACACTCCCGGAATTTGCCTGGAGTGATTTAGGGAAATCACGGAAAACCTAAGTCTGTATGGGCGGAAAGAATCTGTACCGTCGTCATTCTGAATGCGAGTCCAGCTTACTAAGCACTGCGCCACCTCGCTCGGTTTTATGTATGACGATGGCAGCATTACCGTCGCACAGGTTTCTTCGATTACAGGCTCTCTAAATTTAGCCGACACCGTTTCGCGACAGCTACATCGCCTTTCTTCCAGTGATTCGGCAGACATACACAGTTTAGAAAGACTCGGCCGGCACACATTGCAGTTGTGAGAGCTCGCACTACCTGGAATATTCATTCCCGCCCCTGTGCTGTCGGCTGTCGGCTGCTCTTCCTCCGTCCAGCGCGATTAGCCAGGAGGCAGAAGGCGGCCCTCGGCTGCCCTTCTTTCATTACGAACATCGCCGCGTTTCCCCAAAGGCTTACTTCCGTACGGTCAGCCATTTTTCAAATGACTGGCCTAATCTCTTAAATTAAAAGTCTCCCTCTTTCTGAGTGTCCGGCTGTGATATGTAAAGGAATTCGGTACCGACTATTAATAAGAAAATAGCAGTGGCGTCGGCCGGCCCGGGGAAGCGCTCTCCAATATCAATCAGGCGCCTCCGCTCTGCACTCCAAGCATTTTTCGTACGCGCATCATCAGCTTTTAAATTAAAAATCGCAACGATTCCAGGGCCGCGTGGGGGAGCGCGCGCTGGACGCGCCTCCTCCTACCAGCCCGCGCCTCGCTGCTCGCGTCTCGTGTGGCGTGTGGCGGAGGGTACGCACGGCCGGCCAACAAAGACGCAGCAAGAGCCCGAATTCCCCTAATTTTGGCACCGCGCTAATTACGCAGGGAATACGAGGTGTCCATAAAGTCCCGCTATCATAGCTTGGGAACTATGAGAGATAGCGCGTAGTGATTTGTTGTAAAACGTTAAACAGCTCTCAAAGTTTTTTATACGTTTGTTTTTCCCACGGGCCGGCCGGAGTGGCCGAACGGTTAAAGGCGCTACAGTCTGGAACCGTACGACCGCTACGGTCGCAGGTTCGAATCCTGCCTCGGGCATGGATGTGTGTGATGTCCTTAGGTTAGTTAGGTTTAAGTAGTTCTAAGTTCTAGGGGACTTATGACCACAGCAGTTGAGTCCCATAGTGCTCAGAGCCATTTGAACCATTTTTGTTTTGTTTTTCCCACTTATCTGCATTAACTTATATTTTTCTAGATTTAGTGCTAGCTGACATTCATCACTCCTACTAGAAATTTTGTCTAAGTCGTCTTGTACCCTCCTGCAGTCACTCAACGACGATACTTTCCCGCACACCACAGCATCATCAGCAAACAGCCGTAGACTGCTGCTCACACTCTCCGCCGGATACATAAAATAAAAGCGACACTATGATACTTCCCTGCGGATCTCCCGACGATATCCTTGTCTGTGATGAACATTCGCCGTCGAGGACAACGTAATGGGTTCTGTTACTTAACCTTTTCTAGCTAGTCATATATCTGGGGACCTATTACGCATGCTCAGACCTTCGTTAACAGTCTGCAGCTGGGCCCAGTGCCATATGCTTTTCGGAAATTTAGGAATATGGAATCTGCCTACTGCCCTTCGTCCATAGTTCGCAGGATATCATTTGAGGAAAGGGCGAGCTGAGTTCTGGACGAGCGATGATTCCTAAAGCCCTGCTGACTCGTGGACAAGAGCGTTCCCGTCTCGAGGAAATTTATTATATTCTAACTGAGAACATGTTAAATAATTCTGCTGTTGAGGATGTTGGCCCTTAATTTGGCAAGTCCGTTCTTTTACCCTTCTTATATAACCTGCCCTTTATTTCCAGTCGCTTGGGACTTCGCGCTGGGGTGAGATTCGCGATAAATGCAAGCTAAATAAAGGGCCAATGCCGTAGAGTACTCTTTGAAAAACCGATTTGGGATTCCATGCGGACATGGAGACTTATTTGATTTCCATTCTTTGAGTTGTTTCCTTTCGCCAGGGATGTTTATTACTAACCATACGGAAGTCCCTGAAATGGTCAAATGACGGTACGTTTGTACGATTCTCCTGCGTGAACGGCTTCTTAAACGCCAAATTTAAAACTTCCGCTTTTGTCTTGTTATCTTATATTGACACACTAGATTGTTCAACGAGTGACTGCATAGACATCTTAGACTTGCTTAGTGATTTTACGTAGGACCAGAATTTTCTCGTGTTCTTAGCAAGATCTTTTGCTAAAGTATGACGGTGGTAGTTGTTATATGCTTCGTGCACGGATCTTTTTACATACGCACAAATTGCTACTAACTTTTGCCTGACACACGCATGATGCATTTAGTATCAGAGCGTGCTGCCTGTGTGTAGAACGGGGAAGGCGCGCGATCTATCTGAGTTTGACCGATGGCCCGGAGGCTCCGCACGAGCTTTTCGCAAACTGCACGACTTGTCGGGTGTTCGAGGAGTGCTGCGGTAAGTGTCTTCAACGCGTGGCGAAACGGAGGTAAAAGCATGGCCAGACGTTGTGGTGTTGGCCGGCCACAACTCATTACAGATGTCGGACGTCGTAGGCTGGGCAGATTGGTAAAACAGGACAGGCGGCCAACTGTGGCGGAACTAACATCAGACTTTATCACTGGGCAGAGCACAAGTGTGTCCAACGAAACAGTGCACCGAACACTCCTAACGCTGGGCAGCCGCAGCGGACTACCCATACTTGTGCCAATATTGACACCACGACATCGGAAACTGCTACTGAAATGGGCACGTGACCGTCGGCACTGGACATTGGCACACTGGCAGAGCGATGCATGGTCCGATGAATCCCAATACCTTCTTCATCGTGCCGATGGGAGGGCGTTAATCCATCATCGTCCAGGGGAACAGCTCCTTGACTACCGTACTGTGGGACGGAGACAAGCTGGCAGCGACTCGATTATGTTGTGGAGAACATTCACGTGAGTATCCGTGGGTCCAGTGGACCTCGCGCAAGGTACCATGACGGCCAAGTAGTACCATACACTGGTTGCAGACACATATACCCCTTCATGACGGCGGTTCTAGGCGCTACAGTCTGGAGCCGAGCGACCGCTACGCTCGCAGGTTCGGATCCTGCCTCGGGCATAGATGTGTGTTCTGTCCTTAGGTTAGTTAGGTTTAATTATTTCTAAGTTCTAGGCGACTGATGACCTCAGAAGCTAAGTCGCATAGTGCTGAGAGCCATTTGAGCCTTCATGACGATCATGTTTTCCGACGGCAGTGGCATTTTTCGGCAAGATAATGCGCCATGTCACAAGGCCAGGAATGCGATGTAGTGGTTCGGGGAACACAGCGACGATTTCCAATTGATGTGCTGGCCCCATAACTCGCCAGATCTAAATCCGGTGGAAAACATCTTGGATACGGTTGAACATGGCGTCAGAGCTCATCGTGCCCTTCCTGGATTTACGGGTATTAGGTGACTTTTGTGCAGATGTGGCCCCAACTACCACCAGCGACGTACCAAGGCATCATTGCTTCCATGCCTCGACGCGTCGCCGCTGTTATCCGTGCCAAAAGTGGACATACCGGGTATTACGTAGGTAGTCATAATGTTTTGGCTGATCAGTGTAATTCTCTAAAGCTGAATCTCAGCAGTGCATCCGTGTTTTCTACAATTTATTATTCCACTTTTAAGTTTCTCCGGATTTTACGGTTCCCTGTAGTTTCTTGTTAATAGTGTAAACGAACTGTAGCGGATTTCTTCGCCTGTTATTAAACACTGCGTTGCACTTACTTACGTTCACAGTCGACTACCACTTCCTGCGCTAACCATCGATTCTCCACAGCTCTCTCCCAATTCCCTACAGTCTTCCGGTGTTGTTACCGTCTTACAAACAACTGCATCCACTGTGAAAAGCCTCATAAAGATTCCTCTAGATATTTTAGATACAGAGTGTCCCCGGAGGAGTAGCGAATTTTCAAAGATAAGACAGGGACGATCATTGGAAGCAAAGTCTAGTAAACATGGACTGTAAAATGCATACCCTAAGAGCTATAACACTCATCCGTCTTCACTGCCCTGAAATACATCTCTTCTATTGAACAAACGCACGTAGCACTTAATATCAACATTTTAGAGTCAATGTTTATCAGACTTTTTTGCATCGAGTGGTGGTTTCTGTCAAAGCCCTGAATATTTTTATTTATTTATTTATTTATTGTTCCGTGGGACCAGATTAAGGAGAAGTCTCCATGGTCATGGAACGGGTCACTACATGAAATTATAACACGATAGTAGAAACAGATAAAATGAAATATAAGTAACATGTTCAGGCGACAATTCGTAAGTTTAAATAAAGAAAATCAACAATGTAACACTGGAATTTGCTTAATTTTTCTGCTCTTCCAGGAGCTCCTCGACAGAATGAAAGGAGTGAGCCACGAGGAAACTCTTCAGTTTAGACTTAAAAGTGTTTGGGCTACTGCTAAGATTTTTGAGTTCTTGTGGTAGCTTATTGAAAATGGATGCAGCAGAATGCTGCACTCCTTTCTGCACAGGAGTCAAGGAAGTGCATTCCACATGCAGATTTGATTTCTGCCTAGTATTAACTGAGTGAAAGCTGCTAACTCTTGGGAATAAGCTAATATTGCTAACAATAAACGACATTAAAATTAAAGAAAATATATACTGACCATTCCTCCTGGAATAAACTAATATTGCTAACAACAAACGACATTAAATACTATATATATATATATATATATATATATATATATATATATATATATATATATATATATATATTAAAGAAAATATATACTGACCATTCCTCCTGGGACACCCTGTATACTGTAAGCAGCAACGGTCCTGACACACTTCCTTTGGGTGGTCCTGACATTACTTCTACATCTGTCGATTTTGTTCCGTTAAAAGCAACGTGTGGAGTTCTGTCTGCAAGAAAGTCCTGAATCCAGTCGCAAATCTGGCCCGATACTCGGTAAGCTCGTATTGTGTGCGCTAAAGGGCAGTGTGGAACTGCATCAAATGCCTTACAGAAGTCAAGGAACACACCGTCAACATAGGCGCCGATGTCTAATGTCTACAGAGCTCTGAATCTCATGGACGAACATAGCGAAAATAGTTTTACAAGCTCTTTGTTTTCGGAATCAATGTTGATTTTTATAGATCAGATTTTATTTCTCCAAAAACGTCATTTTCGAGTGATGCGGTTCTTATTTGTATTCCGCGAACACGGATTCTATCAGCTACGTGAACTGCACATTCTTTGGATCTGTCAAATAAATCTAACTCTCGCATCTGCCTTTCCCACGGCTAAATTTACGAGACCATTCAATTTTAAAGCACCACAGGTAGAAACCGGGTACGTAAAGGCAATGACAGATTTCAGTGATTGATCAGCGATCCCGTAGTGAAACAATACCAGATCCTTTTGCCCAACTATGTTACAATACCTTTATTGATGTTGAAGGTCAGTTGCCAATTTTTAGACCACGCAGTGAATATCTACACGTATCTCTGCTTTTCGCAACAAGTTTCTAATGATGTCACATCGCTGTAAACAACTGCGTCATCTGCGAGGATCCACTTGGAACTAGAAACTGCGTCCACAAGTGAATAACGGAGGTACTGTGCTATCACACTACCCTGAGGCGCACCAGACGCTTCCCTCGCTAGTCACGATGCCTCTCGATATACACAGTTCAGTTCACTCGGAAGTCTTGAATTCAACCGCACGTCAGTTCGAATATTCGGCATGCACGTGTTTCCCCTGCTAGGGTATAGTGCGCAAATTTATTGAAGGAAGTTAAGAAACACAGCATCAACCTAAAGTCCGCTGTCTGGTGCCTACTCAACAAGCGAGCTTCTCGTTTGCGTCTCATGTATGTTCTGTTTAAATAGTTTCAGACACAAAGCTGCTGGGAACTTTCAGGAAAGTAAATTCAACTGCTGACTGTAAATTAAAAAAATGTTTGTGGTGTCACCGCCAGACACCACACTTGCTAGGTGGTAGCCTTTAAATCGGCCGCGGTCCGCTAGTATACGTCCGACCCGCCTGTCGCCACTGTCAGTGATTGCAGACCGAGCGCCGCCACTCGGCAGGTCTAGAGAGACGTGCTAGCACTCGGCCCATTTGTACAGCCGACTTTGCTAGCGATGCTACACTGACAACTACGCTCTCATTTGCCGAGACGATAGTTAGCATAGCCTTCAGCTACGTCATTTGCTACGACCTAGCAAGGCGCCTTTACCCGTTAATATTGAGATTGTAAAACCTGTACAGTCAAGAGCGATGTACACCAATTATGGATTAAAGTTAAGTATTCCAGCAGCAACGTACCTTACTGGCTATATTAATTACATTGTCATTTTCCAGACCTCACGCCAGCCTGCGTGAGCTTAAAAGCGTGCATTTCGGCCTCCTCTAGCAACACGGTGTTGGCTCTTCTGCCAACACAATAATGTTAATCCTCACAATTTTGAAGATACCTGGGATGAAATATAGGGAGCGAAAACTTATCTGTAACTTCTAGAGCAAGAAGACTGCAGTTGTAACAGTCGGAAAACATTAAAGTGAGTCAGTAATTGAGAAAAGAGTTGGACAGAGCTATAGCTTATCCCTCATGTTATTCAGTCTGTACATAGAGCAAGCACTAAAGTAAAGTTTGGAAAAATAATTATGGTTTAGTGACAAGAAATAAAACTTCAAGGTTTGCCGATAACATTGTAATGCTGTCAGAGAGAGCAAAGGGCTTGGAAGATGAGTTAAAGGGAATGGACAGTGTATCAAAAAGAGTTTATATGATGAACAGCGTCAAAAGTAAAACAAAAGTAATGGACTGTAGTCAAATTGTACCAGTCGATGGTGAGGATATTAGATTAGAAACTGAGACACCAAAACTAGGAGACGAATTTTGTTATTTGGGCAGAAAAATGATTGACAGTGGTCAAAGTAAAGTACGTATGTAATGTAGTCTGGCAGAAGCAACTTGGAAAAAACGGCTACTCGACTGTTCATCAAATTACAAGACAAATTAGAAAAAAATGCTTACAAACTTGTACTTCGTACATAATAGCTTCAGACAGTCGTTTCCTAGTGTGTAGCGGAGCAGCAAAGTATGTGTACTCTGTTGCTTGACCAACGTATTGAGTTAAGGACAACATTTAAACGAGATTTCACTGTTCACCAAGAGACGCAGTCAAGTCCCGCGTTGTACGGTCAGCTCACTGTCTTTATTCTAAACTTTTATAAGATTTTTATGGAGACGAGTTCCTTTGCCGGTGCTGTTTAAAATGCGGTAGAAGTGGTCGTTTTACTGCAAATGATATAAAAAAGATTAAAGAAAAAGAAGAAAAAAAATTCGCACATTTCCATCTACTTAATTACAGGATCGTAAGGAACTGCATTCAGTTTTGCTCACTTGTATATCATACTCGTTATTAGTATGAATGAAACGTTAGGATAAATGTGATAGACTCAAGATTTGAGCCAGTACGTGATGAGTACTCGGGCACCGGCCTCTGTGACCGAGCGGTTCTAGGCGCTTCAGTCGGGAACCGCGCTGCTGCTGCGGTCGCAGGTTCGAATCCTGCTTCGGGAATGGATGTGTGTGATGTCCTTAGCTTAGTTAGATTTAAGTAGTTCTAGGGGATTGATGACCTCAGATGTTAAGTCCCATACTGCTTGGAGCCATTTGAACCATTTTTGAGTACTCGGGTGGTCCATTAGGTGCAGCATTGTCCGTAAAAGGCAAATATTCAGACTGGGCGCAAAGTTTTCATCCGTAAGGAAAGTAAATCTGTTATATCGCTGGTTAGCTTTTCGATTTTATCAGACAGTTGACGCGACTGTCACTTCCAGCCGAACTCAGCGTGTTTGGGAAGTACCGTCTCAGTGTGGGTAGGGAGCTTCTCCAAACAAGCACTTATATGTCGATGACTGCTTTTAACACACTTCTCAGCTTCAGTGAGCGCTGAGTTAATCTAGATCAGTTTATCCTCATGGCTTAGCACCCGAAACATATGCGAGCTGGCTCTTATCCCAGGTTCGACTATATGAATATAGTCAAATGCCACACGAGATGATTTATCAGGTGGTTCCTTAGTAGTATCAAATACACACTGTGCAGATGTAATTCTTTGTTAATCTAGAATCGGCTCACCCTTTTTGGAGGTTTTGCAGCCGCTCACTGCCGGAAATCAAGACAGGAAAGCGGCCTTCGCAGCAGAACTTTGAGATAAATGGTCGGAAGAAAGCAATGAAGACGTCGTTGTATTATAGAAACTAAAATATTATCAAGTACGACCTAGGTACATTTTTCAGCCAGATATGTGGCGAATGTTTCGATGTAGTACCTTAGATTGTCACAGAAATTAGGAAATCTCTGTTCTCAGTTGACGACTTCTCTCTAGTCTTGTGTTGTTTATGGAAAACAGGACTGAAAACTGAACCCTGTTCGCTTTCATCACCTAAACTGAGAGTGGTGCAGCACTGTCCTAAACACACGAATCAGTGCCATAGAAAATACATTACTTTACTCTTATCTGTCGCAATGTTCTCTCTTATCAACTGTGGAATACTTTCTAAGCCACTCTGCTTCGTTTTTCCTGATGCCGTTACAGAAACAGTGTCCAATATTTCGCAACGCTTACTATTCAGGTAACATTTCTGTATCATTTACCTTATGCGTGTCATTAAGGTGAAATACTTCATTTCTTTCTTTGTGGTCATCTTACTCGTTGCAGCCTGAGAACCGTCCACAAAACCTGTTGCGGCTTTGACTCATTTCGTTCATTAAAACTGAATTCTTTGCATTAAAAGTAAAAGTGGCGATGTCAATCGGAAATGTATTTATTAACCATATCATGAGATTTTCGAACCGAATTCTGGACATACCTCGTGAAAGCGTAGATAATTAGTCTTGAAACAACAAATCGTTCATTCAACAATGAGCCTTGCCATTCGTTCTCGATAAAGTTATCTTTAGACATTTGTATCAGTTCTTTTATCCTCAGATTTATGAACTATTTGAACCCTGATTTATCCTTGTGGGTACAAAACACGCTTTTAAAGTCTACCACAGCTGTATACAAATCCGTTGGGTAGTTTAGGAATTGCGCTAAACTTATGAAAACATTATGTAGAATATTTGAAAGCGTTTTTTTTTTTTTTTTTTTTTTTTGATATTACTACTGAGATGTTAGCACCGTTAACATCGGAAATATACTCCAATACATAAGCTGCACAAGAAGTAATAGAGAAAAGATCTCTTTACTCGAGCAACATACTCGAATTTCTGTAGAACAGCGCTTTTCCAACATCACTCACTTGCATGTAACACATAAGAAGTTAACTATTGGAAGCTATCAACAAGTATCGACCTACAACTTTCGACGTGTAAGAATTTTTACGTGCGAGATTTTAAATTCGTTGAGAATAATAATAAAAAAAAAGAACTCACACAGGACTGGAACCAAAACAGACTAATGCGAAGACAAACACACTCAGAAGACGCTGCAAGGCTGTGATCACGTACAGAATTATTTTCTGGAGGAATCCCTTCTCATTCGTGTCGCATCGCGCGCCGCGAAAGAGGGGACGTCGCGTAAGACAAGAAATAAATGACTATCTGTATGTATACACAATTCCCCACCGTTTCCATTTCACTCTGTATGTCGACAAGAGTCCCTTGCGCACGTTACTAAGCTCTGAACTGCGTTACTACTCAGTCAATTATCTTCCTAACTTTCTGTGCAAATACAACCGAGGATCGTAAATGCATAAGCGGAACACCAGTTTAGTAACACAAAACTGAGGTTCTCCGTCATGCTGTCAACCTCGATAGGAGATGGAGAGACCTTCTGAACCACTGTAAACACGCTGTGATGCTATAAAAAATGGCACGCGACTTCCGGTTCACAGAGAGACACGTTTGATCTGACGGTTGTGTCGCGCAGAAATTCCAAGAAGACGGTAGTTCCCTTACTTTGTTACTGTATCTGTATCTAATTACTTTCAGTTCTTGTCTACATACCTTTTTGTGCCGGCCGGAGTGGCCGAGCGGTTCTAGGCGCTACAGTCTGTAACCGCGCGATCGCTACGATCGCAGGTTCGAATCCTGCCTCGGGCATGGATGTGTGTGATGCCCTTAGGTTAGTTAGGTTTAAGTAGTTCTAAGTTCTAGGAGACTGATGACCTCAGAAGTTAAGTCCCATAGTGCTCAGAGCCATTTGAACCATTTTTTGCCTTTTTGTCCTAACGTCAGCAGAAACATGCTGGTTTTAAAGGAAAGTTTTTTTTTTTACTTCTGATTTTATTGTCTTTTGAGCAGAAACAGTGAATATGATCGACCGTTCGCTAGGCTTATGCAACTTGCCACTCTGCCTTAAAAGCATCATCGACTACTAAAAACACGATATTTAGATTTTTTCTTCGTCTCACAATTTAGGTAGCCCAACCGCTTGCGAAGTCAGCAACTGATTTAACTGTAAGTATTACGTCGGCCGGGGGGGAAACTGTTTGTACAGAAGTATCAGTATCGGAGAGTTTGATCGGCGAGGTATTTGCGCAGCATCTTTCTAATCAATGGAACAGGTGTCTTTGGGCCTCGGGCTGATTCAGCTTCGTGCACCGGAATACAGGCGATTTTTAACTGAATATTCCTTTCGCCGTGCACTGGTAAGTTCAATAATTTATATGCTGGAAAACAGAGCCAAGGTATTAAACTTGACAACATCTGTCCGCCTTCATTTCAGTGGAACTCCTCCCACAGTTTAAAAATAGAGCATCTCTCTCGAAGAAAGACAAAAACTTTTCGGTTAGAAGTTTAATAAAGTCGAACAGTCATCCGGAGACGGGCGCTACCAATAACATGGCCGCATTCAGACTGACGGTAATTCTCTCAAGTTTTTCCTCTGCCCCGGAGTGCATTAATTTTATTGCCCGATCATCTTAGATAAGTCTTTTTTTTTTATTCCCCCTCGAGGATATTCTTAAAAATGATGCACTAAAGGCGAAGCAGTCGTAACGCGGCTGTTTATCGCGATGTGAAACGTTATTACGCGAAGAGGAGGACAGTGTTCCAGCCTGTACTGGCAAACATTTTGTGCACGCGATCCCCCAGTTATTTGCTCTGCAGCTGTGCTTATCGTCGCCTCGCGCCGCGCGCCACACATCTTGCTCTCTCTCCTCCTTCGGTGAGAACCCACTCGACTCGTTCCGTTACGTCACTGACAGCGTGTCATTCCCTCTTTGCTGGCTCCGGATTTAGATTTTTATACAGCTGTAAACATTCCTCAAGACACGAAGCACCGTGCTTAACAGGTACTTCGAGAGACAGTGGAAAAAAACGTAAGCCGCGTAACAGTACAGAGAAGGTGCTCGACACAATCTGTAAACATGTTCCGCTTCTCAATGTATACGTTTCCGCCTTCTTTTTCCCCGTATCACTTTTTTCCTTTTTGCATTGCAAGTTAGTTATCTATCGCCTTGAAAATCGTATTGTTTCCAAGGTAGTCAAATTGTTTTTACATGTCTTTTCCAAGAACGATGTAGCCTTACTTTCCAGATTTCATTCGCTTTCAGATACATAACACAATGTACAGTAGCACATTGAGTGAAACAACTACGTTTCATTAATGCATTTTGATTATATACCAATGTTTCAAAGAGAAATTGGCACCTGTGCAGTGTAGTGTCTGTAAACATATCATTACCGTTCGAGAAATGGTTCTCGGTTATCATTCCGAGGGCGTGATATACGTTTCCGTTCGTCACCTATTTTTGTGTTAAAATAAGTGCGATGAACTCCGTTTCATTCCCCGTAATTGGCTACGTTTGAAATTTTTTCCTTCCATATTGGTGGCTTTGTCTACATCCTAAGAGAATTTCTGAGCTCAGACTTTTGTCATTGACATTATTGTACCGAACAACAGCTTTAAAGAGCTCTATGAATTTTGAACTCTCATTTGTTGCGCACCTTCCTGTACAATCACAGTCACCGAGGTTCATCATTGTTCTTGTATTAGTTCCGGTCTATCATTTTTGTTTCAGATCCTAATAAATTTGACGCTGCCCGCTTATCTCTTTCTTCTAGGAAATTGCTATCCCATTGCATCTTCTTTTGTGCGTATATTCTCTTCCTTGTAGCTGATTGTTTTTCGGATAAGAAGTCAGCAGTATTGCTATGAAACACAGCGATGTGAGATGTCCTCTTCTAGTGTACAGAATACCACTGATCCGCCTGGAAGTGAGTAGGTTTCGTTATATGTCAAAACAAGTAGCAATATTGTTGCGTTCCCTCTGGAACCAGTGCAGATTTTAATACTTGTTGCTTTAGAGTCACTAGGAACTTTACGCTTGCTCTGTTTCACTGCGAATAAGCATACTGTGCAACAGTAGTTCGCATTTCTACTGTTTCGTTTTACTCAATAGACGAATTAATGTATCAGATCGGTTATCGTGAAGCATAGCAGTCATATCTGCGTTAGTTTCGGATTTTTATTCGGGCTAAAAGATGAAATAATGCAGTTGCGAGCACTTGATGTAAAAGAAAAGCTTCGGCTACCGAAGACTTAATGTCGAATGGGTTTGGCGGCGTCATAGCGTTTCAGGACGTAAAACGAGCAAGGTCGAATGCTTGAGTGCCGATACCTCTGCTCCAATGATTTCCATCTGTTGAGAAGAGGTCGCACAGCGACGAGATCTTCCCGTTTTACCAGAATTTCCTATGCATCGTCACAGATGTGTCACTCACGAGCTCTCAGAACCACAGAACATGCTTGCAGGAATTGTTTTCAATTTTTCCCTCTGTTATCCGTTTAGATTGTCCAGAGGACTTCTCCTGTAAACGAAAAAAAATAAAAAGGTAACAACGAAAAGACAGAATAAATACGGTCGCAGCTTTTGAACGTCTCTCGATGTTTCGACCCAAATGCTCATTTATGTTTATGCGCTGTGGTTCACAGCCTGTATAGAAACTCTGAGATCAGTTTTTGATAAATATCTCCAGAGTAGGTTCAGGCACTGTTATTACCTTGACAATTATTATTGTTTATGTAAGGATAGTACTTCAAATTTGTGACCTTTCATTTCGAGTTATGAGACTCTGTTTTTTTCTTGAATCTAGGTAGTACTTCGAGAAAAGCCAGTGCTAGTACATCAGATTAGTGACTGACACGGCAGTAGACCGCTAGCATCGCAGGCATATTCATTTTGACCCATCCCACAGTGGGCTGCGGCGCTTAGTAGCAGCATTCCGTTCCTAAGGCAACGTCTTTATCCAGGAAGAAACGCCGTGTCCTTGTCCTAGTTACCACGTTTGCTTCTGAGCACCGGTTCTGCAGTGACAGCCCCCTAGGGCGTTCCCAGGGCTCCCCTATCTTGAAGGCTCGATTTCGAAACCTGGGGGGCTACTTGTCCTGCAAGTAGCTCGTCAGTTTTCCCCATGAGGCTGTGATGGCGCTGCTTCAGTAGTACCGCACTGAACCTGGCTCTTTTGTGTGACAGACAGCCACAGGGGTGGACTCGTAACGACGTTTTATTCGACGAAGACAAGAACACTCGAGGAACTTTTTCTCTGCTTTCAATTTCCCATACTCGACAGCAGTTTGTTTGATCATCGCACTTTCTAGTGAAGTCACGTGTATGTTGACTATTGAAGAAATTGAAAATTCTGTCACACAGTATACAGGTAAATTGTACACCACAAGTTTAACTAGAAAGGCTGTAACTTACAGGTTTGTATTCTGGATGATTTGCATTTTATGAACATCAGGTCATTGTCTAAGGTATTTTTCAATGGCTTATGTTTCGTGTCGTAATACTGAAGATATCCACGGAGGCTATAAATTTGTAGTTGGTCGATATTCAGAATTAACCAAGCTCATCAAGTGTTTGTGTGCGTAATAGCTCAACGGTCGGGCCTTGACGTCGTCCGACCGCTACCAAAGATCGCGGAGTTGCGCTGACCTGAGTTCTCGGGCTTGCACTGCAGAAAAGTTAGCTCTGTTTGCTTTATTTATCACTAAGTCCATCACGTTGTCTGCTATCAGCGCTTTTTCTTTTCTGTTGAAGTTGTTTCTGTGTTTTATGAATTTCTATGGCCTCTCTATACAGTATAATAATGATTGGACCTTGATAAAACTATAGCATAGGAGAATCGAATTTGGCGGTTCCCTGGTGTGGTGCCAGTATTATAAACCTGCCTTAGATCACGGTCTAGTTTCAATAAAAAATAAATCACCGATCGTGTAAGCTTAACGAGTTTGTGTCACTGTTGTCTTCACTCGGGACGCTGGTTTGATGCAGATCTCCACACTTGTCTACGACGTACAAGCTTCTTCATCTCTGCCTAACTTCTGCAATATTCATGTAAATGAACTTTCATATTATAGAAAAGCTTTGGTGTTCCTCTACAATTTTGCTCCCCACACTTTCCACTATTAACAACATCACCATTCCTAGATGCCTCAGGCTGTGTCCTATTAAATGATCTCTTCATTTTGCAAGTAGTATCATACCTTTTTTTGCCAACAGGATACATTATCCTCTCATTTCTTATACGAACCTCCATTATATTCAACATTCTTCAGTAGCACCACATTTCAAAAGCTTCTATTCTATTTTTGCAAGCATAGTTTATCGTTCACGTATCGCTTTCTTACAAGGCTACATTCAAGATCGATACCTTCAGAGAATATTTCCTAACATTTTATTAATGTTAACAAAGTTCTCATTTTCAGGGATACATTCATTGTTATTGCCAGTCCGCATTTTATGTCCTTTCTGTTTATTTTGCATCCCAAATAACAAAACCCTTATACTACTTTTAGTGTCTCATTTCCCAATAATTCCCTCAGTCTTGCCTGATTCAATTGCAATACATTCGTTTGCCATTGTTTTACTTTTATTGATATTCATCTTATAAGGGGCAGTCAAATGAAAACAAGACAGATGGAAAAAGTAACTAAAATGTTATTATTTCAAAAGTAATAGCCGTAACTGTTAATCTAGTTATCCCACTGTGAGACAAGATTGCAAAAACTTTGCGGTTGCCTACGTAACCACGATTGTGCCCAGACGAAGCAGATCGACGGCAACGAATGTCTTCCTTCAACACTCCAAAAACTTGGAAATTGCATGGTGAAGGATCGGACTGTATGGAGGATGTGTAAGGTGTAAGGGCTTCCCAGCGAAACTTCTGCAACATGCGGGCCCGCCCACACCCTCCATGTAGTGTCGATCTCTCCTCATGCGACTCCCATATTTCTGGATCCCTGATAAAAGACATTCGTCGCCGTCGATTTGCTTCGGACGAAGAGGTGCAGTTCTGGGTACAATCATGGTTACGTAGTGTAATGGTCGCCTGGTCGTAGATATTGCTAACTGCTATAATCGCACTATTTCACTCCCATTTACGGAGCTTGTTAGCACTTGATGTTAGGTTGGCGCCATTAAAATGCATTGTGTTGTGGTAATCGCTGCTACTTGCTGGATCGCTGCTGTCTCTCGATGCTGATGCTGGCTCTACATCTGGTTGTCTAGGGTTAAAAACATGAGGTCCCGTGTTTTTTATGTGCTTTTGATGATAAAGAACGAGCGAAACCAACAAATATGTAAACTTCAAATATTTATTACTCTGGTGGCCATCTTAATTCCACTGTCCACCAAAGACCATGACACAACACAAAACAGTATTTCCGTTACATGTTCTTTGCATTGTTTATCCACCTCAAACAATAACACACAAACACACTTTACCAAAGTGACATTCCGACTGCCTCCCGACCGTTCTTGCTGCTTGTATTTATAACATTGTCAAAGAACTACTAAAAAGAGATATAGTTTACAAGTCACATGTACATCTGTTATCATAATTTGTGCAGAAAAGTTATTAATTTGCATCGAGTGACATAATTTAACATGTTATTAAAATGAGAGACAGATTTGTTGACTTGACAGAATAATTCTTTGTTACAAAAAGGCCGTTTTTTAGAAGTTTGTCAATTGACTTCTCTAATTTGCATAAATAAGTAAATAACATGAATTATTAAGAATTACATTGGTTTTCGTCTGAAATAGGATTGATTTCGTGAATACTGAGTGAAAACGCTCCTAGTGAACAAATAGGTTTCACTGGGTGATTTTTATTTAAGGAGATCCAAAATACCTAAGTTGGCCACTATTTTTCGTACTTCATATTAATTATTTAAGATGAACTTAGTGTTTTTACATGATGACATTTGCTGTATCAGTGATCAAGTGATATAAACTTTTGTGTGGGTCAGTTATTCAGTATAACTTAATGGGTTGACTGTTTATGGAGACATGTTATGCAATCATGGTTAACATACACAATAACTTTTCTATAATCATAAATACTCGTTAAACTGGTTGAATTGGGAGGGTATCGCATACTTCGGTACAGTAAAGCCTTTAATATGTTCCGTTACAGTAGGCAACCGCAAAATTTTTCCATGAAGGCGTTTATCGCCTTCTATCACAGTGCGATAAATGTATTAACAGTTATGGCGATTGTTTTTGAAATAATAAACGACTTACTTACTTTTTTCCCCTCTGTCTCCTTTTCATCTGACTGACCCTTATACAGGGTGTTCGTAAATTCCCATTACGAACTTGCTGGACTTGTAGAGGTGAGTGAGTACATAATATTTTGAATAGGAACCCGTGTCCGGAAACGTACCGTTTCCGTTCTACGACAGTTTCAATTGAGATGTGTAACTCATCCAGTTCCGCTTGAGGAAGTGAATTAGGTGTGACGCAGTGCAATTACAATATAACATCTACATCTACATCTACATCCATACTCCGCAAGCCACCTGACGGTGTGTGGCGGAGGGTACCTTCAGTACCTCTATCGGTTCTCCCTTCTATTCCAGTCTCGTATTGTTCGTGGAAAGAAGGATTGTCGGTATGGCTCTGTGTGAGCTCTAATCTCTCTGATTTTATCCTCATGGTCTCTTCGCGAGATATACGTAGGAGGGAGCAATATACTGCTTGACTCTTCGGTGAAGGTATGTTCTCGAAACCTTGACAAAAGCCCGTACCGAGCTACTGAGCGTCTCTCCTGCAGAGTCTTCCACTGGAGTTTATCTATCATCTCCGTAACGCTTTCGCGATTACTAAATGATCCTGTAACGAAGCGCGCTGCTCTCCGTTGGATCTTCTCTATGTCTTGTATCAACCCTATCTGGTACGGATCCCACACTGCTGAGCAGTATTCAAGCAGTGGGCGAACAAGCGTACTGTAACCTACTTCCTTTGTTTTCGGATTGCATTTCCTTAGGATTCTTCCAATGAATCTCAGTCTGGCATCTGCTTTACCGACAATCAACATTATATGATCATTCCATTTTAAATCACTCCTAATGCGTACTCCCAGATAATTTATGGTATTAACTGCTTCCAGTTGCTGACCTGCTATTTTGTAGCTAAATGATAAGGGATCTATCTTTCTGTGTATTCTGTGTATAACAATACGAAAGGAAACATAACTAAGCAGCTTTTCATTACCTGGGCACGTTTGTTCGTATTGACACTTAAACATTAAGTGTTTACATTATTCCAAAAGAAAAAAGAGCCCAGCATACCGTGGGTGCAGAACAGTACTGATGCACTGCAACAGTGGCGACCACCAACGTCGTTACAGACACTGTACCTGCGAAGCATTTTCTGGTGCACAATCTACATCCCACCTGGCGTCTCTTCAGTTTCTAGGGAAGCGACCAGAACGCATGCCAGCAGCTCTTTCTCTGTCTCTACAGGAGTCTAGTAAATTAAACATTGCATGCGACCGCACAGGAACCCGTATCAGATAGGACCAGCAAGGAACACTGTACGTATACAAAGAAGGGCAGAACGAATGGCCACAGGGCGACCCATGGGAGAGCGTCTCGGTCGTGCTGAAGGAACGGAAGTGGCTCGCGCTTGAGGACAGACGCATACTATCAAGTGAAAGCCTGCTTACAAAGTTTCAAAAACCGGAACTGCGAGTAAATGACGAACGAGCGCCCCTACGTATGGCTCCCGTGGGGAGATGCTGATTCCAGCGCACACAGAGGTGTTCAAGCAATCATTCTTCCCGCGCTCCATGCGTGCACGGAACGGGAAGAACCTCTGAAATCTGGTACATGTTTGCAGAGTATGGACGCAGATGCAGAATAACGACGCCATCGGCAAATCTCAAAAAAATGGTTCAAATGGCTCTGAGCACTATGGGACTTAACTTCTAAGGTCATCAGTCCCCTAGAACTTAGAACTACTTAAACCTAACTAACCTAAGGACATCACACACATCCATGCCCGAGGCAGGATTCGAACCTGCGACCGTAGCGGTCACGCGGTTCCAGACTGTAGCGCCTTTAACCGCTTGGCCACACTGGCCGGCGGCAAATCTCAAATTTTGTCTTTTTTCCTTATGAATTTTACTTCCCTCTGCACTTTTCTTCTCGATTTCCTTCC
Organism: Schistocerca cancellata; assembly: GCF_023864275.1. NCBI lineage: Eukaryota > Metazoa > Arthropoda > Insecta > Orthoptera > Acrididae > Schistocerca > Schistocerca cancellata. The sequence continues at coordinate 874,725,076 of NC_064629.1, read as the reverse complement.
TAGCTTCCTCTATGTACAGAGTGAATAGCATCGTGTTTACCCTTCGACCCTGTTATACTGTTTTCGGGTTTGTGTCTTGCACAATTGACAGCGGACGGCCGGCGTCCTAGAGCGCGGGAATGGGTGACGCGGAGAAACGTTTAGAATACTGGGAAGAGAGTGGCCGAGAACCTCGACCACCTGAAATCACTATGGACGAATGCCGGGATGTTTCCTAAATACATCATCTAGCTTCCCTACTTGTAAGGACGAAGACGTCAACGACAGATGAAGCTGTAACCTCCGTTAGATTTGGGAAGCGCCGTGACATTGCGTTTCTAAGTATTGTTGCGAATGTGTACTGCGGTCTGGTGCAGGGCCCTTAAATGATAAACGATCCCCGCGTTGGGGTGGTTAATTGGAGGCGCCCCATAAAAGGGGTGGGGTGAGGCGCCGCATTGAGTGATGGCTGCACGTGGCCGGAATGTGGGGATCGGCGCAGCGCGCGTGACCTGCATGCCCCGCACTTTTATTTTAGAGACTGCCTCCCAGGTCACTCTGCTCGCGACACCTCTGCCGCTCCCTGCTGTCCAAGACTGCTGTCGCGCTGCGGATACGGAGTCGTCGACCGCGATTGCTAGACCGGCCTCCATAAGTCCAGATGAAACAATGGCAGAATTAAGAACAATTTCTTTCTACATCTAGCAGTATCTCTCTAATCTTATTCTTCTTTTCTTGTCATTACTGTCAACGTTTTAGGTTTTTTAAACGTCTGATTGTAGTTAGACAGGACCCTGCTTTTCTCAATACCGTTCTCTCCTTCTCCTCCATATTTTCATATTCTCTAGTTCAATTTATTTTCGTTAAACCTTTTTATGTTTATTTTTTGAATAGTTTAGTAGTGTAATGTGATGTTAGTAATTGGGCCTCTACGGATAAATATTTCTAAATGAAGGAAACAGTTTTATTAATGAGCTGTGGATTGTATCAATAATAATAATAGTAATAATAATAATAATAATAATAAAAAGTAAATTGGAAAAAGAAAACACTACATGCCAAGCACCCGTATCATCTAACACAGCCACACATCGATCAAGACGCATCCAACACATGGCTAAGAAAAGGCAATATATACAGTGAGACGGAAGGATTCATGATTGCAATACAGGATCAAACAATAAACACCAGATACTACAGCAAGCATATTATTAAAGATCCCAATACCACAACAGATAAATGCAGACTTTGCAAACAACAAATAGAAACAGCAGATCACATCACAAGCGGATGTACAATACTAGCAAACACAGAATACCCCAGAAGACATGACAATGTAGCAAAAATAATACATCAACAACTTGCCATACAACATAAACTAATAAAACAACACGTTCCCACATACAAGCATGCACCACAAAATGTACTGGAGAATGATGAATACAAATTATACTGGAACAGAACCATTGTAACAGATAAAACAACACCACATAACAAACCTGACATCATACTCACCAATAAAAAGAAGAAATTAACACAACTAATCGAAATATCCATACCCAATACAACAGATATACAGAAGAAAACAGGAGAAAAAATTGAAAAATACATCCAACTGGCTGAGGAAGTCAAGGACATGTGGCATCAAGATAAAGTGGACATTATACCAATTATACAATCAACTACAGGAGTCATACCACACAATATCCACCAGTACATCAACGCAATACAGCTACATCCAAACGTATATATACAACTACAGAAATCTGTAATTATTGATACATGTTCAATTACCCGAAAGTTCCTAAATGCAATGTAACATATAGCGTACAGTTAAAAGGAAGTCACGCTTGATCAAGGTCCGCGTCACTTTCCGTTTTTAACCAGACCTAAGGTCTGAGAAAGGAAAGAAGATAATAATAACCGTGTAGGACGTCCTAAAGTTGCTTATAGGGTGTAAATCATATATAAAAGTAGCAACCAAATAATAAAAAAATAATCTAAATTTCTTGTCGGGACTGGGTCGTTACCCGATTCATTGAAAGCTTGTAAATCTCAGCCAGAGACAAGGCTTCACTCATGGTGAGAGAGGGTCGCCTGAACATACACTACTACACTGCTGACGCTTTGGATACGTGAGACATTCTGACTAAAATAGTGCTACAGTGCAGATTCTTTGGAGACGTGAGACTTTTGGGCGTACTCGAGATAACTTATAAATCGCAGTCGGGGTCCAGTATAGTAGACGTACAAGAGGAATGCAACAAGTAATATACGTATTTTTGTAGCAAGCCAAGTAACTTTTATTGAATGCTGCACTATACTTTAAAGTCACACAGATACATGACACTGATCTTCAGCATATTCACCAAGTCCCTGAGAGAACGGTAGGAACGTTCTACCAATCGTTCAAATCCTCGACGACAGAGGTTCTCACTTTGGTCACGTAGGCATGCGAAAACCGTTTATGAACGTCCTCACCGTTGGAAAATCTGCGATTACTACGATTCGGTTTCTCAGTTGCCTATGGCCTTCCCTTCAGTTCAGCACCGCCCACGTCTTTGCTGCCTTTGTCAAACTGTTAGCACCAATTAACTACGGCTGGACACGAGACTGCATTTGATCCACATCCCTCTAGAATTTCACGGTGAATCTGTATGCAGTTTGGACTTTTTCTCTCAAGATTCGACTGTCCCTCGTATTTCAGCTTTGGAGTACGTTTCCACTCACCGCGCTATTTCACGCCAGCAGTATGATGCACCCGTTAAATGTATCGCAGCAGTACTGTGTCTGCAGGAAACCCAGAACATGTATTCTCTTCTGACAATGTGCCACTCGTGTTGGGCGATGGTCTTAGCTTACAAACGTTTACAGTACGTCGCGTTTTGCAGTTATCAAAGATTGGAGAAAATACATTTTTAAATATTTAATACCAAAGCTGCCGTTTATTTTCTGGCTGAATAGTTTCGGACTTTGCACATTTTTGCAAGCTACGTATTTTTATTTAGAATATGTTTGGTGCGGACAGTTCTGTTTGTGTCATCACACTTACGTGTATCTTAGATCTTCATTATCCAGCATGACGTGATCCACGTGACAACGATATTTTATGGAGAGTTCGTTCTTATTGGCTTACGCTGTGTGTCACGCAGGTTTATTTATCGTAGGTGTTATCGTAAATTTTGACAGATAACATTGCTCTGCTTGTATCAGACGACTAGAGTAAAGGGCATAGAAACCAAATGAATGAAATTAGTGTGTATATTAAGGTATGCAGTCATTTTTCTGTGAGTCCGCTGATATTGTATACAACTGCATTTCCACAATTAGGTAAGACGAGAGAAATATAACCGGACCTTAACTCAACAGCACGCTCAGATTATTCGCAGACGATTCTGTTCTCCACATAGTTTGAAAAGAAATACAGTACCCCTAAAGCAACATTTCGAACTGATGTGCTGAATGTCACCTCTCTCTAGATGTGAATAAATTCAAGATAACTCTCGTAACAAAGAGAAAGATGTAGACCGATTACAAGACCAGTGATAAACCTATGACGCCTACCACATCGTTTAAATATTTAAGAGTAATACAAGATGCTCTCACAGCCAGTTCTTTGGTATTGCTCCAGCACTGAAGTCCTTGTAGTATGCATGATATCACGTACCGGATGAATGCAGAGAGGCACTGTAAGGACCATAGCAGGCTCAAGGAACGTAAAACAGAGTCTATGGAAGATAGGCGACGTTGTTGTGACGCACTCTTGATAGGTTAATTTAGGGAACGGTGTTTGAAGAAGACTGCGCAGCAGTTCCGCCGTCGCGATCGTATTTCTATGCAGCGTAGGGACGATGATAATAAGGAAAGATAGATTAGGCCGTGGTCTGTGATACAGGTATCCCTCGCTAAGGACTAGAGTCACTGACATTAATAAGAAGCATGCTCCGCCATGCACTGTACCGTGGATGGCGGACTTTTTTTATACATCAAATTAATTCATTTAAATTCTATTTACAAAAGAAATACGATAACTTTCGTACCTCAAATGTGATGTAAATTAGGAGCCCATAGTAACTAAAAACGGGCCTGACAGTACATATTTTTGTACATTGCTCAAGTCGCTGTGTAATTCATAGGGAATAGTAGTTCGTGTCATCGTTAATGTCATCCTCCTCTGTTACATTCAAGTAAGAATCGATAGTAACTCTTTGCTGCTGTTCGCCGACTGCGTAGTGGAACACACTTTTTTTTTTTTTTTTTTTTTTACAAAATGCAAGAATAATTTAATATGAACATCGCTTAGTGTGAAGACTTTCAGCTGACTCAGCATAAGCAAATGTAATGTAAAGATGTGATACCTGGCTTTCCCTAAGAAAATTTTACAGGACCTCTGCTCTTCCTAATTTATATAAATGATTTAGCAGACTATCTAAGCAGCCGTCTTAGATTTTTTGCAGATGATTCTGTCGTTTACCGTATAGTAAAGTCACCAGAAGATGAAAACCAATTCCAAAATGATTAGGCAAGACATCTGTATGTTGCGAGAAGTGGCAATTGGCTCTGAACAACAAAAAGGATGAGGTCATCCACATGAGCACTAACAGGAATCCGTTAAATTTTGGTTATGCGGTAAATTACGGAAACTTAAACGGTATCAATTCAGCTAAATATCTAGTGGTTACAGTTAGTATAATTTGTCTGTGGAAGAGGATATCTATAAAATTCTCATGTGACCTATTCTCGCGAATTATTTTTCAGTCCAGGATCCTTACCATCTCGCATTAACGGAAGCGATACAAAAGAACTGTTCGGTTGTGCACTCAGCTCAAGGCCATCGCAGATATTCGGAAGTACTTCAGTCAAAACATTGCGCGTCTCAGTTTTCAGCGGGAGACGTTTGAAAACTACTAAGTACATTTCGGGTCAAGACTACGATATTCAAATAAGAGAGATACACCGACAATCTTTTTCTCACAAATTGAATTTGAAGGGCTTAGACTACTCATCCTCGGCTACACACCTTACAATGCTGGTTCGCGAAATGATTTAGATTAGTGCAGACAGTCCAGGTAGCACTATTTCTCGAGCTTACATTTCCTTCCTCGTATCAAACTGGTAACAAACTGATTACACATCGCAGAGACGGAATATTAGTTGACGGGCGAGCGCGGAGGCGGCGGCTCGCGCGTCGGTGTATTCCTGGCACACTTTACACGCGCCGAGCAATTTTCATGAGAGGCGAGGGTGGCAGCCTGCGTGACGTCACAGCGCGCTGGAGGAGCGGCACCAAACTTTCAAATATTGCAGCGAACAAAGACCGAACACTGGCTGCAGCGTGCTCAGTAGTCGCCGCCCAAGTACCGCTGCATTTTTCACTACGGACAAACGCACAGTTAGTCCACCAGCATGTGACCCGGAATTTGTGTTCCTCTCTAGTGCTCTGGAATGGTAAAAATTTCTGATTTACTTCCATACTACAGTTACAAGCGTGCATAGAGTCCACCAAACTGTATCTGCAGGGTTTTTAAATTTATTGATGACTGTTTGTGGCTTCTGTCAGATTTTTTAAAAATGTATCCGTGATTCGATGAGGCTATAAGATGAAAACACGTTCAGCCACTCAAATCACTAATTTAAGGCGTTTAGACACACCATTCCTTCATTAGATGAAATATCTACACATAACAACCTACATTGCCTGAAATACATTTACAAACGCTCATCCATACAGCATCCTCACAATAATGTCATTGCTGTGTAAGGGTAAGAAAAGAAAAGTCAACATACATTTTGTGGTCGCTTCCCATATAACCTTGCCCTCTTCTTAAAACGCAGACTATCAGCAACAGTAATTCAGCAGAAATAAATCTGTGACCACGAAATTGTTTTGGATGTTTCCTTTTTACCATTTTACCTTTACACTTTAATACCACTACTGTGAGGACTTTTTGTGTATGGTATTTCTAAATGTATTCCTCGCAGTGGAGGTTCTTGTTTGCAGCTGTTTCTGCTGGTGTTTGTATGTTCGTTCGAAACGTATTAAATTAGGGCTTTTGCATTGTGTGTGGCTGAGCCTACATTTTAAGTTTATTCTGTCAGATTCTTTCAGCGTATTTTCGATGTAGGAAACGTTTCGTTTAAGCCTTTTCCATACATTTGGTGACTGCTCTTCTACCTATAAAACGAACGCGGGACACCTATGACGAAGCACACATTCATTTTCCGAACACACTCGGCCTTACGTTTCAGGATGAACCTGTAACTCCACAAGTTATATCAGCACAAATGTTATGGCCACACAACAGTATATAAGGCGCATTAATGTGACCACCACCTACCTCCGACATCACTGTGCAATAGCAACTCCTACACGGCAAGTGGAAGTACTAGCAGTGGAGGGTATATAAAACGTGTCGATAGGACGTGGAAAAGACGGAAATCCTTGTCGTAATGCAGAAACAGAGCAATTTACGTCACGTCGAAGAGGCCGTGATCATTGGCTTCCGAGCCAAGGGTAGAAGGATTTCCGAAACTGGTAAATTCGGGTGCCGCCGTGATTAAAGTATACCGTACGTGGCAAAGTGGCGCTATCCAAAACCGGTGCCGAAGAAACTGTGGTACACAACGGGGCATAGATGACACGGCTGAACTACGGCTGCGGAGATATGTGCGGGCGAATAGATGTGCAACTGTTGAGCAACTAATCGCCCACTACCAACAGTGTCCCCTCAACGAGCGTTCTGCAAACGTTGCTGCATGTGGGCCTCCGCAGAAGGGGCATGGTTCATGCATCCATATTGGCTACTGTTCATCGGCAACGAAGGCTGGAATTTGCACGCCGGTGCCGCAGCTAGGCGGTGGCAGATGGCTGTTGGCCTGTACGGCGTGAAACTCCTGGAAGAAAACACCCTGGAGCAATCGTCGGGAGGGCCCAGGTCTGAGAAGGGAGCGCTATGGCAAGCGGAATGTTGTCATGGCATTCCCTGAGTAATCTCGTCATTCTGGAAGGCAAAATGGATCATCAAAAGTACCCTTCTGTCCGTGGGGACCATGTCCACCCCTACATGCAATTTATTTTTCCTCGGCACGATAGCATCTACCAGCAGGATAATACAATAGATCACACAGCTGGTGGTGAACTTGCGTGGTTCAGAGAGCACCGGGATGAATTTACCGTAATTCGTTGGCCACCAAACTCCGAATTTATACCCAAAAAAATGGTTCAAATGGCTCTGAGCACTATGGGACTCAACTGCTGTGGTCATAAGTCCCCTAGAACTTAGAACTACTTAAACCTAACTAACCTAAGGACATCACACAACACCCAGTTATCACGAGGCAGAGAAAATCCCTGACCCCGCCGGGAATCGAACCCGGGAACCCGGGCGTGGGAAGCGAGAACGCTACCGCACGACCACGAGATGCGGGCATTTAAACCCAATCGAGAATCTGTAGGAGCACCTCGATCGGGCTGCTCACACCATGGACCCCCTTTCAGAATATCACTGATTCTCTTCCAGCGCCTCTCGCAGCGGTCCGCGCTCCGAAATGTGGATATTCAGGCTTTTGAAAGGTGGCCACATTAATGTGACTGGACAGTGTAGTTTTGAAATTAACTAGGCTGTTGCAGAATTCCTCAACGGAGCTGCAGTATTTCGCTTGCGTGTCCTGTTGGTATGTTTGCGTTGTCATAGTGCTTAAAGCTGAGTAGTGCGGTTGTGATACTACTTCGACAGAAGTAACAGATGTACTTGTACAGAGCTCAACGTATATGCCTTCAAAAAGAACAATCATTAAACTATCATCACAGCAGCAAGACTTTTTTAAGTAATCGAGGAAAGTTTGACATTTTAGTGCACCAGATCACATTTGAAATTAACGCTCATTATGGTAACTGCTGCGTTATGTGAACAGAACATCACGTGTGAGTTACTCGATTATTAACGCATATGTTCACGTTAGCATACAGTCCTGTTATGTCTCCCTGGTCTTTTTTTTATTATTTAATGTTGTGTGTTGTTAAGAAACAAAACAATCCGGAATGTACCTTTACGCTAACCACAACTAACTCCGGAGGTTATGCGTGGTCTTCAGAAAATCGAATGAATGCCGTTCGTCCATAACGGCCTCTGGTAGGTGATGTTCGAAATTTTCGGGAAAGGTCCAAATTTTCCCTTTGCTTCAGCAAGTGTTGACTGAAATAATGACACACAGGCTTTTAACTGCCTCTTTTGCACGTGGAAGTTGTATTGGTTTTTATACAGATATTAATCACTCACTATTTGTTTTAGAGTAACACTTCAATAAGGCAAAAATATCTTTTAATTGTAGCGAGAATTTGTACACTTTTATAACATATTGTAATAAGTTACACAAAATGAAATTGCACTATTTGCATAACGAGTTTCTCATTACATCTGGTAGTGTAAGCTCCGACAGCTCCACGTATTTCGAAATTTATTCCATCAATTATATATTGAATCAGAGCAAGATTGCCGTCCAGAAAAGCAGAAACTTTGCACTAAGTGTTTTAAATTGCTAAAACCTTTTTGTGTACAAGCCATCATTGGTCTTACAATGTAAAACTCTTGTTATCACTCTCCTAACTAATAAATACTGTATGACATAATTGTGTGCTGAAATTTCCTGGCAGATTATAACTGTGTGCCGGTACGGGATACAAACCTGGCACTTTTTCTTGTCGCGAGTATGTTCTCTAGCGACTGAGCTATCCAAGCACGACACACGACCCTTCCTCACAGCCTTACTTCCGCCAGTACCCCTCTCCCACTTTTCATGTTCGAGTCTCGGTCCGGCACAAAATTCTAATCTGCCACCAAGTTTCAGATCAGAGCACACTCTACTGCAGACTGAAAATTCATTCTGGATCATGTGTGCTGATTGTGTAACTGTGCTCCGAATGACAAGGTGCTACTCTTATTGGATTTAACAGGAATGTCTCCTTCACGTGGCCTGTCCTACACTCCGTAATCTGTAAATAGCAAAGAAAACCTCTGCTAATGGTTATTTGCGAATAACAACTGAGTACTACATTAAAACCACGTGGAAGTCTTGCATTAACCGGTTTAAATATCAATGAAACCAGAAATTGACTGTAAAGAATAAATCATAAAAGAAGTAATGTTAACCGTTTCAACAATTGCGCTTTACGTGTTTCAAGGAAAATGAATGTGTTTGAGGCAATTCCTGTTGCGTTACAGAGCCACGTCAAAGATTTTCTTGGCCAGCGTTCGTAAGGGGAAGGATATGAGGACACTGCCGTTAATTTAGCTCATAGCTTTCGAAGCAGAAAGTGTCCGAGAAGCACCTTTTTCCTCGACTAGCTTTTTTCATACTTACAGGCAGACTCCATATTTGCACAAACTAGCAGTTATTCTTCTCGCCACTGACTGCCATCAACAAATTATCTTTCACTTTTTATCGCAGTTGGCATCATTGCGTTGAAATCTGCTGTTTGTTTTGTGGACGTGGCGATATTTGCTATTGAACGCGGCAGAGGGGTCGCACAAAAACAGATTCCATGTATTCGAAGCAAAGAGTGTATCTGTTCTGGCTTACGTCACACTCTTCCACGCGGAGAGGCAATCTACATTTTGTGGGCGCAGGAACCGACGTCGTGGTGATTTTCTTTCTCTGTCCGTTTTCACAGCGATGGCAGCATACCATCGTGAACTTGAGGGGAAAGATGTAACGATAATAAAGGAAGGGGTCGGGGCATTTTAAAAGCTCGGCACAGACTTGTGGCCGCGTATAATTTGCATTAAATCACAATCAGGGATGCGACCAGCCCCTTTCACCACGTCCCTTTATTAGCGATCTCCCTTTTTTCCGTCCAAAGGTTCTTCATTACTCCGAGACGTTTCCAGAAAAGGTCATATTTAACGGCGTACCTTCTCGAAAACGTTTCTCGTCGAAAATTAAACTCTGTCTACATAAAACGTGTTTGGTGAGCTTCAAATTCGGTTTCTGTTGTCGTTGAGACAAGTGCGAAAACTTTTGGAAGCTGAAACAAATATATCGTTTCCGCATCCCAGTCTAGCAATAAATTAAGATATTTAACACGTTATTAAGCTCTTTAACACGTCGATTTCCACGTACCAATAAAACTTCCACAGCTGCACGTCCTGCCAAAGTGTATCTCTTTGTGAGAGTGGCAGGTCATTCCGTACTTTTCTTCGGCGTCGCGCCTGACGGCCAACTTTTCGAGTTCTCGATATTAACGTTTTAATAACGTAGCGCACTGTTTTATATGCAGCACATCACCGACGATTGCGTCTCAGAATTAACGTCTGTTGCCCCTTTAATTTTTTCCAGCTGATTAATTTTTGAAAAGATTTTTAAGCAAAGAATGGAAGGTGTGGCGGTCGCCCCTCAAAGTTCAATAATAGGCCTAACTAAGGGCCGCGCGCGCCGCGCGGGGCCAGAACTAAAGATAATTTCTTTCATTCTTTCCTTCCTCCGCTCCGAAAGAAAGAGATAAAAAATGTGCTAAACCAATTCTGGCCCTTCTTTCATTATATTGGAATTGTGCTGTGATTTTCTTGGAATAATGGATTTATTCTATCGAATGATTTCGTCAGGCGCGCTTGAGGGCTGGCGGAGAGGAAAATTTGCGGAAGACAGGATTATCTGAAAGTTAGGACCTCCTCGATACTTGGAGATTTCTCTCGTCTACGCCGACAGAGCGTTCCGCAGCCTTCCTTACGATCAGTGAGCGCACATGTTTAAAGGAACCGGAATTCTGAAAGCGTGATGTCTGTGTGTCGACTACCAAACTGCAGTCAGAAGGTTTCTTGTTTTTTAACAAAACACAGTTGGCACATGTATCGCAGCCCTGTTAAAGAGCAAGGTCTGTATCATTCTATCACGTATTCATTATCTGTTAACAAAAAGACAGGAATATCCGGTCGAACGATCGTCAAAATCTAAGCCTAAAAAAATTTTGCGAATTCCAGTGTTTCCTACATAATGCATGATAAAGGTAAAGAATTCTATTTGGTCCCTCCACTGAACACAGTGAACATTATATTTTCAGTGAGATGCGAGTAATGTTTCTAAACTGTGTAACTTTCTTAAATTTTTAGAAGCGCCCAACGAACTGTATAGTGCAGCTCTCTCAAATCTTTCGAGCGTACATGTATCGAAGGCTTTCGAATAAAATAGCACTTTACAAGCGTCGAAGGACTGTATGCAGATGCTACATACTAGAAAATGTTTTCCGAGTGTGAATCCCAAAATGTCTAGATCCAGATGTGCAGCTAAGAGCATCCCTTGCGTCTACTGACCAGGTTTTTTAGGCTACTCTCTAGAGCTAGGTACGTTAGCTGCAACTCACTTCACCCTCCTGTGCAGCATAGACTGGCAAGAGACACTATAATAGTACATGCTCTACTATTACATTCATTTTCTGTTGTGTGAGAAAGTGGGTGAACGAAGTTCGGAGCTGCCCTATCGGAAACTACAGAAACCTGCGACAGAAATGTAGCCAGTGGAAAAGCAGCAGCAAGGTTCAGGAAGTTATTCTGCGAATAAGTCTAGTGCTCCTACAAGTAAACCTCAGCAGCAGCTCATCAGATTTCAGATTCGACGCATCCAGACAACTTTTCGACAACATGAAACAATATGAGTGATATTATTTTTCTTAAGAAGGGACGACGGTAGTCTTTTCAGCTACCACAGAATGTATCAAATAATGGAGTGTAGCACAGAAATAAACTTTTTAAAATAGTAGATATTAGGTTACTGTATTGCACAATTTTACACGGTGCATTCAGTTTTTAATTTCTTTAAGCGGCGGCAGTTTTGCAACACACTCCATTGGTTAAAAACGTCTTCTCGACTCAAGGCACGTTCTCATCTTTTGAGTGCACTAATCAAACCAAACACCTGTTGCAGCGGCACCATGGCTGCAGGAACACTAACTTCTGTGCTTTCATACGGGCTTGAGCATTTCGCACATCTTCACCCATTTTATTGCGGTGTCTTATGCTCTTTTGCGTCTTGAGGCAGGAAGCGTTCAACGAAACAGTTCTATTTGACTTCTCTCTCTCTTTCCTGAGACTCGCAGGTTTGAATAATTCCCTTACCGTGAAGAAAATAGCCGCCATTTTCGTCTTTACACACTACCACTTTCGGTATACGAAGGTGAGTGAGTGAAACATTGGCGTAATATTTGTGACTCTCAGATTAAGCGCCTGTAGTAACAATATGAGCATCATCAGAATATTTTGAGCATCGCTTTTTTCATTAAGAGAAAATCTGTGCCTGCTGCTTGTCAATCACAGGGAAGAACAAAGCTTTGTCACTTGCAGATGCGTTACAACTGCAGGAATCTTCTTTAGTCTACGTTCTTTGTCCCTTGCAGAAGGACGACGTAAAGTGCATGAGATTCCTCTCTGAGCGATATGAATGTGCTACAGCAACTTGGGCAGTCTCTACCAAGCACTCGTGACATTTATACCCTCGAGGACTGTGTTCAGTAGTACCAGGGTATCATTTGTGCATACTGAGGGGTTGTTATGTTAGTGATCACAGTCATCGGTGACCAGATGGCGCCAGGAGGGTTGTCTGTCGCCGTCTGCTTTGATTCTGCAGGCAGTAACTGTGCTGAGTTTAGAGGTAAACAGTGATTGCAACATTCATTCTAGGGTACAACCATGCCCACCGACGATTACGTACTCCTGTTGAACAACTGCAGCCATTTGAACAGAGTCGCACTGTGGACCTGCGGGAAGCTGGATGGACGCGTGGACGGATTGCTACTCGTGTTGGGCACAATGTATCGGTGGTGCGCCGCTGCTTTCTGCAGCGGTCTGTGGAACATTCCTACATCTGCACAACAGGTACAGACGCGCATTAAGATCGAAGCATTGTTCGAGCAACGGTGACCGACCGAACATTGTCCACTGAAGAAATTCGGGCACGTTTTGCCCCCGCTGTGTCACCGAAAACCATTGGGAACCGTCTGTTTGCAACATGGCTACAATCACTTGTGCCTCTGACCAGACAGCCACCGACACCACACCAAGCATGGCTACTCTGGTGTCGTGAAAGAGTCGACTGGAAGGTGGAACGGCGCTCTGTTGTCTTCAGTGATGATAGTAAGTCCTGTCTGTGTGCGAGTGGCGGACGTACACGTGTACGGTAGACCTGGTGGGCAGCCTATTCCGGTGAGCGATACGCAGGTCCCACTACGGGCTGAGCCATCAGTTACAACTCGAAGTCACATCTCGTGTTTCTGGGGAGTTAAATAACCAGTGTCTGCTACATGGTTCAGGTTGTAAGCCCCGTGTTACTGCCGTTTCTTCGACAGGAGTGTGATGTACTTCCACAGCTGCACGATATGAATGCCTCTTCGTAGTGTACAACAACTGCCTGGCCAGCAGGAGCACTAGATCTCTCGTCAGCTGAACACAAGAACTTACTCGTTCTTCAGAGCCTGTAAGAACCATTAAGGAATTGCAAAAAATGGTGCAAAATGCTTGGAACAATCTATTGCAGGATGCCATTCAGCACGTCTACGATCGTTTGCATGCGAGAATACTCGCCTCCGTCCCCGCTAGAGGGGGATACATTGTTTTGATGCGACTGTTTGGTCCCCCTTTACTGCGACGTGTGTGTTCCATTTGTCCTACAATGATAAACTACATGTGACATCCTCTGTCAGTAAAATGATCTGGCCCTTGTAGCCTTGTAGGTGCTGCGTTCCCCTCCCCCCCCCCCCCCGTCACCCCGTCACCCCGTCACCCCGTCCCCCAATGTATCTCCAACAAACAGTAAGGCGCTCTGCCTCTCTAATCGGTTGCAAATACAATACACAGAAAGGAACTTGATGCAAGACTTTTTTTTAACAAGAGTTTTGGTTCTGTGGATACTTCCTGAAGCAAACATCGTCGAGGAAGTGTGTAGTGGTCTAGCCCATAAACTAAATGCGCCCTAAATTATGTAAATTTACAGCCACGACAGTACAGACCACGAGAAACTCTGTTCCACCAATCACCCACAACTCTCATCTCGGATGGGGAACAGGAGCATGCTCAATGCTCATCGTTAATACAGTTCGAAGCTAATGGTTTCATTGCTGCAGGCAACTGAGTGATGAATAACTGAATGACCGGGGCTCCGGCGCAGCTCGCAGATTCTTGAGCACCCATTACTGTGGTTATGGTGTTAAACGCCCATTTCTTGTACGCAGGGTTGGCTAGTTCGTAAAATGATACAATTCTTTCATTCGGCTAAGAATCTTGGATATTATTCAGCCAATTACTTATAGAACTGATCACATTCTACTCGATAATCTGTTAATTGGCCGTCGTATGGGAGTGCTATTCTTCACAGTGCTCACTAACCATCATAGTTCATGTGTTGCGGTTTCTTCATAAATTGTTGAACAACTTGTGCAAGAAATAATACTACGACCTGTTTGATAAATTCTCGCCGTCATTACGTATCAATGCGAAATTCGCGTTTTGTAACATTAAACCGTTACATGGAAGATGGATCCGGCACCTACGAGAGATATTTTTTCCTCACTCTCTGATCGGTTGCGAAATTTAAGAAAAAAAAAGGACAATGAAAGTCGGGCTAAGCTTGCGCAAATGTGTTCCACAATGTCTCCAGTATGCCCGTCTGTCGCCTCATGCATTTTGCAGGTGTGAGTGGACGGTGAGCACGTAAAAAGCTTAGAAAATAGTGCCTCCCGACGAGTGCGAAGTCCTGCTGAATGTCTTCGCCTGATTTCATTCACCCCATATAACGTAGCTGTCATTCTTCTCCTTCTTGATAACTCTCGGCCGCAAGTTGCAGGGGCGATGGACACGCTTCTGCAGCGTTTTCGATAGGAACTTAATTGATTACACACCATACAGCCCGGACTTGGCTCTATATGGTTTTTATCTCTTCGCTCCCATGAACCTCTGGTGACTATGGTGACAGTATTTTGGCAAAGACAACGAGTTGCAGACCAGTGTAGGGAACTGGGAGAAATCATAGATGGCTGACTTCTATGAGGAGGGTATTGGAGAGTTGGTACCACGCTATGACAGATGTCTAGGTCGTAACGGTGACTATACAGAGCAGCAGCTGGATGATGTGGCTAAATTGTGCAAACTAAACATTTTTCATTTTTGCAGTGGTTACCATTTCGCGACCGATCAGATGTTGGAAACATAAAGCCCCCATAGACCTCTACACGCTGATTCACGTAATTCCAATTTTTGAAATTTTCCTCAGTATAATATGCCGCTGTAAATTGTGGACTTAAGTGTACCTTCTGGCGAGAGGACTGGTACACCAGCAGTGGACAGTCTCAGCTTTAATACACACTAAGACCTAAAAACGACGCACGACGTACCACGGAGTTATCTGAATAGGACGGATATCGGTAGATGTGATGTACATGTACAGACAAACAATGACCACAGTTTCAGAAAAAAATGGCTGATTTATTCAAGAGAAAGAGTTTCACAAATTGAGCAAGTCAATAACGCGTTGGTCCACCTCTAGCCCTATGCAAGGAGTTACTCGGCTTGCCATTCATTGATAGAGTTGTTGGATGCCTTCCTGAGGGATATCGTGCCAAATTCTGTCCATCTGATGCGTTAGATCGTCAAAACCCCGAAATGGTTGGAGAGTCCTGCCCATAATGCTCCAACCGTTCTCAACTGAGGAGAGATCTGTCGACCTTCGTGGCCCATGTAGGGTTTGGTAAACACTAAAACAAATGGTAGAATCTCTTACCGTGCGCGAGCGGGAATTATCTTGCTGAAATGTAAATCGGGAATGGCTTGCCGTGAAGGGCAACAAAACGGGGCGTAGAATTTCGTCGACGTGCCGCTATACTCTAAGGATGCCACGGATGACAACGAAAGGGGTCCTGCTATGAAAAGAAATGTCAATCCAGGCCATCGTTTCTGATCGTCGGGCCATATGTAGGCACAAAAATGGTTCAAATGGCCCTGTGCACTATGGGACTCAACTTCTGAGGTCATTAGTCCCCTAGAACTTAGAACTAGTTAAACCTAACTAACCTAAGGACATCACATACATCCATGCCCGAGGCAGGATTCGAACCTGCGACCGTAGCGGTCTCGCAGTTCCAGACTGCAGCGCCTAGAACTGTACGGCCACCCCGGCCGGCTTATGTGGGCACAGTCAGGTTGGTATCCCTCCGCTGTCAAGATAGTCTTCAGGCACGTCTTCGGCCTGGAATCTCATTCACTGTAGTAGAATTGTCTTTAGTGATGAGTGACACCGAACTGAATCCTAATGACCTGCGAAGACACGTCTGGAGACGACCCGGAAAGCAGTGGGATAGAAACCTGACTCTCGCCCTCCATTGGCCCGGCAACCAGGCGCGGTGGTCTGGGGTGCCATTTTCTTTCGTAGCAGGACCCCTTTGGTTGTCATCCGCGGAAACCTTTCAATAAAGCGGTACGTCGAAGATTTCTACGCCCCGTTTTGTTGTCCTTCATAGCAAGCTTGCCCGCACATGTCGAGCGATGGTTTCTACTATTTGTCTTTGTGCTTGCCAAACCCTACCCTGACCAGAAAGGTCATCGGATCTCTCCCCAACTGAGAATGTTTGGAGCGTTATGGGCAGGGCCCTCTAACCATGGTCTAACGCGCCAAATGAACAGAATTTGGCACATATCCCTCACTAGAACATCCAACAATTCTAGCAATCAATACCAAGCCGAATAACTGCACGCATCAGGGCCAGAAGTTGACCAACGCGTTTTTGGCTTGCTCAATATCTTAAGCTCTTTCTTTTGAATAAATTATCTAATTTTTCTGAAATAGTAATCATTTGTTTGTCTGCATATGTCCACCACATCTACCGATTTCCGTAGCATTCGGATAATTCCTTCGTGTTGCGTCTTTTTTTTTTTTTTTTTTGACGTAAAGCGTGTATTTCGTACGTAGTACTACTTAGTTAGTAACGCATGTGTACATAATGGCGTGAGAAGGGTAACCGAATTCACACCATTTGCATTTTATCTAAAAGTGTCAACAGCTCTCAGTAAGTGCATTGAGTGACTCAATTATGTTGGCGCACCGCTGCAACCGCGGCGGTAACCTTCATAACTGGCCAGATTGTGTTACACTCCCTCTCCGGCTCCACTGCTGCCTACACCGGCGCAGCAAATGGACAGTCCTCCATGCCGCAGGTGACAGCTGTGCGTTCTCTTTTTGTTGTGTTTCTTAATAAGAAGTGTTTTCATCTCGTTGTGTAAATACATTAGGGGCGATCGAAAAGTTTCCGTTTCAGGGCGCTGTTGCAGCGTATATGCAACATAGCGAGACTCCGACGCGCGTATATAAGCACTGACATGTAGCAAGGGATTAGCGTGGCATTCGTGTCTTTATGCGTCCAAACAGGATCAACATGCCGTTATTCTTTTCTTGGCTGCCGAATGACGAACACCGGTAGACATCCGTCGGAGAATTAAGAATGTGTGTGTGGGACAGCACATCTGTCGAAAACCGACTGCGACAAAGGGTGCTCCTGCTTCATAATAACGCACGTCCCCATATCGCAAATGTCATACCGCAGAAGTTACGCCAATTCAAGTGGGAGACACTCGAGCACCCGACCTGTAATCATGATCTCTCCCCACGCGATTATCACGCCTTCAGCCCCTTAAATAAGGCCTCGACGGGTCAACGATTTCTGTCGGACGAGGACGTGCAGCAGGCAGTTACAGACTTGTTCACGCAGCAGGACACGGTGTTTGACCAAACGGAAATCTTCAACCTGGTGTGTCGGTGGGATGATTGCCTAAGTGCTCATGGTGATTTTGCCGGATATGTATCGCGATTTCGGCCTGTACGGTCTTCGAGTGGAAACTTTTTGATCTCCCCTTATAACCGAGAGCAGTTGCTCATTGGATGTGGGAAGCAGACTTGTAGCCGACCGCTGTTGATGTAAATCGTCCAGCCATTCACGAATAAATGGTTCAAATGGCTCTGAGCACTATGGGACTTAACATCTACGGTCATCAGTCCCCTAGAACTCAGAACTACTTATACCTAACTAACCTAAGGACATCACACAACACCCAGTCATCACGAGGCAGAGAAAATCCCTGACCCCACGAATAAATGTAGCAGTGTTGTACTCCAGAGAATGCGTGTGCCGGAAGCTTTACAGGATTTGCGTCCTAGATGTCTCGTTAGTACTTACGATGGAAGCCTTATGGGCGGTCCGAAACACTCTCCAAATCTGTGCTGATGCGTAATACAGGCGGCAAGTTTCAATAAAATAAAAAATTCTGGCGAGAATGACCACTTCACCGGTTGCTGTTATTTCTATCTGAGTCCAAAATTAAGTGCTCGTAATGATGCAATGATAGTGCGTTCCAGGCAAGCATTTCATTGTTCACTTCTCCTGTGAAGTATCAATGAAAGCAATAAGAGCGCTCAAATAATTGGGACTCTCTATCAGAAGGCATTGCGGTAGCTGGTTGACTTCAATTTTGCCAGAATGTCATACATACCAAGTATGCTCCAGTGGGAATTCCACCTCATGTATCCCACTCTTGCAAGACACACACCCATACGTAATAGCGACCACCGAAGTGGCGCGTATGTCTTCGTTCTCCGCTGTGGTGTTTGTATCTGCTACATATAAATTCAGATCGGATACGTCCAGCGTCTTGGCTGTGCCTTTGAATAACACTAAATATTATAATAATGAATGGAGGAGGCGTCCGCCTTTTTGCAAGTACACAAATTATTGTTTTGTTTTGTGTTTCTGCATCTCCCCCGTTTCAGCCAGAAGATTCTGGAACAAACTGCCATGTAACGTGCGTTTCATCCAGAACAAGTTTGTACTCAAGAGGAGATTTCTCTGTTATGACCAACGTAGTTTCCCTCTCGGTGGATCACAGCTGTTTTCGTTCTGTCCAACAAGGAACCTGTACTGTTTTCTTACTGTAATCTCTCCATGCTTATCTAGACCCCTTCTATTTCTGCTAATCTTGCCCTATTAATTCTCTTTTTTTCTCTGACCAGTCAGTTTCTTCTCCATATTGATTCCTTCTGTACTGCAGACGTACATTTCTGGTAGATGCCATCACTCACAATCGACAAGATCGTAATGAAGAAATTGTTTAAGATAATTTTAATGAAACTGACATTACTTAAATTCCATATATTCATTATTTCATTGTTATTGTTGTAATTATTTATTTATTATTATTATACATTGCTCATGTACGATACAAACTGTAATATTAACTCCCTGAGGATGTCTGGTCATATGTAAGAGGAGACTAGAAGACGGTAGAAATTCCAGGTGAAATAAATGCATAAATAAATAAATCCTCAAGTGGTGACGGTACTACCGTACTCCCTCTTATTTTAACATCGACTTTAAAAAAGCAGTCGTATGCCGTATTCTTAAAGCCGGCCCCTGTCCTGAATGCTTTCTGAAGAGTGTCATTCTCGTGATGCGTGCTAAATGTGTCAGCGAATATAGTAGTACATTATCACAGCGCTGCAGATAAACGAGCGCTTGTGTGTGCTAGCTGGCCTACCAAGTAATGGCATTCTTACTGCTCCTTCCCCACGTTTTATAGGTCGCTTAATAACTAAGAAATGTAGAAAACCCGTCAACCATTATATGACAGCAAAAATTCTAAGTGACTCTCGAAATAATTTCCGAGTCGTTTAGTTTTTTCAGCGAATAAGCGTAAAAGTTTCATAAAGTGAGGCCGTTAAAAAGACGGCTTCTCGAAACTAATTCTGCAGGCTGTGTTTTATTGCTTGTACTAGTCCATCGCTGGAGACGAAACGTAGCAGTCCGTCGTATGAGTCACTGTTGCAACACCGTGCCGTAGCTCGCACAGCATGTAGTCTAATATCATCGACACTTATTAATGTGCGTAAATAGACTATTTTTTCTCTGTTTCGTCGGCAGAACGAGTTGGCATTTTGATCGGTTGGCGACGGCTGTGCTTCTGACGTAAGCCTATTCACGGGCCTGGTTTCACGGAAGTTGTCTCTTCCAATTCATCGCCTATCGTTGATCTTGCCTGGTGCAGTCACCCATACATAGAGATGTAGCGAATATATTATGAAACATCCCCTTAGAAAATTTAATGAATTACTGTGCTGATAAACCCCTTACGTTATTTGATTTACAAACAGCTGAGCAGAACTGAACGTACTCAGACATTTCGCTCTTTACCTATTCTGATCAACACTAAACTGACACACAATATTTTTTAGCGCAACGCAAGCTGACTTTCAACAATACCTACAAAATAATGGCCCTGACCAACAATAACCTACACCTTTCAAGAATCACTTACCTCACAAAAATCTTCGTTACTCGAACTACTGCAATACAGCGAGCGCCAATACTGCCAGCTAAATAAAAGATTCTAACTACTGAAGGCACTAACTACTGATAGGCATAGTTAGCAAATGAAAGATTTTGTTAGAGAACAAACAATGTATTTACCTTAATAGTGTTCAAAACTCATTTATATATATATATATATATATATATATATATATATATATATATATATATATATTCGTGACATCCAGTCTTACAAATTTACTCTCTCTGATGGACACACGTCCAGATCATCCGCTCTCAAAACTGCGCCATCTCACTCCCCACATCCACCACTGCTGGCGGCTCATCTCCAACTGCGCAACGCTACGCGCTGTTCACATCCAACTGCCCAACACTACAATAGCGACTATTCCAACAATGCCACCCAGCCACAGACTGCACACAGCACAGGTAGTGATTTTCATACAGAGCGCTACGTGGCGTTACCAATATAAAAACCTAAGGAGCCTACTTACAGTTACTAGGTCTGGGCAGACGAGTTACAATTTGACGTGTTTTCCATATAGTTCCCTCAACTGTTGGCTCTACAGTTACGTCTCGATATTCAAGTTCTTAGTCTCTATTCTTCTTCCCGAGGCTACATTCACAGCGCAGTTTATGAAGTATTCTCCCGTGACAAACTATCCCGGTATTCGTCGTCAGTGGCGTAGGAGAATAGTGGAAAATTCGAAACTTGTTCTCTAAATTACAAATCTTATGTTTTTTTCTGCGCTGAATGTATCTTGTCATTCTTCCGTAGTATTCGCTTAGTAAACCATAGAACTCTTAATCATTTTGGAATCTTCTGAACGGTTGCTATTTTTCGGAGTCTTATGTAACGAGCCACAGCTTCGGCTTTCAGCACCTTTCAGCATAGGCTGTTACTCCTTCTACCTTTCATAATTACAGGTGTTCTGTTCTCATTTTCAGTGGAAGACTATAATAAAAACGACCACAATGAAATAACAACAACGCACATAGTTTATAAAGAGTTGTTGTTTCCATCGTGTAATAAACTGAAAGTAAAAAGAATGTACATCGAATTAAATAAAACGACGCGATTGTAGAATATAGATGTAAAAATAAAAATTACGTTACTTAGATATGGTACGAATAGTTTTTCTGCGTAGACAATAGACATTTAAGAACGGAAGAATTTTAAAAAAAACTGCATTCGTTGAAATGTTTGTCCTGAATCTTCCACAGTTTTCAACATTGTGACCCTGTAGAGATAACGGGAAAGAGATTATTCCTCAGTAAAGCTGAAGTTTATGCCTCAAAAGAAATTATTTAATCGGAGTTTAAAGAAAGGACTTAAATTCACGAGAAAAGGAAAAATACGAAGAAAATAATAGGAAAAGATTATTGTGGATTTGAAAGCACAGCTACTTCTGGAGAAGTATTAATTCACGAGAATAATTATGTGTTTAAGCTGAACTTAGTAACCAAGTAAACGAATATGCCCACTGTAGAGCTCATTCATGTGGGCTGCCAGTTGGTCGATGCGTCTCTGCCGGGTGCCCAACTACCGCTGTTCATTTTTTGAGGACGGTGTAACACACTATACGCCACATCGAAAGTGAAAACTTAAGACTTATTAATATACGCCAGTCTACTTGTCGAGTGTCCCCAGTCCCGTGGTAGAACATTTCATAGGCTCTACATACGGCTACGAGTCGAGGATAATAATAGTACAGGTGATCATACTCTCTAAGGGTGTGAAAAGATTTGTCGTAGAGTTCAAAGTGAACGACTAGATTACTACCAAATGGAAAACTTGTGACTGTGCAAACACTGTTCGTGGACTTGTGAACAAGAAAATGAATGTAGGAAAGGCTGCGAAGACTGATCTAGGCGTAATGACAGCAGCGATTCTAGATGAGAGGCCTGCTGTGAGAATTTTATGATAACCAGACGACAAACATAAGTTTTAAGTAACAAGAGAAAGAATGCGCACAGTGAGAGATATCGCAATGCTCGGTATTTGTGGTGAATTCTCATACAGATAAACTGCGCGGTCACTGGGAGGCACTTGCAGGCTATTAAGAAAGAAGACCACCTGAAGAATAAATCACAACGTAGCAATAACATCGCGCTTCAACAATTGTATCGTACCTGACCGAGAAGGTAACTGACAAAGTAATTTAAGTCCGGACTAATCACAGAACGTAAAAGGTTTCAAGCTCACTGGTGATGTCAGTTCAGAGTTCTAACGCCACATTTCGAATATAACCCGCTCCTTTTACAGTTACTTGACTGCCTGTAACTCGTTTATACAGTTTAGTACATGGGACGTCCACAGCAACGTTGACGACAGTTATTTTTACTCGCGACGAAGAATTCCCTCTAAACGGTAAGTCTGAATACCAGTCGGATTGCTGCCCAACCTGTCTACACATGTCAATTGCAATATTTACTGTTGCTTATTATTTTGTCAAGTTGACCACTGATAATACCAACAGATCTAACGCCACTGATAGATTGCAAAACAAAATGTCAGAAGCTTCGCTCCCAGCGAGTCAGAGAACAGAAAATTACAAAGAAAAAGGATTTCAGTCACGCAATGAGGAAATGAGGAAAATAAAAAAAGACATAAAGGACTTATTGGAGTACAGTGGAAATGGAGAAGTCGTACATGGACAGAAGTATTTTAAAATATGTACATTTTGTTCCATAGATCCATGTTAAGGAGATATTCAATCAAGGATGGAGAACATTTTATAAAACAAGAATACGAAACATGTATTAAAAACAAGGGATATGTTAATGTTCCTTCCAGAGATCGTAAGTAAATAGGTCCTTAGTGGTGTTGAATGAGTCAAAAATTTTTGAATGTATTTCCAGTTCAGAAACTGGAGTTAAAACAGTAACTTAATAACTACGTATCGATTCCAAGAAAATGAGGAATCAGAAAGTTCTCCTGTCGCTGGAGGGAGAGGAATGCTGAAACTACCACAAAAGCGCTGAAAGGGAAGTGCATATCTCAATCGGAACAGAACATTTCAACTTGTACGCGTCTAATTTTGATCTGACGGTTAGTAACAGCTATTATTACTGTTAGAGCTTGAAAAAAATATAGACTCGCCGTTGAAAAGTAAATTTTCTCTGCTGGGTGTTACACGATCCAGCAACAATTCCTTTATGACGCACTAATCACTTGAGATAACTTGTGGTTCTATTATATTTCTCTATATACCATAACTGTTTTGAATCTTTTTCCCAGAAACGTTATCCTTGTCATACATATAAAAGTAATTAAAATTTCTTTTAAACACGCTGTGCTGTTGCGCACTTTGTGCTGTTTGAAAAAAGAATCTCCTCCTAGCCACTTTTTCAATAATTTAATTGCAGTGGGTTCCCCAGCCATGATAAATTTCTTGAGTGTGCAGCACTGGCTGTTATTGTTGGGTTAAACCATCCATTTATTTTATACTGCTCACTGCCACGTACTTTCGGCCGTGTAGCCGATCTCAAGTGTAAAGTGTGTTGACTGAAGCAGTGTGAGCATTATCTTACGTCGTAGTTTGGGTCAAATGTCTTTATTCCAATAGTAAATATTGCAGAATTTCATGAATAGTTCAAGTCCCCGAATACTTTTTCTTGTTCAGAACTGGTTCTCCACGCGTGATCTGAGCCCAACGAGCAACGTGTCACAACTAAAGCAACCTTTATTTTCGCCGCCACTGGTGCCCGTATTTAGCAATTTAAATGGTAGACATAACTCACTTTTCGGGAAGGCTCAGGAAAGGAACGGTAAGGAACTAGTCCAGCTGTCGCGTGCGTGGTTTGGAGGAAACATTGCCCTTGGTACCGCGAGACTGTTAACGCCGCCCCTCTCGCAGGAGAAACAATAAGGACGGAGCGATGCGATGATGTTTGTATCGATCGCGCGAGCGCGCCAAATGTCATTGCCCTGCTCATTTTGCCGGAGGCTGGCCCGCGGGGCGTGGCCTAGCGCAGCAATGGCGCACGCGGGGGTCGAACCGCGGACACCCCGCCCCAAAGCCAGCCACACCCCCGTCGCCTACTGAAATATTTGTCAACAAAGTACTCCCCCAAAACGTGTTCTTTAGCTGTTTTCCACTACAGACAGTGGGGCTGTCAGTTTTTAGCAATTGTTATGCGTGAGGCTTGGCATTGTTTTAAATTCTATTAGCACTGAAAACAAGTACCGCTGCTCTCATTTGCGCCTTTAATGTCCGTCTAAAGTTGGCGACGCCTGTGGAGGCAGTATCTTCGGGTATGAACAACCAGTGTCGGACGCGGAGAAACTACATTGTCCACGGTTCAGGAATCTCTATCACGGTCGACGAGTATCGCAATAGGCAATTAATATGCCCTCTACAATTTAGCCTATAATATCAAGCACCGATACCGGTTGCTCTTCTGACTAGAACAGTCCATTTTCCACAATACCTTCCGTGAACTATATTCCTTCTTTTAGGTTAAAAAAAAACCGCAAGTTGAAACGCGTGTGTCGATCCAATATTAATATCCTACAGCGTCAGAATTTCGCCGGCAAACTCTTCCATTTTCAAAGTCCTCAAATAATACGGTCCGCTTAAGCGAAAAACTTTTCTTATACGCTAATTAAAAGGGCGGCGCCGTGTACCATTTCGTGGGCTGGGGTGTGAGAAGTGTTATCTGTGGCGAGTGCGTGCCAGCTAGACTGCCGCCAATTGATTTGTGTCTTCGGTGTAAAATTATTTCGTCGGGCACAAAAGCCAGCCAGAGGAAGCGAGGTTTGTAACCTAAGTACAAGAGCCGAGTAGAGGCGCCCCGAGAAGGAGAGGGTTTTCTTAATATTTCCGTTGCGCACAATAAATCAGAAGACACGGTTTCCTTTTTTCGCTTCCTTCCTGAAGCGGGCGGCATCATTCTTGTGCGCGTCCGCTATTACTTTCCATTAACGCAACATTCGTTCCTTCGCCGCGAGCGTTTCGTTTCATTATTTTATTCGAATGACTTCTCCCACGACTATCGCTAAAAGACCATTTTTTCCCGCAAAATATTATGCGAGTTTGTTGAGAATCTGTCTCGCCCATTAGCGAGACGTCAGCATTTTTCCCTAGAGCAGCAACAGACAAAGCCTTTCCGCTAATGTCCACACCACTATATCAGCTTTCCGTTAATGGCGCTGTCACGTTTGCAACAACTGCGGTCTTTAATATCCACCGTCTGAAATATGTGAAATATGCTCCTTCAGCAGACTGTCCTCTGGCAGAAACGTCTGTTCTCGGTACTCTTTGCCAGTTTCCCCTATTTTTTAACAGATGAAAAATTTGAACCACAAATTTACAATGGACGATGGATGCTTCAGTGAAATGTGAATACTTGACGGTTCGCCAGACAGTGGTCAATGCACTGGACCCAAATGGTATAAATGAAGAAAGAATCTCCGTGCTATCAAATATGTTGATTCTTAGGTCATGCACTTGCCTTTGTAATGCTCAACAGGATACTTGAACATCTGTCGTTCATACGCGCTCCTTCGTCAAAAAATTTTGAAACTGGCCTTTACTGTTTCATCTTTTTACGTTCATTCTTGTACGTACGTCATTTGGCCGCATGTACTGCTCTTGACTGCTGGTGGACAGTGATCTGACATGGCTTTAGTACACTGCTATCCTAAACGAATGAAATGAACTGATTCCATTGACAATGGAGCTACACTGCTCTGGAATTGGTAAGCAAAATAGGCAAATGGTTCAAATGGCTCTGAGCACTATGGGACTTCTGAGGTCATCAGTCCCCTAGAACTTGGAACTACTTAAACCTAACTAACCTAAGGACATCACACACATCCATGCCCGATGCAGAATTCGAACCTGCGACCGTAGCGGTCGCGCGGTTTCAGATTGTAGCGCCTAGAACCGCTCGGCCACTCTGGCCGGCCCAAAATGGACATATTTGGTAGCTGCACTGCTACGTTTTTTTCTCACACACATTTTTTTGGCAGAAATCAGTTTTAAGGTATGAAATGTGTATTCGTGGCGCTGCTTCTTGTGTACACAGAACTGCCGTTAGTTTCATGCATAGGAATAATGAACAGAATGAACACTATTTTCAGGATTACAGTTACATTTATAGAGAAAGTTAAGACTCGGAAATATCATTTGCGACGAGCATGGTTCAAATACCTATCCGGATGTCCAGATTTAGGTTTTCCGTGGCTTCCCTTAAAACACTTCAGGTAAATGCTTGCCTGATTCCTTAGTAACGAAGATGCAATCCCCCCCCCCTCCCCGCCACCCCCCACCCCTAGCCTTTTGAAGTAAGCTAACTACACGCACGTAGATAGAATGCGGAATCCTTACCCACTTTCTTGTCACTTCTCAGTCAGCGCTAAGGAATACATTTCTTGTACAATATTTAAGTCTAGTCGTGTATAGCGCATACAGTTATGATGAATGATTTCCGTTTAGCAGTTGTGGGGAAGACTCATCCTACATCGAATGAGAAGCCGGCAAGGATAAGCTGTAACTGATATCTTTCACAAAGTAAACAATCAAACTTATGTTCAGCTGTCGCGTTACAGATTAATTTTTAGTATGCGATATTTCGGTGGCTACCATAAATCGTCTTCACCTCAGTACACGCTGTCTGAACTCCAATACTAGTAATTTGTAGAAATGAGTGCCATAAATAAGATGGTCTGAAATGATCGATTAGCCGGAGTTTACCGTTACCAGTCACTTTGATAAAGCGTGGAAAACCAAAAAGCAGATATATATATAAACTTTCTGATAACATGTCGCAGCTGAACGCGGAAGGTAAATAGTTAGTGTTTTCGTCGCAGTTCTTCTATAGCCATATAATCACCACATTACGTGATTATAGGTGTCTATCTTATTGCGCCTGTTTGTTTGTCTGTGCTCCAGCAAAACTTTCGTTAAACCATTTCGCGACGCCTGCTGAAATTTTTTCTACAGTCGAAGAATAATTCCATTAACGGTTGAGCGACGAAATGATGCTGCTGGGTCGTCTTATAGTGTCAGTAGCAAATTAATGTATCAGTAAAGCGCAGGAATATATTTCTCTGGTAATTGAAAATGGTGCACTCCATTAGCTCTTAGTTCTCAGTTTAGCGACTGCACGGTTCCGTAGACGGTTGGACTGTTTCTTAGTCACTGTCTCTATTTCTTTTCTCTACGGGGGATCTATTTCCTCGTCACTATGTTTTTATCGGACAGCAATTCTTTCATTATTCTTCTGAACCAGCATAATTCGTCTGCGACATTAACGTATTGTTAAATTAATTCAGAATCTTCGCATGCAAAGTTCGGTTTATCCTTGACACCTCTTATGAACAGAAAGAGATTTCATCAACATTTTATTAATCTGTCCAAAGTCTGAAACAGGATTTCATTTGTCTTTATATGTGTGTAAGGTTCAAGATAGTTACAGTTTGTTCGCAGTGATGATGATGATGTTTGGTTTGTGGGGCGCTCAACTGCGGGGTTATCAGCGCCCGTACAATTTCCCAATCTTTGCTCAGTCCAATTTCGCCACTTTCCTGGATGATGATGAAATGATGAGGACAACACAAACACCCAGTCATCTCGAGGCAGGTGAAAATCCCTGACCCCGCCGGGAATCGAACCCGGGACCTCGTGCTCGGGAAGCGAGAACGCTACCGCGAGACCACGAGCGGCGGACAGTTTGTTCGCAGTGATAGCTCTAACGAGCTCCTTTCAGGTTTTTTTATAAGTCTTCTGACACAATGATTTCTAGAATAAACGTGGCAATATACCCGACATATCCGGAAGTTCCGCGGAAATTTATTTTACCCTGTTAGTGCCGGTAGCACGCTGTCCAGCGAACCAAGGAGGTAAACTGCAACAACTGTAACGATCGTCCATCTGGTCAATCTGAGTGTGGGTTTCAGACTATGTCTACATAAATGCCGAGCTGGTTTTCTCTTGTTGTTGTTGTGGTCTTCAGTCCTGAGACTGGTTTGATGCAGCTCTCCATGCTACTCTATCCTGTGCAAGCTTCTTCATCTCCCAGTACCTACTGCAACCTACATCTTTCTGAATCTGCTTAGTGTATTCATCTCTTGGTCTCCCCCTACGATTTTTACCCTCCACGCTGCCCTCCAATACTAAATTGGTGATCCCTTGATGCCTCAGAACATGTCCTACCAACCGATCCCTTCTTCTGGTCAAGTTGTGCCACAAACTTCTCTTCTCCCCAATCCTATTCAATACTTCCTCATTAGTTATGTGGTCTACCCATCTAATCTTCAGCATTCTTCTGTAGCACCACATTTCGAAAGCTTCTATTCTCTTCTTGTCCAAACTATTTACCGTCCATGTTTCACTTCCATACATGGCTGCACTCCATACAAATACTTTCAGAAATGACTTCCTGACACTTAAATCTATACTCGATGTTAACAAATTTCTCTTCTTCAGAAACGCTTTCCTTGCCATTGCCAGTCTACATTTTATATCCTCTCTACTTCGACCATCATCAGTTATTTTGCTCCCCAAATAGCAAAACTCCTTTACTACTTTAAGTGTCTCATTTCCTAATCTAATACCCTCAACATCACCCGACTTAACTCGACTACATTCCATTATCCTCGTTTTGCTTTTGTTGATGTTCATCTTATATCCTCCCTTCCCTCAAAAACATGACACACAAGCAGTTGAAAACGAAAGTAGAAAATACTCGGAGATCCGAATGATGACGTATGCGACCGTTCATTTCAGATGAGTGTAACGTGTCCGTGTGACGACAGGACACAGGAATTAAGGGCACTAGAGTTTTTAAACTTAGGAAGACGCAGTTACTCAAGATTGCGGCGTCGTGCTGACGCGACTTGTTACACTGCTATCTTATCAACGGATTGTGAAGCTGCATGTGTTAGCCAACTACACCTATGTTTCGCAAATTGCGCGAAAAAATGTCCTTCTTATTGTACCGTAGGTCAATATTAACGTACCTTATGTTTCATTCGTAGAAAGAATGAGTCTTTATATGGCTATATGACTTCGTGCGAGGTAATTTGGCCTTCATGGTCCCTGCCGAACAATACACGTGGTGCCGAAGAGTACTCATAAACTTGGTCCTCAAAAGCAGTAGCTGGCAATTTATGCGAGGTAAGACGCGCCTTTCTGCAGTTATCCGCCAGTTCACATTATACATCTTATTTCTACCAGTCAGTCTATGCCGTTTCATGTATAGGCCTACACGTAATATTCGTCGTCCCAATCAGTCTGAGCTGATACAGAATTGTACCGTATTCGATTATATCCCACACAGGTGTTTTGTAAGCACCCTGTTTTACAGATTAACTGCAGTTTCCCAGTATCCTACAAAGGAACTGAAGAATTTGCTTTATCTGCAACTGAATGTTTATGGTCGTTACACTTTATGTCCGCACGCACTGTTACTTGCAGGAACTTGTAGGACATGGCTGACTACAGTTGTGACTTATAAACCTTGCAGTGAAAGGATACGAATTTTACGTTTCGTGACATGTATTGCATTATGTTTTTCTGCGATAATAACTTGTTCGATCCTTTGCACCGAGCTAATATTGCAAGGTGACGATTACTAAAACTGTTATCGGTGGAAAGTTCGTCTTATACTGAGTGACACAAACTTCCAGGTTACAACTGTGTTTTGAAATAATGAACAAATGGTCGAAAATGAATGTTTTATGGGATAGGAGTTTTTGAATGAACAACAGACGGGTTTTCAAGGCCAGCAATTGCCTACAGCTTCGATGTTGGCGTCCCTAACTCGATAAACATATCCAGTCCCACGTTATGTGTCCGCGGTGGAATTTGCAACTGTAGAAGTTCATGAGTGGTTGTAGAAGACGGAGCATTATTCGTTACGCGAACTTGCACACATGCGTTGAATGTATGATGCTGCAGGATTTAGTGGCCGGAAATCGGAACAAATTTCCGAAACGTGTCTCATCTTCACTGCAAGAAATTTGTGGTCACGAATAGAAACTTAAGAGAAACTGGGCTATTGAAGTCACAGAAACAAAGAATTTTTCGCTCAGCAGAATTTTAGCAACTTGTGTTGGATCGCGTGGGAGAAAATTCATTAATAAGCAGCTGTACTCTTAGCCGTTAAATGTGCAATTCAACAAATTCACTGTGGAGCAGCAGTTAGGTACCTGTCACAAAAATGTTCTAATCCACGAACTGAGGCTAGTGGTCGTCAGTCTGAGAAGCTTCTATGAGCATTTGTTGTTGTTGTTAGCCTAAGGTGTATACTTTTTATTCCAATGAAAAAGTGGAATACTAATTCCCTATCGATATTTTCTCCTCTAAAATCACATAAACCTGCCGATTATCAGAATGCGGATTATCCGTGCATAATTCGGCCATTTTCGAGAAAAACGAAACTCGAAGTCTCAGTTTCTGTTTCATTGCTGTCATCAGACGGAAGACTGGTTTGATGCAGTTCTTCTCTCTAGTCTATCATGAGCAAGCCTCTGTATCTCCGTATGACCACTGCAACTTGCATGCCTTCGAGCCTGCTTACTCTATCATTCCTTGGTCTCCCTCTATAATTTTTACTCCCCACTTTCTTCCATTACCAAACTGACGATTCCTTGATGTGTCCTGTCAACAGATTCCCTCTTTCAATCAAGCACTACCATAAATTTCTGTTTTCCAATTCGCTTCAGCATCCGAAATTAGTTACTCGATCTACCCATCTTAATCTTCAGCATACTTATGCAACATCGCGTTTCAAAACCTTCTATTCGCTCCTTGCCTGAAGTATTCTGTCATAATTAGAATGAATATTCTTCGTTTAGAATACAAATTTCTGGTCGTGAAGGCCTAGACGACAAAAACACGACGCTGATATAGTGAACAAAGTATGTTCGGTAAAGGAAGAAAACGAAGCAAAGGCGATCGAGAAAAATAAGAACAGTATTCTGGAAAAAGTGATGAAAACCAGACAGAGACATAATGACGACGATTATTTCCCGAAAGCGAATGAAAGGCGATAGGAAATACAGTGTGTTTTAATGAGTTAATTTTGTAAATTCGTTGTGTGTGACGCGTAAGTAATAAAGTGGGCTATCAAATGTGACATTTGGTACGTTTTGTGAATGTAGTAAATAACCTGTGTATTTTGGATTATCCGTATTTTCCGGTTATCCGTGCAAGCCCGCAGCAGCACTGACTTGGTTAGTCGGGAGTTCGCTAGATTAGATTAGATTAGATTTAGTTTCATTCCAATTGATCCGTAGTGAGGAGGTCCTCCAGGATGTGGAACATGTCAGAAAAACAACAATACATGACAAATATTTACAACTAAAACAAATAAGCTAATGTACCATTCCACAGGTCCCAAGTGGAATGATCGTCATTTTTTAATGAACACTAAGAGTCATTTTACAAATATTAATGCACTGAATTTAAAATAAAAAAGTTTTTTATTTATTTATAAGGTAATAAACATGTAATACAACTACTGTAATACTTATTTACAATGAACACATTACTGCACTGAAATGGTGCAGAAGTTAGATTATACTTACACACACACACACACACACACACACACACACATTTTCAATGAACACATTACTGCACTGAAATTGTGCAGAAGTTATGTTGTACTTATATACAAATCAGTTGGTTTTACTAAGAAATTCATCAATGGAGTAGAAGGAGTTGGCCACCAATAAATCCCTTAGGCTTCTCTTAAACTGAATTTCATTGGTTGTTAAGCTTTTTATGGCTGCTGGCAAGTTATTGAAAATGTGTGTTCCTGAATAATGCACACCTTTTTGTACAAGACTAAGTGACTTTAAATCCTTGTGAAGATTATTCTTATTTCTAGTATTGATTCCATGAATTGAGCTGTTGGTTTGAAAAAGTGATATATTTTTAATGACAAATTTCATTAAGGAATAAATATATTGGGAAGCAGTAGTTAGTATCCCTAGTTCCCTAAACAGGCTTCCGCAGGATGTTCTTGAGTTCACACCACATATAACTCTTACTGCACGTTTTTGTGCCCGGAAAACTTTAGCTTGGCTTGATGAATTACCCCAAAAAATAATCACATATGACATTATGGAATGAAAGTAAGCATAGTATGCCAGCTTTTTCATTTTTATATCCCCTATGTCTGACAAAATTCGCATTGCAAACAGAGATTTGTTAAGACGCTTCAGCAGTTCTGTGGTGTGCTCCTCCCAGTTGAATTTATTATCAAGCTGTAATCCCAAGAATTTAACACTGTCCACTTCTTCTATCTTCTTGTCATCGTATGTTAGACATATACTCTTGGGACACCCTTTACAAGTTCTGAACTGCATGTAGTGTGTTTTTTCAAAGTTTTGTGACAAAGAATTGGCTAGGAACCAGTGATTAATGTCTACAAATATTTTATTGGCTGATCTTTCTAAGACTACACTTGATTTGCTATTTATTGCAATGTTTGTATCATCGGCAAACAAAACAAACTTGGCATCTGCTATACGCAGTTTAGTCTCCTCTAGCACCCTAAGGGTCCGGAAAAAGCTGAATAGCCGTGTCAACTGCGAAAAGTCACGGACTGGGACGTGTCGTCCTTTCTTCTAGTATGGCACCTGTGTCCGAGATGCAGGGCGCTGTAATTAGAAGAGACGAGGCAGCTGGCGTCGTCTGCAGCGCGGCGCGCCGTTGCAACACAATCTGCAAACAGGTTTTTCTGCGAGTGCAGTTGCAGTTGCAGTTGCAGCGCTCCTGCCCGCCTTCTTTGTTCGCTTTTACGACGGATGCGCAGCCCGCGTCGCTGGACGCTCGCAATCGTAATTGTCCCGTAATGACACCGCCTATCGGTGCACGTGTGCTGCCCCGATAACTCGTGATAGCCCCCGGTTTTTTTCCGAGGCCCAATGAACGTTGTCGCGCCACGCAGCCATCCGTTGTCACGGTCGAGGGACCCACAATGCGCTCTCCTTACACCCCTAGTTCTCACTGCCGCGTTTCCTGGTAGCAGCTTTCCCGCCCATTTCATCTCCCCTTCTTTTACGTATAGCGTATGTCCGTGGCTCCTCTCTCCCCTTCCATATATGCGTCGCACGCAGATTTCTCACGTTACTTCTTGTAGCTCTTGAGAAACTTCCTGCCAATGGCTCCAGCTCTTTTCCATCCGGTCCCCGATCTGTGATCGTATGTTCTAGCTCAACGTCCGGAATTTTGACAGGAACAGGGTTACAATTCCTGCGTATTTCACGAAGGTGGTGTTTGTCGTTGAAATGGGATTTGATGAAGACGTGAAACCAGTGGCAGGGAAGGATAACGGAAAACTTATATTTGTTGTAAGGTTTCTGGGAAAGTGTTGTGCATCTGTAAAGGAATTTGCATACGGAATTCTACTGTGACAGTTTCAGAACTCTCACTGCTCGGAGCGTTTGGAGTCCTTGTCGAGTAGGTTTGACAGAAGGTATTCAGATAGATACTAGTGGGATTGTAACCGGTCGATATAGCTCTCACGAAATTGTACAAGAAATGCTCGGGGAACTTGCTTAAATTTAGAGAACCTGTATTCGAAGAAAATTTTGCGACCGTTACGCTACCACAATTTTATAGCCCGTGTAAAGATCATAAGAAGAAAAGGGACATAAGGAGACGTACTGAAGCATATATATAGTCATTTTCCCTTCGCTCGATACCCGAATGCACTTCAAAAATGGTTCAAATGGCTCTGAGCACTATGGGACTCAACTTCTGAGGTCATTAGTCTCCTAGAACTTAGAACTAGTTAAACCTAACTAACCTAAGGACATCACACACATCCATGCCCGAGGCGGGATTCGAACCTGCGACCGTAGCCATCTCGCGGCTCCAGACTGCAGCGCCTAGAACCGCACGGCTACTTCGGCCGGCTCCGAATGCACTTACAGTAGCATGTGGAGTATACAGGGTGGTTAGAAACAGTCTGAGAAACTCTTACGGTGTTGTAGGTGAGGTTGTGCTGAGAAATAATTGTTAAGAAAAAATCCGATACGCTGCACCGTTTCCGAGTTATTTAGCGTCGAAGTTAGCCAATCAGGTCGTCGCGCGCGCAAATTCGAGCAACTAAAAAATGCGGTAATGCGCAGACATCTGTGGGTCCGTGTGTTATCACTTGCTCAAACGCTCATTAACAGTTAAAATGCACCTTTATCGGAAGTGATGAATTTAAGCTAAGTGAGCTAAAGCTACGTTTGTTCGGTTTGAGGGAACCAAACGAAGAACATATTTGGCGCCGCTGTCTCTAACATACTGCTTGTATTTGCGCGCGCGGTGAGTTGATTTGCTAACTTCAGCGAAACGTACCGACATTTTTCTGAACGGTTATTTATCACCACAACCTATCCAGCAACACACATACGAGCTTTTCAGACTGTTTCCGACCACCCTGTATATGTAGATTTACAATGAAGATAGCAGGAGCTTCCCGTCGTATAGACTCCAAATGGAAACGCGATGAGTGTGATGCGTGGTCCTCACAGCGTAATGAATGCTGAGGTAGGGGAGCGGTATTAATCGAAAGGAGACGCAGCGATTGCAATAAAACGGCCAAGCGATGCGTGTGAGGCCGGCGGGGTTCGCCCGCCTCTTAACGCCCGTCTGAAACCGCTCAAATTGTACACAGCCAAGTAA
Source organism: Schistocerca cancellata (assembly GCF_023864275.1). NCBI lineage: Eukaryota > Metazoa > Arthropoda > Insecta > Orthoptera > Acrididae > Schistocerca > Schistocerca cancellata. The sequence continues at coordinate 874,690,108 of NC_064629.1, read as the reverse complement.
TTCGTTGCCAGCACAGTCTGAAGTACCACACATCATGCCTTGATTGGTACCGAGCGGTGGAATCACGTGTACATCACAGCAGCAAAGAACCGGCTTCAAGTCTTGCTGGTTTCCATAAATTTCTTCAGCTGAAGGAGGGCGCGGTCCCCTCAACAAGTCCTCTACAGAATCTTCTCCATCGCTGTCCGAAAGGGACTAACAGTCTGACATCTCTGCCGACGAGAGAATAGAAACAAAGTTGGTGAACTTCCTGAATAAAGATACTTTGCTTGTTACACGACAAGAAGGACTTGATTAGAGCCGTTTCGTGAATCTGAGCAAAGTTAAGCTCAGTTAGCACGTAAAACGCCAGTCCGCAATTAATCTCAAGTGTATGAAGTTAGAAAGGTTAAGCGAAAAACTTGCTGGAATTATTTTGGTCAAAGAAGACGGTATGGACGCAAAATGAGATCGGCACGGAAACTAGCTGTTTGCGAGATAAATCCGAATGTGTGGTTATGAGCCGCCACTGATTCCAGTATGGGACGTTGTCCTAATAAGAAAAGTCTGTTTGAAATGTTCGAGTGCTGCCTAGAGCGACCTTCGTAAAACGAATGTGTGCTTTCGTCATCAATATACAACAACGGTTCACGACGACTGCAAAACATCGAGCAGATCTAACAAGACGTTGGGCGTGCATGTCTAGAGCAAGAGCAAGGACCGAGCGAGGTGGCGCAGTGGTTAGACACTGGACTCGCATTCGGGAGGACGACGGTTCAATCCCGCGTCCGGCCATCCTGATTTAGGTTTTCCGTGATTTCCCTAAATCGCTCCAGGCAAATGCCGGGATGGTTCCTTTGAAAGGGTACGGCCGAATTCCTTCCCCGTCCTTCCCTAATCCGATGAGATCGATGACCTCGCTGTCTGGTCTCTTTCCCCAAACAACCCAACCCCAAGAGCAAGGCGGTCGAAGACTTGTCTGCTCTATAATGCGAATTACGTGAATCGGGCAGTGCAGTGTAACATTGCAACAGTAGCAGGTCTTCAATAGCGCATTGTTACCAATTAGGCTTATAGCATATTACCCGTACATCTACCATTTATAGTGCAGTGAGATCGTCCTTCACAGTTGCAGGCTGGGAAATGGAAATAAGATATCTTGTCGGATGAATCGCGCTGCCTGTGGCACCAAGTGTATAGTTGCGACCAAAATACATATTCTGCTCAAATACGTTCTCAAGGTGGCGGTACTATGTTATGGGGGACATTCATCTCCATCGTCGACTACTAACCAATATACGAGCACACGGAGTATCTTCACAAATACAGGGCGAGTGTCTAACTATTGCCACCTAGAATAACTCCGAAAGTATGATAGAAGCTGAAAAGATTGTGGGACAAATGTTGCATGGGACAACGGGGGCCACAATATGACGTTGGTTTTTTGTCGCTAGGTGGGGTCGCGTCAGGAAGATCAACTTTGTTTTTTTAAATGGGTTTCTATAGTTTGATACTTATTTTCTGATAGCAGCTATCGAGACAAATCCAATGAGGTGTAACAGTAAGGTTTTTGAAGATCAACGAATGTCAAAAACGTGGCATGAACGTCCATTTACAGAAGGTGTTCGAAGTGATGACCATTGGTATCAATGCAGTGCTTCAATCTTCCAGTCATGGATTGAGTGGTATTCCTTATCACATCGGCACTCGTATATCGTGCTAATAGTAGATAGTCGCCGAATACGGCGTTTCCATCTAACGTGCCACTGACATGTAAACACCATTCGACGGTTTCGCAGTACAACACAAATAGGAACGGTAAGACTAGTATTGTCGAATCAAGCGAAAGTGAATGATGTATTCCTCCGAAGAACAAGTCGATATGCTTCTCATTTACAGAGAATGTCAACGAAATTCAGTGAGAGCTAGAGACTTATACGCTGAAAGACATCCTCAACATACTCACCCTACACGTCGTACATTTAAATATGTGTATGATAACTTGAGAACAACTGGATCTTTAACCGATCGGAAACATATCCGTCAAAGGAAAGATATAACGAGAAAACGGAAATCGGTACTCTTGAAACGTCCCCTTTGAAGAATTATACAGGACTGTGCTTAAACTGACACACAATATTTTTTTTAGCGCAACGCAATCTGACTTTCAAAAATCCTTACAAAAGAATGGCCCTGACTAACATTAACCTATACCTTTCATAAATCACTTACCTCACCAAAAATCTCCGTTACTCGAACTACTGCAATACAGCGAGCGCCACTACTGCCTAGATTCAAACTACGGAAGGCACTAACTACTGATAGGCATAGTTAGCAAACGAAAGATTTTAATAGAGAACAAACATTGTATTTACCTTAATAGTCATAATATATATAGCAGTTCATAACATCCATTCTTACAAATATCAAAACTCCGCCATTTCTCTCCCCACATCCACCACTGCTGGCGGCTCACCTCCAACTGCGCAACGCTACGCGCTGTTCACATCCAGCTGCCAACACTACAATGGCTGACAACAATGCAAACTGGCCACAGACTGCACACAGCACAGCCAGTGATTTTCATACAGAGCGCTACGTGGCGTTACCAATATAAAAACCTAAACAGACTACTTACACTCTTGCCACTGTGGTTTGAGATCCTTGTTAGTTCGCGTCAAATTGCAAGGGAATCTGGCATGAGCCAGAGTAGTGTTGTTCACGTTCTGAATCGCCATAAATATCATCCCTACCATATCAGTCTCCACCAAGAATCAACTGGTACGGATTGTATCAACAAAAAATTTGTTGATAGACCGATAAATTAAAATCAGTCAAAATGTACAACCATTAGCAGCATCGCTTAGAAAAAGAAGACTACACTTCCTCTGGCATATCTCTGGAATGCCATATGACCAGCTGACTAAGAAAACATGGAGTGTTATCACTTTGCCGGCCGGTGTGGCCGTGCGGTTAAAGGCGCTTCAGTCTGGAACCGCGTGACCGCTACGGTCGCAGGTTCGAATCCTGCCTCGGGCATGGATGTGTGTGATGTCCTTAGGTTAGTTAGGTTTAAGTAGTTCTAAGTTCTAGGGAACTTATGACCACAGATGTTGAGTCCCATAGTGCTCAGAGCCATTTGAACCAATTTGTTATCACTTTAAAGAGAAAATACGAAGTTATTTGCGGGAACACGAAAAAAATCTTAGGTAAACATGTCTACAGTGACAAGGACAAGTTTACCTAAGTTTTGAAGCGGGACCAGGACCCGGAAAACGGAGAAACCGTTCGTATGAGGAGAGAAGGAATGCCTTGGTCAGTTGACTAGAGAGAAACTAGAAGGATGTCAAACGTGGCAATCCACACAGGCACAAGTCGAATTAAGAAAGATCAGCGAATGAAATGAAATTCTTCCATTTGTTTTGGTTTTGACTGATTGTTATAGTAACATACGAAGCTCAGGACGGTAACATTTTTGACACCATCCGAAGCTAGAATGAGGCTGGATGTGTCGCATGTGGATTTATACTTGAAAAGGGATATTTTATGCAAGATCGACTCGGAGCAGCAGGTGTGCACTGTCGCATGTAGTAATGTGATGCGAAATCCCCCGTAACTCAGCTGTCCGATTTTGAAGATGCGACTGGCAGAAGTAGCGGTGTTACTCATAGCATGTGTTTATCAGTTCTTCTGGGCCAGGAAACGATTTGCTTGAGAGTAACTTAGAACCGCCCCCTTCTCCCAGACCCCGAGATCTACCGATTGAACCTGCTCCACCTGTTCCATCTAAAATGAAAGCTGCAACCCATCTTCTTCCTGCCGAACTGAAATCGTATCATCTCCTAATACTTACATCCTAATTATCAGTTCCTTCCCTCATACATCTCACATAACTTTTCATAACACCTCCTCCAATAGTGCACCGTTATCTTTTTGGCCTGAGATTCGCCTGATATGTAAATAACGAATTAAAAAAGTAACATGGATCACAATTACATATCCGCAGATAAATATCCAAAGAGTGGGTGTCATGTAGTTATGTGTGTGGTGCTGTATGTATGTTAAATTTTCTTTATTTGAGTAATATTGTCATTGAAAATACAAACTTCTCATTTTTGTGGATGGACCATAAATTTAAAAATAAACGAAGGCTCTGAATAAGTAACTAATGTGAAATAGAAAAAGCAACTGAGCGCTCAACGTGTCTGACTGCTTCACTGAGTTGTCGGGTTCGATTCCCAATACTGTCAAAGATTTTTTCTTGGTATGAGGAGACGGTAAGAGTGCACGTAGCTTCGAAAGGCTCGTAGAGGAGGAGCTGAAGAAGTAGCGGCTAAAAGGCTCGGAAACCTGGCAAAGATTTGAAGAGCGTTGCGCTGACCCAATATCATATGTAATGACACTATAGGTCAAGGATGACGAGAAGACCTGTTGGCACCTCGGGGCCCGCTTGTAAAGGTTTTTAAATTTATTTTCGCAGTTATTGTCATTTCCCTCGTGCATAATAGTTTTCAATTCTCTTCGCCGCGTGGAGTGGCCGCGCGGTTTGAGGCGCCATGTCACGGATTGCGCGGCCCCTCCCGCCGGAGGTTCGAGTTCTCTCCCTCGGGCATGGGTGTGTGTGTTGTTCTTGGCATAAGTTGGTTTAAAGTAGTTTGTAACCTCAGCAGTTTGGTCCCTTAGGAAATCTCTCTCTCTCTCTCTCTCTCTCTCTCTCTCTCTCTCTCTCTCTCACACACACACACACACACACACACACACATCACACAATCCTCTTCGCGATTTTGTCATAGCAAGAGTCAGGTTTGATAGCAAACTCATTACTTCCTATCCAACTGCTCTCAGACTAGGTATCCGCGGTAACTGTTTGTAACATTTTTACACAGCCTCACAAACAAAGGGACGCACTTAGAAGAGATGGTGGGACGTCAGCGTAACTTTGTAGACCTACACACCAACGCCAGTTATGCAGATGATTAGAGTTGCAATTGTCTGTGACAGGTAGAGCAGCCACCAGAGTGCATTAGTGTTATCACCATGCCTGGTAGGTCATATAAGGGGCGTGAACAACATCAGACGGTGAGTGATCGCTATGATGGACGCAGTAAGACGCGTAGTCGTTGAGACAGCGTAATCAGCACCTGTCACAGTCTGAAAGAGACCGCATTGTGGGTCTTAATTAGGCCGGCCGGTCGTATCCTGCAATAGCGAGATTTGTTGGGTCTTCGGTCGTGGCAGTGACCCGTTGTTGGACTGCATGGGAACGTGAGGGCAGACATACCCATCGTCGATGTTCCGCGCGACCGTGCCTGACCACCACGACGGAGAACTGCCGTATTGTGCCGCAAACACATCGTAGCCCCTTCACATCTGCACCTTCCATCCGAGAACAAGTAACTGACTCCCTGCAACATTCTGTGTCCTCGCGCTGCATAGGTCGGAGACTAACAGCAGCTGGACCAGGGAATTACAGCAATACAGCGGCTGGGTCAGTAGTCGTGCCGTGACCGGGAAGCGTGAACTGCAAATGAGTGGCGATGACTGTAGGTTCCGTCGTCCTCGAGTATGGCAGCGACCTGGCGAATGCTCCCATTCTTGCATTCTTGCAATGTTGTAGTGGGGTAGATGTTGTACTACTGGCGTCATGGTGTGGGTGCGGCTTCTGATCACGGCTGGTAGTGATTGAGGGAACTCTGGCGGCCCAACGATACGTCACGGACATCCGGCGTCCTTATGTGTTATCTCTCATGCGGCAGTATCGTGAGGCCACTTTTCAGCAGGACAATGCTCGTCCACACATTGCGCGTGTCTCTATGACCTTTCTGCGTGATGTTGAGGTACTCCTGTGAGCAGGAGGGTCCCCTCATCTGTTCTCGGTGGAATATGTGTGAGAACCGCTCGGGGTAGCCGAGCGGTCTTAGGCGAATTGACATGGTTCGTGCGATCCACCCCGTCTGATTCGAGTCCTCCCTTGGGCACGGGTGTGTGTGTTGTCCTTAGCTTAAGTTAGTTTAAGTTCGGTTAAGTAGTGAGTAAGCCTAGGGACCGATGACCTCAGCAGTTTCGTCCTATAGAACTTACCACAAATTTCCAATATCCAATTTCCAATATGTATGGGACCAAGTCGGACGTCAACTTCGACCGAGTGTCAGCATCCAAGGTATGGATGACCAGTTACAACAGAGGATACTACGGTTTTATAACACCGTTACCAACTGTTTCCTGCTTATCTTTTGGGTACTTTACTTTTTTTTGTCAGGAAGTGTATTGCTGACCGATTACCCCCTTGTTCCAACTGGCCTTAAGGTGGGTTGCATTTGTCAGTAAGCGTTATGGAAATGTAAACTTTTTTCCTCCTGCAGCCGCAGTGCACGAAGGGACAGAATCGCGTTCGATCCTCGGTTTGACCCCCGCGACCGGAAGCGACGGTGCGGTGGTCCTGCAGCTGCGCCGCCTTATTAGCGTAATGACGGAGCGAGATCCCGGCCCGGCAGTATCGATTCGGTTTTAAAAAGCCGCGGGCCGGCTCTCCAGATTATATCCGGTGTCGTTATTTTTCCCGTACGGAGCGAGGCGAGCTCAATTTGTGGGGCGCAGCTGACTCCGTAATGGAGCGGCTCTTCTCCCTCTGGGCTGTGGGCTGGCGTCAGCTGGCTTACCTGTCCACCTAGCCCTCTTCCCCCGTCCTTGTCACCGTCAGCTCACATCACTGCACCACAGCACCAGCCAGTAAGACTTTTTTCCAGTACGGATCATCTCTTTTACTTCCCATATGAATTTGCCAACTGCTATGCGCCAGACTCGAGCAAACGGCTCCTTCGTAGTTCGCATGAGTCAAATACTCTGACGGCTTAGAAAAGATTAGAATAATTATAAACTGAGAGGCCAACCGTCACGGGAAGTGTTGTCCCAATTGATGTTGTGCCACGTATACTGCTGCTAGATGCGGCGTATGACCCAACTGTTGAATTTAACCAGCCTGTTACAGGTAGGCGTGTATTGGATTTGCCAGCACTTCGCGATCCACCCGACTCTGAACGAGGTACAATTCACAGTGCAATACGCATGGGTAATGAAAACCCCAAGAACTCGGGTTTCCGAGGTCAACGGTGCCTAGGTGTCCAGGGTGAATCTTGAATAACGCAGTGGCAGTATTTCCAATATCCTAAAACGCACACCAAATGACCGCAAGTGTTAAACGAATGGACATCACGTCCCCTCCGTGTAGGGTTGCAGGTACAAAAATAGAAAAGGCGGACTCGGCATTATATTTAGCCTAGTCAATTTTTTTACGAGGTATACATTTAATGTGCTTAAAGTAAAAAAAATCAGTAAACAGGCTTAAAATCTTGCAATTATGATAACAACTAAATGCACAGTCTTCTTAACTACTCAGTCTTCTTCCTGAGATAATCTTATGTTAAAATAGACTAGAAGTTATTCATTAAACAATTATCTATTGTTCTGGCGAAGGCGCAATGCAGGCGACCTCTCGTTCACACTTGTGTGTCTCCACACGGGTAAGAGGAGCGTCGCGCGAGCGTGACAGGACGAGTTTTTTTTTTCTTTTTTTAAAAGTTATTTGCTTCCGGGCCGTGACCATTCAGCCGATTCAATAGTAACGTCAACTAAGACGACACGAAAGTAAGGACACAACAACACCCAGTCCCCGAGCGGAGAAAATCTCCGACGCACCCAGGAACCGAACCCGGGCTACTTCGCTTAACAATCTACCGCGTTGACCGCACAAATATGGAGGCGGACAAAGGGGCGCGTTGGCATCGGCAGATCGGCACATTCTACTTTACCTCACTCGCTCTGCTCCTGGCGTGGTTGTGACAGTGTGTGTTAGGCTCGTTCGACCTTCGAAGAAAACCATAGGATGTAGGCGGAAGAATAGCATTGATTCGTATATCTACATGTCCTTATGATATATCTCCTAATTTTTAATTATACTTATTCCTCGCGCTTTCGTCATTAGCTTCCAATGGGCCCACGGTTGTGCGTTCTTTATTTTATCACTAAAAAGCATAACAAAAGCCGGACAGGCTGGACTTGTAACATCTGGCCGGACGCGATCTTAAAAAGCCGGATACCCAGTAACCCTAGCTCCGCAGCGCCGTACAGGGCGGGGCGATGGACTATTCACTGTTACTCAGATCGTCGCCGTTTTGTATGTGGTCCGTCAGGATGCCTTTACTACCAGAACCGTATGGAGGGGAAAGAACTGTACAGGCTTCAGCAGCAGAAGAGCGACTCGAAATGGTTCAAATGGCTCTGAGCACTATGGGACTTAACATCTGAGGGCATCAGTCCCCTAGAACTTAGAACCACTGAAACCTAACCTAAGGACATCACACATATCCATGCCCGAGGCAGGATTCGAACCTGCGACCGTAGCGGTCGTGCGGTTCCTGACTGAGCGCTTAGAACCGCTTGGCCACGGAGCGACTCGTTGTTAACATTGCATCCTTTGTCTTCCCGTGATTTCTGGTGACTCAGTCCGCTAATAAGTCATACTGGAGCAGCCGGTTTGGTAACGATCTAATTAATTCAAAATGCTTATATCCTGACGTTAAAAATTATATCGTATTATTGGGTTTTGTGTGTGTGCGCGTGTGTGTGTTGTTTTGCTTTTTCTTTTACTTACTGCAAGAAGTTTCGCCAATTATAGTTTCTTTGTAGAGCATCATGAATCGGAGTCTGGTTGATCTGATAATGAAGCTTGACCTCGCGATAACAGGAATGTCTCGTAGCCCTACCTGCTTCCCGTTTCCAGATTGGAGTGTAGCGTTCCACTACCTGCAGTTTCTCAAGGACGCGGTTTATCGTTGTTCAGCATTCCCCTTTGGAGGTGTAAGAGGACTTGTTTGGATGGTTAGATACAAGACGTCTGCAGTAACCTCTCAGTTTATGACAAGCGTATCGTCACGATTTACAAGCTATTAACATAATTAATGTTCAAACATGGATACATTCTGACTGTTTACTGAAATATATACTATACAATCTATAACTGTCTAGACAAAAATTAATTTATGGAGTGAAAGAACTTACCATGAGGAAACATTGACAGTTTGGGTTTAAACTATCTTCGTAATCCTTCATGCATTTTACTTCATTGGGAAGGTGAACTGATATCATCGTCGCAGTATCATTTCCTACTTTTTGAGCCGAAGTCAACATTAGAGAAAACCGAAAATACCGACTTGTTTCATCTACCGTCGTAATTATGAACATTATAGTTCCTAAGTAACTATGATGGGTCATTTAGAACAAATGTCGTACATATAGTGAATCTGCAGTTAAAATATCTGGCGCTTTAAAAGATTTCTTTTAGGTGATAAGATGATCGTCATCCAGTGCCATACATTACTTGCATAACACGCTTTTGTGTACTGAGGAATTCATTTCGAAAAGGAGAGTTATCGTAGAGTATAGCTCGATGTGAAACAGTGTGAACCAATCACACGAATAAGTACATACTAATATGGAAAAGTGGAAGGGACAGGGGAGGCCCGGGAATTAATGCTCGATGCTCCGTCTTCCTGCCACCGTATTACCACTTACTCGTAATGTCAAAGCTGAGGGGGAAGCTTCGTAAGCGTCACTCACTGAACCGATCGTAAGGATGTATGCAGCATATGCTGGCGAGCAGTACGGGAAAACGAAGCCTCGTGTCCAACTGCTGGCTGCTGCAGCGCTAGCTATAAGGAGTCCTGTGTTGTACGCGCGTCCGCACGGGCCCTGCGGTGCCACGTTTGATTTACTTTTTATCGCACCGCGGCTCCCTCCCCGCTCTCGCAACCCTTTCCTCCCGGACCCTCGGGGCCGGCCAGCCAGTATGTAAATGATGCGCCATTAAGGAGGAAAAAATATTGTGCTCGTATGGAAATGAGCCGCGCCGGGAGGGTGCCGGGCGTCGAACCCGGCAGCCTGCAGGAAACACCGTCTGTTGTAGCGAAGGCCAAAGTACTGCGCTTCGGCTATCTGAACCGAGAAGAGAGGAAGCAACACGGGACTTTTTAACGATGTTTTCGAACAGTTACTGAGTGGATCTCTGAAAACGGACTCTCCCTTGGTTTTGAAAAGAAAACGGTTTACTGAAGCCTGTGCTAGAAATATTCTGCAGAATGCGAAGATTAGACTGGTAGATCTGATAGCGCATGAATTGCTGAATCGGATCCGGGGGAAAACATTTATGGCGCAACCTGACTAAAAGAGAGGTTCGGTTGATTGGACGTATCCTGAATCATCAAGGAATTCTCAATTTGGCAACGGCTGGAAGAACAGGGGCAAAAATTATGTGGGTAGACTTGACAACAGGCTTTACGGCGAGAAGAACAGGGGCAAAAACTATATAGGTAGACTTGACTACAGGCGTAACTACAATGAGGAGCTTCAAATGAATGTCGATTGCAGTAGTTACGCGGAAATGAAGATTCTTGCAGAGGGTTGATTAGTGTGGAGAGCTGCATCGAAGCAGTCTTGGGACTGAAGACCACAACACAAGCAACTAAATAAAGTATTAATAACACCAATAGTTAATGTAGCATATAAACAGCTGTCAGTAAATAGAGCAGAATGTTACAAACTGTTTGATGTACCTCCTGAACTGGAAGAAATACATTACTGAGCTGCTCAAACAACTAAGTTCACCAATTTTTGCTCCTCGTATAATTCCTACTTTTGAAAAGAAACAAATCAACATCTTAAAATATTCTGCGTATTTTCATTCATCAATACCATATTCTGGGACAGCTCGTCACTTACAAGGGAAGCACACAACCAACGGGTCACAGACCTTAGCTGCTCCAGCAGGACCCTCTCTACAAGTATTTACAAGAAATCTAAGTGCAAAATTTTACGAACCTGTTACGTATCATTCGAGAGCGCCTGACTAGAGCTCTGCCCATACTGGGATTCTGGTCACTCCATTTACTTTTTTTTCTAACTTCCAAGCATCCACTAAAACACTAATATCGCTACGATGAATCATGTTCTTTAGGAAAGAAAGAACAATAGTAACAATAATAACTATAATAATAATTATAATAATAAATAGTGTGGTACATTCGTTGCGACGTATGGTAAGAGTATATCTGATAAACAGTGACAGTGCGTGTTAGAACGAACAGTTTACATGCGACGTAGAGGCATGAAAAATCGGAAAAAATAACACACTGCAACGAAATATCGACTGTACCGCAAATGTCAGACACACACATGAACATCAAAGTGGGATACTAACAAAATAAACTAACCCACAGGCGGTGGTGAAACTTCACCGAAACATGTTTGGTAGTTAAACAAGAAGAATTTGTGTTTGTTCAAGGAAGAACCATTGTTTCCACAACTATATATGGCTTATTAAACTGATAGTTCGATACTATTCATACCTCTCAGCACCTGTCTTCTTTGGAACTGGAATTAGTATATTCTTCTCGAAGCCGAAAGGTATTTCGCCCGTCCCTTATATCGTGCACGCTAGGCAGAATAGGCTTGTCACGGCTTCCTGTCTAAAAGATCTCAATAATTCTGAGGGTATGTCATCTGCTCTAGGAGCCTTTCTTCTACTTAGATCTTACAGTCCTATGTTAAAATTCTTCTCGGAGTATCGTATCTCTCACCTCATCCTCAGTTACTTCCCCTTCCATTTCTATAGTATTGTATCAGAGAGATTAGAGCCCACACAGAGGCATACCGACAAGCTTTCTTTCCACGAACAATACGAGACTGGAATAGAAGGGAGGACCGCTAGAGGTACTCAAGATACCCTCCGCCACACACCGTCAGGTAGCTGATTCAAATGGTTCTGAGCACTATGCGACTTAACTTCTGAGGTCATCAGTCGCCTAGAACTTAGAACTAATTATACCTAACTAACCTAAGGACATCACACACATCCATGCCCGAGGCAGGATTCGAACCTGCGACCGTAGCGGTCGCTCGGCTCCAGACTGTAGCGCCCAGAACCGCACGGCCACTCCGGCCGGCGTCAGGTAGCTTGCGGAGTCTGGATGTAGATGTAGATGTAGAATTCACTTCTATACATGGTTTTCAAGTTGCCTAAAACATACTTACGAATCTAGAAATCTTATAGGTCTTCGCCAACATTTGAGTTCCTAATGACGGCGCTTTGGAAGGAAAAGTAACCTATTCCCTAATGCTTGCAGGGGTTCTTGCTCTGTTCTTTTTCTTTTCCAGAAAATATAAGTAACGCAAATAATTAATCAGCACCAAGATTGGTTCTACACCAAATACGCGTTGTTTACTCGAATTACGGAATAAAAGTTAGAGATTAAGTCCCAATTATATAACAGGTGGCACTGTCTCGGATCTTTCTAGGACTAAGGATATAATTAAAGTGACCTGTGTGAAGGGACCATCCGAGAATTCGTTCTAAGTGACGTAGGGAAAGCACGGCAAATCCAAATCCGAGTCCCCAGACGGAAAGTGGAAGCCCGCGTGCTGCGTACGATTAGGGGTCGAGTGTCTCGAGCGCTGAGGCAGTAGCAACAGGAAGTAGGAATGAGAGATAGGGACGCGTCTGCTGATGATGATCGCCGTGGCGGGGTAGCGGGGTAGAGAGCGGCCGGCAGCACAGGAATGTGGGGGTGGCCCCTGTCATAAGACGGTATATATTTTAAAGAGTACGTAAATAACGTAATAATTTAAATAAGGCAGCGGGGGCGGGGGCGGGGGCCCGGCCGGCGCTGGCAGGCCAGTGTGGGAACGCGGGTTTTTTGTGGCGCAGCCGCCGCGCGCCTTCCAGATGGCTCGGGTCCGAACAATGCGCGCCCGCGCAGGCCGGCGCCCGGCGCCCGGCGCTCCGTTACACACGCTGCTGCTGACCAAGGTTCGTTGTCCTTTCTGACACATCTTTCCCACTCCAAGTCCTGCGACTGCTCAATGGGATCTCCCGCCGCCTCTCGTCCATTGACCACCGTATTCCGCAATGCATTTGACGCAGTGCAACGCTGCAGACCGCCATCGAAGGTCCCAGTATACGGAATACGTTCTCAGGTACGTCAGTGGCTCGAAGACTTTCTAAGTAATAGAATCCAGTACGTAGTTCTGGACAACGGGCGTTCGTCGGAGACAAAGTTAACATTCAACATCTTTATTCTTCGTGTCTATATGTTTGTTTCTGGACATAACTACCCTGGAAACGAACGCATTTCTCCCAACGAGAGACCAGTTTGTTGATATCGTCACTGTAGAGTGTCTGACATTGCTGGCGAAGCCACAACCTCGCCTCTGCTTGCACCGCTTCACTATCAAAAAATGGTTCAAATGGCTCTGAGTACTATGGGACTCAACTGCTGTGGTCATAAGTCCCCTAGAACTTAGAACTACTTAAACCTAACTAACCTAAGGACAGCACGCAACACCCAGCCATCACGAGGCAGAGAGAATCCCTGACCCCGCCGGGAATCGAACCCAGGAACCCGGTCGTGGGAAGCGAGAACGCTACCGCACGACCACGAGAGGCGGGCGCTTCACTATCAAAGTGAAGTCCTCGAAGGTGTTATTTAAGTTTTGGAAAAAAATGAAAGTCGTACGGGGGATAATCGATGACAGTGAATCCAAGGCGACGGACTATTGCAGACGGCGCAGCGCTCGTGTGTGGTCTGGCATTGTCATGTTCAATGAGCGAGCGCTCCATGTATGGAAGAACCCTTCGAATTCAAAACTCGACTGCAGGACGCTGTTTCTCATGTACCGACATAGTTACGTTACACAACACCGTGTTACACGCTACAGTTCGGAGCCCTCTAGCAGCAGTGGCTTGCAAATATATAGACGTGAAGAATAAAGATGTAGAATGTTAATAACGTTTGTCTTTTTTAAAGCTTTAAGTGTTTTGACATAAAAAATTATGAGACATTGCTTTTCATCTCGCCCTCATACATAAACGATCTTAGGGTTACAGTAAGCAACAATCTGAGACTGTTGCTGATGATGCTGTATTGTACGGGAAACGACGAAAGTCGAACTACGGACAAGGCCTGAGCAGTAGGCTCTCTATCAAAACATCTCCGGCCGTCAGCTTTCCAAGTCATTATTTATCCATCAATCAATCCTTCCTAGTTGCTAGGTCGCAGGTTCGAATCCTGCCTCGGACATGGATGTGTGTGAAGTCCTTATGTTAGTTAGGTTTAAGTAGTTCTAAGTTCTGAGGGACTGATGACTTTGGATGTTAAGTCCCATAGTGCTCAGAGCCATTTGAACCTAGTTGCTAGCTCGGTGTAGCTTGTCAGGAAACCAGAGGACAATCCCTCACATCACACATTCAGATCCCAAAAACTGCTGTCCTAAACGTCCAGATTCATGCCAGAAGTCAGACGGACAAAGCCCTATTGTGCTTCTGAGACGTATAAAATACATACAGCCAGTCGCTTGTACGGGGAAGTGTCATAGTTGGGCGACTGTATGGCGATAAAGATTGACTCTATTAGCATTTCTGTTTGGTGTGATGAATGACAGCGAGCTCTAAATTTGAAAAACAGTACAGATGAGTCAGAAAAGCAAATCTGTAATGTGCGAATATAGTATCACTGCTGCGTTCGTCGATTAAATATGTCGCAGTCGCGTTGTAAACAGACGTTAAATGGAACTAGCGCGTGAGCTTAGCTGTAGCGACTTTGGTTTATTGGGAGAATTCTAGGAAAGTGTACCTCACCTGTAAAGGAGAAGGCGTACAGAACACTAATGCCACCTGTTTCTGAGTACTGCTTGAGTGGTTGGCGTCCCTACCAGTTCGGGCTAAATGAAGACATCGAAACAGTTCAGAGACATGCTGTTAGATTTGGTTGGTCCGACCTACACGTGAGTACTACGAAATGCACCGTGAACTGAAATGGGACAGAAGAAGACGTTTATTTCGCGAAACACGTTTGAGAAAATTTAGAGAACCGGCTCTTGCGACTGACCGCAGAACGATTTTACTGTCGCCAACGTACATTTCACGTAAGCACCGCCACGACAAGATAAAATAAATTAGAACTCGTACGAAAACAAATAGCCAGTCGCTTATCCCTCGCTCCGTTTGCGATTGGAACAGGAAAGGGAATGACTAGCTGTGGTGCAAGGTTCCCTCCGCCTTGCACCGTATTGTGACTTGCGAATATGTATGCATGTTTGTATGTAGATGTAGACGTGCAGGGGAGAGCTACAGATCCTCGATTATACCACTGCAGACCACAGTGACTCCATAATACTTCAGAAAGAACTCTTCAGTATCCGACTGCAAGAATAGTGCCGCGCGTCACATGGTAATAAGCACGCCGTAGGAGACATCTCGCGAGGAAGAGACTCCACAAGTTTCTTCAGGCATGCCATATCCACCTCAATGCACTCATTCATTATTAGAACCTATAGAGATACCAAATTTCAGGAAAGTCAATTTCTACGTTTAACCTGCTGTTCCATACGGTCTTACTCTTTTTGTGTTTTCTTCAAGTGTTAGGCATTTGCCTGTTACGTTAATGGTCCCACACATGTTGAATGAGATTAAGATCGGACTGTGCAGCGGGCCTATCGAGGTGCAGTAGGGTACCTCTATGTTCGTCAAACTATGATGGTTTGCCTGCAGCCCTGTGAACCAGGCTGTCATCATCTTGGAAAACGGATATGTCCACAGAAGAGTCATCACGATGATGACACCTAGTCTCCGATGACGTTGGAATAAACATCCTTCTTCATGTTCACGGTAACCTGAGTGAGTGTGTTCAGGTAATGGTACAAAACACCTAAAAACATCAGAAAACCACCTATGGTGTGACCTATACCCTTCACATACCGCGGGTTAAACGCCTCACTGGGCTTTCAGTAAACTGGACGCCTCGCATCTTTTGAGTCGAGACAAAATCGCGACTCGGCGGATCACACTGCACACCTCCAGTCAGTTACTGCCCAGTTTTTGTGTTGTTTGACCCAGTTAAGACGTGCAGCGTTATGTGCTGCTGTGAGTAATCGCCTTTTGTGACGTACCCGACTCCGGATGTTCAGTGCATGATGTTCCCTTCCTAGTGTTCGCTCGGAAACGTGTTGAAATAGACTTTCATTCACTTACACAGCAGTATTCCTATTTGATTTAAAACCGATTATCATTGACAAGGAGTCACGATCGTCTCCCATCGCTATCAGTTAGGATCCTTTTACTTCCACTGTTATTTTGCAAGTGTTCAATGGTTGCGAGTGGTACACCATTCTTTGTAGACACTTTGGACAGTTTCGCAGTATTACACCAAGAAATCGGCGACTGTTATCACAAGTTCACCAACCAAAGAAGAAAAATACACTATAAGAAAAGAAAAAAACAAAAAGAAGACGCACCTGAAAGGAGTTATGTAAATCTGACATTCATAAGGTATCGAAGGAAAATGCAATATTGTAAACTTTGGCGGCCGGTGGATGACTGTTTAACGCTGCAGCGCAATTTCACCGCGCAGCTGGTAAAGGTAGTAAACAGGGGAAATGTTGAGACCAGGGCATAAAGTCTTTGCGAATTTAATTCCGTGTACTCAGTTGGACAGTAACGATACCTCGCAGATAGGTGCGTGAAGAATACGCGCAGATGTCAGCATTTGAGACAGGCCGTGTAGCGGGACTCAAAGAAGTCGGTTGGAATAATCGGCGAATCGTTCGACCTTTGAACAGAAGCGATGCCATTATGCGACGATACTGCCAAGAGTGGGTGAACCGTGGCCAGGTCTACCTAGAGAGACAGCAGAACGTGAGAGGAACTCATAGCCCCGGATTCATCATTATCAAACGGGTTCTTCAGTGATCACAAGGACCATTAATAGTCGGCTCACAGAAAGGTGGCTAACCACATAGCGCCCCATCAACCAACTACCATTGACCTTTGTACACCAACAAGCCCGTTTTCAGTGGTGTTGGGCACGTTCGGCCTGGAATCTCACTGACTGGAGTAGAATTGTCTTCAATGATGAGTCCCTCTTCGAACTGAACTCTGATGGAGGCGACCCGGACAGCCGAGGGATATCAACCTGACTGTCGCCCAGCTTACGGCCCGACGGCCAGGAGTGACGGTCTGGGGTGTCATTTCATTTCATAGTAGGAATCCTTTGATCGTCACGCATAGCCCCGTTACAGCACAGCGGTTTGTCGACGACATTGTACGCCCCGTTTTGTTTCCCTTCACGACAAACCATCCTGGGCTTACATTTCAGCAAGATAATACCTGCCCGCACATGGCGAGAGATTCTACTGCTTGCCTTCGTGCTTGGAAAATCATACCTACACTTCAGCAAGATAATACCCGTTCGCACATAGCGAGAGATTCTACTGCTTGCCTTCGTGCTTGCCAATCCATACCTACATTTCAGCAAGATAATGCCCGCCCGCACATGGCGAGAGCTTCTACTGCTTGCCTTCGTGTATGCCAAATCATACCTACATTTCAGCAAGATAATACCCGCCCGCACATGGCGAGAGATTCTACTGCTTGCCTTCGTGCTTGCCAAACATACCTACATTTCAGCAAGATAATGCCCGCCCGCACATGGCGAGAGCTTCTACCGCTTGCCATCCTGCTTGCCAAACCATACCGTGGTCAGCAAGGTTGCCGGATCTCTCCCCAGTTGAGAAAATCTGGAGCATCGTGGGAAGGGACCGCCGACCAGCTAGGGAGTTTGACCATCTAACGCGTTCATCGGACAGAATTTGGCACGATAGCCTTTAGGATATCCAACAGTTCTTTCAATCAGTACCAAGCCGAATAACTGCTCGCATAAGGGCTAGTGATGGAGCAACGCGTTGTTGACTTGCTCAATTTGTGACTTTCTTGAATAATTCATCGATTTATTCTGAAATTGTAATCATTTGTTCGTCCCTACGTGCACATCACATCTAACGTCCCGTAGTGCCTAGGTAGGCCGTGTAATTTCTTTCTAGTATTCATTAAAATAAAATCGAATCGTATGAGTTGGAGTATTATCGTCGCGGAAAGATGCACTTCTCATGCCGGAGAAAGTTTGCATCAGCGAACACTACTGACAACTGAAATCGTTTAATACACATTACTTGCTACTTTCTCTTACACCGCCCCGAACCTCCACGGTAACAGAACGCAGTGTCATTCTTCCATACAAACACAGCCTGCACTATGAGAGAGACTCGTCCGCCATATCAAATATTACATCAGACTTCTTGTCTCACGCGCCACAAAATTCTTTGTTGCATCTGTATAATTTACAAGATGTTTGACAATGGTAGTCGTATCACGAATATTTTGTTTCTAGGCGCCGGTTTCGTTGTTATTATGTTCTCCAGACACTCATTAAATTCAGCAAATCAATTTTGTGCCATTTCCATTAATTCCATAACTGCGCTTACCAGACGAATGTTTTCCAGTAATTTTGTGTGTTGACTTGTTAGATTCAGTTGTTCTAGCTTTCGACACCATTAGTATGTTGGCGACTGTTATCGCAGGTTCATCTACTGAAGGATGATGATGCTTGGTTTGTCGGGCGCTCAACTACGCGGTCATCAGCGCCCGTACAAAGTCCCAATTTTTACACAGTCCAAAGTTTTTTACAGTTCAGTCTAGTCACTGTCACGAATGATAATGATGATGAAATGATGAGGACAACACAAACACCCAGTCCCCGGGCAGAGAAAATTCCCAAGCCGGCCGGGAATCGAACCCGGGACCCCGTGATCCAGATGCAGCAATTCTAGCCACCAACTAAAGAAGAATATATATTTAGGTTTAACGTATCAGTTAGCGCTCTGTTGACGAGACTCAGAACTGTCCACTGTTTTTGTTTCTCTACATGTCGGCTGGTTGCTTTGAGGCTGCGTAATCAGGCATGCATGTCATCTAGTACCCTGCAGCTTTGCTCTCTGTCAGATGGAAGCCAATGCGTTCCGCGACTTCTAACTAATAAAATCACTACTAATGCTATGATATAATTATTAGCTTTTCTCTGAATACTGTTACGTTGTTGGATGTAAGGCCGAGTGAAATTACGTCGCATCCAGTGGCGAGAGAAGACGATTCTGATGGCCTCCGAGTGTGGATCATCAGTCCGAAAGCCTTTTGAAATATTCTGCGTCTCTAACAGTAGGCAATGGATGAGGTTCGTACCGATAATGGGATATTACGTTCAATATATTTTGTCTGTGTTTAACATCCCAGGGACTAGGTGTTAGTTGTTTATTGATCCGCAGATCAGTTTACAATGATACTAGATTGTGAGCTTAATACACCAATGAGAGTCACTTGCAAAGCCTACTTCCAACGGAAACGGTCGCTTCACACCTGAACACGAATATATTCCTGCAGATGCCAGGAAAAAGATCTCGGCGCAAGTAAGCAGCCGTATTTCTACACACTTATGTAGAAATGAAGAGGAGGTCAGAGTGCTGGCTGCGCCTCCGCTGCACGGCTCCCATTCTTTATTCCCCCGCTGCTATCTTCCATTTGTTCCCGATGACGTATTCGTGATGGAAACAAATGATGAACGCTCTGTTAATTCATAAAATTCTCTAAAAGGGTAGGGAAGCAATCTGTCCCCTCGCCCCCCGTTCTTTACAAATACTCCGCGTCCTATCTCAAATTTCTTAAACAGAAAAGGGGAAAAAATGCTCATCTCCTTCGTATGCTGGGAACCTCCAGGGGTGTCCAGTCGTACCAGAGCGACCTGTGTTTGCCGTAACAGTTGATGTAAACTCGTATTTATGTCTGTGATATGGGCCTGGCAAATTCATTGACAAAATATGCTTAACGCCGCTGCAGAGCGGAGTTCCACCTTCACCAGAACTGCGGATGGAATCAAACACAAGATTATCTATACTGTAAGGAATGACAAGCGTAAAACTATTATTTCGAAATAACGATTTTTTTGCAAAAATCTTTACCAAATGAAGGCGCATCCCTTTCTCTTTGTTACCCCGATCCAACCCGTTACTCATTTCGCCTATTCGGATTAAAAATAAATTATGATTTATGTTATAGACACTTTAGTGCTACACAAAGTCGAAAGTCAATCGAATGAAATATACAACTGTGCTTATGTCAGTGACGTACGTTCAGTTCGGTAATGTTTTTCTTTTTTTGTCATGCACTTTCGACTTAAAGTCTGGTCAAGAGTGATGCCGAAAAGTAGTGATTACTCCAATGAAATTCACGAGCTCTATGTTGGTGAATAAATCAACGATTACTGGATTAACAGATTTATATTTTTTCTTACTGACGGATTAGTTTGGTATCGTTTGCAAACTTGGCGCGTGGTCTTAAATACGTATGTTGTTATAAACAATTCGCAAATTTGTATTTTTATTTGCTGCCATCTACATTGGACCAGCGGCCTAGTGACTAAGACTAATCGTGTTTTCGCAATATTGTGCGTGTACTTAAAATTAAGCTAAATTTGCCTCTTAGAGTTTTAAGAAAGTAGCATTTTTAAATACTTGGAAACTTATAACTAATTACAAAACAGAAATGCTTAAATTTTTTAAAAGATTATGTATGCAAGGAAGAAAAATAGGAAGAGAGGAAAGAGTTTAGATTTGTAGGCTACTACCACTGATGCTGTCTGGGAGGCAGCACCTCACTCAGCCTTTTGCTCCTGGTCAGCCAATGCCCAATCTACTTCAAAATGGTTCAAATGGCTCTGAGCACTATGGGACTCAACATCTTAGGTCATAAGTCCCCTAGAACTAAGAACTACTTAAACCTAACTAACCTAAGGACATCACACACACCCATGCCCGAGGCAGGATTCGAACCTGCGACCGTAGCAGTCCCGCGGTTCCGGACTGCAGCGCCAGAACCGCTAGACCACCGCGGCCGGCGCCCAATCTACTACTACTCGCCATCCGAGGCGATGACGTCAGCAAGAGTTTGCGCCTCTTCCCTCAACTGGCGTGGTCCTAAATCTACATTATGTTCTGTTTTTTTTTTTTTTATCTACTCTACAGGGCAGCGTGTGCTGTGCTCTACTTCTACATGTACCTTACAATCCAATATTGCTGTCCAATGTAGTAGATTGCAGCTCTGGTATAGCAATTTATATTGGAAATTGCATGGTTTCTGAGTACTTTTTACGGCAGAACTAGTAACTGCGTTGTACGAAATGGAGACAACGCCGTTCACTCGGCACTCGACTGCTGATTCAGATCCAGATTTAGATTTTCCGTGCTTTCCCTAAGCTCCATAAGGCGTATAATGCGGTGTTTCCTTCACATACTTACCTACGACGAGATATCTCCTTTTCGTAATCAGGAGGACTGGGGCACGCACCCTCTCTATCGTGCACTGTACAGTCGCTTGTACAGTACATAATTTACGTAGCTGAAGCAGTTTTAAATATTTCGTGGCGCTGCTTATTACAATATAGGAACACTGCGAGGGTTCCTTCAATGACACTACGTCCAGTTTCCTCTGCCATCCTGCCGTCTAGTTGGCTGGAATTATACGAGTCCTGCAACTGTAAGCTATCTCCCTTGCAGTAAGTTTGTTAACGTATGACGTTGTGCCCGGACAGGAACGGCGTGGCTGCTCCTTTTCGAAGGAGTTTGCCGGAAGTCTCGGAGAAGCAATTGGCCGTAAGTGATTGTGTGAAAATAAAGGTTATCGGTCGGAAAAAGAGGGTGTGAGATCTTAAAACACAGCTCAATTTAGCGCGCATCGGTGTTAAAATGAACGAGCGTTTTCAATCGATAAAACATATATTTAAGCCCATTAATTATATCCCCTTGCGAGTGGACGTATCATTTTCTCCCAAACCGGTGAAGGCACCTGACGAACCCCTAATGAGTATCGATTTCACTCTATTTTACTCGTAATTAGGTGATGAAATTAGAGAGAGGCGTTGCAGGAATCCACGCACAGTTACACGAATTTAATTGCTTCGGCGCACATGAGCGCCACGAAGAAAGAGTTGCCGAGAGCGCTTCCGGCGCAGATGAGTAATTTACATGTGAACCGCAACGGCCCGTTTTTTGTCCGCTAGCGCCTCCTCACCTTGTCCGCCGCCGCCGCAGCCCTCAACTGCAAACGAGTTACGCGTTCTGTAAGCTATTCGTGACAACGGGATTGTTGTCACCGCGCCAGCTGCAGTCTGCAGCGACTCGTAGAAAGCAGCCTCTGCGGTTTTCCCATGTTTGTCGTGTATTTCTACAGATGTAACCAATCGAACTGTGTCTTTGGTACGTATAGCGTAAATCGTCTAATAGCGGTCTGCGTTGCGTGTAAATAACACGTTTACTGACATGTAGTACAGCATTTAGATATGAAGTTATTCTTCGGTACCATTATTATTTATAGCGTATATTTTTCTATTCACATGTCTAAACTTTCAGGAAGTTTATTCCTTTCAGTTAAGCATTGTAAACAAATTTTATCAAGCGACAAACAGTTCGACACCGGTATTTACGAGTATTTCAGTTTCCAAATGCAGTATCCCTTTTTATATTTTGGCCAACAGCCGTAGTACATTTCTTGAATAAACTCTTTTCTTGCCCGAGTTGGGTTGTTGGGTTGTTTTGGGGGAAGAGACCAAACAGCGAGGTCATCGATCTCATCGGATTAGGGAAGGACGGGGAAGGAAGTCGGCCGTGCCCTTTCAGAGGAACCATCCCAGCATTTGCCTGGAGCGATCTAGGAAAAATCATGGAAAACCTAAATCAGGATGGCCGGACGCGTCTCCTTCCCCGAGAATGTTTCTTTAATAAACAGTTTATTTCATTTTATTTGTGATTAACAAATTTCGCTCAACTGGGTACTATCACGCAACATCACATGGCGTGGTCAACATCTAAAAATTAAAATTACGTGCTTTAAGCACATAATGCAATTCTTGTGAAAGGTCGCTTGATGCTGCTTTAGAGAGCGAAATTAACTTGTCGAAAATGAGAAAAGTGCTTATTTAAAATAAAAAACACCCTTACGCAGGAAAATAGCTTCATGAAGAAATGTAATTCTTACATTATGCGTATTTACTGCAGGCGACAGACAGTTTCCTCTGCGAAACAGCTTTAGCCAGCTGACTTTTTTTCTGTACTGCGGTACTTGGTCGCATTTTTAAACGAGATTTTCTCTGTTTCTTTGCTCGGAAACTCTGCTCGACCATTAGAATTTAGGTTTCCAGTGACTTCTCTAAAGTGCTCCAAAATAGTACGCAGCCGGCCGCGGTGGTCTAGCGGTTCTAGGCGCTCAGTCCGGAACCGCGCGACTGCTACAGTCGCAGGTTCGAATCCTGCCTCGGGCATGGGTGTGTGTGATGTCCTTAGGTTATTTAGGTTTAAGTAGTTCTAAGTTCTAGGGGATTGATGACCACAGATGTTAAGTCCCATAGTGCTCAGAGCCATATGAACCATTTGAACCTCCACTTCCGCGAGACATCGACGCGAAAAGTACCGAGTTTGGTGAGCAAGCCAAATCAATGACTGCTTGCTGCTGAATAGACCAACATCGTCCAACTCAGCCTGTGACCGAATAGCCCTCCAGACTTGCTCGATTCTCTCCTCCTGATCTCCGTGCTGCGCAACTCCCAGAGCAAATAGGAGCTCCGTCTCAGAAGTCAATACCGATGAAAGGATTGTACAATATTATATCAACTACCACTTAATCTATAAGGAAAAGCCAGTCACAAACGTTCCCGCGCATAGCGAAGGGCTCTCAAATCTGTTCCGAGGCTCTGCACATCGGCTACGATTTCCGCTCCCACAAGCAGAGAAAGAAACCCACAGTGCCCTTCAGTTTCACGAAACACAGGAAACATCTGTTCAAAACAGTGCTTCAGTGACATTCCAGAGACTCGTCTTATTTAGCAACAGAGTGATGTTTATGATCCCTCTCGCCATAGAGAGTCCTCTGAAAAGACACTATATTTCCCAGCTGAGTCCCTCGTGTTGTCTACAGCCGCATTTCTGGAGGAAACCTCCGTCCCCGCTGACTCCGTGCTGGCGCCCGTCTCTTCAGAACACGACGCAGGCCAACTCTTCCGTTGTGGCCTCCTCCCGGCTCCTTGCGGGGGCGGCCCTCGCGACACGAGTAGGCTGCGGTTGTAAATACCTCCCCGACCCACTAACGCCGGATCCCACACAGAGCTTCCCTGTAAACCTGCAGCCTGTATCGCCAAAAACGTGCACAGAACGTATTCAAAATGAAATGACATAAATAGAGAAAATAAACTAAAGAACTAATTAAAGATAAATCTCGCAATCACTCATTACCCCCATGAAATCAAACTCGTCTTAATACAAACGATCGGACCTCAGATTAGTATTAATTAAAGAAATAAATGAGAAAATGAGAGCAGGAAGCCCAGCCTCAGGCTGTCGCGTCTCAACCCTTACGACTCCTTTCTCTGCCTTGTAAACACAAACGTCCGGCAGACCTGTTCAAAGAAACCTTTCTTTTGTGAAATTACTATGTGATGATGATGTTTGGTTTGTGGGGCGCTCAACTGCGTGGTTATCAGCGCCCGTACAATTACCCAATCTTTTGCTCAGTCCAATTTCGCCACTGTCCTGGATGATGATGAAATGATGAGAACAACACAAACACCCAGTCATCTCGAGGCAGGTGAAAATCCCTGACCCCGCCGGGAATCGAACCCGGGACCCCGTGCTCGGGAAGCGAGAACGCTACCGCGAGACTACGAGCGGCGGACCTGAGGCAGGGTTCGAATCTGCGACCGTATCAGGCGTGCGGTTCCGGACTGAAGGGCCTAGAACCGCTCGGCCACAGCGGCCGGCAGCAAGTACCTCGACTGCTAAGACATTAATATATGTGATACATACAAAGATCGTATTTCGGAGATCTAATAGATGACGTTGAATATAATTCCTTGCACCGAAATTGTGTAAGAGGGAAATGAAACTTTTTCAACTGATCATATATTTTAATCTGCCAGGAACTTCGATATTCTGTCTTGTTTGAGACAATACGAAATCTGCAATAGGAGTACAGTTCTCTATTTTAGGACAAATAAGTGTACTCAGACAAGTTCGCCAAGTTACAGACATAGCGACAATCACAATCTGTAGCAAGCTCTCGAACGCTGAGGTTGGCGGTAGTGTCACGCGAATCAACGTAAAAACGAGAGACTTTAAGCTTCGTTCGGCAGCAAAATTCCCCAGAATTTAAACGAATGAAATGGGCCGTGGCTGCCTATTTTCCTACCTGCTGTTCTGCAGATCTCTTCATTTCGATACTAGAAGTGATCGATTTGTTTGTAAACAGGTCATAACCGTAGCGATACATGTGTCCTGTAGAAGGTTCAGAAAAAAAGTTACCAGGCTGGATGGCAGTACACTGCTTGGTTGCCCCCCATAACCGGTTACACTGACGCCGCTCCTCGACAGCTGGTGTCCTCGTATGGTAGTCGACAGCCTCGTAAAACTTTTAACTTCGCTTTCTTAGAATGGGTTGAGAAGCGCATCGTATCAAAGCAGCATTTGTTACCGTTAAGTATGTAGTGTATTCGTGTGAGAGATGAGTAAAATCGGTGTCCTGTTGGGGTGTATGCTTCCCTTGTCACTTTATGCTGGTCCACCATCTGCACAATTTTGAACCTGAGGCCGGCCGCTGTGGTCTAGCGGTTCTAGGCGCTCAGTCCGGAACCGCGCGACTGCTACGGTCGCAGGTTCGAATCCTGCCTCGGGCATGGATGTGTGTGATGTCCTTAGGTTAGTTAGGTTTAAGTAGTTCTAAGTTCTAGGGGACTGATGACCACAGATGTTAAGTCCCATAGTGCTCAGAGCCAGTTGAACCATTTTGAACCTGAAGGTTTGAGACAGCCTGTAGCACCAGGGCAGTAAATGAGGTTTAAAGTCTCGACCTGTCGTCCTATCTGTGATTCTAACGTATACTTTGAGTAGATGCTATCAGATCGTGTGGGAGAGGAGGCATCAGTAACCAACCGTAACTAGGCGGTCGTCAGTATGACAGTTGCTTTGATTGCAAGGTGAAAGTTGTTCGTGTCAATGAAAAAATATGAATATTGCAAGTGTTAGTCTGAGATTGGTACGCTGTGTTTTGACGTTGCAGGCGAGCGGCCGTACAAGTGCCACCTGCCAGAGTGCGGGCGTGCCTTCATCCAGCTGTCGAACCTGCAGCAGCACCTCCGCAACCATGACGCCCAGGTGGAGCGGGCCAAGAACCGGCCCTTCCACTGCAACATCTGCGGAAAGGGCTTCGCCACCGAGTCCAGCCTGCGCACCCACACATCCAAGGTACGACTCGCTGTAGCTCTGTAGCTTGCTCGCCCAATAGCTGCTTGCGAGGGTTTGGCGTAGGGCGACTATCTGGCCAGACACGATAACGTTCCAGTATTGTGTGTTATGGAAAAAGGTTTTAATGTTCGTACTGCGAAGAACAGATAGTTTCAGCATGATACACTCCTGGAAATTGAAATAACAACACCGTGAATTCATTGTCCCAGGAAGGGGAAACTTTATTGACACATTCCTGAGGTCAGATACATCACATGATCACACTGACAGAACCACAGGCACATAGACACAGGCAACAGAGCATGCACAATGTCGGCACTAGTACAGTGTATATCCACCTTTCGCAGCAATGCAGGCTGCTATTCTCCCATGGAGACGATCGTAGAGATGCTGGATGTAGTCCTGTGGAACGGCTTGCCATGCCATTTCCACCTGGCGCCTCAGTTGGACCAGCGTTCGTGCTGGACGTGCAGACCGCGTGAGACGACGCTTCATCCAGTCCCAAACATGCTCAATGGGGGACAGATCCGGAGATCTTGCTGGCCAGGGTAGTTGACTTACACCTTCTAGAGCACGTTGGGTGGCACGGGATACATGCGGACGTGCATTGTCCTGTTGGAACAGCAAGTTCCCTTGCCGGTCTAGGAATGGTAGAACGATGGGTTCGATGACGGTTTGGATGTACCGTGCACTATTCAATGTCCCCTCGACGATCACCAGTGGTGTACGGCCAGCGTAGGAGATCGCTCCCCACACCATGATGCCGGGTGTTGGCCCTGTGTGCCTCGGTCGTATGCAGTCCTGATTGTGGCGCTCACCTGCACGGCGCCAAACACGCATACGACCATCATTGGCACCAAGGCAGAAGCGACTCTCATCGCTGAAGACGACACGTCTCCATTCGTCCCTCCATTCACGCCTGTCGCGACACCACTGGAGGAGGGCTGCACGATGTTGGGGCGTGAGCGGAAGACGGCCTAACGGTGTGCGGGACCGTAGCCCAGCTTCATGGAGACGGTTGCGAATGGTCCTCGCCGATACCCCAGGAGCAACAGTGTCCCTAATTTGCTGGGAAGTGGCGGTGCGGTCCCCTACGGCACTGCGTAGGATCCTACGGTCTTGGCGTGCATCCGTGCGTCGCTGCGGTCCGGTCCCAGGTCGACGGGCACGTGCACCTTCCGCCGACCACTGGCGACAACATCGATGTACTGTGGAGACCTCACGCCCCACGTGTTGAGCAATTCGGCGGTACGTCCACCCGGCCTCCCGCATGCCCACTATACGCCCTCGCTCAAAGTCCGTCAACTGCACATACGGTTCACGTCCACGCTGTCGCGGC
Organism: Schistocerca cancellata; assembly: GCF_023864275.1. Lineage (NCBI taxonomy): Eukaryota > Metazoa > Arthropoda > Insecta > Orthoptera > Acrididae > Schistocerca > Schistocerca cancellata. The sequence continues at coordinate 874,662,573 of NC_064629.1, read as the reverse complement.
ATGCTACCAGTGTTAAAGACTGCGATGGAGCTCCGTATGCCACGGCAAACTGGCTGACACTGACGGCGGCGGTGCACAAATGCTGCGCAGCTAGCGCCATTCGACGGCCAACACCGCGGTTGCTGGTGTGTCCGCTGTGCCGTGCGTGTGATCATTGCTTGTACAGCCCTCTCGCAGTGTCCGGAGCAAGTATGGTGGGTCTGACACACCGGTGTCAATGTGTTCTTTTTTCCATTTCCAGGAGTGTAGTTTCAGCATGATAATTAGGGGATAGTACGATTTCGGTTAGGCAGGAAGGGAGAGGGCTGGAGCCTTCATTTGGGATGGACAGATGGGGCACGTTATAGAAGGTTTGGAAGATGGAAGTGGTGCTGAGTATCTTTCAATCAAGTACTTTCCAGTGGTACGAGGACTGGGAACGAATACTGGCAAACACGTCTGTTGTTGTTGTTGTTGCGGTCTTCAGTCCGAAGACTGGTTTTGATGTAGCTCCCATACTAGTCTGTTATGTGCAAGGCTGAGTATCTCTGCATATCCGCTGCAAGCTACTTCGACTTGAATCTGCTTACTGTTATCAAGCTTTGGTTTCACTCTATAATTTTTCCACATATATCTGCGTCCGTTACGAAACTGAAGATTCCTTGGTACCTCACTATATGTCCTATCAACCGACCTGTTCTTTTAGTCAAATCCTACAATAGATTCTCCTCAATGCGATTCAGTTCATTTACATTATTTTTCCGCTCTACCCACCTAATCTTTTGCAGTCTTCCGCAGCATCACATGTAAAAAGTTGCTAAGGCTCCAAGATATTCATATCGATCCTCCTCCGTAGCGGAGTGAGCAAATGCACGCTTGTGTGGTGGCGCTCGATCCGAAGGCAACCGGTTCGAATCTTGGCGGTGGGAGAAAATTGCATCTCCAGTTTGAGCCCCGGTCAGAGGGTTAGTTGTCGATGGGGCTGTCTCTCATCGCCTCTTTCATCTTTGGCACTGATTTTTTAAAGCACAAAATGTCAAGTTGCACCGTGGTTCGGAGTCCATGTTAATCTGTGCGTCCCACTATGGCTGGGTAAATCAGTTGTAAGGCTGGAGGAAGGCATGGGAGATCCACCTCAAATCGGACCGTGCCTACTAACTACTGTGCTGTTCAGTGCAGACTTCGATTTGAGAACAGATTTTTGTTGTTGATGTAAGCAGTGTCTCACACCCTCTATGCGCCGCCACGTCTCCTGTGACGATGAAAATGTACACTAATAGGATTCGAGCACGGTACTTCTACTGAGCACAACCAGGGTTTAGTGATGTTGGCAGTGTAGGAACAGGAACATCATTTGGGAGGAATAGAGTGGATTCACATGGGCCACATACGTCCTCCATTGTGAAAACAGACAGGAACGAGCGAAGACGCAGGTACGTTCTGAAGGCCATTCATATTTCCTCGAATGTCGGCTCAGAGTTCGCCTATTCTGAGCCAGAAGTACTCAAACTGTTAGTTGACTCATACGTCGCCTGCTTGCTCATTGTATAAGAGGTTAATTCTCAATCTTCCCTCCGTGCTTTTTCCCCATTGTATGTCAGCTGCCCGTTGGGTATGTCACTCGTAAAAACTCTGTTACATGCAGTAGTTTCCCACATTTGTTTTCCTAGAACTCACAACAATGTTATTAATTTCATTATTTTAATTCTCTAGTGCCGAGAAAGTTGTAATATAACTATACCATTATGCCGAAAGTATTCATCGTAACTTCTCTGTTAACTGTGCCACAAAGTAGGATTCTTTATGTGTTCACTATGTCGTACATTCACATTTCTTGTTCCGTACCTTCCTGGATGTAGGACGAGGTAATAACCACATAGCAGAGAGGTCAGCTACTACATACAAATTCCACACGGCATGCTAACTATCGTCAAAGACAATTTGAACACGCGATACTAATCAAAAGCACTAGTTTTTTTAATACGTCTACGTTTACATAACCACTGTGCAATTCATGCATACGTGTTTGGCAGAGGGCTCACTGAACCCTACGTGAGACGTATCTGTTTAGTTGTCTTTCCTGATAACTACCGGCTTCGGTTTACACCATCAGTACTGTATCCGTTTACGTCAAGACAAAACGTGAAACAACTATAAACACATGAAGTCCAATCAATTATACATAGGTGGTATAAATTAGTACTAAGAAATGATCAAATATTAATCACATATTATAGCATATCATATTTACATGGAAATCCGTATAATTATTGCCGCAGCTGAATTGCTAACGCCTACTGTAGTAAACAGGTATCCTTGCACAAAATGCCGTGTGTCCAAGAGTATCCAATCACAGATGTTTGTTATGAACAACAAGCCAGAGCAGAGTTATAAGTAATGCCTCTTCATGCATCCGGTGTTAAAAATTATTACAACACGTTGCAGAAAACACTGAGTACAGAAGTAGGAAAAGAATAAAAAATTTACAATAAAACTGTAAGTCAATTGAAAAAGCGTATAATGAAAAAGAAAATTGTAATATCTCAGAATCAATGTAAGAATAATATAGAATAACGTATAGGTGTAGATAATAAAAAGGAATTAGTGAGTGTTAGACCCAATGATGAGATGATGCTGCAAACCAAAACCGGTATTTAAAACGAAATGCAAGTAAACAGCGGAGCGTTGGTGCATAAAAAATTACGTAATGATTGTTGGCAGTAGTTTTCAAGAAATGTTCAAAACCATAAATTTAATATTTTCCTCTTTCTAATTATAACGTGCACCTACTGCTTGACCCCTAGTGGGCACTTCACCTTTACGTGAGCATATAGATACTTGCAGCGAGACGTGAATAATACGAGCCAAAGAAGAAGTGAGTGTTACATTTACTGTAGCGTCCTAACAGAATTAGGCACGGCGATATGAATGCTGGGGCCCCTAGCCAAGAGATTGCTAGAGGCGCACAAAAAACTGAAACATCGCCTTCTTCAGACCCATCCACTTATATCGAGAACAAGTAATCTACCACGCTTCACAGTCTGGCGCGACGCAGGGAAAGCGAGTAACTATCTGTGTACAATGTTCCCCGTGGCACAAATCGACGCTTTAACGCTGCAGTATTGCGAGTGTTGTGCTACATTCTTCCCATGACAGCAGCTGCAGCGTCGGAAAAAAAAGCATACACACACACACTTTTTTGACAAGTGTTACCTCTGTTCCACCTACTGCTACTAGACTTCATACAACCCTTGTGAAATCCGTGACAATTCCACGTATTTCACTTGCTCACTATCTTGCGACGAAAAAGGATATTCTTGTGAGTAGAGGCAACTGGCTCCTAGCCTGGTAGACAGTTATCAGATGTTGACTTTGATGGGCATTAGCCCTTTCTAGTTCAGCTCATTTACAGGGTAGTCAGAAAGAGTCTGAAAAGTTTGTAAGGGTGTTGCAAGGTAGGTTGTACTGAGAAATAATTGTTAAGAAAAAAATCGATACGTTGCGGCGTTTTCGATATAATCAGCATTGACGTTGGCCAACCGGGTCGTTGTGCGCATAAATTCAAACATTTGAACATAATTAAGAAGACATATAAATATGAGAGAAACAGATTATTGGCGGCTGCTTGCGAAAGTCGTTGGAGGGAGCCTTACAATTCCAAGCAAAAAATTTATCCCAGCAGTTGAAAGGACGAAATCCCGAGTAATATCTCAAGGGAACCATTGAAACGCCTGTAAGTGAGAACCAAATACGTCTGAAATACCGAGCGAGGTGGCGCAGTGGTTAGCACACTGGACTCGCATTCGGGAGGACGACGGTTCAATCCCACGTCCGGCCATCCTGATTTAGGTTTTCCGTGATTTCCCTAAATCGCTCCAAGCAAATGCCGGGATGGTTTCTTTGAAAGGGCACGGCCGACTTCCTTTCCCATCCTTCCCTAATCCGATGAGACCGATGACCTCGCTGTTTGGTCTCTTCCCCCAAACAACCAAACCAACCAAACCAAACGTCTGAAATAAAGTTGAGATTTGTTCATTTATAAATGTTCTGGTAGTCAGCACGAAAATATAATTGACAATGCAACGAATTCAGGGCTATTTTTTAAAAACAATACCGTATTTCGGGTAATGACATGAATATACACACTTAAGCCTGTTCTCCTGAGTGATTGACTGTGATTAGAGCATGTGAAACGTCCCCTTTGAACATTTATACATGACTGTGCTTGAACTGACACACAATATTTTTAGCGCAACGCAATCTGACTTTCAATAATCCCTACAAAACAATGGCCCTGACTAACATTAACCTATACCTTTCACAAATCACTTACCTCACAAAAATCTTCGTTACTCGAACTACTGCAATACAGCGAGCGCCACTACTGCCAGCTAAATAAAGATTCAAACTACAGAAGGCACTAACTACTGATAGGCATAGTTAGCAAATGAAAGATTTTAATAGAGAACAAACAATGTATTTACCTCAATAATCATAATATATATAGCAGTTCATGACATCCATTTTTACAAATTTCAAAACTGCGCCATTTCTCTCCCCACATCCACCACTGCTGGCGGCTCACCTCTAACTGCGCAACGCTACGCGCTGTTCACATCCAGCTGCCGCTGCCCAACACTACAATGGCAGACAACAATGCAAACTAGCCACAGACTGCACACAGCACAGCCAGTGATTTTCATACAGAGCGCTGCGTAACGTTGCCAATAAGAAAACCTAAACAGCCTACTTACACATGTTGTTTCTTAACATTTCATCAGTTTTTTCGTATTGTGATCGGTTCTGTAGTTACCAGAAACGCATATAGCACCGATTATGATTTCATATAGTACCACAGCAATGCTACTGATTAATAAAATTAAAAGCAAGAAGTGTCCACAATTTGACAGAGAGCCCCTTCCAACAACATGTTTAATGCTAATTCCCTCAATTCGTACAATTTTTTTACATTCCATCTTAATCAAATTGTAGAATGTAGTAAATATTTTCCTGAAATTCATCGAGTAAATTGCAGAAAAATCACAGTGAGACGACAAAAACAAAATCATCTAAGTGAACTGAATATAGAGAAAATCGTCTTAATGCAATGTTGGAGAATACTACGAGGAGAAATCGGAAGCCGTTTCACGATAGGAAGATTTGCCTTCTATGCTACACCGCAGCAGTCAGAAAAGAAAAACATTTATTGCTTTATTTTAAGGTACTGAACGATGTAAATATTTTAGACCCAGTTCTTTAGCAGGCACATTACTTAAATGTCGATAAAAATCAACGAAACAATATTTTTGTTCTGACGTCTGTGAATACGATACATTGCAATAATTGTAGCGCTCTGAAGCTCTGAAAGCTGAAAAGAGAAGCTTTGAGAAGGGAATATTGCTTCTTTTCTTTTTGTATTACTGATGTTATCGACCCAAAGAATGGGTTATGCGGTTCTATATGTTATAATCGACGATGAAAAGCATCAAGAGATTATAAAATTAGGTCGAAGTAAGTTCTCTTACAAATTAAAAAAATTAAAAAATAAATCCTTGTGAAACACTGCACAACTTCATTCATAGAAACCTGCAGTGAAGCGTATTCGGTTTGAAAAGCAATGAAAAATGCACAAATAGACAGTTTTTTTCAGATATATCATATTGCTATTGTCTTTTGTAATGGCCTCCGCTAAGCAACGAATCCTGCAATCTTTCCTTTGATGAGGGAACGACGGATTTGGTCCCCATTCTCTTCCATATATCAACACCCGATTTCAGTCACACAAGAAATGGAGTAGAGTAAACCTTTGTAATGTTAGATACATCTGAAAACTGAATTTATATACGGTTTGATAATCACATCAGAAATTGAACATGACTAAAATTTTGGGAAAGTATTGGAGAGAAAAATAGAACATCAAGCAGAGGACTCTAGACACTATTATACCTAAGAAATTGGAAATTTGTGGTAAGGACTATAGGACCAAACTACTGAGGGCATCGGTCCCTAGGCTTACACACTATTTAATCTAACTTACGCTAAGGACAACATATATACACACACACATGCCCGAGGGAGGACTCGAACATCCGACGGGGGGAGCCGCGCGAACCGTGCAAGACGCCTTTAACCGTACGGTTACCCCGCGCAGCTATAATACATAAGAAGGAGATACTTAGCGCAAAAATCGGAAAAAGATGGGACACATGAGGCAGAGCCAGTGAGAAGAACGATTTTACACTTACGCGCACAAATTTCCTATGAATTTACGTCTACAGTATATTCAGAGTCTTAACGCCGACATAGCACGCTTATTGTGAGTGAATAATTTATAGGAATGTGAAAAAATAGGTCGGAATGGTATGAAAAATTCCCTTGTACGGTTCAACTCATCCTTGGACAAGGATTCAAAAAAAAATAAAATAAAATAAAATAAAAAAAGATGTACGAGGAAACGACGACGAATCTCAACTGTAAAGCTAGTATAGTTAATTAAATGAGAAGTAAAAATAGATATACTCTGCAGAAATTTTCTTGCTCTGTTTTGCATTGGGAAAAATGACTGTCAGCGATTTTAAATTATAGTTAATCCGACTGGGAACAACAACAAAGTATTTAAATTGGAAAACTAAATCCGAGCTCGTTCTGAGCAAGAAGTAAATTTTTGTGAAGAATTCTGTTCGGCTGTCGGCCGAGTACACGAAGAAGGGAATTTCAAGGGAAGACGACTTTCAGACAGAAGGTACTCCGGCTGGCCATCAAATTACACCCGGGAGGAACCTACAGCATCCGCGGATCACCTTTGGCTAAGCTTCGCAATCGGTGTTAATACCCTCTCCTGTAAAAACTCTCCTGCAGCGTGGGTTTTTGGATCCGAAAAGCGAAATATTCGGTGGTTTATTTTTGATTTCTTCTTTTTTCCTCTCCCCGGCGGGAAAAGGAAATGTCTGAGGCGAGATGAATCGCAGAGAGGCTTCGCGGTTTCTCGTTCAAAAGAGTTGGCAGACGAGCAATTTCACCCTAACGCAAAGGGGCCAGTCTAATCTTGGATTATACTTTCAATTAAAGCAGCTGTTTTAAATCGTTTCTGGCCATAAATCTCAGTAAACAGGCGCTACGCATTAACGAGGTGGTAATTCGGTAATAAATACAGGCCGCCGGTCCACGCGAGAGCCACTATCTCAAGGGCGCGGGCAATTTTACTTTTTTTTTAGTCGGACGTCGGCACCGAGGAAGCCGTCAGCTTCTCTTATTTGCAATAGCTGCGGCTTCATGCTGCTGTCGTACGTGTGTACCACATTTAAGTGCCGCAAAGGGAACAGGTTTGGCTGACACCTTGTAGCCGCCATCTATCATGATACAGTGCATTTTCCTTTTTTTCCCTCGTTTTTAAATTATATTCCTAATACCTTTTATGGATGCACTACTGTGTTCCCATTATTTATTTATTCAGCGTTAAATTCCCAAAATGTCGGATTTTATCCGAGTTCTCGGAATGACTGAGCACAAGGTTACAACTGAACTTTGAAATTAGACACCCGATTTGTTGACGGTCTCAGATTTCCATACTTAATGTACCTGCCGAATTGACAGTTTTTTTTTTCTTTTTCAAAAGTGCTCTGAGTTCACGATGCCAAATCCTTAATGAATTTGGTGATATACAGGGTGATTATAATTAAACTTTCGCTACTTGGGGGACGGAAAACTATTTCCCGTAAGGATACACAACTGTATAAAAACGATGTTCATACTGTGCTCTGCAGAATGCGCGTTGATAGTGTTAGTGTGAAAGCTTGCCGTTAGGCGCCGGTATCGGTACGGCGACGTAGTGCTGAAGCACAAGCATCAGTGAGCATTACAGTTGCAGACAATCAACACGGGTCTGCACAAGGTGAGCACGGCTTTACTAGTAAAGCTAAAACAGCAATAGTACTGCTACTCTTCCAGAGTATCGACACATTAAAGGCATACGGAGAGGTCCTATTTCCACATAGAGGTTGGAGAACGTGATTCCGAAGTTCGAATTAGCTGGCGATTTGGAAATTGCTCCAGGGAAACTCTGCCGGCCAATTGCGCCACAAATTGTTGAAGAAGTTACTGACGGCTGATAATTCTGGAAGCAATGTGAGATCTTCAAGCAGTGCGCGAACTGTGACACTACAGCTGAAATTTCTATGATCTACCATTCGAAAAATACTGCGAACAGTTGTGAAGTCGTATCTCTAGTGCGGTTCCAGGCTGTTGTGGATGGATGCAGCTGTTCGTGACATTGAGCAACATTTGTAACCTGGAACACAAACATGGCACGCAATTAACATATGTTCCTCTCTCATGTGGAAAGCAAAATGTGTTTCTTTCAATGGTTTATTCGCTATCTACCTTCCGCATGTCCTTAAAAAAGTTTCCACAAAGTTTCAATGTCCTACGATCATTCATTTTTCATGAGGACCTTCTCAAGTAGCGAAAGTTTAATTACGACCACCATGTTTAAAGTGAGAAGCGCTCCACCATCTCAATTACAGTTTTACTGCGTCCGAAAATGTCGTCGTACATTAACTTTACTCTCAAGAAAAGCAAAAAAGAAAAAGAAAAATGCCGTTATGTTTTTACATTAGACGGACAGCGCAACTAAACTATAAACAAGACGAGGAGTAAGTACCGATTTTTAAAACATAAATAAGGTAAAATTTGGACGCTTCATCTTTTGTGGAACAGTTCTGTCATTAGAACTGAGGTAAGCTAGGTCAACGTTTAGTTGTTCAGAGTAAAAGAAAAATATTACGCACAGGCGCAAGTTTCGATATTTTTAACTCCCGACGAAGACCTGAATGATTAATTTTGTTAGATGCTGAAACGCTTGTGATCACGCCGTTGGTTGTAAAATACTGTCTTGCATAAAGCTACATATTGTCAAGGACAATTAGACAGGAATTCGTGAGGCAAAGAGCACGCTGTTGCAGAAAGGCAACTTTCACTGCAGATCCCAACCCAGTAAACTGTGCGCCGCAGCCGCAGCACGGGATATGCGCGTTTCCGCTCATGAAATATCGTTCTGTACTTGGATCAAGTATTGCGGCAGGTTTGAATGTTTTGCTAATAACCCCGACTCCTTCTGCCACTTTGGAGTGACGTTTAAAAGTCTACTCGTAGCGAAACTTCCTGGCAGATTAAAACTGTGTGCCCAACCGAGACTCGAACTCGGGACTTTTGCCTTTCGCGGGCAAGCGCTCTACCATCTGAGCTACCGAAGCACGACTCACGCCCGGTCTCACAGCTTTACTTCTGCCAGTATCTCGTCTCCTACCTTCCAAACTTTACAGAAGCTCTCCTGCGAACCTTCCAGGACTAGCACTCCTCAAAGAAAGGATATTGCGGAGACATGGCTTAGCCACAGCCTGGGGGATGTTTCCAGAATGAGATTTTCACTCTGCAGCGGAGTGTGCGCTGATATGAAACTTCCTGGCAGATTAAAACTGTGTGCCCGACCGAGACTCGAACTCGGGACCTTTGCCTTTCGCGGGTAAGCGCTCTACCATCTGAGCTACCGAAGCATGACTCACGCCCGGTCTCACGTCTCCGCAATATCCTTTCTTTCAGGAGTGCTAGTCCTGCAAGGTTCGCAGGAGAGCTTCTGTAAAGTTTGGAAGGTAGGAGACGAGATACTGGCAGAAGTAAAGCTGTGAGACCGGGCGTGAGTCGTGCTTCGGTAGCTCAGATGGTAGAGCGCTTGCCCGCGAAAGGCAAAGGCCCCGAGTTCGAGTCTCGGTCGGGCACACAGTTTTAATCTGCCAGGAAGTTTCATATCAGCGCACACTCCGCTGCAGAGTGAAAATCTCATTCTACTCGTAGCCTTTGGTTCAAGTAATGGCAGTTGCGATAACATGCTAGGCTAGCAGTCAGCACCTCCTCCTCGACAAGAAGAGAGATACGGCTGTGACCATTCTACGCACTGGGGAACATACGACAACAACGACGATACGAATAGGCCAACTACTTGCGGATATATGCCTACGCAATCAGCTGATAATAGGTCCTCTGGAAAGGCGAAACTCCAAACGCGAGCCAGCAACTCTTCGATTTTCAGCTATGCCATATTTTGGCTCGATGGTAGAGCAGCGGTGTGTCAGCAGCCATTCGATCCCCAGTTGGTGCTTTTTGTGTGTATGCAAGAGACAACTGTACTGTGGTTCTGATTCCCCGTCAAACTGGGTTCTCCGCCTCCACTCCCCCGGCCACGCATACCCATAAACGTTGACTAGTGGCTGGGGGTGGGGGAGAGGCTGTGAGTTAAGTTAAGCAGGAAGGACACTGCAGAGACTACTACAAGGCGCAATGATGTGACGAACTGCTTACTCGCTAATGACTGTTAATAATGTAGGCATCCATCTTGCATAATTCTGTAACTGCACTGTATATTTGCGAGAGCAACCTTCATGACTCGCACAGTTTGCGATTTTTTATTAGAAACTACTTTCTCACCACTCTTTTGACCTCAAAAAATCGCTACATACAGTCAGATGTGCAATGGACGTAAAAGTAAACCGTCATTCTTTGTGCAGTTGAGTAGAGAACTTTTTATGTCCAATCGCGAACAGAACAGCGTGGCTTGTCTATACCGTCAAAAAAGAAGGAAAATGAGTGATTAACGTCCCGTCAACAACGAGATCATTATAGACGGAGCATAAGCTGGACTGTTTAACCGTGGGGAAGGAAATGAGCCGTGGTCTTTAAAAGGAACCATCCCATTTGCCTGGAGCCATTTAGGATACATTGTTCAGTCTGTCAACGTGTCTCCAACGGACATTTCAAGCTTTGATGATGTCAAATTAAACACCTTTCAGTGGTCAGTTTTGAACCTTATTTTATTAGGCAACCAGTTTCAGCGCTTTATTACGCCATCTTCAGGCCCATGACCGACGTATAGGAATAATCTACCTCGCTTGTGATCGAAGCAGGGGCCAGCAATACTGGTATTAGTAGATATCTACTTGCTGCAGTAACCACTTCAAAAATCACCCGCCTTTGAAGTTGTCACTGTAGCAAATAGGTATCTGCTAATATCAGTATTGCTGGCCCCCGCTTCGATCACAAGCGAGGTAGATTATTCGTACACGTCAGTCATGGGCCTGAAGATGGCATAATAAAGCACCGAAACTGGTTGCCTAATAAAATAAGGTTGAAAACTGACAGCTGAAATATGTTTAATTTTACATCATCAATCGGACAGCCGAGTCCCTCGACCATCGCTAAAAAGATGGAAATATAGAGATTTCAAGCTTTGATACTGGGAGGATTGTCACATTACGGCATGAAGTGTTTTCAGCATGATGTTTCCTGCCGAACCAAGGCCGTGTTCAGATTGGCACCGATAACGGTAAGCAGAATTAATTGCCAGAGGTCGTCCAGTTACGTCGGCCGACAGCTTGATTACATTTCGTCCGATCTCCTTCGTCCTTTTTGGGGGCGGGATCGAGGAGTTTATGTTGGGTGACGTTAGAATCTGCTCTGTCAAGGATGTTAGAATCTGTTTTAACCTCCTCTGGCGAGATGGATGCCACGACTCCCCTGTGCATGCCGACGAGTGCTGCACTTCGGTTTTGATAATAAAACGCCACCGAATGCGTGTGAATGAGTTATATCTGTTTCGAAAAGAATGTGGCGATTACTGTACAGTCTTTCCTCAATTGTTGGAATAACCCAACGACTGTTATTAATACATGAGATGAAGAGACAAACGTTCTATTAAATACTCGAGATGATTCGTGGTGACATTGAAGAACGAGATTACAAACATTCATCACAACTTCTAATAAATTCAGCAAAAAGTCGAAACACACACATTTGCAAATCATCTCACATAACAGAATCATCAGCCTACTGATATAAAAACTCCAGTAATCAGTAATAATAATTTGTAGACAGCCGACGTCCACCTGCCACAACCCAAAAATGTTTCACTAGTATCTTTAAGCACCAGTTCCCGTCAGATGACCGAAGTCAAATGCTGTCGGGTCAACAATCAAACTTTGATTGGTGACCATCCAGTCTTCCGGCCGCTGTTGGCAAGCGGGATGCACTCGGCTCTTGAGAGGGAAACTGAGGAGCTACTTGATTGAGAAGTAGCGAATCCAGCCTCGTAAACTGACATGCGGTGTGCTGACCGCATGACCCTCCATATCCGCATCCAGTGACGCCTGTGGGCTGAAGATGACAGCGGCCGGTGGGTTTCGTTGGGACTTCAAGGCCTGTTCGGATGGAGTTTAGTTTAGTATCTTTAAGCATACGACACGCCATCCCCCTTACTCGAACAAATTATTTTTTAAGCTTGTAATTTACGCCTAATGTTTCCGATAAAATTTCGTAAACTAGCGACGGATTATAAACCAGGAGGCAAGAGAATTGTGAGAAGACCGAGCACGAGATGGTGAGACCGGAACAAGGCCTAGTCCTAACCCTGGAGTGGCAGGAAAATAAGAATTTCCGATAAAAATGTAGCCTACTTGTGGTTTCCAATGAAATTGCGATTTCCACCCATAGATTCCGAGCTAAATCCCGGTTATGCTGTTTTTCATCTTGTAGATGCCACAAACTCCTTCCTTCTTAACTACGATTTCTCACAGTCTACATTTAGTATGCACGAACGCCAGCCAATCCGACCGAAGAACCGAGCGGTCTCGCTGCAGTCATGGACTGTGCGGCTGATCCCGGCGGAGGTTCGAGTCCTCCCTCGGGCATGGGTGTGTGTGTTTGTCCTCAGGATAATTTAGGTTAAGTAGTGTGTAAGCTTAGGGACTGATAACTTAGCAGTTAAGTACCATAAGATTTCACACATATCTGAACATCGACCGAAGAAAACAAACTGATCTGAATTTCACCAAGTGTCGTCCGAAGTCTGTTCGTTCGGGCAATGAGATCGACTACATTGTGACCGCGCACGTACAGGCGTACAGTTTCAGAAAGATCAGCCATCCTCGGCCGATGTCGGTCGTAGATGGAATCCACGGATGTCGGTACCACCGTGACAGTAGCCTAGCGGACATCACAGCGACGTCTTTCGAACATTAAGTAGCTATCGTGAGAGGCTAAGCATTGGAGTGGTCACCCGCAGTCAATAGTACCAGCTGATGACCGCTACCTACAACGGGTAGTCTTCTCTGACGAGTGCATGGTTTGTCTGGTGGTTGATTATCGTCGTAGAAGAGTGTGGAGGCGGCCAGGTACCAGTGCTCGTCTCTCGCATGACGTCCTACACGTTCAGCTGGATGTAGAACTGTCATGTCTTGGGCCGGTATCGTGTATGGATGTTGGAGGCCTGTCATCGTTATCGAGGAAAATTGTAGGATGTGCAGTATCAGAACAGGCTCCTCCAACCTATGTTCTAGCCCTGCAGTCAACATTTCGGCGATGAGTTGACTTTCAAGATGATAACACACGAACATTCCGCGTACACCTCAGGAACACCTTGCCGCCCCCCCCCCCCCCGTCCCCCGGAGGCAGACATCAACAGAGCGGAATATGGCGTGCACAATGTAATGGCATGAAAGCAATCGAGAATGCTTGGGGGTTAGTTGAACTTTGCTGTGTGGTGTCACGGGAATCCTCTTCACACACTGCGTCGCCACAGACAGTGGAACGAGTCTGAGCAGCGACATTTCGGACAGCATGCTAAGGAGGATCCAAGAATGCTACAGTGCCCCAGGTGGAGCAGCACGGAATTGCACGTCACCCAGCATCAAATTTTGGTTTCACATGTATCATTTTTATTTTTAATAACGTTATTCTTTTATTGTTATAAAGTTTATTCTTTCATTCTCCGCTCGCTTGGATTCTAACACCACGCGTTTATAGATATGCATAGGTACTTTTTAATACTTTATTTCAGAATAATACTAAGAAGCGATTTGAAATAAAACATATAAAATCAGTGTTAGGGAAGGAAAATGGATCTTTTGGAAGGATTCTGGGAAGTGAGCATACAAGACGCTGGTACGGTGAAGTTTTAGTGTGCTGCTCGCTCTTTTAAAGTGCGAATGGCGGTAGGTAGCGAACGAACTCAGGGACCAGGTGGTAAGATCGTAACAGATGGGTGCAGCAGATGAAGGTACAAGAGGAGTGAGCGTGTAACTTAAATGGGAAGCTGTCGGAGCAAGACGACGCTGTTTTTGAGAAACACAGTTGTGTAAATTTAGAGAACCTGTATTCTCATTATAACCTGCGACGATTCTGATGACACCATTGTAATTATATCTAACGAAAAGATCCTGAGAGTAATCTAAGAAAGATTCAAAATGGCTCTGAGCACTATGGGACTCAACTGCTGAGGTCATTAGTCCCCTAGAACTTATAACTAGTTAAACCTAACTAACCTAAGGACATCACACACATCCATGCCCGAGTCAGGATTCGAACCTGCGACCGTAGCGGTCTCGCGGTTCCAAACTGCAATGCCTAGTACCGCACGGCCACTTCGGCCGGCAAGAGAGATTTCGACACGTAAAAAGGCATATAGACAGTCATTGTTCCATTGCATCATACGCGAATTAAATAAGACAGAAAGTCGCCAACATTGATACAAATTACTCTCCGACACGCACGATCTAGCAGCTTATGAAGTATTATCTAGAGGTAGATGACGTCTGAACACAACCTTTTTGTCGATATCCGGTTTTACTATTCAGAGTAAAGTAGTAGCCATTCCAGAACAGCACAGTACCTAACTAAGCGTGCTGCTGTTGGAGCTGAGACGTGTACGCGTTACTTCATCTGGCCTTTTATGTCGAGGAATGAAAAAGTTTCTGCGGCATCCCTCCAGACTTCATTACCTTAAAGAATAAAACTTCCAAACGTATAACGTAGTACTGAGTCAGCAATCTGTAGCCAGGCATGTTGCTTTACATTTTGCTTCGATGTCACTGCACAGCTGGTAAATACGAGCACGTACTCCTCTTTATCTACGGACTGCGCTGTTTTATTTTGGCTCTCTAGCAATGTGCTACGGTACTCTACACGGGGATTTCATTGTGTGCCACGACTGCAGACGTGTACCTACCAACATACGAAAAACTGATTACCTAACTTTACTATTTTCGATGTCGTTCTTGAAACTTTATGACTACCCCTTGATTTTAGAAATACCATACCGTTCTTCAGAACCACCAAGAGCTGCTGATACGGTACCTGATGGTGTCTGGTTAATCGAAACTGGTAGATTAAGGTTTGTTTCATGATCGGCCTTGATGCTTCTGAAATACGATTCTTTTTAATGATTTTATTTTGCGGTTGATAAAAAATTGTGAAACGTATGTCAGAAACTGCGACTGTGGTTTGCGGCCGTAGTTCACTAGGGCTGCAGCGAGGTGACAGTAGAGAAGATAAAAATAGAAAAAAAAGTCCTCCCGGCCAAGTTCGACACGAAAGTAGTTAGCTGTTCATTTTGAAGTGAAATGTCACAAGGTTTGCCGGTGGCGTAATTAAGAGCAGGGAAGGGGAGGCCCTAACGACTCGCATTGTGGCCGGCGGAGCCCCACCTGGTCACTGCCACTCCTCGCCTCATTCCCGGCTTTTGCTTATATTTTTCGGTTTTATTTCTTCGTATCAAACGCATAGCCGGATGAGATTATAAGCGATGTACGGTGCCATATTACACAGAATGTTGTCTTTCCCTTATATTTTACTCGTATCGATACGCCATATGTGAAATACGAGAAAACAAACTGCCCTCAACTTCCTGTTCTAAACTAATCTGCATTATTTACAAACGCCCTCAGCCTCCCGTTCCTCTTTCTCCGATGTCATTCCACCGAGATGTTCGCAGTTTACTCGTATTTTTGTTCGCACTGTCTCGCAGTTTGGCGATCTGATTCCCTTGTATGGAGCACTCGTTGATTTCACACCAGCTAGACTCTTATCTTTGTCCACATACTTTAGCCAGCAGGATGTACGACCAGTTTCTCTTGAAGCCTGTGTAACCGCTGTGCTTATCTCTTCAAACCGTGTCTTCTCTGGTGTTCTTTACTAACTTTTCACTCAATGCCTCATTTGAATCTTCCTGACAGATAAAAACCGTGTGTCAGACAGGGATTCGAAAGCGGAACCTTGCCTCCGGCGGGCGATGTTCTTGTCTACAAACCCATCCAGCACGACTCGCGACTGTACTTCCGATGTCATCTCTCTCCTCTTTCCGAAACTTCACAGAAGTTCTCCTGCATACAATGCGAGAGTATCACTCATTGTAGAAAGGATATTGTGGAAAAATTGCGTTGCGACGGCCTAGGAGATTGTTTCCAAAAATCTAAAGATATGAGGGATGGTAGTTGGTCGCGCCTGAATAGCTCAGTCGCAACATCTAATTTGTTAAACAAAATTATGAAAAAAAGCCTCCAAAACCACTGACGGCGAAAATCAAATTTCCAGGTTCGAATCCCTGTCCGGCACACAATTTTGAACTACCAAAAACTTCAAAACAGCGTACACTCCACTGTATGGTGAAAGAGTTACATTCACGAGGATCATATTTCTATTTCCTTTTCGTCCAAACCGATTTCAGTCTGACACAGTATTTTTTTTTTTTTTTCCAGTTGAGCCAATGCTGGGAGTGTTCCTTCAGTGAAACTGAATTGGCCTCGTGCTTCATCTTCTGTAACATACTCGAAATGACCGGACTTCAGTTTTCTTTTCTTTCTTCATTTTTTCCGTTCCTTGAGTTATAAAAATCCTTTAACGGTTCTTACTCTATACTTATTTCCAGTTGCGGAATATTCTGCTGTGGCCAATGTCTCCACAACAAGTAGTTATTTAAGGTTAAATCTGTGCAGTAGAGTCTCAAATTTACTTGGAATAACGTAGATCTAGATTTTCAGTAGTGCCCAAATCAACTCCTGCACAGCAACATAGGATGTTTTCACGATGTGTTTGAGAAAGAGCTAGAAACTGTTCAGTAATTTAGATTTCCATGTCTTTTGCTAGATTACATGTTTACAAGTAATACTCCACTGTTGGAAAATTTGTAAAATTCGAGTAAATTACCGGCATGACGTCCTTGCTTCGCTTACATCGAGTAGAAGCCAGAATATGTGATGAGGTAAAGCGCGTTCCTGCATTCTCATTATGAAGCCCCAGCCGAAGCGTCTACTAGTGATCGTAGTTTCTGTAAGAGCAACAGGGACAAGTGCAGAATTGTTTGAGTTAAAATTAGTCGATGTCAGAATGTCCTGGTTATTTCGAATTATTTTTTTCTCTGTGTGAATAGCGCTGGGTTTAGTCAGACAGAAAAATTCACCGTCTTATGACAGCAGCTTTAACTGGATGGCGTTTGCGTATGGACACTTAGTCTACCTGAAATTACGGCATTACTCGTCAGCGACTAACACGTCAAGAAAGGTACTTGATGGCATTGCGTTACCGAATTCAGTTTCTGCAGACATGCTGAAACAATACTGCACGAAATGGGAAAGCAACAGAAAACTTTACAGCTCCTAGAATCCGGTTACATATTATAAATCTGTGGTCTACATATTTGTTTGAAATTTTTCCGAATACTCCTGAGAAACTGTATAATCTGAGACCGACCATAACTGAAATACGAGTGGACAAAATACTCACTGCGTCTATATCTTTTAATTGGCATTACTGGTGGATTTCGTCCTTGTTTTCTCTTTCGCGCTATGCTTTGACGTCCCGCGGATAGCGGGGGCGTTAGGTACGGAAATTAACTTTCGTACGTGCAGATAGTGTCTGTCACTTTGCAGCTTAATGAAGGCAGTAGTTTTGAGTTATTTTTGACTGGAAAGAGAAAAAATGAGTCGAGAGTTACGGTCGGAACGATTCTTGCAAATGCCTCGACGGTCCGTGGTGCACAGTCTCGGAGAAATAAATTTTAAAAGCCCGGAAATATATTCATCTGGGGCGCACTGAGATGTCACTGCAGGCTGGCTGTACCTCCTCCGACCGCAAACTTTCCCAATGTCGTCACACTTTTAAACGCCTCGGCCTTTTTTTTTTTTTCGCTTCGAATAAGGCGCCGAGATTTCGTTGTACTCGCGAGCCACAATGCGTCTCCGTTCCGCCCTTCAAACACCTAAACTAAACATATGTTTCCACACCCCAAAAGGAATAAAGAAGGGAACTCATAATTATAGAGCAGCTTTAAAGCTTTTATGTTTTTGCCCGCGGGCGGCCATCTGGCCTCGGAAGATTTTCTCTCCGACTGGTGAATGGCGTGCGTGAGTGAGGATACCTCGGCATAGAATTGTTATTAGGTGAGGGCGTATAAAAAAAGATTCTCAATAGAGAAGAAACAAAACGAAGAGAATAAAACACGAGTGCCGAGTGGCGGCAGGCGAGGAATGAATGTGATTAAAGGACCGGTCCGTGATCCTCGAAGGGAAAAAAGTTAAAAAAAAAAGAAGCGGGGGGGAAAGCGGTGGGGGCAGAACAATGCGCACCGCGTCTCGCTGGCCGCCCCTCTCGGAATGTGTCGTCGGCAGAAGCCGCGTGATTGTCACCACGTCTTCCACCCTCTCCTCGCACCTCACCGTGATCAGCTGATGATGTAGCTAGTTGCTAGCAACTGAGTCGGCTGCTTTCCGAAGTGACATGAGTGCTAACTCATGCCTATAATATGCTCAGGAATACAGAAGAGCTAGGGTAATGGTGTGCCCAGCGGTTGGACACGCCGGCTGGCTAAATGTTGAACTTGTACAAGAAACTCTCGGAAATAGAATAAATGGAAAACGCACACTGCCGCAAAGAAATACAACTTCCTCAGGTAATAGGGCATTGTGATATGCCAGGTAGTTCATCATTGTAGGAGCGTATGATAGCAAATTCAGACCAAATGCCAAGTAAAGGGTGCCCAAACAGTCACATCAATACAAAGTGTACCCTCGTTTGGCGGCAATGCAGGCGTGCATTCTCGCAAGCAAACGATAATAAAGGTGCCGAACGGAAACCTGAGATAGATCGTCCCAATCATATTACACCTGTTGTTACAGTCCAGCAAAAGGTTTTTGTAGTCTCTGGAGATACTGGAAACTGCAGTTGTTGTACACGACGAAGAGCACTTGCATCGCAGCAGCCGTACGTGGACGTGCGTTGTTCTGCTGAAAAAGCACATCACCCCCCTGTCGAAGAAATGGCGGTAGCACGGGGATAACAATCTGTGCAATGTAGCGGGGATTGGTTACTTTACCCTGCAGAAACACCAAATGTGACCGCGAGTTGCAACTGAGGGCCCCCCTCACCACGAAGCTTGGGAGGGACCTGTCTGTCGCGGGCGAATACACTCGGGAATAGCCCGGTCGCCAGGTCTACACCTCAAACGTGTACGTTCATTACTCGCTTACAGACTGTCACTGAAGACAATAAAGTGGCATTCCATCCTCCAGTCGACCGTTTCACGACAGGAGAATAGCCATGTTTGGCGGTGTCGTGGTGTCAGTGGTACCCTGTCGAAGGCACACGTCATCTCTGCGAGTGGTGCTTGGTAACACATCAGGTGTAACATGTGTCAAGATTTTTCCCTGGTACCACTGCTGCTCTCATATTGCGTCGATCTAGATGTGCTTCTGTACTGCGTAGACGTCCATAACGTCGACTGCGAGTGTGGGGTTGTTCCACAGACCAGTGCTGAAAGCAGCATCACATCACCGATTCGTTGGCTCCAGCATGCACGGAAACTGGTCGATACATCCATCTAGCCTCCCACAGGACCATAATACGACTCTGTTCAAATGGCTGAAGTTGTTCAACAGGAGTACGTACTCTTCAGCGAGACATGGCTGTACCATAGAATGAGTGTTGCGCACACTGTTCACCTCTTCATTCTGCGCAGGTACTGCTTGCAGAGTCAAAACAGAAGGCTCACAGACAGGTCTCCTCAGTGCCATCTGATCGCCTATGAGCGAGACAAGTTAACCACTATCACTGTAATCCCTCAGTATGCCCTCAGTGCCACTGAATACAGTCGTTGGGGGTGTTGCGTTTTTCCCCGGCAGTGTAATAGTATGGACTGTACAAGAAAAAAAACAGGTTTCTATAAAAAGAAACTGCCGATAACATCAGAAACTATAGTCCTTGGGGACCAATGTAATTCATGAAAGCCTATGTTTTCGAAACAGTCCTGTATGGTTGCAAATCGTGGACAGTGGGGTCGACAGGAATGAAATGATTAGAAATGTGTTGTTACAAGTGGCTGTTGAAGATGAAATGAATAAACAACGCAATAAATCGAAGAGGTAGAGTAGTTGACCGGATACGATGACATGAGTCGTTGCTGATAACTGTAGCTGAAGGGAATGAATCACAGGGGCTCCCTGAGTGTGTGTAACAAAATCTTTTAGGGTGCATTCCTGAAATTTCCACTAAAATCCGAGCGACGTGGCACTGTGGTTGGATACCGAGCCCGTCTCCGGGAGGACAGCGGTACAAATCCCAGTTGGGCAGTCCAGATTTAAGTTTTCATGGGTTCCCTAAATCGGATAACGAAAATTCTTTAGAAAGAACGCTGCCGATTTATATCGCTATCGGTCCCCATGGCGAGGCTGTGCTGTCTCTCTATCGACCTCATCACCTGTGAGACGTTAAACACTAATCTCACTGACTTCCATTAGAAGGATTCGATCACAGAGTCCGCCATCTGTTTTAGAGGTCATCTTTAGCGCGTGTAACTTTCACATCTGCGGATATGTTTTGTTAAATCCGAGAGATTACAGCAAGTTTTATGTACTCCTTTACTTGCATTTCCTGTCAGAGTCTTTAAAGCATCAGTCTTGTGAATTCGATGAAACCTGTCCTAGCCAACTTTCGAGTTTTAGGTTCGCCATGCCAGGAGAGAATGAAATGCCTGCCCAGTTTGCGTGCTAAAACAACTCGGGAAAGCCGGCCAGTGTGGCCGAGCGATTCTAGACGCCTCAGTCTGGAACCGCGCGACCGCTACGATCGCAGGTTCGATTCCTGCCTCGGGCATGGATGTGTGTGATGTCCTTAGGTTAGTTAGATTTAAGTATTTCTAAGTTCTAGGGGACTGATGACCTCAGATGCTAAGTCACATAGAGCTCAGAGCCATTTGAACCAACTCGAGAAAGCAGCCAACGAAACACATTTGCCCGCATCTCGTGGTCGTGCGGTAGCGTTCTCGCTTCCAACGCCCGGGTTCCCGGGTTCGATTCCCGGCGGGGTCAGGGATTTTCTCTGCCTCGTGATGGCTGGGTGTTGTGTGCTGTCCTTAGGTTAGTTAGGTTTAAGTAGTTCTAAGTTCTAGGGGACTGATGACCATAGATGTTAAGTCCCATAGTGCTCGGAGCCAATTGAACCATTTTTTTGAAACACATTTGTCGTCCTCTGTAGTCGCTGTTCCGACTAAAGAAGTGTGAACCTAACCCTACACTGAATCGCAGAAGATTCACCGATGGAGACTGACCACTGTTTCATCGTGTGAATCCCAGCTCGCGCTATTCGTCCACGAGACTCAGAGGGCCATAGACACGGGTTCACAGGTAGATGCCGTGTTTCTTGACTTCCGCAAGACGTTCGATGCAGTTCCCCATCGTCGTTTAATGAACAAAGTAAGAGCATATGGACTATCAGACCGATTGTGTGATTGGATTGAAGAGTTCCTAGATAACAGAACGCAGAATGTCATTCTCAATGGAGAGAAGTCTTCCGAAGTAAGAGCGACTTCGGGTGTGCAACAGAGGAGTGTCGTAGGACCGTTGCTACTCACAATATACATAAATGACCTTGAGGATGACATCGGAAGTTCACTGAGGCTTTTTGCTGATGACGCTGTGGTATATCGAGAGGTTGTAACATTGGAAAATTGTATTGAAATGCAGGAGGATCTGCAGCGAATTGACGCATGGTGCAGAGAATGGCAATTGAATGTCAATGTAGACAAGTGTAATGTGCTGCGAATACATAGAAAGATAGATCCCGTATAGTTTAGCTACAATATAGCAGGTCAGCAACTGGAAGCAGTTAATTCCATAAATTATCTGGGAGTACGCATTAAGAGTGATTTAAAATGGAATGATCATATAAAGTTGATCGTCGGTAAAGCAGATGCCAGACTGAGATCCATTGGATCCTAAGGAAATGCAATCCGAAAACAAAGGAATTAGGTTACAGTACGCTTGTTCGCCCACTGCTTGAATACTGATCAGCTATGTGGGATCCGTACCAGATAGGGTTGATAGAAGAGATAGAGA
This sequence comes from Schistocerca cancellata, assembly GCF_023864275.1. NCBI lineage: Eukaryota > Metazoa > Arthropoda > Insecta > Orthoptera > Acrididae > Schistocerca > Schistocerca cancellata. Next base: position 874,640,389 of record NC_064629.1, on the reverse strand, counting down.
AGATCCAACGGAGAGCAGCGCGCTTCATTACAGGATCATTTAGTAATCGCGAAAGTTTTACGGAGATGATAGATAAACTCCAGTGGAATACTCTGCAGGAGAGACGCTCAGTAGCTCGGTAGGGGCTTTTGTTGAAGTTTCGAGAACATACCTTCACCGAAGAGTCAAGCAGTATATTGCTCCCTCCTACGTATATCTCGCGAAGAGACCATGAGGATAAAATCAGAGAGATTAGAGCCCACACAGAAGCATATCGACAATCCTTCTTTCCACGAACAATACGAGACTGGAATAGAAGGGAGAACCGATAGAGGTACTCAAGGTACCCTCCGCCACACACCGTCAGGTGGCTTGCGGAGTATGGATGTAGATGTAGATGTAGGTCCTTCGTTGGAGGCGAACGCGTTTAGCACACGGCTCTCGCGGTCGTAGTTCGAAACCAGGGCCGCTGCCGCCTTACCAGGTCGATTGGTCGTGCTGGGAACAGAAGCCAGCTCCTCTGTCCTCTGTCCTCTGCCATATGCCTGCTGCCGGCCGGGACGCCGCCTCTCTCCCTCTGCAGCCCGTGTTGACCCTCTCCTTAGTATTCCTCCTCCTCCTCGCAAATTATGCCAATAGTTTGAAAAGGAGGAAGAAACCTTCCGAGTGCATATCAAATTTGCACTCCTAAAAAGTCTCCGGCTGTCCATTAAAGTAGCGTTAATTGAGGAGACTGGCAGAAGTGGCACCCGGGGCCGATAATGAAGCGACAATAAGCGGTCAGCGGCGCGAAAGCAAACTGGCCGCGCCGCGCGAATTTTTAATTTAGGGGAGGACCTCGCTTCTCAATGGAGGAGGGGAGCCTCCTCTTCGTGCCCGCGACCTTAGTTTCGCCTGATCGATATGCAAGCGTCTGGGGAACGGTTTTACACGGAAATCCGTACGTATCTGCCGGCGCCTCCAATTTACATCGTCTGCCGCCTGCGGCCACACTCGGAAAACTGTGTGAGTGACAGCGGTTCAGCGCCACATATTAGACTTCTTCCCGTTCTGTTACAGATCGTGCGTGGGAAGCGTAGCTTCCCATATGACGAACCGAACAGTGACGTTGCAAAAATAGCCTACTGGGGAAAGGGATACTTGAGTATTTATTTATACGGTCGCGGCATTAGTTAAGAAGGGAGTGAGACAGGTTGTAACCTGTTCCAGATTTGTTCAAATTGTACACTGAGCAAGCAGTGAAGGAAACCGAGGAAAAATTTGGAAAGAGAATTAAAGTTCGAGGAGAAGAAATAAATATTTGGCTGTTTGCCTATGACATTGCAGTTTTGTCAGAGAAGCAAAGAACTCGAAAGGGCAGTTTAATAGAGTGGATACTGTCTCGAAAAGACATTTTACGACTGGCTGGCTCTGAGCTCTACGTGACTTAACATCTGAGGTCATCAGTCCCCTAGAACTTAGAACTACTTAAACCTAACTAACTTAGGGACATCAGACACATCCATGCCCGAGGCAAGATTCGAACCTGCGACAGTAGCGGTCGCACGGTTCCAGACTGAAGCGCCTAGAACCGCTCGGCCACACCGGCCGGCCGAAATTTTAAGATTAACAACAACAGAAATATAGCTATGATAATGGAATGTAGTTAAATTAAATCAGGTGATTCTGACAGAATTAGGTAAGGAAATGAGACAGTAAAAGAAGTGGATGAGTTTTGCTATTTTTGCAGAAAAATAAATGTTGATGGCCGAGGTAGAAAGGGTACAAAATACGGACTCGTAATATCAAGAAAAGCATCTCTGAAAAAGAGAAGTCTGTTAACATCGAATATAAATTTAAGTGTTGAGAAGTATTTTCTGAAGGTAGTTGTTTGGATTGTAGGCTTGTATGGTAATGAAATGTGGGCGACAAAAATTTCAGACGAGAAGAGAATAGAAACTTTTGAAATGTTATGCTGCAGAAAAAAGGTGAAAATTACACGGGTAGATGGAACAACTAATGAGGAGATGTTGAAGAGAACTGGAGAAAAAGAAATCTGTGGCACAACTTGTCTAAAAGAAGGGCTAGGTTAATAGGACATATCCTGAGCACCAAGAAATCGCCAGTTCGTTAACGGAAGAAGTGCTGGCGGTACAAATTGTAGAGGCAGACCAAGGAATAAATATAGCAAGCAGGTTTAAACGGATCTACGAGGGCCTGCTGAAAATTAAAGCCTCCGCATTTTTTATGTGAAAATTCTTATAGCTGTTTAAATAAAACAGGCATTGTTAACATTCTACGTCCTTATTCTTCGTATCTATATATGTATTTCTCGATATAGTCACCTTGACGACTAAAATATTTCTCCCACCGATAGACTAGTTTGTTGATACCGTCATTGTAGAATGTTTGACTTTATTGAAGGAGCCACCAACTTCACCTCTGCTTTCACATCTTCTACACTATCACAGCGAAGTCTTCCAATGTGTTCTTTAAGTTTTGGAAGAAGATCATCGTGTGGAGTCAAGACGGGACTGTACGAGTATGTAGGATGGTCGATGAGTGTGAACACAAGGTGGCGGATTGCTGCAGATGTCGAAGTGTTCGTGTGTGGTCTGACGGTGTCATGCTGAAGAATAGGAAGAATAGGACGAACTCTTCAAATTCGAAACTCGATTACAGCACGCTGTTTCTCACCCACCGACATAGTTGCGTTACAGACAGACATGTTACACGCTAAAATTGGGATTGCTCTAGCAACAGAGGACTGCAAATTTGTAGACGGAAAGAATAAAAATGTAGAATGTTAGAAACAGTTGTTTTATTTAAAAAGGTTTAAGAGTTTTTCATATGAAAAGTTCGGAGGCATAATTATTCAGCATGCACCAATAGATTGCGTCAAACTAGTCTTTGGACAGAAGACGACTACTACTGCTACCACCAATACTACTACTTGTACTATGGTCTCATTGTAAGTTTCCCGGTCTTAGAACGCATAAGCCTCTGGGTGCTAAAGTTGTAATCGACTTCGTACGTTTGCAATATTGGCGTTCGTCAATTGGTCGTAATTCTTACAAATACAAAATAGTTGATGATTTCACGCTTGAAAGCTATCACCTAATTTGCCACGTTTCTATGCTCGTACCTTCTCCACTGTTTATCGTCCACGTTTCGCTTCCACACAGAAGTATACGCTATCAACTTATTTCAGAAAAGACGTCCTAAAATCTACAATTATATTCAATATTAACAAATTTCCCTTCTTAAGTAAAACATTTCTCGCCATTCTCTGTTTACTTTTGATCTTTTCTGTACTTCGAGATTCCCCAGTTATTTTGCTGCACAAATATCAAAATTAGTATGCCAGTTTTAGCCTCTGCTTCCGTAATGTAATTTCTTCAGCGTCACCTGATTTAACTCGACTACATTCCGATGCCCTTGTTACAGTTCTTTATATTTATCTTATAATCTCTTCCCATGAGACTATCTATTTCGTGAAGTGTTGTTCCAATTCCTTTGCCGTCCATGAGAGAATTGCAAAGTCATAAAGCTTTTGTTTCTTATCTTCTTCCCAATTTCATAGTACTTTCCTTTACTTCTACGCTATCTCATCCCTTTCTCAACTATTAACTCCTTTTCATGTCTCTCGAATCTTATAACATCAGTCAGGTTTTTGTGCAAGTTGAAACACTTACCAGGTTGGTTTAATAGAAGCAATAGAGCAGATAGAAAGAAGAACGGTTCGTTTCGTCACGGGATCGTTAGATAAGCGCGAGACCGATACGGAGTTGTTCAACAATCTCCACCGGTAGACGCTGCAAGAGAGATGTTGCGTATCACAGAGGAGTTTACTGTTAAATTACAAGGCCGCACGTTCCAACACCTTCGAAATTTCAGAGAGTGACTCCCAACCAACATTCTCAGACGCATCTTTCCTATAACTACAGATGCTACAAATGTAGGGTTCCATTTAAAAAAAAAATCGATCTCCGAATGTAATTCGCATGTTCCTAAATTTCTGTGGAAATCCCACGTGTCGGCTTCTACCAGTGGTTCCATCCTACTGGAAATAGTTCGTGTTAGTATTTTACAGCCAGTCGAGGTGGCCGAGCGGTTCTAGGCGCTTCAGTCTGGAACCGCGCTGCTGCTACGGTCGCAGGTTCGAATCCTGCCTCGGGCATGAATGTGTGTGATGTCCTTAGGTTAGTTAGGTATAAGTAGTTCTAAGTCTAGGGGACTGATGACCTCAGAAGTTAAGTCTCATAGTGCTCAGAGCCATTTGAACCATTTTTGAACCATCTACTGCCAAGTCAACAACAGATACAAAAAATCAGTGAGCACATCGTAGAGTATTTTACAATCACGCCTTACTAAACGGAAGGATCGTTAATACTTAAAACTGTGTTTTGTTACTGACGATTAAATTAATCTCAAACGCGATACAACTACCGTTTTATTGAATGTGGCTTACGCGTGTGGTGACATTATCGAAGACATCGCCCTTTCTCCGTGTGCTGTAATTTCACTTTTGGCCGCGGGACATAAGTGGGTTTTATCTCAATAGTTGTGTTTCACGTGTTCAACGATATATTGGTCGTAAATATCAGCCATTTAAGTTGCATTAAAACTGATCCCTTTCTCCGTGTGCTGTAATTTCACTTTTGGCCGCGGGACATAAGTGGGTTTTATCTCAATAGTTGTGTTTCACGTGTTCAACGATATATTGGTCGTAAATATCAGCCATTTAAGTTCCATTAAAACTGATCCGAAGAAATACTATCCGTACATCGTAAGAAAACTCTTTGGACGGCCAGGAAATCGGTAGCCGTCTATTGGATGGAACCATCTCAGCATTCGTCCGGCTGATTTAGTAAATCCGCTCGAAATCTAAATCGCGGCAATCCTCGAGGATCTGAATAACATTCGTACCTTAGCTGCTGCACCGCTTCGTTCGGTGGATAAAAACTGGAATAAAAGAAGAAAGTTACAGGAAGATGGAAGAAAATGACAGGGGAGAGAAAAGTGGCTAACTGTGCGGCTGTGTGTGTGTGTGTGTGTGTGTGTGTGTCCGCGCCGTTGCAAGCGCGTTTTAAAATTTGTAGCAGCGAGCATTTCCATTCTTATTTCTGAAAGAGATCGATGATGCGTCATCACGAACGGAGGGGCCGGCAAAAATAAAGTGCAGCGCCGCGCAGCCTGGGAAGGGGTTGCTGGCTGCGTGCGTGCTGGCGGCAGCTTACTCATGCCCGCCGCGGCCGCGGCCGCGGACGAGCCCCGCGCCGGCGCCCAGCGCACTCCTACAAAAATTTCGCGGCCTACTTCCCGCCCTATGACGTCACTCACACTGCCATTATTACATTTTTCTCACAATAATAGCTCCTTCACCTAGCCCACCGGACAAAATGTCGACGAGCGAGGAGGTGCAGCGGTTAGCACACTGGACTCGCATGCGTGAGGACGACGGTTCAAATGCGCGTCCGGCCATCCAGATTTAGGCTTCCCGTGATATCCCTAAATTGCTGCAGGCAAATGCTGGGATGGTTCCTTGGACAGGGCGCAGGAGGCTCCTTCCCCTTCGCCGGCCGTAGTGGCCGTGCGGTTAAAGGCGCTGCAGTCTGGAACCGCAAGACCGCTACGGTCGCAGGTTCGAATCCTGCCTCGGGCATGGATGTTTGTGATGTCCTTAGGTTAGTTAGGTTTCACTAGTTCTAAGTTCTAGGGGACTAATGACCTCAGCAGTTGAGTCCCATAGTGCTCAGAGCCATTTGAACCATTTTTTTGCTCCTTCCCCTTCCTTGAGACAGTCCGAGCTTGTGCCCCGTCTCTAATGACGTCAATGTCAACGGGACGTTGAACCCTACTCATCTTTCGAACAAAATATCAGTCAACCCCTCCCCCTTCTCCTACCTATCCATTTGGGGATCTACATCTACATCTACATCCATACTCCGCAAGCCACCTGACGGTGTGTCGCGGAGGGTACTTTAGGTACCTCTATCGGTTCTCCCTTCTATTCCAGTCTCGTATTGTTCGTGGAAAGAAAGATTGTCGGTATGCCTCTGTGTGGCCTCTAATCTCTCTAATTTTATCCTCATGGTCTCTTCGCGAGATATACATAGGAGGGAGCAATATATCGCTTGACTCCTCGGTGAAGATATGTTCTCGAAACTTCAACAGAAGCCCCTACCGAGCTACTGAGCGTCTCTCCTGCCGAGTCTTCCACTGGAGTTTATCTGTCATCTCCGTAACGCTTTCGCGATTACTAAATGATCCTGTAACGAAGCGCGCTGCCCTCCGTTGGATCTTCTCTATCTCTTGTATCAACCCTATCTGGTACGGATCCCACACTGGTGAGCAGTATTCAAGCAGTGGGCGAACAAGTGTACTATAACCTAATTCCTTTGTTTTCGGATTCCATTTCCTTACGATTCTTCCAATGAATCTCAGTCTGGCATCTGCTTTACCGACGATCAACTTTATATGATCACTCCATTTTAAATCACTTAAATTTGTAGAACTAGTACCGTGCCGCCAGAGGTCGAAATCCCGCACCTCCAGATTACGAATCTACGGTTTAAATCCTGTTAACGATCTTCTATAACGCACGTAATGGCCAGACGCTTCTAATACAAGCAAGGCGTACTATCCTAAAGTGGTCTAGGCGACCTTCACTCGTTGATTCGAAGCGAGACACGGGCCTATGCTGTGGAGCTCGAGTCGTCCTGGTGGTGGATGAAGTTTTCACTGACAATATTTGGCCAGCAATGGGAGGAGAAGTGGCAGTGTCAGTTTCTGATCACCAGCCTTTGCGCCAATGTTTTGGTTCAGTTCTAAACCTCTCGACGGTGTCTTAAGAAGTGAGGGCATGTGACACTATTGAAGGTGATCCGTCCGTCGGATGGGACGTTCAGCTCGGAGGGCCTCTTGATAATTTTCGAGAGAAGGCTACGCGAAGAGTTCAGTCAACTTAATGCGTTACAGTACGTATATGACACAGTCCTTTATCATTTGAAAAAGTGACACACAACGAAGCACAGAAGGAACTGCATTCTCACTGAAAGACCAATCAGCGGTCCAGATTCCTAAGTACTACTTTTCGGCTGTCCAGATTGGATGATGTCAAAAATGAAGACTTTTGTGGCAGTTAGGTGTCGTTTCCGTAAGCGACAGGGTCTAGAAGTACAGAGAAAATTGAAAACGTCACGTGGTTCTGAGATATCCCAAGCAAAGCCAGCCAGGTAGAGAGATTAGGGAAAGATGGAGTGATCAATAACAGGCATATTACGTGACTCTGGAAAATGCATTTTGTTTTAGCTTTGATGAGAAATGTTGTAATATTTGGAAGCGAAAATACAAGTTACAAGCTGATTCGTTTTACAAGTTAAAATTTAGATTCCTCTCACAAAGGCTGGTTTACAATTCTGTGAGATCTCTGAAAGGAAAGTATGTCCCGCTACGATGTCTACGATGTGCTCACTGATTTTTCGTCTCTGTTGTTGACTTGGCAGTAGATGGAGACGAGAAAAGAAGCTACACTCCTGGAAATTGAAATAAGAACACTGTGAATTCATTGTCCCAGGAAGGGGAAACTTTATTGACACATTCCTGGGGTCACATACATCACGTGATCACACTGACAGAACCACAGGCACATAGACACAGGCAACAGAGCATGCACAATGTCGGCACTAGTACAGTGTATATCCACCTTTCGTAGCAATGCAGGCTGCTATTCTCCCATGGAGACGATCGTAGAGATGCTGGATGTAGTCCTGTGGAACGGCTTGCTATGCCATTTCCACCTGGCGCCTCAGTTGGACCAGCGTTCGTGCTGGACGTGCAGACCGTGTGAGACGACGCTTCATCCAGTCCCAAACATGCTCAATGGGGGACAGATCCGGAGATCTTGCTGGCCAGGGTAGTTGACGTACACCTTCTAGAGCACGTTGGGTGGCACGGGATACATGCGGACGTGCATTGTCCTGTTGGAACAGCAAGTTCCCTTGCCGGTCTAGGAATGGTAGAACGATGGGTTCGATGACGGTTTGGATGTACCGTGCACTATTCAGTGTCCCCTCGACGATCACCAGTGGTGTACGGCCAGTGTAGGAGATCGCTCCCCACACCATGATGCCGGGTGTTGGCCCTGTGTGCCTCGGTCGTATGCAGTCCTGATTGTGGCGCTCACCTGCACGGCGCCAAACACGCATACGACCATCATTGGCACCAAGGCAGAAGCGACTCTCATCGCTGAAGACGACACGTCTCCATTCGTCCCTCCATTCACGCCTGTCGCGACACCACTGGAGGCGGGCTGCACGATGTTGGGGCGTGAGCGGAAGACGGCCTAACGGTGTGCGGGACCGTAGCCCAGCTTCATGGAGACGGTTGCGAATGGTCCTCGCCGATACCCCAGGAGCAACAGTGTCCCTAATTTGCTGGGAAGTGGCGGTGCGGTCCCCTACGGCACTGCGTAGGATCCTACGGTCTTGGCGTGCATCCGTGCGTCGCTGCGGTCCGGTCCCAGGTCGACGGGCACGTGCACCTTCCGCCGACCACTGGCGACAACATCGATGTACTGTGGAGACCTCACGCCCCACGTGTTGAGCAATTCGGCGGTACGTCCACCCGGCCTCCCGCATGCCCACTATACGCCCTCGCTCAAAGTCCGTCAACTGCACATACGGTTCACGTCCACGCTGTCGCGGCATGCTACCAGTGTTAAAGACTGCGATGGAACTCCGTATGCCACGGCAAACTGGCTGACACTGACGGCGGCGGTGCACAAATGCTGCGCAGCTAGCGCCATTCGACGGCCAACACCGCGGTTCCTGGTGTGTCCACTGTGCCGTGCGTGTGATCATTGCTTGTACAGCCCTCTCGCAGTGTCCGGAGCAAGTATGGTGGGTCTGACACACCGGTGTCAATGTGTTCTTTTTTCCATTTCCAGGAGTGTATAATAAATTTCTGCCGCGAACGATAACAGTCGTTGCAGTTGTATATTGCAGCGGCCGCGTCGCCAGTAGATAGACTACGAAGATCGCATCTGCCAGATCCATCACTTCCCATTGAAAATGTCGCCAAGTCTTGGTTAACGTGGTGCGGCACAGGCTGCCATGGGGACGCCAGGTGATGGCCATAACGTGTTACTTTCATTACGCCTATTTACATATATTAAGGAGCGCACGCAACGGCTACTTCAGGAGCTATCCCACGTCGTATAAACGTTAACTACGGCCGTGCAGCGATTCTCGAATGAATTATGTATTAGTTTTTATAGCACACTGTTTGCTCTGTCCTAATCGTAGTTGGTAACTGTTACATCAGCTTCCGTTGTAGTCCTCCTCCCCCCTTTTTCCTCTCTCCGCCCCTATCTTCCCTATCATTCCCTATATCTCTCCCTCCTCTCCACCTTCTCTCTCTCTCTCTCTCTCTCTCTCTCTCTCGTCCGCAGCTCGTGGTCCAGTGGCTAGCGTTGCTGCCTCTGGATCATGGGGTCCCAGGTTCGATTGCCGACCGGGTTGGGGATTTTCTCTGCCCGGGAATTGGGTGTTTGTGTTGTCCTCATCATACCATCATCATCATTCGTGACATTGGCTAGATTGGACTGTGTAAAAAAAAATGGACTGTGTGAATTTGGGACTTTGTACGGGCTCTGATGACCCCGCTGTTGAGCGCCCCACTTACCAAATATCATCATCATCATCTCTCTTTCTCTCTCTCAGTAGCTTCGTCGTTTGATAAAGATAGGGTGAATCCTCTGGCGGCTCAGGTGATGTGGAGAGGAAATCGAGCCAGTACTTTGTGGGTGTTTGGAAAGTAACGCACCCTTATGAGAAATAATATGGTAGTTACGTAAGTTGTGGAAGTGGCATCGATTATGCGATTTATGCAGTTCGAAACGGAGCTACATGTTCCTGAATACATGCTGAGGGATTTACAAACATATCGTTCAGTTTCTTACTGCAGTTCGGGAATAGTGTCTGGGAAAGTTTTGTAAGTAGCGTTTCTGAGGTATCATGCAGGAATAAGTCAGGTGAGAATGAATAAGGAAACAGTACTCTTCGAAATCACTTGTCCATGGAAACAATGGTCCTGGAAAGTCGTGGTGTTTGTTGTACGGAAGTAGGATTGTCCCGCTGAAACTATCACATCATCAGACAAGTCCTCCCCTTCATAGAGCCCTTCAACGTACTCTTTCCACCCATCCGCTATCTCCTCTGAATTTAACAGTGGAATTTTCACGGTTCTCTTAATGTTACAGCCATTGCTTTTAATTTCACCGAACGCTCATATGACTTTTCTGTATGCTGAGTCAGTCCTTCCGACAATCTCTTTTTTTTTTTCGGTTTCTTCACATGTTTCATGCAGCCATTACGCCTTAGGTTTCCTGAAATTCCTATTTATTTAATTCCTATGAGACTTGTATTTCTGTACGCCTGAATTCTCTTGAACATTTTTGTACTTTCTTCTTTCGTCGATCAACTGAAATAATCCTTCTGCAATCAATTCTTTCTTCACCGTTGCCTTCCTAGCACCTATGTTTTTCTTTTCCAAATTTTGTGAGTGCCCTTTTTAGAGATGTCTATTCCTCTTCAACTGAACCACCAACTGAGGTATTCATTATCGCAGTGTCTATAGCCTTAGAGAATTTCAAGCGTACATCTTCATTCCTTAGTTCATCCATATCCTATTTCTTTGCGATATATTCGTCCACTAGTCTCTTAAATTTCCGCCTACTCTTCATCATTACTAAATTGTGATCTGAGTCTATATTTGCTCATGTAAATCTTACTATCCAATATCTGATTTCGCAATCTCTGCATCGCCGTTTCTACCATTAGACGAAACTAGGCGGCCGCGGAGGACGGTACAATTTTAGGGGAGGCAAAGGGCGGAAAAAGTTAATTTCAAATCGAACAGCGAAAACTTTTAGCGAACGACTGGAGAAAAAAATAAAAAAGAGGAAGAATTATAACAACAAATTGCTTTAAAAAGCATACGGAACAGTTACTTAATAAGTCTTTACTTACTTTTACGAAAGTAGACACATTGCCTCTGCCTACCTCGAAACTAAAGCAGCCCTACTGAGTACGAAATGGAAACAAACATGACCTTGTCTCGTATCTGTCAAGCGCAGATGCCGGGCACGTGCGCTAGCGACTTGGTACCATATCTCCCTCAGTACCTCTTTTTGTTTTTGTCTCTGCAGATCATCTTTAGACAAACAAAACATCCATGCCCCACCGGATTCGAACCCGGACCCATCTCGGGCTAATGATCAGAAGCCAATCCTTTATATCATTGCACCATCGGGGTGGCTAATAAAAGGCGTAGTGCTCTCAATAGAAAATGCAAACAATGTGTCATTTATTTATTTAATAGCAAGAAAGTAGATGCTGCAAAATATTAAATGTATTCCTCATTTTAAAAGTTGACAATTAAAATACAAATGAAACACCACCATGATTATCCAGATGAACTAGTTTGATGATTCGGCATGTCAACTATCAGTATAGCATAATTTCTGAATTGAAAGAAAATTTCATTTACCCCAGAAAATAGTTTCACACCTTTATCAGTCCATTTTCTTGCAATTGAATAAAATAAGTAATTGACACCAAATTTGGTTGCACTGGTATACTCATTTGATTTTCAGTTTAAAATGTTCAGCTCTTTCTTCATATTTCAATTATTTTGTGAAATTTCAAAAATTGAAGGTCAAAAACCACGAAACTGAGGACATTTGTTGTCCTCAGTCAGTTGTAATGGAACTGATGACAAAACATGAAAATTGAGGACTGTCCACAGAAAATGAAGACGTCTACTCCCCTTAGTTTAACGGTTGGAAGCATAATAGGAGATTTGTGTTGTTGTGACGTAGGATGATGCTGGTGGTGGAGGGGAGGGGGTATATTGGGAACACGAATGGTAGTAAAAAAGGAGTGTCATTTTTCAATTCTTACCTACGGCGGCGTAACACGTATCTATGGCCCTGAATCTCTGTCTAACAATGATGTAATGTAACTGAAATCATCCCATTTCTCCCGGCCTCCTTATCTTTTGACTACTGAATAGGATATTCCTTGTTAAGAGCTTAAATTTATTGCAGAACTCAATTAGTCTTTCTCCTCTCTCGTTCCTGCTATCAAGCACATATTCTCAGTTTACTGATTTAGATATCTGAATGTGATATTTGAAGCTATGCCCTTGCGAGTCTGTAATATTTGCCAGTAACGTTCTCAAATTTGGGAACATGAACGTTAAAAGTAAGGTTCGAGACAGTAAAAGTGCAGAAAAATTAACATAAACTTCTTATCAGAGAACAGCGATATGAAATGGCATGACACGTAAAATCAGTGTTAACGAAGGTGAATGAAATTTATATTTGTTGGAAGAAGTTCTGAGGAAGTACGTTACATCTGTAAAGAAACTCATACACAAGACGTTAGAGCGACCATTTCTAGCGTTTCAGTGTTTGGTGTTCTTACGAAGTAGGCATGCCACCAGACGTCAATCGAGTTCAGAGACGTGATGCTAGGAACGTAGTACGTTGGTATAGCCGATACGAAAGTGTAACAGAAATTCTCGAGGAAATTAAACAGGAATATTTGGAAGACAGATGAAGTAGTTCCTCGAGAAACAGTACTGGGTAAATGTAGAGTACTTGTTTTCGATGTAGACTGTGCAACCATCATATCAGTCAGATCTTAATAAATGTTCCGAAATGTAAAACTGAACACTTCACAAAACAAAATACGTTGTATCGTATAACTTCAATATCAGTGACACATAATTGTAATCAGTCAACTCACACAAATATCTGGGTGTAAGAATTGTTCGGATATGAAATGATACGAGCAGTTAGGCCCTGTGGTAGGTAAATCCGGTGGCAGACTTCGGTTCATTACTAGGATACTTAGATAATTCAATCACTGTACAAAGAAAATTACGAACAAAACACTCGTACAGACTATTCTAGAATATTGCCCAATTGTGTGGGACCTCTTCTTGTAGGACTAACTGGTTGTTGGACATATACAAAGAATGGCAGCGTGAATGGGGTTGGGTTGGGTTGTTTGGGGGAAGAGACCAAACAGTGAAGTCATCGGTCTGATCGGATTAGGGAAGGACGGGGAGGGAAGTCTGCCGTGCCCTTTCAAAGGAATCATCCCGGCATTTACATCTACATCGACATCTACATCCATACCCCGCAAGCCACCTGACGGTGTGTGGCGGAGGGTACCTTGAGTACCTCTGTCGGTTCTCCCTTTTATTCCAGTCTCGTATTGTTCGTGGATAGAAGGATTGTCGGTATGCCTCTGTGTGGGCTCTAATCTCTCTGATTTTATCCTCATGGTCTCTTCGCGAGATATACGTAGGAGGGAGCAATATACTGCTTGACTCCTCGGTGAAGGTATGTTCTCGAAACTTCAACAAAAGCCCGTACCGAGCTACTGAGCGTCTCTCCTGCAGAGTCTTCCACTGGAGTTTATCTATCATCCCCGTAACGCTTTCGCGATTACTAAATGATCCTGTAACGAAGCGCGCTGCTATCCGTTGGATCTTCTCTATCTCTTGTATCAACCCTATCTGGTACGGATCCCACACTGCTGAGCAGTATTCAAGCAGTGGGCGAACAAGCGTACTGTACCCTCCTTCCTTTGTTTTCGGATTGCATTTCCTTAGGATCCAATGAATCTCAGTCTGGCATCTGCTTTACCGACGATCAACTTTATATGATCATTCCATTTTAAATCACTCCTAATGCGTACTCCCAGATAATTTATGGAATTAACTGCTTCCAGTTGCTGACATGCTATATTGTAGCTAAATGATAAGGGATATTTCTTTCTATGTATTCGCAGCGCATTACACTTGCCTGGAGCGATTTAGGGAACTCACTGAAAACCTAAATCAGTATGGCCGGACGCGCAGCGTGAATGGTCACAGGTTTCTTTGATCCATGAGAGAGCCTCACTGAAGTACTGAAAAAACTGGACTGGCAATCGCTTGAAGATATGTGCAAACTATCCCGTGTAGCCCACTTACGAAGTTCCAAGAACCAGCGTTAAGTGAGGAATCTAGGAATATTTTAGGATGCCCCAAGTACTGTTTCTGACCACGAAGTCAAGATTAGACTAATTATAAAGGCATTTAAACAATGTTTCTACCCGCCGAATGGAACGGAATGAAGCCCTAATAGCGGTACAGTTGGAAATGTCATCTGCCAGCGCTCGACAGTGCTTTACACAGTATACTTGTGGATTTAGATATCCCGCTTAGGGATCATGAGAAGAAGGTAAATGATATTTGAGGGTGTAGAGTGGCATATAGGCAGTCGTTTTATCCTCGTGAAATACGAGAATGGAACAGGAAAGAAAACCGAAAATATTGCTTCGAGATTGATACGGCTGTGTACTCTGTAGCGGCTGGCGGAGTATTTATGTTGGCGTACATTAAGTACTTACTGGACAGTAGATGACTGAGAAAATAAAAAAGGGCGTGTTAAAACGCTGCTCGCTGACCTACTTGTGGCGGAGCGCTGAGGGGGAGGGATGGAAAAAAGGGCGGCGCGGCTGGCCCCGCCCTGCCTCCTTCGTTTCGATCGGCGCGATTATTTTTTTGCGTGCCATTTTTTGCGCCGGGCGGACCCTCTCGCCTGTGGGCGGTCGCAGAAAAAGCCTCCCCTCCCTCCCCAAAATGGCGAGCGAGCCAACGACGGCACTGCCCTCGAGGGTTCGACACCGCGAATTTCTTTTGCCTGAGGTGCAACCGTCCTGTGACATTTCGCAGAACCGAGCGAGGCGCAGTAGTAAGACACTCCACTCGTATTCGGGACGGCGGCAGTTCAAACCCTGTCCGGCAGTCCATACAGTTTCGATGCTTTCGCTAAATCCTTTAGGCCAGGGGCGGGCAAACGTTGCACGTGGCTCATGAGCGCACAGCGCTGCACGTGTGCTGCTCGCGTGCAATCGTCGAATGGGGCAGTGGCGACAGCCGGCAGGTTGCGGCAGTGTAGTGCCAGGCTATAAGCTGCGGACGTTAATGCGTAGCGACCACTACGTAGTGAACGTTGTATTTCAAGAACCGGAAAATGCAGAGTGAAACAAGGAAACGGAGAAGTGGAGATTTGCTGTCTTTCAAAAAGTAATGGAAGAATCATTTTTTCTTTGTGCAAAAATGTGAAAATTCGAAATGTTTAATATGTGGCAGCATTCTCGTTGGTCAGCGGAAGTTTGGTACTGAAGGCCATTATAACAATTTTCAGAAGGACGAGTACAATTTATTGTCGGATTCTGAGCGGATGGGGAAATTGACTGAGCTTAAATAGAGCGATCTGACGATACTAGATAAATCTGTGGTAGTTGCTGTTGTCACGAGAGATCTGCGACTTTCTTTCCCCATGTCTCTCATCTAACTGATTTAACATTTTATGGAGCACTGATTTCAATTTTTCAGGACGACAACAATAATAGCCCAGCGGTACGTACAGTTATAAGATTGCGCTTAATATAGCGAGAGCTGGAAAACCATTTGCTGAATTAGTAAGTGTCGGTTAAGAGCAAACATCAGAGATGAAAAGTTAAGTAACTGTTTGCGTTTGTCCGTATGTAGAAATTTTGTTCCACTCCACTTGTGATAATTAAATAAAACGTATCGTAGGTAATAGGTACTCTTTCAAACCACGATATATTTGAAGCACTCCTACTAACCTTATTCCTTCATTCAATAAAGCAAGCTAGGAAACAAAATGCATTGCGCAGGAAGGAGCGGACAGAAGGTATGGTGAGGAGGGGAGATAAGCGGGTGGTCTACTGCAGCCCTGAGTGCACGCAGAACACCTGTTAACTGCACGCGTGCAAGTGCACCGCACACGTACAGGATTCCTGCCCGCCCCTGCTTTAGGCGAATGCCGTTATGGTCCCGTGGATAGGAAACGGTCGATTTCGTTCCCTAATCCGAGCTTTAGCTCCGTATATAATAACATCGTCGTCGGCAGCACGTGCAGCTCTAATCTTCCTTACGGGCCGAAGTTTCCCGCGACGACATAACACGCACAAACATTCCTCGTTTTCTTATCACTTCTGGGCAAAACGTCAAGCTTTCTACTATCACCTCCACGGGGAAATTGAGAAATCAGCTGTTTTTGGGCACAGACTCTCAAATAAACACCGATTAATACAGGGTGATTCAAAAAGAATACCACAACTTTAAAAATGTGTATTTAATGAAAGAAACATAATAGAACCTTGTGTTATACATCATTAAAAAGAGTATTTAAAAAGGTTTTTTTTCACTCAAAAACAAGTTCAGAGATGTTCAATATGGCCCCCTCCAGACACTCGAGCAATGTCAACCCGATACTCCAACTCGTTCCACACTCTCTGTAGCATATCAGGCGTAACAGTTTGGATAGCTGCTGTTATTTCTCGTTTCAAATCATCAATGGTGGCTGGGAGAGGTGGCCGAAACACCATATCCTTAACATACCCCCATAAGAAAAAATCTCAGGGGGTAAGATCAGGGCTTCTTGGAGGCCAGTGATGAAGTGCTCTGTCACGGGCTGCCTGGCGGCCGATCCATCGCCTCGGGTAGTTGACGTTCAGGTAGTTACGGACAGATAAGTGCCAATGTGGTGGCGCTCCATCCTGCTGAAATATGAATTGTTGTGCTTCTTGTTCGAGCTGAGGGAACAGCCAATTCTCTAACATCTCCAGATACTGTAGTCCACTTACAGTAACACCTTCGAAGAAAAAGGGACCAAAAACTTTATTGGCTGAAATGGTACAGAAAACGTTCACCTTAGGCGAGTCACGTTCATACTGAGTTGTTTCCCGCGGATTCTCAGTGCACGCTGAACAACTGTCGTCGATTCACTTCTGCCCTACTCAATAACACAAAAAGCTTTCTGTTGAGCAGTCGCCATCTTAGCATCAACTGACGCTGACGCCTAGTCAACAGCGCCTCAAGCGAACAAATGTACAACTAAATGAAACTTTATAGCTCCCTTAATTCGCCGACAGATAGTGCTTAGCTCTGCCTTTTGTCGTTGCAGAGTTTTAAATTCCTGAAGTTGTGGTATTCTTTTTTAATCACCCTGTATTAGATGAAACGAAAATCTTGAACCATATTTTTGCTAACTGGGTTTCTATCAACAAAGAAGGAGTATAAATCAGAATGTGCGAGAGGAATTTCAACCCGGGCAGTGGCTATAATCTTAGTGGTACGTGGAAGCGAGCTCTCAATTCTGAGGAGATGCAGAGAAATGGGTCGCATTGTCAATTTTCCTACTGGGAAGTGGCGCCACCAGCGCAGAAGCTGACACGATGTGTGACCGGGACCAGCGAGATATACGGGCCCTGCAACGAACTTGTGACGTCACGCTAGTCGGCTCGTCCGCGACACTTCGCGAACGCTCGGCTTCGTGCAGGGCCCAGAAATCAATATTTATTTGTAAAGATGCCTTCTGTTGTTGTTGTTGTGGCCTTCAGTCCTGAGACTGGTTTGATGCAGCTCTCCATGCTACTCCATCCTGTGCAAGCTTCTTCATCTTCCAGTACCTACTGCAGCCTACATCCTTCTGAATCTGCTTAGTGTATTCATCTCTTGGTCTCCCTCTACGATTTTTACCCTCCACGCTGCCCTCCAGCACTAAACTGGTGATCCCTTGATGCCTCAGAACACGTCCTACCAACCAGTCTAATGAGTACACAGTATGGTTTGAGAGTAAATCGGAGAAAGACGAAGGTAATGAGAAGTAGTAGAAATGAGAACAGCGAGAAACTTAACATCAGGATTGATGGTTACGAAGTAATGAAGTTAAGGAATTCTGCTACCTAGGCAGTAAAATAACCAATGACGGACGGAGCAAGGAGGACATCAAAAGCAGACTCGCTATGGCAAAAAAGGCATTTCTGGCCAAGAGAAGTCTACTAATATCAAATACCGGACTTAGTTTGAGGAAGACATTTCTGAGCATGTACGTCTGGAGTATTGTATGGTAGTGAAACATGGACTGTGGGAAAACCGGAACAGAAGAGAATCGAAGCATTTGAGATGTGGTGCTACAGACGAATGTTGAAAATTAGGTGGACTGATAAGGTAAGGAATGAGGAGGTTCTACGCAGAATCGGAGAGGAAAGGAATATGTGGAAAACATTGATAAGGAGAAGGGACAGGTTGATAGGACATCTGCTAAGACATGAGGGAATGACTTCCATGGTACTAGAGGGAGCTGTAGAGGGCAAAAACTGTAGAGGAAGACAGAGATTGGAATACGTCAAGCAAATAATTGAGGATGTAGGTTGCAATTGCTACTCTGAAATGAAGAGGTTAGCACAGGAAAGGAATTTGTGGCGGGCCGCATCGAACCAGTCAGTAGACTGATGACCAAAAAAAAAAAAGTAGCTGTAGTGACCGTCTGCCCCTGCAGTACAGCGTGAGGCAGCATTAACCCAAGGATATCGTAAGCCACGATAACCATCACTTTGGTGCCAACTGGTTCATGGCGCACTTTCTGTGGACGAGGAAAACCAGGGCGTTTCCATTCATTGGACTGCCGCTTTAATCGCGGTTTGTTCGACCGAGCCCAGTTTCATCCAAGAAGCTCTTCTCCCTCCCTGTGGTAGCGATTGCGCTATTCCTCCGCAAGTGCATAACGATGCCACTTTTGCACCTCAGTCATAGCACCGGGTACCCGACGCGCTGCAGTTTTGCGGAACTCGAGAATATCGCTCAAAATGTGAAGCACCTTTTGTGACACACGTCTACCTCGCGCGCAGTCCACCTGCTATCCACATTCTGTAGGGAGGCTAGGACCTCAGTTGTCATGTTGTCCGTGGGGGGTCGTCCCGAATTCTGCCGATCTTGAATGATATAATCCAGAAACAGTTTCACGCATCTATCCATCGCACGATGTGGCAACGCCGCATCGCCACATGTCTCACGCGGTCCCTAAAAATATTGTGCCACTTCAGTCTTGATGCAAGTGTTTCGTAAACATACTGTTGGGGTGCTTGAACTGCCTCCTGCACTTTCAGACAGTGCCCGCTGCAACTGACTCAAACACAGCTGTCGCCGCTCACTGCACTGCTTCAGCCGATGCTGCTATCCGCTACAAACAGCGCACATGCGATCTGATGCACATCCTTCATGTTAAGGCGCTGTTGCCACTACTCTTTATCCAGCTCTCGTACAGCCATAACCTACTCGTAGTACAGGGTTATTACAAATGACTGAAACGATTTCACAGCTCTACAATAACTTTATTATTTGAGATATTTTCACAATGCTTTGCACACACATACAAAAACTCAAAAAGTTTTTTTAGGCATTCACAAATGTTCGATATGTGCCCCTTTAGTGATTTGGCAGACATCAAGCCGATAAGCAAGTCCCTCCCACACTCGGCGCAGCATGTCCCCATCAATGAGTTCGAAAGCATCGTTGATGCGAGCTCGCAGTTCTGGCACGTTTCTTGGTAGAGGAGGTTTAAACACTGAATCTTTCACATAACCCCACAGAAAGAAATCGCATGGGGTTAAGACGGGAGAGCGTGGAGGCCATGACATGAATTGTTGATCATGATCTTCACCACGACCGATCCATCGGTTTTCCAATCTCCTGTTTAAGAAATGCCGAACACCATGATGGAAGTACGGTGGAGCACCATCCTGTTGAAAGATGAAGTCGGCGCTCTCGGTCTCCAGTTGTGGCATGAGCCAATTTTCCAGCATGTCCAGATACACGTGTCCTGTAACGTTTTTTTCGCAGAAGAAAAAGGGGCCGTAAACTTTAAACCGTGAGATTGCACAAAACACGTTAACTTTTGGTGAATTGCGAATTTACTGCACAAATGCGTGAGGATTCTCTACCGCCCAGGTTCGCACATTGTGTCTGTTCACTTCACCATTAAGAAAAAAATGTTGCTTCATCACTGAAAACAAGTTTCGCACTGAACGCATCCTCTTCCATGAGCTGTTGCAACCGCGCCGAAAATTCAAAGCGTTTGACTTTGTCATCGGGTGTCAGGGCTTGTAGCAATTGTAAATGGTAAGGCTTCTGCTTTAGCCTTTTCCGTATGATTTTCCAAACCGTCGGCTGTGGTACGTTTAGCTCCCTGCTTGCTTTATTCGTCGACTTCCGCGGGCTACGCGTGAAACTTGCCCGCACGCGTTCAACCGTTTCTTCGCTCACTGCAGGCCGACCCGTTGATTCCCCCTTACAGAGGCATCCAGAAGCTTTAAACTGCGCATACCATCGCCGAATGGAGTTAGCAGTTGGTGGATCTTTGTTGAACTTCGTCCTGAAGTGTCGTTGCACTGTTATGACTGAGTGATGTAAGTGCATTTCAAGCACATCATACGCTTTCTCGGCTCCTGTCGCCACTTTGTCTCACTGCGCTCTCGAGCGCTCTGGCGGCAGAAACCTGAAGTGCGGCTTCAGCCGAACAAAACTTTATGACTTTTTCTACGTATCTGTAGTGTGTCGTGACCGTATGTCAATGAATGGAGCTACAGTGAATTTATGAAATCGCTTCAATCATTTGTAATAGCCCTGTATATATCCCCACATTCGCTTGGAATGATTTGGGAAAACACATCTTATCCGAGAAATTTGTTATTACTTCAGATATCCTCACAAGGGACGGATGATGGTGAGGACATTTGCCTCCATTGAGATTGTGTCAGAAACACGGCTCCTGCTGTTTTCATATTTGGTATCTGTTACACTCGGCACTTGCAGTCTCACCATCACTTCAGAAAATCTTATAATTTTTCTAGTCTTTTCAACGTTTCGCAACTTACTTTTCCAATCTCTACAGTTTCGTGTCGTGGAAAGTGGTGATATGTACATTACCATTTGATTTTAAACAATTTCGACACCCATGGTTACTGGCTTTGCCTACAGCGACTAACAGTGGTTCCAGAAAATATATTTACAAGTGACCAGCGTGACTGACAATTTCATCCTCATGCGCACTGTTTCGACGCCAAAGTGTTGCGAACAAAGACTTCAGATGTGCTCCCTGTCTGGACGGCAGCCTGGCGTTCACGACTAAGTAGACGTAATTTTTTGCATAACTGAATCTCGAGAACCAGGAAAGCATCTTTTATCCATCTGGTAGGGAAAGCCCCTAAAAGATAACTACCTTATTACGTGTCACCCAGTGTTACGAAGAATCGCAGTCGAAGTGTTATTTTAAAATTCTTCCCCAGTACATTTGCGAATGACTTGGACGATACGTCGCAATGTACCTACTTTAACCGCTCTAATGGAGAACGTCAAACGGACATCAAAACGCAAACTAAATCCAAATATAAATTTAAAATGCAGACGATGCACTCATAAGCTGTGACAGTATGATCCCTGCTACAAATACTGTGACAGCAAAGATATGAATCTGTACAGTTACGTTCCCCAGAAGCGTTAAGATCGCTGTCCATGTATTGTTTCATGTCACAAAAAGAATACAGGCTAGAATTTCTTACGTGGGGGAGGGGGAGGGCGGGGGAGAGGGCGGGGGGGGGGGGGAGTTACTAGCAGACCTCACTTGAAAAGGGGCGGCCAGAAGAATCCTGACAATGATGTAATAAGTGGAGTCATTAACCGCGAATTTGGTTCGAGTATCACAGTGGTTCATTAGGCATGGTCTAGTCAGATGTGTATGCCCTTGCCATCGAACCTACTTACTAGCCAGTTGTAGGGAGCTTAGTCTATAGTGCGCTCCGAACAACGGTTCATCTCGGAATTTTTCACATACACGAGTCATTACCAGAGATGAAATAAGTGATAAGTGACAAAAAAAAGTTACGGGAGTGACTGCGGATGGAACCCCGGACCTTTTGTTCATAGGCTTGAGACTTACCCACTGAGCTCCTGACCCCCAAGCAGATAAAAGAGTGAAGTAATCTGGAATGACAGAACGAGGGTTTGAATTCCTCTCCCTCAGAATGTCTCTGCCATTACACCATCTCTCTGAAAGAGCCTTATAGCTGTGCAGTTAGTGCGATGCGAACTGTTGCTGATTTTGTTTTGTTTCCTGTACACAATCCGCCACTTTGCGTTTTTTCTACTATGATCCAGTCGAGGTTTAATACCGCGTTCTTCGACGGCATCCTTTTCCGTGAACGGTCATGAAAAGGCAAACTTATGAAAGCAACTTAGTCTCGCAGATAGCCGCTAGAGCGCTGTAACACTGGAAATTTCCTCTTTTTCGTTTTACACGGGTTCGTGGATTGTCCTTCGCCGACCTGGATAACACTGTGCTCCGCTCAAATTAAATTCCCCCTTAAAAAGCATTTGCACTTAAGGCTATCTGCTGTACGACATTTTAATTTATAATTCCCTTTACAAGCCGGAGTCTTCCTGAGAGATTTTCTTCTTCGTTCATTTTTTGCTGCCATCCCCCCTGTGCGTCTCCGAACGTCCCGTAGTCGTATCTCTTGCCACTTATTCTCTTAAGATTCAATATCTCCTATTGCAGGAAACCTTCAGCGGATCTCTCGCCCTGCTACAATCTAATTCGTGTGGAACAATGAGATGCATTTAGAAAGAAGCAGGAGCAGACTGTGGAATAAAACCCGGGCTGGGGTTGACTGCAATAACAGCGGGATAGACTCAGCGTCACTTACCACGTCACATTGTAAAACGAAACAGAAAATCTATTTGTGAGCTCAAGGAACATGTCGTTAACTTTTCTGTCTCCCCTTCTTGGTCTGTATCCACAGCTTTCTTTACGGCTCGTCAGCCCAGTTACACTACTGTTTCCCTTCTGCC
This sequence comes from Schistocerca cancellata, assembly GCF_023864275.1. Lineage (NCBI taxonomy): Eukaryota > Metazoa > Arthropoda > Insecta > Orthoptera > Acrididae > Schistocerca > Schistocerca cancellata. Next base: position 874,617,649 of record NC_064629.1, on the reverse strand, counting down.
CCTTTTCTATATATTTTCTGTTTCATTTGCTAAAAATATTGTTATTTCCTAATTGACTCGCTGTTTGTGTGGTAAATTTGGTTCAAAACTTCATCTACTTTTAGGGCCTTCGTTTCTGCTTCCTACATGGAAATTTTGTCGTCGATTTTCGTTCTTGTACGACATAAATGGAACATGAATTGTTTTGTTTAATTTCTTTTGTTTCTCCCTAAGCGAAAATTTCACTCGTTGACAATCTGGTTGCGTCATACCCCCTTCAGAGACCAAACATTTCATTTTCAGTCTCCGTCATGTCCCTACGAAGCTTTCCACTCGTGGTAATTCAGTGTTGACGTTCGTTCGTGGCAGGCAATGACGACCTAAGTATATTTTGTGTTTTCTAATTACAACCCTCCCCCACAAATACATGTACAAAAAATTTTTCATTCAAGAACTGTGTTAAATGATAGGGAAACCTAATTCTCAAAGACTGAAGAAAATTATAATTTTTCTTCTGCTCAGGTGTTCAAATTTGTGTGAATTCCTAAGGGACCAAACTGCTGAGGTCATCGGTCCCTTTCTTCTGTCATACGGTGATTATTGTAAATTCACTTTGTGAAATTTCAGTTACTATTTCTTGCTGTGTTACGCAACTGGCATCATCAATGAGCGAAGACAATAATGTTATGGTCATCGGCTGAGATCAATGTGTTAATTGGTTTGTTTAATCAAATTTGAGAGCCCTTCGGAGGTGCGTGGCAGGTGGTACTCCGGCTAGTAACATTTCTGCCTTGCGGATGAATTGGGAAAGCAATACTTCTTTGTTCATTTACCTTAGAAAATGAATTAAAAATAACTTCCAAACAAATCTTCCTCACCTTTTTTTCCCTTCAAAGGGTAACCTTTAAAGCGAATTAAAAATGCACGAGAATGAAAGCGACAAGCGAGAAGCGCTCACTCTTAAACTTGTTGAATTATGTGTAAGGCGCGTCCCAGTTACCTGTTAGCCGGACGGAAGTCTTCCGATGGAGACAACCTGCACTTCAAAAAATCCCGAGAGTTGCCTCAGTTGCGACCTGCCTCCTTTTTCCGAATCTTTCCTTCTTTAGGGGTAAACTGTCTTCGCTTCTTTAACGGTGTCTTAAGCCGAAACAAAGTGCGGATGAATATAGTCACTGGTGTGACCAAATAAATTGGGTCTTCTGAAATGACTTTCGTGCTGTGTATATTTGGGCTTCAATAGTTCCGTGACTGTCGTTCGCTGCTTCCGAAAGCAGGAAGCTGCTCACGTGATGCGATGTTTTCATCAGTATCGGCAGCAGCTATGCCTGTGGCCGTTGTTTATGTGTAACGTAAAACCGTTGTCCGCTTACAAGACAATATTTACCGTAAGCCAGACTACCATAAGAACGCAAATCAGTCTTCATGTAAAGACTACGTCCGTTTCCTGCTTGCACTTCTTCATTTACATTATGCATTTAGGTTTCAGATGCAAAGGCAGACTGAGCGACAAACCTGACACGTGAATGTGTGTGTAAATAATTAACTTGCTTAGTGTATGCTAAACCGTGGCCGTGCGGTTCTAGGCGCTTCAGTCCGGAACCGCGTGACTGCTACGGTCGCAGGTTCGAAACTTGCCTCGGGCATGAGTGTGTGTGATGTCCTTAGGTTAGTTAGGTTTAAGTAGTTCTCAGTTCTAGGGGACTAATGACCTCAGATGTTAAGTCCCATGGTGCTCAGAGCCATTTGAACCATTTTGGTGTATGTTTAATTACTTAGCGTCCGAACCTGTTCTAAAAAAGTGCATTCTCGTATATGATGCCATAACTAATAAACTACAGTAAAGTACAAAAGATGATATGGGCGAGGCAGTTTTAACATGTTAGTGATTCGACTACTGTTTCAATAACATCCTTTCCACCTTGTTATGTGGCATAGTTTTTAAATTTTTTACGTTGCATGTTCAGCTGGTTTTTATAAATGAAAGTTTAGCTGTCTGCTACTATTTTGTAAAAAAATCGCTATGAAGTCTACAAACTAAACATAGCTCATTCTAATGATAATTGATATTTAGAAATTTATTTTTATGGAATAATGTTACTCGAAATGTTCAATTAATGTTTTCAGAACTATGTGAAGGAATCAGTAGAGTTTTAGACTTTCACATACTTGCAAAATTAGTGTGCTATTGTTATTCAATTTTAAAAAAATGTTTTTTTATATTGGTAGTAAATGATATAAACTGTATGACACTCCGGCTCTCGGAACGCAGTGCGTGCTTCCTGACTCAACGTAAAACTGCTTATCACACTTTTTTTATCGTGTGCAAGAAAGATAACCCGTCAATCGGGAGGCAGCAAACTATTAGACGCGGCTGCAAAGAGGGGCGAAAGCACGCACTGTTTCCGAGGCCGCGAACTAGATGTAGCGTGAAGTTGGTTTATAAACGTGGCTGGGCCAGACTTTATGTTCTCCACAGGAACTTCAGCTTCGTGTGCCTGTGTTGCAGCAACACGCGGCCCTCATCGGCGGGCCTAACGCCACCTCATGCCCAATCTGCCACAAGCTGTTCCTCGGCGGAGAAGCTCTCATGGAGCACATGAAGCACACGCACAAAGACCCCAACGCGTCCGGAGTGGCAAGTAAGTTCCCAGCGCATGTTCTGTCACCACTCAGCTCCTTTCAGCTTGGTCCGTCCAGCGCGGCTGCCGGTCCACATAATCGTTAGCGTTTTTCCTTTCAGCGGAACGCATCCACTTAGCAGCCGGCCGGCGAGAAGCGTCACCTGCTCACACAGTTCAGTAGCTTTACATGTGCGAGTGTAATTCACTCTATTTCCATCCGCAGGGATGCTCGAAAGCGATTGTGTGCATCGGTGTCGTTGTGAGGCGTCTCGGAGATCCTGTGATGAACGGCGGTGCACTCATGTTGTCCTTGTATGTAGCTTTTCACTATAGATAACATTCTGCAACAGGTAATTTGAGGTTTTGAGGCACTAGTAGTAGAATTCGTCAGGCGTGTGTAGAAGAATCCTCTCACAAGCTACAAGCGCGTAGCGACTGGACTGGGTCGAGGTGAAGTTTAGATAGCGAGTGCGGTAGAGAGGACGGAAGGGGGGGGGGGGTCCTACCCCATCTTGTAAACGACTAATTGCGATGTGTAATTCCAGCTTACTTTGGCTGGTGTCAGTACTCCTACAACTGCCAAGATCAACTGTTTATCACAGAAACATTTCAATTGTCTACATCCTAATCATTGATTTCATCAATTCTCGGCAACCAAAGACATCATTCGAACCGAACATCGTCCTACCAAAGAACCATCTCTTCTGAAAGCCACACTGCCTACAAATGGCCGTTCACGTAGCTTGTTCTATTTTATCCAGAAGTGGACAAGCTAAGTTCTCCTGTTAGCTGGTACACTTCCTTTCAGCTGCCTCCACAGCTTCGTCTTCAGCTCTCCATATCCTGATCTTATAATTCAAAACCTTAATTTTACCTATTTACAATATCAGGAACTCTTCCCGTATGAAATTTCAATATCGGCTGCTACTGCGGCTGATTTTCCTACCTGACCTAATTCACACCCTCCCTCTTCCCTGAATCAGTGCTTCCCTTACATCCTTCTCTTTCCATATTCCTTCATTTTCATCCTAACGAGGAATTCCTACCATTGTACCACCTCATCTCCCATCCTATCACTTTACATAACGTCCACCCATACATTCCACCGGACTTGTTCGGCTGTGGCCAGACATTATGTACCTCACCACAACCATACAATCTTCCTTCTCTCAAAATACACGTCCATGAAGTTGGTCCTTCACTTCATGAAATACTTTATCCACTACTATCGCAATTTCCATCAGAGTTGAACAGGAATAAAAAAAAAAGACACTATCATCGAGATTTTTAAAAAATAAAATTTTATTCCTCATTTAAATATTTAGAAATCATGTAAACAATGAATCCTTTTAAAGTAAATCATCACCGTTTCGCTTTCATCAAACATCACAAATATGCATATCGCAAACATATCCCTCTACTAGCCCACTGGATGAATTAACAGTGAAATTGTCGATACAAGTATTCAGGACAAGGTAGGACGGATACCCAGTGCTGGAGACTAGTTCGTCACCCAGTACAGCCCTCACGGTTTGACTACGCCATAGACGGGTACCGCCCTACTTCCTCCTCACGCAAGATCAATAGTGAAAAACACTTACCTGGTACAAAGGTCATGCGAATCATACAACTTAGGAGTAAAAAGGACTGTTGCTGTGAAGAGTGATGTCATATATTCCACGTTGTGTTTTTACCGGTGCGTGAATAGCAAGAATCGTATGAGCGCGTGATTCTATGCTTCTTAACGCCACAGTGCAGTGCACCGGCAACGGTTGAAGATGGCGGTTCTTATTTTCATGGTGTTTGTACGAGCTGGATTTATCCGACACCAAAATGGTGCAGGCATGTTTCAAAACGACGGCATACATAGTCATCACGAACATTCTGTGTTGCAATTCTTCTCAACACACAGAATGTACTTCCATCGTTTCGAGTACTGCTGGGTACCTGTTCCATACATTCGATCACACCGAGCGTTCCCATCACCATACTGGTATAATAGATCGCACTGTAAGTAATCTTTTTGACCGCGCCATCGGGCTCTTTCCGATGTCTCATTTCGGTGTCGAAACGCTGCTCTACCGAACAAGGACCTACGCCTCATTGGACAGGCGATAGTAATCCAATGTTTACGCTGTGTAGCCAACCACAGTACATCTTAGTTGTCGTTTGTCAACCACTGCAGAATTCTCTAGAGGATAAATAACCGCTTTCCGAGTGTATGTTCCTGTTGCTGCAAACAGAGAGAGCATCACCAGAATATGTGTGGAGTTTCGTAGATCCGTTCACCAGTTCTCTCACACCTATCATGAGTCATTTTAGGTTAGATTTTGTGGGGGCTGTGAACGGCGACGGCATTCAGAAAACGTATCTGTACATATTCTGGAACCAGCAAGTGTCTCTTAACAAACGGGACTGCAAAACACGTCCGTTGCTGCTACAACTGCTTCGTTACTTGCACTTCGCGTAATAGTTCCTTTTGAATTATGTGCCGACTGACAATCAGAAAAAGGTCCTCGTATAGCAGTTTGGTAAACTAGGCCGCTTCTGACACAGAGGGAGTGCATCTTAAGGGCTGTACCCTTCCATCCATTTGTCTTTTCATTGCTGGGAGCTACGTGGTCGGTGTCTAAAACACAATAATCAGCAGATTATTTAATATCATAGCGACATCCAAATGCCTTATTTCTGTCTTCCTCATTTAGCTCTTTCCTGGATTCTCTCCTTTATTTTCAGTGCAGTCAACGATTCCTTTGCCTTCGCCAATATAAACTAGCCTTCCACCTATAATGATCATGTTGTCTGCGGGCCATCAAAACCGTGAAATGAAACTGCAGTACAAAACCCGTGATTTTCTTTCAGAGTGGAAGACGAACTGTTCATAGAACCAACTTATTTCCATCTCACTGCTTATTGCAATCACTTAATTTAGTAGATTTAACAAAGGGAAAAATTTGGAAATTTGTGGTAAGGTCTTATGGGACCAAACTGTTGAGGTCATCGGTCCCTAAGCTTACACACTACCTAATCTAACTTAAACTAACTTATGCTAAGGACGACACACACACCCATGCCCGAGGGAGGACTCCAACCTCCGACGGGGGGCTGAGACTGCGCGGCCTTAACAAAGGGAAATATCGCTATACTAAAAAATAATCTTGAAGATACGGAAGTAGGCTAGTTGTGGTAGCCGTTTAAAATAAAACTGCACAATCATTTGTAATGTTTGCCTTGCATAGTGCACCGTAAGCTCATCAAAACCTCTTCGCTCTTCTGTAAGGATATCTCGATGTTTTCCATATTTTGTATTTCCTAAACTTTGTTTATTGCAGATAATTCGTGCCACGGGCTTCTCTAGCGACTGTGGCCGCCAGAGTGTGTATGTTTAATGTGTTCTCATCGAACAAACTTTCAGCGGAGATATCCTTCCTGTTATCTTTAATTTTGTGTGTTTCACGTTCAAGTGCCTTCCAAAGTCCCTACGTCGCAGTTGCCGAGTAACAGTTCGTTCTTTTTCGACTTTACTTTTGTGTACACAAATGCTCCTAGAAGTGCTGAAGGATAATTAAGAAGAAAATCGTGTTCACTAGCATAACGTAGGCGAGTAAAAAGTGTATATGGCGTTTTAAACAACTAGGAATCCCCACACTGTGTTAGTTATGAATGCCGTAACAGTGGTTGTTTACCTTCGTAGAAGAATCTCCTCTGTGTATGCGGTTGCCGGCAGGGTAGGTTGACCATATTAAAGGGTGTCTCGCATGCGCGGCTGGTGCCGTTATTTGATTGACAAATTCCTCGGGTACGGGCTCCAGCGAGAAGGCCGACGTTAATATGAACATTCCAGAAGCCTATTTCTCGTGGACGGGCAAGATGTTACCGGAAGGAACCTATTTGTGCTGCAGATTCCACGTTTTAATCGGAGGAGCGCGCTCCTTTTCTGTGGCTTCGACTCGCCACTTAGAGCAGCGCCGCTGGCCCGGACTACGCTTGATTACTTGAAAGCCTCTCTGCGGTCCAACTTTGCGCGGATCCTATAGTAAACTGATTTTTAAAAACAACTTTTATTCATTTTATCGTGAAAGCTATTGACTTTTCTCTTGGAAAGTTGTTCCCAAACATCTGGAATGGACTTTTAAATGAAGCGCAGAACTTATTTCCTGTTTCACCTCGTCTGGAGACCCGACGGATGTTTCACTTGCGGATGTTGCGGTCTTCAGCAAATTACATCGGAATGAGTGAATGGGAAAAAATACGATCTTGCACTGAGGAGGAAAGAATATGTATGTCCAATAATTGAACAGTTACCGTGAAAACAGGGCACGATACACCGCCTGGGAATGAGTTTCTGCTGACAATAACTTTTTTTAAATAAGCGTAGAGGCAAAGGTAGACTTTCGTTCGTAAGAACACTGTCTGCCTCCGCATAGGGGAGTTTTTATATTTCCCATCGTCATTTCAGTCCCTTTTTTATTGGCTGTTAGAAAACAAGCACGCTCGCGAAAGTCTCTCACTATCACAGTTCTTGTTCAGCATAAATATGCTTAGAACCTTTGACATCTCCCGCCTCACCACAAATTATTTTTCTGTGGAACATTCAGATTAATAACATCGACAACGTACAGTGATAAATACTGTAAAGACAAAAGTAGCAGTGAGAGATAACTTGTCGCAATATACCACTTACGAGTTACCTGATGAACGCATGCACTATGACAAGATATAAAAAGAGGTGTTTACAGTAAACGTTCAAAAAGGTTCAAATGGCTCCGAGCACTATGGGACTCAACATCTGAGGTCATCAGTCCCCTAGAACCTAGAACTACTTAAACCTAACTAACCTAAGGACATAACACACATCCATGCCCGAGGCAGGATTCGAACCTGCGACCGTAGCAGTCACGCGGTTCCGGACTGAAGTGCCTAGAACCGCACGGACACCGCGGCCGGCACACTAAACATTCTCTTCTGTACTCACAGGCGAGCGTGCACTAACACAAGATTATCACTTTAACGACAATTTGTAGTATCACCCCAAGGAAGATCGCTCTAGTTAACGTACCGAGTCTTTGAGAGAGAACAACGACTTTGGGCAAAATTGAAATGGAGAAAATCATCGGTCATCGAATATCACTTTTTTCGAATAATCAGCGTTTCCAAGCGAGTGCTCGGTCGCTTATGATTCTCGATACCTTTCCTTCAGGGTACAAACAAACTTTTTTTACCAGTGTGCTGGGTAGTAACATATTTTGAAAACTTTACTCCGTGTGAAAGATTTTGAAATCATTAGGCGTTACCAAGCTGGAGCCGAGGATCAATATGTAGTTGTTACTGTACTCGTTGACGATACTTTTTTAGGCTACGATTACATTTGTCCCAGTTAACACGTAGTTAAACCGGATGTCTTTTTGGTGGTTTGACCGGTTACTTGAGATATCCTGTGTCATTATAAGTGTCCAGGTCAGTTCAGCTGTAACTTAGATGCAGAACTCCAGAATGAGATTTTCACTCTGCAGCGGAGTGTGCGCTGATATGAAACTTCCTGGCAGATTAAAACTGTGTGCCCGACCGAGACTCGAACTCGGGACCTTTGCCTTTCGCGGGCAAGTGCTCTACCAACTGAGCTACCGAAGCACGACTCACGCCCGGTACTCACAGCTTTACTTCTGCCAGTATCTCGTCTCCTACCTTCCGAACTTTACAGAAGCTCTCCTTAGAAAGTAGGAGACGAGATACTGGCAGAAGTAAAGCTGTGAGTACCGGGCGTGAGTCGTGCTTCGGTAGCTCAGTTGGTAGAGCACTTGCCCGCGAAAGGCAAAGGTCCCGAGTTCGAGTCTCGGTCGGGCACACAGTTTTAATCTGCCAGGAAGTTTTAGATGCAGAACTGTTTACCTTACTGGAACGTGTACACTTTCGGCTATCTTTATCAAATTACATTGCCGCTGTTCCTCGACTCTGGAAGCTCTATTTTCCTTTGCTTCTTCATTTTCTCCTTCCATTCTCTCTTTAGCGATTCAACGATTTCTCCGTGCCTTTCGCTGCAGAACTGTGCTGGAAGAACAAGAATGTTAGCTTACTGCTGTAACCTCGTGGCTTGAGCAAAGAGTGAAAATGTTTAAACTAATGCACGCCTTTCTAGATTGCAGAATAACCTGTCCCGGGTCTCCGCTTTGTGGTTGAGGGCTGTGTGTGTGTTTTCTTAAACATGTATGTTGGCGCTCTAACCCGTGCTTCTGCATTGACCTGGTTTATTTTCGCTTATCCCCGTGCCGATCCGTACTTAGCGAAGCGGAGGACAGCGAACCACCCGTGCCCCGTGTGCGGCAAGCACTACGTGAACGAGGGCAGCCTGAGGAAGCACCTCGCCTGCCACCCCGAAACGTCGCAGTTCACCACCTCGCTGCGCATGTGGCCCTGCTCCGTCTGCCAGGCGGTCTTCACGCACGAGTCCGGTGAGTACACGCCAGCTCCTCATTTCTTGTTGTAGCAGTCAGCCCTCCATGATGTTAGTCCACCTGGTGCTTTTTTTTTATCTGCATAATTACCCCATTATTCATCCGCTGGTTTCTGCATTCAAGCCTGCGTTTCCATCTACAATTTTTACCTCCCTCCCTTCCACACACGTTTCTCACCATTACAAATTTAACTATCAGTTCATCCCTTAGGGTGTACCATATAAATCTATCTCCCTTTCGGGAAAGTTTTACTATAAAGAGCTTCCCTCCCCAGTCAGGTTTAGTACTTCCTGATTTGTTACTCTATCTACCCATATAACCTAAAACTACATCTACACGATTACTCTGCAACTCACTGTCAAGTGTTTGCAGAGGGTTCATAGGGCCACAATTTCTCTACCACTCCACTCTTCAATAGAGCGTGGGAGAAGTGGACGCCTAATTCTTCCCGTGCGAACTCTGCTTCCTCTTACTTCATCATGATGGACGTTTCTCTCTATACAGGGTGTTACAAAAAGGTACGGCCAAACTTTCAGGAAACATTCCTCACACACAAAGAAAGAGAATATGTTATGTGGACATGTGTCCGGAAACGCTTACTTTCCATGTTAGAGCTCATTTTATTACTTCTCTTCAAATCGCATTAATCATGGAATGGAAACGCACAGCAACAGAACGTACCAGCGTGACTTCAAACACTTTGTTACAGGAAATGTTCAAAATGTCCTCCGTTAGCGAGGATACATGCATCCACCCTCCGTCGCATGGAATCCCTGATGCGCTGATGCAGCCCTGAAGAATGGCGTATTGTATCACAGCCGTCCACAATACGAGCACGAAGAGTCTCTACATTTGGTACCGGGGTTGCGTAGACAAGAGCTTTCATATGCCCCCATAAATGAAAGTCAAGAGTGTTGACATCAGGAGAGCGTGGAGGTCATTGAATTGGTCCGCCTCTACCAATCCATCGGTCACCGAATCTGTTGTTGAGAAGCGTACGAACACTTCGACTGAAATGTGCAGGAGCTCCATCACGCATGAACCACATGTTGTGTCGTACTTGTAAAGGCACATGTTCTGGCAGCACAGGTAGAGTATCCCGTATGAAATCATGATAACGTGCTCCATTGAGCGTAGGTGGAAGCGTAGGTGACGAAACTAAAATGAGCTCTAACATGGAAATTAAGCATTTCCGGACACATGTCCACATAACATCTTTTCTTTATTTGTGTGTGAGGAATGTTTCCTGAAAGTTTGGCCGTACCTTTTTGTAACACCCTGTATAGGTGGGAGTCAACGAAATACGAGCACATGCTGGAAAGTAACGCCTCCGAACTATCAAAGCGTTTTAAATAAAACGAACGTTATTAACATTCTACAGCTTTGTAAGCATAGGCTTCAGCGGCCGTTGTCATTGTCAATAAAACTCTTCTGTGCTCTTGACCGTATTTTCAATATACACCGGGTGATCAAAAAGACAGTATAAATTTGAAAACTGAATAAATCACGGAATAATGTAGATAGAGAGGTAAAAATTGACACACATGCTTGAAATGACATCGGGTTTTACTAGAACCAAAAAAATACAAACGTTCAAAAAATGTCCGACAGATGGCGCTTCATCTGATCAGAATAGCAATAATTAGCATAACAAAGTAAGACAAAGCAAAGATGATGCTCTTTACAGGAAATGCTCAATATGTCCACCATCATTCCTCAGCAATAGCTGTAGTCGAGGAATAATGTTGTGAACAGCACTGTAAAGCATGTCCGGAGCTATGGTGAGGCATTGGCGTCGGATGTTGTCTTTCAGCATCCCTAGAGATGTCGGTCGATCACGATACACTTGCGACTTCAGGTAACTCCAAAGCCAATAATCGCACGGACTGAGGTCTGGGGGCCTGGGAGGCCAAGCATGACGAAAGTGGCGGCTGAGCACACGATCATCACCAAACGACACGTGCAAGAGGTCTTTCACGCGTCTAGCAATATGAGGTGTTTTTTTTTCCTAATAAACCCCATGTCATTCCAAGCATGTGTGTCAATTTTTACGTCTCTATCTACATTATTCCGTGGTTTATTAAGTTTTCAAATTTATACTGACTTTTTGATTACCCGGTACTTTTCCGACGTTTCGACCATTATTGCAAGTGGCCTTCCTCGGGGCTTTCTGCTGAGCTGCACAAAGCCGCGAAGAAGGACACTTCCAACAATGGACAAAACATTGAACAGTTTTACATATTGACAATGCAGTCAACAATCCAGAAGAATTTTATCAACATTCTACATCTGTGGTTCTTCATGTCTCCATATTTAACTCTCAACATAGTCACCCTGGTGGCAAACATGTTTCTCACAACAAGAGACCACTTTGTTGATACTGTCACTGTAGAATGTCTGACTTTGTTGACGGAGTCACAACCTCGCCACTATTTGCACTGCTTCATCGCTCTGAAGGAGTTCCTTAAGTTTTGGAAACAGATGAAAATCGTATGGGGCTAACTTGGGACTATGTGGAGGATGATCAATGACAACGACCCCAAGGCATCGGATTGTTGCAGATGTCGCAGCGCCCGTGTGTCACCTGGCATTGTTATGCTGAAGGAGAGAGTGCTTCATGTGTGGAAGAACTATTCGAATTCGAAACTCGATTAGAGGACGCTGTTTCTCAGACACCGTTAAAGATACGTTACACACCGCCATGTTACACGATACAATTCGGAGCCCTCTAGCGGCAGAGGCTGAAAATTTGTAGACATGAAGAATTAAGATGTAAAATGTTAATAATGTTTGTTTTGCTTAAAAAGCTTTTAGAGTTTTCACATGAAAAATTCGGAGGCATTACTTTTCAGCACGCCCTCGTATTATGGCAGTCGGGGTGAAAGTTTATCACTGAAATTTATGGAAAAGCAATAAGTATTTGTGGTAATGACCGACACCACAACTCGCTTACCATATCTGTGGCACTCTCTTCCCTATTTCGTGACAATAAAAAACGAGTTACCCTTTCGAAGTCATCCATCAATCCTATCTGGTAAGGGTCGTTTCGGACACTGTGGTACTGCAGAACAGAGCGGACAAGAATCGAGTACGTAGTCTTTTTAGTAGCTTTTTCGAACATTATAAGTGCTCTACCAGTAAAACGCAGTCTTTGGCTCGCCTTCAACACAAAATTTTCTATGTGATGGTTCCAACTTGAGTTGTTCGTAATTGTAATCCTTCGCTGTCTAGTTGAACCGGTAGCCATTAAATTTGAGTTATTTGTCGAGTAACCAAAATTTAACGAGATTTTGCAGCACTCTTGTGACGTACCTCATATTCTTTTAGTGTTAAGGATCAACTGCCGCTTTTCACACCATGCAGACGTCTTATTAACTCATTCTGTAATACGTTTTGGTCTTCCGATGATTTTGCTAGATGGTAAACGACAGCGTTATCCACAAACAATCTCAGAGGGCTGCTGAGAGTCTCACCTAAATCGTTCATGTATCTTCCGTATTCTTCTGTAGCACGACATTTCAAAATCTTGCATTCTTGTCTTGCCTATACTCTTCGTTTTTACATCCTTGCGATAACAGTCACAAATATATTTAAAAACTGTTCCAGTGGTCACCGTCAGACTGTGTAAATGCATGTGCTGCAAGCGGTGATGTAATGTTTCCGTTGCTTTGTGAGTGTATGTTATGTCGACAACGTTACGTCACCGCTTGCAGTACATGCGTTTAGGCAGTCTGACGGTGACCACTGGAAACGGTAACTGCGTTTTGAAGTGGTGATGGCCTGTTAAGCCGAAAACTGGTTCGTAATCAGCAAATATTAATGCAGCAAAGCGCAGTTGTTTTGGTTTTCCGCCTTAAATATAAAATTGCTTTACCAAGAAGTAATAGGAGAGTTTTTCTCTGGCTTGGAAGCTAAATCAATGTCTTGATGATTTATATTCAAATGTTTACATAAATAATGTTGTGATTGTATCTAACATTTTTTTGCAGTTTCGTTATCTTTTTTCTAAAGTGATTCCACACATGACTGGAAGATGGAGTCATCAACTAATGTGTAGACCAGTTTCAAAAAAGGGAGAACTCAGAAATCTGCCAAATATAAATATAAAAATAAAAAAATAAAATATAAAATTTTTGAAGTCAGTCACAAATTCAAAAACATGTAGTATTAAGTGAAAATAATACTCAAAACTCGTGAGAATTGGAAGTGGTTCTATAAAGACTAGTGTGCTTTAAATATAGCTTAAAAATATTAGTTGTATGCTGTGAAAACAGACGATGACCACTATTCGAGGTAGTATACAGTATTAGGATTCTAGTGAATCGTATACAAGTAAATATACTCCCGTATGAATTCCCATTCCCACTGCATAATGATAGAAATTAGGACTAAAGGCGTGACGTTTGCTTGACGCTTTGTTTCCCTTGCACTGTGAAAGTTGTTTTCTGATTTCTTAAAACATGTCTTATCATTCTATTCCCTTTTTTTAGTTGAAGTGTTCTGTGTGTTAATTTCCTCACCAGTTCTGCAAAGGAATTATCAATCAAAATAATTTTAACATCCCCCTGTAAGATCACGTCTCAAATGCGGCGATTCTCTCCTTTTCTGGTTTTCCCATAGTCCATGAGCCACTTCCAAATAGTGCCGTACTAAGGACGTACATGGTCATAAATTTCTTTCTTGATGCTTCTGTTGGCGAGGAATACCCTCTTTGTGCTAATCTGCTTCTATTATCCTCCTTGCTTCGATCGTCATGCGGTATTTTGCTTCCAAGGTAGGATAATTACCACACTTAGACTACTACATAGCTCCCAACTCTGGCATCACGTTTGTCGCTAATCTCCTTTTTTGCCACTTCTTAATCTTTTAGCCTTACTTTGGTTGTACTTTCAATCCATATTCTGTGGTCGGCAGACTGTTCATCCCATTCACGAAGTCCCGTAAATACCTCCTTACTTTCACAGAGGTCGGCAATGTCATCAGTGAATCTTACAACTGATATTCTTTCACGCTGAATTTTTATTCCACTTCTGAACCTTTCATTTGTTTCCGTAATTCTTCTTCTATATCCATATTACACAGTAGAGGCTGAGGCCTGCGTCCCACCTTTTTTAACCCGAACACTTCTCTTTCGCTCTTCCCTCTTGATTCTTGTAGGTACTGTGCTTATAAATATCTCAGTGCTCGAGAAGTAAACAATAGCTTGTGGTACACACTGACACAAATACACAGTAGATGCAATGAATAAAAGCGAGTTCACTTGTGCTCAATCTAGTCCAGTCCAATCCTCAGCTTGCGAGAATTGCGAAACGCTGTGATAACGCCCCGATCACAGCTGCCATGTGAAAAACGGGTTAGCTATAGCTGCTTCCAAGATTTCCAGTCCTCTAGTAACTCACAGGAGGAAATGCATCTCGGAAACTACACAGCTAGTAAGTTTACCAACATTAAATTCACATTCATTTGAATGTTCTTGCCACTTCTCTAAGTCAGTGGTTCATAATTAAAATTATTCGTATGTCTTTTTGAGATCTGATAGGTTCATCACAGACTGTTCACCATATGTGTCTTTCACTATAGCACTTGTCTATCCTGTATACTTGTCTATCCTGTATACGTTTGCATGAAATAATTTAGGAAAACGTAGATCAGGATGGCCGAATTGAGATTAGAGCTTTCACCATCCCAAATACAAGGCTAATATATTCAAAACAGTTTATCACTAGTATACAATTCTGTTTTGTTTATAAATTCTTGCTATTAAGTTCGTTAATAATGTAAAAAGCTAGTGCTACAGTGTTCATTAATTTCTGAACACGAATCGCTGCAGATATTATTTTATAATTTTATACTGTAACAATACTCACTCTATCAGCTGATAGTAGGACCATGATGATGATGATTGTTTTGTACAGGGGTTGGACAAAAATATGGAAACACCTCGAGAAATACATACTTGAACACAAATAGAGATGCTAGGCAAGCCTGCAGTTTGCTCTGTTATAACTGACCATGAACGGCACCTGCACAATGTCCTCAAGTGTCAGACGTGATTAGAACTGCGTTCTGTGCAATTGCGAGTGCATAATATCGGAGTTAAGTGAATTCTAAGGTGGTCAAATTGTTGGTTTACGTATGGTGGACGCTTCCGTAAGCAAGGTAGCCGAAGTATTTGGTATTTCAAGAGGCACGGTACCGAATGTTTATACTGCATACAGGGAAAGCGGAAAACCATTATCCGCTAAGTCACAACGTGGACGAAAGTGTGTGTTGAGTGATCGTTACGGACGGTCGTTGAAGAGGATTGTGACGAAAAATAAGAGGACATTAGCTGTAAAAGTTAGCGCAGAACAGAATGTCGCGCTCGTGAACCCTGTCAGGACCAAAACAACACGAAGGGAGCTCCATACGCAGGGAACTGCAAAGCGAGCTGGACTACCAAAAGCACTCAGCTGTGTATCAAATGCTCTTAACAGGACAACGAGGTTCCGAAGTCATATAACCTAGACTGTGGAGCAGTAGAAGAACTTCATTTGGTCGAATATGTCTTGCTTCACACTGTTTCCAACTTCCAGCCGAGTTTACGCCCCAAGAGTGAAGCATGCCTGGGATTCGGTGGTGATTTTGGCAGCCATATCGTGCTGTTCCATGGCCCCCGTGGTTACTCTGCGAGGATACATTACTGTTAAGGATTATGTGACCATTCTGGATGATCAGTTCCATATCATGGTACATTGTTTGCTCCCCGGTGGTGATGCTGCGTTCCAAGGATACAGGACACCTGTTCACACAGCTTGCATCGTCCGGGACTGCATTTGTGAGCTCGAGGATGATCTCCCATGGCCACTACACTCGCCTGATCTATTATTGAGCCTTTGTGGTCTACTAAATTTAAGTGCTCGTTTTTCCCGCGTGCCGTTCGAGAGTGGAGCGATAGAGAGACAGCATGCAGGTGGTTCATTGAACCCTCTACCAGGCACTTTATTGTGAACAGCAGAGTAATCACGTATTGGAAATAAGGTTTCATGGTCCCTATCCACCTTCATCATCGTTTCCTGAACTTTCCACTATTTTGCAGGAAGAATGGTATAAGATTCACTTCAGGACCATACAGCACCTGTGTTTATCCATTTCGAGATGTTTGGACGCCGTCTGGAATGTCAACGGGTTTCTTACACCTTATTGATCATGGTGTGTTGCGTTTATGTTGTTTCCATAGTTTTGTCTTGTACTTTGTGTACTGCAACTTCCTATTTGCTTGCCTGAAAAATCAGTGTGATATTGAATCCAGAAAGAGAATGTTGTGGTTATCAATCCATAAACTGCTCTCCGTGCTAGTTCATTCTGTTCAAGCCTGCTCAACTCTACATACTTCATTGAACCTACATCTATTTGCACGAGCTTACTGTATTCAAGTCATAGTCTACCTTTATGTTTTGACCCCTCCCCAGGCTTCCTTTTATTACCAAACTGACTATTCCTTGATGCCCCAGGACGCATTCTGTTAACCAATCCCTTAATTTAGTGAAATTGTGCCATAAATTTCCTTGTTCTCAAATTCAGTACCTAGCCATCAGTTGTCCGAGGTATTCAAATTATCTTGAGTATTCTGTACAGCAGAAGCCTCTATTTTTTTCTTGTTTGGACTGTTTATCGTCCACGTTCCACTTCCATGCATAGCTACAGCCCAGACAAATACATTCAGAAAAGACTTTGTAACACTTAAACTTATATTCGATATTAACAAATATCTCCTTTTCAAAAATGCTTTTCTTGCTAGCGCCAGTCTGCATCCTTCCTACTCTGGCCATCATAGTAATTTTGCTACAAAAATAGCAGATCTCATCTGTTACTTTTAGTGTTTTATTTGTTAATATAATTCAGTCAACATCCACTCCAATTCCACTGCCATTGTTTTACTTATGTTGATATTAATCTTATAGCCTCTTTCGGAGTTACCATACTCGTATATTCCATTCAGCTGCGCTTCAAAGTCCCTGGCCGTCTCTAAACAGAATTACTATGACAACGGCAAAAATCCAAGTATTTATTACTCCATCCTGAATCTTAATTTCTTTACCACATTTCTTTATGTTTTACTTTACTACTTGCTCAATGTACAGAACAAAGCGGTGGTTATATGGAATGAAAAGGATGGTGCCTCAGTTATAACCCACCTTTGAGGGTAGGACATTTAGTCTCAATATACCACATTATTCCAATGTATAAGACGATGAAAGAGGAACAAAATTTGCTCAAAAATTGCATCACTTTAAGTGATTTAATGTGCTGCTATTCATTGTCGACTTTGTGAGCAATTAAGTTTTTTCATACATTTTATATTCTGGTTGCGCAAAAGTTTTTGTAGAATCATTGATACGCTACGTAAAATTATGGAAAGAATGATAAACTTGGCACATGGGGGAGGGTCACATCTTTGACAAAGTTTTTTGGACCTTCTTGAGGTAAGCATTCATCGCATCTAAAACGGTTTTTGTTGTAGAATGGTCGGCAAAGTGTATACGTGTTAGTATTATCCATTGCAGAACTTTGTTGTAAGATTTTCCAGAAAAGAAAAAAAATCCGAAAATGTGTTGTGAAACGAGAGAGATTTTTCATTAGCATATACTTGTGCTACATTTTACTCTTTGTGGGCTCTTCTGACCTAAAGTGTTTGTGGTCCATGTTTCACTTCTGTACAAGGCTACACTTCAAATTCATTCAGAAAAAACTTTCTAACGCTTAAATTTATATTCGATCTTAACAAATTTCTCTTTTCCAGAAGCGCTTTTCCCACTATTGCCAGGCTACGTTTTATAACGTCACAACTTCGGCCATCTTCAGCTACTTTTATGATCAAATAGCAAAATCTGGGGTTTCATTTGCTACTATAATTCCCGTAGCATCGCCTAATTTAGTTCTACAGCCACATCTACAAAATTCGACTACATCCATTGTCCTTGTTTTACATTTGCTAATGATCGTCATATAACCTCTTTTCAAGACACTATCCATTGCTTTGAACCGATCTTCGAAGTCCTTTGCCGTCTCTGAACAGGATTACAATGACAACGGCAAAGGAGATAAGATGTCGGTATTGGTATTATCCGCCAACGGCCACGCCGCAGTGGTAACACCGGTTCCCGTCAGATCACCGAAGTTAAGCGCTGTCGGGCTGGGCTAGCACTTGGATGGGTGACCATCCGGCCTGCCGAGCGCTGTTGGCAAGCGGGGTGCATTCAGCCCTTGTGAGGCAATCTGAGGAGCTACTTGATTGAGAAGTAGCGGCTCTCTCGGAAACTGACATACGGCCGGGAGAGCGGTGTGCTGACCACATGCCCCTCCATGTCCGCATTCGGTGACGCCTGTGGGCTGAGGATGACACGCCGGCCGGTCGGTGCCTTTAGGCCTTCATGGCCTGTTCGGGAGGAGTTTAGTTTCGTTTTTTATTGGTATTATCCATCGCAGAGCTTTGGAGTAAGGTTTTCGAGGAAGGAAAAAAAGAACATTATAGTACGAAAACGTGTTGTGAAACGACGGAGATGTTTACATTAATTTGTCCATATTATTCGTAGCTTATCTCGTAGGATGTGGACTCAGTTACTTGAAGAACTATAGCAAGGAGACTTTTTTTTCTAACTTTATTTTATGGACAGACGCGTTTCGGGCTTTCACCTACCTTCAGTTTATATAATAGACTATATTGATTACATCTTCATCAATATAATTTTTCATCGACGTGCTTATCAAATATCGGTCTTAGACTGAGGAAGAAATATATGGGAATGTGCTTTTGGGGGACAGCATATTATGGAAGTGAATGATCGATTGTGGGAAAATTGGAAAAGAAGAGAAACGAAAGGTTTCAGGTATTATGCTGTAGAAGGATGCTGAAAATTAGGTGGACTGATAAGAAATAAGAAGGGTCTCCGCAGAATCGACGAGAAGATGTAAATGTGGGAAACACGAGACACACGACAAGAGGAATGGACAGGATGACAGGACATGATGCAACAACTTCCACGGTACCAGAGGGAGCAGTAGAGGGCAAAAACTGTAGAACACAGAGATTGGGATACATTCTACAAATAACTGTGGACTCTGGGTACAAGTTCCGCTCTGAGACGGGGGAGCAATTCGAGGCGGGCCGCGTCAAACCTGTCAAGAAGAGTGATGCCCACCCAAGAAACTGACACAATATTATTGACTGCGCAGGGCTGCTGAGCCACATGGAGCACATGCGCATGGACCCGAAGCACCAGTTCGCGGCGCAGTACGTGCTGAGCCGCGCGGCCGCCGAGCGCCGCGAGCGCGAGTCGCTGCTGGCGGCGGCTGCCGTCGCCGCGTCCTCCGGCGGCCTGGCCGGCCTGGGCGGCGTGGGCGTCGGCGTCGGCGTGCCCGGCGTGGGCGGCGGGGGCGGCGCCGGCGCCGCGGGCGGGCCCAGCTCCATGTGCGCCAGCCCGTCGGCGCAGTCCGACTCCTCGTCCGGCGGCGGCCGACTCTCCTCCACCGGCTCCGAGCCCGGCACCGCCACAGGTACGTACTCTAGCCTCTAAATACTCTGTACACTCCTCCACTTCTATACGTTTAACCCCCAATTGTAATAAGCTCACCGGAGAAAAACTTAGTCGCTTGAGGAGACGCTCCAACCTCACTTCGGCGAGGAAGAGAGCCCACACTTTTCTTCAGGTAAGCCATATTAACATGGCAAAGTAGATGCCAGACTGAGATTCATTGGAAGAATCCTAAGGAAATGCAGTCCGAAAACAAAGGAAGTAGGTTACAGTACACTTGTTCGCCCACTGCTTGAATACTGCTCACCGGTGTGGGATCCCTACCAGATAGGGTTGACAGAAGAGATAGAGAAGATCCAACGGAGGGCAGCGCGCTTCGTTATATGATCATTTAGCAATCGCGAAAGCGTTACGGAGATGATAGACAAACTCCAGTGGAATACTCTGCAAGAGAGACGCTCAGTAGCTCGGTACGGGCTTTTGTTGAAGTTTCGAGAACATACCTTCACTGACGAGTCAGGAAGTATATTGCTCCCTCCTACGTATTAAAAATGGTTCAAATGGCTCTGAGCCCTATGGGACTTAACATCTCAGGTCTTCAGTCCCCTAGAACTTAGAACTACTTAAACGCAACTAACCTAAGGACATCACACGCATCCATGCCCGAGGCAGGATTCGAACCTGCGACCGTAGCCGTCGCGCGGTTCCAGACTGAAGCGCCTAGAACCGCCCGGCCACCAGCGGCCGGCTCCTACGTATATCTCGCGAACAGACCATGAGGATAAAATCAGAGAGATTAGAGCCCACTCAGAGGCATACCGACAATCTTTCTTTCCACGAACAATACGAGACTGGAATGGAAGGGAGAACCGATAAAGGTACTCAAGGTACCCTCCGCCACACACCGTCAGGTGGCTTGTGCAGTATGGATGTAGATGTAGATGTAGAAGGCATTCGTTGACGATTAGATACCGTAGAGCTGGAGACTGCGAGGAAGTCGACTGATACGTTTCACCCGCTGTCCTAAACAGTCGCAGACATTTCCTGTGCCATTAACATCGGGTGGGCCGTGCGGAATTAGCCGAGCGGTCTAAGGCGCTGCAGCGGCTGAACCCGGCAGAGATTCGAGTCCTCCCACGGGCATGTGTGTGTGTGTGTTTGTCCTTAGGACAATTTAGATTAAGTAGTGTTTAAGCTTAGGGACTGATGACCTTAGCAGTTAAGTCCCATAAGATTTCACACAAATTTGAACATCGGGTCATCTAGCGGGCCACCCGTAGTGCAGTGGGGTGCTTCACAGTTCGTCAAACCACAAACGTGAGTGTCTGCAGTCCTCTGAACACGGGTGTTGTTATCTTGGAAGACGGGAGTTCCCACAGCATACTCATCACGAAAATGTCGAGGAAACTGTCGAAATAAATATCTTTGTTCCTGTTCACTATATCGTGAATGAGTGAGCCAAGTCGTGGTACGAAAAACTCTCCTAAAAACAGTAGATAAACAGCTCCGACATGAACTAAAACCTCCACACAGCGTGATTTAAACTGCTAAGGTCATCAGTCCCTAAGCTTACACACTATTTAACTGCCGGCCGGAGTGGCCGGGCGGTTCTAGGTGCTACAGTCCGGAACCACGCGACCGCTACGGCCGCAGGTTCGAATCCTGCCTCGGGCATGGATGTGTGTGATGTCCTTAGGTTAGTTAGGTTTAAGTACTTCTAAGTTCTAGGGGACTGATGACCTCAGAAGTTAAGTCCCATAGTGCTCAGAGCCATTTGAACAATTTGAACTACTTAACCTAAATTATCCTAACGACAAACACACACACCCATGCCCGAGGGTGAACTCGAACCTCCGCCGGGACCAGCCGCACGGTCCATGACTGCAGCGCTTCAGACCGCTCGGCTGTATCATTTGAGAAGCGCCAAAATCGTGACTTGTCAGCGCACACTGCATTCTTCCAGTAAGTTACTGTCCAGTTTCAGTGTCGTTCGGCCCATTGAAAAGGAACAGCTTTACGTTTCGGTGTGAAAAATGGCCTTCTGCGAGGTACCCGGCCTCATACGTCTATTTAATGCTGCTCCCTTCGCTGTGATCACTCGTAAGGTGGTTAAGATCGAACTCCATTCACTGGCAGCCGGTTTTCCCGTCGGGATCGAAACCGATTGTTACTGTCAACAAGTCACACTCGTCTCCGGTCGCTGTCGGTCAGGATATTATTACGCCCACTGTGTTAAACGGTACCCTATTCCTTGTTCATCGGACTCGCATTCGGGAGGACGACGGTTCAATCCCGCGTCCGGCCATCCTGATTTAGGTTTTCCGTGATTTCCCTAAATCACTCCAGGCAAATGCCGGGATGGTTCCTCTGAAAGGGCACGGCCGACTTCCTTCCCCATCCTTCCTTAATCCGATGAGACCGATGACCACGCTGTCTGGTCTCCTTCCCCAAACAACCAACCAACCAACCTTGTTCATCCGTTCGACAGTGTGCCTGGATACCACCAAACATGGAAGCTGCTTCCTACCGATCTATCGCGTGTGACTAAGGGTTCAAATGGCTCTGAGCACTATGGAACTTAACATCTGATGTCATCAGTCCCCTAGAACTTAGAACGACTTAAACCTAACTAACCTAAGGACATCACACACATCCATGCCCGAGGCAGGATTCGAACCTGCGACCGTAGCGGTCGCGCGGTTCCAGACTGAAGCGCCTAGAACCGCTCGGCCACACGGGGCGGCGCGTGTGACTGCGCAACTAATATTTTGTCCGGTGAGCTTATATTCTCTCTTGCTGAAGGAAAGAAGGAAATCATGACATTTTCATACTGTAGAGTGCGTCCAAACAGAACTTCTGGAACCTGAGTCCAACAGCATCTGAAGACTGATTAACTGTGTTACTAAATTTTAGTGCTGACTTTTTAATTTTTTTACTATTGATGGCAACTAATACTTGAAGCAAGATGGATTTTATTTGATCTGACACCACACTAAGGACGTTGCCATTTAGATTGTTTTAAATAATGTTATGATACCTGAAGATCTGATCACCCAAACCAGTTGAAAATAAAGAATAATTTTATCAGAAGCTCTTCGCGTTTTCAGATATGACTTCTTGCAAATACTTAAGACCTGTCGGCCACCACCTGCACAAAATACGATTACCACTGGACGCTTGAGTGCCCTGCTCTACATCTCGAAAAACGGGGAGCCTACTTTCCCTTCATGTCTCTGTAATGTCTTGCAGGCGCCAGTCCACAGGGCGATGAAGACCATCGTTTCTCACTCTATTCGTGGCATCCACCGTTAATGTCTCCACCAGTGTTTGACTTGTAATGTTCGTCATCATTTTGCCAGACAACATATCAGAGATGGGGCTTTTCTGCTTTTCTTACCAATGGTTTGGAAGGAACTTTTAGGTAGACGTGGATGGTGAGGGTGCCTCGAGGATATAACTGGACGTATCCCGGTTTCAGGTAGCGGGATGCTGAACAACAGTGACAAAAGGGAGGGCAAACTGGGTGGGCAGCTACAGCCCAACAGTGTACAGCAGCAGACGATGGACTACAACACACTGTCTTCGCAATGTACACTCCTGGAAATTGAAATAAGAACACCATGAATTCATTGTCCCAGGAAGGGGAAACTTTATTGACACATTCCTGGGGTCAGATACATCACATGATCACACTGACAGAACCACAGGCACATAGACACAGGCAACAGAGCATGCACAATGTCGGCACTAGTACAGTGTATATCCACCTTTCGCAGCAATGCAGGCTGCTATTCTCCCATGGAGACGATCGTAGAGATGCTGGATGTAGTCCTGTGGAACGGCTTGCCATGCCATTTCCACCTGGCGCCTCAGTTGGACCAGCGTTCGTGCTGGACGTGCAGACCGCGTGAGACGACGCTTCATCCAGTCCCAAATATGCTCAATGGGGGACAGATGCGGAGATCTTGCTGGCCAGGGTAGTTGACTTACACCTTCTAGAGCACGTTGGGTGGCACGGGATACATGCGGACGTGCATTGTCCTGTTGGAACAGCAAGTTCCCTTGCCGGTCTAGGAATGGTAGAACGATGGGTTCGATGACGGTTTGGATGTACCGTGCACTATTCAGTGTCCCCTCGACGATCACCAGTGGTGTACGGCCAGTGTAGGAGATCGCTCCCCACACCATGATGCCGGGTGTTGGCCCTGTGTGCCTCGGTCGTATGCAGTCCTGATTGTGGCGCTCACCTGCACGCCGCCAAACACGCATACGACCATCATTGGCACCAAGGCAGAAGCGGTTGCGAATGGTCCTCGCCGATACCCCAGGAGCAACAGTGTCCCTAATTTGCTGGGAAGTGGCGGTGCGGTCCCCTACGGCACTGCGTAGGATCCTACGGTCTTGGCGTACATCCGTGCGTCGCTGCGGTCCGGTCCCAGGTCGACGGGCACGTGCACCTTCCGCCGACCACTGGCGACAACATCGATGTACTGTGGAGACCTCACGCCCCACGTGTTGAGCAATTCGGCGGTACGTCCACCCGGCCTCCCGCATGCCCACTATACGCCCTCGCTCAAAGTCCGTCAACTGCACATACGGTTCACGTCCACGCTGTCGCGGCATGCTACCAGTGTTAAAGACTGCGATGGAGCTCCGTATGCCACGACAAACTGGCTGACACTGACGGCGGCGGTGCACAAATGCCGCGCAGCTAGCGCCATTCGACGGCCAATACCGCGGTTCCTGGTGTGCCCGCTGTGCCGTGCGTGTGATCATTGCTTGTACAGCCCTCTCGCAGTGTCCGGAGCAAGTATGGTGGGTCTGACACACCGGTGTCAATGTGTTCTTTTTTCCATTTCCAGGAGTGTATGTCAGTGCTCATGTGGCTGCAGGACCCGAGCTGCTGAAATGGGACAACAGTGGACCAGACAATCTAAACGAGCCGCTGCATTCTAACATATTGCGGTACAAGATCTGAGGCTGCAGCAGGCTACATTTTCTCTAGATGTCAATGCTTGTGTGGTTGAAAAACTAGTGCTGCTAGATAAGAGCAACAACAACAATAGGCTGGGCTAGAAGAGTGAGTTGCTGCAGGTCAACAATGGGTTGTATCAGATGGTGGCCTACGACATACTCCTTTTCCTCTAGACATAAGCGTTCGAGTGGGTGGAGGTCCGTGGTTGCCCTTACAACGAAAACACGAAGAACAAAGACGGCATGGGACGGGGATACTGGACGAGTTGCTGTGGTCCAGCAGAGGGTGGCACCAGTTGGGAGGCCGTAGCGGTCTGCTTTTGCTCGAGATGCAGGTGGTCAGGCGGTTGCAGGTCCCAGGGTGCTAACAACAGCAACAACAAGAATAAAGACGAGAAATTCATGGATGTATGTTCCGTCTATCTAACTAAATGAAAGGCAATTTATTTATTGTCATGTGCGTTTCGCTTTTTTTATTTGTGAGCCATTTTAGTGGCCTGTAATAGATGTTTCTTTTCATACATGTAATTTATGTACTATGTAGCAGTTGCACTAACTTTCTATATTCCATTTTCTCACTTTTTTCTGGTTTTTCAGATGTGAATCAATTTTTGTATCACAAATTTCATGAGGTGGATTTGTCGTTCGTTGTTACTTACGATTTCCAGTGCTGTTAACCCATATGTGTGGTCTTGGAGATGTGTTCATTAGTCCCCTTGCTCCAGATGGCCGACGTCCGGCGATTTTTCACCCACATTTGTTACAACACATCACTTTCATCACTTGCACTTTTAATTTTCTGATCAACATACGTGTATACAGTGTTTCCAACTGTCGCTGTGTGTTTATCTTTGGTCTTTTGTTTTTTGTTGTTTGTGTGGTTTGATATTTTTCATTTGTTTTGTGTGTGTGTGTATTTTGTTATGTGCAAACACAGCGACGGTTGGTAACGCTACACACCGAAAACACACACGTGTTGATCACAAAACGAAAAGTGCAAGTCATGTAAGTGATGTATTGTAACAAATGGGGGTGAAAAAGCGCCGTAAATCTGCCAGCTGGAGCAAGGGGACTAATGAACACGTCTCCAGGACCACACATCTGGGCTAACTGTACTGGAAATGTAGCACCGGACGATAATTTCACCTCACAAAATTTTTGCCACAAAAGTTGATTCTAATCTGAAAAACAAGAGAAAAACATCACAAAATGTAGCATAGTAACATATTGTAACTACTGCGTAATAATACATTTGTTATATGTATACAAAAAAGCACGTATTACAGACCACTGAAGATGCTTCACAAGTAAAAAGAAGGGAGTATGCCAATAAACAAACTGCCTTTCATTTAGTTGCATAGACGGAACATACCTCCATGAATTTTTAAGCAACTAAGACACGACGGAAAACAGAACACCGAGTGAGGTGACGCAGTGGCTAGCACACTGGACTCGCATTCGGGAGGACGACGGTTCAATGCCGCGTCCGGTCATCCTGATTAAGGTTTTCCGTGATTTTCCTAAATTGCTCCAGGCAAATGCCGGGATGGTTCCTCTGAAAGGGCACGGCCGACTCCCTTCCCCGTCCTTCCTTAATCCGATGAGACCGATGACCTCGCTGTCTGGTCTCCTCCCCCAGACAACCCAATCCAAAACAGAACAAATGACGAAACGACAACAAAAACAACAATGAGCTGGACAAGCTAGGCAACTCAGCAGCTTGCCCAACAATGGGCTGCAACAGATGACTGGCAACTGTTTTTGTTCTGGATATAAGCGACTGGTTGGTTCCTGTTTCTAGGTTGATGAATAACAACAACAATAAAAGTTGGTTGGTCCAACTTATCCAGCTCAACGATAGGCGGTAGCAGTTGGTGAGCTTTGGCGGACTCCATTTGCCCTAGATGTGAGTGCTATGGTGGTTACAGGTCCTGGGCTGCTGAACAACAACAACAACAACAACGGGCCGGGAAAGCTGGGCGAGCTGCTGCGGCCCAACAACGGGCTACATCAGATGGCAGGCTACGGTGAAGACCTGCACAACGCGAGCCGCATGGCTGCCATGGCCGCCATCGTGGGGCAGTCCGGCGTGGCCAGTCCTGCCGTCGGGCCGCAGGTACAGTAGCCTGGCCATGTCTTTGCTTGTCTTCTGCCTGTAGAAATTAGTGCATGGTTGTGGCGATGACGATGCCTACACAAACATGTGACCTTCCACGATAATCAGACAGGACATAAATTTTTTGAATCCTACAGTTATGCTCCGTGACGACCTGCTGTCGTCCTTGGTGTAAAATTTGTCGTGTCCCAACATTATACAGATGGAAGTGGGCTATTTGAAATAGTCTACCAGTGGTCAGAATTGGATATTCTGGGCAGTAAGAGATCTCGAATGAGCAGATGCAGATATTTGTTAACAATTTATGCTGCATGATAAACAACTGCCTGTGGAATCGACGCCCATTGTGCTACCTCGAAAAGCAGTAGAAAATAGTCCGTGACGAGTCCATGGTGTTCTCCACCGTTTACAACTCAGAGCGATTTGTCGAAAATGGAGCATTACTCGTTACAGACACGCTTTTAATATAGGAATCTGCGAAGTGCCGTCTCGGAAAGCGGAATGATTTTACGGAGAACAGTTTCGTCATCGGCGTCATCCTGGTTGGAGTAAATATATTGCACCAAATAAATGTATTGCTCCGAATAAATACATCGGAGCAGTGAAGCAGCAGAGAGCTAGCAAGATTCTCGACAGTAGAATTTAAGGGGATGGTGTTGGATAATGTGGGAGATGGTTCATCAAATAACCGCCTGTCATGCACGCTCCGAAGGAAATAGCGTGGCGAGTAATAGTGAAGCAGAAAGTACGCTCTTATTGTAAACGAAGTGCGCGAGTACCGGCCTCAAGCGATTTTTTTCAATTCTATATGTTGATTACGTTGAGAATGGCGTTTGCTCCTTTGGACAGTTTCTAGTAGCTATACGTGTGAAAATTGTACGAAAAAAACTAAATGTTGGTTTCCAATCATTAGTAGTTTAGGATCGTCCACCATGGGTAAAAGGTTGATCCTAAATGTTAGGGACACCTTGCACGATGCGTGGAAAGAACTTCTGTTACAAATTTAGAAGAATTTTTAAATACACGAATAGAAACTTCTGTATATAATAAAATGGGGATCGGACACTTTTTTCCCTTTAGAGACCTAAATACCAAAGAGGTAGAAGAAAATAAGAGAATAGGGACAGGCTTTCCATTTGTAATACCTTTAATTTCTGGCACATTGTTTTATAGCCGTAACTTCCTAAGGTTTCCACTTTGAGGATTGAATCAGACATTGGATCTGTTGAGAAAGGACTGTCGAAATTGACTGAAGACGCCTGGCAATCAGCCAACGGTTTCGAAAGCCGTGAAGATGTGGGTGACGATTGGTTTGAGATTCCAGCCGCACACAGCGGGCTAGCAGGCCATTCCACCCTGCAAGAACGCAGTGCCTTAAATTCCGTTCCCGTATGCTTGATTTGTGCTTTGGAAATTTGGAATCGTTATTAAAAGGACATATCCGGAGTAAATATATTCTGTTATATTGGTGTCACATACATGACCCTTTTATGACCCAATCTTGAGTACTACTCGAGTGTTTGGGATCTCTAACAGGTCGGATTAAAGAAAGACATCGAAGCAGTTTAGAGGCGTCCAGACTGATGACCTCAGAAGTTAAGTCGCATAGTGCTCAGAGCCAGAGGCGTGCAGTTAGATTTGGTACCGTTAGGTTCGATCAACGTGCGAGTATTACGGAAATGCTCCGCGAAATCAAATGGGAATCCGTGGAGAGAAGAACGGTATTGAGAAATTTTAGAGAACCGGCATCTGCGACAGGCTTCCGAGCAATCCTACTGCCACCGACATGCATTTCACTCGAGGGCTGTGAAGATAAGATGAGAAAAATGACGGCTCGAACAGAAGGGCACAGATAGTCGGTTTTCCCTCTCTCCATTTGCGAGTGAAACAGGAACCGGATCGGCTGGCACTGATACAAAAACACGCCGCCACGCACCGTATGGTGACTTGCGGAATATGCAAGCAGATGCAGATTCTTCTAATCAGAAGAGCGTACTTCCGTGGATAGTGTACCTGGCAGGAGCTCCAAAATTGATAAACTTGAACTTAAATGAAGCAGGCGATCTCTAAATTCATCGAAATCGCTGCCAACCTGCTCCTGCATACGGAGGTGAAATTACAATAAAGGTGTTTAGATACAGAACTTGGCAAAATCTATGACGGAGCATGGCAACCAGCTAACACCAGAATTAATTACAAGAGCCTCCGCTGACCACTGCTCAACTCCTTTCACCGTCTATCTTGAACGATACTGATCTTGCACTAAAACACGCCTTTCTGCATCCACTAACCTAGCAACCACGTCCCCTAGAGAAATATCTCCTTTTTTTAGGCACTGTATTTTTTTATTTACTCTATCATTACTCTAAATTTGTAACAGTAGTTCTTCTATTCCTGTGTTAGGTAACATGCCAAACTGTACCCTATTTTGAAAATTGATTTTAAGTAAAATGTAATTGTTCCCAATTTCGTGATTACCTTAGGTTATTTTCTATGAGAAGTAACTTCAAACTATCTTTGTTCGACGTGCCGTTTAATGACTGTAACTTCCACTCCTTTCGAGCTATCTCTGTTTGCACAGCCTCATTCTATATGTAGCAGTAGAAGTGTGTAGCCATGAGGTGTGCGTCGACTAATACTCAATTGTGGCGTTCCAGGGAATTCCTTTTGTTTCGCAGGGATGATATTTTCAGGCTGGACGGTAAACAGTAAACAGCGACGGCTACCGGACCTTGACCCTTCGATAAGGGACGAGTAGCGTGTGGCTAGCGCCCTCTCATTACAGCAATGTGTCTCCCGGGTCAAAGGTCGCCTTTCGAAACGCCTATCAGTGTTGCAAGTTGTGCCGTGCTGCACGAGTGTTTGTTCTTAGCGAACCAAGGACGACTCTTCCATTAGATTTGTGCACGTGCGGCACACGGCAGAGGAGAGGCTGGTGTGTGTGTGTGTGTGTGTGTGTGTGTGTGTGTGTGCTTGCTTGTGAGGCAGGGTGTGTGTGTGTGTGTGTGTTTGTGTGTGTGTGTGTGTGTGTGTGTGTTTGCTTGCTTGTGAGGCAGGCGACAGACAGAGTAATTCAAACTAAATTAAAATGTAGCTCCTTAACGAGTTACTGGAGACGAATATGGCCAGACGATTAGTTGGACAAAGCGCTAAAAAGATAATTTTTCTCGCACATTTCTTTAATCTGCGATACGCAAAGATCTTACAGAAATCAAAAATAATTCTAACGCTTTCATAAGGTGACCCTATACAGCTATCAGGAATTTGAAGAACTGATTCTACTTTCTACCAGTTTCGGTCGTAGCGACTATCTTAGCAGGAAGAAACAACAGCTGTCCATTAGATGGATATGCATTTCAACTCTGATGGTTTTCAGTTTATCCAAAGGAGAATTGAACTGCGTATCCATCTAATGTACAGTCTTTTCCCTTCCTATTAAGATGTTCGCAACGACCGAAACAGGTAGAAAATAAAGAATACATGGTAAACATACAGTTCTTCAAAAATAACTCGTCATTGAGTCACGGGAATTTAAATAATTGTTATGATCTCTGATCTTGCCGGGAAACTGAACAAAATGCTAGAAAAACACGGAGAGCGGATCAAAACCGTGGCTTAAAACGAATGTGAACGTAAAATACTGTGAGACAAGCATGATGTAAGATTTCCACTACTATTTCTTCTCTGCATTCTGTCCTTCATTTCACAGATGTATATCTGCTTTTCTGTCCTTTGAATAAGTTTGACTTGTAACAGTAGCGATAATTCTACTAGATAAGAAGGTTAGAATTGTAAGTCACTGTACAATAGAAAATAACACTGGTTTCCATAAATTAAAGAGAAGTCGCAAAAGTAACTATAACTAAAAACATTTAGTATGTAATGAAACTGAGCCCAGTTGTAGACACTATTAAATGACATAAAAGTAACAGGAAAGGTCAGTTTCAGTGAAGCAAGTTGTTTGTGACAAGTTAAGAGCATGCAACCCCGCTAGTGGACAATTACACCCTACGAGTACCCCTTACGGACTGATTCGATGCGGCCATCATTTTCAAATTAGGACATATTTACGAAAGTAAAAAATGCATTTCTTTTGTACCGGGTCCAATGCCTCGCTGAATATCTAACCAATGACATTTTTTCACCCCTAACTATTAAAATGTTTACTCTGCAGAATTCTAATTTCGGTTATTTAGCCGTTGTGAAGTTCACGCTGCAACAACTCGATGTAACTGCGCATTTATTTAACAGCATACTTACACTGTGCAACAGCTTTCAGAAATAGCAACTGGATTCTTCAAAAACTCTGCATCTACAAATGTCAGGTAAAATAGTCACCACGAGCAACTAAACATTCATCATAATTGACGAAAGCGTTTTTTTCCGGATTGTTTGAGATCTTACTTATCTCTCAGATCTCAGCGAACCAGGATTAGGACACGAGGTTCCCATTCGAAAATATTTGTGAGGGGATTATTTCCACTTCCAGATTCTATACCCTGTATGTGTAAAAGAAAACAGATAAATCGACATGAAGCGAGAGCAACACACGGTGCATGAGCGAAGTTAAAATTACCGTGTTATTAGTACTGACAAGTTGAAGTACGAGGGGTAATGATAAAGTTCTAATTGCCACCTTGCACAAATCAGGCTGCAGCCATGAAAGTTGCTGGTTATGTTAGTCCTTATCTGTGTATTCACCCCTCCACGCGCCACATTTTTTCTCCACGATGGATAACTCCGTGCAGGCTTTGACTGTAGAAGTCTGCCTTTTGGATGTTCGGGGAACGTGCCAGCACGAAAAGCATCTCGTCGTCACTCTGCCGATACCTGTCTGTATCTGAGGGATGAGAGAAGACGGTGAAGTTACTACGTGCCATGTGAGAAGAAGGAGGGGCACTTGATAGCCCTAAGAGTCAGCATGTGTTGCTGCGTCCTGTGCAGAATTAATTGGGACGTTGTCGCAGAACCGAAACACGCCCTTGGGGAGCTTCCCGCAACACCTCATCTTGATAGCCGCACATAACTTTGCCGAGAGATTTCGGTAGTATGCTCCTGGGACGCCCATCGTCTGGAACGTACTACCGAACTCTTTCGAAACTTCCCGCACAGGGAGAACACCGTTCCTGATCGCTGAGGATCATGACTACCGACTTTCGAAATCCACTCCGCGACACTATCTGCGCCCAGAGGCACCGAAACATGCCTTTTGCACTCTAAGAGGGCTGCCGGTCGATTTCCCCATTTCGCGAGGTCCAAAACCTCTCCAAGAAATTATTTTGGCATTCACGCCTTTCGACCAGTCAGCCTCAAGAACAAAATTTCAATCTTTCAATTAGCCATTTCCAGTTACCACTAATAGAAGTCAGCAAAGAACTGTTTCCTGCGAGGGCTCTTCAAGTTTATTTCGCACAGGAGGTGTCGAGACACCAGCCATCCTGGCCAAATCACTCGGCGCTGGAAACAGTACAGACGACCCGAACAGCCACCCATTTAGTAGGGTTTAGAGAAGGCGGGACGAAAACTTACTTCCTCCGGGTCCCGGAAATCGATCCAGGGCTTTCGCAACTGGACGAGCGCACAGGTGCTACCAGAAAACGGTATGTTGCACGGAGTAGTGGCAGATATAGGAGCAGGGAAAGTGTTTTGGATGTCTGACTATGTGAGGGAACTTTAAAAAATAGCTCAGGATACAGGTTGCCGAAAGCGAGGCTTTCGAGGATCTGGGGGGAGCAGTGAAAGTTGAGAGTAGAGTACATGTCTGGATGCAGTAACCATTCCGTTGGCAGCAGCAAGGCAAGGGATCGTGACACTATTCCTTCCGAGTGGCGAAAAAGCGTTTATTTCTGTCCGAGTTCGGGCTGCCTGCAAACCACCAACGGTCGTAGATCGCAGCTCGATCGGCAAATGGTGCCTGGGCGATGGCTATCACAGTTTCCAACTGTCTGTTCCCTGCTATGCAACTTATCTTGTTTTTACGTGACCAGAAATCAAACTTTTTAAGCCTATAATTAAGCTGTGCCCATGCTTTCTTGTTTAACCACCGTAATTCATCGAGTGTACATTTACTGGGACAGTTAGTGTAGATCAGGAGATGTTCCATATCCCGATACTCGCCAGAGTCACATCTCTCGTCTTATCTATATTACTAAACCGCTATCTCGGAAGCCGGTAACAGTTGAAGGTCGCCTGTCTAACAGCTTTCAGGGCCAACAAAAACTTAATTTTCAGTATTTCGCGTCATTATTGGCCGAAATTAATACTCTGCCTTAATATATTCATTAAGAGATATAACCTTATATTAAAAGTTTAACACAATAAGACAAGTTTTACAGTTAGAAACTGTGTGTTTGTGTTGAAACAGCGTAACTGACGGTGCAGAAATACCCGGACTTTATTCATCCAGTATTTGAGGATGAGCGCACTTAGCGATTTCCAGCAAAATTTACACATAATTTCAAACTTTTACGAAACTCTCTCTCGGTGACACCCCACGGAGATGATGAAAGGAAGACGGTTTATCGCTTACTTCGCTTTCGCTCATGCAGTCAAACTCCAGCATGACATTTTAACTTATTACTTCTTTACTATGGAATCTGTTCCCAACACAGTTTGCAGACAGTTTCCACATATACCACTGAATGTCCATGCAAAATTAAATCATTTTACGACACATAGTTCAGCATATATGACGTCACAAACATTTAGAAGGGTCGAAAACTACCTTTGGTTCAAAATTATGCGCGGTAAAACTTCAGCACTAGGTATGAGGGTTTAATTTATTACTTCTTTACTACGAACTCTATTTGCAACTCGCTCTTCAGATAGTATCTACATGTATCAGAATGTACTTGCAAAATTATGTCATTGCACGAAAAGAAGTTTAGAAGATGTGAAGTCATAAACATTGAGTTGTGTGAAAAACAAGCTTTTACTTAAAATGGAGTCCAAATTGTCCAGACTATATTCATTCATAATGAAAGCAGTTAGCGACCTCCAACAAACGTTAAGCATAATTTCAAACATTTCCTAAACTTTTCTCTATTATACGCTTAAAAACAAATATTTAACACATTAACTCATTTCTAAAGTAATCAGACGTTCGAAGCTGTTTTATGCGAGGGAGTTTAAGAATAGAGGGTTTACTGGTTCATCTATAAGGCCTCACTAGATCACCTTTGCTTCCACTGATACCGAGCCTCCGCCAACGCGGTTCTGGCTGCTCCAGATCTCGAGTGCTCGCCTCTGGCAATCTCCTGTCGTTTGGAGGCTCAGTAATTCGTTCGGGAATCTCTCGAGGGATTTAAGTCTTACAGGTCCACAGGCACTTCCAAATAAGGAGTGGCGCTTAAGCTTCTCAGTACGTTCGCGAGCGGCTCTCAGGGGTCGTAGCCCGGGTACCCGGCTACTCGGTGTGGTTTAGGAAGCAGACTTGGCTCTGATTTGTGGAAACCAGTGGCAGAGTGTGGGAGTGGCGAGCCGCAGCGGTGTGTGTCCTGTCGCAGCGGGCTCCTACCAGCGACGAGTGGCCGGTGTTGCAGGCGGTCGCGGTGCAGGCGGCGGCGGTCAACCTGGCCGCCGCGATGCGCATGGGCGCCACCGGGCTCGCCTCGCCAGTCTCCTCCGCCAACGGCGGCGGGGGCGGCGGCGGGGGCGGCGGGGGCGGCGCCGGCGGCGGAGGGCCCCCGGGCGCGGCGGGCACGCCGCCCGCAGACGTGCAGCACGCCGCCGCCATGGCCATGCGCGCCGCCTCCATGGCCGACTCCATGCGCTCCATGGACGCCGCCATGCGCCAGTCCATGGGCGTCGACTCTCACCACCACCACCACCATCCCGGCCACCAGCCGCACCACAACCACCAGCAGGTAAGCACTGCTACTGGGAACTTCTTTAGTAGCCATTCGCGACACGGTTGACATCTGTCAATCGGGGCTCTTCACAATTAAAAAAAAAAAAAAAATGGCTCTGAGCACTATGGTACTTAACTTCTGAGATCATTAGTCCCCTAGAACTTAGAACTACTTAATCCTAACTAACCTAAGATCATCACACACATCCATGCCAGAGGCAGGATTCGAACCTGCGACCTTGGCGATCGCGCTGTTCCGCACTGTAGCGCTTAGAACCGCTCGGCCACTCGGCCGGCTCCCGAGAGTCAAACATACCTGTGCCCGTTCGTGCGGCCCCCTTTTTTAATACACATTCAATATCTCTTGTTAGTCCTGTTTGGTATGGATCCCCCACATTTGTGCAGTTTTCTTGGACGTCCTACACGACTCTTTTTGTGAGCAATCTGCTCTGTAGACTGACTACATTTTTCACATTTTCCCAGTATTCCTCGAATAAACCGAAGTCTGTCACCTTCTATACCTACAACTGTGTCATCAATCTATTTCATATCCTCACAGATTGCTGCATACATATACTTGTATCATTTCACTGATAACAAGTTGTGTCTTATTGATATTGTACCCATAAGGTAAAGGTTACATCAATCGGAAGGTTGGTGTGAACAGCACAGTACTTTACAAGGCAGCGGCAGATGGTATACCGTTTCCTTCCTCCACATTTGAACTGACGTATCCAGCCAGTTATAGGAGAACCGCGGTGCAGTTCGTCCTTTACCAAGTCGACAAACATTGCCAGAGGTGAAAGAAGTGATCGTGACAGATGAAACTCGTAGAACTCACCGGGCATCCAACACGAGACCTTTGGATCCGCAGCCTGGCAGTCTCCTGTTTCTTTATTTCTATTTTTTTCTCTTTTTACCCAGAAGGTATCTGATTTCAAGTCAGACGCCTTAATCACTTTTTTTTGCTTCATTGAACCGGTAAAAGATACTCTAATCTGTGTTTTCTGCACGGAACATTTCTGTTTATTTAAAACAAGCTGGTAACCTTTGTACCACTTTCAAATCTTATCTTTCCGATAGTGCTTCATTATAAATAACTGTGTCTTACGTAAAAAGTCAGAGGTCACTATTAATACTGTCTGCAATATCGTTAATACATCAAAAAAGTTTTGCACCACCCCGGTTCCCAGAACTCCTGAAGACAGACGTTGACTGTGGATATTGTATCACAGATACAGTCCCTTTGACTGTTCAGAGATGCCACTAGGCCCGCCCAAAGATGTAAACGACCATGCACGAGCAGCGCCTATTAGTCGGAGGGGGGTCCGACAGCCGATGAGTTCCCGTCATTTCACAAGGAAGGAGGTACACGGCTCGTGTTTTCTGTAGTTCAACCATGCCTAGACGGTCAATACCGCGGTTCGATCGCGTCCGCATTGTTACTTGGTGCCAGGAAGGGCTCTCAACAAGTTAAGTGTCCAGGCATCTCGGAGTGAACCAAAGCGATGTTTTTCGGACATGGAGGAGATAAAGAGAGACAGGAACTGTCGACGACATGCCTCGCTGAGGCCGCCCAAGGGCTACTACTGCAGTGGATGACCGCTACCTACGGATAATGGCTCGGAGGAACCCTGACAGCAACGCCACCATGTTGAATAACGCTGTTCGTGCAGTCTCAGGACGTCGTGTTACGACTCAAACTGTGCGCAATAGGCTGCATGATGCGCAACTTCGCTCCCGACATCCATAGCGAGGTCCATCTTTGCAACCACGACACCATGCAGCACGGTACAGGTGGGCCCAACAACATGCCGAATGGACCGCTCAGGATTGGCATCACGTTCTCTTCATCGGTGAGTGTCGCATATGCCTTCAACCAGGTAATCGTCAAAGACGCGTTTGGAGGCAACCCGGTCAGGAGGAACCCCTTACACACACTGGCCAGCGAGTGCAAGGTGGAGATTGCCTGCTGTTTTGGGGGAAAGGGGGGGGGGGGAGAAATTATGTGGGACCGACGTACGCCGATGGTGGTCATGGAAGGCGCCATAACGGCTGTACGATACGTGAATGCCATCCTACGACCGATAGTGCAACCATATTGGCAGCACATTGGCGAGGCATGGAGGACAATTCGCGCCCCATCGTGCACATCTTGTGAATGACTTCCTTCATGGTAACGAAATCGCTCGACTAGAGTGGCCAGTATGCTCTCCAGAGATGAACCCAATCAAACATGCCTGGGATAGATTGAAAAGGGCTGTTTATGGACGACGTAACCGACCAACCACTCTGAGGGATCTACACCGAATCGCCGTTAAGGAGTGGGACAATCTAGACCAACAGTGCCTTGATGAACTTGTGGACAGTGTGCCACGACGAATACAGGTATGCATCAGTGCAATAGGACGTGCTACTGGGTATTAGAGGTGCCGGTGTGTACAGCAATCTGGACCACCACCTCTGAAGGTCTCGCTGTACGGTGGTACAACATGCAATGTGTGGTTTTGATGAGAAATAAAAACGGCGGAAATTATGTTTATGTTGATTTCTATTCCAATTTTCTGTAAAGGTTCCGGAACTCTCGGAACCGAAGTGATGCAAACTTTTTTTGGTGTGTGTAAATGAGCAGCAAGTGTTACAATACACTACCCCGCGGACGTCTGAAGTTACTTCCATTTCTGACAATGATAAGCTGCGTCCTGCCTAACAAAAACATCCTCAATCATTGACACTATAGAGAATAGCGGATTCAGAGATGCGATGCCAGGATCGTAACAGCTCATAAACAACTAACGAAAGTGCAACAGAGGTCCTCAAGGAACGTTATTGGAAATTTAGAAGAAAGACCACTCTGTTCTGGTGAAATTCTGCTGGGTAAACTAAAGAAGTGGTAGTCTGCTGCCGTCATGTATCCCATAGGAATCACGATAATAAGAGAGGAGAAATTAGGGTGCTCGTCTACGCTTATAGACAGTAACGTTTGCTTTGCTCCATACGCGAATGGAATATATCAGAAAATCGCTTATATCTCAAAGGTGAAATCGCCTTCGTGGCTAATGGATGTGTTCTTCGAACAAGTATCGAACACTCGAGACACTGAAACATTTTATTCTCACGAAGGAAGCCAGTCATCGTACTCGAATGAAGGTGATTCGTAACGCAGCTGGTCAAAAGAACGCTTGAAGAGATTCCCGCAGCTGAAACGTTCATCCAGTAGCGTGTTTCTCGAAGTGTCTCTCCAGACATGCCCCCGTTCAACTGTTCTATGAATTACAAAGCGTGATTCGTCGCAAGAGACCACCAGTCGCCAAGCGGTAACATCCATTGTCGAAACTCTTGAGAGAATTTGTATCTTTTCTGCCGATACAGCGCAGCTAGCATGGGGAACAGACGCCGCGCATCTGCTTCTGAGCTCCACGGACAGCAGGTTTCGCCGAACTTTTGTGACACACTCGGGCCTGGTTGACTCCGGTTTGTGTTCAAATGTGTGTGAAGTCTTATGGGACTTAACTGCTAAGCTTACACACTACTTAACCTAAATTATCCTAAGGACAAACACACACACCCATGCCCGAGGGGGGACTCCAACCTCCGCCGGGACCAGCCGCACAGTCCATGACTGCAGCGCCTCAGACCGCTCGGCTAATACCGCACGGCTGACTCCGGTTTACTGTTCTCCGCTCGCGCATAGGTTGTCCTACTCGACATTCATGTGTGATGTCCACATCGCGTCTTTCTCTATGACGATTATTCTCAGCGGTGCTGTTAATTCTCTAACGGAACACTTTTATCAAAGAGGCATCCGCAGGGTCGGCTTAAGGCGCAAGCGACACGTGTCACCGCTTGGTGCGCCAAGATGCCACAAGTCTTACATTTCTATACAGGGCATATCATCATTAGTAAAGGCCGCTCGGCGAGCCAAGCCGAGAGGGACGCCCAAGTGTAATATTTGTATACAGTGGGTATCGCAATTAGTGAAAGTGCACGAGGGAAAAGGGAGGGGGAGGGGAGGGGAGCGCCAAATGATAAGTCATTTGTGTGGAAAAACATTCTCGAACCGGCCCTGGGCACGTGATACACTGGCCATATTCGTCCGTTCAGAACAACCCTACCTGCTCTCACGTAAACATTTGGTTTGATATTTCTTGGATAAATTATCCAAAGGTTTCCGCCTCGTGGCAGAACACGTAATAGACATCTGGGAGGAGCATCTAGTGACATTAAGAATTAGGGCCAGGCGAAGAGGCGTGGTTAGGCGGGGTAATGGCAGAGGGGCTGTGCGCGAACAGCAACATCTACAGCTTACAATCCTAGTTCTAGTACACATTTTCAACTGTCGGTCCAGGTCAATTTATATAATCTTTCTGAATGCGCACTCAACGTCCGAAATACTAGTGTGACGCTTGAAGATTGTGCAGAACTGTCAACGGGCGGTCATTTTACCCTCTAAAACTGACGTAAGCCATGCCGAGCTAATCTTGTATATGGAATCGCCGCAGTGCGATGAGGTGACGCGAACACGTGACAGAACGACAGAAAAGAGATGTCGTGTTTGGATGTGCCTATGATCCCACCCTGAGTGAACTTGCTTAGTTTTCTGGTCTACTAACGCGGACTGTAGAACACGTCTCCAAGGGATGGTATACACCTCGCAGCCGCGTGTGAACAGCGCTCGAAACAACATCCTACTCGACAGTGACCGAAGTGTCACGCCTTACCAGTGACAATCGCGCGAAATGCTACATAAATTGCTGATGTCAGTAGATGTAAGCCCATATAGACGAGTTTCTTAGCGAAAATTCCACAGGGGAACTGCATGCAAGGAACATTCGGCGTCGGGTGCCTCGCAAAAGGCCATTGGTCACATCAGTACGTAAAGCTGCATATCTTCAACGAGCCAAACAACAGAGAAACTGGCCACTAGCTGACTGGATGCATGTAGGGTTGTCCGACGAGTCGTGATTTTGCCTCTTTTCAGACGACACAAAGCGACAGATGAGACGTGTGTGCAGGGTGTAGTTTAGGTCGGAGGTGGGTCTATGACTTTTTGGCGATGTTTTCCTTACAGTGAGCTGTACCCTCTCAATGCCGTGAAAGTGAGATACGCTATTTATATCAACATTGTCGATGACAAAATGTTGCCCTGTCTGCTAAATCTTCACAATGAGTTCGTTGTTTACACTCCCTTCTTCCATAATGGCAACAACCATTTTCACACGGCTGTATGCATACGCTACCCGTTTGACGGATAGTCACGCACACTGAGCCGCCAAATCACCGATGTGGACGCCATATAAAGTTTCTGGGTCTATTTGCGATAACGGGTGAAACGTAACAATCGAAACCGCACAATGTGGTAGCTCTGCGACATCTGATCACCAATGGGTGGCTTCGACTGGATACAGCACCCGAGGCTCCTCTACCGCTTATGCGGCGGGCATTGGTGAAGCTAATTGCAGTAACAAACTTCATACTGACAAACCACGTACAGCTAATCTCATGTCACACATATATTTAGCAAAAGAGTGTGTGAATTCCTAAGAGACCAGACTGCTGTGGTCGTGGGTCACTACACTTACACACTAGTTAAACTTAGTTAAACTAACTTATGCTAAGAACTACACACACACCCGTGATCGAGGGAGGATTCATACCTCCGGCGGAAGTCGCCGCTCAATCCGTAACTTGGCGCCTCGAACCGCGCGGCCACTCGGCGCGGCTGTATTTAGCAGTAACCATAGTAGAGTAGAATATGCTAACTGAGGTGAAGCAGTCTCCAAGTGTCTACCGAAGCCCTCGCACTTGAAACAGACAGATAAAGAGACCTCTTTTATTATCTAGATCTCTTCTATCGCCTATTATTTTCTTCTTAAGAACGTAGCAAAATTTATTTTCCTTTTCTAAAATTTACTTTATGTATGACATGTGTTGTTTTTAATTAACAATGTAATTATGTAAAAGAGAATAAAAAACAGCACTGTGAGAAGCTGCAGAATAAGAGGAGGAGACAATCTCTGCAGCTCTGTTACTACTTTTTATTAGTAAACAACCCACCATATTACCAAGGCCGCGGGTCGCTCTGTAACGTCAGTGCATAAATAAACACCCGAAGAAAGTTGTGGAGTCTCATCCTCGACGAGCTGAGGGCATCCATTCTATTATTTATTATTTTTTCTCGTTTTAAACCTCTCATTCGGTGCTCTTAGCAGCGTAGTCTGTTGTAGGACTCGGCCCTCGTCAGACAAACGTCCCAACATGTTGGGAGTGGGGCTGAAGGAATTCTAGATGGGAAACTTTTGGATGAGCTTTTCAGTTCCGGCATTCGCCTAATGACCGAGGGCAACCTCTTTACTCAGACTGGGGGATTTTAATTGATATCTAGAGCATCGTTGTCCATTGTCCTACACCGATGTTAATAACGTACCGTGTGATCATAAAGTCAGCATACATTTGAAAACTTAATAAACCACGGAATAATGTAGATAGAGAGGTAAAAATTGACACACATGATTGGAATGGCATGGGGTTTATTAGAACAAAAAAAAAAAAAAAAACACCTCATATTGCTAGACGCGTGAAAGATCTCTTGCGCGCGTCGTTTGGTGATGATCGCGTGCTCAGCCGCTACTTTCGCCATGCTTGGCCTCCCAGGTCCCCAGACCTCAGTCCGTGCGATTATTGGCTTTGAGGTTACCTGAAGTCGCAAGTGTATCGTGATCGACCGACATCTCTAGGGATGCTGAAAGACAACATCCGACGCCAATGCCTCACCATAACTCCAGACATGCTTTACAGTGCTGTTCACAATATTATTCCTCGACTACAGCTATTGTTGAGGAATGATGGTGGACGTATTGAGAATTTCCTGTAAAGAACATCATCTTTGGTTTGTCTTACTTTGTTATGCTAATTATTGCTATTCTGATCAGACGAAGCGCCATCTGTCGGACATATTTTGAACGTTTGTATTTTTTTGGTTCTAATAAAACCCCATGTCATTCCAAGCACGTGTGTCAATTTGTACCTCTCTATCTACATTATTCCGAGATTTATTCAGTTTTCAAATTTATACTGAGTTTTTGATCACCCTGTACATGTAGGAGCAGTGTTGCAATGTATCAGCGTGTCTCGTTTTTGCGAATACTGTGCGGAGAGGCCAGAGGAAGTAATGTGTGGGTGTGTCGGAACAGGCCTCGTCGCCGGAGGCGGCGGCGCTGCGCATGCACCAGGCGGAGGCGCTGCTGCGCTCGCAGGCGGAGGCGGCGCTGCGGCTGGCCGTGAGCCAGGCGGCGGCGGCGGCCGCGTCGTCCAGCGGGGGCGGCATGGGCGGCGGCGGCGGGGGCGGCGGGGGCGGGCCGGGCCCCGGCGGCCACGCGGCGCACAACGGGCCCGCCGCCGGCCTCAACCACCACGGCGGCGGCGGCGGGGGCGGCAGCGGCGGCCAGCACGGCGTGCACGGCCAGCAGCAGGAGCAGCTGTCGCCCGACCTGAGCGAGGCGCTGCGGCTGCAGGAGCAGCGGCTGGAGCAGGCGCTGCGGCTGCACGGCGGAGACCCGCGCGCGCTCGGCTTCTCGCTCGTCAACGCGCAGGGCCCGGCCGGCGGCGCCAACCCCTAGGCCTCCAGCCCAGCCCCAGCCGGCGAGTATCTCCTGTTCGTAAAGACTGCACACTTGCCCCTTCCTTTCCTCCTTTTCGTTGTACGTACTCGTTGTTTTGCTCTTCAGTTTCTGGAAGTATACGTCGGCTGTGATCGTAATTTCGTAGCTAGGATAGACAGCCTCACGTTTCCGCGAGCACCCGCCCTCTCTCCTAGAGTCGGCTCGACCTCGCGAAATCGCGACCCAATGTTTTCGCTTCCTCTGCGTTCGAGCGCAGCTTTCCTTTGTTTTCGAGTCTACCAGTACGAGTGGTTATGTACAGCGTGATACCGGATATTTTTCGTAGGAATAGTCAGACGACCGTAAGGGCGCGCCGTACGCGGCCACCTCCCGTTACGGTCGCCTGACGAGCTCAATGTGAATCTCTTGTACAATAATTGCTTACGAGTTGTTATAACTCGCCAGGTTGCTGTATTCGCCGGATTTTTTTGTCCGTTTTGTACAAAATCGTTACGATCGTTAGGTGCGCAGAATTTTAGTTTCGTCTCCACGCGAGACGCCGCTTCCGCGTGTAATTATTAACTGTAACTTTTTATAATCAGTGCCACACGAGTAGTTATTTGCTATAAAGACCATTTGAAATCCGTATATGCAGTTCGATACCTTGCATCGCGTCTCATACGGACATAGTAGTGTAAAGTTTTGACACTGGGTTGCATATAATATTTAGTTGGTCGATACACATAATCTCCCTCTAAATATGCTCAAAATCTGTTCGAACAAATCCCCTCTCTTCGGATCGATCGATTTCCTTTTCCACGCGTAATAAAATAAAGCTACTGCGTTCCCTACCTCATTCGTAAACTGTAATTTTCGTTATCGTGGAAATTCGTATCAGTCCTATTACGTGTAAGTCATCTTTCGTTCGCGGTACATCGTCCGGAAACAACTGTCGACAGTAAAAATTTGTTTCGTTCGACATGTACGTTATAGGTCGAGTTGCACACTTCCCGTTAATTTAGTTGTCCGAGTGAATAGATTCCCGGTACCCGTTGCTCGAGTCGTGTTCTGCCGTGACGGAGGAGTAGGTACCGCGACAGCTATTTTATTACGTGCTGGAACATATTCAAAAATACCTGTAAAAATTTTCGGC
This sequence comes from Schistocerca cancellata, assembly GCF_023864275.1. Classification (NCBI taxonomy): domain Eukaryota; kingdom Metazoa; phylum Arthropoda; class Insecta; order Orthoptera; family Acrididae; genus Schistocerca; species Schistocerca cancellata. The sequence goes on along the minus strand of NC_064629.1, from coordinate 874,574,387 downwards.
CTGTACTAAATTTCAATATAATGGTACCGATAGTAGTTTTTGAGAAAATGTGACCGAGGCTAACTGAACAATTGGAAGAAGCAATACTGTGAAGCGGTTTTGTTAATTAGGTAGTAGTTTCTTTTCAAATTTGTTTAAGTTTCGTATCAGATACTGTCTGAACTGGAGTTAATTTAGTATAACTATTCTTTACACCGACCAAAGATAATATTAATTCTTTGTTAGTTTGTATATAGTTTAATGAGAAGACTATAATCAAATTTATCTTCTAATGTAGATTTGCAAAATTGTTTTAAGCTGACAAGTTGACACATAATTGTTTGTTTCACCTATAAATATTGAATCTCTGTTTCTGCTTATTTAATTATATGTACAGTTTTATAAATTTTATTGGAACACGTAAGCTGTTACAGCTAGTCACTGCAATGTTTCCCAAACTGTAGTTTGTGCGGCAGCTCTCCGAGTAATATGTAGTGGTTTGCATATTTGAAGCTGATTCGGGTTTCTTGTAGGTCAACTGTTCTAGAATAACGGAAAAAATACTACCGGTATCCTTATATTCTTGCTTAAAACTCAAAACATTTGAGGGCCCTGAGCGAAATGCTATGTATTCTAGTAAAAATATTCAAATTACATTCTTTAAATAAAATGCAACACAAATACATTCTGAGTCACACACTCATGTTATGTATTATATATGATAATCGTTATACAAAACAGTATAATTTACAATAGCCCAAATACGTTTGAGTCTGACACTCAGGCGTACCATACTACAAATAAGGAAATACAGTTTTACAATAATTTACAATAGCCCAAATACATTCCGAGTCTGACACTCGAATGTATCCATTTACTGCTGACATTTTACAGTATTTTATTCTGCAATAGCCCGAATACATAATCGAGTCTGACACTCGATATGTACCACATACACTAAACAACTCTCTTTGTAAAAGTAATAGTTACAAAATATATAATACAGAGTGTAAATACTCTAAATGTATATGTATGATACTTAACAGATTGATATGACATAATGTACAATAGCCCAACTGCACAAGATGTTGCTACACTCTTGTGCAGATCCACAATACACATACCTGAATAGCATTCAAATACATAAGAAGTCTGCTACTTTATGTATCACAGCATGTAACACATTAACTGTATATTTGTTGATGTATGGCTACATATACAGTCTGAATTACAATAGCCCAATACACGATTGAGTTCTACATTCTTCGTGTACCCATACTCACATAAGCAGGCTGTCCATAATAAATGTCACTTAAAGTAGCAACAAATATGAAAGGTCAGGAAGTTGTCAACATGCTTGTCAAGGATTGAAGCTGGCATAGTTATGGATAACTTGTATTTCAAATATCACAATTTGCAATAGCCCAGATGCACACTGAGTTTAACACTCAATGTGCAATACATAATTTTTATTAAACACGCATTTTATGTGAACCTACTAAAATGTTGTGTTCCACAAAACTGCAATAGTCCACACTGCAACACAAGTTCAACTTGTTTTACATGTGGAAACTTCTCTCAACAAAAATAATTACTTATTAGCAGTGCATATATATACATACATTTACTCCAATATGTATGTGTCTGTATGTATACATAATTAAAATGCAATAGCATTGAAATACATAGAGTTGGAAACTTTTTATGTAATCAATAGCCAAACACACGCATTAAAGTGTTGATTTCACTGGCAAATGTGTGTAACACATAAATATCACAATTTGCAATAGAAACTTTAAAAGTTATCTACAGTGTACTGTATTTGAATATTTTAAAATAATTTGTGTACATTTTGAAAATTTTACCATGTTGGAACCTAGTTTTTGGTGCTTAAAGGAACACACATTTCTTTAAAGTGAATACATAGTAAAGATTTCACTGTTCAGCAATTAAGCATTAAGAACATAAATTTGAAATTGTATGTTATTGGCCCAATATGAAAGCATATATCCTGTCAAAGCTGGCCTACATGTGTATCGAAATTGGTAATATGTGAAAGAAAATAAATTATCTATTAAGTTTTAAGTCATGTATTAGTTATATGGTTTAAGTTTTTCACTTGTTGTTGGTTTTCTGTTTAATACTGTGAAATTCTTTATTTATCTGTACCCAGTTTACACTGAGTAATGTAAAGTGTCCATTTTTAAACTTGCAGGAGTAACAAAATATTCAAAAATAAAAAACATAAAAATGTAGTTCTGTAAGATTTATGTTTCCGGACCATGTACTATGAAAGAATGAAGCTGTAGAGATGGAAAAGAATACAGAAGAGGCAAGAGAGTTGGGTTGTTATGGTTTATAAACCTCTCTGAGCCAGTTTGTAATGCCATTTATGTTACAGGCGTTTCACAAGATAAGCTGATTGCCTATGAAAGCATTGAAGTATCACAATTAATCTAATTTTACACATCATTTTTTAAATTTTATTATCTACAGTCCTAGTGCTTTGAGCTAAACTGTAGGTTGTTATAAATACTCATTTGACAGAAAATAAAAATGTTAAATGTTATATATGCCTTCAATTGTGTACTGCTCTCAGACGTGATTTAATCATTCCTGTACCCAGAGCAGATGCTTGATCAAGAAGTACTGATCTGTGGCAGATTATGGCCCCATCTCTCATGTTTCATTCAATCATTGCATGATTTCAACAGGATTGTGAGGTTATGACCCACATAACAAGCTCTTTGTTTAAACATTTATAATATGTATTACACTGAAATGTGGAAAAACTGAGAGGACTAACGAGTCCAGTTCTATTAAGTATTTTGCTCTTAAGAGCCAATTAATCACTTATTATAACTGAATAAATTAAAAAGTTCTACCATCCCATCTATATAACTCATAGGTATTTGTGTCTATTTTGGTTATTCGTTAAAGTAATATACTTTCTGAAATTTGATCAGTGACACTCAGAGTAATGATTTTGCTGAATACAAATTTTTGTACAGTCCTTCAAACACGAGCAAAATTAATTTTAAAATATCTCCTATCTAATGGTTTTCTTTCTTCAGACTTCATTCAGATCCACATTTGTGGACGTGCAGATGACCACTAAAGCAAACCACATTTTACTTGTAAATTACACCAAAGAAAACTGGATAAACCATATGGATGTTTTTACAGTGTTCCATTGGAGTGTGCCTTTAGGTGCACTTAGAGATAAGAATATTTCTCTTACAGTTTTAATATGTATTTAAGTTTACTTGTTAACTGTCCACAGAATTGCATAACACAGGTGACAAAATAGTTAGGCTATATGTACACATAATATACAGCTATTTCAATATTGCTATTAACATATAAATAGGATAGATTTTAATGCATGTTATATCAAAGTAGGCACATACATATGTAGTACAGAGTTAAAGTGTTTAACGTTTTCTTTTCATGTATTAAGCATAGTCATTATCTCTATTTCAGTTATTAATTTGCCACATTAATTCAGAATTTTGTATCAGTTGTTGCAGTTAGTATGCCTCAATGCTTCTGATCAAAGACAGTATGAGAGGAAAAATGAAACAATATTGCTCTATTGAGACATAGTTTCTTATCATTAGTGAGTTAAACACAACAATAAATTGTAGCAGTATGTAACACCATTAAAGCTCTGAAATGATCTGCAACTTATTAACTGAACAATCAGGTATGGTAAAGCGTACTGTACAGAATCGAATGTATACACTACATAGCAAGAGCTCCTTTGTCTATATTTTATGAAAGGGCTGTACCTGACAGTATATTGATGCATTTACAGTAAAATTATGAATTATCAGACAGTGGATGTCAAGATGCCTCTTATAAAATGAGAATAAAACGAATATAATTATCCCTTTTGCGTGTTAATGCTGCAACAGCTTCAGTTCCTCCCTTTGATACACATCATTTTAACCAGTAGTTTTGACTGAACATTCCTAAATACAAAATGAGCATGCAGTATTCAGTACCCTGCCATGCAAAAGAAACATGCTGTTTGCTATGCTGCATCATTTGAAATTAAATTGACTGCTGCTTTTCTGTTGAGACTACAAATTGACACTTGTGATTCTGAAGACTTTTATTAAAAAAATCATAAAGTACATACCTTCTTCCTTTGCTCCAAAGTACTTCCTTGGCCATCTTGCAAGAACCATTTTTAGCAGTTTATAATGATGGATAAATATAGTTTTCTGTGTACACAATACTCTGTGGCAAATTATAAGAGAAATAAAGATGGATTATGTAAATATACAGATTTGCAAGGAAAATGTGGGGCCCAAATTGAATTGTATAATTGGTACAAATGTCCTTTGGACCTAGTCCTCTCAGTATTTCCTGATTATTTACCAGAATTATTACTGTAATACCCATGTTACTAATCAAATAATATTTTGCTTCCAACATTTTTAACATGCCATACCATAATTATAGTTTACAGAATGTTGTAGTCAATAGTTTTAACTAATACAGTTCATCATTACACATTATACAGTTGATAATTTTCTGGAGAAATGATTAACAGTAACTGTATGCCGTTAGTTAATTGTTCAACGTTATAGACACATCACACTTAACAATGCCAGATAGTTATATTCACTGTATGATGTTCAGTTACTACTATTACTGTTCATGGTTATCACTATTATTACTTTTATTATTACTATTACTACTACTACAATTAACTTTATTATTGTCACTATTATATTTGTTATTATTACCATCAACATCATTATTAATGCTTAAAACATAAGGTTGTAATTACTGATGTATTTTATCATGAAATCATTGTGTTCTGCCTATAATAGCAAAACTGAAAGGAATGGTCGTTTGATTCTTGGTATGATTTCATAACATAAGATCCATCAATGCTGCACTCCACTCCAAAGCCACTTCATTCACTATGAAGCAGTTCCGGGAAAACACATTATGTTTCTTTTGTAAATTAAACAAAAAAAATTAAAATTCAGAATATTGATAATGCTACGGTATGTAAAAAAATTTACGTGAAAAATAGTTATCTAACATGTACTATAGTGTGGATGTAGTGTTTTATAATTATGTCATTAGAAATAGTAAGGGGGAAGAAACTATATTTTGTGCCTCATGATGAAATTATAAAAAAAGCTGTTGGATCCATATGACAATGCTTTGCTAACTGCTTGTTCATGGTAAATTTAATAAAAAGATATGTTCCTTTATAAAGAACTTTGCACTATTATACTATAATAGTGATTTATATTTTAAAAATAGCAGTCATACCAGTATCATACACTTTAACACTGTATCAGATTTAATTTGTATAAATGTTCTAGCATAGAAAATGCTTGAAAATTCGATATACAGAATTATTTAAATTATATTGTATATACATTCATCTGATATCGGAAGTATATGATAACAAAAATAAATATTTTGTAATCAAAAAGCAAAACTCATACATGTTGCTAAAAGTCTATAAAAGTGACTTTTGTTACATTAAAACACTTCAATATTTATTTTTACATCTTAATTTTCTCCAACATTTTCTTGAAAATAGCCTAAATGTATGCAGTTGCTGAAATTACCTCAAAGTCTGTATTTGTATGGAATTATATGAGTTAGGGTGCAAAAAATTACAGAAATTTAATAAACTGCAACTTTGTATTCACCAGTTTTCATGCAAAATTTATTGGTTTATGTATAGTACATGTGATTTTGTAATTTGGGAATAACTGAATTTATAGAACATGGACTCTGACAGAAACACTGAGGATCAACAGAATTTTATTTTGTTATATCATGCCATTACAATCATTCCTAGAATTCATAACGATCCATGAAACACTTGTTTGGCTACTTCTACTTTAAGTTCCTATTAGTGTAAAAATTATTACAATTGTGATAATTGCAATATATGACACTATTATTATGACATTATTATTACAGTTATTCAGTAACTAATTATTTTCATCACTGTAATATTGATGATGCCTTTTACAAATTAGATATTTTTGTTTTAGCTTATAAGAGTGTGAGCATGTATGTCTGTATGTGTGAGTTTGATGTTGTGCACAAAAACATGAATGTTGCTGAGAGTGTCTTTTTATTTCTCTCTTGCTAAACAACTACCTAAACACAGTTTTATGCATGTTTAAATGGTCTCACTGAGTTTGTTTGTAATCTCTGCAGCAATCAATACTGTGTGTTTATATTTATTTAACAAATGTGGATAAGTTATCATAAGGAAGATTGGGTATGGGCTGACAAATGAGAAAGCATTTACCTCAAAGACAATCGTTTTGTGGTTGTAGAGAAACTGATTTTGTAGCTAAATTCCAAACTTAATAGCTGTGGAGTGTTTTGTATTCAAAACAAGTGTACTGAAAAATGTAATTCCTAATTCTTGAATGTGCTACAACGTCTACAAAATTATTAACTGATAACTGAAATCTACTTCTGTGAAACTTATAAATCTGTACGTATCCTCTCTTATTGAAATTATACATGCAGTCATTAAAACATATATAAAATTAACACAAGCCATATCACACATTTTACACCACTTCTTTCACTGCAGTTTTAACAAAAACTTAGCTTCCAATAATTCATAACATTTAAAGAAACAAGAAGCATAAGAATACTTAATACTAACAGCTTGATACAGTACACTGCTATATTGGACAACAAATAAATAATTGATCACTGTTTTATCTGTCTTCATTCAGTGAGTTATGACATTACCCATTTTTTTCTTTGCAATTTATTGAAGATTCTGTGTACTGAAATTTGAGCCTACATTCACTATTTGATATTCATTTAAAGATCTCATTATTTATTATAAAAATACAATTTTGTCTAGCATTTGCTCATTTATTAGCCTTAAACCTTCAGACTGCAAAACACTCCACTAACACTGCCATATAAAGTTAAGTCAAAGTTCGAGTTTGAAAGAAATTTAAGATCTTCATGATGTTTTCCAGAGTAACATTGAAGTTGTAGAATTTGAGCAAATACTTTTTCTCAAGTCCATGAAGTATAAAAAATTGGTAATTGTTACTAGACTGAAAGCCATGTTCACAGGTTCCTAAAATATCCCTCATTGTAAAAGTATGGAATGAAAATGTTGGAATTGCTTATAATTCTGTTAAAGTATGCATTTTGTCACTTGCCAACGCATTTATTTTCAGCTCTGTAAGTGTGCATTTTGTGGAGAGACATATTTACCTTCCCACCACTATGACTGCATTCTGCATTGCTGTTTATTTTACCATAGAAATAACTTCAGAATATCTGTGTAATTTGTTTTAGTAATTGTCTCAAAATGTTTCATTTCAAACCTGCAGTTGGTAGAGTTTGCATATAAAATTCTTGACATTAAAGTAATAGATATGTTTTATCCTGTGCTGTTGTGTGTGTGTGTCTTTAAATGTAATAAAGTTTAATAGAAACTTTGAAATCGTATAATGATGCAAAGAAAACATTAAAATGACAATTCATGAAAAAAATGTTTATTTTCATTTCTGCAACTCCTTTTGCTACACTCCATAACTCCACTCATTTCCTTCCAATTGTCTTCCGTGTCTGACAAACATGTAACTCACAATTTATTTATAAAGGAACAGAAAACCTGTATCAACAACTTTTTCATATATGAACCCTGTATCAAAAACTATTCAGTCATTTGACTTGGAAGTTATTTCATGAGCATATAGTCATACATATAAATAAATTTAGAAAGCATCATTACCCAGTCACTCCATGTACTCAGTTTTCAGATTTACTCAACATAGACATTTTTGTGGACTTTTAGCAAGTTTTAAAACTGATAAACAAATTTGTTAAAACTGATAAACAACTGTACAGTTATCTCTTTTGCTTATGAAAATATTCTCTGGAGGGATCAAATCAAATTGAAAACTGAATGGATTGCTCTACTGGTTGGTATACATTACACAACTCTTGTTGTTCACAGAACAAAAATATCCAGGATCTTCATATTTAGTGGCCTTTCAAGCAAAGATGATGTTATGAATGCCATTAAAATACTGGATATTCTGGGTGTGATGCATGCTGAAATTGTGTCAGAAAAACTCATCGTATTCCCCAACAGTGTGAAATTTGTACCAGATAAATCAAACTGATAAAATAGGGACAATTAGGCAATTTACTTTTATCAACTCATCTCACCTGATATTTTCTGCAGAATATTTGATAAATTTCTATGAGAATGGGTTTATGGCCACATCAGAGAAAATGACTCTTTCAATCTTTCACAATTATGCTTTCTCAATGGATATCATATGAATACAGCTCTAGTCAGTGTATCTAATGAAATTATAAGTAAACTAAACTACAAGACCTATGTGCACATTTTGTCTGCTTATTTTGTACTGTAAAAACTGGAAGCTCCTCTTGCTTCTATGGACTATTAAACAATTCAAAAGACTGGATACTCAAGACAGATGGCAGTGTAGATAAAATACAAACTTCAGGTTTGGGTATGGTATCTCTACTTACATCAGCCGCTGTAGTCCAGTTCAGGATCCAATCTAATTCAATAAATTAGTAGATACAAATATTAATGTCCCTCAATGACACACACATTACAGCTCCACTAGATGAAGTTAGGACAATACCATAATGTAACATATCTACACATATTTTCCATAAATAATTTAGTGGCCACAAAAACAAACTTTGTGTAGTTACATACAAAAGCTTAAGCCTTGAAATTTAGATTTATGGACACCAAACAAATTAAAATTCACATACAAAACTCTCGTTCATCTTTATGGTCAGTCATTTAGGTATGTATTCAAAGATTTGGGAAAATATTTTAAAACCATGCTTCAGAATTTGATAAAGGGAAATAAACACAAATAGTGGTGTAAAACATTAGTATTTGGATGCTGCAATTGCTCCTTCAAGAAATTTAGAGGTTTTTTTATTTACCAATATACATCACAAAGCAAGCAAAAGAAATTGTATCTAGGCACGTTATAAAAATAACAGCTTTGCTAGAAGACAGAAACACAATTTTCACAAGGTTTATACATCCTTCACCAAAATAAAGAATTATTTTTTTTTTAAAAAAAGATGCCCTCCAATATAAATCATAACATTTATATGTATACTAAGTGACAGTTATTATGAAAGTGTCAAAGATTTGCTTACATACAATGACTTCTGGAAACTAACTAACCTTTTTTTTTAGTCATACAATACATTGTATTTAATTTATTAATACGTTGTATTCAAGTTATTAATCATACAAAAATGTTTATCAAAATTCTATTTAAAATTTAATTGAAAAGCAGCAACTAACATGTAAGATCATGATTAGGACGAGTTCTAACGCATTATCGTGCCTCTGAAGTCCGCCCCTGCTAGCTGAGTGGTCAACACAATGGAATGTCATGCTTAACAGCTTGGGTTCAATTCCCAGCTTGGTTGGAGATTTTCTCCTCTCCCTTTGCTGACACATGTAGCAACCCCCTACTGCTAGAGGGCTTTGAATTTCAGCATGTAACAGGGAGATGTGCAATGTAACTATGTCAGTGCATGAGAAACAGGTACTACTACATCCTCAGAAAACTGAAAGCATGAATTCAATGAGTTTTTCCACACATGGAGCATCATCTCGTAGAGCATGATAATGCCAGACCACACACGAGTGCTGTGACATCTGTAACAATCTGACACATTGGGCTCCCTGTCATCAATCATCCATCAACTCGAAAGACATGCACCAAGCGAACGGTCTACCTAATGGTAGGTCCTAGCCACAAGGCATTTCTATTTCCATGCCTCTGAATGCAGTGCACAGTTCACACTTCCCCCCCGTTACATGAAGTCTAACAACTCCATTTAAACTCTAGCACTCACTTTCCAGGAACTCGTGCTCACATAGCCACTTTATAAACAAGCCTGCCTTAGACTGTGGTCTAATGCCCTAGGAACACAAATCAATAGGGATGTAAACACTGTCCAGGAAAGTTTGTACTGTATGCCCATTTTTTTGTAGGTAACATCACAGTGTTACAAAACATAGTATGCGTATATGGCTGTATGTAATATGTTAGACATCGATTAAAAATTAATTATGGCACTCTGAGGGTGAGGGACTGCATTTAATAGTCTCAACCTTTAAGACAAAAGTGATAGCCTTAGGCATGTGGTTTTGTTGTGGTGTGGTATGACAATACAGGTATAGCACATACTTACAGAACATTTGTATTTGCAACTTACTGCACAAAGAATAACCCAGAACTACTGACAATTGATTTGAAAATATGTGTGTGGCAACACCTATAGACGCCAAGGAGTAAAATTTGAACATCAACAATTTTAATAAGGAAACAAAAAAAAGGATACAATTTTAAAATAAAAATTGCTTGATCACAGCCTGATTTATGTGAAGCATAAAGCTCAAGATTTTACCTTTAATATTATGATGTGGCTGTAGTTTGTAAAACTTAATGCACTACAATTATGACACTTGCTTTCAGATGTTTACTTACTTCTTTGAGTAGTGTAGCAAGTCCATGTATTTCAGAAATTCATAGAGAAGGATGAGTACTTGTGAAATTCAACATATTTCAGATATTCAGTTAATCTGACGAGGAGCACTTCTGATGTAATGGCAAGAAATTTGCAGTTATCACACACAGTATGTGCTATACTTCACTCATGCTAAAGCCACTGTGAGAGATGAAGGATTTCAGCTGAAGACTACCTCTGAAAATGATGGACAAAGTGTTTGACCACCACTTCTTTATGTGCAACCCAACTGACATTAGAGTATACTGCCTTATAAAGTCCCTTCATGCTATTATCCATTGTCCATTCCTCCCCACAATTATGATTCTTTCTTTCACATATTTAGCTACTTCTTAAAGGAGTGTGGGAGGACCACATATTTCTGAATTTCACAGGTAAGTATAAGTACGTGTGAGATTCAACATATTTGAAATATGCAGCTCATTGGATGGGGAGTCCTTCTGATATAATGGTAAGAAATTTACAGTGTAGCACACACAACATATGCTATACCACACTCACATTAAAGCCACTGCAAGAGATGAAGGATTTCAACTTGAGGCTATCTCTGAAAATGATGGACAAAGTGTTTGATTACCATTCCTTTACGTACAACCCAACTTACAATACAGCATATCTGCCTAACAACGTCTGTCCATTGTTGTGAGAGTCAGAATTGGTCTGCCAAATTACAACCAGAGAGGTGCTAAATGTGCATAAATTCAAAGGATACCATCGAAATATACTGAGACTGCTCACACCTGTCGGATGTAAATATTGTATGTGTTGATAACACTGAGCAACACTTTCTTTCTAAGAACTGTTATGAGAGGTGTTATGTAAATTTGTTTCACATTCACAGCAGATTCATTGCAGCTGTGTCATAGACAAATGCAGCTTCAATACAGTAGCTGGGAACTACAAGATCTTCATCCACTTATGAGTTTAAAGAAATATAAAAAATTTAAACGGTGACTAAAAAGTAAATTATCTATTTTAAGCAGTTCCAAATTATATATTCATCTGTTTTACAAATATATCTTGAAAAAAGTGTATGAAACTCTCTGCCTATTAGCAGATCTACATTTTGCTTTATAAGAGGAAACATCGTACAAAAAAGATGAAAACTGAATTGTGAAATAAATAAGTTTTGCAGTTGAAAAAGGTATTTGGTTCAATTAGAGTTTGTACTAAGCATAAAGAAAACATCCATTCATGTGCATGAACTTAGTAGTTCATGCAAGATAGTAGCATACTATCTATTCCTTCTCTTTACATATGAGGGTCACTCCAAAAGAAATGCACACTATTTTTTTTTTTAATCCATCTTTTATTCTATGTGTCTGAAACTTTTACAGTATGTAGATACATCCCTTAGGAACAATATTTTCATTTCTCCACACAATTTCCATCCCTCTCAACTGCCTTATACCATCTTGGAACCAGTGCCTGTAGACCCGCATGGTAAAATTCTGGACCAACCTGTTGGAGCCACTGTTTGGCAGTGTGCATAAGGGAGTCATCATCTTCAAACCTTGTTCCACGAAGAGAGTCTTTCAGTTTTGCAAAGAGATGACAGTCACATGGAGCCATGTCAGGACTGTAAGGCAGGTGTTTCAGTGTTGTCCATCCGAGTTTTGTGATCACTTCCAGGGTTTTTTGACTGACATGTGGTCATGCATTGTCGTGCAACAGCAAAACATCCTGCTTTTGCCGATGTGGTTGATCACGTCTTAGTCGAGCTTGAAGTTTCTTCAGTGTTGTCACATATGCATCAGAATTTATGGTGGTTCCACTTGGCATGATGTCCACAAGCAAGAGTCCTTCAGAATCGAAAAACACCACAGCCATAACTTTTCCAGCAGAAGGTGTGGTTTTGAATTTTTTTTTTCTTGGGTGAATTTGCATGATGCCACTCTTCATCTCTGGTGAAAAATGATGGAACCATGTTTCATCACCAGTCACAATTCTTCCAAGAAATTCATCTCCATCATTCTCGTACTATTCCAAAAGTTCGCTGCATACCGTTTTTCTTGTTTCTTTGTGAGCCACCGTCAACATCCTGGGAACCCATCTGGCACAAACCTTTTTTAACGCCAACACTTTCAGTATTCTACAAACACTTCCTTCTCCTATCCCAACATAGCGTTACAATTCATTCACTGTGATGTGTCTGTCAGCAGTCACCAATTCGTTAACTCTCTGCACATTGTCTGGAGTGTGCGCAGTACGAGGCCTGCTACTCTGAGGATAATCCTCAATATTTCCGTGCCCATGTAACCTGCTTGCCCACCGACTAACTGTACTGTGATCGACAGCAGCATCTCAATACACATTTTTGAACCTCTTGTGGATGTTTCCCACTGTCTCGTTTTCACAGCACAGGAATTCTATGACAGTATGTTGCTTCTGACAAACGTCAAGTGTAGCAGCTATCTTGAAGACATGCTGTGATGGTGCTACTCATGGGAACAGGTTGAACTAAGTTTGAAAACAAACGGGAAGGATGTATCTACACACCATAAAACTTTCACACATGCAGAATGAAAACTGTATTTTTACAAAAATAGTGTGCATTTCTTTTGGAGTGACCCTCGTATATCACTTGTTGTTATTCATATATAAAGATCAGTACACACTAAACTATTTTCATTTTGACCACAACTACAGCATTTACCACAGAGAGAATTTGAAACTCCTGATACACCATTTGAAACTCTATGCTGAAATAAAAGTGTAGATGGGGTCAAAAATTTGCAGTAAAACAAATGGCAGTAATATGGTCTTTCTTTCTTTTTTTGTTTATAAATGTGTATATAAAAGTAAAACCTGATTTAACGTCATTTGTTTAAATGGTATCCTCACCAAAATTTGAATAAGAAGGCAGAGAAACATTTAAAATGTTTATTCATTGAGTAGCACATAGTTTAGACTGCAGTGTTCCTTAGGTGTCAGACTACAATTTATGAGACAAGCATTTACAAAGTTAGTAAAATTCAGTTACATCTTGCATTTCAAAAAGACATTTTTAATATCATTAACTTTCTTAAAAACAAATATTTTCATCATTAAGATAAAAGCAATATTAAAAAATCAAATGTTCTCCATTTTAGCTTTCTAGTATACCAAGTTACTAATGTAATGTAGTACTTTTCCAGAGGGGCTTACATATGCTTTTTTCATATTAAATTATGGGACTGAATTTGTGGCAGTACTTACAGGAGGCAAAATATTTAATACTGCCAATAACATGTACTAAAATAAAAGTATGTGATGCCATCCTAGCTTTTGGAACTACTGGTTCATTTCTCAGGGAGGTGAGAGGAATAACTTGGAGTATGTTAAAAAGGAACAGCAAGTCACTCAGACCTCAGGATGAGAGGGAGCCACTGTAATGACATTAAAGGTAGATCAGATGCTTTAGCAACTCACCATACTAGTATTGCAGAACTCTCTGACTTGGCCAAGAAATGTTAATCCACATATTATGATTTTGGCACTTTTTCTTTCTAGTAGTTGGACTTATGCTGTGACCTCAGTACTAAGCAGATTATGTTTGTGTGCCAGATTTATCTTTTTACTAATGGCATAGTGTGGAATGACCATTCTTTGGCTCCACATGAGTGTGTTTGTGTTGATGAAAGAATAATGGCTTTGTACTTGCACGGATGTCACAACATCATTGCTCTTGAAGAAATAACCCACGTACAATATTATGATTACTGTTGTGTGGGAGATGGTCTTTTTTAGTATATTGTCCTTTTTTTACAGGATGTTATGATAAATGGGGAAAAACTGCAGCAAATGATGCCAGAGAATATAAGCAATGAAGAAGATCATGTGAACATATGACATATGGCTGAAAGAGCATGATACCTGTGCTACAGACTACTTACTAATTCATCATGCCTGTAGAGAACAATACAGTGCACAAAATACTGTGGGAGAACACTATTAGACAAAATGTTTTAAGTAGCCCCATAGACCTCTCAGCATGCACAAATCTAACATAGCAGCAACTGATGCACATGCTCACTTGTGCCGAGTTGCAACTGAATGGCTTGAAAAGCAGCATGAAGGTGTTGTTTCAGCATCCACACATCCAGGATGAGCTCTGCATGCATGACTTCTTTTAGGTGCCCCCACAGGTAGAAATCTAAAGGGTTGAGGCCCAGTTTGAGATACCTTCACACATGTGATGAAATGCCTTATTGTTACCCATCCTGTATACAAACCAGTCCCACACAAATGATGAAACACTGTTGAAAACAGTTTATGGTGTGGTGTTGTTGGTGTATTTCATGGTACAGTCATGCTGCTCTCTGTCCAATGCCATTTGCCTGTCTGGATGTAAAGACCATGTTAACCTGGTCTTGGTTGGTATACCAGGCCATCATCTCTCAGCACAGCACTAAACGATGCAGACTGGGTCAGTAACAAAGTGAAGCAGATGTCCCCTAGTACCAGTGTGTGAGTGTGCCAAAATCATGTGCAGCATTATTACCCTCTTCAGTGTGGAACTATAACACTAGCAGAGACAGAATATTCTCCCTTGCCTTGCGTGCTTTCAATAACTGAATCCTACATTGTCAAAGATCTTTTATTTACAACTTCAAGTGGGTACACTTCGATTGAGATACATTTATGGCCATATGCTCCCATGATTTTTTTATCCTCTAAATGATCATTTCCTGTTGTTTGTCCACATTTTGTAAAATCAGTCCTTATACCCACAATCTCTACGGGATATATGTGTAGGAAGCTGCAGAGTCTGCATAGATCCTGCCCTGAAACACATTCCTGAAGTTTCATAAGCAGCTTCTTGTGAGATGCATGTCTTTCTTTGTGTGTCTGCAAGTTAAAATGAATCAAAATTTCTGTTACACTCTTTCACCAGTCACAAATGTATGTAAACATTCTCAAACACTTCTTTATGTATTGTGTGTATTGTGTATCAAACAGGGGACCTAGAAACAATGGAGAGGCTTCATCCCCCACTGTAGCCCTCAGTGGTTCACAACCCCACAATAGACCACAGCAGTCCACCTACCCCCCACCGCCCCACACCGAAACCAGGGTTATTGTGCGGTTTGGTCTCCAGTGGCCACCACTACTGGTAATAATACAATTTACTATGTCATTTATGTAATGTACCATAACTACCAAATTATAGGTTTGGTAGAGCGCAACTCTCATAACAGCACCATCTATGAACAACTTGAAACTGCAACTGGTAGGTATACCATCAGTGAAGTCATTAACCTGTAACATAAACAGCAACAGTCCTATGGGACTCCTCCAGGGCATGCCAAATATCATTTAAGTGACTATGGATGATGCTCCATGTGCTGTGTCCTGCCTCTGAGGAAATTTTTGATCCAGTCATTAACCTGATAAGCTCTCCCATAGGCCTATATTTACTCTAGAAGGCACTGATGTGACACTAAATAAAAAGCCATTCAAAAGACTAGAAAACCAAACTCACTTGGTTTCTCCTATTCATGACACTGGAGAGATCATGTGTAAAGTGAATGAGTTGAACTCTGCATGATTAAAGTTTTCAGATTCAATGGTAATTTCCTTGAAGAAGATTATTTTGTTGCAAGTAAGTCACAATGTTTGAAATCAGAATTTGTTCTAGTGTTGAGCTATAAATATATGTGAATAATACAGAATTCTGTAGATCAGTACTACTTCTTTTTCCTATCACAGGACTATATCACTGCTCAAGACATTTTCTCTATGCAAGGTTCATGAAATGAGATAATTCACTTGCAAATTTTGTACAGAACTCAACAGTTGCTACTTATGGCCCTCAATCCATTTGGATTTTAATAACTGAGGCTGATTTTCTAAACCTCCAACACTGCTCATTACTTGAGCCACCTTCTCATCAGTATGACCATTAAAAGATGAAAAAATTACCCGAATTTCCTTTGAAAAGGAACATTTGAATCAAGAATTCAACATTTTGGCTTTTGTTCTGTTATTTTATAACTACTTCTTGGTTTATCCACCAGTGTCTGCACACTGATTACGTCACAGCACCAATCAGTTCACTGAAGGGATTTGCAGTGTTGTCTTCTGCGGTGTTTACAACCTACTTGTCTTCATTTATCAGTCAAGTCCTTATTGGTTTGAAATAATCTGTTCTGAATTAGTCTAAAGTTCTCTGACATAATGACTTCACATAATATGATGTTGTTATTAATTTGATTAAGTTCAGATCTCAGATAATACTTTATGGCTCCAAGATACTTTCAATCAGACTTAGCAAGCAGTTAATCCTTTATTCATTTCATTGTTTCCAGGTCTGCTGAAGTGATTGTAATGTCATTAACAGGACTGTGTGGTAATAATGAATGTTTTCTATTATTATCTATGAAGATACATCAATCTGAGTTTGTTGAATTAACAATACAACTGACTTTAGAGTTGTGTTTAACTTAGATCCTCATTGTCAAAACCATATAAAGACGAAGGTTGCATGATTTTGTAAAATCAAAGGAGTGACATACAATGTAGGCTTTCATGGCCACTATTGTCTTCACTTAAAACTTCTGAGCTGATAGGCTGTGCATGGTTGATGTATAAAACTCCCCTGACGTTTCGTCTCTGACTGCGGGAGACATCCTCCGAGGTAAAGGGAAGAACTGCAAAGAGAACTCGAGGAAGTGCCGATTATATAGGCAGTACAGAGGGCACCACTGTTCCTCACATGGCATCAGCTATGAGATTGTCTTCGGTAATGCCAACATTCTCGATTGAAAGTAATCGATCATCACACTTGTGGTGCAACACTGACATCCAAATTTTATCCAGTTTAACACCTTCATCTTTCCTGTTAAAGTTATTACAGTGTTTATCAATCTTGATAGCCTCTCTATACATGTGTGCATAATAATGCGATGTTTTAGATATGACGCTTGTCTTGCTGAATTTTATTTCATGATCACCATCCTGGTAAACATGCTCTGCTACAGCCAATTTATCCATGTGATGCAGGTGGCAGTTCCTCTTATGTTCAACATGAGGGGTGTTCACAGTTATCTTTATGGAACTGATAGAAACCTGTCCACAACTACAAGAAATTTTATATACCCCCGGTGTAGCCAAAGGGTGTCATGCATCTTTTGCTGATCTTAAACATTCTTTTATTTTCCTGGTGGGTATGAAAATAGTTTCCACCCCATACTTGCTTAAAACTTTCCCAACATGGTCTGTGACCTTACTAATGAATAGGAGAAAAACCTTGCCCTTGGGCAACTGTTGTTTGTCGTTGCTCCTGATTCTCAGCCTAGAGTGAAGTGCTCAATCTATATCCTTGCTAGAATAGCCATTGTTCACGAAAGTTGACCATGGATGTTCAATCACATCTTTTAAATAAACAGGTTCACAAATTTTGTATGGCCTGTCTACCAAGGTTTTCATTACAACTCTTTTTTGTCTAGGGTGTTGGTTCGCCGCTTTACCTCGGAGGATGTCTCCTGCAGTTGGAGACGAAACGTCAGGGAAGAGTTTTATACATCGACCACGGTGTATCAGCCTGGAAGTTTTAAGTGAAGAAAGGTGTGACAGCTCATTATCTGTTCATAACAATATTTTCAAAACTAAAATATACACATGTATCATACAAAAAGTACATAGCCCTTCCATATATTTATTGGAGTGCACAAAATATTAATAGTGCAGTAGTACAAATCTAAAGAACACAAAAAAATATATATTTATCACTTTCAAGGGCTAGTCAGTCAGATCCAGACTGATTCTAATTAAATTTCACTGAACTTTGGCATGTTTTGATAAATGACTATCACTCATTGCAAATTTTAAAAATTCTGAACAGATCATGCTTTCAAAGTTCCCTGTCATCTGGAATTCTGCCTTAATTAAATCTGTTGAACATTTGTTTCATGTGTCACATCACTTATTCTTCATAAATGACAAGATCTGCTCTACAAAGACAATGGAGTTATGGATCCTGAACAAAAATCTTACCCCTTGGAAACATTTGGTACACCTTGCTCAGATACAGAATTTAATTCAGTTTGCAACATAATCGCCATCTTTATTCACACTGCTGCTAACATAATCTCGATGGCTGCTGAACTCCTCATACAGGAAATCTATGTAAATATTTTCACTTAGGTGGAACAGTTCTACATCTTTTCAAAATCTTGGATATGATAGAATCCGCAAGAGATTTTTCTGGCCAGGTTTATTTAGGACTGTCTGTCACTATGTGTCGCACTGTTGAGAGTGCCAGAGGAGAAAGGCACTTCCTCAAAAATCACCTGGCCAACTCATACCAATTCCACCAGTTGAAATGCCTTTCCAGCATGTTGGGATTGACCTCCTTGGATGATTTCCAAAGTCTGCTAGTGGCAATAGATGGATTATTGTTTGCACTGATTATCTGACATGCTACGGCATTACAAAAGCCATGAAAACAGCCGAAGCATCCGAGGTAGTCAAATTCATTGTGGAAGATATTGTATTAAAACATAGTACCCCAAGGTCATTAATTATGGATCAAGGGAAAGTTTTTCAATCGAATATTGTGACAATGATAAACCGTCAGTGCGACATTATTCATCACAACATGACTGCCTACCATCCATAAACTAATGGGCTTACTGAACGCCTTAATAATACCTTGGCCGACATACTATCAATGTTCATCAATGTTGAGCAGAGTAACTGGGATGAGGTGCTACCTTTCGTGATGTTTGCCTACAACACCGCAAAGAAGACACAACAGGATTTATGCCATTTTTCCTGATGCATGGGTGTGAGGTGACTATGGTGATGGAAACTGTGTTTCTGTTACGTCCTGATGACATGGATGATGACTACATTGGCCATGTGTT
Source organism: Schistocerca cancellata (assembly GCF_023864275.1). Classification (NCBI taxonomy): domain Eukaryota; kingdom Metazoa; phylum Arthropoda; class Insecta; order Orthoptera; family Acrididae; genus Schistocerca; species Schistocerca cancellata. The sequence continues at coordinate 874,554,981 of NC_064629.1, read as the reverse complement.
AACCAGAGCTGAGGAAGCTCGGCAGTTAGCTCGACTGTGCACGCTGCAGGCTCAAGGAAATGATCGCTGAAGGTATGGCGTGAGCCATCGCCCTGTTGTCTACCAGCCTGGTGACCTCGTTTGGGTCTTCATTCCTGTTTGGAAGGTTGGTCTCTCTGAGAAGCTCCTCAGGCGCTACTTTGGACCTTATAAGGTTGTAAGACAGTTGTCTGATGTTACTTATGAAGTTGAGTATTTTGACCCCGACACAAGATGACAAAAAATCAGAGATACTGTCCACATCCTTTGAATGAAGCCCTATAAGGATCCTGCAACCCAGGGTAAATTCGAAGCTCCAGCAACAGGCAACAAGCGGAAAGGTGATGAAGAGTGTAGCAGCAAAAGAAGTTCTCAGATCACCACCAGGATGAGAATCAGTCATCAGGAGTCGGAGTATGCAGGACCAATGACTCATTTCCAGACTAGGAGGATGTAACACTGGGATGCTGTTCATGTAAGGAAGGAGCAATGTTGCACAAGAAGCTGAGTAGCACAGTGGGGTACTGGTTAGGATACTAAACTGTTGCATGAAGGGTCATGAGCTCAAAACTCACCTGGACTACAATTTTAATTCTATATTCAGTTCAAGTAGATTTAAGAAGTATTCACAAATGTCAAGAATCATTGTACTGGAATGTTCTGTAGCTGTATATATACAGGCTGGAGGCAGTTCACTCCATGCTCTTGCATGTGCAAGTGCTGAACAAACCTTCGTTAAGTGAAGTTAGTGCTCGTCATTCATCTAATTACACCTTCTTCTACATGACAATATGTACAGATAACCAAAATATTAGTGCTGTCACTGAAACTAAATTTCTTAGGATTTGTATCCAGGGAAACTTATATGAGGCTCTCATATCACATCCCTAAATTAAAAACTAGCAAAAATAAGCTATGTAGTAAGAATTCTTTGCCACAATACTACTACATTCAATACTGACATATCATTCTCTGGGGAAATGTACACCAAACCATAACAGTTTTCAGCAAACAAAAGGCAATTATAAGAATAATGAAACAAGTGATCAGCAGTAAACCATGCAAACCTTTCTTTAAAGATTTAAAGAACTTACCCCGTCCCTGCATTTATGTACTGGAAGTAGTCATGCATGTCAAAATAACTATACTGAGAAAAGGAAAACCTTTTTTCTCAAAATAAAACTGTCCATGATTACAGTACCTGGTCAGACAGTGACATACATGTTAATCATTGTAATACCACATTATGCCAAAAAGGTGTATATCATGCAGGAACAAAAGTATACAACAGATTACCAAGACAAATAAAATCTCTTCTTGAACTACAGATTTTTAAAAAGTCTGTGACAGCTTATCTTCTACAAAACTGCTACTATTGAATCTCACAGTATCTTATGCAAAAAAATAATTTGTACCTTTAATCATAGAAGTAAGTTATAAGTGTACAGTATTTAATAAAATTTGTAATTACACTGTTCTTAAAAAAAATAAAATAAAAATAAAAAAATAAAAAATTTCTATTTCTGATGAAAAATATTGTGATCCTAGTTGTATTTTGAGTGCTGAATTGAAAACTGTTTTTGGTTTTTTTTCTGTCAGGAATAGTTTATGAGTAATCGCAATTTTATTTCTCTTTTCAGTTTCTGATATAGTGCAGCAAACGTGAGGTGAAATTCGACAAACAAATGCACATCTTTATGATGTTATAAGTTCATCACATTAATGGAGGGTGGGATCTAACATATAACACAGTAACCTTTGTGTATACACTTTGAAGCATTTATTTGACATGAGAAACTACAGAAAATTGACAAACAATAAGCCACTGCCTTGTAATGCACGTCACTTTTTTCTCTTGTATTTTGAATCTTTCTTCTCTCGAATGATATTCCAGCAATAATCTGCTAACATAGAAGGTACCCACTTCCTTTCATAGCGCCTTTCTATGGTAGAAATGTCTTTATGGAATCTTTCCCCATTTTCATCTGATACGTCACTACAACTCTCTGTGAAGTAGTCCAGATGAGAGTCCATCATATGTACCTTCAAAGACATATTGCACCCCAAATGCTGATATGCTTTGATCATATCCTTCACCATTGCTTTGTAGTTAGTAGCTCTTCTTCTTCCGAGGAAGTTTTCCGACACCATCTTGAAACAGTCCCATGCGGTTTTTTCTTTATCAGTTAAATATGCTTCAAAATTTGCATCTTTCTGCAGCTCCCTGATTTGTGGGCTCACAAAAACACCTTCCTTTATTTTTGCAGCTGAAAGACAGGGGAATCTGATAGCTAGATATGCAAACCCGCAGCCTGTTGGATCCATGGCCTTCACAAATTGTTTCATCAGGCCAAGTTTGATGTGAAGCAGTGGAAGTAGTATATATTCAGGAGCTAAAAGACTTTCACATTGTACATTCTTTTCGCCAACTTTCCATCTTCGCCTAGGCCATTTCTTTTTCATGTAGTGAGAATTTCGGTCTCGACTATCCCACTCGCAAAGGAAACAGGCATACTTTTTGTAGCCTTGTTGCATTCCCAGTACCATAGCAATTACCTTGAAATCTGCACATATTTTCCATTTGTGTTCATTGCATTTTAATGAATTTAGCATCCTTTTTATGAATTCATAATTGTCTTTTGTCAAACTAGCGTAAGCTACTGGAACAGAGGGTATTTTATTTCCATTATGGAGCAAAACACCCTTCAGACTTGTTTTCGATGCATCTATGAAAAGTTTCCACTCCTGTGAAATATAAGGGAAGTTCAGCACTTTCATCAGGGCAGCAACGTCATTGCAAAATGTCAGTGCTTTGTCAGTTGAAAAATAAGAAATAAAGGCATGTTCTCTGGGCCTGAACACACTGATTTTAGTACTTCAGTGCAGTAGATTACACTCTTATAATCTTGAACCAAGCAGCTGTGCATTTTGTTTACTTAGTCCTAGATCACATACTAAATCATTCAAATCTGCCTGTGTTAACAAATGTGGCGATGACTCACTTGTGCAGTGATATAAAGAATCATCATCTGTGATTTCTTCAGTACTACTTATTTCACTGTCACTCGGAATTTGACCTCGAGCTCTTGAAGGTACTGAAGGTTGTCGGAATGCTGCACTGGTATTCTCGCTGAAGGCAGATCTGGGTAAACAATGTGCCTCTTCGACTCTTTGTTTGTAAAACCCTGAATTTTTGTTAGGCAGAAATAACAATCAGTAACATGGACCTTAGGCTCTCTCCACACCATGGGAACAGCAAACAACGCCACATTCTCATTCTCTTTATTTTTCCACCACTGAATTAGTTTGCAGTAACATGTAGCACAACAGAAATGTGGTGCCCATTCTTTATCTTGGTCTCCTACCTCTACTCCAAAGTAATGTTTGTATGCTTTCTTTATGACTGAAGAAATTTTTCTGGCAAAAGTGAACTTCCCACAGATGTAGCAGAAGTTGTCCGGCTTATATAGACATCCCAACGACGTGGCATTTCTGCAAATTTAAAAATACCACTTTGGTAATACACCTGTATTAAATTAATAGTAGGGAACTAGAGGAACACTGATGTGTAAAAACAAGTAGTCATTTTACCTTCAGCACCAGGCTCAATCAGTTTACACACAGGAACTAAAAAATTCAACCGTGCTCGGAAATATGACAGACAGTTACTTGTCAGCCAAAACACCCACTCATTAATACTGACACAAATTGCGGCTAACACCACTGTTGTAAACTCGATGCACCTGCCCCTAGGAGGCGTGAATCTTTACTGCTGAGGCAGCGACCGGCTGTCGCCGTTCGAGTTAATGAGATGTTTCAGGTGGTCTTAATGACATAGGTGTGGCCGGGGATAACCTAATGATGTCTGATTCTTCCCACCTGCTGTTGCACAAGAAATTATCACGTTATATCACTACTGGATGCGGCAACATACCCGTATTTCTCTATAATGTCTCTGTGTTTGCCATGAATTGTGAATATACATATATATATACATATTACATAAAAAGTATCCCTGACAACCATATTTTGTTTACATATTTGAATTTCCCATGGTAAAATGGTCTAGAAGCACATACTTTAATATCAGAAATAGAACCCATGTTGAACAGTGTTATTAACTGTACCCATGTTGAACAGTGTTATTAACTGTATAGATCCAATTTGTTATAAAAATTTTAATGAGGTGTGTTTCATGTTTGTAAAACCAACAACTAGAAAGGTTTCCTGTCCAATATCCTGTGTACAATGTGTGTACTGAAAAAGAGATTTATATGGACAAATAAACAAATAAATTAATTAAATAAAATATACTACTGATGATGGTAAGTGTGTGTTCAAGGAGACCAAACAGCTAAGATCATGTCTCCCGCCCATCCCCAGAACAGAAGCAGAGCACTCAGTCTATGTATAGAGTAAATTTTATGTGCAAGTGTGATAAAATGTTCTAGACATTATTGTAGCCAATATCTGAGGTGGAACATTGAAACCAGCCCTGGGAACCAGCTCTGAATTACAGACCTATATCACTAACATCATTTTGCAGTAGGGTTTTTGAACATAAACTGTGTTTCAATATTTTGAATTACTTCAAAGAAAATGATTTATTGACAAACAGCCAACATGGATTCGGAAAAAAAGTTATTGTTGTTCCTCACAAGAAACTTCTAATCAAATTGCATGCCAATTGCGTATTATTTCATTTGTGCAACAGGATTCATGATTTCTTGTCAGAGAGGTCACAGTTCATAGTAACTAACAGGAAGTAATTGACCAAAACAGAAGTAATATCTGGCAGCCTCAAGGAAGTGTTATAGGCCCTCAGCTCCTGATCTACATAAATATTTTAGATGACAATTTGAGGAGCCCTCTTAGATTGTTTGCAGATGATGCAGGCATTTACAATCTCATAAGGTCATCAGGTGATCAAAACCAACTGCAAAATAGCTGCTGATAAACCTTTCAGGATGTGAGGTCATGTTCCAAGAAACTTCTCTGTTCCTGAGGTTTCATCCAAGACTGCAGTGGGCATCCTCAGAGGTACTTCTCTGCTGAGTCCTGCCGACTGCTTGGTCAGTATCAGGATGATTTTAAAAGGAAAGAGGAGGCAATGAAACATAGTGACATATGGAGAGTAGCTCTGCAGAATCACTAGACAATTTTATCTTTGACAAGATGGCAATCAATAGTTAAGTTTTATCTTTGACAAGGATTATCTCTGCTCATCACATGTTTCTTTGGCTATACCCCATTTCCTACAGTACATATGTCACTCTCAGATGTCCAACTGGTCAGTCAGCAAGACTCAGTGGAGGAGTGCCTCTGAGGATGTCCAGCACAATCCTGGATGAAATGTCAGGAACAGAAGAGTTTCTTAGACCACAACCTCATAGTCTGAAAGGTTTACCAGCAGCTGTGTCATCTGGTCATGCAAGTCATCATTCTATGAATTGCAAAATAATTTAGGAAAGATATTTGTATGGTTCAGTAAGTGGGAACTGACTGTAAATAATCAAAAGTGTGAAGTCAGCCACATGAGTAACAAAAATAAGCTGCTAAATTTTGGTTACACAATAAATCACACAAATCTGAATGTTGTAAATTCAACTAAATACTTAGAGATTACAATTATGAATATCTTAAATTGGGATGATCACATAGATAGTGTTGTGTGGAAAGCAAACCAAAGACTGTGAGTTTTTGGCAGAACACTTAGAAAATGCAACAGGTCTACTAAAGAGACTGCTTACACTATGATTATCTGCCTTCTTTTGGGGTTGCTGTGTGGTATAGTATCCAGATCAGATAGGACTGACAGAAGACATTGAAAATGTTCAATGAAGAGAGAGAGTGCCACAGATATGATATGTGAATTGGGGTGACAATCATTAAAACAAAGACACTTTACTTTGCAGCAGGACCTTCTCACGAAATTTCAACCATCAACTTTCTCCTCAGGGTAGGAATTTTTTTTTTTTCAGCCCCCACCTAGATAGGGCAAATTGCTCATCATAATAAAAAAAGAAAAATCAGAGCTTGGACAGAAAGTTTAAAATGTTCTTTTTTCCTGCACACTGTTTGAGAATGGAATGGCAGAGAAATAGCTTGAAGGTGGTTTAATGAACCCTCTGCTAGGCACTTAATTGTGAATTGCAGAATAATCATGCAGATGTAGATGCAGATGTAGATATGCACCTAGTGGAATGTGGTAATCTGCCTAAAAACCACATCCAGGCTGGCTGGCACACGGATCCCTTGTCATTAAACTGCCAGGCAGATTCGATCTGGGGCCAATGTACCTGCCCTTCTGGAAGTGGTTGTGTTAATACATGTAGTTACCTGTATGGGTAAATACACTACTAATGTCAGATGCACAAATCCTTTTCCTTGGTGGTGGTGGTCAAGCAGACAGACATGCAGAAGAAATTCCATAGACTTTGACAGGCAGGAGAGAAGTACCAGCAGGACTGAGTCTTTTAAGGCACATTGTGTGTCATAAATGGGTGGCTTGATAGGTGAGAACATTGAAGTTGCCACCGCCCTCCCCTTCCAAGATGGGAGGATTCAGAGTTGCTTTCTGGTCCGTCACACTGTTTGAAGGAAGTTTAAAATCTTCTTTATACTTCCTGGTGTCTGATCATATCTGTATGGATTGTTGCACTTTGGAGGCTTAATAAGTGCCTTACTTTCCTTGCTATTAGCCTCCATTAGTTGCATCATTCATGTACCCTTATGAAACTGAAAAAAAAAATTCTTTTGAAATCTACATAATTAGTGTTGTGCAAGTAGTTTCGATTTAGCTTCACCATAGCAGAACACAAATTATCAATAAATGCTTTGTACATTTCCATAATACCTTTATGGTTCTATTCTGAATGCTTCCCTGATGGTGTCTTCACTGCACTCCATATCAGTTTGATTTTAGTCTGAGATTTATCTGTCCTACTTGCAGAGCTCGCACTCTTAGCTTCTCCAATAACATTTATTTAGATCTTACAGTACTTGTTGTAATGATGTAGTGCAAATGGTCCTTGATAGTTCTGTAGACTCTGACGCAGTTCCCACTTTATTTTCCATGAGATTATGATTCCTTGCATTATCCACATTGTTTACCTGTCGCTATTGGTATAATGTTTTGTGTGTCTTTGTGGAAGGAGCTTTTGCAAAATGTAATAAAAGTCTCTGTGAAAGCTTTGTATGTTAATACAGGGTGATTAAAAATTATGTTTCCACTGATATAATGGATCTGAACCTGCTTTTAAAATGTGTATTTAAATAAATTTAAATGATGGTTGCTAGAATTAGTAATTTACTTGTGGTCTCAAATTAGTTGCCATCATGTGTAAAATACACAAATTATTCTACACTAAATTTGAAAAAATATGTATTTGGTACATATACATACACTTATTTCAATTGTGTGGTGACATAATTCTGAATCACCTTGTATTTTGTAAAAACTGCCACATTGAGAATGGTAGATGTAATTGAACATAATTGTATACCACACTTTAGGTGTATGAGAGGACAAAAATGTTTATAATTGCATAACTGTATATGATCTCTGAGTGTGAGAATTCAGAATAATGTGGAACCCCTATGTATAAGTACTACAATCATCACCTTTAAACATTATGTCACTCTCTTTCAAAAATTTGTTCAAACAGCTGGGGATCTTTCTTATGCCATGCCAGTACATTTTTTCACTAATGTGCTTTGTGAACAATAATCATACAATTTACTAAACAAGCAGAGAATATCATTATTATGACAGAAGAAGTAAACATGATCTTTACGAGGATAATAAAATACTTTCTTTCAGTTCTTTCTATGGTAAACCAAAAGTATTATTCATTGACTGTTGTTTTCTACTAGGTGTTATATATTCTAGGCACTTGGTGGACACTAATGAAATATTTAACGAAATTATGCACATAGTTAAGTTTGCCCGATCCTTAACTTAATGGCTGCTGCTGTATAACATATGAATGTCAAACAAATAATATGCAGCTTTAAGTGATATTATCATATTAAAGATTACTGCAGTTGTATTAATAATGTCTTTAAAAATACAGATTACAGGGAACAAGCTGTGGGAATGTGTGTCAGTGCTGTCAGTGAGTACTATAAGCAAGAGAACTGTTTTTCAGGAAGTTTATTATGTCTGTGATGGAGAATACATAAAAGCCATTATTATTTTCATTTTGTATTATTTGTATGCAGTAACATCAAATTTACAATAAATAATTTACAGGTAACAGAAATAATGTTCTTGTTTTTTAATCAAGAAAAATCATTTTAATGAAACACAGTGCTCCCTCACACCTGTTTCTCCGTTTGTGGATTACTGTTTCAAAAATAATACAACACAGACATTTCAATGAGCCAAAAGTATTGGTTTAGATGAAATAGGTAAGGTGATGAACTAGCAAAAGTTATAAAGGAGACAAAAACAGAAAATAAATATGAAGTTTATTTCTTTCATTCTTCCACATTTTCTAAATTGTTAGCAGAATTGAGTCCCTGTAATGTGTCATAGCTCGGAGGTATAATACACTTATTACATAAATCTATAAGATCTTTTTTCTTTTCTTTACTTATGCACAGAGGACTGTCATATGCTGGGAACAGAGTATTGTCTCCAGGTACTGAATTTGAAGAATTTAGTAGGCTAGGTCTTTTCTTGGTGTGCAAAACTTGAAAGTCATGATCTTCATAGGAATACTTGAAAAACATCATGTCAAGCTGGTCTTCCCTATATTTCATCCGAACAATCTTAATCCATTTCACAGTTTCTCCATTCTCAGCAGTTTTCCTATTCTGAACTATTTTCTTCTGAAGCTGGTTGACATCTAAAATTTGAGTGTTACCCAATACCGTCACCCTGTACTTGTTGGAGGTCATTTTTACAATTGTATACCAGCCAATGGGATCAAAAACATCCACATGTTTACTTTTTCTTTCCATGCTCACATGCACTGAGTCTACTTCCATCTGTAAATGTCCAGGCTCAAAGAAGCAGTGGGATGTCCAGCGTATTCACTGCATGCAAACACATAGTGCTCATGTTGGTGTTCCTGCTCTGGCCCCCACCTGTATCAGAAAGCAAGGTTATCGGTTTTCCTTGTGTATGATTTTTCAAAAAGTCTCTTTTTGCTGTTGTCTCATCCTACATGTAGCAATCGGTTTTGTTTTCTCTTACACTAAGAACTGTGAGATTGTACATGGAGAGCCTTCTTTTATAGAATACTGCCTTTTCATTCACTTTAGGGCAGTAAAGCACAGCTTCTAAGTCAAATTCAGCTAGCAAAGATTTGCCTTTTCTTGCACTTTCTTTCTTAATGTTCTTAAATTCCCTTGACATTTCTTTCCTTTTCAAATGCTCTTCCTGTTAACTTTCAAAATCTTTGTCTTCCTTTTCCTCAGCTGAAAGGTGTGAAAACCTTAAACATTTATCACACTTATCTTTTTGTGGCCTGTGGAATTTCAGGTTAAATTCCTTTGTGTATACTTCCCTGTACAGTCATAATTGCTCAACTGTCTTTCCTTCCTCATAGCGTTGTTCCCAATATAACTCATGTTGTTGTGGTCTTCAGTCCTGAGACTGGTTTGATGCAGCTCTCCATGCTACTCTATCCTGTGCAAGCTTCTTCATCTTCCAGTACCTACTGCAACCTACATCCTTCTGAATCTACTTAGTGTATTGATCTCTTGGTCTCCCTCTACGATTTTTACCCTCCACGCTGCCCTCCAATGCTAAATTTGTGATCCCTTGATGCCTCAGAACATGTCCTACCAACCGATCCCTTCTTCTAGTCAAGTTGAGCCACAAACTTCTCTTCTCCCCAATCCTGTTCAATACCTCCTCATTAGTTACGTGATCTACCCACCTTATCTTCAGCATTCTTCTGTAGCACCACATTTCGAAAGCTTCTATTCTCTTCTTGTCCAAACTAGTTATCGTCCATGTCTCACTTCCATACATGGCTACACTCCATACAAATACTTTCAGAAACGACTTCCTGACACCTAAATCTATACTCGATGTTAACAAATTTCCCTTCTTGAGAAACGCTTTCCTTGCCATTGCCAGTCTACATTTTATATCATCTCTACTTCGACCATCATCGGTTATTTTACTCCCTAAATAGCAAAACTCCTTTACTACTTTAAGTGTCTCATTTCCTAATCTAATTCCCTCAGCATCACCCGACTTAATTTGACTACATTCCATTATCCTCGTTTTGCTTTTGTTGATGTTCATCTTATATCCTCCTTTCAAGACACTGTCCATTCCGTTCAACTGCTCTTCCAAGTCCTTTGCTGTCTCTGACAGAATTACAATGTCATCGGCGAACCTCAAAGTTTTTACTTCTTCTCCATGAATTTTAATACCTACTCGGAATTTTTCTTTTGTTACCTTTACTGCTTGCTCAATATACAGATTGAATAACATCGGGGAGAGGCTACAACCCTGTCTCACTCCTTTCCCAACCACTGCTTCCCTTTCATGCCCCTCGACTCTTATAACTGCCATCTGGTTTCTGTACAAAATGTAAATAGTCTTTCGCTCCCTGTATTTTACCCCTGCCACCTTCAGAATTTGAAAGAGAGTATTCCAGTCAACACTGTCAAAAACTTTCTCTAAGTCTACAAATGCTAGAAACGTAGGTTTGCCTTTTCTTAATCTTTCTTCCAAGATAAGTCGTAAGGTCAGTATTGCCTCACGTGTTCCAACATTTCTACGGAATCCAAACTGATCTTCCCCGAGGTCGGCTTCTACCAGTTTTTCCATTCGTCTGTAAAGAATTCGCGTTAGTATTTTGCAACTGTGACTTATTAAACTGATAGTTCGGTAACTTTCACATCTGTCAACACCTGCTTTCTTTGGGATTGGAATTATTATATTTTTCTTGAAGTTTGAGGGTATTTCGCCTGTCTCATACATCGTGCTCACCAGATGGTAGAGTTTTGTCATGACTGGCTCTCCTGAGGCCATCAGTAGTTCTAATGGAATGTTGTCTACTCCCGGGGCCTTGTTTTGACTCAGGTCTTTCAGTGCTCTGTCAAACTCTTCACGCAGTATCTTATCTCCCATTTCATCTTCATCTACATTCTCTTCCATTTCCATAATATTGTCCTCAAGTACATCACCCTTGTATAAACCCTCTATATACTCCTTCCACCTTTCTGCTTTCCCTTCTTTGCTTAGAACTGGGTTGCCATCTGAGCTCTTGATATTCATACAAGTGGTTCTCTTCTCTCCAAAGGTCTCTTTAATTTTCCTGTAGGCAGTATCTATCTTACCCCTAGCGAGACAAGTCTCTACATCCTTCCATTTGTCCTCTAGCCATCCCTGCTTAGCCATTTTGCACTTCCTGTCGATTTCATTTTTGAGACGTTTATATTCCTTTTTGCCTGCTTCATTTACTGCATTTTTATGCTTTCTCCTTTCATCAATTAAATTCAATATTTCTTCTGTTACCCAAGGATTTCTATTAGCCCGCGTCTTTTTACCTACTTGATCGTCTGCTGCCTACACCACTTCATCCCTCAGAGCTACCCATTCTTCTTCTACTGTATTTCTTTCCCCCATTCCTGTCAATTGTTCCCTAATGCTCTCCCTGAAACTCTCTACAACCTCTGGTTCTTTCAGTTTATCCAGGTCCCATCTCCTTAAATTCCCACCTTTTTGCAGTTTCTTCAGTTTCAATCTGCAGTTCATAACCAATAGATTGTGGTCAGAATCTACATCTGCCCCAGGAAATGTCTTACAATTTAATACCTGGTTCCTAAATCTCTGTCTTACCATTATATAATCTATCTGAAACCTGTCGGTATCTCCAGGCTTCTTCCATGTATACAGCCCCCTTTCATGATTCTTGAACCAAGTGTTAGCTATGATTAAGTTATGCTCTGTGCAAAATTCTACAAGGCGGCTTCCTCTTTCATTCCTTATGTTTCCTTCTCTCCCTTTTCCTACTGACGAATTCCAGTCACCCATCACTATTAAATTTTCGTCTCCCTTCACTACCTGAATAATTTCTTTTATCTCGTCATACATTTCATCTATTTCTTCATCATCTGCAGAGCTAGTTGGCATATAAACTTGTACTACTGTAGTAGGCATGGGCTTTGTGTCTATCTTGGCCACAATAATGCGTTCACTATGCTGTTTGTAGTAGCTAACTCGCACTCCTATTTTTTTATTCATTATTAAACCTACTCCTGCATTACCCCTATTTGATTTTGTATTTATAACCCTGTAATCACCTGACCAAAAGTCTTGTTCCTCCTGCCACCGAACTTCACTAATTCCCACTATATCTAACTTTAACCTATCCATCTCCCTTTTTAAATTTTCTAACCTACCTGCCCGATTAAGTGATCTGACATTCCACGCTCCGATCCGTAGAACGCCAGTTTTCTTTCTCCTGATAACGACGTCCTCTTGAGTAGTCCCCGCCCGGAGATCCCAGTGGGAGACTATTTTACCTCCGGAATATTTTACCCAAGAGGACGCCATCATCATTTAATCATACAGTAGAGCTGCATGTCCTCGGGAAAAATTACGGCTGTAGTTTCCCCTTGCTTTCAGCCGTTCGCAGTACCAACACAGCAAGGCCGTTTTGGTTAATGTTACAAGGCCAGATCAGTCAATCATCCAGACTGTTGACCCTGCAACTACTGAAAAGGCTGCTGCCCCTCTTCAGGAACCAGATGTTTGTCTGGCCTCTCAACAGATACCCCTCCGTTGTGGTTGCACCTACGGTACGGCCATCTGTATCGCTGAGGCACGCAAGCCTCCCCACCAACGGCAAGGTCCATGGTTCATGCTGAGGATATATAACTCATATGTTATCTTAATACTCATATCAGCAGATAAATAATCTGCTGTACATTCTTTCCTCTTGTGATGAGAAGGAAGTAAGGAAATCTCTTAATGTGTTTCATGACATCCCCTTCTCTCTTTCTCAATTGCATCATGTTCATCTCTTTTTTTAATATTATTTCTTACAAAGATTTCAGAAATCCTAACTGTCTTGAGAAAAAACTGCATACAAACTTGAATCTTATCAGATCTCTTTATTAGATAGAATTTCTTGGTACTCTTCCTTTGTGAGTTATCCAGTTGTGTCCTCACACTTCATTTCCCTTCTTCTTCCACTAACTTATTTAGGTACTGCCTTTGTAGCTCAACTGATCCAAGATCCCAGTAGACTCTATGGATATTTCGTCTGTCTTGCTCAGTAAACTTACTGGTGCACTGTTGTGGACATTTAGAGAAATCTTTTGACTTCACGTTTCTTGCAGGAGCTTTGGAATTCTTTCTAGAAATATATGCCCTACCATGCTGTCGATTGATTTTTCTTTGATTTCTTTTTCATTTCTCTTTAATTGCTACCCTTTTTCATTTTCTTGTTTTGTTACTATTCTCAGTACCAGCATTGCCATCTGCAATTTTCCTATCCTGGTTGTGATGATTTACTTGTGCACTAGTTGCAACCTCAGCAGTTTTTGTGACATTCTTTACGAGGGACATTCCACATTCAACACTGCTGTCTGTAACAATAATGTGACAGGTATTCAGAGGAAGGGAAAAGAAAATTAACTGGAACTGCTATAGTGTCTAGTAATCGTTTGGATACTCACCAGAATCTGTAGTGTTGCCCAGTTCATAGGAAGGATCATCATCTGTATCTGGACCAATGAATGTCCTGAGCATCTCCACAACACGTTCTTCCTCAGCTGTGAATATAAACAATAATAATAATGACAACAGCAGTAATAGCAATAATAATAATAGTAATAATGACAACAGCTGTAATAACAATAATAGTCATTATTATTATTATAGTACTTACTACCGAAATATATACACCAAGAAACAGGTTCTAATACTTACAACATTCCATTAAATTATGTTCCTTCTCCAGGCAAATTTTCATCATCCTTCTTCCTCTGGACTCCATAGGGCTCCTACTTGCTTGTAAACCCATTCATAACTGAAACAGTATTTATCTTCCTTGTCAGGAAGTCGCATTTCGTTGTTGTCACAGAGCGATGACGACAATGCTTCTAAAGAGAAGTAGCAAGAAAAAGCAACTACTAACAGTTCTGTTAGGATCAGAGAAACATAAGAGCCAATCTGTTTCACAAATTAACACTGCATCCAGGGGTCTAAAAACAGATCAGCTCTTCCATCTGTCTGATCTTTTTTGTAAAATGTAGATACATTGACAACTAAAACAGACACCACATAAGATAGAGTTACACTTGTTTGATCATAACGTAGGTCTTGATTCTGTGTACATTATGATACTAACAACTCAAAAATGGCAAAAATGTAGTTACATCTGTCTGATCCTAAGTGGGCGAACTTCCAATTAATGTCAAATTAGTCATTTGTAATTTGAATAAAACAAAAAAAAACACTTAAACTTCATCTTCTGGATAAGTCTTTATGTTCTTCACAGGAAATTTTTGATATTGTCTAATAATTAGTGAAATGTGTTAAATTTTAAGCATTTGTATAAGAACTGACTCTGTAGGATTGGTATATCAATTGTTGACAGAATGTTTTTTATATGAATCAGAATGTAAGCCTTGTGATTTGTTTGTGTGACAATTATTATTACTATAATACATGTTATTATTTGAACACTTGGACATAGCTTTCCATGTATATGTTTACATATGATTTAGACTGTAAGTGCCATAATCAAAATGGCTCTGAGCACTATGGGACTCAACATCGGAGGTCATCAGTCCCCTAGAACTTAGAACTACTGAAATCTAACTAACATAAAGACATCACACACATCCATGCCCAAGGCAGGATTCGAACCTGCGACCATAGCGGTCACGCGGTTCCAGACTGAAGCACCTAGAACTGCTCGGCCTAAGGGTCATAATCATTTGGCCTACATGCTATTATTGTAACAATCTGACTCATTCTACATCCTAGTGATTCGCTCATTTCAAAGATCCCTGGAACTTGAAAGTAAATAAATAAATAAGAAAATAAAATGTATATGATTTCACTATGCTGTGTTAATATGAGTCCACAAAGGAACCACACTGACTATGGAAGTACCATGCTGAAAAAGTCACTCACAAACAATATCCCATAAAAGTTCAATGCGTGACAATTCAGGTGTACAGGTAGGTCAAGAAATACTTGTTGCATATATGTCACCACATGTGGACAGACAAAGTTGTGCTGAATAACAGAGTGTGTGGAACTGCATGCTCTAAGCCCTCCCTGAGTTCAGGCTGTCTCACTGTGTCCAACATTTTGGTATCCAGCACATGACATTGTCATTACTGAAGGGTAGATTGAAGAGATAGTAGGCTGGAAGTCTGCCACTCAGAATTCCAGCAGCAGTATTAACAAATCTTCTGTGGTCTGAGGCATTTGTGGTTTCTGGAAAATGAAAGCTAATGCAATGGAATGTGTGCCACCAGTCCAGCCTATAGCAAATGATATAAAACCATTGGTGCAGACTGGTCAACATCTATTCAAGCATTCCAGAATTGAGGTGTATGGTTCATTATGACAGTATGGTCCCTGTAGCTGATCAATTCATATCATTTTCTTCTATCCACTGTTTTCACGCTTGCATCGTTATCTTATCTGTATGACTTATATGAGTCAAAACATAAGACAAATTCATTTCTCAGAGAGTGCTCATTCTCCTTTCCACAACCTCATTCACATGTCAACATTACACCATGCAGTCAAAAAATCCTGAGAATGATTTTATAACCTAGCATACAAGCAATTCCAGTACAGTAACTACAGTGACAGCCTCAACTAACAACTGTAAACAACAGATGAGCTTTCAATGAGGTACTTTTGATCAGGCTTTGTTAACTAATGGATGTGCAGCCATAGTGTGTCAACATCTTTGTGTCACAAATTTCAATGGAGCAACACCTCTAAATCAAGTGTTCAGGGCATTCTTCAGAATGTTTTGAAGAAGAGAAAATTGTGGGCAAAGTTTACCCTGCACACTTAGCCTCCAAACAAAAATAACAACGTGTGGAAGCCTGCCATGACTTGATTTAAATGCAGAATACAGACAATTCTTTTCTGGAAAAAGGCATCACGGATGATGAAACTTGGTGTTATCAATAAAAAAGTATCACAAAATGATGAAGGGCAGATATTCACATGAAGGGTCAATGCTTTGATGACACAACCAACATTCAAGTCAATGTGGTGGATGAGTTGAACACCATTCAAGAGAAAGATACTTATGGAAGTTTCACATGCCTGTATGAATGTTCTGTGCATTTTACTTGAGTGGAGGGAGGCTATATGGAGCACCTGCAGCATTAAAATCACAAAGTTAACATTTCCCTACTTTTTATTAACCCAGTCTTGAAGCTTTAGAGCTGACACCCTTTGATGTTGTTGAGGTGTGCTGGCGCCTGATTTCAAATTTCTGCCTTATCCACCTATCCTGTGTCTACTATACTTTACAAACACATAAGAAAAAATGCTGAGAATTATTTCTCTACACTTTTAACCATATATATCTGGTCTACTGTTCTGTATAACCTCCAAGACTGGATTCATTCTGACTATTCTTCCAGGTTGATTAAATTTTCATAAACATTAATTGATATCCTGTGAGATGGAGGATATGATCTGTTTCCACAGTTACTATTACAGTGATAATCACTTTCATTCTCTACTAAACAGCTTCAGATACAATGCAGCTGCAGAACAACCATTTGTTTCATGTGCTGCATGGAGTCCCTATAAGTCACTAATGATTATATTATTACCTTTTAACTGATGTTTGCTTTGTTCTACTTCTCTAATAATGTGTTGTTGTTGTTGTTGTGGTCTTCAGTCCTGAGACTGGTTTGATGCAGCTCTCCATGCTACTCTATCCTGTGCAAGCTTCTTCATCTCCCAGTACCTACTGCAACCTACATCCTTCTGAATCTGCTTAATGTATTCATCTCTTGGTCTCCCCCTACGATTTTTACCCTCCACGCTGCCCTCCAATTCTAAATTGGTGATCCCTTGATGCCTCAGAACATGTCCTACCAACTGATCCCTTCTTCTGGTCAAGTTGTGCCACAAACTTCTCTTCTCCCCAATCCTGTTCAATACTTCCTCATTAGTTACGTGGTCCACCCATCCAATCTTCAGCATTCTTCTGTAGCACCATATTTCGAAAGCTTCTATTCTCTTCTTGTCCAAACTATTTACCACCCATGTTTCACTTCCATACATGGCTACACTCCATAAAAATACTTTCAGAAATGACTTCCTCACACTTAAATCTATACTCGATGTTAACAAATTTCTCTTCTTCAGAAACGCTTTCCTTGCCATTGCCAGTCTACATTTTATATCCTCTCTACTTCAAGCATCATCAGTTATTTTGCTCCCCAAATAGCAAAACTCCTTTACTACTTTAAGTGTCTCATTTCCTAATCTAATTCCCTCAGCATCACCCGACTTAATTTGACTACATTCCATTATCCTTGTTTTGGTTTTCTTGATGTTCATCTTATATCCTCCCTTCAAGACACCATCCATTCCGTTCAACTGCTCTTCCAAGTCCTTTGCTGTCTCTGACAGAATTACAATGTCATTGGTGAACCTCAAAGTTTTTATTTCTTCTCCATCGATTTTAATACCTACTCCAAATTTTTCTTTTGTTTCCTTTACTGCTTGCTCAATATACAGATTGAATAACATCGGGGAGAGGCTACAACCCTGTCTTACTCCCTTCCCAACCACTGCTTCCCTTTCATGCCCCTCGACTCTTATAACTGCCATCTGGTTTCTGTACAAATTGTAAATAGCCTTTCGCTCCCTGTATTTTACCCCTGCCACCTTGAGAATTTGAAAGAGAGTGTTCCAGTCAACATTGTCAAAAACTTTCTCTAAGTCTACAAATGCTAGAAACGTAGGTTTGTCTTTCCTTAATCTTTCTTCTAAGATAAGTCGTAAGGTCAGTATTGCCTCACGTGTTCCAGTGTTTGTACGGAATCCAAACTGATCTTCCCCGAGGTCGGCTTCTGCTAGTTTTGCCATTCGTCTGTAAAGAATTCATGTTAGTATTTTGCAGCTGTGGCTTATTAAACTGATAGTTCAGTAATTTTCACATCTGTCAACACCTGCTTTCTTTGGGATTGGAATTATTATATTCTTCTTGAAGTCTGAGGGAATTTCGCCTGTTTCATACATCTTGCTCACCAGATGGTAGAGTTTTGTCAGGACTGGCTCTCCCAAGGACGTCAGTAGTTCCAATGGAATGTTGTCTACTCCAGGGGCCTTGTCTCGACTCAGGTCTTTCAGTGCTCTGTCAAACTCTTCACGCAGTATCGTATCTCCCATTTCATCTTCATCTACATCCTCTTCCATTTCCATAATATTGTCCTCAAGTACATCGCCCTTGTATAGACCCTCTATATACTCCTTCCACCTTTCTGCTTTCCCGTCTTTGCTTAGAACTGGGTTTCCATCTGAGCTCTTGATGTTCATACAAGTGGTTCTCTTCTCTCCAAAGGTCTCTTTAATTTTCCTGTAGGCAGTATCTATCTTACCCCTAGTGAGATAAGCCTCTACATCCTTACATTTGTCCTCTAGCCATCCCTGCTTAGCCATTTTGCACTTCCTGTTGATCTCATTTTTGAGACGTTTGTATTCCTTTTTGCCTGCTTCATTTACTGCATTTTTATATTTTCTCCTTTCATCAATTAAATTCAATATTTCTTCTGTTACCCAAGGATTTCTACTAGCCCTCATCTTTTTACCTACTTGATCCTCTGCTGCCTTCAATACTTCATCCCTCAAAGCTACCCATTCTTCTTCTACTGTATTTCTTTCCCTCATTCCTGTCAATTGTTCCCTTATGCTCTCCCTGAAACTCTGTACAAGCTCTGCTTCTTTCAGTTTATCCAGGTCCCATCTCCTTAAATTCCCACCTTTTTGCAGTTTCTTCAGTTTTAATCTACAGGTCATAACCAATAGATTGTGGTCAGAGTCCACATCTGCCCCTGGAAATGTCTTACAATTTAAAACCGGGTTCTTAAATCTCTGTCTTACCATTATATAAATTATCTGATACCTTTTAGTATCTCCAGAGTTCTTCCATGTATACAACCTTCTATCATGATTCTTAAACCAAGTGTTAGCTATGAGTAAGTTGTGCTCTGTGCAAAATTCTACCAGGCGGCTTCCTCTTTCATTTCTTAGCCCCAATCCATAGTCACCTACTACGTTTCCTTCTCTCCCTTTTCCTACACTTGAATTCCAGTCACCCATGACTATTAAATTTTCGTCTCCCTTCACTATCTGAATAATTTCTTTTATTTCATCATACATTTCTTCAATTTCTTTGTCATCTGCAGAGCTAGTTGGCATATAAACTTGTACTACTGTAGTAGGTGTGGGCTTCGTATCTATCTTGGCCACAATAATGCGTTCACTATGCTGTTTGTAGTAGCTTACCCGCATTCCTATTTTCCTATTCATTATTAAACCTACTCCTGCATTACCCCTATTTGACTTTGTGTTTATAACCCTGTAGTCACCTGACCAGAAGTCTTGTTCCTCCTGCCACCGAACTTCACTAATTCCCACTATATCTAACTGTAATCTATCCATTTCCCTTTTTAAATTTTCTAACCTACCTGCCCAATTAAGGGATCTGACATTCCACACTCTGATCCGTAGAACGCCAGTTTTCTTTCTCCTGATAACGACATCCTCTTGAGTAGTCCCCGCCCGGAGATCCCAGTGGGAGACTATTTTACATCCGGAATATTTTACCCAAGAGGACGCCATCATTATTTAATCATACAGTAAAGCTGCATGCCCTCAGGAAAAATTAAGGCCATAGTTTCCCCTTGCTTTCAGCCGTTCGCAGTACCAGCACAGCAAGGCCGTTTTGGTTAATGTTACAAGGCCAGATCAGTCAATCATCCAGACTGTTGCCCCTGCAACTACTGAAAAGGCTGCTGCCCCTCTTCAGGAACCACACGTTTGTCTGGCCTCTCAACAGGTACCCCTCTGTTGTGGTTGTACCTACAGTACGGCTATCTGTATCGCTGAGGCACAAAAGCCTCCCCACCAACGGCAAGGTCCATGGTTCATGGGGGGGGGGGGGGGGGGGTCTAATAATGTACAAAACTTTTATTATTATATTTCTAATTTGTGAAGAAGTTTATGTACAATTTCTTGTTTTCTTTTGGATCCAAGGTTTGTTTGGGTTTTGAAAGCTGGTTTCCATCTAGAGCCCTGTTACAAGTGAATATTAGATTAGATTAGTACTTGTTCCATAGATCATGAATATGACACTTTGTAATGATGTGGAATGTGTCATGTTAATAAAAGGTGTCTATACAAGATATTACATTACTCAAAATATTACATGACACTTAGTATTTTTAATTTTTATTTTATTTATTTATTTATTTTTGTGTGTGGGGGTTGGGGACATTACCCACTTACTATATCCAAAAATTCATCTAGTGAGTAGAAGGAGTTGCCATTAAGAAATTCTTTTAATTTCCTTTTAAATGCTATATGGCTATCAGTCAGACTTTTGATGCTATTAGGTAAGTGACAAAAGACTTTTGTGGCAGCATAATTTACCCCCTTCTGAGCCAAAGTTAGATTTAACCTTGAGTAGTGAAGATCATCCTTTCTCCTAGTGTTGAGCCATATGCACTGCTAATACTTTTGAATTCATTTGTACCGTTAATAACAAATTTCATAAGTGAATATATATATTGTGAGGCTACAGTGAAGATCTCTAGCTCTGTAAATAAGTGTCTGCAGGATGATCTTGGATGAGCTCCAGCAATTATTCCGATTACACGCTTTTGTGCAATGAACACTCTTTTACTCAATGATGAATTACCCCAGAATATGATGCCATACGAAAGCAGGGAATGAAAATAGGCATGGTAAGCTAATTTACTGAGATGTATATTGACAAAAATTTGCAATGATTCTAATAGCATAAGTAGCTGAACTCAAACGTTTCAGCAGATCTTTAGTGTGTTTTTCCAGTTCAACCCCTCATCAATGCATACACCTAGAAATTTTGAATATTCTACCTTAGCTACTGATTTTTGATCAAAGTCTATATTTATTAATGGTGTCATTCCATTTACTGTGTGGAACTGTATGTACTGTGTTTTGTCAAAGTTTAATGAGAGCCCATTTGCAGAGAACCACTTAATGATTTTCTGAAAAACATTGTTTATGATTTCACCAGTTAATTCTTGTCTGTTGCGTGTGATAGCTATACCTGTATCATTGGCAGAAAGTACCAGCTTTGCATCTTTGTGAATATAGAATGTCAAGTCATTAATATATATTAAGAACAGCAGAGGACCCAAGACCGAACCTTGCGGCACCTCATTCTTGATTGTTCCCCAGTTTGAAAAATCACCAGTTTTTTGCATATTATGTGAACTGCTTATTTCAACTTTCTGCACTCTTCATGTTAGGTATGATTTAAACCATTTGAGCACTTTCCTATTCATACCACAGTACTTGAGCTTATCTAGAAGTATTCCATGATTTACACAATCAAAAGCCTTTAAGAGATCACAAAAAATCCCAATGGTTGACTTCCGGTTACTCAGAGCATTTAATATTTCATTTGTGATAGTATATATAGCATTTTTCATTGAAAAAACTTTCTGGAAACCAAACTGACATTTTGTGAAAACTTTATTTTTACAAAGGTGTGAAGCTACTCTACAATACATTATTTGTTCAAGAATTTTGGATAAGGCAGTCAGAAGAGAGATTAGGTGGTAGTTGTTGACATCAGACATATCCCCTTTTTTATGCAGTAGTTTAACAATGGCATACTCCAGTGTATCTGGGAAAATACCCTGGTTCAAAGAGCTATTACATATGTGGCTAAGAATCCCACTTATCTCTTGGGAACAAGCTTTTATTATCCTGCTGGAAATGCCATCAATTCCATGTGAGCTTTTATTCTTGAGAGAGTTTATTATCTTCCTAATTTCAGAAGGAGAGGTGGGTGGAATGTCAGTTGTATCAAATGGTGTGGGTAAGGTCTCTTCCATTAACTGCCTTGCTTCTTCTAATGAACATTTCGATCCTATTTTCTCTACAACATTTAAAAATGATTATTCAAAATGTGTTCGACTTCTGGCTTGTTGTTTGTCAAGTTTCCATTCACTTTGATGGTAATGCCATCATCCTGTACTCTTGGTTGCCCTGTCTCCCTTGTAATAATATTCCAAATTGTTTTGATTTTGTTATCAGAGGTATTAATCTCAGACATGATGCACATGCTTCTGGACTTTTTAATAGCCTTTCTTAATATAGCACAGTAGTTTTTATAATATTTAGCTGTTTCTGGGTCATTACTCTTTCTTGTTGTTAGATACAGTTCCATTTTGTGATTACAAGATATTTTTACTGCTTTAGTAAGCTAAGGTTTTTTGCATGGTTTCTTATAATTAGATTTAACTACTTTCTTGGGGGAACAGTTTTCAATTCTCTTACAAGTGTATCATGAAATAAGTTATATTTTAAATTAGCATTGGGTTCCTTGTACACCTCATCCCAGTCTAACTGCTGAAGATTTTCTCTGAAACTTCTAATTGTTGAGTCATTAATTGAATGCACAACTTTGGAGGATAGTTTTGAGTTATTGAATGGAGCTATGCCATAAACTGTAACTAGCTGAGCACCATGATTAGAAAGGCCATTCTCAACAGGACAAGAATTTATGTTTTTAAACTTATCTAGGTCTATAAAAGTGTTATCTGTCAATGTGCTGCTGTCCTTTACTACCCGAGTAGGAAAATTGATGACAGATGTCAAATTGAAAGAACCGAACAAGACTTCCAGGTCATTCTTCCTATTACCCTCTTTCAGTGAATCAACATTGAAGTCCCCACAAATAATAATAATGTGCTTTCCCCTATCTGACAGATAGTGCAACATGGCATCCAAGTTTTCCAGGAGTAAATGAAAGTTTCCTGAAGGAGACCTATATACTGATACAATTCTAAAAGAGCCCTCCTTAAGTTTAAGTTGACAGGCCAATGCTTCTATATGTTGCTCTAGACAAAATGTTTTTGTATCTAAGCTTTTTACACAGTGATAACTTTTGACACATATAGCAACTCCTCCTCTCACCTTGTTCTACCTACTCATATGTGCAGCTAGTTTATAACCACTGATATTTACCTTTTCCATATCAGACACAATGTGATGCTCAGACAGGCATAGTATATCTATTACATTATCAGATTCAATTTCATCTAAACAAACCAGGAGCTCATCTAATTTATTCTTCAAGCAATATTTTGGTGAAAAATTGTAACATTATTTTTTACTTTGCTTTTGTGAGAATCTACTTTTTTCTTTAATCCATCAATGTTTTGGTTAAATATGGTAACATTGTTATTTACTTTCCTGTTGTGAGATTCTTGTGAGTTTTGGACCTCTTTAGCAGCTGCCTGCCTGAACTTCTCATTGGACACTGATATGAGTCTAAAAAAGAGGTACATCCATGTGTATTAGTATCCCCCCCCCTTATGGATTTCTCTAACAACCCTGCCAATTTACCCTCCCTTTCCTATTGAGGTGTTGGCCATGCCTTGTGAAATCCCCCCTATCAATAACTCAGAAAGCAGCAGCTTCCTTCAAACTAGCAGCTTTTATGTTAATTTACTAGGTTAAATTTAAAAGATGTAACCATAAATACTATAAACAAATTAGTGCAGGTTTATTGTCAGTACAATATATAAATGATGTTTCTATTGGTTACTTCTGTTTTACTAAAGTATGTTTTGATTCATTCACTATGCCTGGAGATCCTTCTCCTACTTGGTATTTATTGAAAATAAATGAATCAATGAACAACCAACTACAACTAACATTGTTTCTGGTAACTGAAGAAAACTTTACAAGCCAAGATCACTGAAAAAGTATTTTACTGGATGAACAGTCATGACAGAGCTATACTGTCATCATCGGATCTGCAAGAGGATGAACAGGAAGTGATAGGAAAATATCACACAAGTATGATACCATAATGTAGTAAATTTTCTTGTAAGATATCCAACATACCTTACGCTTTAAAATATTTCAATGTGCTGTCTATCAGTGTTGCAATTCATTCCACATTGCATATACATCATCCACTAACTTGAAGATCAATACAAACCAACATGTCAAACATAAAATTATTATGTACAAACACAAAAATAACTGTATAAGTGTTCATGTCCACCACTGACAGCGAAGTGGTGTAAACACAGTGGCCACCATGTACAACCACCAGGCGGCACTGTGGTCACTGACTGGATTATCATACAGCAAAAAGTGTACATAATCCCATATAATTGTTAACGCATTATAAAGGTACATTTTTATTTACATTGATCCAAATCATAGAAATATAAAATTTTTATGTGGAATTAAGATATATAACAATGATACATTTTGAAGGATAAAAATATTTATGACAAATATTAGGGAACAAAGAAATTATTAGGTTCACTGTATATTAAATGTAGACAAGGACATAAATGGGCAGCTATCTTCAAGGAAGGATATCAATATTATGGTACAATCTGTGTCTTGTTTGTAATTTACATCTGAATGCCCATAGTTATGTTTCAGTTTTCTCATCATAATGGCTAGACAATATATTTGTCTTTTTCTTTTTTAAAAAAAACAGTGCCATAGACACAATATTATGAACATTGTATTACTATGGTTTAAATTATATAATAAAAGTTTTGTTATCAATGTTAATGGCAATCTGTTAAGGTACATACAAGTTCTCAGAAAGAACACACAGGAAACAAAACATAGAAATATTAGGAATTGAAATAATAAACGAAAAAGTAGATGTAAGATGGTTTCATGTAGCCCCACAAAGTGATAAGTGTATCTTGTTATGAATATTGAATTGTCCCTTCAGAAACTAACAGAAAGAAAGAGATATATAATTGTATGTGGCAGTTTCAACATATCCTTCCTGAGTGGGTCAAAGCAATAATATGATTTTCTTAATTTGTTCTTAGCTTTCAATTTAAAACCTACAATAAGTTTGGCAACATGAATCACAAACACATCCTCCACTACTGTTGCCCAGATATTTACTATCACAACCCCACACTTCAACTCAGAAACTTTCAACACATGGTTAGGTGAGCCACAGTGCATATGTAATTAACATGGAACTTGATAACTGTGATTTTGAAAACCTGCCTGCAGTACTAGGTGCTTCAATGAACAAAATCAGACCAGATTTTCTGTACTTTCTGGGCAGGCAAATGTGGGAACAGGTATGTCACAAGAAAGACACCAATAAAAGATTGATAACTTCTTAAGGACTTTTTGCTACTATTTCAAAATTTGATTCCCCTCCAGAAAAAAATAATATAATAAAAATAATGAAAACAATGGTTGGATTATCTCAGGTATACAAGTATCCCTAAACAAAAAAGACTGCTGTATGAAACATTCAGAGAGATTGCCACAATGGCACCATTTGATGTATATTTTAAGACATGTAATGAGATCCTCTATTTAAGTGCTACCACCTCAAATGTCTCATCAGTCATTGTGTGTTCTCTCAGAATGTCTGACATGTAGATTCATATTAGATACATCTATTTCTTAAACTGTAGACAAGTTTATATTACATTATTCATTTTATTATCCGGATTGGGAAGGTGCACCTGGTCCCTGGCATGAATCCACCCGGCAAACTTGTGTGGAGGTCTGGTGTGCTGGCCAGTCTGTGGATGGTTTTTAGGCAGTTTTCCATCTACCTCAGTGAATGGGCAATGGTTCCCCTTATTCTGCCTCAGCTACACTATGTCAGTGATAGCTGCGCAAACAATTCTCCACGTACGCGTACACCACCATTACTCTACCATGCAAACATTGGGGTTACACTTGTCTGGTGTGAGATGTTCCCTGGGGGAGCCCACCGGGGCCAAACCACACAATAACCCTGAAAGAGTGGTTCAGTGTGGGGTGAAGTGGATTGCGGTAGTCATCGTGGGGGTTGTGGACCACTGCAGCTGTGGTGGCAACGGTGCCTCACCGTCGTTTCTAGACCCCCGGTTAACATACAATACAATACAATACAATTCATTTTATTATGCTGTTTTTATGAGTTCAGAGATTTTTTCAACACAATGTTATACCTCCCCAAACTATAAAACCTGGGCCGCCCCCGAACTATTATGGTCAACAACGTTCCAGGGTGCATTACATGTTCTCACCTTTTGCCACATGAAAGTCCATCCAGCATTGTCAAAATGATCATTTTGGTAGTCCAGGTGTTATGATGTGGGGAGGTGTACCACAAGAAAAACAACTACTTTAGGCAAAGAATTAATAAAGAAATAACAGATTACAGCCCATACATCAGTAGTCGAATCTGGTTTAACAAAGTGCCAAGAGTTTTTTGTGCACATGATGGAAATATCTTCAAAGGAAAACTTAAATTATTCCTGACAAAGAACTATTTATACTCACTATCTGAATTTTCACTTGAAAACATGTGATCTTACTGGTTTTATTAGAAATTAGAAATATTTTAGTTGTATACCTATTTTTGTGGTTTTACATTCTCTTATATGTGCTTCTATTGCAGTATTGTTAATTTATGTAAATTATCCATTTTGTTTATATTATACAAGGAATTCTAAAAATGACAATTGCAAAAGTCATCATCTTTGTTGACTCTATGAAAATAAATAAATAAATAAATGAAGAACACGTTACCGTCCTTGTAACCATAATGGAAATGCATTGCAGAGCATGATTTGCCTTTGTAGTGATTGTACATGCTTTAAAAGAACAATGTCCCAAATCTTGTAATGTCCAGGGGACCAACATGAATTGCAGTGACTTCAGTGTAATTATTGTCTTCATATAAAAGTGTCACAATTCTTCGTCTCACGAAGTATCTCTTTCAGTTACCTTCTGTACTGTACAGTACTGTTTCAGTATTTTCTATTTATGGTCAAAGTTTCATCAAGCAATGTTACCTTGACAGTGACACAGCATACAAAAGTTACTTTTGTCCACAAGTTTTGCACACCAGTGTACTATTCAAAAGAGCAAAATATTAAATATTATGCACACTATGGTCCCATGCTAGGACAAATGATCTTGAGTCCTCCAGTGCAATCCAAAGGAAGTCAGATTTGTTGATGTCACAGATAACCTTGTATAGTAAAACAAAAGACAAAAATAAACTATGCAAGGAAATTAATTCATGTGTATCTTTTGTTGAAAAATGGTTTTCCAATACCAGTCTGACATAAATATAGAAAAAACTGTCAATATAATTGTTAATTCTGTTCAAGTTTATGCCATCTAAATTTGAGCAACTTATTCAAAACAAGTACCAATTTACTTCTGTCACAAATTTGTTTACTGAGCCATTTCAGATTGTAAACTCTAGTAATCATATTGGGATACAGATTCAGGACAGCCTGAAATGGGACACACAAACACAAACTATACTAGTAAAAATTAAATACCATAGCTAATTTACCCCAAAATACTACCTGGTTGCACATTAAGTCAAATCTTAAAATGTGTATATTTGCCCAAGTAGAATTTCTACTGAGATATGAGATAACCTTGGATTCTTCACATGTCATATGTTCTTCTACTCCCAAAAATAATCATTTTCTTCACAAAGTGTAATCTTCTTTTTGATACATTTATTTCCAGACATATAATAATAGTAGCAATAATAATGATAATAATAATAATAATAAATTTATTGTTATTAGCCCAATGTAGCAATAGACAATGTCACATACATATTATAACACAGTTTCTAAGTTATAAAGAAATAAAAGGCTAGTTAGTAACCAGTTTTATGACACAGTTGGTAAAATTCTTTATATCATAGAATGGGTTGGCTACTAACCAGTCACGCAGCATTTGTTTGAATGCTTGTTCTGGTAAGTCTTGTGCAGTTCGTGGAAGCTTATTAATTAATTTGTGTCCCATGATTTTGCAGCTGATAAGTGATTTTGGCTCTGTTGTTTGTTGCGTTGTGACAATTCATATTTCCTCTGCGCTGTGCTTCTGGTAACTTCTTCTTTGTATAAATTAAAACATCTATATGGTGCTCTGACATATATTTCAGGCACACAATCCCTAAATCACCTTAATAGATAAATTTCTTTTGACAACTTACCACTAATATACAGGGTGATTAGAATTTATGTTGAAACTTTCAAAACACTGTAGAAATAACACCACTGGTCAGAATGACATCAAATTGCAATTGAATATTATCAGAGAAGCAGGCAAACATACAGCAGAAGGAAAACATAATGTGAAAATAGATCAATAAATGGCGCTGTATCTTTCAGAATACATAAATAAAAACACATGTCGTGCACACAATCCATTAAAGTTGGTATAAACACGCTGGATAAATGGCTTTTCCTCCTTTCATGTCTGCGACGTTCGCCATGACTGTCTCAATGCAGGATCACAGTCTCCTTGAAAGCTGTATTACAAGAATGATGACTGTGCACACATCACTCTGCATACATTATGACCACTGAAGGGTTTGAGAAAAGGTGTTGGTCTGATGACTGCCATGGTTCTGCAGAAAATAATTTGGAAATTCAAAAAGATGGGTTCTTTTGGTGTGTAACCTGGTAGAGGGAGGAAATGAACTGACTCAACGTCAGAGGAAGCAGTGGCCACAGCAGTGCAGGTGGAGATGAGTGGTTGTGTGCAAACGTGTAGTGCATGGAGAATTGCCCGAACATTAGACATACCCATGATCATGGTGTGTAAAATCCTACAAAACATCCTTCTTTGCTATCCATTCAAAATTACACATGTGAGTTTCTTCCTGTTGACCTTCCAGCAAGGGAGAGTTTTGCTTTAGAATTTCTTGCTTACATGGAAATGGACAATGATTGACCATGGACAATTTTCCGGACAGACAAAGCACACTTCCATATGACAGGATATGTCAATACACAGAATTGTCAAATATGGACAACAGAAAATTCACACGCAAATCAACCGGCACCACTTCAAGATGGGTTCTTTTGGTGTGCAATCTGGTAGAGGGAGGAAATGAATTGACTCGACATCAGTGGAAGCAGTGCCACAGCAATGCAGGAGGAGATGAGTGGTTGTGTGCAAGGTCACTGTGTGGTGCTGGTTTATGGCATCATTTATGATAGGGCCATATTTTTTCAAAGACACAGCTGCTTCCCATCCTGTTACCTGCACCGTCACTGGTAAGCTCTATGAGTGTATTTGCACAACCGTGTCATTCCAACTATCCAACAGTGTGTATGGGATCATTTTTATGCAAGAGGACACACCTCCACACATTGAAAATCCATTTAAGCAGCTGCTGAAGCGCCATTTCGAAAATGCTAGAATTATCAGCCACCGAATCTCGGGCCACACATGGTCAAATACCTGTTGTCATAGGCAGGAAAAGTAGGTGTCTCTTAGGATACATCCAGACAACAGGTTCCCCTGCCTAAAGAGTATCTCCAGCAGTTTAAAAAATACTGAAACAATCACTCACAAGACAGATTTTAACACTTCAAATATCACACATACCAGATGTCACAAAGAAAAACAAACCATTGGAAAGAGTAACATGGGGCATTTCACAGACTTAACAATCCTCTATCAAAACATTCAATCATTAAAAAATTAAATACAACTATTAGAAGTTGAGCTGCAATCTTTGACCTGCACAGTAGTTTGTAATGCTGTGCACTGGCGTAGAGACACAGAAATCCAACATGTAATATTATCATTGTATGAAAGGGCAAACTCTTACTGCAGAACTATTTCAAGGGGTGGAGAATCATTCATTTATATCAGAAAAGAAACACAGTTCAAAAGACATGACCTCAGTACTGTAAGTGAAGACAAAGAGTTTGAAATATCAGCTACTGAATTAACAGGGCTTGATATTACCAAGAAATTAATCATTTTATATGTGTATAGATCTCCCAGTAGTAGTGTGGACACTTCTTTCAATAAATTAACAGAAGTTGTAGGTCAACATAATTCTGTGTGGGGACATTAAGATCAATACTAATGTCATAAATTAATCCAGCAGCACTGTCATAAACATCCTTCAAAGTTTTGACATGTCCCTATTGGTCAATTGTGCAACAAGGGTTACTACAATGACTGCATCAGTAATTGACCATGTGGCCACTAATATGGACAGGGAAAAATTTGATGTACCTGTAAAAGATCTCAGACTATCAGACCATCTCTGTCAAATAACAGCAGTAAAATCAGGCATTGAATCATTCCCTAAACTACAAGCTTACAAATGACATCCATCAGAAATCAAAATAAAAGACTTTTCAATATAACTAGAAAAACAAAGCTGGGATGACGTGTATAAGGGAACCAATGTGAATATGAAACTCTTTAAATTATCCACAATGTTTAAACGCATTTTCAAAAGTATGCTTGCCTGTATCAACATCTCACAAAAACAGATGTATAACGGAAGGTATTAAGAAGTCCTCCGAAACACTTACACCTCAGTTCCATTAAAAATATTTGCAATGATCAAGAATTCTTAAATTTCCATCACAGATACAAAAAGATCTATAGGAAGGTGCTGATTGCTGCAAAAAACAATGTAAACGAGCATTTTTCAAGTATTGCAGAGTTACAGCAAAATTCCCCAAAACAAATATAACACCTGTAAATAATGTTGCACTAAATACAATAATGTTACTTCCAGCCACAGAGAATGAAGTCAATAAAACTGTTCAAAAATGACAACATAAAAAGTCAGTAGACTGAGATGAAGTACCAATGTGTGTACTGAAACAATGCATAGGTATTATACAAGGCTCCTTAACTAATATAATAAATGGATCCTTCACATCAGGGACATTTCCAGAGCAGTTAAAACAGCCAAGACTTGTACCTTTGCTTAAGAAAGGTAATGCAGAAGACATAGAAAATTACTGACCCATTTCCCTGCAGTCAGCATTCTCAAAAATAATAGAAGCCATTATGAAAGACAGATTAATGAATTACGTGAATAAATACAATCTGTTAAGCGAATCACAGTTTGGTTTCTAAAGTGGTAAAAATACAGAGTCAGCCACAGTAGAATTAACAAAAGTTGTACGTGATGCTCTTGATAAAGATGTGTGTGTCACATGCATATTTTTGGATCTTTCTAAGGCATTTGATGCAGTCCACCACAAGATTCTATTAAATAAATTAGAAGCATTAGGAAGGAGAGTGATAGCTAATGACTGGTTTCAATCATACCTAGCAGATAGGATACAAAGAATAGAGATAACACACATTTCAAATAGATCTAAACATTTAGTAAAACACTTATCAGAACCAAAATACATTAATATAGGGGTTCCACAAGGTAGCATATTAGGACCGAAACTATTTATGATATACATCAATGAGTTTCCCAATAGTGTTACTCATTCTCTTCACTGATGACTGATAAAACAAGAGAAATCCTTGCTGAGAAAGCAAATGAAACTCTCAAGGAACTTTATGATTGGTCAGTAAGCAATAAAGTGACACTGAACATAAAGAAACTAATGTCATGAATTTCAGTTTGAAGAGGAAAAACGACAATGTTAAATTGAATGTAGATGTCAACTCTATAGATGGTGTAATAAATGCAAAATTTTTGAGAATGAATTTTGATTCTCAGTTGAAGTGTTGTGAACACACAAAGGTACATGCAAACAGAATGTCATCAGCATGTTATGCCCTTAGAATCCTATCACCAGTGTGTAACATGCAGTGTCTTTTAGTTACATATTATTCATATGTACACTCAATTCTTAGCTATGGCATTCTTATTTTTGGGAACAAACGCGCAAAATATGAACACAGTTTTCCAACTCCAGAAAAGCACCATTAGAATAATACCCAAAAGTATTAGTCGAGCTCATCGTAAAGATCTGTTCAAAACACTGGGGATTTTAACTGCTCCATGTGAATACATTTACCGGTCAGTCATACACATCAAAAATAACATTGCTAATTACTGCACAAACAGCTCTGTCCATGACCATGCAACAAGAGATAGACTCAACTTATATTTACTAAGAAAACGTAAACATAAAACTCAAAACAGCATTTTCTACCAAGGGATAAAACTGTACAATAAATTACCAAAAGAGATTAAAGAAATTGCAAAAATACATTTATTTAAAAAGGCAGCTAAAAAGTACCTGTTATGCAATAAATTTACATACGTAGATAAAACAGAGTAGGGGTTTGATAAAAAAATGTTGTATAAATAAATAATAATAATAATAATAATGATTATAAAACATCCAACATTCCACATAATGCCTTCACTTTATGTTTTTTTTCCCTTCTGTTTTTCTTTCTAGAAATACTTACCCCCAAGCTATGCATACCACAATATTAACACCTCTTCCTTTTTCTGAGCTCAACATCTCACTCATTATGGAGGGATGCTGATTTAGTTTCTCAGGATAGGAAATAGGAAGTGGTGGTACAGAAAATGGTCCAGAGATCACCAGTGTGTGTGTGTGTGTGTGTGTGTGTGTGTGTGTGTGAGAGAGAGAGTGTGTGTGTGTGTGTGTTTGTGCGTGTAGTCAGTGAAGAGTTATGAAACAATGTGTGTATAGTGTGTGCAATGACCGATAGTGAGATATGAGTGAATGGTGTGGCATTACATTATTTAATAAGTTATTTGTAAAAAATATTGTATAGCAGGAGTAAATCTAATGATTATGTCTAACTAAAAGTCGGTAAGTACATGTGTATACGAATTAGCTTATTTTAAATTGGTCTAAACTTGTAATTACTTTGAGATGTCCTATATCCTTGCAAAAAGAGATCTATGGATGAATAAAGCTACTACTACTACTACTACTACTACTACTACTACTACTACATTTCCCTATAGCCTGGCCATCCTAATCACCTGATCTTAATCCATGTGAGATCTGGCTGTGGGGCTATCTGAAAGATGTTGTGGTCAGTGTTCCGACTGCAAACTTAGCTGTGTAGAAGGCACACACTGAGCAACACATTCTAAACGAGACCACAGAAACACTTTGATCAGTTGTGCAGAAAATGGTGGACAGTATATTGGACATGTTTTGCACCAGTCACCCGGAGATTAATAACCTGTTTTGATTTTTATTGGTGCTTTTTGGCCTCAGGACAATTAAAATCTGATGTGATTGATGCTTTTTATGTGTTTTTTTTTTGTCTCAAGACAATCAAAAGTCAATGTGATTGATGCTTGTTATGAGGTTTTTGGCTTCAGGGCAATTAAAAACCTATGTAATTGATGGTTTTTATGTGGTTTTTGGCCTCAGGACAATTAAAAGCTGATTTTTCTCATATGATGTGATATGATCTTGCCATGATGGATGGGCTTATGTAACTAACAGTATCACAGCCATACATCCATGCACAATGGGTAGTACAGTTTGTTAAATGTCAAACATACATCTTAGTCATTATTGTATGATTCATTTATCATTTGTAGTTGTCCACTATTAAATAATGATGCTTGCAGCACCATCTGTTACAACACTTTGCAACTATTTATTTCTGTTTTGCCATACGTTTTCCCCCTTCTCCGATAATATTCCATTGCAATTTGTTGTCATTCTGACCAGTGGTGTTATTTCTACAGCAGTTTGAAAGTTTAATTTTAATTACAATCACCTAGTACTGGTTGACCCAATGATAATTCGTCATCTAAATATACCCCAAAAACTTAACATAACTTGGATCATCTGATGGAAGCTTGTCTTTTAGACTAAAAACCATCTGCAAGAATCCATTTGCTTTAAACCAATAGTATGTTTGATCAGTTGTCTTTGGAGCACAAGTTTTAAGACTGCTAAAATCATTGAAACTGTGAAGAAAGGTAGCATGATCAGCATACAGAACTGTACTAGGTTTAACAAATTATGGCAGGTCATTTCTCATTATTCGGAACAATAAAGGACCAACACCTACATTAATTTGTTCTACACTGATCAGCCAGAACATTATGACCATCTGCCTACTACTGATATAAAACCAACCAGGAGATAGCAGCATCGCCTGGCAAAGAATGAATGCTAGTCAGACACATGCATGGTGCATGTAGTATCAGTGGCATGCTGTCCATGTGTAGAATGGCGAAGGCATACAATCTATCTGAGTTTGAACAAGGGCAGATTGTGATGGCCTGGAGGCTCAGCACAAGAATTTTGGAAACTGTGTGACTTGTTGGGTGTTCGTAGAGTGCTGTGGTCAGTGTCTTCAACATGTGACAGAACCAGGATGAAACCATGTCCAGATGTCGTGGGGTTGGGTGGCTACCTCTTCATTATGGATGTTGAATGTCGTAGGTGGGGCAGACTGGTAAAACAAAACATTCAGCGAACTGCAGTGGAATCAATATCAGATTCCAATGCTGGGCAGAATACAATTGTTGACCAATGCATGTGCCACTGTTAACACCACGACATTGGCAACTACAACTGAAATGTGCACGTGACCATTGGGACTGGACGTTGGTGCAAAGGCAGAGCATTGCATAGTCTGATGAGTCCCAATACCTTCTTCATCATGATGATGGGAGGATGAGAATCTTCCATCTTCCAGGGCAACTTCTCCTTGACACATGTACTGTGGCTCCTTTTTGTTCTGGGGATCATTCATGTGGCCATCCATGGCCAAGAGAAGATCATGCAAGGCATCATAATAGCCAAGGAATAGTATACACTAGTTGCAGATCACGTACACCCCTTCATGATGATCATGTTTCCCAATGGTAGAGGCATTTTTCAACAAGGTAATGCTCCATGTCACAAGGTCAGTAGTGTGATGAACTGTTTCAAGGAACACAGTGGCAATTTCCAATTGATGTGCTGGCCCCCCAGCTTGCCAGATCTGAACCTGATTGAACACATCTGAGATGTGACTGAATGTGGCATCAGAATTCATTGATACCCTCCCTGAGATTTATGGGAATTAGGTGATGTGTGTGCAGATGTGGTGCCAAATCTCTCCAGCAACCTACCAAGAACTCATTGTTTCCATGCCATGATGCATTGCCACTGTTATCTGTACCAAAGGTGGACATACCAGCTTTGAGATAGGGGGTCATAATGTTCTATCTGATCAGTGTACACTGTAAATTTATTTCCCAACATACACAACTTTCTTACAGTTCTGTAGATAAGATTTTAATAATTTAAGGCTGCCATCTCAGATGCCACAGAAGTCTGTTTTGTCTAGTAATTGTGTATGTATGCCGTAGACAGTGAAAGGCTTTTCTTAAGTCACAAAAACTGACTTAGCTACACCTTTGTCCATAAACACCCAAAAGCATATTTGACTACATAGTCTATAGCATCAACTGTTGACAAGTTTTTCCTAAAGCCATATCATGATCAGTAGTTATACCTAGATTTTCAAAATAATCAAATAACTGTTGGTAAATATTACATTCAAATACTTTAGAGACAACTGTAACTATGGAAATTGGCGTGTAGCTTGAAGGTGGGTCTATATCTCCCTTTTGGTACACTAGAATTACCCTAGACAGGAAAATATTTCTTGGTTATGCACTTGTTTATATAATACATTAAGTGGTATACAATACAACTGAATACTTTCTTTAGCATGTTGCAAGACAAGTCATATACATCTATGGTGCCTGAGGATTTCAACTGTTTTATTACTCTTAGAATGAAATGAGGTGAGAGCTTGGAGAATGTAAACATACTTCTCTTTGTTGATGATATACAAATAAATTTTTGAAAGTAGCTTTGATGAACTGATACCAAGTTTGGTAATAGCATTTCCTACTTCTTCAGCTGCCATTGAATTTTTGTGGACTGATATTAATTTTTCTTTTTTTCTTGCATTTTTGGCAACATTATTTATTAGTTTCCATGCAGCTTTGCACTTATTGATGGAATTCTCAATACTGCTGCAATTGTGTGCTTTTTTTCCTTCCACTATGGTTTTTTTATACTCATTCCTACATACAACATAGGCTTATATGCCATGGCCAGTCTCCAGACAATTAAATATATTTTACAACAATGTAACTTAATTTTTCAGATTTGGCAGGTGTTTAGTGTACCATTGATTTTGTTTGTTTGGGACCTTGGTTTTGAAGCAGTTCTTTATGGGTAAGTTGTCATCAAATTGTATCAAAAACGATATAAAAACCATATCAAATGTATGGTTGCTGCCAAATCATTACTTAAAGTGTATTGTGTGTCACTGTGACATTGGCCAAACCAGTCTCTCTCAGCAAGAGTTCTACAAAGCCTGACTTTGTTCCTTTAGTGACAGGTTTAGTAATGACAATGTTTGGGACAGGCATAGTTACTCTTATCAAGAGGAAGCCTTCTCACATAATTTAAAGATACAGAATTATGATAAGAAAATAAAAACACTGTTACTTCACAGGATTCTTCAGTAGTTTTAAAAGTGATGAAAATATTGTCAAGGCAAGCTGAATTTCTTGTTAGCCTATTATGAATAGAATGTAAATTGCACTGTCTTAGTAAATTTTTCAGTTTTGTGAGACTACATTTATGTGCTGTTACATAAAAATTGGCATTCAGATCCCCGCTTATTACAATGTCATAATGGATCCAACTAGTCTCTTTAAATTCAGCTAACAGAATATCCCATTAAAAAAAAATGCAGATGATAACTTACGTGATCTGTACAAGGATATTATCCCTAACTAAAAACTATCAACAACTACACCAGCAGCTTCAAAAGTTCTGTCCTTCACACAAAAAATTAAATCAAATGTAATAACAGAGCAACTGAGTGGTGGGTCAACATAGATTGGTATGTTCACTCTCAGTGGACAAATGTTCACCCAAACAAAAAATATCAGACTTATTCTTGAGTCAAAAATCATTTACAATAAATGGTTTGTCATTCATTCCTTGTATGTTCAGATAACAAATTTTTGAATCAAATTGTTATTCCTTTCAAATGAACATTTTGCCAAGGGGCTATAAAGTGTTTTACACTACAGTTACTTACCTTATGGGTTTCTTCCTACTGCTGCCTTTGACTAAAAAATTATTCAGGTGGAGAGGAGGCACTGTTTTGCACTTACCCATAACACCTGACTGTTTCTTCTACCTTAGCTCTCTTCCCTCTTTTTGATGGTACTATTGTTGCCACTACTGTTGGTGTTGCTGCTACAGCTGCTGTAATTGGTGCTGCTTCTGCCACTGCTGTTTGTGCTGCAGATGATGTTGATTTTTTTTTACTCAATTTGGTGTAGATGCTGCTTGTTTTGTCAGTGCTGAAATTGTTGTTGATACTGATGTAAATGGTTGTAGCCACTACAGTATCTGGTGTAGCCTCAGATGACTCTCCATATGTCCCTAATGTTGATAGTGATGTATCAGCTACCAGGTTTTGAAGGTTGTTTCCTTATTTAGATCCATTGATGATTCTTGTGCTGCTGCTGGTGATTGTGATATTGCTGACAGTGCAGCTTTTACTGTTGTTGTGACAATATTAGCAGTTTGTTTGCCTATCAGTTGCTTACCCATTCTGGAGTATCCACAACTCCGTCTCCAAAAATCTATCTCGACAGCCAGCAGGCGATCTTTCTGCCTCTGAGTTAGTTCCCACAACTCTGCACCATATGTTGTGATACTTTCAATAATTGTGTGGTAGATGGTATGTTTTGTTCTGGGCATTATGTTTTTGTTCCAGAGAATACCATTTAGTTGTTTTATGGCTTGTTTGCCCTGGCCTATTTTATTGTTTACATCATCCATACTTCTACCATTGGATGACAGTGTCACTCCCAAGTACTTAAAATTATGACACCCTGTAACAGTATCAGAACCGAGCTGTAAGTTGTTAACAGTATTTTCTCTCACTTTCAGATATTATGTTTTAGATACGTTTATGACAAGACCCCATTTTTCATATTCTTCTTTTAATTTGTGCAAATTTTTCTGAAAATTTCTGAAAATAACATAAAAATCTCTTTACAACTTAATTTAATTTAAATTTATTATTCAGATTATTATTTAAAGAGTTCTGATGTAATTAGTTTTCATTAGTGGTCTGTTAGTTAAGAGTTGGAGTTCTTAAAATTTAATACAATAGTTTGCTACATATGAGCTAATACTTTTATATTTCAGAAGGGTGAACTACAGCATTCAAAACTTTTGTATTCCCACATTTCTGTAAAGTGTTTTAAATGACTGGAAACTGATTATATTACACAATAATCAACATCAAAGTTTCTGGCAATTGCCAATTTTCATCACAGATTTCATCACAACTAATGTTAGAATCTGGACTTCAACTATTTAATTTTGTTACCTCAATCTTCCTGTACCATCTGACATACAGCATTAATTAAATAACTCAGTAATTAATAATTTTGTATAGTGTAATAAGTTTTGCAATATGGCACTTGTGCGTGCAAATGAGGGGATTCACATGGGATAAGGATAACAGTTTCATGTATTTTTCTAAATTTCTGACTAGCAATGTTTTCTATAAATTAAAATCATATTAACTCTTATAGTTCACCAAAAACAGTAAATTATGACTTGGATACATTTCAAAACATTATGCAGTTTTCAAAATTGCAGTTCATTCCTATGCTGGTACTTATAAGACCATATCAGTTATGAAATAGTCAATCAACAGCCTGAGAGCTAACAAATAGCATATGTGGCTTGGATAATTATGCCAACAACTGTTTATATTGTAAACATTTCTCACCATAATAATAACTCAACTTCACATGGAATAAAATGTGTGTGTATGTCATCAAAATTGTGACTTCATGTACATCAATAAACAAATGTCATCCCACACTCAATTAATTCTTCAGCATTGTGGTGATAACGAGTGGTGATACTGAGGGAAGACTACAAAAATTGGTCAGTTTCATATAAAGCTACTTGCTAGCAAAAGGTACTTTCTGGCTTCATATAGAAAATGTTAGATCATGTCAACCATCTAACAGTCATAAATGAAGACCTTCATGCATACAACTCAAAAAAAAAAAGGCCTGCATGTGAATAGGAAAGTACAACCCTCAGGCAGAATAGTTCACTCCAAGAGGAAAGGAAATATATGATAAATTACCTGAGCATATAAAATTTGCATAACAAATTGTGAAGAATGTAGAATGTTATACAACATGTTTTTGTTATGATCTAATATAATATGAATACCTTTTAATTTTCAAATTTGTGATCTTTGTGCAAAAGCTGAAGTTGTAAACTATGTTTATCAAGATGTTGTGAGAGCTGTAAACATCTTTTTACCTTTTTAACTGGTTTAATTATTCTACAAGGTGTTTCTCAATTAGTTTTACAAAAGCTACCATCAATTATGAAAATGGCAAATAACTTACAGAAATTTTGATATAGCGCTGAATGCAGTATATCTTCAGGTTTTATTTCACCTAATACTGTTAGTTCTTGATGTTTCCACTATGTGGCATGCATGAATGAGTTATTCCAACAGTCATCATGGAGTCATGTAACAGTACAGAGCTTGCAAACTGTTGTTTATGTTTTCATTAACACTAATCTGCTACTATGGTTCAGAGACAGTTCAAGACTAAATATTGCAAGCTATCACCTCAAAGACAAACTGCTATTAATTGGTACAATTTTTTCACCAAAACTGGCTGTGTATCACATAAGACTCTGGGTCAGTGTAGGCCAGCAGTCTCTGGCACACCAGTTGAACAAGTTCGGCAGTCTTATATTCATAGTCTGGGTAAATCACTGAGACATGCCAGCTTAGAATTGAACATGCCTAGTTGTACAGTGGGAGAGCTATTACAGAAATGCCTGTCATTCAAACCCTACAAACTGGAACTGCTGCAAGCTGTAGGAGAAGGTGACAAAGAAAACAAACTGAGTTTTGTGAAGAAATGTTTAACGAAATGCAGTCTAAAGATGACTTTCTAATAAAATTGTGTTGAGTGATGAAATCGCCTTCCATATCTGTGGCAAAGTGAACTGACATTATGTTCAGATGTGGGGTGAGCAGAGAAGACCTCACATACTTGAAAATGTACGGAGCTCGCATAAGGTAAATGTTTCCTGTGCTGTAAGGTGTAGCAAGATTTACGGTCCTTTCTTTTTAGCCAAGTCAACTATAAATGGCATGTCATACGTAGACATGACTGAAAATTATCTGATGCCTCAATTACAACATAATATAGGCATAGAATTTATTTCACAGTAAAATGGCATGCCATCACTTGATCATTGTGAAATTGTCATGTCACTCTGTAGGAAAGTGCCTACTTGGACTAGAAATGGCAGAACAATATCCTGGTAACCATGATCACCTGATTTAACCCCAATGGACTTTTTTGTATGGTGTTACATTAATGACAGGGTGTTTGTTCCTTAACTTTCAGGAAATGTTGGCTAGCTACAACAGCAAGTAACACAACCTGTTGCCAGCATATATCAAGATTTTCTTCATAGACCTTGGCAGGAAAACTTGAAGATATACTGCACTCCGAGCTGTAGGTTATTTAACTTTTTCACAGTGAAAGGTTACTTTTGTATTTATGAAAACCCTGTAAATTCATAAGAAGAGTATTATGATGTAGTGTAAATTTCTGTCTTTTGAAAGAAAAATTGGCACTATATGAAATAATCACTAAGATACTGTAATAATGGTAAAAGTGTGTTCTGTTTCTTAACTCAAATAACTGTTATAAATTCTTAAGAAGAATATAAGTATAGTTGTCCATGTATGCACATTTAAATGACAGCCTGAACTTCAAAGAAGTATTTGTTCTTGTTGTTGTTCTTGTGGTCTTCAGACCTGAGACTGGTTTGATGCAGCTCTCCCTGCTATTATATCCTGTGCAAGCTTCTTCATCTCCCAGTACCTACTGAAGCCTACATCCTTCTGAATCTGCTTAGTGTATTCATCTCTTGGTCTCCCTCTTCGATTTTTACCCTCCACACTGCCCTCCAATACTAAATTGGTGATCCCTCGATGTCTCAGAACATGTCCTACCAACAGATCCCTTCTCCTAGTCAAGTTGTGCCACAAGCTCCTCTTCTCCCCAATTCTATTCAATACCTCCTCATTAGTTATGTGACCTACCCATATAATCTTCAGCATTCTTCTGTAGCACCACATTTCGAAAGCTTCTATTCTCTTCTTGTCCAAACTATTTATCATCCACGTTTCACTTCCATACATGGATACACTCCATACAGATACTTTCAGAAACAACTTCCTTACATTTAAATCTATACTCGATGTTAACAAATTTTTCTTCTTCAGAAACACTATCCTTGCCATTGCCAGTCTACATTTTATATCCTCTCTACTTCGAGCAGCATCGGTTATTTTGCTCCCCAAATAGCAAAACTCCTTTACTACTTTAAGTGTCTCATTTCCTAATCTAATTCCTTCAGCATCACCCGACTTAATTCGACTACATTCCATTAACCTTGTTTTGCTTTTGTTGATGTTCATCTTATACCATCCTTTCAAGACACTGCCCATTCCGTTCAGCTGCTCTTCCAAGTCCTTTGCTGTCTCTGACAGAATTACAATGTCATTGGCGAACTTCAAAGTTTTAATACCTACTCCGAACTTTTCTTTTGTTTCCTTTACTGCTTGCTCAATATACAGATTGAATAACATCAGGGATAGGCTACAACCCTGTCTCACCCCCTTCCCAACCCCTGCTACCTTTTCGTACCCCTTGACTCATAACTGCCATCTACTTTCTGTACAAATTGTAAATAGCCATTCGCTCCCTGTATTTTACCACTGCCACCTTCAGAATTTGAAAAAGAGTATTCTAATCAACATTGTCAAAAGCTTTCTCTAAGTCTACA
This sequence comes from Schistocerca cancellata, assembly GCF_023864275.1. Taxonomy (NCBI): domain Eukaryota; kingdom Metazoa; phylum Arthropoda; class Insecta; order Orthoptera; family Acrididae; genus Schistocerca; species Schistocerca cancellata. The sequence goes on along the minus strand of NC_064629.1, from coordinate 874,513,056 downwards.
AATGCTAGAAATGTAGGTTTGTCTTTTCTTAATCTTTCTTCTAAGATAAGTCATAGGGTCAGTATTGCCTCACGTGTTCCAACATTTTTACGGAATCCAAACTGATCCTCCCCGAGGTCAGCTTCTATCAGTTTTTCCATTCATCTGTAAAGAATTCACGTTAGTATTCTGCAGCTGTGACTTATTAAACTGATAGTTTGGTAATTTTCATATCTGTCAACACCTGCTTTCTTTGGGATTGGAATTATTATATTTTTCTTGAAGTTTGAGGGTATTTCACCTGTCTCATACATCTTGCTAACCAGATGGTAGAGTTTTGTCAGGATTGGCTCTCCCAAGGCTGTCAGTAGTTCTAATGGAATGTTGTCTACTCCGGGGGCCTTGTCTCGACTCAGGTCTTTCAGTGTTCTGTCAAACTCTTCACGCAGTATCGTATCTCCCATTTCATCTTCATCTACGTCCTCTTCCATTTCCATAATATTGTCTTCAAGTACTTCGCCATTGTATAGACCCTCTATATACTCCTTCCACATTTCTGCTTTCCCTTCTTTGCTTAGAACTGGATTTCCATCAAAGCTCTTGATATTCATGCAAGTGGTTCTCCTTTCTCCAAAGGTCTCTTTAATTTTCCTGTAGGCAGTATCTATCTTACGCCTAGTGAGATATGCCTCTACATTCTTACATTTGTCCTCTAGCCATCCCTGCTTAGCCATTTTGGACTTCCTGTCGATCTTATTTTTGAGACGTTTTCATTCCTTTTTGTCTGCTTCATTTACTGCATTTTTATATTTTCTCCTTTCATTGACTAAATTCAATATTTCTTCTGTTACCCAAGGGTTTCTACTAGCCCTCATCTTTTTACCTGTTTGATCCTCTGCTGCCTTCACTATTTCATCCCTCAAAGCTACCCATTCTTCTTCTACTGTATTTCTTTCCCCCATTCCTGTCAATTGTTCCCTTATGGTCTCCCTGCAACCCTGTACAACCTCTGGTTCTTTCAGTTTATCCAGGTCCCATCTCCATAAATTCCCACCTTTTTGCACTTTCTTCGGTTTTAATCTACAGTTCATAACCAATAGATTGTGGTCAGAGTCCACATTTGCCCCTGGAAATGTCTTACAATTTAAAACCTGGTTCTTAAATCTCTGTCTTACCATTATATAATCTATCTGATATCTTTTAGTATCTCCAGGATTCTTCCATGTATACGACCTTCTTTCATGATTCTTGGACCAAGTGTTAGCTATAATTAAGTTATGCTCTTTCATTTCTTAGGCCCAATCCATATTCACCTACTATGTTTCCTTCTCTCTCTTTTCCTACTCTCAAATTCCAGTCACCCATGACAATTAAATTTTCGTCTCCATTCACTATATCAATAATTTCTTTTATATTTGTTCTTACGTACACTAATATAAAACAATATTTCTAATGATTTGTTCTTATGTACACTAATATAAAACAATATTTCTAATGATTTATGCAGTTTAATTTAGATTATTTGTTAATAAATATACAGCTTATAATCATCACAACAATTCATGTTGTCCCATATCATCATCTCATAACAACTGACTTGTCTTGTATCAGTTTGTGTCTTTTGTCTAAGAATAACAAAGAGGATCAATAAAACAACACAATAATATATTCTTGAAAAAAACTACTTACATAAAATTATGAATCTTGTGTTGGTTTCATCAAGCAGACGATTTGTGTTTTTACTTCCAACAGCAGTATCTCAGAACTTTGATGAACATATCTTCAGTTCCAATCACCAATCAATTCTTCTTCACCAACTTAGAGTTTCACACTGAGGTATTTGCTTCCAGTTTCACTTTCCCTAGCATTTTTGGTATTACTGTTGTTTAAACGGATTTTCTATATGTTTTCTTCCTTGTTGTAATTTTCTGTTTCTGTCATTTTTCTGTTTCAGGTATTTTCTCATCTACAATGCTATGCTTTTTACCAGAACTGTTGAGTGTAATCATGTGACTTCCACTTTCTCAGCTTTACATAACTCATATAAGTTATTATTCAGACACTCATGGATGACCGGTGGTGTACCAACTATTCTTCTATCTAGAAAGCCTGCCCCCCCCCCCCCTCCCTCATTCCCCGCCCACCCTTCTTCACCCCATCTTAAGCACTATTGTTGATTACACTGAACCTAAGGCCAGGAAAGCAAAAGCACAAATGCTGAAATTTGTTTTTGAATGTTTCTCTCCAGAGGAAAGTCTAGGGTTCTACGTCACCACTACAAAGATGGGCGATGTTAATGTTGTATCAGTACTATTGGGAAACGGATGAAATCGCAAAATTCAAAACATCCTAGATCCCAATAGAATCCCTATACATGATTTAAATTTGAGTTAAACCTTTGTTTAACTAATACACTTTAGATTCCTCAAGGAAAAAAATGTGCACAGTGTTCCTACTTATCAACAACAAGGGTAGCAGAAGTTATCCACAAAACTCCCATCCAGTATGATTGACATCCATCTGTTTAAAATCATTGAATGTATTTTGAGCTCAAATGTATTGAGGTATCTTGAAAAGAATGACTTCTTCTACATAAACTATAATGTTCTCTGAAAACATTTGTCATATGAAACCTAACTCACACTTTTCTCACACTACACACAGCCACTGATAAGGTATCCAGATGGGTGAAGTGTTCTTGACTTCCATAAAGCATTCAGCTCAGTAGCACATCAGTGCTTATTAATAATAATGAGATAAAATTTGGGGCATCAAACAATAATTTGTGACTGGATTGAGAATTTTTGGAAGAGAGGACACAGCATTTGTTTTGGATGAAGAGCCGTCAACAGATATAGCAGCAACTTCATGTGTGCCCCAGAGAAGTGTGTAGAGACCCATGCAATTCATACTGTTTATTAGTGGTCTTGCAGACAATGTTAATATTTATTTAATATTTTTTGCAGATGATGTTATGTGTTTTGAAGTAATATCTGAAAATATCTGCAGAAGCCTCTAGTTAGATGTCCCTTAAAAATAATACCATACTCGACTAGTGAATGAAATTAACCATGGTACACTGCTTTTACAATATTAGGTTCTCCATATCTACTGAAAACACATAAGCCAAATTGAGAAGAGGTCTATATCTCAGAGGTCCAAAATAAAAGAAGAATTATTATTCCCGATCCATTTGCGCTTTAAAGAATTTAGTTACTTCCATTCTTTCTATTAGCAGATTTCCAAAGGGCACAGTTATTTCTCTCTCTTTTTCTGTTTTTGTTCAGAAGGGAATGCAGTAGGTGTTGCTAGAATTTAGTTAGAGACCATTTGCTCTGAGCCAATTAATCATATCTAATAGTATGTAGTTAATAGACCGCACGGTGTAACGTGCTTCTTCCTGCGTGGGAAGGCATGCTGGTCCCTGGCAGAAATCCGCCCAGTGGATTAGTGTTGAGGTCCGGTGTGCAAGCCAGCCTGTTGATGGTTTTTAAGGCTGTTTTTCCACCTAACTCGGCAAATGTGGGCTGGTTCCCCTTATTCTGCCTCAGTTACACTGTGTTGGAGATTGCTGCGCAAACACCGTTTCCATGTATGCATGCACCATAATTACTCTACCATGCAAACATTTGAGGTTGCACTCATCTGGTATGAGACTATCCTGGGGGGGGGGGGGGGGGGGGCTGCTGTGGCCTGTTGTGGGGTTGTGAACCACTGAGGCTATGGTGGGACAAAGCCTCTCCATCGTTTCTAGGTCCCCAGATTAATACAGGGTTATTACAAATGATTGAAGCGATTTCACAGCTCTACAATAACTTTATTATTTGAGATATTTTCACAATGCTTTGCACACACATACAAAAACTCAAAAAGTTTTTTTAGGCATTCACAAATGTTCGATATGTGCCCCTTTAGTGATTCGGCAGACATCAAGCCGATAAGCAAGTCCCTCCCACACTCGGCGCAGCATGTCCCCATCAATGAGTTCGAAAGCATCGTTGATGCGAGCTCGCAGTTCTGGCACGTTTCTTGGTAGAGGAGGTTTAAACACTGAATCTTTCACATAACCCCACAGAAAGAAATCACATGAAGTTAAGTCGGGAGAGCATGGAGGCCATGACATGAATTGCTGATCATGATCTCCACCACGACCGATCCATCGGTTTTCCAATCTCCTGTTTAAGAAATGCCGAACATCATGATGGAAGTGTGGTGGAGCACCATCCTGTTGAAAGATGAAGTAGGTGCTGTCGGTCTCCAGTTGTGGCATGAGCCAATTTTCCAGCATGTCCAGATACACATGTCCTGTAACATTTTTTTCGCAGAAGAAAAAGAGGCCGTATACTTTAAACCGTGAGATTGCACAAAACATGTTAACTTTTGGTGAATTGCAAATTTGCTGCACAAATGTGTGAGGATTCTGTACCGCCCAGATTTGCACATTGTGTCTGTCCACTTCACCATTAAGAAAAAATGTTGCTTCATCACTGAAAACAAGTTTCCCACTGAACGCATCCTCGTCCATGAGCTGTTGCAACTGCGCAGAAAATTCAAAGCGTTTGACTTTGTCATCGGGTGTCAGGGCTTGTAGCAATTGTAAACGGTAAGGCTTCTGCTTTAGCCTTTTCCGTAAGATTTTCCAAACCTACGGCTGTGGTACGTTTAGCTCCCTGCTTGCTTTATTCGTCGACTTCCGCGGGCTACGCGTGAAACTTGCCCGCACACATTCAACCGTTTCTTCGCTTACTGCAGGCCGACCCGCTGATTTCCCCTTACAGAGGCATCCAGAAGCTTTAAACTGCGCATACCATCGCTGAATGGAGTTAGCAGTTGGTGGATCTTTGTTGAACTTCGTCCTGAAGTGTCATTGCACTGTTATGACTGACTGATGTGAGTGCATTTCAAGCACGACATACGCTTTCTCAGCTCCTGTCGCCATTTTGTCTCACTGCACTCTCGAGCGCTCTGGCGGCAGAAACCTGAAGTGCGGCTTCAGCCGAACAAAACTTTATGAGTTTTTCTACGTATCTGTAGTGTGTCGTGACCATATGTCAATGAATGGAGTTACAGTGAATTTATGAAATCGCTTCAATCATTTGTAATAGCTCTGTACATACATACATATAGTTAATGGATTCCTCATATCTGTCAATTGATTTACTGCTCATTAAATGGTGGTATCATTTGTGAATAAAGTAAATTTAAGAGGGAGATTTCCCCATAATGCTAGATCATTTATAAAGATCAAATGACAGTGGCCCAAAAATTAAGCCCTGGGGCATCCCCCATCTGACAGAACTCTATTTGGATTGAGCAGAGCTACTACATGCCCCACCTGAGCTGTGTAACACTACATTTTTGTTTCTGTCCAGGAGACAGACTTGCATTCTGTTACCCACAATGCCAGCTAGTTCAACTAATTTTGCTTCCTACAAGAGAACATGATGATTGGTGCAGACAAAAGCTTTTGATGAACTACAGAAGACACCAACTGCTATCAATTTCTTGATTAGAGACTCGTGGACTTCATTTGAAAGTCCATATATTGCACCTTCTGTTGAACGTTCATTTAGAAAGCCAAAATTGGTTCTTGCTTGAAGTCCATTCTTCATGAGATGTTCAGTAACTCTTGTACACATTACGTTTTACAGAATTTTATGGATTGCTATTAACAAACAAATAGAGCAATAGTTAGTGAGTTGAGTTTTATCACCTTTCTTGCATAGGGTATTCACAATGGCATACTCCAAGTCTTTATGGAACAATGCCATGTTCAAGTGAAACATTAAAAATAAGACACAGATGACACTTATCTGAAAGCAAGAATATTTCGATATATTAGTAGATACTTTATCTAACCCTGCAGCACTTTTACTCTTTAGTCATATGGTGGATTTTTTTCTTAAATTTCGTCTACAGATGCAGGATTAAGGTGCATTTCTGCTTTTATGTAGGAGTATGCAGTTTGGCATAGAATTATGACTTCATCAACAGAGGGCTTACAGCCAGTTTCCTGAGTGACTGACAAGGAGTGTCTGCTAAAAATCTCAGCCACACATTTGGAGTTTTCCACATATTTGATTTTTTCAGTTGTATGTATTTGTTTGCATTTGTACCTATCTCTAATTTTCAGTATTCCAGCTTGTTCTTATTTCATTATTAGAACTGTATATCTTCTTCTTATAATAAATTACTTTTCATTTCTGCATTGATTTCTTTAAAATTTTACAATGTAGTCTGTAGTGCTCCCATATTTCTACATCCTAAGATGTTCTATTTGCAATGCAAATATCCCTTTTGGTTCTGCATGGTTGTCTAATACATTTTGTAATCCAAGGCTTACATACAGAACTGGAAGCACTATTCCAACATACTTCTCAGGAGAAGATTCTTCAAAAGAGCAGATAATCCATTTACAAAATAGTTAAATTTATCAACAACATTATCAAGACTATGTAGTACAGACCAATCCATTTATTGCAACTTATGGTTGAAAGTTTCTTTTACTCTTTGTTCATTAGTTTTATGTATTTACATTGATGAGATTGTTTTTTGAACAGACTAATATTGTAATGAGTCAGGACTTGTCCATCATGATGTAAACTAACATTTATAACCTAACTCACATTGAAGTTTCAGCATCTATTAATGTATGGAAATACATTGTCTATCACAGTTTGGAACGCAAATGTAATTCTGATGGGAAAGTTGGTTACTGACATTAGATTACATATGGTCATCACACTTGTAAGGTTACCTTTACTTTTACTTTAAGTCAGAGAGTTTACATTAAAATTGCCTAAAATTACAACACCTTTTGTTTTGGGTTTCAACACTGAAAACATAAGTTGCATACCATGTATCAATGTTTTTATCACCTAAAGACGCCTGTAAATAGTAAGTGCTATTATTAATTATGTATCCATTTCATTTCAGCTGCACATGGTTCAAAATGTTACTCTACACAATATGTCTTAATGTCTGTGGCTATGTATGTTACAATGCCTTTAACATAAATTGCTACTCAGTCTTTGCCCATATTTTTTTCCTAAAATAGTGTATTACTAATTTATAACTTACTATTGCTGTCATGGCCCATTTATTAGTGACATAGTTCTCCATAAAACACAATATCTGTGCATTACTTGTACAGTCCTTTCATTAATGTTAGTAAGCAGTTGATCTGATTTATTTGAGAGGCCTCTTATAGTTTGATGTAACTACAGCCCCAGTGATACCATTATCAACTAGATTCTCGGCATTAGCTGCTGACTGTGGAAATACATCAAACATAGGCAAATCAGAAAGTAAATGATAAAACTTTGAATAAAGAGCCAAAAAAGAACTCTCTGATGCCAAGATGCCCCAAAGGACTGCTTCTGTATGCTGACAGTCATCAAAAAGACCTATCAAAATACATTTTTGAAAGTATATGTTCAAAGCAATCACTTTTTGTGAATTGTATGTTAAGTTTAGCTATGTACATTTGCTAGACTTAAGTAAAATGAATCATGATGAATATGCAGGACATGGATTCCACATAAATGGTAAGGTAAAGGCCAAGCTAATTTCCCACATAAGTGGACTGTGCAACAAAGATAGTAATAAAGAGGATTCAGATGCTCTGCACTACAAATATGAGACATTTTTTAGGATAAAGAACCACAATACTATTGTTCAGGGATGTAGCTAAATACGAGGTGCAACAATAAAGTAATGAGACGGATGTGAAAAAAATGTTGCTCACCGTTTTAGTCAAGTTTAGTGTTGTCTCCTTCAAAGCAGTTCCCTTCTGATTGCATGCACTTTTTCTAGTGCTTCTGCCATTGATGGTAACATTTCTGGAACTCATCTTCTGTAGTATCCTCCAATACGCTCATCACAGCTTTTTGGACATCTTGTGTTGTTTGAAAATGGTGTCCCTTGACCGCCATTTTGACTCTTGGAAATAGAAAAAAGTTGCATGGAGCAATATCTGGTGAATAAGGTGGCTGTGGTAGTACCGAAATTTGTTTTGAGGTTAAAAATTGCTGTACTCACAGAGCAGTATGGGATGGTGCATTATCGTGATGCAGAATCCAACTATCAACAATGTTGGCACAGACACGAAGAACTCTTTTATGAAGTCTTTCTAAAATTTCTTTGTAGTAATATTGGTTAACTGTTCATCCAGGAGGCACCCATTCTTTATGAACAATTCCCTTGGAATCAAAGAAGCATGCAAGCGAGCATTTCACTTTTGACTTTGACATGTGAGCTTTTGGTCTGGGTGAGCCCTTCGAGCACCATTGTGAACTTTGGCGTTTTATCTCTGGCTCATACTGAAAAAACCACCTTTCATCACCAGTGATAACATGGTTCAACAATTCTGGATTGATTTCCGTTTCCTCTAACATTATGCAGTTCCATTTCTGTGACAAAAGAGACAAATACGTGTTAACTTATTACAGCACAACTTACAACTGAGCAGTTGCATTTATGTGCCACTTGTACTAGAAGCAGTTTATAGACCAAGGTCAAAGATATTGTGCCTACACAAGCCTGCAGTGTTGCCACATCTTGCAAAGAAAATCAGGCTCTTTACTTTATTGTCGCACCTCGTATATGCCTTAGACCCCTTCACTCAAAGAAAAGCTAAACTGTGAAATAAGTGATCAGTCATTGCTGGATATTCCTAAAAATACAGTTTTTGTAATAGGTTACCATAAACAGTGCAACTTGAATGAATGTGGCTGTTTATATACTTTCCGGGATGCGAGGTCGTGGTCCAAGAACTTTTCTGCTCCTTACGTTTCGTCCAGGACTGCGCTGGACTTCCTCAGAGGCGCTGCTCCGCTGAGTCTTGCCGACTTGCAAGACTCAGCGGAGCAGCGCCTCTGAGGAAGTCCAGCGCAGTCCTGGACGAAACGTAAGGAGCAGAAAAGTTCTTGGACCACGACCTCGCATCCCGGAAAGTATATAAACAGCCATGTCAACCGGTCGTGAAAGCCTTCATTCTTGAATGAATGTGATTCACACAAGATGGAAAATCGCCAGGATTGGATAACAACCTTAAAGCTGATTTACTTAAATGTGAAATATCTCAAAAAGAAACTAGACATATTGTAAATATTCTTAGAGCAACATTCACCACATGTATTAATAATAACTGAACATGAACTAAAATCCAGTGAAATAATATATTGTACATTAGAAGGTTACTTACAAGCAAATTGTTATTGTAGGCAAAACTGTAAAGGTGTTGGTGTGGCAATTTGTGTTATTAATGACATAGCTGTTGAAAAAATTTTCCTTCTTGAGCACGGCACAAAGAAGGATCACTCAAAATGGCAGGTGTTGTGTTCCACAGTAATGACCTTAAGTTACTGAAGCATGAAGTGATTGGGGTGTATCAGCCACCAGATGCTGGTGTAATGTTGTTTATGGATAGACTTAGTAGTGTAGTTGGTCAGACTGGTTCTAATGCCCTTAGTATACACTAAAGTGACAAAAGTCGTGGGATACACCCAAATATCACGTTGGACCTCCTTTTTGCCTGGTGTTGTGTAGCAACTCAATATGGTATGAACTCAACAAGTCACTGGGAGTCCCCTGCAGAAATATTGAGTCATGCTGCATCTATAGTCATCCATAATTGTAAAGATGTTGCCAGTGCCGAATTTTGTGCATGAATTGACCTTTCAATTATGTCTCATAAATGTTCAGTGGGATTCATTTTGGGTGATCTGGATGGCCTGTTCATTTGCTCAAACTGTGCAAAATGTTCTTCAAATCAATTGCAAACAATTGTGCTCTGGTGACACGGGACATTTTCATCCATAAAAATTCCTTTATTGTCTGGGAACACGAAGCCCTAGGAAGGCTGCAAATGGTCTTAAAGTAGCCAAACATAACCATTTCCAGTCAATGATCAGTTCAGTTTGACTAAAGGACCCAGTCCATTCCATGTAAACACAGCCCACACCATTATGGGGCTGCCACCAGCTTAGACAGTGCCTTGTTGACAACTTGGGTCCATGGATTTGTGGGGCCTGTGTCGCACTTGAATCCTACTTACTAACTGAAATTGAAACTCTTCTGATTGGGCCATAGTTTTCCAGTCTCCAAGGGTCCAACTGATGTGGTCACGAGCCCAGTAGAGGAGCTGCAGGTGATGTTGTACTGTTAACAAAGGCACTCACATTCGTTGTCTGCTGCTTTAGCCCATTTATGCCAAATTTACTAATGGATATGTTCATTGTATATTTCACATTGATTTCTGTGGCTATATCACAGAGTGTTTCTTATCTGTTGGCACTGACAACTCTATGCAAGTGCTGCTGCTCTCAGTCATTAAGTGAAGGCCATTGGCCACTGCATTGGCTGTGGTGAGGGGTAATGCCTGAAATCTGGTATTCTCAGTACACTCCTGACACAGTGGATCTTGGAATATTGGATTCCTTAACATTTTCTGAAATGGAATGTCCCATGCGTCTAGTTCCAACTATCATTCAGCATTTAAAGTGTCTTAACTTCTGTCATGTTGCCATAATCACATCGCCAACCTTTTCACGTGAGTCACCTCAGAGCAAATGAGAGCACCACCAAAACACTACCCATTTATACTTTGTACACATTATACTACCACCATCTGTATATGCGCACTTCACTTTCCCAAGACTTTTCTTCATCTCAGTGTATTAGCTGATTTTAATGTCAATGCATATTCAATTACTACAGTAAACATGAAACTCAGTGATGTATTAAGCTTGTACAGTACTTTAAATGTAGTAATCTCTGATAATAGATTGACACACACATGCTCCACAAGCAAAGATTATATTATAATCAAAGAAGATGTTATAGGTAAGGTAGGTTATCTGTTCCAACTAAGTGCCTTTTTCACACACAAAACAATCTTCTTGTAGATTCACAGTGTCGTTTCACTTTGATGGGTCAAAGGATGCAAATGACAGGTATATTTTTGGACCTGACAAAAACATTATTTTAAATATTCTGACCACTTTTGTTATGTGCTACAGAAGTAAATTCAGTTGTGACAAAAATAACAAAGATTGTTCAGCAGAAATGAACTCTGAACATCTCAAATTTAACACCCTTAAAAACAAATTAGCAAATGAGAAATTGGATTCTGTGTACCAGTGAAAGGGCCTGATGACAAGTCTAATGAGCTCTACTCAACCCTGTTGAGCCATTATAAACATTGCTATCAGAGAAATGCAGAAGGTAATTAAAAGCTGCCAAAATGAAAGTACTCCTAGACTAAAATTCTCACCAAATCTGATAAGCCTCAGGCAGATATGTATGATCAAAACCAGATTTACAAAGCTACTGTTCTGCAGGTTAAAAAAAGGAAACAACTGTGCAAAGACATGTCATAAAACTGAAATTGCTAACACGAGGAAGCTTGTTAACAGCAAAACGAATAGACACAAGCTGACAAAATAAGTAAAGCATCTTGGAAGCTGACTGATAAATGCTGCAAAGGTCCCAATAAAATGAACATGGAACCATTCAGCATAAGACATGATGGTAACATCGTAAAAGCGCAAATACTGAGTGTGATATTTTTAATAACTATTTCATTTCTGTTGACTAGTCAACCCATATTATGGATGCACAGGTACAGACTCCATATCACCTCACTTGGTGCACTGAATTGGAATTTGTGGGAGTGAATGAGCAAGAAGTATGCAAGGGAATATACATACTAAATAAAAAAATTCATCTGGATGGCATGGCATACCCAGTGCTATTGCTAAGGTGTGCTTAAAAGGAATCTCTAAACCTCTTACCTATCTGATTAACTGCAGCATCAGAGAAAACATGTATCCAACTGTTCTAAAAATTAGTGTAGTGAAACAAGTGTACAAAAAGAGAAGCAAAGAAATCTCCAACTACAGACCAATATACTTAATTCCCACCTGCAGTAAGATATTTGAAAGTATTATCCCATCCCAGATATGTACCTTTTTCATGCACAACACAAACTGCTTGATTCATAGCATTGTTTCAGAAAAGATCAAAGTACAACCATAGCAGTTACACAGTTCTTCCATAAAATTTAGTATCTGATGGGTCAAAGGATGCAGACCACAGATATGTTTTTGGACCTGAAAAAGCATTTGACATGGTAAACAGTAGGTTACTTAAAAAAACATGAGTCCTATTGTATTGAGGATCCATCCATGAATCTTCTACTGGCACTTAAACAGGCAGTTCTCACCACAACATTGTAAATAATGTATATAAGATCTCAACAACAGCAAATGGAAGCTGTAAATTCCTGGCCATGTATCTTGATATAAATTTGTGGAGGACAAATCAGATTTACTTTTTTATGTGGAAAAGTCAGTAATGCCTTATGTTTTGTCAGCCAGCTTGTAAGGACAGTTCCTAACCATACACTGAAAATAGTATATTATGGAACAATTTACTCCATCCTCAATTGTGGGGTTGAAATATGTGGCTGTGCAGCTGACATACACTTAAAAAGTATACTGCTGCTGCAGAAAAGTGCAATAAGACTTATACATGGGATTATTCATAGAGATTCATGTCATGAAATGTTTGTCCCACACAAAAACTTAACAATATATTCTCTGTACATATTCAAATTAGTTACATATTTTATGAATCAATCAACAGAAGTTATCCAGTGTAGTGGTGTACATGATCACAACACCAAGATAAAATTTAACTATTTCTGGAAAAAGAACAACATTCAAAATGACAGACAGACAGGATCAATGGTTTGATTTGTTTCAACAAAATACACTCCTGGAAATGGAAAAAAGAACACATTGACACCGGTGTGTCAGACCCACCATACTTGCTCCGGACACTGCGAGAGGGCTGTACAAGCAATGATCACATGCACGGCACAGCGGACACACCAGGAACCGCGGTGTTGGCCGTCGCATGGCGCTAGCTGCACAGCATTTGTGCACCGCCGCCGTCAGTGTCAGCCAGTTTGCCGTGGCATACGGAGCTCCATCACAGTCTTTAACACTGGTAGCATGCCGCGACAGTGTGGACGTGAACCGTATGTGCAGTTGACGGACTTTGAGCGAGGGCGTATAGTGGGCATGCGGTAGGCCGGGTGGACGTATCGCCGAATTGCTCAACACGTGGGGCGTGAGGTCTCCACAGTACATCGATGTTGTCGGCAGTGGTCAGCGGAAGGTGCACGTGCCCGTCGACCTGGGACCGGACCGCAGCAATGCACGGATGCACGCCAAGACCGTAGGATCCTACGCAGTGCCGTAGGGGACCGCACCGCCACTTCCCAGCAAATTAGGGACACTGTTGCTCCTGGGGTATCGGCGAGGACCATTCGCAACCATCTCCATGAAGCTGGGCTACGGTCCCGCACACCGTTAGGCCATCTTCCGCTCATGCCCCAACATCGTGCAGCCCGCCTCCAGTGGTGTCACGACAGGCGTGAATGGAGGGACGAATGGAGACGTGTCGTCTTCAGCGATGAGAGTCACTTCTGCCTTGGTGCCAATGATGGTCGTATGCGTGTTTGGCGCTGTGCAGGTGAGCACCACAATCAGGACTGCATACGACCGAGGCACACAGGGCCAACACCCGGCATCATGGTGTGGGGAGCGATCTCCTACACTGGCCGTACACCACTGGTGATCGTCGAGGGGACACTGAATAGTGCACGGTACATCCAAACCGTCATCGAACCCATCGTTCTACCATTCCTAGACCGGCAAGGGAACTTGCTGTTCCAACAGGACAATGCACGTCCGCATGTATCCCGTGCCACCCAACGTGCTCTAGAAGGTGTAAGTCAACTACCCTGGCCAGCAAGATCTCCGGATCTGTCCCCCATTGAGCATGTTTGGGACTGGATGAAGCGTCGTCTCACGCGGTCTGCACGTCCAGCACGAACACTGGTCCAACTGAGGCGCCAGGTGGAAATGGCATGGCAAGCCGTTCCACAGGACTACATCCAGCATCTCTACGATCGTCTCCATGGGAGAATAGCAGCCTGCATTGCTGCGAAAGTTGGATATACACTGTACTAGTGCCGACATTGTGCATGCTCTGTTGCCTGTGTGTATGTGCCTGTGGTTCTGTCAGTGTGATCATGTGATGCATCTGACCCCAGGAATGTGTCAATAAAGTTTCCCCTTCCTGGGACAATGAATTCACGGTGTTCTTATTTCAATTTCCAGGAGTGTATCATACTCTCCAAGATCATATATAGGAAATTATCAATGGTTTTGGCTGCATACCACATTCTTCATATTTAATCTTTGTAAGGTTGAAAACATTACATGAATTCCACATTACTGTGAAATTCTGGAGCCTGCATAAACACAGAAACTATTAGAAGGCATATGACAAGAAATCACAAAGAAAATTAATTCAGTTTTATCTCACTTATTAACACTTGGCGATACTGCAAAGGCAACTGCTTGTTATTAAAGATATTAAGTGAGTTGGAAATTTGAGTAAATAGTAACTGTAAACAACTATACCAGAGAAACTATCAATGGAAATGGATATTAGCTTTAAAAATAGAGATCATGTTGTGCTGTGTTATCTGTTCACCGAAGTGCTATCAATCAAGGATATGTGACTACCACGTGGTATATGTGCTGTCTGCTACAGCTGTAGCCAACTGGCAAGTAAAAATATTTGACTTTCAACATTTTTAAAATACTTGCAGTGTCTCTTCACAGCTAAAATTTTGACAGTGTGTTTCTTTTCGTGTATTCTTCCTATATAAAATTTTTTAGGGAAGGTTTTCTTGTGTCAGATTGCACCATTCTCTTGTGAGTATAACACACAGGCACCAACCATTACCCCTAAACTGCAACAAGTCCACTGGTTCCTCTGACTTCAGAAAAGATACCCTCATATAATCATACCACCTGCACATTGACCCCTTAAGAGTAACCACACAAAGGAAAAATAATCTCCCTCACCCTAATAAAGATACCACAGGCTGTAGCTTCGATGTCACACTGCAGGGGTGGCACCCACTGTCTTGCTGATCGTGGTGAAGTTGGCACCCCTGGCACCAATCTGTAGCATGATCTGGACACTGAGGGATGAATGAGTGGTAGTGACAGGCTGGTGGGCACATGTGAAATGCTGTTGACAGTTACAAATGCTTTTATTGACTTCAGTACATGACATACTTGGGCAGGCACAACTCTCCCTGTTGCCCTCAGTAGTGCTGATGAAAGAGCGGGAACTTCCACCCATAGCTGCTAAGCAAGTGCTCTGCATTGCTGAGGCTGTCAACCTTTGGAGGCCATGGCTGTTGATGCCTGTGGCACTACATGTTGTGCTGTGATGGTGGTCCATTTGGGAAACAGCTCCTTGGATTCTAACATGGGTGCGTGGCTGTGTGCGGAATCTGCTGTGTACGGGTTTCAACCTGCTGCCCTCAGACAAGAGTTGGATGGTGGCTGGCACTGTGGCACCAAGTCCCACTAGGAACTCAGCATTTGTGGCAACAGGGGCGAATGGCAGGTCATCAGGCCTATGCCACGAAGTCCTGTGAAAGACTTAGTGCAGGCAACAGGCACAGCCCAGTCTCAAACCCATGGCTGCTGCTGGCCGAGCCCTATCATCTCATTTTTCAATGTAGCTCTGATGTCATGGTGGTGCTGATGGTTTCTAGTAACAAGAATTGATTTCCGCCTTAAAATCCAGACTTAATTATATCCCTCCAGTGCCCATTTGTTTCATTAAAACCTCGCACCTAACCACATCATCTAACTAACTGCAGGTAGTTATGTGGACTCTGCCTACTGCCTATCAGCTGCAGCTCACAGGATATTGTGTGAGAAAAGGGAAAGTTGGTTTTCACATGAGCAGTGCTTACTGAATCCATGTGATTTGTAGGTATAAGCTTTCCTCTCTCAAGGAAGTTAATTATATTTGAACACAGAATATGCTCAATAATTCTGCTGCAAACCAACTTTAAGGATATTGGTGTGTAATTTTACATATCTGCTCTCTTACCCTTCTTATATACAGGAGTCACCAGCACTTTTTCCCCATTACTTAGGAGTTTCTGCCAGATGAGACATTCACAATAGAAGCAAGCTAAGTATGTGGGGATTCCATCAGGACCTCTACACTTATTTGTTTTCAACTTTTTTAGTTACTTTTCACCACTTTGTATACCTATTTCTATGTTCTCCTTACCAGAGTTTGTGTCATGATCACATTATGGTATGTATGAACATATGTACATACATATGTATTGGCATAAACTGTTACCAGGAAAATGAAAAAATATATGCATACATAGTAGGTAGTGATAGTGTCTTGTGTAGAGGGGTATAGAAATGCATTGCCATAGACACCTTTCACAGAAAATAATGTGGGATCAGTAGCTTGGAAATAAGAAAATAGAAGAGAATAGTAAAAGGTAAATGGGGATCACTAAGAAAAAATTGTGGATTAGGGTGGGTCAGACCCAGGATATTAGAAAGGCAGCAGAAACTAATTGATGGTGGGGTTAAATAGAGATTGGACTAAGAGGGTTCTGGGATGTAGAAAGTATATTTTCCACTGGAGTTGAGAGACAGTAGTGTTACACTGTGTCAGGAAGATCCAAACGGCATGTGTTGTAAAGAAGATGTAAAAGTTGACAAAGTCAATCTGAGCAGCATTCTTTGCAACTGGTAAGTCAAATTTGCCACTGAACATGAATTTGGCAATCTGTTCATAGGGATAGAAAGCTCTTCTATAATCATACCCTCATAGTTGTGTAGCAAAGTTTGAATTTGACATGGTATAAGCCATTTCTGAACCAATTCATTTCTCATAAAGAGGCAAGTCCTGGAATTACAATTTATAGAGATCTTTTTGTTAAATATTGTACTTCAGTTTCAAATGGAGTGTTTTAATTGACTAAAAGGAAGGATTGAGCTCTTTAAATGTGTACTTTCTTTAAACTGGAGCAGACAACTCAAGAAGAACTATTTGCAGGAGAATTTGGTTCATGTGGTGTGTCATTTTAAATAATGCTGCACTGAGTATCAATGACAAACACTGTAGCCACAGAGGATGATATTCAGTATGTAATGGAATGTGGACTAAATATATAGACTGAGGTGATGAAAGTCAGGGAATACATCCTAATATCATGTTGGACCTCCTTTTGCTTGGCATTGTGCAGCAACTTGATGTGGCATGGAATCAACAAGTCGTTGGAAGTCCCCTGCAGAAATATTGACCCATGCTGCCACAATAGCCATCCCTAATTGTGAAAGTGTTGCTGGTGTAGGATTTTGTGCATGACGTCACTGATCAAGTCTGTGCCATAAATATTTGATGAAATTCATGTCAGGTGGTGAGGGTGGCCAGATCATTCACTCAAATTGTCCAGAATGTTCTTCAAACAAAAATTCCGTTATTTTTTGGGAACATGAATGACTGAAAATGATCTCCAAGTAGTCAAACATAACCATTTCCAATCAATGATTGGTTCAGTTGGACCAGAGGACCCAGTCCATTCCATGTAAACACAGCCCACACCATTATGGAGTGTACACCAGCTTGCACAGTGCCTTGTTGACAACTTGGGTTCATGTCTTCATGCACCACACTTGAACCACACCATCAGTTCTTACCCAATGAAATTGGAACTCATCTGACCAGGCCACAGTTTTCCATTCATCTAGAGTCCAACCAATAATGTCACAAGCCCAGGAGAGGCACTGCAGGCAACGTTGTGCTGTTAGCAAAGGCACTCATGTTGATCATTTGCTGCCATAGCCCAGTAACGCCAAATTTCACCACACTATCCTAATGGATATGTTCATCGTACATCCTACATTGGTTTATACATTTATTGCATGCAGTACTGCTTGTCTATTGGCACTGACAACTCTGCACAAACGCCACTGCTCTAGGTAAGTGAAACAGATGAACCACTGTGTTGTCAGTGGTGAGAGGTAATCACTGAAATTTTGTGTTCTTGGCACATTCTTGACACTGTGGATCTTACAATATTGAATTCTCTGATGATTTACAAAGTGGAATGTCCCATTTGTCTAGCTCCAATTACCATTCTGTGTCTGAAGTCTGTTAATTCCCATTATGAAACCATAATCAAGTTGGATGCCTTTTCACATGAATCACCCATCTACAAATGACAGGTCTGCCAATGCCCCACTGTTTTGTATCTTGTGTATGTGATACTATCACCATCTGTATATGTGCATATCACTAAGCTATGACTTTTGTTATCTTAGTGTACATCATAAGCAACAGGCAAAAAAGATAACAAAAATAGTCATTTTTGTCAGTGACTCTAATGAAAAAATGATTTTAAAGATTATTAAACATGATAACAGAATAACTAGTGACTTTAGTCACTTTTCAACACTGTTTTAGTGCAAGTCACGTCTGCAAGTTGCCCTGTTTAATACCATTTTTTGCTTCATCCCAGCTTCTCACAACCCTCGCTGCCCCCCACCACCCACCCTCCACCCCCCACATTGCAAGCAGTCAACAAGAATTAGTTTTATCCTGGATGCCTTGCCTCAAGTAATGCAGAACAACTGCCCTCCTCCAGCATGTGATATGTCCATAATATGCTGCTGATACAATTTATCCACAGTAACATTTCATAAGATCTCACAGTCAAGACAGTATCTCCCCTCCAGTGCCACTATGTCATAAGCAGACCACATCCCCTCCACACTTCCCTACCACTCTCTCTCTATTCATGAGGTGTAAAAATATTGTACTGATTAATATTGATGTTATTTTAGCAGCAGCAGTGGTATTGAATGTGCCAATGGCCTTGCCACAGTGGTAACACTGATTCCCTTCAGATCACCAAAGTCAAACACTGTCGGGGTGGGCTAGCACTTGGATGGTTGACCGTCTGGTCTGCTGAACGCTGTTGGCAAGCGGGGTGCACTCAGCTCTTGTGAGGCAAACTGAGGAGCTGCTTGATTGAGAAGTAGTGGCTCTGGTCTCAGAAACTGACATACTGGCAGGAGAGCGGTGTGCTGACCACATGCCCCTCCGTATCCGCATCTGGTGATGCCTGTGGGCTGAGGATGACATGGCAGCTGGTCGGTACTGCTGGGTCTGCCAGTGCCTGTAGATGGAATTTCCATTTCCAGTGGTATTGAACAGAGGGGATTTATTTGTTCTGCCTTTGTGAAACTGCATTGGAACACACAAGACATAATTTCATATTACCTTTTTAATTGCTCGTTTCAGTCCCTGTGTCATCAAGACACTAATTTTTCTGCCACCAACAATATCAAAATATCAGGAAAACAGACTTTGCTAGTGAAGTTGTTGACAGATTTGCACATTTACATTCTGGTAGCCACTTTTAAAAAATTAATATCTGCCTATTTGTGGCTTTATGCTCTGCTTAGTGCTTATGGGTCACTTGATGCAAAGTTAGGGGTTTGCACCTAGTACACTGAAGCATTGATGTGGCATGTGAGGCATGCTCAGATGTCTCAGCTTCTACACTGCAGCATACAAATCATATTCTGTTGCTTATGAATTATTTACAAATCATATTCTGTTGCTTATGAATTATTTACTTCTGTTGCTTATGAATTATTTACAAATCATATTCTGTTGCTTATGAAATATTTAGGAATAAAGGAAATGACTCACAAAAGGCAGAAGCTCTGTGTCATTGATAGGTATACAAACAAAAGGTAAGGAGCTTGGCCAGCTTTCAGAATACACTTCCTTTTTCTAGCTGTAGCAAAAACATGCACACAAAGACACATACATTCACTCACATGCATACAACTGTCTCCGCCCATTGTGCTCTCCAGTAAAGAGCTGGCTGTCAGCTGAGTGCAGAAACAGGAGTGTGCATGTGAGTAAGTGTGTGTGTGTGTTTGTTTGTGTGCATGTTTTTGCTATAGCTACAAAAAAAAAGAGGTGTACTCTGAAAGCTAGTCAAGCCCTTACCTTTTGTATGTGTGCCTGTTAATAATGCAGCACTTCTGCCTTCCGGTGAGTCATCTCCTTTATTCCTAAATAATTAATAATTTTCAACCAGAACTTTCTGTACATTAATATTCCATAGACTGTAGGGAGAGGAATATTAGATATTTGTAAACAAGTCATTGATCTTCACTCTGTTTAGCTGCAGCACAATATAATATTATAAAATCATTAAATGTAGGAAGATAATTGCACAAATATGAATTATATTTATAAAATGAAACATTATTTTTAATAGTCCCTATGAAAATACCCTGCAATATAGTAAAATGAGCAGATGAGAAGGTCTTCAACTAGTTTCGTAACTACATTCTGTGACCAATAGTACATTTAATTTTTCTCAGCAAGGGACAGAATACATAAGTAGCTATGTGTATGAGGTGTGACAATAAAGTAATGAGACTGATTTTCTTTGCAAGATGTGGCAACTCTGTAGGTTTGTGTAGGCACAATATCTTTGACCTTCATCTATAAGCTGCTTCTAGTCCAAGTGGTACATCGATGCAACAGCTCAGTCATGAGTTGTGCTGTAATAAGTTAACATGTGTTTGTCTCTCTCGTCATGGAAATGGAACCGCATAATATTGGGCAATGGTATGCCATTTCTTTTTGCGTTAAATTGGGTGAAAGCACCTCGACAACTTACAGTAAGCTTCAGAAGGCTTTTGGAGAGGAGGTTATGTCAATAGCTGAAGTTTTTTGTTGGCATAAAATGTTTAGTGAAGGCAGAACGAATGTTGAAGATGAAGACAGCAGTGGATGACAATCAACCTCACGAATGGGTGTCGACTTGGTCAGGGTGTGTGAGCTTGTACAATCTGATCAAAGATTATCTGTGAAAATGATTGAAGAAGAACTGAACTTCATAGAAGAGTTCTGCATGTCCGTGCAAATATTGCTGATAATTGGATTCTGCATCACGATTATGCACCATCCCATACTGCTCTGTCAGTACAGCAATTTTTAACCTCAAAACAAATGTCAGTACTACCACAGCCACTTTCTTCACTAGATATCACTCTGTGTGACTTTTTTCTATTTCCAAGAGTCAAAACGGGTGTCAAGGGATATCATTTTCGAACAACACAAGATGTTTAAAAAGCTGTGATGAATGTGTTGGAGGATATTACAGAAGATGAGTTCCAGAAATGTTACCATCAATGGCAGAAGGGAACTACTTTGAAGGAGACAACACTAAACTTGACTAAAACACTAAACAAAATTTTTTTTCACATCAGTCTCATTACTTTATTGTCGCACCTCGTATAGCTATTTCCCTTACTAATACTAAACCAATGTTACTGTTTGTCTCTGATCCTGTGCTGTAACGAAGTTATAAACTATTTCTTAGGAAAACAGTATTACTGCAACCTATCTGACCCTTTCAACTCAACTGCATGCAATCCTCATTCTACACAAACATTCAACAATTTGAGTAGCTTTATATGCTAACAGTCTGTCCCTCCCAGCAAAATTTTATGCAGTCCTTACTTTATAGACCTTAAAAATGTTGGTGCAAACGTCATAAACAAAGATAGTACAACAAGATGAATGAGTTTACATGCTAGTAGACAGAAAAAAATTATTGACATCATTGTGTTGGTTCAGTATCAGAAAGAGATAACAGCTGACCAAAGTGTGGGGACTATCACAGTTGGAACTAAGACACCATTATTTACAGAACAATAAATTCAGTAAAAACATACTGATAGGATCTCTAAGACAGCACACCTAGGCTGACCACTAATAACTTGTTCAGGTCCATAAGTAAGAGTCTGTAGCTTGTGGTCAAGTTACATATACTATTCAGTACACAGTCTATGATTCATTACTGGAGCAGAGGCCGCTCTGTATGTCAACTTTCCATTAAAGGACATTATAGTCCATCCCCTCCCCCCCCCCCCCCAGGTGCCCCTACTTCTCTTTTGAGCTATCACAGCTTGCCACTATATTGCAGATATAGCAGGTCCTGAAGATGATAAGCAAATGCCTTGCAGAAATATTTTGTGATTACTGTGACAGCAGCTAATGCTTTGACCAAGAACTAGTTAAGATGAGTAAGATTAGTTTTAGAAATATTTGGGGTTAAAATATTTCCTGACAACTGTATAAAATAAATGTTTGAAAGATACACAGTCAAACTATTGCTTACCAAGTTTTCACATTACTTATTCATTGTTGTTTTTCTTGATTACTACATAGTGCAGCTGCTAGACTTAATGTAAGTTCTTGCGTATTAGCAAACATTGCTACCTTGGTTATTAATGTAAATAAAGAAAAGAAATGCCCCATCATCAACTGCAAATACTGCTCAGGAATTATTTTCTTGACATATTCTCACTTTTAATTCAATATTACACATGCATTTGACTGTGCTTAGCTCCAAGCTCAACAGATATCATAACAAGTGTTTATAGAATTCTTACAAATAAATGTATTTAACATACCAGTTCCAAATAAGAAGTTGTGTATTTTTAAACAACACTTTATTCACAAAGATGATCTCCAAGCCTAGAGCACCCAGAAGTACATGGGTTGAGAGGGTATGTGATGTTATTCCAGAAATTACAAACTTGAGTCAGATTGGCAGAATGAGCCCACCTCAGTGTGACATTGCACTGCCTCTGGCCCAGATGCATCCATTTATTCAGTTTAGAATGGTATCATAATAAGGCCATTGTACCCTCTCCTGAAGTAAACTGGTCCACAACTGTTGTTGCCATGATAAGATGCGTACTGGCACTGGGGCGGAGTTGATGCCTACCCTTGACCCAACCATGTTTTGTTGGGGTCACATCTGGGGAACTCATTGGCTGTAGGTGTATCTCAACAATAATTTGATTCATCCCATTTGTGGGCAAACATTTTCTGCTGAAAAATTGCTCCACGATACTATCACAGTAGAGGTAACACACGAGGTTGCAGGATGTGTGAAACATACTGTTGTACCATCAGAGATCCCTTAGTCACTACCAGAATTGATATGAAGTCATACCTGATGGCTCTCCATGCCACAATGACAGGAGTAACACCACTCTACCACCCCAAAACACTACAAGAATGGGAATCATCCCCAAGTTGCCACAAAGCTTGTCGATGATGGCCAGGGCAGTGCAGAACTGTGATTCATCATCGAACAGAATGCAACGCCATTCATCAACAGTCCATGTTCCCTAATCATAGCACCACTTCTAACACAGCCAACTGTATAGTGGTGGTAATGGTAGCCTACACCTAATTTCCAACTCTGGATGCTGATAGTCTCTGGTCAATGGTGTGTGATGACATACAATATTGCAGAGAGTCCACTACTTGTCCTCAGATGGAAGGTGTAGATATGAAGGGATTACCGTGTGCTTGGTGCAATTTACAGTTACCCTCCTTTATAGTGGTCAAACATGGTTGACAAGACACTTGACAATGAGTATGTCTGCCCTCTGCTTCCCATGCAGTCTAACATCAAGCCACTGTCACATAGAAATGCCCCAAAAATCTGGATGTTGAATTATTCAACCAGATGGCCAAGTGGAGACACAGAATGATACAACTTTAAACCATGTCAGGTGCTTATAATTCTTTCTCACCTGTGTATGTGGCATCGCTGTGTCCTTCACAATCCGCTTTCAACTTCTGACACAGCCCATGACTCTTATATTCCATAACAGGCCTGGTGACAACACTAAACATGGCCAACACTAATGAACTCCAGTGGTCATAATTGCCATCACAGAGAACTGCAGCTCTAATCTTTTACATATCCATCAATGGTATATATGTGTATGAAGTTACACTCACATCTGACAAAACTGTCTGAGGGAGAGGGAGAGGGAGAGGGAGGGAGGGAGGGAGGGAGGGAAAGAGAGAGAGAGAGAGAGACAGAGAGAGACAGAGAGAGAGAGAGAGAGAGAGAGAGAGAGAGAGAGAGAGAGAGAGAGAGATTGTATATTTATATATTTATAAGGGAGAATATTATAAACAAGTGTACTTCACATACCTGTCCCAAATGAGAAGAAGTGTATTTCTAAACAACACTCTGTTCACAAATAAGGTCTTCAAACCCATTTTTTCTGTTATTTGGTCAGACAAGCATTTTAGCTTGGTGTGGGTATCATTTGGCAATTCCGTGCCATTGACTGAAGCCACTTTCTGAAGCACTTTAAGAGCGTCCTCTGGATATCCTTTGGCAACAAGCCAACGTGGAGACTCTGGTAGGTACCTGTACAATGAAAAGATCTGTTTTTTAAAACATTTTGGAGGTTTTAGTGTATAGTAATTTGTGTATCCTAAGACAAGCCTAGAACTCCATAAGGGTCACTGGGTCAATTAATGAAATGAACAAAGCATTTTTAGGAACAAATAAAACTTTTCGATTTTCTGATAATATTGTAATTCTATCAGATATGGAAAAGGACTTGGAAGGTCACTTTAACAAAATGGGTATTGTTCTTAAATAGAAGCTATAAGATTAATATCAACAAAAGCACATCAAGGAGAATGAAATCATGTTGTACTGAAGGATTTACGTTACGAAAAATGATGCTAAAAGTGGCAGATGACTTTAGCTATTTGAGCAGTTGAATAACTGATCATGGCCAAAGTAAAAAGGATGTGCAATGCACATTGGCTTTACCACAACAATAATTTCTGAAAAGAACATTTAATATAAATTTAAGTGTTATGTAGTGTTTTCTTAAGATATTTGCCATTTATCTACGAAATATGGTACAACTTAACTAAAAGAAGCAATCAGTTGCTAGGAAACATCTGGATACTTCTGGGAATTGTGAATTTGGTGAAGTAGAAACTGTAGATAGTAAAAATTGCAGAAGGAGACAAGTTTCACTACCATGAGCAAGTTAAAATATATGTAAATTGCAGTAGTTATGCAGTGATGAATAGGCTTGCACAGGATAGACTAGTGTGGAGAGCTGTAATAAAACAGGCTTTAGACTGAGGACCTCAAGAAGAAGAGATATTGAGAATGGAGCCTGAAACATAGTGAGATGGATTTACCACATATTATACCATTCTACTCACTTAGATAATGAAGCTGATAACTTTACATGAACACTGGTGATCCATCACATAGGTACATATAGTAGATTGAATTTTAATATTTTTATAAATAACTGTCACACAATTAAATAAAGTTAGTTCTTGAATTAAAAGAGGGACACCACTATTAAATGTGATCCTTATACTATAACAAGAAAAACGTAATTACTGAATTCATAAATTATCCACATGTCTGTCTTTATATACCACCTCTCGACATTGAGCAGTCAGTTGGAGGGCAGCATTCGCTGTGATAACAACATGTGTCAGTAACACGAACATCTACATACTGATATCAGCTATCAGAAATTTATAGTGTTCAGTGACTGTGTAAAGAAAGCCAACTTTTCAGTATCTCTTCATTTAAAACTTCTGAGTTGAAGAGGCCATGGTCATTGTATAAAATTGCTTCCTGATAGTTCATCTGTAACTGCAGGAGACATCTTCCATGCTAAAACAGCTACTACCACTATGGATTGAGGGGCTCTCTCATTTATAGAGCACATACAGGGCACCACCATACATCAATACATCATATGATGATAAATTTGTGACTATCTCTGGAGTGCATCATCATTCTTGATTAAAAACAATCCAGTGTCCTTCTGTTGGCACAAAGCAACACCCATATTTTATCTAACTTCAAACCTTCTTCTTCTCTGTTAAAATTATTATGGTGTTTATGGATCTCTATTGTTTCTCTATACATGGTTGTATTGTAATAAAATGTCCTTGCTGAAATACTCATCTCAGTTAATTTGATTACATGGTTCCCATCTTGAAAAATATGTTCTGCTACAATCAGTTTTTCAGCATGTCCCAGACAACACTTTCTTTTGTGTTCAGCTATGCGGGTGTTGACAGTTCTTTTTTGTGGTTCCAGTATACAATTGTCCACAACTGCACAGAATTTCATATATCCCAGGTGTTGCTATGGGGTACTGTATATCTCTTGCTATTCTTAAATATTCATTGATTTTCTTCCAGATGGCACCCATTGTTGCTCAGTGCTTCCAACTTCTTCTCTTGCTTTCTCTTGCTTAATGTAGTGCTTGATCAGTCTCCTTACCAGCATATCCATTTTTTCTGAAGGCCAACTGTAAGTGATTTTAATTCACCCTGCAAATAAACTGGCTACCACATTTTGTTGACTCTGTTCACCAAGGTTTAAATGACACATGTTTTTTTGAGTAGGATGTTGTTTTGATTCCTAATGGAGGTATCAATCAGTGTGCATATCCTTTCTGTTTACATTATGGCCCAGAGTTCCATCCACCCATTTGATTATGGATATGTCTAGAAAATTAACTTGATCTTTGCTCTCTTTCTCCATCATCAACTGTATCTCTGGGTTAATACCATTGAGATACACCAAGACATCCAGCACCTCTGCACCATGAGTTCATACTACAAAGATGTCATTCACCTAGCAGTACCACTTAGCTTGTCTTTTACTGGCTGTTTGCAATGCCTGCTGTTTGAAGAACTCCATAAATACACACATCAAAAAAAAGTTTTGCATCACCTCGTTTCTGATAGTCCTGGAACCTGTACATAAAATTGGAATAAAGATCAACATAAACATCATTTCCACCCTTTGTATTGGCCATGAAAACCACACATTGCATGTTGTACCACCATGCAGCGAGACCTTCAGAGGTGGTGGTCCAGATTGCTGTAAACACCGATACCTCTGATACTCTTGCATTGATTCATTCCTGTATTCATTGTGGCATACTATCCACAAGTTCATCAAGGAACTGTTGGTCCAGAATGTCCCACTCCTCAACAGCGATTTGGCGTAGATCCCTCAGAGTGGTTGGTGGGTCACGTCATCCATAAACAGCCCTTTTCAATCTACCCCGTGCATGCTCGATAGGGTTCATGTCTGGAGTACATGCCTGCCACTCTAATCGAGCAATGTTATTATCCTAAGGGAAGTCATTCACAAGATGTGCATGATGGGGTGTGAACTGTCTTCCATGAAGGCGAATCCCTCATCAATATGCTGCTGATGTGGTTCCACTATTCGTCGGAAGATGGCATTCACATATCGTACAGACATTATGGTGCCTTCTGTGACCACCAGCAGCGTATGTGGGTCCGACATGATGCCAACCCAAAACAGGAGGGAACCTCCAACTTGCTGCACATGCTGGACAGTGTGTCTAAGGCATCCAGCCTGACCAGGTTGCCTCCAAACACGTCTACAACGATAGTCTGGTTGAAGGTACATGCGACACTCATTGGTGAAGAGAATGTGATGCCAGTCCTGAGCGGTCCATTTGGCATGTTGTTGGGCCCATCTGTACTGTGTTGCATGGTGTCGTGGTTGCAAAGATGGACCTCACCATGGACATCGGGAGTGAAGTTGTGCATCATGCAGCCTATCACACACAGTTTGAGTCATTACACAACATCCTGTGGCTGCACAGAAAGCATTATTCAACATGGTGGCATTGCTTTCAGGGTTCTTCCGAGCCATAATCTGTAGGTAGCAGTCATCCATTGCAGCAGTAGCGTTTGGATGGCCTGAGCAAGGCATGTCATTCACAGTTCCTGTCTCTCTGTATCTCCTTCATGTCCAAACAACACTGCTTTGGTTCACTCTGTGACGTCCTGATTCTTCCCATGTTGAGAGCCCTTCCTGGTACAAAATAACAATTTGGATGCAATCAAACAATGGTATTGATCATCTAGGCATGGCTGAACTACAGACAACAAAAGCCGTGTACCTCCTTCCTGGTGGAATGACTGGAACTGATCAGCTGTTGGACTCCCTCCATCTAATAGGAGCTGCTCATGCATGTTTGTTTACATCTTTGGGTGGGTTTAGTGACATCTTTGACAAGTCAAAAGCCTGTGTCTGTGATACAATATCGAAAGCCAACGTCTATCTTCAGGAGTTCTGGGAACTGGGGTGATGCAGAACTTTTTTTTGATGTGTGTAAATCAGCAACAGATGTACTAAGAGAGCTGCCCATAGCCACCCTATCAATTTGCTCATAAAATTCATTGTGGTACTGAAAATAAGTTGTGGTATGGCTGTGTCTAAATCAAGCAGCTATGTGAGTTGGAAAAATATCTGAATGAATAATTTTCCTCAGTGTTTCAAGAAAATGTACAGAGTTTTTATTGTAACTGTCTGCTCTACCAATATACAGTTGCTGCAAAGAGGCAAGATATTGGGCGATCTCATGGGTTGGAGATCCTATGGCACTGACAATTCGTCTCAAAGAAAACTTCGGTAAGTCATATGCTCTTCATCAAAACTGTGGCATTACTTTTGTCAGCTGTACGTACAACAATGCACTTATCTGCATTCATCTCTGCCTTTTTTCTGATTGAGACAAATTACTGATAGGTGGCTTCAGTTTGCATAATATTCTGGCCTTTTCTGTCCTAATTCATCAACAGATTGTGATGATAACAGATGGATTCCTGTTTCCACATTGGCTATAATGTCCTCCGTGTGAAACTTTAGTGGCAAAATTACCTCATTTCAATAGAACTGAATTTTATTCTTTGGTTAATTCTCTCTCAGACAAGTTGAAACTGTTTGAGAATTTTCAGTGAGTGATGTTTCACATCAGCCTTTCTGTAAGCCATCAAACTTCCCCTTCTGCCTATTACACATACATAGATACTCTGCAAGCCACTGTATGGTGTATGGTGGAGGGTACACTTTAGCACTATCAGTCATTTCCTTTCTTGTTCCACTCACAAGTAGAGTGAGGCAAAAATGACTATCTATATGCCTCCATATGAGCCCTAATTTCTCATATCTTATCTTTATGGTCATTAAACAGGAAACAAAAGAAAAATTCAGAGTAGGTATTAAAATCCATGGAGAAGAAATAAAAACTTTGAGGTTCGCCAGTGACATTGTAATTCTGTCAGAGACAGCAAAGGACTTGCAAGAGCAGTTGAACGGAATGGACAGTGTCTTGAAAGGAGGATATAAGATGAACATCAACAAAAGCAAAACGAGGATAATGGAATGTAGTTGAATTAAGTAGGGTGATGCTGAGGGAATTAGATTAGGAAATGAGACACTTAAAGTAGTAAAGGAGTTTTGCTATTTGGGGAGCAAAATAACTGATGATGGCCGAAATAGAGAGGCTATAAAATGTAGACTGGCAATGTCAAGGAAAGTGTTTCTAAAGAAGAGAAATTTGGTAACATCAAGTATAGATTTAAGTGTCCGGAAGTCGTTTCTGAAAGTATTTGTATGGTGTGTAGCCATGTATCGAAATGAAACATGGACGATAAATAGTTTGGACAAGAAGAGAATAGAAGCTTTCGAAACGTGGTGCTACAGGAGAATGCTGAAGATTAGATGAGTAGGTCACATAACTAATGAGGAGGTATTGAATAGAAGAGGAGTTTGTGGCACAACTTGAGAAGAAGAAGGGACCGGTTGGTAGGACATGTTCTGAGACATCAAGGGATCACAAATTTAGCATTGGAGGGCAGCATGGAGGGTAAAAATCATAGAGGGAGACCAAGAGATGAATACACCAAGCAGATTCAGAAGGATGTAGGTTGCAGTAAGTACTGGGAGATGAAGAAGCTTGCACAGGATAGAGTAGCATGGAGAGCTGCATCAAACCAATCTCAGGACTGAAGACCATAACAACAACAACAACATGGTCATTAAGTGCAATGTATGTCGGTGTCAGTAGAATAGCTTGGCAGTCAGCTTCAGATGCCAGTTCTCTAAATTTTCTCAACAGTGGTTCTCGAAAAGAATGTCACCTGCCCTCCAAGGATTCCCCATTTGAGTTCCCAAAACATCTCAATAACACTTATGTGTTGTTTAAACCTACTGATAAATCTAGCAGCCCACCTCTGAATAGCTTCAATGTTTTCCTTCAACCTCACCAGGTACAGATGCTAAACACTTGAGCAGTACTCAAGAATAGGATGCACCAGCATCCTATATATGGTCTCCTTCACAGGTGAACCATTCTTTCCTAAAATTCTCCCAAAAAACCAAAATTTACTATTCACCTTCCCCACCACAGTTCTCACATTGCCTCTAAGCATTACAGGTTTGTTCTTCCTACACATCTGCATTACCTTACATTTTTCCACGTTTAGCACTAGCTGCCATTCATCACACAGACTGAAATTTTGTCTAAGTCATCTTGTTTCTTTCTGCAGTCACTCAACTTTGACACCTTACTGTACACTGCAGATCATCAGAAAACAACCATAGAGTGCTGCCCACCCCGTTCAGCAAATCATTTATGTATATGGAGAAAAATAACAGTCTTATCACACTTCCCTGGGGCACTGCTGATGATACCCTTGCCTCTGATGAACACTCACCATCAAGGACAACATACTGGGTTCTGCTACTTGAGATGTCTTTGAGCCACTCACATATCTGTGAACTTGTTCCATATGCTTGTACCTTCATTACAAGCCTCCAATGGGGCATTGTGACAAATGCTTTCCAGAAATCTAGTAATATGGAATCTGCCTGTTGCCCTTCATCCATAGTTTGCATTATATCATGTGAAAAAAGGGCAAGCTGGGCTTTGCATGAGTGATGCCTTCTAAAACCTTACTGATTTGTGGACATAATTTTCTCAGTCTCAAGAAAGTTTATTATATTCAAACTGAGAATATGTTCAAGGATTCTGCAGCAAACAGAAGTTAGGGATGTTGGACTGTAATTTTGTGGGTACATTCTTTTATCCTTTTGATAGACTGAAGTAATCTGCACCTCTTTCCAGTTGCTTGGGACTTTGTGCTGGGTGAGAGATTCATGGTAAATGCAAGCTAGGTAAGGGGCCAATGCTGTACAGTACTCTTTGTAAAATCAAACTGGGATTCCATCCAGATATGGTGATTTATTTTCTGTCAAATCTTTCAGTTGTTTCTCTATGCCAGGGGTGCTTGTTACTATGTCATCCATACAGAAGTCTGTCCAATGGTCAAATGACAGTATGTTTGTATGATTCTTGTGTGTGAATGATTTCTCAAATTTGAAATTTAAAACTTCTGCACTGAGTTCCATAGTCCTGAGCATTAGCCAATTCACCTTATTCCAGTCACAACAGCGCAATGTATTACTGATGTATAATTTGAGGTATAACAACTTACTACTAGTTGGCACCAGTTCTCACCATGTTTGGTGGATCCATTCCCATAGCATTGCTGGTTCCATGTGGTTGTAAACATTGTTAGCTTTTGCCAAGTGCAACATTCTCATCACCTTCATAAATTTTGGAACTGTTGCAATATCCCAGCAGTGTAACAGGATAATGAGCATACACTGTTGTTGAGCTTTCCGTTTTCCTTTTCTTGTCTGAGCAGCATAGGGCTACAGTCAAGTCAAATATCTTCAGAAAAAGCATCCTAGCATATAAATTTATATACAACATTAATAAATGTCTCTTTTTCAAAAATACTTTTCTTGTCACTGACAGTGTGCATTTTATATTTTCTCTGCTCTGGCCACATCAGTTATTTTGCTGCCCAAATAACTAAATTCATCAAGTGCTTTTAGTGTCTCATTTGCTATTCTAATTACCTCAGAGTCATCTGATTGAATTCTACAGCATTGTATTGTCCTTGTGTTATTTTTGCTCATGTTCATCTTATAATCTCTTTGCAAGACATAATCCAAGCTGTTCAGCTGCTCCTCCAAGTTCTTTGCCATGTCTCACAGAATTACAGTGTCATTAGCAAACTTTTCTGTTTCTTCTCTTTGAACTTTAATTGCTTTCCAAATTTCTCCCAGTTTTACTTTATAGCTCGCTCAGTGTGCAGATTGAATATCATTGGGGATATGCTACAATTCTGTCTCACTCCCTTCCCAACCATTTCTTCCCTTCCACATCATTCTACTCTTATAACTCCACTCTGATTTCTGCACAAGTTGTAAGTAACTATTTGCTCCTTTTATTTTATACTTGCTGCCTTCAAAATTTCAAAGAGTGTAGTCTGCTGATTAAATGTCAGTACTGCATCATGTGTTCTTGCATTTCTCTGCACCACAAACTTACATTTCCTGACCTCTGCTTCTACCAGTTTCTCCATTATTGTGCAAGTAATTTATGTCAATACAATCATGACTTGGGAAACTGATGGTTCAGCAGTATCCACACCTGTTAACATGTGCCTCCTTTGAAACTGGAATTATTACATTCTTCTTGAAGCCTGAAGATATTTCCTCTACCTTGCATATCTTGCACACCTTGGAATAATTTTGTCATGACTGGTTCTTCCAAGCTCTCAAAAATTTTGAAGGAATCCCATATACTCCAGGGATCTTTGTTTCAACTTAAGTCTTTCAGTGCACTGCCAGCTTTGTTCTTACAGTATCATATCTCCCATCTCATCTTCACCCTACTTCTTCTTCTCTTTCTATAATATTGCCCTCAGGTTTGCTTCCTTTGAACAGGTCCTCCATATAATCCTTCCTGCTTTTAGCTTTCCTATCTTTACAAGTAGCGGTTTGCCATCTGAGTTCTTGATATTCATATAGCTTGTTCTCTATTTCCCAGAAGTCTCTTTAACCTTTTCATAGATAGCATCTACCTTTCCACTAGTCATGCATGCTTCTACAACCCTCCATTTGTCATCTAGATATTCTTGTTTAGTCATTTTGCATTTTCCATGAGACTCATTTTTTAGACGTATGCATTTCCTTTGATATGTTTCTATCATTAGTAGTAAAGGACATGTTTTTTAGTTATTAACATCTTTTTCATCATCCTTCTTCTGTAAGTCTCAACATCTCTCATGAAACGTATGAGGTTATTTTATTATGTTATGTTATGTAATTGTCTACAAAGAGTATTTTAAAGGTTTCACCATAGTTTCATCAACACACCTTAAGTTTGCACTGAGTTTTGTATCTTCAAAAGCTTTCCTGTTCTCATTCTTTCTTCTAATAATGTATTTTTGTTTCTTTATTAGCTTTCATTTACTTTATATCAACAGTATACTGATTCTGGAGTATTTTTGGAGGGTTATAACACTTTTCTCTATCCAGAACACCATTTAAAGACATATTAAAATTCTGCATCATGTTCACTTTTTCTTTGAAGATATAAGCACTTATCTCACCATTGCACAAGTTCCTCAATCAATTTTTTTAAACTTTGCGTGAATATTTTAGTCTATAACTTAATGTTATCAGGCAGTTTCTTTTTCTCATAATTTTATGACACATTTCTGAATATTTTAGCCATACACTTTCTAAGTTTTTTAAATGGTTAAAATCTTAAAGCCTAAGTTCTCTCTGTTCATAACTTTGCAGTGCTGATAACACTTATAGATCCACAAAGGATTTTCTTTCTATGTTGTCATCACTAAAGTTCACTCAGCAGACTTCTGGATCATTTCAGCCACTTCATCTTACCTTGCACACATGTGCAGATGTGAGATACCTTCACCAACACATAATTACACAACACTTGTTCAGTAGCCTATTGCATCATTCTCAACACTGTCCACAATAAAAATTTACCTGTTAACATATATAGGATGATTCAAAAGTAACTGCACACACTTCATGGACATACTGTATCAATCAAAACAAGAGTAAAATGTTAAATACACATTTTTCTGAAAATGCTTTCTTTCCAAGTTATGGCACATATCATCATTTGTGGTAGGCATTACATCATGTGCCAGCAGAGGCTATTGGTATGTCATGTTTGCCTGCATATTGACTGATGTTGCTTTATTGATGGTGTCCCTGTACATTTCAGTCAGGAGACAAGAGAGTATGTCAAAGTTCTTTATTCCAATAAGTGTGTAGGTCATGCAGATCTCTGGAGCTTAACATCCCGGACTTCTATCTTTGGGTCATCTCAATTAGTTTGTGTATGGTGCTGGAATTGAGAATATAGCACAACTACAGCAGCCAACTGAAAATAGCTGTGCCACTGTGAAGAATGAGGTGAATGGAGTATGCAACATTCTGAGTGCAGTAAGAAGTCAAGCACACCACTGTATTCATCATCACAGACACCATTTGGAACATTTCATGGGGAAAATCTACAGTAAACAGTTGAGTTGAATTTCAGTTCCCTTTGTGTTCTTGCTTTCTGAGATGAATTAGTTTTATGTGCACTTGTGATCTCTACTCTGTTGCATAACTCTGAAATAAATCAATTTCAGAATAAACTTTATTTCATGTTTTATTTTTATGCATACATTACACCCATGAAGTCTTACAGTTACTATCAAATCACCCTGGATATTTCAGTGGAGCTGTAATAATCAGCTGCAATGTTTCAATGTGACAAACACTAATAGTACTATGGTGACATTAATTAAATTAAAATAAAGATTGATGTCCATAAGCATATACTATAAAACATGTTTGAGATATGTATGACACAAATAACTGATCATGTTCAGCTTCAAATATTTAAATCACAATAACAGTTTCCAAATATGCTGCATAGTGCTCCTGGGATGCCCTAGATACCTAGCTATGAATGTTTTATTTGTATCTCAGCTAAAATTTAAAGGGTAGATTCTTAAGCTAAACCTGTATGAAGGTACACAGTTTTAAAAGAAAGAGATAAACCAAAACATGTAGGACAACAAAGGCTTTGAAGAATAAAACTAAATGAATCAAATCATAGCTTAACTAATCTAGAGAAATTTTATGGTCCATGATAAAGTAGTATTAACTTACCATTAAGTATGTATCATTTCTCTAGAAAAGTGAGTATTAATGTAAATAAAAAACGTGTGATTATATAAAATATAAATACAAAATGAAACTGTAACCAATTTCTCATCATCACTGTCATGCCATATACGTTCAGCAGACTCACCTTCAAACTGAAAAATGTATAAAATCAACACTGCACAACAATAAGTGCAAGCCATATATTATAAGAAACCACAAAATGCAAGAATACTTGTAGAGATAAAAATTTATCAATATTTTTGCTGATAGACAAAAGTTACAGTGAAGGATAAGGAATAAAAAAGCAATTATTGAGGAAGATAGAACAGCCCCACTTCTTTTGATATCACTGTTAATAAACACATAACACTATTCTTCAATTTTGATATATAGTGTCTACATAGTATTTATAATAGCATCAAAATTCTTAAACAACAGGTGTTATCAAACTCCTTATTGTTTAAATTTTGACTCACATCTGATTGATTAAAATGATATAAAGATTCTGCATAGAAATATTATACTGGTACATCAGAAAATAAAGGGAAGGGTAAACTGGCTGGGCTGATAGCAGGAAATTTAAAGACAGGAGGAATTACATCTCATGGTGGAAACTCTTTTTTAGTGTAAGATCAGTATCCAGTGGGAAACTCAGCCAGGCAAGTACTAAAGATGTTAAAAAAGTTCAATATACTCACAAAACTAAAATGAAAAATAATGTTAGTATATTTCATCAAAATATTGGGGAATTGAAGAATAAAATTGATGAGCTTCTGCTTTGTTTAGATGTACTATGCCTGTCTGAGCATCACATTGTCACTGATATGCAAAAGGTTAGCATCAATGGGTACAAATTAGCTGCACGTGTAAGTAGAGATAATATGATGAGAGGAGGAGTTGCCGTATATGTCAAAAGCTTCCACAGTGTAAAAAATTTAGAAACTAAAAATTTTTGTGTAGAGCAACATATGGAAGCATGTGCCACTGAACTTAAACTAAATGATGGTACTTTCATAGTTGTAACAGTGTATAGGTCCCCCTCAGGGAATTTCCAGCTATTTCTAGAAAACTTGGATGCTTTGTTGTGCTATCTGTCAGACAGGGGGAAGCAAATTATCATTTGTGGGGATTTCAATGTTGATTCCCTGAAAGAGTGTAATAGGAAGAATGACCTTGTAGTATTACTCAGTTCTTTCAATTTGAGCTCTGTCATTGACTTTCCTACTCGGATAACAAAGAACAGCAGTACATTGATAGATATCTTTTTTATAGACCAAGATAAGTTTAAGGACATAAATGCTTATCCTGTTGAGAATGGTCTTTCAGATCATGGTGCACAGCTAGTTACAGTACATGACATAGCTCCGTGCAGTATATCAAATCAGACTTTCAAAGCAGTGTGTTCAATTAACAATATAAATATTGCAAACTTTAGGGAAAGCTTACAGCAGCTAGACTGGGATGAAGTGTATAAGGAACCCGATGCAAACTTGAAATATAACTTATTTCACGATACATTTTTATGGGTATTTGAAAATTGTTTTCCCAAGAAAATAGTTAAACATAATTGCAAGAAAACATATAAAAAAACCTTGGCTAACTAAAGGAATAAGAATATCTTGCAACTGTAAAAGAGAACTGTATCTAACAGCAAGAGGGAGTACTGACCGCGAAACTGTTCAATATTATAAAAACTATTGTGCGGTACTAAGAAAAGTTATTAAAATGTCCAGAAACATGTGTATTTCGTCTGAGATCAGTAACTCCGATAATAAAATTAAAGGAATTTGGAATATTATTGAAAGGGAAACAGGGCAACCAAGAGCACAGGAAGACTTTAGTGCCATAAAACTGAATGACAAGTATACTAACAAACAATCAGAAATTGAAAATATTTTCAATAATCATTTTTTAAATTTTGTGGAGAAAATGGGATCTAGATCTTCACTAGAAGAGGCAAGGCTACTAATAAAAGAGGCCATACCTGTGCAGTTTGAAACAACTGTAATTCCACCATCCTCTCCCTCTGAAACCAGTAAAATAATAAACTCTCTGAAAAGTAAAAGCTCTTATGGAATTGAT
Source organism: Schistocerca cancellata (assembly GCF_023864275.1). Taxonomy (NCBI): domain Eukaryota; kingdom Metazoa; phylum Arthropoda; class Insecta; order Orthoptera; family Acrididae; genus Schistocerca; species Schistocerca cancellata. The sequence goes on along the minus strand of NC_064629.1, from coordinate 874,476,296 downwards.
GGCATTTCCAGCAAGGTACTTAAAGCTTGTTCCCCACAGATAAGTAGGAGTCTCAGCCACATATGTAATAGCTCTTTGGAGCAAGGTGTTTTCCCCGACAGACAGAAATATGCCATTGTAAAACCATTGCATAAAAAGGGGGATACGTTGGATGTCAACAACTACCGCCCAATCTCTCTTCAGACAGGTCAATCAAAAATTTTTGAGAAAGTAGTGTATTAAAGAGTAGCCTCCCATATTTGTAAAAATAAAGTACTAACAAAATGTCAGTTTGGTTTTCAGAAAGGCTTTTCAGCAGAAAATGCTATATACGCTTTCAATGATCAAATATTAAATGCTCTGAATAACAGGACATCACCCATTGGTATTTTTTGTGATCTCTCAAAGGCCTTTGATTGTGTAAATCATGGAATTCTTTTATATAAGCTAAATCATTATGGTTTGAGTGGGGCAGTGCACAAATGGTTTAATTCATAGTTAACTGGAAGAATGCAGAAAGTTGAAATAAGTGGTTCATGTAATGTTAAAACAACAGCTGATTCCTCAAACTGGGGGGGGGGGGGGGGGGGCGCTATCAAGTATGGGGTCCCACAGGGTTCAGTCTTAGGTCCTTTACTGTTCTTGATATACATTAATGACTTACCATTCCACATTGATGAAGATGCAAAGTTAGTTCTTTTTGCTGATGATACAAGTATAGTAATAACATCCAAAAAACAAGAACTAAGTGATGTAATTGTAAATGATGTTTTTCACAAAATTATTAAGTGGTTCTCAGCAAACAGACTCTCTTTAAATTTTGATAAAACAAAGTATATACAGTTCCGTACAGTAAATGGCACAACTCCAGAAATAAATATAGACTTCGAACAGAAGTCTGTAGCTAAGGTAGAATTTTCAAACTTTTTAGGTGTGTGCATTGATGAGAGGTTAAACTTGAAGCAACACATTGGTCTGCTGAAACGTCTGAGTTCAGCTACGTATGCTATTACGGTTATTGCAAATTTTGGTGATAAGAATCTCAGTAAATTAGCTTACTATGCCTGCTTTCATTCACTGCTTCATATTCTGGGGTAATTCATTGTTGAGTAGAAAAGTATTCATTGCTCAAAAACGTGTAATCAGAATAATTGCTGGAGCCCACCCATGGTGATCCTGCAGACATCTATTTAAGGATCTAGGGATCCCCACAGTATATATATTCACTTATGAAATTTATTGTTAATAATCCAACCCAGTTCAAAAGTAATAGCAGTGTGCATAGCTATAACACCAGGAGAAAGGATGATCATCACTATGCAGGGTTAAATCTGAGTTTGGCACAGAAAGGGGTAAATTATGCTGCCACAAAAGTCTTTGGTCACCTACCAAACAGCATCAAAAGCGTGACAGATAGCCAACTAACATTTAAAAATAAACTAAAAAAATTTCTAGATGACAACTCCTTCTACTCATTAGCTGAATTTTTAGATATAAATTAAGGGAGGAAAAAAAACTTAAACATTAGTGTCATGCAATATTTTGGGTAATGTACTATCTTGTACAGACATCTTTTATTAACCTGACATGTTCCACATCATTACGAAGTGTCGTATTCCTGATCTATGGAACAAGTATTAATCTAATCTAATCTAATCTATAGTATAGGGAATATTAATATGCAAAAATAAGGTTCTCATAAGAAACAGAGATTGTAAAATTTGTAGGATATAAACACATCCTACATAATATTAGCATAGTGTAGCTCATATGCTTGTGTTCCTAAAAATGTGAACCATTAATGGGAAATCCTGTTAGTTACCAAAATATTTCAAATACAAAATCTTTTCTAAAGCAATCTTGGTGGGCTTTGTTAGAAAACATTGGTTGAATATGTTTGCCTGTAAATCCACCCACAAAAGTAGAACCCAGTATCAGAGCTGTTTAAAGAATGCACAGCCAATAGTTAAACAAAATAATTATATTTCTAACTCTGTAGAAATATTGCCAACAACTCCTGTCTTTTATGCTATTATCAAAAATGCAAGTGATTTGTATTTAAAGATTTTGTATTAATTTTTTAAAAAATTCCTACATGAGCCTGTGATATAACACTTATGCTTCAGTGCCAACAGGGCTGTGAAAACTTTCATAGGTGAAGAACACTCAGTCAGTATGAGCAGAGTCTATCTTCCATAGCACAACTGTCAAAGGACTGAAGATTGATGCTTAAGAGACTGGGAACTCCCAAAGATAAATGCCAATGTGGCACATTTCCACAGAAAATGGCACATTTTGGGAGTCACAAAATTACTTCTATCTGTAGATGTATGGAATATATTATACAAATAATACAAGCACACCAATTTCACCACATCAATGTGATGAGTGCAGTAAGACTAAGATTTAATCTGCACTCCAAAAATCCTGCATGTAGAGACACCAGTGATAACTCAGATGGGAACCAAGAAAGTCATCACAATAATATGTGTGCAACACAACCTTGTAGCAAATATACTATGGTTGATACCCCCTTTAACTGAAGCATGAGTCATGAATCAAACATTTTAATTAATTAATGATGAGAATAAGTAGCATATATATATGATTAATTCGGGCCATAATGCCAAAGGAGTGAGGCCAGGAACAACTTTTGATTGCTACATTAAATAAAATCATAATAATTATTAGCATGTAGAGTGTAATATTGTGAATACAATAGGGATAAATAGCATAATTCAGTTTTTAAGTGCATTTTTTGTCATTTAGATTAACTTTTATTTAAATTCTGTTTATTCCTCAGCCAAAGACATGTAATGTGAGGTACAAAATGATCAGCAAACTTACTTTCAGTATAAAGCTAATGATTTCACCCAGAGTACTAAATGTACGTTTATGAATATACACTTTGCAAAGGTAGCACAACAAGCCACTAGGATTGGTAGGGAAACACAGACAAATAGGAGCAATAAGTTATACTCTGGGGGTGGAGGGTGGGGTGGAGGGTGATTTGTGGACTGTGCAATGGCTCATGAGCAGTATTAGCAGCAAGGTCAGAACCATCACAAGCCATTAAATGTGTTGGAATGTGGTACATTAATATAATAGTATCAACAGTATCAATAGGGATATACACACAGAAACAAAACAATCAGTCAGTTCCTTGCCGTTTATGAGTTCTCAGTAGAAAGATAGATGTACATTGTATTTAACTTTTATTTAACAAATACTATTAATAGGTAGCAGAGCACAGTTGTTTAATAAAAAGGAAATTTTTATTCCAAAATGAAGTGATAAGTTATGAACTAAAAAGGAAGTCTGTAATGCAAAAAGTCTACTTTGCAAAACTGGATGTAGCTGACACCAAGATACCAGTGTTTGATGGAGAATATTAGGGAAATGGGAAACAGTAAATCAAGTATGTGAAAATGATGAAATGTTATACAATGTTTTCAAGAGTAAAAACAAGCATGGATGGTTCAAATGGCTCTGAGCACTATGGGACTTAACTTCTAAGGTCATCAGTCCCCTAGAACTTAGAACTAATTAAACCTAACTAACCGAAGGACATCACACACATCCATACCCGAGGCAGGATTCAAACCTGCGACCATAGCGGTCACGCGGTTCCACACTGTAGTACCTAGAACCGCTCGGCCACCCCAGCCGGCACAAGCATGGACAAGGAGGATACTTGGGAAGAAGAAAATCTGATAGCAATGAACTACATATGAGGAGCAATTTCAAACGAGCAACTAGAATTCATGAGAGGTAAGGAAACTGCATTTGAGATAATGAAAAGTTCAACAAATTATACTCAGAGGAATTGGCTGCACTGCAAACTGTTTGCAGAAACAAATTGGACAAACTGAGATTTAAAGACAATTCTGACATGACAATACTCTTCATTATTTTTGAGAAAAAAGTGAATCAATTAAAATTAGAATGCACAAAAGTGGCAGAAAGGGAGAAGTTAAACTACATCCTGAGAACCTTGCCAGAATCTTTGAGCTAAATCAGGGACTTGATCAATGTTTCAAAAAAAGAAGATCAAACAGCATTGTATGTTAAAAGCAAAATTAAAGTGTTTGGTTTAAGAGGCAAGAATGGAAGTGAGGATACAAAATTCAATGCATTTAATGATGAAAAGGAAACCAGTTTAAGTTACCAGGAGCAGTTATATTATGGATGTGTCAAACCAGGACATTTCAAAAGGAACATCTACCAGCACAAACAAGCAGAGATTCATGGACATGTGGCAGTTGGAAATCTGAGCCAAGTAAGCAGGGTAGTGGGGATAAAAACAGCTGGTCATGTGGTTGAAGTAAGCAGTGTCATTCCAGAGGTGGTCATCATCCAAGACACAGAGGATATCAGGAGAACAAAAAAACCATAAGCAGCTTTGTAATGGAGGTACAACCTACAGTGACTTGTAATACTGTTCAGCCAGGTAATAATCTACACATTAAATGGTTATTAGACAGAGGTTGCACAAATCACTTTGCTAGTAGTGACAATTCTGTTTCTGAGTGCATAACTTTAAAAGACTCTGTGGATGTGAATTATATGGATGGTAAAGTTCTGGAAGATACAAAAATAGGAGACACAGTTAGGTATTTCCCAGTTTACAATGTATTTTACATCAAAGAAAATTGATTAGTTATGCTAAAGTGACTGAAAAACATAAAATTATTATGCAGACAATATCTGAAATTTTGTTTTGATAAGGACAATAATTTACTTGTGAGTGTTTTGAAAGAAGATAGGTTATACAAAATGACAAGTAGAATTTATAAGAAAGATATTAATGTAAACAGTGTGCGTAGTAAGGATACTATGTCAGTAAAGCAGAAATAGCATCATATACTTGGAAAAGTAAATTTTAACAATCTGAATATGTTGTGTAAACATCAGTTAGGAGATGGATTGCCAACTAATTTAGAATCAATGTTTATGAAGTAACATTTCTACTGAAAATAAAAAGCAAATTTTACATTTTGAAAACAACAGAAGCAAAACAAAATAAACACTAGAGATTATTCATACTGATTTGAATGGGACTCACTCGATTCATGGTTTGCATGGGCAAAGATACTTTCTCGCTTTTCTTTATGATGAAGCACCTAGACTTTACACTATCAACTCTAAAACTCAAGTTTATGAATGGTTTGTGGAATACACCAAGACAAATGGAGATCAGGCTGCTGCTGGAAGCATACTCATATAGCTGAAGTGGTTACGGCAACTGCTCATGACAAGTGGGAAGTCTGGGTTTGAGTCCTGCTCTGGCACATATTTACACTTGTTTTGAAATATTCTACAGTTGATGCAAAACCATAATCCCAATTGATAGGTCCATTCTTAACTGAATGCTGCTGTTGATAATCAACACAGTGTCTCAGACACAACACTGCAGTATTTCATGCTACAGCAAGGCAATGATGAAAGGAAACATTATCTTACCCCACGTGAGAATCATGGTAACATAGTGTGAGCAAAAAGGAGAATAGACAAGAGGACAAATTGACATATTGGCATATTCTCAGATAGCCAAAGTGGTTAAGGCAACCACTTACGACAAGCGGGAAATCTGGGTTCGAGAACTGGTCCAGCATAACTGCAATTTTAAGGTTCATTCTTAAGTAATGAACATAATCTGATGGTATTTTGCATTCTTCTTCGTTTTCCATTTATCAACATATTCCCAGTTTTCATAACCACTTCTCAAAGTTCTGCTTGTTTAAGGAAATTTCTATTTTACAAACTTTTAACATTACCTGACAAACAATAATGGGATGCAGCTCAAAACTGCTGTAATAAGTATAAAATAAATCCAGTTTCTCAAAAGCCAAGCTAGCAATATTATGGTTATAAATCCAAAAGCAAAACAGAGAGACGATCTAAAGTTGTTGGCTGATCGATGCTTGACACCACACAATTCTATTCCTGAAACAAAGAAAACAGAGAAGTTTCATGTTAAGTAAACCATAACTAAATCATCTATAAGGCAAGAAATAATGTTATAGTGAAAATTCAACTGAGAAATTCATTAAAATTAGTGGGAGACATAAAACCTGGTAAATACTTATTATCAGGTGACACAATTACTACTCCCTTCTTCAGGGAGGAAAGGTGTATTAGTGAAGATTAAAAAGGGAATTTTTGTGGGATATGGCGGAGGGGGGACACAGAATACTCAGATCAAATGTGGTAAATATGAAGGAGAAAGTATCAGAGAAAGCAGGAGGTCAATAATTAAACATCTGTAAGTGCTTTGCCAGATTCAATAATTCAGACATGCTGGAAGGGATGTATTGAGAAGACAGATTAAAACACAAACAGTAATGCCAAGAGGGAAGAATAATGCAGTTAAGAAACCGAAAGCCAGGAGAACAGATAGTGAGAGGAAAAAGAAACGTATAGATAAATAAAATAATAGAAAAATAAAATAATAATTCCAGTAATAATGATACTGTGACAAAAGCTCACATGTTAGAAATAAATAATTTTTCTCAATTACTTACTTTGTCATTTACTAATTTATTTTTATTTTATTTTTATACCTTCTCATGATATTACACTGAAGCATCGAAGAAAATGGTACAGACATGCATGTTCAAATACAGAGATATGTAAACAGACAGAATACAATGTTGCAATTGTCAACACCTATATAACACAACAATTGTCTGGCAGCATTGTTAGATCAGTTGCTGCTGTTACAATGGCAAGTCATCTAGATATAAGTGAGTGTGCACATGGTGTTACAAATGGCGCATGAGCAATGGGATGCAGCATCTCTGAGGTAGCGATGAAGTGGGTATTTTCCCATATGACCATTTCATGAGTGTACCATGAATATCAGGCATCTGGTAAAACGTCAAATCTCCGACATCGGTTAGGCTGGATAACAATCCTTTAAGAACAGGAGCAATCATTACTGAAGAGAACTGTTCAGTGTGACAGAAGTACAACGCATCTACAAATTGCTGCAGATTTTAATGCTGAGCCATCAAGAAGCATCTGTGTATGAACCACTCAACTACACATCAACAATATGACCTTTCACAGCTGAAGCCTCATTTGGGTAACCTTGATGACTGCACAACACAAAGATTTATGCCTTGCCTGGGCCTACCAACACTGAGTTTGGACTGTTGATGACTGGAAACATGTAGTTTGGTCAGACGAGTCTCATTTTAAATTGTATCGAGTAGATGGACGTGTATAGGTATGGAGACAACCTCATAAATCCATGGACCCTTCATGTCAGCAGGGTACTATTAAAGCTGGTGGAGGCTCTGTAATGGTGTGGGGCCGGTCCAGTTGGAGTGATAAGGGGCTCTTGATATGTCTGGATACAAATCTGACATGTTACATGTATGTAACCATCCTGTCTGATCACCTGCATCCATTCATGTCCATTGCGAATTCCAACAGACATGGGCAATTCCGGTAGGACAATGGGACACCCTACACATCCAAAATTGCTACAGAGTGTGTCCAGGAACACTCTTCTGAATTTAAACACTTCTGCTGGCCACCAAATTTCCCAGACATGAACATTATTGAGCATATCCAGTATGCCTCGCAAAATGTTCAGAAGAGATCTCAAGCCCCTCATACTCTTACAGATTTATGGACAGCCCTGCAGGATTCATGGTGTCAGTTACCTCCAGCACTATTTCAGACATTAGTCGAATCCGTGCCATGTCATGTTGTGGCACTTCTGCATGCTGGTAGAGGTGCTACACGATATTAGACACGATTACCAGTTTCTTTCACTCTTCAGTGTATACTATTTTTATAATTTTTATTCTTTTACTTACTTCTATTTTTATTTTTCCATTGCCACTCATTTATCCTTATTTTCTATTTATTAAGTGCATAATTATTTCCACATTTTCTGTTAACTGATCTTTACTTCTAACTCTGTCCCCTCTACTGAAGTGGTGTACAAGATTAGAACTGTTCATCTTTGGCCTTCTACTGTCTCTGACAATAATTGTCACTAGATAATGAATTTATTTGAAATGTCATAGTCAACTGCAATATTTGTCTTAGTGTTCTTAGTTTCGTATTAATTTTAGAGCACTTTTAAATTCTTATGTAATTACTTATCAGTTGTAATAGTTGTTAGACACTGCACAATTAATTCCAATTTTTTCATTCTTGTAGCTCATGTGCTGTGTCTCCTGTTTCTGTGAGGTGTGTCTTTTAGTAAAAACAATAGTAGTTAAATATGGTATGAACTTATTAAGGACAATAAAAACAAATATTAGTCTCTTAAAAATGAATTAGTATCTGATCTACAACTTGAATACTAAGAAATATTTGAAAATGTCAAGAGAAAATCCAACAAATAAATATTATATTTTTCAATTTAATAACGAAGATTTATTCATCTTGATTAACATATGGAAACAGAAAGAAAGACACACTAGACAGTTCAATCAGAACACAGACCAAAAGAAATAGGAGGCAAGTTTGTAAGTATTATTGTACAGTGAAAAAAAAAATCATAATATGCATTATCTGATCACAAGACTGTGGGAATCTATTAACAGACTTTGTATTGGAACTGCTCAACACACCTCTTTTTTTGGAAAGTACAGAACAACAATATGTTGAAAAAGCAACTGTCAGAAAATTTAATCAAGAGAATGTGTCTCCAACTTCTTCTTCATAAATTAGAAAATTATATATTTGCTCAAAAATAAAATCTGATCTGAATTTTATGATGTTTCAGACAGAATGCTAAAGATTTCTTCCAGTATAATAAGAAATATGTAATGCATCAGCAACTCAAGGCATTTTTACAGAGAGACAGAGATAAGCTGTTAAACCCATCTTTAAGAAAGGCGATAGGAGAGATGTCAATAACTAACAACCTGTTTTAATAATTAAATAATTTTTCAAAATTTTTGAGAATGAAATTAATTCTGCAATAGTATCTCAACTGAGCAAAAATAATATCCTCTGTAAACCACAGTTTGGCTTTCAGAAGAGCTGCTTGATTTGATTTGATTTGATTTATTGAGCACCCATTTTATCATGTACAATGATATTTGTTATGTGTTACACTGGGACTGCCATTTACATTGATGGTATAGCCAACCAATGGATGATGTTACATCCAACAAAAAGAAAGCAGAAAGATGTACTTAGTAATTCACCTTATGTAGTCTTGGGACGTTATTTTGATTGGGGAGGAATCACATATGAAGTTCCCTAAGGCTCAGTTTTAGGTCTGCTATTGCTCTTCATTTATGTAAACAATCTACCATCTAATAAACACTCAGGAACCACACCTAGAGAGAATAAAGGTGTAAACATGAAACTTTGCAGATAAGTACAGTGAGACCCGATATGGAGATGAGCCAAGTTTGGTGCTAATGCACATGCCCACAAATACTGCAGTGGTACTGCAGTTGGGCAGAGGCTCCTATTTAAAGGATACTCAGTGGTCGATTTGTACAAGTGACAATCACATCCTGACTCAAGGATGTTAGTAGGTCCAGGATGCCAGGTAGACATATTAGACAACATTTCTCACAGTTCATCCAGTTTGAGAGGGGCCTAATCATTGGCATGACAGTGGTAGAGTTCTTGACACACTATATGACTTGGCAGGTCAGTCATTCAGAGTGTTCTGTCAGGTGATAGTGGGAGCAGTAGACACAAGATGACACCCACGTGACACATAACAGGACTGGAGCAAGGAGGAAGGTGACAAAGTGAGAAGTTCAAAGGATCATGTGGCAATTGATTGGGGACCCTACAGTGACTCACTCCATGATACAAGCAGATGTACAGGTGCTAATTGTTCCACAAAACATTTCCAGATGCCTTGCAGATGCAAAGTTGCAATCCACGAGCCCTTGTTGTTTATTGTCACCAACGCCGAGGCATCTGTACTCCACATACAATGGTGCAAAGCCAGAACAACATGGACTGCCACAGACTGGCAAAACGTGGTGTTTAGTGACAAATCCTTGTTTGTTTAGGGGTGTATGATACCCGCATACAAGTATGGAGGCAGCCTGCTGACCATACAGTTTCACCCATTCTGTTGCACGCCACACCGTCCACACAGCTAGCTTAATGGTGTGGGGTGCTATCGCCTATGATAGCCAGTGCCCTCTAATTGTAGTATGTGGAACCTTACTGGGTCATTGTTATGTTGATGACATTATTTCACCCCATGTGGGACCTTTCCTGCATGGACTCCAGGGGCACATTTCCAGCAAGATAATGCTTATCCGCATACAGCTCAAGTTGCTCAAGACTTACAACTCTTCCATGGCCAGTCTGCTTCCCTGACGTTAACATGAGTAGAACCAGCTGAAATGCCAGATGTGACAGCGTCTCTCTGTGCACGATTTGGAGGTGGCTGTTCAAGGTTTGTGTATCAACCTGTCTTAGAATGACATTACATATCTAATCAACTCGATGCCAGACCAAGTTATGGCATCTATTGCAATACAAGGTGGTCCAACATATTATTTATGTTACACTGTATTTTTCTGCTCGTACTCACTGTATTTGTTTACTTGTCTTGATTTTGGGATCAAGTGAATCTCATTATGTCTAATAAATTTAATGTCAATCAAGTGCACACCTTTTTCTGTGATATTTTGAATGTTTCTTAGTATGCACAACAAGGAAAAATAGTTCTTTTAGCAGATGACAGTAGTGTTGTAATCAATTCAAGCATTCATACATACAGAAACAGAAAAAATGGTATACAATGTCCTTAAAAGTATAATTGACTGGTTTTATGTGAATGATCTACCCTTAATTTTAGAAATACACAACATATTCAGTTCTGCACATCTAGGGGTACTACAGTAATGGTAAGTGTAGCACATGATGAGGAAATAATAAACAGGGTGGAAACTTCAGAATTCTTTGGTGTCCATACTGATGGAAATTTAAACTAGAAAAGGCAGTTTTTGGAGCTCCTAAAATGACTCAGTTCTGCCACATTTGCACTCAGAATCGTTTCAAATCTGGAGGAGAGAAAAATCAGTATGTTGATACATTTTGAATATTTTGTTCAATAATGTCACATCATACAATATTCTATGGTAACTCATCTTTAAGAAAGTAAGTCTTTGTTGCTCAAAAACATCCTGCATGAATAATATGTGGTGCCCACCCACAATCATCTTGTTTAAGGAGTTGGGTATTCTGACTACTGCTTTGCAGTATATTTATTCCCTCATGATGTTTCTCACAAATTCAGCAGTTCAAAGGGAACAATGATGTACATAAATACAATACCAGAATAAAAAGTGACATTCATTACTGCACATTAAGATTGTATTTAGCGCAAAAAGGGATGCACACTGCTGAAACCAAAATCTTTGATCACTTACCCAGTGAAAATATCTGATAGATAGCAAAATAAAATTTGATAACAAACTGAAAATGTTTCTCCTTGACAAGTGCTTCTATTCCATAGAAGAATTTCTATTATTGCAATGTGTAAAAGGTGATGGGTAGGAATTACTAACTCACATCTGTATGCCTTCTTTATATACAGGGTGTTTCAAAAATGACCAGTATATTTGAAACGGCAATAAAAACTAAATGAGCAGCGATAGAAATACACCGTTTGTTGCAATATGCTTGGGACAACAGTACATTTTCAGGCGGACAAACTTGCGAAATTACAGTAGTTACAATTTTCAACAACAGATGGCGCTGCAAGTGATGTGAAAGATATAGAAGATAATGCAGTCTGTGGGTGCGCCATTCTGTATGTTGTCTTTCTGCTGTAAGCATGTGCTGTTCACAACGTGCAAGTGTGCTGTAGACAACATGGTTTATTCCTTAGAACAGAGGATTTTTCTGGTGTTGGAATTCCACCGCCTAGAACACAGTGTTGTTGCAACAAGACAAAGTTGTCAACGGAGGTTTAATGTAACCAAAGGTCCGAAAAGCAATACAATAAAGGATCTGTTTGAAAAATTTCAACGGACTGGGAACGTGACGGATGAACGTGCTGGAAAGGTAGGGCGACCGCGTACAGCAACCACAGAGGGCAACGCGCAGCTAGTGCAGCAGGTGATCCAACAGCGGCCTCGGGTTTCCGTTCGCCGTGTTGCAGCTGCGGTCCAAATGACGCCAACGTCCATGTATCGTCTCATGCGCCAGAGTTTACACCTCTATCCATACAAAATTCAAATGCGGCAACCCCTCAGCGCCGCTACCATTGCTGCACGAGAGACATTTGCTAACGATATAGTGCACAGGATTGATGACGGCGATATGCATGTGGGCAGCATTTGGTTTACTGACGAAGCTTATTTTTACCTGGACGGCTTCGTCAATAAACAGAACTGGCGCATATGGGGAACCGAAAAGCCCCATGTTGCAGTCCCATCATCCCTGCATCCTCAAAAAGTACTGGTCTGGGCCACCATTTCTTCCAAAGGAATCATTGGCCCATTTTTCAGATCCGAAATGATTACTGTATCATGCTATATGGACATTCTTCGTGAATTTGTGGCGGTACAAACTGCCTTAGATGACACTGTGAACACCTTGTGGTTTATGCAAGATGGTGCCCGGCCACATCGCACGGCCGACGTCTTTAATTTCCTGAATGAATATTTCGATGATCGTGTGATTGCTTTGGGCTATCCGAAACATACAGGAGGTGGCGTGGATTGGCCTCCCTATTCGCCAGACATGAACCCCTGTGACTTCTTTCTGTAGGGACACTTGAAAGACCAGGTGTACCGCCAGAATCCAGAAACAATTGAACAGCTGAAGCAGTACATCTCATCTGCATGTGAAGCCATTCCGCCAGACACGTTGTCAAAGGTTTCGGGTAATTTCATTCAGAGACTACGCCATATTATTGCTTCACATGGTGGATATGTGGAAAATATCATACTATAGAGTTTCCCAGACCACAGCGCCATCTGTTGTTGAAAATTGTAACTACTGTAATTTCGAAAGTTTGTCTGCCTGAAAATGTACTGTTGTCCCAAGCATATTGCAACAAACGGTGTATTTCTATTGCTGCTGGTTTAGTTTTTATTGCCGTTTCAAATATACTGGTCATTTTTGAAACACCCTGTATTTGGCTGATCTAAATGATGGCATATCTACAGAAAACCAATACACTTTGAAATGCCAGTTATAATTTGTCACCAACTGTGAAAACTGAGGATACTGTTTAATATGATCCTTCCTATTATTTAAACATAATATGAAACAGTTACTAATTCTACATTCAGAACTACAAAATTGCAGTTCTTGCAAAATAATGATAATTTTAATGGAGTCAAATTCAATAAACGGATCTTAAACAGGCTGATTTGGTCATATTTTTGAATTGAAATATTTTGGAACATGTTCATCGAAGAGGACCTTCTGGAATTTCAAACTATGACAAACTCGTAATCTTAACTTTGCTGTTATACTAAGTTGAAAATCATATCAACAAAAACTGATAGTTAGTATATTACATTTACCAACACTTTATTCTCTTTCTTTCAAATTTATAAACACTTTGTCAAAAGTTGTCTCAGTAATTTTGTTGAGAATATAGTTCTGGCACACAAATTAAAAGTAGAAATTACTATTTATCTATGACTACACTAGTTAGTATAAAAAATGGTGCTAAAATTTTTGCAGAATAGAATTCTGTTGTTGCCTTTAAGAGTTCCACAAAGACCATTTTCATATGCACAATAAATGTTTAGATATATACTTTAGTCTTTTGAAGGAGTAATGATGACACATGTTTCAGGCTGATCTATAATATTAAAAGGACCATTCAGCACAGAGTACACTAACATATACACAACATGATAGTTATACAGGGTGATTCCACTGCCATTACCAATTTCAGTATATGAAACCCACAATGTTATATCTGGTGATCAAATCCTATATGGAAGATTTTCATATTCTCTCAATTGCTACACACAAACTATCTGTTCTATAGAAGGAATGAACAGGATCTTCTCATAGGAAATTTAATGTAGTTAAATTTTGTACAGGGATACATTTTCGCTGTGACATGATTTTTGAATTATTCAAGATGTGCGAAAGTTACCCTCAAATGCACCTTCTCCACTACACTCATCCCCCACTAGTCAGGATTTCTATTATATTATTTGTGGCACTCCCTCCTATCACTGAACAAAAATATCTGACTGCATTAACTGTTCCCAGTATTTGACAATTTTTGGTCTCTATTGATTGGGCTATTATGCCACCAACATAGTCAACTACTCCATTAACATTCTTGATTTAAACAGGCCCTTGAGGATAATGAAAGAAAAACAACAAACAAATGTTATGCTAAAACTAATTATGCTGACAATCTGATCCAAACTTAACCCTTACAAGCACAGTATTCCTGTAGTCAAGAGGCCTGATGAATACAACAATGTTATTGTTTATTGTATGCTGTTAAAATTCACAAAATTGTTAGGAAAAATTTACACAAATGTCAATTTCACAATTTGTAAGTGCTTGATTGAGCTGTTGGTACAATAAACCCAGTCAATGAACACCGAAAAGGGTTGAATGCGAATAATTTGTAAAATTGCAAATTTTTATCAGAGGTAGGAGGGAGTGCCATGATCAACATACCAATACCCTGACCATTGCAGGTGTGTGAGTAGGTGAATTTGAATGCTAATTTTGTGTGTTTTTCTCGAGTAACTCGAAAACTAAGGTCTCTACTAAAAGTGTGTCCCAGTACAATATTTAACTCTTATGATGGTTCATAAGTTTGTAGCATTCCTCCATAAGTTTATTAAACACAACAGAGACACATGACAGAGACTTTAGTCATCAATAATATATTCTACTTCACTATTTTCAACAGTCTGTCAATCTGGGTAACTTATCAATACCGTGACTGTAGAAATCACATGGTTTTGAGGTGAAGAACTTGTTGAGCTATGTTTGCAGTGCATTTTCATATGCAAGGAAAGGTTGTTTGATACAGTGTAAAAAAGGTGAAAATCTGAGAGTGTAAGATCAGGTGAATAAAGTGGGTGTGGAATGACTTCCCAACCCAACTTCTGTATAGTTTTTTTTTTCCTGTCTAGGAGAAGGGGGACAGGTGCTTTCATACAGTAGCATCACTTCATGCAGTCTGCCTGGTCATTGTTCTTGGATAACGTCTGCAAGACATCTCAGTTGTTGACAGTAAATGTCAGCAGTGATAGTTACACCTCAGAGAAGCAATTCATAGTAGGCCCCATGACTGCTGTTCCACCACATGCATGGCATTATACACTGAAGAGTCAAATAAACTGTTACACCTGCCTAATACCATGTAGGGCCCCCGCAAGCATGCAGAAGTGCTGCAACATGACATGGCATGGACTTGACTAATATCTGAAGTAGTGCTGGGGGGACTTGACACCATGAATCCTGCAGGGCTGTCCATAAATTCATGAGTCTGAGGAGGTTTAGATCTCTTCTGAACAGCAGCTGGCAAGGCAGCCCAGATATGTTCAGTAATGTTCATTTCTGGGGAATTCAGTGGCGAGTGGAAGTGTTTTAACCCAGAAGAGTGTTCGTGGAGCCACTTTGTAGCGATTGTGGATGTGTGGAGTGTCGCATTGTCCTTCTGAAACTGCCCAGTACTTCAGGACACACAATGGATATGAATGGATGCAGGTGATCAGACAGGATGCTTACACGCATGTCACCTGTCAGAGTTGTATATAGGTGTATCAGGGTCCCTTATCACTCCAACTGCACATGACACACACTATTATACAGCCACCACCAGCTTGAACTGTACCCTGCTGACATGCAGGGTCCATGGATTCGTGAGTTTTCTCCATACCTGTACACCTCCATCCACTTGATACAATTTGAAATGAGACTCTTCCAATCAGGCAACATGTTTCCAGTCATCAACAGTCCATTGTCAGCATTGACAAGCCATGCAGGGTGAAAGGCTTTGTGTCATGCAGTCATCAAGGGTACACGAATGGGCCTTCAACTCAGAAAGTGCATACTGATGATGTTTTGTTGAATACTTTGCATGCAGACACTTCATGGCCCAGCACTGAAATCTGCAACAGTTTGTGGAAGGGTTGCACTTCTGTCACGTTGAATGGTTCTCTTCAGTTGTAATTGGCCCCATTCATGCAGGATCCTTTTACAGCCACAGCAGTGTCAGATGTTTGATGATTTACTGGATTCCTGATATTCACAGTATACTGATGTAATGGTCATATAGGAAAATCCACATTTCATAACTACTTTGGAGATGCTGTGTGCCATCGCTCATATGCCAACTACAACACCACATTCAAACTCTCTTAAATCTTGATAACATGCCATTGTAGCAACAGTAACCAATCTAACAACTGCACTAGACACTTGTTGTCTTATATAGGCACTGCTGACCACAAAGCCATATTCTGCCTGTTTATATATCTCTGTATTTGAATACACACATCTATGCCAGTTTCATTGGTGCTTCAGTGTATTTTGTAAATGCATGCAGGTCATTGTACAGGGAGTTGCTGCTTTGTTTGGGCTCAACCATTCCTCTCTTGCCTTATGTTAACATAAAGACATCATTCCTCATCACCAGTAATGATACAGAATGAGAATGGTCAGCACTAGTCACAAGGAAATTGATGACAAGCAAGCAGAGATGCATATATAGCCACTCCCTGATTTTTATGGTTTTGGCTTAGAGCATATAGTACCCATACATTTGTTTTTTGAACCTTTCTCATTGCACAAAAATGTTGCACAATGGTGGAATGATCACAATTCATCACATTTGTCTGTTATTGAGTACAATGACATGGATAATGATGGAAGGTCTTCCTGAATATGGAAAGTCCCTAATGCCAAAACAATGCTCCTTAAAATGAAGAAAACATTTTGTTGCCATGCTCTGTCCAACGGCATTTTCTGTACACATGACACAAATGCTTATGGCTGCCTCCACTGCTGTTACCCCTCTATTGATCTCAAACAGAAGAATATGTCAGAAATGCTTTGAGTTCTCCACTTTGGACTCTATTTTCTAGTTTCCACAGCTCTACTCACCATCTCAAAATGACAGAATGTACACTCAAATAGCAACATTTAACTACAAATAATGGCAACCAATAAATAAAGGCATAGTAACTGGAATAACAACATGAAAAACTAAAATGCTATATGTCTATGTCCCTGGCATTTCCTTATAAGCAGTTAATGTTGTTGTTGTTGTTGTAATCTTCAGTCCTGAGACTGGTTTGATGCAGCTCTCCATGCTACTCTATCCTGTGCAAGCTTCTTCATCTCCAAGTACCTACTGCAGCCTACATCCTTCTGAATCTGCTTAGTGTATTCATCTCTTGGTCTCCCTCTAGGATTTTTACCCTCCACACTGCCCTTCAGTACTAAATTGGTGATCCCTTGATGCCTCAGAACATGTTTTACCAACCGATCCCTTCTTCTAGTCAAGTTGTGCCACAAACTCCTCTTCTCCCCAATTCTGTTCAATACCTCCTCATTAGTTATGTGATCTACCCATCTAATCTTCGGCACTCTTCTGTAGCACCACATTTCAGAAACTTCTATTCCCTTCTTGTCTAAACTATTTATCAGCCATGTTTCACTTCCATACATGGCTATGCTCCATACAGATAATTTCAGAAACGACTTTCTGACACTTAAATCTATACTCGATGATAACAAATTTCTCTTCTTCAGAAACGCTTTCCTTGCTATTGCCAGTCTACATTTTATATCCTCTCTACTTTGACCATCATCAGTTATTTTACTCCCCAAATAGCAAAACTCCTTTACTACTTTAAGTGTCTCATTTCCTAATCTAATTCCCTTAGCATCACCCAACTTAATTCAACTACATTCCATAATCCTTGTTTTGCTTTTGTTGATGTTCAGCTTGTACCCTCCTTTCAAGACACTGTCCATTCCATTCAACTGCTCTTCCAAGTCCTTTGTTGTCTCTGACAGAATTACAATGTCATCGGTGAACCTCAAAGTTTTTATTTCTTCTCCATGGATTTTAATACCTACTCCGAACTTTTCTTTTGTTTCCTTTACAGCTTGCTCAATATACAGATTGAATAACATCGGGGATAGGCTACAACCCTGTCTCACTTCCTTCCCAACCACTGCTTCCCTTTCATGTCCCTCAACTCTTATAACTGCTATCTGCTTTGTGTACAAATTGTAAATATCCTTTTGATCCCTTTATTTTACCCCTGCCACCTTCAGAATTTGAAAGAGAGTATTCCAGTCAACATTGTCAAAAGCTTTCTCTAAGTCTACAAATGCTAGAAATGTAGGTTTGCCTTTACTTAATCTATTTTCTAAGATAAGTCGTAGGGTCAGTGTTGCCTCACTTGTTCCAACATTTCTACAGAATCCAAACTGATCTTCTCCGAGGTCGGCTTCTACCAGTTTTTACATTTGTCTGTAAAGAATTCGCGTTAGTGTTTTGCAGCTGTGACTTATTAAACTGATAGTTTGGTAATTTTCACATCTGTCAACACCTGCTTTCTTTGGGATTGGAATTATTATATTCTTCTTGAAGTCTGATGGAATTTCGCCTGTCTCATACATCTTCTTCACCAGATGGTAGAGTTTTGTCAGGGCTGGCAGTTAATATGTTGTGGAATTTTTATCCCCACATTTTGCCATATTAACTCTTACAGAAACTCCCTTTCTATCTCTCTGATTCCTATCAACTTAAATTCAACTAACACTACTTTTTGAGGACTCTAATGCAGTATACAGGTCATGAGAGAGACCAGTAAAACATTTCAGGATGTTTGTGGAAGTTGTTAGTTTTACTCTTTCATCAGAATACCTTTAGGATTTAGACATTTTCTATCTTAAGAATTTAACAATTAAATGCTTTGTTAATTGTAATAGCTTCTCACCTGTAGTCATAATTAAGAAACAAAATATTTTCAGATTATACAGCATACTAAGACCTTTTTAGCCATCAGAATGGCTTCACAATTGCTAATACAATACGTTTCCTGAATCTTCCATTGTTCTTATTGCATATCCCATTTTTCTGTTTTAATGTGCCCTCCTTCAGATATCAAAATATTTGAAGTTACCTATTTTTTCATGTTAATAATTCCATCTGCATTCTGGTGACATGATAACACTTTTCAGTTCTGAGTTTTATTCACATGATTTTCTTAATGGTTCTGTGCATCTTCTAATCCAATGACTATCCATATACTACAGCTTTTTGGACCAATTACTTATTTTGTTATCCTTATACTTTTTTGCATTATTTCATCTTGCAACAGGGAATTCTTTCAGAATCTTTGTATATTGTTCACTCTTATTTCAATATTAACTACTGTAATGAATCCAATGTTTGACTTAATTTCAGAAATCAGGAAAGTATAAAGTAAAGAAAGTCAGAAGGGTTTTATTTCTCTTGCAAAGGGTGACAGAAAGAGATTGATAATTTAGTTATTTTTATGTACAGTAGGCTATCTATTTGTTGTCTCTGAGCATGTTTTTATGTGTATATAGCTGCAAGAGCAGGTGAAGTTGTTATTTTACTTGCCAGAGACGTTTATGACAACCACTGTAGGCATGCAGCCAATGGGAACATGAATTATGCTTACCCGTATGTCTCTGGTGGTTTCTTATCAAGCCACTGACAAAATAAATACTAGTTATTTGTGTCATTAAACACTATATAATATTTTGAATATAAAAAGTCATTATAATTAAAGATGATTCAGCCAGAGTGAAGTAAATTTAAATTTTGATAATCTATGTACTAGTACTGAAGTTCTAGAGTTGATAGGAAAGTCTGCACCACTTACTTAGTTTATTAACTGTGAAACAGAGATTGTATTGTGTTTCACATATTTTCTTAAAAGTAATATTATTTCACATTAATTTAATGTATTTACATAACCAGAACAGTCAGAAATAACTATGTTGTGATGGAAAGATTGGAAATCAAACTAAGGAACACAAATTTTGCTGCTCTATTCATGTTACCATTTTGAATGATATATTGTAATTACGTGGAGTAAGTTAGTTTACAGACTATTAACATAATTAGTAGTTAAGTATGGCTGCACACTGGCAATGTACAGATGTGTTCACACAACAGAAAACAGTATTTATTTTAATAACAAAAGTAAGTCCATAACACCTTTGGACTAAATAAGCTACAAGTTTCTAATGAAAATTCATCTACAAAATAGAAGGAATTGACCAGGAGGAACTTTGACAGCTTTCTCTCTAATTCAGCTTAGTTATGTGTCAGGTATTTAATGTTGGGTAACTGATTAAAAAGTTTGGTTGAGACGTTATTCACTTATTTCCAAGCTAAAAAATTGCAGCTGGCATCTGTCAGATACTGCGCAACCACTCCAGGGTTAAAAGGTTACAGCTACTTGTTAAACAAATTTACTTTGTTGCACATTGTATTTTTGTATCTTTTACTTTATGTTTTAATGTCTGTGGTACACACATCACTGCCTATTGTATCTTTCTATCTTTTAATTTATATTTTAGTATTTTGTAATTTCTGTAATATGTGCATCCACAATTAAGAATTGAGTACACTGCAGCAGTCTCTTCATGCAGCTAGTTTTTATGTAAACTTCAAAGTTAATCAGTGCCCAGTAATCAAAATATGGATATCTATGTTAATCAGTTATTGTTCATCACTCATTATGCAAACTCCAGTGTCAGTCAGTCATGTACAAATTTTCTGTCAGTAAAGTTACTATATCATCAGGCAGATGAAGTGATGTTGAGTTATTATGTTGACTACTGCCACTTTTGAGTTTTGGTATGCTTCCCATACTCTATGTAACTTGCTGATATGCTCTGATAAATAAGTATAATAGCCTACACTATTGTGGATAACTTAAGGATGAAAGTAACTTTTACATGATGTGTCACTGTCAAGTAACACAGCTGAATGATACTTGGAGCATACATAGATGGAACTGCTACAGTGTGGTACATAAATGAAAGAAATACACAATGAGGCAAATGGAAATGACACTTTTAGTCAAAAACAATAATTACACTGAAGTCACTGCAGTTTATGATGATACCCTGGACTTTACAAAAATAAGAACATAATTTTTAATTATGAATCCTTTCACTAGTGTTTGTAATTGATTGTGCTACTGATCTGTAAATGTAATCATATCATGTACTCCATATGCACTGTTACAACAACAAATGTGAAGTCACTGCAGTTTATGATGATACCCTGGACTTTACAAAAATAAGAACATAATTTTTAATTATGAATCCTTTCACTAGTGTTTGTAATTGATTGTGCTACTGATCTGTAAATGTAATCATATCATGTACTCCATATGCACTGTTACAACAATAAATCTGGAGTGAGGTGGAAACATCTAAAATGGTGTACAATTTTTTTTCTCAGCAGTGTATGTAAGGAACAGGAATAGACCCACAACTGAACCTTGTGGCACTCCCTTGGTGATTCACCCCAGTCACTAAAATTTTCTCACCTTTTAACATTATTTGAATTATTCAGGATAACTTTCTGCATTCTGTCTGTTAATTATGATTCAAACAAGCCGTGCATAAAACCATCAGTTACATAAAACTTGAGTTTTTCTAAGACAGTAACATTATCTACACAATCAAATGCTGTGGAAAGATCATAAAAAATACCAGCTAATTATATTTTAGTATTTAAAGTATTTACTGTTTGATGAGTGAGTGTATAAATAGCATTCTCAGTTGAGCAACTCTTCTGGAATCCAAACTATGATATGCTAAGTAATTTATTCTACTTAAGTGTGAGACTATTTTTGAGAACATTATTTTTTCAATATTTTGGAAAAAGATGCCTGTAAGGAAATTGGATGATAAATGTTTAAGTCTATCTTGTCGCCTTTCTTATGAAAAGGTTTAACAATTGAATAGTTTAATCTGTTTAGAAAAACCCCCTGTACCAGTGATGCAGTATATATATAATTAAGTATGTTACTTAGGAAGATGGAACAACTTTTTAGAATTCTGTTTGAAAGTCCATCAACATCATACCAGCATTTGTGTTTTAGAGTTTTTATAATTACTATCCATTCCATTCAGCTGCTCTCACGAGTCCTTTGCTGTTTCTGACAGAATTATATTGGCACTGGCAGACCTTAAAATTTTTATTTCTTTTCCCTAAACCTTAATTTCCTCATTAAATTTTTCCTTCATTTCATTTACTACTGCTCAATGCACAGGCCAAATAATGTTGGGAGTAGACTTCAACTCTGTCTCTCACTCATTTTTCAACTATTGCTTCCCTATCATATCCTCGTACTCTTATAACTGCAGTCTGGTTTTTCATTAATCTCAGTCTTTCTTCCTGTGTTATTGATGAGTGTGCTTACATCATTTGACCAAGCCTTACACCTCAGTAGCGTGTTTACATTTTGTGGCATGCAGTTGCAGCTGTAGTGGTTCTAAAGCTAAGTACTGATGAAGTTATTTGTGCACTATTATACAATTTTTAAATTTAATAGTTTTCAGCAGTGTTTCATGCTGGTTGTGGTGAAATAATGATTTAATAAACTTTTTGAAACATTTGCTCATGGCGTGTTTCAGAGTTTTCTGTGTGTTAAAGTTGTTTAGTAAATTTTGTGCTTTAGTTTTCATCTGACATTTCTTATTGTTTCTAGTGAAATATTTGAGTACAATTTTCATTCAGTGTTTTAACTTCATTGAGTGTTCCAGTAGCTGCTTGAATTTTTGGTTTTAGCTAATAATTTTGTGAAGTACTATTGGTATATGTATTAGCTGTGGTTTACTAGTATTAATAGAAATAGTTGCTTTCTTAGTAGAGAGAGAATTTTGAGACCACTATTGTTAGTTCTATAAATAGTTCTACTGGTGTAACCGAACTTAGGTAATGTAGACATATAGTTTTTTCAGTAACTGTAAAATTTTACCATGAGTGAGAAGTGTGGGCTCTGTCATAGGTTTGTGAGTAGAGGGCTATGGTGTGGGATTTGTTCAAAGTTTTTTCATTGGGGGGAATGCAGTGGGAAAGCCAGTGGGTCTTCTAGCGAGATCCTCTCTTGGGAATGCAGAATCTGTAGTAGAAATAAGTTGATAGAGGAGCAGGAGCATAAGATCAGTACCCTTCAGGTGCAGTTACAATGTGCAAAGAAGGAGCTAGATAGGCTGTGGAGGGTGAATGGTGGTGGGGAATGGGAACTGGCAGTTGGCAAGAAGGCAGCTAGGAGGAGGAGATATGTAAACAGTTATACTTAGCGTATATACAATAGATTTGACCAACTGTCAGAGTTGAGTGGAGAGGAGCCTCTTATAGCTGTAGGTGTAGGAAACATGCAGTAGTCCTCAGCAGTTAGGAGGCCTAGGTCAGTTGCAAAGTCTAGCTTCTAGGTAGTTCACATGGTAGAGGGGTGGGCCAGCCGTTGCAGAAAGTGTTGGAGAGTGAGTACCAGGTGACTAGCATTGTGAAGCCTAGTGCAGGGTTGGCTCAGGTGACTGACAGCACGGGGGAGTTATGTAGGAATTTTACAAAGAAAGATCAGGTAGTGATAGTAGATGGAACAGGCAACAGTCTTGACAGGGACAGGGAATGTAATGTAGGTGCTGTCCTGGTAAAGACAGCTGCTCAAACTGGTGGCACTAACATGCATTTCATGCAACTGTTTCAGTACCATGATCAGCCTCATCTTAATGTGGTTGTTAGGCGCATTAACATGGGGCTGGAAGGGGCACTGATGGCATAGGCCATGGGTCACATTTCAGTGGTGCCAGTTGAGTCTATCAGTAGATCTGGTTTCACTAGGCATGGCCTGCACCTCAATAGGTATGTGAAGGGGAGGCTGACAAAGCTTATAGGTGACAGTGTAGTAGGTGGTGGTGGGAAAATTCCTGTAGTAGTTGGTGTTATAGCTATATTTTTTTTAGTCAGCTGATAGGTATACCTGCTCAAAAGAAGTCCCTCTAACTAAGGGATCACCTTCAGAGGAGGTCAGGTATCCAAGTAGAGAAGGAATTAGCATATTTCATCAAAATATAAGAGGTATTAGAGGTAAAGTTAGTGAACTGCTTACAGATGTTGGCTCTAAAATTATTAGTATATCAGAGCACCACTTAAATAATTTGAATATTCAGAGGCTTCCTTTACCAGGATGCAGATTAGCTGACTGTTTTTCAAGGAGTTCCTTGCTAGGTGGGGGAGTGGCCATGCACATAAAAAACAGTATTACATTTGAGTCCACAGACATGTCATGGCACTGCACTGAACAGATATTTGAATGTTGTGCAGGAGTAGTTGAATTTAGTGAAACTAAACTTCTAATTTTTGTTGTTTGTAGGTCCATAACTCTGACTTCAGAGCATTTCTGATCGAGCTAGAGAGGGCCCTTGATTCAGTTTATAGGAAGTACCAGAAATTAATTATATGTGGTCACTTCAATATAAATTTTGTATATGATAGTGCAAAATAAGAACAGGATGTTGGTAGATCTCCTAAATTCATATGATCTGATGCAGACTGTGTTTTTACCAACTAAGGTGCAGGGGAACAGTAGCACAGCTACAGATGATATTTTTATTCACTCTTCATTATTAGATGGGCATTCTGTTAGTAAAAGGGTGAATGGCCTTTCAGACCATGATGCACAAATTTTAACACTAGAAGGCTTTTGTACTCAAACAAATGTCACATATAATTACAAACTATGTAGGAAAGTTAATCCAACAGCAATAGACAGTTTTTTAAACCTCATCAAGGAACAAGAGTGGCAGGATGACAAATATAATGCTTTCTGTAACATATTTCTCTTACTATTTGAGAGTATCTTTCCATTAGAATGAACTAAATGGGGCACTAGCAGTAATAGGCATTCTGAGTTGCTGGCTAGTGGGATAAGGATATCATGTAGTCAAAGTGGGAATTATATCAAAATGTTAGAAGTAGTCACAATCAAGCTACAGTAGCCCATTACAAAGAGTACTGTAAGTTGCTTAAAGATGTTATTAAGAAGGCAAAGAGTATGTGGTGTGCAAACAGAATAGCTAATTCACAGGATAAAATTAAAACCATATAGTCAGTTGTGAAAGAAATGTGTGGTCAGCAGCATATGTTCAATGATTTAAGTCAGTTCGTAGTAAAAATATTTCTATTACTGATAAATCAGATATGTGTACAGTATTTAACAATCATTTTCTGAGCATTGCTGGTGAATTAAATGAAAATTTCGTTTCTACAGGGAATCATATAACTCTCTTGGAAAATGCCATTCCGAATTTGATGTCTCAAATACTCCTCTGTGATACTGACAAGTGGAGATTGAGTCAGTAATTAAATCACTGAAGACTAAGGAATCTCCTGGATATGATAGAGTGCCTAGCAGTATATTAAAGTACTGTGCTGCACATGTTAGCCCTGTATTTAGCTATATTTGTAATTTTTCCTATAGGAATGGTCAGTTTCCTGAATGATTAAAGTACTCAGTAGTTAAGCTGTTTTATAAAAAGGGAGAAAAAGATAGTGCAGACAATTTTAGACCTATTTCTATGCCATCAGCATTTGCCAAAGTTATTGAAAAGGCTGTGTGTGTAAGGATAATTGATCATTTTTTATCACACAATTTGCTATCAAATGTACAGTTCAGCTTTAGAAATTGTTTAACAACTGAAAATGCTATATTTTCTTTTCTCTGTGAGGTACCAGATGGGTTAAACAAAAAGTTTCAAATGCTAGCCATATTTTTTTTTATTTAACTGAGGCATTTGGTTGTGTTGATCACAAAACATTGCTCCTGAAGTTGGACCAATGTTTTGCTTGGCAATGGCAATGGCTTGCCATCCTGAGCTCTTGATAATCATAGAATTGCTTCTCTTTTCCTCAAAGGACTCTTTAATTTTCCTATAGGTGGCATCTATTGTCCTCCTAGTTACACATGCTTCTATAGACTTTCAGTGGTCCTCAAGCCATTTCTGCTTAACCATTTTGAACTTTCTGACAATGTCAATTTTTGGACATATGTATACCCTTTCACTACCTTCATGTGCTGCACTTTTATGTTTTCTCCTCTTAGCAATTAAATACAATGTCTCTTGTGTCATCCAAGGGTTTCTACTAGGACTTGTCTTCTTCTATAGTTTATTCTTTGTACTTGCACTACCTCATCTGTCAGAAAAATTCATTCATCTTCCACTGTATTTCTTTCTCCTGTTTCAGTCAGTCATTGTCTAATTTTCCCTCTGAAATGCCCCACAACCTCTGTATCTTTCAATTTACCTAGGTTTTATATCCTTAATTTCCTAGCTTATTAAACACTTATTTACTTTTAACCTACAGTTCATAACCAATAAATTATGGTCAGAATCTGTATCTGTCCCAGAAAATATCCTACAGTTTAAAACCTCATTTCAAAGTCTCTGTCTTACAATTAAATATTCAGTCTGTAATCTTCCAGTGTTTTCCCCCCAAGTCCATGTTGTGGTGCTATTTCTATTTGTCTATCTTTCCCTACTTTCCCTACTGGTCCCTAATTATAAATAAATTATCATCTCCCTTAATTATTTGAATAATTTCTTTTTTGTCATCATGCATTCTTTCAATCTCTTCATCATGTGTCAAGCTAGTTGGCACATAAACATGTAGAATTGTGGTGGATGTTGGCTGTGTGTCTATCTTGGCTATGACAATATGTTTACTATGCTGTTCATAGAAGCTTACTTTCATTCCTGTTATACCTATTCCTGCATTACCCCTCTTTGACTTTGTACTTATTGGTAACCCTTTACTCACCTAACCTGAAGTTCTGTTCTGTCTGCCACCATACTTCACCAATTTCCACAGTATCTGACTTCAGCCTATCCATTTCCCTTTACAAATTCTTTAGCCTACCTACCCAATTAAGGTATTGACATTCCACATTCTGGCTTGTAGAATGCTAGTTTGTTTTTCCAGTTGAAAGCATTCTTCTGAGTATACTTCACCTGGAGCTACAAATGGAGCACTGTTTTACTTCCACAAAATTTTACCCAAGAGGATGCCATAATCATTTAACCACACAGAAGAGCTGCTTGCCCTCAGAACCAATAATACACTACTGGCCATTAAAATTGCTACAACATGAAGTTGAGGTGCTACAGGCGCAAAATTTAACAGACAGGAAGAAGATGCTGTGATATGCAAATGATTAGCTTTTCAGAGCATTCACACAAGGTTGGCGCCGTTGGCAACACCTACAACGTGCTGACATGAGGAAAGTCTCCAACCAATTTCTCATACACAAAGAACAGTTGGTCAGCATTGCCTGGTGAAACATTTTGTGATGCTTCATCTAAGGAGGAGAAATGTGATACCATCACTTTTCTGTCTTTGATAAAGGTCAGATTGAAGCCTATCACGATTGCGGTTCATCATATCGTGACACTGCTGGTCGCGTTAGTTGACATCCAATGACTGTTAGCAGAATATGGAATTGGTGGGTTCAGGAGGGTAATACAGAATGCCGTGCTGGATCCCAATGGCCTCGTATCACTAGCAGTCAAGATGACAGACATCTTATCCGCATGGCCATAATGGAACATGCAGCCACGTCTCGATCCCTGAATCAACAGATGGTGACATTTGCAAGGCAACAACCATCTGCACGAATAGTTCGACAACATTTGCAGCAGATGGACTATCAGCTCGGAGACCATGGCCACCATTAACCTCGACGCTGCATCACAGACAGGAGCACCTGCGATGGTGTACTCAACGACGACCATGGGTGCATGAATGGCAAAACGTCATTTTTTCAGATGAATCCCGGTACTGTTTACAGCATCATGATGGTTGCATCTGTGTTTGGCAACATCACGGTGAACACACATTGGAAGCGTGTATTCGTCATCGACATACTGGTGTATCACCCGGCGTGATGGTATGGGGTGACATTGGTTACACATCTCGGTCACCTCTTGTTCGCATTGACGGCAGTTTGAACAGTGGACGTTACATTTAAAATGTGTTACGAACCGTGGCTCTACCCTTCAGTCGATCCCGCAAAACCCTACATTTCAGCAGGATAATGCATGACCGCATGTTGCAGGTCCTGTACGGGCCTTTCTGGATACAGAAAATCTTCGACTGCTGCCTGGCCAGCACATTCTCCAGATCTCTCACCAATTGAAAACATCTGGTCAATGGCGGCCGAGCAGTTGGCTCGTCACAATATGCCAGTCACTACTCTTGATGAACTATGGTATCGTGTTGAAGCTTCATGGGCAGCGTGCCTGTACATGCCATCCAAGCTCTGTTTCACTCAATGCCCAGGCGTATCAAGGCCATTATTACGGCCAGCGGTGGTTGTTCTGGGTACTGATTTCTCAGGATCTATGCACCCAAATTGCATGAAAATGTAATTACATGTCAGTTCTAGTATAATATATTTGTCCAATGAATATCTGTTTATCATCTGCATTTCTTCTTGGTGTAGCAATTTTAATGGCCAGTAGTGTAGGTGTACCTTTCTCTAGCTTTTAGCCATTCAAAGTACCAGCAGAGCAAGGCCATATTGACTAATGTTACATGATCAGATCAGTTAGTCATCCACACTGTCTCCCCTGCAACTATTGCAGAGGCTGTTGCTCCTTTTTCATGAATCGCAGATAAGTCTCATCTCTTCACATATACCCCAATAGCATGTACCTACAGTATAACAGTCTTTATCATTCTAACAGGCAAGTCACATCACATTATCAAAATCCATGGTTCAGGAGGGAGGGGGGAGTGGTGATACTACATCAGTTATACCTTAAATACACAAAGCATAATTAAAATTTAACATTTTGAATGGAATGACAAAGTTTATAGGAAGCAGCATCAGCTGTGCACAGTGTATTGATGTAAAGACATTTGACAATGTAAGCAATTCATAATTATTCTGCAGCTGATTCTGTGAGAATCCATTAGAGATTTTTGTGCTCAAATCAGTCATGCACTCATAGATGTTGCAGCTGCTAATAGTAAGTCCTGGTGTACAGAATTATTTTTTCTGGGGTTTTCAATAATTTTCAAAAAAACAGAAGTACAAATTTACACAGAAGAGGGGGATATTGCATTGGAGTTATCTGATATAATCACATTCATTCTTGCTCAAAACACATACTGACATTAAATATAGTTAAAGTAAATTTGAAAAAAATTGTTGCTTGCTCACTGCTTCTACTATGTCTCTGAATTTCTGGAGTATCAAGAATTGTTGCTTCACCACTGTCTGTGCTATGCCCCTGAATTTCTGGAGCATAATAATAAATAAATAAATATGGGTTCCAAATTATAGTTAGTTATATTATCATTATGTATTAATCCACTTTTTACTTTGATGCATGTTAAAAACTTGCAGGTTAATATATTAACTAGCATAATCACAAATTAAATGTATTGCTTCTGACTTGTCCTATATCATATGTAAAAACAATGTACTCAAATGATTACTATGGCAAACAGTAGATAAATAAGTTGTGTGAATTCTGAGTTGTCAATAAAGTTCTCTGGCAGCTGTTGCTGAAACTTTGTTACCACAGATAGCCATACACTTTTTAACATCCACAGAAACAAGTAATAGATATGAAATTCAAATGAACACTATTGTAAGTAGGTATCATTTGCTGTAGTCTGCTGTTAGCCTTCATGAAAATGTTAGAGCATTTTGTGATTATATTTGCTGATTATTTGTATCATTACATCATAAGACAAAACTTACCAGTGCTAATGCTGTTCACATCACATTGTGAGCAATCCACATAATAATCATTACTTATGAAGTTGGAAAATCTGTTAAATTATTTTCTTAATATGTGAACTATGGCTAGTAGTGAGGAAATATCTCCAGTTTACTAACCTATCTCCAATATAGAAGAATGCTATTCCAATAACTGTTGAGAACAAGAGGGTCAGTGAAAGTGATGTGTGAGCATATATTGCTTTGTCACACACCCAGTTTTCTTGTGATGCAGCAGTGAGGGAGAACCAAGTGTCATCATATTCCCAGCCATAAATGCATGGAATTGTCTCATTATTTTCATCTGAATTGTTGTACATGAGGCATTTACTGTAGGTCTTTCCATTCCTGAGTGACAACAAGAATATTTAAACAAGTTATGCAATGAAATAAGTTTATTCTATGAAAGATGCAGAATGAATAGTTTATAATGCATCATTAAAAATGAAAATTTGTGTTATTTTAGATTCTGCTGGTTTATGAATATCCTCAGGTACTGAGCCAAGTATTATTCTACAGAAAGGGTAATATTTCAGCTCCCTGACTTGTTGGCATCCGCAGGTGGTCCTGATGACTTAGTGTCTTCTGTGAATCATATTATACAGGGTGTTACAAAAATGTATGGCCAAACTTTCAGGAAACATTCCTCACACACAAAGAAAGAAAATATGTCATGTGGACATGCGTCCGGAAATGCTTACTTTCCATGTTAGAGTTCATTTTATTACTTCTTTTCAA
The DNA here is from genome assembly GCF_023864275.1 of Schistocerca cancellata. Lineage (NCBI taxonomy): Eukaryota > Metazoa > Arthropoda > Insecta > Orthoptera > Acrididae > Schistocerca > Schistocerca cancellata. Next base: position 874,445,823 of record NC_064629.1, on the reverse strand, counting down.
ATCACATTAATCATGAAATGGAAACACACAGCAACAGAATGAACCAGCGTGACTTCAAACTCTTTGTTACAGGAAATGTTCAAAATCTTGTCCATTAGCGAGGATACGTGCATCCACCCTCTGTCGCATGGAATCCCTGATGCACTGATGCAGCCCTGGAGAATGGTATATTGTATCACAGCTGTCCACAATACGAGCACGAAGAGTCTCTACATTTGGTACCGGGGTTGCGTAGACAAGAGCTTTCAAATGCCCCCATAAATGAAAGTCAAGAGGGTTGAGGTCAGGAGAGCATGGAGGCCATGGAATTGGTCTGCCTCTACCAATCCATCGGTCACCAAATCTGTTGTTGAGAAGCGTACGAACACTTCAACTGCAATTTGCAGGAGTTCCATCGTGCATGAACGACATGTTGTGTCGTACTTGTAAAGGCACATGTTCTAGCAGCACAGGTAGAGTATCCCGTATGAAATCATGATAACGTGCTCCATTGAGCATAGGTGGAAGATCTTGGGGCCCAATCAAGACATCACCAACAATACCTGCCCAAACATTCACAGAAAATCTGTGTTGATGATGTGATTGCACAATTGTGTGCGAATTCTCATCAGCCCACACATGTTGATTGTGAAAATTTACAATTTGATCACATTGGAATGAAACCTCACCCGTAAAGAGAACATTTGCACTGAAATGAGGATTGACACATTGTTGGATGAACCATTCACAGAAGTGTACCCGTGGAGGCCAATCAGCTGCTGATAGTGCCTGCACATGCTGTACATGGTATGGAAACAACTGGTTCTCCCGTAGCACTCTCCATACAGTGACGTGGTCAACGTTACCTTGTACAGCAGCAACTTCTCTGATGCTGACATTAGGGTTATCGTCAACTGCACGAAGAATTGCCTTATCCATTCCAGGTGTCCTCATCGTTGTAGGTCTTCCCCAGTTGCGAGTCATAGGCTGGAATGTTCCATGCTCCCTAAGATGCCGATCAATTGCTTCAAACGTCTTCCTGTCGAGACACCTTCGTTGTGGAAATCTGTCTCGATACAAACATACCGCGCCATGGCTATTGCCCCGTGCTAATCCATACATCAAATGGGCATCTGCCAACTCCGCATTTGTAAACATTGCACTGACTGCAAAACCACATTCGTGATGAACACTAACCTGTTGATGCAACATACTGATGTGCTTGATGCTAGTACTGTAGAGCAATGAGTCGCATGTCAACACAAGCACCGAAGTCAACATTACCTTCCTTCAATTGGGCCAACTGGTGGTGAATCAAGGAAGTACAGTACATACTGATGAAACTAAAATGAGCTCTAACATGGAAATCAAGCATTTCCGGACACATGTCCACATAACATCTTTTCTTTATTTGTGTGTGAGGAATGTTTCCTGAAAGTTTGACCACAGTTTTTTGTAACACCCTGTATTTCTCAGTGTACAAGATTCCACAACAAATAAACTAATTGACAATACTATGACTGATAATTCACAATTCCAAGTATTTTTAACAATAAATTTCTAAGTTCAGCAGTGAAAATAGAATTAAATGGTGTAATTGAAGAAGCAAAAAATAAATAAATAAATAAATAAAATAAAAAGATAAAATAATTCAAAACATTTTAAGCATCAACACCCTTCACTTGAATTAACTGAATTCTAAAAATTCTAGTAAACAAATGCTTTATGTAATGTTGGTATAATTTTGAACAGACTTCTGAAAATCTGTTCTAATGTAATAAGTAATGTCCTGAGTGGTATATGTAATGCATCACTGGCACAGGGAATTTTTCCAGACCACTTAAAATATGCATTTGTTAAAGCACTCTATAAGAAAGGTGACTAGAAAGTCTTAAACAATACTGTCCAATTTCCTTACACATATCTTTTTCCAAAACATTCAAAAAGTAATGTACTAAAGAGCAGTCCCACAAATCACTTGGCACATCATAATTTGGTTTGTAGAATTGATGCCTTAATGGGAATGGTATTTATACAGTCACTCATCAAGCATTAGAAGCCTTAAATAATAAAATATTACCAGTTGGTATTTTTTGTGATATTTATAAGGTGATTGATTGTTTAGACGAAGTTACTTTCTTAGAAAAATTTAAGTTTAATGAAATTTATGGCTTTATGCACAGCTGGTTTGAATAATGCTTAAAAACATAATGTAAAAAGTTGTACTGAATAATTTAAATAATGTTACAAGGAGACCAAATTTTAGTACAGGGTAGAAATCACGAAGGGAGTCCCACGAGGTTCACTGTTATGCCTTGTATATGTGAAATCCTACTGGAGAGACAGCAACAGAAGAGATTGTAAATGATATAACCCAAAGAATTATAAACTGGTTCTCAGAAAATGGACTCTCCCTGAATTTTGAAAAATTCGCTTCTATAAGCAAATAAAGTCATACCAAAAACTTATATATCACATGAGCAGGAGTCACTTAATGGGGTAGAATGCTCCAAACTTTTGGGTTTACATGTTGATGAAAACCTGAACTGGAAGGAGCACATTACTGAACTTCTCAAATGATTAAGTTCAGCTACGTTTGCTCTTTGTATAATTATTAGTCTTGGAAGCAAATGAATCAACCTCCCAAAACATTTTGCATACATCCACTCAATAATATCTTATGGAATAATTTTATAGGGTAATACATCACTTAAAAGTAAATCACTGATTGGCAAAAGTAAACAGTAAGAATATGTTGTGTTTACTAATGAATGTGATGTGGGCACCTCTTCAAGAAGTTGGGCATTTTAACTGCACCACCACAATACATCCATTTGCTCATGAAATTGGTCATGAACAGTTCAGCACAATCTGAGAAGAATGGTGATGTCTACACCTACAGCATTAGAGGAAAAAATGATCTTTATTACCTGTTATTATAGTTGTCAGTAGCTCAGAAAGGAGTACAATGTGCAACAACAATTTTTTTTCATTGTCTGCCCAATGATGTAAAACCTCTGACAAGTAGCAATTCAAGTATTAAAAATTTTTATTTAAAAATTAGTTACTTGTAGAAAAAGAAAAAAGCTCACCTACTTGGTTCTTTGATGTTAGCATTTATCATGTATACATATCCTGTAAATTGACTAATTCCACATCATTTTGAAAAAGAATAATTCAAATTATCTCTGGAATGTTTAACTAACCATTGCACTTCCTTGCTGTGTTTCTGAATTTTGAAGATTCCTTCAGTGAACATATCATAATCAAACATCTGTTCTGTCTAGTGGTGACACTAGTGTATTAATCCCTGGATCTAACAGAGAAAGCTTGCTGTCAGTGGCAGACAAATCTATCGCAAAATGATTCACTTAATGAGTGATGTTCCACATAACGAGTGGTGGTGATGTAGTGTGATGTCATCAGCCATTCGCATGCAGCAGGGGAAACATTCAACAGTATGAACACGATTTGTTGCTGGTAGCAGTATACAAACAATGTCTTTAGTATGTACTGCAGTCTGGGTCTAGTGATCTTTCTGCTACCATCTTAGTGCAGCTTGTAATCACACATTTTTCTAAACTTCTTGTCTCAAAGTATTTTTTGAGTGCGAATTTTAACAACCTATGTAGAAATGCCAATGAATATGAAGCCTCATGAAGATAACCATAAGAGAAAGAAAATGGCTTTAAAATGAAATGTAAAATCATTGAAAAATGTGAACATGGTGTAAGCGTTGCTGATGTAGCACACACATATACAATCAGTCTACATCAACCATTTCCAATATCCTCAAGAATAAGGACAAGATTAAGGAGACAGATGCTTCAAAGGGAGTGACAAGAATACCTAACAATGGTTTTGTATTCTGGATGATGTCGAAAGGTTGGTCCTTATATGGATAAATGAAAACCAATTGCGAGGTGACACTATTAATGAGAACATCATTTATGAGAAGGCAACCTTGTTAAGAAGACTTCAAGATCATCAGTGGCTGAAGAAGTGTTTAAGGAAAGCTGCACATAGCTCAAGAAGTTTAAGAGAAGAACCAGTATTCACAGTGTTGTGAGGCATGGAGAAGCAACAAGCTCTGACAGAAAGGCAGCAGAGAACTTCATCAGCAACTTCAAGATGCTCATAGATTCTGAGAGTTATTTGCCACAACAGGTTTTTAATTGTGACAAGATAGGTCTATTCCAGAAAAGATGCTGAACTGTACCTTTATTACAGCAGAGGAGAATGCATTGCCCAGTCACAAGCCAATGAAAGACCATCTCACACTGCTATTCTTTGCCAATGCAAGTGACGATTTGAAAATTAAACCACTGTTTGTTCAGAAACTCCATGAGCCTTCAGGAAGTGTAAAGTCCAGAAGAGCAGGTTAAATGTGATGTGGAGGCCCAACAACAAGGCTTAGGTGACATGCAATCATTTTTGTGATTGAATAAATGAAGTGTTTGGTCCTTCAATTAAAAAAAAAAAATTGCTTGAGATGAATCTGCCATGTCTTGCTTGTTATGGAAAACACTCCTGACTATTCTCCAGGCCAACAAGAAGACATCCTTGAAGAACTTCACTTCACCAAGACCCAATTTCTGCTCTCAACACCACTCTATTACTACAGACTGTGGACCATCAGATTATTTCTAACTTTAAGAAGCTCTACATTGAAGCACTCTTTGAGCATTGCTTTGAGTTGACTGAATCTCCCAGTCTTACTCTCAAACAGTTTGGAAATATCACTTCAACATTGCTGTCTTCATCAACGTGATTGGAAAGGCATGGGAAGGGGCTACCAAGAGATCTCCCACTTCTGCTTGGAAGAAGCTTTGCTGGAGTACATTGTTGAATGTGACTCTAAGGCACTGAGTCAGTACCTGTGGAGCCTGTAGTCAATGAGATTGTCTTTGACCAAGAGCATGGGAATAGAAGTGGATAACAATGATATCAATTTCACAGCAGGAATTTGTGGAGTGGAGTTCTTCAGAGGAGGAGGAGGAGGAGGAGGAGAAGGAGGAGGAGGGGGTAATAGCAAAGCAGCAATCTTCTGGCACAATAAGGGAAATGCTGAAAGCATGGAATCAGTTGCATCATACACTGAAAATCATCACCCCAATAAAGCTGTGGCTACACTTGCTACAAATTTATTTGACACTAATGCTGTGTCACATTTTCACCAAGTGTTGAAGTGTCAGCAGAAACAAATTACTATAGATAGCTTCCTAGTAAAAAAGAATTAGTTACGTATGTGAATAACATAGTACATAATAATTTATGTATAATTTTCTTTGAATAGATGGCATGAATAACATAAAACTTATAATATTTTTTCTGCAAGCAACAAATTATCTTATTTTACATTAATTTGTATGGGATAGATTGTGTTGCTTAATGAGTAAGATTCTGGAATTAATTATGCTTGCTGTGCAAGGTTCCACTGTATGCATAATTCCTACAACAGAGGGGAAGCAAATATCTAACAAACATCTTTCAAAACATCATTCTAACAGATATTACACTAATTTTACTTGGCCCATTACAGCTGTATACTTTAAGCTCAGTGATAAAACTAGAACAAGAATTATGCATAAAATTATTGGAAATTAAACGTCAATAGTCAGTATTTCACAACATTTCTGCCCTGTGCATTCCATAACAGGTTCCATCTTAATGTGGCTATGTTTATGTCATGTACACAGAACATGTCTGCTTGGAATCCTGCTCATATTTGCATCATGTACAAGATGTGAACATAAAAAACTACAGGTGCATGTAAGCGTTAGACACAACTTACAGCTATAAAATAGAAATTACTGAAAGTTAGTTCATGGTGAAGTATAAATAACTCGAGCGGTAAAGATGGCAGCTCACTGAATAGTTCACCTTGAGTCATCAAAAGCCACCAGTAGGATTGTGTACAGCAGACTATGATATGGAGAAGTGTATTGGGAGGGGGAGATAGAACAGAGAAAGAGGGAGACTGTGTAGATGAGGGCATGAGTACTGGATGAGTTGAATGAGGGCAGCAATGGAGTTGGGTATGTGGCAGGTGGCACCAGAGATTGAGGCCAAGATGATTACGGGATTGAAGGATGTGTTGGAAGATAAGTTCTTGTCTGTGTAATTCATAGAATGTGTGCGTTGGTGAGAAAGATCAAGATGCCATGGATTAAAAAGGATCCATTGAACTTGAGTGTGTTGTTCTCAGCAGTGTGATCTACCAATGGGTGGTCAATTTCACTCTTGGCCACAGTTTGACAGTGCCCATTTTTAGGAGGATGGCTGGTTGGTGGTCTGGCCCACATAAAAGGCTGTGTGGAAATTACAGCAAAGCTCTATTGCCCACTGCTTGGTTTCCCAGCCTTAAGGTAAAACCCACTTCCTTCATCACATCTCAACCATCCATACTCTTCACTTGGATCCTTAGCCATCACTATTGATGCCAATTTTGTAAACACCAAAATTCCATGACAATTATTGAACAATATTTCTCCGAACATCTTTCTGACTATAACCTCACCATCTTATTCATTACACACCTAAAAAACTACATCTTTACACATAACTACTTGTTCTTCGATGGGATGATACACACATACATCTGTGGCATGGTCATGGGGACAAACATGCAAGTCTTCCTATGCCAATTTATTTGTGGGCCATCAAGACGAAACCTTCCTAGTCACCTAAAATCTCAAACCCTTTTGTTGCTTAGGTTCACTGATGATGTCTTCATGGTCTGGACTCAAGGCTATTCCTCCACAGCTCCAACACCTTGACATTCGCCCACTTCAACTGTTCCTTCTCAGACCAATGTGTCACCTTCCTGGACATTTACTTCCTTCTCTCTGAAAACTTTCATCGAAATGCTGTCAATATCCAGTAACCCTCAACAATAGTGGAATTCTGATAGCTTCCACCCCTTCCACAAGGTCTTTCTCTATATATGAGTGTAATTTGTATGACTGCCAAGTGAAAGACTGAGGTTCAGTTTCTGGAACTTTGAGGAATTTTTCCTGGGTGAGAGGACTGGGAAAGGGACCAGTAGAGCATGCAAAGACTATTGAAGCTCTAACTGAGTGAGAAGTAGCAGATCTAACCCTTTGAGAAACTAACATCAGCCAAGAGAATGGTGTCCTGGCAACATACCACTCCAGACTGCATCTGAATGATGCCTTTGGCAGAGGATGACATGGCAGTTGGTTAGGACTGAATAATCTGTGAGAACCAGAGTACAGGGATAACAACCCTTCCTAACTAAAATATCTCCCCCACATTGAGTGGCCAACTGCAGACAGCACATCTGCAGTGACAAGTAGTATCTTCCAAGTATGCTCAATACAATAATCACATAAAATATGAACAGTTTTGGACATGTTTCTTTGAAGGAGGTATTGACATGCACTAAACCAGTACCAGGTAGGTTTCTGTAACACACTTCTTTCACTTTACATAAACATAGAGCCAAGTTCCAATGATTTATAATTCCCCTAATTTTGTAGGCTTCTAAAGATGACACATTAATTTGTTGAAACTGGTAAAGCAAAATAGAAATATTTGTGCAACTGACAACTGAATTTTATTCTGAAATATATACTATAGTTGATGAAAAATATATACTATAGTTGATGAAAAAATAACAGCTATGAATAAAATAATAAATCTTACTAAGGTATTCACAGACAGATATTACATGTCCCCTGTTTCTCAGAAAAAATCCAGTCTGCAGACAGATTCCCCGCATGATTTTGACAGTAAGCTGATGAAGTATTCGTAACAAAGTTCCTAAACTTACTACCCTCTAGAAAAGTTATCATACTCAGATTATTCTCAAAACTGAAAGCTGGATGAAATCCAAAGAAGAAAGCTCCAAAATATATGGCAAGGCATAGAATATATATCAAAAAGACAGATTAGACACCACAGGAGGTAGTGTACTCATTGCTGATGACAAAAACCACAGTCAGTAAGGATAACTTTTCACCAGTTGTGGTATCTTTGTACCATTTATTACTTTTGTTTCAGATGGATGCTGCTCCACATACCTGCATTATTTTGTAATAAAATTAACAGTTTTATTACCTCTGTTGTTTCTAGTTCATATTTCAGTTGTGTGTCCACCTTCGTACAAGCTCTCACGCCTGTGATTACACTCTAATAGCATTAGCTGTGAAGAGAGCTTCTGACAACACTGATTTAAGTTGAAAAACGCCAGGTCAATAAAAATATCTTGCTATTTCAAAGTAAACCTAGAATACTGAATTAATACTATTTGTTTTTACTTCTTATTAACACCTGACTTGCTCCTGGCATCATTAAAATTTACCCAGAGCATTAGATATAGGAAGAACACTTTTTCTTTCTTTCTTTTTTTTTAAAAAAAATACTGGTCTACAGTTACCCTAAACGAATGTATAAATTTGTACTAGTATTAAAATAGAAATTTTACTCTAATAGGGCATAGTTAGTGTAAATTTTCACTTTCCCAAGCACTGAGTAGCTATAGATGGAAAATGTTACAGTGTTTGTTATGATTTGTATCATATCTTGTGTCCATTATTTTCAACAAATGGAAAAAAGTGGTACAAAGTTACTCCAATTGACTGTATTGTGTCTAGTGAGATCAAAACTGACTGAAGTTATCTGGACATGAGTAGCAAGTGCAGGTGAACTCAAGTTAGTTATTGGAAGTTTTTACCAGCTAACTGACTCTGCCATAACAATTGTAGAATCATTCAAGAAAAGTTTGTAGATATACCCAGACTGTGTACCAGTAGTGGGAGGTGACTTTAATCTACTGAGTATAGACTGGGATGTCTATGGATTCACTGCATGCGCTATGGACAGACAGTCTTGTGAAGCACCGAGCGAGGTGGCGCAGTGGTAGCACACTGGACTCGCATTCGGGAAGATGATGGTTCAATCCCATCTCCAGCCATCCTGATTTAGGTTTTCCGTGATTTCCCTAAATCGTTTCAGGCAAATGCCGGGATGGTTCCTTTGAAAGGGCACGGCCGATTTCCTTCCCAATCCTTCCCTAACCCGAGCTTGCACTCCATCTCTAATGACCTCGTTGTCGACGGGATGTTAAGCTCTAACCTAACCTAACCTAAGTCTTGTGAAGTGCTTCTGAACATGTTTCCCAAAACTGCCTTGAACAACTATTTAAAAAATCCTAACACAATGGAAATATTTTAGACCTTTAGTATTTTACCCACTTTCAGCAACTGTATTCCTGTTTGTTATAGTAATCAACAAGCAGTTGCACAATAGAAATTTTATTTCCTGTTCTGGTTTCAGGCACCTAGTGCCCTCCTTCAGAATGTTATAATTACCACATTATTTGTAAGTGTCAAAAATAAGGAATATGCAGCATACTACTGTGGTCCTCATTAGTAATACATTTATTACCCCTATCCACCCTGGCCTGCATAATTGTGTGGGTTCAATTTTCAATTTTCCATGGTTCAACAACATTACTTTTTTGTGTCACTTTGGACTGCATTGATTGTGCAAGTTCCCAGCTTCCCTTTGTGACAACCACAGTACAACAAATAATTTCAGATTTCAACAAGAAGACAGAGGCAAGCATTCCTGATGTAAATGCAACCTATTTTTCAACATTCTGTTAGTATAAGGCAACTCCTGTGTAATTTTAGATTATAAATGTCTCATTTCGCAAATATAAGATGCCTAAACAAATGCATGAAGTAGCAGTTGGAAGTTATACATGATTGTATTTTGAGTAACATGATTATGCTAGAACATTTTGAAGGAACTAACACCATGAGAATTTATTCAGTATTTTTACCTGAGTCTACAGGTCATAATGTATGGAAACTGGTATCTTTTAGATAAATGTTAAAAAATTTTCTCTCAGGCTGGAAAGGGTTAATAAAGTTAATGTGGTTGGAGATCTGGAGACTCTTGTGTCTGTTTTCCCTGTACAAGTAGATGGTTCTTTGTGTCTGGCTTGAGATTAAGTTTAGTATTTTATTCATCTTCAGCAACTGTATTTCTACTTGTTGAAATAAACAACAACCAGTCACACAAAAGAAATTTTATTTTATTTACCCATTTCAGGCACCTAGTGCCATTATTCAGAAGGTTACAATCACTGTATTATTTGTAGGTGTCAAAAATAAGATATCTGCAACATATATCTAAAAATCAAAAGCATAAGATCCAATGACCTGTTGACACTGGTCTTGAATAAAATGCTATTTTAGTGATTTTGGCATGTAAAGTTTTCTTCAGTTGCTAAAATAAGATTTCTTTTGTGCAACTGGTTGCTGGTTATTTTAACAAATTTTTGTCCTAGTAGCTGCAAACAGGCCTGATGTTATTCACAATGTCAGTACAGAGACAAGAATTAGTGATCATGATGTCATCATGGCAGCAATGGTTACTTAAGTTAATAAATCCATCAAGAAAACTAGGAGACTATTTATGCTAGAAAAAGCAGATAATCAGTTGTTAGCATCCCACTTATACAATGAATGGACATTATTTAGCTCTAATATGATGGATGTAGAAGAATTATGAGAAGAATTTGTAGACATGTGACAAGTAAGTGGATTACAGTTGGAAAAGAGTGGTTTAAGAGTTAAATTCAGAAAATGTTGATGAAACAGAGATTGTTACACCCTTGGTTTAAAGTAGAATCCACAAATGTTTATAGCCAATAGTTAGTAGCAATCTGTGTGTCCATAAGAGGATTAGAGTATGAAACATATAGTGAGAGAACTTTCTGAGAAACCGAGAAAATTCTGGCCATATGTAAAATATCAAGCAGGTCAAAGGCTTCTACCAGTCATTTGTCAGCCAGTCTGAGGTGGAAATAGAAAACAGCAAAATGAAAGCTGAAGCTTTAAATTTCACATTTAAGAAATCATTCACAAAGAAGGATCATATAAATATACCATCATTTGACTGTCGTTCAGACTCACACTTGTAGTACATAGAAAGAGGCATCTGTGGTATAGAGAAGCGACTGAAAAGAGTTGAAAATAAATTAGTTGCCAGGTCTAGATGAAATACCAGTTTAGTTCTACAGAGAGCTCTCTGCAGAATTTAGCTCTTTCTTCTGCATTTACCACAGAACTATTTCTCAGCACAAAGTTCCAAGTGAGTGGAAAAAAGTGCAGGTGGCTCCTGTGTATATGAAGGCTAAAAGAATGGATGCACATAATTACAGAACAATATCCTTAACATCAATTTGCTGCACAATTCTTGAACACATTCTGAGTCTGACTATAACAAATTTCCTTGAGACAGAAAAGCTTCTGTCCACAAATCAGCACTGATTTACAAAGCATTTCACATGCAAAAATCAACTTGCTCTTTTCTCACATGATATCCTACAAACTGTGGTTGGAGGATAACAAGCAGATTCCATTTTCCTAGATTTCCAGAAAATGTTTGACTGCCCCACTTCAGACTTTTGGATGGAGGTCTGAGCATGTGGTTTAGGTTCCCATATAATTGTGCAAGTGAGTTGAATACTTTTTAAGTAATATAACCAAGCACATTATCCCAGTGGTGAGTGTTCGTCAAAGACAAGTGTCTCACCATGGGTGCCCCAGGGAAGTGTGATAGGACTGCTTTTATCCTCCACATACATAAATGATATGATGGACAGAGTGAGCAGCAATTTATGGCTGTTTGCTGATCACACTGTAATGTATGGGAAGGTGTCATCAATGAGTTACTGTAGGTGTATACAAGATGACTTTGACAGAATTTCTAGTTGGTGTGATGAAAGGCAGCTTGCTCTAAATTTATAAAAATGTAAGCTGATGCAGAGGATTAGGAAAAATAATCCTCTAACATTAGAATACAACATTATTAGGATCCATAATACTGCAAAGTGATATGAAACAGAATGAGCATGTCATGTTGGCTGTAGGGAAGGTGAATGCCTGACTTAATTTTATTGGGATTATTTTGAAAAAGTGTAGCTCACCCATAAAAGATATGGCATCTACAATGCTAGTGTCATTCTTGAGTACTGTTCAAGTATTTGGGATTCCCATCAGGCAAAATAAAGGAAGATACTGAAGAAATTCAGAGGCTTGCTGGCTGTATTTGTTACCGGTACATTTGATCAACATGTATGTATTATGGAGGTGCTTTTGGAACTCAAATGGGAATCCCTGGAGGGAAGATAACTCTCTTTTCATGAGTCACTAGTGCAGAAATTTAAAGAACTGACATTTGAGGCTGACTGTAGAACAATTCTATTGCTACCATTGCCATTTCACTTAAGGACCACAACAATGACATTTGAGGCTGACTGTAGAACAATTCTATTGCTACCATTGCCATTTCACTTAAGGACCACAACAATAAGATGCAAAAAACTAGGGCTCATACAGAGGCTTTTGGACAGCTGTTTTTCTCTTGCTCTGTTTGTGAGTGGAACAGGAAGGGAAATGACTAGTAGAGGTACGTGGTACCCTCCACCATACACAGTATTGTGGCTGACTGGCTGAGTATGTATGCTGATATAGATGGAGATATCTACACACCACTAACCCTCTGATTGCCACCAGGAACCAGCTGTAAAGAAGTGCTCATACACTCCTGGAAATTGAAATAAGAACACCGTGAATTCATTGTCCCAGGAAGGGGAAACTTTATTGACACATTCCTGGGGTCAGATACATCACATGATCACACTGACAGAACCACAGGCACATAGACACAGGCAACAGAGCATGCACAATGTCGGCACTAGTACAGTGTATATCCACCTTTCGCAGCAATGCAGGCTGCTATTCTCCCATGGAGACGATCGTAGAGATGCTGGATGTAGTCCTGTGGAACGGCTTGCCATGCCATTTCCACCTGGCGCCTCAGTTGGACCAGCGTTCGTGCTGGACGTGCAGACAACGTGAGACGACGCTTCATCCAGTCCCAAACGTGCTCAATGGGGGACAGATCCGGAGATCTTGCTGGCCAGGGTAGTTGACTTACACCTTCTAGAGCACGTTGGGTGGCACGGGATACATGCGGATGTGCATTGTCCTGTTGGAACAGCAAGTTCCCCTTGCCGGTCTAGGAATGGTAGAACGATGGGTTCGATGACGGTTTGGATGTACCGTGCACTATTCAGTGTCCCCTCGACGATCACCAGTGGTGTACGGCCAGTGTAGGAGATCGCTCCCCACACCATGATGCCGGGTGTTGGCCCTGTGTGCCTCGGTCGTATGCAGTCCTGATTGTGGCGCTCACCTGCAATGCGCCAAACACACATACGACCATCATTGGCACCAAGGCAGAAGCGACTCTCATTCACGCCTGTCGCGACACCACTGGAGGCGGGCTGCACGATGTTGGGGCGTGAGCGGAAGACGGCCTAACGGTGTGCGGGACCGTAGCCCAGCTTCATGGAGACGGTTGTGAATGGTCCTCGCCGATACCCCAGGAGCAACAGTGTCCCTAATTTGCTGGGAAGTGGCAGTGCGGTCCCCTACGGCACTGCGTAGGATCCTACGGTCTTGGCGTGCATCCGTGCGTCGCTGCGGTCCGGTCCCAGGTCGACGGGCACGTGCACCTTCCACCGACCACTGGCGACAACATCGATGTACTGTGGAGACCTCACGCCCCACGTGTTGAGCAATTCGGCGGTATGTCCACCCGGCCTCCCGCATGCCCACTATACGCCCTCGCTCAAAGTCCGTCAACTGCACATATGGTTCATGTCCACGCAGTCACGGCATGCTACCAGTGTTAAAGACTGCGATGGAGCTCCGTATGCCACGGCAAACTGGCTGACACTTACGGCGGCGGTGCACAAATGCTGCGCAGCTAGCGCCATTCGACGGCCAACACCGCGGTTCCTGGTGTGTCTGCTGTGCCGTGCGTGTGATCATTGCTTGTACAGCCCTCTCGCAGTGTCCGGACCAAGTATGGTGGGTCTGACACACTGGTGTCAATGTGTTCTTTTTTCCATTTCCAGGAGTGTATATCACCCATTATCAAACAAGACAGGAAAAAATGAGCTATATCCTTCATCAGTTCTTTGACTATTTATCATCATACACAAACATGAGAAACATCATACTTACAACCCTTCCTACCCATCCCAAATTGGTATTCAACCACACACCCACCTACACTCAACACCTTACCTGCTCAACATCCCTGTAAAAGATCCAGTTCCACGAACTGCCTTTTATATCTACCCAAAACATCTTACTTCAGCCTCTTCATTGGGTTATCTTAGCCAGCCAGAGGCAAGGCTATCTGTTAAAGCAGTCATGTAATATACCAGCTCTTCCATAATTTCTGCAAAGCATTTTATGTCAGCTAGGCCGCTACCCAGGTGCCTGCCTGAATGAATGGTCACCCAAAACTATGGCCAGCAACAGAGTTGACCACCCAGTAGCACAACATACTGCTGATTACTACATGCTCAAGTCAAATAGCTTTTTCATACTATGTGCCATCTGCACCATTGCTGCTCTGAGTTACACAGATGGGAGTCATCCTTGCAAAATCATTTCATCCAATAATCCTCCTGTTCTCAATCTCTGGTAGCCCCTTACCCACATCCACTTCCATCCCTGCACCATACCCACCTCAATGTGTGCCCCATGACCCTAACTTTATGCATCATGTACTCAACTCAGGTTTTTTTCTTCATGGTCTTTTGATATCTCTGTTCCATTTCCCCCTCCCTACCCATTGCAAAATGTCATTCTTTATTGCACACAACTGCCACTGAGCACGGCCAAAACCGGCTCAGTGATGACATTTTATATCCCAAGCAGCTGCTGTCTCTTCCTCTGAGTCCCAGGCAACCCTCACAAGCCCTCCCTCCTTTTCCAGACCTTATCCATTACCTACTCCACCCAACACAACCCCCAACCAATTTGAGCTGCAGTGCCAGCACAATGCAGTCAGCTTCAGTCACACAGCTGTATAGGAGTATGTTTATATGCAGGGTGGTCAGAAACAGTCTGAAAAGCCTTTAAGAGTGTTACAATGTAGGTTGTGTTAATAAATATTTGTTAAGAAAAAAAAAAAGTGATACGTTTTTATCTCATTATCATGGAAGATCCTCCCCATGAACCATGGACCTTGCCGTTGGTGGGGAGGCTTGCGTGCCTCAGCGATACAGATAGCCGTACCGTAGGTACAACCACAACGGAGGGGTATCTGTTGAGAGGCCAGACAAACATGTGGTTCCTGAAGAGGGGCAGCAGCCTTTTCAGTAGTTGCAAGGGCAACAGTCTGGATGACTGACTGATCTGGCCTTGTAACAATAACCAAAATGGCCTTGCTGTGCTGGTACTGCGAACGGCTGAAAGCAAGGGGAAACTACGGCCGTAATTTTTCCCGAGGGCATGCAGCTTTACTGTATGATTAAATGATGATGGCGTCCTCTTGGGTAAAATATTCCGGAGGTAAAATAGTCCCCCATTCAGATCTCCGGGCGGGGACTACTCAAGAGGATGTCGTTATCAGGAGAAAGAAAACTGGCGTTCTACGGATCGGAGCGTGGAATGTCAGATCCCTTAATCGGGCAGGTAGGTTAGAAAATTTAAAAAGGGAAATGGATAGGTTAAAGTTAGATATAGTGGGAATTAGTGAAGTTCGGTGGCAGGAGGAACAAGACTTCTGGTCAGGTGACTACAGGGTTATAAACACAAAGTCAAATAGGGGTAATGCAGGAGTAGGTTTAATAATGAATAGGAAAATAGGAATGCGGGTAAGCTACTACAAACAGCATAGTGAATGCATTATTGTGGCCAAGATAGATACGAAACCCACACCTACTACAGTAGTACAAGTTTATATGCCAACTAGCTCTGCAGATGACGAAGAAATTGAAGAAATGTATGACGAAATAAAAGAAATTACTCAGATAGTGAAGGGGGACAAAAATTTAATAATCATGGGTGACTGGAATTCGAGTGTAGGAAATGGGAGAGAAGGAAACATAGTAGGTGAGTATGGATTGGGGCTAAGAAATGAAAGAGGAAGGCGCCTGGTAGAATTTTGCACAGAGCACAACTTAATCATAGCTAACACTTGGTTTAAGAATCATGATAGAAGGTTGTATACATGGAAGAACCCTGGAGATACTAAAAGGTATCAGATAGATTATATAATGATAAGACAGAGAATTAGAAACCAGGTTTTAAATTGTAAGACATTTCCAGGGGCAGATGTGGACTCTGACCACAATCTATTGGTTATGACCTGTAGATTAAAACTGAAGAAACTGCAAAAAGGTGGGAATTTAAGGAGATGAGACCTGGATAAACTGAAAGAACCAGAGGTTGTACAGAGTTTCAGGGAGAGCATAAGGGAACAATTGACAGGAATGGGGGAAAGAAATACAGTAGAAGAAGAATGGGTAGCTTTGAAGGATGAAGTAGTGAAGGCAGCAGAGGATCAAGTAGGTAAAAAGACGAGGGCTAGTAGAAATCCTTGGGTAACAGAAGAAATATTGATTTTAATTGATGAAAGGAGAAAATATAAAAATGCAGTAAATGAAGCAGGCAAAAAAGAATACAAACGTCTCAAAAATGAGATCGACAGTGGGTGCAAAATGGCTAAGCAGGAATGGCTAGAGGACAAATGTAAGGATGTAGAGGCTTATCTCACTAGGGGTAAGATAGATACTGCCTACAGGAAAATTAAAGAGACCTTTGGAGATAAAAGAACCACTTGTATGAACATCAAGAGCTCAGATGGAAACCCAGTTCTAAGCAAAGAAGGGAAAGCAGAAAGGTGGAAGGAGTATATAGAGGGTCTATACAAGGGCGATGCACTTGAGGACAATATTATGGAAATGGAAGAGGATGTAGATGAAGATGAAATGGGAGATACGATACTGCATGAAGAGTTTGACAGAGCACTGAAAGACCTGAGTCGAAACAAGGCCCCCGGAGTAGACAACATTCCATTGGAACTACTGACGGCCTTGGGAGAGCCAGTCCTGACAAAACTCTACCATCTGGTGAGCAAGATGTATGAACAGGCGAAATACCCTCAGACTTCAAGAAGAATATAATAATTCCAATCCCAAAGAAAGCAGGTGTTGACAGATGTGAAAATTACCGAACAATCAGTTTAATAAGCCACAGCTGCAAAGTACTAACACGAATTCTTTACAGACAAATGGAAAAACTAGTAGAAGCCGACCTCGGGGAAGATCAGTTTGGATTCCGTAGAAATAAAGGAACACGTGAGGCAATACTGACCTTACAACTTATCTTAGAAGAAAGATTAAGGAAAGGCAAACCTACGTTTCTAGCATTTGTGGACTTAGAGAAAGCTTTTGACAATGTTGACTGGAATACTCTATTTCAAATTCTAAAGGTGGCAGGGGTAAAATACAGGGAGCGAAAGGCTATATACAATTTGTACAGAAACCAGATGGCAGTTATAAGAGTCGAGGGACATGAAAGGGAAGCAGTGGTTGGGAAGGGAGTAAGACAGGGTTCTAGCCTTTCCCCGATGTTATTCAATCTGTATATTGAGCAAGCAGTAAAGGAAACAAAAGAAAAATTTGGAGTAGGTATTAAAATCCATGGAGAAGTAATAAAAACTTTGAGGTTGACATTGTAATTCTGTCAGAGACAGCAAAGGACTTGGAAGAGCAGTTGAACGGAATGGATGGTGTCTTGAAGGAAGGATATAAGATGAACATCAACAAAAGCAAAACAAGGATAATGGAATGTAGTCGAATTAAGTCGGGTGATGCTGAGGGAATTACGTAGATTAGAAAATGAGACACTTAAAGTAGTAAAGGAGTTTTGCTATTTGGGAAGCAAAATAACTGATGATGGTCGAAGTAGAGAGGATATTAAATGTAGACTGGCAATGGCAAGGAAAGCATTTCTGAAGAAGAGAAATTTGTTAACATCGAGTATAGATTTAAGTGTCAGGAAGTCATTTCTGAAAGTATTTGTATGGAGTGTAGCCATGTATGGAAGTGAAACATGGACGGTAAATAGTTTGGACAAGAAGAGAATAGAAGCTTTTGAAATATGGTGCTACAGAAGAATGCTGAAGATTAGATGGGTAGATCACGTAACTAATGAGGAAGTATTGAATAGGATTGGGGAGAAGAGAAGTTTGTGGCACAACTTGACCAGAAGAAGGGATCGGTTGGTAGGACATGTTCTGAGGCATCAAGGGATCACCAATTTAGTATTGGAGGGCAGCGTGGAGGGTAAAAATCGTAGGGGGAGACCAAGAGATGAATACACTAAGGAGATTCAGAAGAATGTAGGTTGCAGTAGGTACTGGGAGATGAAGAAGCTTGCACAAGATAGATTAGCATGGAGAGCTGCATCAAACCAGTCTCAGGACTGAAGACCACAACAACAACATCATGGAAGATAGCCAATCAGGTCAATGTGCATGCAAATTCAGGCAGCATTCCAGAGACACTATAAACACTATCAGCTGATGTAAGGACCATTATGTCTACTGCAACTTCCCATTTCCTAGTCAGAATCCCTCTATAATGACTGAGATGTTGAGGTCAGAAAGTGGATATGCTGTTACTATTACACATTGACTAAATTTTGGAGTGAGTTTTTCCAGAAAAGGGAAAAAATAAGAAAAAATATAGTTTGAAAGTGTTATGTGGAATGTTAAATGTTTTATTGTCATTACGATTATTTGTGTTACATTTTTTACCAAACCTCCTACTCCAATGAGTCTCAACCTGTAGGGCACGATAATACTAAATGGGATCCTTGGCCAAAATTTAAAGAGCAATTGTCTTTTGATTTTGTCACTTGTAGTGAAGTCTACAAAGACTTCTTTAGCAGTTGAGAGATCTTTGGGAGTATTTTTGCATGCTACTATCAGATGGTAGAGCACTTGCCCGTGAAAGGCAAAGGTCCCGAGTTTGAGTCTCAGTCCGGCACAGTTTTAATCTGCCAGGAAGTTTCATATCAGTGCACACTCCACTGCAGAGTGAAAATTTCATTCTGGAAGCAATAACTTTACTTATTCTTGGTAATTTGTAAGATTCACAAATTCGTAGCTTAGTACACACACAAACACACACACACACACACACACACACACGCACACACACACACACATACACTGGCGAAAAAACAACATAGCAATATAAAATAATTAATGTAGAGTAATGCATTTGTCTAGGTAACATATTTAAATAATTAACATTGCAAGATCAAAGGTTAATGTAAGTTCGAGATAGGAAATTGCAATTTTGTACTACTGGTGCATTAATAATGGCTGTAACTGCCAGAATGTTGAATACAAGCATGAAAACATGCATGCATTGAGTTGGATAGATGACAGATGTTAGTTCATGGTATGAAGTTCAAAATGCCTGTTGCAATTGGTCAGTCATTACAGGGATGGTTGGTGCTGTTTGTGGATGATGCTGGAGTAATCGGCTGATGGTGTCTCATATGTGCAAAATTGGAGACTGATCTGGTGATTGAGCAGGCCACAGCAACATGTCAACTCTCTGTAAAGCATGTTGGGTTACAACAGCAGCATGTGGGTGAGTGTTATCCTGTTCAAAAACATTGCTTGAAATGCTGTTCATGAATGGCAGCACAACAGGTTAAATCACC
The DNA here is from genome assembly GCF_023864275.1 of Schistocerca cancellata. Taxonomy (NCBI): domain Eukaryota; kingdom Metazoa; phylum Arthropoda; class Insecta; order Orthoptera; family Acrididae; genus Schistocerca; species Schistocerca cancellata. Next base: position 874,426,258 of record NC_064629.1, on the reverse strand, counting down.
AGGTTTAAGTACAATTTTGCAGTCATGGTGTGTGGGATAACCACAAGAGTGCTCCTGCTGTCATATGAAACCACACTCCAGATCATCTACATTAATACTCTGTAGTCCACCTTATGGAGTATGGCGAAGAGTACCCCCTACTATTACTAGTTATTTCATTTCCTGTTCCAGTAGCAAATAGAATGAAGGAAAATCTATAAACTATATGCATCCATCTTCATGGTCCTTACATGCAATGTATGTTGGAGGCAACAGAATTACTCTCCAGTCAGTTTCAAATGCCAGTTCTTTAAATTTCCTCAATAGTGGTCTTCGAAAGGTACATCACCTTCCCTCCATGGATTTCTATTTGAGTTCCTGCAGCATCTCTGTAACACTTACATGTTGTTCAGACCTACCAATAACAAATATAGCAGCCCACCTCTTTGATGTCTTCCTTTGATTGGACCTGGTACAGATCCCAAATACTTTTGCAGTACTCCACAATAGGTTGTGGTCTCTTTTGCAGGTGAACTGCACTTCCCTAGAATTCTCACAATAAAACCATTCACCTATTCTAACATAATCCTCATTTATTCATTCTATTTCATATATTTAAATGACATGACTGTTTCAAGCAGGACATTTCTAATGCTGTATCGAAATATTATGGGTTCATCTTTCCTACTCATCCACATTAACTTTCATTTCTCCATATTGAAAGCTAGCCGTCATTCATCACACCAACTAGACATTTTGTCTAATTCATCTTGTATCCTCCTACAGTCAATCAACTTTGACACCTTACCATATACCATAGCATCATCAGCAAACAACTGCAAATTGCTGCCCACACTGTCCACCAAATCATTTATGTATACAGAGAATAATAATGGTCCTATTACACTTCCCTGAGGCACTCCAGACTAGGAATGTTAATATATTTTTGGAAATATTGAAAATACAGTACATAAATACCAGTATTTTAAAAAAATATCATTATCGGCTCTTGATATATTGGAAAAAACTATTGATATATCGATACATGCACTGAAAAAAATATTGATGTATCAAGCTATAAAACTATCAGCTGGATGTTGTAAATATATTTCAGGTTTTAGAGCTGTTGATTTATTGTTAGATATTCTGTACACCAACAAGCTAGCAGCCTGCTTATCACCCTCAGAGCAAGAATTCAAAGGAAAATGAAGCACATTCACTCTTGGCAATAACCACTTTGCTAACAATGGTAACTGCATGTAAGTGGTACAATAAAATGTGTGTGATGGGTCTGTCATTCAGTTTCATCACATATCAGAACTGTCTGGAACACTTCATGCTGACTTTCCTGTTGTTACATTTCGGCCAACGCCAGCAACCTACGAGTTATAGTATGGTAAAGTTAAATGTTGCAGTTTCTGTTGGTAGCACTGAGTGCCAATTATGACAGCATTTCTCCTCACACATCTCTGCCCATCGCAAAGACCAATCTTGTCATTTGGGTTTTTATTCATCATTTTCAGAAACTGTTTTTGAAGAATGCTGATGTGGAGAAATAGCTCACTAGTTGTGTTAAAAATTGTTTTGTAATGCAACTGGTGTGCTATTTCTTCATGTGGAAAATCTTGTTATTTTGTCCACACTGCCACACCCAATGTAATCAGACTTCTTCTTTGTGCCACATATGCTTGCTTCATACAGTCAAAGAGAGAGACTTGACATGATGAAAGCTCAAAAAGTAGTAAGACTTCACAGAGTGAAAGTAAAATATTGTTCTACTACAATTTCAAAACAACAGTTTCAAATATTTACCAAAAATTGTGAAAAAAATATAATATAAAATAAAAATATCGGCAAGCAATACTGCCATTTTGATATTGGTATATTGATATATGGGGAAAAGAAATACTGCTGATATATATTGATATGTTTTGTAAAAAATATTTATCTATTGATATTCCATCAACAGCACTACTCCTGGCAATGATACCCTTGTCTCTGATGGACTCGTGCCATCGAGGACAACATACTGGGTTCTGTAACTTAACAAGTCTTTGAGCCACTCACATATCTGTGAACCTATTCCACATGCTTATACTTTTAACAGCCTGCAAGGGGGCACCAAGTCAAATGCTTTCTGGAAATCTAGAAGCATGGAATCTGCCTGTTGCCCTTCATCTATAGTTTGCAGTATATCATGTGAGAAAAGGGCAAGCTGAGTTCTGCACAAGGGATGCTTATTAAGACCATGCTGATTTGCGGACACAAATATTCTGCAGCAAACCAATGTTAGGGATATTGGACTGTAATTTTGTAGGTCCATTCTTTCACCATTCATACACAAGTGTAACCTGTGCTCTGTTCCAGTCACTTGGTATTGGCACTGGGCTAGAGATGCATGATGAATAGAAGCTAAGTAAGTGGCCAACGCCACAGAGTACTGTTTGAAAAATGAAGTTGAGATTCCATTCAGACCTGGTGACTTATTTGTTTTCAACTCCTTCAGTTCATTCTTTATACCACAGATGCTTATTACTATGTTGTCCATAGAAGACTCTGTTTGATAGTCAAACAATGGTATATTTGTATGATTTTCCTGTGTGAACAATTTCTTGTACATGACATTTAAAATTTTGGCTTTCATTTTGCTCTATATTTAACTGCCACCCCAGACTTGTCAACAAGTGACAGGATGAAAACCTTAGACCCACTCAGCAATTTTAGATAGGATCAGTATTTTTTTGGGTTCTCTGCCATTTCTGTTGCTAAGTTATGGTAATGGTAGTAGTTGTATGCTTTGCACATATATCTTTTCACAGATGCTCTAATTTCTACTAACCTTGTCATAATTTGTGCATTCTTTTTTTAACCAAGAGTGCATCAGCTCCTGCTTCCTCAACGTTTTCCAAATCTCACTATTAATCCATGCCGGGTCTTTTCTGTCCTTAGCACACTTACTTGGCACATAATTCTACAGACCACGATTTAAAATTTGTTTAAACTTTGCTCATAATCCATCTGCATCCATCTTAGTGGCACTAAGTGGTGTCAGTTCACTGTCTAAGTGAGATGCTAACAACTGCTTATCTGCTCTTTCTAGCAGAAACATTCTCCTTGCCTTTTTAAATGGTTTATTAATTTTCATAACCATAGTTTCTATAATGACACCAGGATTGCTAATCCCCATTTCTGTACTGACATTGTCAATAAGGTCCAGTTTATTTGTAGTTAAAAGGTCTAAGATATTTAGACTTTGTAGGCTGCTGAACTAGCTGCTCAAGATAGTTTTCAGAATGTGTGTTCAAAAGTGTTTCGCATGACTGTCTGTACCTCTGCAATGAATCCATAGACATGTCAGTCTATACTCGATAGGTAACAGTCAGCTCCAACTAGTAAAACATGATCTGGGTGTTTGTCGACAACTGATCATACATATTCTTTGAATGACTCTAGAACTGACATGGTGGAATTGTGCAACCAGACAACTTCACCATCACACACCTTCAATCTCAACAAAGGCAATATTTTTGTCAACTGCAATGAACACTCCCTCTCCTATAACCTCTAATGTGTCTTTCCAATATTCATTCTATGACTTGCTAAATATCTCAGACCTTTCCACTTCAGGTTTTAGCCAGCTCTCAGTTCCAGGAATAATTTGAGTGAGAGAGCTTTCCTGTAAGGCAGTAAAGTCAGGGACTTTGTTAAAAACACTCTGACAATTCACTGATAAAATTTCGACAGTCAAAGTGGCTTTGTCCTGAATGTGGTCTGACTTCCAATGCTGGTTATCAACTGACGAGTGTTCATCAGAGTTCCTGAAACTACCACCTAGCCTGAAAAACCATCATGTGCACTCCACAAATACTCTGCTAGCAGAGTACCTGTTCCCTTTGTGTAGTGCACCCCTGACCTACCAAGGGGAGACCAACAAATCCCTATCTGATAACACAGGTGTAGAAGTCTGCAGCCGAGACCATCACAGGGTCGATGAATCCTTTAGTTGAGACCCTCCACACAGCTCCAAACCAAGATCAACTCTGGGAACAACACTGCAGATTGCAAGCTCTGCTTGCCAGTGCTCCTTGAAACTGCATCCGGCTGTTTGCAAACTGTGGCCAGCTCCTCCTGCATCTGCACACACCATAGCTCCCAGTGTAGGTCCAGTGTGTCTAGCATGCATACAAGTTGGTTGCAGACCCTCAAATGACCTCCTTCTAACCGACACACAGCCATCACTGGCACTAATGCAGAACCAGCTTCCATTAGAAAACACAACAGATGTTCACCCTGCCCTCCAATGAGCAAATGGTGGTGGTTTGGAGTCTGTGGATTGCATGCTACAGGGTGTCTGTATTGCAGCTGAACTTGAAGTAACAGATTTGTAACAGTTCACTGTGTCACTGTGGTGCCAACTGCTGCTCACATTGCTGCTGCAGATGCAGTACAATGCACCAAAGCCATACACTCAACACAGTGCTCTTCTCTCTCAGTAGTGCCATGTTGCTTGTCAGTAGTCTGGACTTCTTGTGAGTGTACATACCCATGACCACAACTGCCAGAAATCATGTAAAGTGGCTACACTAATGTGAAGTCTTTCTGCAGTATCTCAGAAGGAACATCCAGCTTTTCTCAGCCCTGTTACAAAATCTCATTCAAACTCAGCAAGGTGCTGATAACAGTCTCTTTGTCACCTTAAAGGCATTCTTGACTAACATCAGCTCATCATGTCCAGTCTCAAAGGTAACCAACACTCACAACCATTACAATGCATATTTAAACCAAACTCAATTTGCATCCTCATAGTGATGCTACTAGTGCCACGCTTATGTGGTTGGTGTGAAATTTGAATAGACATCATTTTTCAGATGTAAATCATGTTAGGAAAAAAGGGGTGGGAGAGGGGGTAGGATCTGATGAAATCTATGATCGAAAACTGTGTCATGAATACAGAAGTGTTGAGAAAAGGAGAAACACTACCCTGCTCTGGGTTATCTAAGTAACCTTTCAGTGTATAGAATGTTTCAGTTAACGGGTCCTTTTTAACTGCCTTTTTAGATTAGTTTGTCTTAGCAATTTCTTTAATCTCATTTGGTAATTTGTTGTACAGTTTTATTCCTTGGCAGAAAATGCTGTTTTGAGTTTTATATTTATTCATTCTTGGTAAATGTAAATTCAGTCAAGATCTTGTTGCATGGTCATGCACAGAGCATCTTTGTGGACTAATTACCAGTGTTTCCAGAATGGAGTTGAGATACTGGCAGAAGTAAATCTGTGAGTATGGGGTGTGAATCATGCTTGGGTAGCTCAGATGGTAGAGCACTTGTCCACAAAAGGCAAAGGTCCTGACTTCAAGTCTCGGTCCGGCACACAGTTTTAGTCTGCCAGGAAGTTTCAATTACCAATGTTGTTTCTGACATGCACAAGTGCTTGATAAATGTATTTACACAGTGCAGCTAAAATCCCAAGAATTTTGAACAGATATTTACAATGAGCTTGACTAATATTTTTTGTTGTTATTCTTATGTTGCTTTTCTGCAATTTGAAAATTGTGTTGATATTTTGTGCATCTGAGCCCCAGAAATTGCAAATAACTGAGTGTACATATGAACAACATGTAACTAAAAGACACTGGTGGATAGATGCTGATGACAGAACTCTAAGGTCATAACATGCTGATATTTTTGCAAGCATATTTGTGTTTCATACCACTTGAGTTGAGAATCAAAATTCATTCCCAGAAATTCTGCATTTGTTACACTGTCTGTACAGGTGCCCTCTACATTTAATTTAAGAGTGTCATTTTCCTTCTTCAAACTAAAATTCATGGCATTTGTTTTCTTTATGTTCACTGTCAGTTTATTTTTTATTGACCAATTGTAAACTTCCTTCAAGTTTCATTTGCTTTATCTGCAAAGAGTTCTCTTGTTTTCTCAGTGACTAACACAAGTGTGAAAGTCATTGATGTGTATTAAGAACAGTATTTCACATAAAATTCTATCCTAAAAATCTATCTACATTAATGTATTTTGGCCCTGATATGTGTTTTACTAACCTTTAGACTTATGTGATGTGTTTGTTATTTGTAATCTTTGTAACCCTATCAGCTACGTATGATCAGAACCAGTTATTAGGTACTCCTCTTATTCCTAATTCTTCTAGCTTATCTAATAAGAAGTTATGATCAACAGTATCAAAAGTCTTAGAAAGATCGAAAAATATGCCTGTGACACACTCATCTTTGTCAAGAGCATCAAGTACCACTTTTGTGAATTCTAGTATGGCTGATTCTGTACTTCTACCACTCTGGAAACCAAAATGGGATTCACATAAAAGATTGTATTTATTCAGCTAACTCATTAAACTGTCTTTCTGAATTGATTTTATTACTTTTGAGAATGGTGACAGTGGGGAAATGAGCTGGTAATTTTCTATGTCTTCTGTGTTACCTTTTTACTTCATGTTCTCTATAGATCAGAAGAAGGGTTCCTCTGAAAGCTAGCAATGTTCTTAGTCTCAAAAACTAATTATGTGCTGTATGAAATAGAACAGTTTCAAAGTACTGCTGACAAAAAATTCAAAAATGACATAGTACCATGGGAAATTTTGAAAAGAATAGGCAGAAACAACATGAAAATAATAAAAAGTAGAGTGATCAGTGTAAGCTCTCCCCCCACCAATAATTTAAGTGACCTGGCCATGTTCCTAAGTATTTGTTATTGGACTGTGAGGGAGGGACTTACAGCAGCTACAATTGTATAGGAAATTAAACTGTTCTTTTGGGAGGCATATAGTTTATTTAACTTCCAACTATCTCAAACCCATTCGCTTTGATGAAACTAACACATTCCAAAACTGATTCACTCTGAAAAATCCACAGATAATTCAACAGTCCTGTTTTAATGAAATACTCCTCTTAATGCACTAGAATACTTTCTATCTTAGTTTAATGTATTCCCTATCTCAACATTCTCAATAAATGATCACTAGACTGACTTTTCCCCACTACTCCCTTCACATGATCACTACTAACTATCACTGTTGGCATGACATGACGATATCCTGTCCACTGGAAAAAACCACTAAACAACAGAAAGTTCTAGAATTTAAGGCTTGCCAGTTAGTGCTTGCTACCAGGTAGCTATTGGTAAGAATATTGATCATGGCATCCTTACATGTCCAACCTTAACTGGTTTGCAGAATGCATATTTTGGCAGAAAATACTCTCCTGGAAATTGAAATAAGAACACCGTGAATTCATTGTCCCAGGAAGGGGAAACTTTATTGACACATTCCTGGGGTCAGATACATCACATGATCACACTGACAGAACCACAGGCACATAGACACAGGCAACAGAGCATGCACAATGTCGGCACTAGTACAGTGTATATCCACCTTTCGCAGCAATGCAGGCTGCTATTCTCCCATGGAGACGATCGTAGAGATGCTGGATGTAGTCCTGTGGAACAGCTTGCCATGCCATTTCCACCTGGCGCCTCAGTTGGACCAGCGTTCGTGCTGGACATGCAGACCGCGTGAGACGACGCTTCATCCAGTCCCAAACATGCTCAATGGGGGACAGATCCGGAGATCTTGCTGGTCAGGGTAGTTGACTTACACCTTCTAGAGCACGTTGGGTGGCACGGGATACATGCGGACGTGCATTGTCCTGTTGGAACAGCAAGTTCCCTTGCCGGTCTAGGAATGGTAGAACGATGGGTTCGATGACGGTTTGGATGTACCGTGCACTATTCAGTGTCCCCTCGACGATCACCAGTGGTGTACGGCCAGTGTAGGAGATCGCTCCCCACACCATGATGCCGGGTGTTGGCCCTGTGTGCCTCGGTCGTATGCAGTCCTGATTGTGGCGCTCACCTGCACGGCGCCAAACATGCATACAACCATCATTGGCACCAAGGCAGAAGCGACTCTCATCGCTGAAGACGACACATCTCCATTCGTCCCTCCATTCACGCCTGTCGCGACACCACTGGAGGCGGACTGCACGATGTTGGGGCGTGAGCGGAAGACGGCCTAACGGTGTGCGGGACCGTAGCCCAGCTTCATGGAGACGGTTGCGAATGGTCCTCGCCGATACCCCAGGAGCAACAGTGTCCCTAATTTGCTGGGAAGTGGCAGTGCGGTCCCCTACGGCACTGCGTAGGATCCTACGGTCTTGGCGTGCATCCGTGCGTAGCTGCGGTCCGGTCCCAGGTCGACAGGCACGTGCACCTTCCGCCGACCACTGGCGACAACATTGATGTACTGTGGAGACCTCACGCCCCACGTGTTGAGCAATTCAGCGGTACGTCCACCCGGCCTCCCGCATGCCCACTATACGCCCTCACTCAAAGTCCATCAACTGCACATACGGTTCACGTCCACGCTGTCGCGGCATGCTACCAGTGTTAAAGACTGCGATGGAGCTCCGTATGCCACGGCAAACTGGCTGACACTGACGGCGGCGGTGCACAAATGCTGCGCAGCTAGCGCCATTCAACGGCCAACATCGCGGTTCTTGGTGTGTCTGCTGTGCCGTGCGTGTGATCATTGCTTGTCCAGCCCTCTCGCAGTGTCCGGAGCAAGTATGGTGGGTATGACACACCGGTGTCAATGTGTTCTTTTTTCCATTTCCAGGAGTGTAACAACCTAACACCCAATGAAATTTACTAACAAGCACCTCATCTAAATCACAGAATGACACCAAACACAAATACACTTGAAACAGTCTGTGGCCATGCCATTATTTGGGACTGTACTACATTTTTCAATCAGACAACACTCCTGCCATATAACACACTGAGTTTACAGCAATTTACAGCTCTGACTTGGATTAATTAAGGTTACTGATATCCAAGCGTGTATATGATAATAAGTATAGAAATTGCAAACAGTTAGGAAGAACAAATATCACACAAATTGTGTGCATCATATGCAAATAGAAAGATATTACATTCTGTAAGATTCAGTAAATATGTAGTAGTACATAAAGTAAATAATGACTGCGTAACTTTGTGTAAATATGTTGCATTATGCATGTTCATCATTAAAAAGTATAATTGAAGACATGTGCAGAAAAATGAGTTAACCCTAAAATGTAGAACCTTAGAGATAAGTGTTGCCATCTGTTGCTGGGTACAGGAATTATCAAAATTGACATTGTTCTCATGCCTAAATATCTCTTAGGCATGAGACCAATGTCAACTTTGACAGTTCTTGTACCCAGAAATAGATCGCAACACTTATGTCTAAACTTTTACATTTGAGAGTTGGCCCATTTTCCATGCATGTCTTCAGTTTATGCTAAGTATTTTCTGAACCTATAGTATATCAAGTGTAGCAAAACAAGTTTTCACAGCACGTTCAGAAAATTTTTAAAGGCACAAAGTATGTATATAATCAAGATTAGAACTTTGTAAGCATAATGCAGGAAGCTACAATAAGAGTGTCTGCTGTAAGAAAGAAACAGAAACACAAGAAAAAGAAAACACACACCTGCATCATTAATGCTTTTTCCTTTCTTAAACAATATTTTTTTCCAGGTTCCTCACTGCATTGACTTCATGGTACAGTGAGTCATTCAGTGAGTGGCATTGCTATTGTGGTTTTCGACAGCTTTGTGTGCAGGCATACCCTCATTCATAAATGAAAGGGCACAGTGCATCTCTGTTGATAAGTCTGTGGAGCTGTCATTAGTACGACCTTTTCTGTCAGCAAATGAATGAAAGAGCACACCCCTGCTAGGTATGATCAAAACCAGTCATTAGCTACCCCTTTTATTCCTAATGTTTATAACTTATTTAATAGAATCTTGTGGTCAGCTGTATCAAAGGCCTTAGAAAGACCCAAAAATATGCTTGTGACACACTCATCTTTGTCAAGAGCTTCAAGTACAACCTTTGTGAATTCTACTATGACTGTCTCCGTATGCTTGTGACACACTCATCTTTGTCAAGAGCTTCAAGTACAACCTTTGTGAATTCTACTATGACTGTCTCCGTATTTTCACCACTTCAGAAACCAAACTGTGATTCACTTAAAAAAATTATATTTATTCAGGTAATTCATTACTCTATTATTTTTGAGAATGGTGACCGCAGGGAAATGGGCCGGTAATTTTCTGTGTCTTCTGCATTACCTTTCTTAAGCAAAGGTACAACTCTTGCTGTTTTAACTTCTCTGGAAATGTCCCTGATGTTAAGGATTCATTTATTATATTTGTTAAGGGGCCTTTATAATCTCTATGAATTGTTTCAGTGCACACATTGGTACTTCATCTAAACCTACTGACTTTATATTTTTTAGTTTTTGAACAGTCTTATTGACTTCATTCCCTGTGATAGGAAGTAACACCATTGTATTTAGTGCAACATTATTTACAGGTGTTATATTTGTTTTGGGGAATTTTTGCTGTAACTTCTCTGCAATACTTGAAAAATGCTCATTTACATAGTTTGCTAAGTGTTGTGGGTCATTTATTACCTTACCTCCTCCCTTAGCAGTATATTATTCTGGATTTGTTTGCCTCTCCCAGATTCCTTTTTTATAAAATCCCAGACGGCTTTGCTTTTATTCTCCGCATTATATATTATTTTGTGATTAAATGAGTTTTTTTTTTTTTGCAGCTATCAGCACCTTCCTATACATTGTTTTGTATCTATGACAGAAATTTAAGGATTCTGGATGATTGTGACTCTTTTTCATGGAGTTGATGTATTTAAGTGTCTGGGAGGACTTCTTAATACCTGCTGTTATCCAACTGTTTTTGTGAAATTTTGGTACAGACATGCATACTTTTGGAAATGCCTTTACAAAGTTCAATTTAAATAATGTGGAGAATACAGAAGAAGCTGAAAGATACAATCACATGACAAACATTATGTGCTTGACTTTTTTTCTACTCCATTTTACCTGGTCGTACAGTTTAGTGTCCAGCTAATCCTGTTTCGAGACAAGAAGGTGGCGTTCGACAAGTATGAGACGTTCACTGTAGATTTGCAACTATTTTTCTGGAATACTGGTCAACCTGAGAGTTATTTTGGGTGGTTTCTGACATCCTCATATGGAATTCTGTGGCCGAATTCTCATCTGTGCATTATTAATAGTATTCTGTGCATTTTAACTGTTTCGTTTCAACGAAGTGTAGTGTGATATTATCAGTGATTCTCTTGGGAAATTATCACAAAGCAACAACACCATCCAATTTGATAGAAAACTATCTCAGTTCCAAACTGTCACTGACTATCTAGACTACTATTGCAATGAGAAAATAAACCGCAAAAACTACATGGAGAATTCATAGTCACGTGAGATTTCTTCTCATATCTCCTTATACACGAAGCGCACACACATGATGACACTCAACCGATAAAAGTTGAATCAATGCTGGCACTTCAAGAATAACAGATAAAGATTAACAAAACAATGTCTAATTTCAGAACCTATTCATTTAGGTAAGAAATGAGGGCCACTATACTTTTGAGTGCCTAGTTTCAGCTACTTTTCAAGGTCATCCAGCTACCCAATTTCGACTACTTTCCAAGCTCAACATCCAAAAGACACACAAAATAAGATACTTTTTAAAAATTTTGCAGGGTAGTGAATAAGAAAACAAATATTCTTGTGCATTATCTTTATTGATTTATACATGTATATATACACCCTGAAACACTTATTCCTACATGTCTGTTTAGCATAGTTTTAATAACATCCAGCTTAAATTATAAGTGATAATTTAAGTGTATATGGGAATTATCTTATTCTTTTTCCAACTGCTAATTTTTTCCTGTAAACTATTTTAAGGCCTTAACAATTGGCTCCACTGCTTCTAGCAATTCTCTTGGTCCAGAGCATTTGATGATTTTAATTTTGCATTTTAGTTTTCCCACATTGCACTATTGTTGAAGCATTCCATGTCTTCTTGGGTGTGCACTGCAACTCCTCTCATCCACATTCTCGTGTAAATTCTGTACAGAAGTTCAAGTTTACAACTCTTTAAATGAATTGCCACTAGTTGTATTTATTCCATCATTCTTAAAACCCAGCAGATTGTTTTTCTGTTGTTAGAGTACAGAGAGTAGAGATTACACAAACTTCAAATACACTCCTGGAAATGGAAAAAAGAACACATTGACACCGGTGTGTCAGACCCACCATACTTGCTCCAGACACTGCGAGAGGGCTGTACAAGCAATGATCACACGCACGGCACAGCGGACACACCAGGAACCGCAATATTGGCCGTCGAATGGCGCTAGCTGCGCAGCATTTGTGCACCGCCGCCGTCAGTGTCAGCCAATTTGCCGTGGCATACGGAGCTCCATCGCAGTCTTTAACACTGGTAGCATGCCGCGACAGCGTGGACGTGAACCGTATGTGCAGTTGACGGACTTTGAGTGAGGGCTATAGTGGGCATGCGGGAGGCCGGGTGGACGTACCGCCGAATTGCTCAACACGTACATCGTACATCGTCCACAGTACATCGATGTTGTCGCCAGTGGTTGGCGGAAGGTGCACGTGCCCGTTGACCTGGGACCGGACCGCAGCGACGCACGGATGCATGCCAAGATTGTAGGATCCTACGCAGTGCCGTAGGGGACAGCACCGCCACTTCCCAGCAAATTAGGGACACTGTTGCTCCTGGGGTATCGGCAAGGACCATTCGCAACCGTCTCCATGAAGCTGGGCTACGGTCCCGCACACCATTAGACCGTCTTCCGCTCATGCCCCAACATCGTGCAGCCCGCCTCCAGTGGTGTCACGACAGGCGTGAATGGAGGGACGAATGGAGACGTGTCGTCTTCAGTGATGAGAGTCGCTTCTGCCTTGGTGCCAATGATGGTCGTATGCGTGTTTGGCGCCGTGCAGGTGAGCACCACAATCAGGACTGCATACGACCGAGGCACACAGGGCCAACACCCGGCATCATGGTGTGGGGAGCGATCTCCTACACTGGCCGTACACCACTGGTGATCGTCGAGGGGACACTGAATAGTGCACGGTACATCCTAACCGTCATCGAACCCATCGTTCTACCATTCCTAGACCGGCAAGGGAACTTGCTGTTCCAACAGGACAATGCACGTCCGCATGTATCCCGTGCCACCCAACGTGCTCTAGAAGGTGTAAGTCAACTACCCTGGCCAGCAAGATCTCCGGATCTGTCCCCCATTGAGCATGTTTGGGACTGGATGAAGCGTCGTCTCACGCGGTCTGCACTTCCAGCACGAACGCTGGTCCAACTGAGGCGCCAGGTGGAAATGGCATGGCAAGCCATTCCACAGGACTACATCCAGCATCTCTACGATCGTCTCCATGGGAGAATAGCAGCCTGCATTGCTGCGAAAGGTGGATATACACTGTACTAGTGCCGACATTGTGCATGCTCTGTTGCCTGTGTCTATGTGCCTGTGGTTCTGTCAGTGTGATCATGTGATGTATCTGACCCCAGGAATGTGTCAATAAAGTTTCCCCTTCCTGGGACAATGAATTCACGGTGTTCTTATTTCAATTTCCAGGAGTGTAGATATAAACATTTAGAAAAACACTTATCAGAACCAAAATACATTAATATAGGGGTTCTGCAAGGTAGCATACCAATACTATTGTTGATATACATCAATGACCCACCCAGTAGTGTTACTCATGGTGAAAAAATTCGCTTTGCTGATAACAGCACTGTTATAGTCACTGAGGAAACAAGAGAACTCCTTGCAGAGAAAGCAAGTGAAGCTCTCAAGGAAGTTTACAATTGCTCAATAAGCAATAAAGTGACATTGAACACAAAGAAAACTAATGCCATGAATTTCAGTTTGTAGAGGAAAAATGACAATGTTAAATTAAATGTAGATGACACCTCTATAGACTGTGTAACAAATGCAAAATTTATAGGAATGAATATTGATTCTCAGTTGAAGTGGTGCGAACATAGAAAGGTACTTGCAAACAGAATGTCATCAGCATGTTATGCCCTTAGAATCCTATCATCAGTGTGTAACATGCAGTATCTTTTAGTTACAAACTATTCATATGTACACTCAGTTCTTAGCTATGGCATTCTATTTTGGGGAACAAATGCACAAAATATGAACACAATTTTCAAACTCCAGAAAAGAACCATAAGAATCATAACTAAAAATGGTACAGAGCTCATTGTAAAGATCTGTTCAAAACACGGGATTTTAACTGCTCCATGTGAATACATCTACCAGTCAGTTGTACGCATGAAAAATAACATTAATAATTATTGCACAAACAGTTCTGTCCCTGACCATGGCACAAGAGCTAGACTCAACTTACATTCACCAAGAAAAAATAAACATAAAACTCAAAACAGCATTTTCTACCAGGGAATGAAACTGTACAATAATTTACCAAAAGAGATAAAAGAAATTCCAAAAATAAACTTATTTAAAAAGGCAGCTAAAAGTACCTGTTATGCAATACATTGTATACATTGAAGGATTACTTAGATAAAATAGAGTAGGGGCTTGGTAAAAAAAGGTTATACAAATAAATAATAATAATGATTATAAAACATCCAACATTTCACATTACTTCACACTGTTTTTTCCTTTTCTATAAAAACTTACCCTCAAGCTATGCATTGCACAGTACTAACACCTTTTCCTCTTTATGAGCTCAACATCTCACTCATTGTAGAGGCATGCTTACTCAGTTTTTCAGGATAGCAAATGGGAAGTTGTGGTACAGAAAATAGTCCAGAGATGATCAGTGTGTGTGTGTGTGTTTGTGTGTGTAGTGAGTGATGTGTTATGAAACAATGTGTGTGTAGTGCGTGCAGTGACTGATAGTGAGATATAAGTGAACAGTGTGGCATCACATTATTTAATGAGTTATTTGTAAGAACGTGTTGTGTACCAGGAGTAAATCTAATGGTTGTCTCTAACTAGAAGTCTGTAAATTTATGTGTGTACGAATTAGCTTATTTTAAATCGGTCTAAACATGTAAATACTTTGACATGTCCTACATCCTTGTAAAAAGAGATCTACAGATGAACAAAGCTGCAACTACTACTACTACTACTACTACTACTACCAGGTGCCTTGATTGCAGAGCATGGGCGCATCCAGTGAGGGCCAAAGAGAACAAAAACGACAACACTGGCAAACGCAGTATACCATTCTACATACAATATTTGCACCAAGCATTCTACAATTAAGTCATGTGAATAATAATCAAAACACATTTCCATCTGCACATGGACAGCGGGTTAATGCAGCCCCGTGGACAGCAGAAAATATTTCAAACGCTGGCGCCAAGAAACATGTGCACACTACAGTGACGTAAAAATCAGAAGTCCAGGTAGATAATTAGTTTCTGGTGCCAGTGCTTTAAATATATTGGTTTCCAAGTTTGCGATTGTTTTGTGGAGTTATTTTAATCATCAAATGGCTCTCAGGATTTTTTTTTTTTTTTTTTTAAAGGTGAATTTAGTTACATTACCTACTTATTTGGTATAATGTTTTTCAAAAGGCATGATATTTAACTAAGTTTTTTGTGTGTAATTTAAACTAAGATGTTATTTTATTTTACCATAATCTGTGAGGCAACAATAGGATTATTAATATTTTGATGTTGTCTATATAAACTGACATAACATGTGACGTAGCGCATAAACAAATTCTACATCTACATTTACATGTACATCTATACTCTGCAAACTACTGTGAGGTGCATGGCAGAGGGTATGTCCAATTATACTGGTAATTAGGGTTCCTCACTGTTTCATTCACATATGGAGCATGGGAAGAATGATTGTTTGAATGCCTCTGTGCATGCAGTAATTATTCTAAACTTATCCTCATGATCCCTGTGTGAGTGATACATATGGGGTTACAGTTTATTCCTTGAGTAATCATTTAGAGCCAGTTCTTGAACCCTTGTAAATAGACTTTCTTGGGATTTTTTGCCATTTCAGTTCCTTCTGTATCTCTGCGACACTCTCCCATGGATTTAACAAACCTGTGACCATTCATGCTGCCCTTCTCTGTATACATTCAATATCGCTTGTTAGACCTTTCTTGTACAGGTCCCACACACTTGAGGAATATTTTAGCATGAGTCACACAAGTGATTTCTAGCCGCGCGGTTTGAGGCGTCATGTCAGTGATTACGCGGCCAGAGGTTCGAGTCCTCCCTCGGGCATGGGGTTGTGTGTTGTTTTTTTGCATAGGTTTGTTTAAGTAGTGTGTAAGTCTAAGGACCGATGACCTAACCAGTCTGGTCCCTTAGGAATTCACACACATTTGAACATTCGAGTGATTTGTAGACTGATTGCATTTCTCCAGTATTCTACCAATAAACCAAAGTCCACACCTGCATTACCCACAACAGAACCTATGTGATCATTCCATTTCATATACCTACAAACTGTTACACTCACTCACCATAGGATATTACTATTTTTTTTTTTTTTTTCGATTTGTGCAGTGCACAATTTTACATTTCTAAACATTTAAATCAAGCTGCTGATCTCTGCACCATGTTGAAATCTTATCAAGATCTGAATGAATATTTATGCAGCTTCTCTCAGATAGTACTTTGTTATAGATAATTACATCATCTGCAAAAAGCCTGATGTTACTATTAATATTGTCTCCAATATACAACATGAACAGCAAGGGTCCCAACACACTTCCCTGGAGCACACCCGAAGTTGCTCCAACATCCGATGATGACTCTCCATCCAAGATAACATATATCACTAGGAGTAAGATAGATGCTGCCTGCAGGGAAATTAGAGAGACATTGGAAGGAAAGAGAACCACCTGTATGAATATCAAGAGCTCAGATGGGATACCAGTCCCAAGCAAAGAAGTGAAAGCAGAAACGTGTAAGGGGTATGTAGAGGTTCTATACAAGGGAGATGTACTTGAGGGCAATATTATAGAAATGGAAGAGGACACAGATGAAGATGAGAAGGAAGATAGGACACTACGGGAAAAATTTGACAAAGCAGTGAGAGACAGGACACTACAGGAATAATTTGACAAAGCAGTGAAAGACTTAAGTCAAAACAAGGCCCCAGGAGTGCACAATATTCCGTTAGAGCTACTGACAGCCTTGGGAGAGCCAGCCATGTCGAAACTCTTCCATCTGGTGAGCAAGATGTATGAGACAGGTGAAATACCCTCAGACTTCAAGAAGAATATTATAATTCCAAGTACAAAGCAAGCAGGTGATGACAGATGTGAACATTATCAAACTATCTGTTTAATAAATAAATCACAGTTGCAAAGCACTAACACGAATCCTTTATTGAAGAATGGAAAGAAGCCGACCTCGGGGAAGATCAGTTTGGATTCCTCAGAAATGTAGGAACACGTGAGGCAATACTGACTCCATGACGTCTGATAGAAAATAGATTAAGGAAATGTAAACCTACGTTTATATCATTTGCTTTTGACAATCTTGACTGGAATACTCTCTTTCAAATTTTTAAGGTCATAGGGGTAAAATACAGGGAGCGAAAGGTTATTTACAATTGGTACAGAAACCAGATGGCAGTTGTAAGAGTCGAAGGGTACAAAAGGGAAGCAGTGATGGAGAAGGGAGTGAGACAGGGTTGTAGCCTATTTCCGATGTTGTTCAATCTGCAAAATGAGGATAATGGAATGTAGTTGAATTAAATCAGCTGATGTTGAAAGACTTAGATTAGGAACTGAGACATTTAAAGTAATAAAGGAGTTTTGCTATTTGGGAAGGAAAATAACTGATGATAGTCGAAGTAGAGAGAATATAGAATGTAGATTGGCAATGGCAAGAAAAGCGTTTCTAGAGAACAGAAATTTATTAACATCGAGTAAAGATTTAAGTGTCAGGAAGCCCTTCCTGAATGTATTTGTATGGAGTGTAGACATGTATGGAAGTGAAACATGGACAATAAACAGCTTAGACAAGAAGAGAGTAGAAGCTTTTGAAATGTGGTGCTACAGAAGAATGTTGAAGATTAGAGGGTAGATCACGTAACTAATGAGTAGGTACTGAATACAACTGGGAAGGAGAGAAATTTTTGATACAACCTGACTAGAAAGAAGGGTCGGTTGGCAAGACACAGTCTCAGGCATCAAGGGACAATCAATTTAGTACTGGAGGGAAGTGTGGGGGGGTTAAAAATAAAAGAGAGACCAAGAGATGAATACATTAAAGCAGATTCAGAAGGATGTAGGTTGCAATAAGATGAAAAGGCATGCACAGGATGGAGCAGCATGGAGAGGTGCATCAAACCAGTCTTTGGAATGAAGTCTACAACAACAACAACCCCATATGATTGTACTTTTGACAATAAGCTGAGTCAAATGCTTTCTGTGACTACTCTGCAATGTACTCTTACGTGTCTGGCAGAGGGTTCATCGAAAGACTTTCACACAGATTCTCTGCCATCCCACTCTCAAAAAGACTGCGGGAAAAATGAACACATAAATCGATCCATGCATGCTCTGATTTCTCTTATTTTATTATGATGATCATTTATCCGTGTGTAGGTGGATGTCAACAAAATATTTTCGGATTCGGGGGAGAAAGTTAAGCAATACTTACACTGGGTCAACATCTTCCAACACTGTGGCATGGGACAGTGCCGCATGTCACATGACGCACATTCTCGCTTGAACCATGCAGCATAAATGACACCCGTGTGTCTTGTCATAAGCTGCCGCAGGGTGCCGTAGCTAGCTCCCGTACTGAGAGGGTTCATATGCGACATACTCTGAGCAGCAGTGGTAAACTGGAAAATATGGAGAGGTCAAACGAGAAGTGTTTAGTGTTCATAGAGGACTACAGACAAGCTGAGATTTTGTGAACTTACATGAAAGTAATAATAAATATAAAAATAATGTAATGAAGAGGGACGTTAAATGGAATCGTGCTTGAAAATAATAAATCGGCGAGAACGCTGTAAGGAATAAGATAAAAAATCTGAGAAGTGCAGTTCCTTGTGAACACACATGAGTGACGAATAAAAGAAATGACTCAGGGCCTAATAGGGAAAAAAAGTTCATATATATGAAGCATTAAATTCATTCTAGATGTGACTGAACCACGTGCAGGAATGGACAGCTCAATTCTAAATATCCCAATTTCAATTACTATTTGTATTTCTTAACTGTATACTGTAGTATACCAATCCATGAGTAGTGGGACAAAGTTTGTACGGATCCCCATTCCATTGTTGCCAAATTTATTCAAGATGGTGGCGTTGACGTCATCCAAGATGGCGGCCTGTAGACCATCCAAGATGGCGCATTTTGGAGGGGAAGTTTGAATTTTGGCGGGAAGATAGGTCAATTGGGCTACCTCCACTAATCTAACCCTCCAGAAAAAAATTGGCGGGAAATTCAAATTCCAGCAGGATAATGCATCACACCACGAAAATGGCGGGAAAAGAGACCAGTTGGGCTATGTCCACTAACTTAACCTCCAACCCCCTAGAAAATGGCGGCAAGTTCAAATTCCAACAGGATAATGCACAACACCGCTCATATCTCTACAAAGCAAAGCAAATCACAGGAAAATAGCTCACTTGGCCTACCTCCACTAACTTAAGTCACCTGACCGCCACCTCGTCCTATGAACTGGCACCAACTTTTAATTTCTGCGGTAAACAAAATTCAATTCCCATATGTCTACTAAGCTAACACCACGAGATCCAGAGTCTATTTCATGTTGCCTGCACCAGAGGATGCCACTGTGATGTCCACTTTCTCTTGCGCCGCCTCACCGGCCCGCGACTGTCCGACCGATCACATGATAGCCTTACGTCAGCTGGCGCCAAAGTTGTTTGCTGGACAGTCGAATCTATCCTGACCTCACACAACCGCCAGTCCACCACGTGGCTTGCTCGACAAAGAACACTCTCGCTAAGTTAACTGACACAAGATCGTCTGCTCTCTCTCCCACACGTGCACGTAATAACCGGACACGCGCCGCACCGCCGCCCCACTGGCGTCCAACCGCATACATAACACACCCTCAACCGCCACCTCCATACACGTGCAGGACATAGTCTTCTGTAAATATGCTAACACCCACATCGCACATCTAACCTATCAATTACCTAATTACTTAATTGCATTTAAATTTTAATCATATCAAATAACTCAATTTACAATTTCATATAAGTATGAAAAGGCGTTCAACTATCTAATTTCAACTACTTTTCAAGATCCAGACCGCCACCTCTTGCTAGGAAGAGTTTGAATTCTGGCAGTAAAGAAAGGTTACTTGCGCTTTCTCTACCAACCTAAGAAAATTGTGTGAAAGAAAGGACCTTGGTACTAACCTGAGCCGCCTGACAGCCACTTCCTCCTAGGCACCAGCGCCAAGTTTGAATTCTGCCAGTAAACAAAGCTCACTTGCGTTTTCGCTACCAACGTAAGAAAACTGCTGCAAACGAAGCTGACCACCACCACTAACCTAAGTCACCAGACAGCTACCTCTTCCTAGGCATGGGTGGTAAAAGGACTCATCCCCCACTAGGCTGATGGAGAGAGGAATGAGTTAAATTCCCATCCGTTAAATTTCTATCCAAATTCGTGTTCACCTAGACACCTATGTTGATGCAAGTGGAGCTGGTCCGCGTGCGCGACAACACTCGTGAAGTGAAGCGGTCGCAGTTCGGGCCCTGAGTCAGCGTCGTCGAACACCCGTCAAAGTTGAATTCCAAGCACCGCTCACGCCAGTCTCATATGCCAGGCATCTCCACATGCCACCTGTCTCTGCCACTGAAGGCAGGGTGTGTTGACCCACACACACATTTAACCATACTTAACTACCCAGCTTGGCTCTCACCTCGCCGCAAAACGTTTGTGTGATGACTCGCCATCTAAAACGTTTTCAACATTCTTCTTACCTCACATCGCTCTTTAAAAAAATAACACCCAAGTCAACCTCCTGGAAATTGTATAATGTCCCATAAATAGTTAACGCTCGCTTTCTAGATGTCTCAGGTTGTTCCCATAACAGAACCTGTTTACGAAAATAACATCGAATCCACTCTTCCCAACGCATCTAACGTGGTATCCTTCCAGCTCTCAACATACGCAAACGTTCTCTCCTATATCCCACCACAATCAATCGAGCATTCTGATTCGCTCTTATCAAATTTACCCACCAAATTATTTATGCAGCCGGTATCGAAGCACGATCCACTTTTTATTTCTGAGGCTTTCTGTGCTTATTTTGGACAGATTGCTAAATTGCACTGACAGTTAAACACCCAGAATTGCCTACACATTATCAAATACATACCAGATTCACAAGAATGTTTTAAGAGTGGAAGACAATTACCAGTGTAACTAAAAATAAGTATTACCATTGCTCCTACATTCTGGCACCGGACAATATACAGGGCTATTACAAATGATTGAAGCGATTTCATAAATTCACTGTAGCTCCATTCATTGACATATGGTCACGACACACTACAGATACGTAGAAAAACTCATAAAGTTTTGTTCGGCTGAAGCCGCACTTCAGCTTTCTGCTGTCAGAGCGCTCGAGAGCGCAGTGAGACAAAATGGCGACAGGAGCCGAGAAAGCGTATGTCGTGCTTGAAATGCACTCACATCAGTCAGTCATAACAGTGCAACGACACTTCAGGACGAAGTTCAACAAAGATCCACCAACTGCTAACTCGATTCGGCGATGGTATGCGCAGTTTAAAGCTTCTGGATGCCTCTGTAAGGGGAAATCAACGGGTCGGCCTGCAGTGAGCGAAGAAACGGTTGAACGCGTGCGGGCAAGTTTCACGCATAGCCCGCGGAAGTCGACGAATAAAGCAAGCAGGGAGCTAAACGTACCACAGCCGACGGTTTGGAAAATCTTACGGAAAAGGCTAAAGCAGAAGCCTTACCGTTTACAATTGCTACGAGCCCTGACACCCGATGACAGTCAAACGCTTTGAATTTTCGGCGCGGTTGCAACAGCTCATGGAAGAGGATGCGTTCAGTGCGAAAGTTATTTTCAGTGATGAAGCAACCTTTTTTCTTAATGGTGAAGTGAACAGACACAATGTGCGAATCTAGGCGGTAGAGAATCCTCACGCATTCGTGCAGCAAATTCGCAATTCACCAAAAGTTAACGTGTTTTGTGCAATCTCACGGTTTAAAGTTTACGGCCCCTTTTTCTTCTGCGAAAAAAACGTTACAGGACACGTGTATCTGGACATGCTAGAAAATTGGCTCATGCCACAACTGGAGACCGACAGCGCCGACTTCATCTTTCAACAGGATGGTGCTCCACCGCACTTCCGTCATGGTGTTCGGCATTTCTTAAACAGGAGATTGGAAAACCGATGGATCGGTCGTGGTGGAGATCATGATCAGCAATTCATGTCATGGCCTCCACGCTCTCCCGACTTAACCCCATGCGATTTCTTTCTGTGGGGTTATGTGAAAGATTCAGTGTTTAAACCTCCTCTACCAAGAAACGTGCCAGAACTGCGAGCTCGCATCAACGATGCTTTCGTACTCATTGATGGGGAGATGCTGCGCCGAGTGTGGGAGGAACTTGATTATCGGCTTGATGTCTGCCGAATCATTAAAGGGGCACATATCGAACATTTGTGGATGCCTAAAAAACTTTTTGAGTTTTTGTATGTGTGTGCAAAGCATTGTGAAAATATCTCAAAAATAAAGTTATTGTAGAGCTGTGAAATCGCTTCAATCATTTGTAATAACCCTGTACAGTTAATGTCTCCGTATTAGGCTCTATATTGGGTCAATATATACCTATTCTCTGGTCACTTTTCGCAATTCTATCGGTTTGAGGTCAGATCAATATATGTATCATGACATAACAGCTCGTTCTGTGTTCTAAAATTGATTGTAAATGTAGCACAGATGCCACCACCTAGCCCAAATGCATTGATCAGAAAGTGTAATATAGCACTGTACTCGAGTGTATCCAGTCACCTCCACATTCGGAGAGTGTTTGCTCTGCTCTCTGTATGTCTCTGTTCGAGACATTCGGGAAAGGTGACTCGTTTCGAGATATGAGAGCACGAGAGATATGAGTCACTTGTGGCTGTGATCCGGCGCAGGTATGTGGCTGAATGGGAGCACCTGATTGCGAATCACAGACATAATTTCTAGTGGATAGCGTAACACTAGAGGTGTGAAAAGCTAGTGTACATTTCTTACGACCTCAATAAGCATACGATTTACTACTGTTTGTTATCCTTGTCAATCAGTCATCGCCTTTAATTGAGTGAATATATAACGGAGCCTCTGACTTGGTATCTAGACAGAATACGATACACATACTGGATAAAGATCTAGCAGTGAGAGGGAGTTGCAAATACCGGTCACATACCGCGTTCCTTAGCCGAATGACTTTCAAAATTCACCGATTTTATCACGAGGTTTGATTACGTGTTTGTTTCTAGTTACTGAGTTGTCTAGAGCAGGCTCCACTTAGCTAAAGTTCCGTGTTTGAAAAGAAATAATTCCCAGTCTATATGTTCAGAATTATGTTGCGTGAGTGATCGGTAGGATGCTGCCTGGTGCTTGAAATCGAGAAGTACAGCTAAAATGGTATAACATTATAGAGAAAATATGGGTGTTCTTGTAATCGACGAGTCTGGAGATGTCTGTAGAAATACGAGCAAGAAAGCGGAAACTGTAACGCGTTTCTGTCGCGGGGAGACGCCCCTCTCCTTGCACATCAGTTCTGAGAGTGACTTCGGTTCGCTGATGTAAAGGACACGATTTGGTATGGTGAGGGATATGAATTGCATGTTTACTAGATCGAGACGGTACTCGGTGATATATTCCCTGGTTGGATATCGGTTTGACATTCCAATATTCCTGCGAGTCTGATATGCAATTGATGACCTGTAGACAAAATTGCGATGTTTAGTTGTCGGTGCAAAATGGTGGTCAGTGTAAAATACACTCCTGGAAATTGAAATAAGAACACCGTGAATTCATTGTCCCAGGAAGGGGAAACTTTATTGACACATTCCTGGGGTCAGATACATCACATGATCACACTGACAGAACCACAGGCACATAGACACAGGCAACAGAACATGCACAATGTCGGCACTAGTACAGTGTATATCCACCTTTCGCAGCAATGCAGGCTGCTATTCTCCCATGGAGACGATCGTAGAGATGCTGGATGTAGTCCTGTGGAACGGCTTGCCATGCCATTTCCACCTGGCGTCTCAGTTGGATCAGCGTTCGTGGTGGACGTGCAGACCGCGTGAGACGACGCTTCATCCAGTCCCAAACATGCTCAATGGGGGACAGATCCGGAGATCTTGCTGGCCAGGGTAGTTAACTTACACCTTCTAGAGCACGTTGGGTGGCACGGGATACATGCGGACGTGCATTGTCCTGTTGGAACAGCAAGTTCCCTTGCCGGTCTAGGAATGGTAGAACGATGGGTTCGATGACGGTTTGGATGTACCGTGCACTATTCAGTGTCCCCTCGACGATCACCAGTGGTGTACGGCCAGTGTAGGAGATCGCTCCCCACACCATGATGCCGGGTGTTGGCCCTGTGTGCCTCGGTCGTATGCAGTCCTGATTGTGGCGCTCACCTGCACGGCGCCAAACACGCATACGACCATCATTGGCACCAAGGCAGAAGCGACTCTCATCGCTGAAGACGACACGTCTCCATTCGTCCCTCCATTCACGCCTGTCGCGACACCACTGGAGGCGGGCTGCACGATGTTGGGGCGTGAGCGGAAGACGGCCTAACGGTGTGCGGGACCGTAGCCCAGCTTCATGGAGACGGTTGCGAATGGTCCTCGCCGATACCCCAGGAGCAACAGTGTCCCTAATTTGCTGGGAAGTGGCGGTGCGGTCCCCTACGGCACTGCGTAGGATCCTACGGTCTTGGCGTGCATCCGTGCGTCGCTGCGGTCCGGTCCCAGGTCGACGGGCACGTGCACCTTCCGCCGACCACTGGCGACAACATCGATGTACTGTGGAGACCTTACGCCCCACGTGTTGAGCAATTCGGCGGTACGTCCACCCGGCCTCCCGCATGCCCACTATACGCCCTCGCTCAAAGTCCGTCAACTGCACATACGGTTCACGTCCACGCTGTCGCGGCATGCTACCAGTGTTAAAGACTGCGATGAAGCTCCGTATGCCACGGCAAACTGGCTGACACTGACGGCGGCGGTGCACAAATGCTGCGCAGCTAGCGCCATTCGACGGCCAACACCGCGGTTCCTGGTGTGTCCGCTGTACCGTGCGTGTGATCATTGCTTGTACAGCCCTCTCGCAGTGTCCGGAGCAAGTATGGTGGGTCTGACACACCGGTGTCAATGTGTTCTTTTTTCCATTTCCAGGAGTATAGTTTATTACTGTTGAGTGTAGCGTCTGTAGAAAGAATGAACGGGGTGACAGTGCTCCCCTAGGACTGGGGGAGCATCGTGACATATAGGTTGTGTGAGTGTGGGCATAAGATAATTTTTTCGAGTGCTGTACAGACATAAAAGATAACAGTGCTGTTTGAGTAGAATGTGCATATATTGTATTTTAAAGTTAGTGTGGCCTACACTATGTGAACTGTGTATATATTGCAATGTAAAGTTACTATTGTTAATATTGTCAGATGACTAGAGAGGATGACTGTGTGTTCTATCGTGAGGGACGTATAGATTGAGTACATGGATAATGGTGAGCGATTTTTTACTTGGAAAATTATATGCGCTATAGATGGTGAGGCGCAGTTCTCAAGCGGAGACATTAACTGTATATTGTCCGGTGCCAGAATGTAGCAGCAATAGTAATATTTAATTTTAGTTACACTGGTAATTGTCTTCCTCTCTTGCAACATTCTTGTGAATCTGGTTGTTGTTGTTGTGGTCTTCAGTCCTGAGACTGATTTGATGTAGCTCTCCATGCTAATCTATCCTGTGCAAGCTCCTTCACCTCCCAGTACCTACTGCAACCTACATCCTTCTGAATTTGCTTAGTGTATTCATTTCTTGGTCTCCCTCTACGATTTTTACCCTCCAATGCTAAATTTGTGATCCCTTGATGCCTTAGGACATGTCCTACCAACCGACCCCTTCTTCTAGTCAAGTTGTGCCACAAACTTCTCTTCTCCCCAATCCTATTCAATACCTCCTCATTAGTTACGTGATCTACCCACCTAATCTTCAACATTCTTCTGTAGCGCCACATTTCAAAAGCTTCTCTTCTCTTCTTGTCCAAACTATTTATTGTCCATTTTTCACTTCCATACATGACTACACTCCATACAAATACTTTCAGAAACGACTTCCTGACACTTAAATCTATACTCGATGTTAACAAATTTCTCTTCTTTAGAAACGTTTTCCTTGCCATTGCCAGTCTACATTTTATATCCTCTCTACTTGGACCATCATCAGTTATTTTGCTCCCAAAATACCAAAACTCCTTTACTACTTTAAGTGTCTCATTTCCTAATCTAATTCCCTCAGCATCACCCGACATAATTCGACTACATTCCATTATCCTCGTTTTGCTTTTGTTGATGTTCATCTTATATCCTCCTTTCAAGACACTGTCCATTCCATTCAACTGCTCTTCCAAGTCCTTTGCTGTCTCTAACAGAATTACAATGTCATACGCGAACCTCAAAGTTTTTATTTCTTCTCCCTGGATTTTAATACCTACTCCAAATTTTTCTTTTGTTTCCTTTATTGCTTGCTCAATATACAGATTGAATAACATCGGGGAGAGACTACAACCCTGTCTCACTCCCTTCCCAACCACTGCTTCCCTTTCATGCCCCTCAACTCTTATAACTGCAGTCTGGTTTCTGTACAAATTGTTAATAGCCTTTCGCTCCCTGTGTTTTACTCCTGCCACCTTTAGAATTTGAAAGAGAGTATTCCAGTCAACATTGTCAAAAGCTTTCTCTAAGTCTACAAATGCTAGAAACGTAGGTTTGTCTTTCCTTAACCTTTCTTCTAAGATAAGTCGTAAGGTCAGTGTTGCCTCACGTGTTCCAACATTTCTACGGCATCCAAACTGATCTTCCCCGAGGTCGGCTTCTACCAGTTTTTCCATTCGTCTGTAAAGAATTCGCGTTAGTATTTTGCAGCTGTGACTTATTAAACTGATAGTTCAGTAATTTTCACATCTGTCAACACCTGCTTTCTTTGGGATTGGAATTATTATATTCTTCATAAAGTCTGAGGGCATTTCGCCTGTCTCGTACATCTTGCTCACCAGATGGTAGAGTTTTGTCAGGACTAGCTCTCCCCAGGCCGTCAGTAGTTCTAATGGAATGTTGTCTACGCCCGGGGCCTTGTTTCGACTCAGGTCTTTCAGTGCTCTGTCAAACTCTTCACGCTGTATCATATCTCCCATTTCATCTTCATCTACATCTTCTTCCATTCCCATCATATTGTCCTCAAGTACATCGCCCTTGTATAGACCCTCTATATACTCCTTCCACCTTTCTGCTTTCCCCTCTTTGATTAGAACTGGGTTTCCATCTAAGCTCTTGATATTCATACAAGTGGCTCTCTTTTCTCCAAAGGTCTCTTTAATTTTCCTGTAGGCTGTATCTATCTTACCCCTCGTGAGATAAGCCTCTACATCCTTACATTTGTCCTCTAGCCATGCCTGCTTAGCCATTTTGCACTACCTGTCGATCTCATTTTTGAGACGTTTGTATTCCTTTTTGCCTGCTTCATTTACTGTATTTTTTTTATTTTCTCCTTTCATCAATTAAATTCAGTATTTCTTCTGTTACCCAAGGATTTCCACTAGCCCTCGTTTTTTTACCTACTTGATCCTCTGCTGCCTTCACATGTATTTGATAATGTGTAGGCAATTCTGGGTGCTTAACTGTCAGTGCAATTTAGCAAAATAAGCACAGAAAGCCTCGGAAAGAAAAAAAGGATAGTGCTTCGATACCGGCTGCATCACTAATTCAGCTGGTAAATTCAATAAGAGGGAATGATTGTGATGGGATATAGGAGCGAACGCTTGCATATGTTGAGAGCTGGAAGGGTACCACGTTATGTGCGTTGGGAAGAGTGGAGTCGATGTTATTTTCGTAAACAGGTTCTGTTATGGGAAGAATTTCCGTGCACACAACCTGAGACACCTAGAAAGCGAGCGTTAACTATTTATGGGACATTATACAACTTCCGGGAGGTTGACTTGGGTGTTATTTTTTTAAAGAGCGATGTGAGGTAAGAATAATGTTGAGAACGTTTTATATGGCGAGTCATCACGCAGACGTTTCGCGGCGAGGCGAGAGCCAAGCTGAGTAGTTAAATATGGTTAAATGTGTGTGTTTGTCAACACACACTGCCTTCAATGGCAGAGACAGGTGGCATGTGGAGATGCCTGGCATATGTGTCATCGTAGGCGTCTAGGTGAATATGTATTTGGATAGGAATTTAATGGGCGTGAAGTATGAATGCGGCTGTCGCCATCTCATGTTTGCGGTTTAACAGCTGACTTCCCGGGGGACAGGGTGTGGTGGAGGATGCTTGCATGCGTCTGTTGCGTTATTTTGCGAGCGGCCCTGTAGGCTGTGCCATGCGTTATTTGGACATTTTACGAGTACTGAGCGTGACTGCAGATATGTGTACTGCATTATTTAGGAGCAGTTTGCTGTTGTGTACTGAAATTAGGAGTTGTTTGCGTGTCTGTGGGCTATGAAACATGATCCTAGGCACATCTGGGTGGGTGTTTTGTGATAGTGTGATAAATATAATCCATACGTAAATAAAATGTTCGAAAATGAATAGAGTGCAGTCATTCCTTACTTTCCCCAGTAGCCCAGGTCAGGCTGAGTCGTTTCCCCTAACCATCTTGGTTTACGTCAGGAAAGCGACAACAGCGCTCTCTGCTGGTGGTACTGAGTACTAGACCTTGTGCAGAACATACTGTTTGCCGCTATTATGGATAACTGTACTTCCGTCATCAGTTGGTGTCACGGTGGCGTCCTCAGACGGCGACAAAATGTGGTAAACCAGTTGGGGTCTGGAGCTCGTGGTGAACCCACTAAGTGGCGCCATCTTAGATTACAGTACTTGCGTCTCTACAGCGTCCTCTAGTGGCATCGATATGAACTAAGTCAGTTGGGCTATGGACTCAGTGGCGAACACACTTGATGGTGCTGCTCCCTCTAATTGTTTAAATAACGGCTGGCTCATGATTGCGACAGTTGATGATTAGCTAGTAGAGTATTTTAGTTGGATTATAATTTTGAGGATTTAACAGTTGTTTGGCTATCTGCATGCAAATGTATTGTATTATTTATGAGTGGTTCACATGTCTGTAGGTTGTGCAATGTATTCAAAAATGGTTCAAATGGCTTTGAGCACTATGGGACTTAACATCTGAGGTCATCAGTCCCCTAGAACTTAGAACTAGTTAAACCTAACTAACCTAAGGACATCACACACATCCATTCCCGAGGCAGGATTCGAATGTGCGACCGTAGCGGTTACGTGGTTCCAGACTCAAGCGCCTAGAACCGCACGGCCACACTGGCCGGCTGCAATGTGTTATTTTTGTCGGTTTACAATTAGCAAGAGTGTGTGTAGAGCCTTATACATGAGTTATGTATGACTAGTTTGCATGTCTGTATGCTGTGGGGCATGTCAGAGTGTGTGATCTGTGTTAAGTATACTCCATACGTAAATAAATTGCCCCCAAATAAATAAAGTACACTCACTCCTCTCTCCATCAGCCTAGTGGGGGGTGAATCCTTTTACCACTCACACCTAGGAAGAGGTAGCTGTCAGGCGACTTAGGTTAATGGTGGTGGTCAGCTTCGTTTGCAGCAGTTTTCTTACATTGGTAGAAAAAACGCAAGTGAGCTTTGTTTACTGGCAGAATTCAAACTTGGCGCTGGTGCCTAGGAGGAAGTGGCGGTCGGGCGGCTCAGGTTAGTACAAGAGTCCTTCTTTCCCACAATTTACTTAGGTTGGTAGAGAAAGCGCAAGTGACCTTTCTTTACTGCCAGAATTCAAACTCTTCCTAGGAAGAAGTGGCGGTCTGGACCTTGAAAAGTAGTTGAAATTAGATAGTTGAACGCCTTTTCATACTTATATGAAATTGTAAATTGAATTATTTAATATGATTAAAATTTAAATGCAATTAAGTAATTAGGTAATTGATAGGTTAGATGCGCGATGTGGGTGTTAGCATATTAACAGAAGACTATGTCCAGTACGTGTATGGAGGTGGTGTTTGAGGGTGTGTTATGTATGCGGTCGGACGCCAGTGGGGCGGCGGTGCGGCGCGTGTCCGGTTATTCCGTGCACGTGCGGGAGAGAGAGCAGACGATCTTGTGTCAGCTAGCTTAGCGAGAGTTTTCTTTGTTGAGCAAGCCACGTGGTGGACTGGCGGTTGTGTGAGGTCAGGGCAGATTCCACTGTCCAGCAAACAACTTTGGCGCCAGCTGACCTAAGGCTGTGATGTGATCGGTCGGACAGTCGCGGGCCGGTGAGGTGGCGCGAGAGAAAGCGGACATCACGGTGGCGTCCTCTGGTGCAGGCAACATGAAGTAGACTCTGGACCTCATGGTGGTGGACACAGTGGGTGCAGCCATCTTGAATAACGGTACATTCGTCATGATCTGACAAGGGTTGCACCCTCTGCTGAGGAGAATATGAATTAAGCCAGTTGGAGTCCGGACATCGTGGCGAACACACCTGTATGATATTGTTTAAATAATAACAAAGATAAGTCCGTTTTTCAGGCCATTATTGTAGGTGTGCCGCATCATCATGTTGGAATTTTAACTTCCCACCATTTCCTGGGGGGTGGAGGGGCTAGGTTAGTGGAGGTAGGCCAAGAGTACAATCTTACACCATGTGGTGGATTCACTGGGTGCAGCCATCTCGGTTGACGTCACGGTCGGCATTTGGATGACGTCACGGAGGCGTCCTCTAGTGGTGGCGCTGTGTACTAAGTCAGTTGGAGTCCAGACCTCGTGGTGAATACACTGGGTGTCACCATCTTGGATTATGTCACAGATGAGAGTGCCCTCTGGTGGTGGCGATGTGTACTAAGTCAGTTGGAGTCCTGACCTTGTGGTGAACACACCTGCAAGGAATTGTTTGAACTTGATGGCATTTTCTAGGGGGTTAGGTTAGTAGACGTAGCCCAGTTGCTCTATTTTCCCGCCATTTTCGTGGTGTGACGCATTATCCTGCTGGAATTTGAATTTCCAGCCAATTTTTTTCTGGAGGTTTAGGTTAGTGGAGGTAACCCAATTGAGCTATGTTCCCGCCAAAATTCAAACTTCCCCTCCAAAATGCACCATCTTGGATGACGTCATCGCCGCCATCTTGAGTAAATTTGGCAATAATGGTATGTGGGGCCGTACGAACCTTGTCCCACTACTTCCATGACTAAGTATATTAGCGAAATAGGAAATTTTATTGTGTTCTTGTGAAGTCCCAATTTTTTAAATCGTTGTAATGAATAGGCTAGATATACTACCCTCTACCAAATGCATTCCAATATATAATAGATAAATGTAAACAGTAGTTTCAAAATTCATTGTACTACAGTAGACCATACAAAATGGTTTGTAGGAAAAAAATAACTAAAAAGTTTGATTTCATTTACATTATTTTATTTATTTACATAAAAGACTATACATTGTATTACGTGCGTAATTAATATACGTTGATACATGATGATACTGTTGGTATCTGTCGCGTCACTCAACGTTCCCTTGTGGTGTCATAAAATATTCTTTGAATTCCTCTCGTACTGCCTGTGCACCACTGGAATGTCTTCGAGATACCTTTGATAAATTCGTTAAATTGGTGTAGCTGCGAGTAGCTTCACTCCACTCTCCACGAGTAATTACACCATTATCTACGTCTTCCGTGTCCAAACTACTTAGAGATGAATAAATATTTCAGGACGTTGCATTTCGTCTTAAAACATTGTGGAGACACGTACAAGCTTTTGTAACTTTTTCAGTATTCTCAACTTTAAATAACACTCAAAAACCGACGACATTATTCCTAAAGCATTTTCGACAGTACGTCGTGCCCGAGAAAGTTCGTAATTACATAAGGGAAAAAGCAGAATATGATATTTTTAATTAGCACATTAGTAACTTGTACGAATCCTCAGTGGCTAAAACCGTAATATGATGGCCAATCGAATTCTTAGTG
The DNA here is from genome assembly GCF_023864275.1 of Schistocerca cancellata. Taxonomy (NCBI): domain Eukaryota; kingdom Metazoa; phylum Arthropoda; class Insecta; order Orthoptera; family Acrididae; genus Schistocerca; species Schistocerca cancellata. The sequence continues at coordinate 874,394,135 of NC_064629.1, read as the reverse complement.
AAATACTGTCTTGGCTACTGGTATCTTTCTTTAGAATAAGAGGTGTAGTTAACGGCAGTAAATAATTGAAGTCTGCATTAAACATTCTCGTAAAATTACTAAATAATGCACCATTATCTGCTGCTAGGTCTCCTGGTGTACTATTTCGTGCGCCTTCTTTAAATATTCTTCTCTTCCACCATCGTTTCCCTTCCCGTTTATTTTCATTTCCGTTGTTAGCTGAATGTGCGATGACCAGGTAAGCAGCCGCCGCAGTCACTTCACCATCAATTCTCCTGCAAGACTGACTCAGTAAGGCACAAATACTGTGCTTTGAAATAAATTAACCTGCCGCATGCAACATGTCGCAAGATGTTGCCTCTGTAGCATGCCACAAGACGACGCACGCCACATTTCCGTTGCATGCCACAATGTTGCAAGACGCTGCCCCAGTGTAAACGAGCCTTTAAGAGACTAAAATTTCGTGAAAAGATCTCGCCGCAACAAAAACGCCTCTGTTTTACTTATTGACTTGCCAACTCGCTCGTCATATCTATGATAATCAGTCGTAAGAAAGAAAAAAAGAACTTTATCCAGAGAAGAATCTCAAAGCGAAAGTACATTCTCTGATATAGTTTTCAATTTCGTATGAATAAAATATCTGAAGCACATTCTCTGAGGACACAGTTCTTCAGTACCTCAGCTCGTTCTTGAGAAGGTTCTCTGAGCCGGTCGTATGCCGCGTCCGGCACAGAACACAGACGTGACCTTGTATTTCACTAAACTCGCTCAAACAGGCAAACTATTCAAAGCACAGGAGTGGAACTGGCATCAGTGTGTTCTAGAAGAGCTGCACTACGTTTCGATTTTTAGTTTTATGTACGGTAACAAATTATTAAGTCGATACACGGAAAATGTATGAAAATGCGTTTTCTGACGATGTTACAGAATTTTCGACATGCATAAAACTTTTTTGATATTGGAGTTAGGTGAACACATTATGCGAACGAAAGCTTAAAAATACATCATATTTTCATTTACCTCAAACCGGAACTGAGTCAGATTTATCTAACAAGAGATAATTTTGGTTAAATGTGACCCATAATGGTCCATTCCCACGTCAAGTACATAAGCAATCGTCCGTGCCAAAACCACAAAAATCAGTAGGTGGCCATATGTGCACCTGTGCTTTCTCGCCATCAGTTGGTTCGTGAGCAACACCGACCGTTCCTATCCCGTATCGTTACTGGTGACGAGAAATGTGTCTTTATGCTACTAATATATGGAAAAGAAAGGAATGGTTGAGCCCAAGCAACGCGGCAACTCTCCATAGAAAGACCTGCACGGATCCACAAGAGATAATGTTATGCATCTGGTGCAACAGCAGCAGTGTTGTGTGCTACGAATTGCTTCCCCACTGTGTAGCCGTCACTGCTGACATTTACTGTCAACAACAGAGACGTCTCGCAGACGCAATCCTACAACAACACCAGGAAGACTGCCTCAAGTGATGCTACTCCACGATAACGCGCGCCCGCATTCTGCTAGACTGACAAAAAACGGTGCACGGTAATTGCGTTGGGAAGTCATTCCGCATTCACCTTATTCGTCTTATCTTGTGCCCTCAGATATTCACCTTTCCCGCTCCCTATAAAACAATCTTGGATTTATTTTCTAGATGTAAATGCGCTCCGAACATGGGTCGACAAGTTCTTCGCCTCAAAACCACGTGATTTCCACAGCCGCAGAAATGGAAAGTTACCCCAGCGTTGGTAGTCTGCTGTCCGTACTGAAGGAGAATGTATTACTGATGACCAAAGTCTCTGTTACGTGTATCTGTGGTGGTTAATAAACCTTTAATAAACTTCTGGAAAAACGCTGCGATCTTATGATCTTATGCACGAACCCGGTAGTTGGTTGCGTCTGTCACAACCATACAAAAAAAACAAAAAAAAAACCGTACGGGACTTTGAGTGGGAGAGCCTATTGTGTCAACACCGACTGAAGGAAATACACAATGAAGAGGGTAGCGCATCCAGAGCGCTAACTGACATGGTACCGGCCACTGTTTGTGTAGAGAATCAGCAGCAGCACTAACGGAATGTGTATGTGCGCTGCGTGCATGTTGACCGCTACATACTTCGACATTATTGATAGCATTGAACAAAAAAGAGTACGAAACACCTGATGGCAGAACTTCATAAAAATGCAGAACTGTTTAAAAAAAATATCGTTTGGATGGCATTGCCGGAGAGTTGGACCTACGGTACAATTTATGGAGGAAAAAAAAGTTCCTGAAGCTACATTAAGGGACATAGAAGCCGTTGACCTGTTTAACGAGACCAATATCTGTTTCCCATGGCATGAGAAAAGCACTACGAATTTTGAGCACTATTCCATGCACAACGGTGAGTGTGAAGGGATCCTTCAGTACGTTTCAAAGAGTAAAGACGTGCCTTAGAAGTACTATGAGAGAAGAAAGGCTCACTGGGTTGTGCCTGATGAGCATAAAGCGAAATTAAGTTAAAGAAAACTGCGAGATGATTGATAAGAAAATAATTGACAGATTTGCAGCAAAACCAAGAAGATTAACACTAAATTAAAAAATTATGTTGTTATGCAAGTGCATTCTCATGTTTAAAATGTTTATTAAAAGCAATTATTCACTGGTTTTCTGTTGTTTGTATTAAGAAATGCTAGCCGTTGTTCCTGCTCCCTGTTCCTTGAGACTAATATGGCCTACCCTCCACCTAGCTGAGGTCATGTGTACGCCCTTGTTGTAGATGTAGTTCTTTAACCTAGGCGAAGGACAGACGTTATCACTGATACAATCGCTTTTCCATTATATCACTTTTTCCCATGCCAGGTTAACCTTAGTGTTAAAACCGCCCAAAATAACCGGTTTCCGAAATAACCGATTTTCGGTGTTTTACTCGTACTGTCTCCTGCGATAATCATAGAAATCGAAGAAAAGACTAAAATATTTTGGCTCTTCCAGTTCAAGATAAACAGAATGAAAATATTAAATTAAATAGCCAAATAAAAGAAAACTTAGTCCGTCCACATTCCGCTGGTTTTCTCGAAAAGTTATAAGTGGTTGGATACTAAAAAAAAATCATTAGCATTCTCCTATTAATTCTAATTTTTTGAAACTCTGCTGAAAACTCATGTTGTAATAGGGGTTCATAACACTATTTGGGCATTACGGACAGTCAGTGCTAAAATTTCAAAATTGAGGTCGTGATTTCAAATTAATTTATCCGTTTTCAAGGACTACAAGCAGATAAAGGCATATTATACAGACACAGGCAGCTACCTTTTATTTTTATTGTATACTATGAATGATTTATTGTTAAGTTTTAATTTATTACTGTTACCGTAATTTCCTCCCTCTTTTACTACACTCCTGGAAATGGAAAAAAGAACACATTGACACCGGTGTGTCAGACCCACCATACTTGCTCCGGACACTGCGAGAGGGCTGTACAAGCAATGATCACACGCACGGCACAGCGGACACACCAGGAACCGCGGTGTTGGCCGTCGAATGGCGCTAGCTGCGCAGCATTTGTGCACCGCCGCCGTCAGTGTCAGCCAGTTTGCCGTGGCATACGGAGCTCCATCGCAGTCTTTAACACTGGTAGCATGCCGCGACAGCGTCGACGTGAACCATATGTGCAGTTGACGGACTTTGAGCGAGGGCGTATAGTGGGCATGCGGGAGGCCGGGTGGACGTACCGCCGAATTGCTCAACACGTGGGGCGTGAGGTCTCCATAGTACATCGATGTTGTCGCCAGTGGTCGGCGGAAGGTGCACGTGCCCGTCGACCTGGGACCGGACCGCAGCGACGCACGGATGCACGCCAAGACCGTAGGATCCTACGCAGTGCCGTAGGGGACCGCACCGCCACTTCCCAGCAAATTAGGGACACTGTTGCTCCTGGGGTATCGGCGAGGACCACTCGCAATCGTCTCCATGAAGCTGGGCTACGGTCCCGCACACCGTTAGGCCGTCTTCCGCTCACGCCCCAACATCGTGCAGCCCGCCTCCAGTGGTGTCGCGACAGACGTGAATGGAGGGACGAATGGAGACGTGTCGTCTTCAGCGATGAGAGTCGCTTCTGTCTTGGTGCCAATGATGGTCGTATGCGTGTTTGGCGCCGTGCAGGTGAGCGCCACAATCAGGACTGCATACGACCGAGGCACACAGGGCCAACACCCGGCATCATGGTGTGGGGAGCGATCTCCTACACTGGCCGTACACCACTGGTGATCGTCGAGGGGACACTGAATAGTGCACGGTACATCCAAACCGTCATCGAACCCATCGTTCTACCATTCCTAGACCGGCAAGGGAACTTGCTGTTCCAACAGGACAATGCACGTCCGCATGTATCCCGTGCCACCCAACGTGCTCTAGAAGGTGTAAGTCAACTACAAGATATCCGGATCTGTCCCCCATTGAGCATGTTTGGGACTGGATGAAGCGTCGTCTCACGCGGTGTGCACGTCCAGCACGAACGCTGGTCCAACTGAGGCGCCAGGTGGAAATGGCATGGCAAGCCGTTCCACAGGACTACATCCAGCATCTCTACGATCGTCTCCATGGGAGAATAGCAGCCTGCATTGCTGCGAAAGGTGGATATACACTGTACTAGTGCCGACATTGTGCATGCTCTGTTGCCTGTGTCTATGTGCCTGTGGTTCTGTCAGAGTGATCATGTGATGTATCTGACCCCAGGAATGTGTCAATAAAGTTTCCCCTTCCTGGGACAATGAATTCACGGTGTTCTTATTTCAATTTCCAGGAGTGTATTTTGTACAAATGGCAGGCAAATCTCTAATCTTTTAAGCAAATGAAGCATTGTATTTCATTGCAATGTCACTTCGTAAAAATATTTGCAGACTAGGGTTAGTGCCAAAATATTTGCAGACTAAGGTTAGTGCCATTTTGCAACACAACGGATATTCGGTGTCGACAGAGAGAAACTATCATACAGACTAGGAGAACGCAAGTTTTGCACACTGCAAGTACTTGCGTGCCATGCCTTATGCCATGTGTTTGTTGCTCGTTTCTGTCGGCACTATAATTAAAATAGCACTGATCGCTTTTCCCATTTTCTATAGTAACGAATTATTTCAAAAACACGTGAATTTTACGAATAAAAATTACGCCTTTTTTTTAAAAAAAAAAGAAAATGGTTGTTTACACACGAAAAATTTTAGCATTTCTGCTATGGCTAGCTGGTATTCGTTTTCTTACTCGGTTATTAGCAAGAAACAAAAAAAAAAAAAAGCTGTTTCAACCGAGACCAAACAAATACCGAAAAATACCGGTTTTTCAGAACTAAAATATCGATACCTATTTTAACCGTTCGGTTTTTCTCATCCCTAACCAGATCAGTCTAGGTCCTGCAGTACCTCGTCCAAAACCGTCTGTAGTAACTGTTAAACACGTGATCAGTATAATGTGTTTACAAAAATGACGTCAACAACACCACAGTGTAACTGTCACATAGAAAGAGTGTAATTTGCATAAGAAAATGAACCCCACACTTCCACAGTGTAATTGCTACATGACAGTAGCGTACAAGGTTTGAAAACTGAACCTCAACACTTCTTCTGCGTCACTGTTAATTAGTAAGAGTGCACTTTGTTCAAAAACAGTCTCTTATACACTCCTGGAAATGGAAAAAAGAACACATTGACACCGGTGTGTCAGACCCACCATACTTGCTCCGGACACTGCGAGAGGGCTGTACAAGCAATGATCACACGCACGGCACAGCGGACACACCAGGAACCGCGGTGTTGGCCGTCGAATGGCGCTAGCTGCGCAGCATTTGTGCACCGCCGCCGTCAGTGTCAGCCAGTTTGCCGTGGCATACGGAGCTCCATCGCAGTCTTTAACACTGGTAGCATGCCGCGACAGCGTGGACGTGAACCGTATGTGCAGTTGACGGACTTTGAGCGAGGGCGTATAGTGGGCATGCGGGAGGCCGGGTGGACGTACCGCCGAATTGCTCAACACGTGGGGCGTGAGGTCTCCACAGTACATCGATGTTGTCGCCGGTGGTCGGCGGAAGGTGCACGTGCCCGTCGACCTGGGACCGGACCGCAGCGACGCACGGATGCACGCCAAGACCGTAGGATCCTACGCAGTGCCGTAGGGGACAGCACCGCCACTTCCCAGCAAATTAGGGACACTGTTGCTCCTGGGGTATCGGCGAGGACCATTCGCAACCGTCTCCATGAAGCTGGGCTACGGTCCCGCACACCGTTAGGCCGTCTTCCGCTGACGCCCCAACATCGTGCAGCCCGCCTCCAGTGGTGTCGCGACAGGCGTGAATGGAGGGACGAATGGAGACGTGTCGTCTTCAGCGATGAGAGTCGCTTCTGCCTTGGTGCCAATGATGGTCGTATGCGTGTTTGGCACCGTGCAGGTGAGCGCCACAATCAGGACTGCATACGACCGAGGCACACAGGCCAACACCCGGCATCGTGGTGTGGGGAGCGATCTCCTACACTGGCCGTACACCACTGGTGATCGTCGAGGGGACACTGAATAGTGCACGGTACATCCAAACCGTCATCGAACCCATCGTTCTACCATTCCTAGATCGGCAAGGGAACTTGCTGTTCCAACAGGACAATGCACGTCCGCATGTATCCCGTGCCACCCAACGTGCTCTAGAAGGTGTAAGTCAACTACCCTGGCCAGCAAGATCTCCGGATCTGTCCCCCATTGAGTATGTTTGGGACTGGATGAAGCGTCGTCTCACGCGGTCTGCACGTCCAGCACGAACGCTGGTCCAACTGAGGCGCCAGGTGGAAATGGCATGGCAAGCCGTTCCACAGGACTACATCCAGCATCTCTACGATCGTCTCCATGGGAGAATAGCAGCCTGCATTGCTGCGAAAGATGGATATACACTGTACTAGTGCCGACATTGTGCATGCTCTGTTGCCTGTGTCTATGTGCCTGTGGTTCTGTCAGTGTGATCATGTGATGTATCTGACCCCAGGAATGTGTCAATAAAGTTTCCCCTTCCTGGGACAATGAATTCACGGTGTTCTTATTTCAATTTCCAGGAGTGTATATACAAGTGTATTAGATCTACCGTTTTGTTTATCCTTGCTCAGAACCTGTCTGCAATAATAATAATAATTATAATATATCATCCTACACACTCCATAGGTGTGCTAGACATCCCCTTGCACAGCGTTGGTAATGTCTTGTAAGGCCTGCAGCATGTTTGAAAAGTAATACTCTGTGAGGTGCATATAAAAGTTCCCAAATGTTAAATAAATGCACCATTGGGTTTGATTGTGATGTCATAGGGGCAACCATGTAAGACGCCATATTGGGTAATAAATTATAGTGATAAGGATCATAAATAACCTAATAGGATAACAGCCCACCCTAATTGGTTAATAATTTATAGCAGTAAGGGTGGGCTGGAGTCGAACTCGTGGACGCAGATTACACTATGTGATCAAAAATATCCGGACACCGCCAAAAACATACGTTTTTCGTATTAGGTGCATTGTGCTGTCACTTACTGCCAGGTTCTCCATATCAGCGACCACAGTAGTCATCACACATCGTGAGAGAGCAGAATAGGCCGCTCCGTGGAACTTACGGACTTCGAACCTGGTCAGGTGATTGGGTGTCACTTGTGTCATACGCCTGCACGCGAGATTTTCACACTCATAAACAACACGAGGTCCACTGTTTCCAATGTGATAGTGAAGTGAAAACGTGAAGGGACACGTGCAGCACAAAAGCATAAAGGCCGGCCTCGTCTGTTGACTGACAGAGACCGCCGACAGTTGAAGAGGGTCGTAATGTGTAATAGGCAGACATCTAACCAGACCGTCACACAGGAATTACAAACTGCATCAGGATCCATTGCAAGTACTACGACAGTTAGGTGGGAGGTGAGAAAACTTGGATTTCATGGTCGAGCGGCTGCTCATAAGCCACACATCACACCGGTAAATGCCAAACGAAGCCTCGCTTGGTGTAAAGAGCGTAAACATTGGACGATTGAATAGTTGAGAAACGTTGTGTGGAGTGACGAATCACGGTACACAATGTGGTGATCCGATGGCAGGGTGTGGGTATGGCGAATACCCGGTGAACGTCATCTGCCAGCGTGTATATTGCCAACAGTAAAATTCGGAGGCGGTGGTGTTATGGTGTGGTCGTGTTTTTCATGGAGGGGGCTTGCAACCCCCCTTTTTTTCTTGGCTCTATCACAGCACAGGCCTACATTGATGTTTTAAGCCCCTTCTTGCTTTCTTGCTTCCCACTGTTGAAGAGCAATTCAGGGATGGCATCTTTTAACACGATCCAGCACCTATTCACGGGGTAGGTACACGACAATAACATCCCTGTAATGACCTGGCCTGCACAGAGTCCTGATCTGAATCCTATAGAACACCTTTGGGATGTTTTGGAACGCCGACTTCGTGCCAGGCCTCACCGACCGACGTCGATACCTCCCCTCTGTGCAGCACTCTGTGAAGATTGGACTGCCATTCCCCAAGAAACCTTCCAGCACCTGATTGAACGCAAGCCTTCGAGAGTGGAAGCTGTCATCAGAGCTAATGGTGGGCCAACACCATATTGAATTCCAGTATTGCCGATGGAGGGCGCCAAGAAGTTAAAAGTCATTTGCAGCCAGGTGTCCGGATACCTTTGATCACATAGTGTACATGCAGTTGGTGTGTCAGCGTCCAAGGGCTTTTCCGTAGTCATTTACGGTGCGGTTCTCCTCTTGCTAGCTGCAACGGTCGTTCATTGCAACACGGGAACCCAGGAGCCCATCACCTTGAGGCTTTCTCCTTTCTTGCTATAGCTATTCTCATGTTTATGTATTTCTACAGCTTCTCTGAACAAGCGGATGCGATAGCACCTCTCTACAGCCAAAATTTCCGTGTCAGCGAATTTTACTGTCGCTTAAAATCCGTCTTGATTGCAAAAAAAATTTTTTTATTATTCATATGACCGGTTTCGGTTCATTCAGAACCATCTTCAGATCTGATATTTCAGTTACAGGAATGTTGTTGTTGTGGTCTTCAGTCCTGAGACTGGTTTGATGCAGCTCTCCATGCTACTCTATCCTGTGCAAGCTTCTTCATCTCCCAGTACCTACTGCAACCTACATCCTTCTGAATCTGCTTAGTGTATTGATCTCTTGGTCTCCCTCTACGATTTTTACCCTCCACGCTGCCCTCCAATGCTAAATTTGTGATCCCTCGATGCCTCAGAACATGTCCTACCAACCGATCCCTTCTTCTAGTCAAGTTGTGCCACAAACTTCTCTTCTCCCCAATCCTATTCAATACCTCCTCATTAGTTACGTGATCTACCCACCTTACCTTCAGCATTCTTCTGTAGCACCACATTTCGAAAGCTTCTATTTTCTTCTTGTCCAAACTAGTTATCGTCCATGTCTCACTTCCATACATGGCTACACTCCATACAAATACTTTCAGAAACGACTTCCTGACACCTAAATCTATATTCGATGTTAACAAATTTCTCTTCTTGAGAAACGCTTTCCTTGCCATTGCCAGTCTACATTTTATATCCTCTCTACTTCGACCATCATCGGTTATTTTACTCCCTAAATAGCAAAACTCCTTTACTACTTTAAGTGTCTCATTTCCTAATCTAATTCCCTCAGCATCACCCGACTTAATGTGACTACATTCCATTATCCTCGTTTTGCTTTTGTTGATGTTCATCTTATATCCTCCTTTCAAGACACTGTCCATTCCGTTCAACTGCTCTTCCAAGTCCTTTGCTGTCTCTGACAGAATTACAATGTCATCGGCGAACCTCAAAGTTTTTACTTCTTCTCCATGAATTTTAATACCTACTCCGAATTTTTCTTTTGTTTCCTTCACTGCTTGCTCAATATACAGATTGAATAACATCGGGGAGAGGCTACAACCCTGTCTCACTCCTTTCCCAACCACTGCTTCCCTTTCATGCCCCTCTACTCTTATAACTGCCATCTGGTTTCTGTACAAATTGTAAATAGCCTTTCGCTCCCTGTATTTTACCCCTGCCACCTTCAGAATTTGAAAGAGAGTATTCCAGTCAACATTGTCAAAAGCTTTCTCTAAGTCTACAAATGCTAGAAACGTAGGTTTGCCTTTTCTTAATCTTTCTTCCAAGATAAGTCGTAAGGTCAGTATTGCCTCACGTGTTCCAACATTTCTACGGAATCCAAACTGATCTTCCCCGAGGTCGGCTTCTACCAGTTTTTCCATTCGTCTGTAAAGAATTCGCGTTAGTATTTTGCAGCTGTGACTTATTAAACTGATAGTTCGGTAATTTTCACATCTGTCAACACCTGCTTTCTTTGGGATTGGAATTATTATATTCTTCTTAAAGTCTGAGGGTGTTTCGCCTGTCTCATACATCGTGCTCACCAGATGGTAGAGTTTTGTCATGACTGGCTCTCCTGAGGCCATCAGTAGTTCTAATGGAATGTTGTCTACTCCCGGGGCCTTGTTTTGACTCAGGTCTTTCAGTGCTCTGTCAAACTCTTCACGCAGTATCGTATCTCCCATTTCATCTTCATTTACATCCTCTTCCATTTCCATAATATTGTCCTCAAGTACATCGCCCTTGTATAAACCCTCTATATACTCCTTCCACCTTTCTGCTTTCCCTTCTTTGCTTAGAACTGGGTTGCCATCTGAGCTCTTGATATTCATACAAGTGGTTCTCTTCTCTCCAAAGGTCTCTTTAATTTTCCTGTAGGCAGTATCTATCTTACCCCTAGTGAGACAAGCCTCTACATCCTTACATTTGTCCTCTAGCCATCCCTGCTTAGCCATTTTGCACTTTCTGTCGATTTCATTTTTGAGACGTTTGTATTCCTTTTTGCCTGCTTCATTTACTGCATTTTTATATTTTCTTCTTTCATCAATTAAATTTAATATTTCTTCTGTTACCCAAGGATTTCTATTAGCCCGCGTCTTTTTACCTACTTGATCGTCTGCTGCCTTCACCACTTCATCCCTCAGAGCTACCCATTCTTCTTCTACTGTATTTTTTTCCCCCATTCCTGTCAATTGTTCCCTAATGCTCTCCCTGAAACACTCTACAACCTCTGGTTCTTTCAGTTTATCCAGGTCCCATCTCCTTAAATTCCCACCTTTTTGCAGTTTCTTCAGTTTCAGTCTGCAGTTCATAACCAATAGATTGTGGTCAGAATCTACATCTGCCCCAGGAAATGTCTTACAATTTAAAACCTGGTTCCTAAATCTCTGTCTTACCATTATATAATCTATCTGAAACCTGTCAGTATCTCCAGGCTTCTTCCATGTATACAGCCTCCTTTCATGATTCTTGAACCAAGTGTTAGCTATGATTAAGTTATGCTCTGTGCAAAATTCTACAAGGCGGCTTCCTCTTTCATTCCTTCCCCCCAATCCATATTCACCTACTATGTTTCCTTCTCTCCCTTTTCCTACTGACGAATTCCAGTCACCCATCACTATTAAATTTTCGTCTCCCTTCACTACCTGAATAATTTCTTTTATCTCGTCATACATTTCATCTATTTCTTCATCATCTGCAGAGCTAGTTGGCATATAAACTTGTACTACTGTAGTAGGCATGGGCTTTGTGTCTATCTTGGCCACAATAATGCGTTCACTATGCTGTTTGTAGTAGCTAACCCGCACTCCTATTTTTTTATTCATTATTAAACCTACTCCTGCATTACCCCTATTTGATTTTGTATTTATAACCCTGTAATCACCTGACCAAAAGTCTTGTTCCTCCTGCCACCGAACTTCACTAATTCCCACTATATCTAACTCTAACCTATCCATCTCCCTTTTTAAATTTTCTAACCTACCTGCCCGATTAAGTGATCTGACATTCCACGCTCCGATCCGTAGAACGCCAGTTTTCTTTCTCCTGATAATGACGTCCTCTTGAGTAGTCCCCGCCCGGAGATCCGAATGGGGGACTATTTTACCTCCGGAATATTTTACCCAAGAGGACGCCATCATCATTTAATCATACAGTAGAGCTGCATGTCCTCGGGAAAAAGTACGGCTGTAGTTTCCCCTTGCTTTCAGCCGTTCGCAGTACCAGCACAGCAAGGCCATTTTGGTTAATGTTACAAGGCCAGATCAGTCAATCATCCAGACTGTTGCCCCTGCAACTACTGAAAAGGCTGCTGCCCCTCTTCAGGAACCACATGTTTGTCTGGCCTCTCAACAGATACCCCTCCGTTGTGGTTGCACCTACGGTACGGCCATCTGTATCGCTGAGGCACGCAAGCCTCCCCACCAACGGCAAGGTCCATGGTTCATGGGGGGAGTTACAGGAATAACCCGTCCAAATCCAGCAACTTTTTATGTGACATAGCATGTGAAAGTTGCTGGATTTGGACGGGTTACTCCTGTAACTGAAATATCAGATCTGAAGATGGTTCTGAATGAACCGAAACCGGTCATATGAATAAAAAAAAAAAAAAAAAAAAAAAAAAAAAAAAAAAAAAAAAATTTTTTTGCAATCAAGACGGATTTTAAGCAACATTATAAAATCACTGATTGCTGTTATCCCATAAGACATTATGTCTGTTTTTGCAAAATTTTACTGTCGTTGGCCTCGTACAGCATGTGCTCTGTCATTAAGAAATTCTCCACCTGTCTCAACCTGCAAAGCTGCTTATTTTCTGTGAGCCTGGGGTTGATTGATCGTCCAGTCATGCCAACATAAGCTTTTCCGCACGTGCATGGTATATTTCCGACATTGCAAGTGGGTTCCTTTTCTCCTCTGACGATCTGAGACACTCTTTGATCTTCTTTATAGGTTTGCAAATAATCTTTACGCCGCGTTAGCGCAATGTACAGCCGATTCTGTCCGTCATTCTGGAAATGTGTGGCAGAAAGGCCGAAGTCGACATTTCTTTTTCCGATGTGTCACTTCGTCGAGTGTTTCACTCTGTCACACTTCTTATATAACTGGTGGAGTACACATTGCTCCTCAGAACGCTTTCCAGGTGTTGCATCTCGCGTCTGAGGTGCTGCGGCTCACATATTCGTCTTGCTTGCGTTACGAACGTATTAATCATACCTCTTTTCTGGCTCGGGTGGTGATTTGACAGTTTTTGCAGGTATCAGTCCGTGTGGATCGGTTTTCTACACACACTGTGTCCCAGGTTTTCACCATCCGTTGTGACCAGCACATGTAGAAAGGGTAACTGTTTGTCTTTTTCTACTTCCGTGGTAAATTTTATGTTGGCATGGAGGCTATTCAGTTGTCTTAGGGAGTTCCTCACCATGGCTCCACAAAACGAGGGTATCATCGACGTGTCCGTACTACGCCTTAGGTTTACAAGGTGCCAAGTCAAGTGCCTGTGCTTCGAAAAGTTCCTTGAAGAAGTTAGCCACCTCTGGACTATGAGGACTACCCATGGCGACGCATTCTAGCTGTTCAAAGAAGTTGCAGTTCTACGTGAAACCGCACGTGGCGAGACATGCATGAAAGAGCTAGTTGATGTTTTGCGGGAAAAATGGAACCGATGTGCTACAGAGAGTCACTGAGTGGCACTTTGGCGAACAAAGAAACAACATCAAAGCAGACCAGAATGTCGTTTCGTCCAAGTTTTAGTTCCTTCAGCTTCTCAATGAAATGTCCTGAGTTCTTTATGTATGTGTCAGTCTTCCCCACATGTGGCTGGAGCAGAGAGACTATGTGTTTTGTCAGTTTATACTTTGGTGAGCCAGGTGCTTTAACAGTTGATCCCATCAGAATATTATTCTTATGGATCTTTGGTAATCCATATAGCCGAGGTGGTAGAGCTTCTGCGCTGCGCATGTTCCTTTATATGTCCACCGATAGAGAAGACGCCTCGATTAACCCACTCGTATTCTGTGTGATCTGCTGTGACAGATCTGCGCTTATTTTTCGATACGACGTCAGATCTAGTAGGTCCCGGATCTTCTGCTCATAATCTTCGGTTTTCATTACGACGGTCGCATTACCCTCATCGGCAGGATTCCCGTGCGGTGTACTGAAAAACACGCCCACTGAGATTCGCGCTCAGAAAGGGTCGAGGACAGGTCCGCTAATCCCCTTGCTCGGCAGACAAAAGAGTTGAGGGACGCTACCTGGAGGTTTCCGAGCTGGAGTTTTTAGCCGTCAGACAGAGAGAGAGAGAGAATTAAGTTTCTACCACACACCACTTCAAACTGCAGTAAATACAAGAAATTACATTCTTTTGCTTCACTTGCAGTACCATTCAGCAGTCATTATCTATATAATTTTCATTATAACAACTACACTTCTTGAATACTCAGAAATATCAAGTGACTCTATACTTGGCGATTAGTAATGTCACTTAATTTTAACTCTTAATTTATAAAAACTAGCGAGGAATTAGGGTGGTGACTCTTGAATGAGAAGTATAATTGTAAAGGGTTGACTCTGAAAAGGGTTCGCTTTTGTTTTGGTGTATTGTAAAACACATATACTGTATTTTTCCATCACACTTTATCCAGGCTTTGGACTGGCTAAAGAGCAAAAGTCACTTAGGCGTGTTTAAAATCAGCTTATAAGTATCGTCAATATTTTTAAAAATTTTTATTATTTTTTATATAAATTGCTATTTACATTTGAACACTATTGTATCTATATACATCTTCTGATAAATTCAGTCAAGTTTCTGTAGGTAGGATATGGCTTTCAAGCAATCCTTGATTTCACCATCCTCTTCGTATTTTTTTACTATTCTTCCCAACCTTTCATCACATTTCATGTAGACTGTTTTTTTTTTCCGTTTACCTTCCATACTCAGTTCTGCCCTCATTAAGGCGCATGCTGAATTTTCTGCTTCTCTTTTCAATCACCTAATAACTTCATTAATTTTCGGATTTGGTTTAGCAAGCATGTTATTAATTTTGTGGTGCCAACCTTCTACATTGTTGGTTGTTCGGTGGCGCCGTTTGTAGCAATTCGAAAGGTTGATAGCGGTTTCTTCATTTTCTAACCATCTATCTACGAAGTAGTCAAAAAATTCAGAAAGTTTGGGGATATCCGGTGCATGTGAATGTATCTCCAGCCAACCATCACAGACATCTTCAGGCCGCAGAAACGCCAGCGCAGCACACGTGCGAACATTTTGTCTCACTTCTTCGTTTTCTTTGTATTCACGAGTAAGTCCTAGCTCTTGAACTTTTCTCCAGAGACATTTTTTCATATGGAAATAACATCTATGCTCTTCAGCTGTCGGAAATACAACTTTAATTGCTGAAATCGCAGCTGATTCGAAGTCTACGGTCACGTTTGCAGGTTTCCATTCTGGAATTTTTTCCATCAAATTTCGGAAAAGACGGACGTACGTCTCTTTTCTTTTGTTTGGCAGTAGTGCAAAGGCAACTGGATAGATTTTTGTCTCATTATTTGTACTCCCAAAGTCGGCGTGAATGGTGTATATTTGCGAAAACTGTTTGCTGCCGCACTTGAACGTACCATCGATAAAAAAGTCTTGTTTACTCCTTAGAGCCTCTCTTCCTGCCGTTCCGCTAAAAACTATTATCCTCTCTCCTAGTTTGTCGTCGCTTAACAGAAAACTGCTGCCATCGTTCATAGCTAGTAAAACTGCCTTTAGGTAAATTTCTACACTTTTCGGTGTATCTCTGTCATTTCCCTGTGATTTTGCTCACTGGTATACAAAGCTCTCTTCGTTGTTTGCTGCTCTGGCATTTCTGTGACAAAATCATAGCCTCGATTATGCAGGCAACCCAGCTCCTCTGAATATATTTTTGAAATAGACGTGTCTTCGTCTCTTTCCCTCTTCTTTGCGTGGTTCAAAGTCTTCCTTACTTCCAACCGAGCGACATCCGGAGGTCCACATTGATGCTCGAATGAAAAAAGCCCTGTCGAATCCTTCGTTTTCAGCATTCCTCAGCAGTGGTTTGCTCTCTGTCTTGAACAACGCCACGTTACTGTTCCATCTTCTTTAGTTCTCTTCACTATGTAAGAATAACCTTCGTAGTGGCAACATGGCTTATCGTGATTAGTGGTTGAAAATTCCATATCTGAACTACTGTGTCAAAAATACACGAATCGCGCGATGTGAACTCTTCGACAGCCAGAGCGGCACTAAGGCTGTGTTTGTGTATCGGACAGTCTGCGGCTGTGCCTAGTACCAGGGGGGGGGGGGGGGGTCAAGTCCCTGTGTCCGAGGAGCAGGTAGTTTAGGGTGATTAGGACGGCCCGGGAAAGGGTAAGCCCGACACAAAGGGAGCAGGTATTGGGAGCGAATCTCACACATTTCTGGTTGGGCGCGAATCTCACTGGGAGCGATTTTCATAGATGCTTCCCATGCAGCGGCGAACGACCGCTGCAGGTAGCAGGAGGAGAACCGCACAGGAAATAACCATGGAAAAGCCTTAGGACGTTGGCGCGCCGGCTGCATATAATCTTCGACTCCAGTCCACCACCAGCGACAGAGAGTGAAGCTTTGACAGTGCTAGCCACTCGTGCTGGCGAAACGTCAGAAAAATCATCAAACAAACGTCGGCCAAAGAACCCGAGACAGAAGCCAGCAGGCGGTTTGTCAGCAAGTGGCCACGGAAGCCTTAACAATTTTGTATCAAAGAATAACCTCCATGGCATTAGAGGGCGGCGTAGAGGGAAAAAGATGTTGTGCAAGACAGGGACTGGAATCAAAATAACTGACGATTTTGGGTGTAGTTCTTCTCTGAGATGAAGAGATTGACATAAAAGAGGAACTCGTGAGGATGTGCATCAAACATGTCAGAGGACTGATGATGACTCAAAGAAAACTTCTACAGTGTGACGTGCCCACGGTGTAAGTCACATCCCAACACGATCGCACAAGGTGGAAGTTAATGTGCAAACAAGTGGCCCCTGCTCTAAAGTAGGACAGACAGCAAGAAGGAAAAGAAATTATGTACCTATCACATTCAACTTTTATTCGAGATAAAACGTCAATGCTACCAGAAAAAAATATTTATAACTCTTTTTAATATCTAATATTATTTTCTTTACTTTTTTGTGGGGGCACTGCGCCCAATGCCCTGAAGGACCTAAATCCGCCATTTATCAAGGTGGAGAGGTGATTGCTTGAGATAAGCGGCAAATCCAAATTCTAATCTCGCAAAATCTTCAATTGTCACTTCACATTTATATTGGAAACTATTTCAAACTACAGATATTAGTACCATTCATCATTACCAGTATTCCTATTTCCTCAAAAACTGTGGTATTGATGGTGTCTTTATCGACCGCACATGGCATCTTGCACACTGGTCACATCTCCACGGAAGAAGGTACGTTTAAACAGGACGCCAGCACACCACCGCGAGCCACAGTCCCTCCGTGGGAGGGACGCCATCGACTCACTCCAAACAAAATTAACCATCTGCACATCGTTTTAAGATGGCTACACATCGTACTCCATCCGAGATCTCGCAAGACGTGTAGGAAGACAACTTAGCAGTAGCACGCTGCTATTGATGTTCAATGATTGAAATTGTTAGCCAGTAATCTATGGTACTGCAACTACAGTTGAGTAATTGTATGAAAACTAGTGCAGAACAACCAAGAAACATTAAGTTACGTATATTTTTCATTTCCTTTTCATAGTATAAATAAAAATGCACATGTTATACATATTTCATAAATGTTTGGAGTGCCATTAGTAGACAATGGCAGTAACAGGGCAACAAGCACACCATCCCAATCGGCATTGTTGTCAGATTTATTCAAGATGGCGGATCCAAGATGGCGGCCATAGATAAGGCATTGACATCATGGCAGGAAGTTCAAATTTTGGAGGGAAAATAGATCAATAGGGGTGCCTTCACAACACTAACCCCAGCCTCCCCCCCCCCCTCACACCCCATCCTCTTCCCACACATCCCCACTCCCATCTGCAAATTGATAGGAAAAGGACTCAGTGTGTGCTGGGCTGCTGGATATGACTGATATAAGTCCTTATTTTGCAATCATTGTTCATTTAAGCAATTTGAGTTGTCATAGGCAGTAGCTTCATCCAGTGTGTTCACCATGAGGCCTGGAATCCAACTGACCTATTTCACAGTACCCCCACCAGAGGGCACTGCTGTCCCTCCCCTTCTCTCCTCCCATGATGCAATCCAACATGGCGGTCTGGGAGGAAATGGCGGGAAAAGGACTCAGTCTGTGTCTAGCTGTCAGACTGGGAGGATGGACATAATTGTCTTCTGTGTTCAGTGGATGAGATGCCTGTGCTGGACGAGGAGGAGTGTATTAGCATCTGAGGACTGTCAATAACATCGATATTTGTTGAAGACGAATATGGACTAAGTCACGCTTCACAACTCATACTGATAAATGCATGTGCTGTAAATGTAGATCATTCGGTCAAAGTCCAGTAGCATTGATATTTGGTGAAGACGAATATGGGCTACGTTACACTTTGCAAATCATACTGATAAATGCTTGTGCGGAAACCATAGATCATTAGATAAAAGTCCACTCAGTCAGTCTTCCAAAGCACAAGAGGCAAGATACCTCAGGATCTCCACACCTCACTTTAAGAGAGGTCACGCCCCGAGCTACCTGCCCCAAGATTCTCCACCCCGGCTTACAGCACAGCTACGTGGTAGCGGATAAGCACTTTCTATCATGCTGGAAATACTTGCAGCCTCATCTCCCACATCCCCGGCGCAGGGATACCCTTTGTCGTTGAACACGAACTGCTTCATGAATTATTACATCTGGTGTTGCGGAATATTTTCACATACATAACTTCGGGAAATAAATGTACCACTGCACAAAGAGAGAGAGAGAGAGAGAGAGAGAGAGAGAGCTTTGCAGGTGACAATGCGAGAATATTTAAACAATTACACATTTTATTCCGAGGAATACCAGCACCGCAGTGCTTGACCACAGACTGTAAAAACAGATTGCAGCACATGTGTGCAAGTGTCCCAGAGACACTTCACACACTTTTGTGGGAAATACACTTGTCTTCGATCATGAGCGGCTTCAGGAGAGGAAGGTTATGTTAGTGTACTTTATTTATTTTTGTTGGGAAACTGGCATAAAGATAGTTCCTAATTACGTAGTTAATCATAAAGATTGGACCTAATTACACAACTACATGCATAGCACTACATAAAAACTACCCAAAATCGCAATATTGCTCAGAAATAGACAACTCGCGTTATGATGATGAGAAAAAATATCACTGTATCACTCGAAACTAGAGACAGAAACACTCAAACTCTACCCTTCACCTACATGCTGGAGGGTAAAAAGGCTGGGTGTAAGGTGCTATATGTGGTGTCACAGCCAGACACCACACTTGCTAGGTGGTAGCCTTTAAATCGGCCGCGGTCCGTTAGTATACGTCGGACCCGCGAGTCGCCACTATCAGTGATTGCAGACCGAGCGCCGCCACACGGCAGGTCTAGAGAGACTTCCTAGCACTCGCCCCAGTTGTACAACCGACTTTGCTAGCGATGGTTCACTGACAAAATACGCTCTCATTTGCGGAGACGATAGTTAGCATAGCCTTCAGCTACGTCATTTGCTACGACCTAGCAAGGCGCCAGTACCAGTTACTATTGATACTGTAATCATGTACTGTCAAGAGCGACGCTCATCATTAATGGATTAAAGTTAAGTATTCCACCAGCTACGTCCGTTTTTCTAAGTTTTAATTTCCTTGTCCTGTTCCAGACGTCACGCCAGCCTGCGTGAGCTAAAACGCGTGCCTTTCGGCTTCCTCTAATAACACGGGGTTGGCTCTCCTGCCAATCCACAACATTGGCGACGAGGCAAAACCGCGTTCTATTTTGTCAGTGAACCATCGCTAGCAAAGTCGGTTGTACAACTGGGGCGAGTGCTACGAAGTCTCTCTAGACCTGCCGTGTGGCGGCGTTCGGTCTGCAATCACTGATAGTGGCGACACGCGGGTGCGACGTATACTAACGGACCGCGGACGATTTAAAGGCTACCACCTAGAAAGTGTGGTGTCTGGCTGTGACACCACACTATCTTTATTCTTTTTGGTTGGAAATACGTTCAAGTGATTAGATGCTGCTGTTGGACAGAGGGGAGTTTAAAAAGTGTATTACGTGTATGCATACACCTGAAGCCAGTATCTATCATTGTTCGATGTCAGAGTTCGCTATGGATGCCTGCTCAAAAATCATCCTGCAGCCCATGTTATCCAAGCCAATACACTGAAACGCGTCAAAGCTTTTCATGTTTTTAATTAAAGGAGATAATTGCTTTTAAAATCAGTCATTAGTTTATTGCAATATATGAAGTGTGATGGAGGTGAATTATTATGTGACATTAAGCATCAGTAAAGGGCTATGATACTTCTCTTTGCAAACTTGGTACACTTTGTGTATGAAAGGAATTCTTCTGACGCGTTCCTATCTGGGAAGTCCGGCGACCAGGTGGACACAGGTACACGGGCAAGCGGCGGTCGCGCTCCCATGTCGGCACGCTTCACAGGGGGCAGGCCCACAGAGGATTAGCGACAGGCGAAGACGCTGCATACATCAACACGCTGCCAAGGGAAGCCGTGGAGATTCGCACTTGTGGCCAAGGCAGCGGAAACTATAAACTTAGAGCGAAAAACAGCTTTGCCACAATTCTAGGTAACGTGGACAGAGCGGCGATTTCAATAGCAACAGCACGACTTGAGTGTCCAAGAATCTCAAGTGGCACAGGGAATTTTGGCCGTTTCCCGCGAGCAGAACACCTGGGAACGTAGCGGCAATACTCAAAGGGAGAAGTCTTGGCTTATTTGTATACTCTGTCTCACACAGGGTATCGCTCTTTTTTCCTCGTGGAAAGGGACGCAAGGAGGTAGGAAATTTTGAAACGGACCCCTTCATTGGCAAGAATCTCATATTCGCTTTGAAAAATAGTACGAGCTACGTAATTTGCGGAAGGGCGGAGACAAGACGCTGGAGGGGAGCGGCTCTCTCTCCCCAGATGCGAGGAGTGCGAAATGAAATATCGGAATTTTTTTTGCCAGTCAGGAAGAAGTAGAGCCTTGTTTTAGTGGCGTTGAGTGGGCGCATTTTAGAGTAGTCTGCGCGGACATGCGTTGAAGGACGAAGTTTTGTGAGTTTTTTCGGTCGCCGACAGAGCGACGTATGTGAGGAGATTTTTTGTCACGGCTCTGTGGCGTTCGCCAAGGGCGAGTTTTGAGGCTCGAAAGCTAGATTTCATGAGCACGTAATGTGTGGGGCGAAATGGATTGTAGGGCAAACCTTCAACGTGGCGAACAAATAATTCGAGGAAATGTAACAACATCTAAGTTACGCGACGGAAAATCAAACAATGCTAGGTTAAAGTAGTTAGCTTTAATAATTAAATATTCTGTTTTTTATGTGTAGGATAGGGAACGGAAGAAGGATAAATTGAACGACAAGGAAGATCAAAGGAAGGTAAAATCGGACCAAAAGATACGCAAGGAAGGACTGACAAAGAAAGCCTAAATCCAGAGAAAAGGGTAACATAAACTGCAGAACGTGAACACAAGGATGTAAGTAAAAAAGGACTCATAGAGCCACTAACCATTGAATGTATTCTAATGTTACCGACGGGAGACAAAGAAGAAGACCAAGTAAAAGACTCACAAAAGTACTGCAGCCAAACAACAGCGCCAATTGTAATTGTCTTTTAATAACTGTTCCAAATCGCAGCAAGAATCGGAGAGTCGAAAATTTCGTACCAGTATGCAGTAGACTGGAAGCGAAATAGAACCTACGTGTATTTTCAGCAATTTACAGGGAAGAACACAGAAGAAAAGGAATAAGGGCAACAGAACTACCAGGTTTACGTAGAAAGTATCAATATGATCCGCATGAAAGTTCATCTTCACACCTTTCGAACCTGTGACTTAATCATGAGGGCATATTTTGTGAACATCCATCTCGCCCTGAAACTTAATCATTATACACACGTTCTCACACTACCCGCTACAGTGGCTGACAATTTCCAGGAGGCCATTGGTCATTTCATCAGCGATGTTAGGGTGTTCAAGACTCGTTATGAGACACTGACGTTGCCCACACATGCGGGCACCCATTGGAATGATAAACGTGCAAAATAGGGCATGCGGATGACGCATCACCTGGTGCTTCGGACAAGGACACCCTCACTGCTAAACTGATTGAGGAGGTGGTGCCTCAATCCCCCCTACTGGACATGTCGCTCCGCCACCACATCACATTCCCATCTATCTGCTCTACACGAGATATCTGTTGGATGTCCTTAGTGACCACGTGGGCGCCCAGCACCAAGGACTTTCAACGGACACCACCTGCTAATGTGACTGAACGCTGACATCCGGCGGTTGGCTCGAAGCAGGTGTGGAGTAACATACACTCACCTTTCCTTACCACCACGGTAATGGGACTGTGCTATGTGATAACGACTGAAAAATTCCACACCCTACAACTTTTATACACTATACATCTTGCCGAGGACGCTCTCTGCCTCAGATACGCCGCTGTCGACAACGACGTGCACCGTTTCGTTTGTGATACGGCTGCCGACTGTTGGCTCCTCACGGGTCGCATGTTGACATTGTTGCTGCGACGGACGCCTCAGTCCGTAGAGACCACCGAAGTGATCCATCCTGACGCCACTTACTTCCGTGCTACTCGACATAATGCCACGGTATGAGTTAAGAGTGCGGCGTTGTCATACATTTTTAGTGAGGGCGCTGCACAATTGGTAGATTTTCGGTACTATTTAACGAGCACCTACCCTGTTTTATGGTGCAAGGTGTCGTATGGCTCGCTCTTTGCTAATTACTTGAGGATTGGGGTGTATAGTTGCGGCGGTGCGGTCCCTTCCGTCCCTTTACGACGTATCTGCACCTACCTGTGAACATTGTCTCAGCAGATCATCAGTAGGGAAGCCGAGTGAAACCTAATGTACTTCGACGTGAACCAGGCTGCAATTAAAGTCACTAATCTACGTTTCGGGAGAAAGTTTTCACACGAAATGAAAGGTTGGAAATTGTGTCCTTAATTAATATATTCTGAAACTTAGGTGAACAAGTATCCCTGCTTAGTCCGTGCTAGTCTTAACACAGTAACTCACGATCCCTTTCACTCACATTACCAAGTGTATGGTGTTGCATTTCCCGAAAATGTAATAGCTACAAAAATACGGATTGTTTTTGATTGAGAATGCTCGACAAATATTAAGTCTGTCGGTACCTAATACAGTCACAGTTTTTAGCCACCGACCTGTTCAATACGCCACGCGGAATTTATGTCTTCTCTCGTCACAAAATTCACTTAAAAATCCTAAATTTCTACACTCCCATCGAAATAATTATGCCGTCACTTTACAACACTTTTAATGTATGAAACACTGCTAGGTCCGGCAACTTATCATTTCCATCGGAACTACTACTACACACGTCCGAACTGTTTCATGGCTAGGCTCCGACTCCTCTCTGGAATACTCTAAGTCTTCTCTACCAGCAGAGAAAGGCGCGCGAAGAATATTGCTTTATCATTGGTCAATTTACTCAACAGCCAATAGCAAAACAACATTCTCCCGCGTCAGTCCGCGCTTTTCATCAATAACCAATCGCAAAATAGTAAACCTAACGACTGCACTTTTTACCGACGTACTTATCTAATTTTCTGAAGTTTTGCTTATGCATAAAGTTATTTACTATTGTTATTTATACCTGAATTAACTTTCCCTTTACCATAAAGTTACTTTACAAATCTATTCTACAAAAATCCCCTTTGTCCATATCTATACTTCTTCGAAATCCCACTACACAACTCGTTAAACAATTATCTTCACATTAACCTTAAACCACACTCACGCATCATTCATACTGCTAAAACACATTTATAACATTTTACATACACAAAAAGACATAATAACACTTTATGAAAATATTAGAACGGTTTATGACAACCATTCTATTACTTTAGTGCTCTCTAGTGGGCACAATCAAAACTAAATCACAGTCCCCTATCCAATACTGTCCTCTATCGGCTGATAAACTACGTGCGCGTCCAGTCTCACGTCACCATCCAGCTCTGAGACACATCTCCCACTTAACCGCCTCCAAGGCAGGATCGGTATACGGCGCTACGCCTCATAGTGTGTGAGGAGAGATTGAAAGTATAGCACAGGGTGGATTAATGGGAGCCAGCGACGGTAATTATAGGGTGTTGAACCCTCGATAAACGAGAAGACGGCCTGGGTACCCTACCGTGTGGCTGCTGCGGACACCCCTCACAAGAAGACAAAAAAGACAAAAATAAACAATAAATGAAAACCATTGCATTCCTCTCTTTCCCCCTTTTTAATTTTTTTAACAAAACGATCGTTTTTGTTCGTGGCCAGAGCACGAAGTGGTGGCAACAATCCGTCCTAGTTAGTTTTTTGGGTGAAAGTGGTGGTTGCATTAGACACTGGTTTTGTTTGTAGGTTAGATAGGTGAGGTAGTATGGCTGCTAGGAGCCAACGCCTAAGTGGAAGAGTTCTAGAGGGGAAAATAAGGGAGGTAATTCGCGTGGCGAAAAAAATAAATAAATAAAAAAGCGGTAAGCCGCCCTTCATCTGAATGCAATGTCTCGCGGTCGAAACCGTTCGTTGCCTAAATTTGTACAGCGCCTTTCGTCTGAATGCTGAAGTCCTGAGTGTACTGGTAGAACAGCTGCAGTGTAGTTTACTTTATGACACATCGGAAATGACACTTTCATCCAATAACATTTTTGCGAAAGATTTTTCGGTAGACTGTCTGGCTTGGAACGCCACATGGGCCACAGCTCTCCATGGTCCATTTGCTGGCATCCGGTAGCGATTGCCGCGGCAGCGCAGGGCCCTCTTGCCCTTCGCTCTGGACAGTATAAAATGGTTTACTGTTGTTGCATGATGCTCTACAAAAAAGTCTGCGATTTTCATTTAACTCTCGAAAGCAATGGAGGTAGGCGATCCGTTTTAATCTGATGAATTCTGCATTCCACTAAATGCAAGACAAGAGTATCACTCAAAATTTATGTTATAGTTTGTGATATAGCTAGGAAACCACACTTCATTGTTTAGCATTATCAGTAACGCTTTATATCTCGTTTCTTTTCCTTTTCGAAGGGGTTATTCAAGCAATTTTTTGGTCAGGAATTTGTTTGTTTTCGTCAAGCCACAGTGAGTAACTGTGGTGTAATGCGTTTTACTGTCGTCCTGTGGTTTCGTACGGAAAATATATGCGATAAACTGTGTGAATACCTTGCATCTATAGTCCATAGCAACGCAGGCACACCCCACAGTTTGAGATTCACGTAAGGATTCATGGAGAACTTAGCGCTGATCGAAAGCGATATTTAAGGTATTGAGTTAGATTTAAGCTAAACAAACTGCCAATTTTTGAAGTTACCCTGAGTGGAAGGCAGTTTCTAACGACGGTGTTAACAAACGTTTACAGGGATTCCTAACTGCCGGCCGGAGTGGAGGAGTGGTTCTAGGCGCTACAGTCTGGAGCCGCGCGACCGCTATAGTCGCAGGTTCGAATCCTGCCTCGGGTATGGATGTGTGTGATGCCCTTAGGTTAGTTAGGTTTAAGTAATTCTAAGTTCTAGGGGACTAATGACTAAAGAAATTAAGTCCCATAGTGCTCAGAGCCATTTGAACCATAAATTTAGCAGGTGGCTACTATGTTCACTTCACAGCTACTCCCCTGACGTATGGATCCTATGTGACGAACAAAAGTGAAATTCTTATCGTTGATGGCCGAGTGGAAGCTCTTCAGAGTGAATCAGTTTATTATATGCAAAGCAGACACCCATTAGCATTAACTCATCTTACGGATCTAGCTTGTGAGAAGACTTGATGTGTAAAGATATCGTTAAAGAATTTCTTCTAGCAATTTGCAGCTCCATTAAATAAAACGGAAAATAAGAACCTATAATACGCTGGCCCATATTGCGCATGGAACTGACTACTCACATCGCCCTTGCACCGCAAGACGTGTGGAGTCACTTTTTTTGGGGCCTTCTTCCTCCGACCCGCCTTGCTCTCGCCATGTGTGCCTTCTGGGCTCGACTTCGTTGCCTTTAAAAACAATGAAATTTCTGAAGTTAAAAGAAAAGTTGTTTTCTCTGCATCAGAATAATAGTACACCTCTTCTACTGCCATTTTGTCCTTGGTTGCATAGGTGAAACTTAGAAATTCTTGAGAAGGCAGTGGAATTTCTTTCCTTCAGAACTGATCTTTCGACGTTATTGAAACAGAAATATTACTTCTTCTTCTGACATTTGTATGGTAAAATGAAAGTAAATCAAATTAACTTCTTTAATTTGTAGAAAAAGTTCTCTCTTCTCAGTCATGATAACGATAAACTGAAATGAAATCAATCGCGAGAAATGAAACTAAAAATTTCTTCTTCATAATTTATTTATGAATCTGTTATTGAATTGTCCAAGTATTCGTTCGGGTTTTGATTTCCTTCTGAGTACTCTTTTCAAGTTGCATTTATATAAACGTTGCAGTAGCTACTTGACACTCGTACGAGGGATAACGTGTCAGTGTTCTGTTGAGGCCTACACGACTACCAGAAACCCACCACGGTACTTCGCCCTCATCAGCTGCCCCCTGCTTGTTGCCATCACCTCTACACTACTTCACAGTAAAAATGTGGAGCTACATGTTTCTTATCGTACGCCCGTCTTTTGAAAAAGGATGTTCAGCATAGTCCCAAATTGTGCTTTATGAATTTTCAATGGACAGGCTCTATGAACTCTTTACGGTGGACGTCCGGTATAACTCCAACCTGTCATCTCTTTCTTGTTAATGATACAGTTGACAAAAGTCCCGTGAAGCCGCACAATGTCGTTGTTTTTCATGTACTGATATGATACTTGATCACAAACCAACAATTTAGATAGTACTGCATATTTACTACCAGTTCTTTTAATGAAAGCTATTTTTCTTTTGATCTTCTTCCAGATAAGTAAATAAATTTCGCATGTGAATCTGCAGTTTTGACAGAAGTTATGTTGCGTAAACCAACTGAATGTAGTCAGTCATTCCAATTTATAACGTTATTTACCATTCTGTATCAGGAAGCCTCTACTTCGCTTCACAAGAAATTTGTGAATAGTTTTTCCAGACTATCTTCCAATTTTGTCTTGAAATTTATGTTCTATTTTGTATCGTTTCATATCCTGCATCATAGCTTACACGATCGAACGACTGTTTGCGTCTGACTGGTTTCTTTGCTTGACTCTGACATAACTTAGTTCGATGCAAAATTGCTTTACATGTTTTAATTTAGAACTGATCGATGCAACATTTGTTGGTGGATTGAGACTCTGTTGCGTTCAGCAATGCTGCGGTGACGGTGTCTGGATAGTTTTCAGTTAACTCTAAACTTATCTTTAAATAAAAATCTGTTGTTATTTTTTGTGAATATCTATGAGACCTAGGCCTCCGTCACCCATTTTTTGTGTAAATCACGGGAAGCGACACGGAATATGTGCCCTTGTCATATATAACTACGTAGTTAAGTCATAATAGATTTCGCTATCCCTTTGAGGATTGACAAGCATTGTCCCAAATAAAAGACCTTTGCTACGATAGTAATATTAACCAACTGAACCTTCTGCAAGAAGTTTACGTCTCTGCATCTGTTTTCTCTTGCTGTGGATCTAATATTGCGTAATTTACGTCATTCATTTTAAGCGGGGAGCTAAGGAAGATTATGCCTAGGGATCTGTGTTGCTTCGCATTGTTGTTTTGCTTTGTTTTAACCAGTTTAATTTCACCAGTGCGAAACCTCTAAAGCTTAGCAAAGAAGTTTTGGTCTCCTGAGGCCTATCATACCTAAGACGTCAGCATAGACATTTCTAACTTTTTAGTACCCACGGTGGTGCTGCCTTTCAAGTATCTTCTTATCAATTATTCTAACCTATCACAAACTACAACATCGTCAGTGGGCTTCCTTATGTGATCCTTCTGTGAATGTTGATTTGTTTTGTACACTGGCCTTTAATAACCATTTTCTTCGCCATCCCTTTCACCATGTTTCCCATTACTTGCAGGAATCTGTTTGAAAAACCCATTTTAATCATTATTTTGAACAGGTACTTATGACTCATATAGCCAAACGCTTTTGTGAAATCGACAAATACTAGACCTCCCTTTAACTTTATCGTAGAAAAAATTGCAATAATGCCTCCGTACCCGCTTACGGTTGCGACGATACTGCGACCTGGTAGGCAGGTTTGGTCGTTACTAATTATGCGCTTCTAAATTGTCGCTACACGTAATTTGGTGGCACAGGCTATCAGCTTCTAGTCGCTTATGAGCAGGCATTCTGGGCCTCTTTTACTGATATATTTGATACCCTTTAAATTCTTTGGGAATTGGCTCAGCATTTAATACTTCATTTAAAATAACGTGAATTTACAGCCGATAATGGGCCAAAATTTTCTACAAAATTCAGCAGGTAAACCATCAGGACAAGGTATTTTCTTCGAAGCCGTATCAAATACCATTTCAAATAAATCCTTACTACCGAAACGTGTCACGAGATCCGTGTTTTTCTTCTGGTGAGACGCTCTCATTTATCCCTTCAAGCATTTTGTCCACAGAGCGTTCATCGTAAGCAGCTTCACTGTACATTTTGGGTAAGAACTGATCCAACCTATTGATTTTGCAACCCACTGATTAGGTCGCATTGCCCTTCCAGCAACATGATGTTTCGAAACGCCATTTTGTCGGTGAAGGATTTCCTCTTGTTCCTTGCGAGCGTCAGCAGATAGTATATTTATGTGCCGTTCTTGGTTTAGATCGTATTGTTAGACCTTCAAACTGTTTCGTTTTAAATTTATTAGTTTCGCTTTGATCTTTTTGATTTCCATTTTGACGGCAGTAGAAGTCGTAGGTTGATTTTAGCGCTTCCTGAGACACTTATAGGTAAATTCTATGGTGTTTTTTTGCTAAACAAGACGTCTCTTTGCCGCACTTTATCACTGTAGACCTTAACTTCATCTCTGCAACCAATTTCCACTAGTCGATATCAGAGTTATACTTGGGACGTGCTCTAAGACACTTCCCTCAAATAATTTGTTGGCACTCTTGTAACTCGTTGTCGAGTATAGTATCATTTAGCTTCCAGTGGTCACGCACCAGTACGTTTTCTGGCTGACCAGTGTAATATAACATTTCACTGCACAATAATTTGTAAAACTAACTGGGACACTTCGTTACGGATTGCGTGTTACATATATTCTGTCCAGAGGGCTTGCTGACATAAATAACGTGAACTTGACAGTAGATGGATATATTACTTTCCAAACATCTTTCATTTGCAGGTTTTTAAGTAAGTCAGAGAGTTCACGAGAAAAACTGTAATTGGGTTTCTCGTCCTTTTGAAAGGTGTGTGCATGTAATTTTACAGGTAATTTTCTTGAAAGAAATTTTCACTCTGCAGCGGAGTGTTTAGTGATGTGAAACATTCTGGCAGACTAAAACTGTGGGCTGGACATAGTCTCGAACTCGAGACATTCGCCTTGCGAGAGCAAGTGTTCTGCCGACCTTTTTTTTCAGATCATGCATCATAACAATTCTTTTTTTTTTAGATCACAGAGGACGCCCTCCAGTCGAAAAATAATGATGTGTAATTAGCATCGATAACAAACAAAATGGCATCCGCGTCCCGCCAACTTGTGGGTAGACGCACTCTGAATCCCAAGACAGTCAGGCATGTTCCAGGCACGTCTTCGCGAAGAACATTCCATTTTGCCGGTACATTGGACCGAGTCCTGGTATTACACAATCACACTGAAATCACCTTCTCATACAGTACCTGGGACACCCCAGCTGCAGGGGGGATCGAAGAAGGCACTACCCAAAGAACTGGGATAGTACTAAAGATATCGCGGATGGTGCACGAGAAGAGTAAAGCGATCTTGCAAGAACGTCCAAAAATCAAGAACACTCTTATCACCTTCATGGAACAAATAAGAGATCGAGAGGCCTTTTATCGAGATCACAACGTTGATCTTCGTACGTGGGAAATAAGTCTCATCTGGGAACAGAAGTGATTTTTGTGTAATGGCATGGGGAGCCGTACGTAGAAGAAAGGCAAGTATCTTCTGAATCAGCTGCCACACCTCTGCATAAGAATCACACATCAGCGGATGTTCGTCCGTATCAAGCGTGTGACAACGAGGGCACAGCGGCGAATCTGTCATTTTTATGGCATGTAGTCGAAGTTCTGTCACGTATTTTCTATTAACGACTAGATACCAGGTCGCATGAGCTCTCGTGTCGAGGAGGACATGGTGCACAGAACGCCAAACCACGGGCCATGCGATCGTTGGATATCGGCTTTCCACAACATTCCGAGTATGATTTCTCATCATTAGGCGGTAAACGTCACGTGCCGTAGGGTTCCCATTACTATGCAAGTCGGCATGGACACAACTGTATTCGATGGAGAAGGTCCTGACATGTGCGAGAGAGGAAGAATAATGGGCTACTGCAATGGGTGCCACTCGAGAAGGAGGGGCCAGTTCGCCAATCAGGCTTCCCGATAATCCGGTTCACCGGCGGGTCCACGATTTAACCATCGTACTTACATAAAGGGCAGCTTCTCTCGCTTGGACATTGACAAGACCGAGGCCGCCATGTCGAGGAGGAAGTTTCAGCGTGTCGTAGAGACTTTTAAGATAAGACCCTCGCTTACAAATCAGCCGAACGCCGCCTGCAGCGTGTGTGCCATTGCGTTTGATATCGATAAAATCTGTGCTAAATGGGGTAGTCGCGAGCTAGATGAGTGTTAACAAAATCCTCCCGTTGTATCATGTCCAATGCTCTCAGGAGGTTGCCACGAACGTTCGTGCAAATAGCTTGAAGCAGGCGTTTATAGTTAAATGAGATTGTGCGCTGTATATCACGCGTAGAGGTGATCTCCAAACATATGAGCTTGTCCACTAATGGCAGTGGAGCCACACTCTCTGCTGGAAGACCTCTACCTACGAACACAGCACTGGATTTCGTGAGGTTCACACGGCTACCCGCAGCAGTCCCGTATTGGTTGACCCATGCCAGTGTCTCTCTCATTCATCCTCCGATAGAACCAAGAACACCTAAGGAAATGCAATCCGAAAACAAAGGAAGTAGGTTACAGTACGCTTGTTCGCCCACTGCTCGAATACTGCTCAGCAGTGTGGGATCCGTACCAGATAGAGTTGATAGAAGAGATAGAGAAGATCGAACGGAGAGCAGCGCGCTTCGTTACAGGATCATTCAGTTAATCGCGAAAGCGTTACGGAGATGATAGATAAACTCCAGTGGAATACTCTGCAGGAGAGACGCTCAGTAGCTCGGTACGGGCTTTTGTTAAAGTTTCGAGAACATACCTTCACCGAAGAGTCAAGCAGTATATTGCTCCCTCCTACGTATATCTCGCGAAGAGACCATGAGGATAAAATCAGAGAGATTAGAGCCCACACAGAAGCATACCGACAATCTTTCTTTCCACGAACAATACGAGACTGGAATAGCAGGGAGAACCGATAGAGGTACTCAAGGTACCCTCCGCCACACACCGTCAGGTGGCTTGCGGAGTATGGATGTAGATGTAGATGTAGATCTGCATAGGCGCGGCAGATGAAAGGATGCCCCCTCATTGTCATCCCTGTCAACCGGCTCCTCAAACCGTTTAAAAGTGGCTCAAGGGCGATGGCGAAAAGGAGGATCGACACCGGACATGCTTGACGGACCGACCGCACGATATTGATAAGGCCCGCCACACGGCCACTGACCAGCACTCGCGACATGGCACCTCGGAGGAACCGCAAGACGATGTGTATGAATCTGTGGGGGAAGGCGATGCGTCGGAGTACGTTTTCAAGAAAGTCACGACTCACTCTATCAAAGGCGTGGTCGAAGTCCACTGTCACTAGGGCACCGTGACTGTGGCAAGTCGTGGCCAGGGCTCTGACGTCACGGTAATCGCTGAGTGCCGTCTGAATGTTACTGTCACCACCAAAGCACGTTTGATCCAGAGAAATGACTTGAGGGATGACGCGCCATAGTCGAGCGGCAAGAATCTGGGTAAAAACTTGAAGTCACAATTTAACATGGCCAACGGCCGATAATGTCCAACTCCCCGATCTCCCGATGGCTTGGCGATCTTGATACGCAAGCCTTCTACGAATTCTGGTGGGAGGGGAAGGTCAGGGTTCATCAGTTCTTATACAGCGCAGTCTAGAGTCAGCCCCTGATGTGGAACGTGCGGTAAAACTCCAGCGGAAACCCGTCGGGACCTGGGCCTTTGTTCGCCGCACCCTTATGAACAGCATTGCGAGGTTATCCGCCGTAATTGTCGCTGTGAGAATCTCAGCACCAGCCCCGTCAAGGGTACCTGTCAAGGAATGGAAGGCATCAGTCGTTACAGTCATGTTCTGCTCCTCTGCTGTATAGAACTGTTTGTAGTGATGCACAAAGGCGTTTACGGTATCATTCTGGGACGTCAACTGGCGACCATGTGGCATGTCCAGGATTTTGCCCAGCTTTCTCCGACACCGCTGCTTCTCTCGGATAATATGATGCTTGGACAGGGGTTCGTCTAGTACACAATCTTGACATATTGGGCGTACTATTGAGCCTTTAAGGCAGTGACGCATAAGATAAATTATCTTCGCGTTAATCGGTTGAATTTCAACCTGTCGTTGAACAGAGGGGGCAGAGTTGGAGAGTTCACGGAGAATTGTGAAATAGTATTCCACGGTATGCCGTTGCCACAGCATTTTGACACGAGCGTAATGCATCATCGAACGACGTAAAGCAGGCTTGTTGCCGTCGAGCCACCACCAGGGTGTTGAAGAATACGCTGGAAGGCGTCTCTCACAGTTGTTCCACGTCGTCTCTACGACCTGCTTGCATTCCGTATCCTTAAGATTGGCGATATTCAGCTTCTATAGGCCTCGACCGCCTCACACCTTCTGCCTCTGGAGCGAAACAATGCAAACGTAGACGATATGGTCGGAGAAGGCGGTAGGCCATAATTCAGTGTCAAGCGTGACAGTTACGATTCCTTGGGGACCGTAGACATGATCAAGACCACTTGCTGAATGGCTGGTGACATACGTATATCGAGGTCCATCACCATGCACGCGGTCCCAAGTATCGGTGAGGTTCAGCCGTCCGCTGTGACCGAGCGGTCAGTCCGGAACCGCGCTGCTGTCTGAGGTTCTAATCCTGCCTCGGGCATGGATGTGTGTGATGTCCTTAGGTTAGTTAAGTTTAAGTAGTTCTAAGTCTAGGGGACTGATGACGTCAATTGTTAAGTCCCATAATGCTTAGAGCCATTTGAATTTTTTTTCGGTGAGGTTCAGTTCATGCACAAGCAGCTTGAGTTCCAGGCATGTAGTGAAATGAGGATGTTGGTCCTCCTGGATAAAATAGAATTGAAGTTGCCGCTAAGAATAATATGGTCGAAGCGGCCCACAAAAAAAGGAGCGACCTGTTCTGAGTAGAACGCCGACCGTTCCCATCGCTTGGCCGTGTCCGAGGGAGCGAAAACTTTGATGATTCGGACACGGTGGAAATAACAGCAAGATGGTAGATAAATTACATCATCTACCTCAATGCCTTCCTTTAAAAGACAGCCGTCCCACTGCTACTGTCAGCACACGTCGTGAGATAAGAAACATAGCCATAGATATCGGGAAACGTCGCTAGGCGAACTTCCTGCAGAAGGGCAACATCGAGGTCCGACGCCTTAGCATTTCACGGAGCAAGTGTAGTTTGACAGGGGTGCCAATGGTGTTGACACTGATGGAGCCAAGCCTGTAGGCTTGTCGCGGAGTTGTGACTACTGGCACACTCGTGGAGGCTCGAAGAGCAGCAGCGAACAGGAACTTTGTCCCGGCAGGCTGCACATCCCCATCCAATAACACTGTCGATTAGCAGTCGTGGGATGGAGCAGCAGCATTCGCTGCTGTCACATCGGTGGGTGTTTCGTCGTCTACATTGTCAGACAACGCAAAGGTGCGTGGAGGTGTGCGTCCAGTGAAGTACCTGTAGAGGTCGAAGGCGGCGTCACATTGGCGGTGGAAGAGTGGTGCTGGCTCAGCAGCTGTTCAACGTCCGTAGGTACAGCGCCTGGCGCATGCGAAGATGGTTGTACCTCAGACGGGGGCAGGCTGGTGCTTCCACCACGGAATCGTCCATCGGGGGAACATCTTGAGGGTTGTGATCCTCATCGTCTTGAGAGTGCGCCCTGCAAGTGTCAGAAGGGGCGATCCGCCGTTTCCGACGTCTCTTCGGCGACCGTTGCTTGCGCACGTGGTCTTCAGTGTCCGAAGACGCCTGGGGATCCGGGATCCGGATGGTCAGGCACAAAAGCATCGGTAGGCACAACCATGGAGTCAAGGTCCATCCCCTGCACCACTGCACATAACGGTAGGAGGAGGCAAGGGCAACGGTCTGTCCGCCACAGCCTGGGGCAATACCGGAGACGACGGTGTGCCGGTAGTAGGAGTCAGCAGCGATCGCGCTCGGGGGTCGTTATGGAGAAATCCGACAAACGTCATGTTCAGAGGTAGTGGTATCTGCATTCCGCCCAGCCGAAGACGTCAGCCGGAGCGTCGTCGGAGCGGTCGTGGCCTGTACGTAACCATGTGATTCTGCGTTGCAGACAGCTGGAACGGAGCTGTCCTTCTTTGCCACATCCCGAGCATGTCTTCGGTAGGCTCAACCGTGGAGTCAAGGTCCATCCCCTGCACTAGAGATTGCTCACCACTGCACATCACGGTAGGAGGAGGCAAGGGCGTCGGCCCGTCCGCTTATGGGCGGAATGCAGTTCAAATACACGGATCGTCCGCAGTCCAAGTCCCGCATGTTCCACAGTTACGTCACCGATGTGTCCATCAGAGTGACGGAACGTAAGACCACTTCGAGTTGCACTTAGAATTTTGTCACATTTGTCTTCGTTTAACCAATTTCACTTATACCACACTGCTCACTATAGACAGATGGATGCCAACAAGATCGTTGCTATCAATCTTGACTTCATCTCTGATAAACTGTTCGATTTCAAGCGCTTTTGGTCGGGCATATTCAGGTGAGAAGCTAATCTTCATTGTCGATTTTCTGTGGGCATACGCCATTCTCTTTCGAAGGAAATATAGTGCGCTAAAAAGGCAGAACCACGAAAACAATTCCGCGAGCGAACTGCACGGTGAGGACGTAAACAAGACGTCCGTGCCGCTAGCGTGCCGAAAGGGGAGTGCGAACCGACTTAGCTACCAAAGCACGACTCACAATCCCTCCTCACAGCTTTACTTTCTTACTCCTACCTTCCACACCTTACAGAATCTCTCCTGCAAAACTTGCAAGTTTAACAGTCCTGGAAGAGAGGATATGGCGGAAACGTGGCTTAGGCACAGCCTTGGAGATGCACCCACAATGAAATTTTCACTCTGCAGCGGAGTTTTGGTCGCGCACACAGTTTTAATCGGCCAGGAAGATTCATTTCGGGTAATTTTCTTCCTTTGGATGTCTTAGAAGGCGCATCTAATATTTGCATCGTTTAGGCATGCGCTCGCAGCCTCATCAGAGACGCTACGCTGCCAGCAGACTACAGTAGTTAGGTTATCTTTGCTCTGCGAAAATGCGCGGGTGTCAAGTGCTGGTTGCAAGGAGAAGAGATACGAAATCGTAGCGCGAGCTTGTACAGGATGGACATAGAACATGGTGCTCTTGGGAATTATTTTATTGTTCTGATGGAAGATATGATTATTACAAAAGGAATATTATCATTATAGCCTGAATGAGATGGATTTACTAATAAAGATACTATTTTAAGAAGATTGGAATGTAAGGTAACAAATGAACAAATTTTACATTACTGTGGCTACATTTAGCTAAACATTATGGTTCAACACCGACATTCAAATCAGGAATTTCTTTTTATTTTTATAAAGTTTTGTCACAGTCAATGTTAATGGATTTGAAATGACGAAAAAATTTCATCATTAGTATCAGGACTTTTGTGTTAGAATAAAATTTCATATTGAGTTACATTATTGTGTGTCTCCAGTATTGATCTTATGTAATTGTAATTTGTAACGTACTATTTTCTTATTGCCTGCTAAGCCTTCATTGGTGAAATTATGCAAATGGAATAGTGTAAAGAAATTTTTTTGAGATGAATTTTTTAAATAGTTCCCTGAGAAGAATTTTTGTCTACAGAATATCTCAGATTATCCTACGTCATTATTCAGCTCCCATTTAGCTGATGAACATTCTTTTTTATGAGAGATACTTTTTAAGAGAACCAAGTTTGCATTGCATGTATTTAAGAGATCACATTGCACTACCGCGATCGTCTGTAGTTAGTAGCAGTTCAGAAATTGAGATGCGCCTTTTCATCTTTTTCTAAGAGAGCAGGTTCACGGCGTTTTCCATTGCGACGCAGGTAACCCAAATACAGGAGATACGAGTTTTCATTTTCACAGGCTGAATTAACAGCGCTGAGTTTATTTATTCTCAGTATTTCTCATTAAAGTTCAGAGTTTTTGTTTTTTGTTCTTAACAAATATTGTTGGTTCAAACAGGGCACATTTCATTTACATTCTCGCAGTCGGACTTAGTTCTTAAATGTAAACATGAAGTTTGCTTATGCTCATATATCTTTTCTATGAATGGAATGTTTTGGTATGCTGCAGCTTACATTCATAAAGAGCCTACACATTCAGAAAGAGACAGTCCAGAAGTAAAGCAAACAAGGACACAGTCACATAATCTTCTTTATATTTTTTATTTGTTACGATAACTTTCAGTTGGTACTAAATGCACAGTTCCAATCACCACCTGTTATTATGTGTTCGATGTCATCATTTAGGAGGTGCAAAACCTCTTGTTTAAGAAACACAGCTTTTCGTATTTAGAATTACTACCAGGTGGAGCATAAATATTATTAATGAAAGTCAAATGAAACGTCTTAAAACTAGCCCCTCCCTGACTCTAAATATTTTACGTTGTCGACTGGTATGCATCTCTCGCCACAAACTCTGTCCTGCAGCGCTACAGTCTGGAACCGCGTGACCGCTACGGTCGCAGGTTCGAATCCTGCCTCGGGCATGGATGTGTGTGATGTCCTTAGGTTAGTTAGGTTTAAGTAGCTCTAAGTTCTAGGGGACTGATGACCTCAGAAGTTAAGTCCCATAGTGCTCAGAGCCATTTGAGCCATTTTTTTCTGTCCTGCATTTCCGGTCGCCGTATTTAAAATCTTTTAATTGCTTCCTGTATCACTTGCCATGTTTAATAACTGTTGAAGTAGCCTTGTCAAGTACTAACTCTATTTTATTTAATAGGGTTTGTTTATAAATGTTAACTGTTATGAAGGCACGGTTTTCCAGTTTAGTGTTAGAATTTTTCCTGTTTGTTCCCTTTATATTTATTTATTGTTTGTCTTTTAACTTTTAAGTTGCATTAGCACCACACTGCCAACGATGCCATTTATTGTGTGTTTGTGCCTCAATCTAGATGTGTAACATCTTTCCCAGTGTTGCTTACAAACATTGTAACTGCTTTGGCGACTATAGTAAGCTGAAGTCTGGTAATGGCCCCGCAAGCCGAAATCCGCTTAACGCAATAAATTGATGCTCTAAAACATAACTAATATAGTGATTTTCATTTATTACAATGTTTTCCTCTCAAGAGTCGACTGAAGAACCAGTTAACATCTAAAGTCTCTTAACACCCTAGAACACGAAGATCCTTTTGATTGAGTTCTTGTAGCATCAGCATATCTGTGTCTGATTCATATAAGAATTCCTTCAACGCACTTACGTTCACCGGAGATTGCGTTCTATTGATATTTAATATTGTTGTACTATACGTTTGATCCACAGGTGAAGAGGATGAAAAGGGATAAATGATTCCAGTATACATGAAAATATCCATCAAATTGTAACGGGTGCTTCAAGTTTATCATCGGGGAGTGGACATTGAGCTGACATTCTCACGACAGAGTCAGTCAGACAGAATTGGAATCGTTTCTGAATTACCTTCAGATGGTCATCTTCTCCTCGGACATCTTCTGACACCATTGTATCCGCCGCAATCTGCATTGGAGCTCGGTCTCTTTCAGTGTCATTTGCCCAGTCCATGATGTGATCTACCTCTTGACTTTTAATTTTCCTCGTCACCCGTTTTGCTGGAGCCACGTTTTGTGAGACTACCCCGCCGTTTTTTTCTTCCTCCTGTAACAGTAGCAGCACCAGAAGCAGTGTCATTGACTGTGCTCCTAGTGTGTTTTGTAATTTTGTTTTTGCTGCAATCATCTATTATAGAACTCTGTTTTTATCTCGCTTTTTTAAAGCTCGTTTTGGGCCCAACTTTTCTGCTGCAGGATGGGCTAAATCCCCGCAAGTCTCAGTTGCTCTAATATTGTTGTCAATGAGGGGTAGATTTTCTCGCGACTTCACATTGACTTCATAGGCGAGGTTGTTACCTATAACCCATCAAAATATCAACTCTGTCTGATTATTAATTACAGAGAAATTTACAATTTATCTAAAACAAAGTGGTGGGGTTTCAAGCCACAAAATGGGGTATAGACCCACACTGCTAGTCTTTGCCTTATTTGAGGTAAACACGGATAAAAATGGATGACTACCTCATAAAAACAGTTGAAATAACTCTTTGTATCATTGTTGTATTGTAGCCAAGTTACCCAACACAATATTGAGCTGAAATGCCTCGTAAATTTGAACTATGCTTAAAAATACTCGTACAAAAATAATACTTCCTTTACCTTGAAAGGAGGATTAGTTGTGTAACCTGAAAGAGTTCAACTACTGAGGCTAAGCCATCCACGTACCCAATAAATAGTGCACTTTAATAGGTCCTCTGGTTCTCCCTTGAAGTCCCAGGCTCGTGTTCTTCTTCTCTGAATACTACTTCGTCAAATAGTAAGTCCATATCTACATCTGAGCTTCTGTCGTGATGGGGCAAGTCTAAATCTGACTCTGAAGCATAATCAGCTGGTTGTTTGAACTGTTTTCTTCCTTTTTTGTACTGATGTAAGAAAATCTAGCTTACGTCGTTTTGTTTTTATATCATACACTTTTCTTTCTTTGGGACGTGTTTCCTTCTGAGTAGTAAGCTTTTGTTTTCGTATGCATTCTTCATAGGTTCGTTGTTTATTGGGTGTCGACGTTAGAAGCACAAATTTCAATGCTTTACCAGAGAGTTTCCACTTAATCTTCGGCTGAGATAACCTCACGCAGTGTGAGTTGGATGACATTTTTTGCGCTGGTTATCACTGAATAATTGTCGCACATTATTGGTGCTGCGGGAATATACCCCAGAATATCTGCGGGGATTTGTCCCATTTGGCAATTTCTGACAAATGCGCGATTGTTGATTTTAGATTGCAACTGCAATAATTATTTCCATTCGAAAGTGAAGGTTAAATACAGCTATGTCAACTAGTAATTGCATGATTCTCCTTTCCAAACTCAACAGTTATTCAGTATTCAAGTAAAACACCAGAAAAGTGACGTGTAAGTAGCAAAAAAAAAAAAAAGCCACATTTACCTCATTTTTTCAACCCTGGAGCGATCTGGTGGGGCTAACATTCGTGGACCAATAAGTTACAATAAGAAAAATCTGTGATCTGGCGGTCAACTCCTGAATCGATGGCACCCAGTTCAAAAACTCGGCTGCGCGGAGTGGCCGCGCTGTTAGAGGCGTCATGTCACGGACTGCGCGACCACTTCCGCCGGAGGTTCGAGTCCTCCCTCGGGCATGGGTGTGTGTGTTGCTCTTAGCATAAGTTAGTTTAAATTAGTTTAAGCAGTGTGTAAGTCTAGGGGTCGATGACCTTAGCAGCTTGGTCCATTAGGAATTCACACACCTGTGAACATTTCTTCAAAAACTCTGTGCGGGTTTTTACTCCACACCTACCCAACGTCTTTTCTTCTTGTGTTATAATTTCGCATCAGAATCTTCAGACAACCCAAATTTATATTCTAAACTTGTGGCTGCCTCCCTGAGACTTTTCTGCAATTTTTGGTCTCTGAGACTGGCAATTATTGCATCAGAGGCACCATCTGTACTCGCTTCTGTACGAGCCTCCACAAAGGGGACATCCAGAGTGACTTCCGGAAGTGGGAGCTGGTTTTCGGCTTGCACTCCGGAAGGAACGGGTGTCGCACCTGTGAAGTTCCCCGTCACAAATGCAGTCCTGGAACTGATTCTGGTTCTCTGTTTATAGAAGATGATGGAAACAAGACACCGGTCCAGCGAATGGCTTAAAATGAGAGAGAGATTTACCCATGAAAATCTGCTAAAGGAAGTATTACTCTCAGAACCCGATGATTACAAGTTTATTCGAATGGACAATGAAACTTTTATAAACTTGTTAAGGTCCTCGTAAAAAGAGGAAACTAGTCCGTCAAATTCGCTCTTATCTAGGCACGAATGTGTCCAACGAGTCTGTACACGAACCGAGAAAGACTGTCAGTTTTATCTTACATATGAAGCAGGCTCTATTCGGGTATTATACAGGGTGGTCCATTGATAGTGACCGGGCCAAATATCTCACGAAATAAGCGTCAAACGAAAAAACTACAAAGAACGA
This sequence comes from Schistocerca cancellata, assembly GCF_023864275.1. NCBI lineage: Eukaryota > Metazoa > Arthropoda > Insecta > Orthoptera > Acrididae > Schistocerca > Schistocerca cancellata. The sequence continues at coordinate 874,353,489 of NC_064629.1, read as the reverse complement.
AACTTGTCTAGCTTGAAGGGGGAAACCAGATGACGCTATGGTTGGCCCGCTAGATGGCGCTGCCATAGCTCAAACGTATATCAACTGCGTTTTTTAAAAGAGGAACCCCCATTTCTTATAACATATTCGTGTAGTACGTAAAGAAATATGAATGTTTTAGTCGGACCACTTTTTTCGCTTTGTGATGGATGGTGCTGTAATAGTCACAAACATATGGCTCAAAATTTTAGGCGAACAGTTAGGAACAGGTAGGTTTGTTAAATTAGAATACAGAACGTAAGTAAGTTTGAACGTTTTATTTCGGTTGCTCCAATGTGATACATGTACCTTTCTAATCTTATCATTTCTGAGAACGCGTGCTGTTACAGCGTGATTACCTGTAAATACCACATTAATGCAATAAATGCTCAAAATGATGTCCGTCAACCTCAATGCATTTGACAATACGTGTAACGACATTCCTCTCAACAACGAGAAGTTCGCCTTCCATAATGTTCGCACATGCATTGACAATGAGCTGACGCATGTTGTCAGGCGTTGTTGGTGGATCACGATATCAAATATCCTTCAACTTTCCCCACAGAAAGAAATCCGGGGACGTCAGATCCGGTGAACGTGCGGGCCATGGTATGGTGCTTCGACGACCAATCCACCTGTCATGAAATATGCTATTCAATACCGCTTCAACCGCACGCGAGCTATGTGCCGGACATCCATCATGTTGGAAGTACATCGCCATCGTGCTATGCAGTGAAACATCTTGTAGCAACATCGGTAGAACATTACGTAGGAAATCAGCATACAATACATTGCACCACTTAGATTGCCATTGATAAAATGGGGGCCAATTATCCTTCCTCCCACAATGTCGCACCATACATTAACCCGCCAAGGTCGCTGATGTTCAACTTGTCGCAGCCATCGTGGATTTTCCGTTGCCCAATAGTGCATATTATGCCGGTTTACGTTACCGCTGTTGGTGAATGACGCTTCGTCGCTAAATAGAACGCGTGCAAAAAATCTGTCATCGCCCCGTAATTTCTCTTGTGCCCACTGGCAGAACTGTACACGACGTTCAGAGTCGTCGCCATGCAATTCCTGGTGCATAGAAATATGGTACGGATGCAATCGATGTTGATGTAGCATTCTCAACACCGACGGTTTTGAGATTCCCGATTCTAGCGTAATTTGTCTGCTACTGATGTGCGGATTAGCCGCGACAGCAGTTAAAACACCTACTTGGGCATCATCATTTGTTGCAGGTCGTGGTTGACGTTGCACATGTGGCTGAACACTTCCTGTTTCCTTAAATAACGTAACTATCCGGCGAACGGTCCGGACACTTGGATGATTTCGTCCAGGATACCGAGCAGCATACGTATCACACGCCCGTTGGGCATTTTGATCACAATAGCTATACATCAACACGATATCGACCTTTCCGCAATTGATAAACGGTCCATTTTAACACGGGTAATGTATCACGAAGCAAATACCGTCCGCACTGCCGGAATGTTACGTGATACGACGTACTTCTACATTTGTGACTATTATAGCGCCATCTATCACAAAGCGAAAAAAGTGGTCCAACTAAAACGTTCATAATTTTTTACGTACTACACGAATATGTAATAAAAAATAGGGGTTCCTATTTTAAAAAACTCAGTTGATATCTACCTATGGCAGCGCCATCTAGCGGGCCGACCATAGCGACATCTGGTTTCCCCCTTCAAGCTAGACAAGTTTCGTTCTTTGTAGTTTTTTTCGTTTGACGCTTATTTCGTGAGATATTTGGCCCGGTCACGATCAGTGGGCCACCCTGTATATTATTGCACTAGTGGGAATGGCTACAAATGCTGATAAGGCATTTTTAACATTGATTCTGTCACTTTGAAGAAAAAAACAAGACACTGGTTCTGTGAATGATTTAAAATGAGAGAAGAGTATACACACAAAAACCTGTTAATGGAAATTTACACTCATAACCTGATGATCACATCAAATTTCTGCGGATGAAGAGTGAAACTTTTAATGACTTGTTTAGAGTTACTTCGCCCTCACACTTAAAAAGAAGATATATGTATGCGAACGTTTATTCTCTTCTACTTGCTCCTCTAATAACAGTTTATTAAAATGCCACAACGTAGGAATATACGGACCACATCTTCCGTGGGAGGACGGAAATTTCGATTTCTTTTATTTCATTGCACCCCCGCTTGTGTGTTATGCTAAAATAGTGATTTTGTTCATGATCTCTTCCTGCGTAATATATGGCTGCCAAAAGATGTGATACCTCTACAATTTTGGTAATTGTCGCTGCTATTTTGTTTTTATCCTTGATCGTAGTTCTCATAGTCGTGGGAACATACGATACTCAGAGATAAATTGTAATAAAACAATTTTTGACTAAATATATGCGGCGAATCATCGACACAAACAACGTCCGCTATCTTGTCAAACTTACCGTCAATCAAAATTTCTCGCAAAAACTTCAAATACGCTCTATGCCTGACAAGCACGTCAAACAGCACCGTACATTGTCAAATATGTGGCAAACATAGTTAAGTTTGACAAAACGTTTGCCCGTTTACGGGGGCTTTAAACAGGCCTCTCTGCTTAAATCGACTGGTCAGCAAGTGGCGCGGACGAAAATGTAACTGCTGGGACGTGACGGGCGCTGCCGGGTCTAGTTGCGAGGGCTGTTTCATGTGTCGGGATTCTTGCACTGCAGTCGTTCAGACCACGGCTGAGTAACTCAGCAGCATGTTTACGGCGCGAGCGGTTTAGGTAGGCCGCTTCGTCGCCGGGCGGCAATAGGCCACGCCGTGCACTCTGCACGTACGTGCTCCAGAGAGTCGCAAACACCGCGCATTATCAGCTGGCTGTTGCGGATCACAAGTGCTCTATAGCCTGTCACTGTGATGAGTGACAGGATGTGCTTAATGAAATTGATTTTCACCTTACGAATACCGTTAAACCCAGGCAGTGGAAAACCGCTACCCCACTTCTTCTCAAAAACTGAAAATACACATCCACATGGACTAAGCGGCCAGGTAATACGTTCACGAGGAACTTCGAAAGGCAGTTCGAATACTGACTCAGTACGGAGAACCAAGTCTGTGACACTATAATACCAATGATATGGCCTCATGAGATTTCTACAGTTTCAGTTGCAAACTGAAGAATTTTGAGCGAACTAGACTTACAACATTCACTATTGAACGATAACTTGATGGTGTCTCTATAAGTAATCGTATTCTTCTTCAAAAATGATACACAGAAATATCAATCATTATCCTCCAAACGGCACTAAGTATCAGAAATCAAACAAAATACAACACTCACAGTATACAGCTAGAAACTGCAACTAGCAAAGTAAAGAAGCTTGCCTCGCGAGGAACAGCCACAGAGAGCTTCGCTGAGCGGCGACTGCTCGCCACTACAGCTCGAGGCAGACTGAAGCTAAGACGGCAGCAACTCTCTCCCATTGTGGTCTCATAGCGCAACATTGAAGATAAGAACAGTTGTTACTTATGGCAAGTGCGGCATTACGGGAGTCCAAAAATTAAATTTTCTCTCTCATTGGCTCATCATACATCAGGATTAATGCAGCGTAAGTCATCGAAGTGGGAAGGGGAATGGCAATTGAATTTAGTGGGCCGATTCAGGACCACAGACGAAAGTAAATGCACTATCAGAGGGTTGCCAAATGTTTGAAATTACATTACCAATTATTTGTGATATGTAGCGAAATGTTTGTGGTGCTTGTATTACACGGGCTCTCAGAGGAAAAGCGGGAGGGCGTTTGGTTTTTAAACAGCATTACGTCCTGATACTTTCTAATGTCTGTTTAAGGCATTCAATTAGATTTATCCAATAGTTCTTCTTTTTTTTTAAAGCTTTCCAGAGTGAAAGGGCTATCTCTTCTCTCACCACCACACCATACGTAAACTACTGGCCATTAAAATGGCTACACCAAGACGAAATGCAGATGATAAACGGGTATTCATTGGACAAATATATTATACTAGAACTGACATGTGATTACATTTTCACGCAATTTGGGTGCATAGATCCTGAGAAATCAGTACCCAGAACCACCACCTCTGGCCGTAATAACGGCCTTGATACTCATGGGCATTGAGTCAAACAGAGCTTGGATGGCGTGTACAGGTACAGCTGCCCATGCAGCTTCAACACGATAACACAGTTCAGCAAGAGTAGTGACTGGCGTATTGTGACGTGCCAATTGCTCGGTCACCAATGACCAGTCGTTTTCAATTGGTGAGAGATCTGGAGAATGTACTGGCCAGGGCAGAAGTCGAACATTTTCTGTATCCAGAAAGGCCCGTACAGGACCTGCAACATTCGGTCGTGTATTATCCTGCTGAAACGTACGCTTTCGCAGGGATCGAATGAGGGGTAGAGCCACGGGTCGTAACACATCTGAAATATAACGTCCACTGTTCAAAGTGCCGTCAATGCGGACAACAGGTGACCGAGACGTGTAACCAATGGCATCCCATTCCATCACCCCGGGTGATACGCCAGTATGGCGATGACGAATACATGCTTCCAATGTGCGTTCACCGCGATGTCGCCCAACACAGATGCGCCCATCATCATGCTGTAAACAGAACCTGGATTCACCCGAAAAATTGACGTTTTGCCATTCGTGCACCCGGGTTCGTCGTTGAGTACACCATTGCAGGCGCTCCTGTCTGTGATGCAGCGTCAAGGGTAATGGCATCCATGGTCTCCGAGCTAATAGTCATGCTGCTGCAAATGTTGTCGAAGTGTTCGTGCAGATGGTTGTTGTATTGCAAACGTCCCCATATGTTGACTCAGGGATCGAAACGTGGCTGCACGATCCGTTACAGCCATGCGGATAAGATGCCTGTCATCTCGACTGCTAGTGATACGAGGCCGTTGGGATCCAGCACGGCGTTCCGTATTACCCTTCTGAACCCACCGATTCCATATTCTGCTAACAGTCATTGGATCTCGACCAACGCGAGCAGCAATGTCACGATACGATAAACCGCAGTCGCGATAGGCTACAATTCGACCTTTATCAAAGTCGGAAACGTGATGGTACGCATTTCTCCTACTTACACGAGGTATCTTGAAGTTCACAGCTATGGAAGGAAACATTAGAGAAGTGAAAGGGTCACGTGCATGGATGGTTCTCCGTACTGAGTCAGTATTCGAACTGCCTTTCGAAGTTCCTCGTGAACATACACTACTGGCCATTAAAATTGCTACACCACGAAGATGACGTGCTACAGACGCGAAATTTAACAGACAGGAAGAAGATGCTGTGATATGCAAATGAGTAACTTTTCAGATCATTCACACAAGGTTGGCGCCGGTGGCGACACCTACAACGTGCTGACATGAGGAAAGTTTCCAAACGATTTCTCATACACAAACAGCAGTTGTCCGGCGTTGCCTGGTAAAACGTTGTTGTGATGCCTCGTGTAAGGAGGGGAAATGCGTACCATCACGTTTACGACTTTGAAAAAGGTCGGACTGCAGCCTATCGCGATTGCTGTTTATGGTATCGCGACACTACTGCTCGTGTTGGTCGATATGGAATGACTGTTAGCAGAATATGGAATCGGTGGGTTCAGGAAGGTAATACGGAACGCCGTGCTGGATTCCAACGGCCTCGTATCACTAGCAGGCATCTTATCCGCATGGCTGTAACGGATCGTGCAGCCACGTTTCGATCCCTGAGTCAACACATGGGAAGTTTGCAAGACAACAACCATCCGCACGAACAGTTCGACGACGTTTGCAGCAGCATGGACTATCAACTCGGAGACCATGGCTGCGGTTACCCTTGACGCTGTATCACAGACAGGAGCGCCTGCGATGGTGTACTCAGCGACGAACCTGGGTGCACGAATGGCAAAACGTCATTTCTTCGGATGAATTCAGGTTCTGTTTACAGCATTATGATGGTCGCATCCGTGTTTGGCGACATCACGGTGTGCGCACATTGTAAGCGTGTGTTCTCATCGCCATACTGGCGTATCACCCGGCGTGATGGTATGGGGTGCCATTGATTACACGTCTCGGTCACCTCTTGTTCGCATTGACGGCACTGTGAACAGTGGACGTTACGTTTCATATGTGTTGCGACCTGTGGCTCTACCCTTCATTCGATCCCTGCGAAACCCTACATTTCAGCAGGATAATGCACGATCGCATGTTGCAGCTCGTGTACGGGCCTTTCTGGATACAGAAAATGTTGGACTGCTGCCCTGGCCAGCACATTCTCCAGATCTCTCACCAATTGAAAACGTCTGGTCAATGGTGGCCGAGCAACTGGCTCGTCACAATACGCCAGTCACTACTCCTGATGAACTGTGGTATCGTGTTGAAGCTGCATGGGCAGCTGTACCTGTACACGCCATCGAAGCTCTGTGTGACTCAATGCCCAGGCGTATCAAGCCCGTTATTACGGCCAGAGGTGGTGGTTCTGGGTACTGATTTCTCAGGATCTATGCACCAAAATTGCGTGAAAATATAATCACATGTCAGCTCTAGTATAATATATTTGTCCAATGAATACCCGTTTATCATCTGCATTTCTTCTTGGTGTAGCAATTTTAATGGCCAGTAGTGTATATAAATACGTTAAAGTCACCTCCACGCAACAGATACACTTAACACACAACTTTCACATACCACGAGGAAACGGGCTATTCAGTTCAAAATGGTTCAAATGGCTCTGAGCACTATGGGACTCAACTGCTGTGGTCATAAGTCCCCTAGAACTTAGAACTACTTAAACCTAACTAACCTAAGGACATCACACACATCCATGCTTGAGGCAGGATTCGAACCTGCGACCGTAGCGGTCGTGCGGTTCCAGACTGTAGCGCCTTCAACCGCTCGGCCACTCCGGCCGGCTAAAATTCATTGGGCCATTCAGTGTAGAAAAAACTTCCATATTAGGCTACTAAAGCTACCTATCCGGGTCTGCCCGTCAACAATGTAATAGATCTCTTCGTTTCTTAGGATTACAATGTCATCTACAAAAGATTCACCATAAACTGTTGGCACTCAGGAGTGGCCTCTGCAGCTTAACCTGTGTAGGTTCAAATGGCTCTGAGCACTACGGGACTTAACGTCTATGGTCATCGGTCTCCTAGAACTTAGAACTACGTAAACCTAACTAACCTAAGGACAGCACACAACACCCAGTCATCACGAGGCAGAGAAAATCCCTAACCCCGCCGGGAATCGAACCCGGGAACCCGGGCGTGGGAAGCGAGAACGCTACCGCACGACCACGAGTTGCGGACAACCTGTGTACGTCAGTTACCGAGGCTAGATACTACGATCCTGGCAACACACAGATTTCGACAAAAACGACAGTGCTGGGTTCGTTAGCGGAGCTAACTTCGACTAACCAGGAGTTTGGGAACATATCTAAGACAAGAAAAACTATTGCCGTGCATTTCCGTCAAGTACTTGGTAAGTACGAAGTGGATACTTAATGAGTCCCAGTATTCACAAGCCTCAAGTAATGCAAGAGAGGGCTTGGTGTCAGATGGAGTAACTACACTCCTGGAAATGGAAAAAAGAACACATTGACACCGGTGTGTCAGACCCACCATACTTGCTCCGGACACTGCGAGAGGGCTGTACAAGCAATGATCACACGCACGGCACAGCGGACACACCAGGAACCGCGGTGTTGGCCGTCGAATGGCGCTAGCTGCGCAGCAGTTGTGCACCGCCTCCGTCAGTGTTAGCCAGTTTGCCGTGGCATACGGAGCTCCATCGCAGTCTTTAACACTGGTAGCATGCCGCGACAGCGTGGACGTGAACCGTATGTGCAGTTGACGGACTTTGAGCGAGGGCGTATAGTGGGCATGCGGGAGGCCGGGTGGACGTACCGCCGAATTGCTCAACACGTGGGGCGTGAGGTCTCCACAGTACATCGATGTTGTCGCCAGTGGTCTGCGGAAGGTGCACGTGCCCGTCGACCTGGGACCGGACCGCAGCGACGCACGGATGCACGCCAAGACCGTAGGATCCTACGCAGTGCCGTAGGGGACCGCACCGCCACTTCCCAGCAAATTAGGGACACTGTTGCTCCTGGGGTATCGGCGAGGACCATTCGCAACCGTCTCCATGAAGCTGGGCTACGGTCCCGCACACCGTTAGGCCGTCTTCCGCTCACGCCCCAACATCGTGCAGCCCGCCTCCAGTGGTGTCGCGACAGGCGTGAATGGAGGGACGAATGGAGACGTGTCGTCTTCAGCGATGAGAGTCGCTTCTGCCTTGGTGCCAATGATGGTCGTATGCGTGTTTGGCGCCGTGCAGGTGAGCGCCACAATCAGGACTGCATACGACCGAGGCACACAGGGCCAACACCCGGCATCATGGTGTGGGGAGCGATCTCCTACACTGGCCGTACACCACTGGTGATCGTCGAGGGGACACTGAATAGTGCACGGTACATCCAAACCGTCATCGAACCCATCGTTCTACCATTCCTAGACCGGCAAGGGAACTTGCTGTTCCAACAGGACAATGCACGTCCGCATGTATCCCGTGCCACCCAACGTGCTCTAGAAGGTGTAAGTCAACTACCCTGGCCAGCAAGATCTCCGGATCTGTCCCCCATTGAGCATGTTTGGGACTGGATGAAGCGTCGTCTCACGCGGTCTGCACGTCCAGCACGAACGCTGGTCCAACTGAGGCGCCAGGTGGAAATGGCATGGCAAGCCGTTCCACAGGACTACATCCAGCATCTCTACGATCGTCTCCATGGGAGAATAGCAGCCTGCATTGCTGCGAAAGGTGGATATACACTGTACTAGTGCCGACATTGTGCATGCTCTGTTACCTGTGCCTATGTGCCTGTGGTTCTGTCAGTGTGATCATGTGATGTATCTGACCCCAGGAATGTGTCAATAAAGTTTCCCCTTCCTGGGACAATGAATTCACGGTGTTCTTATTTCAATTTCCAGGAGTGTATGTTTCAATCTAATGGAACACATCAACTTGCTGTAGCAGAACTTCCTGCAGTGTTTTCAATTGTGGCTGCTACGCTACAAATTGTACTAACTGGAGCCGGCCGCGGTGGCCGAGCGGTTCTAGGCGCTCAGTCCGGAACCGCGCGACTGCTACGGTCGCTGGTTCGAATCCTGCCTCGGGCATGGATGTGTGTGATGTCCTTAGGTTAGTTAGGTTTAAATAGTTCTAAGTTCTAGGGGACTGATGACCATAGATGTTAAGTCCCATAGTGCTCAGAGCCATTTGAACCATTTGTACTAATTGATACTTCAACTGATTAACGTGTGAAGTCTGTCGTAGTATATTTTCATATACATTAGTACTGCCCGCAAGAGATAGTACAAAGTGGAATTCTAACTCAAACTGCGAATAAGCTTTGCATAGCGTGGCACAAGTTGCTGAAGATGGCCAATACTATTTCGCCTAATGACGCAGCTCCGCGAGTGGCGTATACGGCTACGAGACGTTCACTCAAAAAACTGCTCAACTGTGTGTAAAGTCCTAAAGGACCAAACTGCTGAGGTCATTGGTCCCTAGTCTTACACACTACTTAAACTGACTTATGCTCAGAACAACACACACACACACCCATGCCCGAGGGAGGACTCGAACCTCCGGCAGGAGGGGCTGCGCAGTTCGTAAGACGCTCACTCAAGCTCACACTGTTGTGTAGAGAGCGTGAAGATTCAGTATTCGCGAGGATGATGCGCTTCCATTACTAAAAAGTTAATGTCGTATCGCATTGTTGGCTGAGATATCGCACGAAGTGAGTTCCACCACCTTCCAGACAAGGTGTTCCACTGAGCAAATTGGCCCCTTGCGTTGACGATATGTGAGAATTGTGCGTGTGTATTTATGGAGTGTAGAGTCATGTTATGCATGCGTGTATAGTGTAATGTTACGTTTGTGTTGATGACATTATCCACTCCTCTCAAAAAAGTGGTTCAAATGGCTCTGAGCACTATGGGACTCAACTGCTGTGGTCATAAGTCCCCTAGAACTTTGAACTACTTAAACCTAACTAACCTAAGGACATCACACACATCCATGCCCGAGGCAGGATTCGAACCTGCGACCGTAGCGGTCGTGCGGTTCCAGACTGTAGCGCCTTTAACCGCTCGGCCACTTCGGCCGGCCCACTCCTCTCGAATAGCACCAATGGGGCCCTCAAGACTAACGTCCCATTCGACGGACGGATCACCATCTATACTGCCACATGCCCTCACTTCATGAAACTCTTTGGAATTTAGCCCATTTCTTCCTAGAGTTGCGTACACACGACACGAAGTTTTCAGTGTTTTTTTTTTTTTTTATTCGCGAAGTGTTAGACTAATTGTGAAATATAAAAAAAAACTTGACAGTGAATGCTTTTTAACACATAAATTATGAGTTCTGTATAATAAGTTAATTCAAACTGTATTTTGTGAAGAAGAATATCTTATCGATTGTCGCAACACTGGGAAGAAATGGGTTAATCCAGGACATTGTTGCGAAGACTGGCGATTTGGAACTTTACCCTCGCACAACCCCTTCCCTTGACGGCCAAATACCGCCAGTGAAAAATTCCTCCACCACCTGGATTCGACCTGGTTTACCTGCAAGTGAAGCGCAGCCGCACAGACCTCGTCTATGGAGGTGCGTGCTACCTGTGCTTCTCACTACACTTCGCACTCCGATGTGACGTAGTGTAGCTAGCGACCGTGTTTCCTTAACCATGTGATAGGCCATGCGCCTGTGACCGCCCAACCACATGAAGGTGACTCAGGAAATTGTTGTCTGAGCGCTGCTCAGTCGCAGGGAAAGCGAATGATGGTGAACGAGTACCCACTCACGTGGATTCTTTACGCGGATGTAGTGCTCTAGTTCAAACCATTCACAGATGTACTCAGTACTAGTATCACAGAAGTTCGTAGTAATGTTGTTAAACTGATCATAGTTACTAGGAAAAGCGTAGAGACGACGTGACTCAATTCTGTGAGGAGAGGCTGGTGATACAGCGTCTATATTAAGTTATCAAGAAGGGTCTCCTGTTGTGGTACCCGATCAAGTTCACAAACGCCAGTCAAGAAAAGTATCATAGTCAACTTTGCAGTGCAAATATCGAAACGATGTTAGAAATAAAATTTGTAATGTAGGTGGCAGATTTATTATGTTTGACACTTGTTAAGCCTTTTCCTGCTTAAAACTGCAATATGTAGCGTATTGTACAGGGTGATTCAAAAAGAATACCACAACTTTAGGAATTTAAAACTCTGCAACGACAAAAGGCAGAGTTAAGCACTATCTGTCGGCGAATTAAGGGAGCTGTAAAGTTTCATTTAGTTGTACATTTGTTCGCGTGAGGCGCTGTTGACTAGGCGTCAGCGTCAGTTGATGCTAAGATGGCGACCGCTCAACAGAAAGCTTTTTGTGTTATTGAGTACGGCAGAAGTGAATCGACGACAGCTGTTCAGCGTGCATTTCGAACGAAGTATTGTGTTAAACCTCCTGATAGGTGGTGTATTAAACGTTGGTATAAACAGTTTACAGAGAATGGGTGTTTGTGCAAAGGGAAAAGTTCTGGACGGCCGAGAACGAGTGATGAAAATGCAGCACGCATCCAGCAAGCATTTGTTCGCAGCCCAGGAAAATCGACTCGCAGAGCTAGCAGAGAGCTGCAAATTCCACAATCTACTGTATGGAGAGTCCTACGAAAAAGGTTGGTTATGAAACCTTATCGTCTGAAATTGGTTCAAGCACTGTCTGCAGCTGTTAAGATTAAAAGAATCGATTTCTGTAATTTTATCCTTGCTCAAATGGAAACAGATGAATCTTTCGTTTCAAAGATTGTGTTTAGTGATGAAACAACTTTCCGCACTAACGGGAAAGTCAACCGTCACAATGTCTGTATATGGGGCACTGAGAATCAGCCGGAAACAACTCAGTATGAACGTGACTCGCCTAGGATGAACGTTTTCTGTGCCATTTCAGCCAATAAAGTTTTTGGTCCCTTTTTCTTCGAAGGTGCTATTGTAACTGGACTACAGTATCGGGAGATGTTAGAGAATTGGCTGTTCCCTCAGCTCGAACAAGAAGCACAACAATTCATATTTCAGCAGGATGGAGCGCCACCACATTGGCACTTATCTGTCCGTAACTACCTGAACGTCAACTACCCGAGGCGATGGATCGGCCGCCAGGCAGCCCGTGACAGAGCACTTCATCACTGGCCTCCAAGAAGCCCTGATCTTACCCCCTGCGATTTTTTCCTATGGGGGTATGTTAAGGATATGGTGTTTCGGCCACCTCTCCCAGCCACCATTGATGATTTGAAACGAGAAATAACAGCAGCTATCCAAACTGTTACGCCTGATATGCTACAGAGAGTGTGGAACGAGTTGGAGTATCGGGTTGATATTGCTCGAGTGTCTGGAGGGGGCCATATTGAACATCTCTGAACTTGTTTTTGAGTGAAAAAAACCTTTTTAAATACTCTTTGTAATGATGTATAACAGAAGGTTATATTATGTTTCTTTCATTAAATACATATTTTTAAAGTTGTGGTATTCTTTTTGAATCACCCTGTATATTATAAGCAGAGAGTAGTAAATAAATCTAAGGTGACTAAGTATGAGTAAAAGATAAAGTCCATTTCACTAGCCCGTGTCCGAGCCATTGGACTGCCTACAGATAGAGAGCAGCCTTTCCACATCGCAACAGCCCACTGGTCATCTTTTACCCCCGGGAATGTTCTCCCGTACTCATTTTATTGCGGGCTGAATGGATCTATGGACTCCTGGTGGGATGGGTACGAGTAAATATTCATTTACACTACTGGCCATTAAAATTGCTACACCACGAAGGTGACGTGCTACAGACGCGAACTTTAACCGACAGGAAGAAGGTGCTGTCTTGCTACATCGATAGCCTTCTCATCATCTATGCACTCCTTTCCGCGGAGAGCACCCTTCATTGGCCCAAAGAGATAGAAGGCGGAAGGTTCGAGATCAGATCTGTAGGGTGGATGAGGAAGAACAGTTCAATGAAGTTTTTTGAGCTCCTTTCGAAGGCGCAGAGTTGTGTGAGGCCGCGCGTTCTCGTGGAGAAGAGGAAGTTCGTTTGCATTTTTGTGGCGACAAAGTCGTTTCTTCAGTTTCCTGAGGGTACCACAATACACTGCAGAGCCGATCGTTGCACCATGAGGGGGGATGTCAAAGAGAATATCTCTTTCAGAATCCCAGAAGACTAAATGACTCTGAGCACTATGGGACTTAACATCTGTGGTCATCAGTCCCCTAGAACTTAGAACTACCTAAACCTAACTAACCTAAGGACATCACACACATCCATGCCCAAGGCAGGATTCGAACCTGCGACCGTAGTAGTCGCGCGGTTCCGGACTGAGCGCCTGAACCGCTAGACCACCGCGGCCGGCCCCAGAAGACTGTCGCCATTAATTTACCGGCTGATGGTACGGCTTTGAACTTTTTCTTCAGAGGAGATTTGGTGTGGACACTCCATGGATTGCCATTTTGTTCCGGTCGAAGTAAAAAACCCATGTTCATTGCCTGTGTCGACAAAAAGTTGTGAAATTGTCACGATCAGCCTCGTAACGTGCAAATAATTCCGCACAGACGGTCCTTCGTTGCTCATTACGGCCTTCTGTTACGAAGCGAAGAACATCGCGGGCAAACACGTGTGAGTACCACATCTGGCAGACGAGTGTGTCTGCGCTACCAACAGATACGTCTAGTTGTTCAGCGAGGCTTTAGACTGTGATCCGTCGATCACCTCGAATGAGAGTGTCTGCACGTTCCAGCATTTCAGGAGTCACAGCTGTTTGCGGCCGGCCGGCAGGCAGCAGATGTGAGGAGGTTGCGTGACCTTGTTGACATATGCCTCGCCCAACGACTCACTGTGCTTTTGCGCACTGCCAGGTCTACGTAGGCATTCTTGAAGCACATATGAATATCTGCGATGTCATGATTTTCCGACAAAAGAAGTTCAGTGACAGACCTTTGCTGGAACGCACCTGCGTTACAGACGCCAGTTTGAAGGTTACCTATAGCGCCGCCACCTATGCAAACTTCAGAAAACTGTAGGGGATGTAGCGGGATTATTTCACCATGACCCACAACAAATTCAGCATATTTTCAGTCGAAACTGGTCCAGAAAAAAAAGAGCGTTATATTACATATTGAACGTCCCTCACAATAAGGAGGTGAACTATTCACACATCAATTATGTATTGTATGTGGTAAACGTTTTTCGATTTAAATCTTACAAGTATTTTTATGGCTGTTAAAATTCACACTCAACAATTTTTTTAACTATCCGTATGGGGTTAGGAATCTGTATGGGCTCGAAGAAATTATTATACATTTTTTAGTCCTATTTATAAACGTGGTTTATTGGAAACTGGTTTTTATTTAAATAATTTTCTGCCTTATCGTCTTGTGCGTGACAAATTCTTCTATTGATTCCAAATATTTTGATAAGATTGCAATAGAGACATTCTGGTTCATCTCAGTTTCTCTTCACCTGAGTCAACCAATATTTTAGTTCTACCTACATATATCTCACGCAAAGACCGTGAAAGGTAAAATTTAGAAAGATTCGAGCTCAATCGTTGGCTTACAAGCAACTGTTCTTCCCGCGAATCACTAGCGACTGGATTAGGAAAATGGGAAAAAGCCAGTGATACACAGAGTACCATACACCGCACACCAGATACGAAAGCGAATTAATATTACATTGTCATCCACTTGTGAGCTATGGTGAAAGCTCGGAAGTCTCTGGGTCATCGGGAAGTTAATTTAAAATCAGTTGCCAAATCTGTACCGAATTGAAAAACAGACAAACAAGTCTGGTAAGCACAGCCATCTTGCAGAAACCCCAGTTGGACAGAAGATGCTCTGCGTTATGTTTCGTCACCCCGTCTTTTCACCCCCACGGCTTTCCTCTTACAGGTAGTTCTGCTTACCCCCACACTATTGCATTATCATCCAGTTCTGAGCTATGTTTAAAAATTCAGGTCTTTACCTCATCGGTTGGTAGGGCATATTCTGAGGCAACAAGGGATCACCAATTTAGTATTGAAGGGCAGCGTAGAGGGTAAAAATCGTAGAGGGAGACCAAGAGATGAATACACTAAACAGATTCAGAAGGATGTAGGTTGCAGTAGATACTGGGAGATGAAGAAGCGTGGACAGGATAGAGTAGCATGGAGAGCTGCATCAAACCAGTCTCTGGACTGAAGACCACAACAACAAACAACCTAATCGGGAAGTTAGTTTAAAATCAATTGCAATACTTGTACCGAAGATGCAGAAAGACAAGAAAGCAACCTATTAAAAACGTGGTGAAATCCCAGCCCCTGTCTGCAACTGAATTGGGGAGTCGAGTAGCTCACCAACTAGACCACTACGGGCACAACTAAGTATAATCCACGGAAGCAATTGAATGGACGTCATACATGTTGCAAAGATTTGTGACCGGTATAATGAGTTTGGACGTTCTATTGCGCAAATTATGTAACATGCACATTCAGGTATTTTTTACAGTTTGCAAATAAATGGATATCTCACAAATCTATACAGTCTCGAAGATACAGTATTTTTCGGAAGGAATTTGTACAGTTTTGAATATATGAAACCTCGAAAAACAGCGCATTTACATTGATGAAATCACATATACAGCATGATGGCGTTCTCTTCTCTGGCTGCAGATGCATGACCGAGTAAGTCTTTCCACCACTGCAAAATGTTTCAAAGAATGGATAGATTTCTTGAGGTTCTGTATGATTTACATTGCTATTTATTACTGCACTTTATCTTTATATTGCTAAAACGTGAATTTTATTACAAGTTATTTATTCTAGATTGGTTTATCCAACGAATGGTGAAGCAAAATCTGTGGCACAATCCTTCAACTGGGTATTGGCCTGGCTGTATGTACAGAGCACTAGAAGGGGGCAGGTACCCAGCACAGGTCCCCAGCTACCTTTCGCATCTGGGAAAGTTGCCCTGCATTCATTCGATAACATGCTCAGCCGACCTGGGGTGCCCTGGGAGGACTGGAACGTGGGCAGGGTCTAATTCTCTACCAGCTAGATCACTGCTTATTTCACACTACAGAAACTGTTAAGCGCCAGTGAAAAGAAGTGTATGATCATCTGCCATTTTTCGGGCGTAAATACAAGTAAGAGGTAATAATCACTTCTGGGTTGTCAGCCCGAAATACCAGTCATACTCAAGTTGCTTCTGGAAATACTGATAATCCTTTGTGTTTTGTTGCCGTCATCAATAAGTATCGATGAAATGAATATCTCACTAGAATAATATGACGCCGCTCTGTTATATTTAAACCATTTTGTTAGAGCTCATACTCATCTTTCTCCTCCGAATTTTGTTGATTCCCATTTTTATAGACTGAAATTATCGTCATAATGACTCAGGGTCCGCACAGAAATATTTAGGCGTTCATTTTTCCTACATGATATTCTAGAGCAGAACTGTCAATAAATAGTCTTAAGGACTATGGACCTTTCGCCAAGCACTAAGATGTGAATTTCAGAATACTCGTGTAGATGCAGAAACCGACATTTTCGATTTGATATGCTCACAGAGCAGTTTGTCTAAGTGGCTCTGTGGGTAAGTGCTGAACTACTCACTCACAGGTCTGGGGTTCGAATTTTCGTCAGTCCTATGATTGTCATCTGTCACTTATCAATTCTTTCACATATGGCGATATTTATTATGTGGAAAATTACGAGGTGCATAACTGACTGGGCAATAATTTCAAATTAGGAGGAAGACCAGGACACACCATCTCCAACACGATCCTGGCTAATAAAGCACCACGGTTGTTAAACGGACCTTAAGGTTGATAACAACATTGCTTTTTAACACTTTTTATTGGGTCGCTTTCTTGTCTGTCTGTGTCGCTGTTTATTCGGTACAAATTTTGCAATTTGTTTTAAACTAACTTCCTGATGAACTAGGTACGTGAAATTTTGAACTTACTCAGAACTGAATGGCAGGGATAGTATCCCTGGCGTACACTAAAATTTCGTCCGAGTTCTATCTTTCCAGCTCCTGGAAGCCAAACCACCTGTGCCAGTGACCGTAGACTGCCAGCTAGGAGGATATGCTGAGCCAGCTGTGGTAAACACGGAGGCTATCACAGCATGGGGGAACGACCGAGAGCCCAAGTCTCCCAGTGAAACATAATAACATCACAGAAGCCGAAAGATACCGTCATACTAGTGACCAAGCAGAGTTTCGTAAGGAAGGCTAGGGACAATGTAACAATAAGTACTCAGTTGTCGAGCCAGCAGAAAAGAGACTCTGAAAGGTGAAGTTGCGAAAGTCGGAAGTCACTGGGAGAGCTGAGAACGAGAGAAAACCAGGACACACGATGTCATAGACATCCTCACCACCACAGGGCACATGGGAAGCGCCAACATAAATACCGCACCGTTATTAACAAATGTCTGATTGCTGAGTACTGATTACCGACTACTCAGTACTTAGTCTCAGCCCTTGTCTCAGCTGTCCCATGTATGGAACCACGAGTCTGGCTGTAAGGGCGCTGCAGCTGCTAGCCGCACTGCCAGCTTCTGATGCGACGCTGGTGGGGCGTGAAGGCCGCCATCACCCTGCAGACTTGCTGCAGGCTTGACTTGCGTGACCTGGATGCTGTCCATCATGTGCCTTCGAGAAGGGGGGCCACTACACCTGCTCCTCCCATTCCTCCGACCGACACCAATGCTGCTGTCTCCTGTGTCAAAATGAGGACTGAGAGCTAACCCCTACTTGCCAGTGAGTATTTGAAGTGGACCTGCGATGTACGAGGTGCATTCAAGTTCTAAGGCCTCCGATTTTTTTTCTAATTAACTACTCTCCCGAAATCGATGAAACTGGCGTTACTTCTCGACGTAATCGCCCTGCAGACGTACACATTTTTCACAACGCTGACGCCATGATTCCATGGCAGCGGCGAAGGCTTCTTTAGGAGTCTGTTTTGACCACTGGAAAATCGCTGAGGCAATAGCAGCACAGCTGGTGAATGTGCGGCCACGGAGAGTGTCTTTCATCGTTGGAAAAAGCCAAAAGTCACTAGGAGCCAGGTCAGGTGAGTAGGGAGCATGAGGAATCACTTCAAAGTTGTTATCACGAAGAAACTGTTGCGTAAGGTTAGCTCGATGAGCGGGTGCGTTGTCTTGGTGAAACAGCATACGCGCAGCCCTTCCCGGACGTTTTTGTTGCAGTGCAGGAAGGAATTTGTTCTTCAAAACATTTTCGTAGGATGCACCTGTTACCGTAGTGCCCTTTGGAACGCAATGGGTAAGGATTACGCCCTCGCTGTCCAGAACATGGACACCATCATTTTTTCAGCACTGGCGGTTACCCGAAATTTTTTTGGTGGCGGTGAATCTGTGTGCTTCCATTGAGCTGACTGGCGCTTTGTTTCTGGATTGAAAAATGGCATCCACGTCTCATCCATTGTCACAACCGACGAAAAGAAAGTCCCATTCATGCTGTCGTTGTGCGTCAACATTGCTCGGCAACATGCCACATGGGCAGCCATGTGGTCGTCCGTCAGCATTCGTGGCACCCACCTGGATGACACTTTTCGCATTTTCAGGTCGTCATGCAGGATTGTGTGCACAGAACCCACAGAAATGCCAACTCTGGAGGCGATCTGTTCAACAGTCATTCGGCGATCCCCCAAAACAATTCTCTCCACTTTCTCGATCATGTCGTCAGACCAGCTTGTGCGAGCCCGAGGTTGTTTCGGTTTGTTGTCACACGATGTTCTGCCTTCATTAAACTGTCGCACCCACGAACGCACTTTCGACACATCCATAACTCCATCACCACATGTCTCCTTCAACTGTCGATGAATTTGAATTGGTTTCACACCACGCAAATTCAGAAAACGAATGATTGCACGCTGTTCAAGTAAGGAAAACGTCACCATTTTAAGTATTTAAAACAGTTCTCATTCTCGCCGCTGGCGGTAAAATTCCATCTGCCGTACGGTGCTGCCATCTCTGGGACGTATTGACAATGAACGCGGCCTCATTTTAAAACAATGCGCATGTTTCTATCTCTTTCCAGTCCGAAGAAAAAAAGTCGGAGGCCTTAGAACTTGAATGCACCTCGTATCTCCCGAATGCAAACCTTCGACGTCAATGAGAGCAGTCTGGAGATCGATACACAGAGCTGGAGGCTGCCAGAATCTGCAGGTCGACGGCTGCCGCGTGATGTACCAGCTGGCACACGACACTTTACTGTGCTGACAATGCTGCCAGTCAAGTGCACGCTGGCCTCCCACTGCTGAGGAGGCACTGCTTTGCCTGCCCATCTGAGGCATGGAACTTTGGAAGACAGTCCTGTGTTACTACCTAACAAATGTGTTATTGTTAATGACGTCTTCTTGGTGCTCTCGAGAACAACTGGGACCTCGCCACCACATCTTCCCCAGCTCTTTGCTGACGATTGTAGGAGTCTGAGACTGGACTCCTGGTGTCAGCAAGTGGTTCTCAGTGGTAGAGATGTCTATGCCTGGTGCCACATCCACACATCTAGGACAACAGCAGCTGACCATCTACGCAGCTCTAACATGAGGTCAACTGCCACAAGTTGAAGTTTGGTGAGTGACATATTTGTTTGCTTTCTTGTTTTGCATTTTCTTACGGCCAATTTGAGCAGTAGGAACCTTGACAGTACGTTAAAAGTGTCAATTGTTAGACTACAAACTTGTCTCAGTTCTGGGGGAACACGAGAGAAGTTTACCTGCAGCCAGTAAGGCGTCCGTACCGTAATTTATCTGGGCATGACTTAATTTAATCGCTTTCTTCTCTGTCTAATCCATCTAGTTCTCATAGGAGTGGGGGTTAAAAGGGTTTGGTAATGCCTATCGTCTTGGCTACCCTGAAGGACCAGAGAGTTATGCAGATAGTCAAATGGTTCAAATGGCTCTGAGCACTATGGGACTTAACATCTGAGGTCATCAGTCCCCTAGAACTTAGAACTACTTAAACCTAACTAACCTAAGGACATCACACATATCCATGCCCGAGGCAGGATTCGAACCTGTGACCATAGTGGTCTCGCGGTTCCAGACTGAAGCGCCTAGAACCGCTCGGCCACAGCGGCCGTCCCAGGTAGTCAGTGAATGAGTTCCAGGAAGTGTGACTGCACTTAGCTGCACTGTAGCTCTGCTTTTAGTTGTGTATTTGCTGTGTAGAACTGTAACAAACACTTCCTGTAAGTCCTGTGTCTACCTAGACACCTGTATCTACTGCTTTATGGGTCTCATGGATGAAGAGAGTGAGTGGGTTTCACATGATTGTTGCTTCTGAAACCCATGTTGATTCCTACATAGGAGAATTACAGGCTCCAGAAACGTCATAATACGCGAGCATAAAACATGTTCCAAAATTGTACACCAGATTGACATCAGAGATATTAGCCTATAGTTTTGTGCATCTATTAGCAGACCATTTCTTAAAATCGGAATTACCTGTAATTTTTGCAGTTGCAGGAAGTGTTGGGGAGTGAGTACCAGTTCACCAGCATTGTGAAGCCTAATGCAGGATTGGCTCAGGTGACTGTTAACATAGGGGGGTTATGTAGGGATTTTACTAAAGAGGGTCAGGTAGTGATTGTGGGTGGGGCTGGTAATAGTATTGATAGGGATGGGGAGTATAACATAGATGGTGACCTGGAAAAGATAGCCACTCAGACTGGCAACACGAATGTGCATTTCGTGGAACTGTTTCAGCGTCACGATCGGCCTCATCTTAATACAGCCGTCAGGCGTAATAACATGAGACTAGGGGGTGCGCTGATGACAGAAGGCATGAGTCACATTTCAGTGGTGTCGGTTGGTTGGTTGGTTGGTTTTGGGGAAGGAGACCAGACAGCGTGGTCATCGGTCTCGTCGGATTAGGGAAGGATGGAGAAGGAAGTCGGCCGTGCCCTTCCAGAGGAACCATCCCGGCATTTGCCTGGAGCGATTTAGGGAAATCACGGAAAACCTAAATCAGGATGGCCGGACGCGGGATTGAACCGTCGTCCTCCCGAATGCGAGTCCAGTGTCGAACCACTGCGCCACCTCGCTCGGTCCGGTGTCGGTGGAGTCTATCAGCAGGACGGGTTTCACTAGACATGGCCTGCACCTCAACAGGTATGGAAAGGGGAGATTGGCAAAGCTTATAGGTGACAGCCTAGGTGGGGGTGGTGGGATCACTCATGGGAAAATTCCTGTACTAGTGGGTGTTAGAGCTGCACCTTTTTTAGACTGAAGTCAGCTGATAGGTATTCCTGCTTAAGGGAAGTCTCTCTAACAAAGAAACCACTTTAGACAAAGCTTAGGTATCCGAGTATTGAGGGAATTAGTATATTTCATCAAAATATGCAAGGTATTAGAGATAAAGTTAGTGAACTGCTTATAGATGTTGACTCTGAAATTACTGGTATATCTGAACACTTCTTAAATAAGGAGATAATTCAGAGGCTTCCTTTACCAGGATACAGGTTGGCTGGCAGCTTTCCTAGGAGCTCTTTGCGGTGTGGGGGAGTAGCCATGTATGTGAAAAACGGTATCCCAATTGAGTCAATTGATGTTTCAAAGTACTACACTGAAAAGGTGTTTGAATGTTGTGCAGGTGTGGTTAAATTTAGTGGAGTTAAAAACTTCTAACTGTTGTTATTTATAGATCCCCAGACTCCGATTTCACGACATTTTTGCTAAAGCTAGAGGAGGTTCTTGGTTCACTTTATAGGAAATACAAAAAGTTAGTTATATGTGGTGACTTCAATATTAATTGTATAAGTGATTGTGCAAGAAAAAGGATGCTGGCAGACCTCCTTGATTCATATAATCTTATGCAAACCGTATTCTTTCCAACGAGAGTGCAAGGGAACAGTAGAACAACCATAGACAACATTTTTGTTCATTCCTCATTACTAGAAGGGCATTCTGTTAGCAAAAAAGTGAATGGCCTTTCAGATCATGATGCACAAGTTTTAACTCTAAAAGTTTTTTGTGCTGCAACACATGTTACATATAGTTATCAACTTTTTAGGGAAGCTGATCCAGTTGCTGTAGAGACCTTTGTAAACCTTATCAAGGAACAAGAGTGCCAAGATGTTTATAGTGCTGATACAGTAGACGATAAATCTAATTCTTTCCTCAAGACTTTTCTCGTGCTATTTCACAGTTGCTTTCCGTTAGAACGTTCAAAACAGGGTACTAGCACAAACAGGCAGCCTGGGTGGCTGACTAGAGGGATAAGAATATCCTGTAGAACAAAGTGGCAATTATATCAGAACGTTAGAAACAGTCAAAATCGAAATGCAGCAGCCCATTACAAACAGTATTGTAAGGTGTTTAAAAAAGTTATTAGGAAGGCAAAAAGTATGTGGTATGCAGATAGAATAGCTAAGTCTTAGGCATAAAGGAAGTGGATGGCCTGCAGAGACAGCTCGAGGATATAGAATCAGTGCGTAGTGGGAATGTCCATGTTACTGATAAGTCGCATATATGTACAGTATTTAATAATCACTTTCTGAATATAGCAGGTGAACTAAATAGAAACCTAGTCCCAACAGGGAATCATATAGCGCTCGTATAAAAAAGTGTTCTGAGACTGTTACCTGAAATGCTCCTCCATGATACTGACAAGAGGGAGATTGAGTTAATAATTAAATCACTAAAGACCAAGAACTCTCATGGATATGACGGGGTATCTAGCAGAATACTGAAGTATTGTTCTATGTATGTTAGCCCAGTACTTACCATATCTGTAACTTTTCCTTTAGGAGTGGTCGGTTTCCTGACCGATTAAAGTACTCGGTAGTGAAGCCACTTTATAAAAAGGGAGACAGGGATAATGTTGACAATTATAGACCTATTTCTATGCCATCGGTGTTTGCTAAAGTTATCGAGAAGGTTGTGTATACAAGGTTAGTGGAGCATTTAAATTCACATAATTTGCTGTCAAATGTACAGTTTGGTTTTAGTAATGGTTTAACAACTGAAAATGCTATATTCTCTTTTCTCTGTGAGGTTTTGGACGGATTACATAAAAGGTTGCGAACGATAGGTGTTTTCTTTGATTTAACGAAGGCTTTTAACTGTGTTGACCACAAAACATTACTGCAGAAGTTGGACCATTGTGGAGTAAGGGGAGTAGCTTACAATTGGTTCGCCTCTTACTTTAAGAACAGAAAGCAGAAGGTAATTCTCCGCAATATTGAGAGTGGTAGTGATGTTCAGTCCCAATGGGGCACTGTTAAGTGGGGCATTCCCCAAGGGTCGGTGCTGAGGCCGCTGCTGTTTCTTATTTATAAAAATGATATGCCTTTCTAGTATTGCAGGTGATTCAAAAATATTTCTGTTTGCTGATGACACCAGCTTGGTAGTGAAGGATTTTGTGTGTAATATTGAAACATTATCAAATAATGTAGTTCATGAAATAAGTTCGTGGCTTGTGGAAAATAATTTGATGCTAAATTACAGTAAGACTCAGTTTTTACAGTTTTCTAAATCACAACTCAACAAGAACTGATATTTTGATCAGACAGAATGGGCGTATTATAAGCGAGACGCAACAGTTCAAGTTCCTAGGCGTTCGGATAGATAGTAAGCTGTTGTGGAAAGCCCATGTCCAGGATCTTGTTCAGAAACTAAATGCTGCTTTATTTACCATTAGAACAGTATCTGAAATAAGTGACAGTTCAACACGAAAAGTAGTCTACTTCGCATATTTTCATGCGCTTGTGTCGTATGGTATTATTTTTTGGGGTAATTCTTCTGATTCAAAAAGGGTGTTTTCGGCTCAAAAACGGGCTGTTCGAGCTATATGTGGTGTAAGTTCGAGAACCTCTTGTCGACCCCTATTCAATAGTCTGGGAATTCTGACATTGCCCTCACAGTATATATTTTCTTTAATGTCATTTGTTGTTAGCAATATTAGCTTATTCCCAAGAGTTAGCAGCTTTTACTCAGTTAATACTAGGCAGAAATCAAATCTGCATGTGGAATGCAATTCCTTGACTCTTGTGCAGAAAGGAGTGCAGTATTCTGCTGCATCCATTTTCAATAAGCTACCACAAGAACTCAAAAATCTTACCAGTAGCCCAAACGCTTTTAAGTCTAAACTGAAGAGTTTCCTCATGGCTCACTCCTTCTATTCTGTCGAGGAGCTCCTGGAAGAGCTGAAAAATTAAGCAAATTCCAGTGTTACAGTGTTGATTTTCTTTATTTAAACTTGCGAATTGTCGCCTGAATACGTTTCTTGTATTTCATTTTATCTGTTTCTACTGTCGTGTTATAATTTCATGTATTGACTCGTTCCATGACCATGGAGACTGCTCCTTAATTTAGTCCCACGGAACAATAAATAAATAAATAAATAAATAAATGAAGGGACACGTACAGCACAAAAGCGTGCAGGCCGACCTCGTCTGTTGACTGACAGAGACCGCCGACTGTTGAAGAGGGTCGTAATGTGTAACATGCAGACATCTATCCAGACCATCACACAGGAATTCCAAACTGCATCAGGATCCACTGCAAGTACTATGACAGTTAGGCGGAGGTGAGAAAAGTTGGGTTTCATGGTCGAGCGGCTGCTCATAAGCTACACATCACACCGGTAAACGCCAAACGACGCCTCGCTTGGTGTAAGGATAGTAAACAGTGGACGATTGAAGAGTAGAAAAACGTTGTGTCGAGTGACGAATCACGGTACACAATGTGGCGATCCGACGGCAGGGTGTGAGTATGGCGGATGCCCGGTAAACGTCATCTGCCAGTGTGTGTTGAGCCAACAGTAAAATTCGGAGGTGGTGGTGTTATGGTGCGGTCGTGTTTTTCATGGAAAGGGTTAGCACCCCTTGCTGTTTCGCGTGGCACTATCACATCACCGGCCTACACTGATGTTTGAAGCATCATCTTGCTTCCCACTGCTGAAGAGCAATTCGGGGATGGCGATTGCATCTTTCAACACGATCGAGCACCGTTCATAATGCACGGCCTGTGGCAGAGTGGTTACATGACAGTAACGTCCCTGTAACGGATTGACCTGCACAGAGTCCTGACTTGAATCCTATAGAACACCTTTGGGATGTTTCGGAACGCCGACTTCATGCCAGGCCTCACCGACCGAGATATCTCTCTTCAGTGCAGCACTCCGTGAAAAATCCTGATTGAACGTATTCCTGCCAGAGTTGGAACTGTCATCAAGGCTAAGGGTGGGCCAACACCATACTGAATTCCAGCATTATCGATGGAGGGCGCTACGAACTTGTAAGTCATTTTCAGTCAGGAGTCCAGATACTTTTGATCACATAGTGTACCTTTTGATAAGTACAGATTGGTCGTAATAAGCCACTGACCTATGTGATACTTAGGTAATACTGCCCTCTTGTTATGTCTCCTGTCCTGTCGTTCCAAAGCTTTGATATTAGTCGTTTTCTCCGTTGCCAAACAGTTGTTAACCTTTTAGAGAAATATTTCACAGCCAGAATAACTCTTCATGGGGGAAACTTACAAAGCTCAGAAGGAGACGGCTTTTGCTGACAAAAATCAACCATGCATGGGGACAACACAGCGCTCTTAGGGATTTTCGAATTATATTTTCATGTGACTAATGCAAATAGAGCATCCCGGTTATTATGCTGTGTGTTAACATGATAGCTTAACATCTTTGCAGTTGTCTGATGGATCCATGGATCCTCTGTATTCGACTCATTGCATGTGGATGTAAATCACTGGTCCAAAGTTTCTTAATCCTCGATGATATACCATGAGTGGAGGTGGGGGGGGGGGGGGGGGTACTTTATGCCCACATTTTAAAAATATTGTAATCTAGTAATGTATTTCATATTTTGAAAAAATATTTGTTGTTTTTAATGACTTCTTATACCACATTGCGCAACTGTTTTTGATTTGTCAGTTAAACATAGCCCAAAAATTTATGTCTTAGTAGTAAATGCGACTTTTAACAACAAATGTAACATCCACTTTCTCAAGTTTATGATCCTTCTTACAGATCTACATATCTTTATAAAGTATGTTGTGAATAAAACTTAGCGATAACTAACGAAATGAGTGTTTTTAAAATTATTTACTGTGGTCACGATGTACCCTTCCTCCCTGGGTATGCATTACTATAATGCATTGGTAATGTTGTGCTTATGTTAAAAGATATTTCCAGGTTCTGGACCTTTCTTATACTCCAGTACGTATTTATAAAGAATGTTATTAGTAAAATTAATAACAATTAAGGATTTTATTAAATTTTTTGTGGTGGTTGTAAAAAACTCATTACAGAAATTATGTTACTATTTCTAGAGTAAATGCCCAATAACTAGCATAACTGTTTCAGTAAATCAACAAAATTTGTTCCTTGGTCAGCTATCATTGTTGCAAGCATTCAGAATTTTGCTATCTGCTCTTTCACCATTGCATTTGCTAGTGATTAGGCCTGCTGGTTTGTTACGGCTATCATAAAAACAAATTGCAAAAATGATCGATTATTGTCGATACATAACGGTTTCCTGCTGGTATTTGCACAAATAGCCCAAAAATATCCGTACCGATGATTTGAAATGGTTTTTCTGCCTTGGGTAATGGTAACACAATCCTTTAATGACTGAGTTCCACCCTTTGTGGACATGGAATGTAATTCTTGATGCACTGATTAACATTTTGTCTGCATGTTGCCCATCACAAATTTTGCACTACCCTGCATTCTGTTGCCCTGCTATAAGCATGTGCTGCTGAAATCGAATTGTGGACCTGCTTCAATATATCATTTCGTAAGTTCTCTGGCATTATGGGCTCAAATGGCTCTGAGCACTATAGGACTCAACTGCTGAGGTCATTAGTCCCCTAGAACTTAGAACTAGTTAAACCTAACTAACCTAAGGACGTCACAAACATCCATGCCCGAGGCAGGATTCGAACCTGCGACCGTTGCGGTCTTGCTGTTCCAGACTGCAGCGCCTTTAACCGCACGGCCACTGCGGCCAGCCTGGCATTATGATGCATAGACCACATCTCATCTTCCTGTACAACACTCTATCCTCTGTGCCGAATTACAATTGTCTATAAAACTACTGACAATCTGGGTCATTGGTTTCTGATTCCTTCTGTTCATTATTTTCTATGCTAGCACATTTCATGGCATATATTTTGCAATTCAGACCTTCTGCATTTGTGTGTGATCTTTCTGGATGATGTATTACTTCGAAGTCAAACTCACTAAGACACATAGCTCACATAGATAACCTACTAGTTGTATCTTTAAGCCCCATCTGACTGCTGCATGAACAGCTATTACTTTTAAGAAATTTGAAAATTTGTGGTACGTTTTGTGGGACCAAACTGCTGAGGTCATCGGTCCCTAAGCTTACACACTACTTAATCTAACTTAAACTAACTTACACTAAGGACGACACACACACACACCCATGCCTGAGGGAGGACTCGACCTCCGATAGGGGGGGGGGGGGGGGAGGGTGCCGCACAAACTGTGACAAGGTGCTGCATGGCTACCCCACATGGCTGTTACTTTAAAACTTATTCTGTATTTATGATATTGGAAATAATTTATTCTGAATATTAGTCCCAGCATTTCTTCTTCAGTTATTGAATGACTGTACACTACCTTATTAAGCTGTATGTATGCATACTGTATGAGGTGTACCTGTCCATATATTTCCTTACTAAAGACACAACCTAAGGTAAAATGGCTGGAGTCACGTAACAGTATAAACTGTTTCTGGCAATCTCTTTACTGTAGTGGGTGTTACAGAAGTGATATTAACAAGTCGTGGATCGGTGCATACCCTATGTTGGTTGATAACATGGCCGAAACGACACACTTCTTTTAAAATGAAATGCCACTTTTCCAGGCTAAGTGTTATCTGTGCTGCACACAGATAATGAAAAACTTTGTGTGAACACATTATATGCTCCTGGATATCTTTGGAAAATAGTCGAAAATTACACATCATATACTCCATACGACTACATCTAAAACGTTTAACATCCATATTACCTTCGTCTCCCATGGTTTGGTGACCATATCTATATCATCTAGCACCATAGCGGTTTCTACTGTTTCATTCAGAGTCTGGAATTTCATCCGAACTCTTCATGACCTTTCTGGCTGTAGCCGCCATAAAAAAACGTCAAGTGACCTGTCCCATGCTATCTGCAAAATGGCCTTGGATGCATCATCATCTTCCATGAGCTCGTATGTATTAACATCACTTTTGTCAATATAATCAATAAAACACACTATGGTTCCCCAAGTTTTTGTAACAGTTTTAAGTTGCTCACGGTAGTATCTGGACGTATTTTTTCTCCTATATCTGTCCACGAACTCTTGCTTGAGGTCATAAAACGACGGTGCTTTCCTCAACTTTTAGTGGCTCATAACATATGTCCTAGCATCCACTGCTAGTTTTAGCTTGGCTACACTCAACGGTTACTTACTTCTCCAATTTTACAGTTTAGTGGCAGTGTTTAAATTATCAAAAAATACGAAGACATCTTCCATTGATTTTCCTGAAAATGGGTTGCAAATGCAGCAGCGTTAGTGTCCAGGACAAGTGGACTAGGAAGCAACCGCTACCTGCTTTCCTCCCTTAGTTGTAATTGAGCTACTTCATTTATTAGCTGCTGAGCTGAGACTTGCTTCTCCATACTGCCTACTTACTACCAATCAAGGTATACAGTACACTTGAAAAAAAACGAAAAGTAAGAAGAAAGGGTACAGAAGCAATTATACGAGCCCAAACAAAACTCTGACTTTGGCACTTACTCGTATTGCTGCATAGGATGCCACTGCTGCAGAACGTCTATGGTCCTGGCTGCTGTCTTCTGGCTGCCATCTTTGTCCTCAGGATTCGTTCTGACACCAATTCTAATTGGGTAGATGTAGCAGTCACTCTCTGTAAATAATTCTAACAGTGTGTGTAGAATGACTTAGTGTAAGCTAGGATTCTCTGCTGAGGAAGGATGTGTTGCTTAACTGAAGAAGGGACGATGATGGTTACAATTGCTTCTTTATTGAGGCTTGTTTACAATTGGTAATTGGCGGCATGGGAATATCACAGCATTTCTCCAGTGCAGCGGCTTCCAGGCTGCGCGTTCTGCTGCTTCTGCTACTGTTGCTGCTGCCAAGTCACCAGGTTCCCATATTTCCAAGCCATAGCCAGTGTGGCTGGCAGTGGCGCCTACGAGGACGTCAATCTGTGTTATGCTCAAGGTTCTGGAGTGCAGTGGTCTTCTGTAGTGAATGCAGAGATGGCTGGACCCTAACGTCATATTCTCTGAATGGCGGCAAAGTGGGGGGCTGTCATGGCGCCCAGGTGCTTAGACAGCAGGCTGCAGTTTGGGTCTCACTGGCGATAAAGGTGTCTGTAACATTGGTGTGGCACACAACTGCTCAGCTGCCAAGCTGTTTGATATTGACGAACTGGTTGAGACACTTTTAAATACTGCTTCTCTGAGTTGATTTCATGGTAACAGCAGTGTTGGTGTACCATGGCCATTAGTCTGGAACGTGGCGTGGACGCAGCTGTCGTTATTGGCCTCCAATACTCTCTGGAGGCTGGCCCGGCATCGGCACATGTGCCCTATCATAGTAGACACAGTTGCGAGGCTACTGACTATGCAGTCCACTGGCCAGTGCCCAATTCGGCTTTAGCCTGATTCTGTCATGGCTCTTCACTGCTCGTTCGAAGTCTCCTTTATAATTTTACCCTTTACACCGAATATTTTAGAAGCTTGACTGCTGTCACTTATTGTTTGGTTGTTATCATTAATACCAAAGTTCTTACATTCCCCAACTAATTCCTTGTTTCTCTTTCAACTGTTGCTCACACAGATTTAAGTTTTGTTATCGATAGTAATGGAAGTTATGGTAGTATGTAGATAACTTAGGAATATACAGGAACGACTATTTTACTCCATAATGGGGAATAACTCGGTATAGAGATGAGTTACAGCAACATTTTTAGATAAAAGTTGTATGTGGCAATGAGGTTTACGCATTGCTATTAACGGCCGTGAACTTAAAATTGATTATTAGGGTTACTTGGAAGTTAAAGTGAGTTTTTTTTTTAATCGGAAACCTAATATTTGATTTAAGATTTTAAAAGAGTGGCAAATTTTACGTATGAAATGATACATTATTCAAGGTCATGGTATGGTTCAAAGAAGGCCGAATAGGCAAATATGTTTTTAGTTCTAGTAAGGATTAATTTACAATGGAGGAGGAATACAGCAGAATACAATGTTGGATACAAATTGGAAGCGGCATTCCGAGGAATCAGAGACGAAGGAACTCACTCAACGACGTATAAATCAATGATCTACGTTTTATTTATGTTTGTTCCTTCTGGAAAATATCAAAACTACACTGATATGTTGTGGTGTATTAATTTTGCCAATAAACTCATTGTTGAAAACTTAAATTCAAATCTCTCTACCGTCTTTCCAAATCCGACGCCACAAATAGAGGTTTCCATGAAACAAAACTCAACTAGTGACATTCCATAATTTCGTTTAAGACCAAGGTCATTGGTAATATGATACGTGACCTCATATGCCCCTTCCAGTTCGTATCTAGCATTGTATTTTACTGTATACCTCCTCTATTCAGACTTAATCCCTACCAAAATTAAAACATACTTGCTTGTTCGACGTTCATTGAGCCTTCCCACGACGTTGAATTATAATGTATCATTTTATACATAAAATTTTCCCTTCTTGTCAAATCTTAAATCAAATATTTGGGTTCCGATTTCAAAAAAATCACTCTAACCTCCAAATCACCTCGAATATCACGTTCAAGGTCGTGGTCATCAGTAGCAATGCGTGACCCTCGTTGTCAGCTACAACTTTTATCTAAAACATTTTCCTGTGTCTCATCTCAGTCCCAAGACATTCTCCATTATGGGTTAAGACAGTCCACCCTATATATATATATATATATATATATATATATATATATATATATATATATATATATATTACAAGAGATAGAAGAGGACTTCCAACGAGCTTATGCTTCAAACGATTCAAACGATCGGACGGAACACTGGAGACAAACTCGAAAAAGGACTGCGAAATGTCAGTGCAATTCTTTGACACACTACCAAGCTGGGATAAACCGATGCAGATCATAAAGCTCGAGAAGCCAGAACGCAACCTCGATTCGAAACCGCCAACACATGAAGACATCTGAAAATAATAAAATCATAAAAAAATAACAAAGCACCTGGAGAAGACGGACTGCGGAAACCTGGAAATTAGACCACATCACATCCAAAATACACAAAATCATCAAAAACGTTTGGGAAACAGAAAATGTACCAGAAGAATGGAAGTCAGCTATATTACAACCTCTGCCCAAGAAAGGAGACAAAACTGACCCTAACAACTACAGAAGAATTTCACTACTGCCTGTGACATATAAAATGCTATCAAAAGCCTTCTTAAATCGCTTGAGCCTCAAATGGACCTACAGAAAGGATAGTGCCAAGGAGGGTTCAGAAACGGAAGATCATGCAGTGAACAGATCTGGTGCATGAGAACAATATTAACAACAAGAAAGTCTAGGGACACCAATAACATTCGTCAATTTCAAAAAGATCTACGACTCCATAGACAGAGAAACGGTCTTCAACACACCGGAGGAAATGAAGGTTGACAACAAAACCAGAAATCTAATTCAGGAAATATTAACAAATAAAACATCCAAAGTGGATTTTATGGGAGAAATCTCTAATAGGAGAGATCTCGGAACTATTCGAAATAAAGACATGAGTGAGGCAGGGAGATGGCCTGTCACCCATTCTATATTACTCTGTTTTGGAGAAATTGATCAGGACATGGGACAAAGGAGACACTGCGGTAAAGCTGGGGAGACACAAGGCAAGAACTTTTGCCGATGATCTAGCCTTCATAACAAATAGCAGAATGAGAGTTAAGGAAGCTCTAGAGACACTACGCGAAATCTCAGACAAAACAGGATTACAAAACTCATATGAAAAAACCGAAAACATGGACACAAAAACCACAGCAAGACACCCATTGGTAACAAAGTATGGAAAGACAACACAAGTAGAAAATTTTGGATAACTGGGAGAGATTGTACAGAAAACAGGACTGAACGCCACATCCAATGAAGGAAGAAGGAATACAAAACTACAAAAAGCATACAAACTTACATGGAACCATTACAACAAAAGAGTACACTACTGGCCATTAAAATTGCTACACCAAGAAGAAATGCAGATGATAAACGGGTAGTCATTGGACAAATATATTATACTAGAACTGACATGTGATTACATTTTCACGCAATTTGGGTGCATAGATCCTGAGAAATCAGTACCTAGAACAACCACCTCTGGCCGTAACAAGGGCGCTGATACGCCTGGACATTGAGTCAAACAGAGCTTGGATGGCGTGTACAGGTACAGCTGCCCATGCAGCTTCAACACGATACCAGAATTCATCTAGAGTAGTGACTGGCGTATTGTGACGAGCCAGCTGCTCGGCCACCATTGACCAGACGTTTCCAGTTGGTGAGAGATCTGGAGAATGTGCTGGCCAGGCAGCTGTCGAACATTTTCTGTATCCAGAAAGGCCCGTACAGGACCTGCAACATGCGATCGTGCATTATCCTACTGAAATGTAGGGTTTCGCAGGGATCGAATGAAGGGTAGAGCTACGGGTCGTAACACATCTGAAATGTAACGTCCACTGTTCCGTCAGTGCGAACGAGAGGTAACCGAGACGTGTAACCAATGGCACCCCATACCATCACGCCGGGTGATACGCCAGTATGGCGATGACGAATACACGCTTCCAATGTGCGTTCACCGCGATGTCGCCAAACACGGATGCGACCATCATGATGCTGTAAACAGAACCTGGATTCATCCGAAAAAATGTTTTGCCATTCGTGCACCCAGGTTCGTCGTTGAGTACACCATCGCAGGCGCTCCTGTCTGTGATTTACTTTCATTCCAATTGATCCGTAGTGAGGAGGTCCTCCAGGATGTGGAACATGTCACAAAAACATGAATACATGACAAATATTTGCAACTAAAACAAATAAGCTAATGTACCATTCCACAGGTCCCAAGTGGAATGACCGTCATTTTTTAATGAACACTATATGAAAGAGTCATTTTACAAATACTAGTGCACTGAATTTAAAATAAAAAAAGTTTTTTATTTATTTATAAGGTAATAAACACGTAATACAACTACCAGAATACTTATTTACAATGAACACATTACTGCACTGAAATTGTGCAGAAGTTATATTGTATTTATATATACAGATTAGTTGGTTTTACTGAGGAATTCATCAATGGAGTAGAAGGAGTTGGGTACCAATAAATCCTTTAGGCTTCTCTTAAACTGAATTTCATTGGTTGTTAAGCTTTTTATGGCTGCTGGCAAGTTATTGGAAATGTGTGTTCCTGAATAATGCACACCTTTTTGTACAAGATGCAGCGTCAAGGGTAACTGCAGCCATGGTCTCCGAGCTGATAGTCCATGCTGCTGCAAACGTCGTCGAACTGTTCGTGCAGATGGTTGTTGTCTTGAAAACGTCCCCATCTGTTGACTCAGGGATCGAGACGTGGCTGTAGGATCCGTTACAGCCTTGCAGATAAGATGCCTGTCAGCTCGACTGCTAGTGACACGATGCCGTTGGGATCCAGCACGGTGTTCCGTATTACCCTCCTGAACCCACCGATTCCATAATTTGCTAACAGTCATTGAATCTCGACCAACGCGAGCAGCAATGTCATGATACGATAAACTGCAATCGCGATAGGCTACAATAGTCGGAAACGTGACGGTACGCATTTGTCATCCTTACACGAGGCATCACAACAACGTTTCACCAGGCAACGCCGGTCAACTGCTGTTTACGTATGAGAAATCGGTTGGAAACTTTCCTCATGTTATCACGTTGTAGATGTCGCCACTGGCGCCAACCTTGTGTGAATGCTATGAAAAGATAATCTTTTGCATATCACAGAATCTTCTTCCTGTCGGTTAAATTTCGCGTCTGTAGCACGTCATCTTCGTGGTGTAGCAATTTTAATGGCCAGTAGTGTATTTCCACCAATGCCAAATGACGACACTACAATACAGTAGTCTTAACAGAGGCCTTGCGAGCCTCAGAAACAACAGTAATCAAGGGAACATCGAAAACCAAGGAGATGGAAAAACAAGAGAGGAAAATACTGAGAAAAATCTATGGGCTATTTCAGAAAGAGGCGATCTGGATAAAGAGATCGATAAAGGAACTGTATAGACAGACAGAGGCTATTACAAACAACATCAGAAAAGAAGGACAACTATGGCCACATACATAGGATGAACGAAAATAGATTGACCAAGAAACTTTTTAACATTGTGGCAACTAATACACAGAAAACTAAATGGGCAAAGGAAACCATGGAAGAAGTCAAGAAACTGAACATCTGCACGGAAGACTTGACACACACGGATAAATACAGAGAAAAAGCCAGGAAACAGAAATTTCAGCAAATGCCCAAAGAGAAGAAAATAGGTAAGATGTGGACCCAAGACGAGAAGAGGAAACGCAGTGAATATATGAGCGGTTTTGGGAAGAAAAAAGAAAGAGACAGAGGAAATGCCATGAAAATTGATTACGTTTTAGCGCTCACTTTAAGAGGGAAAAAACGTTAGGCAGCAGGTGTACACTAGCCCCATGACCCACACCCATCTCCATCCTGTCCCTAGACCTTAATTTCACTCACCTTCATCCATATTCTCTTTCCCACAGTCTGCCCTTCCCCTCTTCTGTCGTCTCATTCGAATCTACTATCACTCTCCTATCTAGTGCATCCTCTGCCTCTTTATTGCATCCCTATCCTTTACACCTCTTGCTTTTCTCTTAACCATCATCCACCCTCACCCATCCACCCTTTTTTGCGGTAGTGCACACATTCATAAACATAGCACGCCTTTGTTAGCTTGCACTGAAAACGTAGCTTGCCGTGGAACCGGGAGGAGAGCTGATCTTGATTCTCACGCTCGCACAGCTGACGCTGGCTACTGGGTCCGAAGAGTTGTGTAGTTGCCTAATGCTGCGCGCAATACGTTATACACACTCCGTATGAATCTTAAGAAGTTCTATTAAATATTAATCGATGTTTTTCATACTTAGAATATCAAATTATATGGAGAATACAGCCAGACTGTTAATATTTCAAATCAATGACTTCCATACTTTCGGAGTAGTGGTGGGCAGGAAATCGCGTATCAGTTAGAAATCACAGTGACTGAGAAGTCACAGATATCACAGTAGCAACTTTACAGAATCTAACTGCGATTTCAGTCACAGTTAGCAGTCGCAAGTAGTATTTCATATTCAAAGACGTGAGCCATCTATTTGTCGAATTTAGCACTGCTTTCTGCGATTTCAGTGACAAGTCGCAACTACGAGTCGCAAGTAGCAACTAAAAAGCGCGGTTAACAGTGGCATCTGTTGGCCAAAGTTCGTACTACGTCCATCTCTGCGGTACGCTATGGAGTCCAACTGCGATTTCCGTGACAAGTCGCAACTAAGAGTCGCAAGTAGCAACTAGAAAGCGCAGTTAACAGTGCCATCTGTTGGCCAAAGTTCGTACTACGTCCATCTCTGCGATACGGTATCGAGTCTAACTGCGATTTCCGTGACAAGTCGCAACTAAGAGTCGCAATTTTTTTTTTTTTGGTGCTGAAGTCTGATCAACTTCGTTGATTTTTACTTCTGTAGGGAATGGAAGGGGTAAAAATGTTCTCTTTATTTATTTATTCTTCTTTCAGCTTTAGTTTGGGCACACAGAAGGGTCCTTTAACTCGCTGCTTTTGGTGTGTATTTGAAAACATGTGTGGAGAAGTGCTAAAGGACGATATGTCCTTAAATTATGGAGAAGTACGTAGGGATATCATTTACGGAGGCTCAAATACTATCGCCTTCGGTACTTTATATTTGTGGTTGCTTAAGGGTTCTACCGTACCTACTGTGGTGAGTTGTGGTGTACTGTCACGTATCATGTCCAACTTCCGAAATAAGGTTCGTGTCTTCTCCTTGACCTTGTCTGAGAGGTAAGATTCGCTTAAGGCTCGATGAATGTCATGATTTCGGATCCACCATTGGGCTCCTGTGATCCATCGTAGGCATCTGCTTTGTTCAACTAAGAGTCGCAAGTAGCAACTAGAAAGCGCGGTCAACAGTGCCATCTGTGGGTCAAAGTTCGTACTACGCCCATCTCTGCGATACACTATTGAGTCCAACTGCGATTTCCGTGACAA
Organism: Schistocerca cancellata; assembly: GCF_023864275.1. Taxonomy (NCBI): domain Eukaryota; kingdom Metazoa; phylum Arthropoda; class Insecta; order Orthoptera; family Acrididae; genus Schistocerca; species Schistocerca cancellata. Next base: position 874,317,084 of record NC_064629.1, on the reverse strand, counting down.
GTCGCAACTAAGAGTCGCAAGTAGCAACTAAAAAGCGCAGTTAGCACTGCCATCTGTTGAGCAAAGTTCATACTACGCTACTCGCTACCGAGTCAAACTGCGATTTCTGTGACAAATCGCAACTAAGAGTCGCAAGTAGCAACTAAAAAGCGCAGTTAACATACTTTTCCTAGTGTCATCTGTTGACCGACGTACGTACTTCGTTATGAGAGCCTTGTGCATCAGTTATGGTTGGTCAAATACTGCTGTGACTCTGAATATATTATATTAATAAGAAACAACATTGCCTTTTTCTCCCGAAAATATCAAATAACGTAACAAATGTGTTTGATTCTGCTTCCAATATGACAGTTTTGGTTAATACTCCACATGCCTACAGGACTTTGCAATGTTAACACAGCAGAACTCAGACATCTGTATAAGTGTAGAGAAATGAAAACAGTCATATGAATGCCTCACTTTTGTTCCGACACAGTTCAAGACTCAGGAGAAAAGTTTTACACCTGGTGTTCTACATGGCAACTTCACACACAAGAACTTTTTGCCGACACTACTACCACCTACATAAATAAGCTTTTCCTGTGTTACTTTCAAGTAATGCACTTAAGCTATTCCTGATTTAACTGTAAGATCTGTACTTCCCACTTTCATACCAACAGCCTCAAAATACATATTGTAGACTTCGGGATAAGTTACAGATCAGTGTCACACCAAGATTGTGGAGAAAGGGGGGGGGGGGGGGGTAGCATGTCACTCTCCAACAAGTGTTTACCAATAAGTAAGTGGCGGAAAATTATGGGTATAGGACGGCTTAAACATGTGGAAAATGAGATTTTTATTATTCACTCACTGTATTTGACATTTATTATTCCTTTAAAATCGCACAACAACTTCAATAAAACACAGTTTAATCATTCACACACTTATTTCACAATTATTTCACTTTTAAACTGCAAATCCTCTAAGAGCTGTCTTGAATCTTCACGAGTCTCTCTCAAAAACAGCCTTGATGTGGATAGATACGTACAGCAACCAGTAATCAGAGTCAGAACTGTGTCTGCAAAAACACAAGGATTATTAAACAATTTTTGCTGTCATTAACTACTAGCAATATAATTGACAGAGTAGATTGCTAATATTTGCTATAATGAATATCACAATTGCAAGAACGATCTCACTGAAGTAATTAAGTCCATCGAAACGCTTAGAAACTAACCTCTCGTCTGACGAAAACGGTCTAAGGACGCAGTGACAATTTCTTCAGATCTGTTGACAATGATATTTTGAGTTATCACTTTACTGAGTGACTGAAATGTAGTTCAGGTACCTGTGAACATAACAATATGTTAGAATTCATTTTCTAAATACGAACTATTACGGTACTGTACGGCTACTTACATATTAATTACACTATTAATATTTTCACAGTTGTTTCTTTAATACAAAATTAAAGCCAACGGAAGAAAAAACGTAAAACATACTTACCAATGACAGGTTTGTTGAGATGCAATTTTCTGTGTTGACAGATGTAACTTTTTCATACGGTGGTAAGTCGCAGAAATCGCAGGAATCACAGAAATCGCAGAAGTGGCAGAAGTCACAGAAATCGCAGAAGAGCAGAAATCGCAGAAGTAGCAGAAGTCACAGAAATCGCAGAAATCGCGGAAGTAGCAGAAATCGCAGAAATAGCAGTGGCGGAGGGATACATGACCTATGTTCCTTAACTGCGACTCTTAACTGCGACAAATCACAGTTAAGAATAACAGATACTGAAAAGTAGCATTCACAGAAATCACTGATATCGGAAAATGGCAGTTTAGCCCATCACTATTTCGGAGATATAAATTTTTACCTAAAACAACGATAACCACTGTGAAACCGATTTAGGGAAAATGATGTATTCCTCTAAAATATCAATTGAAACCACAACCAAGAGAATAGGTTAATATAATCTAATTTTCCGGAATTTTCTTTTGTTTCATTACCACAGATTTCTGACGTAATTAAAAGTACTTTAGAAAACATTATTTCATCGTGGTTTGGTTGTGTGAGTGTTTTGCAGAGTCTGAGAGAGTAAATGGAGGACATATGTAAATTGAGAATGTGATAATTTATTAAAATTATGTAAATGTATGCGTGAGGAAGTTGTTGTGCAACAGGGGACTTTTCGACGTATGTCCAAGTTAGTCAGAAGGGGAAGTGAGTATTAAATTTATTAGTAATTTATTTTGTGAAAGAAATCGTATTTTGTCTCCGTTAAATTTTATTTACTTTCGGAATTACGAGAGTTCTAGTCTAATTTACTTGTGGTAATCTAATTGGCTGACATTAGAAATACCGCGAGTATACAAGTGCTCGAGATGGTCTGATTGGCTGCTTAACATACTAGCCAATTGGAGGATTTCAGTATTTCCCGTGTGTTTTGAGTAGGGCTCTGTGCCTCAGATTAATGAGTCGAGAGATTCGCTTGGGAGCCGTCTTCTGATAAACACCTATGTTAAACAGCACTTATCAGATTTGTACCAAAATGAAGAAATTCATGCGTTTGACTGGTTCTCGTGTCATTGACGAAAAGCGACTGCGGTGTTGAGTATTCTGTGAAAGTTTGACCTTCATGAGCGACTTAATTTACGAGATATTCGTCGATAAACACCGCGTGGGGTGTCTCGTGCAGATAACGAGACATCATGGCGAGCACTTCTTTACAACAAGCCGACTGAATGTGTTAACCCGCAAGTAGTCGTGGGTCAGTGACTACGACGTTCAAAATATCGGGTCAGGCTGCTTTCGGTTGTGAATTTCTAACGGAGACAGTCAGAAACATTGCATAATTGATGTCGGGATATTATACTGGTGTTAAAATTAAAGCAACAAACCGCTATTTCCCCGTCATGTGTCTAATTCAGGATATCATCATACAAACTGTCAACAGATGTCAGTCCGATCGTGTTCTGCTCGGAAGATGGCATCCCAGTCAACGGACGTCCACGCCAACGACGATGTCAGGGCACCTATCAAATGTGCCCGGTAGTCCCACATCCTGGAAGCAGGACAGTGGCAAACTGATGTGACCTAATGGCTTAATTAGGATCTTTCTGTTGTTTCTCGGACGTGGCGACAGTTTATAGAGACCGAAACTGTACCCCGAAGACCAGAGCACGGCCGAACATGCGTGACATCAGAAAGAGAGGACCGTTGTTTGACTGTAAGGGAACGACAGTACCGAATATTACTGCTCAGCAGCTGGCATCTGACATCGCAGTATCATCCGGGTGTGTTGTACCGACGCAAACGGTGTGCAGAAGGATTCAGCAGAATGGCCTTTATTGTTGTTGACCTGCTGTATGTGTACCTCTGATACGTCTTCGCAAAAGAAAACATCTAGATTGGATCTCATCGGATTAGGTAAGGACGGGGAGGGAAGTCGGCTGTGTCCTTTCAAAGGAACCATCCCGGCATGTGCCTGGAGCGATTTAGGGAAATCACGGTAAACCTGAATCAGGATGGCCGGACGCGGATGGAGCCATCGTCCTCCCGAATGCGAGTCCAGTGTGCTAACCACTACGTCACCTGCCTCAGTGGAACATTTAGAGTGGAGTCGTGAACATGTCACCTGGACGGATGAAAAGTGGGCCAACGTTCTTTTCACATATGAGTCCCAATTTGGTCTGGAGAGTGATTCTCGAGGGATTCACATCTGGAGGTAACGTGGAACACAATTTCGGGATTCAAACATTGTGGAAAGAGGCCAGTTTTGAGGAGAATCCGTTATGATATGGGCGGGGATTATTGTGAGCACTCGAACACCTTTTCATAAAATTGTATGGGTGTATCGGCAAGGGTTACCTGCTGTCGGGTATCGTGACGATATCTTGGGGCCTCAAGTGCGGTTGTTGCACGGTGTTGTGGGCCTATGCAGTGTAGTGGACCCAGACTTCATATTGATTTGCGACAATGCTCGACCGCACAGAGCACATGTGGTTGATGTTTTCTTGGAAACAGAGAAGATATGGCATGCATGGCGTGAGCTGTCCGCTCTCTCGGTATGAATCCCACGGAGGATGTCTGGGATGCACTAGGGAGGCGGATTGCATCACGTCAGCATCCACCAACCACTATCCAAGACTTGCGAGCAGATGTGCAGGAAGAATGTGCGTTATTGCCTGAGTATGAGATGGATGACATCATCCACAACATTTCCGCTCGTTGGCCTGTTTTGCACATCCCATACTGAGCATATTAACCAGTTGCAAGAACGTGTCTGCAAATCCGTTAAGTTGGAAGAAAACGAAGAACATTTTTTTCTACCGTTATGCATGTTGCACTTGTTTACGTTTTGTGTTCTTTGCATTGGTCTCCCACAAGTCCAACCCCTCGTCCAAGTCGTGGTAGATGGGCAACGGCATGAAGTAGGGGATTGCCTGAAGGAGCGAGGTACAGTGGGGACTGTGTGTGCCCTGGGACCGCTACAGTGGCTGTGAAGGAACCCTGAAAAGTGACGGCTAAGGGGGCTCTGTTGAAGCTACGATAGGCCCACCAAGCCAGTTGTGGATTATGATTTCTGCTTTCAAAAATAGAACGGGCCTCGGAAAGGATGGATTTAATCGACAACGAACTGGCTATAAACAAGGACTAAGATTTGGAACATTAAATATACAAACATTGACTGCAAAGGTGGAGGAGATGATACACATGATGGAAAGAAGGAAGTTAGACATATTGGAGTTAACTGAAACGAGATGGAAAGGAGAAGGAAGGAGAGAACTGAGGAAAGGCTACTGATCGTATTGGAGTGGATATGAGGAGGGAAGGAGAAATGGAGTCGGAGTAGTAGTAAGAGATGGATTTAAAGAGGAAGTGAAGAGAATAAGTCATAGGATGATGAAGACCAAAATATCACTCAAGGGGACGACCATAAAGGTAATACAAGTGTACGCGCCGGAGGTGGGTTGCACTTCTGAGGAGAAGCAAGAGTTTGAAGAGTAAATGCAGATGCAGATGGGAAGGACGAATATGATAGTAATGGGAGATTTAAACGTGCACGTTGGAAGAGAAAGACAAGGCTGCGAAAGTGTGCTTGGACCAGAGGGTTGGGGCTGCCGAAATGAGGCAGGTGAAAGACTGTTGGAGTTCTGTCAAAAGAACGCTCGTTGGGAACTCTTGGTTCAGGAAAAGGGATAGCCACAAGATTACCTGGTACAGTCAAGACTTAAAGAAAAAGTCGATAGTTGACTACTTCCTGTACGATAGTGAGATAATAGGAACATCACCGACATTAAGATTATACCATCACTGGCCTTCGATAGCGACCACCGTTTGCTGGTAATGAACCTGAGAGGGACTAAGGATAACAGAGGAGCAGAAAACCAGGAAAGACGTATGAGGGTATGGAAGTTGAAGGAGTAAGAAAGCAGGCTAAAGTACTTACAATTAGTAAAGGAAAGCATCCCAAAGGATGACCCAAAAACGGTAGAAGAGGAATGGGGTAGATTCAAGGGAACATTAGCAAGTGCGGCGGGAGCAATATGTGGGAGGACAAGCAACAAAAAGAGAGGGAAAGAAATACCCTAGTGGAATGATAAAACAAAGGATATATTACAGACGAAGAATAGAGCCTTTAGAGAATGGTTCCAGAAGAGAACAGTAGAGATAAGAGAAGAGTATCAGGCAAGAAAAAAAGAAGCAAAAAGAGTGGTGGCGGAGGAAAAAGGAAAGTTGATGGAACAGTGGACCAGAATGATGGAGGAGGATAGTGAAGGTTCAAGAAGGTGTTATATGGGATGATTAAAAGTAAGAGAAAAAACAGTACGACGGATTATGCTCGAATGGTGAACAAAAGTGGACAAGACGTAGAGAATAAGGAGGAAGTCAAGAATATGTGGGAGGAGTACTTTGAAGAACTCCTGAACCCGAATGGATGCATGCATGAGGAGGAACAAGCCGAGGAAGAAAAAGAGAGGAACAGCAAATAGAAAAAGACCTTACATGGGGAGAAGTGGAAGAGACATTGGGCAAGATGAAGGGAGGCAAGTCACCAGGTCTAGATGAGCTAAGTGTAGAGATGGTGTGAGCAGCAGGAGAGGTGGGGATGCAATGGCTATATTGAGTAATGAAAATTGTGTGGAGACAGAAGATGATATCAGAAGACTGGAAGAAGGGAATAACTGTCTCGATCTTTAAGAAGGGAAATAGAAAAGAGTGCAAGAACTATCGGGGGATAGCACCGGTGAGTCATTGTGCAAAGATTTTTGAGAAAATTTTGGAAGCACGAATTTGGGTAAAATTGGAAGGAAGAATGAGAGAAGAGCAACATGGCTTCAGAAAAGTAAGTTCCACGGTGGATCTTACTTTTGCTATAAGACAAGTGTAGGAACACCACTATGAATATGGAATAGATCTACTAATGACCTTCGTGGAGATCGAAAAAGCGTATGATAGTTTATGTAGAAGCACAGTGTGGAAAGCCCTGGAGAACAGAGGAGTAGCAAAACAGATTATTTGGAGGATAAGGTTCAAATGGTTCAAATGGCTCTGAGCACTATGCGACTTAACTTCTGAGGTCATCAGTCGCCTAGAACTTAGAACTAATTAAACCTAACTAACCTAAGGACATCACACACATCCATGCCCAAGGCAGGACTCGAACCTGCGACCGTAGCGGCCGCTCGGCTCCAGACTGTAGCGCCTAGAACCGCACGGCCACTCCGACCGGCGGAGGATAAGGGAAATGTACCATGGAAGTGTGAGCTATGTGAAATTGGGAGGGGAGAGATCAGCTTGGACTGAACAGAAGAATGGCTTGAGGCAGGAAAGTGAACTTTCACCATTACTCTTCATTGTAGTGATGGATGTTATAATGAGTACAGTAGCACAAGTAATTGGTGAAAGGAAGATGAAAGCTGTGGTGTTTTCAGATGATCTGATGATTTGGGGGAATAAGGAGGAGGAAGTACAAGAGCAGTTGGACGTATGGGAACGAGCAGTACAAGAGTATGGGATGAAATTTAGTATAAGTAAGAATGAGATGATTATCACAACAAGAAAGAAGGAGAGAGGAACAACTGGAATAACAATTGGTGGGGAATAATTGAGGAGAGTGGAGAGTTTCAAGTGCCTAGGAAGTCTGATACAGGAAGATGGGAAGAACGACAGAGAAATAAACTGGTGGAGGAGAAAAGCAGAAGCTTTTCGGTAGAGTGTCAGAAGCCTGATATGGAGCAAAGATGTACCCCAAATCAGTAAAAAGGTTATATACCGATCATACTATGTCTCGATCCTGACATATGCATCAGAAGCCTGGGTTATGAAAGGAAGAGAGAAAAGCAAAGTACAAGCTAGCGAGACGAAATTCTTGAGAAACAGTATTGGAGTGACAAAGATAGACAGGTTAAGAAATGAGAGGATTAGAGAGTTAATGAAGGTGGAACCATTACATGAGCAGATAGAGAAATCAAGGCTGAGATGGTATGGACAAGCCGGCCGGAGTGGCCGTGCGGTTCTGGGCGCTACAGTCTGGACCCGAGCGACCGCTCCGGTCGCAGGTTCGAATCCTACCTCGAGCATGGATGTGTGTGATGTCCTTAGGTTAGTTAGGTTTAATTAGTTCTAAGTTCTAGGCGACTGATGACCTCAGAAGTTAAGTCACATAGTGCTCAGAGCCATTTGGTATGGACACGTTAAGAGAATGGAGGAGAAGAGGATACCCAGGAGGAAACACGAGACGGAACTGGAAAGAAAGAGACCAAGAGGAAGTCCGAGAGACAGATGGCTGAAAGGAGTAGAGGAATGCGTCCAGAAGAAAGGATAAGACTGGACCAAGGTGAAGACGGAGAGATGGTGGCAAGACATAAGACAATGGAGAGGCCTATGTTCCATACAGACCCGCCCAGAGGCTGGAAACTGTCCAAGATGATGATGATGACGTTGGTTCTACTTTACTGTTACCTGTTTATACTGTTTTTTTGGCAAAATAAAAGCAGCGTTGCAAAAGTTCCATTTGTTGCTTTAATTTTGGTCACCAGTGTAAATACGGGCCTGATAGCCATTTTCGTTGTTTTGAACACAATAAAACAATTTCAAGGAAATCTTGACATTTTGACAAACGACTCACGCTAGTATCCCGAATGTTCAATAATTTAACAAACATTCAGCTACTGCCCATGGACTGGAGTTATGTGGCCTTTGCGTGTAGGTATTTAGTCAAATTTTCGTCAACGTTGCTTTTGTAGGCCAAACCAGTATCTGTTATCGCAGAGTGAAGGGGCAGACAGCCTGAAACTTATCCAGATAGGTGGAATGATTGTTTAAAGGATCGTGAGTGGCCAACCCTCCCCGCCGCAGGCTGCCAACAATATGTTGCTAATATACTGTATAAGAAAAATCTTTGGTTACTTTTTGGAACAGATCATCTATTGTGACAGGTATTATGGATGTTTCTCCCATATTTACGAATATTTACTGAATGCAGCTACAGTCTCATAAAAAATATAAAAGCACTGAAATGCTGAATTTTATTTGTTTCAACACTTTCCTGCATGAGCGACTGACGTGATTGACTGTGTTCAGTGCATTTTCCTTCTCTCTCTCTCTCTCTCTCTCTCTCTCTCTCTCTCTCCCTCCCTCCATCCCTCCCACTCGGCTCTCCCCCCCCCCCCCCCCCCCCCCATGCCCCCCCGCTACACACACACATTAATTCAGAGACCATACAACAGTTGACTTGGTTCCTTATTCCTTTGGTTTTGGGTGACTTTTGTTATAGGTGTTTTCATTGGGTATTATACTTATCATCTTGTTCCCAGCGAAATGCATCTGTGGTGTTATGTTAATGCTTACTAAAAAAACAGCAGTCATTATAATAGTGGTACGGCACAAAGCAGACGTGTAAAATATTACTCAGAATTTCGACAAATTATACTTTATTCACTCATACATAAAAATAAGCTTACAGGCTGAGGTGTACTGGTATATAAACTAGGGCCTTCTGCTTCCTAACGTTCCTTTAGGGGAAAAAATCCAGTACTTCTGCGACTGGCCAAATGTAGAAACATCCACTAAAGTCTCTGGAAGCATCTTGTTCAAGGATTCTGGTAGAAATGATATCAGAACCGAAGTAATAAGCATAATGGTTCCAAGTATCCCAAACATGTACCGAGATTCAATTTCTGCTCCCTGAGAAAGAAAAATTGAAGTTACGTTATGTTAAGATACAGTTCTGCAAGACTTATACTTGAAAGGATCAAACAAGAGTATGTAAAATATACGCTGAAGCGCCAAAGAAACCGATATAGGTATGCGTATTCAAATACAGAGATATGTAAACAGGCAGAATACGGAGCAGTGGTCGGCAGCTTCTATATAAGAAAACAAGTGCCTGGCGCAGTTGTTAGATCGGTTGCTGCTGCTACAATGGCAGGTTATCAGGATTTAAATGAGTTTGAACGTGGTGTTCAGTCGGCGCAAGAGCGATGGGACACAGCATCTCCGAGGTAGCGAAAGTAGAGATGAAGTGGGGATTTTCCCGTACGACGATCCAGTAAAACATCAAATCTCCGACATCGCTGCAGCCGGAAATAGATCCTGCAAGAACGGGACCGACGACGACTGAAGAGAATCGTTCAACTTGACGGAAGTGCAACCCATCCGTAAATTGCTTCTGATTTCAATTCTGGGCCATTAACAAGTGTCAGCGTGCGAACCATTCAACGAAACATCATCGACATGGGCTTTCGGAGCCGAATGCCAATTCGTGTACTCTTGATGACTGCACGACACAACGCCTTACGCCTCGCCTGGACCCGTCAACACCGACGTTGGACTGTTGATGACTGGAAAAATATTGCCTCGTAGAATGAGTCTCGTTTCAAATTGTATCGAGCGGATGGACGTGTACGGGTATCGACACAACCTCATGAATACATGGAACCTGCGAGTCAGCAGGGGACGGTTCAAGCTGGTGGAGGCTCTGTAATGGTGTGGGGTGAGTGCAGTTGGAGTGATATGGGACCCATGACACGTCTAGATCCGACTCTGACAGGTGACACGTACGTAAGGATCCTGTCTGATCGCCTGCATCCATTCATGTCCATTGTGCATTCCGATGGACTTGGGCAACTCCAGCATGACAACGCGACATCCCACACGTCCAGAATTGCTACAGAGTGGCTCCAGGAACACTCTTCTGAGTTTAAACACGTACGCTGGCCACCAAACTCCCCAGACGTGAACATGATTGAGCATATTTGGGATGCCTTGCAACGTGCTGTTCAGAAGAGATCGCCACCCCCTCGTACTCTTTTGGATTTATGGGCAGCCCTGAAAGATTCATGGTGTCAGTTCCCTCCAGCACTACTTCGGACATTAGTCGAGACCCTGCCACGTCGTGTTGCGGCACTGTTACGTGCTTGCGATGGCCCTACACGATATTACGCAGGTGTAGCAGTTTCTTTGGCTCTTCAGTGTATACAGGGCTATTACAAATGATTAAAGCGATTTCATAAATTCGCTGTAGCTCCATTCATTGACATATGGTCACGACACACTACAGATAGATAGAAAAACTCATAAAGTTTTTTTCGACTGAAGCCGCACTTCAGGTTTCTGCCGCCAGAGCGCTCGAGAGCGCAGTGAGACAAAATGGCGATAGGAGCCGAGAAAGCGTATGTCGTGCTTGAAATGCACTCATATCAGTCAGTCATAACAGTGCAACGACACTTCAGGACGAAGTTCAACAAAGATCCACCAACTGCTAACTCCATTCGGCGATGGTATGCGCAGTTTAAAGCTTCTGGATGCCTCTGTAAGGGGAAATCAACGGGTCGGCCTCCAGTGAGCGAAGAAACGGTTGAACGCGTGCGGGCAAGTTTCACGCATAGTGATGTGAAAGATTCAGTGTTTAAACCTCCTCTACCAAGAAACGTGCCAGAACTGCGAGCTCGCATCAACAATGCTTTCGAACTCATTGATGGGGACATGCTGCGCTGAGTGTGAGAGGAACTTGATTATCGGCTTGATGTCTGCCGAATCACTAAAGGGGCACATATCGAACATTTGTGAATGCCTAAAAAAACTTTTTGAGTTTTTGTATGTGTGTGCAAAGCATTGTGAAAATATCTCAAATAATAAAGTTATTGTAGAGCTGTGAAATCGCTTCAATCATTTGTAATAACCCTGTATATAATGAAAAAATAAAATAAAAATACATTTAATTTTAACTCAAAAGCATAGCTAACATAAAAATCAACTAATTTTGGACACTTCTGGTAGAAGCTGATGGGTTTATAGGTATGGTACGTAAACATGTGACCACTACATTTCTAATACCGTACTTGAAGATTTTATCATTAATATCCCATATGACAGTCTGTCTAAGCAAATATTTTATAGATTACATCGTGATCTATGGTTATAAAGAGCTACTAGAACTTGTGTCCACTAGAGCCACTAATAGTCACAACAGTTCAATAGATCCTGTTATAATGTATAAAATGCAGTAAAATTTTGCAAAATAATGTTTTATAGAATTAATAATATTTTAGCCAAATACAAAATACTCTCTCGTATTTATTTAGTCGTACTAAGCGAAATGAGTAAAGCCACCTATTGAAAAAAATGCCTATGTACTTACAGTTGTTATGATCCATAGCAAGACAAGCATTGAAGAAGGCAAATACAACACTTGTCAGTTTCTGGTACTGTGAACAAGCACATCACATTTCATGTGAAGTATCTCCTGATTTTCTGTAGCATATATATCAATAAGGGCTATGGGCTGTCGTTATGCTGAGACATTTAAAGTATAAAAATAAAAAGTTACAGTATAAAACACAGTTTATTTATTTTTCTGTGGGAGACAATTCGTTCCAGCTATACTAACCATCATCAGACAAAAATTGCGGACCACTGAGGACCCCAAACTAGGAACCACTGTGCAATTCTATACGATGTCTGTCACCAGCAGTCAGTAATTTTACTAGTTTCAGTAATTTTTCATACTGGCGTGAATGTAAACCACACTCAAATATAAGCTGCACCCTTTATTTTGAAAGAGGGATGGAGGTGGGTGTGGAAGACAGAAACTCAGTGGAGAAAATTTTACATCACAGTACCCCCTTAAATTTGCATGACTACTCTACAATTCTCACTGAAGTACGTGGCAAAGGGTTCATCAAATCACCTTCAGATTACTTTTCCAGTTTTATTCTCGAACAACGAGTAGGAAAAACGAACACTTAAATCTTCCTTTTACTGATTATAACTTTGTTATAGTTTAAGTGTGTTGTAGTGCTTATTAGTTTACTGTAAGAGTAGCACCATAGGTAACAAATGTGAATGTTACCGTAGGTTGATTGGTATGGGAGAAAGATTTTAGGATTGTAAGTTGTGTTTCACTGGCGACAATGCAGCGGGGAAGTAACAAAAAGTGTAAGATGAGCCATATCCATGGAGTTCTGGATTATGTAGTCGAGACAAGAAAATCGTGGAACAGGGGAGAAAGATTTGTGTCCTCCAAGCAAAAATAGAACTAGCATGTTTGAATTAGATACGTTAAAAGGTGAGCTGGGAGTAGGTGACAAGTAATGGGCAAAAAGAGAACACCTCATAAATCACACTTCAAATTCCGATTAGCAATCAGTTTGACTTGTTACCTGAAACAGAGAAAGAGCCTCAACCACTATCTGAGCTTAATAGGGAGCAGCAGATTCGTAGGAATGACTTTAAGGTTAGGTCGGTAGAAGAGTCACGTAGAAAGAAAAGAGTCTTCGTACTAGGGAGCAGTCATGCAGAGGTATGGGCTGGCTGCTACAAGAAAAACTAGACGTAGAATACCATGTCACAAGCATTGTGAAACCTAGCGCCAAACTTAGCCAGGTGACGGAGAACATAGGAGCCTTGCATAGAGATTTTGATGGCAAAGGTAAGGTATTTACAGTAGGAAACAGTCTGGTAACAACAACAATATAGCATTAAAGGTGGCCTGGAGGAAATACGAGGGTTGTCCAGAAAGTAAGTTCCGATCTGTCGTGAAATGGACACCACAGTGAAAACTCGATGAAGCTTTACACAGATGTGTTGGGTAGTGTCTCTAGTATGACAGTTGATCTCATCAAGATGCTTTTTTCAGTTGTGAGCGCACTGTAACCGAGTAAAGGTGCCTAGAACAGCAATGTCTCCCGCCAAGTTGGAGGGCGCACTGAGAGGCTTCGCCTTAATGAATGCAGCCCACTTAACACCACTGCTACGCACTTCCTTCCTCATGGCAATTCTCAGCCGCACTCTGCAGGGGCATTGAAGACGCTCCTGCAGCCTTTTCGATGGGAAGTGTTCTATCACCCACAACACAGCCCTAATTGGCTCGTCCTTGAGTATCATCTTTGTTCACATGAAACGCTGGATACGAAGAAAACAATTGGGTGCAGGCTACGCACTATAGGACCAGTGTAGAGAATTATCGGAAAGCACAGGCGGCTGCCTTCTATGACGATGGTGTTGGAAATTTTGTATAACGCTCCGACAAATGTTTAAGCCGGAGAGGCGAATATGTAGAGAAGTATCTGGAAAGTGTAACTAACTCTTGCAAATAAAATGTTTCTGATTTTCACTGTGGTTTCCGTTTAGCTAACGACCGGAACAACCCTCGTAGAAGCGGAAACAGCACACACTCGTGGGAGGGGGCGGGGCGGGGAGAGGGGGGGGTGTTCTCCAGGGTCTGCAGTGATATGACCAGCCCTGAGTTAAAAGGCTGTTAGCGGTGTGAACAAAGAGCTGAGCGAATTGCTTTAGACTGAAACAGAGTCTCATAAGTGTGCTGTGCCTGTTACTGCGATTGGGAGATGGGGATACACTATGCATGGTCTGCACCTGAACAGCAGGGGAAGGAAAGATTAGCTACGCCCCTTGCATAAAATATAAGGGAGGCCACAAGCACACAAAGTAAAATCCCTGTGATTGCTGGAATCAAGAGGCACACTTTTTAGAATAGAGTCAGGTTACAGATAGAGAGTATCGAAAGACATTAGAACAGTGCTAGACATGTAACAGTTTGCAGAAAAATAAAATCAATTGTTTGATTAGAACATTAGATGGTTGCAAAGCAAGACAGATGAACTTATTGTATGTTTGGAACACGTCGAAAATTCTGAAGTGATAGATGTTGTGTGCCTCTCTGAACACTATGTAACCACAGGGATGGAGAAGTTAAATATCAGGGCTTATACTCTTGCGTCATTGTCGTGTAAAGTTATCATAAAAAAGGAGGAGTTTGCACCATATGTAAAAGTTAGAACAAAGTCAATAATATTGAAACAAATAGTTTTCGTATTGATCTGAACCTAGAAGCAAGTGCTTGTGAGTTGTTATTGCAGAATACTTCTCTGATAATTGTAACAGTTTACAGATTCCTTTTAGCAAAGTTTCAGCCATTTATGAGAAATCTAGATGCTTTATTGAGCTACACAAGTTCCAAGTACTTTTAACAATCACTTTCTAAATGTAGCAGCAAATACAGGAGTAAACGGTTTGGTTGAAAGAGCAAGAGAATATACTAAAAATTTCATTCCACAAACACTTAAACAGCTAGAAGTAGCACCAACATCCTTCACAGAAATTAATACAATCATAAAAATTCTAAAAAACACAAAATCTCGTATGAGGTTGAGGGAATTTAAAACAGAATTATGAAAAGTTGTTGCAACTTAATAAGTAATGTCTTTTGTGATATATACAATACATCACTGGCTCAGAGAATTTTTGAATACAGGATAAAACATGCAATTATTAAACTAGTTCATAAAAAAGGAGTCAAAACGGCCTTAAACAATTTTCGTCCAGTTCCCTTACTGACATATTTTTCCAAAATATCCGAAAATCTAATGTACTCAAGAACAGTCCGACACTTAAGTGGAAACGATTTACTTAGCACATCACAAATTGGATTCCAGAAGGGTTGCTCGACTAAGAATGCTACTTATACATTAACTAACAAAAGAGTATAAACCTTAAATTATAATATATCATCAGTTGGTATTTTATGGGCTCTTTCAAAGGTGTTTGACTGTGCAGATCACGATACTCTCTTAGAAAACTCAAGTTTTATTGAGTTGATGGGTTTACACACTGCGGGACTGAATCATGCTTAACAAACAGAGTGCAAAAAAGTAATGATGAATAATTCAGACAATGTTAGAGAGGTAGAAAATTTTAGTGACTAGGAGGAAAAAAAATTACAAGGAGACTTCCACAGAATTCAGCTTTGGGTCCACTCCTATTCCTAATACATTTGAACGACCTTCCACTTAACATTCAACAAGCAAAACTGGTACTTTTTCAGACGATTCTAACGTTATGATAAATCCCATTAGAGAGAAAGGAACAGTAGAGTTGGCCTATAATATTTTCCAAAGAATTATTAAGCGGTTTTTTGAAAATGGACTCTCCCTAAATTTTGAAGAAAACACACTACATTCTGTTCCGTATAACAAACAGAGTCATAGCAACAACTGATGTAGTAACATGATCAGGAGGCAGTAAATAGGGTACAATGCTCCAAATTTTTGAATATATGTATTGAGGAAAACTTGAACTTGAAGAAGCATATTACTGAGCTTCTAAAACAATTAAGTTCAGATACTTTTGCTCTTCGTACACTTGCTAATCTTGGAAAAAACCTATCAACCTCATCACATATGTTGCATATTTCAAATCAATAATGTCGTGCAGAATAATCTTCTGAGGTCACTCATCACTTAGAAAGAAAGTATTGATTGCACACAGACGAACAGTAAGAATGATATGTGGTGTTGACCCACGGGCGTCATAAAGGTACCTTTCCATGCAGCTAGGCATTTTAACTGTGCCGTCACAATATATACATTCGGTAATGAAATTCGTCACGAATAAACCATAACAGTACAACAGTGATGTCCATACCTACAACATTAGAGGGAAAAATGAACTTTATTATCCATTGTTTAAGCTGACTGTGGCTCATACATGAGTTCAATATGTAGTAACATGAAACATTTTTGGTCATTTGCCCCATAATATAAAATGACTGACATTTGGCAAGGCAAGTTTTAAATTTAATTTAAAATCATTTCTGTTGGACAATTTCTTCTCTTCCACTGATGAATTTATGCTTAAAAACCGACAGTTATCGGACAGGTAATACGAGGTTAACTCGGATTTTTTTTTCAATAGAATTTCCGAGTTAACCTTGTACTACCTTTCCAATAACTGTAAGTTTTTAAGCAGAAATGAGAAAGAAAACTGGTGTTCTACGGATTGGAGCGTGGAATGTCAGACTCCTTAATCAGGCAGATAGGTTAGAAAATTTAAAAAGGGAAATGGATATGTTAAAGTTAGATATAGTGGGAATTAGTGAAGTTCGGTGGCAGGAGGAACAAGACTTTTGGTCAGGTGAATACAGGGTTATAAATACAAAATCAAATAGGGGTAATGCAGGAGTAGGTTTAATAATGAATAAAAAATAGGAGTACGGGTAAGCTACTAGAAACAGCATAGTGAACGCATTATTGTGGCCAAGATAGACACGAAGCCCACGCCTACTACGGTAGTACAAGTTTATATGCCAACTAGCTCTGCAGATGACGAAGAAATTGATGAAATGTATGATGAGATAAAAGAAATTATTCAGGTAGTGAAGGGAGACGAAGATTTAATAGTCATGGGTGACTGGAATTCAAGAGTAGGAAAAGGGAGAGTAGGAAACAAAGTAAGTGAATATGGATTGGGGCTAAGAAATGAAAGAGGAAGCCGCCTGGTAGAATTTTGCGCAGAGCATAACTTAATCATAGCTAACACTTGGTTTAAGAATCATGAAAGAAGGTTGTATACATGGAAGAACCCTGGAGATACTAAAAGGTATCAGATAGATTATATAATGGTAAGACAGCGATTTAGGAACCAGGTTGTAAATTGCAAGACATTTCCAGGGGCAGATGTGGACTCTGACCACAATCTATTGGTTATGAACTGTAGATTAAAACTGAAGAAACTGCAAAAAGTTGGGAATTTAAGGAGATGGGACCTGGATAAACTGAAAGAACCAGAGGTTCTACAGAGTTTCAGGGAGAGCATAAGGGAACAATTGACAGGAATGGGGGAAAGAAATACAGTAGAAGAAGAATGGGTAGCTTTGAGGGATGAAATAGTGAAGGCAGCAGAGGATCAAATAGGTAAAAAGACGAGGGCTAGTAGAAATCCTTGGGTAACAAAAGAAATATTGAATTTAATTGATGAAAGGAGAAAATATAAAAATGCAATAAATGAAGCAGGCAAAAAGGAATACAAACATCTCAAAAATGAGATCGACAGGAAGTGCAAAATGGCTAAGCAGGGATGGCTAGAGGACAAATGTAAGGAAGTAGTGGCTTATCTCACTAGGGGTAAGATAGATGTTGCCTACAGGAAAATTAAAGAGACCTTTGGAGAAAGGAGAACCACTTGCATGAATATCAAGAGCTTTGATGGAAACCCAGTTCTAAGCAAAGAAGGGAAAGCAGAAAGGTGGAAGGAGTATATAGAGGGTCTATACAAGGGCGATGTACTTGAGGACAATATTATGAAAATGGAAGAGGATGTAGATGAAGATGAAATGGGAGATATGATACTACGTGAAGCGTTTGACAGAGCACTGAAAGACCTGAGTCGAAACAAGGCCCCCGGAGTAGACAACATTCCATTGGAACTACTGACGGCCTTGGGAGAGCCAGTCCTGACAAAACTCTACCATCTGGTGAGCAAGATGTATGAGACAGGCGAAATACCCTCAGACTTGAAGAAGAATATAATAATTCCAATCCCAAAGGAAGCAGGTGTTGACACATGTGAAAATTACCGAACAATCAGTTTAATAAGCCACAGCTGCAAAATACTAACACGAATTCTTTACAGACGAATGGAAAAAGTAGTAGAAGCCGACCTCGGGGAAGATCAGTTTGGATTCCGTAGAAATACTGGGGCACGTGAGGCAATACTGACCTTACGACTTATCTTAGAAAATAGATTAAGGAAAGTCAAACCTACGTTTCTAGCATTTGTAGACTTAGAGAAAGCTTTTGACAATGTTGACTGGAATACTCTCTTTCAAATTCTGAAGGTCGTAGGGACAAAATACAGCGAAAGGCTATTTACAATTTGTACAGAAACTAGATGGCAGTTATAAGAGTCGAGGGGCATGAAAGGGAAGCAGTGGTTGGGAAGGGGGTGAGACAGAGTTGTGGCCTCTCCCCGATGTTATTCAATCTGTATATTGAGCAAGCAGTAAAGGAAACAAAAGAAAAATTCGGAGTACGAATTAAAATCCATGGAGAAGAAATAAAAACTTTCAGGTTCACCGATAACATTGTAATTCTGTCAGAGACAGCAAAGGACTTGGAAGAGCAGTTTAACGGAATGGACTGTGTCTTGAAAGGAGGGTATAAGATGAACATCAACAAAAGCAAAACGAGGATAATGGAATGTAGTCGAATGAAGGCGTGTGATGCTGAGGGAATTAGATTAGGAAATGAGACACTTAAAGTAGTAAAGGAGTTTTGCTATTTGGGGAGCAAAATAACTGATGATGGTCGAAGTAGAGAGGATATAAAATGTAGACTGGCAATGGCAAGGAAAGCGTTTATGAAGAAGAAAAATTTGTTAACATTGAGTATAGATTTAAATGTCAGGAAGTCATTCCTGAAAGTATTTGTATGGAGTGTAGCCATGTATGGAAGTGAAACGTGGACGATAAATAGTTTAGACAAGGAGAGAATAGAAGCTTTCGAAATGTGGTGCTACAGAAGAATGCTGAAGATTAGATGGGTAGATCACATAACTAATGAGGAGGTATTGAATAGAATTGGGGAGAAGAGGAGGTAGTGGCACAACTTGACTAGAAGAAGGGATAGGTTGGTAGGACATGTTCTGAGATATCGAGGGATCTCCAATTTAGTATTGAAGGGCAGCGTGGAGGGTAAAAATCGTAGAGGGAGACCAAGAGATGAATACACTAAGCAGATTCAGAAGGATGTTGGATGCAGTAGGCATTGGGAGATGAAGAAGCTTGCACAGGATAGAGTAGCATGGAGAGCTGCATCAAACCAGTCCCAGGACTGAAGTCCACAACAACAACAACAACAGAATTTTTTTATTTGACATAATTAGACGTTGCTGTATTTTGCATACAATTTGACATCCGATTTACTTTACTATGTAATTACCGTTCAAATTTAGGCACTCGACTTAGTGTTATCCACTCAAAAAATCTTTCAATTTCGGGAATAAGTGACAGTTACTCGGGGGCTGAGTCCAGATTGTATGGCGGATGTTGAAACATTTGCCACTGAAACCGCTGTAGCAAGTCCTGCATCACTCCCGCTGCATGCGAACGTGCATTATCGTCGAGGAGGATGACTCCACTGGTTAGCACTCCGCGCTGCTTGTTATTAATGGCGAGGCGAAGTCGTTCAAACGTCTAACAATAAGCCGCTACAGTCTACTAATTTTGAAACGCCTATCTACTTGGACTTTGTGTTTCACTCCTTGTTTTGAGTCCGTCAGTCATCGCTGAGGGCTGGCCCGAGCGATATTCGTTGTGAACATTCGTCCGCCGTTAACCAAGATATACCACGTTTGAACTGATACCTCGTTCGTCACGTTTCCGTAAACCTCAGTTATCTATCTATAAACTTCGATGGGTCGGACTGCTTGCGCGTTGAAAAAGCGGATAACACTGCTTACTTCACACTTGGCGGGATCGTCATTTTTGTCACACATTTTAAAGTCGCACACCTAAGCAGTGATCAACCGTGCCGTACTGGATCGTAGCTGCCGCCAAGCTGAAGCGGATGAGTACCAAGTTCAGTGGTCGGTCAGGGGGACTGCGGTCACGTGTCAAAACAAAACGTTCTTTACGTTCCGAATGATCCTAATAATAATAATAATAATAATAATAATAATAATAATAATAATAATAATGATGATTTAAGAATAGTTGCATGAGTAGGGCTAAAAATTATGTGTTCATTATTTTTAACACTAATCGTGTATTGACATCTTGTAGACTGACACGTTCCACATCATTTCGATGAAAGGAAGTTCAAATGATCTACTGTCAAGCTTTGTGTGGGAGTTCTAATGCCTCTTATTTTATTACGTTGGTCACTTCTTCGTATTTAGGTGGGCCCCAACAAAATTATTTCGCATTCGGAACAGAAAGTTGCTGATTGAAATTTCGTGGAAAGGTCTCGTCGCAGCGTAAAACCTCTTGGTTTTAATGATTACGACTTCAGCTCGAGTATCAGATTCGTGACTCTCTCTCCTCTACTACAGATGAGGACGGAAAAGCGTAGTATAGGTAATCTCTTAAGTAGACTTTTTGAATCTTCTAAGTTTTCTGCCAATAAAACACTGTCCTTGGCTCGCTTTTCCGATAACTTTTCTATGTGATCGTTTTAATTTAACCCCTTTCTGCATGATATTCTTCTTTTAGGGAAAAATATATGTATTGGCTTTTGAGGTTACTATAATGAGGTGTTGAAAGGCATGGGATAGCTCTCAATATTGTGTCGGACCTCCTATTGCCAATCGTAGTGCGGCAATTTGACGTGGCATGTACTCAACAAGCCGTTGAAAGGCACCTGCAGAAATATTGAGCCATGTTACGTCTATAGCCGTCCATAATTGCGAAAGTGTTGTCGGTGAAGGATTTTGTGCACGAACTGACCTCACGATTACGTCCCATAAATGTTCCATGGGAGTCATGTCAGGTGATCTTGGTGGCCAAACCATTCGCTCGAATTGTCCAGAATGTTCTTCAGACTAATCGCGAACAACTGTAGCCTGGTGACATGAAATCTTTGTTTGGGAACATAAAGTCCATGAATGGCTGCAAATGTTCTCCAAGCAGCCGAAGATAAACGTTTCCAGTCAATGATCGGTTCAGTTTTTTATTTTACACGTCTAGTTACGTAGGACCAAATTGAGGAGGAAAGTTCCAAGGTCCTGCAACATGTCAGTACATGAAATTACAACATAAAAGTAGCAACAAATAAAATAAAATGTTTATGGGCCCAAAAAAGACCAGCCATAAATTTATGGAAACGCAATCAACAATATAACACAAAAATCAGCTTAATTTTTCAAGGAACTCCTCGACAGAATAGAAGGAGTGTCCCATGAGGAAACTCGTCAGTTTCGATTTGAAAGCGCGAGGATAGCTGCTAAGATTTTTGAATTCTTGTGGTAGCTTACTGAAAATGGATGCAGCAGTCTACTGCACACCTATCTGCACAAGAGTAAAGGAAGTACGATCCAAATGCAGGTAGGATTTCTGATGAGTATTAATTGAGTGAAAGCTGCTTAATCTTGGGAATAAGCTGATATTGTTAATAAGAAATGACAGTAAGGAATATATATATATATATATATATATATATATATATATATATATATATATATATATATATATATGCTAATGTCAAAATACCCAGACTCATGAACAGGGGTCGACAAGAGGTTCGCAAACTTACTTATTGCCCGAACCGCCCGTTTCTGAGCCAAAAATATCCTTTGAGAATGGTAAGACTTACCCCAAAATATAATACTATACGTGATAAGCGAATGAAAATAAGCAAGGTAGACTATTTTTCGTGTCGAACTATCACTTACTTTAGATAGTAAAAATGGCAGCATTAAGTCTTTGAAGAAGATCCTGAACGTGGGCTTCCCACGACAGTTTACAATCTATCTGAACACCTAGAAATTTGAACTGTTCAGTTTCACTAATCATATGTCCATTCTATGAAATTAAAAAATTGAGTTTTGTTGATATATGTGTTACAAAGTGTAAAAACTGAGTCTTACTGAGATTTAGCGTCAGTTTATTTTCTACAAACGATGAAGTTATGTCATGAACTGCACTATTTGAAACAGTGTCAATGTTGCACAGAACATCCTTTACTAACAAGCTAGCGTCATCAGCAAACAGAAATATTTTAGAATCACCTGTAATACTAGAATGTCTATCATCTATATAAATAAGGAACAGAAGTGGCCCAAGCGCTGAATCACTAAATTCAACTGCCCCCGCACAAAAATCAAATACCTGTTCAGTGCAGTGCCGTGATACGTCTGTGGACTCAAATGGAATATTGCTTTTTATGTACATGGCCACTCTCCAACTCCGCAAAGGACTCCTTGAAAAACAGCCAGCTAATATGCATCGTAGTAGAGTATTGTCAAATTATTTAAGTGGTGCTACGATATATCAATAATGTCAGAATCAACATCCATAAGCAGTTATTAACTTTATCTCTAATACCTTTTATAGTTTAATGAAATATGCTAATTCCTTCATCACATGGATACCTGACCACCTCTGAAGGTGATTCCTTCGTTAGAGGGACTTTCTTTAAGCAGGGATACCTATCAGCTGACTTCAATCTAAAAAAGATGCAGCTCTAACACCAGCTACTACAGGAATTTTACCATGAGTGATCTCACCAACGCCCACTAAACTGTCACCTATAAGCTTTTCCAGCCTCCCCTTTTCATACCTATTGAGGTGCAGGCCATGCCTACTGAAATCCGATCTATTCAGAGACTCAACTGGCATCACTGCAATGTGAGCCACACCATCCGCCATCAGTGCTTCTCCAGCCCCATGTTAACACGCCTAAGAACAGCATTGAGATGAGGCCGATCATGACGCTGAAACAGTTGCAATTTAGTACCATCACTTTGAGTAACTACCTCTACTAGGCCACCACTTACATCACACTTCCCGTCGTTGTCAAGACTATTCCCATCTCCACCCACAATCACTATCTGCTCCTCTTTCGTAAAATTCCTACATAACTCTTCTATGTTAACAGTCACCTGAACCAGTCCTGCACTAGGTTTTACAATTCTGATGACCTGCTACTCACTCCCCAACACTTCCTGCGGCTGCTGGCC
Source organism: Schistocerca cancellata (assembly GCF_023864275.1). NCBI lineage: Eukaryota > Metazoa > Arthropoda > Insecta > Orthoptera > Acrididae > Schistocerca > Schistocerca cancellata. The sequence continues at coordinate 874,294,131 of NC_064629.1, read as the reverse complement.
CACACCTCTGCCATGCGAACTACCTAGCAGCAGAACCTTCTTCTTTCTGTTAGAATTTGCAGCTGACTTACAGAGTCCATAACTGCTGAGGACTGCTGCATATTTGCTACACCTACAGCTACAAGAGGCTCCTCTCCACTCAACTCTGACAGTTGGCTATACGAAAGTACAACTGTCTGAACATCTCCTCCTACTAGCTTCCTTCTTACCAACTGCGAGTTCCCATTGCCCAGCGCCCTTCACCCTCCTCGACCTATCTAGTGCCTCCTTTGCGTATTGCAACTGCACCTGAAAGGCGCAGATCTTACGCTCCTGCTCCTCCATCAACTTATTTCTGCTACGAATGCTGCATTTCCTGGAGAGGATCTCGCTAGAATGTCCACTGTCTTCCCCACTGCAGTCCCCCCGATGAAAATACTTTGAACAAATGCCACATTGTAACCCATGATAAAGCCCACACTTCTCACTCGTGGTAAACTTTTAAGAGTTACTGAGAAAAACTAAACGTCTATGTTTCCTACGTTCAGTTACAACAGTAGAACTATTTAAAGAGCTAACAATAATGATCTCGAATTTCGCTCTCTACTAAGAAAGCAACTACTTTAATACTACTAAACAACAACTAATGCGATATCACAAAAGCTTCACAAAATTTCTTATCTAAAACCAAAAATTCAAGAGACCGCTAGAACATTCAACGAAATTAAACACAGTGAACAAAAATTTTACTGAAAATTGCACTACAATGAGAAACGTCAGCTGAAAACTTTTGATAAATGACTTCAACGCACAAACAACTCTAAAGAACACAGTGGGCGAAAGTTTCCGAATGTTTATTAAACCGTTATTTCTCCAGAAACAGCACGAGACACCGTTGAAAACTACTAAATTTTATAACCGAATAACAGTGCACAATCAACTTTGTCAGGACTTACCTTTAGAACCGCTGCAGCTGACGCCGCAAATTGTAAACACACTGCTAGAATTTGGATTAACGATTAACAACTACCAAATATAATATTCGAATACAGCGTACAAACAACTTTGTCAGTAACTTAGCGTTAGATCCGATACAGCTGCAACCGCACGCCGCGAAATGTAAACACACTGCTGAGACTTCGATGAACGAAGTAAGCACACTCACGAAGAGAAAGATCGAGATGAACGAAAACCAACTAATAGGCTACTTCTAAAGCAAATATTAACACCAATAATCATTAAAATAAGTATCTGAAGTCTAAAACTTTATAGTCGCGTAAGGTAACCGAGCGGTTAGGCTAGGCGCGCACTGGCGATTTTCCGTCGCGCGATTGATTTGTCGCAAGAATGTAACACAGTGGCTCCAATAGGAGCGCGCGCACGTGCGACAAAAAAGTAGCGGCGATTTAAAAGACGCAACCGGCCCTATTTCACGCGCGACGCGATTGTCGCAGGTGTGGAATGATCCTCTGGCACTGGCATGGGCCCGCGCGCACTAGCGACGCGATTTCTCAGTCAGTCGCTCTCGCTCTGTTTTACACACAAGTTCAGTGCGCCAGCAGCATGTCTGATAACGGGAGTTGCGCTACGGATGACATTGTAAGTTGTGTTGTCGATTCAGAAAGACTAATTGCAGAAATAGAAAAGCGACCAGCTCTCTACAACAGGAAATTAAAAGAATACAGTGATCGCAATTTGAAAGAGAAACTATGGGGAGAAGTATGCTGCAGCCTAATTCGGAACTGACTGAACTGCCTGGACCAGAAAAGACTAACAAAGGTATTTCATGGTTCACTTATTTTATTCATTCATGTAGACATCACAGTTACAACAATTTAAATTTTTTCGTATTGCCAAGATACTGATCCTTGTGAAGTCACAAAGTAGTTTGCAAAATAATCCCTTATCTGCATACCACATGCATCAGCTCTTATTCCTACAGGCTCACAGCCTTGCAGGAGGCATTCGTACGACTCGTCCTCAGTTCGTACACCGTCATTTCGTCTTACGAAATTATGCAGAATACATGCTGTTGTGATTATGTTTTTGCAGTTTTCTCATGAAACAAGTTCGCCAGTTTCGACTTGCAGTAGTGATTTTCATGATGTATCTGATCAGTAATGTAAAATGGCAACAGCAATTGTTGAATGAAATGATTCTCTTGATGTATCTAATCAATAATGTAAAAGGGCAATAAAAACTGTTGAATGAAATAATGTGTGCTCACCTCAAAGTCACTGATAAGCGCTCCTCATGTGGTATACACTTCCTCTTGTTTTGTTACATTCGGTCCTACTGTCTGAAGCAGTGTATCAAAACTATTCTTACTCATTCGATAGTATTGAAAGAATTTATTTTGGTGATTTTGTAACTCTTCGTGTAATTTGTAAAACTGTCCTTTAACTAGTCTTTGACTTACAATCGGATGCACCCAGTAACGACATTTGCGCTGCTTTCTCGCTCTTCTTCGTAGTAAAAGCGCCACCAAACAAGCTGTTTCGATGAAATCCCTGCTGGTACTGAGAGTAGTTGCGATTTTCCTGCCGCTGTGTGCGCACCACAATGTACTTCCGCGACAGCGATTGTTAAGTCGCGCCGACTGAAAAATCGCCTGTGCGCGCCTAGCCTTAGCCGCCATGGTAACTCAGCGTGTTCGGTCAGAGAGCCGGTTGGCCTCTGTACTAAAAAACTGAGTGGAACAATCAACAAACGAACTTGAACGGATGTCATGTGACGTCTGTAAAGACCAAACACAACGATCAACAAAGAATAAAATGAAAAGAAAAAAAAAGCGGTCTAAGGCGCATTGTCGCGGTTCGCGTGGCGCCCCCCGTCGGAGGTTGGCATAACACCTTAGCACTATGTTAGTTTAAGTTATGTTAAGTAGTGTGTAATCTTAGGGACCGATGACCTCAGCAGTTTATTCCCATAGTCCTTACCAAAAATTTCCAAAAAATGTCTACAATTTTATACAGTATTGGAGAGCGATTTGAACTGCAGTCCAACACCAAAGATCATAGTTGGGCCACAGGACCCAGTCAGTTCCATGTAAACACAGCCATTATGAAGCCACCATCAGCTTGTACAGTTTCTTATTGCAAACTTGAGTCCATTGTTTCGTGGGGTCTGCATCACACTCGAAACGTTCCAACAGTTCATACCATCATGCCAAATGAAATTATGACACATCTTGTAACGCCGGAAATGCATATCCTCCTATTTCCATCTATTGTACTATAAATTGGTTTTCCTTATTTTTGTTACCTGAATATATGACATTTCTGTGTCTTTACATATTGTAATAGTTTTACTATTTGTATACATATATTTATGCATTTATGTCGATGTATAATTGGTTTGTTTCGTAAATATTATTAGTATTTTTACGCTGGGTCTTGCCTAGGGAAAACTGCTATCGAACGATTACATCGATAGGTCGTGTGAAGGATCAAAATGTGTAGGATCTTTGGTAGTGTTAACTCTGCCGCGTGGAGCGCTGGCAGAGGGAGGTTGGCTGGAGTAGCGAGTGGAGCAGTTGTGTTGTGTGACGCTCGGGTTTGGCAGCATGTAATTGCGCTCGACTTGCGATGATAGTTTCTGACATGGTGTCGCGGACGGGAAGCATTAGCTGGCGCACATCAAGAGCCCGTTTCGTCTGGTTACCGTGTCGAGAAGAAGGCGCATCAACATCCAGCTTCTGCAACAGCGACGGCCGACAATGAGTGACTGTCGCCACCTCCTCTATCGACAGCTTCAAACCTTCAATCAACCAACAAGGATGACTGGTAGCACGTAAAGTTTTAGAACTGTATGGCAGACCTCAGCTTTTCAAACTGTTAAATTTTTCTCACTAAATTACAGCAACTCAGCATGAACATTTGTTGCTCATTGTCCCAATTGCATTACCAAGCAGGGTCCTTTCCTTTTCCGGAATGAACCCGAGTGTCGTTGAAATTCAAATGCCAGCATTAAAGTAATATAATCGGATTTCACTGCTTTAATTTCAAAGTTCAGTTAATGTATTCATAGCTGGCTACAATATTCAGATTACACAATCACAAATTAAGAGTGCGAGTTTTGTTACCGTATTTTAGTTACCTGTGACTGCAGCTCAGCTTGGTACGTACTAAATTTTACTATTGTTAATTGTTCACAATCATTTAATTCAAGTTCAAAGTTAAATCTCTTATTTCTAAATTGCGCAGATTCAAGTAGCTTTCGAAATGATTGTTGAGGTAGTCCAAGACTAACCGTATTTTACTGAATTTCGATGTGCTTCAGAAAGAAAGCTCACTATTAACTTCAGTCACTAAATTAACTTTCGATTTTCCAGTTTTATTAATTCTTTTGCTAAATTAAGTCAGAGTGTAGCGAAATTTATTACTTCTGACAAACTTTCAGTTTTCACACTACACTTGTCAACCTTCAGTTGCCACGCTTCTAGTGCTAATTACATGTGTAATAATCTTTCTTTTTCAGTTACTATAGTAATTGTCCTTAGGACTGGCGACCGTAATTTCCCCCAAATCTCAAATATCTAATTACCGCTAGTTGATTGTTAACGTAACGGCCGCACATTTACTTTTTTATTAACTTTACCCCTTTTTCAAAATTAATTTCCACCAGTTTCATTAGCATTTTTCCTTTCATTTAGATGTAACCCTTTCCTCCCTCTTTACCGACAAATTAACCTCGGTGACGATTGCTTTTCCCAAATTTCCATTAGGTACACGCGGTTTAATTTTTTGCTGTCATTAAGGTCGATAAGTGAAGGGGAGGTTACAATCTGACGAGGCCACGGTTTTCCAGTCATCTAGGGTGCAACCGATGTTGTCACGAGCCCAGGAGAGGCGCTGGATCCAATATTGTGCTTTTAGCAAAGGCACTCGCATCGGTTGTCTACTGCAATTGCCCCTATCGTCAAATTTCTCCGCACCGTCTTAACGGATACGTTCGTCGTACGTCCCACGTTGATTTCTGCGGTCATTTCACCCAGTGTTGCTTGCCTGTTAATACTGACATCTCTAACCAAACGCCGCTGCTCTCGCTCATTAAATGAAGGCCGTCGGTCACTGCGTTTCCCATGCGAGGGGTAATGGCTGAAATGTGGTACTCCAGGCACACTCCTGCCATTGTGGATCTCGGAATATTGAATCTCTTAACGGTTTCCGAAATGGAAAGTCACATGCGTCAAACTCCAACTACCGTTCCGCGTTTAAACTCTGTTAACTATCTTCGTGCGGCCATAATCACGTCGAAAATCTATCCACATGAATCACCTGAATTCAAATGACAGCTATGCCAACGAACTGCCGTTTTATACCTTGTGTACGTGATACTACCGCACTCTGTATATCTTCCTATCGCTATCCCATGACTTTTGTCATCTCAGCGTAAACCATAGTCACAAGCAATTTTGAAAAAATATTTTGCTTTCATAATATAAAAATGGTTTTTCACGTTCCTCACATACCAAGCACGTAAGGTGCAATACCTAGCAGTTCTGTACCTTTTTACTACTATAATACTGGCCATTAAGATTGCTACACCACGAAGATGACGTGCTACAGACGCGAAATTTAGCCGACAGGAAGAAGATGCTGTGATATGCAAATGATTAGCTTTTCAGAGCATTCACACAAGGTTGGCGCCGGTGGCGACACATACAACGTGCTGACATGAGGAAAGTTTCCAACCGATTTCTCATACAGAAACAACAGATGACCGGCGTTGCCTGGTGAAACGTTGTTGTGATGCCTCGTGTAAGGAGGAAAATACGTACCATCATGTTTCCGACTTTGATCAAGGTCGGATTGTAGCCTATCGCGATTGCGGTTTATCGTATCGCGACATTACTGCTCGCGTTGGTCGATATCCGATGACTGTTATCAAAATATGGAATCAGTGGGTTTAGGAGGGTAATACGGAATGCCGTGCTGGATTCCAACGGCCTCGTATCACGAGCAGTCGAGATGACAGGCATCTTATCCGCATGGCTCGAACGGATCGTGCAGCCACGTCTCTATCCCTGAGTCAACAGATGGGCAAGACAACAACTATCTGCACGAACAGTTCGACGACGTTTGTAGCAGCACGGACTATCAGCTCGGAGACCATGGCTGCGGTTACCCTTGACGCTGCATCACAGACAGGAGCGCCTGCGATGGTGTACTCAACGACGAACCTGGGTGCACGAATGGCAAAACGTCATTTTATCGGATTAATCCGAGGTTCTGTTTACAGCATCATGATGGTCGCATCCGTGTTTGGCGACATCGCGGTGAACGCACATTGGAAGCGTATATCACCCGGCGTGATGGTATGGGGTGCCATTGGTTATACGTCTCGGTCACCTCTTGTTCGCATTGACGGCACTTTGAACAGTGGACGTTACGTTTCAGATGTGTTACGATCCGTGGCTCTACCCTCCATTCGATCCCTGCGAAACCCTACATTTCAGCAGGATAATGCACGACCATATCTTGCATGTCCTGTACGGGCCTTTTTGGATACAGAAAATGTTCGACTGCTACCCTGGCCAGCACATTCTCCAGATCTCTCACCAACTGAAAACGTCTGGTCAGTAGTGGCCGAGCAGCTGGCTCGTCACAATACGCCAGTCACTACTTTTGATGAACTGTGGTATCGTGTTGAAGCTGCATGGGCAGCTGTACCTGTACATGCCATCCAAGCTCTGTTTGGCTCAATGTCCAGGCGTATCAAGGCCGTTATTATGGCCAGAGGTGGTTGTTCTGGGTACTGATTTCTCAGGATCAATGCACCCAAATTGCGTGAAAATGTAATCACGTGTCAGTTGTAGTATAATATATTTGTCCAATGAATACCCGTTTATCATCTCCATTTCTTCCTGGTATAGCAATTTTAATGGCCAGTAGTGTACTTTTGAAAATTTGTGCAAGTTTCTATGGGACCAAATGCTGAGGTTATCGATCCCTAGGCTTATACACTTCTTAATCTAACTCAAACTAACTTACGCTAAGGACATCACACCCATGCCCGACGGAAGACTCGAACCACCGACTGGGGAGCCGCAAGAGCCGCCTCTGACCCCGCGGCTACTCCACGTGGCACTACTACTTTACTGCACGATATAACTACTATTTTACTCGTGCTGTACTGCGACACATGATCTGTATCAGTACTCCTTTACGCAAGCAGTGCAGAGTATTTTGAAACGGTTTTTGTCTTTATAGTCGGCCACTGTAGTCGAACGGTTCTAAGCGCTTCAGTCCGGAACCACGCGGCTACTACGGTCACAGGTTCGAACCCTGCCTCGGGCATGGATGTGTGTGATGTCCTTGGGTTAGTTAGGTTTAAGTAGTTATAAGTCTACGGGATTGATGACCTCAGATGTTAAGTCCCATAGTGCTTAGAGCCATTTAAACCATTTTTCTGTCTTTATGCATACTAATGATCTTCATACTTCGAGCACTCGGCAAAGAATCTGCTCTTATGTTGCGGAAATTTGCATCGCTGTCGATCTCCCCATGTAGGTAAGTGTCGTATATTGTCCAGTCAGGAACAACTGCAGAGTGTCCACTTTGTCCATTCTTGTCCACTTCATGTTCAACTTCATTGCTGGGGCATCCTCTATGGCGTCTGAAAGGCTTTTTTCAATTTGTAGAGGGCATCAGCAACTCAGTTTTTCTGTGAACCAGTGGGATGGACAAACCTGTCTTTCATCATCACATAAGCCAAGCATTTACTATGGCTGTGTGAAGTACATGATGAAATTTTCTCATGTGCCACTTTTTAGATCGAGTCATTATACAGTAATAGCCTAGAATTTAATGCAAGAGATCGACCGTTCGCATGTGCCTTATAAATTTTCACAATATTTGGACATGGAATCTGTTGAAATTCGATCTCTGGTTTCAAGAAACTTTTTTTTACCCAACTGGCTGGCTTCCTGCAGTTGATGATAGTACACATACAATTTTGCTGTCGTATCAAGTGACTGTACATAGCTTCACACTGTCAGCAGTTGAAGCTCTCCCAATAACGGCTCCCACTCATTTTTCTTCACGTTTATTCTCCATGTTTATACTCCATGTTTTCCAAGCCAAAATGTTAGCATCTGGAAATGCTTCAAGGCCACCATAATCACAATGATTGCCCCACACTACAGCTAATGTCAACCATGTACTACCTCCAAAAAGAACTTGTACATCACATGTGAAGTTCAGGCGGAGTCCTCGAAACACATTTGGACCTCCAATCAGTTGTTGTTTGTTGAACTGTCCAGCTAAATCAATATCAATAGCCTTCAAAGCACGATACACAGGAACGCTGCGCCGCCAGCGACGGCGCCATGCACGTCGCCGAGGCATTGCTGTGGCACGTTAATACAGGTAAACTTAGCCGCTGTGCCGGCTGCTGCGCGCCCTCTGATTGGCTGGTTACCCTGTGGCGCGCGATTCGAACGGGGGGGCGCAACACGGGCTCTAGTATTACTAGGCCCGTGTTGCAGAAAAACCTGGAAGTGGCTGATTGCGCAACACTCTGATAGGGCGCGCTGGCGTAGATGTGGCGCGCTGGGACCGGACGTTGACGTCACGATAAGGAGCGCTGGCTGCAGCTGCGCCGCAGCACGGAGCGTCATACGCTCTGCGAACGTCGAGGAGTGCGGACGCATAACTCTGGGTGTCTCGCTGGGCGTTGGCTTGCTACGCTTACCTGTATTAACGTGCCACAGCAATTCCTCGGCGACGTGCATGGCGACGTCGCTGGCGGCGCAGCGTTCCTGTGTATCGTGCTTTGAAGGCTATTGACATTGATTTAGCTGGACAGTTCAATAAACAACAACTGATTGGAGGTCCAAATGTGTTTCGAGGACTCCGCCTGAACTTCACATGTGATGTACAAGTTCTTTTTGGAGGTAGTATATGGTTGACATTAGCTGTAGTGTGGGGCAATCATTGTGATTATGGTGGCCTTGAAGCATTTCCAGATGCTAACATTTTGGCTTGGAAAACATGGAGTATAGCTGAGACAACAGGACTCTTAGCTGAAGTTCCATATGGTACACTTGTTCCCACCATGCCATTTGTGTTGAGTACTAGAAAGAAGAAGAAATTAAATGCCGACGAGTACCTGTTTATATGGGCCAAAGTGGGGAATGGAAATTGTAAAATAAAGATTAATGGTCTTTTCAACCTTATAGTTCCTATTGCAATTATACCTTCGTTTCTCAGATATAGCTATAATTGCATGTTCTTGAACGTTTTCAAACAGAACTGTGTAGTTTAGGCTCCTTGGAACAGTACGTGAAAGACTAATAACAACATTCCTATTAACACCAATATCTGGTTCACTTGGAAATAGTACATTATCTGAAGCATCAGTAAATATATCAAAGTCATAGCTAAACCCAGATTGACCACTAAGAACGAAAGCTGCACGTACGATGTTTCACTGGATTGTAATGTTGTATGGACATCCTGCGAACCTCAGCTTGCTGTGTTCCTCCATGAGATCCATAGCGCTGGAGACAATGGCGCTCAGGTTGATGTCGTGTTCCTTAACTTCAGGAAGGTAATTGACACCGTCCGCCACTGACATTTAATGAAAAACGAATACGAGCTTATCGAGTATCAAAGCAGATTTGCGACTGGATTCAAGACGTCGTTGCGGACGGAACGCTACACGTCGCTCTTAACGGAACAAAATCGACAGATGTAATTTCCGTAATACCCCAAGGAAGTGTGGTATGACCGTTAGTGTTTACAATATATGTAAATGATATAGTAGAAAGCTTCGGATGCTCTTTAAGGCTGTTCGAAGATGATGCGGTTGTCTACAACAAAGTAGCAACGCCAGAAGATAGTAAAGATTTGCAGAATCATCTCCAGAGAGTAGATGAATGGTGGAGGCCGTGACAGTTGGCCCTGAACGTAAATAAATGTAACATATTGCTCATATACAGGGAAAGAAATCCACTACTGTATAGGTCCACTATTGATGACAAATCGCTGGAAACAGCACCTGCCGTAAAATATCTAGAAGTAACTAACCTGAGCGACCTTAAGTGGAATGACCACATGAAACAAATAGTGGGAAAATCAGATGCCAGACTCAGATTCATAGGAAGAATCTTAAGGTTCAAATGGCTCTGAGCACTATGGGACTTAACTGCTGTGGTCATCAGTCCCCTAGAACTTAGAACTACTTAAACCTAACTAACCTAAGGATATCACACACATCCATGCCCGAAGCAGGATTCGAACCTGCGAGCGGAGCGGTCGCGCGGTTCCAGACTGTAGCGCCTATAACCGCTCGGCCACTCCGGCCGGCCCGAATCTTAAGGAAATGTAACTCATCTACGAAGGAAGTGGCTTATAATGCGCTTGTTCGATCGATTCTTGAGTACTGTGCATCTATCTGTAATCCCTGCCAGATAGGACTGATAGAAGAGATAGAGAAGATCCAACGAAGAGCAGTACATTTTGTCACACGAACGTTTAGTCGGCACGTGAGAGTTACGGAGATGATCAATGAGGTCAGCTCGCATCCACTCCCAATGGGCGACCAGAGCGCCCTCAGCAGGCCAAAGTCAGAACTGTTCTACAAATTCGGCCTCGTTTCCCCCTCAACACAAACGCGTTACTGTTTCTTGTCTGGACCTGCTTCCCTTCTTGCTTTTTCGTACACCCATCTCCAGACTCTGGGATTACAACAACAAATATATTTTGGCATGGTTTGCACACAGCAGTATCCTACCGATCGCTCACGCAACATAATTCCAAAGATGTGGACTGGGAATTATTTCTCAACAAATTCCAAACTTTAGCTAGGTGGAGCGTGCTCTATACCATTGAGTAACTAGAAACCAATCACATCCGCGAAGGCCTTTATGTGAGAACTCGAAACAAATGATGAAATAGACACTTAGCCTCGTGAATACTGATGTTGGTGGTGTAGCAGATTCCATATCATCCCTATAATTTAGAAAGTGAACTAAGGTGTTTCTCATGTCTAGAGAACCGGCAAACGTATCTTCCCCCTGCTAGATGTGCACACCACAATCGATCTTCTCTCAACTAAATAAAGACGGTAAATGTGAAGAAACAGAAAACCGAATGATTTACATGGGAGGGAATAATTGGCCTGCACAAACACATGTCCATATTGAATCTCGTCAAATTTCCACCCGATCACGATAGCTATCAAACACATACTAAGTATTAGTTCGCTATTCGGTCGTCCAGAACACAACACGGTTAATTCATCTACATTCCTACACTCCAACAGGCCTCTCCAGTCTGACAGCTCCTACCATTAATGGGAAACGTGAATCAATTCCACACAGGGCACAGGCGCTACGGGCTGAGCTAGCATAGGTAGAATGTTTATCCTAAGAAATGGGGCAAATATATATTTTAATCCTGTACTTACAACTAAATGTTACAATCGTAATCTCAGTTGAACGACATTCAACAACGAGCGAAGTATCGGAAATACACCCTGTTGATGGCTGTGGCTCTGGAAATAGAAATATCAGTACCATTCTTATGACTTGACATACTCTTCCCTTTGCTATCATGGTGCTTGATGTGAAATTCATACCTTCCTTACAACTGGATATAGTCATTCTCTTTTACACATGTCGGAACACATACATTAAAAGGCTGATGCTCAAGGTGAACCTATCATGCATCCCCTACTAGTACTAAGTATAATACTTCATCAATAACTGATCGCTGGCGATATGAAATAATACTGACCAAAAATCTGAGAGGGGTGGACATTTGTCATAAGTTTTTCTTGTGAGTGCTACCACCACACTTAGAAAGAGAGATCCACAAGCAGTCGTGGTTCTACAGGTGCACACAAGTATCCATGTTAAAAGCTATACTGGCTTTATAAATCAAGGTACGCCATTACCTCTAAATGAGGCGGTTTTTTATCCAGACAAATACCAAGACGACTATAGCTGGAGTGTATATTATCGGACCAACACATCACCGATGGTGCAACCTCATGATAAAAGTACCGCGTTTTGAAAGTGATTCGCCTATGAAGCTTGGTATGTAAGTGGTATTTGAGACACCCTCACCCCCCCCCCCCCCCCCGCCCAGCTTGATATTTATCCAGTATTTGTAACGCATTCTGACTCAACGAAATGTCAGAGTGTCAATGATATATCCACTGAGTTATTTAAAATCATCCAGTGTTATGGTAACAGCGGTAATAATATGGTTTACACAGTGCGACGTCTAGAGGTGGCCCAATTGATCTATTGTCCCTCCAAAATTCAAACTTCCAGCCGTGGAGGGCTTAGCAGGGGGTGTGCAGTACTTTCCAGCCACCTTGGGTAGCAACACTCGCATCATCAGCTACCGTCAAGGCAGTCATCTACAATGATGTCAATCGCGTCACAGTGCAACATCTTGGATAACTGTACTTTGGGGTGATGTCCTTGTTGCCTGTGAGAGGCCACAGATCAGAATGTCTTAATTAATGACGTCAATCGTGTCATCAGCTAACGTAAGAGCAGCTATCTTGAATGACATCAATCACATCACAGTGCAACGTCTTGGATAACGGTACTTTGGGGTGAAGTCCATGTTGTCTGCGAGAGGCAGTAGATCAGAGCATCTTAATGTCAATTTATAACCTGACAAAGACCTCAATGTCTTGGCAGAAAAACAAAATGTTTGTCAGTGTACAAAGCGTATTAGAGCAGAAAAAATTATGTTTCAAACAACGAGACAGGGAGCGTCTCTTGCGGCCTACAGTATGGTCTGTGGGGTATACGGTCATCCTCCTACAGTACAGGTAATGGAACTTTAAACTGGTCTGTGCAGTTGATCAATACCTATATATTTAATAGGATCGTCATATGTGCCCGATGCCTGCATGCATGTGGTATTTGTTTTCGATATACGGGATGAGGGAGATGCGGTAAAAATCTTATCTACTTATATATCGGATGTAGTTAGTTGAGCTTTCATAGGTCTTAATTTTTCTCTGACGAATGGTACAGAATAACGAAGATGACATGTTGGGGAGATAGATGTGAATGGATATGGATCTGTAGTATTTGTATGTAGTTTGGAGAAGCATCACAACGCAGTAGCAAAATTCACGTCCTTCCCCCAGTTCCCGCACTGTCTTTTGTACTACTTCATGTTGCAGGTGCAGGGTTCGTTTCCATCGAATGGTCAAAACACATTTCTGTCAGTAACTCAGCTTCGCCTGCTTCTGCACGGATTGCAGGAGGTGGTAGATATAGTTTCCTCTAACCCCTACTCCGTTCTGACTTACACTGGAACGATCACGTGTGCAAAGGAGCAGGGATGGTAGCGTAGAGTCTGAGGAGGCATTTGCAGGATGCATAGAGGCTACCTTAAATGATGCGGTAATTTTACTATAGCAGATAGATTCGAGAAAGGTGGATCGTTTGGAGATATGAGAGTGCCAGAAGTATGATTGAGTAGTGGTTGTAATCATTAATGGACCCACTGCAGGTATGTGCTTATATGGAAAGACTTGATTTTAATCCAAGACAGCATTTCTAGCGGTTAGAGTGGCTATAGAGATCTTATAAGCTTGTGTACATTTCTTACGACCTCACCCATCACACCATCTACTACTGTTTGTAATCCTTCTCATCTACATTTACATGTATATGATTACTCTGCAATTCACATTTAAGTGCTTGGCAGAGGGTTCATCGAACCACAATCATACTATCTCTCTACCATTCCACTCCCGAACAGTAGACACTGGATTCGCATTCGGGAGAACGACGGTTCAATCCCGCGTCCGGCCATCCTGATTTAGGCTTTCCGTGATTTCCCTAAATCACTCCAGGCAAATGCCGAGATGGTTGCTTTCGAAGGGCACGGCCGACTTCCTTGCCCGACATTCCCTAATCCGATGAGACCGATGACCTCGCTGTCTGGAATCCTTCCCCAAAAACAATCCAACTCCAACTCCCGAACAGCGTGCGGGAAAAACGAACACCTAAACCTTTCTGTTCGAGCTCTGGTTTCTCTTATTTTATTTCCCTTATTTTATTAAAGCAAACGTCTTTGCTTTAATGACTTCCATCGCAACTCGCGTATCATATCTGCCACACTCTCTCCCCTATTACGTGATAATACAAAACGAGCTGCCCTTTTTTGCACCCTCCCGATATCCTCCGTCAATCCCACACCGCGCAGCAATATTCTAACAGAGGACGAACGAGTGTAGTGTAAGCTGTCTCTTTAGTGGACTTGTTGCATCTTCTAAGTGTCCTGCCAATGAAACGCAACCTTTGGCTCGCCTTCCCCACAATATTATCTATGTGGTCTTTCCACCTGAAGTTGTTCGTAATTTTAACACCCAGGTACTTAGTGGAATTGACAGCCTTGACAATTGTACTATTTATCAAGTAATCGAATTCCAACCGATTTCTTTTGGAACTCATGTGGATCACCTCACACTTTTCGTTATTTAGCGTCAACTGCCACCTGTCACACCATACAGCAGTCTTTTCTAAATCGCTTTGCAACTAATACTGGTCTTCGGATGACCTTACTAGACGGTAAATTACAGCATCGTCTGCGAACAACCTAAGAGAACTGCTCAGATTGTCACCTAGGTCATTTACATAGATGAGGAACAGCAGATGTCCCAGGACGCTTCCCTGGGGAACACCTGGTATCACTTCAGTTTTACTCGATGATTTGCTGTCTATTACTACGAACTGCGACCTTCCTGACAGGAAATCACGAATCCAGTCGCACAACTGAGACAATACCCCATAGGCCCGCAGCTTGATTAGAAGTCGCTTGTGAGGAACGGTGTCAAAAGCTTTCCGGAAATCTAGAAATACGGAATCAACTTGAGATCCCCTGTCGATAGAGGCCATTACTTCGTGCGAATAAAGAGCTAGCTGCGTTGCACAAGAACGATGTTTTCTGAAACCATGCTTCTCAATCAACCACTGTCTATAATTCAGTGGATATATCACCGACCCTCTAGCATTGCATAGAGTCAGCACGTGTTACAAATACTGGAGAAATACCTAGCTGGGACGGTCTGAGGGAGTCGCAAATACTGCTTACATGCCACACTCCTTAGCCGAATCACTTTCAAAATGCAGTACTTTTACCTCGAGAGTGCACTGTCGGTGACGTGTTGGTCTGATCATATACACTCCAGCGATCACCATCTTAGTATTTGTCCGGATAGAAAAACCGCCTCATTCAGAGGTAATTTCGTACCTCAATTAATAAAACCAATATAGCTTTTAATATGGATACTTGTGCACACCTGTAGAACCACGACCGCATGTGACAGTAGCATACAGTAGTTGCTGCGATTGGATTTTTTAACATCTGGTCGATTACATCTCTCTTTCTAAGACGCGGTGGTAGCACTCGCAAGAAAAAACTTATGAGAAATGTCCACCGCTCGCTGATTTTCGGTCAGTATTATTTCGTATCGCCAGCAATCAGTTATTGATGAAGTATTATATGGGATGCGTGATAGGTTCACCTTAAGCATCAGGCTTATAATGGATGTGTTTGTGTTCCGACATGTGCAAAAGGGAATGACTGTGTCCAGCTGTAAGGAACGTATGTATTTGACGTTGAGTAGCGTGATACCAAAGGGAAGAGTATGTCAAGTCATAAGAATGGTACTGATATTTCTATTTCCAGAGCCACAGCCATCAACAGGGTGTATTTCCGATACTTCGCTCATTGTCGAATGTCGTTCAACTGAGATCGCGATTGTAACATTTAGTTGTAAGTACAGGGTTAAAATATATACGTGGGCGATTTCTTAGGATAAACATTCTACCTGTGCTTGCTCAGCCCGCAGCCCCAGTGACCTATGAGGGGGTGATTCACGTTTCCTGATAACAGTAGGGGCTGTCAGACTGAAGAGGCCAGTTGGAGTGTAGGAATGTAGATGAATTAACCGTGTTATCCTCTAGACGACCGAATAGTGAACTAATACTTAGTATGTGTTGGATAGCTTTCATGTTCATGTGGAAATTTGACAAGATTCAATATGGACATGTGTTTGTGCTGGGCCATTGTTCACTCCCATGTAAATTGTTCAGTTTTCTGTTTCTACACATTTCCCGTCTTGATTTAGTTGACAGAAGATCGATTGTGGTGTGCACATCTAGAAGGGGGAAGACACTTTTGCCGGTTCTCTAGACATGAGAAACACCTTAGTTCACTTTGTAAATTATAGGGATGATTTGGAACCTACTACATCACGAACATCACTATTCGCGAGGGTAAATGTCTATTTCATCATTTGTTTCCAGTTCTCACATAAAGGTCTTCGCAGACAGATTAGTTTCTAGTTACTCAATGGTCTAGAGCACGCTCTACCTAGCTAAAGTTTAGAATTTGTTGAGAAATAATTCCCAGTCCACATCTTCGGAATTACTTTGCTTGAGCTGCTATGTGCAAGCCATGCGAAAATATATTTGTTGCTGTAATTCCAGAGTCTGGAGATGGGTGTATGAAGAAGCAAGAAGGGAAGCAGGTCCAGACCATAAACAGTAATGCATTTGTGCCAAGGGGGAAACAGGCCCAAATTTGTAGAAAAGTTCTGACTTCGGCCTGCAGATGGTGCTCTGGTCTCCCGTTGGGAGTGGATGCCAGCTGACCTTGCAGGGAAATATCTTGTGCCATGAGTATACGTACTGTGCTGTCTGTCTTCGTGGTGTATGTACAAAGGATGTAAAAGGGACGATTTTTGTATGGCACAGGATACAAATTGCATGTTTATTAGATCGATACGATACACGGTGATATATTGATGGGCCGGAGATTGGTTTCACGTTCTAATATTCAATCTCCTGTCGTCGGTGGAAGTGCAGTGTAAATGAGTAAGAGCCTTTCCGTATTTGATCTTATGTAGGGGCACTTTTCAGGGTTTAATTATCGATGCAATATGGCTATCTGTGTAAAATAGTTTTTTGCCGCTGAAAGTATCTTCTGCAGAAAGAAAAAGAAAAGGTGGATGTGCTTCCACACTGACAGCATCAGTAATTCGGCAGGTAAATTCGATAAGAGCCAATCATAATCCCCCATTCATTCAGAAGACGTCCTTTGTGCAGGGATATTGGAGTCTCTACATAGCAGTGAGAACGTTTGTGTATGTTGAAAGCATGAAGGGTAACACGTGATGGATGGGGTGCCAAGTTAGGGCCACCATGAGGAATGCAGTCGGCGTTATTCCGCGCTATTTTCGTAAACAGGTTCTGTTAGGGCAAGAATTTCCATGCATACAAGCTGAGACATCAAGAAAGTAAGCGTTAACTATTTTCTGGGACACTATATGATTGGCTCCTATTTTACAAAGCCATGTGACGTCAGAATAACATTGAGATCCTTTTAGATGGCAAGTCGCCATGTGGACATTTTGCAGCGAGGAGTCAGTCACGATAGCGCAGGTACTCATGGCTGGACACAGCTCATATGTTCTGTTAGGGTTGCTAGGGGGAAAGCAGCCTGTGCTATTCTGGAACAGGTTTCTATAGCGTGGTCTGTGACGTCAGCATCCATAGGTATAATGGCAGCAATGGTAAACACACGTGCCTCCCAGATGCATTATGCGTATTCTGTGGCGAGGTGGACATGGATGTGTGCTGTACCTCACGTGATCGGCGAGGACATCACAGAAGCGGACTTGCAGGCAGCTACTTACTGGGAAAAAGGCGGCAGATGTGAGAATGAAAAAGACTACCCCATACATGTGAAAAATATCGATTTAATTAATTTGAATAAATTTTTTATAGCAATGTGGCGTTAAGGGGAGGGTG
The DNA here is from genome assembly GCF_023864275.1 of Schistocerca cancellata. NCBI lineage: Eukaryota > Metazoa > Arthropoda > Insecta > Orthoptera > Acrididae > Schistocerca > Schistocerca cancellata. Next base: position 874,276,352 of record NC_064629.1, on the reverse strand, counting down.
TGCATGAGTGGGTGACATTGAGCAGAACAGCAGGTTAAGTGCAGAACACTAAGTTAAATTGCTTAGTTTTTGTATAAACACAGTACAGAAGTTTAACATGTGGGTGACAAAGACGAATGCGGCAGAAATGGCGTTCAAAAGCATGTGGAATCCGAAAAGTGTACCAGAAAATTGTGGGAGGACATAGCTAATTAGTTAATTTGGTATCAATGGTGGCAGAATAGTTTAAGGAAATGGGGGTGACATGGAAAACCACTTGACAGAACAATAGGTTAAGTGCTGAGAAAGGGCCCAATATTATGTTAATACACCCAGAATATAGTGCTGAACCTTAGGTTATGCATCATGTATGCTCCCTGTAATTACTTCTTACAAGACCTACATGTTTCCAAACAGTAGAGAATGATGAGCAACTCATATCCAATGCCTACAAACAGATTTTTCTTATAAATGAACAATATACCCCTCAATTTCCAGTTATGTGGCCCTTCCTCTCCACCATCAGACCGCCATCTTGGATTACATCATGGAAGGGATGACAGCGCTCTTTGGTGGTGGTACTGTGTACTACACCCAGACCTTGCTGTGACCACACTTGATGGTGGTACTGCCTCTAATTGTGTAAATAAATAGTGAATGCAAAATATAGACTTCTGTCCAGCACAGGTTGAGTCCTCTCCCCAACCAATCCCTACTACAAGGAGGTGGTGTTGGGGTGACTTAGGTTAGTGGAACTGCCCTTTTGTTTCCCAATAATTTCTTAGGTTAGTAGAGATAGCCCAAGTGACCTTTCTTTACTGCCAAAATTCAAACTTCCCGCCATTTCTTATGACGAGGTTTCGGTCGGGTGACTTAGGTTAGTGGAGGTGAGCTTTCTTTCCAGTGATTTTCTTAGGTTAGTAGAGGTAGGCCAATCGACCTATCTTCATGCAAAATTCAGACTTGGCGCCAGTTCATGGGACGATGTGGCAGTCAGATGACTTAGTTTAGTGGGGATAGACCACGTGACCTACCTTTCGTGCCATTTTCTTAGATTAGTAGAGGTTGCATTGTCCTGACAGAATTTGAACTTTCCACTAAGAGGGGTGTGCAAGGGGGATGTGGCAGAGGGGATGGCACTTCCCCACCATCGGTACTTGTGTCATGAGCTGACACCATGGCCGCCATCTTGGATGACGTCATCGACAGACGTCATGGAAACCATCTTGGATGACGTCATCAACTGATGTCACGGATGCCATCTTGGATGACGCCATCAAATGAGTCACGGACGCCATCTTGGATGACGTCATCAACTGACATCAGTTGATGACCAAGTGACCTATCTTTCCTGCCATTTTCTTAGATTAGTAGAGGTTGCATTGTCCTGACAGAATTTGAACTTCCCGCTAAGAGGTGTACAATTAGGATTAAGTGAATTGTTTGAGACTATCTCATCAGCTCACAAACAAATTATCACACTTGAATCTAACCTAGACCAAAGGCAACATTGGAGCTCATCAGTTGATGACATCATCCAAGATGGCGTCCATGACGTCATTTGATGACGTCGTCCAAGATGGCGGCCGTGACGTCACCCAACCCCAAGGTGGTTTCTGCGCCAAAGTACCGTTATACAAAATGGCAGCGATGATGTCACACAACCCTAAGGCTGTTTCTGGCATCAGGTACCAAGATGGTGAGGTGTGCTTGCTTGTGTGTATGAACGGTGTGTGTTTCTTTTTTTATGAAGAAGGTTGTGATGGAAAGCTTTGTGTAAGTATCTTTTAATTGTGCCTGCATGCATTTTATGTGTTATGTTTATGGTATGTAACAATCTACCTTTTCCTACACTGTTGATATTCCTACCTGGAGATTCCATTGTTTGAATCACTGATAGATGTAGATGTAACTTCTGCTGTGCAATAAGGTAGTGTGTTGGAACGTATGCTGTGCATGTTATACATTAATGACTCAATAGAAAACGTTAATAGAAACCTCAGACTTTTTGCAGCTAGTGCAGTTGTTTGCAGTGAAGTATTATCTGAAAAAAGCCATACAAATATGAGTTCTACATTAAGGTTCAAAGTGGTGCAAAGACTGGCAACTTACTTGAAATATTCTGAAATGTAAAATTGTAGGGTTGTATGGAAGCTTTTGATATTACATTCAAAAGAACCTACTAATACCAGATGTTGTCTTTGATCTAATAGGTAATGATGTTGTGAAATGAGATGTTATATGTGTGCAAACAGATTGAGAACAGAATATCAATAATTTTTGTTTTGCATTGACATTATTTTTTGGAACACATTTTGCAGTGACAGTCTGAGCTGCAATATTGCCTTTGGTCTAGGTTAGATTCAAGTGTGATAATTTGTTTGTGAGCTGATGAGATAGTCTCAAACAATTCACTTAATCCTAATTGTACACCTCTTAAAACAAAACAAAAACATAGTGTCCTATGGCTACAATTTCAATGAGTCATAACTGAAATAATCAACTCATTCAAATAACTGGTTGTGACAGTTTGTAGAGATATGAATTGGAATGATGACATAGGCTCAGTTGTAGCTAAATGATGTGCCAGACTTTGCATTTTCTCAGTATCCCCCAATGAACCAGACAGTCTACAAAGGAGATTGCTTGCAAAATACCATCCTGGAATACTGTTTGAGGACTAAGAGGAGATATTGAATGCATATAGAGAAGGGTGACACTAATGTTCATTGGTTTGTTTGATCCATGGGATAGTGTAACAGAGATGCTGAAAAACATGCCAGACACCTGACTATAGACACTAACTGTCCTGTGGAGATTAGATTAGATTAGATAAATACTTGTTCGATAGATCATAAATACGACACTTTGTAATGATGTGGAACGTGTCAGGTTAATAAAAGGTGTCTATACAAGATATTACATAGGTAAGTGACCAAAGACTTTTGTGGCAGCATAATTTACCCCCTTCTGAGCCAAAGTTAGATTTAACCTTGAGTAGTGAAGAACATACTTTCTCCTAGTGTTGTAGCCATGTACACTGCTATTACTTTTGAATTCGTTTGGATTGTTAATAACAAATTTCATAAGTGAATATATATATTGTGAGGCTGCAGTGAAGATCTCTAGCTCTTTAAGTAAGTGTCTGCAGGATGATCTTGGATGAGCTCCAGCAATTATTCTGATTACACGCTTTTGTGCAATGAACACTCTTTTACTCAATGATGAGTTACCCCAGAATATGATGCCATACGAAAGCAGAGAATGAAAATAGGTGTGGTAAGTTAATTTACTGAGATGTGTATCGCCACAATTTGCAATGATCCTAATAGCATAAGTAGCTGAACTCAAATGTTTCAGCAGATCTTCAGTGTGGTTTTTCCAGTTCAACCCCTCATCAACGCATACACCTAGAAATTATGAATATTCTACCTGAGCTACCGATTTCTGATCGAAGTCTATATTTATTAATGGTGTCATTCCATGTATTGTGTGGAACTGTATGTACTGTGTTTTGTCAAAGTTTAATGTGAGCCCATTTGCAGAGAACCACTTAATGATATTCTGTAAAATATCGTTTACAATTTCACCAGTTAATTCTTGTCTGTTGGGTGTGATAGTTATACTTGCATCATCAGCAAAAAGTACCAGCTTTGCATCTTCGTGAATATAGAATGGCAAGTCATTAATATATATTAAGAACAGCAGAGGACCCAAGACCGAACCTTGCGGCACCCCATTCTTGATTGTTCCCCAGTTTGAAAAATCACCAGTTTTTTGCGTATTATGTGAACTGCTTATTTCCACTTTCTGCACTCTTCCAGTTAGGTATGATTTAAACCAGGGCTTCCCAACGTGTGGTCCGCGGTCCCCTTATGGGTCCACCGGCTCTTTCTAGGGGGTCCGCGGCCACCTTTCACCAAATCGTGTAAACTAATGAGTAAAATTATTGAATAAAAATTTGAAAATCAAATTCATTACTATTGTTTTTTCGTGTGAAAAACGTGTGTACTTTTACTTCAGGTCGTATTCCCAAGCAGCCTTTGCGGTTCCTAAGTGAGATCGCATACACAGTTTAGTGCCGGAGAATGCGGCTTCTCTGATCGACTGTTTCGCAACAATACGGGGGCCATTTGTACGTCGTCTCACGACGCTAGATGCGCTGAAACCTTTTACACATACGCGGAGCGCAATCACATCGCTCGCTGGCACGTATGCGGCCCCAGGCATCATTCAAATTAATGTTAAACCTGCATTGTCAGTGCACTACCTGTCTCATAAGTCGAGTTTTGACCGGTTTATTACTTCTAACATGGATCGATGGCTGAAGCCAGGATCTGCAGTTTCTCCATCGCCTTCACACCAAGGGAAGTTTCCAGTTGAAATGAATGAGGAGGGAGGACGACCAAAGGAAGAACAGTCACAAGAAGTTCCACAGCCGGATTAATTATGTGAAAACGCTGCAAGTACTCCAGTGGTTGCAATATCCTGTGGAAGTGGAATAACCAAGAAGCGTAAGTACAACGAAAGCTATTTAGAAATGGGCTTTATGGAGACAAAGGAGGGTAAAGCTCAGTGTGTCCTTCCGAACAGTTCAATGGTTCCAGTTAAATTGGATTTCCAGGCTAAAGACATCGATTTTTTCAAAAGGAAGAGTGCTGAACTAGCTACTTCTCAGCATTGCATGAAAACCCATGCAAAAACAATTAATGAATATTAATTAAAAGCTTCTTTCTTGCTTAGTTAGCGAGTGGCAAAAACAGGCAAAGCGCATACCATTGTAGAAAATCTCATAAACCCGAATGTTAATGATATTGTTTCTTGCATGCTAGACGAAAAGGCAGTAAAGCTTGTATCTTCGGTGCCATTATCAAACAATACTGTCAAGAGACCTATTGTTGGCATGTCAAATGATGTGAATGACACTCTTGTTTCTCGCATCCAACACAATTCATTTTCTCTGCAGATAGATGAATCCACTGATGTTGCAGGATTAGCGATTTTATAGGCTTTTGTCCGTTATGAATATTCTGGATGTTTTGAGGAGGACCTCTTATTGTGCAGACCACTACCTGCCAACACAACAGGTGCTGAAATATTCCGTCTGTTTGATGATTTTTTAAGGACTAACGAAGTTTCATGGTCTAATTGTATAGATGTGTGCACAGATGGTGCAAAAGCTATGACGGGTCCTACAGTCGGAGCAATAACGAAATAAAACAAAACGCCAAGAATTGCAGCAGTAGTCATTGTGCTCTCCGCAGATACGCTTTAGCTACGAAACAAATGCCTGTTTCGTTCAAGAAAGTTTTAGATGAATCCATTCAAATAATTAACTACATAAAATCAAGGCCGTTGAAGTCAAGACTTTTCACAATACTGTGTGAAGATATGGGAAGCCTTCATCATTCCCTGCTTCTCCACACGGAAGTGAGGTGGCTGTCACGTGGGAATGCATTCTGTCGGTTGTACGAATTAAGATTGGAAGTCTTAGCTTTCCTTTTGGAGCACAACACCAAATTAGCAGCAGACCTTATAAATGACGAAAATTGGCAGTGTACACTTGCCTATTTCTCAGATGTTTTCTCCAAAATGAACGAAATGAATATTTCACTCCAAGGACAAAGTGAAACAAAGGTCACTGCTATCGACAAATTTCGAGCATTCAAGAGGAAAATCAGTTTTTGGGTAGAGAGTGTCGAGGAGGGGGAGGTCGAGTGTTTTCCTCTTCTCAAGGAGTTTTTTAAAAACAAAACATTGGCGCTTGGGAAGAATTTGTTTCATCAAATCCTGGAACACCTCCGAAGCTTGATGTCATTGTTGGAGCATTATTTCCCAACAGCTGATGATGAGAAGCTGCAGAAATACGAATGGGTGGTCAACCCATTCACTGTATCCAAAAAGCTGAACATTCTATCATCAAATGAATCTGAGTTGTTGATAGAAATTACTACATACCCTACAGTACCTTGAAATCAAGTTTTGACATTGACAGTTACTCACACTTTTGGATCCATTTGGATAACAAGAAATACTACCCCCTTGTTAAAAAGGCAAAATGTGTACTTCTTCCGTTTGCCACAACATACATGTGTGAATCTGGATACTCGATCTATGCTGCCAACAAAACTAAGTAAAGAAGCTGTCTAGATGTGGAACCAGACATCCATCTCCAGTTGTCAAGAACTGAACCCAACTTTTCAAAATTGTGTCAACAGAAGCACCCTCAACCATCACATTAGGATTCCATTATTATTCCTACAGACTCACCTATAGTAAAGAAGAAAGCATTTTTCTTCGTAGATGCTTAGTGAACGTACCTGACTATAACTCTGTAGGAATTTTGTTTCTGTCTTCTATCATTTACAAAATAATTATTAATTGAATGCTGTTGGCATTGATATTTTTGTTACGAAAATTAAAATGATCTCTAAAGCTAATTCCTTTTCTTTATAATATATTCCGCCCTCTCAGTTAAAATATGACCTGCCTATACTTCAATTACAATTACTTGCTCTTACTCTGACACTATATTGTGCCAACTGGCTGCGAGCGTAAAAAAAAAAAAAAAAAAAAAAAGAGGGCTTTTCACGTGCCACCTTGTAAAAGGTAAACCTCCTCTGCCAGAATTGTTTCCTTTGAGAAAAAAAGGCTTACGTTGTGTGAAATGCTTTGTATTCTTATAGAGAAATAAGAGAGTCTGTTTGTTTGTTTTCCTAATTTGTATACAGTCAATGCTGACTGCCACGATATAGTTCAAATGGTTCAAATGGCTCTGAGCACTATGGGACTCAACATCTTAGGTCATAAGTCCCCTAGAACTTAGAACTACTTAAACCTAACTAACCTAAGGACATCACACACACCCATGCCCGAGGCAGGATTCGAACCTGCGACCGTAGCAGCCCCGCGGTTCCGGACTGCAGCACCAAAAAAATGGTTCAAATGGCTCTGAGCACTATGGGACTCAACATCTTAGGTCATAAGTCCCCTAGAACTTAGAACTACTTAAACCTAACTAACCTAAGGACATCACACACATCCATGCCCGAGGCAGGATTCGAACCTGCGACCGTAGCAGTCCCGCGGTTCCGGACTGCAGCGCCAGAACCGCTAGACCACCGCGACCGGCCGGACTGCAGCGCCAGAACCGCTAGACCACCGCGGCCGGCCGGACTGCAGCGCCAGAACCGCACGGCCACCGCGGCCGGCCCACGATATAGTGTCCAAGTAGTAGTTGAAGTTATCAGCTGTGTCTAAACTGTTGCCAAGCCGCCTGCCAGTTGCCAGCTACCAACTGACAGTACCCTGTTGCAACGCCGCCTGCTAGCTGCCGGCTATGGACTGACAGTTGCCGTTCATTAGATACGCAAAGACATAAAAATAACTACACTTTCCGAGCTGTTTGCATGGGCACGAAAATCGATTGTGGAACTGGAAAACGGCTTTATAAAAGCAGATTTCCAGAATAGATTTTGAAATGTTTTCCTGACCAACCAAAAGCGGAACTGGGACACTGGCTTACAAATCCGGTTTTGGAAACGCATGTACACTGGGTGAATGTATTCCCACACATTGCACAACAGATGTCACAATAGTCGTTTAAAGGCAATTCCTTGGCCTCATTTCTTTCGTGATGTGTTTGTATCCCAAATCATGGGTCTGCTTCTTTGCTTCATGGCCGCGCAGTTTTACGGCGCCACGTCGTCGTGGATTGCGCGGCCGCTCCCGCCGGAGGTTCGAGTCCTCCCTCGGGCATGTGTGTGTGTGAGTGTGTGTGTATGTGTGTGTGTGTGTTGTTGTGGCCTTCAGTCATGAGACTAGTTTGATGCAGCTCTCCATGCTACTCTATCCTGTGCAAGCTTCTTCATCTCCCAGTACCTACTGCAGCCTACATCCTTCTGAATCTGCTTAGTGTATTCATCTCTTGCTCTCCCTCTACGATTTTTACCCTCCACGCTGCCCTCCAATACTAAATTGATGATCCCTCGATGTCTCAGAACATGTCCTACCAACCGATCCCTTCTTCTAGTCAAGTTGTGCCACAACCTCCTCTTCTCCCACATTCTATTCAATACCTCCTCATTAGTTACGTGATCTACCCATCTAACCTTCAGCATTCTTCTGTAGCACCACATTTCGAAAGCTTCTATTCTCTTCTTGTCTAAACTATTTATCGTCCACGTTTCACTTCCATACATGGCTACACCCCATACAAATACTTTCAGAAAAGAATTCCTGGCATTTAAATCTATACTCGATGTTAACAAATTTTTCTTCTTCATAAACGCTTTCCTTGCCATTGTCAGTCTACATTTTATATCCCCTCTACTTCAACCATCATCAGTTATTTTTCTCCCCAAATAGCAAAACTCCTTTACTACTTTAAGTGTCTCATTTCCTAATCTAATTCCCTCAGCATCACCCGCCTTAATTCGACTACATACCATTATCCTAGTTTTGCTTTTGTTGATGTTCATCTTATATCCTCCTTTCAAGACACTGTCCATTCCGTTAAACTGCTCTTCCAAGTCCTTTGCTGTCTCTGACAGAATTACAATGTCATCGGTGAACCTCCAAGTTTTTATTTCTTCTGCATGGATTTTAATACCTACTCCGAACCCTTCTTTTGTTTCCTTTATTGCTTCCTGAATATACAGATTGAATAACATCGGTTATAGGCTACAACCCTGTCTCACTCCCTTCCCAACCACTGTTTCCCTTTCATACCCCTCGACTCTTATAACTGCCATCTGCTTTCTGTACAAATTGTAAACAGCCTTTTGCTCCCTGTATTTTACCCAGCCACCTTCAGAATGTGAAAGAGAGTATTCCAATCAACATCATCAAAAGCTTTCTCTAAGTGTACAAAGGCTAGAAACGTAGGTTTGTCTTTCCTTAATCTTTCTTCTAAGATAAGTCTTAGGGTCAGTATTGCCTCACGTGTTCCAACATTTTTACGGAATCCAAACTGATCTTCCCTGAGGTCGGCTTCTATCAGTTTTTCCATTCGTCTGTAAAGAATTCGCATTAGTATTTTGCAGCTGTTACTTATTAAACTGATAGTTCGGTAATTTTCACATCTGTCAACACCTGCTTTCTTTGGGATTGGAATTATTATATTGTTCATGAAGTCTGAGGGTATTTCGCCTGTCTCATACATCTTACTCACCAGATGGTAGAGTTTTGTCAGGACTGGCTCTCCCAAGGCCGTCAGTAGTTCTAATGGAATGTTGTGTACTCCTGGGGCCTTGTTTCGACTTAGATCTTTCAGTGCTCTGTCAAACTCTTCAAGCAGTATCATATCTCCCATTTCATCTTCATCTACATCCTCTTCCATTTCCATAATATTGTCCTCAAGTACATCGCCTTTGTATAGAGCCTCTATATACTCCTTCCATCTTTCTGCTTTTCCTTCTTTGCTTAGAACTGGGTTTCCATCAAAGCTCTTGATATTCATGCAAGTGATTCTCCTTTCTCCAAAGGTCTCTTTAATTTTCCTGTAGGCAGTATCTGTCTTACCCCTAGTGAGATATGCCTCTACATCCTTACATTTGTCCTCTAGCCATCCCTGCTTAGCCATTTTGCACTTTTTGTTGATCTCATTTTTGAGACGTTTATATTCCTTTTTGCCTGCTTCATTTACTGCATTTTTATATTTTCTTCTTTCATCAATTAAATTCAATATTTCTTCTGTTACCCATGGATTTCTACTATCCTTCGTCTTTTTACCTACTTCATCCTCTGCTGCCTTCATTACTTCATCCCTCAGAACTACCCATTCTTCTTCTACTGTATTTCTTTCCCCCATTTGTGACAATTGTTCCCTTATGCTCTCTCTGAAACTCTGTACAACCTCTGGTTCTTTCAGTTTATCCAGGTCCCATCTCCTTACATTCCCAACTTTTTGCAGTTTCTTCAGTTTGAATCTACAGTTCATAACCAATAGATTATGGTCAGAGTCCACATCTGCCCCTGTAAATGTCTTGCAATTCAAAACCTGGTTCCTAAATCTCTGTCTTACCATTATATAATCTATCTGATACCTTTTAGTATCTCCAGGGTTCTTCCATGTATACAACCTTCTTTCATGATTCTTAAACCAAGTGTTAGCTATGATTAAGTTATACTCTACACAAAATTCTACCAGGCGGCTTCCTCTTTCATTTCTTAGCCCCATTCCATATTCACCTACTATGTTTCCTTCTCTCCCTTTTCCTACTGTTGAATTCCAGTCACCCATGACTATTAAATTATCGTTTCCCTTCACTACCTGAATAATTTCTTTTATCGCATAATACATTTCATCAATTTCTTTGTCATCTGCACAGCTAGTTGGCATATAAACTTGTACTACTGTAGAAGGCGTGGGCTTCGTGTTTATCTTGGCCACAATAATGCGTTCACTATGCTCTTTGTAGTAGCTTACCCGTACTCCTATTTTTTTATTTATTATTAAACCTACTCCTGCATTACCACTATTTGATTTTGTAGTTATAATCCTGTATTCATCTGACCAAAAGTCTTGTTCCTCCTGCCACCGAACTTCACTAATTTCCACTATATCTAACTTTAACCTATCCATTTCCCTTTTTAAATTTTCTAACCTACCTGCCCGATTAAGGGATCTGACATTCCACGCTCCGATCTGTAGAACGCCAGTTTTATTTCTCCTGATAACAACGTCCTCTTGAGTAGTCCCCGCCCCGAGATCCGAATGGGGGACTATTTTACCTCCGGAATATTTTCCAAAGAGGACGCCATCATCATTTAATCATACATTAAAGCTGCATGCCTTCGGGAATAATTAAGGCCATAGTTTCGCCTTGCTTTCAGCCGTTCACAGTACCAGAACAGCAAGGCCATCCAGACTGTTGCACCTGCAACTACTGAAAAGGCTGCTGCCGCTCTTCAGGAACCACACGTTTGTCTCTCCTCTGAACAGATACCCCTCCGTTCTGGTTGCACCTACGGTACAGCTATCTGTATCGTTGAGGCACGCAAGCCTCCCCACCAACAGCAAGGTCCATGGTTCATGGAGGGGGTGTTGTCCTTAGCGGAAGTTAAGCTTAGGTTAATAGTGTGTATGACTAGGGACTGATGACCTCAGCAGTTAAGTCCCATAGACTTTACATACATTTGACCATTTTTCTTCGGATTTCACAAAAAACCACACACACACACACACACACACACACACACACACACACACACACGAGTGTTTTGAAATATGCATGCTCCTTACACAACAGTAGCCAAACAGTGGAAGTGAACAGGCCACAAGCGGCAGCTTCTGAACAGGGAACAGTTTGGACGTGACGTTGATTGCTCTTGGAGGAAGGAAGGTCCAACGTGTAAAATGTCAATTACCAAGTACTTTTAACCAGGCTATAGTGTGTTGAACACAGGGAGTAAATCCACTAGTAAGTGTCTGGATACAGTGGGGATTCAAATTGGATCGTTAATTTCAAATTGTTTTCATTCATCTCTAAACCAAAGACTATTGATACTCCGGGAGGGGGGGAGGGGGGGAGGGGGGTCATTGTTAACATGACACTTGCATTAAGAAGCTTTCAGTTCCCTGGGTTACTTGAGCTTATCCAGAAGTATTCCATGATTTACACAATCAAAAGCCTTTGAGAGATCACAAGAATTCCAATGGGAGACTTCCAGTTACTCAGAGCTTTTAATATTTCATTAGTGAAAGTATATATAGCATTTTCCGTTGAAAAACCTTTCTGGAAACCAAACTGACATTTTGTTAAAACTTTATTTTTAGAAAGGTGTGAAGCTACTTTACAATACATTACTTTTTCAAGAATTTTGGATAAGGCAGTCAGAAGAGAGATTGGGTGGTAGTTGTTGACATCAGACATATCCCCTTTTTTATGCAGTGGTTTAGCAATGGAATACTTCAGTCTATCTGGGAAAATATCCTGCTTCAGATAGCTATTACATATGTGGCTAAGAATCCCACTTATCTCTTAGGAACAAGCTTTTATTATCGTGCTGGAAATGCCATCAATTCCATGTGAGCTTTTATTCTTGAGAGAGTTTATTATCTTCCTAATTTCAGAAGGAGAGGTAGGTGGAATTTCAGTTGTATCAAATGGTGTGGATAAGGCCTCTTCCATTAACTGCCTTGCTTCTTCTAATGAACATTTAGATCCTATTTTCTATACAACATTTAAAAAATGATTATTCAAAATGTTTTCGACTTCTGGCTTGTTGTTTGTCAAGTTTCCATTTGCGTTGATGGTAATATCATCATCCTGTACTCTTGGTTGACCTGTCTGCCTTGTAATAATATTCCAAATTGTTTTGATTTTGTTATCAGAGGTATTAATCTCAGATATGATGCACATGCTTCTGGACTTTTTAATAACCTTTCTTAATGTAGCACAGTAGTTTTCATAATATTTGGCTGTTTCTGGGTCATTATGCTTTCTCGTTGTTACATACGGTTCCCTTGTGTGGTTACAAGATATTTTTATTCCTTTAGTAAGCCAAGGTTTCAAATGGTTCAAATGGCTCTGAGCACTATGGGACTTAACATCTATGGTCATCAGTCCCCTAGAACTTAGAACTACTTAAACCTAACTAACCTAAGGACAGCACACAACACCCAGCCATCGCGAGGCAGAGAAAATCCCTGACCCCACTGGGAATCGAACCCGGGAACCCGGGCGTGGGAAGCGAGAACGCTACCGCATGACCACGAGATGCAGGCCAGCCAAGGTTTCTTTGCATGGTTTCCTATAATTAGATTTAACTACTTTCTTGGGGAAACAGTTTTCAAATTCCCTTACAAGTGTATCATGGAATAAGTTATATTTTAAATTAGCATCGGGTTCCTTGTACACCTCATCACAGTCTAACTGCTGAAGATTTTCTCTGAAATTTCTAATTGTTGATTCATTAATGGAAAGCACAACTTTGGAAGGTAGTTTTGAATTACTGAATGGAGCTGTCATATACTGCAACTAGCTGAGCACCATGATCAGCAAGGCCATTCTCAACAGGACAAGAATTTATGTTTTTAAACTTATCTTGGTCTATAAAAGTGTTATATATCAATGTGCTGCTGTCCTTTACTACCCGAGTAGGAAAATTAGTGACAGATGTCAAATTGAAAGAACTGAGCAAGACTTCCAGGTCGTTCTTCCTACTACCCTCTTTCAGTGAATCAACATTGAAGTCCCCAAAAATAATAATTAGCTTTCCCCTATCTGACAGAAAGCACAACATGGCATCCAAGGTTTCCAGGAATAATTGAAAGTTTCCTGAAGGGGACCTATATACTGTTACAATTATAAAACAATCGTATGTACACAGTGTCATGAGCCACACTAGCAACAAATTGAGAAATACACTACATCCCTTTGTGCGCTGCTCCTATAGGGACCTTAAATACAGTAATAAACAAATTAAAGTGTGCAAAAAGGTATTTAAGCACTCATTCCTATGGCATTCTATACACAAATGGAATGAGAAGAAGCCCTAAAAATTGGCACACTTGGAAGTACCCTTCACTATGCACTTCTCACTGGTCTGCAGACTATAAATGTAAATTTAAGTGTTGATGATGTCATGCATTCTCCTTCTGACAGCTAATCAGTCATAATTTAGTATCTTTGTGTGTAAAGCCCTATCCTTTGTTTTCGGACTATTGTGCAATAGTCACTGTTTAGAATTGTCTTTAGAGACATTTTACTGCATGGAGTCTCCATGTCATGAACTGTTCCACTAAAATGATATATGCATATCCAGTGCTTGGTGAACTATTTTTCTGAACTTGAGCCACATTTCTAGTACATGCTCATGCACAGAGGTACAGGTTTTGATATGATGCTACTTCCTCTTTATCTACTTTACTGAAAGTGTATACCTAATCTTTGTGTTACAGCTGCCTCATTGACACCAATATCAATTTCAGTGCAGAGATCCTCAGAGAGGTCAGGTCTGTTTGGTGTCATTAAATCAAATATATTTCTATGATGTGTTGGCTTCAAAGCTAACTGTTCTATGTAGTTTACAGAGAAAACTTTACTGTTTCAAGTCTGCTAGTAAGACCCAAGTATTAAGGTACTTCAGAAAGTAAATAACACATGCCCTTTAACACCAAGAAGATTGCACAACAAGAGTAGCACACTGTCAGACAAGCGTATGAGTCATAGGTTTCCTGCAGACTCAGTTTTGTTGCAATATGCATAACAGGTGCATCACAGTGTGCAGCTGAACTGGTCTGACAAATGGAAACTTATTCCAAAGTTGACATTTACAGGACAGTATGATTCTTGAGGGTAAAAGACTAAATTGCACATAAATTCACTGTGAAATTCTGTCAATATGAAGTCCAAATGCAATGTCACACCCACCTGCAACGAGATGGTACGAAGAATTTGACTGAGGTCACACAGACATGGGTAATGCTGATTGGGAAGGAAGGCAGTTGACATTGACCACAAATGACAATATCTTTACAATCAAGGAACTGATCCACAGCAACTGGAGGGAAAAGAAATTTTCCAATGGTGACATTCACACAGTGAATGTTGAAAAAAACTGTCATGTATTTGTGTTGCTTTGAAGTGTAGTGTAGTATTCAATTAAAGTTATGGTACTTGGCCTACCATAATGATGTGTAATTTACTTTTTGAATTTCTCTCATGTATGTTTATGCCCACTACTGATACTGAGGATTGCCCAATTACTCAGGCTTGCAGCTTCGGTTTCTGTTTTGTATTTTACTTTTTTGTCTACTGCAGTGAATACATTAGTTTCATTTTCTAATAGCTTATTTTTTATATTCATTTAGATCTGTAGCAAACCACATTGCTGTCAATTTTGAATTTTTGACAGCTTTCTGTACCTACAGAAAGGTCCCAGAACTGCTCTCATTAATAAACGGTCACAACGCCCATATAGTACTAGGGACAGAAAGTTGGCTGAAACCAGACGTAATGAAATCCTAAACTCAGATTGGAATGTATACCGCAGAGACAGGCTGGACAGTGAAGGGGGAGGTGTGTTTATAGCGATAAGAAGTGAAATAGTATCGAAGGAAATTGACGGAGATCCAAAATGTGAAATGATTTGGGAGAAGGTCACGGTTAAAGCAGGCTCAGACATGGTAATTGGATGTATCTATAGGCCCCCTGGCTCAGCAGCTGTTGTGGCTGAGCACCTGAAGGATAATTTGGAAAATATTTCGAGTAGATTTCCCCACCATGTTATAGTTTTGGGTGGAGATTTTAATTTGCCGGATATAGACTGGGAGACTCAGACGTTCATAACGGGTGGCAGGGACAAAGAATCCAGTGAAATTTTTTTAAGTGCTTTATCTGAAAACTACCTTGAGCAGTTAAACAGAGAACCGACTCGTGGCGATAACATATTAGACCTTCTGGTGACAAACAGACCTGAATTATTTGAAAAAGTTAACGCAGAACAGGGAATCAGCGTTCATAAAGCGGTTACGGCATCGATGATTTCAGCCGTAAATAGGAATATTAAACGGGATAGGAAGATTTTTCTGTTTAGAAAAAGTGACAAAAAGCAGATTTCAGAGTACCTGTTGGCTCAACACAAAAGTTTTGTCTCAAGTACAGATAGTGTTGAGGATCAGTGGACAAAGTTCAAAACCGTCGTACATAATGCGTTAGATGAGTATGTGCCACGCAAGATCATAAGAGATGGAAAATAGCCACCATGGTACAACAAGGGAACTTCACAGCAAACATAAACATAGCCAAAGCCTTGCAGACAAACAAAAATTACGCGAAGCGAAATGTAGCGTGAGGAGGGCTATGCGAGAGGCGTTCAATGAATTCGAAAGTAAAGTTCTATGTACTGACTTGGCAGAAAATCCTAAGAAATTTTGGTCTTATGTCAAAGCGGTAGGTGGATCAAAACAAAATGTCCAGACACTCTGTGACCAAAATGGTACTGAAACAGGATGACAGACTAAAGGCCGAAATACTAAATGTCTTTTTCGAAAGTTGTTTCACAGAGGAAGATTGCACTGTAGTTCCTTCTCTAGATTGTCGCACAGATGACAAAATGTAGATACCGAAATAGACGACAGAGGGATAGAGAAACAATTAAAATCGCCCAAAAGAGGAAAGGCCTCTGGACCTGATGGGATACCAGTTCAATTTTACACAGAGTACGCGAAGGAACTTGCCCCCTTCTTGCAGCGGTGTACCGTAGGTCTCTAGAAGAGCGTAGCATTCCAAAGGATTGGAAAAGGGCACAGGTCATCCCCGTCATGCACGTCGAACAGATGTGCAGAACTATAGACCTATATCTCTGACGTCGATCAGTTGTAGAATTTTGGAACACGTATTGTGTTTGAGTATAATGACTTTTCTGGAGACTAGAAATCTACTCTGTAGGAATCAGCATGGGTTTCGAAAAAGACGGTCATGTGAAACCCAGCTCGCGCTATTCGTCCACGAGACTCAGAGGGCCATAGACACGGGTTCACAGGTAGATGCCGTGTTTCTTGACTTCCGCAAGGTGTTCGATACAGTTCCCCACAGTCGTTTAATGAACAAAGTAAGAGCATATGGACTATCAGACCAATTGTGTGATTGGATTGAGGAGTTCCTAGATAACAGGACGCAGCATGTCATTCTCAATGGAGAGAAGTCTTCCAAAGTAAGAGTGATATCAGGTGTGCCGCAGGGGAGTGTCATAGGACCTTTGCTATTCACAATATACATAAATGACCTGGTGCATGACATCAGAAGTTCACTGAGGCTTTTTGCAGATGATGCTGTGGTGTATCGAGAGGTTGTAACAATGGAAAATTGTACTGAAATGCAGGAGGATCTGCAGCAAATTGACGCATGGTGCAGGGAATGGCAATTGAATCTCAATGTAGACAAGTGTAATGTGCTGCGAATACACAGAAAGATAGATCCTTTATCATTTAGCTACAAAATAGCAGGTCAGCAACTGGAAGCAGTTAATACCATAAATTATCTGGGAGTACGCATTACGAGTGATTTAAAATGTAATGATCATATAATGTTGATCGTCGGTAAAGCAGATGCCAGACTGAGATTCATTGGAAGAATCCTAAGGAAATGCAATCCAAAAACAAAGGAAGTAGGTTACAGTACACTTGTTTGCCCACTGCTTGAATACTGCTCAGCAGTGTGGGATCCATACCAGATAGGGTTGATAGAAAATATAGAGAAGATCCAACGGAGAGCAGCGCGCTTCGTTACAGGATCATTTAGTAATTGCGAAAGCGTTACGGAGATGATAGATAAACTCCAGTGGAAGACTCTGCAGAAGAGATGCTCAGTAGCTCGGTACGGGCTTTTGTCAAAGTTTCGAGAACATACCTTCACCGAAGAGTCGAGCAGTATATTGCTCCCTCCTACGTATATCTCGCGAAGAGACCATGAGGATAAAATCAGAGAGATTAGAGCCCACACAGAGGCATACCAACAATCCTTCTTTCCACGAACAATACGAGACTGGAATAGAAGGGAGAACCGATAGAGGTACTCAAGGTACCCTCCGCCACACACCGTCAGGTGGTTTGCGGAGTATGGATGTAGATGTAGATATTATGTTAACATCACTACTTTTTAGAAGCAGTTCAAAATTTACCACTTTAATCAGAGTTCCTGAGATGACTGATCACTAGGATTTTAGTAGTCTCATCTGTTGAGGGGCATTTCTTTGATTCTTATACTGATACATCTCAGGGTCTCTTACAGGTCATTATCTCAACTGGATTTGCCTAATGATGAATATAAGAGGATCCTAAATTTTTCAACTCTGTAGTACAGGTAAAGGAAATCTTGCTCTTGTTGCAGAATCTTTAGTCTTCAGTTCAGGCTTTCCATTCAATTCTGTAACTAGGATACCATGATCATTTCTGGGGACAACTCAGCAGATTGTGAGCTTCACTGAAATTCTGTGAGGAAAGTTGATCTTCTTAACTTAACCTTTGCTGCCAGTCACTGGAATGAAACAAGTATGACATCAGAGCTCAGATGAGAGGCATCATTGATGCCAATGTGTGCAACAGTCCACAGTTGGTGGCACCATGCTCTCTTAATGTCTGCTGTACAACCTCTTCAATACCTTCAATGTGGATCCTAGACATACACACTGAGTAAACATAGTGATCCTTTTTATCCCTTGCACCTGCTTCCATTATTCAATGGAGACAATAAACAGCTTTTGATAAATACACTGTAACATGGTGGGGCAGTTATAATATGTTCAAACACAATCTTATGCCACAACCGGTAACTTAACATGGTTTATGTTTACGTCACAATCTTGAACTATCAAGCATTTCCTCGTAACAAGCTGGTTGTTGAGCATAAAATAGAGTAATATTTCACTAACCTTGTTAGTAAAACCTTTAGATACTTACCACAAAAGCAATGTATGGAGCTACACAAATAACAGCATTGAAAATCATGTATTCCATAGCCACACTTGTTTGTCTGACACATGTAGGATGTATCTCCAGGCTCTGCAAGTTTGTGAATGAGACTGATGCTTGAGTACAGAACTGCACTGCCAGAGTACTGGCAGTTACCATCCATTGTGGTGATGATGCTGTAATGTACAGTATTAAAAACATTTGTACCTTTTGCTACTGTTCTTCATACAAAACAATAAAACTAATTTTAATAGTTGTCATCAGATAAAAATGATGTTAAACACTCTAATAGCTACAAAATATGTAAAAGGTATAAATTTCTTAGTCATTAGTATGACTTGCTCAAACATTTGACAAATAAGATATAATTTATACTGTACCAGTGATTAAGCAGATGATAAGGTATAACAAAATAGCTGCAGTTAGCACTGTAAACGAATGTGAAAATCGTCTTCCAAATTTGTTGCCAACATAATGTGACATACTTATGGCTGGTATATGAAGAGCTGCCTGCCCAATGAAGGGAACAAAAGGATTTCCTCCAAATGCCTTGGTACTCAACAGCAGAGTAAGTGTAATAAGTCCTGAAGCTGACCTGCAGTAAAAGAATGTCACATAGATGTTTCTGGTATGTGAACTATGTAAATGATCAACATGTAGCCATGTTTCTATACCAAAGATGGCAATTTTAAGTAAACTAACTATTTGTACGTTATTACATCACACTGTGAAAAGTGACCAACAGAATGTGCAACAAAGTAATTAACTAGGTAAAAAAGCAATATTAAACAGTTTGTCAGTTTATGACAGCAAAATACTTTACCTGGTTAGGAGTTACTAGGAGAGGTGAGATAGTGTATAACAAAACCAAAAATAATAGCTAATAAGAAGAAGTTCCGCCATTTGCCTCACAGAATTTCATGAATTTCAGCAGATTTAACTTTTAAGTTTTTCCCATCTTTAATAAGGAGAGAATACTTTTGGAGTATATGGACAGGTGTTAGTGTACAATGGACACAATAACACAACAAATGGCCCTCTTGGCAAAATTAGGTGAGCTAATAATGTTGGTAACATGCTTCTTCGTGATATGTTGTTCCTGTTTAACACTGAGACGTGACTGTACTCACAAGAACTTTACTCTGCTTGAGCAGTGCTATGTTAGAGCCCTACATTATGATTTTTGTTCAGTCACAGAATCAAATTAATATTCATTCACAAAATTCAGTGTTTTCATCATGACGAAGAATATGCTATTTACAAGGAGATGTGATACGTGTGCAATCTGCAACATAACAATCTGATTCCGGTTCAAGCTGCTGAAGTTGTTGGTCGTGTGCACATGAGGTTTGCTTGCTTGTGTGAATGAATAGTGTGTTAATCTTTCTTTTTCTGATTAAGGCTGTGGCTGAAAGCTTATGCATAAGTGTTTTGTAATTGTGACTGTCTGCAACTTAATGTATCATCTTTACAGTAAGTAGCAGTCTATTTTTTCCTACATTTTACATAATAATTTGAGAGATATTTTATCCTGTGTCAAATGATGCCATGTTATTAGAAACTTTAATGTGAAAACTCCACCAGCTGCTGTAAGCTAGCGATGGTGGTAGCATGTTCACCTTATATTCCACTATTCATTATTCATGTCCACTAGACGTACTTTTATTAAACATTTTTTAATGTAAGATAACTATACAAATTTCCTTTGCTTTCATTTCCTGTATGGTTTTCAATGAAAATAATGAATTTGTCATCAATTGCAAAGAGGGAAATTTGACAGGAAATGAATAAGCAGTATTCAGTTGATTATCTATTTTTGAAATACATATTTTGGTTTGGCCTCATAATTTAACCGTGTAATAAAAAATTCTAAAACAAATTGGCAGTGCAAATGCTGCAGGAAGACTTTCCATTAACAGGTTCCTAATGATGAAAAACAACTTCATGGAAATCTTTATACACTCCTGGAAATGGAAAAAAGAACACATTGACACCGGTGTGTCAGACCCACCATACTTGCTCCGGACACTGCGAGAGGGCTGTACAAGCAATGATCACATGCATGGCACAGCGGACACACCAGGAACCGCGGTGTTGGCCGTCGAATGGCGCTAGCTGCGCAGCATTTGTGCACCGCCGCCATCAGTGTCAGCCAGTTTGCCGTGGCATACGGAGCTCCATCGCAGTCTTTAACACTGGTAGCATGCCGCGACAGCGTGGACGTGAACCGTATGTGCAGTTGACGGACTTTGAGCGAGGGCGTATAGTGGGCATGCGGGAGGCTGGGTGGACGTACTGCCGAATTGCTCAACACGTGGGGCGTGAGGTCTCCACAGTAAATCGATGTTGTCGCCAGTGGTCGGCGGAAGGTGCACGTGCCCGTCGACCTGGGACCGGACCGCAGCGACGCACGGATGCACGCCAAGACCGTAGGATCCTACGCAGTGCCGTAGGGGACCGCACCGCCACTTCCCAGCAAATTAGGGACACTGTTGCTCCTGGGGTATCGGCGAGGACCATTCGCAACCGTCTCCATGAAGCTGGGCTATGATCCCGCACACCGTTAGGCCGTCTTCCGCTCACGCCCCAACATCGTGCAGCCCGCCTCCAGTGGTGTCGCGATAGGCGTGAATGGAGGGACGAATGGAGACGTGTCGTCTTCAGTGATGAGAGTCGCTTCTGCCTTGGTGCCAATGATGGTCGTATGCGTGTTTGGCGCCGTGCAGGTGAGCGCCACAATCAGGACTGCATACGACCGAGGCACACAGGGCCAACACCCGGCATCATGGTGTGGGGAGCGATCTCCTACACTGGCCGTACACCACTGGTGATCGTCGAGGGGACACTGAATAGTGCATGGTACATCCAAACCGTCATCGAACCCATCGTTCTACCATTCCTAGACCGGCAAGGGAACTTGCTGTTCCAACAGGACAATGCACGTCCGCATGTATCCCGTGCCACCCACCGTGCTCTAGAAGGTGTAAGTCAACTACCCTGGCCAGCAAGATCTCCGGATCTGTCCCCCATTGAGCATGTTTGGGACTGGATGAAGCGTCGTCTCACGCGGTCTGCACGTCCAGCACGAACGCTGGTCCAACTGAGGCGCCAGGTGGAAATGGCATGGCAAGCCGTTCCACAGGACTACATCCAGCATCTCTACGATCATCTCCATGGGAAAATAGCAGCCTGCATTGCTGCGAAAGGTGGATATTCACTGTACTAGTGCCGACATTGTGCATGCTCTGTTGCCTGTGTCTATGTGCCTGTGGTTCTGTCAGTGTGATCATGTGATGTATCTGACCCCAGGAATGTGTCAGTAAAGTTTCCCCTTCCTAGGACAATGAATTCACGGTGTTCTTATTTCAATTTCCAGGAGTGTATGTTCTTACTGAAACAGTTATTTAAGAGGTGTTTCTACTTACTTCTGCTGTATAAGTCTTTCAGTACAGAAGGTGAAAGCTTAACTTAAAAAGACCCTTACCAATAGTGCTTTTTAAACCCTTGAATAGTACCATTATTTCATGCAGATCAAAAACTTTTGCAAATGAAAAATGTCCCACTCCATACAAAGTGAGATATTCTTTTTTCTAACCCTTATTAAATATTAAGTAATGATCCTTTCTCTGATTATACTATAATATTAATAAAAATACAGTGATGAGCCAAAATTATTATGACCACCCAATTAATAGCATGTTGGTCCATGTTAGGAGGGCAATCCGGTAGCATGAATTCAATAAGTCCTTGCTAGGTTTCAAAAAGTATGTGGTTCCAGATTTATATGCACAACCCACACAGTTCCTATAAATTATTGGCCATTGGTTTGTAGATGCAGAGCTGGTGCCCAATATCATCCCAGACATTTTCCATTTGGTTCAGATGAGGCATGTATGGTGGCTAAGTCGTCAATGTCAGTTCATTCTCATGCTCCTAAAAACCGTAGCAAGATTGTGACATGGACAGTTATCCTGCTGGAAAATGCCATCTGTGTCAGGGAAAAACATCAACCAAAAATGTTCACATGTTCCACACCTGTCATTAGTGTCTTCAGTCACTACCATGGGAGCCAAGGTGAATGCCCCACATAGCACAATACTAGAAAAACCAGCTTGCATCTGTGGTGCAGTTCATGTTCTGAGTAGCTGTTCTCCTGGATTACAGCGTGTCAGGACACAACCACTGGCCTGGTGCAACTCTGATAGATAATGTATTTGTACAGCAAGATGATGTAAAACAAACACATGCTTTCCCTGTGGTAAATGGATTATCTGACCATGATGCACAACTGATTAACTGACAAAACCTAACAGGGTGTACACTTCAGAAACCATTAAGCAAAAGTGTGAGGGTGCTCAACCTGGTATCTATAGATCACTTCAGAGAAAGTTTAGGACATGTAAACTGGGAAGATTTATATAATGAGCCAAATGCTAATGATAAATGCAGCATATTTCTTGATAAATTTAAATCCCTTTTTTAACATTGTTTTCCAAAGAAAATGACTAAATGTAACACCACAAACTTTTCAAAGAAACCTTGGATTAGTACAAGTATTAAAGTGTCTTCAGAAAGAAAAAGAAAACAGTATGAGACAGCAAGAACTAGTGAAGATCCTGAAGTAGTTTTACACTATAAAAATTATTGTAACATACTGAGAAATGTTGTAAGGAAATCAAGGAATATGTATGTTAGAGAAAAAATTAACAACTCCAGCAATAAAATAAACTCAATATGGAACATTATTAGAAGGGAGACAGGAAAAGTAACCTCTGGGGTAGGTAGTATTACTGTTAAAGAGAATGAGACCATCTTAACCAACAGTACACAGGTAGCCAATGTATTTAACAATCACTTCTTAAATGTAGGAGAAAAAAATTGGTGAGAATAGTTGAAAAGAAAAAGCCAGCCAGTACATGGAAGAGTCAGTTTTGAAAAAAATTAGTCAGATTAAGTTTCATCTAACAACCTCTTGTGAAATAAGGAAAATTATTAAATCTTTAAAAAATAAATGTTCTCTTGGATTAGATGACATCTCTAACAAGTTATTAAAACAATGTGGAGCAACTACAGCTGGTGTTTTGAGTCACATATGTAATGCATCACTGACTCAGGGTATTTTTCCAGACAGGTTAAAATATGCCATTGGCAGGCGTCTCTTCAAAAAGGGAGAAACTACAGGTGTCAATAATTACCGGTCAGTATTCCTGCTTACAGTATTTTCAAAAATCTTTGAGAAAGTAATGTACTCAAGAGTGGTTAGCCATCTCAACAGTAATGGGATACTTAGTAAATCACAGTTCACATTTCAGAAATGCTGTTCCACTGAGACAGCAATATACAATTTCACTGTCCACATAATAGAGTCTTTAAATAGTAAAATGTCACCAGTAGGAATATTCTATGACTTATCCAAGGCATTTGATTGTGTGAACCATGACATTATGTTGGAGAAATTACAATTCTATGGTATAAATGGAACAGTGTATGAGTATGTGGCGACTATCGACCAAGTCGCGGGTAATATCTTTGTTTTTGGCAAGCTCTTTGAACCAGTCTGTGGTCGCGCGTGAAAGTGTACGGACGTGTACCGAGAATTCAGAATGTAAACAACTGTATATGTGTGCTTACGAGAAATAAAAATAGTGTTTATTACACATGGTGTAGCGTGCATCATTGGATTCGGCAACCCTACAACGCTATATCCATACTGGTGACCCCGAATTTTGTTCGCGAGTGCTACAACGAAATCTTATACCGTCGAGCAGTACACAATGGATCGCTTGCCGCCTGCTACACCGAACACTTGCCAACTAAGTGTTCCAACGGACGCTTCGGCATGGTTTTACAATTATCCACCGGGCGTCCGCAATAGTTCTACGCAGTTTCCGACCACATCGACTAGCTGTACTCAACAGGACAGTGTTTATACAATTCCAAAGCCACGTGTTCTGAGTGCTCAACAGCCGACACAAGGTGCTCAAACCCCAGTGACTATGTTTACAGGTTTCCCAAGTGCAAGTGTGAATTTTCCACCCGAATCAGTGACTGTACAAATCGAGCCGGACGCTCAAGACAGGAGAGTTCATATTTATGCCGGAACTCCAGATTTTGCACCAACCCCCCCTACACCACCAGCGTCCGCTTTACGAGTGTTTCCGACGGCACACGCCGTTCCTGCCGCGTGTGTTCCACAAACATTAGGTGATTTTAACTATTTTAATGCACCTGTAGGGGAGGGGCCCGAAAACTGTATTCCGTCGTTCGCCGCACATCGCTCGACTACGGTCGATTCTACCGCGCCGGTCCATTCTACGCCCGTCGGCGTTACTCCGTCGACCGCTCGATTCGTTGATTTCTTGACCAAGGTCGAGCCAGCCGCGCCTACCGTGCCGTGTGCCACTGACAGTGGCGGAAGCGGGTGCACCGCTACTGCACCCGAGACAATTACGTTGCAGAACTATGGACAGGGAGAGACAGTTTCTGATAAACATTTATGTCAAGACTTTCCCACCCGTTGGCCGAAGCTACCACCCCTTCGCAAGGATCACCCACGCACATGGTTTGCCTTGGTCGACCACGTCCTGCAGCTACACGGCGTCGCCGACGACAATTCGAAGTTCCTATGCTTACTGTGTCACCTCCATGACGAACTGGATCTGATCTGCGACATTGTGGCTTCGCCCCCCGCTACGGACAAATATGCGTTCGCCTGACACACCATCCTCGAGCGACTATCCACATCGACAGAGGAAGCTATCCGCCTCATCAGTCAGGAATCGCTGGGATCCAGGTCTCCGTCGCAACTCTGGCGTCATCTCCGCGCTATGATTGACACACATCACATGCCGGACATTACACTTTGGACCATCTGGTTGCTGAAACTTCCCCCGCAAGTTCAACTTCACCTTCTACATGTAACTTCGGCCCCACTAGATGCCAAACTGAAGATCGCAGACCAGGTTTACAACATTCTGCCCCCCCCCCCCCCCCCCCCCCCCCCGCATACCCCCCCAGGGTGCCCTCAGGCCTCAGGGGTTGGCACACCTGCGCGGCAGTTCCCATCCTGCAGTACAGAGTGCGCACGACTCGCTCCACGCATGCGCGCGGAGCCAACGCCGCCTGGCAACCGCCGCAGTAACTCCTCTCCTACCAGCACCACTGCAGCGTCGCCATCGGAGGGAACCACAAACAAGTCCCCCTCCACTGCCGCTTCGACCTCAACCAGTGCGACGGGCGACGCCACGCGCCGCCCCACTTGGTGTTATTTCCACTCCCGCTTTGGCGACGCGGCTAAGAAATGTCGTTCTCCATGCGCGTTCCCAAACTAATAACGCGACCCAATTCAGGCGCTACGGGCCGCGTTGCACCGCACAGACGCCTATCACTAAATACTTCTTCTCCTCACGCGCCAGGACGCTTGTACGTGAAAGATGCAGTGTCTTGCCTTTCATTTCTAGTCGACACGGGGGCCGAGGTTAGTGTGATACCTTTGTCCGCAGGTATTAAATTCGAGCTTCAGCCTTGCCCCCCGCTTCGAGCCGCCAATAATTCCCTGATCCGCTCTCATGGAATAACGAATTTAAGCCTTAAACTGCAGGACATTAATACGCCCTTACAGTGGACTTTCGTTATCGCGGATGTGGATGAACCCGTGCTTGGGGTAGATTTTCTCTTAGCCCACGCACTGTCACCCAACCTACAACGAGGTACACTAACCTTTAACTCGGGAGACCGTACCACCGGTTCAGATATCTTACCCCTCTCATCCGAAAGCGCCATTCTGCTGTGTGAGCTAGCAGAAACTGCTGTTGCAGTGCTTTCTCTTAGATCACACAACGACGAACTTCGGGACAGCAATGGGGCCCTCCGCGTACGCATCGCCGCCGTGCAAGTCAAGCTCACGGACGCGCGTAAGCAGACCGCCCAGCTGTCGCACACGGCCACGCCCCCTCCCGTATTTCTGCATAAGGACTTGGCGTCGTGCACTCATGTCATGGTGCGTGATGACACCATCCGACCGGCACTCAGACCTCCATATACGGGCCCGCACAGAGTCATATCACGGCGTACCAACACGTTCAAAGTGCTCATTAACAGCACGCCTCAAACGGTATCCGTCTGCCGCCTCAAACCTGCATGGACTCTGGGAGAACTGCCCGATACCCCACCCAGTCAGACCCCATCCCCTGCTGCACCCACCTCGCATGAGGCATCTACCGACAGTCCATGGATGAGCGACGCCCATTCCCACACGTGTGACGTTCCCCACTCCCAGTCGTGTGACAGTGCTACAGGTGCGTGTGACATTCCTATGCAGAGTGATGCGTGTGATGACTTACCCTCCTACAGGCAGCCCCTCGCCTCTCCCCTGTTAGGATTTAGTGATGTATCAGGGACCAGCCTCAGAGCGTGTGATGTCACCGATGACGACTCGTGTGGAGATTCTGTCAACCCGTATAAGGAAGTGGTAGTGAATGTCAACACAGATCTTATTTGCAGCTCTAATGTGTTTTTTGTTATGCAGCCGGGTAATGTGTACATCTTCTACGAACAAGCCAGCTTCCCCAGGGACAACTTAACTCACATTCATCTCCTCCAGTCTGTCCCCTTGCCTGTTGGTACTCACCCATCAACGGTCAAAGTCCTACGTACCGCCACAGGCATTCAGATCCGCTATCCTGGCCCCTCACAACCCACCATCCCCTCCCCAGATCCCTCAACTGCTGTACGAGGATTCACCCGGTCAGGCAGGACCATCCGCCCCCCTCGCTGGCTCGAAGACTTCAATTACTAATGTAATGTAATGTAAGGTATGGTTTCTGATTAAACACCCTCTCCCTCCCCCCTGGGTGTTCCCTTTACATGTATGCCCCAATATTTATGTTTGTGCTCCACACTCTAGGGGGGGGGCTAATGTGGCGACTATCGACCAAGTCGCGGGTAATATCTTTGTTTTTGGCAAGCTCTTTGAACCAGTCTGTGGTCGCGCGTGAAAGTGTACGGACGTGTACCGAGAATTCAGAATGTAAACAACTGTATATGTGTGCTTACGAGAAATAAAAATAGTGTTTATTACACATGGTGTAGCGTGCATCATTGGATTCGGCAACCCTACAACGCTATATCCATAAGTAGCTTAAGTCATATCTACAGAACAGGAAGCAAGAAGTCTCTTTATATGCTTCAAGTGATTCAAAGGAGTTTGCCACTTCATCTAACTGGGGTGAAATTACATTAGGTGTTCCACAAGGTTTGATCATGGGTCCACTCCTGTTCTTGATATATGTGAATGACCTCCCTTCTTATGTGAAACAAGATGCTGAACTGACACTGTTTGCTGATGGTACAAGCATAATTATTAATGCAGTAAAAGAAAGTCTGATGGAAAATGATACAAATAAGGTCTTTGGAAAAGTTATTAATTGGCTTTCTGCAAATGGGCTTGCTCTGAACTTTGAAAAAACACAGTACATCCAATTTTCTGCTGCAAAAAGTATAATTTCTTCAATAAACATAACACATCAAAAGAAGTCAGTAGCCAGGGTAGAGCATACTAAGTTTTTGTGTGTACATATAGATGAGAATCTTAATTGGAAAATTCATATTTTGGATCTCCTAAAGCGACTAGGTTCAGCAACTTTTGCAATCAAAACAATTGCCAATTTTGAGGATCTAGAAATTAGTAAGCTAACATACTTTGCATACTTCCACTCTCTGATGTGATACGGAATAATTCTCTGGGGCAACTCAACACTTAGGCAAAAGGTATTCACTGCTTAAAAGAAAATAGTTAGAATAATGTGTGGGATTCATAGTCGCACATCTTGTAGGCATTTGTTTAAAAGGTTAGGAATTCTTACAACTGCTTCACAGTAAATTTACTCAGTAATGAAATTTTTTCTCAACAACATGGACCAGTTTAAAATCAACAGCGACATTCATGATTACAATACCAGAAAAAAGAAAGACCTACACTATCCTTCACTTAACCTATCATTGGCAAAGATAGGGGTAAAATATGCTTCTATAAAACTTTCTGATAAATTGCCAGATGAAATAAAATGTCTGAAAGACAGCAGTAATAGTTTCAACAACAAATTGAAATCATACCTCCTTGATAACTCCTTCTATACCATAGATGAAATCTTGAATATGAGTAAATAAATCTGGCGGTACAATGTATGCATTTTGTGCCATTTAAGGGAATGGGATAGATAATAGAAATATTTAGATATTACAATATAATGTAAACAAAACAAAAAAAACTTGTTTCTTGTGCACATTTCTTGTGAATTACACATTCCACATCATAACGGTTTTCCATGCTATTGACCAATGGAACACGTAACTAACTAACTAAATAACAAAACATTTGGTTCATTTGAGCAGGTGACACATTTTTATTGATCCACAGTCCTCTTTTGTTGATCCTGTGTCTATTACAATCATGACTGATGTTGTAGTCAGGTCAACATGGGAACATATAGAGAATGTCTGCTGTGGAACCTTATGTTCAATAATGTGCACTGAAAAATGCACTATGAAGCACTTGTGAATGCACCAGCATTGTACTCTTTCATCAGACCTGCCACAGATTGTCATCTACGATGGTTTACACAATGAGTAAGTATCTGATTATCATATTCTGTGATGAGGTGTGAACGTCATACCTTGTTACCTACTCATGATTTTGCCAATCTTGAACCACTTTCCATAGATAAATACAACAGTAGCAAATGAAGGGCTGACCAGCTTTGCCATTTCCAAGATACTCATTCACAGTTGCTGAGCCATAATAATCTGCACCTCATCAAAGTACCTTATGTCATTGGATTTCTCCAATTGGGGCCTTTATCATCAATAGAATGATACCCCATTCATCTCTGCTTTGGTTATATTCATTCCACACATGGTCAAGTGCCTGCAGCACCACCATGTGGCACTCAGTTTCATAATTGGGAGGAGCACACCACAGAACTGCTGAAGCGTCTTAACAAATCTCTATTTGCAATGCGAATTGTGTCAGACATAGGGGATATAAAAACGGAAAAGCTGGCATACTATGCTTACTTTCATTCCATAATGTCATATGGGATTATTTTTTGGGGTAATTCATCAAGCCAAGCTAAAGTTTTCCAGGTACAAAAACGTGCAGTAAGAGTTATATGTGGTGTGAACTTCCCAATATATTTATTCTTTAATGAAATTTGTTATTAAAAATATATCACTTTTTCAAACCAACAGCTCAATTCATGGAATCAATACTAGAAATAAGAATAATCTTCACAAGGATTTAAAGTCACTTAGTCTTGTACAAAAAGGTGTGCATTATTCAGGAACATACATTTTCAATAACTTGCCAGCAGCCATAAAAAGCTTAACAACCAATGAAATTCAGTTTAAGAGAAGCCTAACGGATTTATTGGTTGCCAACTCCTTCTACTCCATTGATGAATTTCTCAGTAGAACCAACTGATTTGTGTGTGTATACATATAAGTACAAAATAACTTCTGCACAATTTCAGTGCAGCAATGTGTTCATTGTAAATAAGTGTGTGTGTGTGTGTGTGTGTGTGTGTGTGTGTGTGTGTGTGTGTGTGTGTGTAAAAACGTTTTTTATTTTAAACTCAGTGCATTAGTATTTGTAAAATGATTCTTTCATATAGTGTTCATTAAAAAAATGATGATCATTCCACTTGGGATGTGTGGAATGGTACATTAGCTTATTTGATTGAGTTGTAAATATTTGTCATGTATTGTTTTTCTGACATGTTCTACATCCTGGAGGACCTCCTCACTATGGATCAATTGGAATGAAAGTAAATCTAATCTAATCTAATCTTCACTGTGGCTGTGGTCACAGTGTTTTGACTCATTAGTGTAATATGTACTTCTATAGAAAAAAATAACGACAAAGTATCTACACAAACTGAAATTTAATCTTTAGTTCATTACATACTTAAAAAATGAAGTTGCAATTTGACAAAAATCAGAAGCATTTCAGCTTTTGAACATATGCAATTCAGTTTGATGTTCAATAAATCATTGTAATTTTTAAAATTATTAGCAGTAACCATCATGCCAGAACTAGAGAAACCTTCTATGGAATCAAAAAACCAGGAAGATGGAAAAACTGGGCCATCACATTCCAACAATGCGGTAGACCACACTGAATCAACAAAAATAGAATCAGATGCAGCATTAAGAGCAGTATTGGAACAAGCATTGTCATTGTCATCCCAAACAGCAGAACCATAACCACCACTGGAAACAGTAGCAGAGCCACAGTCACCAGTGGCAGCAGCATACCCAGAATCATTATCATCAGAAACACAGGCAACAAGAAAAGAATCAAAACCAATAATGGTAAATACAACATAAACACTGGCAGAAGTAATAGGAGCCACTCATCCCCTTAACAAGACAAGAACTTTAGCACGATGCCATCTGAAGGACCAGTCAGCTTTGGAAAACTCATCAAACTGTCATATACTGAGGAAGAGGAAAGCGGTAGTTCCATCCCATCTCAATGCTTTTTTGCTGAGGGCTATAGGAAAACCACAGTAAGATAAGTAAAAGTATAATGTTCTTACATATTAATGTGCAGTCTCTTAAGAACAAATGTCATGAACTTCAATATTGGCTGGAAAACTCAAACTGCACTGTGATTAGAATAAATGAACACTGGCTTAGCAATGATGAAATAAAATTAAGTGTACCATGAATTGGCAACCAGCTACTGTGGAACAGGTATTAAACATGGTGGTGTATCAGTATATGTTAAAAATAGTATGATCATAATCTATGAAGTTATAGATGTAAGTGGACTGTGCATAGAAGCAAAATTTGAAGCTGCAGCCATAATGTTGCCAAAACAGGAAATTACAATAGCTTCAGTATACTGCCACCCAAAACATAATGAAGACCTGTTTGTGGAGCTTCTGGAGAAACTGATACTCTTGTTACTCAAATAAAAAGATCACAGAAAACTAATATTTGGTGACATCAATACAGACATTAGGTTCAAGAATAAAAAGGTTGATCACTTGCTAAATACAGTAAGATCCCTTAACTTCAGTTGTGTAAATGTCAAACCCACAAGGCAGGAAGCACATCTAGATAATATAATTTGTAATTTTCATCTAAACAAAATAGAATTCAACACAGTCAAGCTAGTCATTTCAGATCATGAGCGACTATGGCTCAGACAAACTGTTAATAGTAAAGCAACTGAAACTTTCATGGACTGTAGAAAAAATTATAAGACCAATTAACAAATCAAAGCTAAACAAGTTGATAAGTAAATTGAATTTAATAAAATGGGATAAAATAATAACCACTGCAGGTGCAAATGAATCTACCAACAAATTTATAGAACTGTTATCTGAAAATTTTGAAGCATGTTGTGCTAAACACTGCAAGAAAATATCAAAGCAAAATCGTTACACCAAACCACAAAATCTAAAAAGCTGGTACACTCCACATCTAAGTAGAATAAAAATCATGATGTTACTCTATCATAATATGTCCAAGCACAATAATGCTGACAAGGAAATGTATATGAAAGTGAAAAAGATTTACAGGTCTGAAATCAAGGCAGCTAAGTGCAAAGCAAATGACATGTATCTACTGAACTCAGTGAATAAATGCAAAGCTGCATGGGAAATTATTAAAACAGAAACTAGCTGTGATGATAAAGTATACCAGAAACTAATTCCACCTGATATTCTAAACGCACATTTTGTCAGTTCTCAATCAGATAAAAGCATAATGGAGAATGTGAGTTAGGCAGAGGCACTGCTGCAAGAAATGAACAGTAAGCAGACAAACAGATTTCACTGATTTGTGTAATTGAAAAGATGGTCAATGAATCAATAGCTAAGCTCTTTAATTCTAGAGCAGAGGATTACTATGCTCTCTGAAATTATGTTATTAAATATATCAGAAATCAAACTGTAACACCACTGACTAAAATAATCAACAAAATTTTAAGAGAAGGTAACTATCTAGAATGTTTAAAAAGAAAGGAGACATAGCATCTTCAGATAACTATCAACCAATACCACTTATACCCATAATATCAAAAATAATAGAATACTGCATGCATAAACAGATCAGTCAATATTTTGAACATGATATACTCACCTCCTCACAGTATGGTTTCAGAGGCAGCCGTTCTACAGTCAAAGCAGTTGAGAGCATGGTAGTAAAAATATACAGTTGTTTTGAAAATAAAGATAGTATCTGTGCAACACTGTTGGACCTCAGGAAAGCTTTTGATATGGTCTCCCATAATATTCTCATAAAAAAGCTCTACTACTACGGAGTGAGAGAGAATGCTCTACGCCTAATGCAGTCATACTTGGACAGTAGAAAACAGTTAGTTAAGGTAACTAATCAAATGTCAGAATGTCTCCCAATTGTAAAGGGCATACCTCAAGGATCTGTTCTTGGCTCTTTCCTTTTCATTATTTATATAAGTGATTTGCCTGCAGTTGTACCATGTGATGCAGTGCTATATGCTTATGATACAACACTCATCACATTGAAAATGTGCAACACAGCATGGCAGTGGCAATGGAGAGGTGCACTACTTGGTTTGAGGCAAATGTTCTGCAGAAGAATGACTTTAAAACTGAAACTATTGAATTCAAGCTGAATGCTCCCAGTCATGATAACAAAACAGTAAAATTATTAGGATTTCATATAGATAAAAAGCTCAGCTGGGATTTCCACTCAGGGAAGATATGTGGCAAAATGGCATATGCTGTAGAAGCTGAGGAGCAGTGTCAGCAAAGAACTTCTGTTATATGCATATGTTGCATTCTTCCACTCGCACCTGAGTTTTGGAATTCAATAGGCTCAAAATTAGTGTTTAAATGGCAAAAGAAGGCCATAAGGTGCATAGCAAGACTTAGCCCATATGACTCATGTTGAGATTATTGTAAGAAACTAAATATAATGACAGTGCATGGTCTGTATATTTACAACTGCCTTGTCTTTGTTAAAGAGAATCTGAGTAAATTTGACTTAAGGAGAACAGTTCTCGATGATTACATAAGAAGGGGACATACAATTAATATTCCATATGTTAGGCTTACAAAGACACATAACAGTTACAAATATCTGGTCCTGTTTACTTCAACAAATTACCTGAAAATGCCTACACAGTGCTGGTAAATAGATTTAAAACTAGTCTTTTGAGGTGGATGAAATGTAAAGTAATTTACTCTGCTCAAAAACAAATGACCCACTTTCCTTATGAGAATGAACTGTAAATTAACTGCAAACTGTACATATGCCACACTGTTTAATGTACTTATTGTTAGTTATCTGTTCAATTATTTAATTATCATTCACTGAACAATGTAGTTCATTTACCTTGTAATTGATCTGTTGAGAAATTTCTTGTTGTTATTGACATTTGCACAAATGTGTATTGTATCCATCTTGAATTATTATATTGGAGTTTTAACATTTGTCATGTTGAAGTTTATATCATTATTATTGTTATTATTACTCCGTTAACACTGATGACGCCAATTGCATGTAAATATGTTCAATGGTGGAATAAAACATTTGTATTTTTATTTATTATTATTATTATTATTATTATTATTATTACTATAGATGATTTTAAAAATATATGGAACATGGGATAATGTTATGCTAGGCTTCAATAATCCTCTTCAAGGTGGTACTTGATAAATGGAGATTTCTTACAGTTATAGACGAAACATACTGTGATCAGCCAGAATATTATGACCACTGACCTACTATTGATATAAACCCACCCAGGTGATAGCAGAATCACCTGATGAGGAATGACTGCCAGTAAGACACACACACAGTGCATGTAGTATCAGTGAGTGTGCTGTCCATGTGTTTATTTATTTATTTATTTATTGTCCTCTGAATCAATACTGTACATGACATGCACATGGAGATGCACAAACATACATTTGATTTTGGACATTATGATAATTTGCTGGCATGAAGTAATGTGCCAAAGTTTATACAAACATGAGCTTACATACATATTTTCTGAGAAGTTATGAACACACAAATTTATGAACACACGAATTACATACCCAAAAAACAAAGCTGATGTGACTTACCAAACGAAAGCGCTGGCATGTCGATAGACAGAGAAACAAACACAAACATACACACAAAATTCTAGCTTTCACAACCAGCGGTTGCTTCGTCAGGAAAGAGGGAAGGAGAGGGAAAGACAAAAGGATGTGGGTTTTAAGGGAGAGGGTAAGGAGTCATTCCAATCTCGAGAGCGGAAAGACTTACCTTAGGGGGAAAAAAGGATGGGTATACACTCGCACACACACACATATCCATCCACACATATATGTCTGCTTGTGTCTGTATATGTGTGGATGGATATGTGTGTGTGTGCGAGTGTATACCTGTCCTTTTTTTCCCCCTAAGGTAAGTCTTTCCACTCCCGGGATTGGAATGACTTCTTACCCTCTCCCTTAAAACCCACATCCTTTCGTCTTTCCCTCTCCTTCCCTCTTTCCTGATGAAGCAACCGCTGGTTGCAAAAGCTAGAATTTTGTGTGTATGTTTGTGTTTGTTTGTGTGTCTATGGACATGCCAGCGCTTTCATTTGGTAAGTCACATCATCTTTGTTTTTAGATATATTTTTCCCACGTGGAATGTTTCCCTCTATTATATTCAAATTACATACTCAGTTACACATTTGTATTTTAGTGCTGTATTCCTCTAACACATATACACAACAGTACCTGGTTGGATATTTTTTCTGCACTTAATTTGCTTAGTAGCAGATGATATAGATGCAAGATTTTTGCACATACTTGCATTAATGTTTTACTCTTTACAAAATTCTTTGCTGCAATTTGTTTCATGTTTCTTTCCACCCATGTGGAGCAGAAATTCGCTTGCACTGCAGAAGCAATGATCAAGTAGGAATGATTTTAATTTTTTGTTAAATACAGTCAGGGACTTACTGTTTACTTTTTTTTTCTGATGGCAGGCTACTTAATATTTTAATGCCTTTGTTGAAGAGAGAGTTTTTAAAGGCAGAGGTGCGCATTTCTTTAACATGGAGTTTCATTTTCTGTCTAGTACCATAGTCATGGACATTTACATTTTTATTAAATTTTGTAATATTACTTTTTACAAATTTGCATAGTTATAGTATATACAGTCTGCCAAGGGGTAGGATGAGCAACTTTGAGAAGAGAGGTGTGCAGCTATCAGTCGGCTTTGCCTTGTTCATTATTCTTATAGCTCTCTTTTGGGCGAGGAGAACGTTTGGGCTATGTGTAGAGTCTCCCCAGAATATAGTACCATACTGCATTACACTGTTGAATTGTGCATAGTAGGCTGTGTGATCAGTTTCTGGGCTTGTGCTGTATGCGAGGATTCGTAGGGCTTAGCACACTTGGTTTAGCTTACTATTAGTTTTATTAATGTGTGTTTGCCATTTTAGATTATCCTGAATCCATAGGCCTAGAAATCGTGTTTCTGTATTTGGGGATATTTGGGAACCATGTAATTTCATATCAGGCATAATTTTATTTGATCTTAGGTGGAAGTTTAGGTAAGTGGTTTTCTTTGTGTTAACTATGAGCTTGTTTTTCTCAAACCTATCATCAAGTTCATCTGTATTTCTATTTATGGCCTCTTGGAGTTCAGTTTTGATTGTTATGAGGATACTGGTATCATATGCAAAGTATGTACTGGTGCTGGCATTGATGCTTGACAGTAGGTCGTTTATGTACACAAGGAAGAGCATTGGTCCAAGAATTGAGCCTTGGGGCACACCTTGTGTAATATTGCAATAGTCAGAGTAGTTTGTTTCGATATGTCCATGGTTGTTTTGATTTATTGACACTTTTTATTTCCCATTTGTCAGGTATGAGCTGAACCAGTTTAGTGGGGTGCCTCTGATGCCATATGACTCCAGTTTGTTGAGAAGAATCTTTTAGTCTATGACATCAAATGCCTTGGACAAATCTAGGAAGATCCCAACTGCTTTTTGTCTTTTGTCGTGGATTTGTTTTTTCTGAAACTGTGCTGGGCATCAGATAGTATCTGGTTCTTATCAAGAAAATTTATTAGTCTTTGGTGAGTTAATCTCTCCAAAAGTTTACCAAACACAGGTAACAGTGATATGGGTGTGTAATTTTCTGTGTTGAATTTTTCTCCTTTCTTAAAGATTGGGATGACTTTAGCCACTTTCATGCATTTTGGAAATGTACCTGCCATCAACGATGAGTTGTACACATTTGAGAGTGGGAGAGCTATTTTGTTTATGCACTTTTTTATGATAAAATCTGGGATGTCATCGATTCCAGATGAGAATTTGTTCTTGAGGTACTTTGCATTTAGTAAAATTTCTTCAGGAGTAGTTTCCCAGAAGAATGTAGATTCTACAGGAGTTGTTTTTTTTTTTTTTTTTTTTTTTTTTTTTTTTTTTTTTTTTTTTTTTTTTTTGGTGGATGTGGCCACATAGTTGTCATTTGCTGTTTGATTTGCTAGTGCTATGACTTTTTTTAAGGATTTTGACATATTTCTTGATATATCTTTCTTGAGATGGGGTGGCAGTGGTGTTGTTATTTTTTAGATACTTCAACAGATCTCTCTTCCTTCTGCAGGAAATCTTTATACCAGTTGTTATTCATGGCTTCTTATTGGGTTCTTTTGATGTGGTGCATTTGAGTGTAAGAGGAAAGGTAATATTGAAGTGATATAGAAATGTGTATAGAAATGATTCCATTTTGTTGTCTGTATCATCTGCTTCATATACTTTGTTCCATGTTTCTGCAGCTAAGGAATCATTGAAGATTTTCATGTTTTCATTGCTGTAGTTTCTTACTGTAGTTGTGTATTTGTTGTTGCAGTCTAAAGGGAGAACAGTTGTAAGGTATAGGACTTGGCCACAGTGATCACTATAGCCTGTGTCCAGAGGTTTGACTCTGTGGTAGGGACAGTTTACAAATATTTGGTCAAGTGTGGTTTTGGAGTTGTTTTTGCACCTTGTGGGGAATGTTACTGTGGGATTCAGACTGAATGAGTTAGTGAGATTCAGTAGGGATCCTTTCACACACCCTGTAGACTGGAAATCAACATTGAAATCACCACATAAAATTAGTACCTTTTTGTTTTGGTGAATTTTGTTTAGGAGTATTTCAAGGTTTTTTAGGAAGACACATACATTGCCTGTTGGAGAACGATAGATACATGATATCATTATATTTGCTTCTAGAATTTCAATTACAGCTGCCTCAAAATCGTTTTCTTTATTTAAGTGGTCAAACTGGTCAAAACTTCTATAGTTTATGGAATTTTTTATAAATATGGCAGCACCTCCACCTTTCTGGCTTTTCCTGCAATAGTGGGAAGCTAATGTGTAACCAGGTATGCTAGCTGAACTAATTTGGTCTGGTTTCAGCCAGAATAATGAAACAAGTGAGCAGCAGAAAATCATGCAAACCTTTCTTTAAAGATCTAAAGATCCTACCCCTTCCCTGCATTTATATACTGGAAATAGTCACGCATGTCAAAAAAAGCATACTGAGAAAAGAAAACCTTTTTCCTCAAAACAAAAGTGTCCATGATTACAGTACCAGGTCAGACAGTAACATACATGTCAATCATTGTAACACCACATTATGCGAAAAAGGTGTACATCATGCAGGAACAAAACTTTACAACAGATTACCTAGACATATAAAATCTCTTACTGAACTACAAAGCTTTAAAAAGTCTGTGACATCCTACCTTCTGAAAAACTGCTACTATTCAGTCTCACAGTATCTTATGCAAGAAAAAATGTAATTTGTATCTTTAATTGTAGAAATAAGTTATACAGTATTTCAAAAATTTGTAATTATTAACTGTATAGATTCAATTTGTCATAAAAATTTATAAAATTTATGTTTGATATTTGAAAATCCAATAGCCAAAAAATGTTTTCTGTCCAATATCCTGTGTACAATATATGTACTTAAAAAGAGATTTATATGGATAAATAAATAAATAAATAAATAATATGTTCTGTAATGCAAATGACATTTACATATTGTAGCCTGTTTGTTATTGACTGCACATTTTGGTGGTATATGGAGAAGTTGTATGTATGTGGACACTGGCGGCTCTTTTTTATCACCTCTGCAGAGGTAGGGGGCTTGTTCATAAAAAAATTTCTAGATTTAACATCCTACCATTGTTGGTGTAACCTGTATAGTTTACACTGGTTTTTTCTTTGGGTGCAAGGTTTTTTTACAGTTATGTTTTGTTCCTTAAATCTAAGAGGTATTATAGGATCACTTTGTCCTTTCTTTTGCACTACAGATTGTGATATGTGATTTGTAATTTCTCTTCTGCCAAGGTCATTCAAGTGGAACCCATGTCATGTGTAGTGTTCTCTGCAAAATTTGCTAGCTTCAATTATGTTGGCATTTGCAAATTTTGAACAGAATTTGTAGATTTGTGAGTTTGTGTTTGTTATGTCTGTGTTTACACGTGACCTGTTTGGAAGGTCGTGTCTAAAAAGTATGTCAACTAGGAACACTTTCTTTGATGAAAAGCACGGTAGTTTGTTTCTTATTGTTTTAGTAGATTCTGGCTGTTGTTGCAAGTGACATCGTTTGTTCCTGCATGTTTTTGGAGAATGGGTAAGGCACATGATCTGTCTGAGTTTGACCAAGGACAAATTGTGATGTTCCAGAGGGTTGGCACAAGCATTCTGGAAACTACACAATATGTCAGGTGTTTGAGGAGTGCTGTGGTGAGTGTCTCCAACACATGGTGAAACTGGGATTAAACCATGTCCAGTCATCGTGGGGGTTGGGCGGCCACCCTTCATTACAGATGTTGGACGTATAGGTTGGGAAGACTGGTAAAACAAGACAGGCAGTGAATTGTGGCAGAACTAACGTCACACTTTAATGCTGGGCAGAGTACAAGTGTGTCTGAACATGCAGTGCACTTTTTTACACACTCTGTTTTAATTTTTTTATGCCTTCACAATGCATTTTCTGTAATGGCACATTCTTTACCTACGCAGTTCACTTAAATTATTTGAAGGTTTACATTACTTGTATGTAATAGAATTTCTCTGTGGATATCCACATTTTACAGTCAATGCTATGCTGCTGTCTTCTCAATTGTGTTTCCCTGCTTTTGGGGTAGATCAATGACAGTGTTCACAAGAAATACATTTTTAAGCCTCTAAAGATCAAAAGATGAGGTAAGGTGTAATGCTTAGATTACAATCACTGTAGATGCTCAAAAAAATGAATCATGTCTGGTGAATGAGAATTTCAGTTTATAGTGTGCTTAAGAAAGAAAACCAATAATAATTGTTACAACCACTGGTGTATGATATATGATTTTTCAGCTTGCAGTTGGTGAATCTGAGAGTTATTAGAGTTCAAGCTCTAGCCCCTATGCCTGGTTATAGAAATGAGAGTAAAAAAAGTCATTGTCCAATACTTTTCATATTTTGGTGTTGGGTCAACTTTGTGATGCATCTTTGAGACACGAGCTATGCTCCTCACTTCCAAGCCTGCTCATGGCAACATCAGCTGTGCAAACACATCAGTTGTGGATAGTATAACTGACAACATCACATTACATGTTTGGCAACTCTTCATCAAGCTACCTCCTGGATTGGCATGGAATTATTGTGCTAAATTCTTTTGCTGTTTCCTTGTCAGCTCCATTACATAATCTGAGTGATTTTTCACATAAGGTGCAACATCAGGTTATCAAATTTGTAGTTTTGTGTCGAAAATGTTGTTCCACAGAGAAAACACAACTACTCTCGTTTTTATGTTGCAAATTATTTATATTAGCCATCAGTATGTCAATGACAGACCAGGGAGCACAGCAATGGCTTGCTAGCACAGTGATAATATGATTTCTTTAAACTGCTAGACTAAAAATGATCAATGATATCTCAAGGAAACTGCTGCACTGTAAGTCTTCCCATAACCTTGATTCAATATTTTATAGATTTGAAGGCGAAAACCTTATGAAATTCCTGAAGTGCACATTTTTCCTGCCTTGACCAGCAAAATTTAAAATTTTTTGTTAATAAATAATTTAATTAAATACTGCGTGATGCTGAACAACCTGTTAAGGAGTAGACAACTTACTTTTGTCTGTAGGAGACTGAGACTTTGCCATGCAAGTGATAAATAGTGCTTCCAGACAAACACCCTACCTCGGACTTCCAGAATGTGAATTGAATGTAAATTATGTTCCTGGACATAATCTAATTTTGTGTTATGTAAATATCACTTTCTATTTAGGCTAAATCATCTGACAGAGAGATATAGCTGAAATGCTTAATGGCAGATAAATGAAGTTGTTTGACATATTTTGAACTCTGGTAGGCTATTGTAAAGGTAGAATGTCGCAGTAGAGATAGGTCCTAATAACATCAACCTGTCTACTCATACTGCTGCTCATCAGCTCTTGCTTACATGAAAAACTATGGGTCATATAAATAAAACATAGAGATGAAAAGATGGCGGACAGTGCAGTGTATCGTATTGAGAACGCTCTTGTGATGATCGGAAAAGTGGCAGAAGAAGGAGGATATATGAAGAAGGAAATGAACAACAACTTACTAGAAGCGGTGAGTGAAATAAGAAAATGTTTAGAATCTTTGAAAAACGAAAGAAAAGCATATAAGGTG
Organism: Schistocerca cancellata; assembly: GCF_023864275.1. Lineage (NCBI taxonomy): Eukaryota > Metazoa > Arthropoda > Insecta > Orthoptera > Acrididae > Schistocerca > Schistocerca cancellata. The sequence continues at coordinate 874,235,259 of NC_064629.1, read as the reverse complement.
GAGAATAGGAATCCTGCAAGAGAGGTTAGGAACATCCAACAAGAGACGAGCGCGCGAGAAGACAGCTGCACTGGTGGACAACTAGCGACATCTATTGGCAAAACAGAGGAAACAGCACATAGCGGACAGTGGACTGCCAGTCACGTAGCGACATCTATTGGCAAAACGCAAGAAACAGCACATAGCAGACAGAGACAGACGGAAGAGACACCTATGGGAAATGAGAAGAACTTCAACAGAGACATCGGTATGGGTAGCTTTCTGGAAAAAGCCAAAAAAGACGGAAATGGGAGAACTGAGGCATTAAGTGGAGGAGATAACTGATTTCCTAAAAAACCAACTAGGGATATTAATACAACAGCAAATAAAGAAAACTCTAGAAAAGGAAAGCCACCTAGACGTAGAGAAAACCAAAACAGATGGAAACAACATACAAACTAAATACAACAACAAAGTTAAACCAGAGGGAACGACAATATACAGAAATCCTCTGCTCCAGCAACAAAATCAGTTACAAGTCCAAATCAATGCACATGAGCAACATAATAAAACCCGAAATCAGGTTAATGAACTAGAGGAACCAACTTGGAGTACTGTGGCAGGGAGGAGCTAGTACAGAAGAAACCAGAATAATTGTAAAACCATAATGGGTATCAAAAAAGACGAAGAAATGCAAGCAGCAGAAACAACAGCATGGCTATACATCAGTAACTTAAAGAGAACCACCACAACTGCTACAACTGCTACAGTAGTGAAATACCTTAACAAGAACGGAATACTGGGACAACTAGAATGTGAAGAACTGCGCACACTGGGCGACAAAAAAGCTTTCAAAGTAGGCATTCCGTTTGAAAAGCTACAAATCACACAGGAACCAGAATTCTGGCCAGAAAACATAAAAGTACGTCAATTTCGTTTCCCAAGACAATCAATGGAAGAGGGAGCAGAGCTCAACTAAACTAAGAAGAAAACCAGAAGAGCAAGAAATAAAAGCAGTCTTGTGGAATACAGAGGGAGTAAAAAGTGCTCTTAACCTAACACCAACAGACATTCTGCAAAATTCGGATCTTGCAATTTTAACAGAAACCTTCCTGATAGACAGCTGGCAACATAAAGATTTCTATAATTATCACCTAATGGCAAAGAAGGGAGAAAGAGGACGACCCATGGGAGGAATATCTATCCTACTGAAACCCTGGATGACGCCCACCAAAAAAATCATAAAACAATAAAATAGTATCCTAATAGAAGCGGCAAACATAAATATAATTGCAGCCTATTTTAAACCACACACAAATGCTGTAGAAATAATTGACGAAATAGTCACACTCATCAAACAATGTGACAGCAAACCCACCATTATTGCAGGCAATCTCAACTGCAGAATAGACACAGAAAACTATAAAACAAAATTAGTCGTTGAAACCCTAGAAGAAGATGGTTTCACCCTACTTAACGATAGGCAGATACCTACATACATATGCCACAATGGGAAGAGCACCATTGATATCACATTAACAAGAGGAGACATAGAAGGAAGTATTCAACCAATATGGCATGACTCCATTACTCCTATACGAAAGCACATTCCAATGAAGATAAGAATAAATATCGTCATGTCACCGCCAGCAAGAAAGACCCACAAAATCACATAAAGAAAAATTGATATAGAAAAATTAACAAACGAGCAAGAACAATTAACAGAAATAGAAACTTTCATAGAGGAAGGAGACCTTGAAAAAGCAACAGACCAAATAGAAGACGTCCTAAAAAATTCAGTGATACAAACAATCCCCAAAACAAGGACGGCCAAAAGACGGTTCGATGCTGAATGCTACAGCAAAAGGAACACTGTTCTAAGAATCCTCCACAGACTAAGAAACCAGCATGACGAGGAAACATACAAACTGTACGCAGAAGAGAGGAGAATCTACAAAAAACTAATAGAAGAGAAGAAAAAAGAATACATAGAAAGTGAGGCAAAAAGAGAAGCGGATGAAGCAGAGAAAGATCCATACATAGCAGCAAGACCAAGAAAAATGGCTCATACACCAAATATAGACCTGAAGGAATGGGAAGACCACTTCAGTAAGATACTAAACAAACAAGGACTCAAAACACCCCCAAAGAAAGAGAAACAACATCAAACTAAGGAAAAAGACAATACATGGGAACCCCTAAATGAAGATGATGTGAAAGAAGTAATAAAAGCACTGAAGAACAAGAAAGCAGCAGGACCTGATAATATATACAATGAACATATAAAAGATGCAAAAGAGGCCCTCCAACACATATGGACCAAACTGTTTAACAAATGCCTGGAACTTGGAAGAATTCTGACACAATGGAGACACTTGACAATAAAAGTTCTCTACAAAGGTAGAGGAGACCCAATGGACCCAAACAAGTACAGAGGCATAGCCCTGGAAAATACTCAATTCAAGATGTTTTCGAAGATAATAACACAAAAAATCCAAGCCTCTGTGGACAGTCATCTCCCAGAACTACAAACGGGTTTCAGATCTGGAATATCAACACTTACGGCAGTCAGGCTTCTTCTAAACAATATCAATGATGCGCCTTTGACCTATTGGAAAGACAGCTCATAGTCCGAAAACTGGAAAACACAATGGGAGAAGATAGCGTATGGGCAAGAATAATCAAATCAATCCTCGAATACAATTTAATTACAATATCAGACAACCTCTCTTTTTCGAACCCCATTCTGCAATCGAACGGAGTCTTACACGGTGACCCAATGAGCCCTTTGCTGTACATTCTTGCCACTGAAGCAGTACTCCGAATTGGAGAAAAGGAAGAAGATCTGTATGTACACTCCTGGAAATTGAAATAAGAACACCGTGAATTCATTGTCCCAGGAAGAGGAAACTTTGTTGACACATTCCTGGGGTCAGATACATCACATGATCACACTGACAGAACCACAGGCACATAGACACATGCAACAGAGCATGCACAATGTCGGCACTAGTACAGTGTATATCCACCTTTCGCAGCAATGCAGGCTGCTATTCTCCCATGGAGACGATCGTAGAGATGCTGGATGTAGTCCTGTGGAACGGCTTGCCATGCCATTTCCACCTGGCGCCTCAGTTGGACCAGCGTTCGTGCTGGACGTGCAGACTGCGTGAGACGACACTTCATCCAGTCCCAAACATGCTCTATGGGGGACAGATCCGGAGATCTTGCTGGCCAAGGTAGTTGACTTACACCTTCTAGAGCACGTTGGGTGGCACAGGATACATGCGGATGTGCATTGTCCTGTTGGAACAGCAAGTTCCCTTGCCGGTCTAGGAATGGTAGAACGATGGGTTCGATGACGGTTTGGATGTACCGTGCACTATTCAGTGTCCCCTCGACGATCACCAGTGGTGTACGGCCAGTGTAGGAAATTGCTCCCCACACCATGATGCCGGGTGTTGGCCCTGTGTGCCTCGGTCGTATGCAGTCCTGATTGTGGCGCTCACCTGCACGGCGCCAAACACGCATACAACCATCATTGGCACCAAGGCAGAAGCGACTCTCATCGCTGAAGACGACACGTCTCCATTCGTCCCTCCATTCACGCCTGTCGCGACACCACTGGAGGCGGGCTGCACGATGTTGGGGCGTGAGCGGAAGACGGCCTAATGGTGTGCGGGACCGTAGCCCAGCTTCATGGAGACGGTTGCGAATGGTCCTCGCCGATACCCCAGGAGCAACAGTGTCCTTAATTTGCTGGTAAGTGGCGGTGCGGTTCCCTACGGCACTGCGTAGGATCCTACGGTCTTGGCGTGCATCCGTGCGTTGCTGCGGTCCGGTCCCAGGTCGACGGGCACGTGCACCTTCCGCCGACCACTGGCGACAACATCGATGTACTGTGGAGACCTCACGCCCCACGTGTTGAGCAATTCGGCGGTACGTCCACCCGGCCTCCCGCATGCCCACTATACGCCCTCGCTCAAAGTCCGTCAACTGCACATACGGTTCACGTCCACGCTGTCGCGGCACGCTACCAGTGTTAAAGACTGCGATGGAGCTCCGTATGCCACGGCAAACTGTCTGACACTGACAGCGGCGGTGCACAAATGCTGCGCAGCTAGCGCCATTCGACGGCCAACACCGCGGTTCCTGGTGTGTCCGCTGTGTCGTGCGTGTGATCATTGCTTGTACAGCCCTCTCGCAGTGTCCGGAGCAAGTATGGTGGGTCTGACACACCGGTGTCAATGTGTTCTTTTTCCCATTTCCAGGAGTGTATATGCATACGCTGACGACATAGCCATAGGTTCAACAGATATACAGAAGCTGCAGAGAATCATTGTGAAAATAGACAGATGGTGCAGTGAACACAAACTACAGATAAACATA